>NC_138319.1:14962500-17630000 GCF_965601325.2 Salmo salar | reverse complement strand
ATCGATACACACAGTTAAATCCACACCCAGACACCTCAATCACCTGCAGGGAAACAACAATAATCATTCCCAAGGTACATACTTTAGTAGCGTACTCAAAAAATGCATAATATTGTCCAAACATAACAATTACAACATCATTAAGACACCTTTATCAACAAGGGTCCCAAAAAATAAATATTCTAAATGACAAAACGTCACATATACATAATGAAGTACACATTAACGTGCAGAATGCACACCATAGCACAGTACACACGCACAGACATAGACGAAGAGTGGCGTCATGAACATGTCACAACTCACATGGATAGCAAGAAACCATAAGCAATACGGAATCTTCATCTCAACAGTCATGAAGAACACTCAACATTTACGACAACGACACGAGCCAAGCAGATACATTAGAATCCATCTTGCCTTACCCTCAACTCAAATCCACTTCATTCGAGGTACTCGTATCTTTTTCCAACAAAGCTCAGTAGGTACCATCCAACCCTTCGTAAAAGACTTCCAAAACTGGCAGAGAAACCTTACGATAGCCTGTCGACTATCTGCCGCACTCCTCTCTCTGTTTCTGTTCGGGGTTCTGTACGTTGTTGGTTTTTTTTTAAAGTCTTTTTTTTACTCAAATGGTCCACCTGAAAGGACATCCACCTCCGAATCTAATGTCATGTCATTAGTTATCCTCCATGTAAACGTTATGTAAAATGCCATTTCTCCGCATGAGTTAATTCCAAATACATTTGCAAAGTGGATGTAAAAGTCATGTAAAAGAAGAAGGACGGCCTGTTCTAACCAGGTCATCTTCATCTTCAGTGTGAGCCAGCCAAGCGCTAGTGTCTTGTGACAGACAAAACCATTGAGTAGCTGGTCAGAGGCCAACACTCAGGTGAGATTTGGTTCTTATTCGGGGCTCCTGAGCGGCTCGGCGGTCTAAGGCAATGCATCTCAGTGCTAGAGGTGTCACTACAGACAAGCTGGTTCAAATCCAGGCTGTATCACAAACAGCTGTGATTGGGAGTCTCATAGGGCGGCGCACAATTGACCCAGTGTCGTCCGGGTTTGGCCAGTGTAGGCCGTTCTTAACTGACTCGCCTAGTTAAATAAAGGTCAAATAAATCAATTCAGGTCTAGTGTTAGGTGCTGTGTAAGTGTCTAGCGAGGTAAAGCGAATGAGGCCTACCTCTGGCGCCATCCAGAAAGGTGTTCCCACTGAGGTGTTCCTACGAAGACGAGTGTTCGTCAACTGGGCCGAAACACCTGCACAAAGACACAGGGACAACATAGCTCGATTAGACAGGAACCACAGTATGAACGGCTGTATACTTTGGGACATCACAGTTCAGTTACATAGGACATCTATAGACAGGAGCATTCATTTAAAGCAATGTAATGATTTTTTCATCTCATGTCCATCAGACAGAAACCAGAGCAGCTGGTTCCGATGATGAGCTGTCATTGGGTCAAAGAGTGAAGTGATATTCATATTCCAGCTGGGATGGATGAAGTAAACGAAATTCCAAACCCACTCTGTTAGCCATGATGGTGCGGTCACTGGTGACATTGAACGAAAACAGATGTGTGCACGCACGCACGCACGCACGCACGCACGCACCCGCACACACACACACACACCACACACACACACACACACACACACACACACACACCACACACACACACACACACATATAGCCTATACACACGCCAACTTGTGATAGCTCTCAAGCAAATGATGGATTGCTTTGCATTACAAATACCCCCAGGTGAATTTAGCAGTGCATTTGACTAGAGATCCATCATGAACAAACCTCAGAATGACTATATTAGCACTTGCTTTCTAATCTACACAATACTGACTAACCCATTCAAACCATGACATGATTTCATTGGGATTATTTGGTAAGTGTTCACATTATCTTCTGGTCATTTTGAAAGGAGACTGTATACATTTCAAACAGCTATGTCTATGGTGGATATTTAACTAAGAGTTATTCTAAATGTCCAGTCAATCTGAATAGGACTATGTGTCGGCTCTTCACTGTGGCCATAGCCATGAGCAGAAGGCTGCTTTCTCTTCCTACCTTCACAGTTGTAAGGGTAGGAAGATGTTACACACATGATGTGTGTGTAACACTCATGTGCAGTGGTGTAAAGTACTTTAGTAAAAATACTTTAATGTACTACTTAAGTCGTTTTTTTGGGGTATCTGTACTTTACTTTACCGTTTAACTTTTACTTCACTACATTCCTAAAAAAATATTATACTTTTTACGCCATACATTTCCATATAGTACTCGTTACATTTTGTATGCTTAGCATGACAGAAATATTGTCAAATTTACGCACTTATCAAGAGACCATCCCTTGTCATCCCTGCTGCCTGATCTGGCAGACTCACTAAACACACGTTTCATTTGTAAATGATGTCTGAGTGTTGGAGTGTGCTACTGGCTATCTGTCAATTTAAAAAACAAGAAAATGATGCCGTCTGGTTTGCTTAAAATAAGGTATTTGAAATTATTTATACTTGTACTTTTGATACTTAAGTATATTTTAGCATTTACATTTAATTTTGATACTTAAATATATTTAAAACCAAATACTTTAGACTTTTACTCAAGTAGTATTTTACTGGGTGATTTTCATTTTCACTTTAGTCATTTTCGATTAAGGTATCTTTACTTTTCATACTCAAGTATGAAAATTGGGTACTTTTTCCACCACTGCTCATGTGTTAATATCAAAATGTCTGGACAATCAACGACAGGCCGAGCCACAGTCGTGACTCCAGACTCCAGTCCAGACAAATCAGTGTGAAGCTGCAGTAGGTGGTAGAGGAGCAGCTTGAACTGAATCCACCGATGAGCACGAGGTTATCAACAGAATGCAGCAAGACTACTATGGACTGAGAGAGAAGCTGTGCATCAACAAATAGCTATGTGGTTACTATGTGCTTACATGTTTAAACAGACAACTGGAGAATTACAAAGTACTTACAATACAGTATATGACGTGTTGCTAGCATAGATTAATATACAGCATACAGTACACTCCATCTGAGTCAACAAATTACACATTTGTCAAACAATGTTAATGTTTGTTTCATCTATGCTGTATGTAACTGTATATTAAATATTAATGAACTAGAGTGTAAAATGATGTTATTTGTAAAGAGTGTATGGTGGATATCTCTCCGAGGACTACCTTGTTGAATGGGTTAAACTGAATTCTGGATGGAATGAATAGCCAGGAGAAGGAATGCAGTAAGCAGCAGATTCTCAGCGGTGCTGTAGCAAACATCAAAAGGGATTAGGATTATATGCAGGAGGGGATATACACAGGGCTGACACACTGTGCTGCACGTGCACATGCACACACGTTCATGCATGCACATGCACACACGTTCATGCATGCACACACACAAACGATGCATGCACGAACACATACACGTCACTAGCAGAAACATTTGCACAGATAGTCGGTACACAGACACATGTGAGTCATTTATCAGAGCGACTTGGGTTAAGTGCCTTGCTCAAGGGCACATCGACAGACTTTTCACCTAGTCAGAACTGGGATTCAAACCAGCAACCATTCAGTTACCGGCCCAATGCTCTTAATCACTAGGCTATCTGCTTACACACACACACACACACACACACACACACACACACACACACACACACACACACACACACACACACACACACACACACACACACACACACACACACACACACACACACACACACACACACACACACACACACACACACACAGAAAACCTACACCCAATCAAACACACATGTCCTACACACATTCGTTCACACATATTAACCAGTATTTAACCATTTCATTATGTGTGATTAAATGGTTACGAGGCCCTGACACGTATGCACAAAGACGGCCCTATAAAAAGCCCCCGTGGCCGTCCTTTTTCTACAACATTACCCAGAGGCAGGGCCCGGCGGAACACCCTTAATAATCATCAGAGAGAAAACACTGTCAATAAGCATATTCATTAAGAAACTGAAAAGATGGCCTCCATCCATATTCTTCTTCTCTTTTTCAGGGCTTCTTTCTTCTCAGGGTGGTGATGAGTCACTGCAGGGGTTTTATCTTTTCAGCTGCTTAGTGTAGCGTGGGATGTGCCAGTCCCCCACATGGAAAACTATTAGCCTCGGTGTGACGCAGGACACGCGTGGAGCACGTGTCCCTCCTGTCTTCCTCTCTCTCTCTGTGTCCCCCTCTCCTAGCCACCTATGCCCAGCCCCCTATATCACCATTGTCCGTCTATTTCGTCGCTCTAGGCCATCTGTCTGTCTGTCTGTCTGTAGCTCCACGTATAAATGTGCCCATTTATATATTCCCCAGGCTTTCTCTTATCAAAATCAGTTACCAGCATTCAGGAGAGAAGCAAAATACAATTTTTCCTGCACAGCATGAAATCCTATTTGAATAAATGTGCAGTTGAGTGTCTTTTCGTTTCCACAGTGGGAGAGATAACATGGGTCGCCAACCCCAACAAGAGTAGACTACATTAACTCAGTGGAAGAGGATTTGGGTGATTCTCACCATAATGACAGCACATTTGAAGCTAAATGCGGAAACATAACAAACTCTTCTCTGTTCCCATGACAATCTTTGTTTTTGTCATAGCAACACATATTTACGCGGCAAGTAGCCTAGCGGTTAAGAGAGTTTGGTCAGTAACCAAAAGGTCGCTGGTTCGAATCCCTGAGCTGACTAGGTGAAAAATCTGTCGACGTGCACTTCCTGTAAGAGCGCTTGCAAATTAGAATTGTTTTAAATGCATGACATTTTGGTACCCCCCCCCCCTCGTAAACACTGATGAAACCAACATAACACCACACTGTTAAACACAGATCTCTGTATCTCTGTACAAACGTATGGGGCGTTATTTATTTCTGATGGGGTGCTTATCAAAATAAAGGCATGCTTGATCACATGAATCTGACCATGGGATACTCAGACAGCCTCAAACACTCCTAGTTGTTAATAGGTCCCCTCTTAACTCTGTATTCATATTGTAGAGTGTAGCACTAGTATTTGTGTGGTGGACTTCGCTAAATCAGATCATGCAGAAGGGTAATTTGAAAAGGAGGGGTACAGTGTGTTTCCTGGAGTGCAGGTTTGATTGAATTCTGCTCTCATTTGAATTCAGACACAGTATTCATTGGGAATGTGGTGAGTGAAATATTAAACAACAGAGTGGAAGGAGCACATTGTGTGTCTAAATGACAGCTTCTCTGTAACAACACCATAGCTTTTCTATAGTCTACCATGACTTTACTATCCTGACCAAACAATGCTTTTCTGTTGACTGACTTTGACGGAGCCAGGGGATCTTTGAAGCATGAGTCATCACTATCTTCCTCTCTCTTTCTCTCTGCGGGTTTCATGAGTCATCACTATCTTCCTCTCTCTTTATCTCTGTGTGGTCAAGAGTCACCACTATCTCCCTATCTTTTTCTCTCTGTGGGGTCATGAGTCATCACTATCTCCCTCTCTCTTTCTCTCTGTGGGGTTGTGAGTCATCACTATCTCCCTCTCTCTTTCCCTCTGTGGGGTTGTGAGTCATCACTATCTCCCTCTCTCTTTCTCTCTGTGGGGTTGTGAGTCATCACTATCTCCCTCTCTCTTTCCCTCTGTGGTGTCTGCTCCTCCTATCTGCTCATTTCATATGTCCGGGTTCACCCTCCTCCTCCTACCCCCCTTCCTACCCTCATTGCGTGAATGCCAAGCTTCCCCGTTATCTCTCCGCTACCCAGAATTCCCCCAAAGTAATTAGCGTCTTTACATTGCCTCTGCACTGGGGCTGATACGGACTGAAGCCGGGGTGGCGACCATCTTACTGAGGGATTGGGCGAGCACGGCGAGTCATGAGAGTATCACTTGAGAGTAGCTTATAGCTAAAGTGGAGCCTCCTCAGAAGTGAATACCTCGTTAATGGAAGTGTTAAACAGAGGAGCGGCAACAAAGTGCGCAAATGGGCAAAGTGTGTCATTCGTGGAATTTCTATGGAGCCGACAAAAATTCACAAGACCCATTACTCATTGGTTGAAGTGAGGGAAGAGAGGGAGGCAGTGACATGCGCAGGTTGATGCTTTTAAGAGAAGCTTCGCTTAACAGGCTGAATAAAGAGGAGATTCAGCTGTAATGGAAAGAGGCATGCTGCTTTTCAGGCCCCAAAGGAGCTTCGCTGAGTCACTGCTGGAAATGGCCTGAATCATTTCTCCTCATTCAGACTCTGGCTAGTGCACAGAGAGCTTCATTTGGTTAAGAATAACACGAAACAAATCGGCGCTGCATTGCTAACACAGAGCGAATAACAACAATGTCCTCTGCGGGGAGGCCAAATATAGGAGACACTGCGTCTAATGGAAATGTATTTGCGGCTACCCACCTACCACCTTCCCACCACCGGGTAAACGTATTCCACCCTGGATAAGAAAATAAATGTAAGCCAATTAAGGTGGCAAACAATTTGGGGTAATGGATTTGATCCATCGGCAATATCACAGACACGTAGGCACATATCGACCGCTGACAAATGAACACAATATACTGAGCCAAACACACGCACGCACGCACGCACGCACGCACGCACGCACGCACGCACGCACGCACGCACGCACACACGCACGCACACACACACACATACGCACACACACACACACACACACACACACACCACAGAGCGTACCAAAGTCCACCAGCTTCACCCCTCCTTGTGTGGTCAGTAGGATGTTGTTGCCTTTGACATCCCGGTGGATGGTCTTGTTGATGTGCAGGTGGTGAAGACCCTGTAACAGTAGAGATAGTAGTAATATAGTAAGTCTTCGGAAAGAGGGCCATTCAACTCATAGTAGGGAAAAGTAATTTTCAGTCTTTGTCTCTCGCTCTCTATCTCCCTATCTCTCTCTCTCTGTCACAAGTCCATCCACCGTTCAAAGAGCGCGCTTACCGTGAGGGCCTCGTGTATGATATAGGCAATGATCGCCTCATCCATTCTGTCCCCTCTCTTCAGCATGCCTTTGGCCAGGTCTGTCACCGAACCTCCATTGCAGAGCTACAGGCACATAAGAAAGAGAGAAGACAATGGCTTTCCTTTACTAAATCGTAAGCGTGAGTCAGCATATTCTGGCCAAAGCCGAGACAATAAGCTTAAATCTAGATATGCCACATCTAGATGTGCATACTGTAGCTTCGCATTGTGTAACACCCCTCTGATAAAAGCGCTGGGTACAAAATTAAGATTTCAGAAGGAATCTTCAAAGCTCTGAAGACCATGGTGGTGATAGTTGATTATTTTGTTCAATCTCTCTACACTTATCTATTTGAAACAGCTTAGGGGGAGGAAGGAATCGTGCGTATAGAGAAAATGCAGATTCTCTTAAGAGGGGTATAATCGGCTTTGTGATGACTAAACTGTAATTATTAAAGATGTGCGAATCGAGGTCCTCGAATCAAGCACCTCCGCCTACTTTGGAGACTATTTCTGTCAGGAAGATTAAAATCCATGCATATGCATATGCCTTGATGAAAACCCATGAAAAGTGTTTTAAAGTATACATTTGGCAGAGAGCTTTACTGAGCAGCATTTCAAGGGAACACAGACTTGAGTCATTGGATTTGTTTTCAATACCAAGTAATCAGTGCTCATTTTACACTACAATTTTTTTAAATAAAACCTAAGCTTGATTACACAACAAATCTCTCGTATGAAGAAATGTAACTTTCTGCATACTACGTAAGGTTGCAATGTTGCAGTGTGAGTAGTAGAATCTATCTCCTTAAAGTGAGCTGTGGCTCGATTATCAATGTCAATGCCTGCCTGAAAAATCACAGAAAACCACAGAAAATTGCCCTATGTGTTGCCAAGGCAACAATAATACCCCATTATTTTGGGCTGTCATCACCTGACCTCCAGATAAAGAGAAAACGCCCTTGAGTGCCGACTGAGATGTGGAGGAAACAGAGTGCCACATAATAGTACAATCTAAGTAGCTGTGTCTAAGTACTTTATAGACTGATACAATGACATCTCATCTGCATCAGTGGGAAGCTTGAATCAAGCAATAAATATTTGGTCTATGCACTCTCAGAAGTGGTACTTGTTTTGCCTGCGTTTCCATGAGGAATTGCATGCATAAAAGCATTTTGCATTCTAAAAGGGAAATTTCTATTTGTCTAATTATGCATAGAACACTTATACTCCTATAATCAGAGACATCTCTGTCTCGCTTGGGAATTGAAAGGGTAATGAGGGAAGAAAACTCAATGGTTACAGAAAATTAGAAGCACCCTCTTGTGGAGGACAACCTAAAAATGTTTCCCAATAATTCTCAGAGTGAGTCACAAAACACAAAGTGTAATCATCAATGCAATCATGTCTACTATGATGTAACGGTAACAAGTTATATAGAGTTTATACCGCTTTTGTGATATTTGTTTCCATGATCATTCACAGGTCATGGAAATGCAAACAAAAACAATGTTTTATTACTAAATTCCCAAAATATATGAGGATGGGAAATGGATCGAGGAAAAATGCAGTAACACGACCAGGTTTTTATAGATAGCTTGTCTGTTTGTGACTTTGTAAGGAGTTCCCAAAAAGACCAAGAGCCATTTTCTGATCTCATTAACATTCTGTCCACATGGCCCAAAGCCATTGTGCACTGTGGTTCTGCCCTCATGTTTCTCTGCCAGTTACATGCATTCATTGAGCTAACCACAGGGAGTTGTAATTTGCCTGTTCCACTTAGCCTACAGTTTATAGTACACAGTGTGCACTTTTTAAATGGGAGAAGGGGAAAGGAAACGGTTGGAATATACAGTCATGGCCGTAGTTATTGGCATCCTTGATAAAGATGAGCAAAAAAGACAAATACTGAGCTATATTGTATGCTCCAAAACATTTGAAAGCTATATATTTTTAAACTAATAAAATGACTCACAGAAAATTAAATGACTATAAAAAAGATAGGGGTCGAAATTATTGCTGCCTGGTTTCAACCACTGGTGTGTGTGGCCAAAGAGCCCCAAAACAATTTGTCATCGAAAGAAGGATGCATAATACAGAAAAGAACCCCATACTAACAGTAAAATATGGCGTCCGAGCTTTGAAGTTATGGGGCTATTTTGCTTCCACTGGTCGTGGGGCCCTTGATGAGGTCAACGACACAATGAACTTTACCCAGTACCAGGACATTTTAGCCGAAAAACCTGGTTGCCTCTACCAGGAGGCTGAAACTTGGCTGCAAGTGCATCTTCCAGCATGACAATAACCACAAGAACTAATCAAAATCCACAAAGAAATGGTTAATTGACCGCAAAATACGGTACGGGGAGAATTTTTTTTTTTATGAAATGTATTCACTACTGTAAGTCGCTCTGGATAAGAGCGTCTGCTAAATGACTAAAATGTTATGTAAATGTGTAAAATCAACATTTGCAATGGCCATTTCAGTCTCCAGACTTGAAACCCATTGAAAACCTGTGGTTTCAATTGAAGAGGGCAGTCCGTAAACACAGATGAAGGACATGAAGAATCTGGAAAGATGAATTGGTCTAACGGCTCAGTGTTGTTATCCTGCCGTAGTAATAAAAACAGTGGTGCCAATCATTTTGGCACGTAAAAATCTACAAAAATAAAAAGATACCTTGTTAAATAAAATCTGAGCAGCTGTGTTGGCAGAAAATAAAAGCATTTCTGAATTTTTTGGGAACACACAATATAGCTCAGTATTTGTCTTTTTTGCTCATCTTTATCAAGGGTGCCAGTAATTTTGGTCATGACTGTAGACGTGATGCTTTGATATGCTTAAATTCTCCTGTTTTCTTATGTTTCCTTCAACACTTAGATACGGACGACAAGACATGTGATGACGACAGACAAGATGTGTGGCAGCCAGGTGGTGTATTGTTAGGGAAGTCAGATGATGTCAAGCACCCTTCACATGTGAGAGCTTCACACAGACCCCTAGAGGGCTGAACATGGGCGAACTGATTTTCCCACGCAAAGACTAAACCATGGTGTGTTGTCTCTGCATGTCTGTCTGTTTCTGTCCTGATGATATGGAAAAACATTGTTAAATAGAAGCTCAGTCAAAACCCCAGTATTCCAGAAACTGTAACAGTAATACTTCACCTTACTTCCTGCAAGCCCCGGCTATTTCCTATCAGCCTTTGTAGACAGACTGCAGTCAACCAGAGCGTATCAGAAGCCTCTGCAGACAGGAGCGTCTCAGAGAGCCGGCTGAGCCTGACGTCAGAGTCCACATCACTGCCGAGATCACCTGTCATCATTAAATTACACAGGGCAAGGCAGACCGATCCATTTTAATGAGCTAGCTAGGATCCAGGGCCATGGCATTAGCCAAGCTAAACGTTAGCTCTCTCTCTCCCAGCCGCACTGTTTGGTCTTCTAGAGTGCCCCATTTAACGCCAACATTAATTATTTTGGACATGTTGAAAGAGGCAGTCGCCACCGCTGGCTGACTAAAGAAGACGTGTGAAATTTCACACTTAGCTACATTGTTTTCTATTTGGGATTACCTAGATGTAGCATATTAGCTTATTAAGTTCTTGCATTTGAGTCACTTCAAGTCATGTTGCCAACTACTGTTACAGGTACACATCCAGAAATAGCTAATTCCATCAATACCCGCATTTGGCCCTAAACCAGAACCCATCAAATCAGAAGGAACTGGCTCTTCTGTCAACATTGGTCAAATATCCCCAGAGTTCAGACAAGTCTACACGTAGAAAATATACTTTAATGTCAGATATTGGCTTCGTTTTGAAACCTCATGGTTATCTCCCCGCGAGAGACTGTGAGCACAACATTATTACAGTTAGCTTTGGACAAGACATCAGCATATTTCCTCACATGTTGTATGGAAATGACTTGAGACTTAGGGGGTAATACTGTTAGCTGCCATCACCGGCTCCATCCCCCTACCTTCTGCTAGACTAGCTGTTGGATTTAAAAGTCTTAGCCTGCTATTTATACCCACAATAAAAATGGAGGGATGGTATGAAATACACAAACTAGTTACCACAACCGTAAAGTCATAAACTCCACCTATTTCAATCTATTTTCTTCAAATCAGATGTTAAACCTAACCTTAACCCTACCACACTGCCAACCTTATGCCTAACTCTAACCTTAAATAAAGACAAAAGCACATTTTTGTTTTGATGAATTTTTTACGATATAGACATTTTGACTTTGTGGTTGTGGTAACTAGTGGAAACGCCGATGACGATAGCTAACTAGTAGTAGGGATGTGAAGCTTTCTGAGCTCCATACTGGGTCATCATCATTGCTATACTGGGTCCTGTCAATCATTAGCTAAGAGCTGTCAGTGGGTACTATGAGTCATCACATGATGATCCCGCCTATAGGATATGTGGACCTTAACCAATCACCACAATGCAACAAGACAGCTTCAAAAGAAATGCATATTGTGAACCACCATAGTTCTTCTTTGTCAGCTCAAAGGTTTGGCCAGTATGCCTCGAAACAGAACAGGAGATGATCCAATACAGATCAGGTGCTGCTTTTGTCATGTAAATGGTTTAATGGATCAAAGACCATGAAAAAAAGAAGAAGAAAAGATGATGAGGATGTCATAAGTATGTATGCCCCCTCCCTCTCCATACCCACCTCTTTTGATTGGGCATTCCATTTTAAGCTTGGAGATGTTTTCTCTACAGGTGCAGCTAGTTATATTGAGCAGTATAATTGTGCAGATCTATGTTTACTGCAGCACAAAGCGATGTCTCCATAAAAGGACACAAAGATTTCTTGTAAGAACAGCCACGCAATTTTTTTTTCAACATGTACATATCTCACGTTTTCCTTTGTTACTTTTCAACTTGTAACAAAAAGGATGTTTTATCATCGTGTGTGTGTGTGTGTGTGTGTGTGTGTGTGTGTGTGTGTGTGTGTGTGTGTACGTGTGTGTACGTGTGTGTACGTGTGTGTGAGTGTGAGTGCATGGTGTGCGTGTTTGGTCCTCAGGCCAAGGTCTCTGATTTCTGACTGTGTTTAGTTTAAAGCCCTAACAAACAAAGCCATTATAGACCTCATTGTCAATTAATAACGGCCAGAGTTGGCGACGACTTGGAGTCAGGGAGAATAAGGATAGTGTTTTTAAGGGAGTAAAATGCAGGCTTGAAGACAACAGAGCTGAAAGACAAATAGTGTGTTTCAAAAAAATAAAATGACACATGATTAGATGCATGTTATTAGCACCTTATATGAAATGATTTCACAGCTTAAAGCGTAGAACAGAGCACTGGATTGCTGTTCAAATGAAGGTATTGGGTACACAAGGGCAGAGTGGCCGAGGGTTTGAAGCAGCGGCACACTATGATTGATATATGTGAGTAAAAAAAGCAGAGTGCCGGGCTATTTAAACGTCAGACCACGGATCCATCTTCTCAGCTCATTTCACAGACGGAACAATTATCTACCCCTATCATAGGGATCGCTGTCTCAATATTTATGTCTCCCGGTGTATAATGAACGCAATCTCCCCCCTGTTAGTTTATCTGCATTAAACATGCCATCGCTGCAATGATCCTTCATCATTATGGTGGGATGGTGGTCATAGAATTGATGGTTGCAGTGTGCTCCAATACTTATCATGCCAACGTGCTTCACGGTAATTGTTTGGTTGTTTTGGATCATTTTCATTGGTTTGAAAATAAGTCTGGACGATATTTAGCCATGTATGTAACAATATGTAAAAGCTGACGGCAACTGCCATAACACTGTGATAATGGCACTACTGTTGACACTAACCATTGTTTGGGCGTATTGCTGTTCAACTAGCTTACCTACATGAGAGTTTGCATTAAAGTTTAAGTCTGGTGTTATCAGCTCAGAGGTTATCCTTTGAGCTGTGATACTGAATGACATGGCTACAAGTATTTTTACATCGGCTTACCTTTACTCATTTCGCCACATCCCGCAATAACATCTGCTAAACACGTGTATGTGACAAATAAAATTGGATTTGATTCGACGACTTCCAAAAGCACCCACTGTAAGTGTAAGACAGGGTGTCATTAGGCACCGCATCTCTGTGAGGAACTGGAACCTCGACATTGTGTAGAAACTCAGTGAGGGGAAACAGTAGTAGTCAGGCATAGGTATAGCTAGCCCTGCACATAGGAAGTCACTCGTATCAGACAAACCATTATACATTTGTTGAGTAGCTGACCAGCACACACGCATGATTTGATTCTGGGTGCAGAGATTAAAAACATATGTGAAGCCAGAACTACCCAAGATGCTAGCATTATCCTGCCAACCACTTCACTCCCTGGCACTCGAGGCCTTATTTCCTTTTATACAACAGGTGGGTGTACTCCTGGATGCTGATTGGTTAAAACTTAATTCCAGCCGGTGTCTATTCCACAACTTACCACCGGCTAAGGCTATGACGTTAAAATGCCTATTTACTGTTCTATCTCACTGCGCAATCCACTGTCTGATCAGCCCAACCAGGCAATTTATAAACTTGATCTCCACCACAAAAAATAGCAGAGATGTGTATAAACGTTGCCGTCTATCTCTCCGACATTTGCAACATTGTTTCAATATCAAAACTCTAAATGCAGCTGGTTTGCTGTCATTCCAGCTTCAGTTTTATGTGATTGTGTTAGCTGTGTAGATGGCTAGCTCCTCTGAACAGTGTCCTGGCGAGAGAGCAAATATTCTATGCCAGGCAAAATCGCACATCATTAGCTCATTGTTATGGATGTATCAAAATAAATGTCACTAGAAAACAGCTTAATCAAACACAAATGCTGCACTTTGCTGTTATTCTGGCTACACTGTTTGACATGACTGTGTTAGCCGAAGTTGTCTAGCTAGTAAGCAAGGGATACGAATGTTGCTAGCCATCATGGCAACGAAACATTTAGAATGAAGGTCCATAGATTGAGAACGAAAAGACTTCACGACTGGGACTCGTCTCTGGCAACCTAACCGATAGAATGAACAACCAGCCGGCTTGGGTAGCAACCCTAGATTTGTGTCAGGACTATATCTCATGGAAGGATTAAATAGTATGAATAAATTAATCAAATGAACGTCTTTAATGAAAATATGTCAATCATTATTTGAATATGATGGTACACAACACCTGTGCCAATATATCCTCCGAACACCGGCTTCTCAGGCAGTATCACTTAATTAGCAATGTGTTATGTGCTGTTAGCGAGAAGAAGACTAATGTCCACTGATTAAAATGAAAATCATAAATACAACATGGGCACAGAATAGACAGCAATATCAATTTATGACTAATACGATGCTGGAAGAGCTATTAGTATCACAAAGATAATAATACAAAATGTAACATTGGGCTGACGTTATAGAGGTTGTTTGCATAATTGATAATAAGGGACAGAAACACTGCTTTGTGTGTTTTGCTTTCACAGACTGGAACATGTTCCGGGATTCTTCCGATGTCATTGAGGAGTACACCACATCAGTCACTGGCTTTATCATCAGTCACTGGCTTAATCAATAAGTGCATCGAGGACGTCGTCCCCACAGTGACTGTACATACATACCCCAACCAGAAGCCATGGATTACAGGCAACATTCGCACTGAGCTAAAGGGTAGAGCTGCCGCTTTCAAGGTGTGGGACTCTAAGCCGGAAGCTTAAAAGAAATCCTGCTATGCCCTCCGACGAACCATCAAACAGGCAAAGCATCAATACAGGGCTAAGATTGAATTGTACTACACCGGCTCCGGGCTTGCAAACTATTGCAGACTACAAAGGGAAGCACAGCCGCAATCTACCCAGTGACACGATCCTACCAGACGAGCTAAATCACTTCTATGCTCGCTTCGAGGCAAGCAACACTGAGGCATACATGAGAGCATTAGCTGTTCCGGACGACTGTGTGAGCATGCTCTCCGAAGCCGACGTGAGTAAGACTTTTAAACAGGTTAACATTCACAAGGTTGTGGGGCCAGACGGATTACAAGGATGTGTGCTCCAAGCATGTGCTGACCAACTGGCAGGTGTCTTCACTGACATTTTCAACATGTCCCTGATTGAGTCTGTAATACCAACATGTTTCAAGCAGACCACCAAAGTCCCTGTGCCCAAGAACATGAAGGCAACCTGCCTAAATGACTACAGACCCGTAGCACTCACATCCGTAGCCATGAAGTGCGTTGAAATGCTGACAATGGCTCACATCAACACCATTATCCCAGAAACCTTGCACTCCACACTGCCCTTTCCCACCTGGACAAAAGGAACACCTGTGAGAATGCTATTCATTGACTACAGCTCAGAGTTCAACACCATAGTACCCTCAAAGCTCATCACTAAGCTAAGGATCCTGGGACTAAACACCTCCTTCTGCAACTGGATCTTGCAATTCCTGACGGGCTGCCCCCAGGTGGTGAGGGTAGGTACCAACACATCTGCCACGCTGATCCTCAACACTGGAGCCCCTCAGGGGTGTGTTCTCAGTCCCCTCCTGTACTCCCTGTTCACCCATGGCTGCATGGCCAGGCACATCTCCAACACCATCATTAAGTGTGCAGACGACGCTACAGTGGTAGGCCTGAGCACCAACTATGAGATAGCCTATAGGGAGGAGGTCAGAGACCTGGCCGGGTGGTGCCAGAATAACAACCTATCCCTCAACGTAACCAAGACTAAGGAGATGATTGTGGACTACAGGAAAAGGAGGACCGAGCACGCCCCGTTCTCATTGACAGGGCTGTAGTGGAGCAGGTTGAGAGCTTCAAGTACCTTGGTGTCCACATCACCAACAAACTAGAATGGTCCAAACACACCAAGACAGTCGGGCACGAGGGCACGACAAAGCCTATTCCCCCTCAGGAAACTAAAAAGATTTGGCATGGGTCAGATCCTCAAAAGGTTCTACAGCTGCAACATTGAGAGCATCCTGACTGGTCGCATCACTGCCTGGTACGGCAACTGCTCGGCCTCTGACCGCAAGGCACTACAGAGGGTAGTGCGTATGACCCAGTACATCACTGGGGCTAAGCTGCCTGCCATACAGGCGGTGTCAAAGGAAGGCCCTACAAATTGTCAAAGACCCCAGCCACCCCAGTAATAGACTGTTCTCTCTGCTACTGCATGGCAAGCGGTACCGGAGTGCCAAGTCTAGGACCAAAAGGCTTCTCAACAGCTTTTACCCCCAAGCCATAAGACTCCTGAACAGGTAATCAAATGGCTACCCGGACTATTTGCATTGTGTGCCCCCCCCCCCCCCCAACTCTTCTTTTACGCTGCTGCTACTCTCTGTTTATCATATATGCATAGTCACTCTAACCATATCTACATGTACATACTACCAGAAATCAGCCTGACTAACCGGTGCCTGTATATAGCCTCGCTGCTGTTATAGCCTTGCTACTGTATATAGCCTTGCTAGTTTATTATTTACTGTTGTTTTTATTTCTTTACTCACCTATTGTTCACCTAATACTTAAAAAAAATGCACTGTTGGTTAGAGCCTGTAAGTAAGCATTTCACTGTAAGGTCTACACCTGTTGTATTCGGCGCACATGACAAATAAAATTTGATTTGATTTGATTTGATTTCAAAGACAGGACATTAAAGTTGAATTAAAGTTACTCCTAACTAAACTCCTAATTATGTTAGTTCATGGCTTTTTCATCATAAAGTACCAAGTAAATTTAAAAAGCCATGTGAAATAAGATCTTAAGAATTACATTTTTTTTTTTTAACTAGGCAAGTAAGGTAAGAACAAATTATTATTTACAATGACGGCCCAGGAACAGTGGGTTAACTGCCTTGTTAGGGGCAGAATGACAGATTTCTACCTTGAGGATTCGATCTAGCAACCTTTCGGTTACTGGCCCAACACTCTAACCACTAGGCTACTTGCCGCCCCGTAAATAGCACAGGTCCTTGGGTTTACCATTCAACTATGAGAACCAAAAATATCAAGGCATACAATTTAGGTCGACAATATTCCCAATTAGAGAATCAAATTGGTCCCTTTATTGGTATCTTTGAAGTTTTGATAGGGTTGATGTCTCAAACCTTCAATGGACCCAGATTGGGAGCAGAAGATGAAAGCTCCCTCATCTCCCCACATCCGCTATCTATCATAAAGGAGTCCACTAGAGAGACTGAGTTATAGCACAAGAGCAGAGCCCAATGAGGCCCAATGAGGAAGCAACAAAGTGAAGGATGCAATTTGTGCAGATCGTCGTCATAATGAACGGCGTGGCATGAGGAGAGGGGATCCTCTGGGTCACAATGAACCACGGAAAATTACAGTTCAGAAGGAAGGACTGTAACCATGGTGATTGCATCTTCTATCACCCATCCTCATCCCTTTGTATTTTCCCCTCTCCCTTTGTATAAATACACACACATGCACACACTCTCATACACACACTCACACACACACAGATGCACGCACGCACACGCACGCACGCACGCACGCACGCACGCACGCACACACACACACACACACACACACACACACACACACACACACACACACACACACACACACACACTGTGTCCAGAAACGCGACTGGCAGGCAGTGATTTCAGCCCCGTGGATTAGTTTCTCTCGGATTTGGGCCGCTGGCTTGTGGTTTTTGCATGAGGAAAGAGTTTGCATACAGATATGCAAAACACAGTGGGGATAGAGAGCAACCAAATAGCAAAGCTGACTGAACTTGCCCAAACACTGGCTTTGCTTTCTAACCCGCGGTAATTGTGCTCCACTGAAATACCTCAGGGAGCCCTAGCGAGGACTTAAAACAAAGGCACAATTGGTACATATCAACACCTGCCTTGTGACAGAATAGAATTTACTCTAACTAAGACTGCGGCCCTTGATTGGTATTCTTTGGAAGTCTGAATGGTGTGGTAACATTGTATTCAGAGTATGCTTATGCTGATTATGCTAACAGAAAACCTCTGTCCTCCTGCTGGTAACATTATTGGTTTGAAGTCCGACTTTCATTCAGAGAAGAGCCTGACATCTAAAGTCAGACAGGTGATTAAACGACCCTTCCACCGAGAAGGAAACTGAGGAGAGCCAGGCAGAAACATAAGCTGGCGATGTGAAAACTATCTACTGGGCTAGCATTACACAGAGAGGGGATAGATGATAATGTTCAAGCCCTCTGAGCTTGGATAACAGAAATGTGTGAGCTTTGTTCAAGCTTGGCTACTTTACCTTAGATTACAGACTTGTAAAAGAGGCTAGGGCTGAAGCATCACACAGAACACAGCGGCACGGAGAACAACATCATTTAAGAAGCAGGCCAACAAATAACCTTCCCTGAGGCATAGCAGAGAGGCCGCTTGTCCTGCATGCTTCGACAGCGGCTCACAAACAAATGCCGGGGACACACATGCACACACAATCACGTGCACACGCAAGTGCACATTTACATTCACAATCACACAACTCAAAAACGCACACACTTACACTGGCAAACACTGTTCGGTAACATACAGAAAATATCCTACATCTAGCCCTACATACAAAGATGTTATGTGATTAGACACAAATGAACACACAACTGGAATCTGAACATCTAACACAGACAGCATGTGTGACTTCTGGCGCTGTGAGCTTTCTCACCAGAGCCTCTTGGGCCAGCTGACCATTATTACCAGCCATTCATATTATATTTGAAACAATCTCTCTCGATCTTCACAGCAGGAACTCAAATTTGATGGTCAAATTTCAGACAGCACAAAGCTCAGCTAGTGGCACATCAGATCTCGCTAACACTTTCCTCAGACGCAGGTTGACCTCCATAACACGTTTGTCTGGAGCTTGGCATTCTGGGGGAAATACAATATAAAGGATGCAGAGCTACGGGCCACATTGCCTCTCACAATATCAACAAGGTCCCCCTTGAATTTTTCTCTCAAATAACACCGTTTTCATAATTGAGTCATGAAATTCACACTAGGTACGTTCAGAAGGATAAGGTTGTTTTTTATTTTTTGAATAAAAAGCAGCCAGGCAAAAGTCTCAGACTTCACTGTAGTTATTCTTCCTCTTGAGCCAGCCAAATACTGTGCTTGACTTGACATGTTGAAACGAGGAAATCCTTTTTAATCGAGGCATTACACTGTACTTACAGTAGAATAGTTAGTAACACTGACAAGCTTACTGGACTGCTGACATTGTGCCTTTGTTTTGCCCTAAAAACTCACTACTAAACTGTAACAACCCATGCTTATGTTTGAACAACATTTATACATGTTGATCTTTTAATGTTCATGGTTATGTGCGTTGTATAAAAGGGTCACCTGGGGATACCTGCTATAATCTTGAGGCACATTGCTCAGCTAAATCCTTTACCTGATGTTGAGTCTTACTCACACCAATACTGAACATAAGCTTCCCATGATGGGGCCTCCAGAGAAGGTATCCCCAACTCAGGTCCTCCAGAGCAGTTATGTTTTGGTTTTCCATCCATACCTTTCAATCAACGACTCTGGTCAATAAACTGTATTAATTGATCATTTAAAACCATTGACTGGAGAAGAACAGCAAATAAAGTGGTCCTTGACGGCCAGCATTCAGGACACCTATACCCTAAACACTACTGAGCTGAGCTGAGCCGAGCCAAGCTGATCTAAACTGGTTATGAATCCACAATAAGTTGCTCGAACTGTGCTGGAAAGGACAATGTGAAAACAAAATGCCTGAGCCAGACGATACAGTTGAAGTCGGAAGTTTACATACACCTTAGCCAAATACATTTAAACTCAGTTCTTCACAATTCCTGATATTTAATCCTAGTAAAACTTGCCTCTCTTAGGTCAGTTAGGATCACCACTTTATTTTAGGAATGTGAAATGTCAGAATAATAGTAGAGAGCATGATTTATTTCAGCTTTTATTTCTTTCATCACATTCCCAGTGGGTCAGAAGTTTACATACACTCAATTAGTATTTGATTGGCTTTGCCTTTAAATTGTTTAACTTGGGTCAAACATTTTGGGTAGCCTTCCACAAGTTTCACACAATAAGTTGGGTGAATTTTGAACCATTCCTCCAGACAGAGCTGGTGTAACTGAGTCAGGTTTGTAGGCCTCCTTGCTCGCACACGCTTTTTCAGTTCTGCCCACAAATCTTCTATAGGATTGAGGTCAGGGCTTTGTGATGGCTACTCCAATACCTTGACTTTGTTGTCCTTAAGCCATTTTGCCACAACTTTGGAAGTATGCTTGGGGTCATTGTCCATTTGGAAGACCCATTAGCGACCAAGCTTAAACTTCCTGACTGATATCTTGAGCTGTTGCTTCAATATATCCACATAATTTTCTTTCCTCATGACGCCATCTATTTTGTGATGTGCACCAGTCCCTCCTGCAGCAAAGCACCCCCACAACATGATGCTGCCACCCCTGTGCTTCACGGTTGGGATGGTGTTCTTTGGCTTGCAAGCCTCCCCCTTTTTCCTCCAAAAATAACAATGGTCATTATGGCCAAACAGTTCTATTTTTGTTTCATCAGACCAGAGGACATTTCTCCAAAAAGTACGATCTTTGTCCGTGTGTGCAGTTGCAAACTGTAGTCTGGCTTTTTTATGGTGGTTTTGGAGCAATGGCTTCTTCCTTGCTGAGCGGCCATTCAGGTTATGTCGATATAGAACTCGTTTTACTTCAATCCTATAGAAAATGTGTGGGCAGAACTGAAAAAGCGCATGCGAGCAAGGAGGCCTACAAACCTGACTCAGTTACACCAGCTCTGTCAGGAGGAAGGGGCCAAAATTCACCCACCTTATTGTGGGAAGCTTGTGGAGGGCTACCCAAAACGTTTGACCAAAGTTAAACAATTTAAAGGCAATGCTACCAAATATTAATTGAGTGTATGTTGACTTCTGACCCACTGGGAATGTGATGAAAGAAATAAAAGATGAAATAAATCATTCTCTCTACTATTATTCTGACATTTCACATTCTTAAGATAAAGTGGTGATCCTAACTGACCTAAGACAGGGAATTTTTGCTAGGATTAAATGTCAGGAATTGTGAAAAACTGAGTTTAAATGTATTTGGCTTAGGTGTATGTAAACGTCCGACTTCAACTGTAGATACTTTAGTACCTGTTTCCTCCAGCATCTTCACAAGGTTCTTTGTTGTTGTTCTGGGATTGATTTGCACTTTTCGCACCAAAGTACCTTCATCTCTAGGAAACAGAACGCGTCTCCTTCATGAGTGGTATTGTCACGCCCTAACCATAGAGAGCCCAACTTGGTCCGTCCATTATCACGACCGTGACAGAATATCCCACCAACGCAGGACCAAGCAGTGTGTTATGGAGGTTAAGGAGTTTTGGACATGTGAGGAAATCATGGGAGGTTGTGAGACACTTCCTTGGAAGGACACACCAAGGAAGGTGGAAGGACAGCGACGACGCCTAGGTCCGCGGCCACAGAAACCCCAAGATTTTTTTAGGGGGGGCACATGGAGCTGTCGGTCGAGCAGCGGAGAGTGCCAGAGCCCGAATGGGAGTCGGTGGATGAGTTTAATGAGGGATACCAGAGAGAGGTGTTAGCAAGGAGTATGCTGCAGCGCAGGCGTGCTGAAGAGCGAGTCTTCAGTCCAATGCCACAGAAACCCCAAGAAAATGTATTTGGGGGGCACAAGGGGCTGTTGGTCGAGCCGCGGAGAGAGCCAGAGACCATTGGTGAGCTGATGGAGATGTTGGAGGAGAGAGAAAGAAGGGAAATGTTAGTTAGGTGTGTTCTGCACGGCATTCGACCTGAAGAGCCTGTCCCCAGTCCAGTACGTCCTGTGCCTGCTCCCCGCACACTCCCTGAACTGCATGTCACCAGTCTGGTGCCACCTGTACCGGCTCCACGCACTGGGCCTCCAGTGCGCCTCCCCAGTCCGGTACGTCCTGTGCCGGTTCCTCACACTCGCCCTGAAGAGCGTGTCATCAGTCCGGTGACACCTGTGTCAGCTCCCCGCACCAGGCCTCCAGTGCGCCTCCCCAGCCCGGTACATCCTGTGCCGGCTCCCTGCACTCATCCACCAGTGCGTGTGTACGATCCGGAGACTCCAGTGACGGTCAACAGCCCGGAACTTCCAGCGACGGTTCACAGTCCGGAGCTTCCAGTGACGGTCAATGGCCCGGAGCTTCCAGTGACGGTCAACGGCCCGGAGCTTCCAGTGACGGTCAACGGCCCGGAGCTTCAGGTAACGGTCAATGGCCTGGAGCTTCCAGTGACAGTCAACGGTCCGGAGCTTCCAGTGACGGTCAACGGCCCGGAGCTTCCAGTGACGGTCAACGGCCCGGAGCTTCCAGCAACGATTCACAGTCCGGAGCTTCCAGTGACGGTCAACGCCCGGAGCATCCAGTGACGGTCAACGGCCCGGAGCTTCCAGTGACGGTCAACGGCCCGGAGCTTCAGGTAACGGTCAACGGCCTGGAACTTCCAGTGACAGTCAACGGTCCGGAGCTTCCAGTGATGGTCCACGGCCTGGAGCTTCCTGCGCCGGTGCCATGGCCGGAGCCTTCCTCTGCGCCGGTGCCCTGTCTAAGCACGGCGTCCAGTCCCGCTCCATGGCCGGATCCTTCCTCTGCGCCGGTGCCCAGTCCAGGCACGGCGTCCAGTCCTGCTCCATGGCCGGAGCCTTCCTCCGCGCCGGTGATCAGTCCAGGCACGGCGTCCAGTCCTGCTCCATGGCCGGAGCCTTCCTCTGCGCCGGTGCTCGGTCCAGGCACGGCGTTCAGCCCGGCTTCAGGGCCAGATTTGTGGTTTGAGCAGAGGCTACGTCCCGCACCGAAGCCACCACCGACGCTAGATGCCCACCCTAAACCTCCCTATCAAGTTTCAGGTTTTTGCGGTCAGAGTCCGCACCTTTGGGGGGGGTACTGTCACGCCCTAACCATAGAGAGCCCTCTGGGTTCTCTATGGTGTACAGGTCAGAGACTGACTAGGGGGGGTTCTAGCGTTTGTATTTCTATGTTGGTGGTTTGT
This sequence comes from Salmo salar, assembly GCF_965601325.2. Taxonomy (NCBI): domain Eukaryota; kingdom Metazoa; phylum Chordata; class Actinopteri; order Salmoniformes; family Salmonidae; genus Salmo; species Salmo salar. The sequence goes on along the minus strand of NC_138319.1, from coordinate 17,606,953 downwards.
ATGGTTCCCAATTAGAGGCAGCTGGTAATCGTTGCCTCTGATTGGGGATCATATTTAGGTAGCCCTTTTTCCGACCTGTGTTTGTGGGATATTGTTTTGTGTGAGTGCATTCAGCACCACGTAGTTCACGTTCGTTGTATGTTTATTGTTTTTTGTTTAAGTTTTCACTGCAAATAAAGATGTGGAACTCAACACGCTGCGCCTTGGTCCGTCAATTATTACGACCGTGATAGGTATGACGGCTGCGTGGTCCCATGGTGTTTATACTTGCATCCAATTGTTTGTACAGGTGAACGTGGTACCTTCAGGCGTTTGGAAATTGCTCCAAGGATGAACCAGACTTGTGGAGGTCTACAATAATTTTTCTGAGTTCTAGGCTGATTTATTTTAATTTTCCCATGATGTCAAGCAAAAAGACACTGAGTTTGAAGGTAGGACTTGAAATACATCCACAGGTACACCTCCAATTGGCTCAAATGATGTCAATATGCCTATCAGAAGCTTCTAAAGCCATGACATAGTTTTCTGGAATTTTCCAAGCTGTTTAAAGGCACAATCAACTTAGTGTATGTAAACTTCTGACCCACTGGAATTGTGATAGTGAATTAAAAGTGAAATAATCTGTCTGTAACAATTGTTGGAAAAATTACTTGTGTCATGCACAAAGTAGATGTCCTAACCAGGTTGCCAAAACTATAGTTTGTTAACAAGATATTTGTGGAGTGGTTGAAAAATGAGTTTTAATGACTCCAACCTAAGTGTATTTAAACTTCCGACTTCAACTGTATGTTGGCGATTGCAGGGTAGTATAAAAGGTGTAATGAACTTATATTTGCAGTCGTGAAAACAGCCCCTGGACACCCAGAATATACTGCACTCAGCCAGACAAGAGCAAAATCAGCTGTCCACACTGATTCAAATCCCTCTTCTGCTTCTCTCAGCACGACACAGGTTGAGCCAATGACACCAGAGCCCATATGTCCTTCTATGGGAAAACTGTATGTTCAGACCTCCTGCTGGATCTTATACTGTTACATAATACCTTCCCCCCGACTTATCCCTTCACCACTGTGCTGTCTACCAAGTATAGAGCCGACTAGTTGAACAAATCTATCATTGACCAAGGCACTTAACCCTAATTGCTTCTGTAAGTCACTCTGGATAAGAGCATCTTATGATTGACTCAAATGTAAATAGTTAGTCACATTGATGTACAGCAAAAAACATTGTGGGCTTTACCTCAAGAACTAGCCACAACTGGTCCCCGTTTTTGACATCCTTCTGGTAGTACATCCCAAAGAATTTAACCACATTGGCGTGGTCAGAGAGAGCCTTGAGGATGTTGTATTCTGCTTCAATCTCCTCATCGATATCCTGGAAAACAATAACCAACATGGGTCAACAATGTAAAAAGACAGAAGACTTACCATGAATCCTCAATTACCTATCTGTAACAATTTGGTGTTCTGCAGCCAAATCTTATGATAAATTGTTTTTGTCATGTTATGTATTCAATCATATGCCAAATCACAATACATGCTCGCATCACAAAGAGGAATTAAACAGTCGTAACGGAACCAACAGCTGTGGTTACTAAAATGTCATCTCAATGCTTACGAATCTGATCATCTTTAATGAGTGATATTGTGCATGTACTGCATGCTTGTGTTCTCTGCAGAAACCTATCAACCGATTGATTAAAAGGATGCTCCTCTCAGAGAACGGTCTATAGATAATTATTCTTCATTAATGAAAAACAGTAACAAACTCTCTACAGACTAATGAGACAGTTATTAAGCTGATGCTAGAATTTAATGGATAAAAACAACTGTTCATTACGCTTTCACTTAATAGTGCCATTCATTGTACCTGGAAAAGCATATGAACACAACAAGAGTTGCATAATCTACTTAAACCTTGTCCATGTATAGCGTTGAGTATCTGCTTTTGAAAGAAACCATTGTTAGGAATTGTAAACACTTCTAGTGCTTACTGAACTACATGGCCAATAATAAAAACATTTTACAGTCAAGTAGCTACTGTAGTTGATCTTTTCAAATTTTCTTTCAACGTAGCAATGTGCCGTTTGTGTCATATTTTTCCAGCATCTCACCGGATTTCATTTCTCAAAACTGAGTGAGAGGAAGAAAATGTTAGCTCGATTTTATAGCCATAGCAACCACGTTCACTTTATTTTCTTTAGATCAGTAATGAAATATATGTTTATGAATGAACAATGAAACATTTCTCTCTTTCATGTAATTTTAGGACCTTGAAAGCACAATCTAGGTAAATCTACAGTTGATGCTTTGTGTTGTTAACAAAAGAAGGGGAGTCTGATATTAAGCTATACAGAGAGAGAGAGATGGAGATAGATAAAATATATAAATTGATAAAGAGAAAGAAAGAGAAAGAACAATTCTAATGAAGAGGTTGGGGAAGTCTGTTGTGGAGACAGAAGACTGACTGAGAGAGAGAGAGAGAGAGAGAGAGAGAGAGAGAGACATATAGAATATGAAATAAAGAAAGAGAGAAAAGATTGATAAAGTGACAAAGTGTGACCAAACAGAAGACAGAACCTCAGAGGAGAACAGAAGCCAATAAGATAGACTTTAAATTTGCAGTTTAACATGTGAAAATCGGATTTTCACATTGTAAATTGCTGTTTTCATGACACCATATTTTCACATGTATTAAATGTACAGTTCACGTGTTAACACCACCTTTTCTCACATGAATTGTAATTTCACATGTGAAAAACAATCACGTGAAAATCACATTTGCAGTTCCACATGTAAGAAAACTCTTAATGTGAAAATATCACTTTCACATGTGGAATTGCAAGTTCACATCTGAAAAACATTAACTTGTGAAAATCAAAGTTTCACATGTGGAATTGCAAGTTCACATGTGGGGGTGAAATAATGTTATTCTCCTCACATGTGAAAAGGTGATGTTAACATGTTGCAGGAGCAATGTTTTCTACCTGTGTATAATAATTCAAGTGCGTAAAAAAAGAATGATTTATTTTTCCTGAGCCATCCACTCCATTTTTATTGTAGTCCTCCATGGTGTTGCACTGATATACATGTATACTATGCGATACCACAAGGGAAAGGCATTTGGAGTGTTTCTTCTTCCTACGTTGGTCCGTGATCATTGGAAGAAGTCCAGTGAAAAGAACAGCAAAGCGATCTCTCCATATCTTCTTATTTCTTTATCCTGTTTTCCAGTTTGTACACATGGTTACATTTTCTAAATCTAGAGATTACATGTTTAACAAAATTGTGATGAGATTTCTGGTATTTTTGTTGTATCCTCTTATTGTTTTGACCAAGTGATAACAAGCTAGCTAGCTAGTTAAATGTAGTATGCAAGTCAATGAGAACAAGATGGCGTTTCTGAGGATTTTTTATTTCCATTATAAATGTTTTTGGCTCTTAAATATACAGCACCAATCAAAAGTTTGGACACACCTACTCATTCAAGGGTTTTTTCTTTATTTTAACTTTTTTCTACATTGTACAATAATAGTGAAGACATCAAAACTATGAAATAACACATATGAAATCATGAAGTAACCAAAAAAGTGTTAAAGAAATCAAAATATATTTTACATTTGAGATTCTTCAAAGTATCCACCCTTTGCCTTAATGATAGCTTTGCTAAATCTTAAATATACCTGATTTTGCTAACTGTTACTTTGGACAAAATCAAGACGTCAATACTCTTTTTGTAAAAAAAAAGCTTAAATGACAGCTCAATTCGAGAAAATTCTGAATTTGCTATTAATCATGATTAATCACAGCAAATCCTGCGATTAACTCATTTAAAAAAAATGTATCATTTGACAGCCCTATTTTTTATTGAACAGTCAATATTCTGAGATTGAGAGAAATTGATAATAAATATACTGTAACGTCTGTTTCCCACTCCCACTCACACTCTCAAACACATAGATCCCCTGAACGCAGCTCACTTTCCAGCCCACTTTCCAGCTCACACTCTCAAACACGTAGATCTCCTGAACGCAGCTCACTCTCCAGATCCCAATCACCTGAATTCTGATCACCTGTATGTCATTATCACACACTATTTAGTTCAGTTCTTTGCACCCCATCATTGTAAGATATTGTTTGTTTTGTGAGACACGTCTATTTGGAGCGCTGGGTTTCCTGCAATTTAATCCTCCCGTGTATGATAGTTTTGGCCTGCCTCACTAACGACGCCTTTTCCCTGCCTGTACTTTAGCCTATCAGATTTCCTGTTATCAACCTATTGCCTGAACTCCTGGATGACGTTACTAGCCGTTTCCCTGCCTGTACTGTTGCCTTTTTGGACCCCCTGTGTGTGACATTTACATTTACATTTCAGTCATTTAGCAGACGCTCTTATCCAGAGCGACTTACAGTAGTGAATACATACATTTCATGCATTTCTTTTTTGTACTGGCCCCCCGTGGGAATCGAACCCACAACCCTGGCGTTGCACACACCATGCTGGCGTTGCAAACACCATGCTCTACCAACTGAGCCTGGCCCTGGACCCAGCTACCTGCCTCCTCCTGTGGTCCGTTACAAATAAACACCTGCTGCACCCTGCACTTTAAACCAGCTCTCTGTCTCCCATTGTGTTCATTACATATACATTGGAAGAGAAATCCAATATTGGCCCTCTTGATCAAATAGTCAAGACATTGGCTTCTCCTGTGGGAGACACGGGTTCCAAAAGCACACGTGAAACTTAGAATAGCACATGTGAAATGTTGGAAAACCATGCGTCTGAGTCATGTGAAAAATGTATGTGAAAAATCTTTGTGAAACTTTACACATGTCTGAAAATGTGCAATTTATTTTCCTCACGTGACATTTTTGTAATGTGTGAAAAATAAATGGGAAAATCCATGTGAAACTTGTCTGGAATCCACGCGCGTGACTAATGTGTCATTTCTATTCATCGTGGATGACGGCCCAGGGCCTGTAGCTCCCTGAAACTCCCCACATGACAGGTCTGGGGCTACAGGTAATGTGATGTGTCCTCACTATGGCTCCCCAGGACCATAAACATACCGAAGGCTACTACCGGCCAATCACACTAATGCATGGTAAGGACAACACCTGCATGGCATGAAAGGACATTCCTATTACTGGCCTACTTAAAAACCAAACCCCAACATGCTCATTTCAAAAACATGCTCATTTCAAAAGCATGCACCTCGACATGCAGACACACATACTTCAGAACCTAAGTAAGGAAACATTACTCACATGGATGGGGTCCAGTATCTTGACAGCTGCTTTGCTGCCATCGATCTTGTTGAGTACTTTATAGACTTTGCCATAAGTCCCTTTCCCGATGGTCTCGATGATCTCCCAGGTATCTGTCGGATCAGGAAATGTGTCGAAGATAATCGATTTCCCTGATTGTGGAAACATCTTCATGAGAGATCTCCTGGGAAAGAGAGGGGTAAAGGAATAACATGGCCATTGTGAATAAACATTTATTTGTTAAAGCCCCAACTTTTCATTCTGTGAATGAAATAAACAAAAGGGCTACCAATCTTGGCACATCAAATCAAATGATTCACATCTTTCCATATAAGCAATATGTCTCCAGTCTTGGCAGTTCGTTCTACATATTTCCTTCCAATTGTGGTTACCATGGTTGCATTCTTCCATTCGTGTGTCTTGTATTTTCCTTAACCCCTCCCCACATGCCAGTTCAAATGACGAAGAAGGTACTGGATGGATGGATGGATGGATGGATGGATGGATGGATGGGTGGGTGGGTGGATGGATGGGCAGGCGGGCGGGCAAACTTGTTAGCCAGGCGTGTTATTTGTGTCTTTATAAGTCCATGGTCTATTTCTGGTAGTCAAAACAATAGTGTAGTCCTGGGCCTTCTCAAATATTGGTTCATGTAAAGGAAAGCGATTGTAAAGGATCTGTAGCTTTATCTCTCATTAGATTTGTTACTGCAGTGTTTATCCTTGTTGGAATTGCACTGAGATGATTGTAATTGTAAGGGTTGTTCACAATGTCCTGAGAACATTACTCAAGGATACTTGATTACCTCAGATACAGTGTGCATAGGCCTTGCACTTTGAACATTGGAGTGGATCTAATTGGGTTGAAACAGAGCCAATGTTTTAGGTTTTATTTATTTGCACCAAAGAAAAGAAGTGAAAGACAGAATAGATGAAAAAAAACTGGTAAAAACATTGTGCAAGTGAGGTGTTTTTTCAATCAGTTAATCAAAGCATATTAATTATAATTGTACATGATATACTCAGGATACAAGAAAAAACATGTGTGTGTGTGTGAGTTAGGCTATATGGAGTGGATTATTATGTAGTTTCAGGCTGACCCCCAGTCTTCGCTTTAAGTTATTGAGGGATGATGAGGTTTTGGCAATGTGAAGATAAGAATTCCAGAGTATGGTACCTCTGTATCTGATAGAGAATTGACTATGTGAGGTGCGGCAGAGAGGAGGATGAAGGTTATCGCAGTGTCTTGTGTTATATAGATGGATTTCAGAATGAACACGGAAGAATCCATTGAAGGGTTTAGGTAAACTATTTGGGAGGTATGAGTATTTGTAGATGAAAGTGCATAACTGGCGTACATTAATGTTGTAAATAAACAAGATATTGAGTTTCTTAAACAAAGGTGCAGATGGAGCCAGGTAATTAAATGTATTTTGAATGATGAGTAATTCGTGTAGGTAGGAGGCATATGTACTGGCCCAGACAACATTACAGTTAATTAAGCTATAGAGTTAGGAAGCAGGCCTGATGAACCAAACCACTAATCTTTCTGATGATATCAACAGATTTCATCACTTTGCTACAAACAAATGGAATATGATCATTCCAGGATAACTTTTCATCAATTAGAACTCTGAGGAATCTAGTGGATGTGACTTGTTCCATTTTAATTCCTACCAACTGAGATTCTGGTTCTTTTTTATTATTTTTTTTTTACTATATTTCTTATGCATACTAGTGAATACAATAAAACTAGATTTTTTTTCTTCACATTTAAAGATAATTTGTTTATCTGGAACCATTCAGAAAATGTGGACATACCTGAGTTGGCTTCATTAATTAGTGAATCAAAATTCTTGTGTGTATCATCAGCAAAGAGAATAGGAAGTACGGTAGAAGACACACCAGCAAAGTCATTGACATAGATTAGGAATAAAGAAGGTCCAATTATTGAACCCTGTGGCAAACCACCGGATATCTTGGTCCTGGTAGATGCACAGCCGTTTGCATAAACAAATTGTTCTCTATCATACATATTGCTACATTATATCACCAGCTATCTGTGGGACTCCCAATGAGGGCCAGTTGTGATACAGCCTAGATGTAAAAAGACCAAGTCCATATTATGGCAAGAACAGTTCAAATAAGCAAAAAGAAACCACAGTCCATCATTACTTTAGGATACGAATGTCAGTCAATGTGGAAAATTTCAAGAACTTTTAAATTTTTTTCAAGTGCAGTCACAAAAACTATCAAGCGCTATGATGAAACTGGCTCTCATGAGGATCGCCACAGGAAAGGAAGACCCAGAGTTACCTCTGCTGCAGAGGATAAGTTCATTTGAATTACCAGCCTCAGAAATCGGCAATTAACTGCACCTCAGATTGCAGCCCAAATAAATGCTTCACAGAGTTCAAATAACAGACACATCTCAACATCAACTGTTGGAGACTGTGAATCAGGCCTTCATGGTCCAATTACTGCAAAGAAACCACAATTAAAGGACACCAATAATAAGAAGAGACTTGCTTGGGCCAAGAAACACGAGCAATGGACATTCGACCGGTTGAAATCTGTCTTTTGCTCTGATGAGTCCAAATTTGAGATTTTTGGTTCCAACCGCTGTGTCTTTGTGAGACACAGAGTAGCTGAACGGATGATCTCTGCATGTGTGGTTCCCACCGTGAAGCATGGAGGAGGAGGTGTGATGGTGTGAGGGTGCTTAGCTGGTGACACTGTATGCGATTCATTTAGAATTCAAGGCACGCTTAACCAGCGTGGCTACCGCCATTCTAAGTAAGAATTTGTTCTTAACTGACTTACCTAGTTAAATAAACATGAAATAAAAAAAAATTAAATTAACAAAATTAATTTACCAAATAAGGCTATCTTCTGTATACCAACCCTACCTTGTTACAACACAACTGATTGGCTCAAACACATTAAGAAGGAAAGAAATTCCACAAATTAACTTTAAACAAGGCACACCTGTTAATTGAAATACATTCCAGGTGACTACCTCATGAAGCTGGTTGAGAGAGATCAAACTGAACTACAGAAGGGAAATGTTACTTAATGTAATCCAAGGGATTTCCATCAGTTTTCTACATTTCCTTTGACAGAGAGGAACCCACATTCACAAAAAAAGTGTATTAAATTCACCTGAAATAACATCAGGATCACTATATGTTATATTTCCAACAATAAATTCAGATGGAATAGTTGTAGATGCCTTTTCCTTATTCAATAGTTGATGATATTCCAAGTTGACTTTATATTATTTAAGGATTTTTGAAATTTGTTTGTAAAATATATTTTCTTGGGATATCCAAAGTATATGAGTAAATGTGTTCTTATACTTTTTGTAATTTGCAGAATTCAGGGGAGAGGTGTCACAGTTTCTGTTTTATTTGATTGTTGTTTCCTTAGGTTACCGCTGGAGGGCACCCTTACCTTGTTTTCTAGTTTCCAGGTTACCCTGATTATTACTTATTGGATTCACCTGTGTTTAATTACCTTCTCTGTTCACCTGGTTGCCTTGTTTATTTAGGTTCCTCAGTTGGTCTGGATCTTTGCTTAGGTCTCATGTTTTATTAGTGTACTCTTGTGCGGTTGACTTGTTTCTGTTAAGACTCGAAGTAAAAGATCTGGATTTACCCTTACCTCTGCTTGCTGTGTTTCTCTGTGCCTGGGTTCGAGTTCGTACAAGCATTATTGTGACAGTAGACCTAAGCCAACAATGGACCCAGCAGAGACTTCTCAGTCGTACGAGGAACATTCCGAACTTCAACATTTACGGTCGGCTCTCACCCACCATGGAACTGTGATTGGCCGCCATGAGGCGCGGATGCAGACATTGCCGGATGATTTAAGAACTCTTGTGTCCGCTCTGCAGACAGGACAGACGGGAGCGATGGCTGCTGCACCTGTGGCTGTTCCTAATCCTCCACTCCCTACCAGCTCAGCGTCTTCCTCCCTTTGGGAGCCTCATCTCCCGGCACCGGAGCGCTATGAGGGGCATCCTGGGAGGTGTTGTGGGCTCATGCTCCAATGCTCTCTGGCCTTCGAGCTGCAGGCATCAACGTTTCCCACCGAGCGTTCCAGAGTGGCATACATCATCTCCTTGCTCTCAGGACGGGCTCTGGCCTGGGCCACGGCCATATGGGAGCAGCAATCGGACGTTTGTTTTAATTGGCAAAGCTTCACCCAGGAGATTAAGTGGGTTTTTGAACACCCCATCAGTGGCATGAACGCTGCTCAAAGACTCATTGCGCTTCGGCAGGGCAGCCGGAGCGTAGCTGATTACACTATTGACATTCGGACGGTCGCCGCTGAGAACGGTTGGAATACAGAGGCACTTCACTTAGCCTTTCTGAACAGACTCAGCGAGGTTCTCAAGGATGAACTGGCTTCCCGGGACAACCCTGACACTCTGGATGAGCTTATCGTTCTGGCCACCCGGATTGACAACCGGCTTCGGGAACGTTGTTGTGAGAGGACGGAGGGGTTCTGAGTGGATTCAAGTGTTTCGGGTTCCGCTGAGGGAGCCAATTCTTCACTTGTTCCACTGCCTTATGCTGCGTCTGCTTGTCCTATACACCATCAGAGTTCTCAATTCGGCTCTGGTTCTCCTTCAGAGGAGCCAATACAATTGGGACTCACCAGACTTTCTGCTCTGGAGAGAAGGCGCAGGATTAAGAAGCAACGTTGTCTTTACTGTGGACAGTCTGGACATTTCCGTGTCTCCTGTCCCGAGCTGACGGGAAACGGGAGGACTCGTCAGTAGACGGGAGAATACTGCCGCGTCAGATACAGTCTCCAGCTGCCAAAACGGTACGCACCTTGCTTCCGGCCAACCTGCAGTGGGACAATGGGCAGTTGGACATTCCTGCTTTCATAGAAACTGGGGCTACCGGGTGTTTTCTGGATCGCACATTAGCTCTCCAACAGGGGCTGCCCCTAACTAAGCTGGACATTCCGTTGTCGGTCACTGCACTGGATGGAGTGCCCCTAGGGTCTAGGAAGGTGAAGCAACTCACCATGCCTATTCAGCTACGAGTTCTGGATTGTCATGTGGAGTTTATCCAGTGAAATTTGGTGGACTCTCCTGAGCTAACCCTGGTTCTTGGACATCCGTGGCTTTCTATCCATAATCCATATCCATATCCATAATCAAATTGACTGGCCCTCGGGAAGAGTTCTGGGATGGAATCATTCATGCCAGTCCACCTGCCAGCAACGCTCTCCACATCTTTCTGGCCCTGCTCATCTGGAGGCTTCCGATTCTCCTGTTCCCCCAGCTGGGGATGACAAGCCTGATCTTTACCGCGTACCTTCGGGATTACTGGGATCTGAATCAGGTCTTCAGCAAACGAAGGGCCAGCGGACTGCCTCCTCACAGGTCCTACGATTGTGCCATTGACCTCCTGCCTGGCACCACTCCTCCGAGAGGAGGGCTGTATTCTCTCTCAGGTCCAGAGACTCGGCCATGAACAGTTATATTAAGGAGGCGCTGGTGGCTGATTTTATTCGGCCGTCCACTTCACTTGCAGGAGCGGGGTTTTTCTTTGTTGGAAAGAGGGATGGGGGATTATGTCCCTGTATCGATTGGACCATTTTCCTGTCAAAATGTAACGAGTACTTTTGGGTGTCAGGGAAAATGTATGGAGTAAAAAATACATTATTTTATTTAGGAATGTAGTGAAGTAAAAGTAAAAGGTAAATAGTAAAGTACAAATACCCCCAAAAAATGACTTAAGTAGTACTTTAAAGTATTTTTACTTAAGTACTTTACATCACTGTGCGTGTGTGAGTGGGAATGAGTCCTAACACTTTAGACATTGAGAACACTAGACACACCAGTACTGAACAAATGACTGCCCTGTTAGCGTGGGCCAAGAACTCAGGGGGAAGGTTCTCTGGGTCCATTACACGATCAAAGGCTTCCAGAACAAAACCTAATGTATGATCCCTCTAACATCAGAGACAACAATGGGATAGAACAGGAAGGCCTAAATAAGCCTACTGTCTTGGTGTAAGGTGAAAGACCAAAAGGTGATTGTATCATTCCACCTGGAAGAACTCTCAGTTCTTTGACGGTGTACTTTGATGACAGCCGCTTGCCAGCAATGTTCAACAAATTGTATAATACTGTATTAGTGAATGGATGGATGTACTATAGTTTGGGTATCTGAAAAGGCAACTAGACATACTAGGAAAGCTCTAAAAGACTAACAACAACAAACATTTTGAGGAAATAATGATCAATACAAAGTGCTTACTAGTACAGTGCATTCGGAAAGTATTCAGACCGCTTGACTTTCTCCACATTTTGTTATGTTACACCTTATTCCAAAAATGATTAAATCGTCTTTTTCCTCATCAATCTACTCACAATACCCCACAATGACAAAGCAAAGTAGGTTTTTCAAAATTTTTACAAATGTATAATAAAAAAAAACCCGGAAATATCACATTTACATAAGTAATCACACCCAATTGTATAATAAGGCTATAATGTAACAAAATGAGGAAAAAGGAAGGAGTCTGAATACTTTCCGAATGCACTGTATCTCAGCCTAATTAGCCTATAAAGATACAGCTCAATTTAAAAGCCTATAGGTGTCCGTGCATGCTGTCAACTCCTCCAGTCACTACCTATGTGGAGGTTGCATCCCACTGTGAGTTTCCTTAAACTTGGATGTTTGAAAAATAAAGCAAGGTTTGTATTCTGACACACATTCTATAAATTCACACAGCAGGGGTGTATGTTCCCATTTCCAACAGCATCCAGAACAAGCGTCAAAGCAGTGATATCAGTCCCAATCTCTAGAGCAGAGGACTCATCATTTTACCTGCAGCCCCAGTTGGTCTTCCATCTCCTGAATGGGGGCTTTACACTGCATGACCTACAATCAGAGGAAGATAATGGGAGCAAGATAACCCTCCACCATCCCAGAAAACCAATGATACTGTAGTAACCAAAGAAAAAGATCCAACCAACATTCAAAGAGCCATGTCTGCATGCAAGTGCATATAAAATGTGGTTTAGAAAAAAATATACATTTTATATGCACTTATATGCAGACATGGCTCTTTGAGTGTTGTTTGGATCTTTTTATTTGGTTACTATCGTTTGTTTTCTGGGATGGGGGAAGGCAATCTTGCCCTATTATCTTCCAGTAAATTACAGCTCCACTAATACCTGACAACCACACACAGTACACTTCCATGGGGCCAAATTTCAGTCAGGCCAAGGTTATCCCCTGGTCAAACTCACAAAACTTTGTCTATCTAATCCACAACAACACCAAAACCAACAACAGAAAAAACTTACATCGTTTTGTCATTGTGCCTGGGGACATATTTTGGAGGAGGATTAATCCATTTTCGGTGAATTCGGTTAGCTTCGAGGGAGTGAGAGAGGGAAAGCAACTATGAGTGTAAACAACAGAGGAGGAGCTAACCAGCGCTAATCTCGCTAGCAATCCCCTCGCTCCTTCCATTGGAAACAATCTCTAAGTAGTAGGAGATATGTCAGGATTAAGAGGAATTAGCCAGTTGCAACATGAGCCTTTCCCCATATAGATGCTCATTCATACACAAAGCAAAGCTGATTAGTGCAACCTTACAATATGGTGCCTGCTAAAGACACAGTGCCATCCCTTTCTCTTCTTGGTGGTCTTGTACAGAATTTACTACTGAGCATTATATTAACTCTATTGTATTTAATTCCTGTTATCCATGTACAGTGTTTTGTTAGGATAACATATACAGTACCAGTCAAAAGGTTGTACACACCTACTCATTCCAGTTTTTTTTAACTTACTTATTTTTAAAATGTTCTACATTATAGAATAATAGTGAAGACATAAAAACTATGAAGTAACACGTAAGGAATCATGTAGTAACCAAAAAAGTGTTAAACAAATCAAAATATATTTTATATTTGAAATACTTGAAAGTAGCCACACTTTGCCTTTCCTTCTTAATGTGTTTGAGCCAATCAGTTGTGTTGTGACAAGGTAGGGGTGGTATACAGAAGATATCCCTATTTGGTAAAAGACCAAGTCCATATTATGCCAAGAACAGCTCAAATGAGCAAAGAGAAATAATGGTCAGTCAATGCGGAAAATTTCAAGAACTTTGAAAGTTTCTTCAAGTGCAGTCGCAAAAAGCATCACGCGCTATGCTGAAACTGGCTCTCATGAGGACCGCCCCAGTAAAGGAAGACCCAGAGTTACCTCTGCTGCAGAGGATAAGTTCATTAAAGTTACCAGCATCAGAAATTGCAGCCCAAATAAATGCTTCACAGAGTTCAAATAACAGACACATCTCAACATCAACGGTTCAGAGGAGACTGTGTGAATCAAGCCTTCGTGGTCCAATTGCTGCAAAGAAACCACTACTAAATGACAGAAATAAGAAGAAGAGACTTGCTTGGGCCAAGGAACATGAGCAATGGACATTAGAATGGTTGAAATCTGTCCTTTGGTCTGATGAGTCCAAATTTGAGATTTTTGGTTCCAAACGCCTTGTCTTTGTGAGACACAGAGTAGGTGAATGGATGATCTCCGCATGTGTGGTTCCCACCGTGAAGCATGGAGGAGGAAGTGTGATGGTGTGGGGGTGCTTTGCTGGTGACACTGTCGGTGATTCATTTAGAATTCAAGGCACACTTAACCAGCGTGGCTACCACAGCATTTTGCAGCGATACGCCATCCCATCTCGTTTGCGCTTAATGGGACTATCATTTGTTTTTCAACTGGACAATGACCCAACACCCCTCCAGGCTGTGTAAAGGCTATTTGACCAAGAAGGAGAGTGATGGAGTGCTGCATCAGATGACCTGGCCTCCACAATCACCCAACCTCAACCCAATTGAGGGTATTTGGGATGAGTTTGATTGCAGAGTGAAGGAAAAGCAGCCAACAAGTACTGTAATCAGCATATGTGAGAACTCCTTCAAAACTGTTGGAAAAGCATTCCAGGTGAAGCTGGTTAAGAGAATACCAAGAGTGTGCAAAGCTGTCATCAAGTCAAAGCGTGGCTACTTTGAAGAATCTCAAATATAAAATATATTTGGATATGTTTAACACTTTTTGGTTACTACGTGATTCCATATGTGTTATTTCATAGTTTTGATGTCTTCACTATTATTATACAATGTAAAAAATTGTAAAAATAAAGAAAAACCCTGGAATGAGTAGGTGTATATGTAAACCAGCAAAAATCCTCCCACTGTCAACTGCGTTTATTTTCAGCAAACTAACATGTGTAAGTATTTGTATCAACATAACAAAATTCAACAACTGAGACATAAACTGAACAAATTCCACAGACATGTGACTAACAGAAATGGAATGATGTGTCCCTGAACAACCGGGGGATCAAAATCAAAAGTAACAGTCAGTATCTGGTGTGGCCACCAGCTGCATTAAGTACTGCAGTGCATCTCCTCCTCATGGACTGCACCAGATTTGCCAGTTCTTGCTGTGAGATGTTACCCCACTCTTCCACCAAGGCACCTGCAAGTTCCCGGACATTTCTGGGGGAATGGCCCTAGCCCTCACCCTCCGATCCAGCAGGTCCCAGACATGCTCAATGGGATTGAGATCCGGGCTCTTCGCTGGCCATGGCAGAACACTGACATTCCTGTCTTGCAGGAAATCATGCACAGAACGAGCAGTATGGCTGGTGGCATTGTTATGCTGGAGGGTCATGTCAGAATGAGCCTGCAAGAAGGGTACCACATGAGGGAGGAGGATGTCTTCCCTGTAACGCACAGCATTGAGATTGCCTGCAATGACAACAAGCTCAGTCCGATGATGCTGTGACACACCGCCCCAGACCATGATGGACCCTCCACCTCCAAATTGATCCCGCTCCAGAGTACAGGCCTCGGTGTAACGCTCATTCCTTCATCGATAAACGCAAATCCGACCATCACCCTTGGTGAGACAAAACCGCGACTCATCAGTGAAGAGCACTTTTTGCCAGTCCTGTCTGGTCCAGCAACGGTGGGTTTGTGGCCATAGGCGACGTTGTTGCCGGTGATGTCTGGTGAGGACCTGCCTTACAACAGGCCTACAAGCCCTCAGTCCAGCCTCTCTCAGCCTATTGTGGACAGTCTGAGCACTGATGGAGGGATTGTGCGTTCCCGGTGCAACTCAGGCAGTTGTTGTTGCCATCCTGTACCTGTCCCGCAGGTGTGATGTTCAGATGTACCGATCCTGTGCAGGTGTTGCTACACGTGGTCTGCTACTGCGAGTACGATGAACGGTCCGTCCTGTCTCCCTGTAGCGCTGTCTTAGGCGTCTCACTGTACGGACATTGAAATTTATTGCCCTGGCCACATCTGCAGTCCTCATGCCTCCTTGCAGCATGCCTAAGGCACATTCACGCAGGTGAGCAGGGACCCTGGGCATCTTTCTTTTGGTGTTTTTCAGAGTCAGTAGAAAGGCCTATTTAATATCTTAAGTTTTCATAACTGTGACCTTAATTGCCTACTGTCTGTAAGCTGTTAGTGTCTTAACAACCGTTCCACAGGTGCATGTTCATTAATTCTTTATGGTTCATTGAACAAGCATGGGAAACAGTGTTTAAACCCTTTACAATGAAGATCTGTGAAGTTATTTTGATTTTTACTAATTATCTTTGAAAGACAGGGTCCTGAAAAAGGGACCTTTCTTTTTTTGCTGAGTTTATATATACTGAAAAAATATATAAACTCAGCATGCAACAACTTCAACGATTTTACTGAGTTACAATTCATATAAGGAAATCAGTCAATTGAAATAAATTAATTAGGACCTTATCTCTGCATTTCACATGATTGGGCAGGGGCACAGCTATGGGTGGTCCTGGGAGGGCATAGGTCCACCCACTGGGGAGCCAGGACCAGCCAATCAGAATGAGTTTTTTTCCCCAAAGGACTTTTCTACAGACAGAAATACTCCTCAGTTTCATCGGCTGCCCAGGAGGCTGGTCTCAGATGATCCCGCAGGTGAAGAAGCCGGATGTGGAGGTCCTGGGCTGGCGTGGTTACACTTGGTCTGCAGTTGTGAGGTCGGTTGCACGTACTGCTAAATTATCTAAAACAACGTTGGAGGCGGTTTATCGTAGAGAAATGAATATTCAATGCCAATTGCACGCTCCCTCAAAACTTGAGACATCTGTGGCATTGTGTTGTGTGACAAAACTGCACATTTTAGAGTGGCCTTTTATTCTCCCCAGCACAAGGTGCACATGTGTAATGATCATGTTGTTTAATCAGCTTCTTTATATGCCACATCTGTCAGGTGGATGGATTATCTTGGCAAATAAGAAATTCTCACTAACAGGGATGTAAACAAACATGCGGCCAAAATTTGAGAGAAATAAGCTTTTTGTGCATATGTAACATTTCTGGGACCTTTAATTTCAGCTCATGAAACACGAGAGCAACACTTTACATGTTGTGTATATATTTTTGATCAGTACTGAACAAAAACATAAATGCAACATTTAAAGTGTTGGTCCCATGTTTCATGACCTGTTGTGTTTATATTTTTGTTCAGTATAAATAGATACAACAATTGAACCAATACACATAAACTCTGTATTTCATACATTAAGGGCAACATTTTCTTAGCGCAAAATAATTGTGCAAAGTGCGAAAAATACTCTAAACCTCATTGAAATCTCGCAGTGTGAGTTCATTTGTAACTTTTCTTCAACAATATGCATTATAAAGGAAGCAAGTTTTTAAAAAACAGCAATGCATAAATAGTCACAGCTTTATCGTGCACATCATTGAAGAAAAATTTCAATATAAATCACAATGCCCGACTCTGAGATTTATGGTATTTTTTGCACTTGGCACAATGGTTTTGCAGTCTGAAAATGTTGGTTGTTTAAATGTTTGTGTTAAAAATGAACATGAATAAATCAGTTAAACAAAGTTTGCAGTTTGTGACTAAACCTGATTACATACATCATTCCACAGAGACATTTATCAGCAATTACCTATGCAGAGCAATTAGGCTTCTATACAGGCGTTCAACTCTGCTATAATAGAGCTGCTTGTTGGTGTAATGTACAGGACCTAAGTAACCCACAGAAATGGTGAATAATATATTACAACTCTATACGTGATGACATATTGTAACACAGAAGACATGGGCGAGATCTAACAATTGGCTGGCTCACCTCAATAGTAACACATGCTGTGGGGACTTAAGCCTAGGGGGAGATTCTGTGTGTGTGTGTGTGTGTGTGTGTGTGTGTGTGTGTGTGTGTGTGTGTTCGTGTTCATGTGTGTGTGCCTGCTAACTCAGACAGAAAGTGATGAAGTGTTCAGGGAGAAGGATTAGCTGCAAGGAGCAGAGAAACTAAATAA
Source organism: Salmo salar (assembly GCF_965601325.2). Classification (NCBI taxonomy): domain Eukaryota; kingdom Metazoa; phylum Chordata; class Actinopteri; order Salmoniformes; family Salmonidae; genus Salmo; species Salmo salar. The sequence continues at coordinate 17,589,308 of NC_138319.1, read as the reverse complement.
TAAAGAAGAGAAGAGAGAGTGCTACCTCTTCTGAGATTCCATCTAACTTTCTGCACCAATTAGAATTTGACAAGACCCATAATGCAAACAAACGGCTACAAACGTAATGCACGGGTCAACCTGATTTGTGCTTCAATAAGACACAAGTTTGTCCAGTTGAGGCCCTTAAGAGAAACAGGAGATCCTATCTGATCACCACAAGGGGTAATGAGACCTGGTTAATCTGTGTCTGATGAGTTGGTTAAAGTTTCGGGTTAACCTTGGCATTGGAAGGCATGCCAGGATAAACTTTCTCATTTGGGTATATCCAAGTCAACTGGTCTTGGCCATTACAGTCTCCCTGACTGTCTGTATTTACATTATTGGTCATTCATAGGGAAGCATGTGCTTTAATATTTCAAGTGTAAACCGAATGTAAGAGTATAATTCATTGCTCTCCTGTTGATAAGCCTTCACTGAGTCTATCGCAACATTCACAGTAAGTATAGTGTTAAATCCACATGAACTATTGCCTGCTAGCATGTTCAGATCTAAAATGTGGTTGTTAATAATACACCTCAAATATGTATTTCCATAAATGCATAACATTTTCAGCCATTGCTACTGTCATTATGTTTTCACACAGATAAAGGAGAAAAGTAAACTGCTTTTAAGATTGACCCACTTCACAATATACTTATAGATCTATTATTGTATCAGTAACCTGCAGCTCCAGAGAGACTTACAGAAACAAGCCTGTTGACAACTACCATCACTTATGTAAAAAGTTAATACAAAATAAAGATTCACTGACCTTTGAGAGGGAAGAAGCCTGGTTCTACCCAGAGACACACCATGCTCCCATGTAGTCACTCCCAATGACTTGCAAATAAGACATGCTCCAAGTACACGAACACTCTGTTTTGCATGCATTGGCAATAAACTTCAGTGTGCACATCTCAAAAGGCCAAAGACTGAGACCTACTGTGCAGTCCATTTCAGATAATTCTCATAACCATCAAAGGCATAAGTTTAACGGCCAGACCTGAAATCAAATGATCATTTCAATATACTTACTGCTCTGAGATGCGTCTACATGTTTGAGTATCAATCCTTGATATCAGTGTTAATCAGCAAGAGCGGTCTGTAGTCACTCACGGCTGGGTTCAACTTCTTCAGTAATCTATTATTCATCCAGAATAAGTAACACTATATTGCAGAGTATGTTAAAGTTATCACGCTCTGACAATCAGTTTAATGGTCCTTCCTATGGAGGTGTTGGGAAGTCCAATAGATGAATCAATAAATAAGATTAGAGACGGCAGGTTCAAAACAGGCTTCAGCATGGGCACCCAGAGGTCCATGTCAGGTGAGACGGGGCATGACTTCATCAAATTCTCCTCAGAATCACTTGATGGTGGTATCGGCTTACAATGCACTGGTGTTTTGTTTAGCCCTTGTAGGAGAGGGGTTAAGATATAGCAAGGATGTAAGTTAAACTGTAGCTTGAGAACTTGGATGTAAGACTATTTTTGGGACTTATTTTGACCAGTTGAAAAATAACATTTGGTTACCACAGTCATAAGTAAAAAAAAAAAAGAAGCATATTCAGACATAACAAATCATGTCAAAATGTCATGATCTATTCTTGTCACATTGTAAGCAGTAACATAAGGCTCCAGACTGCAACCACGCATTAAGCAACCCTTTGACTTGACAAGTTTAAAAAATGTATTGGTCGCACTGGTGCGAGCTGCACATTCTACCTGGTCACCTCAATCAAAACGTCAAAATTTTGGGGCAGATAAAACCATGAATTTGTTAAACAATAAAGTACATTATCCTCATGATTCCTGTAATAAAAGTGTCTGTCCTGCCACTGTGCCTGCCTGTTTCGTTGGGGCGGGCTGCTGTAAAAAAGCAACTAGTTGTCCATATTAAAGAGAGTAGGGTCTAAGCTTTCGATAAGTATACTTTGTATTTCTCACTGATCATTATTGAGGTCAAAGCACACTGTTTAAGAATCAAGATATCTTATATGGCTTTGAAATACGTAGCTTGCGAAATTGCACATTGGCCATCGCGAGTGCACTTTTTTTCGGACGTTTACTCTTAGATGAATACATGGCTACTAGCAGTAGGTGTTATATTTAGAGTTAGCAATCTAGCTAATGTGTTTTATGTTTACTTCCTCGGGTGGTGAATTAGAACCAATTGAATTAGGTCTGTATGTAATATTAGTGTACGTAAAGAAGAAGGCAAATTCATCTCTTTTGAACAAAAAAATCGAACATTCTGGAGCCCTATTTTGACAGTAAAATTTTAACAAAATAGGTCATATTTAGATAGTATGACAATCTGTAGCTCATCGATATGGCACTGTCAACAAAGTCATTGTTGATATGCTTGCTATGGTTAGGTTCAGAATAAGGGTTAGGCTAAGGGTAAAGATTAGGGATAGGGTAAGTGTTCAGTTTAGGGTTAGAATAAGGGTTAAGGTTAGGGTCAGGGTTATGGTTCGAGGATAGTTAGTTGAAATGTTGTTGACAGTTATTGAACATCTACTGAACATCTACAAAGCATCTACTTGAGATTATCCAAGTAAAGTGTTACCTAAAAATAGCCTAATTGTCAACCCAAAACGCACATCAAAATATAATGCGTTCCTGCATGGACATGTTAGATGTAAACAACTTATTTACTGAATACCATATCATTAGTCTATTACACTTCTTAATAAAACATTGTGAATAACTTTCTAAATACTTTCTAAGATGATGACTGACATTGATGTGTTTGACGCTGCGCCCCCAAAAAAATGTTTTGCGGTGCCAACAAATCATGGGCTGGTGTCACCAACTGAAAAAGTTAGTGCCACCAGGGGAAAATGTTAGTCTGGAGCCTTGCAGTCAATGTCATTTTCTGCAACCATGTTGGTTGTCATAAACTGACATCAGTTGTTATGACTGGTTATGACACTGTGCTTGTAATTTATTGATTGTGCTCATACTGGCAAGAACAGCTTGCTGTAGAAATGGAACTGGTAATGGCTGATGCAGGGGAACAGATGGGCCCCTGATTGTTTTCTCTACAGAGCTTGTGACCGACAGACTCACTGGCATTTATCCATCATAAAAACACAATATGATATTGCTTTGATGCCCACTCCATATGTGTTTTTCTTTCTACAACTGTTCTACTCTATTTCGATCCTTGAGCCACGATTTTGGGGAACAAACTTCCATTGTCAACTTGGTCGTAGTAAAAGGTAACGAAGCCTAAAATTAGATATTGATTGTGAAGTTATCCCTTAGACTTTCTGATTTGATCACAACAAGGTGTACAACTGTTAACGGTATCAGTCCCGGGAGCCCAGCTAAAATCGTCTTTTCATTTATCTGACTTTCACTTATCTGCATGTCCAGCCCTTATATTTAGCCTCACAATGAAGTGTTTTTCTATTTTCTTTTCAGGACAACCAGCGCTACAAGTAGAATATAATTTGGCTCTACTGACGTTTTTGTAAAAGACCCGGCCCCGGGCCCCTTCGGGATCCACCCTTGTCTCACAAACACCACTCTAGCTCAGCCCCCATTAATCACACAGACTACTGATTGGTACCAACCGGTGCAGAATAAATAGATGAATCCAATGGTGCAGAAGTCTCTAGCTCAAAAACACAATGTTTAAAAGGGTTTAGAAGTCCACAATGTGCATGTATCACAGTGAGACTGCAGGAGTTAATAGATTTTTAAAGCCCCTATGCAGTCTTTTTAATTGTATTAAATCATCACTGTATGTTTAATAAATATGTGTTAATTTCATGAAAATAACTCCAAATATATTATTAATAATTTATTTCCCTGAGCCTCCTTTTGTGATTGAAATGCTCAGGCTGATCGTATGGGCGTGTTGATACAAATGTTTATATATTTACATACACAGCCCTGATTGGCAGATAGGATTCTAGACTCTAGAGCCTACCCCACTTACCCCTTCAGAGTAGGAGGATAGATATGCAAATAAAATATTACTGGTTATTGGTCAGAATAATCAGATCAGATTGTGATAATTTTTTTCAAACATCTCTCACACAGAAAAATGCATTATCATAATTTTCACAAACATTTCAGCGTTATTTTGAACTCATAGTGTGGAAATACAGTTTTTTTAAGCAGGAAATTCAAATTTTTGACTACACTGGCCCTTTAAGGAAAGTTACAGAGAATTGGGATTTTATTCCAACTGGGTTTAACTACACACTTATACCTCTGGGGCTGTGATTTGGTCATCTTAATATGAAATCAATAAAATATATGCCTGAACGAACCACCCACTGTCTGTATTGTTTTACTGTATAGTGTATGTGCATCACTGAGCTACTGGGGTTAAGGTTACTCTATCCAATCAATAACCACCTATGGCCTTTTACACTAACGTGTCCACCTACTGTCAGCCCAACATAGAATTGTACTGTACTGGACTGGACTTCTAGAGTCAAAGTAGTATTATCTATGTAATCAAATCAAATTAAATGTATTTATATAGCCCTTCTTACATCAGCTGATATCTCAAAGTGCTGTACAGAAACCCAGCCTAAAACCCCAAACAGCAAGCAATGCAGGTGTAGAAGCACGTAATCCAATCACTTTAATAGGCTTGTACTGGGTGTCCAGTTGACTCAATCTCTGAGTTATGCCTTGTCATATGCCAATCAGTCCTACTCATCTTCCACACCCAACGCTGCTCTATGTAACATTGTGTAATGGAGTCTCGTGTTTTATGGGTGCGTGGTCATGACAGGTTCCACCTGATGGGACAGTACAATAGCTAAAGGCATCCAGAAAGTTGCAATATTAATGACAGCTTCTCCGTTTTCACAGCCATTATTACGAGGATACTGTGGTGCTCCTCCCCTCGCTTCCCCTTCTCTTGCCTCTGGATTAGGGTTACAAAGTGGAGGAAAGGAAGTAGTGTGTTTGTCCACTTAACCGCTCGGCATGTATGTCATACAAACCCTATAGATCAACTGGATGAGGCAAGGATCTCATTCCTCACAGAGTACCGAGGAGGAATTAGACATCGAACCTTATCCATCAGTGGACTGGGAGTACCATAGTCTGTCAGCAATAGTGAGTTTGAAGCCGTTGATGCCGTCGTCAACGAGCAGTAGGGCCGTGAATCACAATGTCACTTCCGCCCACTAATCCCGGAATCTCGGTCTAGAAGGGACCTAGTTTGATCAATGTCTCGTCTTAAGTGGCGCTCCCTCAACCAGATCCTCCAGGCTTGGGTTACTGGCCGCAAAACCTGGGTCATTTCCTGCTCCGTTGGTTAACAAATGGCTCTTGGATGCAGAATGGAGAGAGACACTCGTGGCCATAATGACCTTGTGATTAGTGTCGGCACAGGTCCAGCACGCCGGGTGGATAAACCTCTAAGTCTTATTGTCGGACTGATTTAAGGTCAGACTGATTAACCCCTCACAACATTAAGGACATATGCGAGAAAATTACCCCTTCTGGCCCTGACTCAGTATAATTAGCCCCCTTTTTCATCAAATCCATTTGGACAACACCAACATGACATCATTTTGGGATGGAGAGTTTTGACTGAACAACGCCATCCATATTGGCAAATGATGATAATATTAGGGTCAGTGCTATCAGGGATCCTTGGGACGTCCCTACCCTACCCTAAACCCTAACCTTAACCCCTACCCTTACCCAAACCCTAACCCTAACCATAACCCTTACCCTTACCTAACCCTAACCTAACCCTAACCCTTACCTTAACCATTTAAATGTCAACTTCATTGGGGTAGGGACATCCCAAAGATCCCCGATAGCACGGACCATAACATTAGCATCGTTGTCACAAGATGTATTATGCATAACCAAGGCATCAAAAATAACATACCGCTATGCCAAAGGCCCTAAGAGTGAGCTGAAGCCACAAACTACTTGACACTAATGGCGGCCCACTTTCATTGAGACCATCTTACCTAAGATGCAAGTAAGCTTTATTCCCTGACAGGTAACCTAGAAACGTATCCCTCTCTGTGTAATTGGCAGCTTCCACACTGATGGAGTCATCAGACACAATGCAATGAATAATGACTTGTCAATGATTCACCAGGAAACTGTCAGAGAATATTAAGATGATAATATGGAACATGAATGATGGCCAGTAACTGAACAATGTCCCTTGCATAAATTACTCTGGTGTGTTGAATCTTTGGATTATTGTGGTTTTCAGTCACCTAGTGTTTCCATCTTTACTTTGATCTAAATTGAAATGGAGAGTGACATATCATGCTTCTCTTTTGATCAAAGACCATATTCAGAAAGGGAAAAGTATGATAGAATGTTATGCATAATCGAGACTTGACGGAACACCAGGTAAACATTACATGTGATTCTAGCTGTTTCCATGAGAAAGTATGAAACCCATTGTGTTAAATTATCATATACACGACCATTCAAAAGTTTGTGGTCACTTAGAAATGTCCTTGTTTTTGAAAGAAAAGCTAATTTTTTGTCCATTAAAATAACATCAAATTGATCAGAAATACAGTGTAGACATTGTTAATGTTGTAAATGACTATGATCAGAAACCATCACTCCTGTGTTCCAATGGCACGTCGTGTTAGCTAATCTAAGTTTATCATTTTAAAAGGCTAATTGATCATTAGAAAACCCTTTTGCAATTATGTTAGCACAGCTGAAAACTGGCCTTCTTTAGACTTGTCGAGTATCTGGAGCGTCAGCATTTGTGGGTTCGATTACAGGCTCAAAATGGCCAGAAACAAAGAACTTTCTTCTGAAACTCGTCAGTCTATTCTTTTTCTGAGAACAGCGCAAACTGTCTCTAACCAGAATAGAAAGAGGAGTTTTCAGCTGTGCTAACATAATTGCAAAAGGGTTTTCTAATGATCAATTAGCTTTTTAAAATGCTAAACATGGATTAGCTAACACAATGTGCCATTGGAACACAGGGGTGATGGTTGCTGATAATGGGCCTCTGTACGGCTATGTAGATAATCTGTTAAAAATCAGCCATTTCCAGCTACAATAGTCATTTACAACATTAACAATGTCTACACCGTATTTCTGATCAATTTTATGTTATTTTAATGGACAAACAGTTTGCTTTTCTTTCAAAAACAAGGAAATGTATTTTGAACGGTAGTGTACATTTTTAAAGTGATTCATTCAGATGGCATTTTGATTTTCAGTTTTCTCTTAGTGTTGCTAAGTACATCAATGATTCCAATCATTGAAAGAAACATCGTCCTTGCTCCAGTAGCGTGTTTCAGTACACTCACCCAGCAGATAATACATAGCCACATGATTACACCCCCATCTCTCTATCTTTTTGTTTCTCTCTGCAATCAGCTGGAGTCTCTTCGATTTACATAGAAGCCATTATCGTTGCTACATAAACTTGCAAATAGAATCGATGCTGAAGCAGGTGTTTGATCCAAGCCATTTCCCTCTCTGTGACAGCGAATCATAAACAACTCCGTAAGAGTTGGGTCAAGGGTTTCGTCAAAGGTACCAGACTGAATTACAAAACAAATATTTGATCACACGTTGGTGGGGGGCTAATGAAAAGCTAATGAAGTTGCTCAGGTAGATTGAAGATTACAACTTCTAAATTAGGGTACAGAATACAATGCCTTATGTCAATACACAAGTTAAGCAACAGACAAAACAAATAATATAACATAGCTACTCCAGTAAGAAACATACAGTGATTTTTCTGACAATTATAAAGACTGATTGCATGCATGTGATGAACAAGAGTGAGAATCTTACCAGAAATTGACGCGGCTGCCATCTGACATGTATGTTAAATATTAGAAAGTAGCAGTGTGTTGTGATTCAGAACTGTATGGCTGGTTTTATCCCAATGAGAATGAAGTGCCTTTGATGTGAGATATCTGTGCTTTCGTTCAGCCCAGTCTCTTGCCCACACACTAAACTCAGCTTTCATTGTAATAATTGATATTTTCATGTGCCATATGGCGTGAAATAGCTGCTTGTGGCTTTAATGGTAAGGGAAAAACAACAGCTTTATGCATAGAAATATAAGCAAGCAATGTCAGCCAAAACAAATCTATCGTGACCTTGCTTTACATTGCAGCAGAGAAGGCATAGCAGATTACATTGTTCTGTAATTAAACAGCAGATATTTTAGTTTTTTTGCAACATAAAATTGTTTTTTCTGAAAATAATCTATCCACACCCCGAAAAAGTGTTAATTGATCTCCAATCTATTTGAATTGGCCTCTTTGGGGCAATAAAGTGTAAGTTCAGCTGGGGTTTGTGACACGTTGGTCTGAAGGACAAATAACAATGTAAAGGTTGATAGATTTGTAGAGACATTGATTGACACACATCTGTGCGCGTGTGTGTGTGTGTGTGGTTTGACTTTGAATCAATCAACCTATCCTCATTAAATTTTGCAGGGTGTCTGATTTGCATCAACTGATAAAAGATTACGTAACTCATAGATTTGATCTAAGATTTTTGTTGATCTACGTGGTGTTATTCCCTCTGGGATTAGTTACCATTCAATGATTTACTACACAAGAAAGGTTCAGAAAAAGTTTTTTAACTGTCACAATGCAATAACTGTTCGAGCTCTGAAACATTATAGCAAAGATGCATTTATTGATCACTTGAGGAAAGTTAATTGGAACCCGGTACCTACATGTCTAGATATAGATAAAGCATGGGACTGTTTTAACAACTGTTTTTTAAGCATTGTGGATACAGTGAGGGAAAAAAGTATTTGATCCCCTGCTGATTTTGTACATTTGCCCACTGACAATGAAATGATCAGTCTATAATTTTAATGGTAGGTTTATTTGAACAGTGAGAGACAGAATAACAAAAGAAACAACAGAAAAGCGCATCTCAAAAACGTTATAAAATGATTAGCATTTTAATGAGGGAAAAAAGTATTTGACCCCTCCGCAAAACATGACTTGGTGGCAAAACCCTTGTTGGCAATCACAGAGGTCAGATGTTTCTTGTAGTTGGCCACCAGGTTTGCACACATCTCAGGAGGGATTTTGTCCAACTCCTCTTTGCAGATCTTCTCCAAGTCATTAAGTTTTTGAGGCTGACGTTTGGCAACTTGAACCTTCAGCTCCCTCCACAGATTTTCTATGGGATTAAGGTCTGAAGATGGCTAGGCCACTCCAGGACCTTAATGTGCTTCTTCTTGAGCCACTCCTTTGTTGCCTTGGCTGTGTGTTTTGGGTCATTGTCATGCTGGAATACCCATCCACGACCCATTTTCAATGCCCTGGCTGAGGGAAGGAGGTTCTCACCCAAGATTTGACGGTACATGGCCCCGTCCATCGTCCCTTTGATGCGGTGAAGTTGTCCTGTCCCCTTAGCAGAAAAATACCTCCAAAGCATAATGTTTCCACCTCCATGTTTGACGGTGGGGATGGTGTTCTTGGGGTCATAGGCAGCATTCCTCCTCCTCCAAACACGGCGAGTTGAGTTGATGCCAAAGAGCTCCTTTTTGGTCTCATCTGACCACAACACTTTCACCAAGTTGTCCTCTGAATCATACAGATGTTCATTGGCAAACTTCAGATGGGCATGTATATGTGCTTTTTTGAGCAGGGGGACATTGCTGGCGCTGCAGGATTTCAGTCCTTCACGGCGTAGTGTGTTACCAATTGTTTTCTTGGTGACTATGGTCCCAGCTGCCTTGAGATCATTGACAAGATCCTCCCGTGTAGTTCTGGGCTGATTCCTCACCGTTCTCATGATCATTGCAACTCCACGAGGTGAGATCTTGCATGGAGCCCCAGGCCGAGGAAGATTGACAGTTCTTTTGTGTTTCTTCCATTTGCGAATAATCGCCCCAACTGTTGTCACCTTCTCACCAAGCTGCTTGGCGATGGTCTTGTAGCCCATTCCAGCCTTGTGTAGGTCTACAATCTTGTCCCTGACATCCTTGGAGAGCTCTTTGGTCTTTGCCATGGTGGAGAGTTTGGAATCTGATTGATTGATTGCTTCTGTGGACAGGTGTCTTTTATACAGGTAACAAGCTGAGATTAGGAGCACTCCCTTTAAGTGTGCTCCTAATCTCAGCTCGTTACCTGTATAAAAGACACCTGGGAGCCAGAAATCTTTCTGATTGTGAGGGGGTCAAATACTTATTTCCCTCATTAAAATGCAAATCAATTTATAACATTTTTGACATGTGCTTTCTGGATTTTTTTGTTGTTATTCTGTCTCTCACTGTTCAAATAAACCTACCATTAAAATTATAGACTGATCATTTCTTTGTCAGTGGGTAAACGTACAAAATCAGCAGGGGATCAAATACTTTTTTCCCTCACTGTATAGTGGCTCAATGGAAACCCAAAATAATTAAACAAAGACCTGGACCTTGGATGAATAAGGAAATCCTTAAGGCCATTAAATACTGCATTTTGAGAATATAACAGAACCAAAGAGGAAGATATCGCTGCCATGTTTTTAAGAGAGGGTGCTGAACTTATTGCCCCTTGTGTCACCCATTTAATCAACATCTATACGGATACGAAACACACTACATTTACATTTTAGTCATTTAGCAGACGCTCTTATCCAGAGCGACTTACAGTAGCAAATGCATACATTTCATTTCATGCCTTTTTTTTTTTTTGTACTGGACCCCCATGGGAATCGAACCCACAACCCTTGCGTTCCACACACCATGCTGGCGTTGCAAACACCATGCTCTACCAACTGAGCCACAGGGAAGACTACAGTTTATTATGTTATTATATTATATTATTATATTATACCCCAAATTACAGCATGCCATGTAAGGGCACGGGGATGAAGACCAAGCAAACACGTAACAAAAACACAGGGTTGAAACCCAAACAAAAGAGGGAGGGGTACCTCGAATAAATACACACGTGCACAATGATTAACGCACGGGATAAGACCTGTAATCATCTGCGCAATCCACAAGGGCACGAAAGCCCAAAACACACAGCACAGGAACTTATATGCACCAATGGACATTGTAACTATAATCGACAACCCAATGGAAACCAAAGTGCACACTTATACAAGAACTAATCAGTGGGAATAGGGGACAGGTGTTCGTAATGAAAGTTCTGGAGGGATCGGTGACATCTGGAGGTCGAGCCTTTTAATCAGCTAGGCTGGCTATCTGTAGAGAAAACAATCATTTTAATTCAACTTGGTCTGGTCCATAGAATTACTACTGATTCACCCCCCAGGTACCTATCAAATAATTTTACTTATATTAGAGATATTGCCTGTTTTAAAATTAAGAGTCTATCTGGTAAGAACACCTTTTTATACACCGGTGCTGTTGAGTGGAACAAACTACCACAGCAACTCAAAGCCATGCCGATCAAAAGCTGGCTAATAATCGGACAATATGATTTTTTTCTTTGTATCTGTATGTAATGCTCTAGGCTATGACAATGTCATCCTGTCCTTTGTTTAATTATTTGTTATACACTACCGTTCAAAAGTTTGCGGTCACTTAGAAATTTCATTGCTTTTGAAGGAAAAGCACATTTTAATGGGCCTCTGTACGCCTATGTAGATATTCAATAAAAAATCTGCCGTTTCCAGCTACAATAGTCATTTACAACATTGACAATGTCTACACTGTATTTCTGAACAATTTGATGTTATTTTAATGGACAATTGAAAAAAAAAATCTTTCAAAAACAAGGACATTTCTACGTGACGCCAAACTTTTGAACGGTAGTGTATGTGTAAACAAAGTGTCACGACTTCCGCCGAAGTCAGCTCCTCTCCTTTTTCGGCTGGCGTTCGGCAGTCGAAGTCACCGGCTTTCTAGCCATCGCCGCTCTATTTTTCATTTATCCATTTGTTTTGTCTTGTTCCCTGCACACCTGCCTTTCATTCCCAACCACACATCATGTATTTATTCCTCTGTTCCCCCTCATGTCTTTGTGTGAAATTGTTTGTTTGTTACGTGTAGCCGTATTAGGCTGGTTAGCACCGGGTCTGTGTTTGGCCCGTGTGTGTTGGTTATTTTGTACCATTTAGTGTACTTTGGGTGTATATTGCTATTTTCATTGGACATGAATAAAGTGCGCCTATTATCACCCATCTCTGCTCTCCTGCACCTGACTTACCTTCAACCAGTAGCGCACACCGTGACACAAAGTATGGCTAGTAGGCTAGCTCTAATGTGTAGCCTAGGACTACTATGTTAATATTTGTTCATTTTTTAACCATTTACTTAAGAGGACCACAATGGAAATACTTTAAAACTTTTTGTATCATCATCGATGATTGTAAATGCATTATCCACATGTGTGGTTGTATTGTGTTATAAACTATCAATCAAATGTATCATCTATCTATCTATACCCCCTGACCTCTTTGGGGCAATTCCAGTTTGAATGTGATGACCTACCAATCATCCTTCAAAGCCAAGCAGCAAACCCACTTATTGCAACTTGAAGAGAACGCTCTATAAAAGCACACTCTGTCTGTGCCACTACTGAAGTACCATCCCACCCGATTGGTGGAACACCTGCATTAACCTATCCAATCATGTCTAATCAGTGATCACCTACACTGAGAAAACCTGTTGCACTTAATATATATAATATATATTTGGGTACAGTTACTTAAAGTGATTTTGTAGTCATTACTCAAACCGATAGAGTCAATATGACCCTGTAGGGGGTCCAGATTTGAGTTTTATCAGCTTGAACATTTTGAGTAAGCCACGCCGCAAATATAATTTCCCAGTGTGCTTGGCCTTTGCGAGTAAATTGTAGTGTTACCACCCTTGACTGTATTTGTTAGTGAAAGAGACATGGTTGTTGAATTTGTTCAGTGAGTTCCTAGGTGAATGTTATTATGGTCAAATTATTTATGACAAAACATTACATATCTCATATAATAAGGCCTTATTTTGAGGCCTAGTTTTACATTAATACAGTGGCCTGAAACTTATGGTTTACGGACCACATCAGGCCTGCATGTAGGTTTGCAAAATGTTTAACTTCTCAAAAATTCCCAGATTTTCCAACTGGGTTTCTGGAAAACCTGGGAAAATGAACCAGAAATTTGCAACCCTACCTGAAAGTCACATTATCATGGCTTGCAAAGTGATGTGTAATACTGGAATCCAGCCAAAGTTAGGATATCCAACAGTTGAAATGTGTATTCACCTGCACCCTGCATTCATAATGACTGCAAGGGTTAGGAACAATGTGAGGAGACTTCTTAAGCCATTTAAATTGGAACAAGCATTACACTACATTGTAAGAACAATCTAACTAAATGATTGGATTAGTTTAGAAACATTTATGTTATTTATCTTTGTGTAGCATTTAGATTGATCAATCAGTCACTCAATGTACATGCAAAAACACAGATATTGTCACGTCCTGACCAGTAAAGACGTTATTTGTTATTGTAGTTTGGTCAGGACGTGACAGGGGGTGTTTGTTTAATGTGTTTCAGGGTTTGTTGGGTATGTTCTATGTTAGTATATTTCTATGTTATTTCTAGGTCTTCTATTTCTATGTGTAGTTTATTGGGTTCACCTTCAGTTGGAGGCAGCTGTTCCTCGTTGCCTCTAATTGAAGGTCCTATTTAATATGGGTGTTTTTTTCCATGGTTTTTGTGGGTAGTTGTTCCGTGTGTGTAGCTGTGTGCCTCACAGGACTGTTTTTTCATCATCGTTGTTGTTTTGATTAAGTGTTTTGTTTCGTTTTCTTATAAATAAACAAGAACATGAGCATACACATTCCCGCTGCGCCTTGGTCCCATCTTTACGATGAACGTGACAGATATTGAAAACAATTCCAAAAAATCTACCTGCAGTAGAACATGCTGGGAAAAAAGTTAATTTGTTATCATAACTTTTAAAAAATTAGTTGATGTGACTTCTCATTTAGTTTTGAGTCAGTGCCATAAACATTTTAAGTAATAATGATGTTTCATTGACTTTGAGTTCAATTTACTAGAAGTATTTGAGTAGAAAATGCCTTGGGGTTTATGGTGTATGCATTTCAACGTTAGAACAAAGCCACAGTAATGGATGACACTGAGATATGCTGGATTGTGGACGGCTGAATAGCTAGTTCTCGTCTGCATTGTATCGGAAGGTTGATTGAAATTAAGCCACTGATGAGGTCGTTGTGGTCATAGGTACGTGGTCTGAATGTCTGACTGCTCCAGCGTTGACATCACCGCCTGCCTGGCCATTATTGTGGAAAGCTATTGAGTAATGACTAACCCAGCTGTGGCAGATTGCAAAGATGAGCCACTTATAAATAGAGACGTGGAGTGTATTGGTGCACACTATACTCAACAACGTCGTCATAAGGCTATCATAGCCATGTCATATGAAGTTCAATTTATGAAGGCCAGCCATACAATAATGCTGTGATGTATGAATACTGTAGAGATGGGGGCAGTGTTTAACCTAATTTAGACCTCATGTATCTATATTTATGCTAATACAACTCATAAAATCATATTTATTTCGATAACCTATTTTGCTATTAAGGCCTAGATTCAATTAGATCTAGTGTTAACCCGCACTAGCCGACACCCGCATAGTTGGTGTTTTGGTGGTGTTGGAAGTGTAACTGCATTAGAGCTGTCAATGGCTGCTCTCGTGGTCATTGTCACGAAGCCACACCTGTTGCACCCGCGTTTCAAGTTCAGAACGAGAAAACGTATGCTATGTATAAATAATGATACTTAAACTGAAAATCATTGATAATTATCATTAACAAAATAATTAGGATTTATATCAGCCTACTCAAGGTATAGATTACATCACACATGCCAGTGTTCAAACTTGTAACATGGCTGGATGGGATTTCTACTAATGCGACTCGGTGCATCCAATAGCAATGTCTGCGATAGGTATAACACCGGGTGCCACTTGTGGATTTGACAGCTCTCTCAGTATGAGGGTGTCGGGAAGCACGGATATGATTGAGTCTAGTCCTAATTATTATAACTGTTATTGGTAGCCTGTATTATAGGGAAAATGAACTTTCAAAACTGCAGTGTACTATGAGATAAGACAGGGAAACAAAGTATTTACCTAAATATTTCAGTTTGTTAGTTATATAAATATTGTCAAATTATGATAATATTGTCACAAAATGTATCGCGCTTAACCAAGGCATCAAAAGAACATACCGCTATGCCAAAGTACCTAAGAGTGAGCTGAAGCCACAAACTACTTGACACTAACAGCGGCCCACTTTCATTGAGACCAAATTACTAGTGTGACATCTTACATAAGATGTAAATAAGCTTGATTCCCTGACAGGTAACCTTGAAACGGCTCCCTTTCTGTGTAATTGGAAGCTTGTTTTCGACCACTGCTGGAGCCTGTAGTATAAGCTAAGATAGGGCGGAAGGTAGCCTAACGGTTAAGAGCGTTGGGCCAGTGACCAAAAGGTTGTTAGTTTGAAATCCTGGGACGACTAGTTTGTCGATGTGCCCTTAAGCAAGGAACCTAACCCTAGTCACTCTGGATAAGAGCATCTGCTAAATGGCTAAAATGTAATAAGAGGGAAGCACAGTACTTAGCTAGTTAATTCAGTTTGTTGGTTATGGTTAATGAACTGAAAAGCCTTTAGGTAACAATACAATTTAATATGGTGCAACGGAGAATGCACATGTTAGACACACTACAAAAATATAAATGGAAAATGCAACAATTTCACCTTTACTCCATACACAGAGACGCATACAAAGCTCTCCCTCACCCTCCATTTGGCAAATCTGACCATAACTCTATCCCCCTGATTTCTGCTTACAAGCAAAAATTTAAGCAGGAAGCACCAGTGACTTGGTCAATAAAAAAGTGGTCAGATGAAGCAGTTGCTAAGCTACAGGACTGTTTTGATAGCACAGATTGGAATATGTTCTGGGATTCTTCCAATGGCATTGAGGAGTACACCACATCAGTCACTGGCTTCATCAATAAGTGCATTGATGACGTCATCCCCTCAGTGACTGTACGTACATACCCCAACCAGAAGCCATGGATAACATCCGCACTGTAGCTCAGTTGGTAGAGCATGGTGTTTGCAACAAATGGTGTTTGCAACGCCAGGGTTGTGGGTTCGATTCCCACGGGGGGCCAGCACAGGAAAAAAAATGAAAATATGAAATGAAATGGATAAGAGTGTCTGGATAAGAGCGTCTGCTAAATGACTAAAATGTAAATGTAAATGGCTAGAGCTGCCGCTTTCACGGAGCGGAAATCTAACCTGGAAGCTGATAAGAAAATCCCGCTATGCCCTCCGACAAATCAGAAAACAGGCAAAGTGTCAATACAGGACTAAGATCGAATTGTATTACACCGGCTCCGATGCTCGTCGGATGTGGAAGTGCTTGTAAACTATTATAGACTACAAAGGGAAGCACAGCCGAGAGCTGCCCAGTGACACGAGCCTACCAGACGAGCTAAATTACTTCTATGCTCGCTTCGAGGCAAGTAACACTGAAACATGCATGAGAGCATCAGCTGTTCCGGACAACTGAGTGGTCATGCTCTCCGCAGCCGACGCGAGTAAGACCTTTAAACAGGTGAACATTCACAAGGTGCAGGGCCAGACGGATTACCAGGACATAAACTCAGAGCATACGCTGACCAACTGGCAAGTGTCTTCACTGACATTTTCAACCTCTCCCTGTCTGAGTCTGTAATAACAATATGTTTCAAGCAGACCACCATAGTCCCTGTGCCCAAGAACACTAAGGTAACCTGCCTAAATGACTACCGACCCGTAGCACTCACGTCTGTAGCCATGAAGTGCTTTGAAAGGCTTGTCATGGCTCACATCAACACCATTATCGCCAAACCCGACCCACTCCAATTTGCATACAGCACCAACAGATCCACATATGATGCAATCTCTATTGCACTCCACACGGCCCTTTCACACCCAGACAGGAACACCTATGTGAGAATGCTATTCATTGACTACAGCTCAGCGTTCAACACCATAGTGCCCTCAAATCACTAAGCTAAGCACCCTGGGACTAAACACCTCCCTCTGCAACTGGATCGTGGACTTCCTGATGGGCCGCCCCCAGTTGGTAAGGGTAGGTAACAACACATCCGCCACGCTGATCCTCAACACTACGGCCCCTCAGGGGCGCGTGCTCAGTCCCCTCCTGTACTCCCTGTTCACTCATGACTGCACAGCCAGGCACGACTCCAACACCATCATTAAGTTTGCTGAAGACACAACAGTGGTAGGCCTGATCACCGACAACGACAAGACAGCCTATAGGGAGGAGATCAGAGACCTGACCATGTGGTGCAAGGACAACAACTTCTCCCTCAACTTGATCAAGACAAAGGAGATGTTTGTGGATTACAGGAAAAGGAGGACCGAGCACGCCCCCCATTCCAATCAACGGGGCTGTAGTGGAGCAGGTTGAGAGCTTCAAGTTCCTTGGCGTTCACATCACCAACAAACTAACATGGTCCAAGCACACCAAAAAAGTAATGAAGAGGGCACGACAAAACCTATTCCCCATCAGGAGCCTGAAAAGATTTGTCATGGGTCCTCAGATCCTCAAAAGGTTCTACAGCTGCACCATCGAGAGCATCCTGACGGGTTGCATCACTACCTGGTTTGACAACTGCTCGGCCTCCGACTGCAAGGCACTACAGAAGGTAGTGTGTACGGCCCAGTACATCACTGGGGCCAAGCTTCCTGCCATCCAGGACCTCTATACCAGGCGGTGTCAGAGGAAGGCCCTAAAAATGTTCAAAGACTCCAGCCACCCTAGCCATAGACTGTTCTCTCTGGTACTGCACGGCAAGCGGTACCGGAGCGCCAAGTCTAGGTCGAAGAGGTTTCTAAACAGCTTCTAAAACATAAGACTCCTGAACATCTAATCAAATGGCTATCCAGACTATTTGCATTGCCCCCGCCCCCCTTTTACACTGCTGCCACTCTCTGTTATTATCTATGCATAGTCACTTTAATAACTCTACCTACATGTACATATCGACTAACCGGTTCCCCCCGCACATTGACTCTGTGCCCGTACCCCCTGTATACAGCCTGACTATTGTTATTTTACTGCTGCTGTTTAATTATTTGTTACTTTTATTTATTTTTGTTGTTGTTGGTATTTTCCTTAAAACTGCATTTTTGGTGAAGGGCTTGTAAGTAAGCATTTCACTGTAATACACCTGTTGTATTCGGCGCATGTGACAAATTGATTTGATTTGATGTGATACATCCACTGTCACTATCTTTGGTCCCTAAGACTGAAAAGCTCTGTGGGTGTAAACAAACCCAATGCTGCTGAATCATTCAGTACATGAATCACATAATGAGGACTACAGATAAAGAACAGTCGTTTATATCCTCTGCCCACTCCTCTCCCATCCCACATAAACACAACTAGAGGTCTACTTGATGTGATAGCTAGAGGCCCTCAAAAATGTAATTCAATGACTCATCGAGAAAAGTTTGCCCTCGTCAGTTGCATAAAGGTTCTATAGACTTGCAGTGCCCTCCCCTTGCGTGTGTGTGTTTGTGTGAGAGTGTGTATATGTGTGTGTGCGCGTGTGTGCTTTGGCCTGTAGAGTACCATATGCCGCATGCAGCAGTAATAATTGTTGGTGTAAGGGTCTGCACCATAAATGAAACTATTTTGGTACAAATTACGCTTGACCTAGGACAACACCGTATATCTTTGAAATTCCATGTTTTAGCATAGAATATAGCCTTTTGGAAAAACCACATGATTTCACATGTGGAAAACGTTTTTGCACATGTAAAATTGTCCTTCACATGTGAAATTTCACATGTGAAACCATGTGGTTTTGGAACTCTTTACATGTAATGATATTTGAAGTGGATTTTGACATAACTTTTCACATGTGGTTTGGAACACTGCAAACTAAACATTTTCAATTAACATATTTGACAAACATGACTACATTGTGTACATTTATACAGTAATTATTATTCAACATGTCCTCACCTGGGATTTGAACTCACAACTTCTTGATTTATGGCATTCCGATTTTCCTGATATACCACCATGATATCTGATTTCACCTGTATTCTTACAGTTAGTAAATCTCAGCTTTGTTGAAAACACACTCAAGAAAAACTATACTGCTCAAAAAAATAAAGGGAACACTTAAACAACACAATGTAACTCCAAGTTAATCACACTTCTGTGAAATCAAACTGTCCACTTAGGAAGCAACACTGATTGACAATAAATTTGACATGTTGTTGTGCAAATGGAATAGACAACAGGTGGAAATTATAGGCAATTAGCAAGACACCCCCAATAAAGGAGTGGTTCTGCAGGTGGGGACCACAGACCACTTCTCAGTTCCTATGCTTCCTGGCTGATGTTTTGGTCACTATTGAATGCTGGCGGTGCTTTCACTCTAGTGGTAACATGAGACGGAGTCTACAACCCACACAAGTGGCTCAGGTAGTGCAGCTCATCCAGGATGGCACATCAATGCGATCTGTGGCAAGAAGGTTTGCTGTGTCTGTCAGCGTATTGTCCAGAGCATGGAGGCGCTACCAGGAGACAGGCCAGAACATCAGGAGACGTGGAGGAGGCCGTAGGAGGGCAACAACCCAGCAGCAGGACCGCTACCTCCACCTTTGTGCAAGGAGGAGCAGGAGGAGCACTGCCAGAGCCCTGCAAAATGACCTCCAGCAGGCCACAAATGTGCATGTGTCTGCTCAAACGGTCAGAAACAGACTCCATGAGGGTGGTATGAGGGCCCGACGTCCACAGGTGGGGGTTGTGCTTACAGCCCAACACCGTGCAGGCCGTTTGGCATTTGCCAGCGAACACCAAGATTGGCAAATTCGCCACTGGCGTCCTGTGCTCTTCACAGATGAAAGCAGGTTCACACTGAGCACGTGACAGACGTGACAGAGTCTGGAGACGCCGTGGAGAACGTTCTGCTGCCTGCAACATCCTCCAGCATGACCGGTTTGGTGGTGGGTCAGTCATGGTGTGGGGTGGCATTTCTTTGGGGGGCCGCACAGCCTTCCATGTGCTCGCCAGAGGTAGCCTGACTGCCATTAGGTACCGAGATGAGATCCTCAGACCCCTTGTGAGACCATATGCTGGTGCGGTTGGCCCTGGGTTCCTCCTAATGCAAGACAATGCTAGACCTCATGTGGCTGGAGTGTGTCAGCAGTTCCTGCAAGAGGAAGGCATTGATGCTATGGACTGGGCCGCCCGTTCCCCAGACCTGAATCCAATTGAGCACATCTGGGACATCATGTCTCGCTCCATCCACCAATGCCACGTTGCACCACAGACTGTCCAGGAGTTAGCGGATGCTTTAGTCCAGGTCTGGGAGGAGATCCCTCAGGAGACCATCCGCCACCTCATCAGCAGCATGCCCAGGCGTTGTAGGGAGGTCATACAGGCACGTGGAGGCCACACACACTACTGAGCCTCATTTTGACTTGTTTTAAGGACATTACATCAAAGTTGGATCAGCCTGTAGTGTGGTTTTCCACTTTAATTTTGAGTGTGACTCCAAGTCCAGACCTCCATGGGTTGATAAATTGGATTTCCATTGATTATTTTTGTGTGATTTTGTTGTCAACACATTCAACTATGTAAAGAAAAAAGTATTTAATAGGATTATTTATTTCATTCAGATCTAGGCTGTGTTGTTTAAGTGTTCCCTTTATTTTTTTGAGCAGTATATTATATGTATCATAGTGATTCAGGAGTAACATAAAAACAGAATAATATTCCCTACCAACATTAGACAACTATACAGAAAATCCTCAAATTGCTGAAATAAGAACATTAAAAATGATGAGAGAATAGTCAGATTAACTGATAACTAAAATTGCAGTGCAGATGTCAGTCTTTTGCAGAGATGTATTGTAGTTAATGAATCTGTATGGGGACTTCTGAGAAGGCTACAGACTTTGTGGCACAGCAGAAAGATCAGCGAACCCCAAATCCAGAGGTTGTGAGTTTAAATCCCAGATAGTGTCATATTGAAAAGTGATCGTGTCAAATATTATCATATTGATTATAGATGTTTACACTATTTTAGCTGAACAGCATACCACTTACCTTAAAACCCCCATACCATTTAATGACTTCCCTTACAATGAAACACATATGTGAAATAGCAGCTGAAATGTTCATGTGAAAACAAAGGAGACATGTGAGGGGAGTTGTTCACATGTGAAAACCAAACTCATGTGACAAAATCAAAAATGCACTTTCACATGTGAAAATCTAACTCTCACATGCAGAAGAAAAATAATTACAACGTGAAAAACATTCAAATATTGTCACGTGTAGTTTCATGTTGTCACATGTTGTTTTTACATGTTATCACATGTTGTTTTTACATGTTGTCACATGTTGTTTTTACATGTTGTCACATGTTATTTTTACATGTTGTCACATGTTGTTTTTACATGCTGTCACATGTTGATTTTACATGTTGTCACATGTTATTTTTACATGTTGTCACATGTTATTTTTACATGTTGTCACATGTTGTTTTTACATGTTGTCACATGTTGTTTTTACACGTTGTCACATGTTGTTTTTACACGTTGTCACATGTTATTTTTACATGTTGTCACATGTTGTTTTTACATGTTGTCACATGTTATTTTTACATGTTGTCACATGTTGTTTTTACATGTTGTCACATGTTGTTTTTACATGTTGTCACATGTTATCACATTAACTTCACATGAATGTGTTTTTTCCGTAAGGGTAAACAGTGGAACAAACATATAGGCTTCTGTATTGAGTGCCCCGAATAGAGAGTTGTCTCTGTTGCATTTGACTAAGGCCAGAGTTTTCCATAGCGGGTTTTCTATAGAGGGTTTTCCATACTGTGAGTTTTCCTTACGATATCGTGTGCTGTGCCATAATGACATGGTAAGAATGCAAGCCAGAAACTCACAGATTGTATAACTTTGCTGATTGTAATTTTCTAATATTAGAACAAGGGGTTGAATGACATTGATTTCTGCATGCACCTCAGATGAGTCTGGGAGAAGGACATGCTTCAGAAGCCCGAGTCTGTCCAAGCAGCAGACAGGCACCTTGTGGCTCATTGGGAAACACAGCACTGTGTAATTAACATATGTTATCATAATGGAGGTCAAACCGTCAAATCAAATCAAAGTTTATTTGTCACGTGTGCCGAATACAGCAGGTGTAGACCTTACAGTGAAATGCTTACTTATAGGCTCTAACCAATAGTGCAAAAAAGGTATTAGGTGAACAATAGGTAGGTAAAGAAATAAAACAACAGTAAAAGGACAGGCTATAAACAGTAGAGTCTATAAAAGTAGCGAGGCTACATACAGACACCAGTTAGTCAGGCTGATTGAGGTAGTATGTACATGTACATATAGTTAAAGTGACTATGCATATATGACGAACAGAGAGTAGCAGTAGCGTAAAAGAGGAGTTGGCGGGTGGTGGGTGGGACACACTGCAGATGGCCTGGTTAGCCAATGTGCGGGAGCACTGGTTGGTCGGCCCTAACTAATTCATGGCACTCCTCTTCAAGAAGCCAGGAAACAAAAGCTGTGACAACCCCAGGTCTTGGATACGTTCCTTGAATCATTTTGTAGCGATTGTATCTTTGCCGATGGAGAACAACTACAAGACAACAGGATTATTATCACCACAAAGAATGGCGCCTGAGGGGATGGCTGCAGTTTTACGGGCTCCTAACCAATTGTGCTATTTTGTGTGTTTTTCGCATTGTTTGTACATAATGTTGACGCTACCATCTCTTATGACCAAAAAGAGCTTCTGGATATCAGAACAGCAATTACTCATCTCGAACTGGACAAAGATATTTTCTTTAACGTGTCGGACGCAAAGGGTATAACGTTGCTCCCAGACAAGCCCAAATCCCCATCACTCGCATTAAGAAAATAAGGAAATACAGGGGGCAGAGACTAGGATAACTTTTGAGAATTTGTCGGCGAGTAGATAACCCGCCTCTACCATCCGTTCTATTAGCCAACATGCAATAACTGGAGTCGGAGGCTCCGATCGAGAATATCCTACCAACGGGACATTAAAAACGAATATCTTATGAATTACCGAGTCGTGGCTAAACGACGACACGGATAATATACAGTTGGCTGGGTTTTTCGTGCATTGGCAGGATAGAACAGCTACGTCTGCTATGACGAGGGGTGGGGGTGTGTGTCTATTTGTCAAAAACAGCTGATGCACGATGTCTAATATTAAGGTAGTTTCGAGTTATTGCTCGCCTCATGATAAGCTGTAGACTACATTATCTACAGAGTTTTCATAAAAAATGTTCATGGTCGTCTATTGACCATCACAAACCGACGCTGGCACTAAGACCGCACGCAATGAGCTGTATAATGGCATAAGGAAACAAGAAAATGCTCATCCAGAAGTGGCGCTACTAGAGGATGGGGACTTTAATGCAGGCAAACTTAAATCTGTTTTACCTCATTTCTACAGACATGTTTCACATGCAACCAGAGAAAAAAAACTCTAGACCACCTTTACTCCAGACAGAGATGCGTACAAAGCTCTCCCTTGCCCTCCATTTGGCAAATCTGACCATTTGGCAAATCTGACTCTATCCTCCTGATTCCTGCTTACATGCAAAAACTAAAGCAGGAAGTACCAATTACTCGCTCAACAAGGAAGTGGTCCAATAACGGAGATGCTAAACTAAAAGTCTGGTATTTGTTCTGGGATTCTTCCTATGGCATTGAGGAGTACACCACGTCATTCACTGGCTTCATTAATAAGTGCATCAATTACGTCGTCCCCACAGGACTGCACGTACATACCCCAACCAGAAGCCATGGATTACAGGCAACATCCGCACTGAGCTAAAGGCTAGAGCTGCCGCTTTCAAGCAGCGGGACTCTAACTCAGACGCTTATAAGAAATCCTGCTATGCCCTCCGACAAACCATCAAACAGGCAAAGCATCAATACAGGACTAAGATTGAATACTACTACACTGGCTCCAACGCTCGTCGGATTTGGCAGTGCTTGCAAACTATTACGGACTACAAAGGGAAGCCCAGCCGAGAGCTGCCCAGTGACACAAGTCTACCAGACGAGCTAAATTACTTCTATGACTTCGTGCTTCGAGGTAAGCAACACTGAAGCATACATGAGAGTACCAGCTGTTCCGGATGACTGTGTGATCATGCTGTCCGTAGCTGTTGTGAGTAAGACCTTTAAACAGGTCAACATTCACAAGGCTGCAGGGCCAGACGGATTACCAGGACATGTACTCCAAGCATGCACTGACCAACTGGCAAGTGCCTTCACTGACATTTTCAACCTCTCCCTGACCGAGTCTGTAATACCAACATGTTTCAAGCAGACCACCATAGTCCCTGTGCCCAAGAACACCAAGGTAACCTGCCTAAATGACTACCAACCCATAGCACTCATGGCTGTAGCCATGAAGTGCTTTAAAAGGCTGGATATGGCTCACATCAACACCATTATCCCAGAAACCCGAGACTCACTCCAATTTGCATACCACCCCAACAGATCTACAGCTGACACAATCTCTATTGCACTCCACACTGCCCTTTCCCACCTGGACAAAAGAAACACCTATATGAGAATGCTATTCATTGACTACAGCTCAGCGTTCAATACCATCATCCCTTAAACCTGTTAGGGCTAGGGGGCAGTATTGACACAGCCGGATAAAAAACGTACCCGATTTAATCTGGTTACTACTCCTGCCCAGTAACTAGAATATGCATATAATTATTGGCTTTGGATAGAAAACACCCTAAAGTTTCTAAAACTGTTTGAATGGTGTCTGTGAGTATAACAGAACTCATATGGCAGGCCAAAACCTGAGAAGATTTCATGCAGGAAGTGGCCTGTCTGAGAAGTAGTGTTTCATCTTGGCTCTTTTTATTGAAAACTGAGGATCTGTGAAATAACGTGACACTTCCTACGGCTCCCATAGGCTCTCAGAGCCCGGGAAAAAGCTGAACGATATCGAGGCAGGCTCTGGCTGAAACACTTTATCGCCTTTGGCAAGTGGCCACTCAGAGTACTATGGGCTTAGGCGCGTGCCCGCGTCGACCGTATGCTTTCTTTTCTTTTGTCTGTTTACCTAAACGCAGATTCCCGGTCGGAATATTATCGCTTTTTTATGAGAAAAATGGCATAAAAATGGATTTTAAACAGCGGTTGACATGCTTCGAAGTACGGTAATGGAATATTTAGAATTTTTTTGTCACGAATTGCGCCATGCTCGCCACCCTTATTTACCCTTTCGGATAGTGTCCTGAACGCACGAACAAAACGTCGCTGTTTGGATATAACGATGGATTATTTTGGACCAAACCAACATTTGTTATTGAAGTAGAAGTCCTGGGAGTGCATTCTGACGAAGACAGCAAAGGTAATAACATTTTTCTTATAGTAAATCTGACTTTGATGAGTGCTAAACTTGCTGGGTGTCTAAATAGCTAGCCCTGTGATGCCGGGCTGATGCTACTGAGAATATTGCAAAATGTGCTTTCACCGAAAAGCTATTTTAAAATCGGACATATCGAGTGCATAGAGGAGTTCTGTATCTATAATTCTTAAAATAATTGTTATGCTTTTTGTGAACGTTTATCGTGAGTAATTTAGTAAATTCACCGGCAGTGTTCGGTGGGAATGCTAGTCACATGCTAGTCACATGCTAATGTAAAAAGCTGGATTTTGATATAAATATAAACTTTATTGAACAAAACATGCATGTATTGTATAACATAATGTCCTAGGGTTGTCATCTGATGAAGATCATCAAAGGTTAGTGCTACATTTAGCTGTGGTTTGGGTTTATGTGACATTATATGCTAGCTTGAAAAATGGGTGTCTGATTATTTCTGTCTGGGTACTCTGCTGACATAATCTAATGTTTTGCTTTCGTTGTAAAGCCTTTTTGAAATCGGACAGTGTGGTTAGATTAACGAGAGTCTTATCTTTAAAATGGTGTAAAATAGTCATATTTTTTAAAAATTGAAGTAATAGCATTTCTAAAGTATTTGAATAACGCGCCACAGGATTCAACTGGCTGTTGAGTAGGTGGGACGCAAGCGTCCCACCTAGCCCATAGAGGTTAAAGCTCATCACTAAGCTAAGCACCCTGGGACTAAACACCTCCCTCTATAACTGGATCCTGGACTTCCTGACGGGCCACCCCCAGGTGGTAAGGGTAGATAACAACACATCTGCCATGCTGATCCTCAACACAGGGGCCCCTCAGGGGTGTGTGCTCAGTCCCCTCCTGTACTCCCTGTTCACTCATGACTGCATGGCCAAGCACAACTCCAACACCATCATTAAGTTTTCCAACGACACAACAGTGGTAGGCCTGATCACCGACAACGATGAGACAGCCTATAGGGAGGAGGTCAGACACCTGGCAGTGTGGTGCCAGGATAACAACCTCTCCCACACCGCCTGGTATGGCAACTGCTCGGCCTCCGACTGCAAGGCACTACAGAGGGTAGTGCGTACGGCCCAGTACATCACTGGGGCCAAGCTTCCAGCCATCCAGGACTCCTATACCAGGCAGTGTCAAAGCAAGGCCTTAAAAAATGCCATAAACACCAGCCATCCTAGTCATAGACTGTTCACTCTGCTACCGCACGACAAGCAGTACCGGAACACCAAGTCTAGGTCCAAAAGGCTTCTTAACAGCATCTACCCCCAAGCCATAAGACTCTTGAACAGCTAATCAAATGGCTACCTGGACTATTTGCATCCCCCCCACCACATTTTTACACTGTTGCTACTCTCTGTTTATTATCTATGCGTAGTTACGTTACCTACATGTACATATTACCTCAATTACCTCAACTAACCTGTGCCCCCTTTTATTGTTGCTTTTTAAGTATTATGTTTTTTTTTTTTACTTCAGTTCATTTTAGTAAATACTTTCTTAACACTTGTGCTTGTAAGTAAGGATTTCACTGTAAGGTCTACATCTGTTGTATTCGGCGCATGTGACAAATATAATTCGATTTTATTTGATTTGGAGTATACCACCTCAGTCACCAGCTTTATCGATAAGTGCATAGACGACGCTGTCCCCAAAGTGACCGTACGTACATATCCCAACCAGAAGCCATGGATTACAGGCAACATCCGCACCGAGCTAAAGGCTGGAGCTGCCGCTTTCAAGGAGCGGGACACTAATCCGGACACATAAGAAATCCTGCGAATGCCCCCAGATGAACCATTAAAGAGGCAAAGCGTCAATACAGGTGTCATGACTGTCCTGTGAGGATCCAGATGGGTTAGACCAGCTTTGCAGTGGATGACTTCGGCCAGACCCCCTCTTGCCCGCAGAGGGGGGGAGAAGGGAGCTGGTGGGGGGTTAACAGCTCACACCCTGTTGTAAATCAAGGACAAGAACATTCAGCTCTCTCCATCTCCAATGTTCACCACAGGAATGTGCCTTTGTTTCACAGACAGTTTCCCACCGAAACTCTGAGACATTCTAGAGCAAATTCTGGAACAATATTTCTGACATAGAATGTGGGGAATGGTCAGAGGCGACCTAAAGACCACTAATGTCATTTTGGTTGTTGTTTTGTGATGTCATTAAAAAATGTATAAAGGAAATGCTCTAACTTGGAAAGTATACATACTATATGTGTGAAGTGTCCATCCGATGCGTTGTGAATGAAATATGAAAAATTATAAAAGTGTTTTTGTTAATAAAGGGATGTGATTTTAGAAACTATAAGAGTGAATTGTTTCTATAACTTTGTACAACTAAGTAGTCACCGCACCCTGAGTGAGGTCAGAGAGCGTGTCAACCACACAGAACCACCCTTTTGAAGAACTGTATATAATGATGGGTGAAGAATTAACATATCAGGCCAGAGAGACGTTGAGCTGCAGCTCACGTCCAAAGTGGTTCGAACTCTGAAGTCAAGTCAAGACACAGGACTCGGTTTGAATCCTACAACACCGGCTCTGACGCTCGTCGGATGTGGCAGGGCTTTTTAAACTATTACGGACTACAAAAGGAAACCCAGCCGCGAGCTACCCAGTGACACTAGCCTACCAGATGGGCTAAATGCCTTTTATGCTCGCTTCGAGACAAGCAACACCGAAGCATGCATGAGAGCACCAGCTGTTCCGGACGACTGTGTGATCACGCTCTCCGTAGCCGATGTGAGCAAGACTGCGGGGCCAGATGGATTACAAAGATTACAAGGATGCGAAGTCCAAAAGGCTCCTTAACAGCTTCTACCCCCAAGTCATAAGACTGCTGAACAATTAATCAAATGGCCACCTGGACTATTGGCATTGACCCCCCCCCCCCTTTGTTTTTACACTGCTGCTACTCGTTGTTTATTATCTATGCATAGTCAATTTACCCCAACCTACATGTACAAATTACCTCAACTAACCTGTACACCGCACATTGACTGGGTACCGGTACCCCCGTATATAGCCTTGTTATTGTTATGTAATTTTCTTGTGTTACTTTTTAATAATTGTTTTACTTTAGTTTATTTAGTAAATATTTTCTTAACTCTATTTTCTAAAAACTGCATTGTTGATTAAGGGCTTGTAAGTAAGCATTTCACAGTAAGGTCTACAGCTATTGTATTCGGCGCATGTGACAAATATTTTATTTATTTGATTTTATTTGATTATAGTGCAAAAGCCTCCAATATGCTACACTGTACCCTAAAACATGTGGCTGTCTCAGTGTGCTTATTGTGTGCCAGCCAGGACACCGACATTATCACAGTCCCGCCGTTGCCTTTGGTTACGGCCAAACCTGCCATCTATCTGTGTTCCCTGGTAATATGACAGCTCTGATTGGCTACTAATGGCAGCCAGAATTTAGGGGGAAAAAATCCCCCTTTTTCGTCCGTCATTAACTCCCTCAGAGAGAGATGGTCTAGTGGGGACAATCTGAATCGCCCTGTTGTCACGCAACACAAAAGAGAATATGGTACAGAGCTGGGAGGGTCCAGTCCAACATCTGACATAAAAAAAAGAAGGAAATGAGCGAGTGACATATCAGATTTGTATTGTGTGTGTCTGGCAAGCGTACAGACGTGGGGTGCGGCTCCCAAAAACTGTCACTCTGCATTATGTGCTCCCTGAGCGTTTCCTTTTTCCCTCTCCTCAGACATGCATTTGTGCCTCTGCGTCACTCTATGGCTGGCCAACAGGATGGATGGGGGAATGGAGGCGTTCTCCTTCTTTTCTTCGCCCCACTTTTCTCTAATACAGTATGTTGCGTAGAATCATCTTCTCTCTGTCCCCTACTGCTGAGCATATCACTCTCTAGCCTCTGAAACTGCTCTTTGTTTTTGCTGTCTGACTCATTGAATACTATGGTCAAACAGTGTTCATAGGATGCCACATGCATTCTGTATATTGGGGCAAAATACCACAAATATACAATTTTTAAACCTGGTTTGCATGCTTTTTATCTTTATGCAACCATCTCCCATGAAGCACCTGTGCGGGTTTGAGGACACCTGGGGATGTAAACAGGAGGTAGTGACCCTTTCTTTACATATTTTCTTTCTGTCCATGGAGACAGAGCAAGAGGTAAGGGTGAAGGGGCATTACACCAAGCCTCTCTAAAACAACAGACAAATCACATGGATCCTATCATAGGATGGTCAATCTGTAACACAGATTGTCAACTCATCCAATGAGCAATAATACACAAGGGGAGCTATGATGTGGTCACTATGTATGAGGCTTTAGCCAAGCTCTATTGCTGAAGGTTGTATCTGAAAGCAGCCATCTTGTTTCTCCCAGGACAAAATTGCTCTCAGAGCGCATCATGACTCTCTGGCAGGGAGATGGCCCTCCCTGCAGCTATATTGAAACTGCTGTCTGTGCCTGACGCTTCTCAGAGAGAGAAAGAAAGGGAGCGAGATGGAGAGTGAGAGTGAGAGTAAGAGGCAGAGCCAGCCTGCTAAGGCCCCCTACTCCCACAGAATACATTATGCCCCCCGCTTTTAAGCTGGTGAGACTATTACCCAGAAGCCCCTTGGAAGTTCTTATCAGTGACAGCCAGATGGAAAGCACATGAGCAATGTCAATACCTCCAGACTTGATGATCGAGAGGGCAAAAAACTGCCTTTAAGGCGAAATTCAGTGGCTACAGATTTGCATCTGTCTCAATCAGCAAACTAAATTGCATTAATGACTATGTATTTGATCACTTTCATTTTTATACCGAGATGCTGGAAGGGGAGTGGTTTGGTAGCACCAATGTATGTGTGTGATTTAAATGCTAGTGCCTTAAAAGTGTGAGGCTTTTTCTTCTTTTTGAATTGTGCACAATTCCATTTGTAAGGTTTGTCTGTGTGTGAATGCCTTCCTTTGTGAAAATGTCTTTGCATCTTTCTAGGTTTGTCTTCGAGACATTAAGATAATTAAAGCTATAGGCACAACATGTTCCAAATGGAAACAGACACTGAATATCCCACATAAAACCCTCAGACAGAATCTAATAGGCTGTGGTAGGGCTGTGCATCCAGGTATGTCTGAATGTGTCTGGCCAAATCAAATCAACACTGCATATTCTTCTGGATACAACAGTGCCCTCTAGTGCCACATTGATAAATAGTTGCCACATCAGCCAAGTCAGTTACTACAGCAACCCTGCAGTTACCCAAGGGTGGTGTGCTCACTAGAGCGGATTCAGAGGCTTGCCATGAATCAAAAAGGTCAATGAGGATGTTGTGACCCCGACTGGAGAAGACTGATAAGGATGGTGACTAGTTTGCTAGGTACCACGCTACCCTTTTCTTTATAACGCCACATCAATCACCAAAGGGGTAAATACCCATAATGCACCACTTGGTCCTTTTGTTTTGGATTGACGTCGCCATGGTGCTCTGACCCACTTTCAGCAGTGGGCAGGTTATTTTAAGATTTCACAACGGAGAGCTGCCCACAGGGCAAATAAAAGGTGGATTGCCTGGCCAATGACTTACAGACATGCAAAGCAGATGTCCATTTAAGGACGATCCTAATGAATACTAATGCAAAGAATGTACAAATTCGCTTGTGCGCACTCAGTCAAGATGTCTCATAATTTGTGAAACATTCAGCATTTACATATCTCTAAGAATAGCGTTGAGTTATGACAAAACATGGACATGAGGACATCTGTTGTACACAATGGCACAAAATGTCAAACTCGAGTCCCCAAATTACCTCAAAGATGTGGTGCTTCATTGTTCTATCAGGTGGATTTAAATGATAATTTCCAACCCACTGCTGACATGGAGATGAAATGACACGTCAGTTCAGCTCAGGGAGATACATCATAGGGGTCAAAGGTTGATCCTATGGGCAATTCATCTACAAAGACATGGAGAGGCGACAAATAACAGATTATCAGCTTTGAAACGCACCCAGAGAAAATAGAAAACCAATGACAGTTACTCCATCAAAGAATGGCTGGGTGGGACTAGAAGCATTTGCATTGCTCTATTTCATCATTGCTTTACCAACTTATCATACCGAGGGCCATATGATCTGTCAACATACTTGCTATCTTGCAAGAGTGATATTTTACTCTACATGACTGAACAGTTATCACATTTTCACAGTTTACCCAAAAATATGGGAAACAAGTACAGCTGTACAGTCAGTGACATTCCCTTTCATATCGCAACTCTTTAAATTAGCTTCACTGTAGGAAATGTATTTATAACTAGAACCAACATCCTGTCCGTTGTTTATCAGCCTCTCACTTCTCTTTCATAGGTTATAATAGATCAGTGATGGCTTTAACCTTCAGGAATCAATACCATTATGAGGGCCAACTCCGTTGAAAGTCCTAGGTATCTGTAGCTGATTAGGTACATGTCAAAATACCACAAGCTTGGACTTTTCATTTCATTATTTTTCTTAAAGAGCATGAAAAAAAATCAATGCTTGGCTTTAAGAACATAACTGAAACTATAAATACTGTATTATATTGCTGCATTGAAGTGTCAAAAAGTACTTCTGATATCTCATTTAAAAGACAGTACTTAAAATTAAAAAGTAGCGAACTGGTGTCCCATCACAGTATTGAATACAGACTATTAGAAATCATATGTAATTAGAAGAATCTTCAATTCCAAACCTATTTTGATGGTAAACATCGCAATAACCCCATTAAAGCTAGAATCCTTAGTTGCTACATCCATATTTGGACTTAAGGTAATGATATTTACCTATTGATTCTTGAAGAATATAACTTATCAATGCCTCATGAGCTTAGTTCAACTGCTGTACCAGTATCAGAACCCAAAATATAAGCTTTTTTTCTCCAATGTTTGTAAACAATGTAAACGTAAACAAAAAATGTATAGCCTCAAAACATGGTTAAAACTATAATTTTGATATCATGGATGGTCAGTCCTTGCATCCATAGCTTTGTCTATGAATGTGAGAGTGGCGACATTTCTCCAGGCCCATCCCTCAGCTTTTACCAAATGTTTTTAAATGTAACCTTTATTTAACTAGGTAAGTCAGTTAAGAACAAATTCTTATTAACAATGACCAAAACAGAGGCAGTGTGTTCCACTTTGTTATCGTTTCAACTAAGGATTCTACCTTTAAATGAAAGGAAAATGTATCTATGTTCATTTACACACATCCCCATTATGTGTGCTTTTAATGTGCCATGAAATACTGAAAACCCCTGAACATGTTTAAGTATCCAATTACAAGCCGTGTATTAACCACTGCAGCACAACATACTGTAATGAAACAGGGGCTTTCGTTGTTACTCGAGTTATCTGACAGTAGAAGGCAGCAATGTTACTCAACTCTTCATTTACTAGAAAGCTCCAAATCAATTACTGAAGTATAAACAGATTATTTTCCCACATTTGTCTTAGAATCCTTCCATCCTCCATTAGAAGCATACTAAGTAACTGGTAAATACCAAGACTATATGTCATGTGGCTGAAATTGTAACAAATCCAAACAATTGATCCCACAGCTACAGATCTGGTAGAGGGTATTTAGAGGTCATTATCAGCTTCCATTAGCAAGTGCATGTAAATGCTCTCCATTCAACCATTAGCTTAGATCAGAAAGGGGGTGGGGCGTCTGTCTGTTACAAAACTGGACAAGAGGAGGGATATAAACGTCGCACTCATCAGGCACATGGGCCCCAGACCGTGCCATTGCACCTGCCATAAAATTTGAGTACCAAACAAACAACCGCACCGCCACAAAGTGAAGTCCCAGCTGCACTCAGACCAACGTGAGTCAGAGAGCCAGAGAGAAGAGAGGGGATGCATCAGGCTCGATTAGGCCGACACCCATCACTGATCTCCTCCATTGCCCCCAGTCATTACTGCCACATACACAGCTGCCACTCTTAAAGACCGGCAGGTGGACATGTTGTTTATTTGCTTTATTCTGGTCAATTGACCAACACTTGCAAACACATCTACAATATGGTATGAATATGTAGACATCTACAACATGGTATCAACATGTAGACATCTACAACCTGGTATGAATAGCTTGTCTTAAATTACTTTTTTGTCTGTTGGTTGTGATTACAATCATATGCCAATACAATTGAGGAAAATATCCATCTAAAATGTAGGATACATCCCATATTTGACTGGAGGAGGAAGCCATTTGTGACATTTCTGTCCCTGAGGAAGTGAGGAGAGATGAGAGCAGGCCGAGCTGTATGCCTGCCCCTTCCCCAGTGCCTCCCACAATACCAGCATGCACTTGCCACCTCAGGTTATAGTGTGTGGGCGCTCTCTCATGTTTGCTCTACCCGGCGCGACTGAGACGCCTGGCTGACCACAGCAATACCGCTCCACCTCCTCCAGCCCCCTCGTCCACAATCAGCTCTATTGTTAGTGAAGGAGGGAGCGATAGAGAGAAAAAAAGAGAGGTGAAAAGGAAGAGCGTTGGTTGAAACGGCAAGAAGAATAAACGGGCAAAATAAAAAGAAGGGGAAAGAAACACAAGGCCTACAGACAGACAAAAAACGACCTCCAACCAAGAGACGGAAATGAAGGAAACCGGGACGGATACAACCGGGTTGGCAGGAGAGACAGCGAGTGAAACAGAGGGTGGGGTGGGTTAGGGCAGACAGAATGACGGACCGAGGGGGATGTGAGAGTGAGAGATAGGGAGGGCCCGTGTGTGAATCAGAGTGACAGTGAGTCGCATGCAAAGATAAACAGCCCGGGTGCAGCCCTGTAATGGCTTTGCACTGGTCATTTGTCACTCAGATTGAAAAGCAAACAGCGGGGAAGGCAGTGGCAACGCTATGCACGGCCACTTACTATTGCCCAAGGATGTCTCATAGCGAACAGTCCCATCTGTCCATGCAAGCACTAGAGATTATTCTGGTCACAGGACAAACAACCCCCCCCCCCCCCCCCCCCCCCATTGAAGGAACACTTCAAGAATCAGAAAAGCTTGAGCAAGCATGAAGTGCATAACTTATCCACAAAGTGGGAAAACAAATTAGTACACCAAGTGAGCACATTTGATGGTGTGGAATGGGCTTGATACTGCACACGTGGACATAAAAAAATACAAATATAGCACACAGGGCTGAGCACTCTACTGTAGAACTCTAACGATTGGTCATGAGATCATGTTGATGTGACGTCACAAATACAAGGAGGTACAGCCAAGAACATTCATAACTGCATGAGAGTATTGCTAAATGCTTTATTTCTCAAACCATTCAAAGAAGTAAAATATGTTTTGAAGAATCGTAGTTTGAGAGATAAGTGAACAAACTTGATACAAAAAGTGAATAGCCCAGTGTCAACCGAAGAATTGTCCATATTAGCAATTATAATTCACAACAGTACATTGGATATCCCTAGGTAGGACTAACAGTAGTTCCAACACCTGTTCACACCATCAGTTAATAGCAGGTATTCTATTTTATTCACCTAAATTCTGAAGGTTGTGAGTTAAAACACCTAAAAACCGCTATATTTTACTAAGCTTAGTCAATGTATAAATTACAGCCTATAAATCACAGCTCTAAAAACGGAAGCATGTTCTAAATGCATCGGTATACACATACCAACTGTGTGGTTTCAAAATATCAAACCAAATAAATACTTAGGTGCAAGAAATAAAATAATATCAAAGTGCTCTCTGGAAGCAGACATAAAGTGTCCACCATTTTGGATAAAATACTCCTGGAAAATGTACTCAGGATTACAGAAGAAGTAGTGCAAACATCCATTGAAGTGAGTGCAGTGCCATCTTGTGGATGTCCTCATCACATATTTCTAGTCTCCGTCTAAGATAACCATTCAGCTATGTGTCGTTTCTGACCATCACAATGAGTTTACTGTATATTTGTCCTTGGGTCTGCAAGGGAAACGGCAGCTATATGGAATCTTCAGATGAGTTATTGTCAACATTAAGTCAAATATAGAGGGATACTTCCAGGGAAAAACACTGTCAAACAAAAGTCACTACTTTTACTGGTGTAAGTCATGTATGCTACAGGGAAAACACATTCTGTGGCTATGGCTAGCTGCTACCGTGTTTGTTCAGTACCATGTTTGTTCAGTACCGTGTTTGTTTAGTACCGTGTTTATTCAGCACAGACCACTATGAATGAATGGCAATTATTGAGGAACTTCCTAAGCAAACAGACATGGGGAACATGTGTGAAGTCCCCGCTTAAACCTGTTGAATATTGTATTCATACGATATCAAAAAAACATAGAAAAACAATCATTACTTTTAAAGAAGGCATTCTAGATACACTAATAGTTACATTGCAATAAATAAAGAGAGGCAGAGAAATCCTTCCCATGTGATTATATCAATCCAGGACCCAGATTTTAAATTAAATATGTCTCCAATCTGTCAACACAAGTGTTCTCCACTTCCAGTCCAACTCACCCCTCAAAGCCCCCTAGCTACATCATCAGCCCATTAACAGGCTCTCAGCGGTGCCCCCTAGCTGTTGGTGAGCAGAGTGCATGACCCTGGCCTTTTTCACAGTGATGGGAAGGAGCTCCCCTGTGGCTTTCATCTGCTCAATCTTCCTGGCTAGCGCCACGTCAGTCTCAATGACCAGGGCACACTTCTGGGCGTAGCTCACCAGGGTCTCCTCTCGTGGGCGGAACATCCCCACCAGCGGCAGGGTTTCCTTGGCTGCCAGGTAGAGCTCAGCAATGGACGCCGTGTTGGCAATGGTGTTCCTGTCGATGCCGTAGTGACGGAAAGCGCCACTCATGCTCTTCTTCTTGATGAAGGCCGAGAGGACTTGTTTGTAGCGGTGGATCACGTACTGGACGCCAGTGGCTGAGGAGAAGAGAGAGAGACGGTGAGGAAGGGGAAGATGGTATGTCCGTGCAAGGAGTGCTGAACTGTATGAAAACTGACTTGGAATGTGGATATTGAAGAGTTGAAAAATAGTTCAATGTGGAGGAAGACAACTTACCCTTTTGTCTTAAAGAAAATAGGTATTGCATGCAGTCTCCGTGGATCCAGTCAAATAATTTCCAATTGCTCCTTTTAGTTGCTGCTTTAATTTGCAACTACATTTCACCAAAAGGCATTGGCTTGATCTCTCAAATCAATATTTGAGTTTAAAAACGTATTCTGATGATTTAATTCTAAGATTATTATAGCAATTATATGATGAAATGTTGAATATAGTTCCTGACTTTTTGATACTTTTCAAACAATAACTTTTTTTACCAGATAAGTTGACTGACATTTACAGCAATGACCTGGGCAATAGTTACAGGGAAGAGGAGGGGGGGATGAATGAGCCAATTGGAAGCTGGGGCTGATTAAGTGGCCATGATGGTATGAGGGCCAGATTGGGAATTTACTCAGGACACCGGGGTTAACACCCCAACTATAAGTGCCATAGGATCTTGAGTGACCACAGACATTCAGGACCCCCGTTTAACGTCCATCCGAAAGACGGCACCTTACACAGGGCAATGTCCCCAATTACTGCCCTGGAATATTGTTTTTTTAGAACAGAGGAAAGAGTGCCTTCTATTGGCCCTCCAACACCACTTCCAGCAGCATCTGGTCTCCTACCCAGCGACCGACTAGGACCAACCCTGCTTAGCTTCAGAGGCAAGCCAGCAGTGGGATACAGGATGGTATGCTGCTGGCTAACTGAGTCAATATTAGAATGATCAGATGGATTTGTTTTATATTTGTGGGCACAATGATTAAAAAAAATGAATGGGAAAGGTACAAACCGATCAGATGCTGAAAGCGAACTTGTACAGTACTCATAGGCATGATAAGAATACCCTTTTTTAGCATACCTCTCTTCCTGCTGTAGTCTTTCCCTTTCTTTCCTCTCCTCCTGTCCTTGTGGTGTCTCCGCTTCTTGTGGTCGCTCGAGGCTCCGGACATAACGGTGGAGACAGACATTTCTGAGCCACTTTCATTACTGAAGGAAGAGCTGGATGATGCAACCCTCTCTCTCTTCCGGGGTTTGGGTTCGGAATACAGTGACTTCCCCGCTTTAGGTGCTGTGATGAGACAAGACGGAGTGATCAGGTTTATTCCCATTTTTCACTGATTTCTTACATTATATGAAGATACAGTATAAAATAGAGGTAAATAAGTATTTAACACTGAATTATGTCCTTATGATAACATACAAATCCCCATTTAAATAATACATAGATTCCACTGTCCAGTCCACTGTAACAACAGCACCATGCAGGACTTGGTTCACTGACCTTCAGCGGCTGAAGTGGCGGTGGTAGTGAAGGTTGGGACAGAGCGCTGGCTGGTCAGGTTCTCAATCTGGCTCCTGAGGAACTTCCTGTCCTGCTGCAGGTCCTCCACCTGTC
This sequence comes from Salmo salar, assembly GCF_965601325.2. Classification (NCBI taxonomy): domain Eukaryota; kingdom Metazoa; phylum Chordata; class Actinopteri; order Salmoniformes; family Salmonidae; genus Salmo; species Salmo salar. Next base: position 17,551,430 of record NC_138319.1, on the reverse strand, counting down.
TCTCCAGGGCAGCAATGCGCTCCTGTTTACTTTCCAGCATGCACTGCAGCTTGGTGATGGTCAGCATGACCCGGGGAGGCAGGCTGCCCTCAGGCTGGGAAGCCGCTGGAGGAACACCCAGGGGTGAAAATAAGACGGTACGGTCCGGTACGGCGTCCCGGCAAAATATATAGTGGGAGTATGCCGTACCGGTAAAACATGAGCATATCATAATAATTCAAACAAAATGTCAAGAAAACTGTAGGCTATGAGACCACTTTTTATCTTTACAGCATGTCAGAGGCATGAACAATTAGCGAATGGACTTTAAAGCGGGTGGTATAGCCTACGCTCCAAAATGCGACGTGGTTCGACAAAAAAATGGACATTTTGCCAAGGCAAAGATGAGTGGCCGACACCAAGATACGCAACGACAGCAGTGGACGCATAAATTCTGGCCTAATGACGCTAGCCTTTTGGTGTTCTGTGTAACAGATATGTTTACGATTAGGCCCACTATTGATTTAATATGGATTCTATATGTAATTCTATGATTAAAACATTTTTTTATGTCTACTTTCACCCCTGGGAACACGATACATTAGCAGTGAGAAATAGAAGCTAGCTGCACACTGACGCAATACATGTATTATTAATGAACCAAATTATTATTATACAGTTGTAATACAGTAGTATTATTGGACATATCAGCCAACAGTGTGTGAATACACACAAGCCACAGGAAGATCTAAGACAATACATGGATTATGGGTAATAAAGCCATCTCGGTGCATGCATTTTTCTAGACCTCTATGCAGTTCTTACTGGATACAGCACTGCTGGGTGTGTTGTCCTGCTCCACATCGCTAGTTGCCCCAGAGGTCATGCTCTCCCACTTGACAACTTCCAGGTCATGCTCCTGCTTTAGCCAGTGCTGTGAGGAACCCACCCTGGCCTTCCTCCTCACGGTGCTGGAATCGATCTCTACACTGGGGGAGTACACTATCGGCTCCTGTTGCCACACAGAGGACATCTCTAGTCTCTACTTGGGAGGGAGATAGGGAAGAAGAAGGCATGGCCAGTGTTGCAATGCACTGTTTGGTGTAACTTTCTAAAATAACACATAAAATGCCCTCTGAGTAATAACTTTAAACCTCCACTAACCTTGAACCCAGGCATGTGTCTGGTGCACGCACACACACACACACACACACACACGCTTGAGGTTTCCATGGAGATGTCTACCCATACACATACCTAGAGATTTGTCAAATTCACTCAGATGCTCAAATTCATAAAAGTAGTAGAACCAGTAAAAATATAGGCGTTTACATTACAGTCAGTGAGTCATTATTAATCATTAACTATTCATTAGTTACACTGTTAATTATTACAAATGAAAGTTGGGTACAAAGGACAATGCATTGATCTTTCAGTAATAATTTACTTACTATAGCAGTATATTCATTACGTAGGCGTTTTTAAAATAAACAAATTCGTCAAATGACTATGTTTTAGCACAAAAATATGACTTTAAACCGTTGGTTGTATTGTGTCAATGCATTATAATATGCTACCATTTCTTTATCAGCGATAATTAACCTTTCAAGATGGATGCAAATGGCTGCAAACTAGGCAGCAAAATAGAGCCACTAATGAGGCTTTGTGACCTTACCGTCTTGAAAAACCTTTTACTTCCAGATATTTTAACACTACAAACCGAGGTTTGGCAGTTTGCAGGTTACTTCTTTCCAAAATAGTAGTTTTGTCATGCAGGTGTCCAATGCATGCGTCTCAGCAGATAAGAGCATCCTTCGTAGTAACCTAGCTGGAATAGCCGCTTGTTGTCGCTATATAACAGTTTTTTTTTACGGATACACTATTGGAGGTGACGCGGGCTGCTGTCTCTTTGTAGTTGGTGTCAAAGACAAGGAAAATGGTATAGTGCTATCCAAGATCCTTGGAGCGTCCCTACCCTGACCTTAACCCCTACCCTTAACCTAACCCTAACCTTAATCATAACCCTTACCTAACCCTAACCCTTACTTTAACCATTTAAAATGTAAACTTTAAATGGGGTGATGTCAGAAAAATGCTACTTGACCTGTGACAATGACAAACATGAGCACATATGGAGTTTGAGTGTAAAATTGCCAAGTCTACATTAATGATATACACAGTACCAGTCAAAAGATTGGACATATTTACTCATTCCAGGGTTTTTCTTTATTTTACTATTTTCAACATTGTAGAATAATAGTGAATACATCGAAACGAATGAAATAACACATACGGAATCATGTAGTAACCAAAAAAGTGTTAAACAAATCAAAATATATTTTATATTTGAAATTCTTCAAAGTAGCCACCCTTTGGCTTGATGACATCTTTGCATTTCAATTAACAGGTGTGTCTTGTTAAAAGTTCATTTGTGGAATTCCTTTCCTTCTTAATGTGTTTGAGCGAAACAGTTGTGTTGTGACAAGGTAAGGGTGGTATACAGAAGATAGATCTATTTGGTAAAAGACCAAGTCCATATTATTGCAAGAACAGCTCAAATAAGCAAAGAGAAACTACAGTCTATCGTTACTTTAAGACATGGTCTTTTATTTATTTTTATTTAACCTTTATTTAACTAGGCAAGTCAGTTAAGAACAAATTCTTATTTAAAAATGACGGCCTACCCTAAGGTCAGTCAATACGGAAAATGAAAATAACTTTGGAAGTCTCTTCAAGTGCAGTCACAAAAACCATCAAGCACTATGATGAAACTGGCTCACATGAGGACCGGCACAGGAAAGGAAGACCCAGAGTTACCTCTGCTGAAGAGGATAAGTTCATTAGAGTTAACTGCACCTCAGATTGCAGCCCAAATAAATGCTTCACAGAGTTCAAGTAACAGACACATCTCAACATCAACTGTTCAGAAGAGACTGCATGAATCAGGCCTTCATGGTGAAATTGCTGCAAAGAAACCACTACCAGGACACCAATAAGAAGAAGAAACTTGCTTGGGCCAAGAAACACAAGCAATGGACATTAGACCAGAGGAAATCTGTCCTTTGGTCTGATGAGTCCATATTTGAGAATGTTGGTTCCAACCGCCGTGTCTTTGTGAGACACAGAGTATGTGAACGGATGATCTCCGCATGTGTGGTTCCCACCGTGAAGCATGGAGGAGGTGGTGTGATGGTGTGGGGGTACTTTGCTGGTGACACGGTCTGTGATTTATTTAGAATTCAAAGCACACTTAACCAGCATGTCTACCACAGCATTCTGCAGCAATACGCCATCCCATCTGGTTTGCACTTAGTGGGGCTATCATTTGTTTTTCAGCTTGACAATGACCCAAAAACACACCTCCAGGCTATGTAAGGGCTACTTGACCATGAAGGAGAATGATGGAGTGCTGCATCAGATAACCTGGCCTCCACAATCACCCGACCTCAACCCAATTGAGATGGTTTGGGATGAGTTGGACTGCAGAGTGAAGGAAAAGCAGCCAACAGGTGCTCCGCATATGTGGGAACTCCTTCAAGACTGTTGGAAAAGCATTCTTCATGAAGCTGGTTGAGAGAATGCCAACAATGTGCAAAGCTATCATCAAGGCAAAGGGTGCCTACTTTGAATAAGCCTAAAATATATTTTGATTTGTTTAACACTTTTTTTGGTTACAAATGATTCCAGATGTGTTATTTCCTAGTTTTGATGTCTTCACTATTATTCTACAATGTAGAAAATAACAAAATAATTAATAAAAACCCTTTAATGAGTAGACTTTTGACTGGTACTGTATATATACACATAGGCCTATAATATTATTGAAAATGTGATTATATTTGGCTTATGTTCACCAAGACAAACACACACACACACAGAAAAATGTTAATAAACATACATTTTATTCTGTAATTGTCATGTAGTTATTTGTTACCAAACACATTATTTGGCTGATTCAAAGGCAAATATTGGTCCCTATTCCATATCTTCCCATAAGGGCAGGTGTGCATGGTCTAAACCCTGTTAACATTTCCTCTCTTGAATTAAATTCACATAAGTAGTCAGCGTTATAAATTGCTATAAATACAGGCATCTCAAGTTATTCAGCTGAGATTACAGGACTTTCTAATATGTCCAAATGCCTAATATATGTTAAAAATACAGCTGCCATTACGCAACACACAATTTACTATTCTTAGTGTCATAAGAACACATACCTTCTGACATTGCCTCAAATACCTTCCCCAACACCTTTTTGTGGCTATATCTGTAAACACATTTATTGAATATATGTAATACTGTAGTCTAAATAAAGGTAATATTTTAATACCCTAGCTAACAGTTTATAAACACTCGTTAATACTGAAGATGGAGTTTGGGGTGGAAGATACTGGACCTGGAGAGATCAAATTTATATAGCGTCTCATTAAACCTGGACAAAATGTTTTGCTGCTCGTTTAAAATGCAAGGGTAAACATATGAACCATTACATATTTGTACACAAGTTACCAGGTGGGTATGATTTATAAACTGCCATATATCTGTGCATTACAGATCCTATCAAATGTACATGCTGCATTGAACATAGGTCTTACCTGTATAAGACTGATAAGTTCAATACAATGCTCTACTGTAATCTTCCAGCTACACCCTGTTCCAGTTCCTACAAATGCCTTTTTGTGTGCGGACTGACCTTCCTGCCAAGCACTGAACCACCTGATCCTACTGAACTTCACTCAGCCAATTTCACTGCAGCACAGAGAATGTTGGGAACTTTGATATCTAGAAATAACTTCAAGGACTATAGCCACTATAAGTTCCAATGGTAATATGGATTGTTGGTCTAAAGTACAGTATGTTAAGTCTATACTAGTCCTAGCACTCCTCTAGATCAAAACGAATCATGTCACATGCACACAACTGTCTTTAGTATACTCATGCCACTTTTGTAGAGACCCGTAGACTTCAATGCCAAATCAGGAGAACAGAAGCAGCTGGATTTGAGCTATCTCCAGGTCCACCTCATGCCCCATCCAAGAATGTCGCATGTTTGAGGACAGTAGGACCAATTGTAAGTAGCATTAGTTTGTCCAGGAGTGAGCAGTAGTACCCTCGGTCCCTTTCAGGCACTGTGATCTCTCCATCTCCCTCCCTCCCTCTCACCTTCTCCCTCCCTCCCTCTCTCTCTCTCTCTCTCAATGGCAGACAGCCAGCAGGAGACGTTTGAAGTCCCCACCACACTCAGATTTGATGGCATCCTTCAGGGACATGTCGTACTTCTCCAGGTACATGTCTTTAATGGTCTCCAGATCATACTGTTGAACAGAAAACACTTCTCATCAGCTGACCCATGTCTGCTTTTAGATTAATCAACCGAGTCCAGTAGTCTAAAAGGGGCGTTTTCTTAATGATTTCCCTGAGCCATGTATAATGCATTTGCAATTGTTGCTGAGGTAGTCCGCAAAATTAGCATAGCCTCTTTGGATGACATACCCCCAACCTATTTTCATGTCATCATTTGCATGGTTTACAAATGTTACCATAAAGTAAAGTATTTAATATACATTTTATGCATGCAAGTCAGTAGTCACAAGCTTATTTGGTGTCTTTGATAGAGCAAAGCACGATCCTAACACTCTCTGACAGTCTATGTCCATTCGTTACCTCAGAGCGGCATACGACGATGCGGATGATGGTGTCCTCATCAGTGCCTGCTCCTTTCATGGCTTCATTCAGTCGCCGGGCGAAATACAGCTGAGGGTTCTTAGCAACCCTCACTGAAAAGAGAAAATGCCTTAAAATACACTGATTCTCTCAACCAAAATAAAGATAGTTATTTGTAAGGCACCTGACACATCGCATTCAAGAGAGTAACCTTTTAATCTAGTTGAATGTACTGCTTTTAAGTTGAAGTCCCTTCGGTGTCTCTGGCCTCAGATGATCTCTGCACCCACATACAAAACACACACAAGCCAACTTGTATACATACCAAGTGTGATGTAGCAGCCCTTCAGTGTCCCAGAGACCTCATTATCAATGGCATCCAGGATTTCCGTTCCAGAGAGCTGGGACAAAGGGTTAGCATAACACTAAGCATACACAGCAGTACAGAGGATAGATCACATGGAGCCTGCTGGGCGTACAAAATAAATAGACTGATAAAAGACATAGGCTGCTAACAGTGGACCCACCTGCTCATACACCTTGAAGGTGGCCTGAAGTTGCAGATAGTTTCTTTTGGCCAGGATAAAGTTGAACGTGGATTCATCCGTTCCAAAACATCCCTCACCAGCCTAAATAGTAAATATGATTGAAATGAAACAGGTAAATCCACTTCTTGATATTGTTGTTTCTTGAATGTACTTCTCCGTGCCATACCTCAAACAGGGCGGTGGCATCTGCTTCAGCCAGACCCTCATCCACATCGTAACTCTCATCTCTGGTGCCCTAGAACAGAAAGCTTTCACTGACTTCTGTGGTGAGATGAAATGTAGCCTTTCTGTCTGGCTCAGGATATTGTATCTGGCCTCCATTTTACTAATGAAAGGACATTGGAAAAGCAGGCAGACTGCCAACCAGCCAGTGTGTGTGTGTGTGTGTGTGTGTGTGTGTGTGTGTGAGAGTGAGTGAGATAGAAAGAGAGTCAGAGACAAAGAGAGAGAGTTGTAGGGTTAAGAGAGAGGCCAGGCAGAGGGAGCTTGATTTTAGTCCAAAGGAAGGGAAGGGAATTGTGTTACATGGCAAGAGTGAAACCACGGGGCCACTTACCTGTAAAAGAGCAGTGAGCAGGTTTCTCACATCTCCACTAGTGTCCCCTTCGATATCTGATTCCAGGTCTCGTTCATGCACTAGAGAAGTCACAGAGAAACAAAGAGAGAGAGAACGCAACAGAAAAATTGGGAATATATTATTAAAGGCAGATGTAACATTGAGAGGCACAGAGGAATAGGTGTTCCCTTGTTGTTATGACCACTGATATCATTATTCTATCTAAGCCAATGGGGAAAAGGCATGGTGGAAAGCCCCACCCATAACAACAAGACATGTCTTTTAATCACAATCCCAAATCAGAACAGAATCAGCAGTGCAAAAAACAACAGGATGAGCAGAATAAGGTGACCAGTGTGGTTGGGATGACAAGCCTATGGACTTTACGGGTCATGCAAACTATGAGCTCTTGCCCTAAACTAGCCAAATGAGTTAGGTTCACTTCAGGGCTTCTTCCTGTTAACCCTTGTCAACTTTAGTAAATATCCTATAATGAATAATTATGCAAAAAGACACTTGATTAAAACCTGTTGAGGACAGACGTTCCGCTAGCGGAACGCCTAGCCAATATCCAATGGAACAGCGTGGCGCAAAATACAAAACCTCAAAAATCCAATCATTTCAATTTCTCAAACATACAACTATTTTACACCATTTTAAAGATACACTTCTCCTTAATCCAACCACATTGTCCGATTTCAAAAAGACTTTACAGCGAAAGCAAAACATAAGAATATGTTAGGAGAGTACATAGACCAAAATAACCACACAGCCATTTTCCAAGCAAGGAAAACACAGCTAAATGAAGCACTAACCTTTGACGATCTACATCAGATGACACTCCTAGGACATTATGTTACACAATACATGTATGTTTTGTTCAATCAAGTTCATATTTATATCCAAAAACAGCATTTTACATTGGCGCGTGATGTTCAGAAAATGTATTCCCACCAAAAACTTCCGGTGAATTTACAAAAATACTCATCAGAAACGTTGACAAAATACATAACAATTATTTTAAGAATTATAGATACAGAACTCCTTTATGCAACCGCTGTGTCAGATTTTAAAATAGCTTTACGGAGAAAGCACATTTTTCAATATTCTGAGTACATAGCTCGCCATCACGGCAAGCTTTTCAGACACCCGCCAAGTTCGGGGCAACCTAAACTCAGAATTAGTATTAGAAATATGCTCTTACCTTTGCTGATCTTCGTCAGAATGCACTCCCAGGACTGCTACTTCCACAAGAAATGTTGTTTTTGTTCCAAATAATCCATAGTTATGTCCAAATACCTCTGTTTTGTTCATGCGTTCAGGTCACTATCCAAAGGCTAACGCGAGAGCGCAATTCAAGACACAAAAAGTCCAAATGTTCCATTACCGTACTTAGAATGATGTCAAATGCTGTTTAAAAATCAATTTTTAATGGTAAAAGAAAAAATAGCTATACTCTGCCCAGTGACAGGAGAAGGCTCAAACCACTTTCTGAAGGCTTTAGACAGCAAATGGAAGCCTTAGAAAGTGCAACGTAACCCCACAGATACTGTAGTTTCGAAAGGGACTAGAAAGAAGAACTACAATTCTCAGATCCTCCACTTCCTGGTTGACTTTTTCTCAGGTTTTTGCCTGCCATATGAGTTCTGTTATACTCACAGACACCATTCAAACAGTTTTAGAAACTTCAGAGTGTTTTCTATCCACATCTACTAATAATATGCATATTCTCGTTTCTGGGCAAGAGTAGTAACCAGTTTAAATCGGGTATGTTTTTTCATCCGGCCGTGAAAATACTGCCCCCTATCCATATCAGGTTTTAAGTTAAAGGGGAAAATATATATTTTTCAACCTTATATTCAACACAACCTCTAAGGCAGACAGAGAGAGTTGCCGTATCTGCAGGAAACAGAGATTACAGAGTGTGTGGCTGATTATGGAGTGTGTTGCCATCTGTTACAGATGTCTTTTGTTGCTGAGAATTGTCCTGCTCAGCAGGAAACGCAAACGTGTAGTGTATTCAAGGTTTTCAAATGCTTCAGAAGTTTTTAATTTCCACTTTAAAATGTTAGACCCCTACAAAAAAAAAAATCCATGAATTATAATCCACATAATAATTCCCATTTCCTGTTGCTGCAGGATTATTTATCTGCTGTATCATACTGGCTCAAGTGAAGATCTTACACCTATCAGTCAAACTGCGGAAAACTGAAACTGAAACTAACCTTGAGGGTTAAGTTTAGGCATTCATTCTGAGTAAGTGTTAAGGTCATGGGTTAAATTTAGGCATTAATCCCAAATGGGTAAGGTTAGGGTTAAGGTGTTGGTCAGGGTTAGAATAAAATTACAATTCAAAAACGAGTGCCTAGCACAGGGATTGAACCTGCAATGTTCGGAGCTGTAGCTTACGCTTTAGCCCATCCTCAACCCCATCCCCAACACCCTAGCTTGATGCGAGCCAACTAGATGTTAACAGACACTCACGTTGCCCCTAGTAGACGGTTGGAAATTGACATGGAAATAAAACGACTATCCATTAAGTAACTTCACCATTCTAATAATGGCTTGACAGCACGTAATCCACTGGAGCTTGGGCATCTCTTATTCATCATCTCCAGCACCACCCCAACATCAACACGTGAAAACACTGAGTTTCTCTGTTTTGCAGTCACCGGAAACACTTTCCACATCATCTGGTGTGCATCATGTGATTTTAGCCACGTATGAGCGGGCGAAGGCTAATAAAGTAACTGGTGAAGTAACTTTTGCCTACTCATAGTTGGTTAAAATCACAACGTACACCAGATGATGTCAGAAGTGTTTGCGTATGATGTCATCAGAAACACTTGTCTTTTCACATATGTTGACGTTGGGTTGGTGCTGGAGATTATGAATATGAGGTTGTCCCTTTAAAGATGTCATGCCCGGCAGGGGGAAACGGTGCCACTGGCCGCCCAACTACCGTTGTTATTGTTTTTGTTCCCGAGCTGAGGAGCACGACTCTTGGTAAAACAAAATGTGCAGTACATATTTTGCTCTTCTATCACACGTGTGTTAGAACTTTGTTTGTTGTTTGCAGTCATTTCTTTGTTGATGTAATATCGCAATTGGATGTGGCTGTTTCACCATTAAGGATGCCAGCTTTAAGGTGCAGTGTGAGGGTGAAATTGATACTTACCCTGAAAGTAGCATTCTTTTAACATGTGAATATCCTGTTGGGGGGAGGGAAAAGAGAATGAGGGGAAAAAAATACATATTAAGAAGACTGTTTTTTTCTTCTAATCTTGAATGTGTTGAAACGTACAGCGTTTGTGGCGGTGCACAGAATCTCCACCAGAGTGTCCTCATCAGTGCCTGCTCCCTTCATGGCCCTCCTGAGCTCCTTCACTGCATAGACGACTGGAGGGTCCAGCATGGCCACGACGGCATTCTCAAAGTTCCCCCCCAGCTCACTCTTCAGCACATCCACCAACTCCTTCTCCAGAGAAAGAGAGAAAGAGAGAAAGAGAGAAAGAGAGAAAGAAAAAGAGAGAAAAAGAGCGAGAGATGGGTGTATGGGTGTGGTTGGCTGGTTTCCTCAAATTAGCCACACATTTCAGTTATGCAAAATGACATATTTCTTGGTGCAGTATAAGATGTACATAATTCCTTTACTATTAAATGAATGAGTTTGATACTCACATTCCCATACTTGTCAAAATAGGCCTGTTTAATTTCCATGCGCTGGGCTGCACAGCGGTTAGTAAGTACGTCAATGATGACCTGTTCATCAGTGCCTGGACAACAAAATACAATCATAAAAAAAAACACAAATACCACCCTTAAGCCCTATTTGGACCATGGCACAATGTTGTGCCATTAAATAGCTTGGGCACAGCTATTTGTTCATTGTAAGTAAACTCTCATTCATTGAGCAGAAACATCCCTGGAATGCTATAAATTAACAAAACATATCGCAACTTACCCAAGCCTTTGCAGGCTTTGCGTAAGGCCTTTATGTCAGCCGCAACATCAAAGTCCTCGCATGGCATGATTGTGGGCTAAATGAACATAAAGATAATTGTTATGATATGCTCTACATAAGAGCTAATAGCCACACAAACAAAAAAACACCTTAATACAAATGCATGATTTCCCTTATATAGTAGCCTGGTCTAGTCTACCCTCCCTTCCAATCCTAGTAAGAAATAAACTACTTAACATCACAATAGTTGAAAAACATTGAAATCAGTAGGCCTTTTCAGGTATGCATTATGTAATAGCACTGTAGCATTAGAAACAATGTAACATGACATGGGGGAGGGGAGAATTTATTGAACTGAAATGGCAAGAAATACATACACTGGCTCAGGAATTTGGCCGCGGATGTGTGTTAATAAAACAAAGTAGATGGGCGCAGGGCCCCATAGCCGAAATTGAGACATGACATGGAAACACCCCATAGAAAAAGATAGAGGACTCTAGATGGATATAACCATTTTAGCACAGACAGTGCAATTGAGGGCTTTCACCATTTTATAATAGTCAACTGGGTGAGGATTCCCATGGGTTGGGAGTGATCAGCCAATGATCACAACATTGCATTCTTCATCAAATTTAGTTGCCTATGGTTAGTAAATGGCTTAAAGCTACCGGTATATCACTGCCATCTAGTGGCCACAGTAACTTAACGCGCAAGACTTGGTTCAATCCCCAATATTAGCTTTATGCTTCTTTCAAAACACAAAAGAAGAATATTGACTACTTTAAAATGGAGATAGTCTCAATGGCGTTGCCCATGATGTCGCAGGCTCCATATTAGCACAAAGATGAGTCCTCTATCTATCTCTATGAAACACCCTCATGCTCTGCTCCCACCATAGCCTCCCATCCGTACCCTTTCTCTCTGATTCACTCGTTCATTATTTAGGTTAATCTAAACGGGATTGTGATGAATTCCGCAGAGGAGTGGCTGCTTCCTCTGCGTTTCTCCAGGCCTGTCACATGCGCTGGTTTGTAATTTGTAGGGCATTTGGATTTAATAAATCACGGTGACAGATGAAACAATGTGTCAATCTGAATAAAAATGGCATAATCTATTATAATTCTACATTCAGTTGTGGTACAGTATGGAATGTCGGATACAAAATCAAAATAGTTTTCTGATGGCGTTATAACATTATAATCCAGCCCTTACAATGATAATTGACCAACAAATAAAAAACGTATTGGCCTACATAGTAGCCTAGATAATATTCACAAATGCCTATCATTTCCAACCGACCTGCCCCGGTTTTACTTCGTTTTATCACATCTTTGTAAAATTATAAAAGAATGGTAGGTTTCGGTACTTACTTGGCAGTTTCCCATTTTTACAGATATTTGTCCCGCTGTGTTGAGATCACTGAGGTATATAGTTGAGATATCCTCGTATTTACCAGATGTGGTAGCGGACATTCATGTAAACTCGCGAGATCAGCCTCGATTTAGCGAGGCTAAAATCAAAGATGGTGGATAAATAAAGACAGTTCACTCAGGCCGTTTAAGAATTGAAATAAAAGTGTCAGTTCCAGTCTACTTAACTGGGTGTGTCTCCCATAGACACCAATGAAATAGCAGCTGGGTCTGGTTTACTTAGTTCAGGGATGTGCAACTTTGATGGGGGTTGCAGTGGCTCACGGGTCTACTTACCCACATATGCAGTCAGAGCTAGCCCTAGCCCTTTGGGGACCCTAAGCGAAATATGATTTAGTTAATTGACTTTCATTGAATCAGAAAAAAACAGCGTGTGGGCTGTCTCGCTTCCGTCTCTGGCTAAAACCACAGAGTTTCTAAACTTATCTTTGCTAAAACTCTAAGCCACATGTGCCAAAACTCATTCCACAGAATGGTGAATGTCTCCTGGTTTTCAAACCTCCCGTGTACTTGATTGGTGAATGAATGTCACTAAGTAGTAAGGAACTCCCCTCACCTGGTTGTCTAGATCTTAATTGAAAGGAAAAAAGACAACCCAGCAGACACTAGGCCCTCCATGGAATTAGTTTGACACCCCTGCTCTAAGCCCAGACAGAGAGGAAGAGGCAAAGCATGAGGGTTTACTCCGCCCAAAATCATTCATTATTAAGCAAGTGAGACGTTTTTGTATGGGGGGGGAAACGAGCGTGTCAAATTTAGTTAAGAATAAAATGAATTGCTATTTTGATACGTGAGGCTTATTTGATCTAATAGAAGTTTCTTAATGTTGTTTCGAGTTTACTGATATAAGTGTGATGCACGTGACCCCGTGACTTTGAGAAAAACACTTTGTATTGGAGTTGTCCCTGTTGAAATTCGAGACGGCTTATGCATATTCATAAGTATAGCATAGCATCACACTCTTCATTGAGTACAGGTGGTTGACGTCAACACCCATCATCGAATATTCAAAAATGTATTCAAATAGATGAGTAGGCAGGAGCTTGACAGCTCGCCGTTCCGCTGTGGACAACGAATCCCATTGTTAGGGCGGAGACATAGATATCTCGTCATTATATCTATTATCTCTGGTCCAGGACTTTCATGGTAATTGCACCCAGGGGAGAACGACTGCCCACTCTCATTGAAGCCCCGGAAGTTCAAGGCTGACCGCGATATACTCCAGGCATTGTCAGCAGAAAACAGGATCCCCATTATAGTAAATGGAAAAATGACAATCTTTGTGGTCAGTCTTTGCATAAATAAACACAAAATTGAAGAAAATCATGGTAACAATAATTACTTCTAAAACACAAGATGTATGTCCTTGAACCGATTATATTTAAATCGCACCCATAAGAATATATATGGATAATATAGTTTCTAATTGCAGTCTGCAGTACCCAATTCAGCCTTCAATTTGAGTTACTCAATGAGAGGGGGCAGCACTGAGCTTGCCAGCAACGTCACTTCCTAGAATATCTTAAACTGAGCATTTTATGTCTCCATGAGACGCCATCTTAACTGACTTAATTTGGCTTCAATGCGCTTTTCAGTCTTCACATAGGAATGAATGGTTTCACGTGATCAATGGCTTTGTCCATTCATATACAGTCCTTTCTCTGAGCAGAGGAACACAACCCACAATATAGCAATCTGGTCTCTGACAGAACAGTCGATGAGGTGGCATGTAACCATTGGCTGATGCATGCAACATCTGAGGGGAACACGTCCAAAGACTCATCACAGAGAGCATGAAACAAACTGTATTATAAGGACAGAAGGTTGAATATTAAGGTTGTCTTCCCTGTGCAGTCTATAAATTGCATCACCCGATGGGTGAATTCCTGCCGTTTAATGCTGGGTTCATTCATAGCCGAAAAGTGTCCCACCTGTCCATAACAATTACAGGGCACTAAACTATAGTTTATAATACTGGTGCCGAGCTAGCGCGTTGCAGCTAAATGCTGTATGACGTGTTTATAGAATGTTTAGTCCCCTGTCGACTGAGATGAATGAAGCTCCAAATAGCATTTTACAGTTTAGCAATTGTGTAGAAACGCAGTAAATGAGCTTCAACTTTGAAACATGAGCACTTTGCAGTGAGTGTAACAGTTCCCCTTTTACACTAATGGTATTTATGTATGCCTTTATATAGGTCAATAAACGTATTGAATAGGTACAGTAAAATGTGATTCCATAAACAGACCCATGTTCACAAAGAAATGTTTTAGAATATCAATTTTATTCTGTAATTTGCATGTATTTATTTGTTACCAAACTAATTATTTTGCTGATACAGAGGCAAATATTGGTCCCTATTCCATATCTTTCCATAAGGGCAGGTGTGCACGGTCTGAACCCTGTTGACATTATCCTCTCTTGCATGGAATTCATAGTAGCCTAGCCAGCATTATAAATTGTTACAAATATCTCAAGTTATTCAGCTGAGATTACAGGACTTTCTAATATGGCCTAATTCCTAATATAGGAATGTTAAAAATACTGCTGCCATTATGGGACACAGAAGTGACAGTAGTCATAACATTACAGACCATGCTATTCAAAGAGTTTAGATACTTCATAGGTACAAGTCTAAATCTTTTCCTCAAATACCTACCGAGATATTTTCAAATACCTTCTTGTGTATACAGTAAATCTTTAAACACATTTGAATGATATATAATACTGCAGTCTTAATGCAGGTAATAGTTTTAGTGTTAGTCTTGCAATACAAACATTTTATGAGGTGTGTGAAGATTTGTCAGAGCAGTTTCCCTTGCCTGCAAAATATTGAAGCATGAAGTCAATGCATAGTTACTTTTTTTGATTAAATAATTGTTTTTGACTGACACTGTGAAGATTAAATCAGACAGTAGAATTACACTGTACTTATCTTTGGAGTGGTAGTGTTGATAATTTAAAAATAACATCAAAATTATATGTGCATTGATTCATGTCATATAAAATACCATTTCTTCATAAGGACACTTTCATTTCTCCTTCATTTAAGTTACAACTTCAAGGTAGATGGACAGATTGCATATAACTAGCTAGCTAACAGTTTATAAACACTTGTTAATACTGAAGATGGAGTTTGGGGTGGAAGATACTGGACCTGGAGAGATCAAATCCAATTGGTGTCTCACTAAGCATGGACAAAATGCTTGTTTATTTTAAATGTTAAGCTCAAAAATATGATCACTGCGCCATGGAATAGGTCTCATCTGTGTAAGACAGATACGTCCAATAAAATGCTATAACCGTAATCTTCCAGCTACACCCTGTTACAGTTCCTACAAATGCCCTTGTGTGCAGACTGACCTTCCTGCCAAGCACTGATCCTACTGAACTTCAATTTAACTGCAGAAAAGAGAATTTAGGAATTTCAGATCTAGTCACAACTGTACACAGTAAACAGAATTTCAAGGACTAGGGCTACTAAGTTTCACTGGTACTGTGGATCGCTGGTCTAAGGTAAGTCTCTAGTCCTAGCACTCCTCTCGATCAAAACCATTCACACCACATGGTATGTTATGAGCATCAAACTACCTTTAGATAAGTAGATCAAATATAGCAGCCACATATTGATAAGACTTTTGTAGAGACCCGTAGACTTCAATGCCAAATCAGTAGAACAGAACCAGCTGGATTTGAGCCATCTCCAGTTCCACCCTCTGCCCTATCCGAGAATGTCGCATGTTTGAGGACAGTAGGACCAATTGTAAGTAGCGTTAGTTTGTCCAGGAGTGAGCAGGAGCACCCTCGGTCCCTTTCAGGCACTCTGCTCTCTCGCCACTCTCCCTCTCTCTCTCAATGGCAGATAGCCAGCAGGAGACGTTTGAAGTCCCCACCACACTCAGATTTGATGGCATCCTTCAGGGACATGTCATACTTCTCCAGGTACATGTCTTTAATGGTCTCCAGATCATACTGTTGAACAGAATACACATATCTCTTTAGCTGACATTTGTCTGCTTTTAGAGTCCAAGTAAAGTAGTCTAAAAGTGGCATTTTCTTAATGATTACACAATTTCCTGAGCCATGTAAACTCAGCAAAAAAGGAAACGTCCCTTTTTCAGGACCCTGTTATTTGGATTTTTATTAATTAACTTCACAGATCTTCATTGTAAAGGGTTTAAACACCGTTTCCCATGCTTGTTCAATGAAACAAACAATTTATGAACATGCATCTGTGGAACGGTCGTTAAGACACTAACAGCTTACAGACGGTGGGCAATTAAGGTCACAGTTATGAAAACTTAGGACACTAAAGAGGCCTTTCTACTGACTCTGAAAAACACCAAAAGAAAGATGCCCAGGGTCCCTGCTCATCTGCGTGAAAGCGCCTTAGGCATGCTGCAAGGAGGCACGAGGACTGCAGATGTGGCCAGGGCAATAAATTGCAATGTCCGTACTGTGAGATGCCTAAGACAGCGCTACAGGGAGACAGGACGGACAGCTGATCATCCTCGCAGTGGCAGACCATGTGTAACAACACCTGCACAGGATCGGTACATCCGAACATCACACCTGCAGGATAGGTACAGGATGGCAACAACAACTGCACGAGTTACACCAGGAATGCACAATCCCTCCATCAGTGCTCAGACTGTCCACAATAGGCTGAGAGAGGCTGGACTGAGGGCTTGTAGGCCTGTTGTAAGGCAGGTCCTCACCAGACATCATTGGCAACAACGTCGCCTATGGGCACAAACCCACCGTCGCTGGACCAGACAGGACTGGCAAAAAGTGCTCTTTACTAACGAGTCATGGTTTTGTCTCAGCAAGTGTGATGGTCGGATTCACGTTTATTGACGAAGGAATGAGCGGTACACCGAGGGCTGTACTCTGGAGCGGGATCGATTTGGAGGTGGAGGGTCCGTCATGGTCTGGGGCGGTGTGTCACAGCATCATCGGACTGAGCTTGTTGTCATTGCAGGCAATCTCAATGCTGTGCGTTACAGGGAAGACATCCTCCTCCCTCATGTGGTACCTTTCCTGCAGGCTCATCCTGACATGACCCTCCAGCATGACAATGCCACCAGCCATACTGCTCGTCCTGTGCGTGATTTCCTGCAAGACAGGAATGTCAGTGTTCTGCCATGGCCAGCGAAGAGCCCGGATCTCAATCCCATTGAGCACGTCTGGGACCTGTTGGATCGGAGGGTAAGGGCTAGGGCCATTCCCCCCAGAAATGTCCGGGAACTTACAGGTGCCTTGGTGGAAGAGTGGGGTAACATCTCACAGGAAGAACTGGCAAATTTGGTGCAGTCCATGAGGAGGAGATGCACTGCAGTACTTAATGCAGCTGGTGGCCACACCAGATACTGACTGTTACTTTTGATTTTGACCCCCCCTTTGTTCAGGGATACATTATTCCATTCCTGTTAGTCACATGTCTGTGGAATTTCTTCAGTTTATGTCTCATTTTGTTATGTTCATACAAATACTTACACATGTTAGTTTGCTGAAAATAAACACAGTTGACAGTGAGAGGACGTTTCTTTTTTTGCTGAGTTTATAATGCCTTCAAGTGTTGCCATGGTAGTCCACAAAGTTAGTATAGCCTTGCTTGATAGCATAGCCTCCCCCAGTTTTATAAATGTGCTATGGAGAAATGATCACGTGTCCATAACAGAAAGTATTCAAAAATCACGTAGATGCATGTAATCACAATGTAATCAGTGGTCACAAAGTATTTGGTGTCTGATAGAACCAAGAACCATGCTAAGGTTCTGTCAGAGTTTGGATCCATATGTTACTGTACCTCAGAGCGGCATACAAGGATGCGGATGAGGGTGTCCTCATCAGTGCCTGCTCCTTTCATGGCTTCATTCAGTCGCCGGGCGAAATACAGCTGAGGGTTTTTAGCAACCCTCACTGAAAATAGAAAATCAAAAGGCATTCAAATATACTGTCAGTTACTTCTAATTCGTTACTGGTTTATAGGCCTGTATTGTAAAACACCATTTCACATTTTGAACAAACGCAGGCTAGCTAGAGGAAATTCTGAACAGCCACCCACACAACCAACTAAATACTGAGTAATACCCACTTTACTCAAGTCACATGCATCCCTTCGGTGTCTCTGGCCTCAGATGATCTCTGCACCCACATACAAACACACACAAGCACATACCAAGTGTGATGAAGCAGTCCTTCAGTGTCCCAGAGACCTCATTATCAATGGCATCCAGAATTTCTGTTCCAGAGAGCTGGGGAAAATCAGGGAGGGAATGAATATAAGCATAAACACTAGTACAGAGGATAGCTACAACAAAAGGAATCTGATGTGCTTCCAATTAAATAGACTTACCACAGGTTCTAAATAAACCACATTGAAGTATAGCCATATATTATTATTTAGATCTATAAATATTCAAGGCACTCATTTCAGCTTGTGTGAACAGACATAGGCTGCTAACAGTGGACCCACCTGCTCATACACCTTGAAGGTGGCCTGTAGCTGAAGGTAGTTTCGGTTGGCCAGGACGAAGCTGAAAGTGGATTCATCCGTTCCAAAACATCCCTCACCAGCCTAAATAGTAAATATGATTGAAATGAAACAGGTAAATCCACTTCTTGATATTGTTGTTTCATGAATGTACTTCTCCGTGCCATACCTCAAACAGGGCGGTGGCATCTGCTTCAGCCAGACCCTCATCCACATCGTAACTCTCATCTCTGGTGCCCTAGAACAGAAAGCTTTCACTGACTTCTGTGGTGAGATGAAAATGTAGCCTTTCTGTCCGGCTCAGGATATTGTATCTGGCCTCCATTTTACTAATGAAAGGAAATCGGAAAGGCAGGCAGACTGCCAAAGAGCCAGTGTGTGTGTGTGTGTGTGTGAGAGTGAGACAGAAAGAGAGACCGAGAGAGAGAGACTTAGGGTTAAGAGAGAGGCCAGGCAGAGGGAGCTCGATTTCAGTCCAAAGAAATCGAATTGTGTTACATGGCAAGAGTCCAAGCGTGAAACCATTGGGCCACTTGCCTGTAAAAGAGCAGTGAGCAGGTTTCTCACATCTCCACTAGTGTCCCCTTCGACATCTGATTCCAGGTCCCGTTCATGCACTAGAGAAGTCACAGACAGACACAGACAGAGATAATATGAGATTAAGGGCAGAGGAATGGGAGTTCCCTTGTTATTTATAACTGCTGATGTCATTATTCTATTTCAGCCATTGTGGAAAGCGGGTGTCATTCTGTTAAGATTCTTCCCAACCCGTTGTGGTTTTCTGTACTGCTGATTCACTTCTGATTCAGGATTGTGGTTAAAAAACATCTTGTTATTATGGGTGTCATAAAAACAAGGCGTTTTAAAAAAAAAACTCAACCCTAATCAAAAGTGAATCAGCAGCACAGAAAACAGGATGGGCAGAATGGAAACAGAACGGCCCCGATTCAATTAGAACGTATCCAAACCCAAAAACCTGGATAGATGGCAGCGTTCGCGAATGCTGTTCATGGACTACAGCTCTGCCTTCAACACCATAGTGCACTCAAAGCGCATCACCAAGCTAGGTACCCTGGGACTGAAACCCTCCCTGTGCAACTAGGTCCTGGACTTCCTGACGGGCCGACCCCAAGTGGTTATGGTAAGCAACAACACCTCTGCCACGCTGATCCTCAACACGGGGACCCCACAGGGGTTCGTGCTCAGCCCACTCCTGTACTCCCATGACTTTGTGGCTACGCACGTCTCCAACTCAATCATCAAATTTTGCCGACAACAACAGTGGTAGGCCTGATTACCGACAATGAAGAGACAGCCTACAGGGAGGAGGGGAGAGCCCCGACGGAGTGGTGCCAGGAAAATAACCTCTCCCTCAACAAAAACGAATGAGCTGATAGTGGACTACTGGAGACAAAAGTGAGAGCACGCCCCCATCCACTTAGACGTGGCCACAGTAGAGAGGTTCAAAAGCTTCAAGTTCCTCTGTGCACGCCACTGGCAACCTAAAAGGGTCCATTCACACAGACAGCTTGGCCTCACAAAACGTCTACAGATGCACCATTGAGAGCACCCTGTATCACCGCCTAGTACAGCTGGTACCGCCTGCTTTAGAACTTCAGTCACTGTTCTAGATTTTGATAATGTGACCTGTATGCCTACAAAGCCTTACGGGTCTCTCAAGTTATGCCAACTATTAACTGGAGCCCAATGAATGTCCTCCTGCGTTCACAACCCTGGTAAGTAATTCTGTTAGAAATAATTATGTAAAAAGACAACTTGATTGAGTGAGGGGTAGCATTGATACTGGCTGGATTTGGCTGTTTCACCATTAAGGATGCCAGCTTTAAGGTGCAGTGTGAGGATGAAATTGATACTTACCCTGAAAGTAGCATTCCTTGAACATGTGAATATCCTGTTGGAAAAGAAAGAGAGAAAAATAAATAATCTTAAGCAGACCGTTATGTTTTTAAATCTTGAACAGCATTTTCTATTTCCCATGACTTATAGGATTCTATTCAGAATGAGACTGAAACGTACAGCGTTTGTGGCGGTGCACAGAATCTCCACCAGAGTGTCCTCATCAGTGCCTGCTCCCTTCATGGCCCTCCTGAGCTCCTTCACTGCATAGACGACTGGAGGGTCCAGCATGGCCACGACGGCATTCTCAAAGTTCCCCCCCAGCTCACTCTTCAGCACATCCACCAACTCCTTCTCCAGAGAAAGAGAGAAAGCAAGAGAGAGATTGTAGAACACATTGGGGGGGGGAGGGGATCTCTGACCATTCTTTCATACAGAATCTTTCCAGATCCTTGATATCCTTCGTCTGCACTTATGGACTGCCCTCTTCAATTCAAACCACAGGTTTTCAATGGGGTTCAAGTCCAAGACTAAGGCAAAATGTTGATTTTGTGGTCAATTAACAATTTCTTTGTGGATTTTGATGTGTGCTTGGGGTGGTTGTCTTGCTGGAAGATCCAATTGCAGCAAAGTTTCAGCCTCCTGGTAGCGACCTGGTTTTGGACTAAAATGTCCTTGTACTTCAAAATGTCTTTGAAGACCTTAATATACGCCTCAGGAGAAGTGGAAGCAAAATAGCCCCACCACCATATTTTACAGTAGGTATGAGGCTCTTTTCTGCATATGCCTCTGTTTTTTGACACCAAACCCACAACTGGTATGTGTGACCAAAGACCTTTATTTTCCATGTCATTTGACCATAGCACCGCCTGCAGTTTGCTAAACGGCATTGGCACTTGGATTGGAACCGGTGCCATGGTCAGATTCTTCTACTTCTAATAAAATGCGTTTGGTACTCACATCGTCATATTTATCAAAATAGGCTTGTTTAATTTCCATCCGCTGGGCTGCACAGCGGTTA
This sequence comes from Salmo salar, assembly GCF_965601325.2. Lineage (NCBI taxonomy): Eukaryota > Metazoa > Chordata > Actinopteri > Salmoniformes > Salmonidae > Salmo > Salmo salar. Next base: position 17,529,915 of record NC_138319.1, on the reverse strand, counting down.
GCCAGTATGTCAATGATGGCTTGTTCATCAGTGCCTGGACAACAGGACACAATCAATCAATAAACTGGTGCCACATTGTACCTTTAAACAGCATTTGCACAGATATGTTCATTATAGGTAAATACACATTGACAGACCGTTCCAAACAATCTCTCACTCACTGAGCAGAAGCATCCCTGGAATGCCATAATTAAACATTAACTAAAAAGATCGCAACTTACCCAAGCCTTTACAGGCTTTGCGTATGGCCTTTATATCAGCCATAACATCAAACTCCTCATATGGCACGATAGTGGGCTGAAATTAACAGCATATTTTTTTTTAATGACATAAACAGGACAATAAAATGCTAATATCAACACAACCACCAACATTGTATCTCAATATTGTGTTGGGAATTAAAAACAAACTTAGTAGGTCAAATCTATTGTAACCCACTACAACAGAACGGTCATTTCTGCTTTCCCTTAGCCTAGTTCTTCATAGGAGTCATCATATCTGCCACCCCTCAAAACAACAAAAGATTGGACATCTGAATAGCTTTATAAAAGTTTTGAATCAATTGTTCACATATGTAATAAAACTGCAGTAAGCCTATATGTAACATGACATGGGAGGGGGAGAATGCAATGGCAAGAAATGCACTGGCTCAGGAATTTGGCCGCTGCCGTGTATTAACCAAACAAAGTAGAAGGGCGCAGCGCCCCATAGGCGAAATTGAGAGGACAATGGAAACACACTAATCCCCCTACTCCCACCCGTACCCTTCCTCTCGGATTCACTCACTGTTTAGGCCTACATTCATCTAACGGGATTGTGACGAATTCCGCAGAGTGGCCACTTCCTCTGCGTTTCCCCTGCCTCACTGTCACATGCGTCACATGTGTGACATTTCAAGGGCTATGTGGATTTAAAAAAAAAAAAACAATCTCAGAAAGTGATCCATAAACCCGCATTCAATTGTGGTAATGTGTAATCTTCCGTGGCCACATTCTGCACGCAGTTGACCAAATTACGCGAGATTTTATTTGAGATTAGTGTGGAATGTCGTTTGGATAATCGTTTTGATGAAGATGTCCATATCCCTTACAATGAAACATTTACACAACAATTGTAAAAATGTATTCAACCTATTTTATATGCCTATACTTTTCAATAGATATGCCTTATTTTACAACGTTTTTTTTCCACATCTTCGAGATGTTTTTTTTCTGACCATAGGGTAGGGGCCTAAATTTTAACATTTCATTCGCATTTCTAGCCGCAATTTCAGCATGCGCACAGGCCAACGTTTGGTGCGTAAAAAAACAAGCATGGTACTCACTTGACAGTTGCCCATTTTCGAAATGTTTGTCCGGCTGTTGTGAGTCTTGGGCTGCTGGCGAGAGTCGGATTCTTTACCGTAGTTGTGGAAGGACTGGCGAGTGAAACGAATGTGCAACGTCACCGCGCAGAAATGTAACGGAATTGAAAGCACCTCCTTCAGTTAACCATTTACTTACATCGGAGATAGCGACTCGAAAAGCGCTTTATGATCTTCATCCTTAAATTTGAAATGTTATGAACACAAAACTACATTTACTATGGGGATATTATAAAACATATTATTCTCTAAACTCTGTTATACTCAAAGATGATTCCAAGAGACTACATTGATACATATGCTACTCAGAATAATAAAGACATGAACTTTGTGCTCCAATTGTCTATACTAGTAAATATGGATTTATCAATAATTACTAAAAATATACCCAAGTAAATCAAGTAGTCTAAGAGCTAGACCTACTAAAACTTTCCAAAGAAAATGCTGATTGAATCAAATTCAACCTGCTGACATGATTGATGTCTGTGCGTGCCCACCGTCCACCCACACTAACGAATACAACAGTAAGATCAGGATTTATGTCCAGAGTATCACAGTGACAACTAGACACCTTTTCACAGCCCCCTCTCATGTTGATTAGGCAGGCTGCTGTTCTTTGAAATTACAAACCTGGTAGCCTACAGTTTAATCACAGCTTCTTCCCTGCACTTTAGAATTGGCTCTATGTTAATTAGCCACCCACTGGAGGAAAATAATGCTGTCCCCACTGAAGTTAAACCCAGTTGGTCTAAAAAAAACAATGGGACAATTAAATATCCCAATGCCACAGCAACAGAACAGTGCAGTTAGAGAGTGACTCAACCTCTTGGATGTTAATGTGCAAGCCAACCCGACAGCACCAACAGGAACAGCCTATTCAATGTTATCAACTTTACCTTAATTAATTACCCTTACAGGAAGTTTGCAGATGACAATAAGGCATTAGAACATACATTTAATATGTATTAGACAATGGTCAATCAGCTATATTTTATACAGATAGAAAATACCTATAGTCGCATGTTATGTCATCATTGTGGTACATTGTATATACAAATGTTAGTGGCCACCTGAAGAGCGGCTTACTGTATCAGTGCTTGTTTGTGCATCGGTCCTCATGTTGAAAAGCTTTTTGTAAATACTATAGTTACACTACCCATTGTTTCTTAGTGAATCATTCAACCCAAATATCAGGTCAGTATCAGAGGATAGATTTCCACATCACTTCACCTACAAAGCAATGACATTGAGACTTTATCAATTTTTTTCACCCAGTCTCTTAATCTGACAGGAGAGTTTTATTTCACTACAACTCTGGCTTCAATATACATACAAAATTACTCATATAAAATGGTTAAAATATGATGAAAAAAAAAAGAAGAATTCTTTGACTGTAGGCAGACAGTCAGTATCTTATCACTTTCGCGACCAGTTAGGAGCTTTTTTTTGTGTACAGTCTTATCTTTAGTGAGCTACTGTTTCTATTCATTATCTCACCATGCTATCGATCTGTCAATTACCACTGTAGCATTTATGTGTGTGTATGATATATATATATATATATCTTACTGTTTATGTGCATCGCTACCATTACAACTGATTTGAACACCATCAGAATGTGTAAAACCTTAGTTCCAGAATTGTTTTGAGTGTGGTTATGCCCGCATGGTAGTTTGAAACAGTAAATTAATCAATAGATACAAGTGCCAAGGAGTGCTGAAATCCAGCTAATCGATGACTTATCTACCACCTATGGGACAGAAGTCAGCAGAGCGCAGTGTTTGGTCTACTACTGCGTTAGTTTAATGGGTTTATCAGTTGTCTGAGCTGAGCATCAATCGTCTGGGCTGGGGGACCATAAAATGGCCGTCATTTGACATGCAGATGAAAAGGGATCCCGCTGAAGCCTTTACAGCGGAGCTGAGGAGAGAACAAAGACAGCATTCAGAGGTCAATCTATCCACCAAAACAGGGTTTAATGGGCACTATGAATCAGCATCCAGACTATGTTATGACCTCAAACAACGTGCTATTCAAAGTGCTCTGAACAAATTAAGGGAATCGTTCACAAACATCGGCACATTCTAAGATCTGATGACTGTATCTGTAATGTGTTTTCGGACCCTCCCTTGGTTGTATTCTCGCGGGGCAGAAATCTCAGAGATCAATTGGTAAACACTGATTTAACATACAAAAATACCCCCTGCACAACGTCTATTTGCACCTTAACCCGATGGAAACTACAAGTGTAATGGCTCTTACAAATGCAGATCCTTCAACACCCTCGAACAGGGAAACAGATCCCAATCAAAGGCGTTATCACGTACTGAACTCCACTAAGGCATTTATTTATCTTGTAACTCGTCCTAGTGGTAAAAAAAATGATGTGGGTAAAATGAAGCGCGAATTATAAGTAAGAATCTCAAAAGCACCATTAGGTACAAAAACTCTACATACCCAGTTGCGGCCCACTTTTTGGAAGCAAAACACTCTATTTTGTCCCTTCGTTATATCGGCATCGAACAAGTCCCCTTCCCTAGGAGAGGGGGGTGACCTTGAAAATGTATTGTTAAAACGAGAGGCTGCCTGGATCTTTCATTTAAAGACCCTTGCTCCTGTCGGTCTCACCGTAGACTTTGATCTGAAGCCATTCTTGTGATTTTGCTACTCATTGTAAATGTTTGTATGCTTATGTAGCCAAATTGTATCTATGATCGTATGTTATCCGTTCATGCTTTTTAAAATGTTCTATTTATATCTGTAAATTAACCAATAAAATCAAGCCACACCCAGCCATGATTACAGACACCTGTGTGTCCCTTGAAACTATATAAACTAGTGACCCGCAGTGTTTGTCATTATACCCTGATGACGACAGCTTGTCTGTCGAAATGTTGGTTATTCAATTATTGCGGTTCTCCTGTTCTTTTTCAAATGACCTCAAACAAGACTTGCTTTAAGTCTTGGTAACTCCTGGTGCTATATCATCTATAATCAAAGTGTCACGTTTCACTGGCTTCTTTAAACCTCTAAATGTCTAAGGAGGGGGGAAATTGTGGAATTGTTTTGAGGTGGTGATTTAAAATGAGTTTGTAGCTCAAATGGTTCGGACACTACAGACAGAAGTTGGCACATCAGCGTTACCAACTTCAGATGAGTCACCATCATGTTCGTGAGAGTCTCCCTTTTCCACAGAATAGAAAGGTCAAACCGTAGGCCAAACCGTTTCGTGAGAAGACCGATTTTCGGGATGTCTCATGGTCTGACAAACACCGCTGTAGCTCGGCAACCTTCCACCACAGATGCGGAAAGGCCGACAGGCGGATGCTGCTTAAATTGACGGATTCTTTACAAGGCACAGTTATACAGTGCATTCGGAAGGTATTCAGTTTTGTATTTGTAATAGATTTGCAAAAAAATCCCAAAACCTGTTTTTGCTTTGTCATTATGGGTTTTGTGTCAAACTGTATTGATGAGGGGATTTTTTTTTATTTTTTTTATTCATTTCAGAATAAGGCTAGGAAAATGTTGAAAAAGTGAAGCAGTCTGAATACTTTCCGAATGCACTGTATAGTGGATATAATCTCGGATCCACAAATGGTCTTGAGGTAAGAGTGCTGGTCTAGGATGAGATCCCCCTTGTCCATATAATCTTATTAATTATGTAAAAAGGCTAAACTTACTCTCCCCTAAGAAAAAAATTTAAAAAAAATAAAACTGATTCTAGATCAGTGCTCCAACTCAGACATCTTGTGAATATGGGCCCTGAAACCTGTTAATAAAGGTTACCTGCTTCTATGTAGTGAATGGTAGTGGGGGAGACCGGGGAACAAAGTAACACGGGCACAAAGTAACTAAAAAACTCAAATTAGGGTAACTTAGACAGCTGTTATTCAATGTGCTAATGTTTGGTTATTGTATCTCCAGTACCTGCCTAGGAAATGTTGCTTAAATCCATAAATAATTGTTTTATTGACCCCCCCAAAAAATTTGGTTGAATTCTAAATATTCTTGCTGGCTCTCTTTTTTGATTATTGTTCTGCAGAACATTTCTCATGTATCTAATCATGTATCATTTTTTTCAATAAAAATAGGTATTTTGATTGGTATAGTTGATTACAATAATTATTAAGACTCAGATTAGAGTTGTAATGGGGGTTAATTGTAACATTTGTTACAATTAAATCCTTACCTAAAATTCTAATCCTAACCCATATTATTTTCATACTAAGCAAAAGCCTAAACCTTTTACTTTGTTCCCTGGTCTCCTCTACTAAACATAAACGTCATGTCGATATGTTACCTGTTCCTGGGGTATCATTTCTGTGGAACTGAACTTGTTCCTTCTCACAGAGTCGAGGTGGTAGTTTGGGGCTCCGCTCCCTGGCATCCCCCAGGTGCAGAACTGCATTGTCTCATTGTGCTGCCAATGACAAGGCGATTGAAGTGCAATCTGTCAATGTCCGTCCTTCCAATTGAGTCAATCACTATCAGTGACCATTCTTGTGTATAATTATTCTAAACAATCATGAAAAAAATGGTTTAGGATCCATTGGACTACTTTGAGGTAGGGTATAATGAGGATCATGTGACTAAAAAAGGTGACAAGTTCCTGTCCGATCTCTATATAGAAGGAATGGGTAAAATAGAATAATTATGCTTGCGATGGCTCACAGTTTGTTCGGCGGCGGTAATCCTTCTCCTCTCCCTTGCTTTTTGTTGTCTCTTCTCCTCCACCTGCTGACACAGGTCTTTGTAGTAGTGCCTCTTTCTTTCCTATAAGTTACAGCATATTGGGTATGGATCAACATTAAAAAAAAAAGCTAAATTAGCATGATCTGCTCTTTTAACATGGACAAAAGCTTATTTTGGGGGGCACAACAGTTTATAGAGTGATTACCTCTCTGATGATGTCAGAATGCTTCCTGGTTAATACTGGTGGGATCCTGATGACAGGTCCTGGCTGAGAGGAGGTTGATGGTTTTCCCTAGATTAAAGATATCAATATATTGTGTTATGGCAGAGCCTATCGTATGTGTTCCACATATGAATCAGCTTAGCATGTTGGATGATTGAGTCAAATGTAGAGCAACACTGGCCTCCCGTGTTTAATTGAAGCTAGTACATGTACCACTACTGGCTCATTATCAATGATGTCAGTAAACAAAAAGCCAACGGCTATATAAATGTTGCTTAGTTTATTCAGGACTGTAAAACGTTAATTACATTCGTACTATATCAATACCAACATAATATCAATAGAGGGTTCTGATACCTTTGTGAGTCTGGATGAATAAGCAAATGAATCCGTGTTGTTGCTTCCATCACTGTTGGTTAGACTTGCATTGCCTTTCAGCATCAGTAAAGGCCTACCGACTAAAGTGGGAACAAGAACACAAAAGTTACAGTTTACAATTGGGTATGTCCAGTGTGTTTCTTTGTACATTAAAACACAGGGAATTAGTATAGGATCTTACCATGATCTTTTCTGATCACCGTCATCTGATCAATTGATTGTACCCTTCTCTGAAAAAGAAGGTAAATACAGGTTACCACTGTACCATTGTGTGTGTGTGTATGTGTGTGAACATCATCTCAGTTACAGTATATTACTCACCTGGCTGTACCTAGATGTGGATACATTGAAGCCCTTCCGTACTGGAAGGGCTGGTTTAACACACTGGTTTAGATTGGAACCACACCTTGAAACATCTGAAATGTGGCATCATTTGACTAATTTAATCTATAATACAAAGCATGTGAAATAAAAAAAGATCATACTACTATACTTATATACAAATATATTTTCTGGTATTAATCCTGAACGCCTGTGACCGATTACGACTGAATAGGGCCACAGGCCTTTCCAATAAACGCTATCCTATCTGTCTCTTTGTTGTAGCGTTCAATACATTTTATTTCCAAATCCCACTATCAGGCTGACTCACCGGGCTTTTTGTCTTTCATGTCCGTGACTGTGTAGTCAAACACATGCTTGGTTTTCCTGTACAGTATGTCCCCCAGGCTTTCCGTTGGGGAGAACAGCGAGAAAGGAGGTCCTGATCTTCTGCAGAGCCTTCGCACTGCAAAACACAGGAAGTGACAGAGGACCATGACACAAACCAGGTGGCTTCACAGAGGAAACCTCCATTAAGACACTCGATCATCATGATCGTACCAAAGCACAGACATCATGGGATGACTCTATGGGAGGCAGATATTTCATCAAAATGATCTATGATCAAGGATTATTTGTAATTATACTGATTAAACGACACCAGCGCGGGGACGATCCATCTTCAACCTCCCTTAGTGTCATTTATCATTATATTGTTTGTGACTCAGATCTCTTGAAACTAAGTTATGTCATCAATGTGATTTATGATAACGCATACCTCCATTTGTAACAGTAATGTTTAAATGACTAATAAAAATAATAATGACTGAATGATCTCACTTCTGTCCCTGAGGAATGCAGCCTCATATCCCTCACTGAAAGGCTTTAGTGGTAACTGAAAGCAGATAGCGTAAACACAGTGAACCACAGCGGCCCTAAGAGCAAGGGCTTTCAGTAGGCTTTGAGAAATCTCAACTACAGTACTTGGCTAGAGCCTATCTACATCAAACAAGAGCATGAAACAGAAAGTATGGCATAACCTTAGGTAACGAGCAAGTTTTTTAACGTATTATAAACATACAACATTCATGCTGAAATTTCAGAGAAAGTACAAGGGGAAAAGAGTGTATAATGACGTACGGGTGGGAATTATGGGCACTTGTCCTTGATTCAGACAGTGCGTTGCAGAGGAGGCTGGAGGGAGGAGTTATACGAGGACGGCTCATTGAAATGGCTGCAACGGGAAACAACGGAACGCATCAAACACATTAAACATATGCAAATCACATGTTTGACTCGGTTCCATTCACTCCATTCCAGTCATTACAATAAGCCAGTCCTCTTATAGCTCCTACCACCAGCCTCCTCTGGCACGTTGTGACTCACCAGTATCTTGGCCTGATCTTTCATCCTTGTCTGCGTTTCTGGTACACTCATCCCTTATAAAATAAAAAGTCATGCTTTTTCAAATGCCAACATTTACAGTATACTGTACGAGAGCAGTTGAAATTGTGAAAGTTATAGGCCAAGTACTGCAGACTAACATTCTGAGGACATAAGCTAGTTCTTTCTTTGACTGAAAACAAAACAAGCGTCAGTCTGCTTAGGTAGTTCTTAGTTGGCATGAGAGATTACAGGTAGTTGTTGATGTAACAGACCATCATTGATTATGTCTACAGTGTACACTGTACCTTTATCACTTTGGAGCTCGATATATTCTTTTGGTGACTCACATTTCTGAAATTCAAATCAATTCTATTTATGTATACGTTTCAATTGTTCAATGAATTCTATATTTCTGTGTCTGCGTCATGGGAGGTCCTTGTTCTTGTTTACCGTTCTTGAGATCTTTTTATGAACTGGTAAATCTGGGAGTTTTGCCCCCATGACTGACATCCATTCTAAACACAGAAGCAAACAGACTGTAATTGAGAGAAGTGTCAATAACTGATACATTATTTCCACTGCCTATTATCTGTTATGCTAGTTGTATTGTACAGAGTGAAATAATTATTACCATCTGTGACTTCTGGTTTTGTTGCATGTTCAGCGATTCCCTCTGTATCATCACAGTCATCACCATCATTATAATCCAAGGTCACAGTCCTGAAAGAAGTCTCTTGATTCGTAATGCCGCGTTCAAAACAACTGGGAACTCGGAATTCTCCAACTTCCCGAGCGTTCAAGACAAAAATAGTTTTGAACAATCCAAGGGAACTCGGGTAGCTTTCTCGAGCTCTGACTTCCTGACCTGAAGATCACTGACGTCATGATATGACATCGTTTCTCCCGAGTTCCCAGTTGTCTTGAAAGCACCAGTACATGACCTATGTTGGCCAATTACTGTAAATACTAGCATGAGAAGGGGATAGCTGCAGCCCAATATGGCGGCCAGAGACTGGGTGTGTCGAAAGCGCACATGTATTGGTCTGACTTTCTGTCAGCGAGTGCAGAGATTTGTGGAAACATGACTGTGTATGAATGCGCATCGAAATTAATTTGAGGACGTTTCGGAAACTCAGAATGGTGGTGTCGTTAAATAACTCAGGCAGTGGAAAAGCATTGCATGTAAATGCACGTATCTTAACATGCTGTCATGTTGTGAACATTTTACATGTATCCCATTTCATTGCAAGTGGCTAGGCGCAATGTCATTATTAAACTTGTCGATGCCCCATTTCTAAACACAGGGGCAGACATGGGTTGCGTGCCTGGCTGCAAGTTTGCTGATAAGCCGTTGACGACCAATTTACTAAGTGAGCTTCCAGGGAAAATTGCCTACATTGATACCCGTCTTATACTAGCGCGTTACAAAATCAGGGGGTTACAATTAGGTTACCCTGAAGGCAGATCTTCATGTTTCGTCACGATTGCTTTAATACAAGTTAGGTGTGTATGTGGACATTATTGAGACTGAACAATACTGTTCATGGCACTTAGTACAACGGTAACAATTTGCCAAATTTGCTTTCATAAAAGTTTGAGTTGTATGTGATTAAAAATGCTTTAGCATCCTCCATGCACTTCCGGAAAGCGACTGAACAAAATAGGCTACTCTAAACCGTGGCACTGGCAAAAACCCTGTCCAATCAAAATGTATTTTTCCCCATTTCTTTCGACACGCCTACTACTCCGAGACCAGTCCGGGACGCTGCTACCTATACTTAACTAGCACGCCAATACACGGGAAGTACTCACCTGCGCAGCACAGATTCACTCCGTTTGCCGTGTCCAGGAGTGTGGCTGCTCCTCATACTGGCTCCACGTGTTGACACACTCACCCTCCCTTGGTCCGTCTCATCAGTGAGACAGAAGAACTCCTCCGCGACACTTTTCATCTCCACACTTCGCCTGCCCTTCATCCAGTGCACAGACAACATTTTAATGATCAATCAGCACTAACAAAACAACAAGAGGGCACAAATGTCATGTAAGGCATCATGTGCATTCACAGATGAATCAGTTGCCATAGAGAATCTAACCAAAATTCCCCAAAATGCACTCACATGTAGGCTGTAGGATCAGGCTATGGGTCACAAACGAAATGGCAAAATCAAGTCGGTTTCTAAACAAGGGTTATGGGTGTGGCTAGGGAATGACCAGGGTGGACCCCACAGCCTATACACATCTCAACCATGGAACCTTGTGGTTTACAACATTAACATTATACCTTTATTGTCAACCAAATTCAAGTCGTAGATTTGACTGTCGAAATAACTCTTCATTTCCTGAAATGAATGATGTCAGTCTATTCTTTCTTACAGAACTGTATTTTGTCTTTATTTAGGGGGATCACTGATTTAACATGAGCAATGGCATAAACATCACTCCAAGTGGTTTCCTACAGTATGAATGAGGGAAGCATAGAAACCATTGCCTGCCCTACAGTACGCAATCCCCGTGCATGTGGAATAAATACACACCACAATTGATGGACACTGCATTTCCTGAGTAGAATTGAACTGGTCACTTTCCGGAGTCTCCATACTTTCCCTTGATGGTAGATTTGATGTAGTCCAACTTTTGAAACAAACCAAGTCATGAGAAGTAATTCAGTAGCCTACAGCATTAATCATGGTGATATATCGTTGATTTATGAGAATAAATCAAAATGCAGGCAGACTGCTTAACTATAGTGGTCATAATAAACATATTTGAGAGCTTCTTCATTACATAAAACAACTCAAATAAAATCATTTAAATTCATACAGTCAATACTTACAAGAACTGATCTTATATAACACTCGCACGTAAAATAATAATTTTGGACCGCAGACGACTCAGATGATAGAACCCGATCAGAAATGGGAATTTGGGAGAAAGCGACAAAGATGGTGTCGCGAATGGCGCTAAATTGATATAGAACGTTGCTGTCTACTTTATCATTACGTCATAAATGCCGAATGCCATGACAACGCGCGTCTCTGATTTCTTCATCAAGTAGGCCTGAACTGCGCACTGCTTTCATTCATGTTTTCCTCGTTTCTGTGACAGTAGCCTACTGGTTGTATCCACGAGGGGTCAGTGCACAACCACTGATTTCCCTCAGGTTGAGGACCCGTTCTAGCAAAGTCGTTGTGCGAAAATGTAATAGTATACTAAACAACGCTCTTGAAGCGAGGATGCAAGTGTAATAGATTAGAAAATAGCAAACTGTGGCTTAAAGGCTACAGACATTCAATTCCTTTACTGCAGCACGAAACAGATAGCCTATTGGTATTGATTGCATAGGGTCATAAGCTCCACACGATTCAAGTCCAAACTACTAACAATACAGGCTTACTTCAAACATCATCATGTTATAACCCTAATAGAAGCCATTTAAATCTAATAGCAATAAATTGTCAACTGACTGTAAGCCAAATGCCCCCCTCGCTCTCTCACACACACACACTCTCTCTCTCTCTCTCTCTCTTTCACCTTTCACACACACACACACACACACACACACACACACACACACACACACACACACACACACACACACACACACACACACACACACACACACACACACACACACACAAACTCCCTCACACACTCTCACACACACATACTATAGACTTACCCTGCACGATCTTATAAAACTGGTGCGGGTGGAGAAGGTGTGGGTGTGCTTCCAACGAGCAGACATTATTTTCTGGCAGGCGCACACAGACATTTCTCACAGAAATGGTCTTCTCTCCACACAAGACAAGAGGCTGCTGAAAGGAGCTTTTAATTGGGGGAAGGTGCCACAGGGGCATGCAGTTAATCATAGCAAAGTGAAGGAGAAAGACAAGACAGAAGAATGATGATTTGGGAAATAGTCACCATTCAATGTGTGGAGACTTTTGAGGTTGGCCTGAGGAAATCATGACCCGGCATTTTTTGTTCATGTTCTAATTGGAGTCTATAGACTACTATGTGTTCAGTTCATTGGCTTGTGTATGTCAATCTAACCTCTAAGCTTCCTCAATTCCTGACTCAATGCTATATGTGTTCATTTGCTTATTTAAACACTACAATCCCTCAATGACCTCCCAAACAGTATAGATAAATAACAATAGTCTTACATTTCTATTGGTCAGACACTGACTCCCCCATACCAATCTATTGCATGTTTAAAAAATTTTGATAATGACAGTAAGTTAGTCTATAATAATATTTAATCTAGACAATAGCTCACATATTATATTCATTGTTATTGAAACTGCTAAATTAATTTGGTAGATTGCACCTGTTGCCTCTTGAACACAGAGATAGACATGGCACTTTTTATGGAAATTACATTCAGCAAAAGTCCTTCATTATCACCGGAGAATGGACATAAATCAAGATGATGATGTCGGATTGTATATCTCGCTCAGATAATAACTTATTATCATGCACAAAATACAATGACTCCCAACTTTTAAATGGGGGCATATTGATGACAAGTGAAAGTGGTTGGCTGAAAAGGTGTTACCAACAATGTTTTTTAACTAACCATCCAAAGCATAATAAGCTTGTCTCAAAATCTCAATGAATATGCATCAGGCTATTCATTTCAATAAGTCTTGGACCTCATTTTGTTGATTTGATGTGCAGTATTGCAAAGGTGTGCTATAGTGTTTACAATATGAGGCCAGATAGTACTAAGTAGGGTAATAGCCTATGTCCTGTCGTGTTACATAATAGGCCTATATCATTTTCTATGTCATGTCATCACTGCAATTACGATAATTGATTCATTTCTGTAAACCACACATCCGTATCATTGTTATGGACTCACAGTTAAGGACATCCATAAGATTGAAGCATCCAATGCAGATACATGTATTATTTTAATGACGTGTGAAGCCTACATATGCCTATGGCCCATACACACACGTGTTGCTTGATATGTTTGTTTCCCTTGCAGCGTGACACAGGCTAAACACCTACATGTGCGTAATAGCAGGTCAACATGACATTATCCAAAGCATCTGATTTCCAGCAGTTCATCTCAATTTAACACAATCAATCGGGCCAAACCTTGACATGGAGAAATAATGGGCAAATAGATTACACATTCATTACTTTAACAACGGCGCCGTCTAGTCGCGGGCGGAGAACGGGGGTGCTCAACAATGGAGCGTGGTGAGTCATGGAACCCCTACGCAACACGGGGGACCCTCTAGTAGTGATGACAGCGGTGCTGAAAAAGCTGTGTAGGTGTCCGGACCAGAATTGGGATTTGGTTGAGGATAAAATGAAGAGCTACAGATCTCTGTGGGTGGCTGTCTACCCACCGGCAGTGCTGGTTACGTTAATATTATACGGATTTGATTATTTGAATTATATTACTCTGAGATGTTAGAATCCTATTTATTGAATAGACAATCCAATGGACTATGAGATTTACCCATAAATGATTCCAATTGCCGAGAAAATCCCCAAAGGAAAAAATATGTTATAAAAACACAAGCAGTTCATCAGAAAAGCATGATCACCTTGAGCACTGTAGGCGTATCGTTTCAAACAATTACGGGCACCGGAAATGTATGGTTCAATCACTTGCAGAATAATTTCCTATTATTTACAATTCTCAAGGTTTGGGTTGAAAAATGTAAGATAGCTGCAGCAGGCTAGCTGTACTAATCTTGAGATTCGCCGAGTGTGGACGGGTTGCAACAGACGGCCGCTGTCCACTATTTTGTGGTACTGAATGCCATAATTTTGTGCTGAATCTAGTGCTGAATCTCATATAGCTGCTATAAGGCATATATCTTGTTTGTTTAATCAACACCAGACCCGGACTTTTTACTTCTGTAACAAATCCACTGGGCAAAAACTGGTTGAATCAGCATTGTTTCCACATTATTTCAACCCAAAACATGATTCATCCGGACACACCATTCATCTGTGTGATATTGCTGAATCGACGTGGAAAACTGATTGGATTAGCAAAAAGTCATCAACTTCACGTCATTTCGTATTTTGTCCCACACAACTTTTAACCTAAATCCAATGACATGGTGATCTTTTGTTAATTTCATGTTGAATTCATGTAAGTTGAAAACGCAACCAAATATAAATTAAAACTAAACAACTGACATCTGTGCTCAGTGGGATGTCACCTTGAGCACAGTCCAGCTTCAGTGTCATAGACATTGTTAGACTGTTAGGATTGGAAGTCTACAGTCCACTGACTGTAGCCACTTGCCTCCTGCTGATGTCATGTTTAGCCTCCAGTAGAAAAGTGTTGCATCTGATTAGAGGATGCAAAAGTTTGCCTCTGTTTGCAGAAGGGGAGGGACTTTCTCTAACTATTTGCTTGGCAGACAGCTATGATTCAGGACTAAAACCTCCCTCAAGCCAGTGTGTGGGCTACATGCATAGAGTGTAGGGGTGTTATAGTAATGTCATGTGTGTGTGTGTGTGTGCCATCCTGCTGCCCCTGCCATGCATGCACTGAGCCAAGGCGTGTGAGTCATGAGCCAGCCACGAGACGTGATGACCTCATTGACCCTGGCTCCCTCCCTCGTTCCCCGCCCCTCACCACCATCGCAAAAAGAAAGATGAGTCAGTGACACAGCCTGGCCTGGGCCTAGCGATCAGATTTCACCCATCTCCTGTCCTGCTCCCTCTCTCCATCTCTCCCTCTCTTCCCCCACCCACGCACCCCACCACAAAGGGTATATGATTCATCCGGACACACCAATCATCGTCTGAGGTTTAAAAATAAATCCTGCCATTCAGAATGATGTTTCCCCATAAAGACAACACGCAGAGACACAACATCCCATCAGTCTGGCCAATTGAACCGCTGTGTTCACATGCAGCACACACGAGCAACAGGAGAGGAAGAGTGGGAGGCCTGTGATGCAGAGAGGAGGAGTGGGGCTCAGCACAGGCGAATTCCTTCAAGACGTTGCACTTTAGGTGGGAGAGAAATCAAGATGAAGAGAGGCCTGAGGAGAGAGATCCACGTGTAGCGTGTTATAAGATGAGACCAGGGGGCCTCAGAGGCATAAAGACTAATCAGATCACCACTCGCTGCCTCAATCACATGGATGAGCAGGTTGCTCATGGGAATTTGACTTACTCAAACATGTTCTCAGAGAAGAAAGGATTATGATTGGTTGTGTCAGGCAACCAATAAATGGAGAGTTGACGGGAATACCAAACAGAGTGGCGGTGGGAGGGGGTGTTCAATATAGCTAGCAAGTTGTTCATTTTGCACATCAATATCCTGTTTCCAGCTAGTCTAAATAATTGATTAAATATTAAATGTGATGCAAGCTGGAGTTAGTTAGTTAAAATGTGTTTTTCGAGCTAATGTCGTTAGCTAGCCAACTGTTAGGCTAGCTAGCTAGCTTGGTAACTAAGGCTAAACTGTTATAGTTTATCCTTAGTTACCAAGCTAGCAATCTAGCTAGCTCAACAGTTTTAGCCTTAGGTTACCAATTTAAGCATGCAGGCTAGCTAGCCAGATAAATATGTTGCTGTTATAGTAGAAGCATGAATGAGCAGGGAGCACTGCTGCTCTTGAAGCAGAACTGTGTCAACCACAGTAGATATTGCTGCTCTGAGACCAGTTTGAGCCAACAGGGTCTTCTGCTACTCTAAGAGAATAATTGTACTGTGTCATCTTTTATGTTGCTGTTCTGGGAGCAGCATTAGTATACTGGTAACGCTGTTGGTCTTTGAACAGAACTGTGTCAACTACATTTAACTAAAATATAAATACAACATGTAAAGTGTTGGTCCCATGTTTCATGAACTGAAATAAGAGATCCCAGACATTTTCCACATGCACAAAAAGCTTATTTCTCTCAAAGTTTGTGCATACATTTCTTTACATCCCTGTTAGTGAGCATTTCTCCTTTGACAAGATAATCCATCCACCTGACAGGTGTGGCATATCAAGAAGCTGATTAAACATCATGATCATTACACAGGTGCACCTTGTGCTGGGGACAATAAAAGGCCACTCTAAAATATGCACAACACAATGCCTCAGATGTGTCAAGTTTTGAGGGAGGGTGCAATTGGCATGCTGACTGCAGGAATGTCCACCAGAGATCTTGCCAGAGAATTGAATGTTAATTTCTCTACCATAAGCCACCTCCAATGTCTTTTTAGAGAATTTGGCAGGACGTCCAACCAGCCTCAACCGCAGACCATGTGTATGGCGCTGTGTGGGCGAGGGGTTTGCTCAACGTTGTGAACAGAGTGTCCCATGGTGGCGGTTGGGTTATGGTATGGGCAAGCATAAGCTATGGACAGTGAACAAACTTGCATTTTATCAATGGCAATCTGAATGCACAGAGATACCGTGACATTTATTAGCCACCATGACCTCATGTTTCAGCATGATAATGCACGGCCCCATGTCACAAGGATCTATACACAATTCCTGGAAGCTAAAAATGTCCCAGTTCTTCCATAGCCTGCATACTCACCAGACATGTCACCCATTGAGCATGTTTGGGATGCTCTGGATCAACGTGTACGACAGCGTGTTCCAGTTCCCAGCAATATCCAGCAACTTCATACAGGAGATGCGTGCATGAGGCAAATGTTGGTCACACAAGATACTAACTGGTTTTCAGATCAATCTTTTTTCAAGGTACTGTGCATTCGGAAAGTATTCAGTCCCCTTCACTGACCCCATAATGACAAAGCGAAAACAGGTTTTTATGAATTTTTCCAAACCTATTAAATATAAGTTGTGTAGATTGAAAAGGGAAAAAAATAATTTAATCAATTTTAGAATAAGGATGTAATGTAACAAAATGTGGAAAAAGTCAAGGGGTCTGAATACATTCCGAATCGAAGAGCCAGCATCCTGGAGTCACCTCTTCACTGTTGACACTGAGACTGGTGTTTTGAGGGTACTATTTAATGAAGCTGCCAGTTGAGGACTTGTGAGGCGTCTGTTTCTCAAACTAGACACTCTAATGTACTTGTCCTCTTGCTCATTTGTGCACCGGGGCCTCCCACTCCTCTTTCTATTCTGGTTAGAACCAGTTTGCTCTGTTCTGTGAAGGGAATAGTACACAGCGTTGTACGAGATCTTCAGTGTCTTGACAATTTCTCGCATGGAATAGCCTTCCTTTCTCAGAAAGAGAATAGACTGACGCGTTTCAGAAGACAGTCTTTGTTTCTAGCCATTTTGAGCCTGTAATCGAACCCACAAATGCTGAAACTAGTCTAAAGAAGGACAGTTTTGCTTCTTTAATCAGTGCAACAGTTTTCAGCTGCGCTAACATAATTGCAAAAGGGTTTTCTAATGATCAATTAGCCTTTTAATATGATTGTTAACAAACTATAGTTTTGGCAAGTCGGTTAGGACATCTACCTTGTGCATGACACAAGAAATCTTTCTAACAATTGTTTACAAACAGATTATTTCACTTATAATTCACTGTATCACAATTCCAGTGGGTCAGAAGTTTACATACACTAAGTTGACTGTGCCTTTAAACAGCTTGGAAAACTCCAGAAAATGATGTCATGGCTTTAGAAGCTTCTGATAGGCTAATTGACATCATTTGAGTCAATTGGAGGTGTACCTGTGGATGTATTTCAAGGCCAACCTTCAAACTCAGTGCCTCTTCGCTTGACATCATGGGAAAATCAAAAGAAATCAGCCAAGATCTCAGATTTTTTTTTTTAGACCTCCACAAGTCTGGTTCATCCTTGGGAGCAATTTCCAAACACCTGAAGGTACCACATTCATCTGTACAAACAATAGTATGCAAGTATAAACACCATGGGACCACGCATCTGTCATACCGCTCAGGAAGGAGACGCGTTCTGTCTCCTAGAGATGAACGTACTATGGTGCAAAAAGTGCAAATCAATCCCAGAACAACAGCAAAGGACCTTGTGAAGATGCTGGAGGAAACACGTACAAAAGTATCTATATCCACATCTTCGCCATCATTCAAAATGTTTTAGGAAGGGAAAATTCATTACAGTAGTAATTATTGGTCAGAGGCTGCATCCATAACTGCAATGATTGATTACTTATTAAATTCATCTTTCCTCTCTGTCAACATGTGACACATAAGCATAATTAAATATACAGCTAACATCTGTATGTACTTGGTCCATTACATCAAGCTTAAGTTAATTTAAGAGAACTACGTACGATTTAGGGGCAGGTAGTAGGCTAATGTTAGGGTATTGTAACTTCCAGTTTATGCTCTCTGATGCTGAAATTCAAATGTACAGCTATATGCTTCCACACTGAACAGGCTTACACTAGTAAATTCTTACCCTTAGTAAATTCCTACCCTTGGGGAATATGAAGATCATCAACAGCAGCACTTTAAGCTCATTAACCATTCATTGCCTTCCCTTTGAGCAGAGGTACTTGCAAGCATTATTGCTACTGTAGTACGGTTAGTGGTAAAGAAAGAGCTCGCTCTATTTTATAATGTGGAGATACAGTAAGATACAGTATGCTCGCTGCAATGAAGCTTGCGGTGTCAATGTTTCTTTATTAAAAGGTGGTAGGTGTACAATGTTGCTGAAATAAGCGATGCATGACGATGATAATGTATGCGTTTCAAATGGCACCCTATTCCCTTCATAGTGCACTACATTTTACAAGAACCATAAAGTAGTGCACTATATAGGGAATAGAGTTTCATTTGGGACATAGCCAATGATGGTTGCCTGAAAGCAGAGGTGTCTTCCTACTTCCCGGCTACATCTTCCTCATCTGAGCCATCAGCTCCCCTCCTCTAGAATCTCAACCTCTCCCCTGCCCCTGTCTTCTGGGAACAGAGGAACAACATTGTGAGGAAAACTTTGTCATGGATCGTGTCTGAGTACCCGTACTAGCGTTTCATTTTCGGTAATTGAGTATCCTTTCCAGCCATTACTGTGAGCCGTCTTCCCGGGGAACTCACCAGCCTCCACTGATACATGGTGACTTTGCTTTTCTGTTCTCACCATACAGATACTACAGTATTCTTAAAAGGTTTGTTTGGTACTGACCTTCTCAGGGATGGTGTAGGCCACAGTGATGCCCTCCGGGAGGCTGGGGATGGGGCCTGTGGCTGCCTGGAGCTCCTCATCAGTCACCTCCTACACCAACTCAGAGAAACAACATAGGTCAGTAATGTTACTTAGCCATGATGACTTACTATGGACAGTACATTGAGACAATATCACTCTGGCTTACACCAGTCGTTCTCCTCGTGAACCACCTCCTCCTCCACCACTTCCTCTACAACCTTTTTTCTGTGGTCCACAAAGCACACAACACCGTCAATATTAACTGTACTTGGTCATATACAGTACATCCCCTCACACATCCTAGGTCATGATGGGTGAGGTAGAGAGAGATACAGCGACAAAGAGGATGAGAGAGAAAGAGAGAGAGAGAGATAAAGAGACAGCAACAAAGAGGACGAGAGAGAGCGAGAGAGAGAGATAAAGAAACAACGACAAAGAGGACGAGAGAGAAAGAGAGCGAGGGAGAGAGTGAGAGAGAGAGAGAGTGAGAGAGAGAGAGAGAGAGATAGATAGAGAGAGAGAGAGAGACAGCAAAGCACCCACACACCATGAATGAGTAGGTGTGTCCAAACTTTTGACTGGTACTGTATATATATATATATATATATACAGTTGAAGTCGGAAGTTTAAATACACCTAATAGGCTGACCACACCGCTCGTGTCGGGTGCTCGAGTGTTGCAAAATAAATTTAGAAATCTATGTTATTCAATTATTGCACCCACACTACTCATGCGCGTCAACGAGCGTCTGCGTTGCCAAGGGCTTAAATAGAACTCCTTTCTATTTCTGACGCAGATGGCGCTGCAAGTCCTGCCTCTCCCATCTCCTCATTGGTTTATAGAAGCAGGTACCCACGTGCCATCTCCTCATTGGTTATACCCACGTCGGTGATTGAAAGACGAACTGTGTTGCCGGTCGGTGTAGTAGTACTATGAAAGCTTAGATGCCAATCACCATTTAAGTTCAAAGATGAAAAAGCCTGGAAGGAGGAGAGATGACTAGAAACGATACGGTTGACCGTTTTATGTGTGGATTAATTGTCGGAGTAGAGGACCTTGTGCATTTCAGGTAAAATAACAACTGAATGTTTATATCCCAGGACAAATTAGCTAGCAACAGCAAGCTAGCTAAATAGGACAAATTAGCTGGCAAGTGCAAGCTAACTAGCTAAATTGCCATAAATGTTTAATGCTTTTCGACCTGTTCCCAAATTAATGTAATTGGTTCAGAGTTTGTTTTGATATTTTAACCTGCGTGTCGTGATCGCTTTTGGTGTAGTGGGACAAAATAAATGTATGCACGATGGCGCATAATGGCGCACGATGGCGCACGCTCGCAGCCGGTTTGGGTTCCGTGTTAGCCAAATACATTTAAACTCAGTTTTTCACAATTCCTGACATTTAATCCTAGTAAAACAATCCCTGTTTTAGGTCAGTTAGGATCACCACTTTATTTTAAGAATGTGAAATGTCAGAATAATAGTAGAGAGAAGGATTTATTTCAGCTTTTATTTCTTTCATCACATTCCCAGTGGGTCAGATGTTTACATACACTCAATTAGTATTTGGTAGCATTGCCTTTAAATTGTTGAACTTGGGTCAAAGATTTCGGGTAGCCTTCTACAAGCTTCCCACAATAAATTGGGTGAATTTTGGCCCGTTCCTCCTGGCAGAGCTGGTATAACTGAGTCAGGTTTGTAGGCCTCCTTGCTCACACACGCAATTTCAGTTCTGCCCACAAATATTCTATAGATTTGAGGTCAGGGTTTTGTGATGGCCACTTCAATACCTTGCCTTTGTCCTTAAGCCATTTTGCCACAACTTTGGAAGTAAGCTTGGGGTCAGTGTCCATTTGGAAGATCCAATTGTGACCAAGCTTTAACTTCCTGACTGATATCTTGAGATGTTGGTTCAATATATCCACATAATGTTCCTTCCTCATGAGGACATTTCTCCAAAAAGTACAATCTTTCTCACCATGTACAGTTGCAAACCGTAGTCTGGCTTTTTTATGGCGGTTTTGGAGCAGTGCCTTCTTCCTTGCTGAGCAGCCTTTCAGGTTATGTCGATATAGGACTCGTTTTACTGTGGATATAGATACTTTTGTACCTGTTTTCCTCCAGCATCTTCACAAGGCCCTTTGCTGTTGTTCTGGGATTGATTTGCACTTTTCGCACCAAGGTACAGTAAACTCTAGGAGACAGAACGCGTCTCCTTCCTGAGCGGTATGACAGATGCGTGGTCCCATGGTGTTTATACTTGCATACTATTGTTTGTACAGATGAATGTGGTACCTTCAGGTGTTTGGAAATTGCTCCCAAGGATGAACCAGACCTGTGGAAGTCTACATTGTTTTTCTGAGATCTTGGCTGATTTATTTTGCTTTTCCCATGATGTCAAGCAAAGAGGCACTGAGTTTAAAGGTAGGCCTTGAAATACATCCACAGGTACACCTCCAATTGACTCAAATGATGTCAAGTAGCCTATCAGAAGCTTCTAAAGCCATGACATCATTTTCTGGAGTTTTCCAAGCTGTTTAAAGGCACAGTCAACTTAGTGTATGTAAACTTCTGACCCACTGGAATTGTGATGCAGTGAATTATAAGTGAAATAATCTGTCTGTAAGCAATTATTGGAAAAAGTAGATGTCCTAACCGACTTTCAAAAACTATAGTTTGTTAACAAGAAATTTGTGGAGTGGTTGAAAAACAAGTTTTAATGACTCCAACATAAGTATATATATATATATATATATATATATATATATATATATATATATATATACATATACATATATATATGTATATACGTACATATACATATATATATGTATATATGTATATATATATATATGTATATATATGTATATGTATATATATGTATATATGTATATGTGTATATATATGTATATATGTATATGTATATATATATGTATATATGTATATGTATATATATATATGTATATATATATGTATATATATATATGTGTATATATATATATGTATATATATATATATATATATATATATATATATATATATATATATATGTATTTATTATTTTCAACTAACCCTTCCACCCCTCCCCTAATTGGAGTAAACTATTGAACAACATCACTTACATGCTGACCACACCGCCCTCGTCACGTGCACGAGAGTTACACTTTTTTTTTTACACATACAGTGGCAAGAATGTATGTGAACCCTTTGGAAATACCTGGATTTCTGTATAAATTGGTCATCAAATTTAATCTGATCTTCATCTAGGTCACAACAATATACAAACACAGTCTCCTTAGACTAATAACACACAAACAATTATACGTTTTCATGTCTGTATTGAACACACCGTGTAAACATTCACAGTGTAGGGTGTAAAAAATATGTGAACCCTTGGATTTAATAACTGGTTGACCCTCCTTTGGCAGCAATAACCTCAACCAAACATTTTCTGTAGTTGCGGATCAGACCTGCACAACGGTCAGAAGGAATTTTTGACCATTCCTCTTTACAAAACTGTTTCAGTTCGTCAATATTCTTGGGATGTCTGGTGTGAACTGCTCACTTGAGGTCATGCCACAGCATCTCAATCGGGTTGAGGTCAGGACTCTGACTGGGCCACTCCAGAAGGCGTATTTTCTTCTGTTGAAGCCATTCTGTTATTGATTTACTTCTGTGGTTTGGGTCGTTGTCCTGTTGCATTACCCAACTTCTGTTGAGTTTCAATTGGTGGACAGATAGCCTAACATTCTCCTGCAAAAGGTCTTGATAAACTTGGGAAATCATTTTTCCGTCGATGATAGCAAGCTGTCCAGGCCCTGAGGCAGCAAAGCAGCCCCAAACCATGATGCTCCCTCCACCATACTTTACAGTTGGAATGAGGATTTGATGTTGGTGTGCTGTGTCTTTTTTTCTCCACACATAGTGTTGTGTTCCTTCCAAACAACTCAACTGTAATTTCATCTGTCCACAGAATATTTTGCCAGTAGAGCTGTGGACCATCCAGGTGCACTTTTGCAAACTTCAGACGGGCAGCATTGTGTTTTTTTGGACAGCAGTGGCTTCTTCTGTGGTGTCCTCCCATCAACACCATGCTTGTTTAGTGTTTTATGTATCGTAGATTCATCAACAGAGATGTTAGCATGTCCCAGAGATTTTTTTTGGAGCATTCTGCGCTGTGCTCTTGCAGTCATCTTTGCCGGACGGCTACTCCTACGGGGAGTAGCAACAGGGCTGAACTTTCTCCATTTATAGACAATTTGTCTTACCGTGGACTGATGAACATCAGAGCTTTATGCAAGTCAACAATTCTTAATCTGAGATCTCTTTTGTTCGAGGCATGGTTCACATCAGGCATTGCTTCTTGTGAATTGCAAACTCAAATTTTGTGAGTGTTTTGTATAGGGCAAGGCAGCTCTTACCAACATCTCCAATCTCATATCATTGATTGGACTCCAGGTTAGCTGACTCCAATTAGCTTTTGGAGAAGTCATTAGCCTAGGTGTTCACAAACTCTTTCCAACCTACACTGTGAATGTTTAAATGATGTATTCAATACAGACAAGAAACATACAATAATTTGTGTGTTATTAGTTTAAGCACACTATGTTTGTCTATTGTGTGACTTAGATTAAGATCAGATCAAATTTGATGACCAATTTATAATTCCAAAGGGTTCACATAATGTTTCAGCCCACTGTACATGCTATTCAATCATTGCACCCACACTGCTCTCAAGCGGCAACAAGTGTCTGTGTAGCCAGGCGCTAAAATAGAACATGGTTCTATTTGTGTCACTTGATGCTCTGCAAGTCCCGCCTCCTATCTCCTCATTGGTTTTTAGGAGCACATACCCGCATGGGTGATTGAAAGATGAACTGAGGTCCACACTCCAGTCCAGTTGGTGGTGGTAACGCACCTTAAAGTTGATTGCCAACCGCCATATAAAGTCCAAAGAAGAAGAAGAAGAAGAAGAAGCACAAAGGAGGAAAGATTACTAGAAACAAACTCGGTTTACCCTTTTATCTGTAGATTAATTGTTGGAGTAGAGGACCTTGTGCATTTCAGGTAAAATAACAACACAATGTTTATATCCCAGGGCAAATTAGCTAGCAAGAGCAAGCTAGCTAGCTAAATTGCCCTACATGTTTAATGCCTTTCGACCTGTCCCCAAGTTAATATAGTTGGTTCAGAGTTCGTTTTGATATTTCAACCTGCGTGCCCTGATCATGTCTGGTGTGGGTGGACAAATTCAACACATGCGTGATGTCGGACGCAGACGCATGCACGCACGCACGCACGCACGCACGCGAGCGGTCTGGTCAGCATGTTAGCCTTCTACTTCCAGCTTACACATACTATATACATTTTAGAGACACAATCTATTTTTCAATAGTTATCTTTTGTTTGTTTTTACTCCTATCTTCCAGCTACCTTCAACCCCTCCCGTTTCAATTTGCCATATATTTTTAACTGTGCTGTTTCACAAAAGTTCTGAAACTATATACATTTTACAGACAGAGTAAATCTGACATTAGTTATCTTGTTGTTATTAGTCCCACCCTTCAGCTCCACTCAACTCTATCTCATAACACCATCCATATTGGATTTCTATTTGCCATATATATTTCAACTGTGCTGTGATGTTTCACAAAAGTTCTGAACCTTTCTATTCTCATAGTTTCTACAGATTGTAAATTAAAGATATATTTTTTTGCTATTACTGGGTGAATTTTCAAATCACCCAGTAAAGCTATCTGCAGATTTAGCTCCAGGTAAATGTTGCAATTCGTTGACCTGTGACCAAAAATAAGCTACATATGGACAGTAACAAAACAAACGATCGAATGATTCTGTCTCTTCGCAGCAAAATCATTGACTCTGGGGTAGAGAGCTTTTTGGACGCCACACTGGCTTACGAGTTGAACATCCTTTCTCAGCCCCTCTCCATTCCCATGGAGCGCTGGACGGGCACTCTATAGGTCGGGTCACCCATAACACCACTCCCATTAACCTACATGTGTCTGGGAATCACAGCGAGACCATTCAATTCCTGCTCATCAAGTCCCTCCCGTGGTTTTGGGATTCTCCTGGCTCCAGCGACACAATCCCCTCATCAACTGGTCTACGGGTGCTATCATGGGCTGGAGTCCGTTCTGCCATGCTTATTGTCTGAAGTCGGTGCAACCTGCCCCGGGACGACCTGCGGGAGGTGTTCAGCAAGTCCCGGGCCACTTCCCGTCTGCCGCACCGCCCCTATGACTGCGGGATTGACCTTCTCCCTAGTACCATGCCGCCCCGGGGACATCTGTACTCTCTGTCAGGACCAGAGACCAAGGCTATGGAGACCTACATTGGGGACTCCCTAGCTACAGGATTTATCCATCCCTCTTCCTCTCCCGCTGGCACAAGTTTCTTCTTCGTGGAGAAAAAGGACAAGACCCTGCGCCTTTGCACTGACTACCGGGGACTCAATGACATTACTGTGAAGAACCGTTATCCGCTACCACTCATTTCCTCGGCCTTCGAGCCGCTCCAGGGGGCCACTGTTTTCTCCAAGCTGGATCTACAAAACACCTACCACCTGGTGAGACTACGAGAGGTGGACAAGTGGAAGACCGCCTTCAACATGGCCAGCGGCCTCTACGAATATCTGGTCATGCCCTTTGGCCTCACCAACGCCCCTGCTGTGTTCCAGGCTCTGGTGAAGGATGTTCTCCGTGACATGCCAAACCGGTTCATCTTCGTCTACATTGATGACATCCTCATCTTCTCTCACATGTGCTCCATATCCGACAGATTCTCTAGCGCCTTCTGGAGAACCAGTTGTTTGTTAAGGTGGAAAAGTATGAGTTCCATCGCTCCACCATTCCCTTTCTGGGCTACATCATCTCTGCTGGGAGTGTCCAGATGGATTCCGAGAAGGTGAGAGCAGTGGTGGATTGGCCTCAGCCTACATTCAGGGTGCAGCTACAATGCTTCCTGGGGTTTGCCAACTTTTATCTCCACTTTATCTGGGGTTACAGCACCCTGGCACCCCCTGTCTGCACTCACCTCTACCAAGGTTCCGTTCACGTGGTCCTCTGCCGCTGACCGGGCATTCCGGGACCTTAAACATCGCTTCATCACTGCTCCTATCTTGGTTCATTCTGACCCTTCCCATCAGTTCGTGGTGGAGGCAGATGCTTCGGATGTCGGAGTGGGGGCTGTTCTGTCCCAATGTTCTGCTCTGGACCTTAAGCTGCATCCCTGCGCCGTCTTCTCCCACCGCCTCAACGCCACGGAGAAGAACGTCTTCCAGCACGTCTTCCGGATCCACGGACTCCCCGTGGACATGGTCTCAGACCGGAGTACATAGTTCTTGCCCCGGTTCTGGAAGGCGTTCCACACGCTCATTGGATCATCGGCCAGCCTGTCTTCCGGATTCCACCCCCAGTCCAACGGCGAGCCAACCAGGACTTAGAGACGACTCTTTGCTTCCTAGTCTCCGCCAACCCTACCACCTGGAGTGAGCAACTGGTATGGGTTGAGTACGCTCACAACACCCTTCCTTGCTCTAACATGGGTCTCTCGCCCTAACGCAAGAGGAAGTGGTCAGCAATCCCTCTTCCCAGATGTTCATCCGCCGTTGTTGCC
The DNA here is from genome assembly GCF_965601325.2 of Salmo salar. Classification (NCBI taxonomy): domain Eukaryota; kingdom Metazoa; phylum Chordata; class Actinopteri; order Salmoniformes; family Salmonidae; genus Salmo; species Salmo salar. The sequence continues at coordinate 17,502,823 of NC_138319.1, read as the reverse complement.
GTACCTGGAAGAGAGCCCGAGCCACTCTGTTGAAGACCACTTCCAGGTATAGGCGACAAGCGGATCATCACCGGACCCTTGCACTATGCTATTGGCTCAGGCAGAGGGTATGGCTCTCCACCCGGGACCTGCTCCTCCAGGTGGAGTCCCGTAAACTTTCCCCCCATTTCATCGGCCCGTTTCCCATCTCTAGAGTCATTAGCCCCACTGCTGTTTGTCTTTTGTTACCCCGTACCCTTCGTAGTCACTCTACTTTCCATGTGTCTAGGATTAAGCCGTGTCTCACAGCCATTTGTCTTCTATTTCCAGGCCCACCCCTCCTCCCCGTGTCATCGGTGGCCATCTGGCGTACACGGTGAGACGCCTCCTGAGTGTTCGACCATGAGGCAGGGATTTCCAGTACCTGGTTGACTGGGAGGGTTATGGCCCGGAGGAGAGGTGCTGTCTCCACCCCCCTCCAGGTGTCGCCCATCTTCGCCATTATCCCCTGTGTATTTATACCTGTGTTCTCTGTTTGTCTGTTGCCAGTTCATCTTGCTTATCAAGTCAACTAGCAATTTTGTCTCAGCTCTTGCTTTTTCCAGTCTCTCTTTTTCTCGTCCTCCTGGTTTTTACCCTTGCCTGTCCTGACTCTGAGCCCACCTGCCTAACCACTCTGCCTGCCCCTGACTCTGAGCCTGCCTGCCAACCTGTACCTTTGCCCCACCTCTGGATTATTGACCTCTGCCTACCCTGACCCTGAGCCTGCCTGCTGTCCGGTACCATTGCCCCACCTCTGGTTTACTGACCCCTGCCTGCCTTGACCTGTCTATTGCCTGCCCTTGTTGGATTATTAAACCATTGTTAATTCGACAATGTTTGCGTCTGGGTTTTACCTTCATACCTGATAATTATATTTGAGTTTAACCACAATACAGTGAGGGAAAAAAGTATTTGATCCCCTGCTGATTTTGTACGTTTGTCCACTTACAAAGAAATGATCAGTCTATAATTTTAATGGTAGGTTTATTTGAACAGTGAGAGACAGAATAACAACAAAATAATCCAGAAAAACGCATGTAAAAAATGTTAGAAATTGATTTGCATTTTAATGAGGGAAATAAGTATTTGACCCCTCTGCAAAACATGACTTAGTACTTGGTGGCAAAACCCTTGTTGGCAAACACAGAGGTCAGACGTTTCTTGTAGTTGGCCACCAGGTTTGCACACATCTCAGGAGGGATTTTGTCCAACTCCTCTTTGCAGATCTTCTCCAAGTCATTAAGGTTTCGAGGCTGACGTTTGGCAACTCGAACCTTCAGCTCCCTCCACAGATTTTCTATGGGATTAAGGTCTGGAGACTGGCTAGGCCACTCCAGGACCTTAATGTGCTTCTTCTTGAGCCACTCCTTTGTTGCCTTGGCCGTGTGTTTTGGGTCATTGTCATGCTGGAATACCCATCCAATGCCCTGGCTGAGGGAAGGAGGTTCTCACCCAAGATTTGACGGTACATGGCCCCGTCCATCGTCCCTTTGATGCGGTGAAGTTGTCCTGTCCCCTTAGCAGAAAAACACCCCCAAAGCATAATGTTTCCACCTCCATGTTTGACGGTGGGGATGGTGTTCTTGGGGTCATAGGCAGCATTCCTCCTCCTCCAAACACGGCAAGTTGAGTTGATGCCAAAGAGCTCCATTTTGGTCTCATCTGACCACAACACTTTCACCCAGTTGGCCTATGAATCATTCAGATGTTCATTGGCAAACTTCAGACGGGCATGTATATGTGCTTTCTTGAGCAGGGGGACCTTGCGGGTGCTGCAGGATTTCAGTCCTTCACAGCGTAGTGTGTTACCAATTGTTTTCTTGGTGACTATGGTCCCAGCTGCCTTGAGATCATTGACAAGATACTCCCGTGTAGTTCTGGGCTGATTCCTCACCGTTCTCATGATCATTGCAACTCCACGAGGTGAGATCTTGCATGGAGCCCCAGGCCGAGGGAGATTGACAGTTATTTTGTGTTTCTTCCATTTGCGAATAATCGCACCAACTGTTGTCACCTTCTCACCAAGCTGCTTGGCAATGGTCTTGTAGCCCATTCCAGCCTTGTCTAGGTCTACAATCTTGTCCCTGACATCCTTGGAGAGCTCTTTGGTCTGGGCCATGGTGGAGAGTTTGGAATCTGATTGATTGATTGCTTCTGTGGACAGGTGTCTTGTATACAGGTAACAAACTGAGATTAGGAGCACTCCCTTTAAGAGTGTGCTCCTAATCTCAGCTCGTTACCTGTATAAAGGACACTTGGGAGCCAGAAATCTTTCTGATTTGAGAGGGGGTCAAATACTTATTTCCCTCATTAAAATGCAAATCAATTTATAACATTTTTGACATGCGTTTTTCTGGATTATTTTGTTGTTATTCTGTCTCCCACTGTTCAAATAAACCTACCATTAAAATTTTAGACTGATCATTTCTTTGTCAGTGGGCAAACGTACAAAATCAGCAGGGGATCAAATACTTTTCCCCCCCACTGTATTCTGAAGCCTAGTCACCTTACCTTACCCCTATACATATGTACTTCTATCACTCCAGTATGCCTGCACATTGTAAATATGGTATTGGAACTGCACCTGTCTATAGCTTCTTACTTTCTCGTGTTCTTCTTATTTTTATTTCTCGTGTGTTTTTGTTCTACCTTATGTGATTTTTAGTGCTACATTGATATTGATTACTGCATTGTTGGGTTTGGAGATTGCAATACTCCTTTAGGCTATGGTTAAAGACATGGCAAATAGGGGTGGCAATAGAGTCAGCTACCATTCTCAATAGTTTCTCATCAGGTTATCTATACCTGGTGGCTCCTCATTATTGATGGATAACAGTCGTTTTTTCCATCTCTTCCACACAAACTCGACCAAATTCAAAACAGCAATCCTGCTCTTTCATTATTAGATCTTCAATACACAAATATGATGGTTCACCATTCAATGTTGTCATTTCACTTATCAGTTTGTCAACTTTACCAGTGAAATAGTCATTGAAATGATTAGCTATATCCAAACGTTTTGTTGTAAACTACGATCAACTTCAATGAAAGATGGAGATGAATTGGGTTTTCTGCCCATAATATCATTTAAGGTGCTCCAAAGTCTTTTTCCATAGTGTTTTTATGTAATTTATTTTGTTTTGGTAATATAATTTCTCTTTTTTTTTTACTTTGGGTTTCCTTTTTGTCACAATGTTATGGTCACTGCAGCCAATGGGCACTGATATTGCTTTGGAGCAAAGCTCTGCAGCATTAGGGAAGATATGATCAATACAAGTGGATGTCACAGATCCAACACTATTGGTATACAGTACACTATAGTTGGTTGAGTGATAACCTTGGTCATGTTACAGGCGTTAGTCACAGTAGGAAGCTTCCTCTTGACAGGACAACTAGATAATAACAAGTCAATGGTTCAGGTCACCAAGAAAATACATTTATCTGTCAACAGAGACCTTAACTAACAATACACACATATTATCTGGATACTGACAGTGCATGCTGACGTGCTGTACTGTCAGCATGCGGAGGTATTAGGGTGGGATATTACAGTTTTTTTTAACAATCGCAAGGACCCATTTCTCAATACTTAGGTCACTTTTTCAAAACTCTTCACACAGCTCTCCTAACCAACTTTCAGCTTGGCACAGCAGTTAATTTCACATCCAAAATGCACTAAAACTACCAAAACACTTCATACATGTCTCATATCAACTCATTCTTCCATGACACTATCAAAGGTTGTCAGCCAACAAGGACACGTTGTCACTCATAAAACAATGACCTAAACAACACTAACAACAGGTAGCGTTACACAATGTTTTCTTTACAAAACAAGAATGACACCTCTCTACTGTTTAGAATTCACTGCAGTATATGTTACAGGAATGAATCAGACATGATGCAATATGCTTCAATATGAATTATGTCGTTTATTTGGCATTGAGTGATTGCAAAATACAAGAATTTGTATATACACATCTACCGATACAGATACAGTAGCAATGCTAGTCAACCCTGTCTTCTGCGTTTGGCCACAGGTTCTCAGCCACATCACATCTTATGTCATCTTGGGCAATACTCCTAGGAAAGAATATTTTTGCAGGCCTGGTCCATCCCTGGCAATCTTCTGCAGATATGTCCAGGCATCCAGCATTCATTGCGTCTAGGAGGGACATTTGATCATGTGGATGGTGATCATAAACCTTCCACCTCCATGAGGAAAGTAATTCCTCTATGGGGTTGAGGAATGGAGAGTAAGGTGGGAGGAAAAGTGACACCATCTTGGGATGAGCTGCAAACCACTCTGTGACAGCAGCGGAGTGGTGAAATGCCACATTGTCCCATACATTTACAAACGTTGGCCGATTTCACATCACTTGCAACCCTTTCCTCACCTGGCACAACCCTTCCATAGAGGTCATCCAGGAATTAAATGAGACGCTCGGTGTTGTATGACCCAATTAGTGGTTTGTGTAGCAGAAATCCATCAGAGGATATTGCTGCACACATTGTGATGTTGGCACCCCTCTGGCCCAGGACATCCACTGTGGCTCTTTTCCCAATCACATTCCTTCCTCGTCGCCATGTTTTGGCCAAGTTGAAACCAGCCTCATCCACAAAGATGAATATGTGGGGTATTTGCCTGGCTTCAATCTCCATGAATCTCTAAAATAAATCCACAAGACAACATAAGAGTTAGGCTATTATGGTAGTTTACATTATACCTAAAAACATGTCATTAAGTGCCTCTGCCCTGTTTGATTTTGTTCAAAACCAGTTGTGTATTTTATTGTCATCTTACCTGGACATATTGGTTCCTGAGTTGCTTGACTCGTTCAGAGTTCCTCTCAAAGGGGACAGTGTACAACTGCTTCATCCTGACTTGATGTTGTTTGAGGACAATAGAAATAGTTGTTATGCTTACATTGTGAATATTTCCAAATGTAATGTCTGCCAACACTCTGTCCCGAATCTCTGTGAGTTTTATGCCATTGCTTCTGATGACCATATCAATGATTGCAGTTTCCTGCACAGCAGTGAAAATCCTACCTCTCCCGCCTGTGGGAGGTAACCGTTGGGTCCTAAGCAGAAATACAAAAACAATTACACACAAGTGGGTTTGGAGGCTTTGCTCAATATACTTCTGTATATTGCCTTTGCAGAATGCACATCTTACTTGTCGTTTTGCCAGAAATTTCTCACAATAGATGCCACTGTTGAGCGTTGCAGATTTGGCTGCACTCTCAGACCAGCCTCTCTCATTGATAGACCATGATTTATTACATGATCAATTATAGTACCCCTAATCTCATCTGAGACTACAGCTCTTGATCTTCCTCCCAGTCTTCTTCCACCTCGCATACGTACTCCTCTCCCTTTCCCTTTCCCAGCCACTCTTCTTCCTCTGTCAGCCACTTCTCTATCTCTAGCTGGGTCCATGTTGACATTACAGTACAGCGTTATTCCTACAATGTCCCCTTTTATATAGAAGGTAATGAAATTCAAAGACTAACACCTGGGTAGGTGTTCAGCTACAATGGGAATCAGCTGTGGTTGGTCTAATTGTTTTGATAGTTTTTCATTTTTTAGATTTGGAATATATTTCAATATGGTATTACTGTAGAAATGTAGCAAATTGCTGTTCTATTACATTTTTTGTTATGTTAGGTTTTGAACTTAAGTTTAACAGTTTTGAAAAGAGTATGTAAACATGTGCAAATTGGCCTGTAGGTACATTGAGTTTTGGTGGTGGTTGTGTCTGAGTGAGAAAAGAATTCATGAAATTTGAAAGATGTAGTCATTGAATGCATTTTGTGCCAAAGCAATGAAAAACCTTCCACAGTTTAGGCCACATAGACTGCTGTTGTGCTGACTGTGTGAAGAGATTTGAAAAAGTGACCTAAGCATTTAGAAATGGGTCCTAGCGATTGTAAATACTGTAAGTGAGGGCCAATGGAGTGGAGAGTTGGACTCTCTGGGTGTGAGGCTGTGGTGTTCTTATTTTCTGGCTTCCCATAGGCCGGATGCTCCTGGTCTTTCTTCCCATATTGACCATTTACTTTAGCACCCTTGCAAAGATTTTGACACCCCACCTGTTTAGGTGGATGTGGTCTTGCATGTGGTGAGGGTGGATGTCTTTGTGATGTGCCAAAAAGACATTAGGCCTTAGTGCATATTTTAGTGAGAGCTCTGCATTGTTTTCTAAAATATTATTGAATGGCACATCGCAGCGCGGGAGAAGCGATGAAGTTATTATTCTTGCAGATGGGTATTTCTCTGTGGCCATAAAAGCTACTTCTTCCATAGCTGGGGCCACACATCATCATGTTCTTTAGGTCGTTCTTTCCAGTGTGGATTATTATTGTCTTCTCTCCTATTGAATGGCACTCTGGGTCGTGGGCCACAATGTTTTTCTCACCTCCATGCCAGGTAGTAGTTCTCTTTCCCGTAGATCAGGGGTAGGCAACCCTGTTCCTGGAGTGCCACAGGTGCTACATGATTGGTGCTGCAGGATTTTGTTCCAACTAGGCACCACACCTGCCCAATTGAGCTAATTGATCAGTTCAATGATTGCCTAAATTCAAAACACCTGGTCTTCCAGATAGGTTAAATCAAAAACAGTGCCTGCGGCACTCCAGGACCATGTTTGCCTACCACTGCCGTAGATGGTTGCCATTGGAGTCACAGATAATGACTACAACCCCATGTTGTTCTTGGAGCTGAGCTGAGCTGAGCTGAGCTGAGCTGAGCTGAGCTGAGCTGAGCTGAGCTGAGCTGAGATGGGAGTGTTAGGTGAGCTAGCAGGAGTGGTAGGGAGGTTGTTATTTGTTGGAGAAGGATCTGATGTCTTCTGCTGCTCTAAGAACAGAACTGTACTGCGTTATCTTGTGCTGCTGTTTTAGGAGCGGCACAAGTCCTTTGTTAAGAACAACGCCTCAACGACATCATGAATTTTACAAAGTACCAGGACATTTTAGCCAAAAACCTGGTTGTCTCTGCCAGGAGGCTGAAACTTGGCCGCAAGTGGATCTTCCAGCAAGACAATAACACCAAGCACACATCAAAATCCACAAATAAATGGTTAATTGGCCACAAAATCAACATTTTGCAATAGCCATCTGTCTCCGGACTTGAAACCCATTGAAAACCTGTGGTTTGAATTGAAGAGAGCTGTCCATAAACACAGATGAAGGAAATCAAGGATTTGGAAGGATTCTGTGTGGAAGAATGGTCAAAGATCCCTCTTAATGTGTTCAAAGCTAACATTTGAAATTGTTTCACAACGGTCATACCATGTATCATTTAGCTATTTAATTGGGAATTTTATGACCCTTTTAGGTATAATTTATTTTTTTATTTTTTATGATTTGATAAAATATTGAATTTGGTCTTCACTACTACAGCCCATAGAAACACATTGAATAACACATACATACAGTGCATTCGGGAAGTATTCAGACACCTTGACTTTTTCCACATTTTGTTACATTACAGCCTTATTCTAAAATGGATGAAATATAAAACGTTCCTCATCAATCTACACACAACACCCCATAATGACAAAGCGAAAACAGGTTTAGAAATGTTTGCAAATGTATTCAAAATTAAAAACAGAAATACCTTATTTACATAAAAATAAATATTTCACAGTAGTTTAGGTATAACAATTCTCTACACAATGACTGCTTGTTTTGGCACATAAACTGAAATGTATGAATTTGACCTGGGATTTGAACTCACAACCTCATGGTTCACAGTGTTCCAATCTATGTGCTACGCCAACACATCTGTGTCAGTAACTGATTTCACCTGTATTCTTATACTTTGAAATTCAAAGGGAATCTCAGCTTTGTTAAAAATAAACTCAAGAAAAACTATTATATATACATATATATTCAGGACTAACATTGAAACAGAATGATATGCCCCATCAACATTAGACAACTATACAGATAACCCTCAAATTGGTGAAATAAGTACGTGGACACCCTTTCAAATTAGTTGATTTCAGCCACACCCATTGCTGACAGGTGTATAAAATCGAGCGCACAGCAATGCAATCTCCATAGACAAACATTGGCAGTAGAATGGCCCGTACTAAAGAGCTCAGTGACATTCAACGTGGCACTGTCATAGGATGACACCTTTCCAACTCGTCAGTTCGTCAAATTCTTGCCCTGCTAGAGCTGCCCCGGTCAACTGTAAGTGCTGTATTGTGAAGTGGAAACGTCTAGGAGCAACAACCGGCAAAGTGGTAGGCGACACAAGCTCACAGAACAACACCGCTGAGTGCTGAAGCACGTAGCGAGTAAAAATGGTCTGTCGTCAGTTGCAGCACTCACTACCAAGTTTCAAACTGCCTCTGGAAGCAACATCAGCACAAGAACTGTTCGTCGGGAGTTTCATGAAATGGGTTTCAATGGCCGAGCATCTGCACACAAGCCTAAGATCACCATGCGCGATGCAAAGTGTTGGTTGGAGTGGTGTAAAGCTCACTGCCATTGGACTCAGTGGAAACACGTTCTCTGGAGTGATTGCGCTTCACCATCTGGCAGTCCGACGGACAAATCTGAGTTTGGCGGATGCCAGGAGAACGCCAGGAGAAGGAATAATGGTCTGGGGCTGTTTTTCATGGCTCGGGCTAGGCCCCTTGGTTCCAGTGAAGGGAAATCGTAAAGCTACAGCATACAGGGACATTCTAGACGATTCTGTGCTTCCAATTTTGAGGCAACAGTTTGGGGAAGGCACTTTCCTGTTTCAGCATGACAATGCCCCCATGCACAAAGCGAGGTCCATACAGAAATTGTTTGTTGAGATCAGTGTGAAAAAACCTGACTGGCCTACACAGAGCCCTGACCAACCCCATCGAACACCTTTGGGATGAATTGGAATGCTGCGAGCCAGGCCTAATCAGCCAACATCAGTGCCCAACCACACTAATGCTCCAGTGGCTGAATGGAAGCAAGTCCGCGCAGCAATGTTCCAACATCTAGTGGAAAGCCTTCCCAGAAGACTGTTAGCTGTTATAGTAGCAAAGGGGGGACCAATTCCATATTAATGCCCATGATTTTGGAATGAGATGTTCGTCAAGCAGGTGTCCACATACTTTTGACCATGTAGTATATTTGTTTTTTGCATCTCAATCCACCGCATCTGCCAGTGTCACAGAGCTAAAGCGTGTTTGTCAGACCATGAGAGATTCTGAAAATCAATCTTCTCACAAAAAGTCTGTAGCGTCCAAACGGTTTGACCTATAAACTACTACGACCACTCTATGGAAAGAGAAGATTCTCACGACCATGATGGTGTTCGTTAGAACCCTCATGTCTGAAGGTAACCTGTTCAAATGGAAGTATGGTTGAAGGTAGTTTTGTGCCTAGCCAAAAAAAGGGATTAAATATGTGTACACACAAAACAAAATATTTCCTAAGTTATTTTATGTCGCCTAGATATAGGACAGACACTTCAAAACCTTGTTTCTTATGATTTATTTTTTGACTGTTCTTTTTGCCATTTATGACCAAAATCAATATTTTATTTTAAAAAATGTAACATATTTATTGGACTTAAAGGGATCCTAAAATTATCCATAGTATGACCATCTTAAAACAATTCCATATGTCAGCTTAGCATATGATTTCACATGTGAAATTTCACAAGTGAAATTGTGATTTTTCATTTAAAATCATGTGCTTTTTCCCATAAGGGGATGCCAGCTATCTGAATTAGGTCTGTGGCCATGACAGAGATCGATCACAGATTTATTGGCAAGAATACATTTCTGCACTGCTAAAATTGGCACAGAATCAAGTTGATAATTGTGTGATTATCTGACAACACCAACTAAAAAGTAGAAGTTCTCAGGGACACTTGATATTAATGCTCTTGGGATTTTAACTTGCAACCTTTTGGTCTGGAGTTCATTAATGCCTCAGCAGTGCCACCAGATATATATCCTCACACTCTTGAAAATAAGAGTATGGTTACGGTACAATGTTGTTCCCTGGTTTACAAAAAGGTCAAGGGTACACATAAGGTACCCTTCAAAGGTACTCATAGGAACTCACATGGTACTGGTCGGTACCTTTTAGGCTACATGTGCAGATAATCTAGTATAATTGTAAATTTTTCTACACAATGTATTCAATATAAGTTACAATCATTACTGCACTTTGAAATGTAGGTGTGGATAATGTGCTGGCTCGGGCTCATTAGCATATTTGGGGGCATGGTGTAAGATACTTTATATTGTACACTGCTCAAAAAAATAAAGGGAACACTTAAACAACACAATGTAACTCCAAGTGAATCACACTTCTGTGAAATCAAACTGTCCACTTAGGATGCAACACTGATTGACAATACATTTCACATGCTGTTGTGCAAATGGAATAGACAACAGGTGGAAATTATAGGCAATTAGCAAGACACCCCCAATAAAGGAGTGGTTCTGCAGGTGGGGACCACAGACCACTTCTCAGTTCCTATGCTTCCTGGCTGATGTTTTGGTCACTTTTGAATGCTGGCGGTGCTTTCACTCTAGTGGTAGCATGAGGTCTGAGTCTACAACCCACACAAGTGGCTCAGGTAGTGCAGCTCATCCAGGATGGCACATCAATGCGAGCTGTGGCAAGAAGGTTTGCTGTGTCTGTCAGCGTAGTGTCCAGAGCATGGAGGCGCTACCAGGATACAGGCCAGTACATCAGGAGACGTGGAGGAGGCCGTAGGAGGGCAACAACCCAGCAGCAGGACCGCTTCCTCCGCCTTTGTGCAAGGAGGAGCAGGAGAAGCACTGCCAGAGCCCTGCAAAATGACCTCCAGCAGGCCACAAATGTGCATGTGTCTGCTCAAACGGTCAGAAACAGACTCCATGAGGGTGGTATGAGGGCCCGACGTCCACAGGTGGGGGTTGTGCTTACAGCCCAACACCGTGCAGGACGTTTGGCATTTGCCAGAGAACACCAAGATTGGCAAATTCGCCACTGGCGCCCTGTGCTCTTCACAGATGAAAGCAGGTTCACACTGAGCACGTGACAGACGTGATAGAGTCTGGAGACGCCGTGGAGAACGTTCTGCTGCCTGCAACATCCTCCAGCATGACCGGTTTGGCGGTGGGTCAGTCATGGTGTGGGGTGGCAATTCTTTGGGGGGCCGCACAGCCCTCCATGTGCTCGCCAGAGGTAGCCTGACTGCCATTAGGTACCGAGATGAGATCCTCAGACCCCTTGTGAGACCATATGCTGGTGCGGTTGGCCCTGGGTTCCTCCTAATGCAAGACAATGCTAGACCTCATGTGGCTGGAGTGTGTCAGCAGTTCCTGCAAGAGGAAGGCATTGATGCTATGGACTGGCCCGCCCGTTCCCCAGACCTGAATCCAATTGAGCACATCTGGGACATCATGTCTCGCTCCATACACCAATGCCACATTGCACCACAGACTGTCCAGGAGTTGGCGGATGCTTTAGTCCAGGTCTGGGAGGAGATCCCTATGGAGACCATCTGCCACCTCATCAGGAGCATGCCCAGGCATTGTAGGGAGGTCATACAGGCATGTGGAGGCCACACACACTACTGAGCCTCATTTTGACTTGTTTTAAGGACATTACATCGAAGTTGGATCAGCCTGTAGTGTGGTTTTCCACTTTAATTTTGAGTGTGACTCCAAATCCAGACCTCCATGGGTTGATAAATTGGATTTCCATTGATTCTTTTTGTGTGATTTTGTTGTCAGCACATTCAACTATGTAAAGAAAAAAGTATTTAATAAGATTATATCTTTCATTCAGATTTAGGATGTGTTGTTTAAATGTTCCCTTTATTTTTTGGAGCGTATATTTGTGCCAAAGGGTCAGTGGAAATGTTTTACGAGTTTAAGTGGTTTATTGTTATGTTGCTGAAAGTTGAGCATGTCTTTTGACACTGTCAGTTCTGCAAACATTGTAAGAACCTGTGACACTCAAGAGCTGCACTCTGAAGAGGTTACTGTGCATTTTCCAGTAGCTTAAGGGCAGCTGGTTCACAGAAAGTTAAAGTTAAATTTTTATTAACTTATTGTCAACTAGCTGCAAGTTGGTTGTTGTACATTCCACAGTAATTTATTGTAGCCAGTCTGTCACACTCAGTGACCTGATGATGTGGCAGGGAACTGAGTATAACAATTACATGGTGACTAGCTATTAAAGCCTCTTGAAGGGGAGGGGGGTTCTACTAAGCTAACAATAGAATTGTTTTAAGATGGTCATACCATGGATAATTAAGCTATTTGATATAGAATTTTAGGACCCCTGTATGTATAAAAATATAAACATATATTTTGTCTCCAATGTTTATTAAAAACATAAATACATTTGCACAATGAGCACTTGTCTCTCAAATACATCTTTACACTTGTTGGTTAGCTAGCTAGCTAATGTTAGCCATTTTAACATTGACATGAAATCAGTCAAAACACCTCAAAGCCAGACATGGTATCAAGAACATGATGAAACGAGCTTAAACGAGCCACATACGATACCCCACATTGTAGTTTCTTGTCATTCTTGCTAGCAATCTGGTAATCCAGAATCACAACAACATGCTGACTTCTGCTCCATGGAAGCGGACACATAGTTCTTGTTACGTTGTCTGCTAATCAATCTATATCTAGGAGATACAAAAAAGCTCAGGAAAAAATTTTGTTTTTCTGAACACATATTTAACCCCTTTTTTTGTTTACCTTCAGATGAGTCCCGTGACACTTGTGGGGGTCATAAAGCAAAACGGAGAACACCATCATGTTTGTGGGAGTCTCCCCTTTCCATAGAGTGGTCATATAGTTTGGACGTTACAGACGTTTTCGCAAGAACACCAAGTTTTAGGATGTCTCCTGGTCTGACAAACAGTGCTGTAGCTCTGCCACTTTCCACCGCAGATGCGGCAGGGCTGACATAGGCGGATGCGGTGGATTGAAAAGCAGCCCATGCAAAAACCTGATATCTGTAGCTTAAACAGAGATTTTAATGGGGATTTTTTTGGTTATGTTAATTAGATTGACACGTGCATCAATTGACTCTTAAGAATGAATGAAATGTTGTATGGCCCTTCAGTATCCCATACACTGATGTCTGCCTTTAACAATGCTGGAGAACTGACATTGCACAAGCTTAGTGGTTATGAACAGAATACAACAGATCACATTAACTGGGATGAAGTTCCCTCTCATTGGAGACCAATAAGAGCTTTCTGAAAGCCAAGCCTCCAATAAGCCATGGCTGTAATATTCTACCGCTGCTACAGTATGCTGCCAAGTAGCACGTAATGTTACATGTTGTCAACAGAAGAGTCAGTGAAGGCACAGTATGTTACTGGCATGTATTGCTAGTCGCAGCCAGTTACATGTAAGTTGTGGTGAATGTTACAATAGCGTACTGACAAATAGTTTCCATTTAAGAAAAGACAAATTCACAGCAACAAGTTGCCATTATATTACTGGAAAATGCACAATAAACTCTTTACAGTAGTATGTTCAATTTGATACCAGAGTGCTGAGGCATGCGTTGAAATCGCTAAGCTGTTTATTTCGAAGCAGTGTGCCGATGCTTGTATTGCTTTATCAGAAGCACGTGAACAATGCCGTCCAAAGCTTGGTTTCTTTGAACAACCACCTGATTGGTTTGGTATTGGTTTTGGTAGAAAACAAGAAAGCTACACTGTGTGTGTGCACTATTTTTTACTGTCACGGCTGTCGTAGGAATGAGCGGACCAAAGTGCAGCGTGTGTGTCGTTCCACATTTTATTAATACTGTGAAACTATGCAATACATAAATAAACTGAATGACAAAAACAACAAACTGTGACGCAGAGGTGAAACATACACTTCTCAAAATGAATCTCCCACAAACCCAGGTGGGACAAACACCAACTTAAATATGACCTCCAATTAGAGACAACGATGACCAGCTGCCTCTAATTGGAGATCCTCCCAAACACAGCCCAACATAGAAATACAAAACTAGAACAACCCAACATAGAAATACAAAACTAGAACATAACAACATAGAAAAACTAAACTAGAAACCCCCCCTGTCACACCCTGACCTACTCTACCTTAGAAAATAACAACTTACTATGGTTAGGACGTGACATTTACACTATTACATTCACAAAAATGGTTCGCTCCTACAGACAGTGAGTCACGTGGCCGTGGCTTGCTATATAAAGCAGGCAGAAAGGCATTGAGGCATTTAGTTACTGTTCAATTGAACATTAGAATGGGCAAGACGAGAGACCTAAGTGACTTTGAGCGTGGTATGATCGATGGTGCAAAGCGCGCTGATTTCAGTATTTCAGAAACGTCCAGCCTCCTGAGCTTTTCATGCACGACAGTGTCTAGGGATTACCGAGAATGGTGCGACAAACAAAAAAATCCAGTCAGCGGCAGTCCTGTGGACGAAGAGCTGCAAAATCTGGACCCATACAAATCAGCCGGGCTAGACAATCTGGACCCTTTCTTTCTAAAATTATTTGCCGAAATTGTTGCAACCCCTATTACTAGCCTGTTCAACCTCTCTTTCGTATCGTCTGAGATTCCCAAAGGTTGGAAAGCTGCCGCGGTCATCCCCCTCTTCAAAGGGGGTGACACTCTAGACCCAAACTGCTACAGACCTATATCTATCCTACCCTGTCTTTCTAAGGTCTTCGAAAGCCAAGTTAACAAACAGATTACCGACCATTTCGAATCCCACCGTACCTTCTCCGCTATGCAATCTGGTTTCAGAGCTGGTCATGGGTGCACTTCAGCCACGCTCAAGGTCCTAAACGACATCATAACCGCCATCGAAAAGAGACATTACTGTGCTGCCGTAGTCATCGACCTGGCCAAGGCTTTCGACTCTGTCAATCACCACATTCTTATTGGCAGACTCGACAGCCTTGGTTTCTCAAATGATTGCCTCGCCTGGTTTACAAACTACTTCTCTGATGGAGTTCAGTATGTCAAATCGTAGGCCTGTTGTCCGGACCTCTGGCAGTCTCTTTGGGTGTGCCACAGGGTTCAATTCTTGGGCCGAATCTCTTCTCTGTATACATCAATGATGTTTCTCTTGCTGCTGGTGATTCTCTGATCCACCTCTACACAGACGACACCATTCTGTATACTTCTGGCCTCTCTTTGTACACTGTGTTAACTAACCTCCAGATGAGCTTCAATGCCATACAACTCTCCTTCCGTGGCCTCCAACTGCTCTTAAACGCAGGTAAAACTAAATGCATGCTATTCAATCAATCACTGCCCGCACCTCCTCGGCCGTCCAGCATCACTACTCTGGACGGCTCTGACTTAGAATACGTGGACAACTACAAATACCTGGGTGTCTGGTTAGACTGTAAGCTCTCCTTCCAGACTCACATTAAGCATCTCCAATCCAAAATTAAATCTAGAATCGGCTTCCTATATCGCAACAAAGCATCCTTCACTCATGCTGCCAAACACACCCTCGTAAAACTGACCATCCTACCGATCCTCGACTTCGGTGATGTCATCTATAAAATAGCCTCCAACACTCTACTCAACAAACTGGATGCAGTCTATCACAGTGCCATCCGTTTTGTCACCAAAGCCCCATACACTACCCATCATTGCGACCTGTACGCTCACAGCTCACAGATCACTGCACCTGTACATAGCCCATTTGTAAACAGCCCATATATCTACCTACCTCATCCCCATACAGTATTTATTTATTTATCTTGCTCCTTTGCACCCCAGTATCTCTACTTGCACATTCATCTTCTGCACATCTACCATTCCAGTGTTTAATTGCTATATTGTAATTACTTTGCCACCATGGCCTATTTATTACCTTAACTTACCTCATTTGCACTCACTGTATATAGACTTTTAGTTTTCTTTTGTTCTACTGTATTTTTGACTGTATGTTTTGTTTATTCCATGTGTAACTCTGTGTTGTTGTATGTGTCGAATTGCTATGCTTTCTCTTGGCCAGGTCGCAGTTGCAAATGAGAACTTGTTCTCAACTAGCCTACCTGGTTAAATAAAGGTGAAATAAATAAATAAAATAAAATTGACAAGAGGTCGAAGGAGAATTACAAGAATCGTGCAAGCTAACAGTCAGGCCACAAACAGGCATATAATGAAGCAGTACATCAGTGGTGTGCAGAACCACATCTCGGAACGTACAACTTGTCAGCCCTTGTCACGGATGGGCTATTTCAGTGGACGACCATACCGGTTTCCACTCCTATCAGCTAAAAACAAGAATGAGCGGCTCCAGTGGGCACGAGATCACCAAAACTGGAGGAGTGGAAAAACATAGCCTGGTCCGACGAATTCCGCTTCCTGTTGCATCATGCTGATGGCAGAGTCAGGATTTGGCATAAGCAACATGAGTCCATGGCCCCATCCTGCCAGGTGTCAACGGTACAGGCTGGTGGTGTAATGGTGTAGGGAATATTTCCTGGCACACATTAGGTCCGTGATACCAATTGAGCAATGTTCCAATGCCCCAAAGAATTAAGGCTGTTCTGGAGGCAAAGAGATCCGACACAGTACTAGATGTGTGTACCTAATAAACTGTCCACTGAGTGTATGTATAGCCAATCTGTATTATGTCCACATAACTGGTGGCGCAGCACGCACTTCAGATACCTAGCAATCAAGAGATTGTGAGTTGAATTCCCAAGTAATGTTCAGTCCAAAGTTATCCAGGGAATATTGACACAATGTTCTAAAAACATTCTGGGGGATTAACTGGGAACTAGATAAAAACTTGCAAGGGACCATCTGTTTAAATTGAAGTAATATCAATGATGCATTTTAAAGTAAAATATTCTCAATGACATTAGACATTTGGGATTTCACGTGCTCAAATGTTGTCACGTATAGTATCATGTTAAAATTTTACACACACACACACACGCACACACATACTAGACAGGCACAATCACATATCACAAACAGTTGCCTAAGAATGGCGTGCAGTAGAAGGTTTACTGTAGTAAGCAACATTGATGAATTTCATTGGGAAAAGATTCAACATAATATCATTAGTATAATATACAAACCTGCTTATACACAGATTATGATGCATCTCAGATTAATCCAGCAGATTGATTCAACCTACTCAAGCAGTATAATTTAAGCTGTTGAATTGAATGTGAATTGCATGACATTTACCTCTATTGACTTTTTTGGATCATTCTTTATAGGCCTAATTAATTGCAATAACACTTTGCCATTCCGTCACAGAAACACAACACTGAACATTCATTTTTCCACAACATACAGTAGAATGAATAACCTCGAAGACGACCTATAAGGTATTGATAATAGAAAACCAATAACGTCTACTAGTCACAGGTCATTTCTCATAGTTTACTATTTCTTCAACCAATATTTCTAAATTTGAGATCCCTGTAGCCGAGCATTAAAACCTCTTCATTGGACAGGCAGGCACACATAGCGCTCTTGAAAACAGAAAATCAATCCTAAAATGATTTCTTTATATTCTTTCAGGGTGCGTTTAGGTTACATTATAGCTCATCATATTTTCAGATTGACAGGGAGGGGAAGTGCGGCTAGGTCTTTAGTCTCTTCATACTCTGGCGCTAAAACGCCAGCATACTGATTGATGCTATGAACCTACGGTGAATGGTTCTTAGGAACCTGGACATTTAAATCGAGGCCTTGGGATTCTGTTTGGAGCTCTAGTCAATCTATTGTTGGGTTTGACTTTTTTCATTTTGTATTTTATTTTTAGGGGGTTTGACTTTGATGGGTTTGCATTGATCGGCTATAGACAATCCATTGAGGGGTTTTTGATTGATGTTTGGCTATTTTTCTAATTAATTGTTAAAAGTGAAAAGCATAGTGGCTTGATAGTGAAACGATTGCTTTCATTTCGGTCAGTACAAAGTAATTTGAAATACACACATTCGAGACTGGAAATTCAAATGGCTGTTAGCCTGGTCATTGGGCAAAAGCATACTTGATTCAATAGATTTCAAGCTACTGTAAGAGGTAGCCAGAATGTGATGTCATCTTATGCTGCTCTCTCTTTCTGCAGGGGAACTATTGATCTCTGTATAACGCCCTGTTTATACATGGTCCTAACATGTGTCCTTTGTCCTGATCTTGTCCACATTCTTATTGTGCCCACATTTTTAGACAGGTGTAGGCAATCAAAAGACACATTTTGATTTGATTGTGATCAGATCTTCCTGCCCACAACTAAAGGTAGTCAGGCACACAAGTGTGGACAGATCTGGACAGTGATACTATTTAAATCATCATTATACCACCCTGTAAAATCCTTGACAGTTTGCACCATTGTTCATCAATTATGTGTGAAATAATTGACTTGTGGCATCAATATGTGTGATAATACATTTTATTTTATTCGCAGCCGAGCGGAAATGGAGGAAAACTCGCCTCCCTGCGGACCTGGCATCCTTTCACTCACTCCTCTCTACATTCTCCTCTTCTGTCTCTGCTGCTAAAGCCACTTTCTACCACTCTAAATTCCAAGCATCTGCCTCTAACCCTAGGAAGCTCTTTGCTACCTTCTCCTCCCTCCTGAATCCTCCTCCCCCTCCCCCCCCCCTCCTCCCTCTCTGCGGATGACTTCGTCAACCATTTTGAAAAGAAGGTTGACGATATCCGATCCTCGTTTGCTAAGTCAAACGACACCGCTGGTCCTGCTCACACTGCCCTACCCTGTGCTTTGACCTCTTTCTCCCCTCTCTCTCCAGATGAAATCTCGCGTCTTGTGACGGCCGGCCGCCCAACAACCTGCCCACTTGACCCTATCCCCTCCTCTCTTCTCCAGACCATTTCCGGAGACCTTCTCCCCTTCCTCACCTCGCTCATCAACTCATCCTTGACCGCTGGCTACGTCCCTTCCGTCTTCAAGAGAGTGAGAGTTGCACCCCTTCTGAAAAAACCTACACTCGATCCCTCCGATGTCAACAACTACAGACCAGTATCCCTTCTTTCTTTTCTCTCCAAAACTCTTGAACGTGTCGTCCTTGGCCAGCTCTCCTGCTATCTCTCTCAGAATGACCTTCTTGATCCTAATCAGTCAGGTTTCAAGACTGGGCATTCAACTGAGACTGCTCTTCTCTGTGTCACGGAGGCTCTCCGCACTGCTAAAGCTAACTCTCTCTCCTCTGCTCTCATCCTTCTAGACCTATCTGCTGCCTTTGATACTGTGAACCATCAGATCCTCCTCTCCACCCTCTCCGAGTTGGGCCCACGCTTGGATTGCGTCCTACCTGACAGGTCGCTCCTACCAGGTGGCGTGGCGAGAATCTGTCTCCGCACCATGCGCTCTCACCACTGGTGTCCCCCAGGGCTCTGTTCTAGGCCCTCTCCTATTCTCGCTATACACCAAGTCACTTGGCTCTGTCATATCCTCACATGGTCTCTCCTATCATTGCTATGCAGACGACACACAATTAATCTTCTCCTTTCCCCCTTCTGATAACCAGGCGGCGAATCGCATCTCTGCATGTCTGTCAGACATATCAGTGTGGATGACGGATCACCAGCTCAAGCTGAATCTCGGCAAGACGGAGCTGCTCTTCCTCCCGGGGAAAGACTGCCCGTTCCATGATCTCGCCATCACGGTTGACAACTCCCTTGTGTCCTCCTCCCAGAGTGCTAAGAACCTTGGCGTGATCCTGGACAACACCCTGTCGTTCTCCACTAACATCAAGGCGGTGACCCGATCCTGTAGGTTCATGCTCTACAACATTCGCAGAGTACGACCCTGCCTCACACAGGAAGCGGCGCAGGTCCTAATCCAGGCACTTGTCATCTCCCGTCTGGATTACTGCAACTCGCTGTTGGCTGGGCTCCCTGCCTGTGCCATTAAACCCCTACAACTCATCCAGAACGCCGCAGCCCGTCTGGTGTTCAACCTTCCCAAGTTCTCTCACGTCACCCCGCTCCTCCGCTCTCTCCACTGGCTTCCAGTTGAAGCTCGCATCCACTACAAGACCATGGTGATTGCCTACGGAGCTGTGAAGGGAACGGCACCTCCATACCTTCAGGCTCTGATCAGGCCCTACACCCAAACAAGGGCACTGCGTTCATCCACCACTGGCCTGCTGGCCCCCCTACCTCTGAGGAAGCACAGTTCCCGCTCAGCCCAGTCAAAACTGTTCGCTGCTCTGGCACCCCAATGGTGGAACAAGCTCCCTCACGACGCCAGGACAGCGGAGTCAATCACCACCTTCCGGAGACACCTGAAACCCCACCTCTTTAAGGAATACCTAGGATAGGATAAAGTAATCCTTCTAACCCCCCCCCCCCCTTAAAAGATTTAGATGCACTATTGTAAAGTGGTTGTTCCACTGGATATCATAAGGTGAATGCACCATTTTGTAAGTCGCTCTGGATAAGAGCGTCTGCTAAATGACTTAAATGTAATGTAAATGTAAATTTTGAAAGAATATATGTCAAATAACTTGCATACAGGGAGGGACCAGCAAATCTGGTCACATTGATGAGACAGTGGACAGATAAGAGACACCTTATAATACAATGTGTAGACACGTCTGAAAATGTGTGCACAATCAGAATCTGGACAAGATCAGGACACAGGACACATAATAGAACCAGGTATAAATAAGGCTTAAAAGACCACAACATCCCATAAAAGCATTGCAGGAAAGCAGCCAGGACATGCATACGAATATCCTAAAGTGGTTATGGTGCACAATGCTTTTAAAGGGCTGCATTTCTCAACGTCAGGATTCAGAGACAGTAAAGTAACCTGAGACAGGGAGGGAAAATTACTGGCCCGGCACAATGCGCCCTGGGAGTGTCCCGTGTCCATCTTAAACTGGAGCCACTGCTAGTGTATTGTATGCACACAATGGTGGTGGGAGGAAAAAGGCTGAGATACTGTAATTATCAAATCCCAGTGTGGCTTCATCATCATACTGTGTGGGGATTTAGCTTAAATAGGTTCTGTGGATGCTTTGAAGATGGAGCACCTGTTGAAATATTTTGAGAGCTATTGAGAATGTACGTATAAACTCAAGAATTTGCTTATATTCATTTTTAATACATTTAAATTATGGCAGCCACCTGTTCAGTCTTAAGAATTAAGCATGCTTCACTCACATTATACAGTTGACAAGTAGGCTATGCTTAATTAGGATCTCCGCTCAATTTCTCTAACACAGGTTAAATGCATAATTACATTAACTCAGTATAAAAAGGCAGGACATAAGGAACTCTTGGTATGTTTGTTTCCCTCTGGTTTCTTTTCACCCCAGAGACTCCCAATTGGAGATTTTGACTGTCAGTTATTTCACTTTTACATCTTGTTATCTTTGACAAGATTTTGTCATTCAAGATAAGTAAAATACACACTGAGAGCAAAACAAAATGTTTGAAAAATGTCCTTGCTAAACTGAGAAATACCTTGAAGTTTGCTTTTCAGTCTCCTATTATTCCATCAGAAAATATGGCTTTAGCCTACGTAAGCTATCAACAGATACATGTATAGTCTACGATATCAGACCATTCTTACCTGTAAAACACCAATCACACAGTTGAGTTTCATATAAATATTTATTGCAGAGGAGGTATTTTTATGTACATGCTATCACAATATAACACAATATAAATCTACCAAATATTCCCATATACGGATGCTATAAGCTTGTCATAGAGCAATAAGTATAACAAGCACATAATACAGTGGGTAATGGTACAGTATCACTCACTAAACAACTTGTAACAGTCCATAAAAGATACCGTTTTTTTTTGTTCTATTAAGGGCAGTGAAACATTGGTCCTACGAATTTCTTGATATCATGCAGAAGCCACGAGAGCAATAGTTACAACGTTACAGCATTGAGTAGTAGTAGTAGTAGTGTTTCCCAATCAGTGACTTGGTTTGGTCACAAGAGAAGTCAGGTTAAATCAAACAAGCTTACGAACGGAAATCACCCATGGTTAAAAAGTAAAATCATGAGTTCGAAGAATAGTAACAGGACACAATATTCATGTTGAAAAGGTTACAGGTAACAATGGATTTTAAGTCATCATTATGTTCAAGAACTGAAGTATGTAGGACATACTGCAACACAATGACCATTTCCAGAGAGACTGACAAAATAGACACAGATTGATACACTTTGTTACAAATCCATGAGCTGATTCAACTGCCACAAGGTACTGATACATATATCATTGAAGGTTATATGTATCTAATGTGACTGTTAAGACCTGTGTGATGTTCATTTTTGTTATTGGTACTTAACAGCACTTTCACGCCATTTGAGAGGTATGAAGACACCCAATTATGAATGGTATAAAACATAATATCCTTTTAGCTTCGAGAGGTGTTTGTAGTGATCTTACAGTGGCTGAAATGACCAGGTATCATATCCTCAAGAGCCAATGGGTTCATCTTATTAGTGTTTGAGGGGATACTGTTGGCTAGGGGCAGGCTAGGTCCCTGGGATTGTCTGAAGTTGGCATTTAAGAGCAGATATTACAATATATGTGATGGTTGATATGATTAGTTCATACATATCATCAAGGTCCATCAAACCATTACAATCAAACTACGCAGGGTGACATTTCCTTTCAGACACTATTCCAGCTGCCCATTAAGCAAAGCCTGTGACAAATCTCAATCTCATGCTCTAAGGCTGATAGTGTGGGTTTGACGTATTTCAGACGTGGCCCCGTGAGGTCAATGGTAGATATAATTCTCTGTGGAGGGAGACAGAAGTAAGACACATCATCTAAATCATGTTTTATAGAGTCTGGCTGTGGAGTAGCTATATTCTGATATACTATGCCTGTTTGGTTGTTAAACTAAATCAAGTGAAATATTATAAAGAGATAATAAAAGCATAAACAATATTGTTTGAGAATTATTTTGCTTTTGAAAACAAGTTCAATCTACTTGTTCCGCATGTTAAGTTACTGAGCAAAAATAAGATCATGTAAGAATTTGAATGAAGCAGAAATGTGATTACCTGATCGCATTCATGATCACATGTACAGGCATCATACCATACAGTAATCCATGCCAACTGTAACAAACAACTATGATAGCTGTACAGGAATCATTACCAATGACAACATTCAACGCAGTCCAAAATACCATCTAATTTATGAGTACACTGTTACATTAATGTTATATTGATATATTATTTCCATTACATTACTTTTCATCAGATGTTTCTAGAAACCAGTGTGGTTACTAAACTACAATAAATTATTATTGTGATGTAGCTATTTTGTAACTCAGATATTCCTGTAAACGTTCATCTTTAATTGATGCATGAAAGCAAAATTATTTTTTGCTTGCTCAAAGAATTGAAGCTTTCGGAAACATTAGACATAAAGTGTGAATAATGAATAATACTTTTGAATATGAATAATGAAAACCAGGTGTGAATTTATTCTGCCAAGAATTTGTAGAGACAGTGTTAAGCAAAAGTCCTAAGACAATAAAACGAGCATTATACTTCAAACACTAGAAATATACTGTATGTATAAAAATGCTAAAACTATCACAAACACAGGTATATGTTCTATCCAGAAAGAGGAACAATTCGACACACATTAACGCCATAATGCCTCTCCCCATTGTATCATTTCAACTCTCAATGTGCTTTTGGGAATGCAAAAGCTTAAAGGATGAGCTAATGCTTTTCTAAAAGTGAAAAAAACATGCTGAAGTATTAATAACATAAATTAATTATTATTTGCTTCAGTTGACAAACCATTTGGATCCCACCCCTCTCGTTACCTCACTGTGCATGCTGTTTATATAATACACCTTCACAGAATGCTGAAGAACAATCCCTGTTCCACTCAGGACTTTATACAGACTGAAAGAAGACAGTTGTAGTTAGTTAGGCACATACAGTAATACATTTCTGCAGACTTGGAAGCATTAGACATTGCTGAAAACTAAAGGAAATCTAAAAACTCAGCAATTTAAACATGGATGTACACGTGGTGACTTGCTAGAACCATGAGGCTGAATAAAGTATGTGATGAAAAACATTTTCCCTAAGGTTTTCGCTAAAGTGCTATAAGCTGATTCCCTCACTAGCAGCGCCTTGGTTTGGGCACACAAAAGTTATTAAGTTGTTTGTCATGACACGATTCTTGTGAGTTCTTCCACTATTTTGTTAAAGATGTTCCCTATATCTTTGGCATTCTATTATTTGTTCAACAAGCCACTCTGACTTTAAACATAGACGTGGTAGTTCATGCTCAACAACTAGTACATTTCAGTTAATAAAACCTGCAGGAGAACATCTATTTACATAATATCGATTAACCTTGTATTCTAAGTGTGCCATGTTAGTGTGTGGAGGGCTTTTTATGACCGATTAAAAGAAGATACATATAAAAAAAATGCAAATGTCCACTCATAAAACATTGCACATAAAGTGAATTGGAAGTTGCATAATTGTACGACTAAGATTTATCATTCAGAATACTCTGTAAGAATCTGGAATGCTTAATATGATTTTGTTGCTTTATTTTTGTAAGTTTATAAATTTTCACACAAAAAAAGACAAAACGGGGGAAAATATTGGAAAGGAAGGCAACTTGTGCAACTTGATATTTTTGTCGAAGTCACCATATTCATAGTAAAAGTCTATATTTGAGGACTCTAAAGTGGAAAACAATGTATACAACAACAACTACATTTTTAGTTGTCCATAAATGTTGATTTATGTCAGGCCTTTTTCCCTGCAGTACTGTCGTCAAAGTCCCAAGGACATACATCAGCCTTTTTCCCGCCACTTACAACCCCCCCTTTGGGATTTGGATTACTCTGTTTCGCTGCAGAAGTACCCTTGTCTGTTCCTTTTTTCTCTGATGCATCCTCATAATCCCACGGACAGACTTCAACCGGCTTCCCTTTAACTGCTCCAACATTTGCACTTTTCCGTTTTTCTACCATTGGCACTTCCTGACTACTCTCCACTTCCCAAGGGCACACCTCCGTCATTTTGGATTGGCTCATATGTTTCTCTGTGGATTTACTTTTGTCCTTGGCTTTCGCTCTAAAGTTGTCATCGTCAGTGTATTTTGCCTTCTCTTTCTCCTTCTCAAAAGTTCTTGTGAAAGGTGTGCCCTTCTTTTTGGAGGGGAATTCCTTTGTTTTGGAAACTGTAGTAGGACTAGGAGTTTTCTCAGAATTGGGAGACATCGCTGGGGTGCCATAATCCCAGGGACAGACGTCAACCTTTGTAACTGGCTGGAGGAGAGAGCTGCCTGGTGATTTGCAGGGTGGTTCTGACAGAGCACCTTTCCCTTTGCTCTCCACTAGAGTAGTACACTTGTTGTGCCTAGTCTTGTCAGGTGAACAAGCTACCTCAGCCATCTTGGCAGGCTCCTCTTCAAAGACCCAAGGGCATACGTCAACCTTCTTTTTAGAGCTATCTGCTGCAGGTGGAGGCTGGTTAGACTGGATATTCTTAGCAGGTTGAGGAACCTGACTGGAGGATTGTGGCTTGGATCCCTCCACTGGGGCTTTGCTTTCACCTCCATCCTCCCAAGGGCATATGTCTGCTCGCTGGATGTCTTTAGAATGCCGGGAGCTTGTGGAGGACTGGTCACTACCTTTCTGCTTTTGCTGTTGGGGCTTGACCCCCTTGGTTCCATTTCCATGGACTGTGGTGGTTTCCTCGGGTGCTATGGAGACATGCTTCTGGATCTTGTTCTCAGAAGGTGTTGGCAGGTCCTCTACTTCCCAAGGACACACCTCTGTGAGGTCTTGTATTTCCTTGGCCTTCAATGGGTCGGAGCAGATGGTTGGCTGGCTGCCACTCACCTGCTGCTTCATGATCCCAGTTTTCGCTGCAGTCTGCTTGTACTCCACCGACTGGCTACCGATCATGTGGGGATAGCAATCGTCTTCTGATTCTGGACTTTCCTTGGTTTCTTTAGTGTTCTGTTGGATCTTCTTGCTGCTGTCTTCAACAGTCTGTGTCTTCCCTCCTGTCAAGCCCAAGGTCTTCTCTTTGGCGCTGGCGATGACGCTCAGTGACTTCTGTAGCATGGACGTTCTTGGGTGGATGGGCTTCTTGTCTTGTGTCAGGTTATGAGCACTGGCCGACTTGCAGACCAAGGGAACGTTCTCAGTCAATTCGCTCACAGCATCAATCTTCTCATTGGACTTCTTCTTGACCAGCTTTTTGCCCATCAGGGTGTCTATAAGGGATCCCTCAGTGGTCATAACCTCCATCTTGTCAGTAGCAGAGCTGCTGGAGTCCTCGCTCTGGTCGCGGACATGGTCGTAGCTACTGTGCGACTTCTTCAGGGTGAAGACCTTGCTCTTCAGGGACTCCTCTTTGGCAGGCTTCCCCAGATGAGAGGGGTCGAAGGGGTTCTTCCTCAAGACGCAGATGCTGTTGCGATTGCTCCCATGATCGCCCCCTTCCTTGTCTTCACGGCTGCACTGCCGGTGTACCGTCTCTGGGATCTCCGTAATGCGTCTCATCAAGGAACGACCCAGTCCCTTCTTGGAGCTGCGCTTCTTCTGTAGGTGAGGGTTGTTGGCCAACATCTTCTTCCTCTTGTAGATCTCCAACTGGGAGTACAGTTTCTTCAGCTCCTCCTGGACATTTATTGAAAACACATAATGACAAGAATAAGACAAAAAAAATATAGTTATTAAAATGAATTAATATGACTAATAGTGATCTGGGCCCGGTTTCCCGATAGCGATGCAGTGTTTCAAGTGTTTTAACGATGCATCAATTGTATACAGAACATGCACATTTGAATTTGAAACACAAACAGTGCTTAAACTACGGACAGTGCTTCAACGATGTACTACAGTGTATAACATGCTCTTTGACATAAATAAAAGACAGGTTTTGGACAGTATGAAAGATGCAATAGGCAGAAATCGCTCCGCCATTTCCTGGTTGCTAAAACTGTAATAGTTCATCTAATTTCAGTTTATGTGAAAAAACAAGCAGTCGTTGTATAGAGAATCATTGTACCATCTAAACTGCTGTGAAACATATTTTCCATAACCATTTTCTTTCAGCTGTTTAAAGTTGGTGTACAAAACCGAAAAGATGAAAAAATGAAACCTAAGCATGGGTAGCATACAAATAGCGCGCATATAATAGATCTACCACTTCTTAGACTTGGTTTCAATGCGAATGACAGATCTATAACTCAACATCTATGTGCATTTGGTCGGGTCGCCCAAAAAGGTTACATATTGCCGCTTTAAATAAGGAAACTGGAGTGTGCTTTATTGTTAGGTCTGAATAGCCTTGAGCATTGGTCTTGAATTTAATGTATTGACTGCTCTCTCAAGCAGGATTTTAGGAGATCTTATCTCTCGCTCTGATAAATAGACTTGGACAATGTGCTCAAGTCTTAGTCAAGAGAATTCTTCAGCTCTAACAAACAAACGGAAACCTCTGCACACGTTGATACGTTTTTCCCCAAAGACTGTTGCTAGACCTTACGTCTGCAAAAATCATTATTTTTGCCACAGTCAAAGGACAAGGATTCAAAACGTACTGTATCAACAAGGTTATGCAATTGAATGAGAGAATTTATTTAAAAAATGGAAAGGGAAAGTTGCTCACCCGGATGTCCTCCGGATCCAGACTGTGTTCGCTCCAGGCTGATGTTATGCTGCTGTTGAGGTAAGATCCAGAGCGACCCATGTCCAATTCATCCTCATAGGCCTCAGAGGCAATATCATCTCTCATGTGAGTACCATGAAACAGAAACTGTAGTCGACAAAAAAGAGTGCAATGACTTAGTTTGATTTGGTTTCGATGTATAATAGCAAAGTAATGCTATGCTCAGAATGAGAGGTTTACCTTGGGGACAATCATTAGCCCCAGAGTGACAGTTACAGTCAGGTGGGTGTGAGCAAACCATAGTAGCAGCATCCAGTCTGGGTGGAGCTCAGGTGCAAGAGTAAACCTGTACAGAGAGAGAGAGAGAAAGAGAACAAGAGAGAGAGAAACAGAGAGAGAAATAGAGAGAGAAACAGAGAGAGAAATAGAGAGAAAGAGAGAGAAAGAGAGAGAAATTTAGAAATAGAGAGCAAGAGAAAGAGAGCGAGAGAAAGTGAAATAGCAAGAGAGAACGAGAGAGAATGAGAGAGAGAGAGAGAGAGAGTGAAAGAGAACGAAAGAGAAAGAGAAAAATAGTGAGAGAAAGAGAAATAGTGAGAGAGAACGATAGACAGAGAGAGAGAATGAGAGAGAGAGAAAGATAAAGAGAGAGTGAATTAGTGAGTGTGAGAGAGAGAATGACAGAGAGAGAGCGAGAGAGAGAGAAAAAGAGAGAGATGGCAAGCAAAAAAAAAGTTTTTTAATTGAGTGTGAAAATGTACAAAAACAGAACTGTAATAAAAAACACATTACAAGACATACAGTAGGACCCGGTTCTATATTTAGCAGAGGTTGTGTTGGGTTACAGATGAGATTCCCATTTGAATAATGCTATGCAGAGTCATTAATCATAGAGCTCATTGAGAAATCCACAGAGGGTTGGCATCTGCCTCACTGACAGTTTGCAGAGAAGAAATTGGGCCTGTTAGTTACAGTACACAATGTCACCGTTAGCATGTTTTTATTCGATAGCTGATCCATACATGTAATATTTAATAGATTGTGGCAGGCAGTGTTATTTCTTTCTAGCTGTAAACCTAACCCATAAACAAAAATTAATTGGCAGGAACATTATAGCGTGACAGAAAAAACTGCTGATTCTAAGCATCACACTAAACACATAATGCATGTTGCAGAATTTAAGTGAATGACAGTGGTTTTTGTGTACTGTATCAATAACAAATGTATTTTTGTGCTGCAGTAAACCTCTCAGACACAGACAGTGTGAGAGACATAGACAGGATATAAGATGTTCATTTTAAACCAAACTCTGTCTGGGCATGAACATATTTCATTCCACTGCTTGGAGTGGTTTATCCATGCTGATTACTGCCTCAGTAATCCATTTCCCATCAGGGAGATTGTCTTCACCTTGGATTGTTACAGTATAGGACACTGATTCGCTCTGATTTAGAAGAAGCAGCTTGTTAACTTCCCACTGGGCACACACTGGTTGAATCAACGTTGTTTCCATGTCATTTCAATGAAACGACGTGGAACCAACATAGAATAGAGGTTGAATTTATGTCTGTGTCCAGTGGGTTCCTTGCTGAACTGTATTAAAAAAGGCATTTTGAGGCAGCAACAAAATTGATTACAGATCCACTGCACATCTATTTTCAACTGACTTCTGGACTGACGATCAAGGAGAAAACATACTAACAGTTTCCAGAGTGACCAAAATGTAATAGTGGAATAGTGCTTTAATTGCAGTAGCTAGTGTTGTAATTCAGCTTGGTCTCATTAGACATAACATAGTACATGTAAATCCGGGACACTGAAATGAGTGTGATACTGAATGTTAAGTTTGGTATGGTTACATAAGACAGAAGGTTACTTAAGGCAAAAACTAAAACTTTTAAACTACTTAGCATGTTAGATAATCCTTCCCCTAACACTAACCTTTACCCTTTTAGCTAACCTTCACCTACCCCTAATCTTAAACATTTAACCAAACTCCTAACCTTAACCCTAACCCCTAACCAAGCTAACGTTAGCCCGCTAGCTAACATTAGCATTAGCCACCTAGCTAACATTAGCCACAACAAATTTGAATTCGTAACATATCATACGTTTTTCAAATTCGTAACATATGGTACATTTAGCAAATTAGTAACATATTGTACGTTTAGCAAATTCGTAACATATCATACAAAATGGATGATGGATATCCACAAGTTAATACAAATCATACGAAATGTAACATATCATACTAAATGGAGTGTCCTCGGATTTACGTACAGAATAATACCAAATGCTCTGAGACCAGGTAGAGTGATAAGGAGGCATGTTCTGTCACACAGTAATTTAACCACTTGAAAGCCTACATCCCAGTAAATGGCATCCAGCAGGCTCATTACTTGGCAGGAGTTGGTAAATTGTTATTTAATGTACAGTTAAAGTTGTGGTAGCTAAAAACAATGAGGGGAGGCTAAGGTCTAGAGAGAACGGGTGGTACATTTTCAAGAGTGTTTCCCAAAACACCTCATTAAGAAAACATTCAATAAAATCATTGGTAGAGCTTAGAGTAAATTTGTGGATTATGAAATAATCACAAATAATGATCTGAACACTTAGAACAGAGAGTTCGCTAATTGCCCCTACAGATGCCACAGGAAGTCTCCTTGACTTAACTGGCCACAGTGGGACCACATGCAGGTTCTATGAGTAACAGCCATAGATTGTGTTAGCTCTAACAAGCCCATGCGGTACTCCCTGGTGACAAGCTCTCAGCATTTCCCAAACAGACAAGACACATTTTTGCATTTACGTTGGGCCTCGTCTTGCTTTTAGCTGCTGAAACCATCCCAATGCCATAACAGAAGTCGAACGCCACCATAAACACACGCTGGCTGTCAAATTTCCAGCTACTACAGGTAGCCTAGCTCTTAGAGTGTTGGGCCAGCAACTGAAAGGTCACTAGTTTAAATCCTTGAGCTGACAAGGTGAAAAATATGTTGATGTGCCCTTGAGCAATGCACTTAACCCTAATTGTTTCAGGGTTGCCGTTGATAATGGCTGGTATTGACCCCACTCTAAGGGTGTCTCAGGGGGAGTTGGGATATGCAAAAAACACATTTCCACAGAACAAACATAACAGACCGGTTAAAAGGTAAACCTCCATGCCTTCCCATCCTATTTGTGGCAAACATTGGCGGGGCAATTTTTCTGTCATTCCTGTTAACGTCTAACTGAAATGATGCTGCCAATAGCTCTGAATATCTATGGTGTGTCAAAACATAAATCATGTTGACGTGCCTAATGACTGAATAATCTGATGTAGCTGAGCTCTCAATAAGTAGGATTCCAACTGGGAATGGGTTTGGTGGTGTCAGCTGAAACGGCGCAACATCTAATTTAGGATGTCTAGTACTTGATACATAGGCTACATGGAAAGAAGAGGGTAGTCTTGGAGACAATAACAAAACTCCCCTTTGAAACGCATAGAGATACTAAACTTGTGGCTCATTGGATATCGTTGCAAATTGGTGGACAGCAATAGGCAAGGCAACAGTGAGTGACAAGGAAGTGTCAGATTGTTTACATATAAAACATATTAAAGTCCACAATGTGTAATATTCAATGCATATACTTATCTCTAAATATAGCTAAATATGACAAAAATAAACACACATCCACGCTGTCATATCTCTCCCCACCACAGGTTGGGATCTACCTAATAACATGGAAGATGGCAGACAGGACGAGCTCGTTGTGGAGGGCGATGGCCATGTAACGGGGCTCATGGAAGGCCGACGGCACCGTCCTCACGGTGTAGCACAGATACACTCCCCACAGCAGGAACAGGAACTCCGCTGTGGGACAAACATGAAGAAGGACATAGAGAACTTCAACACAATGGGAGCTATATAGCTACTGTAGGAAAGGCATTCAAGCGTAAATCAGCAGTAGCAATAATAACAAGGCCCTCTCCCCGCCCCTATTTCGGTAAAAAGCTGAGTTATGGAGCCGAAGAAACGTAACCACAGTCAAATTCATAGATAGAGCTATGGATGCAAGGACTGACATCCGTGCTATGAAAATTATAGTTTTAAGCATTTTTTGACACTATATAGTGTTTGTTTATATGTACTTTGTTTACAAACATTGGAGTGAAACAAGCTTATAATATGAGTTCTGGTGGGATACAACAGTTAACTAAACTCATGAGACATTGATAAGGTATATTCTTCAAAATGTGGCAACTGCTGATTGTCCTTTAAAATAGATAGATTGAATACTTGATATATACCCTGGGGGAAAGACATAAGAGTAACAACAAGCTATACATACACAAAGCCTGTGCATCATGCGTGGAATGCAAAGGAATGGGAGGTTTCACCCTTAAATGCTCCCCTCCTCACCTTAGCAGTATTACTATCAACATCGGCCACCCATGCACTCCACAGTTGACTGATTTCATGGACTCAGGGCAATATAGATTGTCTAACACTGGCATGTTGAAAAATGACATGTTCAATAAATGCAATGAAAATGCAAACCTGCTCCTACTGGCTGTATTCTCTAGACACTCCATGACTTGTCCAAGGTTTTCTATATCTTCCCCAACCCGCCTTGTTTTCTGGGTGTAGCTTAGCCGGCTTGACAGCAATAAACGTCTGCCGTTCCCATGAATAGTTGTCACCATTATTTTAACATTCACGTTGCTTGTCTGCATGAATGGAAGTGCTCCAAGGTCTGACAGAGGCCTATAGTACGTGCCTTACACAGCAGGATAAACACTATTGAGTGCCATAGCTCACTCAAAATGCCATTTGTTATGTTTATCTAAGGACTAAGATCCATCAAGAGCTCTGACAGGCTGTAATCTACCATGGCCCTGGGTAGATATTTAGGTCTACATCAATAAACAACAACACAAAATGGCCGCCCTGTGTGTCCTACTGTATAGTTGAGTCGTTCCGCGAAATGAGTCCCTTTAGGGTAGTGTAACTCACCTTATTTTAACATTCTGTCATAACGAGCACATATTCAACTTAATAAGTAAAATAAAAAAATGACTATAGTAAGTGTCTAATAAGTGCCAAATAAAGTCATAGGGTTGACCGTAACAGGGTTGATGATTTAATCTTAAATCAGCCATGAATCCCCTTGTTATAGAGGGAATGCAAGCTTGTTGTGTGCAACAGGGAGGGGCAATTGAATGTACAGCTTCACAAAAAAAATGTATGCGTTAAAACATTTCTAGTCTGTCTATCTATGGGTAACAGGGTTGATGTGTTATGCTCGGCCCGCTCAGTTTTTCACCACAAAACACAAGAAAATGTCCATAAAAGAGTTGAATCAGCTCACCTGCTTTTAGATTATGCTTTGACTATTACAGTGCCTTCAGAAAGTATTCCCACCCCTTAACTTTTTCCACATTTTATTTTGTTACAAGGTGGGATTAAAATGGATTGAATTGTAATTTTTTTTTGTCAACGATATACATAGAATACTCTCTAATGTCAAAGTGGAAGAAAAATTGTAACATTTGTAAAAAAAATAAAATATATATATATATATATATATATATATATATATATACACTACCGTTCAAACGTTTGGGGTCACTTAGAAATGTCCTTGATTTTGAAAGAAAAACTTTTTTTTTTGTCCATTAAAATAACATCAAATACAGTGTAGACATTGTTAAAGTTGTATTGTAGCTGGAAATGGCTGATTTTTAATGGAATATCTACATAGGCGTACAGAGGCCCATTATCAGCAACCGTCACTCCTGTGTTCCAATTGCACATTGTGTTAGCTAATCCAAGTTTATCATTTTAAAAGGCTAATTGATCATTAGAAAAACCTTTTGCAATTATGTTAGCACAGCTGAAAACTGTTGTCCTGATTAAAGAAGCAATACAACTGGCCTTCTTTATACTAGTTGAGTATCTGGAGCATCAGCATTTGTGGGTTTGATTACAGGCTCAAAATGGCCAGAAACAAATAACTTTCTTCTGAAAGTTGTCAGTCTATTCTTGTTCTGAGAAATGAAGGCTATTCCATGCGAGAAATTGCCAAGAAACGGAAGAGCTCGTACACCGCTGTGTACTACTCCCTTCACAGAACAGTGCAAACTGGCTCTAACTAGAATAGAAAGAAGAGTGGAGGCCCCGGTGCACAACTGTGCAAGAGAACAAGTACATTAGTGTCTAGTTTGAGAAACAGCCGCCTCACAAGTCCTCAACTGGCAGCTTCATTAAATAGTACCCGCAAACACCAGTCTCAACATCAACAGTGAAGAGGCGACTCCGGGATGTTGGCTTTCTCGGCAGAGTTGCAAAGAAAAAGCCATATCTCAGACTGGCCAATAAAATTAAAAGATTAAGATGGGCAAAAGAACACAGATACTGGACAGAGGAACTCTGCCTAGAAGGCCAGCATCCCAGAGTCGCCTGTTCACTGTTGTACTTGAGACTATAAAATAAACACTAATATATCTTGAATACATAAGTATTCAACCCCCTGAGTTAATACATGTTAGAATCCCCTTTGGCAGCGATTACAGCTATGAGTCTTTCTGGGTAAGTCTAAGAGCTTTGCACACCTGGATTGTACAATATTCGCACATTATTCTTTTAAAATGTCTTCAAGCTCTGTCAAGTTCCTCTTGTCAAAAATAATATCCCAAATGCCCCAGGGCAGTCATTGGGGACATTGCCTTGTGTAGGGCGCTGTCTTTCGAATGGGATATTAAACGGGTGTCCTGACTCTCTGTGGTCACTAAAGATCCCATGGCACTTATCGTAAGAGTAGGGGTGTTAACCCCGGTGACCTGGCTAAATTCCCCCCTCTGGCCCTCATACCATCATGGCCAACTTATCGTCCCCAGCTTCCAATTGGCTCATTCATCCCCCTCCTCTCCCCTGGAACTATTCCCCACTTCGTTGCTGTAAAGGAGAATATGTTCACAGTCAATTTACCTGCTAAAATAAGGGTTAAATAAGTTAATTTCTAGACACCATTTTCAAGTCCTGCCATAGATTTTCAAGCCGATTTAAGTAAAAACTTTAACTAGGCCACTCAGCAACATTCAATGTCGTCATGGTAAGCAACTGCAGTGTATATTTGGCCTTTTGTTTAAAGTTATTGTCATAATGAAATGTGAATTTGTTTCCCAATGTCTGTTGGATAGCAGACTGAACCAGGTTTCTCTTTAGGATATTGCTGTGCTTAGCTCTATTCTGTTTTTTTCCCCAAAAAAACTCCCTAGTCCTTGCCATTGACAAGCATACTTATAAAAGCATACCCATAACATGATGCAGCCACAACCATGCTTGAAAATATGAAGAGGGGTACTCAGTGATTCAGTGGGGGAAAAAAGTATTTGATCCCGTGTTGATTTTGTACGTTTGCCCACTTACAAAGAAATGATCAGTCTATAATTTTAATAATAGGTTTATTTGAACAGTGAGAGACAGAATAACAACAAAAAAATCCAGAAAAACGCATGTCAAAAATGTTATAAAATGATTTGCATTTTAATGAGGGAAATAAGTATTTGACCCCTCTGCAAAACATGACTTAGTACTTGGTGGAAAAAGCCTTGTTGACAATCACAGAGGTCAGACGTTTGTAGTTGGCCACCAGGTTCGCACACATCTCAGGAGGGATTTTGTCCCACTCCTCTTTGCAGATCCTCTCCAAGTCATTAAGGTTTCGAGGCTGACGTTTAGCAACTCGAACCTTCAGCTCCCTCCACAGATTTTCTATGGGATTAAGGTCTGGAGACTGGCTAGGCCACTCCAGGACCTTAATGTGCTTCTTCTTGAGCCACTCCTTTGTTGCCTTGGCCGTGTGTTTTGGGT
The DNA here is from genome assembly GCF_965601325.2 of Salmo salar. Classification (NCBI taxonomy): domain Eukaryota; kingdom Metazoa; phylum Chordata; class Actinopteri; order Salmoniformes; family Salmonidae; genus Salmo; species Salmo salar. The sequence goes on along the minus strand of NC_138319.1, from coordinate 17,467,337 downwards.
CATTGTCATGCTGGAACACCCATCCACGACCCATTTTCAATGCCCTGGCTGAGGGAAGGAGGTTCTCACCCAAGATTAGACGGTACATGGCCCCGTCCATCGTCCCTTTGATGCGGTGAAGTTGTCCTGTCCCCTTAGCAGAAAAATACCTCCAAAGCATAATGTTTCCACCTCCATGTTTGACAGTGGAGATGGTGTTCTTGGGGTCATAGGCAGCATTCCTCCTCCTCCAAACACGGCGAGTTGAGTTGATGTCAAAGAGCTCCATTTTGGTCTCATCTGACCACAACACTTTCAACAGTTGTCCTCTGAGTCATTCAGATGTTCATTGGCAAACTTCAGATGGGCATGTATATGTATTCTTGAGCAGGGGGACCTTGCGGGCGCTGCAGGATTTCAGTCCTTCACGTGTTACTGCAGTGTGTTACCAATTGTTTTCTTGGTGACTATGGTCCCAGCTGCCTTGAGATCATTGACAAGATCCCCCCGTGTAGTTCTGGGCTGATTCCTCACCGTTCTCATGATCATTGCAACTCCACGAGGTGAGATCTTGCATGGAGCCCCAGGCCGAGGGAGATTGACAGGTCTTTTGTGTTTCTTCCATTTGCGAATAATCGCACCAAATGTTGTCACCTTCTCACCAAGCTGGTTGGCGATGGTCTTGTAGCCCATTCCACCCTTGTGTAGGTCTACAATCTTGTCCCTGACATCCTTGGAGAGCTCTTTGGTCTTGGCCATGGTGGAGAGTTTGGAATCTGATTGATTGATTGCTTCTGTGGACAGGTGTCTTTTTTACAGGTAACAAGCTGCAGTTAGGAGCACTCCCTTTAAGAGTGTGCTCCTAATCTCAGCTCGTTACCTATGTAAAAGACACCTGGGAGCCAGAAATCTTTCTAATTGAGAGGGGGTCAAGTACTTATTTCCCTCATTAAAATGCAAATCAATTTATAACATTTTTGACATGCGTTTTTCTGGATATTTTTGTTGTTATTCTGTCTCTCACTGTTCAAATAAACCTACCATTAAAATTATAGACTGATCCTTTCTTTGTCAGTGGGCAAATGTACAAAATCAGCAGGGATCAAATACTTTTTCCCCCACTGTATGTTGTGTTGGATTTGCCCCAAACATAATGCTTTGTATTCGAGACATAAAGTGCATTTCTTTGCCATGTTTTTTGCAGTTTTACTTCAGTGCCTTATTACACACAGAACGTATGTTTTGGAATATTTTTATTCTGTACAAGCTATTTTTATTTTCACTCTGTTGTTTATGGTTAGTATTGTGGAGTAACTTCAATGTTGTTGATCCATCCTCAGCTTTCTCTTATCACAGCCATTAAACTCTGTCACTGTTGTAAAGTCACCATTTGGATCATGGTGAAATCCCTGAGCAGTTTCCTTCCTCTCCGGCAACTGAGGAAGGATGCCTGTATCTTTGTAGTGACTGGGTGCATTGATACACCATCCGAAGTGTAATTAATACCTTCACCATGCTCAAAGGGATATTCAATGTCAGTATTTTTTTTCTCCATCTACTAATAGGTGCCCATCTTTGTGAGGTATTGGAAAACCTCCCTGGTCGTTGAATTTGTGTTTGAAATTCACTGCTCGACTGAGGGACCCTTCACTGCTCGAATGAGGTAGTCATTCAAAAGCATGTTAAACAGCATTACTGCATAGAGTAAGTCCAGGCAACTTATTATGTGACTTGTTAAGCACATTTTTACTCCTGAATTTAGGTTTGCCATAAGAAAGAGGTTGAATACTTTTTGACTCAAGACATTTCAGCTTTTCATTTTTTTATATTTTTTAAATATTTGTTAAAATGTAAAATAACATGATTCCACTTTTGACATTATGGGGTATTGTGTGTAGGCCAGTGATACACAATCTCATTTTAATCCATTATAAATGCAGGCTTTAACCCAACAAAATGTGGGAAAAGTCAAGGGGTGGGGATACTTTCTGAAGGCACTGTAGATGTCATATCAAATCAAATTTTATTTGTCACATGCGCCGAATACAACAGGTGTATACCTTACTGTGAAATGCTTACAAGCCCTTAACCAACAATGCAGTTCAAGAAAGAGTGTTAATGAAACATTTACTAAATAAACCAAGGTAAAAAAATAATTCAATCAATCAAAAAGTAACCCAAGAAATGTACATAACAATAACGATGCTTTATACAGGGGGTACCGGTAGAGAGGGAATGTGCGGGGGTAGAGGTTAGTCGAGGTAATTTGTAAAGTGAATATATGGGGGGGGGGGGGGGGGGGGGGGGTCAATGTCAATAGTCTGGTTGGCAATTTGATTAGATGTTCAGCAGTCTTATGGCTTGGGGCTAGAAGCTGCTAAGGATCCTTTTGGTCCAAGATTTGACAATCCAGTACCGCTTGCTGTGCGGTAGCAGAGAGAATTTGTAGGCCTTCCTATGACACCGCCTAGTATATATAGCCTAGATGTCAAGAAGCCTGGCCCCAGTGATGTACTGGGCCGTACGAACTACCCTCTGTAGTGCCTTACGGTCAAAGGCCAATGTAATCAAAGGCAAATGTCAAATCAAATAACATATTATTAGTCACATGCACCGAATACAACAGTGAAATGCTTACTTACGAGCCCCTAACCAACAATGCAGTTTCAAAAAAATATGAATAAGAATAAGAAATAAAAGTAACAAGTGATAAAAGAGACTAAAGATGCCAAGCTTTTAGAGACAGGTGAGTGGACCAGATATAAGTAATCAGATACGTCATCAGAGCACGCAACAAAACATTGAACTGTCTACACTCGGTTTGCTGTTTATATTAAAACATTTTCATTAAATCGATTTTAATCCGAACAAAAGTTTTGTTGCTAAGGATTCCACAACGCGGTTAGCCTTTACGGCTGGGACTGCAAGTTTGTGTTCCTTTTTTGCGTGGATTCCGCAAATGCTAGCTGGCTGTACTACACCTGCCAACACCTGTCGTCGTCGTGGGAAAGACTCATTGTTATCTTTTCGTAAAACAACTAGTTGCAGTAAAGAGCCAATCTGGATACTAAGGAGATCCTGAGGGAAATCGACGAGTACCAACAGCTTTACGCTATGGAGGAACAACATACTCCATCATGGAAAGATCCGACGACCTCACAAAATAACTTTAACCCGACAAAAAAAAGAAAAACAGATTAATCTACAGACACGGACTATTTACTTCCCATTGAGGTAGAGGCTAGTGCTCTGGCTGGAATCCATGCAACACTAGAAAAGTTGTGTGAGGAGGTAGCAGGGCTGAGGGGGAGTTTGGAGTTCAGCCAGAGTGAAATTCTCATGCTCCAAAGAGAAAACAAGACACTCACAGCCAAGGTAAAAATCCACGATTCCAACATGGATTGTCTACTCAGGGAAAACAGGGTGATGAAGGAGTCGCTACTAGACATACAAAGTCATAGCATGCGTGAAAATCATATTTATTCTGAGATTCCTGAGGACGCATCCAATAATCCAGAGGGCGCAATCAGAGAATTCATGCAATCCGCATTGAAACTTCCTATAGAGACTGTTAGTAAGGTGGCTTTCCACCGAGTACACAGACTTGGAGCTCGGAGCAACAAGACCAAGGGTCCCCGCCGATCATCGCAAAATTTGAACACTACCAACAAAAGGAGCTGATCAAAAGCAGGGGAAGGGAGCTTAAAGGGATGAAATTCGGTCTCAATGACCAATTTCCAAGGGAGATAAACGAACATTGTAAGAGACTGTATCCGGTACAAAGATAACAAAGGGAGAATGGTAGACGTGCCTTTATCATTGTGGATAAACTCTTTATAGATGGACAGCTATTCTGAGACAGCTCCATAACACCGCGGCTGTACTAAATTCTATGGGACTTCAGGTTACGAAAAAAAAAGAAGGTATGGGAACTGTAAAAATATCAGAACATTATGAAGTGGATATGAACACATGTACTCAATTACATGCTTGCTTACACATACAGACTTATACATACACACACACACCTGATCTCGCTCTCTTCTCTCACTCTCTCTTTCTCTCTTTTCTCTTCTCTCCCTCTCTCTATTGTCGAGAACAGCTTTATAATTGAATGTGTTTATTGTTTGTCTGTCTTTTTTATGTATTTGTCTACAAGTTTATATATGGTTACAACAAACAAGGGGAAGATATCAGAATAGGGGCATTGGAGAATAATAACATATTGTACGGAATACATTTGTACTGTAGTGAAGCCGTCTCTAGAGTAATGCAAGGTCTCTTTCATGGTCATGTGAAACGTTAATTGCTATGGAAATGCTGGGATGTGTTTTTCAATTATGTTAAAGGTAATTATGATGCAACTATGATGGTGATACGATATGGATTACAATTATCATCATGAATATTAAGGCTATACGCACTACATGTTACACACATAGACACTCAACCATGCAAATTGGCAGTTATTATTTATTTAGACATCACACATTGTAGTCTTATACAGACATCGTACACACTCACTATATCACATCCAATATCATACACATCAACCTACTCAGATATGCTACACAAATAATATCTTGTCTCAATTTTCTAACATCTGTGGCATTGGCTAACAGGCAAACAGGCAAGGGAATAAAACAAATATTGCTAGAACCTATTTCTTGAATTCTAAATATCAGACATTTGAAAGCTCTAGTTTTGACCTTCATAATACCTCTGATGGCAGTAACTTTACAAGCACTAATTATGGTAAGTAGGACTGGATTTTATTTATAAATGCCTGGATTTTTTTCAATTTCGGTAATTCTCTTATAAAATAGGTAAAAATAATGTATAGCAACCCTAGGAGTAAAATAGTAAATAACGGCTACTTCTCAGAGAGTTTTATATTGTCAAGAGGAGTTAAACAAGGGTGTCCGCTGTCATCATATCTATGCGTTATGGCCAACGAAATGCTAGCTATTATAATCAGATCCAATAACAATAATCAGATCCAATAACATTAGAGGATTAGAAATCCAAGGCTTAAAAACAAAGGTGTCCATGTATGCCGATGACTCAAGTTTTATATTAAGTCCTCAAGCTAGATCCCTGCAATGTCTCATTGAAGATCTAGATAACTTTTCTGTACTCTCTGGACTAAAACCTAATTATGATAAGTGTACAATATTATGTATTGGAGCCTTAACAAATACAACTTTTACATTACCCTGCAGTTTACCTATAAAATGGGCTGATGGTGAAGTAGACATACTCTGGATTCATATCACAAAAGATATAAATAAGCTCTCAACAATGAACTTCAATAGAAAACTTGTAATAATAGACAAGATCCTGAAACCATGGAGAAGTAAATACCTGTCTATTTATGGAAAAATTGCCATGATTAACTCCTTAGTCATATCTCAGTTTACTCACTTACTTATGGCGCTGCCTACTCCTGATGATTCGTTTTTTAAATCATATGAGCAAAAAATATTTTGCTTTATCTGGGACGCTAAACCAGACGAAATAAAACGTGCCTATCTATATAATGAATATGAATTGGGTGGGTTGATATTATTAAATATAAAAGCACTAAACCTCTCTAAAAGCTTCACTCATTCAAAAGTTTTATTTGAACCCTAATCAAGTAGATTACTAAGAAAAGCTCATCCATTGTTTAAAAATTGCCTTTTTACCTTTGTGCAGATTGCCATGTCTCATTTTCGATTAATTGAAAATTATACTTTTTTCAAAGTATCTCTCTTTTTCAAACAAGCATTGCAGAGCTGGCTACAATTTCAATTTCATCCCCCTGAAAAGGTAGAACAAATATTACAACACATATTATGGCTGAACTCAAATGTGCTGGTTGATAAAATACCTGTATTTAAGGGAAAGATGCTTGAAAAGGGTATTTTGTTCTTATATTATATTGTAAATTGGAATGGTAGAGTTATGTCCTTCATGGAGTTATCAGAATTGTACGGAAAGGTCTGCTCAATCCAAGAGTACAACCAATTGATTACAGCATTACCCCAAAAAATGGAGGAGGCAGGTGGCAGTGGGAGGAGGTAGGGAACTGGTCTGTCTGCCCAATATAAAGGATCAAAACTGGCAGAGGGATAAAATAGCATAAATAGGAAAGTATATCAGTTTCATTTGAGGACCAGGATGTCAACAACTGTGCCACTCAAATTGCAAAATCGTTGGGAATAGATTTTTGATGTACCGATTCCATGGCAGAGAGTGCATGAGTTGATATATAAAACAACACAAGATTCAAGACTTCATGCTTATCAGCTAAAATTATTATATAGAATTCTTGCCACCAACAAAATATTGAATATTTGGGGCATAAAATCATCAAAGCTCTGCAGATTTTGTTGTGAGGATACAGAATCAATAGACCATTTATTTTGGTATTGCCCTCAGGTAGACTGTTTCTGGTCTCAGGTTCAGGAATGGCTGAAAATGCATAGCATTGATCTAAAATTGACCCTAGAAATAGTACTGTTAGGAGATCTGGAGAGACCGGGGTCAGTTAATTACTAATATACTAATACTCGTAGTAAAAGTATTTATCTTCAACTTGAAATCTGTGGATTCTATTCGATTAGATAGATTGAAATTGTATGTTAAACATCACAGCATAGTTGAAAGATATGTGTTGCGTAGAAACCCGAAGTGGGTGGCCAGGAGAGATAGATGGGATGGGCTGAGGGAAGCTGAGGGTTGGTATGTGGAATTGGAGACAAGTGGGAGTGGAGTTGCTGTGTGGGAGATAGAATAATGGTTAAAGGTAAAAGTCCAAAATAAAATTTTAAAAAAGCAAAATAAAACATAATAAAAAGTACATTTGAATGACACTAAGTGGCAGTGTTTTTACAACTAATGCCGGTTTGCCTGAGGCTGATGCCGTGCAGATGTTTGTACACATGCATATACACACACTCTCATTCAAATAAACACATACAAGAACACACACATACAGGTAATAGTGCCAGACATGCACACACACATATACAGTTGGCATTGCTGTTATAATTTTAGTTGTCCTTGATGTCCTTTGTTTTAAATGTATTTCTTTTATTTTTTTGCATTGTTGTTTGCTGTTTTCTTCTGTATTTTCCTTTTTCTCTTTAGTTCATTCTCTTGGTTGTTGGTGCATTAGGGGGTTCTTGGGGGTGGGGAATGGAATTCATTGTATTTTATATTTCTCTTCCTAGGGGGGACTGTGGGAAGGGTCTCGAATGTTTGAGGGACAGCTATTGGGAAACTCAACAGCACATTGACCCTGGATGTTTCTGTGTGTCGCTATGAATGGGAATCTGTTGGATGACTGGTATGATGTAGTTTTTGAACGGCTTCACTGCAAGTATATTGTATGTTTCGAATATTTAATAAATAAAAACATTTAATAAAATTTAAAATTAAAAAAATTAATAAAAGAGCAGCAGTAAAATAACAATAGTGAGACTATATACAGGGGGGTACCGGTACAGAGTCAACGTGCGGGGGCACCGAATAGTCAAAGTAATTGAAGTAATATGTACATGTAGGTAGAGTTATTAAAGTGACTATGCATAGATGATAACAACAGAGAGTAGCTGCGGTGTAAAAGAGCTGTGGCAGGGCTTGGGATAATGGTGTTGATGTGAGCCATGACCAGCCTTTCAAAGCACTTCATTGCTACAGACGTGAGTGCTACGGTTCGGTAGTCATTTAGGCAGGTTACCTTAGTGTTCTTGGGCACAGGGACTATGATGGTCTGCTCAAAACATGTTGGTATTACAGACTCGGACAGGGAGAGGTTGAAAATGTCAGTGAAGACACTTGCCAGTAGGTCAGCGCATGCTCGCAGTACACGTCCTGGTAATCCGTCTGGCCCTGCAGCCTTGTGAATGTTGACCTGTTTAAAGGTCTTACTCATATTGGCTGCAGAGAGCGTGATCACACAGTCTTCTGGAACAGCTGGTGCTCTCATGCATGTTTCAGTGTTTTTTGCCTCGAAGCGAGCATAGAAGTAGTTTAGCTCATCTGGTAGGCTCGTGTCACTGGGCAACTCTCGGCTGTGCTTCCCTTTGTAGTCTGTAATGGTTTGCAAGCCCTGCCACAGCCGACGAGCGTCAAAGCCAGTGTAGTACAATTCGATCTTAGTCCTGTATTGATGCTTTGCCTGTTTGATGGTTCGTCGGATGGCATAGCAGGATTTCTTATAAGCGTCCGGGTTAGAGTCCCACTCCTTGCAAGCGGCAGCTCTAGCTTTTAGCTCAGTGCGGATGTTACCTGTAATCCGTGGCTTCTGGTTGGGGTATGTACTTGCGGTCACTGTGGGGATGACGTCATCGATGCACTTATTGATGAAGCCAATGACTGATGTGGTGTACTCCTCAATGTCATCGGAGGAATCACGGAACATATTCCAGTCTGTGCTAGCAAAAGAGTCATGTAGATTAGCATCTGTTTCATCTGACAACTTTTTTATTGATGGAGTCACTGGTGCTTCCTGCTTTAATTTTTGCTTGTAAGAATTATGATCAGATTTGCCAAATGGAGGGCAAGGGAGAGCTTTGTATGTGTCTCTGTGTGTGGAGTAAAGGTGGTCCAGAGTTTCTTTCCCTCTGGTTGCACATTTAACATGCTGATAGAAATTTGGTAAGACGGATTTAAGTTTCCCTGCATTAAAAGTCCCCGAACACTAGGAGTGCCGCCTCTGGGTGAGCGTTTTCCAGTTTACTTATGGCGGAATACAGCTCATTGAGTGCAGTCTGTGTGCTAGCATCAGTCTGTGGTGGTATGTAAACAGCTACGAAAAATACAGATGAAAACGCTCTAGGTAGATCGTGTGGTCTACAGCTTATCATGAGATCCTCCTTAGATATCGTGCACCAGTTGTTATTTACAAAAATACATAGTCCACCGCCCCTTGTCGTACCAGACGCCTCTGTTCTATCCTGCTGATACAGCGTATAACCAGCTAGCTGTATGTTGATAATGTCGTCGTTCAGCCACGACTCTATGAAGCATAAGATATTACAGTTTTGAATGTTGGTAGTTTAATCTTCCACGTTGGTCATCGATTTTATTTTCCAAATATTGCACGTTTGATTGCAGAATGGAAGGAAGTGGGGGTTTAATCGATCACCTACGAATTCTCAGAATGCCCTCCGTCCCCTTTTTCTCCGCCTTTTCTTCACGCAATGATGGGGATCTGGGCCTGTTACCGGGAAAGCAGTATGTCATTCATGTCGGGCTCGTCGGACTTGTTAAAGGAAAAAAGGATTTTGCCAGTTCGTGGCGAGTAATCGCAGTTCTGATGTCCATAAGTTATTTCCGGTCTTAAGAGACGATAGCAGCAACATTATGTACAAAATAAGTTAAAGAATAAGTTACAAACAACGCAAAGTAACAAACAAAAAACACAATTGGTTAGGAATATGTAAAACGTCAGCCTTCTTCTCCAGCACCATCTTGTAACGTCAACCTTCTTCTCCGGCGACATCTTTTAATGTTCAATGTTTCTTTTGAATAATAATAAAACAAATAGTTTCACCACATTAAAACAAGAGTTCAGTTCACTTCACAAGGTTGACCTTAAAATTAGGGACAGGTTATTATTTTATTCCATTAAAATGAATCGCATTAAATAAATAATAATCTACAGAAATCACTTTGTGAAAGCAACAAAATAACTAGGCTTTACAATGATGATGAAGACTTTGAGAAATGTTAGGGTTAAATGGGTTAAAATCTTCCTAGGAGGGTACACATAGATACATTTCAAAATGCTGCGTTTTGGCACTTTAGCAAGTCTTTATTTACAGTATATGTTAAAGAGAACTCTAATATAACAGGCTTTTAAAATTCAATATTGGTGCACATTTTCTACTTAAAACATCAAAACTTCTTATTGAGAAATGTAACAGTTTTTCTTGAATATTTGTGTTTTTCTGTATTTTACTTGTTTTATGTTGTATTTGATTTTTGATTTTGTCTTGTTAAATTGTATATGCAGGACTCCCTTGTGAAAGAGACCCTGGTCTCAGTGGTGACTCACTGCTTGAATAAAGGTCAAATAAAATAAAATAAAGGGACTCATTTCGTGGAACGACCCAGTTGCTCATACACAGCTTAGTGAGTCAAATTTAGCTGGACTTTGAAAACAACGCTGTGTTCCATCCTCCAGTTTTTCCCCTCTTGAACACAACGGTGTTTGGCTTCAACACAGCGTGTAATGGTTGCCCTGGGCTACACCTGTTCCACAAATGCAAAGCAGCGCCAGCGTTCTGTTTTCCTGGACCTTGGAGCATTGCTTGGACCTTAGTCAGCATATGCTTAAAACAAATCTGCTTTTCACTCTCAATTTGGGCTGACTTGCAGGCTACCTAAGGAGAGGTAATGTCTGTTGTAGGAGCACAGATAAGCGTGTAAGCCAGGGATTCCCAAACTTTATTGGCACGCTACCCTACTTTGATATTTTCTTTAAAATTGCGACCTCGCCATATAAAAATAGTGATGTTATCAAAGGCCAATGTATACTTTTTTAATTGGGGCTATAACAGTCTATTACAAATCAGTCTGGTATGAGTATAGTTTGAATTGACTGAAATGCATCAGAAAGGTATTGGGAAGTTCAGAAGATCATCAGGCAATAGTTTTGTATTACTGTATATTCTGTGTAGAATTTTTTCCCCCCGTCTGATTTAGTGCCTGGTCTTGTACGCTCTGTACTAATGAGTCCTGTGTGGCTTGAGGGTTATCAGAAGTGTTCCTGCGAGTCTTATCTTTCAGTGATGGGGTCATCACTGAAAGATGGGTTGGACAATCCTTTTCTCATCAATCAACTTGAAAAAACATATAGTTAAAAACTAGAAATCAACCAATCCTCCATTGTTAACACAATGGGAAGATGAAATGCTTTATTATCTAAATGTTGAAAGTGCGTGGGCGACGGAGAGGAACAAAATGGTGCAGTTTGAAACCATGTGGTAGAGAGTGATACGGGCGCTGGAGACTATGTTGTCGTTTGTATGTTTATGTTTGGTATTATAATTTTAAAAAATGAATCAAATCGAACAAAATCTAATAAAATCAAACAAAAATGGAATAAAATTAAATAAAATTCCCCTCCATGACTTCCTCCATGACTCACTTTCTGATTACAAAAAAATTAAATGTTCAAAAGATAGAGCCACATTTGTAGCAAGAAAACCGAAACCACTCTGTTTAATACAACCGCATCTAGCGGCTGCTGGACGTTACTGACGTGACTTCGGTTCTATGAACCAAGTGCAATTTTCCCCAAAACAACGTATTCATATAAAATATTTATGTGTTCTCTCTCTCTCTCCCACCCACCCACCCTCTCTCTCTCTCTCTCTCTCTCTCTCTCTCTCTCTCTCTCTCTCTCTCTCTCTCTCTCTGACCCCTCTGTCTCACTCTAAGTGGGGATCTTCACACATTTAAGCCATAAAATACATGATTGGCCCCCGTATCTTTAACAGGAAGCAGTAAGATCATTATGTTTCTGTCTCAATTGGTGAGAGAAAGGCGCTGGCAATTCCCGCAAGCATCACATACAAAAAATGCACTCGCTTGCAGAGTCTGCTAAGTGGCATATATTATTATCACTAACACAAAAGAGGTTTCCAGGTTAAATAAAGATTTTAAAAATATCACTTACCGACGGCCATCATGTAGTCCCAGCGATCTAGCAGGCACATGCTGAACTGGAGGCCGTCCGGGTCGGGGGTGTAGCCCACCTCGATGAGGGCCAGGTTCCTGTCCAGGTTCTGGCAGACGGCCGAGGTCCAGGCCACCAGGAACCAGCAGACGATGAGCAGGATAATGGCCAGGAGACGCAGCACCCGCCAACTGGTCATGTAGGGGATCCGCTGGGCCGTTCGCGACAGGAAAACCTTCAGGACCCTGGGGAAATGGGACAGCTCAACGTCAAGACATACAAGGAAATGTGCTGCTGTGGTGCTGCTTGTTGATTTTATTGTTGTGGTTTTATTGTCATCTTCATCTATGAATTACCATAACATTCGTCATTATAGTCACTATCATCATTCTCACTAGCATCATCATGCAATGACTTCAATGTAATGATGTACTGTAATAGTGGCATTGCTACGTCTCTTTATTCCCTTTCCTTTCCTCAAATGAACATCCATGGGGGTCATCAGAGACCGAGAGGTCCTGTTGAGTGTTTAACATCAGCCCCATCCTCATTATTAGCCCCTAAACTTCCAGACACATTGATGAATTGTCCTGTGTATCCCCCCTAATGAGCTCCTCTCAAAAATGGATCTGTGCAATGTGCTCACTTTCCCCTCCATGACTTCCTCCACGACTCACCTTCCGAGATTACTCTCGCCTAAATTCATCTCTCCTCGCCATAATTAAGAGCTTCCTTAGGTATTTTTGCCACCTTCACTTGCTGAGAACACTGCCGCTGTCGCCATTTCCGATCACGCTCCTGTATCTATTTAAATACGTCTGCCCCATGTCTCATTATCAACTGTTCACAGGGGCTCCCCCTCCACCTCTCCTCCTCTAGACCCCTCCCTCTCTCCCACAGCTAGCTTTGACTAACGGGTTTCCCTCTTTCTAGCAGCATTACTCCCTCTGTTTGTTTTCTGCCTCCTGGCCCGTCTCAGCCATTCGATAAAATGTAATAAATTGAGACCATTTGGGCCAAAGTGCTCTCTGTTTGTTTTTTTCTCCCCTCTCTTCCTCCCACACTTTAACTGGGCAAACTCTCAGTCTCGCTTAATGAGGTAGCGAATTTTTTTCTAAAGTGTGGCCTGATGAACAAGCCAAGAAACACCACTAGCTGCTCCCCGTTCTTTATAGGGGCTCTTACTTTCAGGAAGGAATTAGACATCAGTCGACCTATAATTGCGTTTATTAAAGAGTATCACAGTGGGTCAATAGGGATGAACTGGCTTGTTCAACGCGGTTGAAACAAATGTAGGTGGCTTGTGGATAAAACAAGAGATTGCACTGTAAATATGAATGCACTTATAGAACGTAATACAGACTTAAAGTGCCAGAGCACATATTCCGTTAAATTACTGTAAATTACTGTAATTGTATGTGCCAGACTTTGTCTCATCTGCAGTGAAATATCTTTTTAGTCCAGGAGTAGGCTTAATCTACTGTAGGTCCTGGAAATCGGCCCTCGGGGTATATCCTTTCCATTGTTTTCCCTTTCCTTTAGTTCATTACCATTGCAGATGAGACAGACTTTGAAAGCTGGCAGAATGGCCCTTACAGCATTCCATTTGATTCATGTTCAGAGTAAACCAGATCCTTGAGTAACACCCTGAACTCTAAAGCTGGCAGAACACAGGCAGGATGTGATTGGCTATGTTCAACCTTTGCTTCTTTCTTCCAGTACACAATCAACTACAGTAGAATCCTTCCCTTCGTCTGTCAGTGCACATCTTTCTCTGGTGTTCCCAGGACATTGATATTGGGTTGTCCCTGTCAAGTAGGACAGCCCCAGTCACCTAGAGAGGGATGTGACATCAAATAACATGGCTATCTAGAAACTGCCAGCGAATCACCCTGTTTATTTATGAAAATGAAAAAAAATCTATAAATAAACAGGGTGATTCATTGGCAGTTTCTAGATAGCCATGTTATTATGTGTGTGTGGGTGTATGTGTGTATGTGTGTGCGTGTGCGTGTGTGCGTAGAATATACTCTGTTACACATGCGCGTGCATGAGTGTTTTCCACTGCATGCAACCCTGTAAAAAGCCATCAATCAAGTGCTTTCCAGAGTCCCTTTCTTGGGACATGACTCTCATCCTAAAGTAATTACTCAGCAGGTAGCAATATAACATAATTTATCCCATGCCTGGTTAATAGTAATGATTACACATGGTAAACGAGTACCTGTAGAGCTTTAGGGTCACTGTCCCATAGACTGTGGTGAATCCCAACAGGCGAACCCATCTCAACAAGATACAGCGGAATACACTCGGCTGGAAATACAGAATGACCACCTGCATGCAAACAGAGAGAGAACATAAGTGTAAATTACAATCATTTCTGTTTATGTGATTATGCTGCTATGGTGTCCATATTAGGACAGTGACATAAAATAAAATCATACCAAATGGTATTGGTAACAAATCGTCCTTGACCTTTGAAGGATGGAAGGACTGCTAAATAACACAAACCTTATTTTCCATGTACTGTACGGGATAGTTTGCAAAATGTCAAAATAAGTTCCTGGAATACCCCTGCTGTTCCTGTTATGCTTTAGAATGTTAATGTGGTCAGAGGTCAAATAAACACAGAGTGAAGTGGTGAGACATGGCCTACATTCAACTTCTAAGGGTGACTTTTAAAGTATAGTCGTGTAATCTGAATTGTGTCCATTCAACCAACAAGCCAACAATTCACTTTCTGTATGAAGTGCCTTCAGAAAATATTCATACCCCTTGACTTATTCCACATTTTATTTTACAGCATGAATTCAAAATTGATTAAATGTGGGTTTTATCTCACCCATCTACACACAATACCCCATAATGATAATGTGAAAGCAGATTTTAGACATTTTAGCGAATTTTTTTGAAGAATTAAATACAGAAATATCTAATTTACATAAGTATTCACACCACTGAGTCAATACTTTGTAGAAGCACCTTTGGCGGTCATTACAGCTGTGAGTCTTTTTGGGAAGTCTCTCAGAGCTTTGCACATCTGGATTGTACAATATTTGCACATCATTTTTTTTCAAGCTCTGTCAAGTTGATTGTTGATCATTGCTAGACAGCCATTTTCAAGTCTTGCCATAGATTTTGAAGCCGATTTAAGTCAACTGCAATTAGGCCACTTAGGAACATCAATATTGACTTGTTAAGCAACTCCAGTGTAGATTTGGCATAGTGTTTTAGGTTATTGTCCTGCTGAAAGGTGAATTTGTCTGCCAGTGTATGTTGGAAAGCATAAACTGAACCAGCTTTTCCTTTAGAATATTGCCTGTGCTTATAGCTGTATTCCGTTTCATTTATCAACAACAAAAAAACTCCCTAGTCCTTGCCGATGACAAGCATACCCATAACATGATGCAGCCACCAGCATGCCTGAAAATATTTAAAGTGGTACTCAGTGATGTATTGTGTTGGATTTGCCCCAAACATAATGTTTTGTATTCAGGACATAACATTAATTTATTTGTCACATTTTATGCAGGTTTACTTTAGAGCCTGATTGAAAACAGGATACGTGTTTTGGAATATTTGTATTCTGTACAGGCTTCCTTCTTTTCACTCTGTCATTTAGTTAGTAACTACATTATCCATCCTCAGTTTTCTCCTATCACAGCCATTAAACTCTTGAACTGCTTTAAAATCACCTTTGGCCTCATGTTGGAATCCCTGAGATCCCACTGAAGTCGGTTAGGACCACGAACTGTAGTCAGGTCAAGACCCTGATGAGGACGGCGAGCACGCAGATGAGCTTCCCTTCGACGGTTTCTGACATTTTGAGCAGAAATTCTTCGGTAGTGCAAACCCACAGATTCATCAGCTGTCTGGGTGGCTGGTCTCAGAAAATCTCGCAGGTGAAGAAGCCAGATGTGTAGGTCCAGGGCTGGCATGGTTACGTACTACCAAATTCTCTAAAATTACGCGGGAGGCGGCTTATGGTAGAGAAATGAACATTCAATTATCTGGCAACAGCTCTAGTGAACATTCGTGCAGTCAGCATGCCAACAAAACTGGAGACATCTGTGGCATTGTGACAAAACTGCACATTTTAGAGTGGTCATTTATTGTCCCCAGCACAAGGTGCACCTGTGTAATGATCATGGTGTTTAAACAGCTTCTTGATATGCCACACCTGTCAGGTGGATGAATTATCTTGGCAAAGGAGAAATGCTCACTAACAGGGATGTAAACAAATTTGTGCGCAACATTTGAGAGGAAGAAGCTTTTTCTGCATGTGGAACATTTCTGGGATCTTTTGTTTCACCTCATGAAACATGGAACCAACACTTTACATGTTGCCTTTATATTTTTGTTCAGTGAATGTAAAGTATGTACAGTGGGGATTGAAATTATTGACACCCTTGATAAAGATATGCAATAATGACTCTATAAAATAAATAATTCAAATACTGAGCTATATTGTGTGAAAAAAAAGGGAAATTATAATATTTTATACTAATACAATTGCTCAGAGAAAGAGATTTTGTTTAACAAGTAATACTTTTTTTCTCAAAAAGGTAGGGGTCAAAGGGATCCAAATTATTGACACCCCTAAAGATTCTGATAAATAAAGTAGTCAAAAGTTTAGTATTTGGTCCCATATTCCTAGCACGCAATGACTACATCAAGCTTGTGACTCTACAAACTTGTTGGATGTATTTGCAGTTTGTTTTGGTTGCGTTTCAGATTATTTTGTGCCCAATAGAAAATGAATGACTCCAATATGTATTGTGTCATTTTGGAGTCACTAAATAAGAATATAATAAGAATTGAATATGTTTCTAAACACTTCTACATTAATGTAGATGCTACCATTATTACAGATAATCTTGAATGAATCGTGAATAATGATGAGTGAAAAAGTTACAGAGGGTCAAAGATCATACCCCCAAGACAAGGGGAGGTGGGCATGTCTTGGCGGTATGATCTTTGACCCTCTGTAACTTTTTCACTCATCATTATTCACGATTCATTCATGATTCATTCAGGATTATAATAGTGTTAGTATCAAATATTAGAATTTCCCTCAAAAGTGTTGCATACAATATAGCTCAGTATTTGAATTATTTATTTTATACAGTCATTATTGCTCATCTTTATCAAGGGTGTCAATAATTTCAGACCCCACTGTATGTATGTATGGCGGGATGGACACACATACATACACACTTACCTAAACACACGCACACACACGTGCGCACACAAACTCATTGACACTGTACCCGTAGCTGGATCTGTGTTGACATTCATCTCTCTCATATATTCTATAGCCTTCCCTGTAGCTCAGTTGGTAGAGCATGGTGTTTGCAACGCCAAGGTTGTGGGTTCGATTCCCACGGGGGGCCAGCACAGGAAAAAAAATTAAAAAAAAAATGTATGAAATTAAATGTATGCATTCACTACTGTAAGTCGCTCTGGATAAGAGCGTCTGCTAAATGACTAAAATGTAAATGTAAAATGTATTCTGAGGGCGTACACTCTCCCTCTCACCCTCCAAAACAAGGCAGCGGGCACCAGACGAGGGGCTGTAATTGAAAAAGAGGCACAGCTGTGCCTTGGCCTCCTGCGGACCTCCACGAGCATCTGCTGTCGGGAGTCTTCCTGGTTTAGCCCTTAGTAGTGTGTGAACGGGGGAAATGCTCACTCTGTATAATCCAATAAAGCCTGTATGCTCACTGCCAATGTGAGTCCATCGGATTGATTAGCTAAAACTGCTTCCGTGTAGATTAATTACATCTCGGACGTGTTTGAAGTACTGACTGTTTGGTCGTAATTGAGTGCTATGATGGTTAGGAGAGGAAATGAGAGGAGGGGAGAGAGTGAGACAGAGAGAGTGAGACAGACAGACATACAGAGTGAGAGAGAGAGAAATAGAGAGAGAGAGAGAGAGAGTCAATACTTTGTAGAAGCACCTTTGGCGGCGATTACAGCTGTGAGTCTTTTTGTGTAAGTCTATGAGCTTTGCGCAACTTCATTGTACAATATTTGCCCATGAGAGAGTGAGAGAGCAAGAAAGAGAGAGCGAGAGAGAGAGAGAGGGGGAGAGAACTGGTAATGGGTAAATACCATTGGTTGTTGATGTATCAGGAAAGTATGGGGTGTTGTAGTCAAAGTTGAATGTTCTGTAGGGGTTCTATTGCGTTGACTCTGTGTTCATTTCCTAGGTGAGAAAGTGTCTAACCATCGCCCCAGTACAGGTCATCTGGCCATAGCCCGAGACAGTCTGACTCTATCCCCAAACAGACACAGTGTGTTACCCCAGACACTTGTCTGATGCCCAGTCCCAACAGTCTATACTGTGAGCAGACTTCCCGCTGGTCACACCAAGTCATTGAACGTGGAAAAATAGGTCATATTTGGTTGTGACATTGATCAATGAGATTTCAACCTTTATTTACTGACTCAAAAAGACAGTCCGAAGTTTGTTGAATGTATGATGTGTTATCACTATGCCTTCAACCATCTAAAAGCACAACCAAATTCTAATGGGAAAACAATGTCAGATTTTTGGTGTAGTTGTCATCTAAATGTGTATCACTGCGCTTTCAACCATTTAAAAGATATTTTGTATTCATACAACAACTGACTGTGTTATCACTGTGCTTCATTTAATAGTACAACCAAATGACCTGGATTGCAGTTGAGATTACATAAAAAGTACATGGTGCGAGTGATTAATGCTTTATCTGCTCAGATTATTATAGCAGTTGTGAAGATCTCCACAGATCTGCGACCTTTGCATGCTATCTTGAACATGCACGCTTTCTATAATTACTTAAGAAGACATTTATAGTTACAGTAGGCTAACCTCAAAATGTGGCAATGTATGCGTTACTCATTTTAAGGTTAAATAAATACTGTTACATTCGTTTTTAAAATAGCCTTAATTTAAGGTTATTTACTATATTACAAAAGTGATATTGAGTTGTGTTTGGTTGTCAACACAGTCAAATATCAACATTTGAAGGAGATGTATCTTTTGTGACACTGATTCTCAACCGAGAATCAAAGTAAAGAATGGGACTAAATACAATCAAACTTTATGATAAGTGCATTTAGTCCTATTCTTGAACTTACATTTTTGTGGTTGAGATGGAGACGTGAAGCCAACAAATCAATTGTACTTTTTTCAAATCCAACGTATTTTCCACGTACATTCCACATCAAAATTGGTTGAGAAATTACATTGAAACAACATTGATTAAACCAGTTTGCGCCCAGTGGGTTTTAATGAGTGTATGGGGGTTAAGCTTCCTGCACTTTTGTATCATTTTTACTGTTTCTCTGTTCTTCAGTGTACTAAACGCATATCTACAGTGTGGATGTAAGTCTTTCTCTACAAGCATCATTTATTATGACTCTCTTTAAAGACGTTTATAACAAAACTCATTTTACTGCCCAGTAATCACAAATCAATCATACTAAAACCACGAATCATCGCAACAACAACCAAAATAGCCCGTTAAGACAAGGAAAGCGGTCTTTCGTCTATGTTAGCTATAAGCCCCGGAAACCCACTGAAATGAGGCCCGGCCTAGCAGACAACAGACAAAAGACTGATGATTGTCCAAAAACATCCAGAACCTAAAAGTGAGAAAATAAACATTTGAGGCGACATAATTATCTGCGCATTGCAGATGTGGGATAGTTCATGTTAATCCGATTAGCAGAGGCATTAATATTTCCCCCCAGGCAGAGAGCAGTAGGCTAGTGAAGCTGCACGCAGGCATAGTAACCTTTGTGCTCACTAGGTTTGAGTCAGTCAGAGGACAGCGAAGGACCCCACTGGAGATGGATGAGTCCCACATCCTCAGCAGCAGCTCAGAAGCAGAGCGACAACACTGAGCAGACTGAACTGAATTCAACTGGCTAACAACACACAGAACAAAGTAGACTGGCTCAAACCAAAACCTCCACCCCACTAAGTGGGACAACATTAACTACAGTTACTCTTCCTGAAATAGACCTGCTTTGATTGAAGCAATGCAAAGTTGGCCACTTCCTTTCGTTGAGAAAGTACTTCGGGAACCAGTCTTGTAATTACAGAGCTCCAGGCTCTTAAGTCGAACATATGCCTACATACTGTCTTAGTGTTGATGGGGGAAAAAAATTGGTTACATATCGGGATATTATTTTTGACGATAAATCGTAATGTATCGTTTTGACAATATCGCAATATTATTTTGGCGCTCGTTAGCTGTGCCTGCACCAAAACTGCAGTATTTTTCCTTCATAGCTTATTCTTCCATCTTATTTTTAAATAGGAAGCCAATTTGTTTGGGACTCCCGCCCATGGCCGGTTGTGGCACAGCCCGGGAATGAACCCGGGTCTGTAGTTTTCAGCCATTTTATTTCCATGATTGATCAAAACCTGTTCTCATGGCTCTCTCTTGTCCCTCTGCAGCAATATGTTTGGAACATCAAATCGCAATAAAATCACAGTATCCAATCGTAATACATATAGAATCGTGTTATTATTATTTTATTTTAGTATTTTCTCCCCAATTTCAATCTTGTCTCATCGCTGCAACTCCCCAACGGGCTCGGGAGAGGCGAAGGTGGAGTCATGCATCCTCCGAAACATGAACCACCTAACCGTGCTCTTTAACACCCACCAGCTTAACCCGGAAGCCAGCCGCACCAATGGGTTGGAGGAAAGACCGTTCAACTGGCGACAGCCTTCAGGCACCTGACCCGCCACAAGGAGTCTCTATGTTGCAATGAGCCAAGTAAAGCCCCCCCCCGGCCAAACCCTTCCCTAACCCGGATGACACTGGGCCAATTGTGCGCCGTCCTATGGGATTTCTGGCCACGGCCGGTTGTGGCACAGCCCAGGAATGAACCCAGGTCTGTAGTAACGCCTCTAGCACTGCAATGCAGTGCCTTAAACCGCTGTGCCACTCGGGAGGCCCGAATCGTGAGATCCTAATACATATATCGGCACAAGGATTGTGATAAGATCGTCTCACGAGGTCCCTGGAAATTCACAGGCCTATGTGTTAGTGTCTGCTTTTTTCTATTCCTTTTTAACTATGACGTGACTATGTTACCATATATTTAAATTGCACTGGTGACTCAATATTTATACAACAAACAAGTCACTGTCACTCCAAATCTAGTCCTGGGAATACACAAAGACCACAAAGAAAGTTGTGCCAACTGGTCTCAAGTCCCACTTTCCCCAAATGCAAGTGATAGAAGAGAATGTCCTAATAAACAAGTTCTGAGAGAGAGCGAGAGAGAGAGAAGGAGCGAGGCAGGCACTGAGCAACTTGCTGACGCATGCCCAGGTCCATTGGGAATTAACAAGGCACAAGAGGTCACATGATTTGTAAAATGCACCATGGGAAAACACAGATCATGACACCCTTTTAGATAAACTGCATAAATACCCACTGAATCCGTGATGCCGTGATGTGGCTGTATAAAGTCTGCTTCTGCAGGATGCCACAACTGACACTGAACTGACTTTACTCGTAGTACTGATGATTTGGTCAATGATTTACCTTTTTTTTTAAGCAATGTGATGATGACTACTGTGAGATATATGTGATGTAAGTGTGTGCATACATACGTGTGTCTATGGTATTATTCCCCACAGTATTGCTAGTTGAGAGTTGTTTAATGATCATCATACAGTGAGTGTACATAAAATCAAGAACACCTTTCTAATATTGAGTTTGCCCTCAGAACAGCCTCAATTTGTCAGGGCATGGACTCTACAAGGTGTCGAAAGCATTCCACAGGGATGCTGGCCCATGTTGGCTCCAATGCTTCCCACAGTTGTGTCAAGTTCGCTGGATGTCCTTTTGGGTGGTGGACCATTCTTGATGCACACAGGAAACTGTTGAGCATGAAAAACCCAGTAGCGTTGCAGTTCTTGTGACAAACCGGTGCGCCTGGCACCTACTACCATACCCCGTTCAAAGACACTTAAATCTCTTGTCTTACCCATTCACCCTCCGAATGGCAAACATACACAATCCATGTCTCAATTGTCTCAAGGCTTAAAAAATAATTGCTCATAGTTACTCATACAAGACAATTTTACAAGGCTCTAATTTCCTATTCCAAAACAATGTGAGGAGATGACTTGGCTGAAACACAAGGTCCAAAATGTCTCCCTCCTAGATTCTCCACTCTACTCTAGCTACGTCTCAGATATCCAATATGATATCCTCTACCCCCCACACATCTCTCTCTTACCATCGCCATGCACCGCTACCTACTTACCTACACACACACACACACACACACACACACACACACACACACACACACACACACACACACACACACACACACACACACACACACACACACACACACACACACACACACACACACACTCTCCTATTCAGCAGAGAGCCATTAGACTAGCAACACACTGTTGAACTGCACTTTCTTCAGACTGCATCAGTTCTGGGAAAAGGAAAGCCCTGATGCTTTGACAAGTGGGTGTTAATTCCAGTATGCATAAAGAGGAGGACAATTCCTCTCCCTTCCTCTGTTTTAAAACCTTCTATTAATAATCAATGCTGAGTGCTCGGAACCTTGAACTCCGCTCTGGGGGAAGAGGGAGGGGATCGGGTGTTGTTTGTGTGTGGGAGATGTGTATGGGTGGGGAGAGGGGTAGTCTACCTTATACTTTTC
The DNA here is from genome assembly GCF_965601325.2 of Salmo salar. NCBI lineage: Eukaryota > Metazoa > Chordata > Actinopteri > Salmoniformes > Salmonidae > Salmo > Salmo salar. Next base: position 17,444,983 of record NC_138319.1, on the reverse strand, counting down.
TAACAGACATCAATACCCTGGAGACCATTATCAACATACACTCATCTCTAGAATGTCTACCGTGACCATCAAGGCTCCATTTACAGTACAGGGCGATTCCATGCCAGCGTGGCCAAGTAATATTATGGGTATCTCAGATTGTTCTGGAAATTATTCTCACATAGAATTCTCTCATTACGAGACAGGATGTTTGACATGCTTTTTACGTTTGTGTCACTTTTTTTGTTTGTTGGAGAAGACCATGATTAAAGTGGCCATATTAGGCCCTTTTTAGACCTATACATGCCTCCAGTAAGACCCGATGATCTGTGAAGCGTACATGATACAGACATCCTCTTTGTGTCATTATACTCCTTTTAGGGTGCTCTAACATATGGAGTAGGTCTAGATTTTGAAATGCAATTTTTCACATTCATTTATTCAACAATAAAAATATTCATATGAATATCTCAAAAGTACCCTTTTTTTAATACATTTTTTATTTATTTAACCTTTATTTAACTAGGCAAGTCATTTAAGAACAAATTCTTATTTACCATGACGGTCTAGGAACAGTGGGTTAACTGCCTTGTTCAGGAGCAGAACGACAGACTTTTACCATGGCAGCTCAGGGATTCAATCTAGCAACCTTTCGGTTACTGGCCCAACGCTCTAACCACATGCCGCCCCTGGATTTTTGTAATTTTTTTTGGTATGTTGTTTTAAACAATATACTCTATAAGTGCATCACATTTCCAGATTGGGCTCTTTGCTACTTTTCAAGTTCTGATACATGTTACGAGCACCACCAACACAGTGAATGGGAAGATGGATTTAAAGGAAACTCTCTCTGCTGGTGATTCGCTGAATGTGTAATCTTAAAGGAGGGCTGTGATTGTTAATGACCTATAATGTCAATTCTAAGACAAAATGGTGCAAAAGTAGCAGAGAGCCCGCTCTGGAAATGTGACATGTTTGAAGAGTACGTTTTTTCCAACAACATGTCTCAAAATAATCAGAATCAAACAGGGGTACTTTTGAGATATTCATATTTATAAGTATAATGACACCAAGTTGTTTTCTGTATCATGTATGGTTCACAGATCATAGGGTCTTACTGGAGGCATGTATAGGTTTGTGGTTTGTGATACAAATGTAAAAAGCATATCTAACATCCTTCCCTCCCAATTAAATTTCTATGTGAGAATTGCCAGAACAATCGGAGATACCAAAAATATTTTCGGGCCTTCCTGGGGTGGAATCTCCCATAAACTATTATGATGACTACTCATTGACTATCTACATGTATGACAGGATACATGGTTTGTTCTCATAATCACTCTCATAGTATTTTCTTAGAAGTTCTTATACTCCGTCCATTGTGATTTCACCATGTATATATTTTTTATCACTTATCTACCTTAAGTCTGTCCCTGGAGCACTGCGTGTTCTTCTCTCTGCAGAACACAATAAGAGCATCGGTGGAGCAGAGAACCTGTCAGTAAGTGTTTGAACACAGACACGAGTGGAGACAGGGATGAGTTTGATAATAGCACTTTTGTCAATCAACACAGTCTGAAAGAGCCCACAACTTTCACTTAACGTGCGAGACATCGACATACGCTAGCTTCGCCCCATTAAACCACCTCAGTCTGTTGCTCAAACGTTGTTCAAGGCAATATAAGCTCGGCAGAGGGAAGTAGAGAGAGGCAGCGAGTGAGATGACAGAGTGAGAGGAAGAGAGAGAGAGAGAGAGAGAGAAAGAAAGATCATAATGCACCATACATGAATCATGCTCTCATTCCAGTGTTAATGACCACCTTTCCTGAATGAACACACCTATTGTTGCTCATCACTGCTCATCAGTGCATCATAGTACTGGGATCTCAAAACCAGCGTTTGTCAGTTGAAAGCGTAGTTAGAATGCATTCATATCTTTCTATTCCAGCGGGAGTGATTTGGTTTTTGCACCCGTCTACATTAGCTGGGATTCTTTGACTGCTGTGCTAACTTCACAAAGGCCTGTGGGTCCTGAGAACGTCATTGTGCTACAGTACAGTAGAGCGCCCTGCTGACGAGCTGCCTGTGTCAGATTGTACAACTCGAGGCTTGATACAAATAGATAAACAAACATATTGATGGCAATAAGTCTATAATGCTGACTTTACTGCTGTTGGCCCCCCAAATCCACTCGCTTTTCACAGCATCCCAGTCTCAAAGGTGGGAATGAGCAGACTAAGAAAACTCTATAGAATGAAGCTTATTCAAGCACCCATAACGCTCATCATTGCCAGCTTGAGTCTTAGAAGAGTGTGTCCCTTTTGACACGAGTGACGTCATGCAGCCACAAAGCCGTGGCATAACTGCCATCACGGGTGTTGTTGCTCAAATCAAATCAAAGTTTATTGGTCACCTACACAGTTTAGCAGATGTTGTAGAAGGTGCAGCAAAATGCTTATGTAACTAGCTCCTAGCAATGCAGTAAATGTCAAACAATACACAATAATAAAACTATAAAAATGTCTAAACAAATACAATTTTACATTTTTAGCAAAAGCTCTTATCCAGAGCGACTTACAGGAGCAATTAGGGTTAAGTGCCTTGCTCAAGGGCACACAAACAGATTTTTCACCTAGTCGGCATGGGGATTTAAACCAGCAACATTTCGGTTACTGGCCCAATGTGCTTAGGCTACCTGCCGTCCCAATTACCCACCAACTAGCACTGTAACAGTAATCCAAACGTACCAGGGTAGCTCCCTTCACCTCATTTCTCTCAGTAGTCTACTGAGTAGGACTGTTCCATGTTGTTTTTTAACAGCAATGTGTGAAACCCTGTGTTTGTCCCAAATGACACCATATGCCCTACGAAGTGCACTACTTTTGACCAGGGCCATATTGTACTATATAGGGAATTGGGTGCCATTTAGGACTTAGCCGTGCTACAGTGGGAGGTGAGGAGGGAGCTATTGACCACATGAGACACTGAGATAGAGTTCTGAGATCACAACAACCTAGCCTTTGACCACCAGAGAATGGGCCGCTAATAGTTTATCGAATCCCATTGTGACACAAGGGGGGGGGGACTTTTTGGCAGGGGGACACTATTTGGCATGACAGGCCTTTATGTAATTGACTTATAGTCTGTAGACAATAAACATGTAAATGAGATGGAGAGGTGGTATCAATAGATGCTTGGAGGGGGGTGAGTACCTGAGGGATCAATCCCCCACATGAACCCCTTCCTTCCTGTCAAGGTCAGGACGTGTGGCCCCGGGTATTGATTTAGTTAGATAAAACAACTGAACTGACAGTGTGTGTGTGAGTGTGTGTGTGTGTGTGTGTGTGTGCGTGCGTGCGTGCGTGCGTGCTGGGGGGGTTGTGTGTGCTTGTGTTGTTTCTATGTGTTTCCCACAAGAGATTGCAGGTGTGATTACTGACTGTGACCATCACTTAAATCATTCAACTACTGTATGTCATGTCAATACGTTTACATGAAGTTCCGCTTCATCGGTGAACCATTCCAAAAAGCTCATATTTTCATTCAATCTCAACCACTGGTAATTAACCTTTGAACCCCTGAATGATTTCCTATGTCACAAAGGTCAAATGCCAATAACCTCATCACCATAATAATAGCAGGATTAAAACCTTATCAGGTGCTTATCTGAGACCCCTTAGAATGCCTGCATCCCACCCCCACTTATATAGTAGGTACAGTGCCTTTGGAATGTATTCAGACCCCTTGACTTTTTCCACATTTTGTTACGCTACAGTCATATTATAAAATGGATTACATTTTGAAAAATCCTCAGTAATCTACACACAATTTCTTTTTGAAATACCTTATTTACATAAGTATTCAGACCCTTTGTTATGAGACTCGAAATTGAGCTCAGGTGAATCCTGCTTCCATTGATCATCCTTGAGATGTTTGGTGTCCACCTGTGGTAAATTCATTTGGACTGGACATGATTTGGAAAGGCACACACCTGTCTATATAAGGTCCCACAGTTGACAAACATTTTTTTTTTTGCTTTGTCATTATGGGGTATTATGTGTAGATTGATGAGGAAAATGTTTTATTTAATACATTTTCGAATAAGGCTGTAACGTAACAAAATGTGGATAAAGTCAAGGGGTCTGAATACTTTCGAATGCACTGTATGTGACTGTATACAAGGTTTGAAATTATTATGCTTCAGTCAAATATTATATCTGTTTGGGCAGTCTACAAATTATGTGTAATTATGTTCCAGCCCCCTGACCATCCGTTCAAGAAACAATTGTCCCTTTGACCTCTTATTCACCTTTCCCCCATACACGTAGTAACCCTATAGTAAATTGCTGGCGTATAAATACACCAAATAGAACTGTCGCCTGTTCTTTATTCTGCATGGTAGCTTGATTTGAATAAATACAATACAATACCCATGCATTCCATAAAGGATATTGGGAAATACACAGAAGTCCAGCTCTGGAGTTGTGACCTGAGCTCAAAAACAATCTTTTGGTATTTTTTTAATTAGTCCTCTGTTGAAACAAACAGTCTCAAAGTGTTTTGCATGTCAGCAGTCAAGGTTTCAAGATATTGGACTTTCAAGATGCAAAGTGTCACCAGTGACACTTTCCTTATTTTTTTCTTCCTACGGGGTAGTATCCTTACTTTCAGTTGAAAGGGACCATGTCTGTAGGGAGCCAGGCAGTGCTTGAAATCAAATCTACTCCCAAAAAATGAAATTTCATAAGCTTCAAATCGCACCTTGGTTCAGCTGCTTTGACTGCCTGTCTCCTCTGCAAGCTTATGACATTTCATGAGTGTGAGTTTTGGTTGAGAAGATTGAATTCAGCCAAGGCAGTGTGTGATGGTGTGTGGTGCCAATAAACAGTCATGGCTAAGGGTCTGAGTGACTGGGTTTACTCAGGTTCACATGGGCGAAAAGGGGAAAAAGCCTCCAGATGGACGTAATATTGTGGGCTACAATTTGTCTCCACTCTAAAAAATTTGTATTGGTTGCATTCAAGACAATATCATTTTTATTGATCTCAGGTTATCAGTGTCAGAGTAGCCTAGTATTTTCGGTCATTTTTGCCTTATAAAAAAAAAAAGGGTAATTTATCGAGTCATGTAATATGACATAGAATTGCAAGAAATGCATTTATAAAAATAACATTTTCCCCCCCAAAAAATAACAATCCTGAATGTGTACAAATCCTACAAACGCCTCTAGTTGCCAGAATGTTGCTAGAACATTGCCAGAACCATGCTCCAACCAGCAGACATTAACTAGTTAATGCAAGACGGTTCGCTATGTGGGGCATTCCAATCTTTTCATACAACGATAACTGTCAACATGCGTTGGGCCTGCAACAAAAAAAAAGAACAAATCTCTTTGAGCTATTTAAAATGTCTGTCTGTTTCCATCTGAGAAGGAGATAATGTGAGACTGAAGCCTCAGGAAAGTATCATGTCATTACACCCCTTCTACTGCTTTGACATGCCCACTGCCATTCCATCCATCTCTCTCAATCCTCTCTTTTCTGGTCATCATCTCGTTCCCCTCCTCTGTCTCATCATCTCGTTCCTCTCCTCTGTCTATTCCACTCTAATCGAGTAAATTCCTTAAAAGGAGAGAGGGGTGGGAGGTGGGGTTGGTATGGGATAGGGGCAATGAATCTGTTTTGATATGAAAGCTGACAGCTACTCCCCAATGATATGATATGAGAGGGCCCAGTGGCTATGGGCGAGGTAATGGTTTCTCCCCCTCGTCCCCCTGAGGTTGGCCTTGTGTAAATTACATCCAACTTGGCCTCCCACAATACCTTCTCCTTGTCACCGCTATTTCCTGTGAGATATTCCCTCTCAATGAGACATGGGACATGTTGGACTGTTTCTGCGTGTTTGTGCCGCAATTTACAGTGTGCATACAGGATGTTAATCTGGACAGTTTGATATGTGTCACCAACACAGAGGTCCCCAAGTTACTCAGAACTCGGCTGTGCACACTTCACATGTTGTCACATTACTGTCCGAGAGGTGAAAACTCAACTCAACACTCCAACCCTCCACATTACGAAATCAGCGGATGCATTTTAAACAGCCGCCCTGTATGGCCTCATTGAATATGAAAACTACACTCAGGAAGAAGAGGAACGAATAGAGGAGGGTTGAAAGATGGCGACTCAAGATAGCGCCGGAGAACAAGGCTGACGTTTTATGTATTCCTAACCAATTGTGTTTTTTTCTTTCGTTTCTTTGCGTTGTTTGCAACTTATTTTGTAACTTATTTTGTAAATAATGTTGCTTCTACCATCTCTTATGACCGAAAATAACTTCTGGACATCAGAACTGTGATTACTCGCCATGGACTGGCAGAATCCATTAACAAGTTCAACGAGCCCGACATGAATGATATACTGTTTTCCCGGGAACAGGCCCAGATCCATCATTTGCGTGAAGAGAAGGTGGAGAAAAAGGTGCCAGAGGGCAGACTGCCTTCTGAGAATTCGTAGACGATCGAATAAACCCCCATTTCCTTCCATTCTGCAAGCAAACATGGAATCTTTGGATAAAATCGATGACCTACGTGGAAGATTAAACTACCAACGGGATATTCAAAACTGTAATATCTTATGCTTCACGAGTCGTGGCTGAACGACGACATTATCAACATACAGCTGGCTGGTTATACGCTGTTTCGGCAGGATAGAACACAGACATCTGGTAAGACAAGGGGTGGCGGACTATGTATTTTTGTAAATAACAACTAGTGCACGATATCTAAGGAAGTCTCAAGGTTTTGCTCGCCTGAGGTAGAGTATCTCATGATAAGCTGTAGACCAAACTATCTACCTAGAGAATATTTCTGTATTTTTAGTAGCTGTCTACATACCACCACAGACTGATGCTGGCACTGAGACCACATTGAATGAGCTGTATTCCACCATAAGCAAACAGGAAAACGCTCACCCAGGGGTGACGCTCCTAGTAGCCGGGAACTTTAATGCAGGGAAACTTAAATCCGTTTTACCAAATATCTATCAGTGTGTTAAATGTGCAAACAGAGGGAAAAGAACTCTGGACCACCTTTACTCCACACACAGAGATGCATACAAAGCTCTCCCTCACCCTCCATTTGGCAAATCTGACCATAATTATATCCTCCTGATTCCTGCTTACAAGCAAAAATAAAAGCAGGAAGCACCAGTGACTCGATCAAGAAAGAGTGGTCAGATGAAGCAGGTGCTAAGCTACAGGACTGTTTTGCTACCACAGACTGGAATATGTTCCGGGATTCCTCCAATGGCATTGAGGACTACACCACATCAGTCATTGGCTTCATCAATAAGTGCATCGATGACGTCATCCCCACAGTGACCGTACGTACATACCCCAAACAGAAGCCATGGATTACAGGCAACATCCGCACTGAGCTAAAGACTAGAGCTGCCGCTTTCAAGGAGCGGGAATCTAACCCGGAAGCTTATAAGAAATCCTGTTATGCCCTCCGATGAACCATCAAACTGGCAAAGCGTCAATACAGGACGAAGATCGAATCGTACTACACCGGCACTGACACTCATCGGATGTGGCAGGGCTTGCAAACCATTACAGACTACAAAGGGAAGCACAGCCTAGAACTGCCCAGTGATACGAGCATACCAGACGAGCTAAACTACTTCTATGCTCGCTTCGAGGCAAATAACACTAAAACATGCATGAGAGCATCAGCTGTTCCAGAAGACTGTGTGGTCACGCTCTCCACAGCCGATGTGAGTAAGCCCTTTAAACAGGTCAACATTCACAAGGCTGCAGGGCAAGATGGATTACCAGGACGTGTACTGCGAGCATGCGCTGACCAACTTTCAAGTGTCTTCACTGACATTTTCAACCTCTCCCTGTCCGAGTCTGTAATACCAACATGTTTCAAGCAGACCACCATAGTGCCTGTGCCCAAGAACACAAAGGCAACCTGCCTAAATGACTACCGACCCGTAGCACCCACGTCTGTAGCAATGAAGTGCTTTGAAAGGCTGGTCATGGCTCACATCAACACCATTATCCCACAAACCCTTGACCCACTCCAATTTGCAGACCGCCCCAACAGATCCACAGATGATGCAATCTCTATTGCACTCCACACTGCCCTTTCCCACCTGGACAAAAGGAACAACTACAGTATGTGAGAATGCTATTCATTGACTACATCTCAACGTTCAACACCATAGTGCCCTCAAAGCTCATCAATAAGTTAAGGACCCTGGGACTTAACACCTCCCTCTGCAACTGGATCCTGGACTTCCTGACGGGCCGCCCCCAGGTGGTAAGGGTAGGTAACAACACATCCACCACGCTGATCCTCAGCACAGGGACCCCTTAGGGGTGTGTGCTCAGTCCCCTCCTGTACTCCCTGTTCACTAATGACTGCACAGCCAGGCACGACTCCAACATCATCGCTACGTTTGCCGATGACACAACAGTAGGCCTTATGACCGACAATGATGAGACAGCCTATAGGGAGGAGGTCAGAGACCTGGCCGTGTGGTGCCAGGACAACAACCTCTCCCTCAACGTGATGAAAACAAAGGAGATGATTGTGGACTACAGGAAATAGAGGACCAAGCACGCCCCCATTCTCATCGACGGGGCTGTAGTGGAGCAGGTTGAGAGCTTCAAGTTCCTTGGTGTCCACATCACCAACAAACTAACATGGTCCAAGCACACCAAGACAGTCGTGAAGAGGGCACGACAAAGCCTATTCCCCCTCAGGAGACTGAAAAGATTTGGCATGGGTCCTCAGATCCTCAAAAGGTTCTACAGCTGCACTATCGAGAGCATCCTGACTGGTTGCATCACTGCCTGGTATGGCAACTGCTCGGCCTCTTACCGCAAGGCACTACAGAGGGTATTGTGTACTGCCCAGTACATCACTGGGGCCAAGCTTCCTGCCATCCAGGACCTCTATACCAGGCGGTGTCAGAGGAAGGCCCTAAAATATGGCAAAGACTCCAACCACCCTATTCATAGACGCACGGCAAGCGAAACCGGAGCGCCAAATCTAGGTCCAAGAGGCTTCTAAACAGCTTCTACCCCCAAGCTGTAAGACTCCTGAACATCTAATCAAATGGCCACCCAGACTATTTGCATTGTCTCTCTCTCTCCCCCCCCCCCCCCTCCCCCCCCCCCCCCCCCCCCCCCCTTTTACACCACTGCTACTCTCTGTTCTTATAATCTATGCATAGTCACTTTAGTAACTCTACCCACATAAAATAACAATAGCGAGACTATATACGGGGGGTACAAATCAATTTATAACATTTTTGACATGCGTTTTTCAGGTTTTTTTTGTTATTATTCTGTCTCTCACTGTTCAAATAAACCTACCATTAAAATTATAGACTGATCATTTCTTTGTCAGTGGGCAAACGTACAAAATCAGCAGGGGATCAAATACTTTTTTCCCTCACTGTAAGTAAGTATTTCACTGTAAGGTCTACCTACACCTGTTGTATTCGATGCATGTGACTAATACAATTTGATTTGATTTTGATTTGACTGGTCGACCTAAGTCAATGTACTGTGTTTGTCCAACCCTCTTTCATGCTCTTCCATCTATGTTCAATCTCACTCTCTTAAGTTCCTCTTTCTCTGTAAACACACCAAGTACCACAATAGCACAAGTTTATCTACCCCCTAACGTTCTACTCAGAGAGCATCTGTGGGTTTTGGATGAGCCCTACGCCTCAGCACTTTGCAGGGAAGCAGGGAGGCACACGATCTGGTGGTGGGGGTGGGCGGGGGGGGGGCTCCAAAACACGCCACTTCACCCTCCACCCACAACAGATCCACTTAAGGCAGATTGAAAGTGTCGGAGCAGCTGGGATGGGAAGCAGGAAGGGGGAAGGAGATGCCAGGCGGGCCGTGTTTCATGGCCTGACAGGTCAGGATGCATTATCCCTCAGACATACTGTTTCTCATTAGCCCCCTGATGTGCTGTGACGCTATGTCTGTCTGCCCTGCACTGCATGGGGACTGGGGAAGGCCTGAGATGGAGGAGGAGAGGAGAGACGCAAGCAGACAGGTGGAGGAGGGAGAGGTGGAGTGTGTGTGCGTGTGTGTGTATGAGTGAGAGAGAGTGAGAGAGTGAGAGAGAGAGAGAGAGAGAGAGAGAGGAGAGAGAGAGAGAGAGAGAGAGAGAGAGAGAGAGAGAGAGAGAGAGGGAGAGAGGGAGAGAGAGTATATGCATGCATGATGCGGTTGTTGTGGTTGACTGTGTATATGTGAGTGTGTGTGCATGTTTGTGGGTGTATGTGTGTGAAGCAACAGGAAGGCAGCAGAGTAAAAGCCCAGAGTCTCTGATGGGGTACCAAGGTGGGGGGAGAGGGAAAGACGGGGGGTCTCAGTGGCAGCCTGCACTAGCACACACACAGATGGGCTGGGAGAGGGAGCAGCACAAAACACTGTGGGGGAGGAGAAGACAGGAAATGAAAGAAAGAGAGATGGAGCTACCAACAGTGAATAAGGGGAGGAGAGAATTGTGAGTGAGTGAGTGAGTGAGTGAGTGAGTGAGTGAGTGAGTGAGTGAGTGAGTGAGTGAGTGAGTGAGTGAGTGAGTGAGTGAGTGAGTGAGTGAGTGAGTGAGTGAGTGAGTGAGTGAGTGAGTGAGTGAATAAGTGAGCAAGGTTGTACCATGATGGACAGCTCACACAAATGATTCTATCTGAATATATCCCCCCTTGATTGAGAAACTTGGTGGCATTTTGAAAATGATGAGAAATAGCAATCCAAACTGTCACTTTACTCCAATCTCAGGCTTTCGAGCCACCTGAATAAGAGACAAATACATAGCCGGAAAGCTAATGCAAAGATCACACGGAGAATCACAAGTTATGTGTCTGTTCCCTCCTCTCTCATCCCTACACAGCCAAACAGAAAATAGCCAGCTTTGGCACTCCCGTAATTTCCTTTCTCTCCTTTTTTTCCGCTCACTCCCTGTCTCTCCTCCTGCCTTATTCTGGGCAGGGACTGAAGTTATTGCATGTGACACACTGAGGAGAACGGGGGAAAGGGGGGGAAATTGCATTACTCCAAAGAACGGAATGCCAAGAGAGTGCTGGGATGAGATGCATCTCCTTGCTCCTTAATAACACTGGAATTATTTCAAATAGAAGCAGCAGCAGCGGTGGAATATTTCCGAATCTATATTTAGATTGGGAGTGATGCGACTCGCCCTAGCAGGCAGGAAGGAAGGCTCATGTGAGATTCACAAAGGAGACATGCAAAGGGATCAGGCTGGAGATCAATATAGCGTGCTACGTAGACAATGGACTCGTGCAGAAAGGAACAATTTTCATATAAAGGGACTGAAAGACAGCATATCAAAATGAGACAAGGAGGTCTTGTGGTGACTTGGATTTCAATGCATAAAATATGGGTATAAATAATTTGCTCAGCCTTCCAATATGTTCAGTATTCAATTGGGATGGCTCATTTTGATAATGGAAGATGTTTGCCAAAATGGTGTTACATAAGAATTGTGGTCCATTCCATTTCAATGGAAACACAAGACACGGAGCAATTTTTCAATCACTATTTTCAATGAATTTGTTGTTGTAATTTCCATATTTTAATTTCCATCTGTGAAATGCCCACTTCCTGCTCATTCACCAATCCTCCAACAGGACTGACGTTGTCCATCCAATCACAGACGACCCCATTTCCATCCAACCAACCACCGCTTTCGCTCACTATTTCATTGCAATTTCATTGCAATTTCAAAGATGATTACTTTCCTTGTCACTGGCTAATTGCATTGATTAGCGAGCTGCTCTAAATCAGTTCACTTTAATTTACCCTTCGTGGCTATGCTAAGCCCATAGCTTGCTGCGATCACCACTAAATTGCAATCACCCAGAGGCTCGGGGCACCACTGACTAAGACAAAACAATACATCTGCGTAAATCAATGTTATGTGGAGACGCCCTGAGGCTCGGTCATCTGTGGAAATAATCGGACGCTTCAAATTGAAACTCTGCTTATTTGGTTATTTTCATCTCCCTCTAAATTGTATCGTTTGCTCTTAATGATACTTAATCTAGTATAGTTGATCGTTTCTATCAGTTTCTACAATTAGAATGGTATAACATCTGTTATGAGTGATGTAACACGTGTCAAAGAAGGTTATAGACAGTTAATGTCAACCATCCTTATTGTGAAGAAATGTGTTAGCAAATGTAATATAATTGAATAGGAGACTTGCTAAGGTCTGAATAGGTGCTGCACACATTTAACATGAGTGGCTGGTCAACAGATGGTATATTTCACAGGTTGCTGGGTTCATTGGGCAGATTAGCAGCGTACATTTAGCAGGAGGTCAGAGGAGAGCCCCAGGATGTTTGTCTCCGCCAAACAAAGAAACACTGTTCAACTCTACTCTGTAGAAACCCTCCAAAACAAGGCACTGTGATTTATGAACGGTTTTCTATTACCTGACCAAGTCAACATTCCATGGCAGCCTTCATGCCACATTAGTCGTGTCATACAAAAAAAGTTTTTTTGTGTGTTGTTGAATTAATATATAGTCTGGATCAAAGGTTAAACTGAATGGCAACTTTTTGTCACATACTAACTTTGTCATAAACTTTTAAATAATAAGGGCAGAGGCCAATCATACTATAGATTGTAAATAACCCCCCTCCTACACACGCACCCGCACACACACACACACACACACACACACACACACACACACACACACACACACACACACACACACACAAACACACACACACACACACACTGTGACTCACCGGAAAGTAGAGAAGCAGTGCTCCAGTCAGGATGGCCTCCAATAGAACTACCCCAGAAGCTCTGATACTCTGGAACACAGGAGACAGAAACAACATTTAATAAAGGTTTCATTTGAATAATGCTAAAACTCTACGTATTAATAAGAGCCAAGACGACATGAACGAAGCCTACTTTCATAGCCACTTTACTGGGGAAAAATGTACTCACTATGATTGTGATATGTGGTTGTCTCACCTAGCTACTGTACTTTAAGATGAATGGACTTATTTTAAGTCGCTCAATAAGAGTGTCTGCTAAATGACTAAAATGTAAATGTACTAGTGCATTCGTAAACAAACAAAATAAATAACAGCTGTCTCCTAAGCCTTATCAAACCTCATCAAATAAATGTTTGCCCCACGGGACTAGAACATTCTACGTTTTTCTATGGTTTTCCATTTCATGGATATTTCCAGGCTCCTCTTACAGTACATCAGACATTCAGCCATGCATTCTTTTACAGTAAACAGTGCTTGAGGATGCTTTCAAGGGGCAATGGACAGCTGTGCCATCAGTTTGCAAACATACAGTATAAGTGCCTATACACAGCTTACTGCTCTTGAACCTTGAGCAAATGATAGTGCTGCTACCACGCATAGAGTGGCAACAGAAGTAAAGTCCCTTTTGGAGGATAAATGATGATTACATACAGTGACATTCAATATGACATACCTCCAAATTCTAGAAGTTGTATTAGTGAGAAAATACATTTTTCGTCTCAACCCCACTAGAGCTAACCCATCCCAAGGTGTGTGTGATCCAGTAAGGAGATGTTCTCCTGTCAGTGAATCTGTCAACTTACATCCTAATCCAGAGATTTCTCACGCTCAAGACAAAGTCCTAAATGAAGCCAATTAATTGACAGAACCCAACTGAGGGCTTAGGTGTTGTGCTCCAATCCAGAAAGCTAATGCGATTATAGAGCCAAAAGTTCCACAGCCAAAAGTTCACCAGGCTGTGAATAGTGAACTGGTTCAGGACTATACGGCTCTACTATATAAAGTAAATGTCATGTTGTAGATGTAGAACAGCGAAGTTGCCTTTAATACTTTCAAAACTAAGTAATGGCCTTGGCATATTTTGCCAGTATCAAATCAAATCAAATGTTATTAGTCACATGCGCCGAATACAACAGGTGTAGACCTTACAGTGAAATGCCTACTTACGAGCCCCTAACCAACAACGCAGTTAAAAAATATATATGGATAAGAATAGGAAATAAAAGTAGCAAGTAAAAGAGCAGCAGTAAAACAATAATAGCGAGACTATATACAGGGGGGTACCGGTACAGAGTCAATGTGCGGGGGCACCGGTTAGTTGAGGTAATATGTACATGTAGGTAGAGTTATTAAAATGACTATGCATAGATGACAACAACAGAGAGTAGCAGCTGTGTAAAGGGGGGGGGGGGGGCAATCCAAATAGTCTGGGCAGCCATTTGATTAGATGTTCAGGAGTCTTATGGCTTGGGGGAAGAAGTTGTTTAGAAGCCTCTTGGACCTAGACTTGGCGCTCGGTACCACTTGCCGTGCGGTAGCAGAGAGAACAGTCGATGAGTAGGATGGCTGGAGTCTTTGACAATGTTTAGGGCCTTCCTCTGACACCACCTGGTATAGAGGTCCTGGATGCCAGGAAACTTGGCCCAAGTGATGTACTGGGCCATTTGCACTAAACGCTGTAGTGCCTTGCAGTTGGAAGCTGAGCAGTTTCCATACCAGGCAGTGATGCAACCAGTCAGGATGCTCTCGATGGTGCAGCTGTAGAACCTTTTGAGGATCTGAGGACCCATGCCAAATCTTTTCAGTCTCCTGAGGGGGAATAGGTTTTGTCGTGCCCTCTTCACGACTGTCTTGGTGTATTTGGACCATGTTAGTTTGTTAGTGACGTGGTGGAGCTCTCAACCTGCTCCACCACAGCCCCGTCGATGAGAATGGGGGCGTGCTCTGTCCTCTTTTTCCTGTAGTCCACAATCATCTCCTTTGTCTTCATCACGTTGAGGGAGAGGTTGTTGTCCTGGCACCACACGGCCAGGTCTCTGACCTCCTCCCTATAGGCTGTCTCATCGTTGTCGGTGATCAGAACTACCATCGTATCATTGGCAAACTTAACGATGATGTTGGAGTCGTGCCTGGCCATCATGAGTGAACAGGGAGTACAGGAGGGGACTGAGCACGCACCCCTGAGGGTGAGCATGGTGGATGTGTTGTTACCTACCCTTACCAACTAGGGGTGGCCCGTCAGGAAGTCCAGGATCCAGTTGCAGAGGGAGGTGTTTAGTCCCAGGGTCCTTAGCTTATTGATGAGCTTTGAGGGCACTATGATGTTGAATGCTGAGCTGTAGTCAATGAATAGCATTCTCACATAGGTGTTCCTTTTGTCCAGGTGAGAAAGGGCATCCAGGTGAGGTGAGAAAGGGCATCATCTGTGTATCTGTTGGGGCGGTATGCAAATTGGAGTGGGTCTAGGGTTTCTGGGATAATGGTGTTGATGTGAGCCATGACCAGCCTTTCGAAGCACTTCATGGCTACTGACGTGAGTGCTACGGGTCGGTAGTTGTTTAGGCAGGTTACTTTAGTGTTCTTGGGCACAGGCACTATGGTGGCCTGCTTAAAATATGTTGATATTACAGACTCGGACAGGGAGAGGTTGAAAATGTCAGTGAAGACACTTGCCAGTTGGTCATCGCATGCTCGCAGTACACGTCCTGGTAATCCGTCTGGCCCTGCGGGCTTGTGAATGTTGACCTGTTTAAAGGTCTTACTCACATCGGCTGCAGAGAGCGTGATCACACAGTCTTCCGGAACAGCTGGTGCTCTCATGCATGTTTCAGTGTTATTTGCCTCAAAGCGAGCATAGAAGTAGTTTAGCTCGTCTGGTAGGCCTGTGTCACTGGGCAGCTCTCAACTGTGCTTCCTTTTGTAGTCTGTAATGGTTTGCAAGCCCTGCCACATCCAAGGAGTGTCAGAGCCGGTGTAGTACGATTCGATCTTAGTCCTGTATTGACGCTTTGCATGTTTGATGGTTCATCGCAGGGCCTAGCGGGATTTCTTATAAGCTTCCGGGTTAGAGTCCCGCTCCTTGAAAGCTACAGCTCTAGCCTTTAGCTCAGTGTGGATGTTGCCTGTAATCCATGGCTTCTGGTTGGGGTATGTACATACGGTCACTGTGGGGATGACGTCATCGATGCACTTATCGATGAAGCCAATGACTGATGTGGTGTTGTCCTCAATGCCATCGGAGGAATCCCGCAACATATTCCAGTCTGTGGTAGCAAAACAGTCCTGTAGCTTAGCATCTGCTTCATCTGACCCCTTTTTTATTCATCTAGTCACTGGTGCTTCCGGCTTTAATTTTTGCTTGTAAGCAGGAATCAGGAGGATAGAATTATGGTCAGATTTGCCAAATGGAGGGCGAGGGAGAGCTTTGTATGTGTACCTGTGTGTGGAGTAAAGGTGGTCCAGAGTTTTTTTCTCTGGTTGCACATTTAACATGCTGATAGAAATTTGGTAAAACTGATTTAAGTTTCCCTGCATTAAAGTCCCCGGCTAATTGGAGCGCCGCCTCTGGATGAGCATTTTCTTGTTTGCTTATGGTGGAATACAGCTCATTCAAAGCTGTCTTAGTGCCAGCCTCTGACTGTGGTGGTATGTAAACAGCTACAAAAAATACAGATGAAACTCTCTAGGTAGGTAGTGTGGTCTACAGTACTCACATTCTTGAGGATTCCATATCTATGGCAAGGAGGTTTCTTACATTTTTTACTTGTATCAAAGAATATCACTGTACCCAAGATTATTCTATCTCAGAGATGTTATTATTTTACTGTAAGAAGCCTGGGGGATTTGGAGAGTGTGTGGGCATTGGAGAAGCTAGGCAGATCTATTTATAAGCCCATAGCATCGAGGACAGCCATGGAGAAACTGAATCTTGTTAAGAGAAATCAGATCCCTCTATGTACCAACTCAGTGGCCTTGTGGTTAGAGTGACTGCCCTGAAATTGAACGGTTTGGAGTTCGATCCCTAGTCAAGTCATACCAAAGACTAAAAATGGGACATAATGCCCTGCTTGGCACTCAAACATTAAGGAGACGTATCGGCCCTACGAAAGTCTAGCATCCTGTCCAGGGGGTGTACTTGTACAAGCTGCCTCATGCTAAAAACATAGGTAATAGGCTCTTCCCCTTTAGGCTGTTCTGGCTCTGACAAGGCTTACTTACCAGTGAGGCCTAGACTAAACCCTTGTCTTAGACTCAACATAGTTATTATCATCTACCTAAGGTATGCACTTACAGCATGTTCTCAATTTCATTGTACTAACATTCTCCATAACATTTGCTGAACATCAGGGCCCATATTCTTAATGCTTGCTGAGTGCTGATCTGGGATCAGTTTTCCCTTTAAGATCATAATGAATAAGATCATGTCGACAGGGTGGATGTAACGGTCGTTGTATGGAGTAGACCAAGGCGCAGCGGGTTGAGTGCTCATATTAAACTTTTAATGAACACTAAATAAACAAAACAAGAAAACGAACGAACGCACAGTATTGCAGGCTAAACACAGCAGTGCAAAAACAACTTCCCACAAATCCCATGACAAAAACACCCCTCTTAAATAAACACATATCCCAACAAACCCCGAACCACATAAAACAAACACCCCCTGCCACGTCCTGACCAAACTACAATAACAAATAACCCCTTTACTGGTCAGAACGTGACAGTGGACCTGTTCCTAGATCAGCACTCCTACTCTGAAACATCTCGTGGATAGAAGCCCAGCTCTATAATGAACTTCCCAAAACGTTGTAGCTAAGATCATCTCATAGAGTCTAAGAGTGAGACATTTGGTTGGCAAGGGACAAACGCTGATCTTAGTGCCACGAATGTCTTGGAAAACTCACTCCAGTTCAGTTGAAACTAAAGATACAACTTTTGAACTGGTGCAAATGCCAACTAAATCTGTCAATCGGCATTAAAGCTTAGAGTTGGAACCTTAGTCCTGCCATCAATGTGCCAAACTGTACCAGATTGTGTGTGCCCAATGAATCATGTATAATCAAATAGAGTCAATTATTATTTGTGGTGCTCTGAACTGTCAGAAGAGGTATCTCCATGAATAATACACTAGTTGAATGTTCCTGAGCTTGTAACGATCGTTGTATATACTGGACCAAGGCGCAGCGGGTTGAGTGGTCATTTTATCTTTATTTTGAGACACGTAACAAAAACAAAACAAGAAAACGTATGAAACGAACAGTATTGCAGGCTAACACAGCAGTGCAACAACAACTTCCCACAAAGGGACAGGTGAAACAGGGCTACCTAAGTATGACTCTCAATCAGCAACAACAATGTACAGCTGTTCCTGATTGAGAGCCATACCAGGCCAACACAAAGAAATACAGAACATAGAAAACCATAGAAATACAAAACAAGAACATTACCCAAAAACCCCGGAACACATAAATCAAACACCCCTCTTACATAAATACATATACCATAAACCCCGAACCACATAAAAGAAATACCCCCTGCCACGTCCTGACCAAACTACAATAAACAATAACCCCTTATACTGGTCAGGACGTGACAGAGCTACCCATGGCCATATGGTCGAAACACATCCAATGTATACAGTAAAATATACAGCAAATATCATTCTGTTCAAAAAGACTATGATAAGCTCTCTGATACATTGCAGCTACAGTATAGTGTGTGCCCCTGTTCTCATTCAGGTTCAAGAACAAAGAAAAGGAAAGGATAAGATTGACCCAGTCATCCATTAATGAATAAAACAATGTAGGCTAATAGGATAGAATAACATGTATCAAATCATCCATTAACTAATACATCAACATAGATGATGAATTAGGATGGAAAATAACATGAATAACATGTATTAAGTCATGAACTATATATCAATATATCATATATCAATGTAATAGATGATGAATAGTGATTATGATCAATGTAAAAGGGGATGAATGACGGCTGAATAGTGCCTCACCTTTTTCCTGCGGAAGTGGTAGATGATCACCATGCTGACAAAGTCCACCAGCATACACAGGACCTGGAAGGAGAGCACGGCCATGCGCAGGGCGCTGTCACTTTGAGCAACACAGGGCGTGTCATCCTTGCAGTAGGCACAGTCCTCCTGACAGGGCAGGCAGTCGCTGGACGACCCCTCGGCCAGGTTAGGAACCCCATCTGAAGCTTTTCCCTTTCTGCCCCAACCTGTGACAGAAAGATTTTTTAAAGATTTTTTTACCTGGGTCATAAAAACAATTTCCAATAAAATGGCACTTCAACACTCAACTAAATTAGGTACTTTGTAGTACATTATGGTAGCTTTATTTGGTAAATTACTTAGTGCTGTTCTTTTGCTCCTTTGTAGCAATTAGAGGGAGCCAGACTCCTCATGTCAACCTAACCTTTAACCCTATTCAAGTGGCTCTCCTTAAACGTGTTAAACATAGGCCCTTCTCTCTGATTATGGCTGCTCCTCCTGTGGTTTCCTGTAGGTCTCTACGTGGGTGTTCGAACACCATCTGTGCCAGGCCTTTATATCTCCAATATCTTCTCTGGCTTTGACATCATCATCATCATCATTATCATGATATCATCTCACCTCCATTAATTGGAATTTCACAGCTATTTTTTAAGATAAGACCCAGCATGTGCATAAATTGCACCCTATTCGCTACATTGTGCACTACTTTTGACCAGATCCCGGGCCCTGGTCAAAAGTAGTGCACTCTAAAGGAATAGGGTGCCATTGATTAACTTCTTCGATCATTGATGACATAATTTTCAGTGTGTAAAAAAGGATTTATGTTGTGTACCATTGTATATAACAAGGAAGGGTGGCATACTGTTTGTTGTAATAGAGTGTTTCTGTCAGCAGTACATACACCTACACCTGACATTGCTAAAGCCATAGCTAAGTAACGGACACTTTAAACGTCGCTGAAGATTTTGACTGCACTGGGCCTTTAAGTAAACAGCCTTTTTTAAACTATGAAAGTATCCTCTGTAAAAAAAAAAAATAGGTGCAGTGAAATGTGTTGTTTTACAGGGTCAGTCAAAACAGTACGGTGCCTCTGGAGCAAGGGTTAAGTGCCTTGCTCAAGGGCACATTGACAGATTTTTCATCTTGTTGGCTCAGGTCTTCAAACCAGCAACCTTTCGGTTAATAACCCAAAACTCTAAACGCTAGGCTTCCTGCCACCCTATGATAGAGTGAAAGCCTGGAGGATGAAACCTAAGCTCTCTCTTGTGTCTGTACTGCACCTAAACATCAAAGCATATGTGTGAACATGAAAAGTCAACACAGTTTCCCTGGTTCAACGATTGGCATATCATACCAGTATTCCGCAGAGAATACTCATGGCTAAAGCACAGAGAAATGTGCAAGGCTCACATTATTTCTACATGGACAAATTCAGGGGACATGGGAAAGGCTGGTGGGCTCAGATAATTGTCTCAAGAGGGGTGTCAATGGAGAGAGCGAGAAACCCTTTAGTGATGCCAGTTTGGCAGCGATATTGGGTAAAACTCCAACCATTTCTCCCATTTACTGGGACTTTGCTCTTAACCAAAGACTATTTTAGAAATCTATGACTGCACATCCTTGATCTCCTGAAAATACCTACTTATCTCCCATTGGCTTGATGGTATGACTAATAGCTGTCTCTCATTTGGCTCATTGCTTCTCCTGTTGACTCAGTTTCTGACAGTCTGAAAGCGAACCTAACTTCATTGGAAGCAAAAGCTATGGAAATGTAAGGAATCAAAAAGGAAAGGTGAACAGTGGCAGTTTCCTCTACAAAGAGAGTTGAGGGTGGAGAATGTTCACTTTGAGATTAAGACAACAGTTGTTATTGGCCCGGTAGTGGGCAAGACTGCTGAAGAACGTGTCTGTAAGGCTCTGTCTGCTCTAATCAAATTACCCCCCCCCCCCCCCCCCCCCCCTCAACGCGCCTATGCACATGAACGCACATCTACGCACACACGCACAGACACATCCACCCCTCTCTGAATAAGAGAGAGCTTATCTTCGTGGTGGGAGCTCTTGCTGTGCTGTCATATGCAAAAAGGGACGAGTGTGGGTAAGGATGGAGGGATAAAGAGAGGGAGGGAAGGATGGAGGGGGGTGGGGGGACTGATGCAGACACAGAGAGACATGCAGAGGTCCGGGTGGGATGAGAGGAGACTCAGGGAGAGAGCTGGGAGGAGAACACGGGAGTGTGAGTGGGCTTCAAGCCCGACCAACATAATACCACAGGGGCTCCATGTCTGCCAGGGCCTATTCTAATTAACACACAACGGAGGGAAGGAAGGAGGGTCACAAAATGACGATTCCACTGTATCTTGTTCCTTAAAATAAAGGATTATAAAGGACCACATGGTGCCAACACCAGGTGAGGTTTAAGATAATGTCATCATAGCAACGGTAATGCTAACGCTACTAACACTACTGAACATGTCGCGAGAGAGCGTTCAAAGGGTCAGACAGCTACATCTGCTAAATTCCTCTTCCTGATTAGGAGCCATCATATGCGACTGGAAGGAACAACAGAAAGAAGAAGAACTTGAATACATTTGCATGGTCAACACATCACGGACTTGCAGCTGCTACGAATGAGGGTCATATTTTGCATCAATCGGGTAAACATCACTTGATTGACAGAGTGTGTCTGAGTTTTTGAGGACCATGATTTGCCTTCAGTCCTCACCATGCTCCCATCCCAAGTGATGTCACACATCGCAGAGCATGTTTGTAACATGTTGGCAAATATCAGTAATGTTACTTACTTTTGAAGCCATTGACCGCCACTCTGTTGGGGTGGTAGAAGCCTGTCTTGCACTGGCATTTGTATTTGTCGAGCACAAACCCATGGCCTCGGATAGACATGCACTGTGGATAGAAAAAAGGACAATACAGTATTTGGCATCTACTGTAGGTACAGGTGTCAATATATGTTGAATAAAATGGACAATATATGGATTTACTGTATATGTGTTCATCTTGAGAAGCAGTTGCTCTCAATGGTAATTCTATTTACATTTAAAAAAAAAAACATATGTCAAAGAATCGCACTCAATTCTCTCAGCAATTAACCAATGAAAACACTTACAACAGTGAGCACAAACCTCCAAAGCCTCGTCTTAATCAATGAACATAATGGGAAAACCAGTGAAATGCTCCATATTAAATTAGGCGAGGCTGTTTCATTTGATTGAGCTGATAGGAAACAGAGAGAGGCCTGTTAGAGAGAGCTCCAGAGGAGCGTCAAGGGGCATCCTTGGCAGACTTTTCTCGGCATTTGCCAAATTACAAGATGTAATTAATATCTAAATTAAGAACAGGCGTATTTGCAAAGATTAAAAGAGAACTATTAATTCTGTGTCTCGGGGGACCTGATTCCATCTTCCATTCCGCTTCTAAAACATCTGGGTCACAGTGAGACAAAATTGTATTTTCTTTTAAGAGTACCGTCTGATTTTCAAACTGAAACAAGATTTTATTTTCTCAGCCCAGATTATAAATATAACTTCAGTTGAGAATCCCAGAATAACAACAGGGACCCAGACTAAGTATTGGACTCCACCAGACACTTAACACGATGTGAAGTGTTGAAGTGTTGGTGACCTGTGGTTCAAGGCCAGTGGCAGTGGCACCGCCTACTCTAAATGAAGCAGCGGCTATTGTGACTGGACTTTGCATTAAGAGGTCGCTATTTCTGGCTGTCTCTCAAGGAGCTCTGAGCCGGGCCATCTGCATTTACAAATCTGAGAACAGTCAACCAGGCCCTCAGACAAATCCTTTGAGACTCTCCTTCCCGACCATCTGCAATCGCAAGGTAATTATAGAGTTACCGCTCAATGGACGCTCTTCTCAGACAAAGCACTGATGTCACCAAGACACCTAAATCAGCACTACACAGCTTTGTTAAACAGAAGTATTCAGCAGTATGGTGGCATAGTGGTCCTTGATTCAAGCCCTGCCCGAGATATTTTGTTTATTTTAAATTTAACTAGGCAAATCAGTTAAGAACAAATTCTTATTTACAATGACAGTCTACCAGGGAACAGTGGGTTAACTGCCTTGTTCAGGGGCAGAACAACAGATTTTTACCCTGTCAGCTTGGGGATTCAATCCAGCAACCTTGAAGTTACTGGCCCAATGCTCTAACCACTAGGCTACCTGCCATCCCAGCTGGCTATCTGCCACCCGAGGTATATGGTGTCAGAAGTGGGATGTGCATTCAAATCAAATTTGCCATATAGGGTACAATGAGATTCCCTTTACATGGCGCTAAATCCTAACTTCAGTACAGCGGCATACCCTGTTTGATCTCAGGCCTACCCAAAAAATGTCCCAGAAATTATTCAATATAAATTGTGTTTTATTTTATTACATTTTTAAAAGAAACACATGTGAGATTTATTTTCTATGCGTCATTTTATTATAATGTATCAAAGAAATGGTCTGCGACAATTAAGTTGGCTTCTGACTATTGGTTACATTTCAAATAAATTCATACCGTGGTTTGCCTTAACAACCTGCCAACGTCACGTGGCTAAACTTTGTAGCACATAAGCTAGCAAGCTCTACAACGCTAGCTTACTCAAATTGACTCACCAGCTAAGGTAACACATGTGAGATTTATTTTCTATGGGTAATTTTATTATAATGTATCAAAGAAATGGTCTGCGACAATTAAATTGGCTTCTGACTATTGGTTACATTTCAAATAAATTCATACCGTGGTTTGCCTCAACAACCTGCCAACGTCACGTGGCTAAACTTTGTAGCACATAAGCTAGCAAGCTCTACAGTGCTAGCTTACTCCAATTGACTCACCAGCTAAGGTAATTTAGTAGTTCTAGCAATGGCAAACCAAATGTCGATCGCTAGGTTTTTCAAAAAAGGAAAAGGAGTGAGGAAAAGGAGTGTGTGCGAGAAAATAATTTGGATCAATCTACCGATAGCATCCAGAATGAGACATTAATTAACAGGTGGTGCCATAATAGAAACAACCACAATCGCCATCACAACCGCCAATGCCACGTCGAGCCAGGCATGCTTGCCTCCCCACGGTCTCCTCTCGTTCTTGATGCTTCGGGCGGGGGTGAACCTGCAGTAGGTCCACCGACAGATTTCTAGGCCGTTGATGAACAAGCCTGTCAACCAAAGCTAGCAAAGTTCCCTTCAAGTATGATAAATGGCAAATCACGCTGCTTCTCTTCAAGGTGGTATGACCAGTTAGTGTGGATTGAGTATAGTAAAGCAAAATATGCTATTTTTTGTAAGTTTTGTAGGCACTTTCCTGGGGAAATGTCAAATTCAGATTTATACAAGATTTAAACATTTAAAAACTGGAAGAAATGCTTGCTGCAAACACGAGAATAGCAAATGACATGCTAGTGCCTTTGCAAAATTTGAATCCTACAAGGCGACCCATGAGCCTAGAAGTCGTGGGACTGTGTTGAACCAAATGCATGGTGATGCAAACATGGATTTTATAGAAAGAAACTGTGCACATATTAAAGTGGTCATAGATATTGTTCTAATGTGTGCAAAGCAGAATATTCCACTCAGATGGTATAGAGAAACCAAAGAGGCAATCAACAAAGGTAACTTTTTAGAAATCTTCAATTTCATCTCAAAGTAGGACTCAGAAATACAAAACAGGCTTAATGAGCTACCTCGCAATGCCACGCTTATGATCCCCGAAATTCAGAACAAGTCGCTGGAGTGTGCAGCATCACTGCTACTGTGGAGGATAAAAGATGAAGTTCATTCTGTGCCTTCCACGTATTTTGCCACACTAGCAGATTAATATAAAGATCAATCTAAACGAGAACTTATTGCTGTGTGCATCCGATACATTCATGCTGGAATGATTAAAGAAAGAGCTATTGGGTTTAAGGAAACGTCTGATTTGTGTGCACAAGGAATGTCTCGGAAAATACTAGAAGTGTTGCAACACCTGGAGTTGTATTCCACTCTGTGTGTGGGTTTTTGTTTCGATGGCGCATCAGTAATGTCAGGGAACAGAGGAGGGGTACATGTCCTACTAAAGCAAACATTTAAGCAAGCTGTATATGTGCATTGCAACTCCCACCGTCCGAATTTGGTTCTGTGCACCGCAGCAGAAGTGTCGGGACATGTCAGTCCTTTTTTAGACACAGTAAATCAGCTACACACATTTATGAGTGGATCCCACAGACATGCTCGATTCATAGAAGTACAAAAAGAGTTGCATCCCGATAGACCATGTATCAAGCTAGAAAGATCCACGGGTGTACGGTGGAGTTCAAAATCAGGGTCTGTGAGTAAAGTGCTGTTACTGCTAGATGTCATTTTAGAGGTTCTTGCAGAGTTTTCAGAGGCTTGTGGACAAACCAAATTAGAAGCCGATGCCCTCTTACAACAAATCCAGAACAACAAGTGTTTTTTCCTGTTAGTCACGTTTAGTAAACTGTTTGACACTGGTGATTTTGCTACGAAGGGATTACAAAGCTCTACATTATCTGTGACGGACTGTATTGGTCTAATTGAAATCCTCAAACGCAGGTTTTCTACGTTCAGAGATAACTCAGGAGGAGTCGTCGATAAAGTTCTCAAGCTAACTGAAGAGATGATGAATAAGCATGATATTAGTAATTGGGATGTGAGCGCATCACGGCAGCGAAAACTGCCTGTAAAATTCGCAGACAAGTGTAGTCACAACTTCATTAGGGAAAACAACAATATTCTAGACAGACAGATTACTGAGTTGAACTCAAGATTTCAACAAGACACATACGGGATCATGCAAGCGGCAGCCTCCTTTTCCAAAGAATCCCAAACCTGCGGCCTTAAAGAGCAGCTGAAGACCACATGCGATCATTCTGCAATATCAATTGAGGATGCTGAATTCACTGTTTTTATTCAGCAGTTGAGTTGCAAAATGAACATGGGAAAGAGTGACTTTTCCTCCATAATGAGTATACTTGACAGCTGCTCTGATGATATTTTCCCCAATTTAAACTCTCTGTTAAGGATCATTGTCACACTTCCAATGTCATCATGCAGTGTGGAGAGACTTTTCTCAACAACAACTAGGATAAAAAATCATCTTCGCACATCAATGACAAGCGCCCGGCTGAACCACTTCAGTTTGCTGTCTTTTGAGCGTGAACTGACAGGTACATTGGATTATGATGAAGTCATCACCATATTCAACTAAAAACCTCACCGTTTGCGCCTTGTGATGTAGGTCACGCCTTATGATACGTCTACTAAAGGTAAGGTACCATTTTATAGTACTACCGCCTGCCGTGGTATAAATTGAACATCAAGTATAGGCTTGTTTGCCCATTGAGATTAAAGTGCGTCTGAAGATTAGTTTTATGTTGGCAAGTTGGTAACTGGTCTAAAATTACTGTCTTATTTTAATATGCTGGGATAGGTAATTATTTGTATATGTAACAAGGTTGCTCCAAGTACTATGCACTAGTATAAAATTATTATATTACGAAATAATATAAAGTGCAATCGCTAAATAAATAAGCATAAAAAATGCCTATCCAAATTTTTCTAGGCCTATCCAAAAAATATATATGCCTACGCCCCTGCTTCAGTGACATTTAACTTGCCATGAAAATCTGTGGAAAACTCCATCCAGCAGATCTTGTTTACAATCGGATGCAAATATGCTGTTGAGGAAGAGGGCTCCACCCCTCTTCCTCAGAGTGTGCCAGAGAATCCTATAACTGGCTCAGGCTGAAATTACATTAAATACTTTTCTGAAAATTAATGATGCTGCTGAGGTTTTTCACTGATACAGTATATCTCAAATTCCATAGAATAGGATAGTTTAGCACAGTTCCTCCTGAATCTTTGACATCTCTTTTAGTATTAGTCCTCTGAATTCCCCACTCAGCAGGCATCTTCTCAGACCTTCAGTAAGGTCAACTGGGACCACCATGCTTCCAAACCCTATGAATCATTAAGAATGTGTGTTGGCCTGCTGAACTTTGCTCACCCTGCTTCACAAAGCGGCCAGCAGTGAACAACTCCAGGACAACACGCTACTATAGTGTCATGCAGCTCCCTCTGTTGCCTTTAGAACAGAGAACATGTTTGATTTTCTGTGAGCTATGGGAGGGCTGGCGACCCTTTTTCTGGAGTATCGCAGGCAAGTCAGATTTTTTACGTGTCATGTTCAGTGGCGTATTCATGAAGGCCAACGGAAGCCCCCCCAATTAATTTTTTTAATAAATAAAATAATGTATCTCTTTTGTCTCTCTGTGTTTCATAATTTTCCTTCAATTGGCAAGAGGCTGGAGAAAGCATCCGAACGAGTGAAACAGCACCCCTCTGTCTCTCTACATGTAGGCCATCTATCTGATGCTGTCTGGTCCAAACAAGTATTACATTGTTGCCGTCTGTAGCATTGAAGGCATGGGAAGCCAGTGAGCACATGGCCTCCCTTGACAAAAAAAAGACACAACATTTGCCAGTCAGCATTGAGTTAAACTGAGCGAGCTCAACTATGAATGGTCCTGGCGAAAGAAAAAAAAAGTGTTCAAAGGAAGCCTGCTTGGATTTGGCGTCTCTCCTATCAAGTTGCTTTGAGAGCATACATCATTAACAGAAACAACTTGAACTGTTGCATCTCGTTGTGTTGTTGTCCTCCAGTGGCTAGCTAGTTTAAATTGGCCCCTAAATTAGCCATGGATGGAGAGACGGATTTGGACGGTTTTACTTAATTCTCTGTACTGGCCAATGATTATTACGGTGGTTCTGATCCAACCATTAATTCAAATATTGTTGTGCCCCTAACCTGAGAGGATGGAAGTTCAATATGTACAGTAGCTAGATATAAAAGGCTAATGTTAACTAGCTAATGTTGCCCGTGAATGGAAGTTAGGCTAGTGAGCAAATATTTTAGCCAGGAAGCCTAGGACAACAAAAAATAAAAGCATGTACTGTATGACAGAGTGACAAACCATTTTGTCAACATAAAAAAGAGGAGGACGGCATTGGCGTTTCTCTACAAGTAGGGTGAGTCAACATGTTTTTCTACTTGCATGAACACATACACACGTGCGCAAACAGAAATCAGAATCATGGATAGCCACATCATATTCAGCTTATGTTGATTGGACTAAATTGTTTTTGGTATCTTTTAGTTGTCACTGCATTAGACTAAGCAGAGGTGATATGATGATGTTGAAATGTTGAAGTTGAAATGGTGCTGGAATAGTGGAGGCAGCTCCTGTTATCTTTGCGACTTGCTGTAACTCTCCGTGGTTCTAAATCAATAGTTGTTAGTGGGCCGAAAATGTCGAAAACATTAACTTGCTTAAACATGCTGTAGGTCATGTAACCGTCTGTTACATGCAATATGCGTTGTGGGCTTCACTGGACAGAAGTTGCTGTCCGGTTTTGTGATGAAACAAAGTGGTGGTAAAATGTATTCTGCCGCTGTCTTCTTATTGTCATGGCCTTTAGGCATATATATATCACAGTCGCAAGGCATATGAATTAACAGCAAATAATGCAATAATCCCAACACACTTTTTTTGGGGGGGGGGGGCTTGGCTTCCCCAACGATTTTACCCATGCACTGCTGGGTTACGTTTGGGTTTCGACCTGAGAGCACAGGTAGGTGAGATTCTTCCTGACATCACTGAAATGGATCAATTAGCTCAGTTGATGAAGTGAAATGTCTTGTTGCAGATATTTTCCTACCTATTGAGGGCTATACCTTTTTGCAGCTTGGTTTGAAATGCAAGTCATTCCCAATTCTCCATCCGACAGAACAAACAGCTGTTGAAATCTGCTCTGTGTGTGGGGAAGGAAGGGAAGGTGGGGCGCAGTGGACCTGTCTGCCACTTTCAATACAGTCCCTTTGCATTAGCTTGGGAAATGAGAAGTGTGTATGTGTTTGTGTGTGTGTGTTTGTGTGCATGTGTGTGTGTGTGTATAAAAGTGTGAGGGGCCGGGAATAGTCACAGCACTCCCCCACCACTCTGACTAGGTGATTGATGCAGGCTGGGCCCGGAGTGTGTTGAGCGGCGAAGGAGGCCAGACGGAGCAGCCTGCTTCCCAGCTACCTGCCATCCGTCACATGTGATCTCAGCAACATCGGCCCATCGGCCAAGCCAGGAGTGGGATTACCTCCAATGGGCCGTAAAATGGTCCGTTTGGACAAGATACATAAACCTTTCCACACAGGGATAAGGAGCTTTAGAAGCACAAGTGACAGAGAGTTGGATGCTAGGTATTATATGGCACAGTATATGGATGTATACTGATATGTATTCTGTCATACATTCTGTCATACACTATCGCACTTGCGGATGTATAGAGATTCCTACAGTATGCAATGTATTTCAACTATTAATCATAAAAGAAAAGGTATGATGCAGTGGTTGCCGTAGGTCTCCCTACGAGCACAACTGCTCTTTGTTTACAACACAGCTGTGGCAGCTGTCAATCCCCCACTCTCTGGCACGCTAATTGCCATGGTGACATGTGTGTGACCGGGAGCGAGAGCCTTTTTATTGGAGAGCGTCATGCTGTCACGCCAGAGGGGGGCCGTCGGTACCGAGAGCCTATGACAGGGTAGCTATAGGAGACAGAAATAAACGGTGGACACACCAGTACAAACACATTATACAAAAAGTATTGCCTGCAGGAAAACTTACACATATGGTTCAGGGTATATGGCTCCAGAAATATACTGTAGAGCTGGGACAATAAACAGAAAAGTATTGACACAATAGCCACTTATCGAGAGTATTTTACTAATATAGATAATCACAGTAATTAGCTTATACTAGAGAAAAGTTTGAAATTAAATAAGTCTGCTAATATGGGCACAAACACACACTGTCATAAGGGTCGTGAAATGGAGACCAAGACGCAGCGTGGATAGTGCTCATTTTCAATACTTTAATGAAGACACTTGACAAAATAACAAAACGACCAACACAGTCCCATCAGGTACACTTAGACTAAACGGAAAACAACTACCCGCAACCCCAAAGGAAAAACAGGCTGCCTAAGTATGGCTTCCAATCAGAGACAACGAAAGACACCTGCCTCTGATTGGAAACCATACCCGTCCGAACATGAAAACCAACACATAGAAATAGATAACTAGAACAACCCACATAGAAACAGAAAACCCAAAATACATACAAAACAAACCCCCCTGCCACGCCCTGACCATTCTACTATGGCAAATTACCTCTTTCACTGGTCAGGACGTGACACACACACACACACACACACACACACACACACACACACACACACACACACACACACATACAAACACAAACACACACACTTTCACATAACATAAGAGGGTCTCCTCATTCACCTCTCTCTGACATGGAATGGGGGGGGGGGGAAACATATTGCGATTGTGCTAATTGATGCAGAAGCCTTCCCATTTCCACCTGCTCAGTAGGTGCACTGCTCGATCATTAGACCTTTACCCATAAACCCCTTTCTCTTTGAATTAAGCCCTCACTCCTCTGGTCAAACACAGCGCCTCATCAACTCTCTAATAGGATGTGGACTGAGTGATCCCTCCAAGTCTTAATGCAAAGCACAGAGGAACGTAAGCTCATCATACAGTGGTTACTGCTGAGGAATGTATACGGTATGTATAGCATGGTATTTTGGGAGGAGTTAAAGGGACATTTCTAAAATGTTCAACTTCATATTCATCATCTCCAGCACCACCCCGCCATGTGAAAATGGTGCGTTTCAATGTTTTGTAATAAAAAGGGTAGAGGAATTTGTAGACAATTGGTAGGCAATGCCTACTCATAATTGGTTAAAATCACACCGATGATGTCATTGGAAACACTTATTTTACTCTATATCTTCTACTACAAAACCTAGACACGTGAAATGTTCACATATGTTGATGTTGGGGTGGTGCTAAAGTTGATGAATATGAGGTTTCAATATTTTGAATGTTCCCTTTACGGTAAAGAGGGGCTGTGGGTGTTATCATGGCGAAGGAGAGTGATTGTGGACCTCCATATAGTAGACATTCAAAGTAACACTGGTAGTTACATGATAATGATCTTCATAGTGATAACCGCTATGATGTCCTGTCATAAACCATTCGGCTCGCTATGGCTACACCAATGACAAGGTGACATTTCAAGATTTGACTTATCCCATAGTTTTCATGAGATACTGAAATAAGATTCAGCATGCTATAACCTTCATACATGTAGCATTTTCAGGAGGTGCATGGATTTCTATGACATTTAAAAATGCAACATTTGCAGGGATGACGTCGAGGTGTGTGTGTGTGTGTGTGTGTGTGTGTGTGTGTGGTGTGTGTGAGAGAGAGAGAGAGAGAGAGAGAGAGAGAGAGAGAGAGAGAGAGAGAGAGAGAGAGAGAGAGAGAGAGAGAGAGAGAGAGAGAGAGAGAGAGAGAGAGAGAGAGAGAGAGAGAGAGAGAGAGAGAGAGAGAGAGAGAGAGAGAGAGAGAGAGAGAGAGAGTCGTGTGTGTGTGTGTGTGTGTGTGTGTGTGTGTGTGTGTGTGTGTGTTTCAGCTAAGATGCCAGCTCAGACTACAGTACGTGTGAAGGCTCAGGGGAAATAAGAGGATATTAAGCCAGTGCATGTTTTGTTTGACAGAAGAGAAAAACAACAGTTTTGTGAGAATTGCTAAACATAGCACCAGCTTGACACCACACGTATTCTCATTAGACACATTCAGATAGACACAAACACTCACAATCACACACACACCTTTGAGCAGTCTGGTCCGCAGAAAGCAATGCCCTGGGTGATGTCCAATGGCCAGCCTCTAAACGGTACTGAGATAAACACTGAGACCAAACACTGAGCTAAACAGCCTACCAGGCAGGGACTGTGGGGACTAGCACTGACAGCTTGTGACATATTGCTCTGATCATACACACATATCAACCCACACGTGCGCGCGCGCACACTCCTTAAACGTACAGTTGGCGTACACACTCTGATAAGCATAGGGGCAAGGAGAGCAGAGATGAGGAGAGCATAGGCAGAGGATGGACACGCACTCTCAGCCTTTTGACAGGCCCATAACAGCCCCAGGGGGGAGAAGGCCTAAATAGCTTCATGGCTGATATAATAAAGCTCAGGCCCATCATAATTATGCAGTGTGGTGAGATACTGATCTGTCCTCCACTGACCTGACCCATTGTCTCTCATCATAGTTAGCTCTTTCCTTTTCTATGTGCCGTGTCGCAATGACTTTTTTCTGAAGCCAACAGTGTATAGTTTCTTGTTCAGGTACACCAACAACTTGCATGTAACTACCAGCCAAGGTTAAAGATCAATTCCCATTCGTATTTAAACTCAAGAACTCTGGACTTACAGTATCTGACAACCCTTCTATCCCATACTTCCCTGACTGAATCTGTTTCCTTGCTGCTTTTGCTTCCTGCTTCATACACAGACATAGGAAACTAAAATGTGAAAGTATGCCTTGGGGCATGTGTATTAAAGTCTTCAAAGCATTTTCATGTAAATTCAGGGTTCCAACATTATCCACATGGCCAATTAACGGGACAGTGCTTAAGGAAGGCCCGTACAGACAAAGCTGGAGGCTACTGTTAAATCCACACGTGTTCTGTGATCTCTCCATGAACAGTATCACGGACAACAGCCCAAACTTTGCATTTGATGTTTTTAACTGGCTGGACCTGTGGAGTTATGGCCATGGGAAATTAGATTTCTCAGCAGTGTCCACTTTGGTCTTTGAGCTCTTCCAATAGCATTGGGGTGCCATTACCGTGCCTGGCTAATTCACACAATAAGGTCTGATACAAAAGTCTGGTTGCGCTAAAATGTTCTGAATTATTTTCTATCCCTTCCAGCCCAAATCTCACACGTGATGCACCCCAGTGTGTCATAACAGGCAGAGGAAATAATCAGTGTTGTATGCTTAATCCCAATCCCTTTGCTCAGTGTCACTGTCTGGCCCCTAATCAGTTGTACTGTAGATTGGGGGTGGGGGTGGGCAGAGGAGGAGTTCTCACAGAGAGGAGCAGGGGCCCTCATTTGTTGACATAGGGCCCTACTTGGGATGACACAATGTTTATAACGCCGGGGAAATCCCTCAAGGGAACAGGAGAATTCGCTATTTTTATCGAGCAATCTGGAACTAGGGCTGGAGATGAAAGAGTAAGCACCTTCTTTTTTTCATCCGTGTAGAAGGAAAACCAAGGCGGAGAAGCTGTCACTGTTAATAACAGATAAATATGTTACTCACTGACGTTCTGCTAAAATATCACCTACTTTCCCAGGGCTGCATGGGGGAGTATATGCTTTCCACTTCAAGAAAAAAACAAAGTAACGTCTTTGAGAAAGCATAGTTAGACTAGAAAAACAGACTGATTTTCTTTATCTCAGTTGATCATTGATGACTGTGATTAGCATTTTCCTTTTAATTTCTTGTGCGTGTGTTAAATGTTGATGCTTTGTTATTTATTTAGTATTTACAGTAAGTGTTCATACATTGTCATTCAATTTTGTCTCCTATTTAGTGCTATATCCAACACACTCGATGTACATTATCTGGTGCAAAATGGCTAGCTTCAAGCACCCGAATCACAAGTTTGGCATCATGTAGGCCTATTTGTGTCACAGGAACCCATGGGATCTCAACATTATATTCCACTTCATATTCAGAGAGCGCCAGCCTATCTCAAAGTGTCTTTGGCTGGCTTTTGTGGGAGCTGTCAGTGTAATTGCTAGATAATTGTGGAGAAAAGCTGTTTTCTCCTGCTCTTTGAAAGGTAATTTGTGGGTCTTGCCTGAAGACAAAGTCAACAAAAGCTTGATTAAACTGTTGATGTATTCAATAGTTTTTGCCATTGTCTGTGTTTGATGCTCATTTTCGGGAGGGCGCGGGTCCCATCACTCACTTACACTAATTCATCCCTTGTTTGCTATTTCAGCACAATCGATTTTGCCTCAACTAAAAGTGAAGTCCTTACCATACATACCCTTGTAGACCTTTAATTGGTTATCTCATTAAAAACACACTCAATTAGAGAGACAATGAATCCGATGTCCAATGACGCTACTCGACTAATGCTAATGCTAACACTGCAAAGCCCACCCCTTCGAGCATGCTCAGTGTGTCTCAGAGCTCCCCTTTGGGTGGTCACCCAGACGAGATCCAAACAGCATTAGCCATGTTATTTTGACACCCATTTTGGCTGGGTCTGGTTGCTACACGTTGCTGGTGAGCACACCAGATGAACTGTCCTGCGTTGACATGAAGATGGATCACTTCTTTTCACAGCTATCAGCGTAAGGCAGGCCTCTGTCTCATGCTATTACACTGAGGCCATGAGGATGCATACAGCATCTCTCTATGTGAACTTCGGAAACATTGAGGCCAATAAGACATCATCATTGGTTACCACCACCAAACTTTATAAATGATCAGGTACCTTGAATTTATAAGGGATTCTTCCCATAAATCCATTATAGCCTTACTAAACATTCAATGGATAGATATCGCTAAAAGCCTGGTGTTTCCGTATCCATCCAAATCCTTTTGTCATCTGTAGCCTGCCTATGAGTCTAAACAGCTTTTCAAAGTTGGAACTGCGTTTTCCCAAATGTATCACTGAGAAAGATTAATGGAGCAGACTGAGGCATGTTGGTTTCTCATTCCTCTTCATGGAGTTTGTGTTAGCTCAGGGCAGCAGGTCGCTGGAACACAGATTGCCTTATTAATTCAGAAGCATTAGGGGGACAGGGAACACCACAGCGTGATAGAGATGACATTGTGAGGCAACGATAACCTTGTGAACCAAGGTGAGAATTAACCAACAACAAAAAAAAAACACGTTGAAAGAAAAGACCTGAAATGAAATTGAATTTGAAAGAAAAGACCTGAAATGTCAGAAGTGGCTTATCCACTCAGGAACGATGAAGTTGGTCGTGGCACACCGGAAAGACTGAGCATGTCTCCCAATATGTTTACTACCATGCTGTACACTGTCATACTCTATGCCCGTTCTCTGATGACGTTCCCTTGCGCATGTTCTTGTTCAGATGAGAGTGTGGAAAAAGCAACACATTTTACATTTGAGAAACATTCGCAGATTAAACTAGATAGCTACATAAAGCAAACACAAAAGTTTAACTTCAGAATGATCAATTAGCTATATGTGAATCATTTTAATCTAGCTAGCTAGCTAGTTTTACATGTATAAATTAAAAAAAAAAAAAATAAGAATCCAACTGGGCAAAACCTGGTTGAATCAATGTTGTTTCCACGTCATTTCAACAACAAACATTCAATGTGATAACATAGACGGGTTGGTTGTTAAGCAACAAAACCAAGGGGTGCACAACTCTGGGGCAAAACAGACGGGTTGGCTTAGATTGTTTACAACATGTAAGCTATATTTCGTCTCTAATCTTTATTGAAAACATAAATACATTTGCACAATGAGCACTTGTTGTCTCTCAAATACATCGTTACAGTTGTTGGTTAGTTCGCTACCAAATTTTTTGCCATATTAGCATTGAGATAAAATCAGTCAAAACACCTCAAAACAAGACATGGTATCAATAACAAGATGAAACGAGCTGGAATGAGCCACTTACGATTCCCCCCATGGCAGTTTCTTGTTATTTTGCTAACAATCTGGCCATCCAGAACCACAACACGTTGACTTCTGCCCCATGGAAGCACGCATATCGTTTTCATGACATTGTCTATTGAATCAACGTGGAAAACGGATTGGATTTGCAAAGTCATCACCATAAGGAAATGTCCTATTTTTTTCACAACTTTCCACCTATATTCAATGAAATTATGATATTTTTTGTTGATTTCACATTGAATTCACATGCATTGACAACTCAACCAAATGTAAATCAAAACAAGATGTTAAATTGACGTATGTGACCAGTGGGATGTTTTGTATTCAGTATGCAGGGTAGATTTTCAACGTTAGCTACACATTTTCCATGGGTAGCTAGCTAGCTACCAATTCTTAGTCAGTTAGACTACGATCTACGCAGACTACTATGGATATTTTAGGCAGTTAAACATGTCAAAATGAACACAACATGTATTCATTAACAAATCATGATAAAATATTGATGTCCGACAACATACTGTACATAAGATGTGAGTGGGCAACTTTTCATTCCGAAGTTGTAGTTCATTTTCTCTCGCTTCATCTAAAAAAAACAGCCGCCATCATTTTCAATACATTTAGCATTATTTTTTACATGGTTGCGTCATATTACGAAAACAATCCTGGGAATATTTCAATTGAAGCTTGCTTCGATGCTTGCTTCTTAATGTGTACAAATGGAGTTCACATCTGAGAACTGTCCTCCGTGCTCTGGACTCAGACCATTCCCTGCTCCAATTAGTGTGATCGAAGCACGGAAGTATGCATACTGAGAAACACTTGAAGTCTCTGTTCCAATATCCACACTAGCATACAACCTGAATGAGGCAATGTGTTCGACATTCAATTTGATATCCTAGTATGGACATGAGGATGTAGCCTGAGACTTTATGTTACAAGAACAGCACATATCAAAACTCAAGTTCCATTAAATACTGGGTCAACTCACTGCCAGGTTTGAGGTCAATTCCATTTAAATTCCAGTCAATTCAAAAAGTATACCAAATTCCAATTCCAAAGTTTCCTCATTGAAAAGCATTGAAAATTGTTTGATTTTGAATTTCAGTGTACTTTCTGAATTGATTGGAATATAGATGGAATTGACCCCAACCCTGCTCACTGTTGCCTGTTGATTTGAGGCCAGCCAGTGCAGCCAAGCACTAGGTACGGACCATTTCTCCACAGCCAATCTCTGTGACTGAGAGCCTTGTGAAGCCTGCAGTCACTGTTATTCTGCTGGGTCAATCATTCAGGCTATGTGTCACTGCATCCACTGGGCTTCAGCAGCCAGTCCCTGAGGGCTTCACCACTTGTTCTGTGCAATAAGCTAAGTGATTGAGACATTCATCATCAACTTTATGTACTTGCATGAAAGGTGCCCCCAGGGCAAAGTTCAAGACTTTTGAAGAACACTGAAGCACACAAATGAAAGTGCCATTAGTTGGAGATGAAGAAAAAGTGAAAAGGGAAAATGTCAAGTATGACAGGTTCGACTCCTATTTGCTTCCCGATTGAAGGCCCATCTTGTTTGTAAATGTTTCTGCAGCGATAGCAAGTACATTATGGCTCACTAGTATGGCTGCAAACATTGTGTATCCATTAGAATATATATATATATATATATATATGCTGTATTTAATACATTAAATATGCATTGAGGCTTTACAACATTACTGATACTGTTATATAGAGATCCAATCGGTCCAAGTAGCCTGGCTGTTAAGCTAATGGATGAATCCATGCCTAGAATCCATGACCAAATTGATTGTCATATATTGTCCTTGACAGGCCAAGTAGCATTGGCATTGGCCTAAGCAGTCTGATTGATGCTTCCACCCCGTAGGCATTGGCCTTCTTGTATTCAACGGTGATATACATTTATTTACAAATGTTAACTGAATATAGCTTGGTCACCCCTTTTCCTAGCCTGGTGTACCAGCCGGTAATAGCTAGCTACAGATAAAGTTTGAGCAAGTTTGCTAAAGCAGGAAAAGAATCCTGCAGCAACAGGAAATGTGAATTATTATGTGGATTATAATTAATGGACATTTCTGAATGGATTGATACATTTTTCATAAAGGAAAATGAAGTCTGAAATTCCAAAGTGGAATCTACAAACTTCAAAAGCCTTATTTAACCTCAAATAAACTACAAGTTTTACATTTCCTGCATTGCAGGAGAGTTCTCCTGCTACAGGGTGATCAAATTAAGATCCTACATCTCTAATGCACCCTCTGGTAGAATGGAATGGAATTATTTGGAAAGGGTCCTCCTAAGGACCGCTGCAAGCCAGAATGTTGAATAGAATTACATTTGAACTTACTTACTGGTTGTCTGGGTGTTGGTCATTATGCTGCTTGAAATTTGAGACAATATATGCACATGAAAGTATTATTAAACCAACTTCTAAAAACGCTGGTAGTGCGTTCAGATTTCTATCACCTGAAGTATGAGTAAAACAAGCTAGCTATCACTGGCTGGTCCACCAGACTACCCTTTTCCCAATATTACTTCCTCATGCCTTGCTGTAATTTTCATTGCAAAGGAAAAGGTGCAACACTCGCTCACCTTCATCAGAGTTCTGTCATTTTCATAATCAGACCATAAGCAGAAATGTAAGCCGGAAGAGATAAAAAAAAAAGCTAACATCTGACATTAACTCGGGTGGATCTCAGAATTCAGAATGTGCAGGATGATTGTACAAGGACACTTGGTGGATGCAAACATTTCTATACAGATGTAAGCATGTTGATGTTGGAAGGAGAAGACGGTGTACTTTAACTGATCATCGTGGTTGTTTTCTGATTCTAAGAGGCCTCGTAGAAACTGTTCCTGAGCCACCATGCAGTGAAGCCCCTTTCATTACCACCACATCTCTTTGAAGACATTTATCTCCTTCATGACACATCTAAAAGACAGGCAAGGAGAAAAGGCTAACTAAATATGTACTTTTAGCAAACTTCACGATAGAGAACAAAACTGTGCATGCACGCACACACACAGACACATACACAACCACTGATTATTTCAGACATTACAAAGGTAAAACATTTTACGGCTTATGCAATCCACCGTATTTGTTTGGCAGTCAGTTATGTTACAAAACAGCTCCTTCAAATGCTCATATTTTCCCAGTCTACTTTACGTAAAGGTTGGCAAAAAATGTAAGATAGTGAAAATGATCAATAAGGACAAAAGCTGGATGAGTCAGTGGGAATAGATCGATTCAAACGGATATGGGGGTTGGATCTTAAAATAGCGATGTCTGGCAGAAAATAAACATTGGTTGTTGTTGTCGGGTTGTTGCTGTTTCTTTGGGTCTTTTTCAGACAGAGAGACAGACTGGGCCTCATTTTGTTTTTTCTCTCTGTGATGAATCAGACATCCGTCTGCCTCCATCTCAGTTTGGGCTAGTTGCATGGTTGGCTGGCCAAACAGCAGCTTGAACAGTGGGGTAAGATATGGGTGGGGTGCTGTATTAACCCCTTACATTGTCAAACATTTAATGAAGGGAAACAATCAATTACACTGGCACTATTGTTGTAGGAAAGGAGGAAAATAGCTAACAGAGAAATACCATTATTTGGATAGAGGGGGATACATTGATGATAATTGGGAAACAAGACACTTCAGTCGAAAAAGTACCCTTTGTCAAACAATCAATCAATAGCAAATAGCAAATATAGCTGCGAGCAGCAATGAATGGGGTTCACAGGATGACGGAAAGGACAGAATAGGAATTGTATGACAAAGCATTCTATAATGTAGGGACTATCTTCCTTTATGTGCAATCATCTCTCAATACCATTTTGAAAAACAGAAATACCTTATTTACATAAGTATTCAGACCCTTTGCTATGAGATTTGAAATTGAGCTCAGTTGCATCCTGTTTCCACTGCTCATCCTTGAGATATTTCTACAACTTGATTGAAGTCCACCTGTGGTAAATTCAATTGATTGGACATGATTTAGAAAGGCACACACCTGTCTATATAAGGTCCCACAGTTGGCAGTGCATGTCAGAGCAAAAACCAAGCCATGGGGTTAAAGGAATTGTCCGTAGAGCTCCGAGGCAAGATTGTGTCAAAGCACAGATCTAGGGGAAGGGTACCAAAACATTTATGCAGCAGTGAAGGACCCCAGAACACAGTGGCCTTACATCCTTCTGGAAGAAGTTTGGAATCACCAAGACCCTTCCTTGAGCTGGCCGCCCAGCCAAACTGAGCAATTGGGGGAAAGGGTCTTGGTCAAGGAGGTGACCAAGAACCCAATGGTCCTTCTGACAGAGCTCCAGAGTTCCAATGTGGAGATGGGAGAACCTTCCAGAAGGACAACCATCTCTGCAGCACTCCACCAATCAGGCCTTTAGGGTAGTGTGGCCAGACGCAAGCCACTCCTCAGTAAAAGGCACACGAAAGCCCGCTTGTTAAAAGGCACCTAAAGACTCTCAGACCATGAGAAACAACATTCTCTGGTCTGATGAAACCAAGATTGAACTCTTTGGCCTGAATGCCAAGCATCACGCCTGGAGGAAACCTGGCACAATAACTACGGTGAAGCATGGTGGTGGCAGCATCATGCTGTGGGGATGTTTTTCAGTGGCATGGACTGGGAGGATCAAGGGAAAGAAGAACAGAGCAAAGTAAAGAGAGATCCTTGATGAAAACCTGCTCCAGAGCACTCAGGACCTCAGACTGGGGTGAAAGTTCACCTTCCAACAGGACAATGACCCTAAGCACACAGCCAAGACAATGCAGGAGTGGCTACGGGACAAGTCTCTGAATGTCCTTGAGTGGCCCAACCAGAACCAGGACTTGAACCCAAACGAACTTCTCTGGAGAGACCTGAAAATAGCTGTGCAGTGACGCTCCCCATTTTACCTGACAGAGCTTGAGAGGATCTGCAGAGAAGAATGGTAGAAACACCCCAAATCCATGTGTGCCAAGCTTGTAGCATCATACCCAAGAAGACTCGAGACTGTAATCGCTGCCAAACGTGCTTCAACAAAGTACTGAGTAAAGGGTCTGAATACTTATGTAAATGTGATATATTTCAGTTTTTTATTTGTAAAAAATTTGCAAAAATGTATAAAAACCTGTTTTTTCTTTGTCATTATGGGGTATTGTGTGTAGATTGATGAGGGAAAAAAACGATTTAATTAATTTTAGAAGATGGCTGTAACGTAACAAAATGTGTAAAAGTCAAGGGGTCTGAATACTTTCCGAATGCACTGTATACATAATGTTTATATACCAAATTTCATGGCCCCATTTCCATCTGTTCAGCCCTTATAGTCCTATATGGTGCCATCAAGTAGGGTAGCGCGGCCGACTTTGAATGCAGCAACTAATCATTCTCAAATTCATTAGATGCTAGCGTTAGTGCAATAACTGGAAGTCTATGAGTACACATAGAATTCCAGGCATTGTGCTAATGCTATTTAGCATCGGCTCGCAAAACTACAGTACCTCTAACTTACTTCGTACTGGACACAGAGACATAAATCACGAAGTATCCCTTTTAACATGTCTCATTGAGACCAATGTCTCTTTTTCGAAGGAGCCCTGCATTACAAGAGCACCAAGCAATTACACATTAAAAGTTAGACACAAATACTTCAATTAAGACTGTGTTTTAAAATACAATTTATCATTGATCCAAATGCCCAGGTATTTATAAGAAAGGACATGCTCCTAGTTATCCAGCAGGTATAATTAAAATATAATTACAACTAAAATGCTTTATGTTGAGGGGTATTTTCCCCAATATTATTATTAGTTGAATGTTTGTGATAGTATGTCCTGATATGTTGAAATGCATATGAAATGTGTATGTATTAGCCATTGCTATTGAAACTGTGATCACGTTTTCACATGTATAGTCTCATATTATCACGTTGCTTTACATGTTGTCACATGTTATCACATTAACTTCACATGTACGATCACATTAAAAAAAATGGTTTTTGGAACACTTCACATGTGAAATTCGTGTTTTTTTCCCGTAAGGGTAAGTCTGGAGTGTAAACTCAGCTGTGTGAGGAACTTATAGGAACTTATATGCACAATACCTAGTTTGAAGGTACTCTGCCTATTAAGTTTATCTGCTTGTTATCTTGAAAGTCTATACAGTATGTCAGTGTTGTCAATGTCTTGTAAATACTAATGGATCCAGCTCACCATCTATAAATAAATACCACCATTTGCACCTGAATCCTACCTGACTCCTGATTCTTCACACCCACCTGACAAGACCTACACACCTCAAAACCCTTTTTATTTAGGGTAACAGTGGGATAGTTTCAGTGGAGGATTGTACAGTTTCTGTGTGAAACAGAAGCACGGTAATACAACAAAATTAGTCCTTGTTTTTTTTTATCACATTACAGCACTGCTGAGCACGTCTTTATTACATTGCAGTCCAATGTGCTATTTATAGAGGTAGTCTCCATCACTAGAGAAGCCCCACTCTTCCCTCACCTCTACTTTACCTCATACTGTAGCACGATCCTATAGAAAAAACAAGCTGTTAACTGTAACAGATACATTGCTGACATCGACTCATTGATGGCACTACAGTAAGTTCAGATGAGTACAGCAGCTGCAGGCAGCAACACAAGGTCTGAGGATAGCGGTGAGTGTCTATACTGGAGAAAAATACTGTACCGTCAAGGGTTTCTTTCTTACGGATTACTATCACATTCACAAAGCTGTCATATAGTTGTCAAGCTCCTATTACATACAGTATGCAAGGCCAGATTTATTACAGGGCCAAGGCCAGATATATTACAGGGCCAAGGCCAGATATATTACAGGGCCAAGGCCAGATATATTACAGGGCCAAGGCCAGATATATTACAGGGCCAAGGCCAGATTTATTACAGGGCCAAGGCCAGATTTATTACAGGGCCAAGGCCAGATATGTTATAGGGCCAAGGCCAGATATATTACAGGGCCAAGGCCAGATATATTACAGGGCCAAGGCCAGATATATTACAGGGCCAAGGCCAGAGATATTACAGGGCCAAGGCAAGATTTATTACAGGGCCAAGGCCAGATATATTACAGGGCCAAGGCCAGATTTATTAAAGGGCCAAGGCCAGATATATTACAGGGCCAAGGCCAGATATATTACAGGGCCAAGGCCAGATAAATTACATGACCAAGGCCAGACTGAACTGGGTTACTGTATCAACAAGCACAAAGAAATGACCGCATACAAACACAGAGAGAGAAAACAGTTGCACTAACACACATAGGCCTATTATTGTGTACACACACACACACACACACACAAACACACACACACACTCTCTGCCAGTCTCCTACTCCAGCCAACTGTCCATGGAGAGGTGGAAGTGCTCAGACAAAGAGACAAATTAATTATTCAAGGAGCTCCCTGCAATCCATTACATCACATGTATTATGAAGGAGTCTGATCTACAGTGCCTCTTAAAAATCTATCATTCCCAATGATGATCCTAAAACAGCAGGTTAAAGCATTATAACCATCGACAAAAGACTAGCTGATAGCTATAAAAACCTATTAAGTACAGTAGGTACAAAAATATAATAGTAAAGGCAGTCAGTGTACCGTATTGTTGTAGTGTAAAATGAGAAATGTGTTTATATGTTTCTGTACATGATCCAACTCTGGGATTATTGAATTTACTTAATAAAAATGTATAGTGAAATGAGTAAGCCTCAATTAAAAAAAATGGGACAAAATATAGGCAATCCAACAATACAATGACAGGCAACATAATGTGACTATCAAGTGCTGTGATACATGTACAACATCAATAAAATACAAGTATACTATCTGCCATTGATCAAGTGGTGCAATGATTCAGCATTTACCCATTCATGGCATTCAAGACATTGTAATGTGACTTGCCATAGGTCAGTGTACAGGTTTATTGAAGGCATGAATCATAAAACACATACACG
Source organism: Salmo salar (assembly GCF_965601325.2). Taxonomy (NCBI): domain Eukaryota; kingdom Metazoa; phylum Chordata; class Actinopteri; order Salmoniformes; family Salmonidae; genus Salmo; species Salmo salar. Next base: position 17,401,514 of record NC_138319.1, on the reverse strand, counting down.
CACACGCACACACATACACACATACACACACATACACACACACACACACACACACCACACACACACACACACACACACACACACACACACACACACACCGCACGCACACACACACAAATCAATCAGTCATTCATGCATCCATTAGACGTAGCTACCTCCATAGTAGTCAGGTTGCATCGATGGGTCCCAGCAAACCAGCCGTCCGCAGAGCACTGGTCGATGTCAACATCCTGCAGATTGACATCCACTCGAACCACACCCCTAAAACAGAGGAAGAAACAATGATGTATTACCAAAGCCCATTACAAACTATCTATCTGTAATACAGTATATCTGATGGTACTTGTAAATATACAGTACTAGTCAAAGGTTTGGACACACCTACTCATTCAAGGGCTTTTCTTTATTTTCACTACATTGTATGTAGAAAATAATAACCAAAAAAGTGTTAAACAAATCAAAATATATTTAGTAGCCACCCTTCGCCTTATTGACAGCTTTGCAAACTCTTGGCATTCTCTCAACCAGATTCCCCTGGAATACTTTTCCAACAGTCTTGAAGGAGTTCCCACATATACTGAGCACTTGTTGGCTGCTTTCCTACACTCTGCAGTCAAACTCATCCCAAACCATCTCAATTGGGTTAGGTCGGGTGATTGTGGAGGCCATGTCATCTGATGCAGCACTCCATCACTCTCCTTGGTCAAATAGCCCTTACACAGCCTGGAGGTGTGTTTTGGGTCATTGTCCTGTTGAAAAACAAATGATAGTCCCACCAAGCACAAACCAGATGGGATGGCGTATCGCTGCAAAATGGCACCAACAGAGAGTGCTGCCGTGCTTCTAGCTCTTAGGAAAAATTGTATGTGTTATTTCTTACATTATTAGCCCAGAATCTTTTTTGTGTTATTTCATACAGCCGGGAAGAACTTTTGGATATCAGAGCGGCGGTAACTCACCAGCACTACCAGCATTACGACCAGGAATACGACTTTCCCGAATCTAATCCTTGTTCGTACCCCCCAGGGCAATTGAAATGATTCCAGAGGCCGAACCAAAACAGCGCCGGCGGAGGAGGGGTACGTGGAGAGGTCTTCTAGTCCAACTTAGGAGGCGCACACACCACCCACCGCTTCCGAGTATATTACTCGCCAATTATTTTCAGTCTCTGGATAATAAAGTTCATGAGCTCAGGGCAAGGATTTCTTTCCAGAGAGACATCAGGGATTGTAACATACTCTGTTTCACGGAAACATGGCTCTCTCGGGATATACTGTATGTGTCCGTCCAGCCAGTTAGGTTCTTAGTTCATCACAGAGATAGGAATAAATATCTCTCTGGGAAGAAGAAGGGCGGGAGTGCATGTTGCATGATTAACTACTCATGGTGTGATTATGATAACATACAGGAACTCAAGTCCTTTTGTTCACCCGACCTTGAACAATTCAACGGCTCAGACACGAGACGTATGTGGCAGGGTCAACAGACAATCACGGACTACAAAGGGAAAACGAGCCACGTCGCGGACACCGATGTCTTGCTTCCAGACTAGCTAAACACCTTCTTCGCCCGCTTTGAGGACAACACAGTGCCACTGATGCGGCCCGCTACCAAGGACTGTGGGCTCTACTTCTCCGTGGCCAACGTGAGTAAGACATTTAAACGTGTTAACCCTCGCAAGGTGGCATCCCTAGCCGTGTCCTCAGAGGATGCACAGACCAGCTAGCTGGAGTGTTTACGGACATATTCACTCTCTCCTTATCCCAGTCTACTGTCCCCACATACTTCAAGATGTCCACCATTGTTCCTCTACCCAAGAAAGCAAAGGTTACTGAACTAAATTACTATCGCCCCGTAGCACTCACTTCTGTCATCATAAAGTGCTTCGAAAGAGACTAGTCAAGGATCATATCACCTCTACCTTACCTGACACACTAGACCCACTTCAATTTGCTTACCGCCCCAATAGATCCACAGGCAATGCAATCGCCAATGCACTGCTCACTGCCCTATACCATCTGGACAAGAGGAATACATATGTAAGAATGCTGTTCATTGACTATAGCTCAGCATTCAACACCATAGTATCCTCCAAGCTCATCATTAAGCTTGAGGCCATGGGTCTGAACCCCACCCTGTTCAATTGGGTCCTGGACTTCCTGACGGGCCGCCCCAGGTGGTGAAGGTAGGAAAAAACACCTCCACTTTGCTGATACTCAACACTGGGGCCCCACAAGGATGCGTGCTCAGCCCCCTCCTGTACTCCCTGTTCACCCATGACTGTGTGGCCTCGCACGCCTCCAACTCAATCATCAAGTTTGCAGACGACTCAACAGTAGTAGCCCTGACTACCAACAATGACAAGATAGCCTACAGAGAGGAGGTGAGGGCCCTGGAAGTGTGGTGCCAGGAAAATAACCTCTCACCCAACCTCAACAAATCAAAGGAGTTGATCGTGGACTTCAGGAAACAACAGCGGGAGAATCCCCCCATCCATTTAAACGGGACCGCAATGGAGAAGGTGGAAAGCTTCAAGTTCCTCAGCGTACATGTCATTGACAAACTGAAATGGTTCACCCACAAAGACAGCGTGGTGAGAAGGCACAACAGCGCCTCTTCAACCTCAGGAACATGAAGAAATTTGGCTTGGCACCTAAAACCCTCAAACTTTTACAGATGCACAATTGAGAGCATCCTGTCGGGCTGTATCACCGCCTGGTATGGCAACTGCACCGCCCGCAACAGCAGGGATCTCCAGAGGGTGGTGCGGTCTGCCCAACGCATCACTTGGGGCAAACTACCTGCCCTCCAGGACACCTACAGCACCCGATGTCACAGGAAGGCCAACAAGATAATCAAGGACAACAACCACCCAAGCCACAGCTTGTTCACCCCGCTATCATCCAGAAGCCGAGGTCAGTACAGGTGCATCAAAGCTGGGACCGAGAGACTGAATAACAGCTTCTATCTCAAGGCCATCAGACTGTTAAATTCTGTTAAATTGCCATCACTAGCACATTAGAGGTTGCTGCTCTATATACACAGACTTGGAATCACTGGCCACTTTAATAATGGAACACTAGTCACTTTAATAAAGTTTACACATTTTGTATTACTCATCTCATGTGTATATACTGTATTCTATCATACTCTACTGTATCTAAGTCTATGCCGCTCTGATATTGCTCGCCCAATATTTATATACTGCTCAAAAAAATAAAGGGAACACTTAAACAACACATCCTAGATCTGAATGAAAGAAATATTCTTATTAAATACTTTTTTCTTTACATAGTTGAATGTGCTGACAACAAAATCACACAAAAATAATCAATGGAAATCCAATTTATCAACCCATGGAGGTCTGGATTTGGAGTCACACTCAAAATTAAAGTGGAAAACCACACTACAGGCTGATCCAACATTGATGTAATGTCCTTAAAACAAGTCAAAATGAAGCTCAGTAGTGTGTGTGGCCTCCACGTGCCTGTATGACCTCCCTACAACGCCTGGGCATGCTCCTGATGAGGTGGCAGATGGTCTCCTGAGGGATCTCCTCCCAGACCTGGACTAAAGCATCCACCAACTCCTGGACAGTCTGTGGTGCAACGTGGCATTGGTGGATGGAGCGAGACATGATGTCCCAGATGTGCTCAATTGGATTCAGGTCTGGGGAACGGGCGGGCCAGTCCATAGCATCAATGCCTTCCTCTTGCAGGAACTGCTGACACACTCCAGCCACATGAGGTCTAGCATTGTCTTGCATTAGGAGGAACCCAGGGCCAACCGCACCAGCATATGGTCTCACAAGGGGTCTGAGGATCTCATCTCGGTACCTAATGGCAGTCAGGCGACCTCTGGCGAGCACATGGAGGGCTGTGCGGCCCCCCAAAGAAATGCCACCCCACACCATGACTGACCCACCGCCAAACCGGTCATGCTGGAGGATGTTGCAGGCAGCAGAACGTTCTCCACGGCGTCGCCAGACTCTGTTACGTCTGTCACGTGCTCAGTGTGAACCTGCTTTCATCTGTGAAGAGCACAGGGCGCCAGTGGTGAATTTGCCAATCTTGGTGTTCTCTGGCAAATGCCAAACGTCCTGCACGGTGTTGGGCTGTAAGCACAACCCCCACCTGTGGACGTCGGGCCCTCATACCACCCTCATGGAGTCTGTTTCTGACCGTTTGAGCAGACACATGCACATTTGTGGCCTGCTGGAGGTCATTTTGCAGGGCTCTGGCAGTGCTTCTCCTGCTCCTCCTTGCACAAAGGCGGAGGTAGCGGTCCTGCTGCTGGGTTGTTGCCCTCCTACGGCCTCCTCCACGTCTCCTGATGTACTGGCCTGTCTCCTGGTAGCGCCTCCATGCCCTGGACACTACGTTGACAGACACAGCAAACCTTCTTGCCACAGCTCGCATTGATGTGCCATCCTGGATGAGCTGCACTACCTGAGCCACTTGTGTGGGTTGTAGACTCCGTCTCATGCTACCACTAGAGTGAAAGCACCACCAGCATTCAAAAGTGACCAAAACATCAGCCAGGAAGCATAGGAACTGAGAAGTGGTCTGTGGTCCCCACCTGCACAACCACTCCTTTATTGGGGGTGTCTTGCTAATTGCCTATAATTTCCACCTGTTGTCTATTCCATTTGCACAACAGTATGTGAAATTTATTGTCAATCAGTGTTGCTTCCTAAGTGGACAGTTTGATTTCACAGAAGTGTGATTGACTTGGAGTTACATTGTGTTGTTTAAGTGTTCCCTTTATTTTTTTGAGCAGTGTATATTCTTAATTCCATTCCTTTACATTAGATTTGTGGGTATTGTTGTGAAATTGTTACATATTACTGTCAGATATTACTGCACTGTTAAAGCTAGAAACACAGGCATTTCGCTACACCCGCCATAACATCTGCTAAACATGCGTATGTGACAAATAAAATCTGATTTGATTTTTGGTAGCCATGCTAGTTAAGTGTGCCTTGAATTCTAAACAAATCACAGACAGTGTCAGCAAAACACCCCCACACCATCACACCTCCTCCTCCATGCTTCAAGGTGGGAACCACACATGCAGAGATCATCCATTCACCTACTCTGTGTCTCTCAAAGACACGGCGGTTGGAACCAAACATGTCAAATTTGGACTCATCAGACCAAAGGACAGATTTCCATTGTTCTAATGTCCATTGCTCGTGTTTCTTGGCCCAAGCAAGTCTCTTCTTCTTATCGGTGTCCTTTAGTAGTGGTTTCTTTGCAGTAATTTGACCACGAAGGTCCTCATGAGAGCCAGTTTCATCATAGCTGTCACGACTTCCGCCAAAGTCGGTCCCTCTCCTTGTACGGGCGGCATTCGGTGGTCAACGTCACCGGCCTTCTAGCCATCGCCGATCCACTTTTCATTTTCCATTTGTTTTGTCTTTGTCTTACACACCTGGTTTCAATTCCCCAATTACTTGTTCATTATTTAACCCTCTGTTCCCCCATGTTTGTTTGTGAGTGATTGTTTTTTATGTAATACGGTCCGTTTATGTGGGCTTGCTTAAAATGTCTTTGACATTTTTGAGTAAAATACGTTTACTTACTCATATCTACTGTCCTGCGCCTGACTCCTCTACACCAGCTACACACAGACCACATTACAATAGCGCTTGATGGTTTTTGAGACTGCACTTGAAGAAACTTTCAAAGTTCTTGAAATTTTCCGGATTGACTGACCTTCATGTCTTAAAAGTAATGATGGACTGTCGTTTCTCTTTGCTTATTTGAGCTGTTCTTGCCATAATATGGACTTGGTTTTTTACCAAATAGGGCTATCTTCTGTATACCACCCCTACCTTGTCACAACACAACTGATTAGCTCAAACGCATTAATAAGGACAGAAATTCCACGAATTAACTTTTAACAAGGCACACCTATTAATTGAAATGCATTCCAGGTGACTATCTCATGAAGCTGGATGAGAGAATGCCAAGAGTGTGCGAAGCTGTCAAGGCAAAGGGTGGCTACTTTGAAGAATATTAAATATAAAATATATTTTGATTTGTTTAACACTTTTTTGGTTACTACATGATTCCATATATGTTATTTCATAGTTTTCAATGTCTTCACTATTATTCTACAATGTATAATATAGTAAAAATAAATAAAAACCCTTGAATGAGTAGATCTGTCCAAATTGTTGACTGGTACTGTATCTATAAGAAAAACTTCCTGAACTAGTACTACAAAGTAAACACTACTTCTAATCTGTATAATTACGTATTTACAATAACCCTTGTAGGAGTTATTAGTAATTGGTACTAGACACATTGCAGTAACATGCATAGAAATCATTGTACAATTATAGGAAACGCTTGGCTGGAGGCGAAACACTTAAAGCAAGGTTGATGAAGAAGTGAACCTGCTACTGAAAATGGAAAGGCAGGAGCTTGTAAGGCCAATATTGACATTTCACTGAACTGCAACAGCATTCTGTTCATCGACTGGCTGTAATCCCCTCTCGAACACACATGCGTATGCACATACGAACACGCACACACACACACACGTATGTGCACACACACACATAAATGTGCAAACAGAGATGCATGTACGTGTGCACGCACACTCAACACAAGGGCGGTATTTCCCCAGTTTCTTAGGTAGGTTACATAGACGGATGGTTTGTTTAGCCACAAAACTGATGCGTGCGCAACTTTACGGCGAAACAACTGTCATCTCCAAAGGCTTATTGATTGAGAACAGTTGAACTATATTTTGTCTCCAAATGTTTATTGAAAACATAAATACATTTTCACAATAAGTACTTGTTGTCTTTCAAATACATTGTTACAGTTGTTGGTAAGCTAGCTAGTGAATTTTAGCCATATTAGTATAGGGCTGACATAAGTCAAAATACCTCAAAACAAGATATGGTATCAAGAACTAGCTGAAAACAAGCCAACTAAGATTCCCCACATGGCAGCTTATTGTACTTGTTGCTAGCTATCTGACCATCAAGAATCATAAAACACACAGCCTTCTGCCTCATCGTTGCGCACACATAATTTTCGTGAAGTTGTCAGGCAACCCGTCCCTGCAACCTGGACTCAGGGGTAGACGTAACATAGTAAATGTAAATTCGGGACACCCAAATTAGTATGATATGTTACATGTCTTGTGATATGTATTAATTTGTGTCCATCATCCATTTCGTATGATATGTTACCCTAACCTCAACCCCTAACACCAACCTCTAGCCTAGCTAATGTTAGCCACCTAGCTAACGTTTGCCACAAAAAAATTACAATTCGTATGATATGTTACCAATTGTATTTCGTACAATATGTACGGAAACTGCACCACCCACAACCGCAAGACTCTCCACAGGGTGGTGCGGTCTGCACAACGCATCACCGGGGGCAAACTACCTGCCCTCCAGGACACCTACGGCACCCGATGTCACAGGAAGATAAAAAAGATCATCAAGGACAATAACCACCCGAGCCACTACCTGTTCACCTCGCTTCCATCCAGAAGGCGAGGTCAGTACATGTGCACCAAAGCTGGGACAGAGAGATTGAAAAACAGCTTCTATCTCAAGGCCATCAGATTGTTAAACAGCCACCACTAGCACAGAGAGGCGGCTGCCTCCCTACAGACTTGAGATCATTGGCCACTTTAAAACATGGAACACTAGTCACTTTAATAATGCCACTTTAAGAATGTTTACATACCTCACATTACTCATCTCATATGTATATAATGTATACTATATCCTTCACTATCTATTCTTTACTATCTATTGCATCTTAGCCGCTCTGTTACTGCTCATCCATATATTTTAAACTTATATATTCTCATCCTATTCCTTTACTAGATTGTGTGTATTAGGATTTGTTGTGGAATTGTTTGATATTACCTGTTAGATACTGCTGCACTGTCGATCTAGAAGCATAAGCATTTCGCTACACTCGCAATAACATCTGCTAACCATGTGTATGTGACCAATACATTTTGATTTGATTTGATGTTACGAATTTGCAAAACGTATGATAAGTTACAAATTCAAATTTGTTGTGGTAAACGTTAGCTAGGTGGCTAGGCTAGCGGTTAAGGTTAAGAGTTAAAGGGTCAAGGTTAGGGTTAGGGGAAGGGTTAGATAACACGCTAAGTAGTTGCAAAGTAGCTAAAAGTCGTACGTAGTTTCAAATTAGCTAAAATGCTACAGTTGTCTGTGATGAGATTCGAACGCACAACCTTTGGGTTGCTAGACATTCACGTTATACGTCTATCCATCCATCCATCCACCCTAACCAACCACTCTACATAATTTTTTGCCTTAAGTAGCCTTCTGTCTTATGTAACCATACCAAACGTAACATAGCATACTAATTTGAGTGTCCCGAATTTAGCTTTACTATGTTACGTCTAGTCTATGAGACCAGGCTGGTCTATATGTAAAAAAAAAATGGACAAAAAATTGCCCCCAGTGCCACAGAATAATGCTCCTGTGCAATACACTTTTAGAAAAAAGAAGAACCCTTTGAATAACCATTTTTGGTTCCAGGTAGAATACTTTTGGTTCCAGGTAGAACCCTTTTGGGTTCCATGTAAAATCCTTTATACAGGCGGTTCTACATAGTTTTAATTGGAAGCAAAAAAGGTTGTCCTACGGGAACAGCCAAATAACCCTTTTGTAACCCTTTTTTCTAAGAGTGTATCAATAACAGATAACAATTTCCAACCCAGCACTCATTCCTAATGACAAGTCATCCTTACACCTCCCTCCTCAACAATAAGAGCTGAGGAAATTAATATATTTTTCTCATTAGTGGTAATGAAGAGGAGCTATTCCAGTAGACTTCCAGTCATTGCACTAACGCTAGATAGCAATGGGTTAGGAAACTACCTTCAACTTCCTTCAAACTGCACGCAGAGACATAAAAAGGGATTGATTGACAAAATCTCGTACCATCCCTTTAACATAGGAGAATCTCATGAAATAGTGTTTGACCTGTAGTCAGTTAGATCCATGAGGCTTATGCGGACGGTGAGTTCCGATTGGAGAGAGGATATAGGAGGTTGACTGTGCTATTCAGTCACAGTATGCTGCTATCTTTTCACCTTGTTTATTTTTACTCTAGGTGCAGCAGGTGTTTGCACCTGATTTACCTGCACCTGCTGTTGGCAACCTCACTGTGATTTGGAGAACAGCTTGGCACAAGCAGATACCGACAGAGATGAGAAAAGAAAAAAGGTGCAATTTCTCCGTCCTCCTATGGTGCTACCAGCTGCTGCCAAAACTAGATACCGGTAAACGTTATTTTGAAAATAATGCATTTCAATGTTCTGCCTCTGACACAATCATACAATCATTCACTCTCAACTACCTAAAAAGTAATATTTGGATGTGTACATAAATTGATACTATGTACTAGGACATATTAATATTACTCCTAGTACTTCTCCCAGTCACACACACACAAGCACGTACACATGTTGCTATGAATGTTGCTGGTGAAGCACCTTCTCCAGGTGCAAGTGAACTGGTTTATAGTGTACCCAGTGGACATAATGTGATGTGTGGACAAACACTCCCTACCTACAGTATGTCATTATTAATAACTCTTGCTACGACCTCGCCTGACCCACACCCCCAGCCAGTGCTCAGATAACAAGACATTGCTTTCCCACCAAACCAAAAAATGATGTTCTGCCCTCTGGATCATGAGATAACACACTGTCTGCTCATCACATCTTGTCCAAAATACCCTGAAAAGCTTCATTTGGCTTTTTTCTTCCGAATTCATCCATCTCTTTTGGAGCCTAAGCCAAATTCCCCAGGCAATTTTCAGCAGCCAAGCCAAAGTGGCCATATGGTACGCAAAAAGTCTGAAGCACGTGCAGTTTTCCGAAGCGTCCAAATGCCTAGAACCATGGCTCTATCCGACAGAGGCAGTGAATGAATAAAAACGACACCGTTGGAGTGCAATTTAATCTGGGCAGCCACAAGGAGCAGGCTCCAAAGGCATCATAGTGGTCATTGGGCCCTCAGGCACAAAGGCTGAAAGATCACAGGGAACAGGAAAGAGTCTTGTCCCAGGAATCAGAGAGGTCTCTTTTTTCTCCATCTCCATTCATTGCGGGTTCTAAAGAACAGTGGGAGAAAGGATGAGCATCGGACAGGGGGGGTTCCACTTCCTCTAATGGACCAGTCAGCCACAATGCCGTGCTAATATTAGCCTATGTATGCGAGCATATTGCAAATTTTATCAAAGCCTATTTGTTGTTGATAACTTGTTTTTAACTAGGACAGGGGAATTTATAACAGAATTTTTCCGGCAAAACATAGGTACAGCAGATCCCCTTATTGTATGGGACACTTTTAAATGTGCCTTTAGTGGCCATTCAATTCAGTACTCAGCTCTAAAACAAAAGCATTTTTTGTCAAAAGAGTCCATATTAACAAAGGAAATAGAAGGTCTAACAGAACAGATAGATAGCGATTAAAAACTGTACCATAGAGGCTCAGAATAAGTTAGAGGAAAAACAAAAAGAAATGCAGGAACTTATTCAAGAAAGAAAGTGTAATATATTATAAAAAAAATTAAAAACTTGATGGAATACGGGGAATAATGCACCAAATTATTTTTTAATCTTCAACATATAAATGCTACCAAAAGGAATTTACTGAAACTTGTCACCCATGATTCACCAAATTAGATTTTGAAAGAGGAAGCAATTTGTTTTCGTTTCATTCGCCTCCATCTCCTCTAACTGAAGCTAATTGTATGGATTTTTGTTCTATTAATAATGTAAAATGAACAGCTGTACAGAAAGACTCATGTGAAGGCAGACGAGGAACTTCTTGATGCTATTAAAGCCTTTAAGGCCGGGAAAACTCCAGGGCTGGGCCGGGAAAACTCCAGGGCTGGATGGCATACCAGTTGAGGTATACCAAGCTTTTGATATACTCAGAGGACCATTATTAGCATGTTTAACCTCTCCGATGTAAATGGTAGATTATCCGACACTCAACAAGAAGGTCTGATTGAATTATTACTGAAGCAGGATACAAGTGGTAAATATAAAGATCCAGTCCATTAAAAAAAATTGGGGGCCCTTACACTTCAGTGTTGTGATGCAAAAATTCTAGCAAAATGTATAGCGCATAGAATTGAAAAGGTATTGTCAGATATTATTCATTCTAATCAGACAGGTTTTTTTTACATGGACGATACATTGGAGATAATATAAAACAAGTACTGGAAACAATAAAACACTATGAAAAATCTGCTATTCATAGCTGACTTTGAAAAGCTTTTGATAAAGTACGACTGGAGGTTATATATAAATGCCTGGAATATTTCGATTTTGGAGAATCTTTTATAAAATGGGTTGAAGTCATGTATAGTAACCCTAGGTGTTAAATATTAAATAATGGCTACTTCCCAGAAAGTTTTAAACTGTGAAGAGGAGTAAAACAAGGTGGTCCACTATTGGCATTTCTATTTATTATGGCCATCGAAATATTAGCTATTAAAATCAGATCCAACAATAATATCAAGGGGTTAGAAACACAGGGCTTAAAAACAAAGGTGTCATTGTACGCTGAAATCCACTATTTGGATCCCTCCACAGCCTCATAGAGGATCTAGATACTTTTTCTAACCTCTCTGGATTATAACCAAATGATGATAAGTGTACTATATTATTTATTGGATCACAAAAAAATGCAACTTTTACATTGCTGTGTAGTTTACCAGTAAATAGTCTGATATGGACATACTCTGTATACATATTCCGAAATAAAGAAATTATCTCACTCCAATACATTTTTATAAAAAGTAAGCAAAAATAGACAAGATCTTACTACCATGGAAAGGAAAATACCTGTCTATTTGTGGAAAAATCACCCTGACTCTTTAGTCATATCCCAGTTTACCTATTTCCTTATGGTCTTGCCTACACCTAGCAAACAGTTATTTAAATTATATGATATAAAAAATATTCTATTTTATTTGGAACAGCAAGCCATACAAAATTAAACGGTCCTATTTATATAATGAATATGAATTCGGAGGGCAGAAATTATAAAATATTAAAGCATTAGACCTCTCACTAAAGGCTTCAGTCATACAAAAGCTATACTTAAATCCAAACTGGTTCTCTAGCCAATTAATAAGAATGTCTCACCCCATGTTCAAGAATGGCCTTTTTCCCTTTATTCAGATTACAACCTCGCACTTTCAGTTGTTTGAAAAGGAAATAATCTCCCAAATATTGCTATTTTTAAAACAAGCCATAGAAAGTTGGTAGCAATTTCAATTTAATCCACCAGAAAAAAAACACAACAAATAATTCAACAAATATTGTGGTTAAACTCAAATAGATAAAAAATAATAATAAATTATGTCACACATGCAGCTAATAAAACTAAATGTCTGCTCTACCCAAAAAGTACAACCAACTAATTACAGCATTACCACAAAAATGGAAGAGGTAAGTGGAAGGGGGAAAAAGTAGGGAACTTGTCTGTCGGCCCTGCATTAAAGGCCATAACTGGTTAAAGAAAATTGTGATAATTAAAAAAGTATACCAGTTTCATTTAAGGACAAAAACAATGACAGCTGTGCCATATAGTTTGCAAAATAGTTGCAAAGAAATTTTCGACATACTGATTCCATGCCACATGGTTTATGAACTGACCTGCAAAACGATGCCAGATTTAAATTATTATACAAATTTCTTGCAACCAATAGAATGTTATATACATGGGGGAATACAACCTTCCCAGCTCTGCAGATTTTGCTGCGAAGAGGCAGAATCATTAGATCATTTATTTTGGTACCGTCCATATGTAGCTTGTTTTTGGTCTCTGGTCCAGGTATGGCTGAAGAATTGCAACATTTACCTGGAGCTAACTCTGCAAATAGCACTACTGGGTGATTTGAAAAGTCATAGTCAATCAATCAATAATATAATAATACTTTTAGCAAAAATGTTTATTTTTAATTTACAATCTGTAGAAATTATGAGAATAGAAAGGTTCAGAATTTTTGTAAAACATAGCATAGTTGAAAAATATATAGCAAATAGAAATCCAATATCAATGGTGTTAAGAGATAGATGGGAGGGGTTGAATGGAGCTGAAGGTTGGGACTAATAACAACAAGATAACTAATGTAAAACATACTGTGTCCATAAAATGTATATACACTATAGGTTCAAAACTTTTGTGAAATAAATAGATGGGAGAGGTTGAGGTTAGAGGAAGGACAGGAGTGAAAACAAACAAAATAGAATTATTTTAAAATAGCTTGCCCATAAAATGTATATAGTATGTATAAACTGGAAGTAGAAGCCTAAGAGTTGTTGTTCACTAGTTTACTCCAATTACGGGATGGGTGGTAGGGTTAGAAATGGGATGAAAGAAATGGGAATGTGATGAAAGAAATCAAAGCTGAAATAAATCATCCTTTCTACTATTATTCTGACATTTCACATTCTTAAAATAAAGTGGTGATCCTAACTGACCAAAGAGAGGGAATTTTTACTAGGATTAAATGTCAGGAATTGTGAAAAACTGAGTTTAAATGTATTTTGGCTAAGGTGTATGTAAACTTCCGGCTTCAACTGAATGTATGTATTTATTTTACTAGGCAAGTCAGTTAGGAACAAATTCTTGTTTTCAATGACGGCCTAACTCCCTTGTTCAGGGGCAGAACGACAGATTTTTACCTTGTCAGCTCAGGGATTCAATCTTGCAACCTTTCGGTTACCAGTCCAACGCTCTAACCACTAGGCTACCTGCCGCCCCATATGTATGTGTACGTATGTATATGTATTGGCATATATTTCCTTGCATATATATAATATATATATATATATATATATTAGATATGATAATAAAGATATGATAATACAATGTCCTCTTTTGAACAGCTTTTTCCAATCAACCCTGATTTGAAGAGGGAGTGGTTAAAGAATGCATCGGACAACACCTAGCAAGCAATACCATGCACATTAAAATGTGAAATACTGTAGATATGTTATCAAAAATGCAACTCAAGGCTAGAAGCATCAGAACCCCTAGAAAGGTAGTTCTAAACTTGAATATGACTGGGCAAAGTGCTATGAATAGGAGAGCCATCTATTTTATAGTACTGTACACTAGATCACAGCAGACATGGACCACAGCAGTCTAAACATAGCTGAGGGCAATAGAGCAAATTGTCCACTAGATGACAGCAAATGGACCTCTCACGACCCTACAGGAAAGGTAAGATATCCATATCTTCATTTAAACCAGGGTACTTAGTGGCCTGTAGTTTGTAAATGCAAAAACTTTCCCTTGGTTTAGGTGTTTAAGGTGGCCCCCTTTTCTAATTGAGCCCGGAACATGATCAATACCCATAGCTTGTAGGGAGGCAGGGTCGCCATGGTGTAAGGACTTGTAGTGCCTTGCAATGGGGTAGTCTTCATTGCCTACCCGTATGGCGTACTTGTGTTCCACTAAGTGGTCTTGAAGGCGCCTCTTTGTCCGCCCAATGTAGAACACCTTGCACTGTGGACGTTCAAATCTGTAGATGACATGAGTGGTGTTGGGGGCAGAATAGTCGTTCAGAATTGTCTTTAAAATCCTAAAGCTTATTCTAACTAGAAAGACCGAGAGCAAAAACAAATTGTTACGTTCTCCAATGATCAAATGGTTTCCATTAGAGAACTATGTAGCCTGCTTTCAGTTTGGCTCAGCAGCTGACTGCTATCTGGACAGCTTGACTGCTACGGGACATCCCACTGTCCTCCAGAGTGGGAGCACAGTGAGGTGCCAATAGCATCTGCTGAGATGGTGGCCTTCCAGAAACAGCTAGTAAGGAAGCCCCAGTATGCCTCTAGCTAAGTGGAATAATATGATAGTAAACTGTGAAGATCAGAGAGGACAAAAAAATGATCCTTTTGACAGCCATACTCTCTGAGATCAGGGACTTCAAATTGCAACAAACACAAAACCTACCGTAATGTTGCAATAACGTTATGCCAGGGTAAATGATATGGTTTACAGTGCTGTAGCAACGTTGTATTTGACATGTGCAATGGCTAGCTAACAATCCCTAAGATTTGCCTACATTTTCCATTTATGTCATGGGGACTCCACTGCTCAGTAAGGTTACTTGTCAATACTCTGTTGCCAATCAGGTAAATGTAAACAGTGAGTAAACTGCTGAGGCTCATTGGACACACAAAAACACGACTTCCCCTACATAGAGAGAGAAAGCAATTAATAATAACCATTTCATTAATAATAACCATCTCAGTGGTTTTATTAATGATAATCAAATCACCATCTGTTGTTGCATGACAGATCGCCTACAGGGATTTTAATCCTGTAATGTCTTTAGATTTATCCCCATGTAATCTTTTGCAGAGAGCTAGAGCCGTAATACAGTAAAGAAGGCCTAATGAGAGATGTGTTTGGGCTGGCTAGTTAGGGGTAAAGATGCATGCTGTAAACAATATAGGGCGTAATAAAGGCTAAACAATTCAGATATGGCCATGTCTCTGCATGTCTAGCTGAACTAAAAGTAACTGTGAGATTATCTTAAATTTGATCTTCTCAATAATATGGATACTATCACTTTTCATTAATTTGATAAAGATGGGGGTATTGCTCAATCATCTCAATCATTTCTGTGTTACGGTCTAAAGAAAAGAGGGTTGACGTGAGGGTGTTTAGAGTGCAGTGCCGCTATGACAGAAAAGCAAGAGCACTCAAGAGAACGGCGTTCAGTGCTTTCTGTGACATTAAAGTCGCCATGGGCGTTCCGTCTGCTTTGATGACCGGCGACAGAACTCTATAAAATGACCCCAGTTGCGTTGCTTCATGGAGGCAGCAGCGGCGGAGCCCAGCCAGCGGCTAGCTGGTCACATTAGTCTCTGCTTGTCCTGTCAGGTTAATACATTTC
The DNA here is from genome assembly GCF_965601325.2 of Salmo salar. NCBI lineage: Eukaryota > Metazoa > Chordata > Actinopteri > Salmoniformes > Salmonidae > Salmo > Salmo salar. Next base: position 17,385,564 of record NC_138319.1, on the reverse strand, counting down.
CATCACATTGGAGACATTTTCCCAGAGAAAATCGGACATTGTGATCATTCTTTGACATAATGCATAAGGTGTTGTGCTCTTCTGAAAGATATATTTGGTTATATGTGGGCAAGCATGTGACTTGGGCTGGCTAAACAAATTACTTTTGGTCAGAGGAGCTTTGATTGAATACAGCACATGAAGAAGTGACCATGTATATTATGCCTGGCTTAGTGTACAGTCATCATGGCAGCGCCAAGATATTACCACTGCATACTGTATATAACTATATTAAATGGTTGTCCTTGTCCCCTCTCTACACTTGGGAAAAAAGGTGCTATCTAGAACCTAAAAGGGTTCTTCGGCTGTCGCCATAGGAGAACCTTTAAAGAACCCTTTTTGGTTCCAGATAGAACCTTTTACACTGAGGGTTCTACATGGAACCCAAAAGAGTTCTACCTTGAACCAAAAACGGTTCTACCTGGATCCAAAAACGGTTCTCCTATGGGGACAGCTGAAGAAGCCTTTTGAAACCCTTTTTTCCCAAGAGTGTGCTCTACCTCATCCATTCTCTGACACTCATTTTCTAGTCTACAGTACAGTCAGTATGTTTAATATTGTAACTTCATAGGACATTTGTATCTTGAATAGAGTAATAAACGTGTAGATAGTATATCGGTCATAATCCTTCTTGTTCTTTTCTTTTCTATTACTACAGTAGTGTGCATAATGAATGGTTTTGCAATCACATTGACAGAGTAGAGAATCTATGTTTTCATGGGGTCTTTTCAACTCAAAGCTCCTCTGAATGTCTATTCAAACTGATGTAATCGAGACACCGCATTGTGAAACTAGATGGACTAATGTATCCAACCGTGCACTCACGGCTTGAATATTGGCCCGTCAATTTTCAAGGAAAGTTGTTCCTAGTACCTGCAATAATGTGCACAAATGAAAACAAATCTTATTTTAAACGGACTCCAAATGTCAAGTAAAGAGAGGTTAATCCCTTCATTATATGTTATCCTCTAACACCGAGTTCAGTTGCTTACTGGGAATAAAGTCAATTCAAGTACATGAGATGAAAACTATTTGTTCAAAATTTTGGGCACACCTACTCACTCAGGGGCGGCAGGTAGACTAGTGGTGAGAGCGTTGGGCCAGTAATTAAAAGGTTGCTAGATCGAATCCCTGAGCTGACTAGATAAAAAAATCTGTTGTTCTGCCCTTGATCAAGGTAGTTAACCTAATGTTCCTAGGCCGTCGTAGTAAATAAGAATTTGTTCTTAACTGACTTGCCTGGTTAAATAAAAATCCAGGGTATTTATTTATTTTTACTATTTTCTACATTGTAGAATAATAGTGAAGACATCAAAACTATGAAATAACACATATGGAATCATCTAGTAACCAAAAAAGTATTAAACATATTTTATATTTGAGATTCTTCAAAGTAGCCACACTTTGCCTTAATGACAGCTTTGCACACTCTTGGCATTCTCTCAACCAGCTTCACCTGGAATGCTTTCCAACTGTTTTCTCAGGAGTTCCCACATATGCTGACCACTTGTTGGCTGGTTTTCCTTCACTCTGCGGTCCAACTCATCCCAAACCATCTCAATTGGGATGAGGTCGGGGGATTGTGGAGGCCAGGTCATCTGATGCAACCCAAACTATGAAAAACAGCCCCAGACCATTATTTCTCCTCAACAAAACTTTACAGTTGGCACTATGCATTTGGGCAGGTAGAGTTCTCCTGGCATCCGCCAAATCCAGATTTGTCCATTGGACTTCCAGATGGTGAAGCATGATTCATCACTCCAGAGAACGTGTTTCCACTGCTCAAGAGTCCAATGGCAGCGAGCTTTACACCACTCCAGCCGACGCTTGGCATTGTGCATGGTGATCTTAGGCTTGTGTGCGGCTGCTCGGCCATGGAAAGCCATTTCATGAAGCTCCCAACAAACAGTTATTGTGCTGACGTTGCTTCCAGAGGCAGTTTGGAACTTGGTAGTGAGTGTTGCAACCGAGGACAGACGATTTTGTTATTTTGTAATTGTTATGCGCTTCAGCACTCGGCAGTCCCGTTCTATGAGCTTGTGTGGCCTACCACTTCGCGGCTGAGCCGTTGTTGCTCCTAGACATTTCCACTTCCCAATAACAGCACTTAGAGTTGACTGGGGCACCTCTTGCAGAGCAGAAATCTGAAGAACTGACTTGTTGGAAAGGTGGCATCCTATGACAGTATCACATAGAAAGTCACTGAGCTTTTCAGTAAGGCCATTCTACTGCCAATGTTTGTCTATGGAGATTTCATGGCTGTGTGCTCAATTTTATGCACCTGTCAGCAACAGGTGTGGCTGAAATAGGAAAATCCACTAATTTTAAGGGGTGTTTAAGACATACATCTTTCACAACTTCAAGCTACATCTTGTCCCCCATCCAGGGACAGACCCTGCTTAGCTTCAGAGGCAAACCAGCAGTGCTATGCCGTGTGCTATGTTGCTGGAATGAACGTGCCAAAACATGCAAATGGAAAAAAGGCAGCGAAAGCTAAGGACAGTGTAACATAACCAAAGATAGGGAATATTGCAGGGAAAAGGGAGACATTTTATTTCACCCAAACAATGGTACAACCTAATTAACATAATAAAAACATCCCCATCAAAATCTGTCCATTTAAGCTAGAGATGTTTTTTTGCATGGGCTGCGTCTCAATCCACCGCATCCGCCAATATCGCCCTTCCGCATCTGTGGTGAAAGGTGGCAGAGCTAGAGCTGTGTTTGTCGGACCATGAGACATCCTGAAAATCGGTCTTGTCGCGTTTTGCCTACAAAGCACCCTATTGAAAGCTGAGACTCTCAGGAACATGATGGTTTTCTCCGTTTTGCTCTAGGATGCCCAGAAGCCTCACAAGACTCCTCTTCTGACAACTTCTGTTTGTAGTTTCCGAACAGTTTAGGCTAAAAACTTATATGAATGGAAGTATATATGGAGATCGTTTAGTGCCTAAAATAAGCAGATAAATGCACAACTTTCTATCTCTCTGGCTCTCATACACACACCCGATGGGTGTAGCTAAGGGCCAGAACTGTACAGATAGCATATCTCCACATTTCAGTCATTTAGCAGACACTCTTATAGTAATGAATGCATACATTTCATTTTATGAATTATTTTGTACTGGCACCCTGTGGGAATTGAACCCACAACCCTGGCGTTGCACACACCATGCTCTACCAACTGAGCCACAGGGAAGGCTCTACACACGGCTCTAACTACACTCTGTGGCCTTCCTCTTGTCCCCTGTGGCAAATGTTGATGAATTGAGAGGATGTTCAAAGTGTGAGCTCACACACCTCCATGTGAGCAAGTTGATCTGCCACACATACATCCACACATGTTCATATAGACGCACACTCATTCCACTGTACCAATCTACTGTACCGTATAGGGACGGATTAGTAAGTGTTTGCACCTCTACAACGTTTGCTCAAATCTACTTTGAAGAACTGTAGAAAGACATTAACTTATTCACAGTTTCCCTCTCCGTGTTGTGGGCAACAATTTGAACACGAGGCACAAATCCTCAAATTCAGAATGAGTGCATTATTAGTAAAAACTAAAAGTAGCTGTTGAAGAATTAAAGGACTGGAATCAAGATGGCCCAGGGTTGTTGTTGAACATCTTTCATTATTAATTCATCATTGTATTGATTGCGTATTGATCTGGATAGGAGACTGAGAAGTGATGTCTGACTCAGTAGGTTAGCAAACATTTCCCCCTTTGTATCTGTGTATGGGGGAGGTAAGGGACAGAACGGTTTTAAGAGAATATATACATATATATTACTTTTAATCTAGTCTGAGAGGAGGTAGTTGAACATCACACAATGCAAAGAGAAAGTGGAGGGAAGGGGGGTCACAACACAAAACGTTGACTAAGTAAAAACCTGATGAACCACATATCATCTTATAAGCAGACAGGCCCATCCTCCGTGTTAAACAAACGGTAACACGGCAGTCTTAACGGCTGAGCATATGACAGCATCACAATATGTTCTCATGTAGTTTGAATGTGGGGGTAAGACAAGACCAGACTGATACAAGCTGTGATTTAACTAATCATTGAGGTGAAACACAAATGTTTTATGTACGGATACTGATTCACAATAATGATTTTCAGAAGAGAATGCATAACGCTGACCGGTGAGACATTTCCGGAGTACCTGTGGGATCAATTGGATTGAAAAGATGCACCATTGATTGCTGTTGTTGTGGCCACTCCCCAAGGACCTGAGACGATACATAACATCCGCTACTTAAACAGTATGATGTTGTTATTGAGTTTACACAGTTGATGGGGTAAAAATGCATTGTAACATTGTTGTTCTACATTGTTGTACGTTGTTGTTACATTGAAGTAACATTGGTATCACAAATGGACATGATGCTGCATCTGCAATGAGGAAAGAGAAACTGAATAGAAAATGAATTTGATTCCAAAGCTTAATGTAACCTAGCTATAGTAAGCCTATACAATGTTCAGCACTATACATGTCTAATTTGCAATCCATGCCTTTCCGTGAGCAACCCTGGTGTGTATCAATTAGAGATCAATTGAACGCAGTGCACACAACTATCTATCTGAATAAAAAAATGTATCACGAAGATGTCGGTCAAAATTCTATTGAGCCTCACGTAGGCTAGGCTACCTATTCCACTGTTGTCGTCAACATGGCAATACCACACTTACAGGAGAGCTATTAGGCAGTAGTGGTGGTAAACATATTGGAGCATGAATAATAGATAAAACACTCATATTCAAGAATATATATTTCAACATTCCTCGTTACAGCTGAGACGCAAACTGGCCACCCTGGAGCTTGCGTGTGACTGTGTCTCGCATTTCAATTGGATGCAGTTTTACTCGAAATACCAGGATATTATGTTTATTATGCACATGTGCGTGACATGAAAACAGAAGGGTTCCTTTTCGGATAAGGGAAAAGCACGCACCCAACACAGTCGTAAAGGAGATGTACGAGTTTGAAAAATTAATTAGCCAGAGGTTTCCATCGTTGCAACGGAATAACATCGGGAGTTATTTTTAGCATCATCCTCTGCACCTGCAGTGACGCTTCCCCAACGCGCGTTGTTAGACGAGAGAAGGAGCGACACCCGTTGGAAATAACGGCGGCCGTAGATAACTTGAAATGAATCATTAGCTTTCACGCAAAAGTACGGAGTACCAGTAGACCTACCACACCAACTGAAATGTATTATATTGCGTTGTGCATTTGGGGTGTTTTAAGAAAGGTGACTTAAACAAAAAAGTATACGCTACACAAATACACCAACATGCAGCTGCCTCACTACTTTACTCACGTGCCAAAAGTAACGTTACCTTACAGCAGCAGCATAGGCCTACTCTTCTGGTTTCCCCTGGGTGCAATGCTCATGAATAATGACTGAAACAACAGTAGTAGTTCAACCATACCTGAACTCTGGAGCCAGGTTGGGTTTGAGGCCATAGAAACCAGCTGATAGGGTCAAAAGCCACCGCGGGATGAAATTCCCGTGTTCACACTCCAGGTATGGTGCTGACCATTTGATATGGGATTTGTCAGGTATGAAACTCTCTCCTCTTTTCAGAGAGGCATCAACTGATGTAATATCTTGGCTCAACACCCTTTTGTGGAAGTGGGGCTTCTTCTTGTCTTTGATGTCGTGGTACCACTCTGTCTCGGTCGTTCTGTTTTTGAGGTGATGGTGGGCCGTGCTGGAGAGATCCTGGAGAACTATCTCGCCTCCTGCTCTCGTAGCTTGGAGAAAGACGGAGGGCCCTTGGGCAGACAACTCAGTGTTGAATATGACCACGGCCCTGTGGATCTTGGAGTCCCCCTCCAATATACTCCTGACCAGCGCGTGGTACCACTCAATGTCTCGTCGGAGACTCTGCTCCCTTGACCTGTTGGCTTGCAGTATCATGTTTAGGTAGTTAGTAGCGTGCATCACAGTGTCCAGCACGCTGTGCATGGTATAATGCGGGGCCGTATGAGACCTCCCTCGCAGAGCACTGAGCTCGTATCTCCGTGAGCAGTTGGCATGTTTTAAGGTAGTAGAATCCCCTGTGTGTAAAAACGCCGTGACGACCCGAGGAAGATGCTCCTCAATATTCTGCGGCAAGACGGAGCGCTCTGTCGCGCCTTTTGGCGGATGAGACGCACGAAGATGTGCTTTTTGGTACTTGATATGAGTGTTGTAGATCGGCTGCGGTGCTCTGATATCTCGCTCGTGCTCTGGCCACTCCACATGTCTATAATTTGATCCAATAACAAATCCCACTTGCAACAGTATTGATAACAGGAAAACAGCCATATCCCCAGTCATTTTACAGATGTTTGGCGACTGGGTTGATGCTCAGCAAATGATTGCGTTGGGCACCGTAGAGCGAGCCAATTTCTCAGTTAAGAAATTTTTTTTTTTCTTTCACCTGTAGATATTCACGCGAGTTCCACACTTGGCTCCTGAAAATAAGAGAACTATTTTGAAATCTCTAGTCAAATCCCTTATTTTCTCTCCAAACATATGTCACGTTTGGCTTGTTATTGTGTCTCCCGCTTGCAGCTGTTTTATCCTCTCTGATTCCGTTTGGTAAACCAATCTAAATAACATCCAAGACGAGCTTGGGTGTTGCTTGGCGTCCTCCTTAGACTGTGATGTTTGTACACAGCCTGAATTGAAACGGGGGAAAAATCCTCCGATTTTTGGAAGCACCGAGTCAGTACTTCACACTTGGGTGACAAACACACTCCGCCCTCTTCCGTCCACAACAAGCAGTAACTAAACCGTGGGGACATCGGGAACCATTCGTTCTTAAAGCCCGTCTCCTTCATTATCTTATAGGATTTCTAAAGTGCCCTTGATTCGCGTATGGCCGTTTCCTCTGTCAATCATTGCAATGGGAGCGCGGGTTAGGTGGAGCGGCGAAGGAGCTGTCCAGTGCTCTAAGCTGCGCTCGAGAAAAACAGGCAAGGAAAGGAGTCGCTCGCTCAGCAACCTATGATCTCTCTCAGATGATGATTTTTAGAGGGAGACTTTCGGTTATTCTAATCTTTAATAACGTTCTAAAGATTGGGTTACATTATTTTGGGATTTTATTGATGAAGGTATTTTGTCGTAAAATACGCTGTGTTTATTTATTTAGGCTAAGTGTTATAAAAGACGCTGTCCGTAGGCTAGTCAACGGGGATAACAGCAGGATTGACTACAAATTGAAAATGTAGACGTTGTAGGAGTAGATTGTCAGTTGTGTGTTAAGATTGTGCATAGTCAATCTGTTGAGGCGCTAAAGCCTACTCTATAATAGGTATAGGCTACAAATGGATTGATGATTCATGCTAAAAACATGCCACAGCGTTGCGTTGCTTTCGTCTTTATTAATAAATCCGTTAGTGACTACAGGCCTAGGAGGCAACCACAATGCAGGTTAAATACAAAACCATTCATCACAAATTGATTAGACACATTTGAATACATCTTGAAAGATGTCACAATGGCTGCTTTTACACAGGCAACCGAATTCTGATATTTTTTCCACTAATTGGTCTTTCGACCAATCACATCAGATATTTTCAAATCAGATCTTTTTCAGAACTGATGTGATTGGTCAAAAGACCAATTAGTGAAAAAAGGATCAGAATTGGGCTGCCTGTAGACGCAGCCAAAGTAGGCTATATGGCATCGAAATTGTATTGCATCCTTTCTGCCTCGCAGACAAATATGGTCCAAGAAAAGGGGATGAGGGACCACCGGAAAATAGAACCAGCTGAATGTAAAACGTTTCAAGTTGTGAATCATGGTGCAATGAGTCACTGCAGCTGCACGACCACTTAATCCGTTGGCTCATGTCTGTAAACAAGGTAATATCAAATAACAAACGACTTCATCTTTCTTTGGACTTGCGTCACTGGGTCATGTGGCACAAAAACAGATTTTTCTCGTTTTAGACATCCTAAATTAATTCTAGGGCGTGGCTTGAGTTGCGCAAGTAAACACTGTCATATTATGCAATGTCAGTTTCACTCGTCTTTATATATGAAACAATATGTGAGACGCATTTTGCAGTGAAACACTGTCACACACACAATGGCCAACATTCTTACTCAATTCCATATCCAGATTATATCATATGGTTATGGATTTTGTTCTACAATGAATGCATTCTGTACCAATAGTAGTTGTTTCTGTGCGCCTAATACATACCTAAATTGTCTGGAGCCTATGCGGAAGCTGTGTGCCTAAATACAGGATGACAGGAGATGAAGTCAGGTTACTAGTAAAAAATAGACGCTTCTCCAAGGACGTCAAGAAATGACGTGAGTCTGTGATATCTTGTTGACCATAGGGTGTCACTATAACCCTCATAAATGTTTATGGGCATGAATATTTAAAGTACATTTTTCGCTTCATCAACAACATTCTTTACAACCAAGACCATCAATACAACAGTCAGGCATTCACAACACATTTCCTGTCACCTTTGCATCTTAGTCTTTTGACACCTTTTCAATGGGTCCCGCTATTCTCACAATCAATCAAGTTGTCAATCAAGCTATAACTCTCTAACCTCATGGACGGTACAGTATTCTCAATAAGAGAATAAATAAAGAAAACATACAAAGAATGAAGCCATTTCTATGAATTTGCTAATGTAGCCGCACACCTCATTGATTCCAAACTAATCCGACTAATAGAATAGAATAGAATAGAATATGGACTCCAGTTCTACTTTAGACCTCTTGTGAGGCATAAAATGAGGTGAAGCGTGCCTTTAAGCCTGTTATATTATATCCTGCCAACAGCACCTTGCAAATTCAGGTGTGTATTTCCCCTACAATCTACTATAGACCTGTGCACCTTCCAATCAACAAACTCATCTAAAGTATTCTGTGGGTCCCTCATTTGTGTTACTCAAGTAAGCATCATTGAAAGATCATGGCTTCATTAACTCATGTGAACATTCTATCTATATCATTACATGTCTTTCACCCCCCCCCCCCCCCCCCCCCCCCCACACACACACACCTCTATCTCTCTCCACCCCCTCTCGCTCTCGCTCCACCCCCTCCCTCCTACCCCCTTTCTATCCACCCCCCTCTCAACCTCCCCACTCTCTCTTTCTCTCCCCCTATCTCTCTCTGGGGTGTAGGGGCATGTCAAGTCACGCTGTTTGGGCTGGAGGCATCTCATCCAGGGAGGAGGCTGAGGCTGGGGGAATACAGCCGTGACGGAGGGGAGGGAGGGTGTGTGACAGCTGGGTGCTGGGGGCGTCTCCTGAGGGCCACTAGGGAACCAAACCCAACATCCAAGACAGACTTATGGATCAGCAGAAGCAGGTGCACCCACCTTTATCAGCCACATCTCAAACCTCTGCTTTTCCAATATGTTGGTTGAGGAATTGCATAAATTGTGTTTCAGTTCAAAATAACAACAGTATTCACATGAGGGATGCAATGTAAATGGCACAGATAAGCAATCTGATACATAAGCAAACACATCTACTGATACATTCATTTTGAAAGAGGTCACCATTATCATCAAATCAAATCAAATGTATTTATATAGACCTTCGTACATCAGCTGATATCTCAAAGTGCTGTACAGAAACCCAGCCTAAAACCCCAAACAGCAAGCAATGCATGTGAAAGAAGCACGGTGGCTAGGAAAAACGCCCTAGGAAAAACTCCCTAGAAAGGCCAAAAACCTAGGAAGAAACCTAGAGAGGAACCAGGCTATGAGGGGTGGCCAGTCCTCTTCTGGCTGTGCAGGGTGGATATTATAACAGAACATGGTCAAGATGTTAAAATGTTCATAAATGACCAGCATGGTCAAATAATAATAATCATAGTAGTTGTCGAGGGTGCAACAAGCACGTCCGGTGAACAGGTCAGGGTTCCATAGCCGCAGGCAGAACAGTTGAAACTGGAGCAGCAGCACGGCCAGGTGGACTGGGGACAGCAAGGAGTCATCATACCAGGTAGTCCTGAGGCATGGTCCTAGGGCTCAGGTCCTCCGAGAGAAAGACAGAAAGAGAGAAAGAGAGAATTAGAGAGAGCATATTTAAATTCACACAGGACACCGGATAAGACAAGAGAAATACTCCAGATGTAACAGACTGACCCTAGCCCCCCGACACATAAACTACTGCAGCATAAATACTGGAGGCTGAGACAGGAGGGATCAGAAGACACTGTGGCCCCATCCGATGATACCCCCGGACAGGGCCAAACAGGCAGGATATAACCCCACCCACTTTGCCAAAGCACAGCCCCCACACCACTTGAGGGATGTCTCCAACCACCAACTTACCGTCCTAAGACAAGGCCGAGTATAGCCCACATTATGTCATTATATTTAAGCAATCAGGCACAATAGGCAGGGCTGTATCATGAATACAGTCACAGGAAAATGGCATTGTTCTGCTCTGGGCCAGTCAACCCATTTACCTGTGACTGTATTCATGACACAGCACTGCTTTGTGTGCCTTATTGCTTTTATAAAACTGTTACCGTATTTAAAATAACAATGAATTAGATATGTTTAATTAAACCGTTATTTTGATAAGTCATTTCATACAATTTCATTCTTCCACCAGAATATGTAGTCCAAACAAAAATCTGGTTGTGAATTATTTTGTTTTAACGACCTTAATTGTTTTTACATAGTACATATGCAAAAATAATACAGTCCGTTCTAAACAAAATTGTTGCTATGCAGGCTGCAAAGCTAATGTTCTTGTCACTTGCTAGCTAGCTAGCCAACTTTAGCTAACTGAGTCACTCAAACGTTGAACCTGGAATGACAGTACACTAGCTGCATTTTCGTTTGTCTGAGCATTTTTTCTATTGGTATTTACTTGGATATGTCCATGATAATGACGTTGATGCGTGATATCCACTGGCTCAGAAAAAGTTGTCTAGTCTTGTCTCGTCTGGGTACTGTTCACTCTGTACCTTAGTACAGAGATCGAAAAGCAAAAGTGAAACATGGTTTCCGAGGCTTATATTAACCACCGCTGTGCCAAACTAAATGCTGGAAGTAAGGGGGAAAAATGTGCGAATTGGGATAAACACAAGACATGATTCGAACAGCAACATATTCAATGCAATCTGGTTTCAGAGCTGGTCATGGGTGCACCTCAGCCATGCTCAAGGTCCTAAACGATATCGTAACCTTCATCGATAAGAAACAATACTGTGCTGCCGTATTTATTGACCTGACCAAGGCTTTCGACTCTGTCAATCACCACATCCTCCTTGGCAGACTCAATAGCCTTGTTTCTCAAATGATTTCCTCACCTGGTTCACCAACTACTTCTCTGATAGAGTTCAATGTGTCAAATCGGATGGCCTGTTGTCCGGGCCTCTGGTAGTCTCTATGGGGGTGCCACAGGGTTCAATTCTTGGGCCAACTCTTTTCTCTGTATACATCAATGATGTTGCTCTTGCTGCTGGTGAGTCTCTGATCCACCTCTACGCAGACGACACCATTCTGTATACTCTGGCCCTTCTTTGGACACTGTGTTAACAACCCTCCAGACGAGCTTCAATGCCAGACAACTCTCCTTCTGTGGCCTCCAACTGCTCTTAAATAAGTAAAACTAAATGCATGCTCTTCAACCGATCGCTGACTGTACCTGCCCACCCGTCCAGCATCACTACTCTGGACGGTTCTGACTTAGAATATGTGGACAACTACAAATACCTAGGTGTCTGGTTAGACTGTAAGCTCTCCTTCCAGACTCACATCAAACATCTCCAATCCAAAGTTAAATCTAGAATTGGCTTCCTATTTCGCAACAAAGCATCCTTCAGTCATGCTGCCAAATATACCCTCGTAAAACTGACCATCCTACCAATCCTCAACTTCGGCGATGTCATTTACAAAATAGCCTCCAATACCCTACTCAATAAACTGGATGCAGTCTATAACAGTGCCATTCGTTTTGTCACCAAAGCCCCATATACTACCCACCACTGCGACCTGTACGCTCTCGTTGGCTGGCCCTCACTTCATACTCGTCGCCAAACCCACTGGCTCCAGGTCATCTACAAGACCCTGCTAGGTAAAGTCCCCCCTTATCTCTGCTCACTGGTCACCATAGCAGCACCCACCTGTAGCACGCACTCCAGCAGGTATATCTCTCTGGTCACCCCCAAAGCCAATTCCTCCTTTGGCCGTCTCTCCTTCCAGTTCTCTGCTGCCAATGACTGGAACGAACTACAAAAATCTCTAAAACTAGTAACACTTATCTCCCTCACTAGCTTTAAGCACCAGCTGTCAGAGCAGCTCACCAATCACTGCACCTGTACATAGCCCATCTATAATTTAGCCCATACAACTACCTCTTCCCCTACTGTATTTATTTATTTATTTTGCTCCTTTGCACCCCATTATTTCTATTTCTACTTTGCACTTTCTTCCACTGCAAATCTACCATTCCAGTGTTTTACTTGCTATATTGTATTTACTTTGCCACCATGGCCTTTTTTGCCTTTACCTCCCTTATCTCACCTCATTTGCTCACATTGTATATAGACTTATTTTTCTACTGTATTATTGACTGTATGTTTGTTTTACTCCATGTGTAACTCTGTGTTGTTGTATGTGTCGAACTGCTTTGCTTTATCTTGGCCAGGTCGCAATTGTAAATGAGAACTTGTTCTCAACTTGCCTACCTGGCTAAATAAAGGTGAAATAAGAAATAAATAAAAAATTCTTATTGAGGAGCAGTGCGACTTTTCAGATGGAACCTTTATCAGGCATAGGTGTGTCTGTGGCGGCCTATACAGCACGGCTTGGAATGCTGCTCTTCCAATCATCATCCAGGATCCAAACAACCAGTTTTATAACAGTAGCTATTAGAAATTATAAACTGTGTGGTTCGGGCCCTGAATGCTGATTGCCTGAAAGCCGTGGTATACCGAATACCACGGGTATGACAAAACAAGTATTTTTACTACTCTAATTACGTTGGTAACCACGTTATAATAGCAATAAGGCACCTCTGGGGTTTGTGATATATGGCCAATATACCGCATCACGTAGTGCCTAGGAACAGTCCTTAGCCGTGGTATATTGGCCATATACCACACCTCCTTGGGCCTTATTGCATAAGTATGGTGTACATTTTCTAGACAGATTGCTCAATATCTTCACACCCAGACAATCAAATGTAAACAATTTCAAATTATTTATTCTAGACTGACAAACTGAAGTTGTTTTTTAAGTCTCTTAAAAAGACATGCAGGTGTTCAAAGTACACTACACTTTATCAGAGGACCTTAATGCAGAGGAATTGGCACCTTGAGAGACATTTAAGTCCAGATCTCTCCGACAGTTTAGAGATGGAAGTAATGTATTTAGCCATTTCTCCTGGAATTGAAAAAGCTGTATTGATAGGTAATTTAGCTGATTTAGTGATCTAAGACATCAGGTAATTGTTGTAAATGTCACACCAGTCTTCACTTTGGCTCCCCCTCCTGTCCAGCTCAGGCGTTCAGCGTCGCCGGCCTTCTAGCTGCTGCAGAACATACTGCTGGCAAACGCCCTTCATTACACACACCTGGTCCCAATCCCCACTCTATATGTACTCCCTCTGCCGTTTGTCTTTGTCGGTCATTGTAAATGTTACTTGTTATCCTGAGAAGAATTTCTCCTACTATTTCCTGATTCATTTATATTTTTGCACTAATGGTTCGCCCTGTGCCTTTTTGTTTATGAAGATATATTTTGAGCTCCACAGTGTTTGGGTTTCGTCCTGCTTTGTTCTAGGGTGCTTAAATAAATTCAGTAGTTCTAAACATGCGACTGCCTCCTCCTCTCTACACCAGTCACAGTAAAATAACCTTTTACAGTTGAAATAAAAAAATGTCAACAAAAAAAAAATGTAGGATTTCTACTTGTGATACAATTGGATATCATTTAAACAGGGCATATGAAACAACCTTTATTTGAAATTTAAAAAAGTACACAAGTCAACAGATACAGTCAAAGAACAAAATAAGCAGATTTTGTATACCATATTAAAAAGGTTAAAAAACAGGCCAACCAAAGAAATACAACTGTAAACAGCACCTTAATTGACACACATGGTAAATAATAGTGACAGATCTATCAAAACTGTACAGTACATGAAGACATCCTGGGCTAGTATCACCATACTGCTTCATGGGCAGTCAGGGTCTGTGGCCCAAATTGTGTGAGACAAATTGTTTTTGTTTTGTATTACACAAATGTGGGTTTTCTGTGTACATATTGTGTGTTTGTCATTGCAAACATTATCGGTAACAAATACTTTGTTGTCACAGGCTACACACTTCTTGTCAAGTTTCATTTGCGGCATAACCCCACTCTTAAAATCTTTTTTCAGATCACTTTTTTGTTTTTCTGAGTTGCGTGTGAATAAAGTTAGAAACACTGGGAGGAAAGTGATGCCATGAATGAGCCCAAAAAGCATTACCAAGAACATAATCTTAAAAAAAGTCCTGAAAATATGATTCTTGGAAGCAGCCAAAACCACCACACCTAAAATGGTCGAACTAGCCCCTTGTACTATGGGATAGCCCAAAGTAAAGAGAGCATCAACAATTCTTTCATTGACACTCGATTTTTTGCACGAGACAAAGGCGTAGGATATATGAGCAGAGAAATCAACGGTGAAGCCAATGCAGACAACAAGAATGATCATGGATATGGAGTCTAGATTGACGTCCCACAATGCCATGAAACCAGTGACGCCCACAATGACAGAAACGATAGAGAATGTCACCCACAGAGAACAGAGAGGGTTAGGAATCAGTAAAAGGGCGATAATCAACATGACTGCTGTCGTGACTCCAATATTCTGGAGGGTGCCACTCACTATAACAGCATACTGGTCATAGTAGATGAATGCCGGATGGTAAACTATCAATGGGACAACACTACAACTTTCTGCTGTTTCTTTAAGGCTGTTGACCATTTCAATTTCCATACTGGCATTGACTATATTAACAGTTTGGATGAAGAATCGAGAAGCATGGATAGCATTACTGGTAAAGTTCACATCTTGCTTAAAATCAGGGTACAAATTCAGAAATAAAAATAAATTTGCACTGAATACAATTTCATCATCAATGTTTAAATGTGTACTTCGTGCATAGCCTTCATAGTAATCTAGCCAGGATGTATACAAATCATCCGTAATAAATTGAAGCTTCTTAAAGTCCTCCATACAGGAGAGGAGTTCAGATCGTTTGTTCTTATCCCAATATGGAAATTTCTCACTGACAATTACCATGACATTAGGACCATAACTAGAAAAGTATTGCCTGTCATTGTCATAATACGGAATAACATAAGAGTCATCAGCCGCCAAATCACGAAGATCAATTCCTTGCTGTATTTGAAAACACCCATAGATACTTGCGGCCAAATACCCAGCATAAATAAAGATTACAATTACTTTGGTCCATGGTTTCGTCAGAAAAGGACCATAGTATTTCTTAAAGAAATGATTGATTGGTTGTTCTTTCTCTGTCCCAGTGGCTTTATCATAGTTCCCTCCCACACAACACATACTATACCCATTAGAACATTCTTTGGGATTCTCAGATGGAATCTTCATGCAAGTCAACCAGTGTCTGTTGCTTCTTTCTCTCCTCCCATTCAATGCCAGGAAAGCTCCAAAGAATGTGATATTGTAAATGTAGCAAAATATAATGGCAGTGCTTGTATACAGGCAGAAATATTGTACTGACAGAAAGTCGGACATGAGTCCAATGTAAAACCCAAGGACGTCAGTCAAGGTGGTGATGGTTATAGACATGGCAGCTTCTTTGTAGGTGTGTGCCATGCGTTTCTCCACGGGGTCTTTGACATTGGTCTGCTGCCAGTTTGACACCATAATGAACATGTCATCGACACCAATTCCTGTAAAGTATACATGCTGTTGTCATCTAGTGAACAGAGTCAGTTGGAGCTTTGAAATGGATTTAACCTGACATTGAAAATGGACTTATTATTGACTCCATAAATGATCTTACCAAGTATAAGGAAAGGACAGTTTACCACAGTAATGACAAAGGGCATTCCAATGTAAAACATCAATCCAAATGAGGACAGCACAGCTAGGCCAGCAGAGAGGACACCAATGGCAGCCACCCACACTTTGTTCCTCACATTGTCCAGCCTAAGACAAAATGGTTGTCATCCACAAACAACCAAATTTACCTGGAATGATCAACAGTTGAATGACAATTTACCATACTTTGACAGCGACTGGTCAATTTGGTCAACAACAACAAAAAATCTGCTTACCTTAGGCAAGATATGACTGAAAAGGCGATGGCAAGGGCATATGTGGTTGAGAACAATGGAATCCCGTCTGTGGTGTGTTTTTCTATCTCCTCCTGCTTCGATTGTGAAGTATAGTAAGACACCTACACAATGAAATGTTCCACAGAGAAGCAACTGTTAAACAAAATATATATATATATTTCAATCTAAGGCCTACTTAAAAGTCAATAATCCATAAGAGCAGTATCGTAACTGTGGTATAGAAGATTCCTCTGGTTTGTAAAGGACAGAGAATGTTATATTTCAAGTGCTTGTCACGCCCTGACCATAGAGTGACGAGGGGGTGTTCTAGTTTAAAATTTCTATGTTGGTGTTTTGGTTTGGTTCCCAATTAGAGGCAGCTGGTAATCGTTGCCTCTAATTGGGGATGATATTTAAGTAGCTATTTTTCCCACCTGTGTTTGTGGGATATTGTTTTGTGTTTGTGCACCATGTAGTCATGTGTCGTTTATTGATTTATTTGCTTTTGCTTAAAGTTTCACTTTGTAATAAATATGTGGAACTCAACATCTGCTGCGCCTTGGTCTGCTCATTTCCAAGACCGTGACAGTGCTGTAGCCATGCCACTACTGTACTTGGTAACACTTTACAATATGGTTATTTGCATTAATTCATGTTTTAGCATGAGAAAATGATTAACAAATACATTGAAAAGCAATGTTTTGAAAATATCATTCATATTCTATTCAATATGTCATATACAGTGTCTTCAGAAAGTACTCAGAACCCTTGACTTTTTCAAAATGTTGTTACGTTATAGCTTTATTCTAAAATGAATTAAATAAAACAAAATCCTTTGCAATCTACACACAATACCTCAAAGTGAAAACTGGTCTTTAGACATTTTTGCAAATGTCTAAAAAAATATATGAAAAAAAATAGGAAATACCCGTATTTACATAAGTATTCAGAACGTTTGCTATGAGACTTGAAATTGAGCTCAGGTGCATCCTGTTTCCATTGATCATCCTTGAGATGTTTCTACAACTTGATTGGAGTCCACCTGTGGTAAATTCAATTGATTAGACATGATTTGGAAAGGCACACAACTGTCTATAAAAGGTCCCACAGTTGACAGTGCATGTCAGAGCAAAAACCAAGCCATGAGGTCAAAATAATTGACCGTAGAGCTCTAAGACAGAGTTGTGTCAAGGCACAGATCTGGGGAAGGGTACCAAAAAATGTCTGAGGCATTGAAGGCCTCATTGAAGGATTCTTAAATCTGTCCGCCCGGCCAAACTGAGCAATCGGGGGGGAAAGGGCCTCGGTCAGGGAAGTGACCAAGAACCCGATGGTCACTCTGACAGAGCTCTAGAGTTCCTCTGTGGAGATGGGAGAACCTTCCAGAAGGACAACCATCTCTGTAGCACTCCACTAATCAGACCTTTATGGTAGAGTGGCCAGACGGAAACCACTCCTCAGTAAAAGGCACATGACATCCCGCTTGGAGTTTGCCAAAAGACACCTAAAGACTCTCAGACCATGAGAAGCAAGATTCTCTGGTCTGATGAAACCAAGATTGAACTCTTTGGCCTGAATGCCAAGTGTCATGTCTGCAGAAAACCTGGCACCATCCCTACGGTGAAGTATTGTGGTGGCAGCATCATTCTGTGGGGATGTTTTTCAGCGGCAGGGACTGGGAGACTAGTCAGGATTGAGGCAAAGATGAATGAAGCAAAGTACAGAAAGATCCTTGATGGAAACCTGCTCCAGAGTGCTCATGACCTCAGACTGTGGTGAAGGTTCACCTTTCAACAGGACAATGACCCTAAGCACACAGCCAAGACCATGCAGTAGTGGCTTCGGGACAAGTCTCTGAATGTCCTTGAGTGGCCCAACCTGATAGAACATCTCTGGAGAGACCTGAAAATAGCTGTGCAGCAACTCTCCCCATCCAACCTGACAGAGGTTGAGAGGATCTGCAGAGAAGAATAGGAGAAACTCCCCAAATACATGTGTGCCAAGCTTGTAGCATCATACCCAAGAAGACTCTAAGCTGTAGTCGATGACAAAGGTGCTTCAACAAAGTACTGAGTAAAGGGTCTGAATACTTATGTAAATGTGATATTTCAATATATATATATATTTTTAATTATACATTTGCTTTGTCTTTATGGGTTATTGTGTGTAGATTGATGAGAACTAACAATTTAATCAATTTTAGAAAAAGGCTGTAACATTATAAAATGTGGAAAAAGTCAAAGGGTCTAAATAGTTTCTGAAGGTACTGTAGCTTGCTGCAGTTCCCCAGTAAATGTTTAGCTGTCTTGCAAAGTACAGAGTGCTATATTTCAAGTGCTGTAACCATGCCATTACCGTACTTGTTAATGCTTTAAAATAAGGTTACCGGTACATACAGTACCAGTCAAAAGTTTGGACACACCGACTCATTACAGGGTTTTTCTTTATTTTTTACTAATTTCTACATTATATCATTTATTTTATATTCTTCAAAGTAGCCACCCTTTGCCTTGATGACAGCTTTGCACACTCTTGGCATTCTCTCAACCAGCTTTATGAGGTAGTCACCTGAAATGCACTTCAATTAACAGGTGTGCCTTGTTAATTTGTGGAATTACTTAATGAGTTTGAGCCAATCAGTTGTGTTGTGACAAGGTAGGGGTGGTATACAGCAGATAGCCCTATTTAGTAAAATACCAAGTCCATATTATGGAAAGAACAGATCAAATAAGCAAAGAGAAATGACAGTTCCATGTTTTTTTTTCTGTAAAGGTGGCTGCATAATCCTTCTACACCTGCATTGCTGGCTGGGTTTCTGTACAGCACTTTGTAACTTTGTTACATCAGCTGATGTAAGAAGGGCTTTCTAAATACATTTGATTGATTGATAATAGGTTTGGTTTGCTCCTAGCAGAATTCCGTGTAGGCGATACGAATGTCTGTGCCTCCCTCCCTTAAAGGCCTTCGCCTGAAAAACGAGAAAAAAGCGGCAATGTTACTGTTTGTCCCTCAAGGTAGCTACAAAATAGCCAGTCCCCGCTTCCTCAAAATATTCTGTAATAATCTAAGATAAATCAACGGATCTGTAATTAATTTGGACTTTTTTGCTGAGGAAGTCTTAGTCGCGCAATTGTACATCTAACTACGATGTTTGGTGGAGTATTTCTCAAGTGAAAAAAATGTGCATGAAAACTAGTCGCATCTCATTGAATGACAACAAACACTTTATTGAAGAATTCCGTCCATAGTTCCCACTCCTTTTAACAGTAGTACTGTTCGGCTACCGAACCTTGACTCAGTAAAAACACAAACTAAAAATTAGAAGTGCTCAGGGATACTTGACATAAATCCTCTTGGGATTTGAAATTGCGACTGTTTGGTCTTGAATAATTTAGGGGGTTTCACACTCTGGTGGGTTTCCGTTTTCCCCCTTAGTTGGATTGTTTGAACGGGTGTGCATTCTGGAGCGCACTAAACAACACAGTGGTTCGCTCAAAAAGGGTGGTCTCGGTCATATTCAGTTCATACCATGGTTCGGTTAGCTGTAGGTGAGAATGCAGTCCGGACCAAACACAGGAAAAGAATCAGAGGCGCACATTATTATTGGTTGTTTGACTGGGAACATTTTATTAAATACACGCAGCATCATAACTTGATATCTCTGAAACATTCAGTGAGTAGGAGCGCATTTATGAGCGCATCCGATGCAGATTAAGGGATATGGGGGCAATGCCTGGATAAAGGCTACTGGCTATTCACCTTGCAGTAAGAGCGGCTTTTGCGCTCCCGCACTTTGTTGAAAGACCAGAGCGAAAGTAATATGAAGATTGGAAGACAAGTGATGCTTCATGATAATCATAAATGGATTTAACGTGATTATGTTTGTCCAATAAACAAATATATTGCATGAACACGTGGTTTTATTTAGGAATTTTTGTTCGTTTGACATTTTGGGAATGTGAAACCAACCAGTTTAAAAATCACAAAAATACAATGTAACAAATAGTCAAACTCTGATTCGAACTATAGCTCAGAAAATGCCCTTAATGTCTCATTAGTGCCACCGGATACTTACTTGTTACCAAGAACATACATTCACCTGCCAGTTTATTAGGTGCACCCATCTAGGACCCCCCTTTGCCTACAGAACAACCTGTATTCTCGGGGCATGGATTCTACAAGTCAGAAACTTTCCACATGGATGTTGGTCCATGCTGATGGATGGCACTTTCCTCTTTGTTCTCTATTGCTCCTCTATTTTTTCTCAAGCAAGAGGGAGGCCAATGACATCACAAATACCCATCAGACCTACTCCTTGATGTTTGCATCTATTTTTCTCAAAACATTTTTTTTTACCCTTTTGTGTGTGCACTTTCCTGTATTTATACTTGGGATATATCTTGTCAACAGTAAAAGTAAACCAAATATTGAACTATTGTTTTGTGAATCAAATTGATAATTGTTAGCTTATAATGGCGCAGTTGGTAGAGCATGGTGCTTGCAATGCCAGGGTTGTGGGTTTGATTCCCATGGGGGACCAGTACATAAATCTTTGCACTCACTACAGTAAGTCACTCTGGATAAGAGCATCTGCTAAATGTAAAATGATTAGTTAATGCTGATTTATGTAACCTTCTTGTGAAGTGGTACACCAGTACTTTAAGTTTGTTTTCTTGATAACACTTTCTTTCAATGTTCCGTAGTCAGAGTTGAGGAGCAACTGATTACATGTAAGTTACATGTTACATGTAATCTGATTTATAAAAAACGAACTATAATCAGTTATGTTACCAGCAAAAATATTGTAATCAGATTACAGACACTTTTGAAAAACTAGATGATTACTTCTTGGATTACTTTTAAATTCAGAAAGGATGTTGCGGATTACATCTGGAAGGTAACCTACCCAACCCTGTCTGTCGTAATGCTCTCATAAGGTTGGCTAAAGCTATAGTACATATATGCTATTATTTCAATACATACATACCTTAATATTTTCATTGTCTCTCTCATCTGATAGGATCCTTTGGAATTCTTTTAACCATGCCTCAGCTCTGGTGGTGTGACTTTCCAAGAAGTAGAAAAGCTTTACAGCTTTGGCACTTTTGACTTCACTTTTGACATTTGCTTGAACCCCACCTATTGCAGATCCCAGAAAGAGTTGTCTTGATTTGTGTGTATATAAAGGAAAAGTAATGTTTGTCTGCTCAATTCTGCTTGCATTGAAGTCAATAATGTCTAAAATCTCATTTGACACACAATGTCCATTTGTCTTTGCACATAAATGGCTGAACCTCAACTCCCTTTGGTCTACATCAACTGAGATATCTATAACTTTATTGTTCACTTTGATAATGTTCTTCAAATTTTCTGTGCTTAGAATATTTGATTTGTCGTTAGATACCATGATGATTGATGCGTAATTCCCTTCTTCATAGAGCCTCTGGCTTGAGAACTCTGTGTCGTCATTTGGAAAGTTCTCTTTGACAAAGGCCCTAGCAATCTTTGAGGGTCCACTCCTTGGTGTAAATTGTCGTTCAATGTCATTATCCTCCCTGTCTTTCAGAAAATAAAACCCTCCTCCCAGAATTCCGGATACTATTAGAGTAATAACAAAAAACCAGACCGGGTAGGTGCCAACAATTCGTCCAAATTTCTCAAAGAGATTCGACAAGGGCTTCTCAATGCAGTCTGTACGTTGGCAGCCCATCCTATGACTTGAGCTTGTTCTTCATTCAGGTACAGTAGAAAGCTGAGGCTGCTGGTGGCCTTTCTATAACTGAGAGACTGGTTAAAGACTGACAGGCATATTTATTCATAAACTGTACTCCAGTACACCTTACCTTTCGGAACAAGAACGGTTGGTTTGTTTGCAAATTTAGATAAAAGAATAAAAGGCTTTTATAAAAAGAATACAATTGTGTAAAGTCAAACAACTTCCCTAAACAAATAAGAAAACTATACAAATATCCCCCTAAGGAAGTTGATCATGGGGCTTGGGTTACTACAGGTTACACTTGAGAAAGAACACAACAGAGTCAATATTTTGGCAACGTAACCACAGAGATTACATGAACGTTAAATACATTATTTCACTTTTTTAGTATTTTATTGAACTTCTTTGATTTAAAAAAAGTAGTCCAAAGGTTGTACTGGGAGTTTTCTTGAGGTAAAATGGTGTAAGAAGTTCACAACTAAATATCAACTGATACCTATAACCTGTTGAACATTAAATGGGTCATTTCACTGATTCATAGACTGTTCTCATGGCAAGCGGTACCGGAACGCCAAGTCTGGGACCAAAAGGCTCATAAATAGCTTCTACCCCCAAGCCATAAGACTGCTGAACAGTTAATCAAATGGCTACCCTGACTATTTGCACTGACTCTCTGGCTTTATGCACACACACTGGACTTTACCCGCACACTCACGCATACTACACTGACCCTCCAACACACACACACACACACACACACACACACACACACACACACACACACACACACACACACACACACACACACACACACACACACACACACACACACACACACACACACACACACACACACACACACACAATGTTATCGTTTATTGGGTACTTTCACTACACAGTTCTCAACTCAATGACTTCTTGAAGTCCTCCAAGCCTCCCTGGTTGGTAAAAATGTGGCACGCACCAGCATTCCTTTCCACATGAGGTAGAAAATCTGTGAACCCAGGCCAATGAGTGCACCAAGAGAAGACCAATAAAGTGGGTCAAGTCAAGTGATAAAGACTACATACACTCACACACATAAAACACACACACATGCATAGTGACACCGCACACTCACACACTTTCACACTCTTCACTGTTGCTACTCTGTTTATTATCTATCCTGATTGCCTAGTCACTTTTACCTGTACCTACCTGTACATACTAACTCAAGCACCTCAACTACTTCGTACCCCTGCACATTGACTCGGTAGCGGTATACACTTTGTATATAGTCTTGTTATTGTTATTTTATTGTGTTACTTTGTTTTATTTTTAGCACATTTTTCTTGCTTTTTAACACTGCATTGTTGGGAAAGGGCTCGTAAGTAAACTTTTCAAGATAAAGCCTGTTGTATTCGTCTTATTTTTGTGTGTGGATTTGATTTGATTCGGTGCCTTTTGAGAATGCATCTTGGTTAAAAATATATATATAATTACATTCTGTCATAAAGAGCACATGTTCAACTTCATAAAAAACATGTTTTCCCATCTCAAGTGGTTTTAAAAAAAATGACTATAGTAACTGGCTATTAAGTGCCTATTTAGTTCCTAAGGTAGAGCATGTAATGCCAAGATAGTGGGTTTGATTCCCAGGACCACCCATACGTAAAATGTATGCACACATGACTGTAAGTCACTTTGGATAAAAGCGTTTGCTAAATGGCATATATTATTAAGTGCCGAATAAAGTAACAGGATTGATCATTTCATTTTAAGTAAGCCATGAATCCCCTCGTGACAGTGGGAATGGAAGCTGGTTGTATGCAACAGCCAGTTTGCTACAGAAGGAAAATAATCCCTCAGCAACAGGAAATGTGAATTATTATGTGGATTATAAATAATGGACTTTTGATACACTGTACATTTTTCATATCGGAAAATCAAGCCTGAAATTTCAAAGTGGAAATTACAAACTTTAGAAGCCTTTTTAAACCTCACTACAACGCTCTTTTGCGCAGGGAGGTTACTATAGGTCAGTGGTAGTCATTGCGCGGCCCGCAGGCCGCATGCGGCGGCAAGCCCTTAATTTGCAGTTTGCAGTCATTTTCCTATTTCCCATTCATAATACATAACAATGATAGAATTTCAATGTGTTTAATGCAGGCCTGAGTCACTTCATTGAGTATATCTATTGTTCTCTGGACGGCAGATAGATGGCAGTATAGAGTAGCTGTTGAACAGAAAGGCCGAAATAGAACGTTTGCCGAAATAGAACGCAACTGCTCAGCTATAGCGACTGACACATATCAGTTTGCTACCAACTCATTTTCCAGTCTGGTCGACATGGATCAATTTATTGTAAAAAAATAAACGTAAATCTACTGACTATGAAAATGAGGGGGAAGAGCTGGAGAACAACGTGACAGCTATGAACGAACAACCCACCAGAGAACCAGGAAAATCAGGAAGACGTTGGCGGGGAAATGCAGCTAGCTAATGTGGCTCCGGTGGCTAAGTTCCAAGAGAAATGGACAGACAAGTATTTGTTTGTACTGCATGATGGGACTAGCTGACTTGGTCTTATTTGCCAGAAAGCAGTCAATTGTTTTAAACGGGAAAATTTAGAGCGACATTTGCAGTCACACCATGCCCACTTTGACAAAATATATCCGCCACAAAGCAACCTCAGAAACAACAAAATAGCGCAACTCAAAGGACAACAACAAATGATAGACATATCTAGCACTGTTGCAGAGAAAACGACAAGAGGTAACATATGAGATTGCTTGGATACTCGCAAGAAACAAGGCCTTCACATACGCAGAGATTGTCAAAGAATGTTTTTTTGGCCTCAGCCGAAATATTGTATGCTGATTTCACAAACAAGGAAGCTATTGTTAAGCAAATTAAGGGATTGCAACTCTCAGACTCAACCATGACAAGACTCATAGAAGACATCGGCGAGGACATCAGTAAGCAACTGATTCCAGGCATATCCATGGCGCCGTGTTTTAGTATTGCGCTTGACGAAAGCACTGATGTAAGTGGCATTGCCCAATTATGTGTTTGGGTCCGCTTCCCTCAAAACGAGTCGTTCAGAGAGGAACTTTTATGTTTACTGCCCCTTCAGGGACAAACACGAGGAGAGGATATTCTGAAAGCCCTTGTTACATTTGTTGGCGATAATAATATTGACTACGCAAATCTGGCATCTGTGTGCACTGAAGGCGCCACAACATGTTGAGGGAAGGAGAAGGGACTCATAGGCCTGATGAGAAAGAAAGAGGATATTCCCGGATTTGTTACGTTTCAGTGTATCATTCATCAGGAAGCACTTGTGGCTTAACTCAAAGAATGTGACTTACAGAATGTGATGCAGCAAGTCGTGCGCGTGGTGAACATTATTATTGAGAGGTCACTGAATATACCAGGCAGAATACGGCGACTTGATATTTCACATTGAGGTGAGATGACTGTCTCGTGGCAGAGTTTTGGAAATATTTCCTCTCTCTCCTCCCTCAAATCTGTGAATTTGTTTCAAGCAAGTCGAAAGAGGAGCCAGAGCTGGATGATCCGCAGTGGATATTAAAGCTGGCTTTTTTTAACTGACATCACCTGCCACCTGAACACAGTGAATCTCCAGCTCCAAGGGAAAGCTAAAACTCCGGGCAAAATGCTGCTTGTGGTCACAGCGTTTCAAAATAAAATCGCCACACTGTTCATACCTGACAGACAGTTTGTTCATTTCTCAAAACTCAGAGCGGTCACCACATACATCATAGCTAAAATGTTGCAGTATGTCTGGGTTGTATTTGTGCGTGTGTTGGAAGAGTTGAAGTTGGAGTTTGAGTCAAGATTCAAGGATATCATGGAGTGCAAGGAGTTTTTCAACTTCATTGAGAACCCCTTTCATGTGCCGGTGTCTTCTCTGACCCCAGTCATCACAGCCCTCTGTCCTGACCGTGCTGGAATAGATAGTGGAGCTAGAGGCAAATTACACATTGCAAGGTGAACTAAGAGCAGGCGTTACCCATTTCTGGAGCCTTGTGTCAGACACAAAGTATCCACTTCTGAAGCAGTGTGTGCAAAAGGTGAATAATTCTTTGTCAGTACTTATTCATGTGAAGCAACATTTTCAACAAAGAACATTGTGAAACAAAAACAGAGAAACAGACTGACCAATGCACACCTGGATTGCCTCACAAGGATAGCAGAAACAGACTATACATTTAGAATGAATTCAGTCCAGGAGCAGAAGGGACATTTTTGCTCATCCAACTACAGAGGTAACCCTGAATATTGGTCTTATACATGTGATATAGCCTATTTGATGTGTGTATGTATATATTTGTGATGTGCTGTACATCAAATCAATTGCATGTGCTCTATTGCTCTGAATTTTCTCTCAATTGATATTTGATAATATTGGAAGAAAAAGTACAACAAAGGAAAGATCTGTGCGACCCTCTAAATGATCGTCTCACCCCAAAGTGGCCCCCTCACAAAAAATAGTGACTAACACTGCTATATGTTGTCAACCCTCTGATACCCGCTTGTTCCAGTAAACATTTGAGTTGTCAGAAACTTGCATTAAGACGTGGGATAAGGAGTTTGTTTTTAGATCAAAGACAAAAAGTCCATTAACTTTCAAAATGAAGTTACTGTGCACAAGCTAAGTACGAAATCAACGTTTGAGATTTGGATTTTTTTTAAATATTAAAATAATTATCATGGTTATCTAAATATCATATCTAAATATCATATCCCAATAGTTCAATGTTTCATCAGCTTTTAATTATACTGGAATTATTCAATGAATTGTGCTGTATTCCCATGATTGATATTGTTCATGAATTATCGTTTGTGTATATCAATGCACTGTTTTTGGGACACCATCATTCAGTTATGAACTGATCTTATTATGCAAATATGAAGGTATAAACAGACTAATATACAATAAGATGCCATACAGTGAGGGAAAAAGTATTTGATCCCCTGCTGATTTTCTACGTTTGCCCACTGACAAAGAAATGATCAGTCTATAATTTTAATGGTAGGTTTATTTGAACAGTGAGAGACAGAATAACAACAAAAGAATCCAGAAAAACCCATGTCAAAAATGTTATAAAATTATTTGCATTTTAATGAGGGAAATAAGTATTTGAACCCTCTGCAAAACATGACTTAGTACTTGGTGGCAAAACCCTTGTTGGCAATCACAGAGGTCAGACGTTTTTTGTAGTTGGCCACCAGGTTTGCACACATCTCAGGAGGGATTTTGTCCCACTCCTCTTTGCAGATCTTCTCCAAGTTATTAAGGTTTCGAGGCTGACGTTTGGCAACTCGAACCTTCAGCTCCCTCCACAGATTTCCTATGGGATTAAGGTCTGTAGACTGGCTAGGCCACTCCAGGACCTTAATGTGCTTCTTCTTGAGCCACTCCTTTGTTGCCTTGGCCGTGTGTTTTGGGTCATTGTCATGCTGGAATACCCATCCACGACCCATTTTCAATGCCCTGGCTGAGGGAAGGAGGTTCTCACCCAAGATTTGACGGTACATGGCCCCGTCCATCGTCTCTTTGATGCGGTGAAGTTGTCCTGTCCCCTTAGCAGAAAAACACCCCCAAAGCATAATGTTTCCACCTCCATGTTTGACGGTGGGGATGGTGTTCTTGGGGTCATAGTCAGCATTCCTCCTCCTCCAAACACGGCGAGTTGAGTTGATGCCAAAGAGCTCCATTTTGGTCTCATCTGACCACAACACTTTCACCCAGTTGTCCTCTGAATCATTCAGATGTTCATTGGCAAACTTCAGATGGGCATGTATATGTGCTTTCTTGAGCAGGGGGACCTTGCTGGTGCTGCAGGATTTCAATCCTTCACGGCGTAGTGTGTTACCAATTGTTTTCTTGGTGACTATGGTCCCAGCTGCCTTGAGATCATTGACAAGATCCTCCCGTGTAGTTCTGGGCTGATTCCTCACCATTCTCATGGTCATTACAACTCCACGAGGTGAGATCTTGCATGGAGCCCCAGGCCGAGGGAGATTGACAGTTATTTTGTGTTTCTTCCATTTGCGAATAATCGCACCAACTGTTGTCACCTTCTCACCAAGCTGCTTGGCGATGGTCTTGTAGCCCATTCCAGCCTTGTGTAGGTCTACAATCTTGTCTCTGACAAGCCATGGTCATGGTGGAGAGTTTGGAATCCGATTGATTGATTGCTTCTGTGGACAGGTGTCTTCTATACAGGTAACAAACTGAGATTAGGAGCACTCCCTTTAAGAGTGTGCTCCTAATCTCAGCTCGTTACCTGTATAAAAGACACCTGGGAGCCAGAAATCTTTCTGATTGAGAGGGGGTCAAATACTTATTTCCCTCAGTAAAATGCAAATCAATTTCTAACATTTTTGACATGCGTTTTTCTGGATTTTTTTGTTGCTATTCTGTCTCTCACTGTTCAAATAAATCTACCATTAAAATGATAGACTGATCATTTCTTTGTCAGTGGGCAAACGTACAAAATCAGCAGGGGATCAAATACTTTTTTCCCTCACTGTATATCAATACCTTCAACATGATCAAGTAGAAAATCCAACAGAACAAACACCAGAACGTTTGAAGCTCAGCCGTGGCCATCCTCTGTGTATCTACCCTACCCTGCCCTGTGCACACAACCACCCACACGTTTCAATTTCCAATTCCTTGGCATGGTTGAGTGCCAGTCTGAGGAGGACTATTTTACACCTCTCAACCAGCCTGTCTCTATGTGGCAGTTAACCCCTGTCAGTCACCTGTCAGTCACCTGTCAGTCAGGCAGACACCGTGTTCACCGAGACAGAGCTCATATTGCATTTCACACAGATCCATCTCACAGTCATTGATTTCCCAGACTCCATATGAGAAATGGATTCTTCTTTCCCTCGTCACAAAGAGAGAGCGAGAGGACAGACAGCTTGGCCTAGTTGGGGGAGGTTGAAGTTAGATGGAATCCATTTTGATACCATTCTCAGGTGCCTGGCTGTAATTTTGTTCATCGTTAATTGGAATGTTGCTATCATGTCTGTTGCTGAATGTGTCTGAATGATCCATGATGATTGTGTATGTAGGTGTGCATTTACATGTGTCTGTGGGGTGTGTTTGTCTTTGTGTGGGCCTGTTTGTTTAAGGTGCAGTTGTACTGTATGTCAATCGGTTGGGCTTGCCATGTTCATATAAGCAGAAAGGGTGAGTAGAGCTACTCAAATGAAGGAAGGAAACAGGGATATTTTTCACCCAATGATCACTGGGAGCGTCCGGAAGATATACCGGAACAGCCACATAGCACATCTGAACATCTTGTTCACCTAAGGCTTCTCTACTAATTAGCAAAGACATTGATTCTCACCTGAAAATATCCCTTTGAAGTGGGTGGGAGAGAATTTGAGAGAGAGAGAGAGAAAGAGAGAGAATCCAGATCTAAATAAAGACTTTTCCTTCTCCTCCAAAAGATAATTTTGATAAACTAGTGATCATAGGAAGGTTAATGTCAGCAATTATTGTTATTTAGATTGAGATGACATGTAGTTTAATTTAGTCATCGTTCATTTAGATGTTGTTTGCCTACTGGATCAGTCTGGAATGACAAGAATTGGGACCTATCCTAGATCAGATAGAATCCGCAAACAGGAGATGTCCGCAGTGACCGGATCACATACACACTAATATAGCCTATAAGGTCAAAAGGTCATCAATCCAAAAAGCATGAAGTATGGTCTTGGGCTCATTGTTGGCGGTCCTTCCACTGCAAAATATTTGAAGTAATTTGGAGCATTTCATAAAGTTGGTGATATTAAACCAAATTATATTAAACAATTAAAGTTTAATCTCCTGTGTATTTTCTGAAATTCCTGAGATAACAGAAGTGAGATTAAAAAATTGAGAGCAGGAAGTCCTTGTTTTTTCCCTCACTCTGCCAAGATGAGTAAGTCATCGTAACTCCTGGTGTCAAAGTCCCAGCTTTTTAATTACAAAGATAACACAGTTTAATTGATCTGCAAGGCCCTAACGAGGGATCAGAGTGGCTCTTTGAGTATGCCAAAGACTATTTTGATGGTGAATTTCCCTTTGAAGTGGAACTGATAGCAGTGTCTCATAGAACCCACATAATGATGAACCCCATGACCTTGAAGCTTCAAGTACATATGTAGAATAATGTTGTGAAGAAAACTTAATCTGTTTAAGTAAATTAAGTTAGTAACTGAAGTTACAGTGGGGTCTGAAATGATTGACACCATTGATAAAGATGAGCAAAAATGACAGTATAAAATAAATAATTCAAATACTGAGCTACAGTATATTGTATGCTCACGTTTTGGGGGGAAATTATATTATTTTATACTAATACAATTGTTCGGAGAAAAATATGTATAGATTTTTTTCTACAAAAAGGTAGGGGTCAAAATTATTGACACCTGTTTTCAATACCTTTCAATACCTCCCCTTGTGAGAATAACAGCACTGAGCCTTTTTCTAAAATGTTTTATGAGCTGGACAACACATTAGAACATTCTTCTATACAGAATCCTTTGAGATCCTTGATATCCTTTGTCTGTGCTTATACACTGCCATCTTCAACTAAAACCATGTGTTTTCAATGGGTTTGAAGTCCGGAGCCTGAGATGGCCATTACAAAATGTTGATTTTGTGGCTACTTAACCATTTCTTTGTGTATTTTGATGTGTGCTTGAGGTTATTGTCTCGCCTAAGTTTCAACTTCCTAACAGAAGCAACCAAGTTTTGGGCTAAAATGTCCTGGTACTGGGCAAAATGCATGATGCCGTTGACCTTAACGAAGGGCCCCAGGACCAGTGGAAGCAAAATAGTCCTATAACATCAACGATCCACCGCCATATTTTACAGTAGGTATGGGGTTCTTTTCTGCTCATGCATTCTCATTTAGGCCAAAACCACCACTTGTGTGCATGGCCAAAGAGCGCTATTTTCATATCATCTGATCAAAGCACTGGTACCAATCCAAGTGCCAATGCCGGTAAGCAAACTCCAGGCGTTTACATCTGTTGGATGGCATGAAAATAGAGCTCTTTGGCCACGCACACCAGTGGTGGGTTTGGAGTCAAAATGAGAATACATGAGCAGAAAATAACCTCACACCTACTGTAAAATATGGTGGTGGATCTTTGATGTTATGGGGCTATTTTGCTTCCACTAGTCCAGGGGCCCTGTATAATTTAAAGAGGTTCTACTAAAGTTTTGTATACTTTTAAGCCAGTAGTTTTGAAAGCAGTGCTCGAGAGCCAAAATGGTCCCGGAAAATTGTGCATGAGCCCTGCAGTGTGTGCACAAAGACTGCAAAAAAATACTATGTAGTGTGCATGTGCTCTGTGGTGTGTACTGAGCAGACTTGGCCCCGCCCTGCAACCTCATTGGAAAAAAATGGGCCAACCTGATCCCGCCTCCCCCTTTTACCTTGCAACCTCATTCCATGTGACAGCAAAAACTGGTTGTCAATTACGGTTCCAAAATGGCAGCGTCCATGGAAACGTGACTATCATTAATCTGATGATGTTAGTTGATACTCGATTAAATAACTCACAATTAACTTATTAGGAATTTGGGGCACCACAGAATAAGTTACCATCTCCCAAATTATATATACATATTTTTTTACCTTTGTTTAACTAGGCAGGTCAGTTAAGAGCAAATTCTTATTTTCAATGACAGCCTAGGAACAGTGTGTTAACTGCCTTGTTCAGGGGCAGAACGACAGATTTGTACCTTGTCAGCTCGGGGATTCAAACTTGCAACCTTTCGGTTACTAGTCCAACGCTCTAACCACTAAGCTACCCTGCCACCCCATATATAGATATCTCTTACATCAATAACTGTCAATTATTAATTATTACCTCATCAGTCTCATTCTGAATGTCGCAGAACCCTAGCCCTTATGAAAATATTCAGTACTACACAAATTTATTTTATTATTTATTTACTAACAAACGAAATAATAACACAGAATACACATACACACTTACATGAGATAAAAGTCCCTAGTGGACTGACAAGATATGACGGCTTGTTGCACATATGGAGAGGGAGGGGTCAATAAAAAGAGAGGGAAAGACAAAGAGAGTCAACTTATCGTTGTTACATTTGGAACCTACACTGAAAGGAATAGTAATACTTTGCACATGAACCACCACTCATTAGGATAAGAAGTGCAATATATATATATATATATTCACGCGTAGCTGTCCTTGATCGTCATCTATCTCTGTTGAACTCGATGACTCCTAGGGTGAAGTTGTTGATGGATGTAAGGCTCTGGTTTGTCCCGTTCCGTGTAAGGCTCGGCTTGTCCACCAGAGGTCATAATGTCCTTTGTAGAGCTTTTCTGGTAGTGGAGTGGTTGTTAGAAGAGATACTTCAGATGTACCAACGGTTGTCTGTGGGGATTCTCCTTCCCACCTTGTGTCTTTAGTCAAAGTTCTAGGACCACTTTTACATGCACAGCTGCAGACTGTGAATGTTTCTGGTCTCCTAGGTGATTTTCTTCACTCGTGTTGAGGTTGAGAGCTTCAGAGTTTCTAACCATTTCAACGTGTAGACCACCGTCTCACGTCTTTTGGTATCAATGGTTGATTATTCAGGGTTCAGCTCCTGACCACTTTACATGCCAGTAGTAAGCCGGCAATGTACGAGTCTCACCATTTCCAGGTGTGTAGCCACCACTCCACGCTGTCTGGTCTTGTAGTTTTAACCATTTTGTAACGCTCAGCTCGCGCTGTACGTCGGCTGGTCTAATGTACATTTCTTTACCAAGGTTTTAATCCTTGGGTAAAAAGGGGCGTTCCATCACGCCGACACAATGTCTGTGCTCATTTGGATATGGTTACTGACTGGCCACAAGTTTAAATGAAAAACAATTCTAATTTAGAAGGCTAAAATCACATTGCTATCTTCACAAAAGTATTCTCATATTTAATCATATGTTTTATACAACATTTAGATGTAAACTTGATAAATAGGATGTGTACACTTTCAGAGTTACAGTTACTTTGTTATACCATCTTAATGACATCACAAAATAATAAACAATGTGACAGGATTATTCTTTAGACCAAAGTTCATTCTCTTGGAGAAAAATGTTTTGGTGGCAAAAGTCTCTCTGTAACAAAGAGATTTCAGTCTTCCCATACTAGAGAGCCAGAGGGAGAGTTTCTGCAAACTATTTACGACCAGCTGTTAAGTCATCAAACCATTGTCATTGTCAGCTGATCTGTCACCTTTGATCCTCACCAAGGAGAGAGATTTATGACAGGAGGTATATCTGGAGTGTCGTTAGATCTAGATGACGAGTACCTTATTCAGAAAATCCCTGGAGTGGACAGTTCATGTCGCCTGACCCATATTGTAAATGGAAAGAAGGAGAAAAGCCTATCGACACCATTGTTGTTTGAGGAGACTACCTGCACATGTGAAGCTTGGATATGTGAGGTATGCGGTGAAAGCATTTGTATCCAAACCCCTACAGTATGGGAATTGCAAAATATATAATGGCCACGTGTCAAATGTTTGCAAACAGGAGAAGTATGTTATTGAATCTGTGAATGGAAAATGTTGCAACTGTGGTTGGGATCATACTTTGGACTTCCTTGAGTGCCCTATTAGGATGAAATAGATTGAGGAGTCAAGGATCAGGGCTGTACAAGCAGATCTCCTATGTGCAAGCAGTGAAGAGAGTCGAAGCGTCAAGAGACCAAAATGCTGAAGAAGATATGGCTATGGATGCACCGCAACCAGCTGCAAATGTTTTACGGCAATCAAGTGATCTGGATACACTCATTGTGAAGATCGATTTCATAGCCACAGTTATTAATTGTACTGCACAAGTGTCCAAGAAGTCCAAGAAGCTGGACATCATTATATCTGCAGCCGAGTAGTTTTTGGGGCTCCAAGACTTCCCGGCAGAAGCACTGCAAGGACTACTGTCGCCAGAAAATGTCCCGCTCTCACAGGATCCTTCTGAGCCTGTGTAGGGACCTGATTAGAATTTTGGATTTTAAAAAAGCAGGTAGATTTGGTTTAGTTTAAATGTATTTTTGATAGTTTATATGAATTGTTTTTAACCCGCATTATTTCCTTTTTGGGGTCTTTATTATCCACCAGCACAATAGACGGTGGAATGCACGTACAAATTGTATTTATTTATTTATTTATTTCACCTTTATTTAACCAGGTAGGCAAGTTGAGAACAAGTTCTCATTTACAATTGCGACCTGGCCAAGATAAAGCAAAGCAGTTCGACAACATACAAAAACACAGAGTTACACATGGAGTAAAACAACATACAATCAATGATACAGTAGACAAAAATAAGACTATATACAATGTGAGCAAATGATGTGAGATAAGGGAGGTAAAGGCAAAAAAAGGCCATGGTGGCAAAGTAAATAAAGTATAGCAAGTAAAACACTGGAATGGTAGAATTATAATTTGAAGAAAGTTCAAAGTTAAAATATAAATAATATGGTGCAAAGGAGCAAAATAATAAATAAAATAAATAAATACAGTAGGGGAAGAGGTAGTAGTTTGGGCTAAATTATAGATGGGCTATGTACAGGTGCAGTGATCTGGGAGCTGCTCTGATAGCTGGTGCTTAAAGCTAGTGAGGGAGATAAGTGTTTCCAGTTTCAGAGATTTTTGTAGTTCGTTCCAGTCATTGGCAGCAGAGAACTGGAAGGAGAGACGACCAAAGGAGGAGTTGGCTTTAGGGGTGACCAGAGAGATATACCTGCTGGAGCGCGTGCTACAGGTGGGTGCTGCTATGGTGACCAGTGAGCGGAGATAAGGGGGGAATTTACCTAGCAGGGTCTTGTAGATGACCTGGAGCCAATGTGTTTGGCGACGATTATGAAGCGAAGGCCAGCCAACGAGAGCGTACAGGTCGCAGTGGTGGGTAGTATATGGGGCTTTGGTGACAAAATGGATGGCACTGTGATAGACTGCATCCAGCTTGTTGAGTAGGGTATTGGAGGCTATTTTGGAAATGACATCGCCGAAGTCGAGGATTGGTAGGATGGTCAGTTTTACGAGGGTATGTTTGGCAGCATGAGTGAAGGATGCTTTGTTGCGAAATAGGAAGCCAATTCTAGATTTAACTTTGGATTGGAGATGATTGATGTGAGTCTGGAAGGAGAGTTTACAGTCTAACCAGACACCTAGGTATTTGTAGTTGTCCACAAATTCTAAGTCAGAACCGTCCAGAGAAGTGATGCTGGACAGGCGGGCAGGTGCAGGCAGCGATCGGTTGAAGAGCATGCATTTAGTTTTACTTGTATTTAGGAGCAGTTGGAGACCACGGAAGGAGAGTTGTATGGCATTGAAGCTCGTCTGGAGGGTTGTTAACACAGTGTCCAAAGAAGGGCCAGAAGTATACGGAATGGTGTCGTTTGCGTAGAGGTGGATCAGAGACTCACCAGCAGCAAGAGCGACATCATTGATGTATACAGAGAAAATAGTTGGCCCAAGAATTGAACCCTGTGGTACCCCCATAGAGACTGCCAGAGGTCCGGACAGCAGGCCCTCCGATTTGACACACTGAACTCTATCAGAGAAGTAGTTGGTGAACCAGGCGACGCAATCGTTTGAGAAACCAAGGCTACTGAGTCTGCCGATGAGGATGTGGTGATTAACAGAGTCAAAAGCTTTGGCCAGGTCAATGAATACGGCAGCACAGTATTGTTTCTTATCGATGGCGGTTACGATGTCGTTTAGGACCTTGAGCGTGGCTGAGGTGCACCCATGACCAGCTCTGAAACCAGATTGCATAGCGGAGAGGGTGCGGTGGGATTCGAAATGGTCGGTAATCTGTTTGTTGACTTGGCTTTCGAAGACCTTAGAAAGGCAGGGTAGGATGGATATAGGTCTGTAGCAATTTGGGTCAAGAGTGTCACCTCCTATGAAGAGGGGGATGACAGCAGCTGCTTTCCAATCTATGGGAATCTCAGACGACACGAAAGAGAGGTTGAACAGGCTAGTAATAGGGGTTGCAATAATTTCGGCAGATAATTTTAGAAAGAAAGGGTCCAGATTGTCAAGCCCAGCTGATTTGTAGGGGTCCAGATTTTGCAGCTCTTTCAGAACATCAGCTGAATGGATTTGGGAGAAGGAGAAATGGGGGAGGCTTGGGCGAATAGCTGTGGGGGGTGCAGTGCTGTTGAATGCAGTAGGGGTAGTTAGGTGGAAAGCATGCCAGCCGTAGAAAAATGCTTATTGAAATTCTCAATTATAGTGGGCTTATCGGTGGTGACAGAGTTTCCTATCCTCAGTGCAGTGGGCAGTTGGGAGGAGGTGTTCTTATTCTCCATGGACTTTACAGTGTCCCAGAACTTTTTAGAGTTTGAGTTGCAGGAAGCAAATTTCTGTTTGAAAAAGCTAGCCTTGGCGTTTCTAACTGCCTGTGTGTATTGGTTTCTAACTTCTCTGAAAAGTTGCATATCGCGGGGGCAGTTTGATGCTAATGCAGAACGACACAGGATATTTTTGTGTTGGTTAAGGGCAGTCAGGTCTAGGGAGAACCAAGGGCTATATCTGTTCCTGGTTCTAAATTTCTTGAAAGGGGCATGCTTATTTAAGATGGTGAGGAAGGCATTTAAAAAAAATAACCAGGCATCCTCTACTGACGGGATGGGGTCAATATCTTTCCAGGATACCAGGGCCAGGTCGATTAGAAAGGCTTGCTCGTTGAAATGTTTCAGGGAGCGTTTGACAGTGATGAGTGGAGGGCGTTTGACCTCTGAACCATTACGGGTGTAGGCAATGAGGCAGTGATCGCTGAGATCTTGGTTGAAAACAGCAGAGGTGTATTTAGAGGGCACGTTGGTTAGGATGATATCTATGAGGGTGCCAGTGTTTGCGGCTTTGGGGTTGTACCTGGTGGGTTCATTAATAATTTGTGTGAGATTGAGGGCATCAAGCTTGGATTGTAGGATGGCTGGGGTGTTAAGCATGTCCCAGTTTAGGTCACCTAGTAGCACGAGCTCTGAAGATAGATGGGGGGCAATCAGTTCACATATGGTGTCCAGAGCACAGCTAGGGGCCGAGGGGGGTCTATAGCAGGCGGCGACGGTGAGAGACTTGTTTTTGGAGAGGTGGATTTTTAAAAGTAGAAGTTCAAATTGTTTGGGTACAGACCTGGATAGCAGGACAAAGCTCTGCAGGCTATCTCTGCAGTAGATTGCAACACCGCCCCCTTTGGTTGTTCTATCTTGTCTGAAAACGTTGTAGTTAGGGATGAAGATTTCAGAGTTTTTGGTGGACTTCCTAAGCCAAGATTCAGACACAGCTAGGACATCCGGGTTGGCAGAGTGTGCTAAAGCAGTGAATAAAACAAACTTAGGGAGGAGGCTTCTAATGTTAACATGCATGAAACCAAGGCTATTACGGTTACAGAAGTCATCAAAACAGAGCGCCTGGGGAGTAGGAGTGGAGCCAGGCACTGCAGGGCCTGGATTCACCTCTACATCCCCAGAGGAGCAGAGAAGAATGAGTATAAGGGTACGGCTAAAAGCTATAAGAATTGGTCGTCTGTGACGTCCAGAATAGAGAGAAAAAGGAGCAGGTTTCTGGGGGCGATAAAATAGCTTCAAGGTATAATGTACAGACAAAGGTATGGTGGGATGTGAATACAGAGGAGGTAAACCTAGGCATTTAGTGATGATGAGAGAGATATTGTCTCTAGAAACATCATTGAAACCAGAAGATGTCATAGCATGTGTGGGTGGAGGAACTGAGAGGTTGGATAAGGTATAATGAGCAGGGCTAGAGGCTCTACAGTGAAATAAGCCAATAAACACTAACCAGAACAGCAATGGACATTGCATATTGACATTGAGGAGAGGCATGCTTAGCCGAGTGATCAAAGGGGCCAGTGAGATTCAGACAGCTAGCCGGGCCATAGGTAGCAAGCTGGTGGAAGATGGAGGGAGGTCATTTTTTAGCCACCTCGTGCATTTCCGTCTGTGGGTTAGTGGGGTTCCGTGTGGAAGGGGGGACCAGTCCAAGTTGGCAAAATAGTTAGTTATAGTGCCCCAAGAAAAGTGTCCGATAGACCTATTCAGATCGCAGCCGATAAGACAGCTAACGATTAACGATTAGTGGGCCGCAGATGGGCGATCAGGTTACGTCGCGACGGAGGGGCCAGTTGGATAACTCCCTCGGGCAGATAACGTCGGTGGTCCGGTCGAGAGGACCCGATGGGGCTCCGCATCGGCAGTAAAGCGGGTCAGGATAGGTGATTGTAGCCCAGGGGACACTTCAGCTGGCTAGCTCAGGAAAAGCCCACGAGTGGCTGACGGAACTCTTCAGCTGGCTAGCTCCGGGATAATGTGTGTTAATTCCGGGACCGACATTGCCAATAGTCACTCAGGTAGCAGCTAGTTAGCTGCAAGATCCAGGTGTAAATGTCCAGAGCCTGCGGTAGAAATCGGGGAAAGGAGAGAGAATAGGTCCGGTGTGCTCTGGTCTGAGTCGCGCTGTACAAAAACTGGCGATAGCTTTCCGAGCTAATGGATAGCGGAGGACAGCTAACCGTGGCTAGCTGAACTCCAACGTTAGCCAGTGAAAATGGCTAACCTCTGGCTAGCTTCTGTTGTGGATTTCGGATTTGAGGTAAATAATACTTTCTTTTTTAAATTGGTGAGGCGGGTTGCAGGAGAGTGCTATGAGGTTGAGTTTTAGAAGAAAAAATGTAAAAAGATAATGCGAAAAAAAATATGTAAATATATATATACACGGGACACGACAAGAGGAGGGTAAAGGACGTCTGAACTGCTACGCCATCTTGGATAGGAAAAGTTGCGAACGTCATTATAACAGAGAAGAAGAAGACATCATTCCACTTACCAATCAACATTGTCCATCATGTTCGGTTGGTGTAGGCACTGCAGCGTTCAAATGCTAGTCGGAACTAGAAAACGCAGACATTTTCGACTTGCTAACTGATTGAACACAGCATGTGTATAACTACAACCTGTTAGCGAGTCTAAAATGTAGTAGTTTCCTAGTTCCGACTTGTACGTGAACGCAGAATACTTCCCATTGTTGCATGCATGGTCTCATCAGACTAGTATGGCAAAATGTAATAAGATCAGATAGGGGTGTGCAACATAACGTTCACTTCATAGGATGACACATAAGTATGGGCTAAAGGGAATTCCTATAGAGAAAAATCTATTAGCCTTATTTTTGATTAGTCGAGGGAACTTCTGGAAGCTATCAGACCCTCGGAAAATAACTTCCCCATTCCAAATGATCCCATGCAACTATAGAAATGTGAATTGTGCTCCCTGACCAATTTGTGATTGAGATATGCATAATGTTCTAATATAACGTTTTTATTTTCCAAATTAGAAACGTGTTAGATTAAATTAGTAACCGTTTTATCTTTTTACAAGCTGCCTTCGAGCAAGCAAGCCAAGCCTTCTCCAGCGAGCTAGCAGGACTGAACTGTCAAAGTCTAATGTGATTTAAGACAATAGAAAAGTTATACTTATAAGTTTGCATCAAATAGTCTTGTCTACTCCTAATTTTGTATGCCTATTCATAGATTATATATTATCATAACGCATTGTAAAGAGACTGCTTTTTAAACAACTAATTGGAAAACATCAGTTAAATTATTAGAATTCCATTTCGTTTTTTTTCTTCTGTGAACTCAATGTGCACATTGCAGTTTTTCTAGAGATAAATCAGATCCAGCCTGAACTGTGCTGTCAATCCGGAAAATGTGAAGAACTTTTTCAACGTTTTTTCAAGGGAATTCGCAAAAACCATCAAGCACTACGGTGAAACCGGCTCTCATTAGAGTTACCAGCCACAGATATTGCAGCTCAAATAAATGCTTCACAGAGTTCAACAGACACATCTCAACATCAACTGGGGGCGCGTAAATCAGGCCTTCATGGTCAAATTGCTGCAAAGAAACCTCTAGTAAAGGACACCAATAAGAAGAAGAGACTTGCTTGGGCCAAGAAACACGAGCAGTGGACATTAGACCGGTGAAAATCTGTCCTTTGGTCGGATGAGTCCAAATTTTTGATTTTTGGTTCCAACCACCATGTCTTTGTGAGACGCAGATTAGGTAAACAGATGATCTCCGCATGTGTGGTTCCCACCGTGAAGCATGGAGGTGTGATGGTGTGGGGGTGCTTTGCTGGTGACACTGTCAGTGATTTATTTCAATCAATCAATCAAATGTATTTATGAAGCCCTTTCTACATCAGCAGATGTCACAAAGTGCTATACAGAAACCCAGCCTAAAACCCCAAACAGCAAGCAATTCAGATGTAGAAGCACGGTGTTTAGGAAAGAAAAACTCCCTAGAAAGGAAGGAACCTAGGAAGAAACCTAGAGAGGAACCAGGCTCTGAGGGGTGGCCAGTCCTCTTCTGACTTTGCCGGATGGGGATTATAAGAGTGCATGGCCATTTAAGGCCAGATAGAATTCAGTGCACATGTAACCAGCATGGCTACCACAGTATTCTGCAACGATACGCCATCCCATCTGGTTTGCGCTTAGTGGGGCTATCATTTGTTTTTCAACAGGACAATGACCCAACACACCTTCAGGCTGTGTAAGGGCTATTTGACCAAGAAGGAGAGTGATGGAGTGCTGCATCAGATGACCTGGCCTCCACAATCACCCAACCTCAACCCAATTGAGATGTTTTGGGATGAGTCGGACCGCAGAGTGAAGGAAAAGCAGCCAACAAGTGCTCAGCATATATGGGAACTCCTTCAAGACTGTTGGAAAAGTATTCCAGGTGAAGCTGGTTGAGAGAAAGCCAAGAGTGTGCAAAGCTCTCATCAAGGCAAAGGGTGACAACAAATATTTTGATTCATTAAATATGTTTTGGTTACTACATGAGTCCATATGTGTTATTTCATAGTTTCGATGTCTTCACTATTATTCTACAATGTATAAAACAGTAAAAATAAAGAAAAACCCTTGAATGAGTAGGTGTGTCCAAACTTTTGACTGCATTAGGAAAGTATTCAGACCCCTTCCCCTTTTCCACAGTTTGATAAGTTACAGCCTTATTCTAAAATGGATAAAATATTTTTCTCCCTCGTCAATCTACACAAAATACCACATAATGACAAAGTGAAAACAGATTCTTAGACATTTTATAAAAAATGTATGACAACAGAAATACCTTATTTACATAAGTATTCAGACCCGTTGCTATGAGACTCGAAATTGAGCTCCTTGAGATGTTTCTACAACGTGATTGGAGTCCACCTGTGGTAAATTCAATTGATTGGACATGATTTGGAAAGGCACACACCTGTCTATATACGGTCCCACAGTTGACAGTGCATGTCAGAATTGTTTGGGGAGATTTTTGCAAATGTATAAAAAATTAAAAACTTAAATATTACATTTACATAAGTATTCAGACCCTTTACTCAGTACTTTGTTGAAGCACCTTTGGCAGAGATTACAGCCTCGAGTGTTCTTGGCTATGACGCTACAAGCTTGGCACATCTGTATTTGGGGAGTTTCTCCCATTCTTCTCTACAGATCCTCTCAAGCTCTGCCAGGTTGGATGGGGAGTGTCGCTGCACAGCTACTTTCAGGTCTCTCCAGAGATGTTCCATTGGGTTCAAGTCCTGGCTCTGGCTGGGCCACTCAAGGACATTCAGAGACCTATCCCAATGCCACTCCTGCGTTGTCTTGGCTCTGTGCTTAGGGTCATTGTCCTTTTAGAAGGTGAACCTTCGCCCCAGTCAGAGGTCCTGAGCACTCTGGTGCAGGTTTTCATCAAAGATATCTCTGTACTTTGCTCTGTTCATCTTTCCCTCGATCCTAACTAGTCTCCCAGTCCCTGACGCTGAAAAGCATCACCACAATGGCCTCCCAAATGGTGCAGTGGTCTAAGGCACTGCATCACAGTGCTAGAGGTGTTACTACAGACCTGGGTTCATTCCTGGGCTGTACCACAACCGGCCATGGCCGGGAGTCCCATAGGACGGCGTCGTCTGTGTTAGGGGAGGGTTTGACCGTTGGGGCTTTACTTGGCTCATTGTGCCCTAGTGACTCCTTGTGGTGGTCTGGGTGCCTGCAGGCTGGCCACAGTCACCAGTTGAACAGTGTTTCTGGGCTTGAGTTAAGCTGGCGGGTGTTAAGGAGTGTGGTTAGGCTGGTCATGTTTCGGATGACGCATGATTCCACCTTCGCCTCTCCTGAACCCGTTGGGGAGTTTCAGCGATGAGACAAGATCAAAAGGGGGGTAAAAAAATAGTTTCCTCCAGACATGACGCTTGGCATTCAGGCCAAAGACTTCAATCTTGGTTTCATCAGACCAGAGACTATTGTTTCTAATGGTCTGAGAGTCCTTTAGGTACCTTTTGGCAAACTCCAAGCAGGCTGTCATGCTTTTTACTGAGGACTGGCTTCGGTCTGGCCACTCTACCATAAAGGCCTGATTGGTGGAGTGCCGCAGAGATGGTTGTCCTTCTAGAAGGTTCTCCCATTTCCACAGAGGAACTCTGGAAGTCAGCCATAAATACATCAGTGAATACATCAGTCAACACCATTTAGGAAATAAAAGTTGTGACCAAAATGTTTCTGATCGGGTTGACGATCATCTTCTAAAGTTAGATTTGTATCCCTCCATTTAGTATGATATGTATGCTTGTCCATCATCCATTTTGTATGATATTGTAGCAATCCTCGCTATATGAGCCACATTACAATTTCCGTTAAGTGGGTTAACCCTATTCAAATCAAAGTTTATTTGTCATGTGCGCTGAATACAACAGGTGTAGACCTTACAGTGAAATGCTTACTTACAGGCTCTAACCAATAGTGCAAAAAAGGTATTAGGTGAACAATAGGTAAGTAAAGAAATAAAACAACAGTAAAATGACAGGCTATATACAGTAGCGAGGCTATAAAAGTAGCGAGGCTACATACAGACACCGGTTAGTCAGGCTGATTGAGGTAGTATGTACATGTAGATATGGTTAAAGTGACTATGCATATATGATGAACAGAGAGTAGCAGTAGCGTAAAAGAGGGGTTGGCGGGTGGTGGGTGGTGGTTGGCGGGACACAATGCAGATAGCCCGTTTAGCCAATGTGCGGGAGCACTGGTTGGTCGGCCCAATTGAGGTAGTATGTACATGAATGTATAGTTAAAGTGACTATGCATATATGATAAACAGAGAGTAGCAGCGGCGTAAAAAGAGGGGTTGGGGGGGCACACAATGCAAATAGTTCGGATAGCCATTTGATTACCTGTTCAGGAGTCTTATGGCTTGGGGGTAAAAACTTTTGAGAAGCCTTTTTGTCCTAGACTTGGCACTCCAGTACTGCTTGCCATGCGGTAGCAGAGAGAACAGTCTATGACTGGGGTGGCTGGGGTCTTTGACAATATTTAGGGCCTTCCTCTGACACTGCCTGGTGTAGAGTTCCTGGATGGCAGGCAGCTTAGCCCCAGTGATGTACTGGGCAGTACGCACTACCCTCTGTAGTGCCTTGTGGTCAGAGGCCGAGCAATTGCCGTACCAGGCAGTGATGCTCTCGATGTTGCAGCTGTAAAACCTTTTGAGGATCTCAGGACCCATGCCAAATCTTTTTAGTTTCCTGAGGGGGAATAGGCTTTGTCGTTCCCTCTTCACGACTGTCTTGGTGTGTTTGGACCATTCTAGTTTGTTGTTGATGTGGACACTAAGGAACTTGAAGCTCTCAACCTGCTCCACTACCGTCGATGAAAATGGGGGCGTGCTCTGTCCTCCTTTTCCTGTAGTCCACAATCATCTCCTTAGTCTTGGTTACATTGAGGGATAGGTTGTTATTCTGGCACCACTCGGCCAGGTCTCTGACCTCCTCCTTATAGACTGTCTCGTCGTTGTTGGTGATCAGGCCTACCACAGTTGTGTCGTCTGCATACTTAATGATGGTGTTGGAGTCGTGCCTGGCCAAGCAGTCGTGGGTGAACAGGGAGTACAGGAGGGGACTGAGCACGCACCC
This sequence comes from Salmo salar, assembly GCF_965601325.2. NCBI lineage: Eukaryota > Metazoa > Chordata > Actinopteri > Salmoniformes > Salmonidae > Salmo > Salmo salar. Next base: position 17,341,484 of record NC_138319.1, on the reverse strand, counting down.
CTGGGGAGCTCCAATGTTGAGGATCAGCGTGGCAGATGTGTTGCTACCTACCCTCACCACCTGGGGGCGGCCCGTCAGGAAGTCCAGGATCCAGTTGCAGAGGGAGGTGTTTAGTCCCAGGATCCTTAGCTTAGTGATGAGCTTTGATGGTACTATGGTGTTGAACGCTGAGCTGTAGTCAATGAATAGCATTCTCACATAAGTGTTCCTTTTGTCCAGGTGGGAAAGGGCAGTGTGGAGTGCAATAGAGATTGCATCATCTGTGGATCTGTTTGGGCAGTATGGAAATTGGAGTGGGTCTAGGGTTTCTGGGATAATGGTGCTGATGTGAGCCATTACCAACATTTCAAAGCACTTCATGGCTATGGACGTGAGTGCTACTGGTCAGTAGTCATTTAGGCAGGTTGCCTTTGTGTTTTTGGGCACAGGGACTATGGTGGTCTGCTTGAAACATGTTGGTATTACAGACTCAATCAGGGACATATTGAAAATGTCAGTGAAGACACCTGTCAGTTGGTCAGCACTTCATGGCTATGGACGTGAGTGCTACTGGTCAGTAGTCATTTAGGCAGGTTGCCTTTGTGATTTTGGGCACAGGGACTATGGTGGTCTGCTTGAAACATGTTGGTATTACAGACTCAATCAGGGACATATTGAAAATGTCAGTGAAGACACCTGCCAGTTGGTCAGCACATGCCTGGAGCACACGTCCTGGTAATCCGTCTGGCCCTGCTGCCTTGTGTATGTTGACCTGTTTAAACGTCTTACTCACGTCGGCTATGGAGAGCGTGATCACACAGTCGTCCGGAACAGCTGATGCTCTCATGCATTCCTCAGTGTTGCTTGCCTCGAAGTGAGCATAGAAGTGGTTTAGCTCGTCTGGTAGGCTCGTGTCAATGGGTAGCTTGTGGCTGTGCTTCCCTATGTAGTCTGTAATAGTTTGCAAACCCTGCCACATAAGATGAGCATCGGAGCCGGTGTAGTATGATTCAATCTTAGCCCTGTATTGACGCTTTGCCTGTTTGATGGTTCGTCGCAGGGCATAGCAGGATTTCTTGTAAGCTTCCAGGTTAGAGACCCGCAACTTGAAAGCGGCAGCTCTACCCTTTAGCTCAGTGCGAATGTTGCCTGTAATCCATGGCTTCTGGTTGGGAATATACGTACAGTCACTGTGGGGACGACGTCCTCAATGCACTTATTGATAAAGCCAGTGACTGATGTGGTGTACTCCTCAATGTCATCGGAAGAATCCCAGAACATGTTCCAGTCTGTGATAGCAAAAGAGTCCTGTAGTTTAGCATCTGCTTTATCTGACCACTTTTTTATAAACTGAGTCACTGGTGTTTCCTGCTTTCATTTTAGCTTTTAAGCAGGAATCAGGAGGATAGAGTTGTGGTCGGATTTACCAAATGGAGGGCGACGGAGAGCTTTGTACGCGTCTCTATGTGTGGAGTACAGGTGGTCTAGAATTTTTTTCCCTCTGGTTGTACATTTAACATGTTGATAGAAATTTGGTAGAACTGATTTAAGTTTCCCTGCATTAAAGTCTCCGGCCGCTTGGAGCGTCGCCTCTGGGTGAGTGGTTTCCTGTTTGCTTATTTCCTTATACAGCTGACTGAGTGCGGTCTTAGTGCCAGCATCTGTCTGTGGTGGTAAATAAACAGCCACGAAAAGTATAGCTGAAAACTCTCTAGGCAAGTAGTGTGGCCTGCAATTTATCACAATATACTTTACTTCAGGCGAGCAAAATCTAGAGACTTCCTTAGATTTCGTGCACCAGCTGTTGTTTACAAATTTGCACAGCCCGACCCCCTCGTCTTACCAGAGTGTGCTGTTCTATCTTGTCGGTGCAGCGTATATCCCGCTAGCTGAATATCCATGTCGTCATTCAGCCACGATTCCGTGAAACATAGGATATTACAGTTTTTGATGTCCTGTTGGTAGGATATTCGTGATCGTACCTCGTCTAATTTATTGTCCAATGATTGCACGTTGGCGAGTAGTATTGACGGTAACGGCAGCTTTCACAATCGCCTTCACCGGGTCCCGACCAGGGATCTGGTGGCTCTATTGGAGCGATGCGTAGGGTGTTTGCCTTTCACGCCAAAAACCTGAGTTCGCTTCCCTGTCCCACCGTTCGCTACGTTGGTATCCAAAGTGGGATGGCGGCCGTGGGGCCATCGGAACGCACTGCTCTGGACATGTGACGAGGTTGGTTGAAGCACGGGTACTCTTTTCTGAGAGGGCAGTGTATCGATCCTCATTATATGCGCCACATTACAATTCCCATCAAGTGGGTTAACCCTAACAGAAAGACAGCACAAACCGTCATTCTGATACCCAACTTCGCATTTGCACTGTTCTGCAATTAAATTACTTTTTGTAAAATGTTCTGTGGAATTTGTTAAAAGTAGTCCTTGTGCATAGAGTGGTATGGTTTGTTTAACTTTGCAATCATTGGTTTTTGTTTGGAATACATTTTAAAGGAAGAATTCTGAGTATCTACATCAATCTGTTACTGTGGAATTGCCCAGTTACAAACATTTCTGACCATCACAGAGAGTCAAGATGGCTTCCCCCATCCTGACACCCACTCTCTCAAACCAAGGGTGCGTTCAGTTCGATTCAACGTTTGCTACGTTGTGTGAGTGTTTGTATTGAGTGAAACGTTTCCCCAAAACAATTCTTTATAACAGCCTTTGAGGCACGTTTGCTCCCGTTTGGTGGGTGTGGCGAGGTGTGGCCTGATCAATATGGGTGTGACTGTTTAAAAATGCGAAACTCGTGCAGCACACACCATACAATCTCCCTCTGGGCCACCATAATCACACTGTTCTTCAACTGGTCGTTTAGTACAGTACCATTTCCGTACAGCCTATACATCTCATGGAACCTTGGATTCCAATTGAATAACATTAAAAGAAGGAATAACACAAATGTATGAATAAAATATAACATATTTTGGGAGAACTGCTATCACAGAACCATAGCAATCCCCTCTCTCATTTCCTAACCTCTCTATCCTTTCTTTTCTTTTTTCCTCCCTCCTTCGTGGCGAATGAGCAGTTTCCATTATGCCACAGGTCCACGTTAAGGAGATGGAAACAGGCTGGCACCTGCAATTATCCCTGCTCACCCAGCCGTGGGCCGTTAGGTGCTGAGGAACAGTTCTCTCTCTCTCTCTCTCACACACAAACACACCTCCCCCCACACTCCTCACACACCTGCCAAAGAGCCTGATTAATAAGACTGCAGCACTGTGTAGGTTTCTGTGTACACACGCATGCACACACACAAGGTGCACATAGGCACAGATGTAAACATGCATGTATCACCAACACATTTATTGCTATAGGCACATATAGTACGGTTACACACAGCCTTCAGTGCACACTAACACAAATACAGTGTGGATAGATACAATGGCAAACTCACAAAAAATGTGGACAGACACACACACACAGGTGCGCATGCACTCGGCACACAAACAGTCTAACCCATAATTTATCCTAATGTCCCCAGTCCTTTTCTCTCTATCTATCTCCCTCAGGCCCAATAACCCAGGTGCAGAAGCCTTTCATTGTGACAAGACAAATAGATCACCTTAAACCAGGCCCCTCCGTTCTCTCTCCATTTCTCACACATTCAAACACACACACAGTTCTGTTGTGAAGACACACACAGTTGATGTGGGAGAATAACAGAACTCTACAGAGGGAACTTTCCAGATGTTTCCGTACAACCTGCGTTGTGGCATCATTTGGACATTTTAATTGGTTAGCCTCAGAATACGGCATAAAGATTTTAGTACACAAAAACCAGACTAATTTTAACTATCATCCATCTGTGTAATGATAAGACAACGCATAACGCAAGGCAAACTGCATTTTACGGCTGAATAAATGTAGACAAGGCAAAAAAAACAAACAAGCTCTTCACTATTCTGCCAGAGAGACAGTGATCCAAACGAGAAGGCACGCCGGAGAAGTGTTTCATCTAACGTGGCCTGAACCTCGATCTATTTTAACAACTGCAGTCATAAGCAATCCTGGAGATCTATGAAACATATATTTTCCCTCCCCCCTCCAGCTGCTGAAGCAGCACCTGCATGGATTTAAATGACTCCATTGATATCCACGGAGACAGATCCATTTCTGTCCTCTCTATCACCGTAGATGGAGAGAGGTTGGAGAAAGTCCCCCAGCATGAAATGATCATTCATTGCGTGTCGCCTTCCAGAATGTCGAACAGTTCTATTTTAAGCTGGTCGAATGTTAGCAGCACAATGGGAGACGATTTGAAGGCTTGAATAGTAGAGGAGCAAATGACATGTTCCATTCTATATTTTCAGATCATTTCCTGGTTCACTCCTAGGTTGAATATACATGCGTTGTTGGACCTAGGTTTACTTCTGATAATGAGGTCATACTGATAGCATAGTTGACTTTGAAACCTTGAACATCATACTAACTTATCTTCTACTAATCTTTTAGGTGTTTGGGTGAAAATACTGATGCCCTTCCTCATTCCATTTCTGTCTATATGGAACCTGAACAGTAAAAGCAAAGTCACTTCCTTATGTGTCCCTATTGTTCATCCTCTTCATGTGTCATGATGAAATACTATGCTATCACAACCAGTTTTGGCATGGGCCTGAAATTATCTACAGTAGAGACAAAAGAGAGTAAAAATGACAGAAAAATAGGCTTAACATTTAAATAGAAATGTAAATAGCTTTGAAACCTGACTCTTATTTCTTGGCTTGACAGCTAATGTACTAGTATGAAAGAGCTGAGGGATAGTGCAAACAGTAAAAGGATTTTGTGCAGCAATAAAGGCCAGCTGTGTTAGTAGAAGCCTAGTTAATGAGTGTGTGGGCATTGATAGGAGGTTCTCACTGCCTCTCCAACTTTCCCCAGCAATTACTGGACCATGAACCTCGTCGAGATTAATTAGCCAGGTTTTAATGTCACGAGGAGAGATCCGCCATTTTGCTTTATCAGCACCTCAGCTATTCTCATCGCTTCTCTGGCGGAAGTGGAGGATGAGGATGGTTCTGGAACTTCTGGCTCTGGCTACAACTGCACTCATTCTCAGAGAGCAGTTGGGTTTGTTTATTAGAGAAATATATTTTCCCAGCAAAAGTTGTATTTCTTATTTATGGAGCACTATAACTGTTGTTCAGTGAATGAAGCTATATTCAAAAACCTTCATATCAAAAGAGAATAATGACTTTACACAAACAAACATTTAATACCAATGGCCAGATGAACATCAACCTGAGTATGTCCTTCGTGTTGTTTAGGATTGTAATATGACAGTTCTGACAGTTACATAACATAGTACATCCAAAAGAAGGGATATGAGCATACATTTGTAAAAAATAAACAACAGCAAACCAAATTGTATTTGTCGTATACACATGTTTAACAGATGCTATTGCGGGTGGTAGCGAATTGCTTGTAACAAACAGCACATCTGGGTTAAACCATACTACATGACATAAACATAAACAAGCATATTTAGTTCTATATATAGTTCTTCCTTTGGCACAAGGTAATGACTCCACAATTTAGTCTCATGTATTGGGCCGTTGGGGCTAGTTAGGAGCTTCTGAACCAGGACTACCGATCATGAAACCTGAGGGGACCTCTTGGCTGCATAGGAGCCATGTGGTAAATATCACCATCTAGTGGGTACAGAAGACTTATGTTGTTATGACATCTCCAGTCGCTGTAGAAACATCATCTAAACTCAAATTCTGTCAAATAAAGAGATCAATTGCACAATTCATTAGAGAAAAAACCCCCACATGAATTCATATGATTTATCAATTCATGGGCTGACTTTCATTTTCAACTGCCCTCAACACACTGAATGAAAATAAAATGAACCACCCTACCCCAGAGTCTTTACCTGTTTGTTTATCTGAAAGAGACCTAAAGAACTTTCAAGAAAGAGTCTTGAATCATGGATTCCACCTCCTCCACTAACACACTGAAATCTGCTTGACACACTGCATGTTCTCCTCCACTGTTATCCTTCAGGCACTGAAGCATGTTTTGGTGCATCCGAGGTGTGGACGCTACAGAGGCCAGCTCCCTCAGCTGGTCCAGAGGATCTGAGGGGTTGTAATTAGTGTTCGGGCACCGCAGCGCTTTGAGGACGGTGGGGGCAAACTTCCCGTGGTGCGCCGTGGAACAGATCACCACTGGACACCATGGGTCCTGTAGCCGGTCAGCAACCGCCTTAGCAACAGCGGTGTGTGTGTCCATCGCGTAACCAGTTTTGGTGTGAACATTTAGGATGGCAGCCAGACATTCCTCTTCAGAGCACCAGCCAGCCACCACATCCTCCTGGATCTTTTGGAGCAATGACTCAGAGACTTTGAAGTACTGGTCTTTCTCTAAGCTCGTGAACAGATCTCTAACAAGACGGCCATCACCACCTGAGGCGTGGTAGAGAAATCTCTCCAGGTTGGAGGATTTGAGGATGTCTATGGCTGGGGAAAGCGAGGCAATGAGAGGCTGGTTTCGGAGATCACACACCCCTGTCGTAATAAAGTCAGAAACGATTCGGTTTTGGTTGGAAGCGCAGATGATTTTTCTTATCGGGATTCCGATTTGCTTAGCGTACAGGGCCGCCATGGCATTGCCAAAGTTACCGGTAGGGATGCATACATCGATGGGCTCTCCGAACTTGATAACCCCATCTTTGAAAAGATCTAGATATGCTGAGGCGTGATAGACCACCTGGAGAGAAACAGGAGGTAATGAAGTAACGCTACTTGAGCTGTACAACAACATACCAAGACATTAAGTAGCCTAGACTGAATGAAATGAATAAATAAAACAATTAATTGTTTAGGATAGCTATATGTATTTAATGTTCATTTAGAATGTATTCACTCCTACCCCTGTATATAATTAAGATGGGTTTGTTAATCCCCTATAATACAAATAAAAAATAACATACATCCAGCACATTTTCTGAGCCTTAAAAACACAAGTAGTACTGTGTCATCTTACAGCAGGGCCTCACCTGTGGTAGCAGCCTTCCCCAATTGATGGAGTTAGCAGTGCTGAGGACAGTGCCATACTCCACAGCCAAATGCCCTGTCAGACCTGAATCCCCAAACATGCTCTTAATGGCCCTCTGGCAGAAGTCAAAGTCGGATAGGACACCGACAGCCCTGGCGTTGCCCTCTTTGTAGGCTGTCAACTGTCGCTTCTGGATCTCACTCACTCCTTCCTCTGGGAAGAACACCAGCACGCCGACCCTCTGCCGGTCCAGGTCATGAAGGTTGCCGAACCCACTCAGCACTGCACTGCCGGTGTCACCGGATGTTGCCACAAGGATGAGGTAGTTGCACATTTGTGGGAGGCAATAGGCGAAGAGCTGAGGCATCAACTGCAAGGCCAGGTCTTTAAACGAAGCAGTGGGGCCGTGGAAGAGCTCCTGCACAAACTGGTTATGAACTAAGTGTTTCACCGGTGCAATGGCCTCGCTGGCAAAGTTAACCCCGTAAGCTCTGAACACCATTCTTCTGAGATCGGTACTAGGGATGTCCATGGGGTGTATGCACTTTTCAAGCATGGCTAAGGCTCGTTCAGGATAGGACATTTCTGCTAATCTTAGCCATTCTCGTACGTCGAGCTTCGGAAAGCCTTTTTGGGGCACGTATAGTCCACCATCGGGAGCTAACCCCTCTAAAACAACGTCACTGAAGTATTTTGAATCACTAGATGATCCGTTCTCCCTCCTGGTTGACACAAAGGTCTCCGATTTCGAGTTCTGGTATCTCTCCACAGCCTGAAGCACCTTCTCTGCAATCTCCTCAACAGTATCTCCAGTCCCACAGAGCACTCTAGTGTCAAGCCATTTCTCATAAAACTGCTTCCTGTAGTGTAGAATCTGCCTGATGGGTACCCCAGCCTCCTGGCCCACAATCCTGTTCACTTTCATCTTGGACAGCCTCTGTATGATGTCATCGGTGGCTACATCCAGATACACTACCAGTCCAGTGCGTTTGAGGTGCTGCATAGCCCCAGAGTGGAGTGGGTTGGATCCTGTTAAGGAGATGACACTACCAGAGGTGGATAATTTGCACAGAGCCCGACCCTCTTCTTCCAGGAAACGTTCCCCTCCGACCTCGGCCAGCTTGTCAGCCACCGGCATCTTCCATGTCACCTCCAGGATATGGTCGTCCACGTCAATGACAGGCACTCCCAGTCTATGAGCAACAACACGCCCCACAGAGGTTTTTCCTGCTCCAGGCAGACCCATTAGCAGGATGTTTCGGTCCTCTATCTGGGGTACAGTAGATAGCCACGATCTGGATATTGAGAAAGGGCTTGTCCGCCATCTCACAGCTTTCAGAGCAAGCTGCCGTGTGTTGTTCAACACTCCCATCACTAAAAACATTTTCACCCTTTGACAGTAGGCTACTGGAAGCATTTTGATGTGGTTGTTATGTCATATCTGTAAAACAGATTAGATAAGACTGATTGTACAGGGTTAATGACATCAAATAATAACAGGCAATACGTTCAGTGATGCAAGTTCCTTGTCAGGAGCTGTTGAAATGTAACATTTATGTAGCTACTGTACATCTTGATAACAATCTATCCTGGTTATAGCTATAGTATTTGAACAGTTACTAAGTTTAGCTGTCGCTAAATTACTTGACCAGTGTGAATAATAATTTACACATGTTCTATTGCCCTTTTCATAACAATCTCAAAGTGCTTCAAAAGCCAAAAAACAAACAAGCAATACATCATCATGAGTAGCCTAGCAACTGTATAGTTAGGTCAACCAACACATCATCACGAGTAGCCTAGCTACTGTATAGTTAAGTCAACCAATACAGGCCAAGTCTTTGAGTGCCAAAGGTGGAGAGGGACAGTTCATGGCTTGATCAGAGAAAGGTAGTCAGGGAGATGGTTGATGAAGAATATGATTTTAAATACCCTAGCTATCAAACTCTAGGCGGCATTCTGCCTTCTCCCTACAGTTCTCAGCTCTAGTCCGTCACAGTGGACACATCAGAATACCCATAAAAACACAGAAATGGTTCCAATGGTTTTTCCGCCATTCATTTTACAAAGAAATTACAATTATTTGTGTTTGGTGAAGGCTTAACTTGTGACGTTTTGATAGCCGTGTAATTCTTTCTCGGGCAAGGTGCGTTTTATCAATATATTAGCCTCAATTTACTAAAAAAAAAAGTGCAATGCTAATTATTGATAAAAAGTTACCTTGTCCTAGAGCGATTTGCTCGGTTATCAAAACGTAAAGCCAGGGTAAGCATACACGAAACACAGACCTTATATGTAGTAGTTCTAAAATCCCAGATGGAAAAATCTATGGCGGATAAACAATTGGAACCATCTCTGGGTTTAATGACTCATACTGTGGTAGTCAATTAGCTTTGTCCATAAGAACAATCCCAATGCTGGGTTAAAGCTGCAATATGTAACTTTTTGGGGGGACCCAATGAAACTAACATAGAAATACATCTGTCAATCTCATTGAAAGCAAGTGTGCGAAGCAGTAGATCTGTTCTGTGTGTGCTATTTCTATGCTTCCTGTTAAGTTTTGTTTTCCCATATTTTACTTTTGGTGTTGTACACCAGCTTCAAAAAACTGAAAATACAATATTTTTGGTTATGGAACAGATATTTCACAACAGTTTAGATGGTACAATGATACTCCACATTATACTAGCTTGTTTTGTCACAAACTGGAAATATTAGGAATAATATATATACAAACTGGAAATATTAATATTAAAATTTTAGCAACAACGAAATGGTTGAGCGATTTCTGCATAGTGCATATTTAACGTTTAGAAACGTCAATAATCATCGCTTGTGACAAGGCTTTTGAAACATATAGCCCTTATCTTTCGTCAGCGAGAAAGAATCCTTCAAATAAAAAAAGATACACTTACTGTAGCAATTTTACACAGATCCATACTGCTATGGATGCTTGCCTCCATCCAACGAAACTACATTTATTCTACACTTCTGAGCATGCGATTTAGCTCATTAGCACGTGGTCGCTCCTGTTTTCCGTAAACAAGCGCTGTAACATTGCCGTATGGGAACACAATCCACACTATCAAGGGGTTTATTTAGCCTTTTTTATTATTATTTCTCGCTGATATAAAAGATAAGGTCCTTATGCTTCCAATACCGTACCGCAAGCGATGCGTGTTAATTAATCTTCAGATCGAGCGTCAGGTATTTTAACAAAACACCCCACTAAAGAAGCCGCCTTCGTCAAATGACTTGTGTAATGTAATGTAACTGAGTCATGATCAAGGGCTAAATAGACCCGATAGGGCTCATACTTACATTTCTGTCTTCTAAAATACTATTGTGTTTAACACATATCTTTGGAAATAATTTCGTTTACCTATCTACAGTTTTCATGTGACGCATGAATCAGTCGATAATGACTTTTAATATATTTTATACACTAGGCCTACCCGGATGATCTTTTTTTTTTACAGTATCTTAGCTAGTAACGTTGAATTATTGGAGTAAAGAAAGAGCTGATGAAAGTAAACCAATGTTAGCCACGTTCAACTTAAGCTTCTCGTCAGCAACATTAAAAAGGTACTTCCGGGTCACGGAATTTCGGAAATTTTCGAAATAAATGTCTCCCACGTAATAGTAGAAAATTGTCAATTACCTGTATTATTAATTATACAGTATATTACAAATGATTGTCTAAACATTAACAATGAATCATATTCGTTCATATTTAAGTGACATTTGCATTAAATGTATGTTTTAAAACATGTTCCAATGTCAAAGAAATGAGGCTGGCCTTTTGCTCCACCCATTCCATTGGCGGCCACAATGTGAATCACTTTATATTGAATACATATTGTTTTTTGAGCGAAAAATATTGTGGGTGCCAGAGTAAGATTATTGTAGGGAATACTCAGTGGGGTCTGTAGAATGTATTATGGTGTCATTTAATTGCGCTCTGAATAATACGGAGTGTTGCTGGCCTTTTACCATTATTCATTGGCCACAACTCGAATCACTGTATATGGCATAGTTTTCGCATTGTCACACATTGTACGGGAAAAGTAAAGGGACAAACTGTATTTCGTAAGTACCGTGTTACATGTAAACGGGGAGAAGGCAAAACGGATGAAACGCAGATTGCATTCAAATCTTAGATGGAGGATTTTACCTCTCACTTTATAAGGAAAGGTAGAAACAAGATGAATATTCTTCCCACACTGTGAACTACTAATAGCTAACAAAGTAACTGTATAACGTTAGCTAGCTATGTATACTTATTTGCATTGCACACAGCCCATGGGCATATCTACTGTATCTAACGTTAGCTATCTTAATATTTTTCTTAAACCTATGTGGGGGATTGGGAATGTGTGTGAGATTGGGAATGTGTGTGAGGATACTTTGTTGCCACAACCTGCACAGTGAAAAAGACTGCACCACTGTGCACTGGGCTTCTGACAGATTTTTGCACTCATGTCCTGAAATGATCTAGCTACTGTACTATATCTTCTCTTTTATTATTCCATTGTCAGGTTATATCAATGTTTAGGGAACAAGTTAAGCATGCGAAAAGTATGAATAAGGTTTCAAACAAAACTGGGGCCAACAAAAGTAGATGTGCCCTCTCCAGAGAAATATCTGCTCGAGCACTCCAAGGAACCCAAACTTACTGAAAGTAAGCAATAGGGCGAGATTACATCTCAGTATCACTTGAGGTCATTTCCTTAATCTAATTCTGTGTTTATATTTTTACACCACTAGAGAAACTTTTTCATATTTGTATGATACTTTCAAGAAAACACAAATAGCAGCCAAAGCAGAATTATCGGTATTCACTCCAAAAGGGACTTTGTAAAGACATATGCTTTTAAAATGTTTATTAAAACTTTATTTAACTAGACAAGTCAGTTAAGAACAAATTCATATTTTACAATGACGGCCTACCCTGACCAAAACCTCCCCTAACCTGGATGATGCTGGGCTAATTGTGCTCTGCCCTATGGGACTGCCAATCACAGTCAGTTGTGATACAGCTCAGGATTGAACCAGGGTCTGTAGTGACACCTGTAGCACTGAGATGCAGTGCCTTAGACCGCTGCGCCACTCGGGAGCCTTTTGAGAACATCATGGCAGTGCTAAGGAAGCCACAGCCTATCTACACCGACACTAAAACTGGAGACAAACAGCTCCTGGAAAATTGAGGACTGGTCAAAGTACATCACTACATATGAAAAGACTACTTTCGCTTTGTCTGTCAAGCAGGTAGTGAATTTTTTGTGCTAGTCAAAGAAAATACGCTTATTGCACCAAGACTGGACACTCAATCAATTTGAATTGAACTGAAGAGGCACCTAGCATAACTATTTGCCCATCCCCTCCCTAGGACTTTGGAAAGAACCCTGAGTACCTGCAGCAGCATGCTGATGAGGTGAGGAGGGCTCAGGACAAGTATGAGAGCTATGTCAATAATCATGTATCAGGAATTAAGGTAAGACCCGGATGCAGACACGTTGAATTGACAATGGTTTAATATTCCAACAGGGGCAGGTCAAGGCAGGCAGGGGTCAGTAAACCAGAGGTGGGGCAACGGTACCGGACGGCAGGCTCAGGGTAGGCAGAGGTCAACAATTCAGAGGTGGGGCAAGGTACAGGTCGGCAGGAAGGCTCAGGGACAGGCAGTGGTCATGCAGGCGGATCTGAGTTAGGATGTGCAAGGGTCAAAACCAGGAGGACGAGAAAAAGAGAGACTGGGAAAAGCAGGAGGTGAGAACAAAAACACTGGTTGACTTGACAAACAAGACGAACTGGCAACGGACAAACAGAGAACACAGGTATAAATACACAGGGGATAATGGGGTAGATGGGCGACACCTGGAGGGGGGGAGACAATCACAAGGACAGGTGAAACAGATCAGGGTGTGACAGCATGAGACAGGGCGCCATTATACAGCTCTCTGAGGATGAGCGAAAAAAAACATCACACAGGTAAACCACATAGGTCCTTAGAACCAAGCCAATAGAATCTGTCCTAGAATAGATCATAAAGATGTATTACATTAATATATGTGTTTTAGCTGATCAGTCATTTAGATAAGGTTCAATATTTGATCAATGTGTCAAATGATGAATAGGCTTAAAAATTCTGTTAAGCACCAGCATACATTCAAAGGGGTTTGAGAGCGACATTTCCCAGAAAGACATTCCCATTACGCTGACATACATGGGCTTATTGATAATTAATTGTTCTTGATCAAGAATGGAAAGCTCATCTTCCTTGCCTGTGTTATTGATGGGTCATTCTCTGTCCGGGGCTTGAAGAAGAACTGGGGGGAGCTGCACCATCAGTACCAGGGACTCTGTTGTCATGGACACCACCCCCAAGAAGTACTGCAAGGAGAGTCTGGAGCTGGAGATGAAGCAGCTGGAGAGGGACATTGACCTCATCGAGCGATACAAGGCCATCTACATCGCCAACAACAACTAACACACATGGGACCTCTTAAGTCTCAATGGCAAATGCCAGAATTGTAAACAGATATTCAGTGAGGAAAAAAAACATGCCCTGAGTGCTAGATATGAAATTGTCTGGCAAATTGTCATATCCCTCTCACTGTCCCTGTCTATGATTTCACATTGTTTTGGAAAAACTAAATTAACTCTGCACTATATTTAAATATATTTTTGAAAATCTGCTTACAACAGTTTCTAAATATTACTACATACTACGTTATGATGTAATCCTTGTAGGTCATTGTACAAGAGCCTTGAATGAGCCTATACTTATCTGGTCCTTTGCCAGTTTATTGAACCAAATTATTAACTTTTCCTTTTTAGCAAGCAGCCTACAGGAAAACTACTACATGAAATCCCATGCAGCTGATTATCCACCCCCGTGGATCTAATTGTGCCATTCGGTGGTTTATTCAGAAGGACTGGAAAACAACAACGACCTCTTTTTAGTCACACTAATGACTTTAGCATGACCACAGCATGCTTGACTTGTTGGCTAGTTTTGAGTTTCAGCCTAAAATTGCACAAATAATCTCTCTTTATAAAGTGGAAAAGTTGTTATAATACAGGGTGGGTTTACTTCGAGGAACACTTCACCGTTATCTTGCATGTGATTGTAGTAATTTTTTCGCTCCCCTTCATTCCTTGTCTGCTGACTGAATTTTTACTTCAACTCTCTTATCGCGGAAAACATCATGGCAGAATGCGTTCCATCCAGAGCGACGGGACTGGAAGGAGGAATTGTGGTAAAAAGCTTCAGACTTTGTTTTGTAGTGGTCTATTGTAATATACCAATATTTATCCTATCGTGATTTGTTTTCTTGAGTAACTTGATCTGAGTCCAGTCCATGATCTGAGGACAGTACTTGATCGACTGAAATCAGCTCCAGCTGATTTCAGTCGATCAAGTACTGTCCTCAGATCATGGACTTTTTAAATTGATAGGCTACTTACAGATATAGCCTATGGGAATATTTCATGAATAAATGTATCATAACTTTGCAAGTGTTTCATATCTTTGTTTATCATATCTTAGATTAAAGATGATTGGCCCGGATACAGTTTAGAGCTCTTCACTTATCCAGAGCATTACCGCGAAGATATAGAGAGTGTCTACATTCCACATGGGGTTATCATGGACAGGTAATATTTATTTTATAATCTGGAGGGAATTCATACAAACCTTTTCACCAACTTGCTGAGATGATCAGAAGCCAATCTACTATTCCACTTATGTTTTTGTAGTTACAATATGGAACATACGTTACTACATTACTGTGCTTAAAGGATGATCTTAAATAGGAATAGCACCCCCGTTTTTATCTTTATCACTTGACTTGACCCACTTTATTGGTCTTCTCCTGGTGCACTCATTGGCCTGGGTTCACAGTTCAGATTTTCTACCTCATGTGGAAAGGAATGCTGGTGCATGCCACATTTTTACCAACCAGGGAGGTTTGGAGGACTTCAAGAAGTCATTGAGTTGAGAACTGTGTAGTGAAAGTACCCAATAAACGATAACTGTGTGTGTGTGTGTGTGTGTTGTGCGCGCGCGCATCATACACACTGCATGCCTTGGCAATTAGTGATAAAGCATCAACTCTGTGGTATCATGTGACCCCGAAATGTAATTACACACACACACACTGCTCTGTCTGTGTAATTGTGGTTTCCTGGGAAGGTCTAACATGATTTGTACTGTAGGACGGAGCGCCTGGCCCGACACATCATGGATGACATTGGGGATCATGACATGGTGGTGCTGTGTGTACTGAAGGGAGGGTACAAGTTCTGTTCCGACCTGGTGGAGTTCATTAAGGTACAATGCCGCAACTCCAACAAGCACCTGGAGACCAGAGTGGAGTTTATTAGGCTTAAGAGCTACCTGGTATGTAACCCGACCCTCACACAACAACAACAACAACAGTAGTCAATCATCGAGTGTAAATAATGTACAGTGAACAACAGCGCATCAAGTTCTTTAAGAGTCTTTTGAAAGGCTCTATCATCACATCATTTATCAATCGCTTGTGATGAAGTTAAAGATAAACGTAGTGAATATGAGGTTCTCTAGTTTAATGTAGTTGAGGAGCACCTTGGTTGGTCCCACAATATCCTATTTATTTGTCCTTTGAAATCTTCAGCATGTATTGTTTATGCAGCTGGGCTTCCCTTCAGCAGAACAACTGGGAGGCCTGTTCAGATGCTGTATCCTCAATGTATAACATTCAAACCTCGAAATTGTCATGTTCTTTTAGCGCTGACTTCCGACCAGAACAGTTACGAAAATACTTATTCAACATAAGAGAGGAAAATAGAAATCGAAGCAACCTGTTGTTTCTGTTATTAATAATTGGTTCATGTTTGGAGATGGAAGAGTATATAGCTTGTCTGTGTATGTAGTCTGTCTGTGTATGTATGTCACTTCCTTTTATTTACGGATTTCATTGGATTAGGCAAAAATATGTAGGCCTCCCTCTGACTTTGTTGAGCTACACAATCAATTTGAGATACACTACATGACCAAAAGTATGTGGACACATGCTTGGAGTTGGTCCCCATTTTGCTGCTATAATAACCTACCCTATTCTGGGTAGGCTTTCCACTAGATGTTGGAACATTGCAGCAGGGACTTGCTTCCATTCAGCCACAAGAGCATTAGTGAGGTCGGGCACTGATGTTGGGCAATTAGGTCTGGCTCGCAGTCGGTGTTCCAATTCATCCCAACGGTGTTCGATGGGGTTGAGGTCAGTGCTCTGTGTAGGCCAGTTAAGTTTTTCCACACCGATCTCGACCAACAATTTCTGTATGGACCTCGCTTTGTGCATGGGGGCATTGTCATGCTGAAACAGGAAAGGGCCTTCCCCAAACTGTTGCCACGAAGTTGGAAGCACAGAATCGTCTAGAATGTCATTGTATTCTGTAGCGTTAAGATTTCCCTTCACTGTAACTAAGGGGCCTAGCCCGAAAAATGAAAACAGCCCCAGACCATTACTTTACACTTGGCACTATGCATTGGAGCAGGTAGCGTTCTCCTGGCATCCGCCAAACCCATATTCATCCATCAAACTGCCAGATGGTGAAGCATGATTCCTCACTGCAGAGAACACGTTTCCACTGCTCCAGAATCCAATGTTGGCGAGCTTTACACCACTCCAGCCGACGCTTGGCATTGCGCATGGTGATCTTAGGCTTGTGTGCGGATGCTCGGCCATTGAAACCCATTTCATGAAGCTCCCAACGAACAGTTCTTGTGCTGACGTTGCTTCCAGAGGCAGTTTGGAACTCGGTAGTGAGTGTTGCAATCAAGGACAGACGATTTTTATGCGCTACACGCTTCAGCACTCGTCGGTCTCATTCCGTGAGTTTATGTGGCCTACCACTTTGCGGCTGAGCCGTTGTTGCTCCTAGACGTTTCCACTTCACAATAACAGCACTTACAGTTGACCGGGACAGCTCGAGCTGGGCAGAAATTTGACGAACTGACTTGTTGGAAAGGTGGCATCCTATGACGGTGCCTTCAGTATGGGCCATTCTACTGTCAATGTTTGTCTATGGAGATTGCATGGCTGTGTGCTCGATTTTACATACCTGTCAGCAACGGGTGTGGCTGAAATAGCCGAATCTACAAATTTGAAGGGGTGTCCACATACCTTTTGTGTATATATAGTGTACTTTAGGATGGTTCGATATGAGCGTTAGGAAATTAGTTTAAGGAAATTAAACGTGAAATGAGAAATTATTGTAAATTATTACTTTTTCAGTCCCCTCATTGTTCGCTATACTCCTATGAAAGGCCATGCATTTATGTCACATCGATTTAAGGCAGCCCCCGCACATTTCTGATTGAGGGGTTGGGTTAAATGCACAAGACCAATTTCAGTTGAATGCATTCAGTTGTACAACTGACTTGACATCCCCTTTCCCTTTCACTTGGGATTTTGTATTTTGGCTAACTCAGCATCTGAAATATCTGACTCCAGCATGATTGTAGAATTGAGCTGACCTGAATGAGTGTCTGTATTAGCTCCATTGTTACTGCCCTTCATTCTGGCCTTTTTCCATTCCATCTAAAGCCTTACTGTCTAAATGATAGTGATTACGTAGACACTAGACAGTCACCGTCATGGAAAATTCACTGATCTGTGCAGCGTAGTCATCCTGGATGTCATGTTTGAGGACATCTCTGTGAGTTTATCTGTGTCTTGCCTCTGTCCAGGACAGAATGGTGACTATTCACACACTCAAGAAAGTTTTTTTCTTCTTCTCTAGAATGACCAATCAACAGAGGACCTGCACATAATAGGAAGTCAAGATCTATCTGTTCTACGAGGTAAGGTATGTACATGCCTAAATACATTTTAATAATTTTATATGGACATTTGTTCAAACCAGGTTTATTTCTGTAAATAATCTTTCCATTTTTATCCCTCTCTGGGAAATTAGATTCTATGCATTCAGATACACTTTGTTCTAAAGAATTTGAGCGTTAAGAAAGTTTTTGATATAAGGTCAAAACTAGCCACAAGGGGGAGCTCTCTGCTCTGCAGTTGAGCGTCGACGGGGCTCTTGGAAATGCATCAGTGTGCTCATTTGGGTGGTGAAGGAAGAATGAGAAAGACACATACACACTTTAAAGACATTCAGATCAGGTATACGATCTATAAGAAGATATAAGAAGATTGAGCTGAAGGATGAACTACCCTGGTATATTTCACATAGGTGTGGCCCTCTATGTCTAAGGAGTGGTCCCAACGAATCACCACAAGGCATAGTAGATCCATTTAATGAAAATACATCTTTTGACTCTATGGCGTGAGGCCAGGGCTAGGTCCTTCCATAAGAGACAGACAGTTTAAGACATTCCTGTGTAAAACTGTGTCTACTGAACTACATTTCTGGACTGGAGCAAAGAGAGTGAACCCAGTGACTGGGTGTCATCCTGCGTTCATTCGGAGCGTCATACATTTTTGGGTCTTCCCCGACAACCGTCCTCTTTGTGTACCCTTCATAAGAGTCACTTTGTCAGTGTGGTGCAGCCAACACCAGGTTGAGAATGAATCACTAATCTAGTCCTGCGGACAGTACAGGAATGGTTGCACCAGGAATATCCTCTTCCTGAGGAAATACTTGACGATGAAAAATAGGGTTTTGGTGGACCATCATCCACCCCACACTGTAGCCTACCCCATATAAAAGTCAATGAAAGATTTAATGGAGTTTAAGTCAAGGGTGCTCAAGAGGATGGCATGTGAGTGGTGTTGGAATTGACGCCCCCATCTAGATAGAGACAGTAACTATGTGCTGTAAGACTACATTCTATCTCAGTAGCAAGGTATATTTTAGGAGTCAGAAGAGGACAGCAGGCGATGTCATGAGAATTATATTTTTTTTACATACAACTGAATAGGCAAAAACCTTACCTAAGATTTGTTTTTGCTTAGGGTTAGGAGGTCAACAAGAATACCTGTCTGTCTAACCCAGCAAATTTACGCAAGTCAGGAACATTAATCTTCACTATGGGTAACTAGATGGCCGACATCAATCTTCACTAAATGGCTGCCATCTCAGTGTCATGTCGTCACCCCATGGCACAGCTGAGTGGTGCCAGTCATTGGGGCATGTGCCAGTCATAAGGGGTGCCAGTTATTAGGCACGTGGACTCTGGCCAACCGTCAACTAGCATTATTGGCAATGGCATACTATTTACAGCACTTGCTTTTCCTAATCCCAAATGTCATCATGGAAAGTCGAGGAGTGTTAAAGTTAAAATGCATAACACTGCTGCAAATATGTAAGTTGGGAGGTTGGCTGGATAGGTTCAAGAACAGATCTGTCAAATGACTTGATTTTGCAGGAATCTCTGCATGGGGTTGAGTTTCTATAGCCTACCTCCCTTCCCAGTCCATCATCAACAGAAGGGAGGCATGTACAGGATTTTATTTGGGATTTCAGCAATAGGACCGATAGCAGTATGAGGGCAAAAGCCTTTGGGAGTAGTGGAGGGGGTTAGAATGATGTAGCACATTGTCTGGTAGAATAATGCACCTGTTACCTCCAAGTGTTTGTGTTTCGTATCTTTAACATTCTTGAGGGGAAATGTAATCCATATCGAATAAGGTCATATAAAAATCACTAATGTGGTTGTTTGAGGCTGTTTTGTGCACATCTTTTCCATGTGGCAAAGCAGGTTAGTTCTGCTCAAGGTTTCCATGTTCTCTCTCTCTCTACTTCACTAAACAAAAATATGAATGCAACATGTAAAGTGTTGGTCCCATGTTTCATGAGCTAAAATAAAAGATCCCAGAAATGTTCCATACTCACAAAAAGCTTATTTCTCTCAAATGTTGTGCACGAAGTTGTTTACATCCCTGTTAGTGAGCATTTCTCCTTTGCCAAGATAATCCATCCATCTGACAAGTGTTGCATATCAAGAAGCTGATTAAACAGCATGAGCATTACACAGGTGCACCTTGGGCTAGGGAAAAGAAAAAGCCACTCTAAAATGTGCCGTTTTGTCACACAACACAATGCCACAGATGTCTCAAGTTTTGAGGGCGCGTGCAATTGGCATGCTGACTGCAGGAATGTCCAGCGGAGCTGTTGCCAGATAGTTTAATGTTCATTTCTTTACCATAAGCCGCTTCCAATGTAGTTTTAGAGAATTTGGCACTACAACCAACCAGTCTCACAACCGCAGACCATGTGTGTGGCGTCATGTGGGCGAGCGGTTTGCTGATGTCAACGTTGTGAACAGAGTGTCCCATGGTGGCGGTGGGGTTATGGTATGGGCAGCCATAAGCTACGGACAACAAACACAGTTGCATTTTATCGATAGAAAAAATACTGTGACGAGATCCTGAGGCCCATTATGAGGCCCATTTTTTTCAAGGTATCTGTGCCCAACAGATGCATATCTCTATTCCCAGTTGTAAAATCCAAAGATTAGGGCCTAATTAATTAATTTCAGTTGACTGATTTCCTCATCTGAACTTTAATTCAGTAAAATCGTTGAAATTGTTGCTGTTGCGTTTATATTTTTGTTCAGCATAGTTACGTATCCTTACTCCCTGTTCATAGTGTTACATAACACGGTTCAGGTGTAGTGTGTAGGCCCACAACATTGGCCTCCTGCCTGCATTCTCTCAGAGCACTCGCCTCAAACCATAGATACACTCCACCAGCCAGACAAAGAGCCTCATACACAGCCACGGGGGGAAAAGCTGTCATTTGAACCCCTGCACCAGAGAAAGTGTCCGACTGTAATTATCTTTACTGTCTAAGACATTTGGAAGTGCCTTTGGCACAATGTTAGGAACAACCGTACATTATGAGGGAGTATAATGACATGTCTGTGTGTCTCTAAGGGACTAAAATTAGATCCAAGATTGTCACTATAGCTACAGTCTAAGAAGTGAGAAGTCAAACTCCCAAGTATTTGCCCCTATGTTTGAATGGAAGTTGTTGTGATGTTGCAGTTCAGAGATATTAAAAATGGGTTTCTCTCTTCTTTTTTTTTACATGGCACAAAGAATGTCTTGATTGTAGAGGTAAGTGACTGCATCATCTCATGGTACAGTATTGCAAATGCCTTGAATTTGCCTTGATGCCTTGAATAAAGTTGATAAAAATTGTCATAGACTCCAGCCACCCAAGTCATAGACTGTTCACTCTGCTACTGCAAGGCAAGCAGTACCGATGCACCAAGTCTGGAACCAACAGGACCTTGAACAGCTTCCACCCACAAGCTATAAGACTGCTAAATAGTTAGTTAAACAGCTAACCAAATAGCTACCCAGACTATCTGCATCGGCCCTTCATGCACTAACTTTTTTGAATCATCACATCAGCTGCTGCTACTGTTTATTATATGTCACTTTATTCCTAGTTATATGTACATCCAGTGTCTACCTCAATTACCTCGTACCCCTGCACTTCGACTCGGTATTGGTACCACTTGTACATAGCCAAGTTATCGTTACTCATTGTGTATCTATTATTACGTGTTTGTCTTTTTAAAATGATTTCTCTCTGCATTGTTGGGAAGGGCCCTTAAGTAAGCATTTCACTGTTAGTCCACTCCTGTTGTTTACAAAGTGCAGTTCCGGGAAAAAGTATTTGCCAACTTACTGATTGTTCTCTATTTTTACATGATTTTGATACTGAATGTTATCAGATCTTCAACCAAAACCTAATATTAGATAAAGGGAACATGAGTTTACAAAACATTGATACTTATTTTATTTAATTAACAAAGTTATGCAACATCCAATTCCACTGTGTGAAAAAGTAATTGCTCCCTTACACTCAATAACTGGTTGTGCCACCTTTAGCTGCAATGACTGCATCCAAATACTTCCTGTAGTTGTTGATCAGCATCTCACATCGCTGTTGAGGAATTTTGGCCGACTCTTGCATACAGAACTGCTTTAACTCAGTGACATTTGTGGGTTTTCAAGCATGAACTGCTTGTTTCAAGTCCTTCCACAACATCTTAATTGGGATTAGGTCTGGACTTTGCCTAGGCCATTGCAAAATGTCAAATTGGTTGCTTTTTAACCATTTTCATGTAGAGTTGATTGTGTGTTTTGGATCATTGTCTGACCCAGCTGCACTTCAGCTCATTCTCCTGTGGAATCCTCTGATACAGAGCAGAATTCATGATTCCTTCTATTAAGGCAAGCCGTCTAGGTCCTGAGGCAGCAAACCATCAAACTACCACCACTATGTTGACCGTTGGTATGAGGTTCTTACTGTCGAACGCAGTGTTAGGTTTTAGCCAGATATAACAGGACCCGTCTCATCCAAAAAGTTGACTCAAGTTTTCCAAAGAAGCACCTGGAAGATCATCAAGACTCTTGGAAGAATGTTCTATGGACAGATGAGTCAAAAGTTTAACTTTTTAGATGACATGGGTCCCATTATGCCTTGCGAAAACCAAAAACTGCATTCCACAGTAACAAACTTTTACCAACAGTCAAGCATGGTGGTGGTAGTGTGATGGTTTGGGGATGCTTTGCTGCCTCAGGACCTAGACGACTTGCCTTAGAAGGAACCATGAATTCTGCTCCGTATCAGAGAATTCTACAGGAGAATGTCAGGCCATTTGTCTGTGAGCTGAAGCTGAAGCGCAGCTGGGTCATGCAGCAACACAATGATCCAAAACACACAATCAACTCTACATGAAAATGGTTAAAAAGCAACAAATTTGAAGTTTTGGAATGGCCTAGTCAAAGTTCAGACCTAATCCCAATTGAGATGTTGTGACAAGACTTGAAACAAGCAGTTCATGCTTGAAAACCCACAAATGTTGCTGAGTTAAAGCAGTTCTGCATGCAAGAGTCAGCCAAAACTCCTCCACAGCGACATGAGAGACTGATCAACTACAGGAAGCATTCGGTTGGTGTCATTGCAGCTGAAGGTGGCACAACACGTTATTGAGTGTAAGGGGGCAATTACTTTTTCACACAGGTGCATTAGGTGTGGCATATCTTTATGAAATAAATTAAATAAGTAAATCATTGTTGTGTTATTTGTTCACTCAGGTTCACTTGATCTAATATTAGGTTTTGGTTGAAGATCTGCTAACATTCAGTATCAAAAATATGCAAAAGTTGAGAAAATGAGATAGGGGGAAAATACTTTTTCACAGCATTGTATGTGATGAATACAATTAGATTAGATTTGATCTATATTCAGGCTTATTGTACAGTAGGCCTATAAATATGCCATCTTCCCTCCTGCTTATAAATAAATCTGAAATTTAAATATGAAAATATTGCATTTCTTCACTTATTCTCATTCACTATTTTGATAATCAGGTCTTAAATTATGCAATAACAGCCAAATGGCAAGGGATTGATAAATTGCATAGATTACATCATAACATATAACATGCCTATCATTGCATACAGGCAATAATTGCTTTAAATTAATAGTTTTCCTCCTACCCTTCAACCTCCTGGTGCACATAGGCCAGACCTCTCTTTTTTGTATTTTTTTCCCCCCTTTGAGATGTTTCAGATGTGAAAGTTTCCAGACTGATGTCATCCATGCATAAACACTAGGCCTTCACCACATGATGGCTGTTTATCCCCACTCTAGAGGAATAACAGCATCTAAGATTCAATCAATATTCTAGATGGGCTGTGTGACACACATACACAATTGCATGAATTTTGTCACATTGCGTTCTGTACTTCTATATAATTAGTGTAGTTCTTAATCTCAGATCTCAAGGAACAATTTCAAAGCAAAGCAAAACATTGTCATTGATATCTGTAGAAAATCTATATGGATTAATTTATGGTATAGCATACTGCATGTTATTGGTTGATTTGCTATTGCGATCCATTCTCTTCTGAGAGCAGTCCACATTCATGGCCCTCCCTCTATCCCTCTTTTTTTCCCCTGCCTCTAGGCTATAGTCGACACAGGAAAGACAATGAAGGCCCTTCTGAAGCATGTGGAGGCCTTTGAACCCAAGATGGTAAAGGTCGCCGGGTGAGTCAGTCTGTCACAGCTCTCCATGTCCACGGGGGGCTGTCACAGGAACAAGATGTCACTCTTCCGTAGTTACAGCAGGGACTATAGATATGCGTGCCTCCAGTCACCATACTTCAACTTGAATTTGTCTTCTGTTTTATGTAAAGTTTGCAATTGTGTTTCATTGCTTGAATACAACTCTGTTAGTATTGCATTTTTTTTTTCATAAATCAATCCATATGTATTGCACAATATTGTTTTGATTTAGAATGGTATAGGTACTGTACTGTTTGCCCTTAGTTTCCCCCTTTGAAGCTTCCGTAATCAGTATTGTTCCTGTCTGAATGATAACAATAGCTACCCTATCGCCATCTTCACTATAATCTAGTCATGAACTGCTTATGTAGTATCACTGTACATTTTTTTCATCTGAGTTCAAATCTCTTCTGCATGATTCATTGCAAATTATTGTGGATATTAGCTTTGTTAATGGTTGTACTGTCACGTCTGTTTCAGTCTGCTGGTGAAAAGGGTCTCTAATGTGGTTGGAAGCCTTCCAGACTGTAAGTGCATCTCTGTTTAATGCCATCCGGGATGTCACTCATCCTTCATTCA
Source organism: Salmo salar (assembly GCF_965601325.2). Classification (NCBI taxonomy): domain Eukaryota; kingdom Metazoa; phylum Chordata; class Actinopteri; order Salmoniformes; family Salmonidae; genus Salmo; species Salmo salar. The sequence continues at coordinate 17,316,828 of NC_138319.1, read as the reverse complement.
TCCGTCAGAACCAGATTTATACTGTACATGTCATGTTACTCATATATCAGTCTAAAGCCCAGGTGGTTTTGAATGAGGTAGCATTTTAAATGTTTAATGTTTAATTAATTTCAAGGTTCTTTGTTTGAGTTTGGTGTTTGATTGTGAGACTTTTCAAGAATAATCTCTGTTATACAGACCTGATATAACCCTGACTGAAGTTTGAATTTATGGTTTATTCAAGCCTTCTCTACATATATCTAATTTTCTGTGTCTGTATTTATCTCAACAGATGTGGGGTTTGAAATTCCCAACCGTTTTGTTGTGGGCTATGCTTTGGACTACAACGAGTATTTTCGTGACCTGAATGTAAGGCTCTACTTTTATTTCTGAACTACACATGACCTTTTAGTTTAAAGAGCTGTTTGAAAGGGATGAAAGAGCCGGGAGCTGAGAGTAAACATAGTCAAAGAGACACTTCTCTCCCTGAAATCTAAACTCACCCAGGTATCCTCTGTGTGTGTGTGTCTCTGTGTGTGTGTGTGTCTCTGTGTGTGTGTGTGTCTCTGTGTGTGTGTGTGTCTCTGTGTGTGTGTGTGTCTCTCTGTGTGTGTGTGTGTGTGTGTGTGTGTTTGTGCGTGCGTGCGTGCGTGCGTGTGTGTGTTTGTGTGCGGGTGCTTGTTGGGGCGCATGGGCCTTTGAGAGTGTGTGCGTTCGAGAGTGTGTGCGTTCGGGGGTGTGTGTGTGCACTGTATGTTTTGGAATACCTGTATGTTTTCCTGGCCTCTTGCGCTGTGCCTCATGCCAACACTCCTATGTTAAATTGAGTTACAGCATTCTTATTTTAAATGTACTGCCCTGACCTCTATTATGAATACCTGTATCAAGGAGATACTCAGATTTGTCTGAAACACAGCACCCCAGACACACAACCACCCCTTTGGCGTGTTTGTGTGTGTGTGTGTGTGTGTGTGTGTGTGTGTGTGTGTGTGTGTGTGTGTGGTGTGTGTGTGGTGGGGGGGGGGGGGATTCATTATAGAAATTGGAAGGAAGGTGAAGAAAGGAATGTTAGGGTTAGGATCTGCTTATGTGGCAGAGGGAGTCATCTTAATTCCCCACTTAACGACTATTAGTATTACCGGTTAGCACATGCTACATATCAGTACAGTCATATGATTGTTATCAAGGAAGTGTTCATTTATCAGTTTGAGATTGACTTTGGATGACCTTTGAACTTTTAATCTTTAAATGATGTAAAATTCAGTGCACTAGCATAATGGAGAGGTGAGATGATTCCTGTCATATGGGGAAAGTCTGACCTTGCATTCCCAAATTCACATCCCTCCACAATCTCTAATCAGCTCAAAACATTTATCTTCTGAGGGCTCGTCATCACCATGGTCTTTCAACACTCCAGCAGATAAAACACAACAGATGACTAATTTATGTTCTGTAAACATGGGGGATTAAAACATGTTTCAGTGACGGTCTATAAACAATCAAAGTGTTGCTCGCTTGATTTAACATCTGACTGAGGGGAACAACACTCTTTCTCTTCCTCCCTCCAGCATATCTGTGTCATAAGTGAGATTGGAAAGGTGAAGTACAAGATTTGAAGAGAAGTCAACACATACATGGGTTGTTCAGAGATGCAGTGTTTTCAACTTGTGGCAGCAAGTGCCTTCCCTTCTCATATCTTCTTTCATGCTCTGTTGAGGATTATTGTTGGTTTATTCATTTCGTAAGAAGAGACACACCTTGCATGTGCTTCATGCAAAAAAAATATGAGATCTGTGTTATTCATGTTACGTACAACCTTGATTGCCAAATTTTAAGACAGTCAAACTGAATGGTTTTTTTGTTTGTTTGTTTTTTTTACATATGCTGTTGTTTTTGTAAACATCATATTACATTGTTGACATAATATGCTTTTACATAATATGCATTTATAACTTTATATGTAAAATACTAATGTTGTCCCCAATGATCTAATATGTGCCAAGCACAAAAAAATAAACTATGCAATTTTGAATCACAAATTATTTGTGCCTGTGTCCGTGAAGAGAAAGTGTATGGGTTGTCAGTGGCCGAGTGCTTTCGATTGAAAGAGAAGAGGTTTAAAGAAGGAGTTGAATGTTGACCTAAAAAGGGAGCACCTGAAATGTATTTTATGTCTTTTCTACCCAGCTGTTGATCCAAAACAACACTGCCTGTTTAGTTTCAGTGTCATTTCAGCTAACTCCGTTTATTATCTGGCATAAGTTGACTTTCTCTCGCTTTGTCTTTCTGTCTTTTATCTTAGTAAATCATTATATGTTATGATCAAATTTGGAATCAAACATGAAACCATCCTGGAAAGCCACAAAACATGGTTTGCATTAGCTCGAAGTTAGCTCAACCAGTCTCAATGACTATAGTCAACAACGACTATCCAAACATGTATGTTGCTATACAGTATATACAATGAAACAGGAAAATAATGATCCATTGGGTAGATTTTAGTGCAAACCAGACCTCCTGGTTTTCTCTCTAATGTGTGGGTGGGTGTTTGTGTGTGTTGTGTAGAGGGGTCAAGTAATAGGAACAAAGTGTTTCTGCCCAGAGAGCAAAGAGAGTGAAAAGAACATCACAAAGGAACTGTATGTCCAGATAAGTACTCACCAAGCACTTCCATCTAACGAATAGCTATGCAGTGGACCTATTTATTTTCCACAATGATTTTACTTTAACTTCCAGCAAATGTAGCTGAACTCAAACAATTTGAACCAATAACTAGCATGGCTTTCAGGATCTTTTAAACAGTGTTGCAGTGCGGTGTTGTCAGATTTATATGGATAATGAATGTACTAAGAAACCCTAATAGCTTATGACAAAAACCTCTATGCACGTATTCTATCCAAACATCAACTCCAAACCATCAAAAAATAATCACAGACAAATTCAAATAAATCTAAAATTCCTTTCAGGGTTTCACTCATTTCACCCACTGACAGATCTGAAAGTGTCGTTAAACTCAAATCATCTGTCGTCGGCACTAATCATAACGAACACAACGGTCGGTTGGAGCTTGGAGACAGACAGCTGGATGATGGTGTGGTGTGGTGGAGACTAGAGAGCCAAATGGTTCTCTTTGCTACTCCAAGCCTGTGTTCCATGAGTCAGTGTGGGCGTCAGCTGGGCACTTGGATGAAAATGCCAGGACTCTCTCTCGCCATCTGTCACCAGTTAGTTCTCCTCCTGTTCTGAGCCATTTAGTTATTTATTAGTCCACTCCCTTAGTTGTATGTTTGGCTATTCGGTTCATACAATTATTATTTCCTTTAAACTTAGGTTGTTATTTTGTTTTACAATAATGTGGTTGTGACCTGTCTTACACTGTTGCATTGTGGGAAAATCTATCAGGCCTAACTTTGGAAGGTTGTTTACAGTAATAAGGCTGTTCCTCATGTCTGTAGGCTTTTCTGTTGGATGCTTTTAATCTCCCAACTAATGAATAGAGTACAAGATGTTCAAAGGAAATCTGTGCTCCACTCGTGGAGTACGTTTACTAGCCTCCCCATATTCTCCTGGGATGTGTATTTGTCTCTGTGTGACTAAAAGTCAATTGTGCATGTCACTGGACTACACTTCCCAACATGCTTCACTTCACACAGCGTGCACTTGGGGAGAGTTGTCATGTGGCCATGCACACTTGCCTCTTAATCACTTGAAAAACTAAACAGACATTACATAAACATATGCACGACCCACACATACAAATACACACATCTAAGAAAAACATTGGCTTAATCTAGAATGAATTCCAGGCACTCAGCTGCTCTGTCATTACCACAGCATGAGGGGCCAACTGAAAGAATGAGAGACCATACAGGCTGTTGGTGACCTCTCCGTTCACTGACCGTCACGTTACTTCTCTCAGGTATTTCAGGAGTCATTGACTTCACACTTTAACCCCGTCCCCTTCGATCTCTTTTGTAATCCTCCATTTGCAGACCACTGTAGTTTGTGGTAAGATCGTTGACATACAGTTCAACTACTGAGTTCTGTGAGCATTGTGAATGCTGTAGGCCTATACTTTCAAACACACTCTGCCCCAAAAAAGGTGTGACATCTGACAATGTGGTATCTGCTGGGAAAGTTTCTAGCACTTGACTTCCCCATAATAAGGTTATCCTGGGTAAAACATAATGGATCACCTGCAGTCAATGGCCCTCTCCCGGATGGGTGACCTGAATAATAATCCTGCAAACAGAGAAGTGAGATAGAAAGATGGAAGTGGAGAAGACTGATAAGAGTCCAGGTGGCAGGTTGTGTGGTGGTGAGATTGGCTTACACACTCAGAAGACCCACCTATACATCCACATCCCTCATTCAGCTTTTTTCCCACTATACATCTGTGAAACACAGGCTTTGAGTGGGTCCTGAAATACAAACTGAACTCCAGCCTGATAAACACTGCTCTTTCACTAAGAGCATCAGTTATCCCAATTATCTTAGGTTGGGATTAGTAGGAGGCCACCCTTCCACTGAACTACAGGGCATTTTGTCTCGCCTGTGTATGTGTCATACAGAAGGATCAATGGCTACCATTGTGCTGTGAATCTATGTCCCTTATCGAACATCAGCACTTGGGGACGTCGGTTAACTTACCCCCTGCGCTAAATGTCCCCCACGCCACCCTGGGAACCTGCAAGGCATTGTCTGTCACCTTGGAGCGGGATCCGGTGAGAGGGAGAGGGGACAAAGAGGCGGCCAGGGTTCTTATGCTGGGGCTTTGTAGTGCTCCGCTGAGGGAACAGAGGACAGGGCCGTGCAGTGAAAGTAGGCTACAGGTAGACTGGGACAGCACAAAGAAAGCAAAATGGGAATTGGGTCCTGTGAATGGCCACGCATGTATGCGCTTGACATATGAAGCCTCTGAGTCGGCGTTTAAACAGAGCGACATGGATTTCATTTCAGATTACCTAGACAACAGATTGAACGTGTTTACTCCCTAGCTTATTGTTTCTTTGTTCTACCTTTTGAGAGGTGTCAAAGTCAAGTTTAGCCTAGGGTAGCAGGTAGCCTAGCATTTAAGAGTGTCGAGTAAGTAACTGAAAGGTTGCTGGTTTGAATCCCTGAGCTGACTAGGTGAAAAATCTGTTGATTCAGCAAGGCACTTAACCCTAATTGCTCCGATAAGTCGCTCTGGAAAAGAGTGTCTGCTAAATGACTAGAATGTTAAATGACTAAACAATGTTACACTATGACAGACAGATAAACACTGTATATGTTCTTTGATAGACACACACACTGTGGTTGTACTTTGTCTACTGTATATCGTGCTCCAAGTAGAGGTAGCCAGGGGGCTTCATTGATTGGTTCTTGTTGGGATTCATTCAATTGTGCAACTCCCAAGTGGTCACAGACGTCATTTCAATGTCTAGTTTTTATTTACGTTTGATCTATTTGTCAACTAATGTTAATTGAAAGGGTAAAATCCATTGAATTCTTTGGATTTAGGGTATAAGTTAGGTTAAAAAAATCCTGAAATTCCTTGATGTTGATGACTTGAGGCAAATCCAATCAGTTTTCCACATTGATTCAACATCATCATATTGGATTGTTTTGTTGAAAGGACGTGGAAACAAGGTTGATTCAACCAGTTTGTGCCCAGTGGGTCAGTTCCAACTCTACTTGTTCAACATCGGCTCTTCCAATGCTTGTAGCAGTGTTGCTGTCACCTACCTAAAGCCTTTTACTTTTTCATTGATGAACGAACTCAATAAAACAGTATTTAGCCACCACACATAATGCAGTGTGTGGGATAAGGCAGAATTGTAAGCTTCATGGGCTAATACTGTTTTTATTGGCTGTCTAAACGCAAGAGATATTCATTTCAAGATTATATGTACAGTGAGGGAAAAAAGTATTTGGTCCCCTGCTGATTTTGTACGTTTGCCCACTGACAAAGAAATGATCAGTCTATAATTTTAATGGTAGGTTTATTTGAACAGTGAGAGACAGAATAACAACAAAAGAATCCAGAAAAACGCATGTCAAAAATGTTATAAATTGATTTGCATTTTAATGAGGGAAATAAGTATTTGACCCCCTCTGCAAAACATGACTTAGTACTCGGTGGCAAAACCCTTGTTGGCAATCACAGAGGTCAGATGTTTTTTGTAGTTGGCCACCAGGTTTGCACACATCTCAGGAGGGATTTTGTCCCACTCCTCTTTGTAGATCTTCTCCAAGTCATTAAGGTTTCGAGGCTGACGTTTGGCAACTCGAACCTTCAGCTCCCTCCACAGATTTTCTATGGGATTAAGGTCTGGAGACTGGCTAGGCCACTCCAGGACCTTAATGTGCTTCTTCTTGAGCCACTCCTTTGTTGCCTTGGCCGTGTTTTTTGGGTCATTGTCATGCTGGAATACCCATCCACGACCCATTTTCAAGGCCCTGGCTGAGGGAAGGAGGTTCTCACCCAAGATTTGACGGTACATGGCCCTGTCCATCGTCCCTTTGATGCGGTGAAGTTGTCCTGTCCCCTTAGCAGAAAAACACCCCCAAAGGATAATGTTTCCACCTCCATGTTTGACGGTGGGGATGGTGTTCTTGGGGTCATAGGCAGCATTTCTCCTCCTCCAAACACGGTGAGTTGAGTTGATGCCAAAGAGCTCCATTTTGGTCTCATCTGACCACAACACTTTCACCCAGTTCTCCTCTGAATCATTCAGATGTTCATTGGCAAACTTCAGATGGGCATGTATATGTGCTTTCTTGAGCAGGGGGACCTTGCAGGCGCTGCAGGATTTCAGTCCTTCACGGCATAGTGTGTTACCAATTGTTTTCTTGGTGACTATGGTTCCAGCTGCCTTGAGATCATTGACAAGATCCTCTCGTGTAGTTCTGGGCTGATTCCTCAACGTTCTCATGATCATTGCAACTCCACGAGGTGAGATCTTGCATGGAGCCCCAGGCCGAGGGAGATTGACAGTTCTTTTGTGTTTCTTCCATTTGTGAATAATCGTACCAACTATTGTCACCTTCTCACCAAGCTGCTTGGCGATGGTCTTCTGGCCAATTCCAGCCTTGTGTAGGTCTACAATCTTGTCCCTGACATCCTTGGAGAGCTCTTTGGTCTTGGCCATGGTGGAGAGTTTGGAATCTGATTGATTGATTGCTTCTGTGGACCGGTGTCTTATACAGGTAACAAGCTGAGATTAGGAGCACTCCCTTTAAGAGTGTGCTCCTAATCTCAGCTCGTTACCTGTATAAAAGACACCTGGGAGCCAGAAATCATTCTGATTGAGAGGGGGTCAAGTACTTATATCCCTCATTAAAATGCAAATCAATTTATAACATTTTTGACATGCGTTTTTCTGGATTTTTTTGTTGTTATTCTGTCTCTCACTGTTCAAATAAACCTACCATTAAAATTATAGACTGATCATTTCTTTGTCAGTGGGCAAACGTACAAAATCAGCAAGGGATCAAATACTTTTTTCCCTCACTGTATCATATGTATTAGGATCCCGAGTGGCGCAGCGATCTAAGGCACTGCATTTCTGTGCTAGAGGCGTCATTACAGACACCCTGATTTGAATCCAGGCTATATCACAACCGGCCGTGATTGGGGGTCCCATAGGGCGGTGCACAATTGGCCCAGTGTTGTCCGGGTTTGGCCGGTGTAGAATGTCATTGTAAATAAGAATTTGTTCTTAACTGACTTGCCTAGTTAAATAAAGGTTAAATCAAATCAAATCAAAAATGTACCTCCTCATATCCCTCTTCTTTGGGTAGAAACTAGGGTTATATACAAGCCCTACTTCAGCACCTGATTCTGTTTCAACCTATAACAGGGTAATAGGAAGCCATGAAGCTATGCTAACTGAGGTAATGCTAAGTGTTCTTTGGAAGTGTGCCCTAGAAAACATCACTGTTTGCTTTTACTTTGTGAGAGGGTACATTCAGCGCTTCAGTTTTATTTCTGCATTGTAACTCAACATTTTATATCAGTCAAATGTCATTCCATTTAACAAATTGAGAAATTGTATGCCATTTGTTGTTTGTGAGGGAAAAACACCAGTGTTTCTTCAGTAGTCATAGCAATTGCTCAGTCTACAAAATGTTGCTCTAAATCAACTTGGCTGCAGTAATTAAAGCTGCTACAGTATGCCCACAGTATAACTCTGTGATACTATTTCACACTGCTAAACCTATCATGAATGTCCCATACATATTGTGTATTAATAAACAGCATACAAACTAATATGTTTTTGCTACCATAGTATGCAAACCCCTCAAAAATAAAGCTCAAGCCTGCACTGTCTGGTTGAGGGTCCAGCGGCTTTTTAAACAATGGATTCTCTCTGAAGCTAGGGAGCCCTCAACACATAATGGGTCAAAAGAGTCCCCCTATTGTCCCACTTCTATTGTTCTGTTGGAGTGGACTGCAAACAGAACATTGTCCCCCTTTGTCTTTGTCTGGATCAGCTGTGGAGCCTTTTTCATGCATTATGGAGTCCCATGTGTCTGCCATGCCCTACATGTCACAATAATACAGTTAGGGATCCAGCCAGTGAATGGTAAGTGCCATATTACAACTAAAGAACACGTTGGAACCATTCAAGAACTGAAGGAGGGGGAAATGTGTGAATGTGGCCCCTACTCATGATCCTACGTACATGACTTCTGTTGAAAAACATCTAGCACTGCATTTTTTGGTATCTCACATCCTACTGGAATATTTAGAATAGCTGAGTATAGAAAACAATTTATGGATCTTGCTCAAAGAGCTAATATGATCTATGACATGCCAAGGAAAATACGCTGAGATGTGGAAATAGGCCTATACAAAAATGTTCTGATAGCTTAACATAATATGAACATGGAAGGAGGTTCTCTAGATAATATGTATTGTATTGTTTTTTACAGACTATGCAGGAAGCTATTTGTCAAAGAGCCAGAGGAGAACAGGAATTCCAGCTCAGCTATGCCCATCACACCAAGGCCCTCCATTCAGCTGACACTCTTTTCTGACAAGAGTTGACTGTGCTCTGCTCTGCACTTTGACTCATTATGGATAGTAGGTTACAATACACTGTACCAGACCCGAATGAAAGTGCAGAATACAAAGTTTTGGCATCCTCCAGGTTAGTTCAATTAGGTTTTGTGAAGCTGGCAAGACATAGCGTCACGTACTCACTCTCTCTCTCTCTCTCTCTCTCTCTCTCTCTCTCTCTCTCTCTCTCTCTCTCTCTCTCTCTCTCTCTCTCTCTCTCTCTCTCTCTCTCTCTCACACACACACACACACACACACACACACACACACACACACACACACACACACACACACACACACACACACACACACACACACACACACACACCACCGTTTTTAGCGGGCTTCCACAGATCACCAAATTACCTTTAGATTGTTCAATTAGGCCTATATGTCAAAGCCCTTGCATCAATGATCCTGTAAAAAGCCACTTGATTGACATGTGTATTAAAAAAAATCGCCCTGATCAAACGTTTAGTGATGTGTCACTGAAGTGACCACTAATATTCCTGGACATTTTATGTAAGAACCTGTCCAGTTGGCTGGGTTTAAAAACACGATTTTAAACGTTGAGTGTGATTGGATAATAGACCCGAGAATGAGCAGAGGGGCGGTGTTTCTAGAAAATCGGAGATTCGCCCATCCTGCAACCTAGTCTGTTGCGCGCTGCCAACAGGGACCAAAAAGGAATACGACGAAATACTTTTTGTTTCAATTCTGTTGTAAAATGTGGATGAAGAACGCTCTAGGATTTTATGAATTTTAATGAATAACAGCGCCGTGAAATTTCTCGCGTGGTCAAAATAGTAAATCTATTGTAATGGGCGTTTACCTTGTTTTTTTTAGCCTGATTTTCCTAACAGGTAGCTAGCACTAGCTATCCAGTGGTAACTACTCAAACGAAAATAGCCCGCTTGTTGTGGTCTTTGGTAATGGTAGTCAGCGAAAACACACTTGCGTTTGACACATTGCCTATTGCCTTTGAATTACTTTTATGAACAACAGTCATTTCTCTTCTTCTAAAGCGAGGACAATGTATAATTTTGTGCTACGGAGTTTTTCATGAATTTGTAACAGGTAGGTTGCTCATGCAGATGTACAGTCCTACCGACAGCTTCAGTTGCTGTTTGTTTGATACAAACTTGTGTGGTGATACAATGTTGTTTTCGTAAACACACTCGCCGACAGCGTTTCAATTTAGAACTGGACCGAATTATGTGGCTATTTTGCGACAACTATAAACCATAGTTCCATTGAACGTTCTCTGTGGTAGTTCGTTGTGTGGCTTTGGGCGCATGATGGCTGATATTTACTCGTGCTTTCATTGGCAACCTATCCAGAAAACTCGTGCGTCAATCTTAGGCTACTGTGTGTATGCAATCCAGTCGTGTCTCTAAACAGAATAGTATTTTGATTAATATACATTTTATTATGTATTATGCATATCTACACCTGACCATTTGGCATTGGACATCGGTCAAGCATTGCAACAAAGTAATAAAATAAAAAAATATCCTAAGCGACTTGGTCGTTATACCACATGCATATCAAAAGCCATGCAACCCAGCTGTCGACTGTCGTCAGTATCTCGATTTAGGTCAAACAAGTGGATAACACAATCATGCGACAATGACAACAACGCACTTCATTGCATCTGATGGCAACTGAGATCGGACCATGCAGGAATATGATAATCACAGTTCATTGTTTACAAGCAATAGTAGTGTAATACAGTACAAGTAGCCATCTCCTGCCGAAGTGCTCTCAACAAAATTGAATCCTGGACTGATGCGCAACTGAATGTGGAATACAAAAGCAATTACATTTGTTTAGAGATGGCCTATATTGAATATGTTATTATGTTGGTCTTTCGTTGCATAATAGCCTGCTTCCATAAACGAAATTGTATGAACTAAAGTTTACAATGTGACAGTATATTTGAAGCCCCATGGGTATTCCACCAGTGTGTAAACATTTATGTGAATGTAGCCTAATAAACTATTTTATTATTTACTGAGACCAAGAAGCACAAGACCCAGTCATTCAAATGGCCTACTGGGGAGGTGCTTGTTGCTCTCGGATAGGGTGCATGTATTCATTTCATCTCATCATCTTTTAACTTTCTACTGTGTTTATTCCATGTAGAGTTTTACAATCAACGAAAATGAAGAGGGAGGACTGTGGTGTGGATTAGAACCCTTCCTGCTTCCACTGTGGCTGGACGGAGTAGCCTATCACTTGGTTTTGGATCTCTTCCCCCTTTCTCAATGTGGGCTCCAAAGGACTTTTGCCTTGGTGGTTTGAAATGAAATAATGGCGACACGTTGGACTGATTCACGGCAAGACGATGAAGAGAATAAACACAGAGACGTGTCTCGAAGTTGTGAGGTAAGACTTTTCCCACATTTTAGGTGTGGTAAGGCTGAGAATGTGACAGTCCCCGTAAGCTTGCGGTGCAATCTCACATCGGACAAGCGCTTGTTTCTAATTGTGACAGTGGCGCGTCTTGCCCACCGACCAGAAGACAATGGCTTTTTGACGAGGTCATTTGTCCAGACTCCCGATTGCCGCCCGACAGTTAGTAAAATGGTGTGGATATGTGTGTAATATTGAGGTTGTTAAATTTGCACAAATCCTAGGAATGCATTTTAATCACCAATGTAGTCTAGAGATAACAGCTGTCTATCACTGGGGTGTCATTCAAACAAGCCTTTTGATTAGAGTTCCTGAACCAATTCAAGGGAGATACTCTACTCTACTCTACTCTTAATGGCGTAATTTCAGTATGATCCTTTTTATCAACACTGGCACTGTGTTGCAGTTGGTTCACGCTCACTAGTGATTGACAGTTATGCCGGAAACAAGCACAATGCACACCACCTGTTGGAACAGCAACACATTTGAGACTATAGCATTTACCTCAGACCCACTGACTAAAATAGGTCAGACTTGTAATGCTTTCATTGTTTTGTAACCCACAAAATTGTATTGTGATGCATGGAGGACTTGATGCCACGCGTGTTGTTAGCGATGTACAGGTAACTGCCAAAATAAAGCAAACACCACCATAAAGTGTATTTTTTAATAGGGTGTTTGGCAACCACGAGCCAGAACCGCTTCAATGCACCTTGGCATAGATTCTACAAGTATCTGGAACTCATTCTTCCACAAGAAATTCCATTGGTGTTTTGTTGTTGATGGTGGTGGAAAACACTGTCTCAGGCACTGCTCCAGAATCTCCCATAAGTGTTCAATTTGGTTGAGATCTGGCGACTAAGACGGCAATGGCATATGGTTTACATAATTTTCATTCTCATCAAACCATTCAGTGACCACTCTTGCCCTGTGTGGATGGGGGCATTGTCATACTATGGGGGCATAGCCATGGTAGGCAAAGTAATGTCCTGCCTATCATTTTTATACATGAGCGTGATGGGATTGCTTAATTAACTCAGGAACCACACCTGTGTGGAAGGGCCTGCTTTCAAAATACTTTGTATGCCTCATTTACTCAAGTGTTTCCATTATTTTGGCAGTTACCTGTACATCAATAGGCCTATGTCTGGAATACAAGGTGGTGTGTGTGTGTGTGTGTTGGCTCATGTTATTGGCTCTGTTATTTCAGGCCAATAGGTACACTTGATGCTGACCGTCACCAACACTTGCTGAATGCTATTAAAAAGACACTACGCGACGCTGTTGTGTGATAATGATCCTCACTTTCATAAACCCATGACCTTTTGCGCTGCTGTGAATCCCGGTGCAAAGTTTCTATGAACAAACTCCCGCTGAGTGATTTTAAGTGTTACAGAGCAATGCAACGGCATTCACATCTGCCGGCGTGTGAGGTGACAGAGTTCGCTGCTCTTTTTTTATAACCACTTTCCGAGTGCTTACGGCGTCCAAATATAATTTCCATTTGCTGATCTAATCTTACTGTCCATTTTCTGGCCAGCCCTATACCAAGCTCAGATAAATGCCACATTCTAGAACACATCTCTAACCTCATCCCAAGCCCCCACACACACAGTGGCATCCACAGTTACATCATCGTCATCAGAGGCTGGCTGCATGTCATAACAGTATAGCAGTAGCATGTTTTGGATTAACCCGTCATGCGACATGGCAAAACCACTACTGCGTAATCCTCTTACCCAGTGCAGGAGTGTGTACTGTATGGATGTCAAATCTTTGGGAGCAAGGCAGGCAAGGGGTAGATGGCAGGGGAGTGTTGGAAGGGAGGGGCACCATGGAAAGGGGGAGTGAGGTGTGCAGGTGTGATCGTTGGCAGTCGGAAGTTGTCTGAGGTAAGTTATTCTGAAGTCCCAAGTTCGAAGCGGTGCAGATATCGAAGCTCGACGCAGACAGTAAAGCCCTATAATACATTAGGAAGCAAGCATGGAGGGGGAATAACACCTAAAAAAACTACAGCATACTTGGTTCCGTATTCTGGAAGGCTATGACTTTTATAGCCAGGCATGGAACTGTGAAGTAGCCTTGTGGTTTGGTTTTACTCCCAGCAGTTGTTCCAGTCTAGTACCTCTCAAGCCACCTAAAGATTTCCTCTTCACCAAGTTAAACTATAACCACAGTTTCACAGCAGGTGATTCTGAATCCTTCAGCAGACACAAATTATGCATCTATCATGTTTTATTACAATGTCCCCTCTTATTTCTCTTTCCCCCTCTTTCTCGGTACTTACTACTGCAAGCAAACATACTCACAGTCCCACTTCTTCCCTATTTTGTCGCTGTTTCACTTGTCTGTGCCTTACTTTAACGCTGTGCTGCTGGGTGACTCTATGGTAATGGAATTATGCTGAGACTCAAATTTTTCACTTTAAAATGTATGCCAAACAAAAACCATGGATTTTTAAGTTTAATAAACCATACAACTATGCAAGATTGCTACTTTGAACAGTTTACACAGTAAAAAAAACAAATTTACTGGAAAACTGCAAATGCAAACTTTGCTAACATAATTGCGGTAAAACCTCCCACAATTTTATTATGTTACCAAACTTTGTATCTGCACAGTTCTTCCTGTAAATGTGTTTTTGTAAAATGTGCAGTGGAAATTGTTAAAAGTAGTCATTGTGCATAGTTATATTGTTTGTTAAACATTGAAATACATCGTTTTTGTTTGGTATACATTTTGAAAGGGAAAACATTTGAGTCTCCGTGTCATTCCATTACCATGGAATTGCCTGTCTCAAACTTTGTTTTTGGATGATAAATGTCCACAATTGCAGCTGAGGGCTCTTAAAGACAGTGGTGGTCAAGTACCCAATTGTCATACTTGAGTAAAAGTATAGATATCCTAATAGAAAGTTACTCAAGTAAACGTGAAAGTCACCCAGTAAAATAGTAATTGAGTAAAAGTATTTGGTTTTAAATATACTTAAGTATATTTTAGCAGTTGCATGTACTTTTGATACTTATGTATCACTTTTGATACTTATGTATCAAAAGTAGAAGTAAAATTATAAATCATTTCAAATTCATTATGTTAAGCAAAGCAGACGGCACCATTTTCTTGTTTTTAAAATGTACGGATAGGCAGGGGCACGCTCAAACACTCAGACATTATTTACAAAAGATGCATTTCTGTTTAGTGAGTCAGCCAGACTGTAGGGATGACCATGTGTTCTCTTGATAATTTCACAGTTTCCCTGTCCTGCTACGCATTCAAAATGTAACGAGTACTTTGGGTTTCTCAGGAAAATGTATAGAGTAAAAAGTACAATATTTTCTTTAGGAATGTAGTGAAGTAAAAGTTATGAATACCCAATAAAAACTACTTAAGTAGTACTTTAAAGTATTTTTCCTTAAGTACTTTACACCACTGTTTTAAAGACCCCAAAGATGACAATGCAGGACTGCTCTGCACAAAGGCCTATGTCCCAGTCCACTATTTGAAAAATGACAGCGGTCAAAGGGGAGGTCCTCCAGAGGTTGATGTAGGATCCTGAAGAACAAATGCCCCTCTTATTTCACAATTTCTCCTTTCAAACATGGAGGTAGATGGAAATGCAAAGATGTAGCCACGTGTCAGCGCTGTGCTCTTTACGCCTGAAGCCCCCTTTTGTGAGCAATAATCAGCACCTGCGGCCTGGCATGTGGGAACTGGGCAGGTGCTACTCTGTACCTGCTAACACACACGCAGACACACACTTCCATCCCTTGTCTCTTACACAAGCGCCACTGCTTATGAAATCCCATTCCCTCGGGTCTAATGAGAGTTCAGGCCCCAGGCAACCAGGGCAGGACAGAGGCTGGGGGGGTTGTAGTGGAGCTGCCTCTGTCCCATTCACTCCCATCTCCTTAATGAGGGAGATTTCAAGGCCTGTCTTCACCTAACCCCCTCTCCCCGGCTGTGAGGAAAGTGATGGTAGCCACGCAGGGGTAATTTAGGCACAGCTGCTCACAGTCATTAGGAGAAAAACACTCCACATACACACCCCACTCCTCAACCCCCCCGTATTCAGGGCTGGGTCCAGCATGACCAGCTGAGGCCCCTCTCCTCGTGAGTGTCTGGCTCTGGGGTTCATCCTGGGTGATCCCCTCTTACCACTCTCAACTAACCCAAACATGATGCTCAATCCACATTTAGAAGGACCTCTGGTCCTGTTGCCTACCCTTTCATTCACATAATACTATGGCTGTTGAGTTGTTTGCTCAGAATTTGTGACGTATTGATCCGTTATAAAAGGATGTTAGTGAGGAAGGTCTGTCGCTGGCCCTCCCTAACCAACTATCTCTGACTATGATGGTTCAAACCATTTCATCGTGTTCGTGTTGATGCAGGGGTGTGCATTCCTGCACTAGTTCAGTGCCGGTTGTCATTGTACCCACCCTCCGATGGCTATCTGTATTTCCTCTTTCCGACATGTATCGATCCATCCCCTGCTCAGAGAGAGAGAGGGAGAGAGGAGTAGCCGTGTTTTGAGTGCTGTTGATGCACTCCTCTTTCCACTAGACGTAGCCTCTCCCTCCCCCGTAAAATCCTGCTCTTTTATCCCCGATGCGCTTGTCTTTCACTCGCCCTCTATTCCGACATGTTTTCTGTGACGCTATATTTAACCCCTGGGGGTTGAAGTTAAAAAAAACGTTATTTCCTGCCCTATTCCTTCCCTGACATTCTTCTTGAAGCCAGAATGCGAGTTTCCAGAAAGCTCTATTTTTAACAGTGAGTTTGATGTTCTGTGGTCAGTGCACTCCATGTGGACTGTAGTGTCCATGCGAATGCTGTCCGGTTTGGGTGGAAACTCGAAGTGAAAGACTTTCCCACAGTCTATCCCAACACCACACTCCTCGTGTCAAAAGAAGACACATTTTCATGAAGTCCCAAACTCAATTACGCCTTTTATGATTTCACTGTAACGATGAGCTAAAGTTTGTTTTTGAGATTTAATCTCATCCTTAGTAAATATTTCCTTAAATTTTGTTTTGTCATTTATCAATGCTTAAGTTAAAGTACAAATGAGCTGGATTTATGGAGATTTGACTAAACGAATTTGCTCTGCTTCTCCCTCGTCTGTAGCTCAATGCCCTCTAAATGCACTTTCCTCAAGGTTTTCTTCATATAAACAAGTCCTCAACACAAGCCCCTGACCTGAACTCCACCCAGGGAAAGATCATTATGTCCCCCGTACAAGAAACACACACGCCCTGTCTTGGGGAATTTACCAGGAGTGTCCTTTCTAAGGGCTTTCCCTGTATGCAAACGCCAAGATTGGCCCTCAGCCTGTTATTGTCACGACTGTGAGTGTGTGTCCAATGTGTTTTTGGGCATTCCCTATCTGGATCAAGCCTGCCATCAATTGCCCCTTTTTTTCCCTGGAAGAGACAATGGGAAGCTCTGACATGGGTGGCCTCGTTGGACTGAAGGTCACCTATTCATAGCTACTTTGCAGTGGTGTGTGTATCATTTGGACACACCAACTCATTCCAGGATTTTTCTTTATTTTTACTTTTTTTCTACATAGTTTTGATGTCTTCAGTATTATTCTACTACGAAATAACACATATGGAATAATGTAGTAACCAAAAAAGTGTTAAACAAATCTAAATGTATTTTATATTTGAGTCTTCAAAGTCGCCACCCTTTGCCTTGATGACAGCTTTGCACACTCGGCATTCTCTCAACCAGCTTCACCTGGAAGGCTTTTCCAACAGTCGGTGTTCCCACATATGCTGAGCACTTGTTGGCTGATTTTTTTCCTTCACTCTGCGGTCAGACTCTTCCCAAACCATCTCATTTGGGTTGATGTCGGGTGATTGTGGAGGCCAGGTCATCTGATGCAGCACTCATCACTCTCCTTCTTGGTCAAATAGCCCTTACACAGCCTGGGGGTGTGCTGGGTCATTGTCCTGTTGAAAAACAAATGATAGTCCCACTAAGCGCAAACCAGATGGGATGGTGTATCGCTGTAGTAGCCATGCTAGTTAACCTGTTATGGCTAGGGGGCAGTATTTTCACGGCTGGATAAAAAACGTACCCGATTTAATCTGGTTACTACTCCTGCCCAGTAACTAGAATATGCATATAATTATTGGCTTTGGATAGAAGACACTCCAAAGTTTATAAAACTGTTTGAATGGTGTCTGTGAGTATAACAGAACTCAAATGGCAGGTCAAAACCTGAGAGATTCCTTTACAGGAAGTGGCCTGTCTGACCATTTCTTGAACTTCTTTGCCATCTCTATCTTTTACAAAGGATCTCTGCTCTAACGTGACACTTCCTACGTCTTCCATGGGCGCTCAGAGCCCGGGAAAAACCTGAATGTCGTCATCCCAGCCCCAGGCTGAAACACATTATCGCCTTTCTCAAGTGGCCGATCAAGGGACTGTGGGCTTAGGCGCGTGCCCTGGTCGCCCCCGTCTTTGTGATTTTTTTCCTCTGTTTGCCGAAAAGGAGATTCCCGGTCGGAATATTATCGCTTTTTTACGAGATAAATTGCATAAAAATAGATTTTAAACAGCGGTTGACATGCTTCGAAGTACGGTAATGGAATATTTAGAATTTTTTTTTTGTCACGAATTGCGCCATGCGCACGACCCTGATTTACCATTTCGGATAGTTTCTGGAACGCACGAACAAAACGCCGCTATTTGGATATAACGATGGATTATTTGGGACCAAACCAACATTTGTTATTGAAGTAGCAGTCCTGGGAGTGCATTCTGACGAAGACAACAAAGGTAATAACATTTGTTATAGTAAATCTGATTTTGGTGAAGGCTAAACTTGCCGGGTGTCTAAATAGCTAGCCCGTGATGGCTGGGCTATGTACTTAGAATATTGCAAAATGTGCTTTCACCAAAAAGCTATTTTAAAATCGGACATATCGAGTGCGTAGAGGAGTTCTGTATCTATAATTCTTAAAATAATTGTTATGCTTTTTGTGAACGTTTATCGTGAGTAATTTAGTAAATTCCCCGGAAGTTTGCGGGGGGTATGCTAGTTCTGAACGTCACATGCTAATGTAAAAAGCTGTTTTTTGATATAAATATGAACTTGATTGAACAAAACATGCATGTATTGTATAACATAATGTCCTAGGTGTGTCATCTGATGAAGATCATCAAAGGTTAGTGCTGCATTTAGCTGTCTTCTGGGTTTTTGTGACATTATATGCTAGCTTGAAAAATGGGTGTCTGATTATTTCTGGCTGGGTAGTCTGCTGACATAATCTAATGTTTTGCTTTCGCTGTAAAGCCTTTTTGAAATCGGACAGTGTGGTTAGATAAAGGAGAGTCTTGTCTTTAAAATAGTCATATGTTTGAAAACTTCAATTTTTTGTATTTTTGAGGAATTTGTAATTCGCGCCACGCCTATCATTGGATATTGGAGCAGGTGTTCCGCTAGCGGAACGTCTAGATGTAAGAGGTTAATTAAGTGTGCCTTGAATTCTAAATAAATAACCGACAGTGTCACCAGCAAAGCACCCCCACACCATAACACCTCCTACTCCATGCTTTACGGTGGGAAATACACATGCAGAGATCATCCGTTAACCAACTTTGCGTCTCACAAAGACACGGCAGTTGGATCCAAAAATCTCACATTGGGACTCATCAGACCGAAGTACGGATTTCCACCTGTCTAATGTCCATTGCTCCTGTCTCTTCTTATTATTGGTGTCCTTTGGTAGTGGTTTCTTTGCAGCAATTCGACCACGAAGGCCTGATTCACACACTCTCCTCTGAACAGTTGATGTTGAACTCTGTGAAACATTTATTTGGGCTACAATTTGTGGCTGGTAACTCTAATGAACTTATCATCTGTAGCAGAGGTAACTCTGCTCTTCCATTCCAGTGGCGGTCCTCATGAGAGCCAGTTTCATCATGGCACTTGATTGTTTTCGCAACTGCTCTTGAAGGTACTTTCAAAGTTCCTGAAATGTTCTGTATTGACTGACCTTCATGTCTTTAAAGTAATAATGGACTGTCGTTTCTCTTTGCTTATTTGAGCTGTTCTTGCCATAATATGGACCAAATAGGGCTATCTTCTGTGTACCGCCCCTAAATTGTCACAACACAAGGAAAGAAGGCACACCTGTTATTTGAAATGCATTCCAGGTGACTACCTCATGAAGCTGGTTGAGAGAATGCCAAGAGTGTGCAACGCTTTCATTGAGGCAAAGGGTGGCTACTTTGAAGAATCTCATAAATAAAAAATATTTTGATTTTAAGACTTTTTAAAAATGTTAATACATGTGTTATTTCATAGTTCTCATTTCTTCACTGTTATTCAACAATGTAGGAAATAGTAAAAATAAAGGGAAAAACCCCTTGAAATAGTTGGTGTGTCCAAACTTTTGACTGGTACTGTATGTGTGGCCGTTACCTACTACACATTGACCATGCCCCATCTTTTCTTCTGGTCGAGGGATGAAGTCCCCTCACGGCTTGGCCCTGCTGGATGTTATCTTTCTCTCTCAAACTGGCTATGAGCTGAATGCCATTATGGCACTGGAGAGAGGGACGGATGGATGAAGAGGGGAGGGGTTCAGGAAGAAGAGAGATTAGCTGGTAGAAAACACGCCAGCCCTTTTCTTTCTCTCTTTCCCTCTCTTTTTTTTCTCTCTCTCTTTACTCCAACTGGCTCACTGTCACAGCTTCTTCTGCCTGGATGCCCCCGTCCTTCTGGAAGATAAAGGGACGGTGTAGAAAGAAGTGGAGGAGGGGAAAGACAGGCAGACAGACACTGCAGCACCAGCCTAATGCTCACTGAAGCCGAGGTGGTGTCCATTACATATGCCCAAGGCGTCTATGCTGCCTGTGTCTTTCTCTGTCTCTCGAGACACGCCACACTGAGGCTGATATGTAGTAGTATGAAGTACAAGGACGCAACTTCGCCCACCTTACATTGCGGTCGTACTCTCTCCTTTCTCTTTTTTCATTTGTTTCCCTCTAGTTTTTATTCATCAAGTCACAGATTAACACTGTCGGTGCGGATGGATGAATGAATGTGCGTACAGAGGGACGGGCATTGTCATGCCAAATAGTGACCGGCTGCCAACTCCTGCTATGAGCCTGATCAGCCATCCTGTCACCCCCCCTCTTTCTCTCTGTCTCACTCCTTCTACACGACACAGATGCTAAAAGTTGTCTCTTTCAATGCCTTTTGACGGCCGCTGACTAACACTGTTATGTCCCGCCATAACAAAAATTGCCTTGAAAATATGGTTTCTTTGATGTACAACTGCGTCATCTTCCATCTACTCTTCAGCTGATAGGCTACATGCAGTTATTATACCAAACCGATTCCCATAAAGACAAATTACTCTCAATTATTGGCAGTGGCATCTAAGCCTTTGATGTGCGTAGATCTCAGACCACAAATCTAATGGGGAGAAGTTGCCCGTCCTTTTCGTTTCCCTACCAGTAATTTCCTGCATATGAGCTTTTCTCCTGACTTGCAAATCTACCTCCAAAAGCACTTTCACTTCTTTTCCTGTGTGTTTTTCAATGAGAGCTTACGTAAGGTTGTTATCGGGGTCATATCTTGAGCTCTGGTGTTAGTAGGGGCTTTGAGGTTCTTGGCAGGAAACCACATTATTTCCTGTCGGCGTCAGTACTGGAAATGAGCAAGGGCACCCTGATGAATGAATGATTTCATGAATGAACGGCAGAATGAGGGAACGGTAGAGAGAATTTTGTTCTTATCCTAATGTCGGAGGCCGACGTTTGGTGTTTTTGTACGATATCCTTTGGCCAATGTATTAGGAATTCTTAGAAACCGAGACCTGTAGTTGACCTGACACCAAAGCCCACTGTATGTCGGTTCACAGTTCAGTTCACCTAGATTAAGCTATTTAGAGTAGGTGTAGCTTAGACTGTGATACAATACCATGTCTCTGTCCCTCCATGGCACATGCATGCACTGTGTGTTGTTCAGAGCAGCAGGGCGGCATTGATTTTGTGTGTGTGTGTGTGTGTGTGTGTGTGGGGACGAGCGATGGAACTGCATGTCTGCACCACACGATCCATAACTCAGGATTGATTGGATTATATTGGTGGGGAATGGGGTGATGTGCTCCGGACCAGCCTATTCCTGGTAGTGGGAGGATGGGATGGGGGTTGCACAGCCACGTTTCAGCAGGATGTTACGACAGTATGTTGTTGAGATGCTATTTATAGGCAGAGGCTCACACGTGGTATTTTCCAAATTCTTTGTTGTTGTTTGCCCTTTTCATCTCTCCTCTTTCCAGATGTTTTGGACACATTATGCATTGCTGCATGTATGAGATTGACAGATTTGTCTGGATTAGTTTAGTCCCCATCATGCCTTCCACAGCCTTTGTGGTCTTTGATCTTTTGCATCAGCTACATTGACGAAACGGCAGCTTTTCATTGGTCACACCACATTTTAGATTTTGCCAGTTAGCCTTTTGGCTATTTAGAAGGGTTATGCTCATAGGGAGAGGAGCAGAGCAGTCATTTCCGAAGTCAGGCATGGGTTGTGATTATGTACCTGGGAGAGTGCGGTGGTTACAGGGGCCAATGGCTATGAATCCTCCCACTTTGTTGATGCGGTGCCGTGGATGGGGCCCCGAGGGGGTCATCCAGTCTAGACATGATGAGTGTGGCCAGAGTGACCTGCCTGACACCAGTGTGTTTTGTAGCCTTCTGACCCACAGTGGTCCCCTGAACGTGCTGCTGCCTACACTGTCAGCCACCTCTGATATATGTTGATCCCCAAACCTATTCCTCTGTCACCTAGATCCATTCCACATAGAGTTATTATCACAATAACTAACAATAGAAAGATGGGTTAGGGTTTCATAAGCTGATTCTAGCCTAAACATGCTAGATGCAGTCTTTCTTTCACATAGGTCTAAATTCTGCAGCAATTGGGCTAGAGGTATGGGTTGGCAGTGTTACAGTGTGTGTTGGTTTTAGCTATCCCTATGCACACAGGCTATTGGATCGTTGAGCTTTTCCCTTCAGGCAGTGGCAAGCTGACATCCTGTGGTTCTCTAATTTATTGTGTGCGTGCATGTGTTTTTATGTGTCTAGTAAGGTAGTATTAAAAATGCATGAAGGCCCTGTAGCCCTCGACTCAAACTCATTGTCTGGCACTGTTAGGCTGGTAATTGGTCATGGCCTCGGTAATTTGTTGGGTTCTGATGTGAGCATCACAGGTTTCAGTGATGAAAGTGTTTAATGTCGCAAAATAATAACCCTCTGGATATGATAGAGCATCAAGGGTTCCAGCAGCACACAACTCTGCATATTCACCCTTCAGTAATCCAGTGCTCTCATATTCTTTTAGCTAATCCAGTCTCTTGGGTTTTGTTGGTTTTGTTTTTGAGATACTGAGATAAGAGACTGTTAAGAAAAGCCGGGTTTGACTGGATGTTTATTTCTTTACTCGGGCGAGAAACTTTGGACGTGCTCCGTCTGTTTTGAGGGTGGGGCTGCGTCACTCCTTTCACTTGCTGTCATCCAGGGAGTATTCCTCCTGTGAAGAAAATAGATTTATGCTAAAATTAGTAAATAAATATATAAAGGAAGGAAGCCGGTGAGAGTACCCGCATTGCCTGCAAACTGCAGAGTCACTCAGGACTCCGCTGTGGAGGCAGATGCACTGCAGAATCCTCTCCGTCTCACCCAAGACAACACAGCTAGGAGCTTCTTAAGACTTTACCGTCTTTCATAATGACTTTTACATTTGACAGTATAGGTGAGTGGGCGCAGTTGCAGTGTCTCTTACCTGTTCTCGTCTTGCTGGAGTAGAGTTGGTTTCAGGACTGTCAGCAGCGGGGGGAGGTAGAGGACTTGTGCCTTCTGTCCTAGTCGGTTTAGTGCCCTCTCTGACGCAGCACCCCTTCCGATCGGTGCAAGCTGTCACAGCTCCTCCGACCGCCTGGCACGGCTGCAGACACCGGCACCGAGAGTCTCACAGTACAGCCTGCTGAGAAGACTGTCAAGAGGAGGGGAGAGGGAGGGAGAATCTGCCTCCCAGGACTCTGCAGGTGTAGCTCCCAATTCTGTCACTCGTAGGTAACCATGGATACTCCTGTCCATCAACTTAGAATTGGACCGTAACCAAGGAGCATTGATGTCTCTCTTTTGTCACGGCAACAGACACCAAAGTCTCTGAGGATCTCCTGCATCCCGTCTTTTTTGTGGTGTATTTATGTGTTCACTGGTCCTGCAGAGTACGAATGTATGCATTATTAAGATAGTGTTAATGAGCTTTGAAGGGGATGCCCACATCTGACAGAATGCCCGCTGGACGCACAGATGGGCATAGGGATGCTACCCCCTCTGCCGCCTCCTGATGACGTGTTGTCCACCCTGTTTATACCCCCTGCTGTGCCAGGACATCGGAGCACGATTGGCAACAGCCAGGGTTGGGGGGATACACAGTTGACACTGACAGGCAGCCCTGGGGCAGTGCCCCCCCCCCCCCCCCCCCCCGTAGCAAATCATGGCTCACCTCAAGGTGCTGGACTGCGTGATGAACAACAACTGGAGCGCTCTCTGTGACCTGTACTGCGCCTGGAGCAATCAGGTCGGTCTTAACTCTCTCAGCTATCTCCTTCCTTAGATGTTCTGTGAAGTTGACAACATGGCATAGCAATGTTACTTCTTCATTGAGAAAGCAGCTTTGATGCAGTGTGGCATGGTTTATACCCCCTTTCTCCTCGCAGCTTCACTCTCCTGTCCCTCCTCGGCCCTCTCCTCTACCGGTGTCTAAGAAAGGCACCCTTGACACCTTGCATATTTCTAGCTCTATTCACTACTCCAGCGTGGCATGGGGACCAGTAAACCGGTGGCATGGTGACCTCTGGACCGTTGCCCTGTACTGTAGCTTGTAGCGCTGCATAGTTAAAGTTACATTGAGTTGTGCAGTATTTGTGTGTGACGTCTGTTTATATTTTGGGAGTAGCACTGCAGACTACAGTTCTATGTACTTCCTCTCTGTGCAACGTGTGTGTGTGCACGTGCATGCTTGATCTGCCGTAGGCTATTTACTGTAGTGCTGTGGGTGAACTTGTGTGTGCGCATTTGTCTCGTTCAATTGGGCACCCTTCTGTGGCAGGCTACTTCAATCTTCTCACTGTAAAAGCAACACTGTACTTATTGTTCCAAAAATATTTTTTTTGTGCCTTGTCCTGTGTGAAGTGACTGCAGGGTTGCTCTCTCTCGCCCCGTCCGCTAATTTAATTTTAGCCGCACTGAAAGTTGTTTGCGTCCCACGCCGAACTGACAGCTGTGTGGTGCTGCTGGCTACGGCCTTTGAAAACGGCCTTTGTGTACCGGCTGCACCAAGGCTTCATGAAATATTCAGTCAGACACCTGGCCATGAAGGGAGCAGCTCGAGAAGCTCCATCCCCATCTTATCACTTCACTAACTCTCACTCTTAGTCCCTTCAAAGACCAAGGAATAATATGTAACAATATAACGTTGATCTGTGTGTTACAAAAGGCAAATATCCCGTGTGGTATTTCAATATGTTGGCCACTTAAAAGAAGATTAGTCACAAACTCCGGCTTTGAACTTGTCTTTCTTTCTTTCTTTGCCGGATGGCCAGACAACGTTCCAGTGTACAGTGGGGTTCAATAGAGAGTGATTCCTTTCATCCTCTTTTTAATGCAGGTTTTCTGTGCCCTCGCTCTGCTCCCTTCCTGCTAGATGGGGATTAGGCTGCTCCATGTTTGTATGGGGCCCTGCTTCTTTTGTTGAATATTCAAGACCACACTGCAAAACCAAAACTTGGAATATCTCATCAGAGATCAAGTTCCAAGGGGAGACACAACTCTTTGAAGTACAACAGAGACATTTTGCCTTTGTTGTCCATCTGCACGTGTATGCCTTCTTTCACCTTAGTTAACACCGTGCGCAGGGTTAAACAGCATTGTGTGTGTGTGTGTGTGTGTCACAGGGCACCTTGTCACAGCCCTGCCCTGTCAAACCTCTGATCTCTGATAGAGGAGGTGGATTAATAATTCATAGTGGGGCCCAGCAGTGAGCAGCCCAATTAGCTTCCGTTGCATCTGGGGGGGCCCTGGGTAGCAGAATTGGCCCACCTGCTCTCTGTCTCGTGTGTGTGTGAGAGGGATGAGGGGGTATGTGTGCAATGGGCTGGGCCTTTGTCTGGACCTCTGGAGGATATTCCTCACGCTACCTACCCCCCACAGGACCACACCCTCACTGGAGGGAGCGGAAGATGATGCCCTCCGGTGCAAATAGATGAGGAGAAATTAAAAACAAAGGAAAGTGAAAGCAATACAACAGACCAGGCGGGGTTCTAGTCAACATAACAAACTAGGATAACATTCCAAACAACCAATCGTGGGGGAGACTCCTCACACTCTGTGTTGGTGAGCCCACATCAGGCTCTGACTGTGCAGCCCCTGACACTGGGCCTAGCCTGTGATTTTAAACTGGCCTGGCCCTCTCTCTCCCCTCTCTTTGTGGAGAGGAATTCCAGGCCGCTGGCCTGCACAATCGCCCACCGATTAGCATATGAATGCTGCTTAGGGGAAGTGAGCGCAAGGGTGGGAGGAGGGGGGGGTCATAAAAGTTCCAATTCGGTCGCAACACACTGAACAGACACTTGCCGTGTCAGAATACCCATACTTGCGCCCTAAATAGTAGGCCGTTTTGAGTATGTGGGGGGGAAAAAAGAGTATAATAGTATGCGACGTTTTGAAAACGCAGTATACTTTAAATGCCCGGATGTCATACTGATTTCAGCTTTGACAACAGCTGATCAAGTAGGTATGCGGATGTCGTACCGAAATCAACGAATAGCAGGAATCGATGCAATCGATCATGACCCCATTATCAGTATTCAAAAATATGATATTTTTGTAGTAGGTACATTTTCGAAAATCGAGTGGTTTAAATGCCAGGAGGTTATACTCATCTCAGCTTTTCATCTAGTAGAATTCGATGCACACTTTCCACAGTGCACTGGATGAGGTGGGCTGCGAGTGATAGGCCCTAGTTCTTTCAAGTAGCCAAACATCAAAACTAGGCTACTTAATTGGGAAGATGTCAAATAGCGACGCTTCTACGTTGGTGTTCAAATGTAGGCTAAGTAGTTTTTGTTCTCAACATTATCAGGAGTATTACATCGTAGGCTACATCTTTAAAGACATAAGTATTTTTTTATGGGGGGTTGTGTGTTCTCATGTGTTTCTTGTTCTCTGGACCTTCATCAGAGCATTTAAACTAAACCATCTTTTGATTTCTGAATGTGTCGGCACCAGGGACTCGGAAAGTCGCTACGTGATTGATGTCATGCTAATCAGGCCTTTTGATTTGAGCAAATAGATTGTTTTAGTTCTGTAGGCTAGGCTACCTATTTTATTTATTTATGGATCAAAACTTAGCAGTCATTCTGATCTTGTTCCCAATGATCAGTGCTTTAGTTTGTTGCTGTCCAACGGTTCTGAATTTGCGGCGCAACCTACTGGCCACGTTTTTGTGTGCAATAGGCTTTCGATTTGAACATTTGAAAATGTTTGTTTACTAGACTTTTTTTATTTATTCAGTGCCAGTCAAAAGTTTGAATACACCTACTCATTCAAGGCTTTTACTTTATTTTTTACTGTTTTCTATATTGTAGAATAATAGTGAAGACATCAAAACTATGAAATGACACAATTGGAATCATGTAGTAACCAAAAAAGTGTTAAACAAATTTAAAATGTATTTTATATTTGAGATTCTTCAAAGTAGCCACCCTTTGCCTTGATGACAGCTTTGCACACTCTTGGCATTCTCTCAACCAGCTTCATGAGGTAGTCACCTGGAATGCATTTCAATTAACAGGTGTGCCTTCTTTCCTTAATGCGTTTGAGCCAATCAGTTATGTTGTGACAAGTTAGGGGTGGTATACTGAAGATAGCCCTGTTTGGTAAAAGACCAAGTCCATATTATGGCAAGAACAGCTCAAATAAGCAAAAAGTAACAACAGTCCATTACTTTAAGACATGAAGGTCAGTCAATACGGAAAATGTCAAGAACTTTGAAGGTTTTTTTCAAGTCCAGTCGCAAAAACCATCAAGTGCTATGATGAAACTGGCTCTCATGAGGACCGCCACAGGAAAAGAAGACCCAGAGTTATTTGTGCTGCAGAGGATAAGTTCATTAGAGTTAACTGCACCTCAGATTGCAGCCCAAATAAATGATTCACAGAGTTCAAGGAGACTGCGTGAAT
Organism: Salmo salar; assembly: GCF_965601325.2. Lineage (NCBI taxonomy): Eukaryota > Metazoa > Chordata > Actinopteri > Salmoniformes > Salmonidae > Salmo > Salmo salar. Next base: position 17,289,114 of record NC_138319.1, on the reverse strand, counting down.
CAGGCCTTCATGGTCGAATTGCTGCAAAGAAACCACTACTAAAGGACACCAATAAGAAGAGACTTGCTTTGGCCAACAAACACGAGCAATGGACATTAGATCGGTGGAAATCTGTACTTTGGTCTGTTTAGTCCAAATTTGAGATTTTTGGTTCCAATTGTTGTCTTTGTGAGACGTAGAGTAGGTGAACGCATTATCGGATGTGTGGTTCCCACTGTGAAGCATGAAGGGGGTGTAGGTGTGCTTTGCTGGTGACACTGGTGATTTTATTTAGAATTCAAGGCACACTTAACCAGCATGGCTACTACAGTGAAGGAAAAGTAGCCAACAAGTGCTCAGCATATGTGGGAGCTCCTTTGACTGTTGGAAAAGCATTCCAGGTGAAGCTGGTTGAGAGAATACCAAGAGTGTTCAAAGCTGTCATCAAGGCAACGGGTGGCTACTTTGAAGAATCTCAAATATAAAATAAATGTATAATTTGTTTAACACTTTTTTTTGGTTACTACATGATTCCATATGTGTTATTTCATAGTGTTGATGTCTTCACTATTATTCTGCTGTGTAGAATATAGTAAAAAATAAAGAAAAACCCTTGAATGAGTAGGTGTGTCCAAACTTTTGACTGGTAATGTATGTTACAGCACTTTGGTTTCTGTAATAAATATGTTGAGATAAGAAACAGATCATTTGGTTCCATCTTTAGTCATTTTTAAATAGGATGGATGGGCTTATGTGGGTTCCTGTTTAGGTCGAATGTGATTGCCGACTATCAGGCTGTGTCATACTGCTTACTAAACGGTACGTGACGATGAGTACATACTATGTAGTACGCTAATATGGGTATTCAGATATGGCCACTGGCTTCTTCAGCCCTGGGCCAGGCCAATTGCTCATGTTCCATCAACAACACATTTTTGCACATGGGACGTAGTCAATTGTGAAATTATTGATTTGTTGAGAACCTCGTTAACTAGATCCTGAAACCTGCTTGGAAACCCAATAGACACTGACTGTAGCCTGCTTTGACTTGCTGTGGTAGAGGTTTGAATCGAGTGTGTGTGTGCTCGCCACAGAGTAGCTTCTGTTTTGAGTGCGTTTGCACGGTGTGTGTGAATGATTAAAAGCGGTTTATCCAAGCGTATAACTGTTGTGATACCCCCTGCTTTGCAGCTGAGCTTTGCACTTACCAGACAGGTGCGTGTCTGTTTTTCAAAGCACAATGAAACAAATAATTCTGGTTGAAAGAGAAGGCACCTGAGCTCCAAACCCATTTCTAATCTCTGTGAATGGCAGACCCTTTAACTGTTCTGTATCTAAGCGCTCCACGTTTAAAGTATTAAGGATACCAGGATAAACTCTTATCAGTTGACTGCTTTTAATGTGTCAGTCTGTACTGTATTTTTCCTATACACTACCTACATGTAGGCTGCCGCTAGCAATTGTTTAGGTGCTAGTTGATAAACACTACAACCTCCATTGTGAAACACTCGGCTATGTACAATAATATTTGTTGCAATTTATTTTATTGGGCCGTATTTTTAAATCTGATATAAAAAAAAAAATCTCAAATTACGTTGGGAATTGCCAGGGACCTCACGATACTATCACGATTCTATATGGATTGTGATATTTTATTTTTATCGTGATTTGACGTTCCAAACGTGTTGCTCAGTGTATGTTTGATGCAGAGAGACGATAGCATCAGAAAATGAGTTTTGATCAGTCATGGGAATACAAGTGCTGAAAACATGTCTCACTATAAAAAAATAAATGAACAAGCTATAGGATAAAACATTCCAGAGTTTTGGCGCAGGTACAGCAGACTAGTGCTAGCTAACGGTAACTAGCAAAAATAAAGGTGTGTGTGTGTGTGTTTTTACAAATCAATACTTTGAGTCAAAATGTAACTATACCCCCCCCCCCCCCCCCCACTAGTTATTACCCAACCGTGACATAATAGATTACTCATCTCATCATGCTACCATCTGGATGACATGCTATTCGCTCTCCCAAGACACTGCTGTATCTTTGCATTTGACTGACTGTCAGTCTGACTGCCCTGGATCTCTGTGCGCCTGTCATAATAGGAACCATCCATCTCAGCATCTGTGTGTAGGGAAGGAGGGTGCACAGAATGCTGATTCACCTTTTCCCCCCCTCCCTCCAACATCCCCTCACTCTCCATTTCCTCTTGAGATGGAGAGAAAGGGATTTATGGGTGGTGGTGGTGGTAGCAGTAGCAGCAGTGTACTGTAATGAACTCATCAAGCTAAGCTCAGGTCCACCATAACATCTTAAGATTCCCTGTCTCACCTATCCCTGGAGCTGTGTATTTCATCAACTGTAGAAGAATGCTTGGTGTTTGTTGTAGCCTACACATTGGTCTTGTCCTCTCGCTGAATAATGCTGAGTGAAGAAAATGTCTGCGGCGCTGCCTGTGTCAGAGAGGGAAGCACGGGCTCTGAATGAGAAGTAGCCCGACGATGATGCTGAGGTATGCGAGCTGGGCGACGAAAACCTCCCTCAAAGATGCAGCTCTCTTTGGCGCAATGCAGGCGGACTGGGAGGAGCTATTTGGAGTGGGTTGGACATATTTGGGGGGTGTGTGGTGTTTTACGGCTGTGTTAGTCTGTAGAGACCTCCACCTTGCCCAACCCCCACCACCTCGCTCAGAGGTGAGAGCGCGCTGGTTGTAAATATCACGGGCGTGCTGGGAGAGTAGGAGAGTGTAGCCATGACAACCGGGTGTGTGACAACAGAGCTCCCGAATGTGAGCTCTGCCCTTGCACAGAACATCACCTGCAGTGTGTGTGTGTGTGTGTGTGTGTGTGTGTGTGTGGTTGCGTCATGTGAGAGAGTCATGAAAAAGGGAACTACTGCCTCTCCTCCTTGGTAACAGTGCTGGGCTGCTAGAGAACACACCAATCACACTCATGTTAGTTGTTAGTCTGGTTTGTCAGTAAATGATATAAACAAGGTCTTCTTATGCATTAGTATGTATGTGTGTGTGTGTGTATATATGCGTATTTTCTATACAGTTTATGATAGTGCTTTTCTTGCCCTTCATCACAAAGTCCTCCCTTTTAGCTCCATGCCTAACCGGGGAGGGGAGGGGAATGGGGGGTGACAGGCACATTTTCCTGTGTTTTCCTCTCACAGCCTTGAGGCATCCCAGTAAAGGAGGTGTTAATTGGTTGTCTGCTCTGTGCCAGAGCGCGCTATTGGACTCGGCGTAAAGAGAAGCGGCGACAAACAAGGGGAATAATGCTCTCTGTTCTCTATCTGTCTATATGCTTTGTTCAGAAGGACGTCACCCCTATTAACATTCAGATGGCATACAGCAGTGATGTTCAACTAGATTCAGCTTGGGGCCAAATTTGTTTTTTCTTGAGTGGATGGTCATGGGGCTGGAGCTGCAAATTGATCGCAGGGGATGATCGCCCAAACAGATATAATATTTGACTAAAACGTAATCATTTCAAACCTTGCTTACCTTTGTATACGGTCACAAACACCGTATATCTCTCCAAGTGTGGGAATACTTTGGAATAGATTTCCAAAATTAAAATCACTAAAGTGCCTATAATATTGCTTGGTTTGGTCCAAAATAATCCATCGTTATATCCAAACAGCGGCGTTTTGTTCGTGCGTTCAGGACACTATCCGAAAGGGTAAATAAGGGTGACGAGCATGGCGCAATTCGTGACAAAAGAATTCTAAATATTCCATTACCGTACTTCGAAGCATGTCAAGTGCTGTTTAAAATCAATTTTTATGCCATTTTTCTCATAAAAAAGCGATTAATATTCCGACCGGGAATCTGCGTTTAGATAAACAGACAAAGGAAAAGAAACCATTCGGTCGAAGCGGGCACGCGCCTAAGCCCATAGTACTCTGAGTGGCCACTTGCCAAAAGCGATAAAGTGTTTCAGCCAGAGCCTGCCTCGATATCGTTCAACGTTTTCCCGGGCTCTGAGACCCTATGGACGACATAGGAAGTGTCACGTTATTGCACAGATCCTGAGTCTTCAATAAAAAGAGCCAAGATGCAACACTACTTCTCAGACAGGCCACTTCCTGCTTGAAATCTTCTCAGGTTTTGGCCTGCCATAGGAGTTCTGTTATACTCACAGACACCATTCAAACAGTTTTAGAAACCTTAGGGTGTTTTCTATCCAAAGCCAATAATTATATGCATATTCTAGTTACTGGGCAGGTGTAGTAACCAGATTAAATCAGGTACGTTTTTATCCAGCCGTGCAAATACTGCCCCCTATCCCCAACAGGTTAAGGTATTTGAAAATCGCGCCACAGGATTCAACTGGCTGTTACGTAGGTGGGACGAATTCGTCCCGCCTGCCCTAGAGAGGTTAAGAAAGGCATTGATGTTTATGGTTGGAGCAACGTGTACCTAAGCGATTATATGCAACGCAGGACAGGCTTGATAAACTAGTAATCATCAACCATGTGTAGTTAACTAGTGATTATGATTGATTGATTGTTTTTTATAAGATAAGTTTAATGCTAGCTAGCAACTTACCTTGGCTTCTTATTGCATTCGCGTAACAGGCAGGCTCCTCATGGAGTGCAACGTAAAGCAGGTGGTTAGAGCGTTGGACTAGTTAACCGTAAGGTTGGAAGATTGAATCCCTGAGCTGACAAGGTAAAAATCTGTCGTTCTGCCCCTGAACAAGGCAGTTAACCCACCGTTCCTAGGCCGTCATTGGAAAATAAGAATGTGTTCTTAACTGACTTGCCTAGTTAAATAAAGGTCTAAGAAAAACATTTCAAAAAAAAATCGCCGTCCAAAAATACCGATTTCCGATTGTTATGAAATCTTGAAATCGGCCCCAATTAATCGGCCATTCCAATTAATCGGTCGACCTCTATTTCATATCCAATTTAGGGATGGGAATTTCGGTCAATTTTGCTGCTGACTAACTGACCCTCATTAACCTCTCTGGTATAAGTGGGACGGTAGCGTCCCACCTCAACAACAGCCAGTGAAATTGCAGGGTGCCAAATTCAAAACAGAAATCCCATAATTTCAATTCCTCTAACATACAAGTATTATACACCATTTTATAGATAAACTTCTTGTTAATCCAACCACAGTGTCCGATTTCAAAAAGGCTTTACGGCGAAAGCACACCATGCGATTATGTTAGGTCAGCGCCTAGTCACAGAACCATACAGCCATTTTCCAGCCAAGGAGAGGCCTCACAAGTCAGAAATGGCGATTTAAATGAATCACTTACCTTTGATCTTCATCAGATGGCACTCACAGGACTTCATGTTACACAATAAATGTTTGTTTTGTTTGATAATGTCCCTCTTTATGTCCAAAAACCTCAGTTGAAATTGGCGCGTTATGTTCAGTAATCATTGTCTCAAACAAACATCCGGTGAAATTTCAGAGAGCCACATGAAATACTCATCATAAACATTGATGAAAGATACAAGTTTTATACATAGGATTAAAGATAAATGTCGTGTTAATCCAGCCGTTGTGTCAGATTTCAAAAAGGCTTTACAGCAAAAGCACACCATGCGATTATGTTAGGTCAGCGCCTAGCCACAGAAAACCATACAGCGATTTTCCAACCAAGGAGAGATGTCACAAAAGTCAGAAATGGCGTTAAAATTAATCACTTACCTTTGATCTTCACCTGGTGGCACTCCCAGGACTCCATGTTACACAATAAATGTTCGTTTTGTTCGATAATGTCCCTCTTTTTGTCCAAAAATCTCAGTTTTGTTGGTGCGTTTTAGTTCCGTAATCCAAAGGCACAAAGTGCGCTCTCAATATCCAGACGAAAAGTTTAAAAAGTACAGTAATAGTTCGTAGAAACATGTCAAACGATGTTTAAAATCAATCCTCAGGTTGTTTTTGTCATAAATAATCAATAATATTTCAACCGGACAAAAGCTTCGTCAATAGAAAAGGAGAAACAAAGGCGCGTTCCCGATCACGCGCTGGACTCATGTCTGGAAATTTCCACTGTCCACTCATTGAAAGTGCTGTATCTCCCTCATTTTTTAGAGTAAAAGCCTGAAACAATGCCTAAAGACTGGCCACGTGTAGAAGAAGCCATAGAGATTGTGAACTGGGTCCTAAGTCTTTGTATGGTGGATAGGCTTTCAATGGAAAAACAGCCTTTTAAAATAATAGTACTTCGTGGATGGATTTTCCTCAGGTTTTCACCTGCCATATCAGTTCTGTTTATATTCACAGACATTATTTTAATACTTTTGGAAACTTGAGTGTTTTCTATCCAAATCTACTAATTATATGCATATCCTAGCTTCTGGGCCTGAGTAGCAGGCAGTTTAATTTGGCACGCTTTTCATCCAAAATTCCGAATGCTGCCCCCTATCCAAGTTAACTGGTCAACAAACGATTACATTTTTTCCAGTAATGACGTGACCAACAGAAAATACTATCAGTGATCTGTATATAATGACGAGATGCTTATGTTTCTGCCCTAACAATGGGAGTCGTCGCAAGACGGGAAGGCAAGCCTATCATCTTAGTCAAAAGCCTGTTGTTAAACATGGAACTCCTGTAATGAAGCAGCTAATTAAATGTCGTTTTCAAACATTTGCCCAAATGCAATTCACGGAAAACGCCGTTCTAAACTGCATACCTAATGCGAGCGTTTCCATATGTGACAGAGATGAAAATCTCTGTTAGAAAGAGGGGGAATCTAATAGCAAGTACTATGATGGGTTGTTAATATGACTAGGATTGTGCCTTTGGCTTCTGGACAACGAAAGGAAGTTGATATGAAAACCATTAGAACAGGAGAGAAATGCTGGTTATGGCATGAGGAAGTCTTTATAAAATAATTACCTCAAAGTTTCTATGGATGGATTTTGGCTAGGCTACTTTGAAGCAAGGTAAGACATGCCTCATTATTTGAGGTGAAGTGAAACGTTCAGGTTTCAAGCTCACATTGCAAAGTGGTGGGTGACGCGCTGATAGTCAACCATAGGCAGGCTATAGTCTATGCATCGGAATGGGAGGAGCGCTTTACGAGTTGAGATTGAGAAATAAAAATGGCTCCTTTTAAAAAATAATAATAATTGTAGCCACAAGTTTTCAACAAGCGATTACATTTAGAATTCTTATTTGTTGCGCAATGACTGGGCTTACAAAAGCAGGCTATTCCACTCCTCAAACTAGGCACTGTATGCTGGGTGCCTGAGATAAATAAGATACATAACGACTAACGAAAATACACACCGCGGCAATTTAATTCCGCAAAAATTATGCAAATGAACCTATAGACCGGTAAGCATGACTGGTCAAGTGTTTTTCCGGCGACTAACCGATTTTTAACAGTTAAACGTAAACATCCCTAATCCAACTGTTATTAGTATTTTTATTATTTTGCTCAGAAAACGTAAATAAAATCACCCGCGGGATGAATGGCCGCCAGTTGGGGAACGCTGGAATACAGGTACAGACATGCTCCTCTGACTGTGATGGTGATGGGACGGTTTATCAAGACTGATTGATTGCTAGCAAAACCAATGGGACAATATTGAAATGAAAGGTAATTTTAAGAGTCATCTTTAGTTTTTTTTTGGGGGGGGGGGGGTTGCGTCTATGTATTAGACTCGCTATTGTGAATCTGATTCTGTTCCTACGGTCTGTCTGTGTCTGTCTGAGCCAAATGACATCCATCTGTGCTCTTGCTGATTTTTGTCCTTTTATTCGTGCTTTTAAAGGGCCAGTGTGTGCATGCCAGAGATAATGGCTCACCAGTGGAGTATTTACTGTCTCTGCTGCGGACCCTCCCTCTCAGACAGCCAAGGCTCCGGGACGAGAGATGGGAGGAAGACAGGAGAGCACGGGGGGAAAGAGGGGCTACATTGGGGATGGGTTGAAAGAAGGTCAGAGTTCAGGGATGAGAGCGAAGGAGATTTGAGAGATGGAGAGAGTGCAAACAGAGTCAAGAGGAGGCAAGTCAGGGTTTAGCGAATAAAATACTAGAGGGAAAAAGAGGGGGAATAGTGAGGGACGAGAGGGAAAGGGAGGAAGAGAGGAGGAGGGTTTATTCTTTCCAGCTGAGCCTGGGTGTGGTCATTATGGGCCTGGGGACCTGCTGTGGCTCAGCCTGCAGTTTGGAGCCCAGATATTCCGTTTCTGACCTATCTGCCAAATAACTCTGTGTGTGTGTGTGTTTCATGTTTGCATTGTGTGTGTGTGTGTGTGTTGAGTGTGTGTGTTTCATGTTTGCATTGTGTGTGTGTTGAGTGTTTGATATTTTGAATGAGCGTGCTTTGCACGTTTGCTCCAGTTCTGCATTGAAGTGCTTTCTGGGCTTTGTTTCTGTGTGTACTTTGCTGTTTGTCCTCATCTCTCTGAGGGTCACTCGAGGTAGACTGACATGGATGGCGTAGTCCCGTCAGCTGTTGTCATCCAGTACAACCCAGCTCATTTTTTTCATTCTGAACTGGAGCAGGACCCCACCCTGCTGACACCCTGTTATCCCCTGACCTCCGTGTGTGTGCATGTGTGTGTTCTGTCACTACTCATAACATTAGAGGTGTATAGGTAAGTGAAGAGATATTTATTCATTTCTATATGAAAGTAATACAGTGCACATAGAAGCATGCACGAGTACCTCCCTCTATGGCTGTAGGAAGCATGCAGTAGCCACATGGCCTGTTAAAAAGAACCATTTGTGAAAGTGCCAGTTAACATTGCTTGAATTGTTTTATATTATATTCAACAAAAATATAAACACACCATGTAAAGTGTTGGTCCCATGTCTCATGAGCTGAAATAAAAGATCCCAAAAATGTTCCAAGCGCATAAAAAGCTTATTTCTCTAAAATGTTGTGCACAAATTTGTTTTACATCCCTGTTAGTGAGCATTTTATCCTTTACCAATATAATGTGTCCACTTGACAGGTGTTGCATATCAAGAAGCTGATTAAACAGCATGATTACACAGGTGCACCTTGTGCTGGGGAAAATAAAAGGCCACGCTAAAATGTGCAGTTGTCACACAACACAATGCCACAGATGTCTCACGTTTTGAGGGAGCGTTCAGTTGGCATGCTGACTGCAGGAATGTCCACCAGAGCTGTTGCCAGAGAATTGAATGTTAATTCCTCTACCATAAGTCTCCTCTAACGTCATTTGAGAGAATTTGGCAGTACGTCCAACCGGCCTCACAACTGCAGACCACCCCACCCCAGGACGTCCACATCCGGCTTTTTCACCTGCGGGTGCGGAGAAGTATTTCTGTCTGTAATAAAGCCTTTTTGGTTGGTGAAAAACGTATTCTGATTGGCTGGGTCTGGGTCCCAAGTGGGTAGGCCTGTCATGTGAAATCCATATACTAGGGCCTAATGGATTTATTTATATGAACTGTAACTCAGTAAAATCTTTGAAATTGTTGCATTTTATATTTTTGTTCGGTGTAGCTCACTTGATTTATGATGATACTCGGTTCAGAAAAACACATAGGGGAGATCTGAAGCTGTTTTTGCAGTTTTGTTTACTTTCTAGGTCTGCTTTTTCACATGTGCTCAAGGTGATCTGTTGACCTGAATTTCTCCCTCTCATTGTGGCTATGCTCGTTAAAATTGCTCCGCAATGCAGTATCTCATGTTGTAGGGTCGCACAACTCGGCCAATGCACTACTTTCCCAAGCATTATAACAAACTTTTGGTACTGCGGTGGAGGAATCGGACTCTTGGCCTATTTGGCGTCTGTGGTTTCTCTTCTTTATCCCGCCATTATTTCATGAAGCTGTAAAACACAACGCTAAACAAGCATGAAGAGCGTACATGTCATCTCCTGTTGTGAAACTGTAAAGATCACCGCAGCGGCTCTTGTATCACGCTTCATCGGTAGTCTGCGACGTCTAATCTGGTTTCCATTTATACCTTCAGTGGACGTGGATGGTTCTGCTCGCTGGGTGCTGCCTGTAAATACCTCTCCCTGCTACAGTTAGTCTAGCCGTTTGGAGAGGTGCGTGATCTCTGGGAGGCTAGAGGATTACAGGTTTGGAACCAGTGAGCACAGCTAGTCTGTGGAGGTTTTAAGGGACATCTCCACTCGTTTAAGGCAGTGTGTCTTAGGGTCTTGGGACATTACAATGCATTTAAGTGTAGAACACTCCTGGCTTATCTGTATCGCAACCTAAATAGAATGAGGGTGCATGAAGCACTGCGCTTTAGATGTGATGAGGATAATGGGTTCGTTGAGGATAATGGGTTCGTTGAGGATAATGGGTTCGTTGAGGATAATGTGTACAGTTGGGGATAATGGGTTTAAGGATATTGGGGTCAGTTAGGGCTGCAAGATCAAGTTGGGATGCAGGTGCAGCAGGGACAGTAAAAGCCATGTCCGAGACCCAGTGGGTAGATCCGTCAGGAGTGCTTGATCTGATTGATCACTGGAAGCCTTACATTTTACATTTACATTTACGTCATTTAGCAGACGCTCTTATCCAGAGCGACTTACAAATTGGTGCATTCACCTTAAGATATCCAGTGGAACAACCACTTTACAATACAATGACGGACGCATGACATTTTGCATGAGCGCATGCGTAGGCACACTGTGTGTGTGTGCGTACATGCATACATATGCATGTATGAATATTATTTATATATATATATATATATGCACACGTGTGCTAGGCTATATTCTAGGCCTGCGTTTCCAGTCACAACATTCCACTGGCCATATCTCAGAGGGCCACAACTGCTTTTAATCAGCTAGGTCACGAGACGCTCCAGATGCCTTAGCTAGCTTTGGGACCTGAGAGGAGAGGAGGGGAGAGACTCCTAAAATTCAACATATTTGTGCCCCCTTTCCTCTCCCCTCCTCTACATTGCGTCATCCTCCTCTGAGAGCAGCGTTGGCCGGCCTACACATACTGGCCCTGTGTTTTCACCACATGACACAATGCATTTCTATACTTTCCAGCTTCTGCTAATACTTTCCATCATACTGTGTCATTAATATTTTTGAAAGGAGTGTTGTGTGCTTTCAGAGACTCAACACTGTCTATAGAGATGTACTTGCCCAGTGTTTCCTGTTTTGAATAGTTGTGACTTTTGCATAGGTGTATGGGGCAGGTGCAACCAGCGATTGTCCTTTTTCTTTATAGAACAAAATGGTTTAATTCAGCCATCTCTCGTACGACTAACTAAAGTTTCCTTTGATTTTCTGTTGTGTACAGTGTTAACCATGTGTTGAATGACAGGCCTACGAAGCCACATTCTGTATGCTGAATTAGACCGCTCACGGTAAAGCTCCCTGACCACATTGCAAAGTCAGGCTCCACGTCTATCAGCTGGTTGGTGTTGCACTGGCTTCATAGAAGCACTGAGGCAGTTTTGTTTTGGAAAAGCACAGCTGACCTGGTGTGAGGAAGGAGGAGGAGCAAACAGGAACCCAGATGGAGTGGTGCCTCTTCTTTGCCGCCGTAAGTTCCCTTCAGGTTTGATGTTCCCCAGCATTTGCTTGGGGGGGCTTCTGAATTTACTGTAACGTCATTTCCTCCTTGAAAGAATGTCAAAATTCCCCCTTATGTTGCTCTAAGTGCACAATCTGTTATTATCTGTGTATCGTTTTAGGACGTCTCAAACCTTAATTCTCACCATGCTTAGCATTGATTTGCCCATTTTTGAGCGTTACCTGGATACCATAGTACTAATTCCCTCTTCCCCCTCTCCACCACCTCTCCTCTGGCTCCCCTGAAGGTCTCACGTTACACAGGCTGACGTCGCCCGCGTAGACTATAGGCCGTAAGCTGTATATAGCTGCATACACACCATTCAGTCAGGATGTAGGAGCCTACTCAGGGTTTCCCTAGAGTTCTCCTAGAGAGTGTAAATGCCCTTGCAGGCACAAGATCTCGGATAGGCAACCCACCCCAACTTATTAATGGTATGAGAAACACTGCTGTATGGCATGTGTACTCGGTAGGGTTTGCTGTGTTGAGCAGTCCGCAGGCAGGCATATAGCCCTGCTGCCCTCTGTTCTAAAAGGATTACAGTGGTAGGATACGGCGTCCCTTTTGCCGGCAGCGTGTCATCAAGCTTAGTGATCTACTCTGTCCATCTGCCATATTTTGTCCATCTTCCGTCCATCCACCATGCGTTTATCCTCCGTTTTCTCCCTTTTACTATCATCACAACTCATCACTCACTCGTTCTGAATCTCACCCTATTCTACCCCTCTCTCATTCATTCTACCGGTTTGATCCCTGAATGCTCTCTCTCCTTCTCTGATCACAATCCTCTCTCCTTGGTCACTTTCTCTCCATCCGCTTATAGTCATTCCTCTTCAGCCACTTATACTAACTGCATTCCCGGTAACCAGTATAACATCCCCCACCCCCACCCCCCACTGCTACCTCCTGTTACGTTAGCTCCACGTGTGTTAGCATGCACACTGCCTAGGTCAGAGAAGCCATTGGCACTGTTACCCCACAAGCCCTGTTATTGACTGTGGCCAAGGTCACTGCTCTCTCCTCCTTAATCTCCTCCACCTTCTTCCCAAGTCAAGCAAGTTGAAGACCGGAAATGTGCTTGGTGGGATGAGAACATGCCAACTGCTAGTGGAGATTCGTGTATTTCCATAACAGTGTGTGGCATTTCGCATAATGAAAAGCTGCTGGCTCGAATAGGTTGGCGCATGTTGAAAGTTTCCACGGTTGTATCTATTTTGTCAAATTGAGTTGAGTGAAATGATGGAGTCTCTCTCTCGCTCAAACCTTTTGTCTAAATGTTTCATAGCCCCCGGGGGGGCACCACCACTCATTACTCTACTGCTTACTGTAATTCTCCAATGTCACATGTTTAGTAGAGGAATTTTGTGTCTTACTAACATTTTATATTCCAAGCAAACATCCTAGTCTGTGAGAGTGGAGGCCGTTTTTAAAGTTTTGTTAGTCTTTTTTCATGCTTTCGGTAGCATAGTTTAATAGTGGATTCACACTGCGATTAATATTTGATTGCTGTTAGCATGCACTGTATTTTACAGTACACAGAAGTACAAATCTCAAGTCCACATTAGCCTTTTAACGCTTTGAATTGCTGATTATTGTAGTTACAGTATAGTTATGCAATAACTATCGATCATGATCGACTTACATTTGTTAAGTGCATGACTGCTTGCATGTATTTCAGGCTGAAGCGCGGCATTGGCTTTGCAGCTCTGTGTTTTGTGGAGTGGAACTGGTCCTATGAGGAGAGAAGTAGAGACTGCAATGCAGTGCCGTCAGTGCTGTCCAATCATAGAGAAGCACCTCCCTGTGCTGCAACCCACTGTAAAGAAGGAAGGAGGTCTTATCCTTTTAGTCTGGACTCTAGCCCCAACACATGCCCCCTAAACCCTAACCGTTACAACCCCTCTCCGCCCTGCTTCTCTGCCCCGAGGGACTGTTTGAGAGTTTGCTGGAGTTAGATGCATGGGTTTGACCCAGTCGCTATCTCTCTCTCTGGCCCTTTCTGTCCAGTCTTCATCCACTCTCTCTGCCACCAGATTGATTAAAGGCAGATGTGATGCTTAATCAGTTGCTCTCGCTCAGCCCACCCATTTCATACACACACACACACACACACACACACACACCCCTCCCCCTCTCTCCACACGAGCGAGTGGCTCTCAGTAGAGTGAGATGGTGGAGCCATCTGGCCCTCAATCTGGGGCTGCAGGACAACCAACAGCTCTCTCTGCTGTCTTTGTCCCACTGTATCTCTCTCTCTCTCTCTCTCTCTCTCTCTGTGTCTCTGTGTCTCTGTGTCTCTGTGTCTCTGTGTCTCTGTCTCTCTGTCTCTCATTGCTGAGTCACAACAGTGGTCACTTACTACTGTGACTAGCTACTTGCGGACTGGATGGAATGGAAGCACAAATGGGTGGCTTACTTTCCTTATCTATCTGACTGAGTTCCAATGGAATTGACCCTCTATCAACCTGGATCAAAAAGCTAACCCCAGGGAGAATGGTGTTACCTGGTGTAAGGAGGATTCCCTTTCTCCCAACATCCCACGTGAGAAGGGGGCTTAGCCAGATCAGTGACTGGAAGACCATAAGACCCCAGTGGAGAGCAGCTCTGATGCCTGCCCTACCTGCCTCCTGCTACGTCCTCTCCTCCTCCTCATATCAGTCCGGGAGATCCATGGAGAGGTCCTAGTCAAGGCTGGAGGAGTTGGAAGTCAATCACAGGACTAGAATATTGATTTATTGAGTGAGGAATTCTTTGTTCCTATCCTCTGGAGGTTTTGTTTGAGGGTGAGGTTGGGTTGTTGTGCATTGAGCCTGACTACTAAACTTCTCCTTCCATCCACACCTTTACCATGGCACAGTGCAGTCTCTTTCTGTGTGTCACACCCCAGTCTGAGGACGTTGTCCTTCTCTCACCCTCCCAGTGTGCTTCTTCAAGGGCTAAAGAGCTTGTCAACCACGTGTTGCACCTAAAGCGATTGAAAGCTATAGATTCGCCCCCTGCTTATTGAATACATACACCAACTAAGCCGTAATAAACACCATCTTTTTGCCACTGTCGAGTTCATGTACTAGAGGGGGACATTTATTGGTTTGCAACATAAGCCTTGTACCCACAGTATTGCAGCCAGGTGAGTAGCAATCTCAGCTGGTGAGTGAGATGAACTTTCAGCAGGTGCGTTCCCAGAATAATTACTCATTCTAAACAGTACATTTGTTGTACCAGCACAATGACCGTATTGTTTGGTCAGATATCACATGTAAGGCTCCGTGTGCTTTGACTGACTGACTGGCATCGTGTCATCATTAAACATGAGAACGAGAAGTTAACAAAGAGTAATAGCTGCGCAAATAATGTAATAAATATTTTTTTTTGTAATAAACATTGTTTTCGGGAACACCCGACACACACAGGGTAATGACTCGCCGGCCCGACGGTCGGGAGCATACGCCCCCTAGTCAAACAGCGGAGCAAACATTCAAGTGAATCATCCCTGTGCACCGTGGGGAAGGAGGTGGGGAGAGATTAAATGGCCTTTTCTTCAGCTCAGCTGGCCCAGGTCCTGATTACATAACCAAGGCCTGTTGAACACGGAGACGCAGTACACCGCCTGGGAAAGGAAGCTTCTGCTTCTATTGTGGGGGTGAATGGAGGAGACTGCTTCTCATGTGGGTTATAATAAAAGGGTTGTACGACATGGATGTGTAAGGTATGTTGAGCGGGAAATGTGTGTGGTGTGTGTTCATTGACACCCGTTCTGCAACCCATTATGCTGCTATATCCAGGAGACGCACACGCTCGCTCACTGTCATGCTTTGACCATGGCTTCGTCTGCTCATCAGCAGGGAGCACCTCTGCCCCAGCACCTCCACAGTGTGACGCAGAACCTCTGGTGAAAGACGACATTCTTCTCTCCTCGGCTCATACAGGACATTACTGTTTGGTCAGACCTGCCCCCCCCCCCACACCCTTTAAAAACTCCCCACTTTCGTTTGTCTTTCTGTCTGCAGTGTTTTACATGAACCTGGTTGAACCCTTCAATGAACTGTAATCTTGGCTGGCTTTAGCTCCATCTAGCTATGAGCAACCCTGTCCAACTTATGGTTCACCATGGCCCAAACCTTCAGCTCTCTGCTACAACAGAACAGACACCATCTCTCAGGCAACTCCACCCTGGCCCCTACACAGCCCCACCCCTGGCGTCAGCCCCAAGGCTGCAGCCTTTCCCATAGTTATCCCCCTCTAGTTTTACTTGTACTTTAAAACTTAGCTGATCTTTAAACCCTGAATTGAATGAGGTGACCAACATTTTCACAATTCTTAGTGTCATAAATAGGATTCATGACTTTTTGGGGGGGTTTGCCAGAACTCTGCTAGTCTGTGGGAATTCCTTGGTGTAATCGTCAGTCATTCTCCAACTTGGTCTACGTCCTCCACCACTCCCAAGCCCCCCAGTTGGATCACCACTTCCCCAGCCTCTGGCCGAGCTCCGTCCCCTTGTCTTTGAAGGAACTCTTTCCTCTAGTGAGAAGCGCCAGCAAACAGCAGTGCAGACATGACGCAAAAACCCACTGATTACAGCGCAGCTAGTTCACAACACACAGTCTATAAATCAGACCTGTATCCACCCCAGGAAGCCTCTAGTCTACTCAACCCTGGAGGAATGCTGAGAGTGCAGCAACAAGGAGGCAGTGTTATATCAGAGAGGGGGGAAACATGCCAGTCTGCACTTCTCATTGAAAGCCATTGATAACAGCAGAGGAATGATTGTATCATTCTTTAATCAATGATAAGTACGCTTCAGAGAGAGGGGTACTAGTTCAGTTTTCACCCACCCTCCCACCTATCTCTGTCTGTTATTGACACGGCAACTAATAAGAAGTAGTCACTTAGATTAGCATTATTTTGATGCTTTGTTGAAGAGTATGCATTTCAAGTCTTTGACGTTTTTGAAAGGCCATTTACTTCGATTGTGTGCCTGCGTTCACCGTAAATCCCTCCGACACCAATTGTCCAACAAAAGCCAAGTGACGTGGTCACTGAGCGTTGTCTACGCATGCAAATCAACAGCATCCGTGTTTTTAAGTCACTTCGATTTTAGTCTGAGAGCTTGGAAGCAGAGCAATATGAAGTGTCTAGAGAAGAGGTAAAATAATGCACACCCATTGGCCAGGAGAGCTCAGTGAAGGAGGAGGGAAGACTGTTCCATGTGCTCTTGCCTAGGCTTTGTTTACACAGGAAGAAACACTGTGGTCATTTACAGGGAGGTTAATTCCTCTATTAGACACTTCTGACATTATTAATGACTCAATTCCTGGTGATCATCGGAGTAATGTCTCTGACGGAGCTGGCACGCCGCTCCCTGGGTATGGCCTCATCTCCCTCTCTCTCTTTTTCTCGTCCCTCTCCTATAATACCAGTGTAATTTACAGTTCCAGGCTCTCTGTGTTGTTTAAAGGCTGTGTGTGTTGGCTCCAGTCTGGTCCATCCCATCCAGAGCCTGCATCTAATCAGAACCAGCCCCTAAGCTTTTCTTTAGCCCCTTTGTTGAATTCAGTCCACTACATGAATCCCCCCCCCCCAAAAAAAAAACTCAACATTTTTATAGTCACTTTTTGCCCATTTAATTCAGGTATTAACTATTTTGAGAAGTTATGTCATGTACCAATTTTTCTCTTTTCAGTGGACCATTGTTTGGAATCTCATATCTACTGAAAGAGGCCTGGTAGGTAGGGAGAGCAGAGGCTTAGTGTAGCTTTGTGGGCCCTGTCCAACTCTGAAACCGACTGACATGCAGGCCAATGGCCTTGCTGGATTTTGTGTGATCTCTCTATCATGTGAGATGACTTTCAGCCCTAATGACGTCATTCAAAAGATTAGACGTTGCTGCTGCACAGTCGGCTAAAGCCCTGGCCATAGGCCCTCAAGCGAGACAGCACCGAGGGCCAGACACAGGAAGGGCTTCATGTCAATATGAATATTTAACACACCATCATGGGGCATATTTTTAGAGCTGAGGAATGTCTCGCTCAAACTACTCATGAATTTTGAATCGCTGTCGTAAATATTTCACCCGGTTACCAAAATAGACACCCAAGACACAGCGGGTAACATGGATGGCATTTCTCTTATGTGTGAGCAAGTCCGTGTAGGAAAAGTATAAGGGAGGCTGACTGTCCTGCTTGTGTGTGTGTATATATATATATATATATATACATACATACATACATACATACATACATACATACATACATACATACATACATACATACATACATACATCTACTCTCTCTCCCCAGGGAACTTTTATATTTGGCTGCTAAATAAGTTTCTATTTTTCCAATTGCTTTGCTTCCATGTAGATTAATCAGTTAGACTAGATGAACCTTTATATAGAGAGATGGGCACTTTGTGACATCTGCTGATGTAAAAAGGGCTTTATATAAATATGATTGAATTCGATGAGGGTCAAAGGCCTGTCTGTAATACCTTGCTCCCAAATAAATAAGGACTAATTTGGAACTGATCAGACTAATGGAGATGGCTGCATGATTTTCCTCTCTAAATGTGTCACCGTTCCTCTATAATTACACATCCATCAAGCATGCGTCTAGAATGGGTGGACCCCTGTCTCTCTTCCCCCCCGCCCTCCCCGAGCGACGCAAAAAATACATCATGGATTCCAGGTCATCTTACATGGCTCCTATATAGGCCCTTTATGAAGCACACGTTAGCTAATGGTAACATGGCGGAAACCTTCATAGACAGGTCTTTCAGGCTCCTGGAAAACCTGAGCCAGTCAGTCTATACACAGGAAAGCCACATCCCATACATTTGCTCATTTGGGTCTGTCGGAGTGCCCTAGCTGCTTGAAACAGACGTTTGTGTATGCGTCAGTCTCTTGATTGACGATGACTGCAGAGACTCTCCACTGGGGAATATTGATACTTACGCACCATGATGTATTTTTATCTAGACGTATTGTTATTCGAAAGGGTCTGTTTTTCTTTGGAGTTCCCCTACCGTAAGTGCTGAATACATGTTACTTTCACTTCATAAGCAGTAGACTCCATTCCAGGCCCTTCTCCTCATTCTTTCATTTTTCACCTCTCTCCCTCATTGTGTGGCATATCCCTCGGGTGCAACTGTCTGAATGAGAACGTAATAATTAAACCTCATCTGCCAGTGCTTTTTTTTTTTTGACAAGGTGGGGGGGGGGGTCATCAGAAACATATTTGCCTCTTTTCTGGACGAGAGCAGCTGCTGCCGTGGAGTGAATGAGCGGCCAACTGAATGCATGATTGGCAGAGGCATTTGTCAGGAGGTGTCTGGGGAGCCCGAGGGACAATCAGCCAGATCAAGCAGGGGGTTCTATGGAACCAAGCTCGCTAATACAGCTTCCTCACGTGACCCTCCCCTGGCTGGAGGTCTTTGTTCCTCCCTCTTTCAGGGCTAATGTCCGACCGATGCAGCCTCTCTCCAGCCTACCCTACCGCCGTCTTTAAGGAAATCCCAATTCAGTTTCTTCTTCTACATGCCTAGACTGGAAGTTTGCCACTGTGTTTACATGTGGACAACCCAGATCGTATTCCAAGGCTGGGAGTTGTGTATGTTGTTGCAAGTGGAAAAGATATGATGCTCAAGTGCATAACTGTGTCATAACTGTGTCCTACAGATGAGTCATGCCAAGGGGAAATGTCTGGGTTTTCTTTTTCTAGAGTTGCTACATCATTACTTATTTTGATTTGAGTTTCTCTTCAAAATAAAGTTGTCATTGCCAGCTATCTCTTCTTCTTTCCTACCAAGGCAAATGCTGTCTTTTTTTTTTATATATATATTTTTTTACATTTTGTGGACTTTTCAGCAGTATCACTTGCCACCAAATTGTTTTGTCTCGTAAACACCAGCAGAATGAGAACCTGGATTGCCGAAGTGCCATTTGCGAGTTTTTATAGACGTGCCTAGCACTACTGTTTCCCCTTACATAAGCAGATAATTAGCAGCATTCTTATTTACAAACAGGTCTCTCTGACTAGTCCCAGCTAGAACCCTCTCCCTGCTCCCCTTGAGGAAAGTAGTCTTTCCAAGTAGCCCGTAATGCACACTCCCAGCCCTGGCACATGACTGATAAATTATATCCCCATATAAAGTACCTTACTCCGCCAATACCCCCTAAGATCAAGCAGACTTGGACGCTTATCTTGGCCTTACAACAAAACAAAATCTGGCAACAATATCAGCAGATCGTTTTCCTGGGATGCCAGGTTGGACATTTTATTGTGGGGCCAATGCCCCCTGGTGCCCCCCTAGGGCTGTATGAAGGCTTTTAGGGCTGTGGGTGTGTTTTGAGGGTAGGCTGTTCCTTGGCCCTCATTAGCTCCTCCTTTGTTACAGTAAGCCATACCTCATGGAGCCCAGATGCAGCATGTCTAGATTAAATCTCCCTTCCCACAAGGCGTCTTGAAAAGCTCTGTTGAATAGACCCTAATCCTCTTGCAGATTTTTCTTTTCTTCTCTTCACCCCCCCGACCCCTTCTCAAATTAATAGTTTTTGTTCTTGAGCCCCGATTTAGCTTTATTGTTCCCTATGTTTTTGAACACTGACCTCGTTCCGTTTGTTGCACATCAAACCTCCAGATAATCGGCTAATAAATATTTGTTTTCCAGCTAGATGGTTTGAGAGGATGTTTACATTTCAGCATCTGAAAGAAGTTGCAACCACTCAACACCTAAGATGGTTATTTGGTTATTCTCTGCACTTGCTACAGCCGGTGGTAATAGGCTGCACAGACAAATCAATTGTTAAAGCTTTAACAAGAGCAGCAAGGTATTGGGTTTCATTTGAAAACAGCGTAACATTTTGTAAAAGCAGAATATTTCAGTCATCAGAAATGGAACTCATTTTAGCAACTTTCTTTTGGCCCTCTTATTTTGACCGCCTGCAACCAATCCAAATCCACAAATTGGCCGGGCTTCTCTTGATTTTTATCACACCACTGATTTGGTTTCAGTTTACAAACCCATAATGGGGGGAGAACTCATAACAACATTTAAACCCCTTTTTTTTACATCCTTGTCTTTTCCCCTCCAACACTAGTCTGGTATTTCCCTTGGCCCCTGGTGCGATGTTGCGTGAACCCACAAGGCCATTGGCAGAGCTGTTGGCAGGGGGACTCACACTTCACTCACAGCTGTAGTATGAAGGGTCCGGAGTGAGAGAGTGGGGTAGGACGGGACAGGGAAATGACAGCAGCCCTATGTGTAAAGACCTATTATAAGTTCTAAAACAAACAAGCCTGAGCCCAGCTTCTCTGGTCAGTGAGTGAGAGGAGAACCTTTCGTACCAGTTGTTAGAATTTCATGGGAGACCGTGGCTACACTTGGAGTTAATTTTGTGGGCTGGTCCAAAAGGAAGCAGACTCTTTGTTTTTTGTGGAAATTGACAGCACTACTATTTTTCTCTTTTCCCATGGTCCCATAAATACTGTAAAAAGCTCCTATGAGATGGTGTTAATAGCCATGTCAGTTTGATAGTTCTAGTGTGGACACATACAGGCAGCCACCTGTTTGTATGCCCAACTACTATGACCCTGGTACTTCAGTCACTAGTCTTTTTCATTGTGTGTTGTTTGCAATAAATAAAGCCTAATTTTGAAGATTGTTGGTTTGAAAGTGGAAATGAAGTACTGCACGATGTTGAGCCCTTTTCTGAGGCACCTAACTTGGCATTCCAATTGTCTGCACCTTTTAGATTTGTATTACCCCTTTCATATACAGACAAAAATCAAACTTTTTTTACCGTACCATCTTCCTTATACCGTCTTCTGTTTATCAGAAAAGGGTACTGTGTAAAATGTCCAGTTGCAAGTTGATCTGTATAAAAGGAGGTAGACCTGCAAGAAAGTGGTAAATAAAGGGCTGTTTGAACGCGGGTCATATAAACCTAACGTTATATCATGTCTTCTGTCTGAAATGAGTAGGACTAGATGTTATGGGAGGATTCTAAAGCATTAGGCTCGTACAGGTAAATACCTGAGGGAGTGGATCTGTTTTGTGGAAGGCAGCACCTGCATTGCCCCAGGCCATGTTCACTCTTCTGTGTCTTAGGGTCTGTTTGGTGTCATGGCTTTGAAGGGTATTGTTTGGATGTGTGTGTTAGTGACCTATGAAAGCAAGTCTGAGAATCAGTGAAAGGCACGTCTACACATCAATTTGGTTGCTCTACAGCTTCTCGAGAGGATGACCTGAATAGTATCAATACTACTACTGCACTCAACTAGCCTGGTTCCAGATCGGTTTGCGCTGTCTCGCCAACTCCTTTGGTATCCAGGCTAGCGCTCAACGAGCCCAGGCATTAAAACACAACCTAACCTAAAATGCAGGAAGAGTACGTCCTATCCGGCACACTGCACTTAAGATAAAGCCCTTGCCAAGCCCTCCTGTGGGTTTGTTTACCATAACCCATTAAAAAAAGTGTCCGCATGGCACCCGGCTCTCCTCTTATGTAATCCCACTGGGGAAAGATGAAGGGAAAACGGGTTTGGATGGGGTGTGAAAATCGCTTGTAAAGACGATGGAATAAGCACACAGCCTTTGGAGTAAGGTGCTGACTTAAGAGATTATATAAATAGATTGAAAGTGTCTCTGTACTGTCATGTGAGCACTATGTCTGTGTGGAAAGGGCATACTTCTAAACATTGTGTCCAAATGGCCTTTACATTCACAGAGAATATGTGGTGGCTGCCTTGTGTGGTCCAACTTAACCATATCCACCCATGGACCTAGAAAACAATCCCAGTTATTTCTGTCCCTCAGATAGTAGGGATGGTTGCCTTTGTCCCCCCTACGCTAGAATGTGTCGTTTGTGGAATTTCTCTAGCGCTTAACCTGTGTTTGTGTGTTTTTGTTTATTCAGAATCAGGTGAAAAAGAGTGCGAGAGGAGAAGGGAGGGTTAAAAGAACTCATCTGGCCGCCCAGACAGATGTGTGTGTGTGTGTGTGCTTATGAGAGAGTGTGTGGTGGGTGGATGTGCTGGTGCGTCAGTCTGCCCCAGCTCTGCAACACTCTCCGCTGAGTGGAAACATCATGTGGCTGTGGGAAGCACAGAGGAACAGCCCAGCTTCCCAACACTGAGAACAGACCGAGCTGGGAACAGGGGGAAGTAAAAAGGAAACTCAGAGTAACAAAGACTGAGACGCTAGTGAGACCATCTCAGAGCAGAAGAGGAGAGCTCCACTGCCTGGCTTCCTTCTTTTTCTTTGACGGATATAAAGCCGTATTGCTGGCTATGCCATGCTGGCCCAGAGGAACGGGGGCGTCTCCGCCGGGAGCTGTGTGACTACGGTGCCCCTGAAGGATTGCCCTGACCTGGTGGATCTGCTGGATGTAGAGGTGGACTGTTCTCCCTCGACAGGGGACTGTCCCTGGGCTCGTCTGGCCGGTTTTGAAGGCTGCCTGTCGGAGCCCTACTGCCTGTGGTTCCAGCTGCTAGCCCAGGCTTACTGGGGGGACGTGGAGCTAGGCCTCAGGGGGGAAACAGACAGGAGAGTGTCCTGGGGCAGACTCCAAGAAGCATCCAGGAGGAACTGTGTTCGTTCCAGGGTAAGGCGCAGCTTTCGGAGGACTTTTCGAGTTCACCCTAATGCCTTTCTGATTGCATAAAGAGTTTGATTACAAATCCTGTGTTTGAAAGCAAGTAGTGGGCTCTTTTAGTAGAGAACCGTTGGCAGTGCGTTATTGAGTTGTAATACGTTGACCTGTGCTGAAATATGTGCCCAGGCAGTATCAGTGGCTTGCAGCTAAGCGTATTGTGTAACATAGTAAGGATTTGTGAGGGGTGGGGGGGCAACACCGTGTGTTGTCTCAGGAATGTCGCGTGCCTCATCCCTTGCTCCAGTGGCTGGGTAGTACTGTTTTACTGACCGGTCTTTTGTAATGCTTCCGATGGTCAATTCTGAAAGACTGAAAGGACAGCGATATATTTAGGGGATAATAGCTGTATTTCCACCAGTTATCAATGCGGCATGGATTTATTTTTGGATCTGTACTCTAAGCATATCAGTACAGTACTTATTTCTTTTAGATTTATATTATTATTATTATTGTCGTTCGTTGGAATAATTCAGTTTATTGTTTTGGGCAAGGGGAGCACAACGCTATATTTTCCTATGCTGTGAATGTCATGTGTAGTTGCAATGGCCTGTGGTCAGAGGGGAAGCCATTAAGCTAACCGCACCAGTGTGACTCACTATGGCCTAGGAGGACTGTGAGGAGAGACTGAGTCGACAGGTATTGGACACACAACTACACAGCTGACATACAAATGCACAGCACCCACATGGCAAGTAGCTATAGGCTATTTTCCGACATCACATTCAAATCTATATTTAATGGCTGTTGCTGATTGGTGCAGCAGAGAGGGATTCCTAAGCGGAGGTGTTG
The DNA here is from genome assembly GCF_965601325.2 of Salmo salar. Lineage (NCBI taxonomy): Eukaryota > Metazoa > Chordata > Actinopteri > Salmoniformes > Salmonidae > Salmo > Salmo salar. The sequence continues at coordinate 17,265,189 of NC_138319.1, read as the reverse complement.
ACAGTTTTGAACCTGTGCTGATGGGGAATGCCTGTGTAGATGCCTCACATGACTGTGTCGGATATGAAGGGGAGTTCTTAGCCAACTAGTCCCAAGTGACACTTTTTTCAGGGTGTGGTGGGATGCTATAATACCTCATGAATGTGATCCCCATTCCTACCCTCTTCACTCAAAATGGCAGTCAGCAAGGTGTGTAAAGCTACGTGCAAAGAACTTTGGAATTAGTCCGATTTAGTTGTTTGAGGGTTAGCTAATCCTCATTGCTTTGGTTTCTTTCACTATGACTGCAGTGCCAGCCACAGTCCTGGACGCCCTGCTCCCTGTTCTGCATTGCTGCCTCTCCTCTCCTTTTCTATAATTCAACATGTTAAATATAGAGATGGAAAAGTGTGTGTGGGAATGGTCTTGTTCTTCTATTGTTATGGGGACCTGAAATCCCCTAAAGTCCCCACAAGGATAGTAAAACAATGAATATTCTCAAAGGCTATTTTAAGCTCAGGGTTTAGGTTTAAGGTTAGAATTAGGGTTAAGTATTAAGGTTACATTTAGGGATTAAGGTTCGGGTTGGGGTTTAGGGAAAATAGTATTTTGAATGGAAATAAATGTTAGGTCCCCATGAGGATAGAAAAACAAGTGTGTGTTGGTGTGTCCGCAAGTGTTTCTATGCAGAGCTGCGGGGTCGCAGTGATCTCACCAGGCCCACAGTTATACAGGCCCAGCCCATTCTCTTGAGGCTCCTACATCTGCTGTAGACACACACACACACACACACACACACACAGAGGTGTGGTGGGGAGAGCGTAAGGGAGGACAGAGAGAGAGGGGAAAGCTTAAAGAAAGAGGAGGGGAGGCAGTGTTTTCGCACTGGAGAAGAAGGAAAAAACAACCTCTGCTCATAACCTGTGGAGAAAGCTGGGCTGAGGTTGCAGCGAGGACTGTTTGGCAGGCCCGTGGTTGGCCCGTAGACACTGCGGTGCTGTCAATGGCGACCACAAACGCACACCCTGTGGCGGTGTGGGCTGAGCGAACCATCAGTTTGATAATGAATCTGACATAAGTCTTACGGCGCAGACAGTATACGAGGCAGGCAGGAGGACATCGTGTGGCTTTCTCGTTGACTTTGGGTTGTGAAATACTGTAGTGCTTTTTGGAATTTATGTGATAAGAAGGTCAGGGGATTCTTTATGTGGTGTTGTACATGCCTGTGATGCATACCAGACAGGATAGATTACAGTGTAGGTTATTGTGTGTGTGTCTGTGTGACGTCATGTTCAGGAAAAGAGTGTCTCTTATAAGTAGGCTGGGGTGAATCACTGTTTTCTCTGTGGTTACCGTTGCCATGATATATGTTTGAGACTGGTGGAAATCCCTGTTTCGTGTGCACAGTTTAGTTCCATCTACAACAGTGTACGAATGATTTGTTGCGGACGGAGCTGTGGCACGTAGCCTTAATGGATCTGACAACCGGCTCTGTTATGAGAAAATAAACGAAAGTGTGTTGAGCAGGATGTGAGCCTTTTCAGTGTTCCTGGATGTTGGAGCTCTGTCTTGCACTCAACAGCATCCAAAAGTTTGTCATTATACAAAATGGCATTCCACTGCTATTCAACCCAGCCAGCGCCAATCTCTTGTTGCGTCAAGGTGTGATGTATTCGCCTACCATGAATTCAATTGGAATAGGCTTAGCCGCTCTCTGATGACAGCACTGAACACAAAGTATACAAGTAATTCCTCACGAAACCTAGGCCAAAAAAAAACGTGATTTTGGGGGATTTACACAAAATATAATCCATAGAATAGCCCTTTGGAGGAACGATTGACATACTGTATATTTGACATTTTGTGTGTATAATTGATCAAAGTTGGAATATTTATTACATTTTGGCTTTACCCAGGCCTCCTTTAAAACTCCTGAGCCATGCCCTGCCCCTGAATGAACTCTTGTTTACTTTCTTACCTTCCTGAGCGCTCGGTAGAACCGTAGCCATGTCAACAAACTGAATATTATTCTATTTCACGTAACTCCGCTTGATTTAGCCAAATGAACTCTCACTCTGTCAGATAAACAAGGTGAGAGAACAAGATAAATGTGTTGCCATTGGCTGCTGTTTTATCCCCGAAAACAGAGCACTCTTTGTTTGAAATAAAGCTTCTTTACTGTCTTCAGTGACAAGGAGCACATTGAGAGTAGCCTGGTACAAGATGTAATGGGGATTTGATGCCATGTGCTCATCACTTGTAAATTGTGGCCTTGTGAATCTGATGACTGTACTGTTAAGATTGATTATGTCATCACTACTGAAGGTCTCCTATTGGGAGACCGGAATGACACTGGACTTGTTCATGTTCTCCTATCTGACCAGGCCCTAAAGTCTAAATATTATAGGTGTGCTTCTGAGGTCATGTCTGACAGTGTTGCCATTTCTCCCTCTTTTTATTTTATTTATTTCACCTTTATTTAACCAGGTAGGCCAGTTGAGAACAAGTTCTCATTTACAACTGCAACCTGGCCAAGATAAAGCAAAGTTGTGTGATTTAAAAACACCACAGAGTTACACATAAGCAAACGTACAGTCAGTAACACAATAGAAAAATCTATGTAGGTTGTGTGCATATGTAGGGAGGTAAGGCAATAAATAGGCCATAGAGGCGAAATAATTACAATTTAGCATTAACACTGGAGTGATAGATGTGCAGATGATGATGTGCAAGCAGAGAACTGGAAGGAAAGGCGGCCAAAAGAAGTGTTGGCTTTGGGGATGACAAGTGAAATATACCTGCTGGAGCGTGTGCTATGGGTGGCTGTTGCTATGGTGACCAGTGAGCTGAGATGAGGCTGGGCTTTACCTAGCAAAGACTTATAGATGACCTGGAGCCAGTGGGTTTGGTGACGAATATGGACTGTAGCGAGGGCCAGCCAACGAGAGCATACAGGTCGCAGTGGTGGGTAGTATATGGGGCTTTGACAACACGGATGGCACTATGATAGACTACATCCAGTTTGCTGAGTAGAGTGTTGGAAGCTATTTTGTAAATGACATCGCCGAAGTCAAGGATCGGTAGGATAGTCAGTTTTACGAGGGTATGTTTTGCAGCATGAGTGAAGGAGGCTTTGTCTTTCTGCTGCATCCTTCACGGTTTCAATCCATTCAAAACCCCTTCTCCCTCTAGGATGATAATAGAGGAAAAGGGTAGTCTAAGGCCACTTCCAGATAATGTTTTCTTCTGTAACTGAATTGGTAATGAGCTTACTTTACATTAACAGAAGTATGTAAGTGGAAAACGTGTGAATCTACTTGTCCTACATTGAGTGGATTATCTCAAAGGTACAGTGAGGGGGGGGGGGAAATATTTGATCCCCTGCTGATTTTGTACGTTTGCCCACTGACAATGTTATAAAATGATTTGCATTTTAATGAGGGAAATAAGTATTTGACCCCTCTGCAAAACATGACTTAGTACTTGGTGGCAAAACCCTTGTTGGCAATCACAGAGGTCAGATGTTTCTTGTAGTTGGCCACCAGGTTTGCACACATCTCAGGAGGGATTTTGTCCCACTTCTCTTTGCAGATCTTCTACAAGTCATTAAGGTTTCGAGGCTGACGTTTGGCAACTCGAACCTTCAGCTCCCTCCACAGATTTTCTATAGGATTAAGGTCTGGAGACTGGCTAGGCCACTCCAGGACCTTAATGTGCTTCTTCTTGAGCCACTCCTTTGTTGCCTTGGCCGTGTGTTTTGGGTCATTGTCATGCTGGAATACCCATCCACGACCCATTTTCAATGCCCTGGCTGAGGGAAGGAGGTTCTCACCCAAGATTTGATGGTACATGGCCCCGTCCATCGTCCCTTTGATGCGGTGAAGTTGTCCTGTCCCCTTAGTAGAAAAACACCCCCAAAGCATAATGTTTCCACCTCCATGTTTGACGGTGGGGATGGTGTTCTTGGGGTCATAGGCAGCATTCCTCCTCCTCCAAACACGGCGAGTTGAGTTGATGCCAAAGAGCTCCATTTTGGTCTCATCTGACCACAACACTTGTCCTCTGAATCATTCAGATGTTCATTGGCAAACTTCAGACGGGCATGTATATGTGCTTTCTTGAGCAGGGGGAACTTGCGGGCGCTGCAGGATTTCAGTCCTTCACGGCGTAGAGTGTTACCAATTGTTTTCTTGGTGACTATGGTCCCAGCTGCCTTGAGATCATTGACAAGATCCTCCCGTGTAGTTCTGGGCTGATTCCTCACCGTTCTCATGATCATTGCAACTCCACGAGGTGAGATCTTGCATGGAGCCCCAGGCCGAGAGAGATTGACAGTTCTTTTGTGTTTCTTCCATTTGGCGAATAATCGCACCAACTGTTGTCACCTTCTCACCAAGCTGCTTAGCGATGGTCTTGTAGCCCATTCCAGCCTTGTGTAGGTCTACAATCTTGTCCCTGATGTCCTTGGAGAGGTCTTTGGTCTTGACCATGGTGGAGAGTTTGGAATCTGATTGATTGATTGCTTCTGTAGATGGGTGTCTTTTATACAGGTAACAAGCTGCGATTAGGAGCACTCCCTTTAAGAGTGTGCTCCTAATCTCAGCTCGTTACCTGTATAAAAGACACCTGGGAGACAGAAATTTTTCTGATTGAGAGGGGGTCAAATACTTATTTCCCTCATTAAAATGCAAATCAATTTCTAACATTTTTGACATGCGTTTTTCTGGATTTTTTTGTTGTTATTCTGTCTCTCACTGTTCAAATAAACCTACCATTAAATTGATAGACTGATCCTTTTTGTCAGTGGGCAAACGTACAAAATCAGCAGGGGATCAAATACTTTTTCCCCTCACTGTAACAATAACCACATTAAAAGTTTATCTCTCCCTCTGTTTCTCTCAGGCTAAACAGAAGGATGGGCGTGACCAGAGCGAGGCATCTGCGACGGGGTCCCCGGTTGGGGCGGAAGAGGAGCCCTTCTCCTGGCCGGGCCCCAAGACACTCCGGCTGCAGCGCACTACACAGGGCTTCGGCTTCACGTTGCGCCACTTCATCGTCTACCCGCCAGAGTCAGCCGTCCACTCTTCCCTCAAGGTGAGAACATCATGACCGCACTCAGGCAACCTTAGTGAACATACAGTGCATTTGGAAAGTATTCAGACCCATGACTTTTTCCACATTTTATGTTACAGCCTTATTCTAAAATGGATAAAAAATGTAAAAAAAATCCTCACCAATCTACACACAATACCCAATAATGACAAAGCGAAAATGGGTTTTCAGACATTTTTTTCAAATACATAAAAAATGAAAAACAGACACCTTATTTAAATAAGTATTCAGGCCATTTGCTATGAGACTTGAACTTTAGCTCAGGTGCATCCTGTTTCCATTGATCATCCGTGAGAAGTTTCTACATCTTGATTGGAGTCCACTTGATTTGGACATGATTTGAACAAGCGCACACCTGTCTATATAAGGTCCCACAGTTGACAGTGCATGTCAGAGCAAAACCCAAGCCATGAGGTCGAAGGAATTGTCCGTAGAGCTTATAGACAGGATTGTGTTGCGGCACAGGTCTGGGGAATGGTACCAACAAATGTCTGCAGCATTGAAGGTCCCCAAGAACACAGTGGCCTCCATCATTCTTAAATGGAAGAAGTTTGGAACGACCAAGAGCTGGCCACCCTGAGGAATCGGGGGAGAAGGGCCTCGGTTAGGGAGGTGACCAAGAACCCGATGGTCACTCTGACAGAGCTCCAGACTTCCTCTGTGGAGATGGGAGAACCTTCCAGAAGGACAACCATCTCTGCAGCACTCTACCAATCAGGCCTTTATGGTAGAGTGGCCAGATGAAAGTCACATAATACCCCGCTTGGAGTTAGCCAAAAGCTAAAGGATTCTCTGGTCTGATGAAACCAAGATTGAACTCTGGCCTGAATGCCAAGTGTCACGTCTGGAGGAAACCTGGCACCGTCCCTACGGTGAAGCATGGTGGTGGAAGCATCATGTTGTGGGGATGTTTTTCAGTGGCAGGGACTGGAAGACTAGTCAGGATCGAAGGAAAGATGAACAGAATAAAGTACAGAGATTCTTATTGAAAACCTGCTCCAGAGAACTCAGGACCTCAGACTGGGGCAAAGGTTCACCTTCCAACAGGACGACCCTAAGCACACAGCTGAGACAATGCAGGAGTGGCTTCAGGACACTTCTCTGAATGTCCTTGAGTGGCCCAGCCCAGAGTGATGAAGGCGAGTGATGAAGCACGTAAAAAATTCTGTTCTCAGTTGCAACACTCACTACTGAGTTCCCAACTGGGAAAGGGGGATACCTAGTCAGTTGTACAACTGAATGCATTCAACTGAAATGTCTTCCTCATTTAACCCAACCCCTCTGAATCTGAGAGGTGCGGAGGGCTGCCTTAATTGACATCCACGTCTTCGGCACCGGGGAACAGAACAACATAGTTTTACCTTGTCAGCTTGGGGATTTGATCCAGCAACCTTTCAGTTACTGACCCAACGCTCCTACCCGCCAGGCTACCTGCCTCTGGAAGCAAAGTCAGCCACTATAACTGGTCTTCGCGACCTTCATGAAAAGGGTTTCCATGACTGAGCAGCCACACACACACAATGCCAAGCGTCGGTTAGAGTGGTGTAAAGCTCGCCGACATTGGACTCTCTTCACAATCTGGCAGTCCGACAGACTAACCTGGGTTTGGCGGATGCCAGGAGAACGGTACCTGCCCCAATGCATAGTGCCATTGTTGGAGGAGGAATAACAGTCTGGGGCAGTTTTTCATGGTTTGGGCTTTAGGCCCCTTAGTTCCAGTGAAGGGACATCTTAACGCTACAGCATACAATGACATTGTAGACGATTCCGTGGCAACAGTTTGGGAAGGCCCTTTCCTGTTTCACCATGACAGTGCCCTGTGCACAAAGCGAGGTCCATACAGATGGTTTGTCTAGATCGGTGTGGAAGAACTTGACTGACCTGCACAGAGCCCTGACCTCAACCCCAGCGAACACCTTTGGGATGAATTGGAATACCGACTGTGGCCTAGGCCTAATTGCCCAACCAGTGCTCATCCTCACTAATGCTTTTGTGGCTGAATGGAAGCAAGTCCCTGCAGCATTATTATATTAATGCCCATGATTTTGGAATGAGATGTTCGCCGAGCAGGTGTCCTTACTTTTGGCCATGTAGTGTATATACTCTACATGTTTTTATATTTGACCTTTTATTTAAACAGGGAGTCACCATTGAGACCAGGGTCTCTTTCACAAGGGAGCCTGCACATAAAATTCATAGACCAATAATACTGTACAACTTACATTCAACCATATTTATATAATATTAATCATCAACTAATATGGACCAATTTGTAGAGGAAGACTGGGTTACAGTTGTCAGTTTCCTACAACACTGACATTCACCAATATCTGGTGGTGTACAACAGTGTTTTGTAGTGTAGTCTCATTTTACCTGGGAAGCGAGCCAGAAACACCAACTGAATAACATCAACATTATGCTGCTCCGTGCATTTAATCCTGCTGTCCCAGCAGTTCCTGTCTTAATGGGCCGCCGTTCCACGGTTTTCAGTAAATACCGAAATACTCAACCTCTTCTAGTGGGATAGTGCTTCCGATGCCGCCATCTGATTGTTTCAAGCCATGTTTTAAATTTTTTTTTTTTTAAGGTATTTACTGTTAGCCAACCACCTGTCTCCATTTGGGATTTTTCTAACAATCAATACATTTGTAGAAGTGTTTTGTGTTTATGTTTGCAAGTGTATTTTGACACGCTTTTCACTGTGTTAAGAGATCTTACACAGAGCACTTATTCTCTGTCCGGTTGGATCTTGCTATGGCACTGCCATTTAAATTCAAAGCTGAAGCACTCCGTCCTAGATGCTGCAGAGTTGTATCCAGCCGTACCGGTGCAAAGGCCCTCCCTTGTGGCACTGTACTGTGTTGGCCTATTTTCTTCTTTCAAGTAGAATTGGGATGCTTTATGTTTCTGTATAATCACAGTTCAACTCTTATCTGGAAAAACGGAAACTTAACTTCATTGAGAGTTTATTGGTTCTCAGTGCATTAAGAAATAAAAAGCAATATGTCTCCATCAGTAACAGTTGCCACGTGGTCGTAATGCCCATTTCAAATGCTCCCAGAAATGGCATTAGAGCTGGCAAGGCCAAGTCTTGTCCAGCTTTTAGCTGAGGCTTTCTAATTCCCTTCTTACAGTAAGATGCAGCTAAGAGCTTCTGGGAAAAACTCAAATTAAAATGTCAACATTAGATTTCAGAGTGATTTTAGACAAAGTCTTTACTAACATAAAATAAACCCTGTAACTTTGTAGAAATTTGATCTTTATGAAATTCACAGAATTCCATGATTATATTTTATTTAACTAGGCAAATTCTTATTTTACAATGACTACCTAGGAACAGTGGGTTAACTGCCTTGTTCAGGGGCAGAACGGCTGATTTTTACCTTGTCAGCCCAGGGATTCGATCTAGCAACCTTTCGGTTACTGGCCCAACGCTCTAACCTCTAGGCTACCTTCCGCCCCTATCATGTATTCTAATTACTTTTCGGAGCTCTTGAGTATTCACAGTCCCAGTCTTTCTGAAACTGGGTTAACTTGAAGAGGGTCAGCCAGTCTTATAGGATCGCCAAGGGAAACTCGGGAGTCTTAAAAAATATGTGGAGAACATATGTGTTGCTGCGGTGTTACGGGATTAGAACACTCATGTGGGTGTTTTGAACCCGCACTTGAAGGAAATTAAGTATTTAAGCTTGAAGGATATCAGATAAAAACAAACAAATCTAAAGTAGCTTTTTCTAATCAAAGTTTTCAGTGACGGCGACGCGTAGAATAACTCCGCCTTCGTCCCTTGTCACGTTTGTTTGAATCTACTTTAATGTTGCATATTGTGGCTTATTGCATATTGTGTCAATTAGTCTTGTTTAATGACAGTGAAAGCCATTTTCTCTTTTCTTCCAGAGTACAACACTCAATCACTTTATCTTCATTGAGGAAAACCCCAGATAAAATGTGAATGCAAAATGTGAATGCAAAAAATGTCTGACTATCTTTTCTCTCTTCTAGGATGAAGACAATGGCAGTCGAGGTAAGTGGACAGCTGTATATCAAGTTCTTGTTGAATTTATAACTCTACTCCCTCTAGACTTTGAATAGAACATCTATAAAAGACTGATAGTCACTGATCAGCAAGCAAGCTTCATCTCTTCAGTGTTACACATGGTCACTCACAAACCATTCAGATACACCTTCCCATTCAACAACAGCATTTTGCAACGTCACAAAACACTGCACTCTTGAATGCACTTCGTCCCTCACTGTATCAACGAAGTGTCACGCCCTGCTCTTACACAGGCAAAAATCTCCAGCAGCCACTGCACCACTCACTCTGGCTCCTGACCAATCCTAGACAGGTGTTTGGTTACTCTAGTGTGGTGCACTCTGAGAATTGCAGTGAGATCACATTCCTAGTACTCAGTGGCGTGATAACAGCAGATCTCTCAAGCTAGATTGAAACCTGCAATTGATGTAGTAGGGCCAGTGTACTGTTATTCACTCTCCCTTTAATTCCTTAAATGTCACGACAAGAGGAATCAGATTAAAAGGAAGTAGAAAATCATCTTAATGCTTGTTTAACCTTCACTGCTTCAAATGAATCAGTGGTGAACCAGTTCAGCATAGAAAATAACCAGTTTCAAGTAGGACTGGTGATTGATCAAGTAGTTTATAACCAAATGTGATCCGTCAATCAGCTTTCCCAATGGTCTGTATCTTTGTTGAGCTATACAAAATCCATCAATACGGTCTGAACAGTATTCTTTATAGCGGTTAAATATGATTATAAACCTGGTGGTTCGAGCCTTGAATGCTGATTGGCTGAAAGTTGTGGTATATCAGACCGTATACCACGGGTATGACAAAACATTTATTTAACTATTCCAGTTACATTGGTAACCAATTTATAATAGCAATATGATACCTCTGGGGTTTGTGGTATGTGGCCAATATACCACGGCTAAAGCTGGGGGTACACTACATGGTTTTGGCCACGATTTAGCTGTCCCAGATAAGTATTTGATATCAGAAAAAATCCACATGTCATTGCCAACTCGGGGTGCACGGCTGTCACCGACGCACATTTAATGTGAGCGAGTCAAAGACGCAATCTGATGGCTACCAATCTCGTCTTTGAGCAGGCCCAGACGTCCCGTTATTTAACATTTTTTATTTTATCGCCACAAAATCTGAAATGCTCTTGTGTGAGATGTGCAACGACAAGTTTTGAGAATGGGGATCAGCGATATCCAATGAGAGCTCGCCAGAGAAGAAGCCAGTGAGACCATGAAGTTGTTTCACATCACCCAGAATGTGTAGACTCTCCAGCAGGTGCGAACACTACTACTAGTATGTGTTGTACTTACGTTTAACCAAAGATGGTGTCAAATCGTTACAGCTCTGAAGTTCACAAGCACTGTTATTCAATAAAAAATGTCAGCTAGATGTTTCAACTCTGTATGGCGAGTGTGAATGTCTGACTGAATGTTTTGAGGCTGCTTTGAGCCACAGCTCGTAGCTACGTTACAATCTAATCACCTTGTTTTCGTCAGACAGTGTGGTATGGAGAATCCTCACGACCAAGTGACGAATCTTGTAGTGTGTGACCCCCTCCCGTCTGTGTCACATTGTTTAGTGTGTGCACCACTACGTTGGCAACACAACAAAACTTCAGGGAAGATGGCCGTTTAATGTGAGAGACTCGACCATGTTAGGATTTTTAAAGTCATGTAGTGTCCACCCAGCTTAAGGGCTGTATTCAGGCAGCCCTTTGTTACATTACAGCCTTATTCTAAAATGGATTAAATTAATATTTTTCCTCATCTACACACAATACCCCATAATGATAAAGAAAATTTGGCCAATTTAAAAAATAAATCAATTAGAAATGCCTTATTTATATAAGTATTCAGACCCTTTGCTATGAGACTCGAAATTGAGTTCACGTGCATCCTGTTTCCATTGATCATCCTTGAACACAGTGGCCTCCATCATTCTTGAATGGAAGAAATTTGGAACCACCAAGAATCTTCCTATAGCTGGCCTCCCGCCCAAACGGAGCAATCGGGGGTGAAGGGCCTCAGTCAGGTAGGTAACCAAGTACACGATGGTCACTCTGACAGAGCTCCAGAGTTCCTCTGTGGAGATGGGAGAACCTTCCAGAAGGACAACCATCTCTGCAGGACTCCACCAATCAGGACTTTATGGTAGTGTCCAGACGAAAGCCATGCCTCAGTAAAAGGCACATGACAGCCCGCTTGGAATTTGCCAAAAGGCACCTAAAGGACAAGATTCTCTGGTCTGCTCATCACCTGGCCAATACCATCCCTGTGGTGAAGCATGGTAGTGGCAGCTGTGGGAATGTTTTTCAGCAGTAGGGACTGGGAGACTAGTCAAGATCGAGGGAAAGATGAACGGAGCAAAGTACAGGGAGATCCTTGATGAAAACCTGCTCCAGAGCGCTCAGGACCTCCGTTGGAGCGAAGGTTCACCTTCCAACAGGACAACGACCCTAAGCACACAGCCAAGACAATACAGGAGTGGCTTCAGGACAAGTCTATGAATGTCCTTGAGTTGCCCGGACTTGAACCGATCAACCATCTCTGGAGTGACCTGAAAATAGCTGTGCAGCAACGCTCCCCATCCAACCTGACAGAGCTTGAGGCTCTACAGCGAAGAATGGGAGAAACTCCCCAAATACAGGTGTGCCAAGCTTGTAGCGTCATACCCTGGAAGACTGTAAACGCTGCCAAAGGTGCTTCAACAACTGAGTAGAGGGTCTGAATACTTATGTCTATTTAATATTTAAGTTTTTTTTATTTTAATACATTTGCAAAAATGTCTATAATCCTGTTTTTTGCTTTGTCGTTATGGGGTATTGTGTGTAGATTGGGGGGGGGCGATTTAATACATTTTAGAATCAGGCTGTAACTCAGTAAAATGTGGAAAAAGGTGAAGGGGTCTGAATACTTTCCGAATGCACTGTACCGCACCCCCTCGGGCCTTATTACTTAAATATACTGTGATGGCTTGAGTCTGCATTTGAGCTAGATAGACAGACAGAGATCAATAGCAGCTGCAGTCTATAAAGCTGCAGGTAGAAGCTCTTTTCTGCAGTAAGCTTGTCAATGTTGTAGCTTTGTGTAGTGCGTGAGCTTGGCAAGTCCTTCCTATCCCACAGTGCATCCGGTCCTCCCCCCCATGTCTGGGAGCGCTGCAGCGTGACAGCGGGGATGCAGAGTCCCATCTGATCTGCAGCTCCCGGAAATGCACGACTGTGCAACGAGTACACACACATTGTATTGCGCAGTGTACACACATACATACAGCACACACAAACTAAATCAGTAACACTCACGCACACATCACAGGCTTCTCATCCATATAAAGATATCAATCATTGTTTATGTTGCACTTTTGATTGGGGTGCTGCACAATGTGACTGCTACCATTAGTTACAAGTAACGTTCCACTACTCTACCATAAAGGCTGTTTAGGCTACAGTACTGAAGGTGCGATCGCCAGTGGACAAGGCATAATCTCTGCTTCCTCTTTGAACTGGCATGGCATCAATACTGTGCCCTTCTGTGCTGCAGTGGAAATGCAACTTTTTCACAGACAAAATCAACCTTATTGATTTCGTTTTCATTTTTTTGTAGTACATTACCAACATCACTATTTCATGTGTTGAGTACAGAACAGATTTCATGACCTGGGAGTGATCTGTTTTTTCTTGTTCTTGATAGTGATCCAAGTTATGATCCAGAGGATAGTTATGATCAGGGGTTGGAACTGTTTCATTTTTCAAGGAACACAAACGGAACCATGAACGAAAGGGATCCATTCTGTCCCTGAACAGAACTGTTATTTTAAAGCATAGGAACTGGTTAACAATGTTCTTTTATGTTCCAGGCATTTTTTTCCAGTCCCACCAAAAAATGCAACAAAGCGCCTATGCAAAGCCCTCACTCTGATCCTCAGAAACATATTCCAGTGTCTGCCTGCAGAAGCGAGGTTTGGCAGGTCATGTTTTGGAGGACGTGTGACTCGTCCTTCACCTCCCTAGCTCGTTGGGGAGTTGCAGCGATGAGACAAGATCAAAATTGGGGAGGAAAAAAAGGGGGTAAAATAGATTTTTTTAAATTTTTATTGAATAATAATAATAATAATGTGGCCCTTTTTATAATGTACACTTATGTACACTACCGTTCAAAAGTTTGGGGTCACTTAGAAATGTCCCTGTTTTTTGAAAGAAAAGCGCTTTTTTTGGTCCATTTGAAATAACATCAAATTGATCAGAAATGCAGTGTAGACATTGTAAATGACTATTGTAGCTGGAAACGGCTTATTTTTAATTGAATATCCTCATAGGCGTGCAGAGGCCTATTATCAGCAACCATCACTCCTGTGTTCCAATGGCACGTTGTGTTAACTAATCCAAGTTCATCATTTTAAAAGGCTAATTGATCATTAGAAACCCTTTTGCAGTTATGTTAGCACAGCTGAAAACTGTTTTTCTGATTAAAGAAGCAATAAGTAGTAGGGATGACAGGGATATTGGCTGCCTTTTAGACTAGTTTGTGGGTTCAATTACAGGCTCAATATGGCCAGAAACAAAGACCTTTCTTCTGAAACTCGTCAGTCTATTCTGACGAGAAATGAAGGCTATTCCATGCGAGAAATTGACAAACTGAAGATCTCGTACAATGCTGTGTACTCCTCAAAAACATAGGTTTGTTGTAACATTTAAACTTCAAACATGTTTTAAATGTTTTGTGGCTGAATGCAACATTGCTGTATTTTGCACTCAAAAGATATTGCGGTTAAGTAGCCAGCCTAGGCTACTGCTCAAATGTTGCTGTAGTAGGCCTACATGTTTCTCCTTTGCATGGTGTTTTGTTTTTTGGATATTCGTTATCAAGTTTTAAAAACCGAAGCTAGGACTGTAGCATGAGTCTCTACACTTTCCCTCTGCTGCGCTCTATAACGGGTCACACGAAAGCACTGCAACTGAAGTTGAATTCAGATGCGAGCGCATCGGGCTGTAGTTTCATAAAGTATATGACTAAACTGTTGACTCATTTATACTCGCTTGTGTGTCCTATTCGGTCCGCTGGCCTTGTGTTTGACAGATGTGCGTTAGCCTATTAACCACGTTATGACTGGCTTGTGATCATTGTCCTTGCATTCCCAGCGTTAGTTACAGTTGCCCGTTTTTGTTCAAAATATTGAGTCATTGAAATTGAAACAGTGCATCCCGAATGGGTGGAGGCAGCAAACAATGGGTGCATTTGTAAATTGCCTCCAGTGTGTCAGAGTGCACTCTGGGTCGTTCATAAATTCAGAGCGTTGTCAGATTCTGTTCATAAATTCAGAGCACACACTGACACAAATGAGAGAACACCTCACTCTGACCATTTTACTAGCCCTAGGAGAGCTGGTTAGGCTGTTTTCATGTTATCTAGAGTCTTAGTGACTAAATGTGCTGCTGCCAACAATTGAATAACTTTTTTTGTCAATGTTTACTGACACCGGTCATATTCAGCGGGTGTTGCGCGTTCGTAAATTAATCAGTTATGCTACGCTCTGGCACACAATTTACAAACGCACACAATGTACCAGGCCAGCTGTGATTTACAACCTGATGGCAATATTTTTTGGACAACCAAGAAATGTATTGGTGAATTATATTAATCATGCATTGAACTGCATCCATCTATTCTGACAACAACAATGCCTTACTGTACGTCATGGAATTTTTGGTCAATTATAACCGATTTTTTTTAAACCTCTTATGAAGTTGGTTTTGAAGCATAAACTGGGAATTTGATATTTTTTACTGTTATGATTGTCTGTTTCATGACTGCAAAGTAGTTAAAACGCTGTCAGTTCTACTTTAAGCCTGTATCCTCTCTCACTCTGGTGGAAAAAGTACTCATATGTCATAATTGAGTAAAAGTAAAGATACATTAATAGAAAATGGCTCAAGTAAAAGTGAAATACTACTTGAGTAAAAGTCCTAAAGTATTTGCTCTTAAATATACTTAAGTATCAAAAGTAAATGTAATTGTTAAAATATACTTAGTATAAGAAATTTAAGCAAACCAGACGCTACAACTTTCTTTTTTTTATTTCTTATTTACGGATAGCCAGGGGCAGACTCCAATACATAATTTACAAACGAAGCATTTGTGTTTAGTGAGTTGCCAGATCACAGGCAGTAGGGATGACCAGGGATATTATCTTGATAAGTGTGTGAATTGGACCATTTTCCTGTCCTGCTAAGCATTTGAAATGTAACGACTACTTTTGAGTTTTAGGAAAAATGTATGGAGTAAAAAGTACATTATTTTACTTAGGAATATAGTAGAGTAAAAGTTGTCAAAAATATAAAGTACAGATACCCCAAAAAACGACGTATTTTTACTTAAGTACTTTACACCACTGCTCACTATACCCACCGGCAAAATTTTGGTTGCATATTGCGCCATAGGCTTCACTTGTCTGTCTGTCACGCATGTAAACTACTAGCTTGCCTGCTTTGTCCCCACTTATTGGTGAAGTAACTTAATGAGCTAAATGTTTTTTTTTTTTTAACGGTTGATTTCACTGGTTAAAAAAGGAATAGAGCCTCCCAAGTGGCACAGCGGTCTAAGGTGTCACTACAGACCCGGGTTCGATCCTACCAATTGGATATCACGAGAAAAGGGGTAAAATAACAATTAAAAAAGGAACAATATAAGCCTGTACTTGCTGGTCGGAACAGTGGAATGGAATGCAACAGTGTGTTTCTGTTCAGAATGAAAAGATTGGAAAATAATTTTGGTTACAACCCCTGGTTATGGTATGACTGGACAAGTGAAGTGATGAGCAGAGAGGGAGGGAACAGTCCGCTCATGAGCAGGCAGATTCTGGTCTTACAAAAGGGAAATTGAGCAGCGAAGAGAATTCCTGTAAGCATCTTGTTGGCCTTCTCCGTGTCGCATTCCGCAGGCTCGGCACGGGGCCCGAAACATAAAACACACAGAGCCCCCACTGTGACATCAGGAAATCCTTAGGGATATTGTGCGTGTGTCTGTTTCTATGCGTGTGCACCCACATATGCATATACCATTCATCACTCCGCAATTGAAGATGAGTAACGTTCCCTCCTGCCTAATGCCCCCTTGGTCCGGGTCCTGTAAATCCTCTTATGTTTCATACCACGATTGTAAATGGTAGCAACGTTGAGTCCTGTTCTGTAACAGTTTAGATTTTCCCTGCAAGATTCACAAATGTTAAATGTTACTTCATGTAAGACTCGGTTTCGCAAGACTCTCCCTCTCAGCTTTCCTGCCACAAGCTTTCTCTAAGATCGACTGGACCTCAGTATGAAGTGGTGATATTCTTGTTTGGTTTCATCCTCAGTACTTCAATATGATATATTTCTCCTCCGTCTATCTACTGGTAGGGTCCCACTATATTGCGCTTTCAGATCAGCAGCTAAGTGTATTAGATTGGACACAGGCAGGAAAGACACTTTAAGGTATTGAGATCCATCCACAGTTTTTCCTCGTTCAGTCCTAGACAGCCCTTTTAGCCTGTATCATGCGGTCCCATATTCCCTCCAGAGCAGCAGTGGAGTTTATTTGCTTGACTTTGGGCCAATGTGTGATGAGGCTGTCGCTGTTTGGATAGAGGGGGCCTGCTCCGCTCGCCTCACCCCATGTTGACTATCTGGGTGTTGCCGCTGGAACCCCTTCAAACCCCAGGAACGCGCGCGCGCACACACACACACACACACACACACACACACACACACACACACACACACACACACACACACACTGCCTGCCTGCCTGCCTGCCTGCCTGCCTGCCTGCCTGCCTGCCTGCCTGCCTGCCTGCCTGCCTGCCTGCCTGCCTGCCTGCCTGCCTGCCTGCCTGCCTGCCTGCCTGCCTGCCTGCCTGCCTGCCTGCCTGCCTGCCTGCTTGCTTGGGATCGAGGAATCTCGACACAATCTAAACATGCAGACGGGAAGTGTGTGTGTATTTGTGGAATTGTGTTTAGAAGTGTTGATGTCTGTTTGTTGCTTTTCACAATGATTGTATACATATCGAACGGCTGTTATTTCAAATAGTCTTCTAACTCGTTTCCTCTCTCTGGCTCTTTTTTCCCCCGTTCGGTCTTTCTCTCTCTGGCTGTGTATTTTACTTAGCTGTTGAAGAGGACTATACACATGAGATATATTGTATTATGCTTGTGAAGCTGTGGTACTTCGGGGACGAAAAAGCGCTCCAGAAACATAAAAATCTACATCTGTTAAAATATTTGTTTTTTTTTGTTCTGTGTGAAAGTCTTCACAGGAGATGTCCAATTTTTATTTCATTTTTGGCAGATTTTGGTCGGCCTCCATAAAGATTGCAGAGGGAGCAATAGCACAAGCAAGTAGAATTCCCCAATATTCTCTGGTGGGCCTTAAAACCCCCAACCTTCCTTAGCGAAGTTCCATCCAGCTTACTCTTCCCTTAAAGCAGTGGTCACCAACCTTTTATTGAGTCAAGATCACTTTCGGAGTCAAAAAAGCAAGCCAAGGTCTACTGCTATTTATTTTTATTTTTACATGACTTCAAAAATGTAAGCCTATGCAACATTAACCTAATAAAAACTGTTCTGTCAGAATGAGGTTTGTGCAGTAGGCGTAATACATTATCACAACATATTGGCTATGCTTGGCCTGACAATATCGCACCACATTATTGATGCCTCATGCACAAATTCATGTTGTTCCTATTACCAGAGAAAATGTAATATGCCTTGATATTAAAATAGACACGATGAGCTGCTAATAATGAAAATGCAGGTCTATCGATACACTTGGCTAATGGCTACTCATTCGCTGCAGCTGCTGTGCTGGTAGTAGCACAAGTGGAAGTAGGGAGAAGCACGTTTTGTGTTGTAATTAAAAAACAGTGACCGTGCTGAATAAAAACTTAAACATGAACTCGCTCATAAAAATAGTAGCTCTTTGCTGTATTCATTGACCGTCTCTCTCTGGTCATGGCTTTAAAAGTTATGAAATCTCACGTAGGCTAGAATCAAACTTTGCTCTGGGGTCCGGTCGTGGACGCTTTAGGCACAGTGATTTGAGCTATCCGATTTGCCAGCACAATAGGAGCACTTTATTTGGCTCTCCTGGCCAAGTTTGTCCTTTCATACACTTTGCCTACCCGGTGCGCAAGGCGTTTGAATCAAGGGCACCTAATACCAACAGCGCAAGATGAATATAAGAAAATAATAGGAGTGCAAGGCTTTATCGTTGGCTTTTCTCCAGAAGTGTTTGGTGGTTGACTAGCAATGCCTTGAAGATCAACTATTTTGCGGTCGACCGGTTGGTGACCACTGCCTTAGAGCAACAGAAGACTTCTCACACACTTCCACCCTAGTGTTCTGGATGCCATGTTTCTTGGACATAACGTCCTCCCCAGGGGTTGTTCCTATAGAGCCAGCAGAGTTTGCTTGGTAGATTCCAGATTCACTTTTGTGAGTAGACTCTTCATTACTCTGTTATTTTTCAGTAAATCCAGGATACTGTGGTCCAGTATTTTATTGGGGGATGCATATTGTATAACTCACTCTTAAAAATGCTAGATTTCTTGGTTTTTGTTATGTCAAGATCAATGGCAGGTCAGAATCTCAAAGAAGCACATGCACATCTGTTTGTTAGGTAAGAAAGTCAAAAAAATAATCCTTTGGCCAATGTCAGGATCAACAGCAGTGGCACACACGCACACATACTTTATAGTATACGCAGTTGCCCCCTGCATGCTTTCCTGTCTATTGTGGAAAAACACCAGGTTGGCATTGTCACTAGCCATGATTAGTTGACTAGCAGACAGATGTAGAGAAATTTCAGACAAGTCACAGTACTGCAGACCTTCCAACCTGCATGCATGTTGCATACCATGCACACAGAGGTCAAAGTACGCTGGTATGAAAAACGACCCTAAAATTCACAAATAGGCTTCTATTGGCAAATTGTGGTTGGAGCTGAGCCAATGTCAGCTCTCCACTTCGTCCGTTGATATACCACTGGTGTGTGAGGAAAAAGGTTAGGGAAAATGGAGAACAAACTATTTTACAAATACTTTCCAAAATGGTATGTTCGTCAAGTACATAACGGAGCACTTTATTTGAAAGTAGTTCTTTCTCCATTTTCCCTAACCTTTTTGGGTTGCTGGATCGAATCCCCGAGCCGACAAGGTAGTTAACCCACTGTTCTCCGGTAAGCCGTCATTGTAAATAAGAATTTGTTCTTAACTGACTTGCCTAGTTAAATAAAAAAGTAAAAAATATTTATAAAAAATATATATAGAATTACCACTATTTTTGCTAAAGACGTCTACATACATAGGTTCGGTTTTCCCCTAGCAGAACTCTCCTAGGTGAAGTGAACGTCTGTGCTCGCATACTCCCTTAAAATCCCTTTGCTTGGAAAAGGAGAAAAAAACTGCAATAGTACTGTTTGTCCCTCTTGAGACACTATAGCAAAAGTTAACTTCCTTAAAATAGTCACAATTAGGACCTCCTGAGTGGCGCAGTGGTCTAAGGCACTGCATCGCAGTTGCTAGCTGTGCCACTAGAGTTCCTGGTTCGAGTCCAGGCTCTGTCGCAGCCAGCCGCAACCGGGATACACAAGGGGCGGAGCACAATTGGCCCAGCGTCGTCCGGGTTTATTTTATTTAACCAGGTAGGCCAGTTGAGAACAAGTTCTCATTTACAACTGCGACAAAAACAACAGTTATACATAAACAAACGTACAGTCAATAACACAAAAGAAAATAAAACTAGAAAAATATATGTACAGTGTGTGCAAATGTAGGGAGGTAGGCAATAAATAGGCCCTAGAGGTGAAAATAAATTACAATTTAGCATTAATACTGGAGTGATAGATGTGCAGATGATGAATGTGCAAGTAGAGATACTGGGGTGCAAAAGAGCAAGAGTCCTAATATGGGGATTAGGTAGTCGGGTGTGCTATTTACAGATGGGCTGTGTACAGGTACAGTGATCGGTAAGCTGCTCAGACAGCTGATGCTTAAAGTTAGGGAGGGCGATATAAGACTCGAGCTTCAGAGATTTTTGCAATTTGTTCCAGTTATTGGCAGCAGAGAATTGGAAGGAAAGGCTGCCAAAGGTGGTGTTGGCTTTAGGAATGATCACTAGGGCAATGTACCTGCTGGAGCGTGTGCTATGGGTGGGTGTTGCTATGGCGACCAATGAGCTGAGATAAGGCGGGGCTTTACCTAGCAAAGACTTATAGATGACCTGGAGCCAGTGGGTTTGGCGACGGGTATGTAGTGAGGGCCAGCCAACAAGAACATACAGATCGCAGTGGTGGGTAGTATATGGAGCTTTGGTGATAAAACGGATTGCACTGTGATAGACTACATCCAGTTTTTTGAGTAGAGTGTTGGGGGCTATTTTGTAAATGACATCGCCGAAGTCAAGGATCGGTAGGATAGTCAGTTTTACGAGGGTATGTTTGGCGGCATGAGTGAAGGAGGCTTTGTTGTGAAATAGGAAGCTGATTTCTAGATGTCATTTTGGATTGGAGATGCTTAATGTGAGTCTGGAAGGAGCGTTTACAGTCTAACCAGACACCTAGGTATTTGTAGTTGTCCACATATTCTAGGTCAGAACCGTCCAGAGTAGTGATGCTAGTCGGGCGGGAGGGTGCAGGCAGCAATCGGTTGAAGAGCATGCACTTAATTTTACTAGCATTTAAAAGCAGTTGGAGGCCACGGAAGGAGTGTTGAATGGCATTGAAGCTCGTTTGGAGGTTTGTTAGCACAGTGTCCAAAGAAACCAGATGTATACAAAATGTTGTCCTCTGCGTAGAGGTGGATCAGAGAATCACCAGCAGCAAGAGCGACATCATTAATATATATAGAGAAAAGAGTCGGCCTGAGAATTGAACCCTGTGGCAGAGGGACTGCCAGAGGTCCGGGTTAGGGGAGGATTTGGCCGGCAGGGATGTCCTTGTCCCATCGCGCTCTAGTGACTCCTGTGGCAGGCCCGGCGCATGCACGCTGACATGGTCGCCAGGTGTTCGGTGTTTCCTTCAACACATTGCTGTGGCTGGCTTCCGGGTTAGGCGGGCGTTGTGTCAAGAAGCAGTGCGGCTTGGTTGGGTCCTGTGTCGGACGATGCATGGCTCTCAACCTTCGCATCTCCCGAGTCGGTACGGGAGTTGCAGCGACGAGACGACTAACTACCAATTGGATATCACGAAATTGGAGAGAAAAGGGGGTAAAAGTAAAAAAGAAATCTAAATTAACTCAACAAATCTTTTTTGGCCGAGGAGATCTTGGTTGTGCAATTTTACATCTAAATAAGATGTTTGAGGTATTTCTCAAGTGAAAAATGTGCATGAAAACTTGTCGTTGAATGACATACTGCTAGTTAGGTACTGAAAAGTAGCCAATTACCAAGTGCCATTCATACTAAGGCAGTCTTCTACCAACATCTTTATTAGCCTTAAAAAGCATTCGCCTGTGATTTGAGCAGTGTGGGTGCGCCGTCGTGGGGGGCGGGGATGCTGCCGCCACACTGAAGTGGTACTCATACAAATTTGAGAAAATCTGCAAGGAAGAATGGGAGAAAATCCCTAAGTGCAGATGTGCAAAGCTGATACAGACATACCCAAGATGACTCTGCTGTAATCACCAAGGTGCTTCTACAAAGTATTGTGTAGATGAGATTTATGTTTTTAATTTTCAATAAATGTGCAAAAAATATGTTTTCACTTTGTCATTATGGGATATTGTGTGTAGATGGGTGAGAGGAAAAATATATATTTAATCAATTTTGAATTCAGGCTGTAACACAACGTGGAAAAAGTCAAGGGTATGAATACTTTCTGAAGGCACCTTATCCATCAACTGACTCACAGGATTTTACTCAATGAATTGATGTCTCCGTTATGTACTGTAAAAACCTTTTGCTTACGATGGGTTGAAGATTGTCATGATACCAATCTTCTTTGTTTCTTTGAACATTGAACCTGATTGGTTATTAAAAGTAGATGCGTCGTGACTGAAAGCAGTTTGATAGATTATTATTGGTATATGATCAATGCCTATTTCCCAGACTTTCCCACACCATGGGTTGGGGCAGAATCACTCTGTGTTTACATGGAGACTAGAGATCATGCGCCTCCTATTTTTATAATTCCTGTTGTACCAGAGTCACAGATTACCATCTACACACACAGTCCTCTCTGTCAGTTGTTTTTGAAGTGTTGGCAAGCAGAGGCCCGTCCCTCTCTGAGCGAGAGGGATCGAGAGACAGAACAAGGGGGCGTGAGAGAGGAAGAGAAGGCATGAGTGCGTGTACATCCACATGTGATTGTTTGTGTGAATTGTGCCCTATGTAACTACATGCAAGAGAAAGAGGGAAAGAAAATATTAGAGGCCCTGTTGCATTCTGTCTGGGCTAATGCAGGCGGCGGCGGGCGCTGCTCCCAGCCCCTCTGTAGAATAACATTATCTAACCCAAAACAACGGGAGAGTGATGGAGCCAGCCCACACAACCAGGCCCAGCTGCGCATGCAGGGACCGCAGCCAAACCAGCTGACGCAGCGCTGAAGCCCAGCCAAACCAAAATGCTGAAGCCCAGGCTTTACACTGCAGACTAGCGCTGCCTGGAAAACAGTACTCTATAGAGAGAGCGCAAGAGAGACCTCCACCAGGTTAGGATGAAAGCACATACTGCAAAAGCCTTATGCAAGGTGATTTAAAGCAGTTTGTGGCCTGTGTTGTCCAGCAGTTAGAGCTGCACTGACCCCGAAAAACATATATTATGTCCAGGGGCGGAAATCCCGGGGGGGACGGGGGGGACACGACCCCCCCCCCCCCCCCATCCTGGGAAAACTATGATTTGTCCCCCCCAATATATCACTGAAACATAACTATGTAATTGAAATAATATTAATAATACGCAATGAAAGCAATTGTGCTGATTATAGACATTTAATAACGCGTTTTTAAGTTTCAAAAGATTGCAACCCCCCCACCCTTTGCCTCACAATGGTTTGATCCACTGCCAGTTCCTTAGTTGGCAAGGTAACAGAGGGGTCATATCTACTGTCTGAAAGGCACTCAATGCACGTAACTGACGTGAGGTTAATCCAGTCAATCGCGCACACACACTAGCTGAATATGCAGAGCTAGCGCGCAAATATTAACTATTAAGCTAGCTAGTACCTATTCCATTTATGTGGCATCGTCAAAGATGGAATCAGCATGCAGATGATGTAAGTTAGTGCTTCAAAGTCCCTGTGATAAGGTTAGCGATAAACTGAAATCCAAACTGAACAGAACTACACTCTCTTCTACGATTGTCTTAAATATATTTAATGGTCTCGTTGCAAAAGCTAAATTGTCGCAAGTGAACTTTTATTTATTTATTTTATTTCACCTTTATTTAACCTGGGTAGCAAAGATTATAGCAAACACCACTGAAACTGAATTGGTGCTTGCTAGCTTTGCAAATTCAGCTATTGTTGGAAGCCAGCCAATATGAAACAAACTATTAAAATTACAAAAGGTTGCAGCATATGTTGTGTAAATGGTGAACTCATACAGCTGTCAACTCTTGTCATTTTAATCCGTTTCACATTTGCTAGCTACCTTTTAGATCGAAGCCCAAATAGAATGATTGAAGATGATAGAAGCCCATCTTCTACTGTAAATAACCTACACACTGTGTGTGTAGCCAGCCAGCCAGCCAGCCATGTATGAAATTGTATGAAATGTATGCATTCACTACTGTAAGTCGCTCTGGATAAGAGCGTCTGCTAAATGACTAAAATGTAAAAATGTAATGTAAAAGCCTATTGGTCTGCTCGATGGAACAAATCTGATTCTGATATTTACATCTGGCTGTAGCAATATTTATATCGAAGTAAAAAAAAAAATGATTTATCCTTTTCCAGCCAACAGCTGTCTGCGAATTAAAAAGGTCAAATATGTAATGTTGTCCTATTGTATCAATCTCAACTGTCATTCTATTTTAGTGTAGGATAGGGACTTTAAAAATATCCAAAGCTGTTGATTTCCTGATTTTTAATCTCGCTCATCCAGCTGCAGGGCTGAAAACTTCCAGAATCCAATTTGTACAGTCGAGCCTGAACGTTGTCGGATTGATGTTGGATTGGGATGAGGAGAGGTTTCTCTTGATGGAACAGGGAGGAGCAGGCTTTTGGGTTTCTCTCGCCAAGAGAGGTGTTTTTGTCCTCTGTGAATCTTTCTTTTTTAAGCAGTATTGTCAGTCAGTTTATTTAACCTTAGATATTAAATAAGATTTAAATTCGATAAACAGTCATACCCTTTTTTTCGACACTTGCAACCATTTTTACATTCAAATGGAAGTAGCAGTGAACCCTTGTCATTTGGAACTGGGATTCCATGGTATCCTTCAGACAAATTAGGACGACACACTTGTCACCCATTTTGAAAGTGTTAAATAGTAAAATAGCATGAAGGTGAAGCGTAATGCTGTTTTGCCCTTGGATTACCACTACAGCTCTCATCATGTAAGTAACATTGAGCAATGGCTTTGTTCCTCATTGTATGCCCTCTAGTGCCATCTGCTGGAATGAAGGTGTCTCTCTGTTATGGTGGAAGTCCATTTGTAGTTATACAGGATAACATGCACATTGCAGGTTAGGTTTAGTCTGTTTTGTGCTCACCTTGGTCATTTCTGCCACTGTACTGTACTGTAGCTACAGTAGGCATATACTGCAGATATGCTATAGGGCTGCCATAAATACACCAGAATAGTGTTAATTTGTTGTAGGCAAAGGCTTTGGCAAAATAAGTAGACAATTCAACACCAATGGAGTAGATCTATAAAATGAGTTTTGGCAGTTTTTTTTTTTTTTTAAGTATTCAGAGCATTTCTTCACTCATCAGAAGCATTCATCCTCTGGCATAGTACTTTCCACCACAAGAGGGAGTTTAGGGCAGCAAAATGCACAAATTTCCTAAAATGGCACACGATTATGCAAGAGCGAGACACTTTTTTCTATTTGCATGTCTCTCCACATGTGGGTCTTCCAGAATTCTGTCAGTGTCTCTGTCCATACTAATAGTGAGAATCAGGGATATGTTGTTCAGAGAAATGTTTAGGTCAGAAGCTGACTGTGTAAATGTACAGTTGTGCTTGCCTTCTCCTTTTGGTTCTGACACTTGTAATAAAGATATTTTAAAGAGGACAAAGCTCCAGCTGCCTCGTCTCCACAGCCTTTCCAGAGTACAGTGTTTAAACTGACAGCGTGGCACACAGCCCAGGAGCTCACGCACCCACCCACCGGCCAGGGTTTCCATCATGAAAATGTGTCGCCGGACATTTGACCGGCAGCATTTCAATTTACCCGACATTTGAGAAAATCTCCCTCGATCTCGTCTCACCCACTCAGACAAACAAATAGACACACAGGAATACATTACCACCCCCACACACTTCCCTACCCTCTATGGTGACACCCTCCCCTTTTCACACACACAAACACAGTGGTGCTTGTACGGTGCCTTCAGAAAGTATTCAGACCCCTTGACCTATTACACATTTTGTTGTTACAGCCTGAATTCAAACTGGATTAAATGGGTTTTTTCTTCTCACCCATCTACACACAATACCCCATAATGACAAAGTGAAAACATGTTTGTAAATTTATTGAACATTAAATATCTAATTTTCATAAGTATTCACACCCCTGAGTCAATACATGTTACCTTTGGCAGTGATTACAGCTGTGAATCTTTTTGGTTAAGTTTCTAAGAGCTTGGCACACTTGGATTGTAAAATATTTGCACATTTATTATTTTTACAATTCAAACTCTGTCAAGTTGGTTGTTGATCATTGCTAGACAGCCGTTTTCATTTCTTGCCATAGATTTTAAAGCTGATTTAAGTCAAAACTGTAACTAGGTCACTCAGTAACATTCAATGTCGTCTTGGTAAGCAACTCCAGTGTATTTTGCCTTGTTTTTTTTAGGTTATGTCCTGCTGAAAGGTGAATTTGTCTCCCAGTGTCTGTTGGAAAGCAGACTGAACCAGGTTTTCCTCTAGGATTTTGCCTGTGCTTGGCTCTATTACGTTTATTTTTATCCTAAAAAACACTCCCTAGTCCTTACCAATGACAAGCATACCCATAACATGATGCAGCCACCACCGTGCTTGAAAATATGAAGTGGTACTCAGTGATGTGTTGTGTTGGATTTGCCCCAATCCCCAAAAAATGTTGCATTTTACTTTAGTGTCTTATTGCAAACAGGATGCATGTTTTGGAATATTTGTATTCTGTACAGGCATCTTTCTTTTCACTCTGTCATTTAGGTTAGTATTGTGGAGTAACTACAATGTTGATCCATCCTCAGTTTTCTCCCATCTCAGCCATTAAAATCTCTAACTGTTTTAAAGTCACCATTGGCCTCATGCTGAAATCGCTGAGCGGTTTCCTTCCTCACTCCGGTAACTGAGTTAGGAAGGACGTCTGTATCTTTGTAGTGTCTGGGTGTATTGATACACCATCAAAAGTGTAATTAATAACTTCACCATGTTCAAGGTGATATTCAATGTCTGCTTGTTATTCTCACCCATTGACCAATAGGTGCCCTTCTTTGCAAGGCATTGGAAAACCTCCCTAGTCTTTGTGGTTGACTCTGTTTTGAAATTCACTTCTCAACTGAGGGACTTTACAGATAATTGTATGTGTAGGGTACAGAGATGAGGTAGTCATTCAAAAATCATGGTTAACACTATTATTGCACACACAGGGCATCCATGCCAATGATTATGGGACTTGTTCAGCACATTTTTACTGCTGAACTTATTTAGGTGTGCCGTAACAAAGGGGTTGCATTAACAAAGGTCCCGTGTGGCTCAGTTGGTAGAGCATGGCACTTGCAACGCTTGGTCTATTGGGTTCGATTCCCACGGGGGGACGGTATGAAAAATGTATGCACCTACCACTTACTGTAAGTCTGGATAAGAGCTTCTGCTAAATGTCTAAACATGTCAAATGTGTTGAATACTGATTTGACTCCAGACATTTCAGCTTTTCATTTTTAAGTTGTAAACATTTCTAAAAACGTAATTTCACATTATGGGGTATTCTGTGTAGGTGACACAAGGTCATTGATTACTCCCCTTGCGTTGGAGCCATGTCATTCTTTGGTTACTAGGCGTAACCCCCAGTTGCAGTTGCTAGCCAAGCACAAAGTCATGCGTCATCGACAACTTCATTACTGGAACTCTCAGATTGACATCATTTTAAACTAGGTATGTCATCCGGTATCAGAGTCCTATACAGCGGGCTTCAAAAGTATTGAGACAGTGATCCATTTTTTGGTTTGTTTTGACTCTACTCCAGCACTTTGGATTTGAAATTATACAATGACTGAGGTTTAAGTGCAGACTGTCAAACAATTTTCTTTTTACTGAAGTGCCAAAGCCTATAGTGCTCTACACCCCTGTGCATCTAGGTATTAGCTGTTCAGGCATCAAATGACAGTTGGAAAGAGGAGATATAGAAAGTTTAATAGACAAAGTTAGTAAAACAATTACTTATCGTTAGTAAACATATCTGTTTGGGCTTCTTGCTGTTCATTTGCAATTATGTCCCAGCCCGCCGACCATCTGCTAAAGAGAAAATTGGCGCGCGGCTGAATCTAGTTGAT
The DNA here is from genome assembly GCF_965601325.2 of Salmo salar. Lineage (NCBI taxonomy): Eukaryota > Metazoa > Chordata > Actinopteri > Salmoniformes > Salmonidae > Salmo > Salmo salar. The sequence goes on along the minus strand of NC_138319.1, from coordinate 17,237,383 downwards.
GATCCCTGCTATAGGTAGAGGGATGAATCCTAACCTTGAGGCATTTACGTAAAATGTTGACTTAGTCATGCATTAATGTAATGGGAGACTATTTTAAGTTCAAATTTGCCTTAAGCGCAATTCAGGGTTCACCCCATTATTTGGGATGCTGAACACTAAAAGTAGGGGTCTGTGTGGAGAAGCCTATGTTAATGTGTAATGATGCAGATGTTGCAGCTTTTTTGTTTTTTTGTTTTGATAGAGGTGTGCAATTTATTCTGATTAACAAACTTTTCAATGGCGTGTAGAAACACTGCTGTCTTGTCTGGCCTCTTGGCAGTGTGTGGTTCCAGCTGAGTAACCCTGCTGTGTTAATCTGAAAAGAGAGCTCTCCCTCTTCTTTAAATGAGAACACTTTCTCCCTCCCTAGACCATGTTTCCATACGTTAGATGTGTACCTATGTTAACATTTGAAAGTGCCAGCAAGCTGTAATGCTAGTGATGTAGCTAGCTCTAATCCTAGTAGTGATATTCCTTTGGCTCTGCACAATGGCACCTGACCCCCTGTGCGCTTTTGCCGTTTCCAGGGAGACAGAGGAACAGGCTGGAGCCAATGGACACCATCTTTGTCAAGCAAGTGAAGGAGGGAGGCCCTGCCCACGGAGCTGGACTCTGTACAGGTAACAACAGCATGACTCATGTTTCGTGCCACTGATTTGGGAAAGGGAAGTGGGATACCTAGTAAGTTGCACAAATGAATGCATTTAACCGAAATGTGTCTTCCGCATTTAACCCAACCCCTCTAAATTTACATTTAAGTCATTTAGCAGACGCTCTTATCCAGAGCGACTTACAAATTGAAAATACAAAAATAAATCAGAGAGGTGTGGGGGGCTTAATCGACATCCACGTCATCGGGGCCCGGGGAGCAGTTATTGTGGGGGGGGGCAGATTTTTCCACCTTGCCGACCTTTCGGTTACTAGCTTTTAACCGCTAGGCTACCTGCTGCCCATGATTTGACTACACAATATAGATACATTTCCCTGACGCTTGTGGATTCTCAAGACCACATTCACTTCTATATCAATTGCTTGTGTCAAAAGAAAGGTTTGTCTTGTCATCTAATTTAATTAAAACCAAATCAGAGAATGTGGTCACTATATACGCACGCAATGCCACTGTACTCTCGCCGCTGTTGGTTTGCTACATGGCAGGAACTGCAAAGTGGCACAGACTAGGGTTTAATATTTTCCCGGTATTTTACAAATGTTCCATCCAAGAATAAATCACTCCCTGGTATTTCCTGACAACTGGAAGTGTCATTCTAAAGCATATAAATATATCTGGATTTGATTAGAGCTTTGATCAACATGAATATTCAAGCCTGATGCTACCTAAGCCTGATGAGCCATACAAGTAAGGACATTTTATGAGCCCTACATTAAAGCCATTGTATGATCCCAAGCCGTTATCCAATACATAGTCTATGATATAGGCTACCGCACATTACGCACAACAGAAAAACATTGAAGCCCTTAGATGTCGCTGTGCTCTCTTGGGTAATAAATGAAACAAGCTCCAATAGCCTAATCTTTTTGAATGTGTGGACTGTATTTCTGTATTGTATTATATGGATTGGAATTACGGACCTCATTCGAACCATGAAGGTTGGAGAGAACATGCCATGCTGGTGCAGGACATGTGACCTACAAAGTTTCAGTTATAGGCTAGTGAATTTGATTTAGAAATATAATATTTTACATTTGTATAATTAGTAGGCTGGGCATATATACAGTGGCAAGAAAAAGTATGTGAACCCTTTGGAATTACCTGGATTTCTGCATAAATTGGTCATCAAATTTGATCTGATCTTCATCTAAGTCACACAATAGACAAACATAGTGTGCTTAAACTAATAACACACTAATTATTGTATTTTTCGTGTCTATATTGAATACATCATTTAAACATTCACAGTGTAGGTTGGGAAAAGTATGTGAACCCCTAGGCTAATGACTTCTCCAAAAGCTAATTGGAGTCATCAAACCTGGAGTCCAATGAGACGAGATTGGAGATGTTGGTTAGAGCTGCCTTGCCCGTGTGAACCATGCCTCGAACAAAAGAGATCTCAGAAGACCTAAGATTATGCAACTCAAAATTCTTAAAGCTTGAAAGGGTTACAAAAGTATCTCTAAAAGCCTTGATGTTCATCAGTCCACGGTAAGACAAATTGTCTATAAATGGAGAAAGTTCAGCACTGTTGCTATTCTCCCTAGGAGTGGCCGTCCTGCAAAGATGACTGCAAGAGCACAACGCTCAATGAGGTTAAGAAGAATCCTATAGTGTCAGCTAAAGACTTGCAGAAATCTTTGGAACATGCTAACATCTCTGTTGACGAGTCTAAGATGCTTAAAACACTAAACAAGAATGTTGTTCATGGGAGGACACAACGGAAGAAGCCGCTGCTGTCCCAAAAAACACGTCTGAAGTTTGCAAAAGTGCACCTGGATGTTCCACAGCACTACTTGTAAAGTATTCTGTGGACAGATGAAACTACAGTTGAGTTGTTTGGAAGGAACACACAACACTATGTGTGGAGAATAAAAGGCACAGCACACCAACATCAAAACATCATCCCAACTATAAAGTATGGTGCAGGGAGCATCATGGTTTGGGGCTGCTTTGCCTCAGGGCCTGGACAGCTTGCTATCATTGACAGAAAAATGATTTCCCAAGTTTATCAAGACCTTTTGCAGGAGACTGTTAGGCTATCTATCCGCCAACTGAAGCTCAACATAAGTTGGGTAATGCAACAATGACCCAAAATACAGAAGTAAATCAACAACAGAATGGCTTCAACAGAAGAAAATACCCCTTCTGGAGTGGCCCAGTCAGAGTCCTGACCTTTAACCCGATTTGAGATGCTGTGGCATGACCTCGAGAGCAGTTCACACCAGACAGCCCAAGAATATTGCTGAAAAACAGTTTTTTAAAGAGGAATGGTCCAAAATTCCTCTTGACCGATGTGCAGGTCTAATCCACAACTACAGAAAATGTTTGGTTGAGGTTATTGCTACCAAAGGAGGGTCAACCAGTTATTAAATCCAAAGGTTCATGTACCTTTTCCACTCTGTACTGTGAATGTTTACACACTGTGTTCAATAAAGACATGAAAACGTAAAACTGTTTTTGTTATTAGTTTAACCATACTGTGTATGTCAATTGTTGTGACCTAGATGAAGTTCAGGTCATTATTATGACCAATTTATTCAGAAATCCAGGTAAACCAAAGGGTTCACATAATTTTTCTTGCCACTGTACCTTTCATAATATTTCCCCTAATGTCGTGCCTTGTGCGTATTAGCCTACCTCCTCCTTCTCTATAGTTTCTTCATTCCTTCCTTCAACAGGTAAATTAAATATGTTTTGTTGTCCTTATCTTCATCATTGTAATGACATGCTTGAGTAATATAGGACTAGAATAAGATGCAGATGGCTATCACTTCTCTTCACGAAGATTGACTGGTTGTGTGTGTTTCGCCAATCATAATGGGACCCGTGTCATCCAAAAAGTTATACTTTTTACTCATCTGTCCATAGAACATTCTTCCAAGAGGTCTTGATGATCATCCAGGTGCTTCCAAGGTGCTTTTTGGCAAACTTCAGTCAACTTTTTGGATGAGACAGGTCCTGTTATATCTGGCTAAAACCTAACACTGCATTCGACAGTAAGAACCTCATACCAACGGTCAAGCATGGTGGTGGTAGTTTGATGGTTTGCTGCCTCAGGACCTGGACAACTTGCCTTTCATGCTTGAAAACCCACAAATGTCGCTGAGTTAAAGCAGTTCTGCATGCAAGAGTCAGCCAAAATTCCTCCACAGCGATGTGAGAGACTGATCAACAACTACAGGAAGCATTTGGTTGAAGTCATTGCAGCTAAAGGTGGCACAACCAGTGTAAGGGGGCAATGAGTTTTTCACATGGGAATTTGTTAATTAAATAAATAAAATAAGTATATATATATTTTTATTTGTTAACTCTGATGTTGGACGATTATGCCTGGCCCACCGTCGGCGTTCTAATTCACCCCATAGGTGTTCGACGCGGTTGAGGTCAGGGCTCTGCAGGCCAGTCAAGTTCTTCCACACCAATCTCGACAAACCATTTCTGTTTGAATCGCACTTTGTGCATGGGGGCATTGTTATGCTGAAACAGGAAAGGGCTTTCCCCACAAAGTTGGAAGCACAGAGTCTTTTAGAATGTCATTGTATGCTGTAGCGTTAAGATTTTCCTTCACTGGAACCTAGACCGAACCATGAAAAACAGCCCCAGACCGTTATTCCTTCACCAAACTTTACAGTTGGCATAGACAATTTTTATGTGCCACGCGCTTCAGCACTCGGCAGTCCCGTTCTGTGAGCTTGTGTGGCCTACCACTTCGCAGCTGAGCCGTTGTTGCTCCTAGATGTTTCCACTTCACAATAACAGCACTAGCAGGGCAGAAATTTTACAAATTGACTTGTTGGAAAGGTGGCATCCTATGACGATGCCATGTTGAAAGTCACTGAGCTCTTCAGTACAGGCCATTCTACTGCCAATGTTTGTCTATGGAGAGTGCATGGCTGTTTGCTCTATTTTATACACCTGTCAGCAATGGTTTGGCTGAAATAGCTGAATCCACTCATTTGAAGGGGTGTCCACATACTTTTGTGTAGTGTACACTCATTGTGAACTGCCCTCCATACTGAGATGCGCTATCTGTCCCCACCCTGAGCATTGATGATTGATCATGCAGATAGCAGAGGGTAGGCTGTGGTCCGTAGAGAAGCCAGATTTAGACATCGCATATAGTTTAACAGTTCTATTTCACGTCGTGCTGTTCATAGGAATTATTTATTATTTAGTAGTTTCTCAGTTATTTATACTGTGAAAAGGGAGTGGGTCTGGGTGGTTGATCTTGGTACCCCGGTCCCGCTATTCAACCCTAGCACAGACACACAGCCTAGCTTTCTCTTTTTACTACTGAATAGCCCCTTTCCTGGGAAAGGGGAGTGCACTGGTTTTCCCACAATTAGCTCTACTCTGTCCATAACTCCCTCTAACCAGCTTCCTGTAGATCTCCTCTTCAGAAAACTTGAATGAAAAGCCTGAGTCCTTAATGGCACCGTATTCCCTATAAAGTGCACAACATTTGACCAGAGCCCTATGGGGGTACGCTATATATAGAGTATAGAGTGCCATTTTAATTTGGGACGTAGGCAACGTGTACAGTAGGGTTGACTATAAACACATTTATGCCGTGTCACTATTCCCCTTTGATCCCAACACAGTCTTATCTGTGTGAGGGGAAATGCTACAGTACTGGGAGCTACATCCTTACCCAAGATGAGGGATTATTGGGCACACTGAGCATCACATTTTAAAATTGTCTTATGGCGTTGCAACCATCCACTGTCAATGATTTTGTTTTTCTTTTCATATGCTACATGTCCGTTGGAGACACATTCAATGTGTTTTCAATGTGAATTCTCTTCCCTTCAGGGGACCGGATTGTAAAGGTGAACAGAGAAAGTATCATTGGAAAGACGTACTCCCAAGTGATCGCTTTGATACAGAACAGGTAAGGGACTGCCTGCTTCTCTTATACATCACTCTCATGGAGTTTTACATGAAGGGGGGTTATTTTGAAACAATGCTAATAGGTTGCCGGAAACCTTACCAGGAAGTGCCTTATTAAAGTATTTATGGCTATGCACATTTCAGAAACCTTGTCTCGTTTCGGTGCTATCGAGATTAGATTAAGTGAAAATGAACAGCTTTTTGTTATTCTAATCATTCAAACTAAATATTTTACCATTTCCTTCTCTGGAAATTCAAAGGGTGCTATGTGGTGTCACTGAAATGCAATTTCTCAAGGCACTTTTTCAAATGTAGCTCTACCCATTTAACATTCCTTGGAAATTGGCACACAGACATTGTTGAGCAATCCATGTGCCCATGGCATATATAACTGTCAGTTCCCAATGATACTAAACCATTACCCTCCTACTCATGAACATACCTTAAAGCTAAGTCTAAACTAAACCTTTTTTTTTGTATAGTTTTTACATGAACTATGTTGATTGTGCACACTACTGCTCCAACTCATAAGTGGAATCTCTACTACTTTTGTCCGTCTCACAGCGACACCTCGTTGGAACTATGTGTGATGCCAAAAGATGAGGACATTTTGCAGTTGGTAAGTGCAATTAATTTAAGACCGTCCTCCTAACTTTGTGCTTGAATATCTTCCTTGATTATTGTTGACTAGAGAATTGAAGTCACTTGTGAAGGTTTATGGGAATCATGAATTGATCTTTGTTTGTGCCTAAAGTGGGATGGGTAGTTAATTTGTACTTTTTCTCACAAGGTAGTTGTTCCCATATCCTAGTTCTGGACAATGTACAGAATAGGGATTGTTAACCAGTTAAATGTAATCTACGTAATCCCCGAAAGTAATTATTTATCATGAGAGGGCCATAAACAATAATTAGTAATGCTGCATAATGCTGCATAAAAATAGTTATACAGTTTGAGTCGGAAATTTACATACACTTAGGTTGGAGTCATTAAAACTCGTTTTTAAACCACTCCACAAATTTCTTGTTAACAAACTATAGTTTTGGCAAGTCGGTTAGGACATCTACTTTGTGCATGACACAAGTCATTTTTCCAACAATTGTTTACAGACACATTATTGCACTTATAATTCACTGTATCACATTTCCAGTGGGTCAGAAGTTTACATACACTAAGTTGACTGTGCCATTAAACAGCTTGGAAAATTCCAGGAAATGATGTCATGGCTTTAGAAGCTTCTGATAGGCTAATTGACATAATTTGAGTCAATAGGAGGTGTACCTGTGGATGTATTTCAAGGCCTACCTTCAAACTCAGTGCCTCTTTGCTTGACATCATGGGGAAATCAGCCAAGACGCCAGAAAAGTAATTGTAGACCTCCACAAGTCGGGTTCATCCTTGGGAGCAATTTCCAAACGCCTGAAGGTACCACTTCCATCTGTACAAACAATAGTACGCAAGTATGAACACCATGAGACCACGCAGCCGTCATACTGCTCAGGAAGGAGACGCGTTCTGTCTCCTAGAGATGAACGTACTTTGGTGCGAATCAATCCCAGAACAACAGCAAAGGACCTTGTGAAGATGCTGGAGGAAAATATCCACAGTAAAACGAGTCCTATATCGACATAACCTGAAAGGCCGCTCAGCAAGGAAGAAGCCACTGCTCCAAAACCGCCATTAAAAAAAGCTAGACTACGGTTTGCAACTGCACATGGGGACAAAGATTGTACTTTTTGGAGAAATGTTCTCTGGTCTGATGAAAGAAAAATAGAACTGTTTGGCCATAATGACCATCGTTATGTTTGGAGGAAAAAGGGGAAGGCTTGCAATCCGAAGAACACCATCCTAACCGTGAAGCACGGGGGTGGCAGCATCATGTTGTGGGGTGCTTTGCTTCAGGAAGGACTGGTGCACTTCACAAAATAGATGGCATCATGAGGAGGACAATTATGTGGATATATTGAAGCAACATCTCAAGACATCAGTCAGGAAGTTAAAGCTTGGTCGCCAATGGGTCTTGCAAATGGACAATGACCCAAAGCATACTTCCAAAGTTGTGGCAAAATGGCTTAAGGACAACAAATTCAAGGTATTAGTGGCCATCATAAAGCCCTGACCTCAATCCCATAGAAAATTGGTGGGCAGAACTGAAAAACGTTTGACCCAAGTTAAACAATTTAAAGGCAATGCTACCAAATACTAATTGACTGTATGTAAACTTCTGACCCACTGGGAATGTGATGAAAGAAATCAAATCCGAAATTAGTCATTCTCTCTACTATTATTCTGACATTTCACATTCTTAAAATAACTGACTAAGACAGGGAATTTTTACTAGGATACAATTTCAGGAATTGTGAAAAACTGAGTTTAAATGTTTTTCGCTAAGGTGTATGTACATTTCTGACTTCAACTGTAATTGATCATGTGTAGTCACTTGTGATGACACAAGCTCAGGGACACAGTACAAATATGTTGAAAATATGAAATATTTTGACATATTTCATATTCAACAAAGCTATATGAACTAGGCTTGAAATGACTTCTTAATATAGTATAGTCAAATTATAAAACAACTAAGATTTCACCTTCCTTAACTGTGAAATACATATTTCTATGTTTAGTGTTAGAGGAAATGTGCAAACTTTTTAAAGGTCTCTCTTGATCAAAATGTCTGCCTCCATCACTGTGAACGTCTCAGAGCTCTAGCTTGGCTTCCTGAACTCGTTAGGAACTCACCTTTAATGTTTTTTTGTATAAAATCTGAATTATTTTTGATGAATGGCTATAAATCGATCTCTTTTAAAAACTTTTACCCCTTTTTCTCCCAATTTCGTTGTTTCCAATTGGTAGTTAGTCTTGTCTCGTCGGTGCAACTCCCGTACAATGCATCCTCCGAAACACGACCCAACCAAGCCGCATTGCTTCTTGACACAATGCCCGCTTAACCCGGAAGCCAGCCACACCAATGTGTCGGAGGAAACGCTCTACACCTGGCGACCGAGTCAGCGTGCAGGCGCCTGGCCCGCCACAGGAGTCACTGGAGCGATATGTGACAAGGACATCCCTGCTGGCCAAACCCTTCCCTAACCCGGACGATGCTGGACCAATTGTGCGCCTCCCCATGGGTTTCCCGGTCGCGGCCGGCTGCCACAGTGCCTGGACTCGAACCAGGATCTCTAGGAACTGCGATGCTGTGCCTTAGAACACTGCCCTACTCGGGAGGCTATAAATCGATCTCAGAATGTGCTACAGTGATATATGATGTAAGGATTGCAGGCTTGTGCTTTGTCAGTGGCCATGACGTAGGGTTCAGGCAGGAGTTGATGGACAGTCGGAATGGCGAATGAAATGGTAGGAGGGACATCCCAGCTTCAAGTGGTTTCAGATTTCACATCCTAAGTCACACAGGCTCAGAAAATATACTACTGTGTCCGTGGGAACCAGGGCTATTGCTCAAGCCATTCCGATCTACGGTGTCCACAGATCGATTTGAAAATGTCCTGTACCAGAACCCCCTAAACAGGACGTTAGATCTAAGAGAAATGTAGCATCATATAATATTCACTCCCATAATACTACTGTCCCCCTTGGGTTAACGGCACTCAGAGCATTTCCTCCCCATAAATAGACACCACGCACTGGGCTCTCTGTGCAGGGCTTAGCATGCAGGGCTCTTCTTCCCCCTGCCATGGACAGAGGGAAGAGGAGTCATAATTTTTGCCTGGATTTCTGTATAAGCACTTTGTAACTGCTGCTGCTGATTTAAAAAGTGCTTTATAGATACATTTGATTGATTTGATCGTTCACTCAACATTGTTTTGAACATTAAGGTTTTCATGCACGGTCCCTCAGGTTATCTCAAACTCCAGTCCATTTCTCATGGATTACTGACCAGCGGTGGACTGTTGACAGCCGGTGAAGAGTATTGGCTGTGGGCTTGAAAGTGTGTTTGTGTGTGCAGGAAGAGGGCTGAGTAGTAGTGGCCCAGATGGAAAGAACTGCAGAGTGAAAGTGAAGGTTGAGCCAAGTAGCGTGGAACGAAAGAGTGATAGAAAAGAGGACAGAGAGCTTTAAGGACCAGAAGACGAGAGCCTCTGTGGTGCCAGCCTGGCAGGGCCGCTCGCTCCACCTACCCATATTCCTGCCCGGCTCAGTGATCTGCACAGCAAACCAACGCCACCCGTCAGGGTCCAGAGCCCAGCAGACGATAACGCTATGCCAGACCACACCACCCCACAACCACAGTCACATCCTGTTATTCACTTCCACTGGTTCTCTCATCTGGAGTAAGGAACTGAACCGACTCCAGCCCCTAGTGTGATGCTAAATTCCACGCATAGCTAGATGGCTAGGCCACAGCTTGCCAAAGCCACACAAACATCTTTTGACATTTAGGAATGTGTCGGAGCACTGTTGAAGCCTGAGGTTATTCTCAGTAAATAAAATGGGCAATACACAGCCATTAGTGTTAGAAATTGATTTGTGATCTGGAAGGTGGTTGGTTATACCTCAGCAAGATTGCATTTCTAGGGGGGGGTTCACTTATCCAAATAGGGTAATTTGACTTTTAATACATTTTCAGAGTTCTTTTATTTACTGTGTGTAAATAAAGATGGGAAAAAGTTAGATTTGATGTGTTTTCATTTCAGGCTGTAAGGGAACAAAAGGTAAACATTTTGAAAGGGGGTGGTGACTTTCTTATAACCACTGTAAGAGAGGGATACCGAGGTAGAGGCAGCTAGTGAACAGCAGCAGCGGTAGGCAGTTAGATTACCCCTGGCTTATGACTACTATCAGGCAGCGTTGGTGAGAGGAGGCAGTTATGTGGGTGAGAGGCAGACTGGCTCCTGGTCCTCAGGTGGCAGAGGGACAAGCAGGTGGCAGCGCAAACGTGACTGTGACTTTTCTCCTATCCGTTCCTGCTCCCGTCGTCTTTTTTCGCTGTTCTTCTCTTGCCCTCTGCCTTTCTGTGGTGCATTCATTCAGCGACCGTAGCCATGACAGCTCCAGCCTCTGTTTCTCTATTGCACATCTTTACTCCTCTTTCTCCCCTCTCCTTCTTCTCTCCTCCTGTCTGCCTCTAACCTGTCGGCTGGCAGTTTTCCAGGGATATCACTGCTCTGGTAAGAAGGGAAACTTACGAACTCCTTGTTTTTCTTTTTTGTATGTCATTTCTTCCCATGTGTCAATGTGGTTTCAGACCTTTTTTAAAGCTGGTATCAACAGTGTAATGATTGTCAATAAGTGTAATATTTTTGTGCCTTTCCTTAGCTAAAACCGTGTCATCTCTACCTAATTTTGTATTGTGTCAATAGAACCTTGTACCTTTTTAATCCCTGGTGAATTTTCTATTACAAAAGGGGTCTCTGCACACAAAGTTAGAGAACCCCTGTTTTAGAGCATGCTAAATATCGACAGGAAAGGTGTTGTCGTTTCCCCATTCAAATTCCTATGTCTCCCGCTCTCTGCTCACATCAGAGAGAAAAGCTTGTAAGTTAAGCTCTGAGTCAGTAATAATATAAAATATGCCATTTATCAGACACTTTTATCCAATGCAACTTAGTCATGCATGCATATATTTTAAATATGAGTGGTCCCAGGAATCAAACCCACTATCCTGGCGTAGCAAGCGCCAAAGCGCTTTGATCTACCAGCTGAGCTACAGATGACCAGAACATTTTTTTTTTTTGACAGCATCACTTGACTTATGCAAATCTGGAGTTAGGGGCGGGGGCAGCAGACATGCTGGAGTCACTGTATAAACGTAACCCGACACCACAGATAGAGCACTCATCGATTTAAAGTCCAGCTCTTGCTTTCCCTTCAGTGAATTCTCACACTACAAGGATGGGGAGATACATTAAATACCTGAGTCAATACACATCTCTGAACTGAGGACTTTTTGTAGATTGAAATCCAGCTCTTACCAGGCTTTATCCTGGGCCCTGGTGTCGGGCCTGCTTTTTTTCCTCTCACTCTCCCCTTTTTCGCTCTCTCCTTGACACATCTGTTGCTTTTTCCGGCGCTTTCCGTTGGAAGAGGTCATCTGACCCAAACACACGCTCCCAGTGTCTCTTCAGGATTCAGGCTCCGCCGGGGTGGGGAAGGGCTGGTTGTTGACTTTGGCCAAGAGAGCAATACTGTGTTATCTTTTAGTCAAATGTCTTTGATGGTTTTTATAACATGTACATACAGTCTGTGTGTTCAATTGTTTATCTGTCATTTACTGTGTACTGAAATTTATCGTCCTTACAAAATAATTTGGAGGAGTATATGGGTCATGTTTTTCTTTGCCATTCATCATATGCTTTTTTTCTGGTCATTGTGCTGTAGCGTAGCTGTTTCTTTATGGGCATGGCGGAAAACTTAAGCAGTACCCAGAGGATCGCTTCAGTTTGGTGCAATGGCACACTACAAAGGTTTTATGTGACCTATTTTTGTCCTATACAGTTGAAGAGACATAATGTCCCATAATCTCTTGCAGGCCTATTCCCAAGATGCATACCTCAAAGGGAACGAGGCATACAGCGGAAACGCCCTGCACATCCCGGAGCCTCCTCCCATATGCTACCCGAGGATAGAGCCTAAAGCCCCAGGGATGGCCCAGGCCCTGGACCTATCCCCCTCCACAGAGGCCTCCCGGAGCGGCAGGCCGGCACAGGCAGGGACAGGGAGACAGGGTACCTCCACGGCAGGCCACACAGACATGGGCTACCGGTTGGAGATCCCTGTACCCCCTTCTCCTCCCCCGCAGTCCCCTAAAACCCAGACGGTGGTTTGTGTGTGCAACGAGAGTGTGAGGACAGTGGTGGTGCCGCCTGACCCAGTAGCGGATCGGGGGCCCCGTTGTGTGTCTCGGGCTGGCCCCAGCCATAGGACCGATGAGAACCGTTTCGGAAGTCCCCTGGGCCTCTCAACCAGGCCTAGAATCCTCGTGACCCCTGGCCCCCCTGGAGGGTCACAGCTACAGTATACCCCCATCCCCACCCGGCCCACAGAGTCCTCAGTCTTCTCCCTCTCTGGCTCTAGGCCTTCCCCAATCTACCCTGACAAACACCACCTCACCCCTTCCCCGCAAACCACGGTGGCCGACACCTTACCCTCCCCCACCATGCCCAACCACTACACCCCCTCACCCTCCTCCCCTGCCACGTCCACCTCCCCTCACCAGAACATCGACTGGCGCAACTACACCACCTACAAGGACTACATCGACGCCAAGCGGCTGCACACCTATGGCTGCCGCACCATCCAGGAGCGTCTAGACAGCCTGCGGGCGGCGGCCAACCCCAATGCCGCTTACGCACTGCAGCCTGGCCCTCCCAGTGCCAGCGCCTCCTCCCAGCGAGGCCTCGGGGGGTCCCAGATTAGACGCAGGAGCACGTCCCACGACCGGGGATCCTACCAGGGGGCCACTGTGGCTCCATTGCGCAGTGCCTCCCAGGAGAGGCTAGGTGGGGGAGGGCCTGAGAGGACAGCCATGCCCAGGGACTGGCCCCGGAGTGCCTCCCAGGATGCCCTACCCTCCTCAGCCCTCATGGGAGTGGCCAAGCCCCGGGCACGCTCCTGCGACTACCTGGGCCGGCAGGGCGAGCCAGCGGCAATGGTATCTACAGAGAGGGGAGTGGGAGGGTACAGCAGGGCAGAGCTGGAGGATAGCCTGCTACTATACAGGGGTGAGGAGGCCAGAGCCAGCAGACACGGGGCAGTGCTGAAACAACTACCCCAGCCTCACAGGACCAGCCTTACAGGCATGCCCACCGCTGCCCCTATGTTCACTAAAGGTACGATGGAGCCGTTGCTCCCCTCTAGGACAGACAGCCTTGCACAGACAGCCCTCAGTAGGCCCTCGCGGTTGCCTGTTAAAAACTCCACCTCGGATCCTTCGCCACTCTCCTTACCTTCTACCCGGGGCCCCGGGAACAGCAGTGCTATGGACCTGCTCAAAGACCAAAGAGCCGTGGTGGTGGGTAACCACCTGGGATACTCTTCCTCGCCCCTGCAGCAGCTACAGCTCCGGGGGCGTGCAGACAGCCTGAGGGAGGAGAGCGGGAGGGATGTGGGGCTGGGTGCCAGGTCCTCCTCCTGCTCCGGCCCCTCCAAAGTCCCTGTTCAGAGACAGCAGGCCATCTCTTCCTCTACCTCCACTTCCTCCTCCACTGTTAACAGTACTGTGACCCTCAGGTCAAAGGTCCCCGCCCTGGTGCGGACTAGCGGGAAGCCGTTGGAGGGCGTAGAAGGGCCGGACGCCACAGTGGTGGTCCTGAGAAGGGATAAGAACTCGGGACCCCAGCCCATCCGCCACCCCTCCTACATCCTGGCTGTAAACGACACCGACTTGGAGACTCCAATGGAAGTGGGGACTCTAGCAGCTAAGAGGGGATCGGGGGGCTGGCTATGCAACGACATCCAGCGAGACGTGACCATGAGAAGGCTGGGAGAGCAGCACAAGGCCTCGTGCGCCAGCAACCTGGACGACTCGCTTGACTCCATCCCCTTCATCGGTAAGGAACACGTTTCTGTTCTCACTCTCTCGACTCCTTTGTTACCATAGCAACTCCTTACATAGAGAGAAAGTCCTGGGAAGGGGTTTGTGTCAAGCATCAACTTTAATTAGGTAACACATTTATAACACACTGTAACTCTTAGTATCAGGAGTTCCTGTTGCTCTGGTTTCGGCTTGCTTGAGGAGAGCGAGGGAGAATGTGTTTTGTGTGGGCGTGTGTAGACCGATTCGCTTAATGTGCCTGGTAGAGAATGTAATATCTCTTGGGTGGGGAGGTTATACAAGGGTTTTGATGTTATCAGTTTCTGCCCTCAAGTCTTAACAGGTGGAAATTGTCATGCATAAAAAGTCCTGATGCTCAGACTAGCTGCTGTCAGAAATGTCCTCAACATCACTCAAGCAGGTTAATGTTTGTCATGAATCTTGCCCTGGATGCAGAACTGAGCATTTTCTTCTAGATAGGCCAGCTGCAAAGTCACAATTTGGCTATAATATTTAGAAAAAATGTATGAAAACAACAATGAGCTTTTTTGTCTTCATTTAAGGTTAGGGTTAGGCATTAAGGTTAGCACTGTGGTTAGGGTTAAGTTAAAAATAATATTGAATGACTGTGGCTGTGCCAGTTAGTGACTACTCTGCAGAACTGCCTCCATGCCAAAAGATGCCAACCTGCATCTCTCAATGTCAACATAGCTAATATGGTGAGTTGTCAGTTATTGCTCTAGTGCAACTTCTTTACGCTGTAAAAATGGTTTCCTTGGTGCTATACAGTGAAAGAGTTTGGATAGAGTATATCACCAATGTACGTATTGATAGATGTAGTTGGCCTATAACAGCTTTCGGTGGCAGGGGTTTATTGGCTGTTTGAACAGAGCTGGATTTGTTGTTGAGGTATGTCGTAATGCTTGGTCAGGACAGGACAAGTCTATGTGAAATGGGGAAATTGAATAACGTGCATTACATTTTTATTTTGATATTATTAGTATTGATACATTACCATTTTAATTTAGCAGATATGTTGAAAGTGTTGGTCAGCTAGGTATATCCCCGTGTTAAGTTCTATGCCTTAACAAAACATCTAACAAAAGAAGAGTACATTCATCGTTGCAAGTATGCTTAAATACACCAATAGCAACAAATACCCTGTCTTCATTTAAAAAAGTAGCCGTTACTCAGTCCAACAATTACCATTCAAACCAACTGTCCAACAACTGCTGTGCATTGTGTGTCTGGCAGATTAGTACTTTTTTACTGAGAACAAGACAGAACATACTATATGGTTCAGTACATGCAAATGTCCCGTTCCTGCTTGTGGTTTCCTAGAGCAAATGTGTTTCAAATGCATTGCGCTGATGTTAGGAGTATCTTAAGCGTTTGCAATTAGGACTGCGCTTTTCAACTGTCAGATCGGAATGGAACTCTTAATTTATCTGTTGTTTTTTTGGTAGACTTATTATCATGTATTTGATGGTGTGGGTTTTTTAAGTTAGATTTGATGCGCTCTGAGTTTACGTGCCAATAGTTTCATTGACATGACATGAGCCATCATCCACCAATCAGGGCACCTTTTACTCAGACACCAGTGGCCTGGAACCCACATGGGTTAATAATATCCTCTTACACACACACACACCCCTTTGCATACTCTCTCCCACACACACCTACACACAATCAAACACTCACAGCACCTCATAAGCTTCAGTCTGCTTCATACATAAATCAGCAGCTTACCTGTGTAGTGGTCGCATGCTACGAACCATCAAACAGGCAAAGCATCAATACAGGGCTAAGATTGAATCATACTACACCGGCTCCGACACTTGTCAGATGTGGCAGGGCTTGCAAACTATTACAGCCTACAAAGGGAAGCACAGCCGCGAGCTGCCCAGTGACACGAGCCTACCAGACGAGCTAAATCACTTCTATTCTCGCTTCGAGGCAAGCAACACTGAGGCATTCATGAGAGCATCAGCTGTTCCGGACGACTGTGTGATCACGCTCTCCGTAGCCGACGTGAGTTAGACCTTTAAACAGGTCAACATTCACAAGGCTGCGGGGCCAGATGGATTACCAGGACGTGTGCTCCGGGCATGTGCTGACCAACTGGCAGGTGTCTTCACTGACATTTTCAACATGTTCCTGATTGAGTCTGTAATACCAACATGTTTCAAGCAGACCACCATAGTCCCTGTGCCCAAGAACACAAAGGCAACCTGCCTAAATGACTACAGACCCGTAGCACTCACGTCTGTAGCCATGAAGTGCTTTGAAAGGCTGGTAATGGCTCACATCAACACCATTATTCCAGAAACCTTAGACCCACTCCAATTTGCATACCGCCCAAACAGATCCACAGATGATGCAATCTCTATTGCACTCCACACTGCCCTTTCCCACCTGGACAAAAGGAACACTTATGTGAGAATGCTATTCATTGACTACAGCTCAGCGTTCAACACCATAGTACCCTCAAAGATCATCACTAAGCTAAGGAACCTGGGACTAAACACCTCCCTCTGCAACTGGATCCTGGATTTCCTGACGGGCCGCCCCCAGGTGGTGGGGGTAGGTAGCAACACATCTGCCACGCTGATCCTCAACACTGGAGCTCCCCAGGGGTGCGTGCTCATTCCCCTCCTGTACTCCCTGTTCACCCACGACTGCATGGCCAGGCACGACTCCAACACCAACATTAAGTTCGCTGACGACACAACAGGGGTAGGCCTGATCACCGACAACAACGAGACAGCCTATAGGGAGGAGGTCAGAGACCTGGCCGGGTGGTATCAGAATAGCAACCTATCCCTCAACGTAACCAAGACTAAGGAGATGATTGTGGACTACAGGAAAAGGAACACCAAGCACATCCCCATTCTCATCAACGGTGCTGTAGTGGAGCAGGTTGAGAGCTTCAAATTCCTTGGTGTCCACATCAACAACAAATTAGAATGGTCCAAACACACCAAGACAGTCGTGTAAAGGGCACGACAAACCCTATTCCCCCTCAGGAAACTAAAAAGATTTGGCATGGGTCCTGAGATCCTCAAAAGGTTTTACAGCTGCAACATCGAGAGCATCCTGACCGGTTGCATCACTGCCTGGTACGGCAATTGCTCGGCCTCCGACCGCAAGGCACTTCAGAGGGTAGTGCGTACAGCCCAGTACATCACTGGGGCAAAGCTGCGTGCCATCCAGGACCTCTACACCAGGCGGTGTCAGAGGAAAGCCCTGAAAATTGTCAAAGACCCCAGCCACCCCAGTCGTAGACTGTTCTCTCTACTACCGCATGGCAAGCGGTACCGGAGTGCCAAGTCTAGGACAAAAAGGCTTCTCAACAGTTTTTACCCCCAAGCCATAAGACTCCTGAACAGGTAACCAAATGGTTACCCGGACTATTTGTATTGTGTGCCCCCCCCCCAACCCTTATTTTACGCTGCTGCTACTCTCTGTTTATCTTATATGCATAGTCACTTTAACTATACTTTCATGTACATACTACCTCAATTGGGCCGACCAACCAGTGCTCCCACACATTGGCTAACCGGGCTATCTGCATTGTGTCCCACCACCCGCCAATCCCTCTTTTTACGCTACTGCTACTCTCTGTTCATCATATATGCATAGTCACTTTAACCATATCTACATGTACATACTACCTCAATAAGCCTGACTAACCGGTGTCTGTATATAGCCTTGCTACTCTTATTTTCAAATGTCTTTTTACTGTTTTATTTCTTTACTTACCTACACACACACACCCCTTTTCTTTCTTTCGCGCTATTGGTTAGAGCCTGTAAGTAAGCATTTCACTGTAAGGTCTACACCTGTTGTATTCGGCGCACGTGACAAATAAACTTTGATTTGATATTTAAGCAATAAGGCCCGTGGGGGTGTGGGGTATGGTCAATATACCACGGCGAAAAGCTGTTCTTACGCACAACGCAATGCGGAGTGCCTGGATACAGCCCTTAGCCGTGGTATATTGGCCATATACCACAAACCCCCGAGGTGCCTTGTTGCTATTATAAACTGGTTACCAACATAATTATAGCAGTAAAAAGAAATGTTTTGTCATACCCGTGGTCTGATATACCACGGCTTTGAGCCAATCAGCCTTCAAGGCTCGAACCACCCAGTTTATAATGTATAGTATTAGCTGAGCAACAATGTTTGCGCCATCACTCACAGCCGTAATGCTCTGTTTTGGGTAGTCTTACATTTCGACAGCTGTTCCATTTTAAACTTGATGGCTTGAACTGACAACACGAGGCGTTTCAAGTACATGTGTCGAACAACGCTGTTTGTTGCTGTTTTCACAAACACATGAAATAGGGAACATCTGTCCCGATTTGGCAGCCGTATCATGGGAACGATCTGTGAGGTTATGTTGGGGAATTTCACTGTAACAATCTCTGCAGCCGAAGAAACAGGTCAGATGTTTCATGTTAATGTGCACTATTAAATGTGAAATGTTTTGCTTAGGCACACATAGGAATGTAAGCTTTCGCATTACTCGGGTCTATGTTTTATTTTCCTTCTAATAAAATATTTGGCTGACATATTGGCTGATTGTACTCTGGTTTGGGTTGAACCAGTTAACAAAGAGTTATACAAGAATATTATACGGATGATACAGATACATCTGTGAAGCACTTTGTTTTTGACGGCAGGTAGCCTAGTGGTTAAGAGCATTGGGCCAACAACGAAAAGGTCTCTGGTTCGAATCCCCGCACCAACTAAGTGAAAAAATCTGTCTGTGCCCTTGAGCAAGGCTCTTAACCCTAAATCTACCTTAAGTCGCTCTGGATAAGAACGTCTGCTAAATTATGCAAATGTACAAATGCATTATAATTAAATGCTTTTGGTAGTGATACATTTCTGTGTGCCCTGCTAGTATTCATGGCACTCTCCTTATCATTGCCAGACACTTCCATCCTGTACCTTGCGTCACCGGCTGCCTGGGACAGTTTGGCAAAGGCAGGGTTACTCACTGTGCTCGGTAACGTTATGACTTGCCTGGGTGTAGCCTGCACCTTGGTTATATCTGCTTACCTGATCAGACTGACAACGGTGATGAAACGGCAGCTCACTTTCCCTTCCTGTCTGTTTGTTGATTGTGGCAGGTGTGGACTGGGTTATCTCTTGTGGCCATGCTGACTCCATGAATAAGCCTGGCTGTCTCTGAATGTGTCATGTTGTCTCATAACCAGACTTTGTGTGTTTAGCTGTGTATGCCTATATTTCACCATCATGGCATTTGTGTTTTATTGCAGTCTGTAAATTAGCCTCAAACGGAGATAGCATAGACTGGTTCAGAATGAGTTTCACTCAGTCCTGAGACTGTCTTTGTGCCACAGTAGACTTAATTAGAGTGATGTTAAGTATCAGACAGCCTACTTTTACTGGGATTTATAATTTAGCTATTTTCACTCAATGTTTTTTGGGAGTAGAACAGGAATAGTGTCTACCCTTGTTTAACTTTGGTTTTCCTCACTTCGTTTCCAGATGAGCCGTCCAGTCCAAGTATTGATCATGACACCAGTCACATTCCCGCTTCAGCTGTGATATCTGTTACTCCAATCGTCGCCACCATCCCACCCAGCCCTACCTCTCCATCTCCTCTTATTCGACGACAGCGGTCACATGACCACGGTAAGGTTAACCCCTTTTTTAACTAACTGTGCAGCTACTGGCAGCAACAATATATATGCATGCTTTAAGAATAGTGTGTTAGAATGAGTTGATGGCTGAATTTGAATACTTGATCCACAAACAAGCTTGGGACACTTACAGCCTTGAGCTAGGACATTCCTATTGAAAGTTTGTTCTTCTTTTTAAAGATTCTCTTCGACTCACAACTATTGAATCGGATTCTGGTACCAAAACGGAGCGGTCCAAATCCTACGATGAGGGTCTGGATAACTACAGGGAAGGGTGAGTGTAATTTGGTCTAAAACGGTGGGCCAGTGCAATGTTATGTATAGTCTACACCCCCTTTGTAACACAATACATTGTGAAGAAAAATAAAGGGGGATTCAAATTGTTTTTTTGTTTTTTTTGTAATTGTCAACGATCTACACAACACTCTGTCAGTGCAAGAAGAATTCTAACATTTTGTAAAGATGAATGAAAAATAAAACCCTTGATTAGATAAGTATTCACCCACCTGAGTCAATACATGTTAGAATCAGCTTTGGCAGCGAATACAGCTGTGAGTCTTCTTGGGTAAGTCTCATAAGAGCTTTTCACACCTGTATTGTGCAATATTTGCCCATTTTATTATTTTCAAAATTCTTCTGTCGAGGTGTTGGGGATCATGACTAGACAGTAATAATCATTTCTTGCCGTAGAATTTCAAGCAGATTTAAGTCAAAATTGTAACTTGGCCACTCAGGAACATTCACTGTCTTGGTAAGCAACTCCAGTGTTGATTTGGCTTTGTGTTGTAGGTTATTGTCTTGCTGAAAGGTGAATTCCTTTCTCACTGTCTGGTGTAAAACAGACTGAAGCAGGTTGTCCTCCAGGATTTTGCCTGTGCTAAGCTCCGTTTCTTTTCGTCTTGAAAACTCCCCAGTCTTTGCCTATGTCAAGCATACCCATACCATGATGCAGCCACCACCATGCTTGAAAATAAGGAGGCATGTGTTGTTTTGGAGTTGCCCCAAACATAAGGCTTTGCGTTTAGGCCAAAAAGTGTGTTCCTTTGCCGAGTCACTACAATGTTGATGATCCATCCTCAGTTTTCTCCCATCACAGCTATTGAACTCTGTAGCTGTTTTAAAATCACCAATGGCTTCATAGTGACATCCCTAAGCAGTTTCATTCCTGTCCTGCAGCTCAGTTAAGGACAACTTCATCTTTGATGTGTCTGGGTGGTTTAATACGTAATCCACGGCATAATTATTAACTTGACCATGCTCAAAGATGTATTCAATCTATGATTTGTTATTGTTACCCATCTACTGATCACTGCCCAACTTTATGAGGCTTTTGAAAAGCTCCCTGGTCTTTGTAGTGGAATCTGTTCTTGAAGTAGTACTTGACTGAGGGACCTTACAGATGTTGTATGTGTGAGGGACAGAGGAATGTTTCATGAGCTGAAATAAAATATCCCAGAAATATTCCATATGCTCACAAAGCTTATTTCTCTCAAATTTTGGCCACACATTTGTTTACATCCATGTTAGTGAGCTTTTCTCTTTTTCCAATATAATTCATCCACCTGACAGGTGTGGCATATCAAGAAGCTGATTAAACCGTATGATCATTACACAGGTGTACCTTGTGCTGGAGACAGTAAAAGGACACTCTTAAATGTGCAGTTTTGTCACACAACACAATTCCACAGATGTCTCAAAATTTGAGTGAGCATGCAATTGGCATCCTGACTGCAGGAATGTTCACCAGAGCTGTTGCCAGAGAATTTAATGTTCATTTCTCCACTATAAGCCGCATCTGTCGTTACAGAGGATTTGGTAGTACATCCAACTGGCCTCACAACCGTAGACCATGTGTATGGGGTTGTGTGGGTGAGCGGTTTGCTTATGTCAACGTTGTGAACAGAGTGCCCCATGGTGGCGGTGGGGTTATGGTATTGGCGGGTATAAGCTATGGACAACGAACACAATTGAATTTTATTGATGGCAATTTGAATGCACAGAGATACCGTGACGAGATCCTGAGGCCTTTGTCGTGCCATTCATCCACCGCCTCACCTCATGTTTCAGCATGATAATGCACGGCCCCATGTCGCAAGGATCTGTACACAATTCCTGGAAGCTGAAAATGGCCTGCATAGTCACCAGATATGTCACCCATTGGAGCATGTTTGGGATGCTCTGGATTGACGTGTATGACAGCGTGTTCCAGTTCCCCCCCCCCAAATATCCAGAAACTTCGCACAGCCAATGAAAAGGAGTGGGACTACATTCCACAGGCCACAATCAACAGCCTGATCAACTCTATTTGAAGGAGGTGTCGCGCTGCACGAGGCAAATGGTGGTCACACCAGATACTGGCTGGATTTCTGATCCACGCCCCCACCCCTTTTTTTTTAAGGTATCTGTGACCAACAGATGCATATATGTTTTCAGTCATGTGAAATCCATAGATTAGGGCCTAATGAATTTATTTCAGTTGACTGATTTCCTTATATGAACTGTAACTCAGTAAAATCTTTCAAATATAACTTGTGATTTGTTAAGCCGAGATGTACTTCTGAACAAATGTAGGGGGTGAATACTTATGCAACGACTATATTTTAGTTATAAATAATTCGTTAATTTGGAGAAAGAAATTGTAATTTTCTTTTCACTTTGACGCTATGGAGTATTTTGTGTAGGTCAATGACAAAAAATAGCAATTAAATCTATTTCAATCCCACTTTGTAACGCAACAAAATGTGAAGGGGGTGTATAATTTCTATAGGCACTGTACATTTTAGTCATTTTCGTTAGACTAACTTGTGATTAATCTTTCTATTTTCATATTTCTATGTTCCTTGTAGGAGGCAAATACCTGGTCTAAAGGGCCTTAGGAAGGTGAGTCCAACCTCAACACAGTAATATCAATATTAGGTTACATTTGGATAGTCCAGATTTTCCATTTGTAGATGCTCTATAGAGGGTCATACTATCAACAACTGCTTGCTAAGGATACACTTGGGTTAAGAATAAGGGTTAGGGTTGGTGCTAGGGTTACTGTATAGTTAGTTGAAATGTTACTGATAGTCTGTAGAGCATCTACAGATGTACTATCCAGATAAAATATTACCCAATATCAGCCCACATAACAACAAACTGTAATAGGGAGTATGGACGAACCCTCTGGTCACTTTCCACAGAAATGATGTGCCTACTGGCTATCAGACTTGACTGCATCATTATAGTTTGTTTTACCTGCATATCCTGCCCAGAGGTTCACAGCCTGAAGATAAGAGTCACTCCTCTGAACTGTTAGCATTGATGTTAGTCAGTAGCGGTTGTAAAATGGATAATGAGTGAGACTATAAAACCAAATGAGCTCTAAAGACCCAGTCTGGATGCCAACCTCGCTATTTCTGTCTGTCTGCTCACTGGAATGGAGCATAATGTCAGATTCTGGGGCCATATAATAGAAGTCAGGCAAGGGTCATCCAATCAGCGAACTGTCCATTGGAGGGACTCCACATGATCCGTCCTCATTATCCAGCTTGCTGTCTGGCCCCAGCAGCAGACTGTCTGGCCCCCAGAGGCAGACTGTCTGGCCCCCAGAGGCAGACTGTCTGGCCCCCAGAGGCAGACTGTCTGGCCCCCAGAGGCAGACTGTCTGGCCCCCAGAGGCAGACTGTCTGGCCCCCAGAGGCAGACTGTCTGGCCCCCAGAGGCAGACTGTCTGGCCCCCAGAGGCAGACTGTCTGGCCCCCAGAGGCAGACTGTCTGGCCCCCAGAGGCAGACTGTCTGGCCCCCAGAGGCAGACTGTCTGGCCCCCAGAGGCAGACTGATTAGCAGCTTACAAAGCCAAGCACTGTACACCATGTTGCAGTATTGTGTATGTATGAGATTGTAGAGGTAACTCGTGTGTTTGTTGTGTTAAAGGCGACGGTGGACAGGTCTTCAGAAGATTCTGGATCCAGGAGAGATTCCTCATCAGATATCTTCAGTGATGCTTCCAAGGAGGGCATGCTCCACTTCCGACAGATCAACACGGACAAGAGCAAGGTGTGTGTACAGTGCTATCCACACTCCACACACAAAGGGGGTCAAGGCAGTCAGTTATCTTACCTGTGACATGGTTTAGAAAGAGTGGTGGATAATCCTGTTTCTCTGGTAGATATTTAGTACAGTAATGTTGGTTTTTGTGTGCATTGCACTTGTCAGACCAGTTTGGCTTTGACCTAAATGTGTTTGAGATTCCTGACTCTGTCATGTTTGCCTTGATGAAATGACTCCACTCTAGTGGGTTACACTGGACATGATGGCAGCTCATACTTCCTTGGAGAACCATTTTAGATGAGATTCATCAAGGATGTGGAGATACTTAATGTGCAATGCCAGTGTCAAATTATAAGAGGGGACCATGTCTTTTTCAGTGCCTGTCTACTTCTGTTTTATGTGTCTGACATACATTTCTCATACTTGTCATTAAGTAATATCATTGTTTGTGCCTCTCCTCTCTCTCTGCAGCGTGTGGGTGGGGGAATGCGCCCCTGGAAACAGATGTACGCAGTGCTGCGAGGCCACTTCCTCTGCCTATATAAGGACAAAAAGGAGGGACAGGCTCATGCCAACTCCCAGGTGGAGGACGAGCCCCAGCCAATCAGCATCAAGGCCTGTCTGATTGACATCTCCTACAGCGACACGAAACGCAAGAACGTGCTGCGGCTGACCACGTCGGACTGTGAGTACCTGTTCCAGGCAGAGGACAGAGAAGATATGCTGGCCTGGATCAGAGTCATACAGGAGAACAGCAACCTGGACGAGGAGGTGAGACACACACACCATACAGGAGATGAATTCCTATCAAATTCTCCAGGATTGACAGAAATGTGGGGCAAAGTGAAATCAAACCCTTTCTGTGTTGGTAGAAAACACAAGGTCAACCTCATGGATGGTCAATACTTCATTAATTACACAAATGTAGATCAAGTATACTTTGTCACTAACCCTCCCTTGATAAGGATCAGCAAACAGTGATTGGCTACGGGTCCTAGGTCACATAATACACACACATGACCCGTCCCTGGTCTACCTTAAAATAGGCTAACTTTACCACAGGATTTACCTCCCTTCTATTAGAAACCGAAGCTCTTCTTTCCCCTACATTAAGACCACTATGGTACTATTGTATATTTCTTTGGCTTTACCTATGCCAACTGATAGCAGTGGGTTATGCAAAGGGGAGGGGAGTCATATTGCATCTGATGAGTTAACATTGTCTGCTGTCTTTTCTTCTGCCTTTTTTCTTGTTTTAGAACGCAGCCTTTACCAGCCGTGACCTCATCAGCCGAAAGATCAAGGAGTACAACACCTTGATGAGGTAAGCAGGGCGGACCACAGAGAGAGAGAAAGTCTCTGCAGTACAGAGGGAGATTGAGACCTGTGTGGACGGCTCCTATTGGACGTCAGACATCAAAACGTTTTGTTTGTGTATGACCCAGCCCGACAGGCAGTAAGAACGAACCGTCGCCCAAACCGTCACGCCAGTCGCTGAGCATCAGACAGACGCTACTGGGAGGGAAGGGGGAGACCAAATCTCTAAGTCCACACTTACCCAAAGCAGAGCAGGAGAGGAAAAACATGCACAAAGGTAAGAGCCAGAGGATTAAAATGTTCGCTTAGCTCTCAACTCATTTACTTGAGTATTGTGAATGTCTGATTTGATTTTGAGCATGGCTTTGAATATTCCATTGCTTTTTGCTCCATAAATACTGTACAGTGTGTGTGTGTGTGTGTGTGTGTGTGTGTGTGTTGGTGCTCGTGAGACTGTCCTCATGTTTCGTGTGTTAACCCTTCAGACGACACCAGTCCACCCAAGGACAAGGGGACGTGGAGGAAAGGTATCCCAGGGCTGATGAGGAAGCCCTTTGAGAGGAAGCCTTCTCCAGGCATCACTTTCGGGGTGAGACTGGACGACTGCCCCCCAGCTGTCACCAACAGGGTGAGATTCAACTCACACCTACACTACGTACTCTCTCCATCTCCTCTTTTTAAGCTACAGTTAATTGTTTCATTCATGTTTATTGGAATGGTTTATAAGAAAGTTCCATCTCAACACTGTCACACACCTTTCTGAGGGTGCTGCCATGGTAATTGACGAGTCCATGTTGTGTGTGTGTGTGTGTGTGTGTGTGTGTGTGTGTGTGTGTGTGTGTGTGTGTGTGTGTGTGTGTGGTGTAGTTTGTTCCCCTCATCGTGGAGGTGTGCTGTAACCTAGTGGAGGAGAGAGGGCTGGAGTACACAGGGATCTACAGAGTCCCAGGGAACAACGCAGCCATCTCCAACATGCAGGAGGAGCTCAACAACAAAGGCATGAACGACATCGACATCCAGGATGACGTGAGTGACTCAACCCAGCACATGATGCCATTTTCACTCCCTCTCTCCAGCTGTCTTTGGCCCATCCTCTTTCTTTATGTAGGCTCTGCTCTCTCTGTTTATCTCTCCTCTCTTCACTCAACTTTTCCATGGTCTTTTCTTATCTCATCTAAAGTCACTTTTTTTACCTGCCTTTGACAGAAATGGAGGGATCTGAATGTGATCAGCAGTTTACTTAAATCCTTTTTCCGGAAACTTCCAGAGCCTCTGTTTACCAACGGTAAGAATATTCAAGGAGTCCCACCAATAGCCTATTAGGAACAGCCTTCCATTAAGGCGGTGTTTCCCAAACTTGGTCCTGGGGACCCCAAGGGGTGCACGTTTAGTTTTTTTGCCCTATCATTACATTGCTGATTCAAATAATGAACTCAAGCTTTGATGATTTGAATCAGCTGTGTAGTGCACCCCTTGGGGTCCCCAGGACCGAGTTTGGGAAATGCTGGATTAAGGGGTCACTATGCCACCTAGTGGCTGAGTGTGAAACCTACACTTAATTACATTCTGTTTAGTGTTCACTTTCATAACACCAAGACCCTTTGTCTTCTGTAAAAACCAATGTCTGTTTCATTTGTGCCCTGTAGAGAAGTATGCAGACTTCATAGAGGCCAACAGGACAGTGGACCCAGTGGAAAGACTGAAATTGTTGAAGAGGATGGTGGGTTCATGTGACATTCATTGTGAACTTAACTGACATTATTGCATGGTGACTTATACTTAACCTACTTCTCACTGCAGCTTCACGAGTTGCCAGATCATCACTATGAGACCCTCAAGTTCCTCTCGGCTCATCTGAAAACAGTGGCTGACAACTCTGATAAAAATAAGGTATTGTAAATTTCCATCTTGAATAGTGGCTGGCAGTCCTCACTTTCAGCTTAGAGAACCTGTGATTGTAGTGTGTGTGTGTGTGTGTGTGTGTGTGTGTGTGTGTGGTGTGTGTGGGAGCGTCTGCTAAATGACTTAAATGTAATGTAAATGTATCCTGTGTGTTAGATGGAACCTAGGAACCTGGCCATCGTGTTTGGTCCCACTCTGGTGCGCACTTCAGAGGACAACATGACCCACATGGTCACCCACATGCCCGACCAGTACAAGATCGTAGAGACTCTCATTCAGCATGTGAGTCCCACTTACCACCTTAATTGCAGACACAGGTGGACTGTTTGTGCATAGTCTGGATATCAAACCATTTCTACTTGAACTCATTTGAGAAATGTATCACAAAAGTGATTGTGAATCCCCTAAAGATAAAGCTCCCTTTCCTTTGCTCCCTTCTAGTACAACTGGTTTTTCACAGAGGAAGGCAGTGGGGAGCCAGTGGTGGGTACAGGCACATTGCTGCCCTCAGTGTGACTTCTGTTATTCCTGTCCTATTTGCTATGATTATATATATATTTTTTTAACTTGTAGAGTGTTCACCTTGTTGCCTGACTTCGTTTCAGACAATGGCCCGATATGAGAATGCGGTGGAGTCTCAGCCTGTGCCCAACATCGACCACCTGCTCAACAACATCGGCCGCACGGCCTCCACGCAGGGGGAAGTCTCAGGTAACGTGTTCCCTGGACCAGACCGACTCTGTGGTGGTGGGTCAACCTTTTACTACTTTTCCCTGCTAACCACTGTCTCTGTCACTGGTGAGACCAATGTCTTTTAGTCTAGCAGCGTGCAAGGTTCAGTGTAATTAAGTCTGGTGTCGATTGTTGATGGATAGTGCTGCTTTCTTCCTAAGAGATCCTTCTTTGCCTCATTTGCTGTACCATAAGATAGAAATGTCCATGCCTCGTCATGACTCAAAAAGACTGTTGGTTTGCGAGGGCAAATTATTCTTGCCTCTTCTCCATGACGCAAAGGAGTAGGGTCAAAATAATTTGTCTGATCTGTACATTTTGCTTTCTTAGATTTTCCTTCCTTGGTTTCCAATTTTCAGCTACATTTCTTTGCCTCAAAATGACGAGTTTCTTTAACTTTCTTTTACAATACCTCCATCTTTAGTGTTTTTATTCAAACTCCACTTGGCTGTCAGTTTTTCCTCCTCCTGTTATTAATCCTGCCTCCTGTTGCACTAACACGGCATGTTCTCTCCCAAAGACTACACGAGAAAAAAAAGCAACAGGTGAACTCTGATCCCTCTGTCTCTAGTGTCGCTCTGTCGGGTGTCCTAAAGGATTTCCCAGCATTCACACATACTGATCTTGACACAGGCCAGGTGGGAGGAGTCTATCACACCATGATGTCACTGATGGCCTCTCTAATGTCCGTGATGGACAGCTGGAACTGTAGGAAGAAGGAGGATTGTTGCCCCCAGTGTAGCTGTCTAGTCTGCAGAAACCCTCGTTTCTTGTAAGCTCGAGAAAACCGTCGTAAGAAAAACATGATGAAACCGTTTGACAAAGGAAATGTGAAAGGGAAGCAGAGCAGCGGCCATATGGTACTGGACATCCGGTGGTGTCCGTTTTGTATCTGAGTATACCTAACACAGACCGGTGATACTGTCTGAAAGGCTCTCCACTGTCTCTCCTCACTGTCTCGCAAGCTTCTCGCAACAGGAGAGATAGCATGGTATGGTCCCCAGGTTTCTACCTACCCAGTCAATGTGCACTTGCATACTGTGCCACCATCTGTCTTCAAGGGGTGTGTAGGGGGGCTTGGCTATGTTAAAAAAAATAAAGTATAGTCAGTCAAAGATCAATACAAGATCAACTAGGCAGCAGTGGATAAATCTTTTCCTCGCTGGCATTCTTTTTCATGTAGTGTCCTCTCTGTTCATAGCTAGCCCCTCTGTGACCCCCTCTCATGTCTTAGCCTCATGGTTCATTCCATGGTTGTCGTCACCATGTCACTGTTGTCATGGCAATATATGCCGCCGTACTTTTCATTCAGTCCATCCCCCCCTCGGCTCAACTAGACTGAATATACTCTCTTTTTGTTAGCCTCTAACTGAAGCCATAAGACTTATCACACACCATTACACTACTCTTCCTTAGAACCATAATCCTATCTGTTTGTTGAGTCAGTAGTTATTATGGTAATACAAGAGTAATTACATGTTAAAGTCTCCTCAATGAAGTAGAATTCATCACTAGTCAGATGTGCTAGGTTTGTCATTTGACCATTAATTCAGGCAAAAACAAGAGATTGTGCTAGAGCTCTTTTGATCAGTAATTGGAGGCTTTGGTTTGCTATATAGCGTAGACCACACAGAGGGAATCCATTGACTTCCTGCATGGCATATTACATATTTCATTGTTGTCTCATTGGCCTGCTGTTGTGAAATGCACCTTGGATATTTTTTGCCATTACCACAGTTTCACTCAGTATCCTGATATATTTGGGTATTATTGTTTTAGAAAAGTTGAAGGACTTACCTGACCCTAGCATCTTCTGTGCTCAGTGCTACTTATCTTTTATCCAGAATGACTTTCAGTTTTGAAAGAACACCCCACCCTGGTGGATGTGGATCTGAGTGTAACATAGTGCTCACTGCATGGCTTGCCGCCTCACGTTTCTGTCCTCCTTCTGTCCACTTACCTGCCAGGTTCTCTACATCAAGCACTGCGTCTTATCTGTGTTTACTATCCTCGTCATGGTTCTCTCTGTTTCTTCTCTCTCTCACTGGCTTTTTCATATTGCACTCTCGATGGATGTTGTCTTGTCTGGTTGTCCCACATATTGTTTGGAATAATTGATGGATAATCTAACATGTTCCTCTCTCCTCTCCCTGTTTCTTACAGATTCACCCACTAGTGACTCTGCTAAATCGAAGGTGAGTGTGTGCCCAGTGTCTGCTCTCTCCAGCTTAATGTAGTGTAGGGAGGAAAGAATTGGTTGGTGAGCAGAACAAAGGTCAGGTCACCAGGCTAGATCAAAGCACTGATTCCCACATGTGTGACAGTAGGCCAGGTGGAGTTTCGTCTGTGAATACTGAACACTAACAAAACAAACAAGCAACAGTATAAACACAGCCTTTCATGTCAAATATCAAACTATGTTGGGTCTTAACTTCACAAGTCTGTCCGATCTTTTCTGGGACATTTGTCTTCAACAAAAGGATCACTCACACCATAGACAGTGCAGGAACTGGTGCTTATCATTACTGCACTGCTGTCATCTGGCTGCTTCTCTCAGTTTTGACTCAGAACACATGAGTTCATGCAGAACATCAAGCTTCCCGTGCTGGGCTGCTTAAGTGCGCTGCTGTTACTGTGCTGTTGCTGAAAGGCTTGCATGGTTCAGTTGTAGTTGTCCTCCTGTCACTAATGTTCCTACTCTCTGTCCACCCTTTTGGTTTGTGGCATTTTCAGAGGAACAGGTGGAGTACTGCTTGGCCAAGAACTCAGGCAGGGGTTAGAGGGTTTTTCTGTGCGTTGTTCTCCCAAGGAGGGTTTCTGTGGTACAAGTTCTGACTTGTTTCTCTCCCTCTCTATAGGGTTCCTGGGGGTCCGGGAAGGACCAGTGCAGCCGCGAGCACCTAGTCTCCTCGATCTTTGCTGCAGCCAACCGCAAAAGAAAGAAGCCCAAGGACAAGCCGCAGCTTAGCAGCTCTGATGATGACCTAGACTCAGTGTTCCCTAAGAAGGAGCTCCCTGGCCAGAAGCAGAATCACAGAGGCCTGGAGGTGGAGCAAGGGATCAGTGTCAGCCCTGAAGCAAAAGAGCAAGCAAAAACAGGAGAGGAGAATGGGAGAGGTACTGAGTTCACGCCCAAAGGCAAAAAGGAGCATAGGAACTCTTTCTTTTTAAGGGAGAAGCCCTCGTCAAGGCAGTCCTCACCTGCCCCCTCACCCAAAAACTCTGGCTCCCCCAGACTCAGTTACCGCACAGCCCAGCTTGGAAAGCCCTCTTTTTCGGACACCCCGTCCCATCTGGATGAGCCTACTTCTGATCTGGGCACCATGAGCTCTGGGGCTTCCATGCCCAGGGCACGACCTAAGAAGTGGGTGTCAGGAGCTGCTGCTCCTGATCTATCAGTGGCTGGGGCGTCAGCTGGGGCAGAGGTGAGCTCCATCACCTCAGACTATTCCACCACCTCGTCCATCACCTTCCTGACTGCAGCAGATTCTAGCGCACTCAGTCCAGAGGTTCAGGGTGGGGACGAGGCAGATGACGAGCGCAGCGAGCTTATCAGTGAAGGCCGGCCCATGGAGACTGACAGCGAAAGCGACTTCCCTGTGTTCGCTACAGGGGGCGGCAATGTCCAAACCATGCCTGCCTTAGTGCAGAACCAGACTGGGCATGGGCCAGAAAAGCCTGATCCTGCAGCAGCTGACGGGAAGACGACTCCTAAACTGGAACCCCGTCGCCTCTTTCCCTCCCACAGGCTGATTGAATGTGACACACTCTCCAGGAGGCGGTCCCTGCGACAGAAGACAGATAGCGAGTCATCAGTAGAGGGTGGGACTGGCAGCGGGGAACGTGTCGAGGGCAGGTCGGAGTCAACACGACTGTCTCGTGTCTTGGAGGTGATGAAGAAGGGGCAGTCTACCGGCAGCCTCAACTCTTCCTCCCGCAGTGAGTCGGAGCGCCCTCCCGAGCCCGCATTGCACCTCAATATCACAGAAAGGCTCAAGTTCCGTCTGCGCACATCTGCTGATGACATGTTTGGCGTGGGTTCCCAAAAGAGCCGGTCTTCCCCGGAGACCCGCAGCAAGAAGAAAAACATCCGGCGTAGGCACACCATGGGGGGCCAGCGGGACTTTGCAGAACTGGCCGTCATCAACGACTGGAGGGAGCAAGGCGGGGTGGACCAGGCGGCTGAGCTGTCAGCCATGGACCGCCTCAAGCCAAAGTGCTCCTCTCAGGACTTCTCCATTCGGGACTGGATCGCCCGCGAGCGCTGTCGTGCCGGAGTGTCAGAGTTCAGCATAGACACCCCACCCAAAGTTGTCCCCGAGGGGAACAGGGCACAAGCCCAGAGTACCACCCCAGAGAGACCCTCTCCCTCTGGCTCCCCATGCCTTCAGCCCATGGTGGGGGAGCAAGTGAACGGAGGTGGGCCGCAAGGCAGAAACAAAGCCAGCCTCAACCTGGCGGCTGACGACGCGCACCCACACAAACTGTCAGGAGCACAAGTTGTCCGCTCGCGATTCTATCAGTATCTATGAAACAGCAAGGGTGTGTTGAGTGTACGAGAGTGAGTGCATGAGAGAAAGAGAGAACGGGTTTACGTTTGTATTTAGATTCCTTAGCAAGGGTTACTGCACTTTTTTTTTTACAAAATATATATTTTATATATACCTACTGTACATATGTGTATAGGCTCATAAGAAATGTAACTGGAGTGAAGTTAAAAGGGTTTGTGTGTAATCGCTTTAGTTGACTTGGTGTCTTATACTGGAACAGACATGAAAAATTCACTTCCATCCTTGTGCTCAAAACCCAGTCATAGAAGAATGTGACAAGAACATTCATAGGGGGTTTTGTGTGATCGACAGCACCCAAATCAATGGGACGTGAAAGCCTGGACTGTGGTGCATTAACTTGAGTAGTACTAAGGAATACATATCTAATTCTACAAGAGGTAGACATTTTCAATGTATATTCTTAATTATGTTGACTAACACATTTGCTTGTTAGAATTTTGTTTTTCATCTGTATGCTCATATTTCTGAGGGCTGCTTTCTGTGCTGTGTACTGTGGGAAGTTATTTTTTACAGTGCATCATAGCAGACAGATATTTGCTTGAGGGACAGAATTATAGTTGTTTTTATCAAATAAATAAAATGTAGTGCAATGTATGATAGATGCTTGGTACACTTGGTACACTGTACAATTCAAGTCCACATTTTTTCAAATCTTTAGTAATGTTTGATTCTTCATTAAAGAAAAAGTGCCTCTTGAATTGATTTCTGTGAATAGATAGGGTGCCATGTTTTATTCCACACTTGTAAACACAATATTTTGTTTAATTACTTAATTGTATCAAGGAAACACTTATTTTACTGTTTTAAAAAAGTAACATTGTGCAAAAATCCAAGCTTCCATTTCCAAGGCATTCCAGTCTTGTTTTTTGGGTCCTCACTTTTTTTTATTCGCTTCATGTGAATTTTAAATATTAAGTTCATAATTCAATGTATATATTTCATGTATATATCTTTTTTTCTTTGTATTTTTCAAGTGCAGTAAAAAAAGCATGGTTACTTATGACCTGGGAGAAATGTTCATATCTGAGAACTGCATGAAACAATGCTTCCTGGACAGTGAACATCTTGCCTGTTTGCAGCAAAACAAGGGTGCAACACCCTCAAGAAACACTGGAAATAAATCATCTGTATTTGATTCTGTTTGTCCTGTCCAGGTTGTTTTACTTTAGGCTTAGTTTTCCTGATTTGCAAAGGAAAGCCAATGGAGCACTATCCATGTGCAACCTTTTAATGTTTAGTTTGGATCAGTTGATTTGGGCTCATTTAATCCATGGTGCTGAAGACCTGTGCTACAGCGCAATATAAATGTAAAGGAAATGTTCATGGCAACTGCATTCACAGTAAGTGTTGCATACTGTATGTCGGCTCAATCGGAAATAACCTTTTGAATTTAAATCTCGCTACAGTGCAGACCTTCAGCGCTACTAGTTGAATCGAGCCATTAAATAGTTAATGGTCCACTGATATAGATGGTGAAAAGTGAAGTGCTGGCTAATATTTGTTTGGGGGAGCTTCCCTGATAATTCTGACATTGCAAGTAATATGAGCCTTGAGCTTGCTACTCAAGGAGTATAAGTGGTAATTAGTATGGCATTTATAAAAGTAATGGATGGGATTAGCAGCTGCTGTGTGTCATCGGTATTGCAGTCCAACCTCAACCACCAGAAAGCAGCTGACCAAAGCAGGCACGTGCACAGATAGGGCTCTACCAGATCACATGCCCGTTTGCCCTTCCAGTCTCCGTGGTGGTATTTATATACAGTGCCTTCAGAAAGTATTCACACCCTTTGACTTTTTCCATATTTTGTGTTACAGCTGGAATTTAAAATGTATTAAATGGAGATTTCTTTGTCACTGGCCTACACACAATGTCCCGTAATGTCAAAGTGGAATTATGTTTCTTGAAATTTTTACAAATAATAAGCTGAAGTGTCTTTATTCAGTTCCAAATACCGTAAATTCCGGATTATAAGCCGCAACTTTTTTCCCACGCTTTGAACCCCGCGGCTTAAACAATGACGCGGCTAATATATGGATTTTTCCCACTTTAAAAAAAAAATTCTCCCAAAAAACACATTCTGTGACGTGCTCAGTTTTTTGGCGGCATGAAGCTTTCATTAGACCAATGAAATTGCCGAACGGGTTAAGGTCAAACAACTTTTTTGTTTACTGTTTAGTTTACATCGAGCGCTCTCAAACTTCCCATCATTTTGTCACCCTCATCATGGCAAAGACACGGAGAAATGCATATGATGCAGCTTTCAAGTTGAAGGCGATTGATCTGGCTGTTGGAAAAGGAAATAGAGCTGCTGCACGGGAGCTTGGTCTTAATGAGTCAATAAGACGTTGGAAACAGCAGCGTGAGGAATTGACTCAGTGCAAAAAGACAACTAAAGCTTACTGCTAATTTTTTGTTACAAGTGTAACGGCTAGTTAGGAGAGGGATGGAACCTGCACTGTAACACAAGCCGTGTTTCAATGTACCGGTAGACACCTGCGACTTATGTTCAAAATATATTTTTTTTAATTCAGTGGGTGCGGCTTAATAGTCCGTAAATTACGGTAAGCAAATTTTTACTCCTGAACTTAAGTCACATGGAATCACTGTGTGCAACAATAGTCATTCAAAAATCATGTTAAATACCTCAACTATGTGTGGAGTACAGAGACATCTAAGGTTGGGCAGTGAATTTCAAACACAAAGACCAGGGAGGTATGCCAATGCCTCGGAAAGAAGGGCACCTATCGGTAGATTGGTAATAAAATAAAAAGCAGACATTGAATATACCTTTGAGCATGGTTATTAATTACACTTTGAATGGTGTGTCACTACAGGCATCGTAACTCAGTTGCCGGACAGGGATTTCACCATGAGACCAATGGGGACTTTAAAACAGTTGTATTTAAAAACATGTTTTCACTGTCATTATGGGGTATTGGTTGTAGATGGGTGAGAATTTTTTTAATCAATTTTGAATTCAGGATGTAATAAGGGGTGTGAAGGCACTGTATTTCTCAAACTACTGTCACCTGTTTTTTTCTAAACACTTTCCCTGGATGCCACTAGTCTTGCTCAACTAAATGATTGAGGTACATTTTAGAAAAGTTACATATCTAAGGAAGTCAGATCTATAAACTTTTTATGTACAGTACAAGTCAAAAGTACACTTCCCATTCCAGGGTTTCTTTTTTTACATTGTAGAATAGTGAAGATAAACTATGGAATCAAGTAGTAACCCCCCCACACAAAAAAAAAAAAAGTCTTAAACAATTCAAAGTAGCCACCCTTTGCTCACTCTTGGCATTTGAGGTAGTCACCTGGAATGCATTTAAATTAACAGGAGTGCCTTAATTTGTGGAATTTCTTTGATAAGTGTCCGAGAGATTTACATGAAACATCTGAAGTGTTTCTAAAATCCCTTATGGGAACAATGGTGGAAAAAACTGGAACCATTACCCTGTTTGATAGCTAGGCTGTATGGATATGACTACTGTGGGGCTCTATTTTGACTGGAATTGTGTTGGTCATTAAGGTGCAGCATTTATTTCAGTTAAGTAGTTGTGCAAAATACTTCACTCATTAGATTGTGCTGCTTTCCCCCCCTTGTAATTGCTCAACGAGTCTGACTTGCGTAAAAATAAAAAAAATTGGGGTGCCCTTTAAGTTTAAGCACAAAGGTCTGTGCAAGGCCCTGGACCAAAGGTACTGGATGAAGAGAACTTGTGACTAAAGACCATTTGTATGGCACCTGAATGTCAACCTGATGTCCAGCTTTCTCCACTTTGACGAACCAACTTCAAACATAGCAAAAGAGCTGCAAAATGTACTTATGCATTCAGTGAGAAGTTAAGATTACACTTGAAAGCCATATAAAAAAGTCATATTCTTTCAGATATGGTCTCCCAATGAAATGGATCAGAAATATTCAGTAGAATTTTATTTAAGAGTTAGAACAAAAAAAAACTGAAGGGCTCTATTCAATCCACATCGCTGAAGTTCAGCATTAAATTGTGATTGAAATGGAAATGTTCCCAAATTGCAGAGACCGCATTCACTGTAAACACTGCATGTCAAAGCAATTGGAAATCATTTTATTTCACGCAATCTGTAACACTTCAGCGAGACAGATTGAAAAGAGCCCTAAACATTTTTAAAAACGGGGGAGGACTGTAGTTAGTGGAAGGGCCTTTTCAGCAAGGGTGTGGTCCGGACAGATTTCCTCAGTGTCCTGGCAATGGTGCTTGTTCGTGGCGATGTCACAGATTCCCTAATGTTGGCCATGAAACCCCGCTTGGGCTTGGACTGGACAGGGGACTGCTGGGATAGCTTGGCCAGCTCTTCTTTTAACAACGCTAGTTCTTTGTCCTTCTCCAGACTGCCCTTACCTATACTCTCCAGATCATGTGCCTGAAAACAGAGATGACAATGCACATCAGGTTTTCCTAAGTGGACACTGACAAACTAGGCTTAATTTGTACATACACACAGGTTCATGTAGTCTTTACCTGGTCAGCTAGCTTCTTATGTAAAGTTTCTATTTCTGACGTTTTTTCAAAGAAGCGCTCTCCGGCCTCATGTAGTGCATCATTCAGAACAGCAATCCTTTTTTGCAAAGACACAATCAGCTGGAAATAAGCAAGAGACATGCCAGGTTTGAGTTCCAACACTTTGGTTTCAAAATGCATTGCACTGCTTTCCCTTATAGAAACACCAACTATAAAAGCTATGCCTTCAGGCTAGGTTTCCTTACCTCTTTCTGCTCACCGAGTTTCTCCATCGCACTCTCTTTCAAAAGGAGTTTGCGTTGCTCTGCGTCTTTGGAAACAGCTGTGAGGACGTGCCCTGCTGAGACTTTGAAATCAAAAGGTAGATATTAATAATTAGCCTTTCCTTTAAATTGATATAGGCTTATTGTGCACAATGACTTGTAGTTTAAGGTATAGAATATAGGCTTACTGTACTAGCAGATTTACAGTTTGTTAATTAAATAGAGTCAACACTGAGAGAG
Source organism: Salmo salar (assembly GCF_965601325.2). NCBI lineage: Eukaryota > Metazoa > Chordata > Actinopteri > Salmoniformes > Salmonidae > Salmo > Salmo salar. Next base: position 17,200,045 of record NC_138319.1, on the reverse strand, counting down.
ATGGTGTACTGACCCGTTAACCCTTCCTGCATAGCCACAGGTGGTGGTTGTGAGACGCTCTCTGTCTGGCTCGAGTTCTCTTTGGTTGGAACCATAGATGAACCCACTGTGGAACCTGACAGCTTCTGTTCTAGTGCCTATAGAGATTGAGTCCATATTTACCAAACCTTGGCACCATCTACTAGTTTTTTACTTCCCAGAGGAAAAACGGAATAATTTTTCCCCTCAGGGGAAATAAGTTAACAGGTGCAAACACTGCAGATCTGACCCTAAATTGACAGAATTCATATCTGACAATTTGATCAGGTGGTTGTGGCAGGACCTTGTCAGTCGCCTAAAGTGAGTGTCTAGTACCTCTACTTTCTCCTGCTCAGCGATGAACTCCTCAAGGGGTACGTAATCATCCTCTACGCGCTCCAGCGCTCGCTGGTAGGCATGGTCCTTTAGGGCATCCTTGTACATCTCAAATGTGTTCTCCAGCTTCTCCTGGTAACTCTCCTTCAGCTCAGCCACCTGACAACTAGAGAAACATTTACACCGTCCTTTTAGAAGATCATTTGGAAGACAGTTTATGGGTGTGGGCAAACACACAAACAGTGGAATTGTAAAATTAAGTGAAAACTACACAAATGCTATTCATTAGATCTTAAATGAATTCCATACTCTATGGTGCAGCAATGCACCCCATCCACCACCAATGTGTAGCACTGCCATGGGTAGCCATGGGTATTGCATGAGAACACCAACATAGTGGAAAGGCGTGATTGTGCCCCATGTGACACTCGGGGAACACTCACTTCCTGAGTTCTTCGCTTTCCATGAGTTGCTGCAGCATGGCATCTCCCATCTCCTTGCGGATGTCAATCTCCTGGACCAAGTTCTTCCGTCGCTCAGCCAGGAGCTTGGTCCTGAGATTCTCGATCACATTCATGAGATCCTAGAAGAGAGCAGCAGTTCATAAAGTAATCAGACACCATTGATTCTGTAAATTAACATATTGCATCCATCCCTATGAAATAAAAATCAGAAATAGCAGAACACTGGCAAAATCTTTTAGAGCGTTTGGATGGAAAATACCTCCTGAGGTAAAATGGACATGTCTGCTTCATCCTCATCCAGCAGCTCTTCTTCAGACAGGTAGTTCTCTAGAGCCTGGTCGTCGATGACCCCGTTCTTCAGTAGAGGCTTCCCATCGCGCCCCACCAGCCGCGGGGTCAGAGACTCTAGACACTTTGTTGGGATCAGCTGGACCACCTAGGACAACAAAGGTGATTAGTACCCATAGGGCTCTGGCCAAAAATAGTGCACTATATAGGGAATAGGGTGCCATTTAGAACACACTTCTAGTACTCCAGTTTAGGGTGTCGTACTCATTTACTCCCCCTACCATAATTCTCACACTAATCCTTATCAATGCAGGAGAGTGAACAAGTACACTTTGTGGCTAGACATTTCAACAAATGGAATTTGACCGTGACACCTATAGGTGGATTAAGGGCATTGCTACTGACCACTACATTTCTCAACCCAAGTGAGAAATTCATAGTCAACTCTAAACCTAGATGGAGTAGAATGTTGACAGGGTGGGCGAGAGACCAACCTGCTTTGCGATGGCAGAAAATTTCATGACATGGAGAGTTTCGTCATATGTGGATGCACACTGATTGATGTTCACAATCATTGAGGCTCGGCCCTTCCCACAGAAGATGGACTGGAAGATACGGGTCAGTTTGCTCTCCCTGAAGGGAATATAGACGTTTTTCATCCTAATAGAAGGGAGGAAAGAATGACAACTCGAGTTGATCAAATATCAGCTTTCCAATCAGTTTCATTCAGGGTTTGGAAACATGCATTTTTATTTACCTGACAAATCAGGTTTGTGTGCAGCATTTGGTCAAATTTCTCAAGGTGGTTTTGTAGCAGTGGTGTTTATACAGTCATTCTGGTAATCAATGGCAGTGGTACTTGTTCTGTACCTGTCACTCTGATTGCTGCGCAGGGCAGCGATGCATTTCCCCAGGATGAGCAGAGAGTTGTTGATGTTCCCTGCTTCCTTCAGCCTCTCCCCAAATGTCTTAGTTCTTCCGCATCTTTCCGAGCCAGCCAGGTCACACAGAGAGAGTCTGGGGTGGAAAAAGAAAATAAATCACATTGAGTATGAGATGTTGCAAGGATGGGTTGGTGTCACATGGCTCTATGGTCATGCAGCTTGTTCAGATTTGGACAAAGCGTGGACTCTTGAGCAAGTTGCAGCAGAGCATTGTAATTAATCCTAAAACGGCGTTATGAATTTACTCAAACAATGAAGCTGACAAATTAAGGATAACGGAGGAGTCGATTTCTGCTAACTGCAGTTAGGTGAGTAAACCATTGGTTGGATTTTGTGTTTAAAGCACTCAGAGCAACAAGTATTGTTTGCCAGTGTCGGATTCTAGCTTGAAACACACTTATTCATGTAACCATATTAAAACGTATCGATTACTTTAAATGTGTATGCAAAGTTCATCAGTTGAGCCTATGGAGGCAGGCAAAGGGCAACAGTCTGCTTTTAGTCACTGATACGGTAGGACAGCCGTGGATTAGGGAGGAGTGAGGAATTCAGCTCAAGGTCAGGTCAGATGACGTTAGGAGGAAGATACCCATTACACACATGCCCACAAAAGTTCTAGTAGGAGGCGGGGCCAAGACTACACTCGTGAGAGGAACCGATGAAGTTTGAGCAGCAACAGAGATCTGTTGCTAGCTAGCTGTGCAAGGAGGCGACTCCTAGTAGGAAGTTATAAATATATGTGCTTGTGGAAACATTTCTATGCTGCCGTTTGACCCAGTGGGTGAATAAACTTGGTTTGAGTTTTTAACTCTGTTTAGAACCTAACACCAGGTACAATATGGATGAAAGGCAACTCACTCTGACATCGTCTGAACCTCAGTTCCATCAATTCTCAGTAATTTGATGGTAAATATGCTGTGGCTGTGACAAGGGGAAAAATGTAAAGATGCAATTATTTTATGCATCTCAGCAATCCACATAGAGTATAAAACAAAAGTGAGTGAACATGCCTTCTGCTTGATGAATGGTTCATCTTAGTGGAAGCAGCACTTCGGTTTTTATTTCCAACTCTGAGAATTTTGCATGCCTCCTCGGAGTTGTGAACATTGATCCACTTTAGATCTGAAAAGGGAAAATAGGATTAAATCAATTTCAATACTACATGAGCTATGGTCTGCATCAAAGCAACCATTGAATAAAACTGAAGGGAACTTGTGGGCACTTTGTTTCAATGGGCACGACATCCCACTGCCTGCCTACCTCTGACATACGAGTTTCCCACACTGTCCTCACACACGCGGAGGGCCGTGCGTCTCTTTGTCTTGGAGGTGGGCGACGCCTGCAGCAGGTCATACACGCTCTCGTTGTAGATCTCGTAGAAGGACACCCACAGGGCGAACTGGCTCCGGTCCCGATCGCCAGACGCAGCCACAAACTCAACTAGGATGCAGAGAACCACAAATGATCCCGTTTAGGCATTTCTATCAATAGCCATTCCAAAATACAGATATTTGACTTCAACAGAGAAAGGGCTTACAGATGTGATGTACCTGTGTTATCGTAGGAGACTGAGAAGGAGAGGCTTCCAGTAGAGGACGAGTGGGATGAAACTCGACTGACGCGTGGGAGTTCATTTTCCTATGTGGGGGTGAAGAATGAAGGGGGTTATAAAAGATCAGGGTAACAAACATAACCGTAAGATGACAACTTCACATGACCCATCAACTAATTAGGCTACTCCACATTATGTGTCTGTGTTCACCTCTTTGAGTAGAGCAAATATAGCTGCTTTGGTGTTTCGTTCCTGTTGGACCTGGTCAGGCCCTAGGTACTGAGCGTCGCTACCGAGGTACGGCTTCAGATCCATTTTCTCATACTGTCTCCCTTTGATGTGTCTGAAGATGACATCCAACGCCAGGGGGAGAATACCAGGGTCTTTCTGGGATCCTGCAACAACAAAAAAAATACACAAAGTATGTCCCTTGCAGCCAGTCCTTCATTGACTAGTATCAGTCACAGCCAGCTGCATAGGTTTCAACCAAAGTGTAGAAACCCTGGATGACCGAGAGGGGGCGATGTATTGAAGCCACTACACAGCCATTGTGGTACGCCATTGTAAAGACTTTTGGAAGCTATAGAAATGCATTTATTAATGTCTACAGTCATTTTCTATTACAGACACCTTAATGCATATTTTTAAATCATGTGATCTGAACACATTCATAAAAAAATAACAATCCTTAACTTTTTGGGGGAGTACTAATGCTATGGTCCCCACTACAAAGAAATACAATTTTGTCCTTGAAACATTTCATTGAAATGCTGTAAAATCCCATTCATTCCTATGGAGGACTGCTTCTGAGTACCACCAGTATTGCACTGGGTGGCTTCAAAGCCTCTAATTGGCCAACACATAGAATAAACATCATTGGTTTCATCAGTTAAACTCAAGGATAGAGACGTACACAGTCTGTCAAATGGGATATGGGGCAAAAATTCTGTGTTAAGTGTGAGGGTCTCTCCCTTGTCCTCCAACATAACAAATGCAAGAAACGAACACACCCAAGATCCTATCCAAACAGAAGTTGGGTGGCACAATTACCTTTGATTAGCAGGAAGATTACTATGAGCTGGGAGGTTACATACTAGCAAACATACCTTGAATTGTGTGGGTCTTGCCTGCATTGGTCACACCATAACTGAAGACTAGAGCATTCTTCCCCTCCAGATAATCGTGAACTTGGCTTTTGATGGTGCCTTCGAAGAGATCTGCCTGCTTCGTCTCGGGCCCAAAGATCTGAGTGAAATTAAAACATGAGATCAAGAATATTACATTTTAGTAATTTAGGAAGCACTCTTATCCAGAGCGACTTACAATCAGGAACCACCCAATTGTTCCTAAACAAGGCATTAATCACATATGTCAGCCAAACCTGAGAGAATGAGAATGTGTGTATCGCCTGGCCAACACCCTTCTCACTGCTCTTCATGGTAGCAGAGCCTTTGGGCGCATGCAGCATAACGGTCCTGGCATTTTCAAGAACCACACAACCCTGCAGAGAGATGAGAAGATCGTGGGAGAGGTGTGGATCAGGGAAGATAGTTTACAGGACATTAGGAAATGGGACCTTCAAATATTTTGTAAACTTTAAATAAAAACCTGGAGTCAAGACAATGACATATGGTACATTTGAAACCTTACCATATACTCTGAAATATTACTGTTTAGATTAGGATCGGCATTTAAAAGAAATGGCCCCATTGCCACATACCTGGTCCTCATTGCTGGAGATCTCATCCTTGGAAAAGGGCCTCACCCTTAGGTAGACCCTCAACTGCTGGTGTTTCTGCTGCTGCTGTTCTGCGGTGTCCAACACCTCACTCTGGCCAGGGGAAAAACATCCATTAAGTCAATACAATTATGTGTTGTATTCTTAAATGGAACCCTATTCTCTATGTAGTGGTCAAAAGTAGTGCACTATATAGGGAGCCACTTGGGACAGTTATACTACAGATTACCCAAACTGTCAGTCAATAGGCCATTGTAACATTATCAAAACTTCAACATTGTGGGCTCCCGAGTGGCACAGAAATCTATGACACTGCATCTCAGTGCAAGAGGCATCACTACAGTCCCTGGTTCCAATCCAGGCTGTATCTCATCCAGCCGTGATTGGGATTCCCAAAGGGTGGCGCACAATTGGCCCAGCGTCGGCCGGGGTAGGCCGTCATTGTTAATAAGAATTCGTTCGTAACTGACTTGCCTAGTTGAAAGGTTACATTTAAAAAATATATTTTTTAAACCTTGGGAGTACCTGCATGGAAGCAATAGAGGAGAGTTCTGAGAGCACATCTCGATGGGGATTACATGCATGGAGATCATTGCATGTAGATTCCATTGCATCAAGTACTGTGCCATCATGGGTCAAATCAATGATTGTTGTCATGTCTAAGCAAGAAACAGATGTTAGGGATTCAAATGTATTTGAGAACCAATAATTTAGCTGTATTTCACATTTACTTACGGCAGGAGGAAGCCATAGTGTTGAATGAAATAGATTGACTGTTTACGAGTCAGGAAAAATGCTCTCCAACAAATGTTGATAAAAAATAAAAGTGTTGTATATGAACCTAAACACAAGATAACCTGCAATCAGAATTTACAATATCAGTAAGCATACAAACTTCACAGAAGACCAAACAACTCCAGGTTAAAATCACTACTTAATTGAGAACAGGTGGAATCCTGGGTTAACCAATCCCTTTTCAGAAGGTTTGCACAATCTCAAATTGGCCCCTACCTACTAGTTATAGGTCCATTCCCCAATTGGTGATGTCATTAGACAAAACGAAATTCCCACCCATTCAAACCTGCCGAGAAGGTTCTGTCTATATGTTATTTTCAACCAGCGCTTGTATTTTTTTTTACACTTTGTTCATTCAATCAGATGTTGTACAATATGACACATGAAAAACAGGATTTAGAGTACACTGGGGGCTTTAAAGGATTGGCTTGGTTTAAGCTAACCTAATGTAGCTGGCGTAAAAGAAAATGCCTGAGCGGACTTCACACCCAGTTATCAGCCGAAAAGGAAGCTAGATTGAGTTAGTTGTATCTCTGAAAACCAGATTTAGAATTTTGTCAAAATCCGTTATAGTTCCACCTTGCCCTCTGATAGGCTATGTAGAATGTCAGCAATATTGTATACACCTATCCATGCCTTTCAGACATGAGTCTAGGGTGGGGGCTACAAATCCATCATGTCGTTTGCGCTATATTGACTATACAAGGCATGCCTTGTCTCTTAACATGTGAGACTTAATCCAGCCACTAGGTGGCACCCAGGTTAAACCAGCTCAAAATGCCTTTTCTGGTTAGACAAGTGTTGAAAGCAAAGGTGAAAGCAACTCCACAGCTGGCATACTATCCTATTTTCTCAACTAGGCCACGTAACTAATGAGATGTACTTGTACACCTGGTACCTCCCATTCTCACCTAAAATAAATTCCACAATGTTTAGTTGAACTTAGACCTTGTGGCGAAATATTTAGCACTATTACTGGTAGGAAAAGGAACACAACCAATGACTTATTACCAACCCAATAAAGATTCCCCTTTCTTCAGTGGTAGAATTTGAAAGTTTACTAGTTTCCACAAACAAATTTGAGTAACCGTAACCATTCAGTGTTGTCTTTAAGTCCTTTCACCATTGACAAACATCCTGTACTGCAAGCTCACAACAGGCTCAGCCAAGTTGAGAAAAGCAATTGTAGTTTTGCTAAAATACTCCTATATTGACAGCCAAATTCATAGAATAAACTTTACAAAAGCGTCGCTCAATATCCACACAATTATGTTTAAAGCTTTTATTGCATGGGGTACAAAACAGCTTATGCGTCAGCGATGGTGACCTCAACTTCTACACCAGGCTCAATGCTGATGGAGGTGATCTGCTTGACAATCTCAGAGGGACTGTGCAGGTCGATCAAACGCTTGTGGATCCGCATCTGGAAACGATCCCAGGTCTTGGAGCCTTCTCCACAGGGTGTCTTTCTGGTGGTGATGCGCAGAGTCTGAAAGGACATGAGAAAACAAAATAAAACAGGATACCACCCATCAAATGGTGAGGTGAAGTGTCATTAAATATTTTGATTAAGTCAACACACAAGCACAACTTCAACACCTTTCCCTGGAGCCTAATGCCACCTGGTACCCTTAGTCATCGTTTTATTTGAAAAAATATTAATGTCGTCCCCTATTCAATCAGAGCCACCACTGGGGAGTGGGCAGAAAGCGAAGGGTCATTGATTTGGCATCACCTCTATAGAGACCCAGGGTAGACCACAGATGGGAGTCCCAGGCTGTCAAGGATGCGGGAAAGACCGTTGTATATATTTACATATATCTGGTGTACATACCTTGGTGGGCATACGGACTGGTCCCTTCACCTTGAGGTTCTTCTCCTTAGCTCCACGGATAAGGTCTGCACATACTAAGAACATTAAGTAAAAGGGCAGCATGTCAACAACAAAAAAGGGACATCGTGCACTTCAATGTGTCATCAATGGGTCCACATAGCTCAGAATAGCGTATTATGAATCAATTTATCATAGCTTTCGCTATGTCATATCAAGTTTTTATCCTCATAGCCAACGATATTGACAAAGTTAGCAGTATTTAAAGTGAAGGTACCCTTCTCCAAAGACTTGACGTTGCGGCTGGTGAGGGTGATACGGATGCGATGGATGGCAACCTCAGCCTCAACAGGGGCTTTACCGGTGTCCTTGAACGCCTACAGGTGCAATGACAGAATCACGCATTAAAAAAGGAAAATAAAGAGGGCAACTAAGTTGAATGTGTGGTTGAAATGTGTAGTCATGGCTCAGAATAGCGTATTATGAATCAGAATGTCATAGCTTTAGCCATGTCATAGTAAGTTTTTATCCTCATAGCCATTGGTGTTGAATTAATGAACGCATGTATTGTAACCAATTCTGACGGTTCTAAATCCAAACTCCAGAAATGAAGTGAGCGATGAAAGACAATTTCAGCAACTGGGATAGATCCTGCTGTTTCAATAGCCAATATAAAATGCAAAGACATACACCATAGTACTAGTTAACTATTGATTCTAACGTTCACTGAAATATTAACTTGCAGCTACATTGTCATGGTTTGGTATCAAGACGTAGTAGCCATCTACACTTTAGGCTTTAAAGTACGTTAGCCAAGCATTCGTGTACAGCTTTTTGGCATATGGGGAAAGCAATAATGAAAAGGGAGTGAAATGTCCTGTTAGCTAACAAGCTAACGTTAGTTCGTTAGTTAGCCAACAAGATAAAGCCTAAAATCAGGAATTGGGTCAGACTTGTTATTCGAGTCATTTAGAAACGACCCAACTATACCTCGTCACGTCAAGACAACTCAGAACAAGTTCAACGTTCTGATTCGACCCACTAAATTGGCAGAAAGCCATCCAAAAAGAATAGTTACCTACCCCCGCCATCTTCACTGGCTAGTTAGCAACTACACGTGCAACTGCCCGGATTCAGAGCGACTAACGTTAACAGACTGCTCGTCTATCTACAGTCTTCGCATTGCGAGCTAGCTATATGAAGATGTTTGCGTATAGTTGAAGAAATAAAATGTTACCATGTTCTCTTTATATTCCTGACCGACTTATTCGTAAGTTCCAAGCGAACAGCGGTGAGTCAGGAACGTCAGTTGTTCGCGAAAGGGAATGAAAGAGGCCTGCTTCCGTATATATACACACTACATCCGGGCACCACGTGACCTTTGTGCCAATAGAATAGCCTGAACACCAAGGAGGCGTATCTGAACCAAATCACCCCGAAAGGCCCAGTTCGAATATTTCGAAAGGGCACCCGTCCGCCTCTACTCCCTTGAAGACTTGAATATAACAGAGACTTTATTATCCGTGTTTTCTACGGAGGAATGTCATGTCTGTTTCTATGTAATGTAACACACTGGACCACAATGGAAATAATTGCCTTAGTGTTATCCCTGTAAAGTTTTTAAAATGTACGGTGTGTATTTTTTTGTTTCAAATATAATCAGTCAGTTCTTCCAAGGGACCTAGCTTTCTACCTTCCACCTGAAGAAGCCTGTAGTTTCTCTGTTGTCTAGAGTATGGTGCTGTGGCCAACATGGGTAAACTTTTCTGCCTTGACTGATATGTGATTATTGCCTGTGTTGCTGTCTGCTATGTAGGGCTGTTGCTTTTTATGTTCTGCTGTTTTAACCATCTTCAACTAGCAATTTCATAGCCTAAAATCAGGTAAATTTGCAGCAATGTTGATCTTTTTTCCCCTTACGAAAATACAAATGGTTCCATTTTCTTCTGAGACATGACACACACAGTTGTATACATTTTGTTGAAGGTTAGGCCATAGATCAGTCCGCTTAAGTTAGTTTCTAAGTGTAAGCCTAAACACACAATTACCAAACAAATGATTTCAACATGAGCAAAACAGGTTAAGCTGTTTCTGTTGACGCTGTAGAAGTCATCCCACTCTAATGCAGTTACAATACTAGAAAAACCATTCCAGTACGAATCAAGGACGTTTAATGAAATCTCAAATATCTAAACATTACATACATTTCAAGTGTGTTACATGCACAGACTGAGGCTGACATTAATATTTATTTGACATGGAAACATTAAATCCTTATAAATCAAGTAAAACAATCTAGTCCACAGAGCAAAACCGACTTCACTATCAGAAATGTAAATCGTTCAAGAGGTTCTGCGTTTAAAAAATGAGAAGATTAGGTAGGATGTGTTATAAACACACTGAAGCAGAATTGGCACAAGAATTACAGCATCAAACTAATCTGTGGTGTCCCATTGGGGCTTGCCTTTCACAATTCACTTAAATTCAGTAAGACAACATGGGAGTCTATAACTGGCTGTGCGTAAAAGCTGTGCGTAAATTTAAAAATGTATGGACACAACTGACGGATCATACCATGAATAGGCTGGCTTGAAAATGACAAATAAAAAGGTTAATGTTCGGACTGGATCTTGTCCAGATCTGTGATGACATCTTGAGCGCTTGGTCTCCAGCTTGGTTCACTGCTCCAGCACTTGGACACAATGGATTGGCAAAGGTCCCCATGGTGTGACTTGAAGGACTCATCAGTGACCGAGGGGCGTAAATCGTATGCAACTACTGCGTATAAAACATATTGCCTGTCGCCTGTATAGGGCTGCTCTCTGGTGATCATTTGCCAAAGAGTGATGCCAAGGGAGTAGATGTCGGATTTTGGAGACACGTCTTCCCCCTTCAACAGCTCAGGCGCTCGGTGGGTGTAGGTGCCCCCGCCATGACTCATTTGGGGGCTGGACCGATCCCCCCCGAGCTCCAATTTCAGTGAACAGCCAAAGTCAACAATCTTGCACACATCCTCCCTCGAAACCAATACATTGGCAGGTTTGATATCCAAATGAACAATACCATGAGAATGCAAGAACTGAAGACCATGCGCAATGTTTTTGGAAAACGTAATCCACCGGTCCACTTCGAGCGTCTCCGCGCAACCGTAGATGACCTGGTGGAGAGTTCGTTCACCTGCGTATTCCATCACTATTGTGCCAATGTTGTCCCCGTTTTCTAAATTCTCCGGTATGCACGTGGTAGCTGCTATAATTCGCACAATGTTCTTATGGCGTAAGTGAGCTGCATTTAGCTCAGCCCAAAAACTTTGCCTGGAGGCGAGCTTATTCTTGACGCACTTCTTCACTTTTTTGACAGCGACAGTCTCCCCAAAGTACACACTTCTGTAAACGGACCCAAACCCCCCAGATCCGATGGGCTGCATGGATTGCAGTTCCTTCCAATCAATGGTGGATGACCATAGCCTGGTTGCGACCTTCCCATGAAACCGTTGAGTTGGAACTCGTAGGGTGGAATCGTTGGAATACTTTGCCAGTGGACTGCTGCAAGCTCCAAAATCGAGAGATGGATAAAGGTCTTTAGGCAACAAGCGTGTCTGGGGAACTGGGGATGGCATGTTCGGACCACCTTGTGCGCTTGCTGTAAAACGAGAGCTTGCGCGTGTTGCCTGTCTATTCACACAGCTGTCATTAGATCAGTTGATTGCTGGACCAAGAGGTAGCCCTAATGAGGAGTTGCCTCTGATTTAAAGTCACAGTCACGTTTTTTTTTATGGGAGAGACTTCAATCATGTTTGAAATGCTAAATCTTGCTCTCATTGAATGTCATTCCTTGAGCACTGTATTTAACAGAAATCAAGTGCTGCATGTAAAAATGTATTGGATTAATATTTTTTTGGTCAGTAACCTTCTTTGTTGATCTGCACATCTAACAGAACCAGTGGCTAAAAGCACAAATTGGTTCAATATGCATAGGCTTATCTTCCAGTAAAATGTATTAATTATACATGATTTTTGTCTTGAAGACCTTGAATATGACCAAGAAAGTCAATTAAAATAAGAATAAATAATTAAAACTCCAGGACAATTCTCATGCACTTGTTTCACTATAAAAAAAAAAATCAGCACTCATTTTACACACATACTGACACACACTTAAAAAATGGACCAACAATTGTGGACTTTTGCATGAATCCTTCTTTTATGTTTATTGAGCTTTCATTACACTGTGTGATAACAGTGGAGTTGAAGACTGCAGCTCTTCTCTCTCATAGCAGCAAGGTAGTATGAAAACAAATCAGGTTACTCAGCCAGATAATAAATAATCTGTCTCTTTGGATGATGTCAATGTTAGAAAATTTATAAAAAGCTGCAGCGTTAATTTCTATTTTACACAACTTATACACAAATATATGAATTATTTTGCCTATATTTATACAAGTACAACAGTAGTTTGTAAAATAGATTTTAAGTAAAATATACATGATTAGCAACATGAGTCCATTCTCACAGGATGGCATTGCAATGAACAACAAAACCAACATGGCTGGAATGCAGTTTGCCTCTGAACAAATCCCTCGCTATAAGTACTACTAGCCCTTTAAAAAAATGGGTCCCCTATCGTGGAGTCATTATCTTCTTCATCATCATCATCTTCATCAAGGTAATCTCAGCCTGATTTTATACTGAGGCAACAAGTGAACACTCTCCCAAGCCCTTTCATGTCAATCACCAGGATGACAAAGGTTCCCCCATCACACCGCCATACAAAGTGAAGGAGAGAAGCATGTGACATTACAGGCAAGTCCATACAAGGCCACAAATAGTCACAGTACAAAAAATATATGTATATGAAAACAACCAGGCACACACATGCCGACCATACAACTCAATTTTATATTTTTGTAAAAACAAAACAAAGAACTAGAAAAGAGGTCTGTAGCACCTTAAGGAGCTTTAGAAGTATCCATTAGCAGCTTGATCCAATACCAAAATATTGCAATATTGCAGTGTTTCTTACATACACATTCAACATGGTTCACTGGCACCACTGAAGCTTATAATGAAAGTTGACATGAATTGCTAAAGGTCTGTGTCTCTCACTGAAGAAACCCCTCCAACCAGATACTCAGTCATCCATCAGGGAACAATAAAAGTGTAAAATATTGGGGATAAAAAGTATATGAAAATATCAGTGTCCCCAAGCACTTGAGCCTTATAAGTTACTCCAATACATTTAGTCCAACCTGTCAATTAAAAAATAATGTTTAAGGCAATCAAGTGTGTTTAAGTGTAAATACTGGGATAGCTACATACACTAGCTCTCTGAATACTTTATCAAGGGTTAAAAGTCAAACAAATTGCCAGCATAGATATAGATGGTAAGAAATGTGGCATATTTGAAATGGCAGCAATGATGTGAAAATAGAGTCTTTACTATCCGACAGATAGATCCCTCAATGAGACACACAGAACATTTGTGCAAGTAAAGCAAAATGACACTTAATGATAGTAAAACACTGTAAAAATTGTACCTGTAAAAAATAAAACATTTAATATTGTATTTACACGTTAACTTTTTCTAAAAGAGCTAAATATGACATCTATACTTTGTAATAAAGGTATTTTAAACAAGAAAAAAAAGTACTGGAGGAAACAAAGGCATAACATTTTCCGAAAGTGCTACGATTATAGAAGAATCTGCCCTATATAGAGGCTTACCAAACATTTTATGTAAAACCACAAACCTTCAAGATACATTGATAGCACTCAACCTCATAACACTTGAAAACATTACACAGGCAATCAGCTTCCCCTTTCAATGACATCCCGTGGCCCAAACTAAATTGATATTGATTCCATTCAAGAAATGTTTTAAGGAACATGGAGGATTCAAATAAGTGTTTTGCCTTAATGGTTATTTTTAACAGAGTAAAACAATGTGAGGTTGCACATTTTTTGCTCCAAGGGAAAACACTGCTGGACAGTCTGTATTATGTTAAATGCGTGAGCTAAGTAAACACTGTATACCAATTGTACATCCACACAATTTGAAAGGTTGTGATATACAGTCCAAACTTAGCATAGTCTTTTTTGAAACATACAAGTTGGAGATAAAGCTGAAGTTGAAACCTAAAGGGGACCTCACTGTCAATGAACAGCCCAGCTACTGTACTTTTTCAGTCATTATAATCAATCAAATTAACATCCACTCCCATAGGTTACATGAACTTACAGAGTTGGTCTACGTGAGCATTAAAGATTTAGTAGAAATATATCAAAACAGTTCCCCCACTAATGTTTTTAATATATCATTATTTCAATGGGATCTATGTATAAAACTGATTATGGTTTACATGAGAGAATTAAATAGTAAAACTTGATTAATTGAAATGGATATGCAGTACGTTGCTGCTATTGATCAGAACGCTATAGGCACATTTGCACACTTGCATGTAGTCAGCCCTGCTGTACTGAAATTAACGTGGCTGAAAGGTGTCTGTGAGGTCCTCATCTCCCTTTGAGCGAGGCAAAGACACCTATAAATGGCACGTCTCGAACGAGGGTAAAAAAATACTGTATTAGATATCCATTAAGGCCAAAGGTTGACTTTTATCTGAAGCCAAAACTCTATCATCATAGCATTACATCCCAGGGGTATCAATATCATTCCTTCGATGATGGGATTGAATTGATCTGGCTACTAAGATCTAAGTTGTAACTGAAAACATCTTCCATACACTATCACTGAACAAAGCAGAAACATAGGCGTTTAGATTTACAGATGCACATGCACGCATACATGCACAAGCACACAGTGCCAAGTACACAAGTTCCTAAAGACTGACATTATTCTGGCAGTGACCTAAGCTGTTTCATTTTACATACAGTACCAGTCAAAAGTTTGGACACACCTACTCATTCCAGGGTTTTTCTTAATTTCTACTATTTTCTACATTGTAGAATAATAGTGAAGACATCAAAACTATGAAATAACACATATGGAATAATGTAGTAACCAAAAAAAAGTGTTAAACAAATCAACATATATTTTATATTTGAGATTATTCAAAGTAGCCACCCTTTGCCTTGATGACAGCTTTGCACACTCTTGGCATTCTCTCAACCAGCTTCATGAGGTAGTCACCTGGAATGCATTTCCATTAACAGGTGGCCCTTGTTAAAAGTTAATTTGTGGAATTTCCTTCCTTCTTAATGCATTTGAGCCAATTAGTTGTGTTGTGACAAGGTAGGGGTGATATACAGAAGATAGCCCTATTTGAAAAAGACCAAGTCCATATTATTGCAAGAAAAGTTCAAATAAGCAAAGAGAAACGACAGTGCATCATTACTTTAAGGCATGAAGGTCAGTCAATCCGGAACATTTCAAGAACTTTGAAAATTTCTTCAAGTGCAGTCGCAAAAAGCATCAAATGCTATGATGAAACTGGCTCTCATGAGGACCGCCACAGGAAAGAAAGACCCAGAGTTACTGCTAATGCAGAGGATAAGTTCATTAGAGTTACTGCCGTATCTTTGTGAGACGCAGAGTAGGTGAACGGATGATCTCCGCATGTGTAGTTCCCACCTTGAAGCATGGAAGAGGTGTGATGGTGCTTTGCTGGTGACACTGTCGGATATTTGTTTAGAATTCAAGGCACACTTAACGAGCATGACTACCACAGCATTCTGCAGCGATACGCCATCCCATCTGGTTTGCACTTAGTGGGACTATCATTTGTTTTTCAACAGGACAATGACCCAACACACCTCCAGGCTGTGTAAGGGCTATTTGACCAAGAAGGAGAGTGATGGAGTGCTGCATCAGATGACCTGGCCTCCACAATCACCCAACCTCAACCCAATTGAGATGGTTTGGGATGAGTTGGAATGCAGAGTGAAGGAAAAGCAGACAACAAGTGATCAGCATATGTGGGAACTCCTTCAAGACTGTTGGAAAAGCATTCCAGGTGAAACTGGTTGAGAGAATGCCACGAGTGTACAAATCTGTCATCAAGGCAACGGGTGGCAACTTTGAAGAAACTGAATTATAAAAAATATTTTGATTTGTTTAACACTTTTGCTTACTACATGATTCTACATGTGTTATTTCATAGTTTTGATGTCTTCACTATTATTCTACAATGTAGAAAATTGTGAAAAAAAAAAAAAACCCTTGAATGAGCAGGTGTGCCCAAATGTTTGACTTGCACTGTAGTTGTTCAGGAACTGTTTGACAGCAGCAGGGTCAGTGTCTCTCAGCACAGTGTTACAGCATCTCGCTAAGAGACAATTCTGGGAATGTCACTTTTTGACCAGACCAGACCAGTCATCCATATTTCATCATTGCTGGGATTTTCCTCTAGTTTCTACATCATACAGCACTATACAACACATCGTACAACATTGACAAGATCATTTAGAGACACTAAAAACCAAATCCTTCATGAACACTTCAACCGTGGCGGCCAAGTATGAACTCCAGCCAAGTTCATATCATGCAGAGGTGTAGAATACAGTACTTTATCTAAACCTTACCTACAATGTCAAAACAACTGTTTAAATTGGCGCTAAGTGGCTACTTCAGGGACTGGTAAGCTAAAGTAGCTGTGTTTCTGTCTCAGCATTTGTAGAGAAGCATTTTCTGTACTGAGCTGATATGCTGGTTGCCATTGTTCAGTATACTGATATTTGAGAGGGTTCCTTCTTTGTGAATAGTATAACAAGAGGAATCTGGCTGGCTGTAATATTGTATTTACCTGTTAATAAAAAAAACACAAAATAAAATAAATAAAATAAAAAACAAAATATTGTAATTGCATTATGGGCCTTGAAGATAATCTTGGATTACTGGATACTGACTTGAAATGTAAAGTTGGGACATCCCTTCGCTCTGAGTGAATGAGCAATGTGTCACATATTACATTAAAAGTGCTTTTGCATTCACTACTCTGAATGTCTGCGTGTGTGAGGCACAAATCTCCCATTCACATATTCAGACATGACTAATCCATCACACCACCTAGATGAGTTGCAACAGGCAGGTCTGTTCTGACCGCTCTACACAGCCTCCCAGATTTTCTACGTGAGGGTCCTCTCCTCTGCAATCACATACTAGCCCTTGACTGGAAACACAAACACGTGATGTAGGCTCACACAAACCTTAGCATACTCATACAAAGTGTCCCGATACCTGTTTAAAGATACCCATCTAGCTCTTCAAACTGCACACTGGACATATTTCTCTTTGCAACTGGTGGTTCTACTACACTGCTTCCTGCGGATTAAATATTGCTAACATTATCCTTGATTTGATGCATGATTGGGTTTGCCTGACGACTCAAACGGAATTCTTCCGCTGCTCTATGTTCGCTACATACTTCATTCTGAGACTGCCATCGTTGAAGTTGTTTGTGGTGACATCAAAATGAGGGCTGTTGTACAAAACAAAATCATCAGCAATTGGATCATCTTTAACCAATCAGAGTATCAAAGCCAATGACCAATTTTCTAAACACCGCTTTAAATCAAATTTCAAATCACGTGTGTTCTGGCTCTGGCCCAACCCATCGGTTTCTGGGACCAATCAGAATGGTTAGAATGCGTTTGCATTCTAGAAATCGTCAGGGAGGTGCTCAGGCCAATAGCGTTTGGCTGGAGCTAGGAGTTTGGGTAGCCAGGCAATGATTGAGTTATAGCTCCCCAAACTATTTCTAACCTCATATCCGGTACTAAAACCGGTAGAATGAGGAAAGACAAATTGACCCTAGTTATGTGGCAGTGCTTTAATGTTGTTTCTACTGTCTGGTTCCATTTCGGTCCTTTAGCAATTTTGACCAAGGGGTATGAAGCAGCGAAGGGCTAGGGACCGAAATGGAATCAGGCCTACTATTACATTCTTGCCATAAAAATGGTATATTATCTTGTCCCTTTTATATGAAATAAAATGAAATGAGGAAGAACAACTTAGTCAATCTATAGCTGAGTTATCCCATCGGCCTATAGGGGAACTACTAGGCAGCAGCAACATTTACAACCATCAGCGATACCATGACACTATTCTGCCTGGCAACTCAGTCGATATTTGGTTGACTTTGGTTTTGATGGGGAACAGGGATGATTCTCACACTACATTCCACAAGGGGCTTTTCAGTACCTTATGTCTAAAAACATATGATTGCATTGCTATAAATCTTAAAACAAAACAAAGAGATAAAGACATTTAAAAAATGGTTAGCGGTGAGGACATTCAACATCACACAAAAGTTCTATATGAAAATATGGTTAAATCGACATACTAGGTTCAATCTACTCCAAGGCAAAAGGAGTTAAGAGTATAGATTGGTAGAAATACATCACTGCAATCACATTCCTAAATAAATTCCTCTATGTAAAACTCCAAAACCCTAATTATGTTTAATTGTTGTTTGAACTAAAATGGACTGTGTTGGTCATCAACATTATAGTGGTGAATTTGCAAGGGTGGTGAAGATATAGCATTGTTGACACTAACCACATGAAATGTCAACCATTATCCCATGGCTTGAGCTATGTGGTATATGTCAGTGCTGATACACACCCATACATCTAATATACTGTGTCAGTATCTGTATGTGTAGAATCCCATAACTGTTGAACAGAAGTGCTATTTCGTCATAGTTTTGTGCAGACATATTCAAAAATGTGTTACTGGCATGAAAATAATAATTTGCAGAATATAATTGTGTGTGTTTACCGTACGTGTGTAAGTGTGTGTGTGTGTGTGTGTGCATGCGTGTGTGTTGTGTCACTGGAAGGCCTGGTGAAAGCGGGGCAGTGTGGTGGTTGTGCTCAGGTTAGAAGTGTAGGAGGAGGAGAGGCTGTGGAGGGGGCTTACATCCTCCCCGCTCCCTGTCACCTCGTGAGAATCCAGGGGCTGGGGCGGAAGCTGGACGAGAGACAGCGCCTCCTCTGGCGGGAAGGGGACCCCGCCTAGACCCCCACCGGCTGTCACCTGGTGCCCATAAGGAGGGCTGTTCAAGGGCAGGAAGTTGAAGAGCTGTGAGAAGTCGAGCAACGAGGAGGAGGCCAGCGACTCGCCCGCTGACGCCGAGATTTTGGACAGAGATGCCTCGTCAGACGAGGTCTCGTCCAACGAGCCCACCTGGGAGTCTAACTCCAGTTTGGAGGCGGAGGATAGCTGAGCCCCCTCGGCCGAGGAGGACGGCATGCCGCTCTGCAGTTCCATCAGATACGTCTCCAGTTCTCCCTTTAGATGTTGCTCCCTCTCCAGAGTGGAGACGGAGTATGAGGTAAGGTTAGAGCCCAGCTGGTACTTTAAGGGGAAGGGGTGTGGGGGGTTGGGCTCTGTGTCCAGGGGGGGCATGGTGGGGCAGTGGTGCTGGGGCAGCAGAGGACCACCGTACAGGTTGAGCTGGAGCTGCCTGTGCGGCGTCGACATGGTGGCCAGCTCGCCCTTGACGCCTCCGGCTAGCCTGCAGGAGAAGGGTGAGTCCAGCGAATCGGCCGGCTCTGTCTTGACCCTCAGCAGCTCGCGGGCGTGGCTCTTCTTCATGTGGCGCGTCAGGTGGTCCTTCCTGCCAAAGCGCTGGGCGCAGTACTGGCACAGGAAGTCCTTGCGGCCCGTGTGCACCACCATGTGGCGGCGCACGTCCTTGCGCGTGTAGAAGCGGCGCTCGCAATGCTCGCACCGATGCTTCTTCTCTTTGGTGCCACCCGAGGACTTGCCGGCGTGGGTCTTAAGGTGTTCCAGGAGAAGGCCGGTGCTGGCGAATGGCTGAAGGCACACCTGGCAGGTGAGGTCTCCGCTGTTGGCCGCATGAAGGGCCAGGTGACGCTTGAAGCCCAGCTTGGTGTTGTAGCTCTTGCCGCACTCCTGGCAGGCGAAGGCCTCCTTGTTGGGGTCGTGAGTGTGCAGGTGGTTCTTCAAGTGATCCTTGCGGTGGAACATTTTCTCACAGTACGTACACTTGTGGGTTTTTTCTGACGAGTGTGTCGCCATATGCCTTTGAACACAGATGACAACCCATCAACACTTTATATTTCAGCAATAACTCTTAGTGCTTATGTAGGCATGCTAGTCAGGAGGACACATACGTGTGATTTTAAAACTTAAATAATACATGAATGTATACAATGACAGACTACTAAAGATAACAACTACATATTACAGTAAGTGTTGCACATATGAATACAGTATGGCCTACTAGAAGATAACAGGTGCTTGTTCTGTTACCGTTGCAGCTTGTATTTGGAGACAAAGGCCTTGGTGCAGTCCTGATGGGAGCACCGGTACGGTCTCTCTCCTGTGTGTGAGTAGGAGTGCACCTTTAGCTTCTCCACGCTATTGAAAGCCTTCTCGCACAGCTGACAGGGGAAGTTCTTCCTGGGCTTGCCCCCCTCCGCTCTCTTGCGCCTCCCTGTGGCCGCCGCGAGCCTGGCTTTATCCGGAACGTGGTCTAAGTGCCCCTGGGTTCCCGTGGCCATGGCACCCTAGGGCAGCGCGGCTGGTTGGACAAGGACGCGGTGCCCACCTACTGTCAACGACGCTTGTTCTCTCTCCAGTTTTATGTGCTCAACACCGCCAGGACTCAGGCGCCTGAAGATGTGTGTGAGAGAGAGGGGGAGGGAAAAAGGTTCATGATCTCATTCAAAAGCGTAAGAAGAGTTCTACTGCAATTCCATATCATTCTACAAGTAGGGGAATACATTTATAATTTGTATTACAGACCAATATTGATGAGAAACCCTGTATGGGCCATTCATAGATTACATTTATGAGATTGAAAATCCAGATCAAATCCGTCATAGAAAAAAGTAATCAAGCCATTGTGTTTAAATATGGCATTCAATCTTTCTTGATCCGATATTTCTCCACTATCAGGACATAATTCAAAAGACTTCCAGTGTAACATTCCCGCAACAACAGGAACGCAGCTTCTGCCAAACCCGCATGGCTAATTACCCATGTCCTCTCAAACTGGATCATCCCGGAGCAACTAGTCCCGACTCCCGATGCAAGCCGGGAAGGGAAGTGTGCAGGAAACAGGGTGTAAAGGAAGTGCACAGGAGCTCTTATTAAAGAATATGGGGAGAGCATACATGTTTTGTAATGTACACAATTATTGGAGGGGGTTATTAATGCCAAGCTCAGGCATGTTAAGGCAGGCATCCATAGCTTGATAGTTATGTCTTTCGATAGAGCTAATGCTTTTTTCCCCATTTTTCCTTGCTCTACGCTATTCAATACATAGGTCATGTTGTGTGAAGGGGATTTTTCTAAAGCTATATGTATGGTAAAGGCCTTGTAAGGTCACCGCTTTGGAGCCTTGCTTAAAAACTCTGAGGCCGCACATTAAACCATTTTTGTTTGGACAACAGTCTGAGCAGCCTTATACAATTAATGATAAGGTGAGCAAATCATACTGAAAAGTGATATGGTTGCGATACATTTAGTCATATAAACATGTATCATAATGCTATTGAAAAAATATGTTACGAAATAAAATAATAACACTTTCTGATCTAATGATTATCAAAACCATTTCTGGTGATCTCTACTCACAATGCACAATTCTACAAACGGACAAATTAAAGCAGTTCAAATCAGGTATTTACAATTTCAACAGGGTTTACACATTGATGTCTGGATTGATTAGAACTGCAAATCATCTCAACATGACCATGCTTCTCATTAAGACAAAACGTCGTTCTTCATGCAACATTAAAACAAACGTTTGTCTCTTTCTCAACCCTCTCACTATCTGTCTAACAACATTACTTTATAGACATATATTCAATCATTTATGTTAGATACGGGCAATTCCACTGTAGCAGGGTGACACTTTAAAATGTATATCAAACTAAAACCAATGATTGCAAAGTTAAATATACCATACAACTCTATGCACAAGGACTTATTTGAAGAATTTCCACATTTACTTGAGGAGCAGTGCAGATGCAAAGTTTGATAACAGAATGACTCTCTCTGACACTGTTCTCTGGATATTCATACACAGAAATAAACATCTGAATATACATCATCCAATTGTATTTGATACACCTTACATTGGTGAGCATTTCAGCTGTAGCCCCATTGGTGTACTCCAAATTCAAACATGAACCAATGATTAAACTGTAAAATATGACATTTTACATAAAACCTAGACAATACCAGAGGCCATCTGCCTTGAAAAAGACAGCATTCCAAAAGAGACTGGATTACTGGAATAGGTCAATTAAAATGTGATTTTTTTTTTGTCTTCTGATGTGAACAGATGAAAAAGACACTTCATCAATAATGTAAAGATATAAAGTATATCAAATGCTCTATGAATATTAAAACTTTAAAGCCAATTGAATAATTTATTTCCAAAACGCTATATCCACCAATTTTTCATATTTTAGTTTTTTAATCAAAAATTATTGCTTATGGGTACGTCCATGTGTGTGTAAAATATTACTGATCTCAGATTTTGTATAATAGATTTGAGATGTTTATGAAGATGTTTTATTTTTTGGGCAAAACGCTATATATCCATTGTTGAGCTGGAATGGGATGTTCATATCCTGTGTATTCGACTGTGATGTGTGGTTGTCTCACCTAGCTATCTTAAGATGAATGCACTTACTGTAAGTCGCTCTGCATAAGAGCATCTGCTAAATGACTAAAATGTAAAATGTAAATGTTTTACATACAGATATCATATTACTGTAATGAATTATCATATTTTTTTTATAATGATATCACAAAAGTATCATTTGTTCAGTTCTTTATTTTAAAAAAATAGTTATTTGTTACATTTGACTGTGTAAAACCTCGCAATTGGCTACTACCTATTTCTCTGAGAGTGAGGCGGATATTTGGCATTTTGCAAACAAACATGACTATTCGTCTCTCTGAAATGAAACCATCAAGTGATAGATTTGAGAAGAAAAAAAACATGTCTGTCATTGAACAATCCTATGCCATGATTAGATCATGAAAAAACACACCAATCTCTTCGATTTAGTTCAACAATAAAAGCTAATTTAACCAACATTTCTGAAAATTGCTATGTACCATTTTAGAATGAAACTCTTCAATTGTTGATTCCATTCGACCTTATACCAACAAGAAAATGTAACCTAATTTGTTTAATGTAACTATACAGTTTTAAAAGATCTAATCAAAAACTAGCATTATCCCAAAATCTAAGACATATAAAAGTTGCAAGTGTTTCAATGCAACAAACAAGTGTTTTAATGCAACAGATTCATCTTATTTAGATACATTTCACATTAAAAATGTTATAGAAACAAAGTTACTTTTTTCCTCATCATCTTCTGGTGCAAATGCTTCTAGAATAAAAACTATTCAAATACATAAAATAAACAAAAGTTTTATCTGTAATACAATATAATGCACCCCAAAATGAATGCATATAGGCAAGTTATTACATTATGAATAGGAAAATATGTGGACCACAGTTAGCCTAACTCAGATTATAAGAATGCAGTGATTTGCACACACTTCAGTGACATTACGTAACAATATATATTTAGCATTTCATTTAAAGTTTTTAAAAAAAAAAATGTACAGCTGCATCTGACATGTTTACAGTCATGTAAATGCCAATCGAACCCGTTCATAAAATGATACAACGAGAAGGCAGGGGAAAGCCTTTCTCTTTAAGATGCAAAACTTGTCACCATGTGAAAACCAATTTAGGAGAGCAAAGCACACACTTCAAAAGCAAGGTTTTTTGCATCTTGCTATTCACCATATAAGCCAAATAGTTATTAAATAGGAGACAACATCAACATATTGGCTGAACATGCACAATAGGAAATCCATAGCGCAATTGTGCCATTCAAGAGAAACCTCCCCAAAACGGCCAATAGCCTACATGACTGTAAAACCCAAGCCAAACAGCAGTGTGAACCCATCTCGAGTTCACTTGTAGAGGTTCTGCCATGTTGCTATAGGCTCCTCGTGCGTCCTATAGCCATGAGCAGCACCAGTCAGATAGCAGGGGCTCAATGCTATGGCTAACAATAACCTGGGAATAGCTTTATACACGACACAAAAAAACAGATAGCCTACTATATCAGTGCATCATACATGCAATGCTACTGATCATCATGTCCAATCTGAATTTGATAATATAAGCAACCTGCAAATATAAACATTTTAATTAATCGCATCAAAGTCAATGGGACGTGATTTTGATGTAACATAGCAGCAGCTTGTAACATCATCCAATGCATGTTGTTAAACTTAGTATAACTCTCTGTACAAAATAGACGGACATGAACACATGCATAAGCAAATGTTTAGCATCGCCTAATTAGTTTGCCCGCAGTTCTCCCTCCATTTTGGTTGTTTATGGTATTGACAAGCAACTTCTTCTCTTCGATACTTGTCTATTTAAACTAACTCAAAGTTGCACTGTCATCTCTGATTTTAGTCAAAGACGTGTTCTGTCTATAGGGCCTACATTCTGGATGAAAAAATGACATAATACAGAGATAATAAAATCACAATTCACTTATTAAATTTCGTATTTTCAAGTTTCGGCAAAATGCTTCTATCGATAAGGGCATGTTTACAGTGTTTTCTGGTGTAGCCTTCATGTGAGTAAAAATAAAAACAGTATGCGCACAGCATGCATTTTTAAATAATTTAGATATATTTAAGTGCGCGTGTGTTCCCGTCGGCTGTCCTCGCAGCACTGTTGTTATTATATTCAGGAAAAACTTAAACGAAACAAAATTGCTAAACTTTTCTTAACTTTTCTCAACTCAACTGTTTCCCATGGTTGTTGACATTCACTATCACGCAACGTGACATGCCTAGCGCTAATGACACAATTTATTTAAATTTTCTTAATAATTCTGTCTTCCTTTGGTTTCCTCTGAGGTCCCAAACTGGGTGCTGATTAACACAAACTTTTTTCCCTAGCTCACCCCTCTCTCATAATTTGAATAACCCCGATATTTTAATTCAAGAACTCCGTAACAATTTACTTAAATTACGCCAAACTCACCCCAGGAGCCTTAACATCCTTTCTACGGAGTTTTTCTTGACTTTCAACTATTTTCCGAATTTTTTATAATTTTTTTCTCATATTTTCTGCTAGACGCGGCGGGCCTGAAAATTGTTTGCTTTCCCCTCTTTCCAGCAGCCATTGTGTATATGCGCTGCGATGCAACCAAACATACATTTTGGCCACGCCTACTCAATATCCCTCCCACCTCTTATTTTTGATTTGTGTAACGTCTTGTCACTTTTATATTTCAGTGTCATTGTTTGTCCCTTTTAATAAAGTTCAATTTTCGGACTCGCTAGTGATACTGTCAATCGCATTGACTTCGTTTTGGTTTTATTTATAACAATAGGTGTACTAAGTATGTCATTAGAACCGTCCTATTGGTGTATCAATCTGTCAGTTTACTGAAAAGTACCCTGTCGTCGTTCCTGTATTTTGTCCTGTTGGTCAGTTTTGCTGTCAGTTTGTTGCAGACGTCATGAACATCGTAGTGCGATGTTATTAAATGACGTTCGAACTGACATGAGGGAATAGATGCACACGCATTCAACAAAGAGTTCCACATAACATCAAGAAAAGTAAGTGCGGCACGCGGAGGGCAGTCGTTTAGATTTGACCAAACTCGAAGCGCAGTGATTTGCGAAAGGTTCGCTGTCGCATGAAAATATCATTATCAAACAATTCGGCTTCCTGGCTGGTTAGCTAGCTATGCTAGCTGCGGCACTATCAGACAACTTGGGGTAGAGTCATACACAACTTTTGAGGTAACCTTTTGCCTTTGCAGTGTCACTTTTGTGACATCGGTTAGCAGAAAGCGTCGTTAGCCCTCTTGCGGGCTTATTTTTTATTAGCTAGCTGCTATAGTTTCAGTAGGTAGCTCACTCATTCGAAGGTCAATGACGAAGATTATCTATTATATTGACAAGATAGTCGAGTGACGGCTGTAACAATGGAAATATGTCCACAAAGATGGAAGGTAGGCGAGATCAGGTGGGACCATTCCAGCCAATTAGAGGGCAGAAATGCGTGTGAACAGGCGCAACTCCGATTTAAAGTCGTTTTTTTTTTTTTTGCCAAAATGCCACGTGCGTTCACTGTCACTGCATTCGTAACAACATAACTTATATCAGATCAAATAAGCCTCAAGTAGGAAATTGGCGATTACATTTTTTTTGTTAGACAAATTCGACACTGACTCCCATGCAAAAAAATTACTTCGTGGTCTTATTTTCGTGGACAGATTTTGAGCGGCGTAAACACTCTCGTTTCGCCTTCTCTGACGTTCAATCATGTAGCTCGAGCTGCAGCAACAACGTTATAAGGTGCAGCTATGAGTTTGCTGTTCCTGAAATTATGATATATATTTTTTTTTGTACCTGGTATTTATCCAGTCATTGTTGCCGCACTTGATAATACATAGGTCAATGGTTCCATCCCTGACCTTGTATGTTTTATTGTAGCCAACCGTGATCAAATAAATTGTTTAATTGCACGAGACAATGTATCGACTTCAATGTATTGCACATTTTGTTTTTTTTTCAGCGACGCAGCAAGAAATGGACAAAAACGTGCGCAAGCTTCGAAGTAAAGATATAAACCCATGCATTGAAGTATGTATTAGTATGCAGGCTACATGTTTGAATGAGATTATGCCTACTACATTTGAGATCTATACTGGTTTGAATGTTAATGTCATTTCTGTCGAATTCAACCACATGACTACTCTTTTCCAGGAAAGTGATGGCTCTCAGAAATGTTTGGATGCCAATAACTATGATAAGAACATGTGTTCTGCGTATTTTCTGAGATACAAAAACTGCAGAAAATACTGGGTGAGTATGCATTGGCGCAATCCATGAGTGCCAATCTAATGTAGCCTAATGCGGTGAGAGATCTAAAATAGATATTAAGTATTGCATGTGTAACAGTATAGCTTCCGTCCCTCTCCTCGCCCCAACCTGGGCTTGAACCAGGGACCCTCTGCACACATCAACAACTGACACCCACGAAGCATTGTTACCCATCGTGCCACAAAAGCCGCGGCCTTTGCAGAGCAAGGGGAACAACTACTTCAGGACTCAAAGCGAGTGACGTCACCCGATTGAAACGCTATTAGCGCGCACCACCGCTAACTAACTAGCCATTTCACATCGGTTACACATGTAGGCCAACATGAGGCAAAGATGAAGAATTCAAATTTACAGGTTGTCCAAAGGGAATGTTTAATACTAAAATTGGAAGGACCAGCAGAATGACTCACTGCATTCAAAGCTCGCTCCCTGTTGAGTTATTTTGTGCCAGTCTTTAAACTATGGAATCAGCATAATTGATTAGCACCTGCTGAAGAGGCCACTTTATTTGTATTTTAATTTTTTTTATTTAATTTTACCCCCCTTTTCTCCCCAATTTCGATTTTGTCTCATCGTTGCAACTCCCCAAAGGCCTCGGGAGGCGAATGTTGAGTCATGCGTCCTCCGAGACATGACCTGCCAAAGCGCAGTTCTTAACACCCGCCCGCTTAACCCGGAAGCCAGCCGCACCAATGTGTCGAAGGAAACACCGTTCAACTGACTAGAGGTCAGCCTGCAAGGCGTCGCTAGAGCTTGATAAGCCAAGTAAAGACCCTCTGGCCAAACCATCACCTAACCCGGAAGACGCTGGGCCAATTGTGCGCTACCCTATGGGACTCCTGATCACAGTCTGTTGTGATACAGCCCGGGATCAAACCTGGATCTGTGGTGACTCCTCTAGCACTGTGATGAAATGCCTCCCGAGTGGCGCAGCGGTCTAAGGCAAGAACCCACCCCTTAACAAGCCTCTGTCTACGGCAACTGGGTTGAGATGGGGATTTGCGGTGGCTGTGTTCCAGGACACCCACATTGCAGACTTGGGAAAGTAGCCATTTGCATGGAGCTGCCCTACAAAATAATTGGTAATGTTCTGGTTTTGTTCATCTATCCATCTGCATTATAATATGTACTTCATTGTCCATTAACTTCCAGAGATTGGAAATACTCCTTTATGTTCACACCCCCCAGGAGACACACAACCACCCTGAGGGTGCAGCGCCCTTGAAGCAATTGTAAGGGGTTAGGTGACTCGTTCAAGGGCAAAACGTCAGGCACCCAATTATTATAATTTTTTGCATCAGTTGAGATTTCAACTGCTAACCGCTAGGCTGCGTGCCGCCCCTAAATGTCCCAAATCAGTGCATATCACAGGGCCTATGGACTTAAATCGACGTGACTCCAGTGTTTTCTGTTCTTTTTTTCAGCACAACATCATGGTGAATAGGAGACGAGACGGCGTGAAGCCTGACATGCCCACTGCTGAGGAGCGCCAGGAGATACTGGCTGCCATTGGAGGCAAGCCCTATTGAGGCAGTGGCAAGCCCTATTGAGGCAGTGGCAAGACCAGCAGAAGGAAACACTGGAGCGGGGTGTAGACCATACTTTCCAGTAAAGCTCTGGGACAGACCCCTTCTTTATGAAGGTCTGAGAGCTCCTCCACACACCTCACCATTATGATGCTGACCGTGCCCCAAGAGGTGCCTCTGCCGCACTGTGTGCTGCTTGCCACTAAAGGTTGACGGTGGCGTTGAAACCTGTGTCAAATACTGATATCAATGATCAAATCACTACAGTATGCCTAATGCGGAAATCTGGCTATGAATGTGCATAGCTGGTTAGTATGAGTGGAGCTATATGGAAAAGCACTTGCGAGTTGCCTTGATGAATCAAGCGTTTTAATAGTCTTTAAACATTTACATTTAAGTCATTTAGCAGATGCTCTTATCCAGAGCGACTTACAAATTAAATTTAAAGAAAGAACTGGAAAGACTATGGACTTACTCACCTTTATTTGCAAGCCAGCATCTCTGAAAATAAACTGAATGTGTTTTTGTAAAAAGTGTATTTATTTAGTATACTTTTTCACAATCGCGTAAAAGCGTCTTTGGAACAATGTTGTCGATTTTTACAACAGTCCACAAGACGACTCTGGCCTTTCGCAGAACAGTAAATGTAATTGCTTTCTTAATACATTCTTAACTATGATGCAGTCAATTACATTCATTTAAAAAAACAGGACTGCCTGCAAAGACATTAATGCAACCATATTCATCTCTGGAGTACAAGCAGACAAAACAGAAAGTTAGTCTTTATTTGCAGTCACTAAGTCATGATCAAAATTGGTACTAGCCTACAACCATTGAAAGGTGCAGAATTATGTGCGATTACTCCTTTTATGCATATTTCATACACATTAAATGTTTTTAAAATAAGCACATTGTGTGCAGGATTCATTCATTGGTATCATCCCAATCTTAATTCCTTGTATTCAATGCATAGGCTGGTTTGCTCATAGTTTTGTAGACTTTCCATTGGTGCACATGATAGGCAATGAGGTGAATACAATGGAGGAACTCCACTGATATGAATGTATAGCCTCAATCCACACCAAAGCTCTACAATGGAAGGTCACAATGTTGGAGATGATTTACTTAGAAGTAACCCAACTTCACTCTGCATGTCAGCGATATTGTACAAAATCATATAAATTAGTCCCCATTACTTAGATCTTTCACGATATTGTACATGGTAGGACACTGATGGGATTGAAATAGAATTCCGTGCGATAGTATTTACTCATTGCCGGAAACAGTGTTGTACACATTTCTCTTCGGATGAAAAAAATACATTTTTGTTAATATTCTGTGAAATAAAGACTACAATTCATTTTGTATTCACTGATGACATTTGTATTTAAAGTTTTGCAAAAGGTGGTCTAAGATACGCAAGTCAGGTACAAAGACAAGAAAATGATCATAACGTTAGTAAATGCATTTGATCGCTGCTGACCTGCTAAAGATACGTTTCAACACGGATCCAAAAATTGCTTGTACACGATTGAGAAAAACCATAACATACTGCCACCAAGCCTGATCGCAGATCTGTATTTTGTTATTTTATTTAACTAGGCGAGTCAGTTAAGAACAAATTCTTATTTACAATGACGGCCTACCCCAGCCAAACCCTAACCCGCACGATGCTGGGCCAATTGTGCGCCGCCCTATGGGACTCCCAATCACAGCCGGTTGTGATACAGCCTGGAATTAAAAACAGGGTCTGTAGTGATGCCTCTAGCACTGAGATGCAGTGCCTTAGACCGCTGCGCCACTCGGGAGTCCCAAATGTGCTTTGGCCAACATCTGATTCGCTGTTATGCTAAACAGTCTTGCAATGTAAACGTCTACTCTGTTGGGCACGCTTAAATAAATGAGTGCCAGGAGTAAAGTGGGTCATATTCTGATTCAATAATCCATGCTGCCGCAGTATTTACACCATCACATACAGTATATGCAGTTAGCCAAATCCCTTGGAATCTGAGTTGGCTAGTATTTTGAATCACACTCTCTGAGGGCACATGCAGACCTGGGACCAGGCTAATTTGGGAAAATATTTAACTTTGTACTGATTGTTTCAAGTGCATGCATTATGTAAGGTAATAGCCTATGTCTTGATACAATAAAACACATTTGAAAAGCTTCAGTTGCATTGTATTCCGACACATTTTTATCATGTCTTGTAGTGTCGGTTGAATGCCAGTGCTATTGTTTTGCATTAGTGTTTCAGAGCCATTTACACTAGGTGGTGCTGTTGCTTTACTGACGGAGCCACCCACACTACCCTGCTTTCTCAAATCTGGCTATAGAGGTCTACAGCAATGTTGGTTTCCCCTCGAATCGGCGAATGATAAGTAGGGTTGTTAAATGTTTGAATGGTGACTGACCACTGTCAGGATCCACCTGATTGGCTGATTCCCGAGAGTGTGTTTTTCCATGGCAAATGTTGAGATGATGCCTATAATCAACAATCCCCTGCACACAGCAGATGTGCACTACAACATTGTGGCTCTCAGAATACCGATTAAGAGTTGCACTCATTATCAAACAAGCAATCAAGCAAAGAATGTCTCTTACTCAGTGCCAATCTATTACTTTGAACAGATGTCCTACTTTTTTTCAATGGCATAAAGAAGATATATGTTCATTTTTTGATCATGTATTTTATTATGCGATCAGACAGCTGTAAAGCTTTCCAAACATTTAACTTTACAGCAAGCAAAGATTAATATGAGGCATACATGGTAAGTCATTAAGACATGATGTACGATTGGGATTATCTGAAAAGATAACCATGGCTGCACCTGTAAATGAATAATGATGATATGTCCATAATTTCACACTATCACATAACGAGTTGAAACATCAGCAACCTTCAAAGTGTACTTTGGCATATTATTATTCAATTATTAAAGTTTCTTAGCAGCTTTATTGATGCGGATACTTTTGAACAAGCCACATAATAAGACTATAATATAATTAAGGCTAACAATGCATATACTTTGATTAAAATACATAAAAGCAAGAAATCATTCAACAACTACTTTAAAGCAGCAGCTTTTGTAAATGAATACATTTCAAGTGACTCTCAGGAGAGAAATCTCATTGGACATAAAAGAACAGACATTTACTTCATACTGTATTCCCACACATTAGTAAAACAAGAGGTAACAATATATATGGTAGAATTAGTAACCATAGTTTCATACGAGTGCATCATCTCTGTATACTGTCAATGGCTCTTTAAAACATCCTTCATAGGCGATAATTATTTGTGCACTAACAATTCAATTCTACAGTGAATTTCATACATGTACATGGTATGTAGCATATGCATATTACTTCCATTATAAAAGCCAGAAAAACGTATTAAAATGTAGTCTAGATTCACAAAGGGTTGTAAACTGCAGCACTTCATGCGGGAAATGGATTGAGACCCCCCCTCCTGAGCACTTATTGAATGCTTCAGTCCTTTTTCCCATGGCCTTTGAATGCATCCATGAAATTGAATGCCCCCAGGTAGTCTCCCAAGAGGAGCCCCATCTTAGTGGGCAAAATGCTGTGAGAAGAGAACACACGTAATAAAAAGAGACATGGGTTATTTATTCAACTTCACAGCAGCTGTAAATTATTGACCTATTTTTTTTCTCCAAACGCACAAAACCCAATAAATACTGAACAAAATAATTGAATAGTCATGTACATATACTGTACGTCATGTATATGTGCAGTAAAGCCATTCTGTGAAGAACTGCTGCACTTCAAACATCAATAATCAAACATAAAATGCCTTTATGACTGACATAAATGCTAGGGACTCTATATGATCATGCACCACATTAACTTTTACAATCATTTTTTCGGAAAAATGTACAATAGGAACCATCAAAGGCTTTGTGGCAGTGTGCAGATTTCCATACAGATTTCCATACAGAAGTAGAGCTTGATTACAATTGATACAGGAGGAATAGGAGGTGAGTCATCTCTCTCTCTCTCCTCTCTCTCTCTCTTTCTCTTTCCTATCTTGCTCTTTCTCTCTTATCTCTCTTTCTCTCCTATCTCCCTCTCTCTCTCCCTCTCTCTCTCTGAGGTGCTCTCATTCATGGAGGGCTTTCCAGCTAAAGCCCAACTGACTAAATGTCCACCTTAGAATCCAGGTTCTTTTGTGAGTTAATCATCTCTCCAATTTATGCATTTTTGGCACTTCAATCAAATTCAAGGAATACATTTTCATTAAATTAGTTGCAATTAGTAATTAGCAATAGGATTTCTTAAAAAATGCACCATTAAGAGTGGGAGTTTTACGCCTGTATGAAGGTACTGAAGGGCCCAGATGCAGTTTAGAATTAATGTCAGTGAATCCTTAGATAAAACACTGTGCTCAGATTAGCAAGTATGTGGGGGGGGGATGTTGAAATATTATTCCCCACTTGCAATGGGGTCATAGTCCTACTAAACAGTGCAACTTTGTCCCAATGTTACAGCAGAGAAGCAGTCTGTGGTAGAGAAAATGTCTGTCTACATTCTCAGTTCCTGTCTAGGCTGTGTTGTAATCACTCACGTGTTATGACCTTCCCCTACCACCTCTGAAACCAATGCTTGTGTTTATAGTGTTTGATATAAATTATGAACATGAACTACAATCCAAAGCATTCGTAGCATTTCCTTAAACACTATATAAACATGGCATAACTGCTAGAGGTACATAAACAGTTATTTTGACATGTAATCGTGTGGTGTATGTCACCTTGTTTCTGTGAGCGTGTTCATGTTTATTGTGTGAAATAAGTACACATGTGTGGGTGTATGCGAGTTCATGTACATATCGGAAAGGTGTATGTGCGTGCGGTCGAGTGTACTGTACGTATGTGTGTGTTGCGTGCGTGCATTTATTTGTGTGTTTGCGTGTGCGTTTTGTGCCCACTACCCGCTACTCGCCTTCGACTCTTGTCTCTCACGCAACCTCCTCCCTACTCTTTGTTTACACATGCACCTTTCCACCTAGGCAGCTGTCAGGTCAAGTATCCTCTGTGGCAGGCCTGCATGAATCACTCAGATTTCTAGAGCAATCTCTAGTGTTTAGGCAAACACCACCACAAACAACATGTTCCAGCTCTCAATCTCTCTCACTCCACTCTCAAGCTCAGTCCCTGTGATAGAAGTATTTGCACTTTTGCTTATAGCCCCCACACCGTTTGACACAATGAAGGCTTGCTCATCTGCATTCATACCGTGTCTGTCCAGTTTAGTGAACAATGTTTATGCATGCAGTGGCTTTATTGACCCAACTCCCGCTTCTACGCACACATAGGTCCCTAAACCATTCTGCTGTTTTATTTAACCACCATGTTTCTATGTTGATGTAAAACTCCTGCAATGTGGATTTGGTTAAAATAACGCTCCCTATACTTTCAATGCATTTTTTGCGCAAAAGTTGGGTATCCGCTTGCCAAAATAAAAAAGGTGCGTGAACTGCGTTAACGTGAGTTTACCCTTCACTACACCACTGTTCTCAGTCCACAGTGTCAACAGTTTCATCTGTTGCATCCTCTCCATACATTTTTGTTGTGTCAACAATCTAGGTCATTGCTGATTACAAAGGTTTGAAAGTCAGTGTTGGGTGGATCATAATAATGCCTTAACAAATAAATACACTTTTAAGACACATTTCAGTTGAATGCATTCAGTTGTACAACTGACTGGGTATCCCCCTTTCCCTTCCCTTTTCTTTATGAGTCCTCAATTAGTATATTTCAAGTAGAATGGAATGTATCTGTTTTACCCGGCAGTCGAACAAAAATGCAGAATGCTTTTGGGTACTAGTAGCAGGTAGACCCCCTCCACTGGTAGATGCTGATTTTTTTTAAATATGACACATGACTGCTGTGGTTGTGTAAACAAAGATATAGAAACCTGTTTGATTACATCTAAACCTAAGAGACGACTGGAGCTGGGGAGGTAGCAGCTAGGGCCCGGGGTTCCATTTAGTAAATCCTGCATAGTGTTTGGTACAGTTCTTACTTCTTGAGGGCGAGGACAAGGTAGAGGATCCGAGGCATATACAGGTACACTTGGTCAGTTTGGATAGCACGGACGATCCTTTTGGCCACATAGTCAGGTTCCAGGATGGGCATGAGAACGGGCCATCTGCAGGAAGCACCCAAAACCAAACAAATCATTTCTCTCACTGATCAGCAGTTCAAAGTAATGGGCTGGCACTCTCTAGTGTGAATCTACATCTAAAAACACACTGCATGCACTGACGCCTTCAAAAATGATTGTCTAAGCCCCTTTCTCATTTCACTTCAAATCCTTCAAAATGTTATGCCACGATGAACGTTGTACTTTGTAATCAGTTTCTGCCTTCAGTCTGTTCCTTAAAAGACATAAAACCCAGAAACTTTGGAGAACAAATATCTCTTTGGAAATCAAGGGCTGTTACTTTGTCAAAGGAACCCATACATTTTTTTAAAACCATTGTAGCAACTTGATAAAAACAGGACTTTTGTGTGGGGACTTTCAACATCAGAGCATCACAATCTCATTCAAATCTCATTGTGATTAGGTCCTGACTTTTGTTCAGAAATGTTACAGTGTGTGTATGTGTGTGTGTGTATCTGAGTAACAGGATGTGGTAGGCATTACTCTGCTCTGTGGCCAGTAAAAAGCAGAACCAAGCAGCATGAATAATAAAGTGAGAAAATGGAAGGGCCCAAAGAGCTTAAGAGCAAGACTTAGGGACGCTGGCATTGTTGTTAACTCATTCTGACATCACACACACACACACACACACACACACACACACACACACACACACACACACACACACACACACACACACACACACACACACACACACACACACACACACACACACACACACACACACACACACACACACACACACACACACACACACCACTCAAACGGCGATGATCACTAGCGACATCAAAGGACATGGCCCTAGGCAGTCCAGGTAGAGCTGGCTCCATGGCATCTATGGTGGTGTCACATAACTAGTAGGGCGAGGTTGCCCCGGCCTAGACAATAATTGAAGGTCATCTACACACCATGGTATACTGCCATTAACTGTATTTCCACACCCTGGTCTAAATCGAATAAACTTACTGCTCAAGACAGTTACAAAGTAGAATTTCACTGCCAAGCAAAGTGAAGCAGAGCAAGCATTTTATTGCTTAGCTACACACTGCTACTACACATAGCGCAGTGCTACATTGTAGACATTTCCATATTGTGTCTACAGTCGCAGCACTTCCTCTAACAGAGCTCATGGTAGCAAAACGTGTTCTGGGTATGTGTGTGTATGTCAGAACGGTGGACCCACTTGGTGATAGCGCCGTCAAACATCCCCGTGTTAATGAAGAAGGGACACACGATGGTGGTCTTCACTCCATTTTTCTTTGTCGCTAGCAGCTCCAGCGCCACAGACTCAGCGAAGCCCACAGCCGCAAACTTACTGGCACAGTAATCTGAGCACAGACAGAGAGTAGAGGAATGGGAATGCATTACTCTGAGTGTTCACACTCACACTTTTTGTTATCACAAACTAACCAGTACATGGGTATGTGATGTTGGGTGAAATATTTATATCCCACTTTAGAGGGGTAGTGAGTGAGATGAGTATATCTAACCTGCCAGGCCGTTGACTCCAATCAGTCCAGCAGAGCTGGCGATGCTCACCAGGTGACCATGGTTACTGGCTATCATTGCAGGGAGAAACGCCTTGTAAGTCTGGGGAAAAACAGATGATCATGGTTGAGAATTACTTTGCTGGCAACATGCTATGCATATAATTAAAAAATCCCCATGGGCAATGATATTTGTACATGTTCTTTGTCTCTCCTTGTCTAAGTATTTTTTTATTTTATGTTTATCTTACACCTTTATTGATATGAGCATGTTGTGTTATGTTTAGAGCTATTTCCATAGGCTGGTCTGGCACATCCTGCGGGCTTAGGCCATCTATCATTCCCTATGCTATCATTCCCTTTGCTACTCTTTTACGCTTAGACTTGAAAAGATGGCACTGCAGATCCGCAAAAAGTTCTACAGCTGCACCATTGAGAGCATCTGACTGGCTGCATCACCGCTTGGTACGGCAACTGCAAGGCACCCATTCCGCAAGGTGCTACAGAGGGTGGTGAGTACGACACAGTACATCGCTGGGCCAAGCTCCCTGCCATCCAGGACCTCTATACCAGGCGGTGTCAGGCCCAAAATATTTTCAAAGACTCCAGCCACCCAAGCCATAGAGTGTTCTCTCTGCTACTGCATGGCAAGCGGTACCAGTGCACCAAGCCAGGAACCAACAGGACCCTGAACAGCTTTAACTCCCAAGCCCAAGCCTCCCAACCCTAACCCTAACCCTACCCGGACTACCTGCATTGGCCCTTTTTTGAACTAACTCTCTTGCACTGACTCTATGCACACACACTGGTCTATAACCACACACTCACACATACTTACACTGACACACCAACACACACATACACGCACTACGCCCACACACACATGAAATGCGCACACATGCATACTGACACACACACACACACACACACACACACACACACACACACACACACACACAGACACACACACACACACACACACACACACACACACACACACACACACACACACACACACACACACACACACACACACACACACACACACACACACACACACACCACATACGCTGCTGCTACTGCTCAGTCTATTATCACTTTACCCTTACCGATATGTACATAGCTACCTCAATTGCCTCGTATCCCTGCATATCAACTCGGTACTGGTACTCGCTGTATATAGCCATGTTATTGTTTTTCATTATTCACTGTGTATTTATTCCTCGTGTCACTATTTCTATTTTCTATTTCTTATATCTTATCTTTAACTCTGCATGGTTGGAAAAGGACCCTTAACCATTTCACTGTTAGTCTACACCTGTTGTATACGAGGCATTTGACAAATGAAATTAGATTAGATTTGATTTGACTTGTCGTAGAAAAATGCAAAATGTTCATGATAAAATTCCAACTCACCCAGAAGTGAGCATTGGAGTTGACCTCCATCGACTTCTCAATCAGGCTGTCGGGAGCACTCATGAACTTCGTCCCTGTGACAATGCCTGCATTGTTTATCAGGATTGTCACATCTCCCACTTCCCTTTTCACCTGGCAATCAACACATAATATAGCATGCTGTATAGAAGTAACAGGATAAGAACATAAATGGAACTGGGCCTAAATCTACCACACAAGGATCACACAGATTACCACTAATCTCTGAGAAAAAAAAAAGGTGCTAAGTAGAACCACACAGGGTTCTTTGGTTTGTTCCCATAGGGGAACCCTTTTTGGTGCTGGGTAGAACCCTATGCAGAGGGTTCTTTAAAAAAAAAATGTTTTATGTAAGCTTTATTTAACTAGGCAAGTGAGTTAAGAACAAATTCTTATTTTACAATGACAGGCTACTCCGGCCAAATCTTCCCCTAACCCAGACAACGCTGGGCCAATTGTGCACCACCCTATGGTACTCCCAATCACAGCCGGTTGTGGTACAGCCCAGGATCGAACCAGGGTCTGTGGTGACGCCTCTAGCACTGCGCCACTCAGGTGCCCTATCTATGTAGGGTTCATCAAAGAACCCCCTGTATATGGTTCTACCTAGAGCCATTTTATAATCTAAAGGTTCTTCCTAGAACCGTCTGTGAAGGGTTCTGGCGAGAAACCTTTCATCTTTGGAGGGTTCTTCCTAGAATCCTCTATGAATGGTTCCACCAGCCTTATTAGCCTTTAAAATGTAATTATCATAAGGCCTTTATTTGAGGGCCTAATTATACCCTAACATAGTGGTGTTAGGAATCTCCTGGTTTACAAGCCACATCAGGCCTGCAAGTCACATTATGCTGGTTTGCAAAATTATCTATAATTCCTATTGCAATCCAGCCAGAGTTAGGATATCCAATTGTGGAATTGTTAATCACCTGCAACCTGCATTCAGAATGACTGCCAGGGTAGGGAAGATTGAATACTGAGACTACCTTAGTCATCTAAACTGGAACAACCATCTCAGTAATGGGTGAAATACATCCAATTACTAACAGATTGGATTATAGAAAACTGTTTGTTATGTATCTTTGTGTAGCATAAAATTAATCAACCAAGCAATGTACATGCAAAAACACAGATATTACAGTAAAACAAACAAGTCTGAAAATCTTCCTGCAATAGAGCATGCTGGGAAATATTATATATGGTTATATGTACAGTTGAAGTTGGAAGTTTAAATACACTTAGGTTGGAGTCATTAAAACTCGTTTTTCAACCACTCCACAAATTTCTTGTTAACAAACTATAGTTTTGGCAAGTCGGTTAGGACATCTACTTTGTGCATGGCACAAGTCATTTTTCCAACAATTGTTTACAGACAGATTATTTCACTTATAATTCACAGTATCACAATTCCAGTGGGTCAGAAGTTTACATACACTAAATTGACTGTGCCTTTAAACAGCTTGGAAAATTCCAGAAAATGATGTCATGGCTTTAGAAGCTTCTGATAGGCTAATTGACATTGTTTGAGTCAATTGGAGGTGTCCCTGTAAATGTATTTCAAGGCCTACCTACAAACTCAGTGCCTCTTTGCTTGACATCATGGGAAAATCAAAAGAAATCAGCCAAGACCTCAGAAAAAAAATTGTAGACCTCCACAAGTCTGGTTCATGCATAGGAGCAATTTCCAAATGCCTGAAGGTACCACGTTCATCTGTACAAACAATAGTACGCAAGTATAAACATCATGGGGCCACACAGTCGTCATACCGCTCAGGAAGGAGACGCGTTCTGTCTCCTAGAGATTAACGTACTTTGGTGCGAAAAGTGCAAATCAATCCTAGAACAACAGCAAAGGACCTTGTGAAGATGCTGAAGGACACAGGTACAACAGTATCTATATCCACAGTAAAACGAGTCCTATATCAACATAAACTGAAAGGCTGCTCAGTAAGGAAGAAGCCACTGCTCCAAAACCGCCATAAAAAAGCCAGACTACGGTTTGCAACTGCACATGGGGACAAAGATCGTACTTTTTGGAGAAATGTCCTCTGGTCTGATGAAACAAAAATAGAACTGTTTGGCCATAATGGCTTGCAAGCCGAAGAACACCATCCCAACCGTGAAGCACGGGGGTGGCAGCATCAAGTTGTGGGGGTGCTTTGCTTCAGGAGGGACCGGTGCACTTCACAAAATAGATGGCATCATGAGGGAGGAATATTATGTGGATATATTGAAGCAACATCTCAAGACATCAGTCAGGAAGTTAAAGCTTGGTCGCCAATGGGTCTTGTGGCAAAATGGCTTAAGGACAACAAAGTCAAGGTATTGGAGTGGCCATCACAAAGCCCTGACCTCCACCCTATAGAAAATTTGTGGGCAGAACTGAAAAAGCGTGTGCGAGCAAGGAGGCCTACAAACCTGACTCAGTTACACCAGCTCTGTCAGGAGGAATGGGCCAAAATTCACCCAACTTATTGTGGGAAGCTTGTGGAAGGCTACCCAAAATGTTTGACCCAAGTTAAACAATTTAAAGGCAATGCTACCAAATACTAATTGAGTGTATGTAAACTTCTGACCCATTGGAAATGTGATGAAAGAAATAAAAGCTGAAAGAAATAATTCTCTCTACTATTATTCTGACATGTCACATTCTTAAAATAAAGTGGTGATCCTAACTGACCTAAGACAGGGAATTTTTACTTGGATTACATTTCAGGAATTGTGAAAAACTGAGTTTAAATGTATTTGGCTAAGGTGTATGTAAACTTCCGACAACTGTATAACCTTTCTTGCCTTCCAAAGAATCCTTGCCTCCCAAAGAGTCATCAAAGATCCCTTTCTTCCAAAAGCGGTTGTTAGGATGTTAAAGGTTCTAAGTATAACCCTCTCCCCCCCCCCAAAAAAAACCCTCCTTTGGAACCCTTTTTTCTGAGAGTGTAGCAGAGTATGACTGTGATCTCCAGTATCTAACCAATACCTATGCACTGGATCACAGCAATGTGAATATTGTGGGATCGGAGCTGTAATCATGAGGTGGACCTGAACAGAGCAGACATGGAATGTGTGGGAGTCTTTCAACATTTGTTCCCAAAGCATGGAGGCCCTTTGAGTTGTTGTGCAGTATAATAGACATTGGGTTGATCAATTATTTATGTAAACATCTTCCCTCTCAAATACATTTGCATGCTTTCGGGAAGGAGCATTGCGGTATATTTGCAACAGCTCAAATTACAACTACGAAGATTAGTGTACAGTATGTTTTGAAAAATATGGTACTGTAGCCTGTCAAAAAATACTACAGACCTTCAAACTGTTACCTGCTGTAGGAAAGTGGTAGAACATGGGTAATAACATCCATACCTGGCCAGGTATATAGACCATATACCTGACCAGGTGGCATAAAACCCACCTGGTCAGCCACTGAGTACACCTCTGCCTTGTTGCTGCAGTCACAGATGTATGAGTGGACCCTGGCCGCGCCCTTTTGCTTCACCAGTCGAACCGTTTCCTTGTTGCCATCCTGGCTAATGTCCCACAGCACCAGCGTTACGCCCATGGAGGCGAACTCAAGCGCCATCAGCCTGCCGATGCCGCTACCCGCCCCTGTGATGAGGATAGTTTCTCCCGCAACGCTCTTCTTCCGCGAAGGGATGAAGAGTTTTACAAGTGCCTCCAAGTTATAATATATAGACAAGGCCAGCACCTGTAGCGTCTCCAGAGCGAAGTTCATCTTAAAGACTAGTAGAGTACCTATCAAACCGCATGAATTACAGTTGAGTTAAAATTAAAATGATGCGTTATAGATAGGCTATAATCTATTCTGGTGGTATGGTTCATGGAAAAACAACTGTCTCTCTTGTCCCAAAATGATATACCATTGTCAGGTCTGTTGTTAGCCTATGGGTTTCCATAGGCCTTATTCTGAATTAATAAAAGGTAAAACCATTACAATTGATTGCTTTCTTTCCCTCTATGTTGATTGTTTTCTTTCCCTCGATCTTCAATGTCAGAATCGGTTTAGAATAAGAAAACTAATAAGGATGATAGCATGTCGACAAATACTACGTTTTCTAATTCAGTTGATATCTTCAAATATGGCTACACAGCGATTAACTTACCCCTTTCCTTACGAGAACAAGTCTTAGAAACCTATATTGAGCATCAAAGTAAACAAACATAATAGCGCTTATCCTATTATAGGATTACTTTTCCGACCTTTGCACAATGAGGTAGTAGGGACCGACACCGTGTTTACCTCGAGACAAAGTCCAATTCTATATCGTAGGGCAGGCTATGGCTTTAACCGCACACAGGCAGGGCGCGTCTCCTATGAACCGTTTGCTCAGCATTCTCTATGTGATGAGTTGATGGAAGTAGCCTATATTAGAAACGGCCCGTTTAATCAGTTGTCATTCAGTATAATATAAAGATACACTTACCTTAATCTATAGGCTAAATATTGGTTCCCTTTCTTCAAACACTGTCTGTGTTCTGCGCGCTAACCGCATCCAAATCGGCACAGCCAGTCGCCGCTACCTATTAACTTTGACCTAGTAAGAGGCATTGTGGGGAGACGACGATTTTACTACAAGCGACTCATTGGTGCGACTCATTGGTAAAATACCTTGCTATTGTATTCCCAAACCCTAGATGTTTAGGCTACTCAACTGTGCTGGTAATATGCAAGGTCAGTGGGTGTTGGGAGTTGTAGGGGACCTCGGTAACACTTTACATGAAGGTGTTTAAAAGTAGTTTATAAACTGTTAACTAATACTGCATAGTTACGTTTTTAAAATATGAAATAATTGTTGATGATTGTTGGTTGACTATTTATTCCCACTGCTGCACAACTCTTGGAGGACAATGGAAGTTGGATGGATGAAAAATCATATCAAATCAAATCAAATTTTATTAGTCACATGCGCCGAATACAGCAGGTGTAGACCTTACAGTGAAGTGCTTACTTACAAGCCCCTAACCAACAATGCAGTTAAAAAATATGGATAAGAATAAGAAATAAAAGTAACAAGTAATTAAAGAGCATGTCACGTCCTGACCAGTAAAGGGGTCATTTTGTTATTGTAGTTGGTCAGGACGTGGCAGGGGTGTGTTTGTTTTGTGTGTTTCGTTTTTTGGGGGGTTATGTTCTATGTTAATATATTTCTATGTTTGTTCTAGTTCTTATATTTCTATGTTTAGTTTATTGGGCTGACCTTCAATTGGAGGCAGCTGTTCCTCGTTGCCTCTAATCGAAGGTCCTATTTAGTTGGGGTGTGTTTCCATGGGTTTTGTGGGTAGTTGTTCCGTGTATAGCTGTGAGCCTTACAGGACTGTTTTTTGTCGTTGTTTTTGTGTAAGTGTTTTTTTTTGTTTTTTTTTTCTAATAAAAGAAGATGAGTATTCATATACCCGCTGCGTTTTGGTCCACCTTTTACGACGCATCTGACAGAGCAGCAGTAAAATATCAATAGCGAGACTATATACAGGGGGGTACCGGTATAGAGTCAATGTGCGGGTTAGTTGAGGTAATATGTACATGTAGGTAGAGTTATTAAAGTGACCATGCATAGATGATAACAACAGAGAGTAGCAGCGGTGTAAAAGAGGGGAGAAACACTGCCTGGTATAGAGGTCCTGGATGGCAGGAAGCTTGGCCCCAGTGATGTACTGGGCTGGTCGCACTAACCTCTGTAGTGCCTTGCGATCGGAGGCCAAGCAGTTGCCATACCAGGCAGTGATGCAACCAGTCAGGATGCTCTCGATGGTGCATCTGTAGAACCTTTTGAGGATCTGAGGACCCATGCCAAATCTTTTCAGTCTCCTGAGGGGGAATAGGTTTTGTTGTGCCCTCTTCACGGCTGTCTTGGTGTGCATGGACCATGTTAGTTTGTTGGTGATGTGGACACCAAGGAACTTGATGTTCTCAACCTGCTCCACTGCAGCCCCGTCGATGAGAATGGGGGCGTGCTCGGTCCTCTTTTTCCTGTAGTCCACAATCATCTCCTTTGTCTCCTTTAGTTCTCAACAATAGGCTTCTTTAGTTCTCAACAATAAAGAAACATTTGCCTTTCAACTTCCATCGTTACAATTTTGACAATATGAGTCGAACATGTCAAATCCCTCAAACAGCTAATTTGAGGAAGAATCCATCTGTTCTGCCATCAAATGTTGACACAATGTACTCATCCCCATTAGGGCTTTGTCTTTTAATCTTGCTATGACTACCCCTTTGTGTGTGTGTGTGTGTGTGTGTGTGTGTGTGTGTGTGTGTGTGTGTGTGTGTGTGTGTGTGTGTGTGTGTGTGTGTGTGTGTGTGTGTGTGTGTGTGTGTGTGTGTGTGTGTGTGTGTGTGTGTGTGTGTGTGTGAACCAGTGTGAAATAGCAAGTTAGTTAGTGGTGCATGCTAGTAGCGTTTCAATCGGTGATGTCACTCGTTCTTTTACAGCATATTACTGGAACACCTAACTACAGCAACATAGTGTATTTCTAGAATTTACAGTGCATTACTGGAAGTACAGTGGTTAGTAAACTGTTGCAGGTTTACAGTGCAGGTAGCTGGTGCCAACGATAGGCAGTATTTATGTTACATGTATTTGATATATGTATTTCAATACTTCAATAGCTATTTTGTAATTTGTATTTCACTGGCCTGAACTATATACAATTCTACTACTATTTTATGACAGTTTAATTAGAATACATTTTCTGATACAAATATACAGTGCCTTCAGAAAGTATTCATACCCGTTGATTATTTTCACATTTTGTTGTGTTACAGCCTGAATTCAAAATTGATTAAATATTTGTAAAGACTCTCTCAACTACACACAGTCCCCTGTAATGACAAAGTGAAAACAGGATTTTAGACATTTTTGCAAATGTATTGAAAAATGAAATATACATAAGTGTAGAAGAGCAGGGGATGTCCATCAGCCTGGGTTGGTGTTGGAGGAGCAACGCAGCAGCAGGGCTGGACACTGGAAACAAACAGGGCCCAGACCCACTTGGCCATGGAGCACTCACAAACAGATGGTAGGTGTGTTCAGTGACAGTGCCTCCTTACAGACAGCTCTCTGTATGTATCTTGCTCCTCAGGTTGTCTTTCCTCCCTTCTACAGACCCCAACCCAGCCCCAGTTCACTGTTTTTTCCAACACAATTTTCAACCTGGCCCCAACACCAACCCAGGTTTTCCCAGTCCCAACACAACCTCTATCAACTGCCAGCCACCACCACCACAAAGACACTGTC
Source organism: Salmo salar (assembly GCF_965601325.2). NCBI lineage: Eukaryota > Metazoa > Chordata > Actinopteri > Salmoniformes > Salmonidae > Salmo > Salmo salar. The sequence goes on along the minus strand of NC_138319.1, from coordinate 17,155,314 downwards.
AACCACAACTGACTTTTTTGTATTTTACTTTTATTTAACTAGGCAAGTGATTTAAGAACAAATTCTTATTTTCTATGACAGGGTGGGTTAACTGCCTTGATCAGGGGCAGAACGACAGATTTTTACCTTGTCAGCTCAGGGATTTGATCTTGCAACCTTTTGGTTACGAGTCCAACACTCTAACCATTAGGCTACCTGCTGCCCCTGACTAACTAATTGATGGACGGATTATTGCTACCGGTTTTGTGATTGAATGCATTTGATTTTTTATTGTTTGTTTTTCCTTTGATTTGATTAGCATAAGTTGGATTGATTACTTATTGTTTGTTTTGAATTTTAACCAAATTGATTTGAAATGTTTACTTGTAATGAATTTTGGAACAACCACATAAATTGGCCATAAATCTTTACTGTTAAGTAAAAAAATTGACATCGATTCAGAGTAATAAGACATATTTATTCATGACAAACACATTATTCTGCAGTTAGAGCAATTTATTTATTCTACATACAGATAAGCAGGCGGTTACAAGGATTTCAATAAAATGAAATAAATAGATGCATCTAGAAAATCGACAGCCGTTAACCACAGTAAAGCAAGATGTGTGAAAAAGTATTCCAGTCTAGCAAATATCTTATTCTGACTGTAGGCTATTTATTCGGTTTGATAAGTCTGAGAAGCTTTTATTTTGGGCACATCAGTCATTACAATGAGAAAATAGTGAGTCTCACAAAGCCTACTGCACACAGAGGTCATAGGTCAGAGAAGTGCTTAGGGAAGTCTCTTAGAGATGGAGAGTGAATGTTACAGTATGTCACACCACTAAAATAACCATGTAGGCTTCAGTATGTTTACTACAGCCAATCATATACAGAAACCAGTAAAAATGCAGGCAAGACAAGAAAACAGAACATGACTGAGCAGTGGTAGGTATTTAGGAAGGTCAGTATCCCAGGAATCCTCCATATCTCTTCTCTACCACGTCAGGAACATCTTCCAACTCGACGTGTTCCTTTTCCATCTCGTCCTCCTCTTCCTCCCCCCAGGCTCGCTTGTTGAGGAAGCCTCCATAGCGTTTCTGCTCCTCCCTCCACTCGGGCCTGCCCACCCTTCTCATGAAGCCGCCGTAGCGCTTCTGCAGCTCTCGGATACCGTTCTCCAAGTCAGAGCTCTGTCTGGCGCTCCTCAGAAAGCCTCCGTAGCGTTTCTCCACCCCGCCATCACCGCCATCCACGTTCCTCACCAGTTCCCGGAGCAGACTCAGTGTGTCTTCTGGCTCGTCACTCTTCTTCATGAACCCACCGTAGCGTTTGAACAGGATCTCCCTGCCATGGTCGACATCGTCGGGTTCAGGACCGTACAGTTCTGCCGTTTTCTTCATGAATCCCCCGTAGCGTTTCATGAAGCCACCATACTTCTTTACTAGTTGATGTGGGTCGTTGTTGTCCGGCTTGGAGGTCTCTGTGGTAGCCTTGTCTCCCTCTGTTGAACTGTCGGCATTTCTAGCCTGCAGGACATCCTCACACAGTTCCCAGGACTTCTTGGGGCTGAGAGCTCCTTCACACTCTAACGTACATGTCTGGGGGAGAGAACGAGATCAGAAGTCGTAAGGCAATAAAATGATCAGTGTTTTGAAACTCTTTTCTTTACATTTAACTCGATCACATAGGATGATAAACCAGGTTATTCCTCTATCCAATATTTCAACAATATTTCAACTGTCCACCGTTGAAATCTTTGTCTCTTTGTGGTTCTCCTTTCCAATAACTCATAAATCTCATTATCCACTTGAAAAGCACAGTGCTCAGGTTTGCGGTAGAACTACAGTACGGTTGATGGAGAGATACCCAATGATCACAGCCAATCAGACGTTAAGTGCTCTCTGTTGGGTGATAAATGTCACTCTAAATCCCCCAGCACAGTGCCATTGGTCATGGGAGTTGGGAGGCTGGGGGCTCCACACAAACACCCCAGTGCCTTGAGTGTTCCACCATTCCACGTAGTACATTTAGCGGAAGCAAATCAATCCTGAGAATCTAGAAAGCTCAATCTCTAATGGTCTGTGACATTGCTTCTCTCCACCATCAACCTCCTCCTTTGCCTCAGGCAAAGCTTTAGGAGGCGATTGGGGAGGGCATTCCCCATCTGCTATAATTCTACTTTGGTGAATTGAAAACAACATTATGACATAATGCAGATGATAGTTTCTACAGAGTCAGTCAAAGTGAGCCATATTCGTATGAAGTATGATACTTAACTGCAATCTAGTGGTGGAAAATAGAAAGTACACTATTTCAAACTAGGCTGTCCATACTCTCCTATTCAAATGGGTTAGGGTTAGGCTTGAGAAATCATGCAGGTTTGCATGTCATTCTTGGCACAATTTAGATCCAAATAATTGAACAAAAATGAAGCATATGATTTAGGTTGCTCTGTACACTTACAGTAGCAATACTGTTTTTAAATCAACATTTTCCTAAACGTTAATTTAACAGACTTGCATTGTTTCCAAAATAATTATAGGCATGCCAAGATTCCCTTGGCAAATAAATATGCATTTACAAAACAATGTATTTATTTGTACGCTACAAAATAATAGCATCAATGCTATCAGCTGAAACACAATTTGTCAAATGTTTAGAGTCAATGGTGGTTTGTGGTTCAAGTCGTTTATTCCTAACAAGTCCTTGCCCACTGCTTGACTCGCTCTAGTTAGTGTATTGTACCCAAAATCTATTTTACAGCTGATTCTCATAATTCATGTCATTTAATTAATTAACTTATAGATTGTAGGTGTCATAATTAAATCATACGTCTATTTATTCAATTTCCAAGTGATCAATACAGTGGAAATCACAAAACCTAATCACAAAACCAGCGAATGATTGTGATGTACATTTATCTATGGTTTGTAATCTATTGTATGGTTGGTAGCAAATTCTTGGAAATCAGCAGCAGCACTACGAAAAAGGTTTTGAGAAACCCGCGTGCAGATAGCCTAATAGAGAGAGAACATTCAGTAATTACCTATTAATACAAACGTTATGTTATGAAAATGAAGAAAAAAAAGATTGTGTTTTAGTTGTAGGCCTACTTACGAGAGAGTTGATGTCTGTCTGTTGAAGTTGGAGGTGATGAATACAATATGCGCAGTCTGCTCCGCAGTCCGCACTCACCGTCAACACAAGGCACGCGCTTAAAGCCAGCGTCCAGAAGGAACGCATCGATACCGCCATGGGCTGCGAAACAAGAGAGTGAGCAATTAAATGATCGATGCTTTCCAAATCATGAAGTTTGCGGGTCTAAACTATGTTGGCTTATATGAATTTAAACTAAATGCAGAATATATTAGCCAGATACACAAATTAGTTTTGTTCTTCTTCTAGTTGTGTTAGACATTAGACACGAACTAGCCTAAACAAATTAGCCATATGAACATATTATACAAATGAATGGACATATTAGACAAATGCATGGAAGTATCTTACAAGTCCAACATTAGACTGTTCTGGCTCAGAGACAAAATAAAATAAATACAATTATTAACTCACCTTTCTCGTTTGTCGTGTAGCCTCCTACTAATTCAATAATAATACTGATGTTCCAAGTTATTCTGTTGCAGTTATATCGAGGAAAAAACTGTTGAATGTAGCGAACTGCTATATAGTCACTCACTGCGTGGCTAGTTGAGCCCTAAAACAAACTTTATCACTTTAATTTCTGAGTTCGAATCTTGGAAGAGAACGCAGGGAAAGCACCTGCCACTTCAGTCACTATAGGAGCACCGAAACGTTTCAATGTGGGCTTGTTATAAATGCGCGGACTTCTCTGTCGTGCTTCAGCGATCAGACACCCCTTAAATGCCGTACTATAGGAGACCGGCCAACAACAGTGAAGTGATCCCTCATCGTCAAGGGAAAGCTCCTCCTGACGTATAATGAATGACGCACACAATATCAAGTGAGGTGCTCAGCATAATGGTAAGTAACATTTATGGAGATAAGTACTGGAACTAATATTTTTCAAGGCGAGTGGGATCTCCCACTTATATTGCATTGTATGTTTATAGATGTGATGTAGTTGTGCCAGATTACACAATACTGTAGGCCTACAGGCTTAGTAGACGATATTTTTTAAAAGCCATATCAAAGGATAATTGTGTTTGTAAACACAGTCCATGAGTTTAGTTTCCAAAAGTGCCAGTTACTTGTTCTTGTATTTAACCACTGACTGATCTAAGCCTCAGCCAATGTAAACCATTCATAATATCCATAGAGTAGGTTTAGGCCTTAATCACCTGGATCATTTCTTTCCAGCGATTCTCACAGTGTCGAGTCACTAGAGTGACCTGAAACGGTCGCTGTGTTCACTGTCATGTGGTGCTGAACTTTGGAATTCCGATTCAGTGGTGCTGAATCTCAGCTTGTTTGTTTAGGCCTACTTTTGCGCCATCGACCACCAGTGACTAAGTCACCACACGAAGTTCACTGAATCACCTCTCCACACCACAGCCTAGTGATGCCTGGGCAGCAACCTGTGCTGTGACAATGCATTGATTTGATTTACAATACAGAGCAGCAGAAGCAACTCTTTCTAAAATGTCAGGGTTTAGGAGTTACCTGGATTAGCTATCAGCAGCAGGGTACGATACAAATTCCACATAACCATACTACAGAAAGTATTCACACCCATTTACTTTTTCCACATTTTGTTGTGTTACAGCCAACAATTACAATGCATTACATTTTGATTTTGTGTCACCTGCCTACACACAATACCCCATAATATCAAAGTGGAATTATGCTTTTTCAAATTTCTACAAATTAATAAAAAAGGATAAACTGAAATGGCTTGAGTCAGTAAGTATTCAACCCCTTTGTTATGGCAAGCCTAAATAAGTTCAGGAGTAAAAACGTGTTGCATGGAGTCACTCTATGTGCAATAATAGTGTTTAACATGATTTTTGAATGACTACCTCATCTCTGTACCCTACACATACAATTATCTGTAAGGTCCCTCAGTCGAGTAGTGAATTTCAAACACAGATTCAACCACAAAGACCAGGGAGGTTTTCCAAAGCCTTGCAAAAAAGGCATCTATTGGTAGACTCTTAGAAAAAAAGGGTTCCAAAAGGGCTCTTTGGGGAGGGATAGGGTTCTACCAATAACTGTTTTGATCAGAAGAACACTTTTTGGAAGAAACGGGTTCTTTGTAACGCAAAGGATTTTACCTAGAACCTTTAACATCCTAAGAACCGTTTTTGGAAGAAAGGGTAATGTTTGGGCCAAATCAAGCACAACACATCACTGAGTACCACTCTTCATATTTTCAAGCATGGTGGTGGCTGCATCCTGTCATGGGTATGCTTGTCATCGGCAAGGACTAGGGAGTTTTTGGGATGAAATTTTTTTTATAGAGCTAAGCACAGACAAAATCCTGGAGGAAAACATGGTTCAGTCTGCTTTCAGTCTGCAAATTCACTTTTCAGCAGGACAATAACCTTAAACACAAGGCCAAATACACATGGGAGTTGCTTACCAAGGCAGCAATTGAATGCTCCCGAGTGGCCAATTTACAGTTTGACTTAAATTGGCATGAAAATCTATGACAATACTTGAAAATGGCTGTCTAGCAACCAACTTGCATGATCAACAACCAACTTAACAGAATAATAAAAACAAAAATAATGTGAAAATATTGTACAATCCAGGTATGCAAAGCTCTTAGACACTAACCCAGAAAGACTCACAGCTGTAATCGCTGCCAAAGGTGATTCTAAGATGAATTTACTCAGGGGTGTGAAAACATTTTTATTTCATTTTCAATAAATTTACAAAAATGTCTAAAAACATATTTACACTTGGTCATTATGGGGTATTGTGTGTAGATGGGTGAGCAAAATTATTTAATCCATTTTGAATTCAGGCTGTGACACAACAACATGTGGGAATTAGTCAATGGGTATGAATACTTTCTGAAGGGGACTGTATACCAATGTGGATGATAATTATCATTAACTCCCTATTTTGCATTGTCACTCAATATTAGATGTCGAAATAGCAACCTCAAGCAGGCTAGTGCTGAACCATGCCAAAAAGACAATACATTAAGCTTGTGTAAGCAATTTAGAAGCAGCTTTAGAAGCATAAGATCATGATTGTTGTAGTGTTTCCAAAACCACTCTATGCAAAGCCTCACCAATGGTCTGCTTACTAAACAAATGTACTGTACTGTAGATTGTAATACTTATCACCATTATTCTCTGAACAAACAGAACTCAAGGCTCAAACTAATACATTACCAAAGTAGGCTTTAGAATTTATATTTTTTTGTAAGTCGTTGGGGTGGGGGGGTTTCCTTTCCTTGCTGGATTCCCTGCTGATATAATATAAAAGCTATTTATGAAATCTACAAAATGCTTTAGAGCATGTACTGTAGGGGAGCAAAGAAATCAATATCGCTGTTTGGAATTTATAGAAATCACAGCCATGGAGCAAGTACCACACGAAGAGGGGGGATGCTTTTAAATGTCGAGTTGCACTCACCCCCACTTTAGTCAATTTTAAACCAGTACTTGATTTGTATGGTTATGAAAAGGGCCCATGCAGTCCCCGTTGCCTTCCAAGTCAAAATTGTTCAGATATCACCATGTATACCTGGCATTTTGCTTAGAAATGGTACAAGGACTTGTAAAGCAAGGTATTATGGCTACAGTATTTGAAGCTGTTTATCATGTACAGTAAAGGGAGACCGGGGTTGGTTGTCTCAGTGCTTTTACACCCAATCTAGAGGGTGCTGTGTAATAATTGAATAACTTCACCATGCTCAAAGGGATATTCAGTGTCTGATTTTATTTTATCTTTTTGCCATTTACTAATAGGGTTTTGAAAAACCTCCCTGGTCTTTGTGGTTGAATCTGTGTTTGAACTTCCCTACTCAACTGAGGGACCTTACAGATAGTTGCATGTGTGGGGTACTTAGATGAGGTAGTCATTTGAAAATCATGTTAAACACTGTTAATGCACACAGAGTGAGTCCATGCAACTTATTAAGCAAGTTTTAACTCCTGAACTTATTTAGGCTTGCCATAACAAAGGTGATGAATACTTACAAAGACATTTCATCTTTTCATTTTTAATTAATTTGTAAAAATGTCAATAAACATAGTTCTACTTTGACATTATGGGGTATTGTGTGTAGGCCAGTGACCAATTTTGTTTAATTCATTTTAAATTTAGGCTGTAACACAACAAAATGTGAAAAAAGTCAAGGGGTGTAAATACTTTCTGAAGGCACTGTACACAATTCCATCTTTGCCTGGTCTGTGGGTTTTGGTGGGCAGCCCTCTCTTGGCAGGTTTGTTGTGGTGCCATATTCTTTCCATTTTTGAATAATGGATTTAAAGGTGCTCCGTGGGATGTTCAAAGTTTTAGATATTTTTTTATAAACAAAACCTGATCTGTACTTTTCCACAACTTTGTTCCTGACCTGTTTGGAGAGCTCCTTGGTCTTCATAGTGCCGCTTGCTTGGTGGTACCCCTTGCTTAGTGGTGTTGCAGACTCTGGGGCCTTTCAGAACAGGTGTGTGTATACTGAGATCATGTGACAGATCATGTGACACTTAGATTGCAGACAGGTGGACTTTATTTAACTAATTATGTGACTTCTGAAGATAATTGGTTGCACCAGATCTTATTTAGGGGTTTCATACAAAGGGGGTGAATACATATACACGCACCACTTTTCCGTTTTAAATGTTTTCGAATTTTTTAACGTATTTTTTTTTTTTTACTTCACCAATTTGGACTATTTTATGTATGTCCATTTCATGAAATCCAAATAAAAATCCATTGAAATTACAGGTTATAATGCAACAAAATAGGAAAAACGGCAGTAGGGGGAAACCACTTGGCGTTGGTTCAACTTAATTTCATTGAAATGACATGGAAACAACATTGATTCAACTAGTGTTTGCCCATTGGGACCATGGTTATACTTTTTGTTCCCGGGCTCAAGGAGCATCGCGCAGCATGGTAAAAGAAATGGCAGGACTAATGAAGTTGGACACATACTACACTGTGTTTGCAAATAGTTTCTATACACCTTCTATAGGTGATGCCTTACAAAGTCATAAAAACATTGACTTTGTAAGGCTTCACACACACACACACACACACACACACACACACACACACACACACACACACACACACACACACACACACCCCCCTTTCAAACTAAGTAAGGTGCTCTTGATCCAGCCTACATTTCCAACATCCCACCTAGACATTCCTGTAGGGTGGATTGAAGTAACTATTTCCAAATGCAATCTGCTCACGCAATGCAGAGTTTGTTTGGCTCAGCGAGAGATTGCTATTGTGTTTGTTGAAGAGACACAACAGGCAGTTCAAGAGCCCCTTTGGGACAAAAAGTAAGCTCACTGTAAAAGGTGAGGACATTGATTGATTAACCAACAGAAATACTTGACGATCCAAAGAGGGTGCAACATTTCGCTGTATGTGTAAAATGTCAAACTCCATAAGAAGGTGCATCAAGTTCATGTACTCACATTTATTAAGGGTTGATGTTGTATTTAAATGAATTGGTGAACAGTCTGAATGTGTAACGCTCATCGTTGAAGGGGGACCAAAACGCAGCGGATAAAGTGCTCATCCTCTATTTATTAAAGAAAACACTGAATCAACACAAAACAAACGACGAAAACAGTCCAGTAAGGTGCGTAGACTATACTAGAAACAACCACCCACAAAACCCAGTGAAAACAAACACAACTAAATATGGCCTCCAATTAGAGACAACAACAACCAGCTGCCTCTAATTGGAGGTCATTGACAAAACTCACATAGAACTAAAAAAGCTAGATAAACATAGAAATAAGAAAACTAGAACCAACACCCACAATACCCAACCACACAAAACAAACACCCCCTGCCACGCCCTGACCAACTACAATGACAAATAACCCCTTTTACTGGCCAGGACGTGACAGTATGCTGCTTGTTGATATACTGAATTTCCCAATTACAAATCATTGGTTAATTTGTAATCTCGTCAGTGTCCTTTAATTTGTTGAAATACAACCAATTTTTACTTCAGCACATCTCAAACACGGTCATAGCTTAATACTTGCCTAACCAGTTATGTCTATGACTATACTGTGGTATATCTCCCCTAGGACAACTACCAATGTGTAAATGTTCACTGTATTGCCTGACAATATCAGAATATTTTTTTTATCCCAGCGCAGATAGCATCTCCCAATGTGACACATATGACAAAACAGCACTGATGCACAGACTAATTTAAAATGGGTAATAACATGAATATTAGTAATTCCATGCCATTTCGCTATAAGGGATATTGACCTGTCCTCTCAGACGGGATATTGACCTGTCCTCTCAGACAGGAAGTAGATGTCAGTGACTGTACTCCTGTAGGGCAAAGCTATTATCTCAGCATCTAATCACAATCTCCAATTCTAACACAGACCCCTTTTAATTGAACATGTCTTCAATTTATCTCGATAAAGAAAGCATATTAAGTAGATTAATGCTGAAAACTGTATTTTTTTACTATGAATACTGAGACGAGGACGTAGACTGAGGATAGATAGATATAATCATCCCTGTGGATCATCTGAGCTGCATATCTTGAGCCTCGAGGTCTCGTCACAGCCCACAGAGGTCCCCTAAAAGTTTGTTGATTGCTTGGGTAGATGGAGTTGAAATGACCAATGACGGTAGATAGTGGTTCGCGGAGTGGATAGTGCCATCGTCACATGGCCCAGCCTCTAGTAATAGAGCAGTCATTTATGGCGCCAAATCAATCTCATCTAAAGTAAAGCCTGCAGTCAGAGAAACCACTGAGAAAATAATAGACCACTCAGATGCCATATTGATTTAAGATGCCGTTTTAAAAGGTGTGCAATACAATGCACTGCAATTGATGTAAACTCCATTGTATGTGGGCTCCAGTGACTCAAACTATAACCTTAATGTTAACACTTTGAATGATGGTACGAGAGAGTAGATAGATTCATCTACATGCTTCAATTCCTTCTAGGCAAGGACAATAGGGCTGTAAGACACAAATATGTATTTCAGTACAGGAGCAAAGAACAAGCTCATTGTATATCAAATGCCACAACTAAGTATTTATCATTGAATAATCGTAGTGTCTCGAACTCTCTTATGTCATACAATTGCCGGTGTTTTCATTTTCTGCATAAAACAACAGAAATCACAAGAATATTAAAGTAGAGCTCTGTCTACTCTATTCACAAGTCAGTGACCACCAGGGTTAAAAGCAACAGCGAATCCAATTGTATGACCATAATTACAGATCAGTTTGATATTCCTGGAGAGGTTGTGGTTCCTTTTAAGTCCGTACTCTCGGTACAACACAGCTAAGGGAGAGTCGCACTCTCGCAACTTCGATTGAAAAATGAAAATCACGCCTGACAAGGCCAATGAAATCCGCGCCACAATGGAACTGTGAGCTTTGGATTCATTCCTTCAATTCTTCTACTCTTCACCTCAATGTGAGCAGGAATGAGTCACGCCAAAAACAAACATCTGACTAAACTGTCCATTTGTGGTAAAGCATGCTCACCCCTTGACGTTGTGTGCTGGAATTTCTTAATTGTTCTCTAAGTTTCCTAACCACAAACCACTTAGTTATTCTTTGGATTGCTTGCCCTGGTTGTAGCAATGAGCAAGATGGCTAACTCGACCGAAACAACGAAGGCTAACAAGCTGGGTTTGGGTTTACAACCATGCCCAAATGAATGAAAAGATACTTAGGCTTGTTGTGTTGTATGTCTCGGCTCAGTGCTCTGACTGCCCTTGCTTGAATCAGTTTGTGCTCGGGACTAGGGGACGGTGGCAGTTACAGTGGCTTGCCCGCGGCTGGCACTGTTCCCCAAGTCCATGGCAAAGGTTTTCTTAACAATCGTGTATAATTCTTGAGGGGGCTTGGTGTTTCTGATAGTGACTTCCTCTCCCGGGTGCCCATACCTCGTCTGAGTTACGGGATGCAGAAATGGATTGGGTCTTTGGTCGGAGCAAATGTCTTGTCTGGCTGGGCTTGGTTTAAGCAGTAGCTGCTTGTGCTCAACCTGGTTCCTGTGTACTCTACCGCCGGTTACGGGAGGCTACTCAAAAAAAGAGTGCGACCAGGTTCACCCAGGTTCGTTGGGGACACCCCCCTGCATAACCTCCAGCGAATTAAGCTTACTAGCTTTACCATAGTGTAAATGCAACCCCATTACTATTTCCAATTCCAGTTGGAGGGAGTTGAGGAAGCGAGCACTTGGCTCGGGTAATCCCCGGAGTGAGGGGCCTTAGCACAGGTCTAAGTGGCCAATGCGCCCCTCCACAAAAACATTACTGTGACAACAGTGTCCCCACATTTGGTTATGGCCAAACAGGGTACTACGTCAGCCATTGCCAGAGCCCCTTGTTCCTGTAAGGGGGCCGGGCTTCATGCAGGATATACATTGCTGATTCCGGCCTTTAGTTCATCAGTCCCTATAAAGAGTCTAGTGATACAGGTTATGGGCTCTATATGCGATTGGTTGTTGGTAGCGGAGATTAGGGAATGAGCAGAGTTGGACGCGACCATACTATTATCCCACACACAGTCACTGGGGTTTATATGAACCACATAATGAGCTGTCTGTTACCACCAAACGGGTCCGTTGTTCAGAGCTGTATGTCCCATTCCCACTAGGTTACAATGCACTTGGGGGGGTAACCTGCATGGGTTATAAAAAAATAAAATGTACCCCATTTTTCAATTACAATATTGTCTCATCGCTGCAACTCCCCAACGGGCTCGGGAGAGGCAAAGGTCGAGTCATGCATCCTCCGAAACATGACCCACCAAACTGCGCTCCTTTATTAACCCGGAAGCCAGCTGCACCAATGTGTCGGAAGAAACACCATTCAACTGACGACGAGTCAGCCTGCAGGTTCCCAGCCCACCACAAGGGAGTCACTAGAGCGCGATGAGCCAAGTAAAGCCTCCCTGGTCCTCCCCTAAACCAGACAACGGTGGGCCAATTGTGGGCCAATTGTGCGCCATCCCATGGGACTCCCTGTCATGGCCGGTTGTGGCACAGCCTGGGATCAAACCTGGGTCTGTAGTAAGGCCTCAAGCACTGTGATGTAGTGCCTTAGACCGCTGTGCCACTCGGGAGGCCCCATGGGAAGTTTTTTAATGTGTGTGGTCCAGCGCTGGGTGCCAGGCGGTTACCGGAACGCATCTTAGCGCCTAAACCGAGTAACGCTCGTTGTGACAACTGGCACTGCTAATCGGGTATGTCACTAGAAAAAGAGCTGTCTGACTCCATCTTAGCGCATTCCACTTCTGGGTCTCGAGCTAGACTCAATCGCATATCAAACGTTTCTATCGCCACAGAGTATGTCCAACTTTGGCTGGGTCACACAGTGCATTTTCTCCATGCCTACGCCTACTGGGGATGATGGCTTCTGTGTTAGAAGTTGTTCACCTGGGGCTATTGTTGATGAAGCCTTTCCAGCACTGAGGGCTCACCACTCATCTGGACGCATCTCACAGCCTTAACCAGTCTTTTCGGGTATCCATGTTTGTCGCGCCGGCTTGTGCTGGTCAGAACCAACAGTATGTCAGTGGTGGCGTACATGAAGCGACGGGGAGAGACTCGGTCTCTCTCCCTTCTTACCTCGGCTCGCTCCCTATTGCTGAGGAGCAGTGCGCACATGCTCTCTCTTTGGGCGACATGCATGTCTCCGTCTCCGGTTGCGGTTGCTTCAATGGATACCTGTCTTCTATCCAGGTGGCGCCCTCTCTTCCGGACATGGAGGCTTCACCCCTGGGTGGTCTCACAGATATGGGAAATGTTCGGCAGGGCCGACGTAGATGTTTGCGCGTCACGAGAAAACGTGCATTGTCGTCTGTTTTTATCTGAGGGACCCAAGTGCTCCGTTGGGAACGGACACACTGGCGAACCAGTGGCCTCAGACCCTCCTTTATGAATTTCCCCCCAATTTCCTTCTGTGCTGATTCAGCACACGTTGGGGAGGGCGCACCTGGAGGGCTTGTCGTTGATTTTTGTGGCTCCAGATTGGAGATTGTATGCCTATTGGGTTGTGCCCTTGCAGTACGGTTCCTAAAGGGTGTGCACACCTCAAACTGGTTTCTAAACCTATTGCGCCAACTTGGAATTTAGCTTTGGTTTTGGATGCTCTGTGTGAGGCCCCCTTTTCAACCACTGGAGTCTGTGGATCTGAAGATCCTCTCCTACAAAACCTCCTTGCTCATGGCTTTGGCCTTGGCTTAACGCGTTGGGGATCTCTGTGCGTTATCCGTACACCCTTCAGGTACTCAGTTCGCCCCTGGCAACTCTAAGGTGATGTTGCATCCTACAGGTCTCGAGCTTTGAGCTATTTCCTTTTTCGCCTACTCCATTTCCTTCTGAGCAGCAACAGCGGTTACATGCCCTGTGTCCAGTTCGAGCTTTAAGCATGTACATTGAGTGGACCCGGGATATCCGGTTATGTGACCAGTTTTTTGTCTGTTTTACTAATCCATCTGACGGCAGGGACTTCTCTAAGCATCGTCTCTCCCACTGGATTGGGGAGGCAATCTCCCTGACATATAGCAGCAAGGGGCAAGGGTTACCTAGCGGTGTACTTGCCCACTCGCCCAGGGGTCTGGCAGCGTCTTTGGCGTTATTTAAAGGGTAGACTTTCGGGGATGTTTGTGCTGCTGCAAGAAGGGCATCACCACACACTTTTGTGAAGTTTTATCGCTTAGATGTCACTTCTCCCAGTGTAGCCCACAGTGTGCTTACAGCTGGGACAGGAGAGGGTCATTAGGCAGCACTCTATGTGCGCAATACCCAGACTACCACATCTTGCGGGGTGGAGATCTGGGTGGTCTGCAATGAGCCATTTAATTTGGTATCCATTGGGGCCGACTTGGAAGAAACCCATAGTTGTGTTGTACCGAGAGTACCAACTGAGAGGGAACGTTATGACTATAACTACTGTTCCCTGAAGGAGGGTATCGAGCTACATCACCTGTTTGGCCCCGCGCCAACTGGTTCTGGGCTCGTTGAAGAGTGGTACTGAATTGAATAAATGAATCTGAGTCTCAGGGTTATCAGCTTTGGAAGGCGGGGCTTCCAGCGAGGTGCGTATTTCGTTGGCCTTGTCAGGCATGATTTTGGTTCTTCAATTGAAGTCGCGAGAGTATGACTCTGTCACGCCCTGGCCATAGAGAGGGTTTTGTTCTCTATTTTGGTTAGGCCAGGGTGTGACTAGGGTGGGCATTCTATGTGCCCTTTTCCATGTTTTGTGTATTTATTTGTTTTGGCCGGGTATGGTTCTCAATCAGGGACAGCTGTCTATCGTTGTCTCTGATTGGGAACCATACTTAGGTAGCCTTTTCCCACAGGGTTTTTGTGGGTAGTTAATTTCTGTTTCGTGTTTGCACCTTACGGAACTGTTTCAGTATTCTCTTTGTTATTTTTGTTTTAGTGTTCAGTTATTAAAATATGCATGAACACTTACCATGCTGCGTTTTGGTCCGATGATTCATCTTCTTCAGACGACAAATATTGTTTCAGACTCCCCCTTTAGTTCGGTTGTACCTTGTTTCCGTCCTTCAGGGAACATTAGTTATAGTCAAAACATTACGTTTGTTTGTCTGTTTGTTTGCTTACATATATGAGGTTGCCTAACTCAAATGAATGGGGGGGGAAAAATGTAACTTCATATTCATCATCTCCAGCACCACCCCAAAATCAACATATGAGAAAATGACACGTTTCTATGTTTTGCAGTAAAAAATATTAAGATAAGTGTTTCCAATGACATCATCAAACAATTAGTAGACAAATAGTAGGCAATGCCTACTCATAATTGGTCAAAATCACACAATATACACAGATGATGTCATTGGAAACATTTATCTTCCTCTATCTTTTTACTACAAAACATAGAAACACGCCATTTTCACATATGTTGATGTTGGGGTGGTGCTGGAGATGATGAATATGAAGTTTCCCTTTAAGTGTGTTATAAATGTTTACTTTGATTTCCATGTTTCAGGACCTTTTTCAAAATGCCTTTTTTATTTTCAAGTTTTTATTGGTTCCTTTCACAATACAGCAGTCACATCAGTAGTAGTGTAGTATCCATACACAAGCCACTCTTAATGACTTGATCATCACTAACCTGATCCTTTAATAACGTCAACATTACTTTGAGAGGGTTTCAAGCACCCACTTGGTTAGAGCCATTGCACTTGGTAGAATGATTTATCCACATCCCACTGCGCAAAAACTGGTGTAGGATAGAATTGGAACACTAAGTGTAAACACTTGAACACGTGCAAATAAAACTCCAAGTTATGCACGTGTTAAGAATATCTCTGACTTTGACATTAAATTAATGGATGTTTATATGATACACCATGATATTAACTGCTTTATAGCCCACCAACTTATTGTAAAATATTGAACAACTGGGAACAAAGGCTGATAATAAAAACCCTAATTCATAGATCTATTTAATAATAAAACTGAGCTGCATAGTTCAGGATCACAATACAGGGCATGCCCCCACTGAGTTCATAATGTAGGAAATCGCACTTATGGGATGACAAAGTCACCATTTCAGCCACACAGCAGGACTGGTAGCGATTTCAATAGGCTCGTCTTGTAAAATATTTTCCATATAAACAAATGGAATAATGTGAAATGGAGATGCTTTAGCTCTGATTAAATATGCAGATGATGTGACTTTTAGTGGGATGCTGATAGATTTCCTTTAAACAGATTTGTTGACTGTGGACACCAGTTTTCTTTTAAACTGAACTTCACCAAGATCATAGAGATTTTCCTGGGAGGAGACAGACAGCACATCACACCCATTATCAGACAATCATGGGGCAGAGGATGAGACGATACTTTTTAGTTTTTAAAAGGCTCAACAAAGCCTCTTGAGAACATAGATTTGCACACTATTCTAGATCATTACAGCTACTGAGAGCATCAACTTTAATACGGTTTCCTGGTTGAACAACCTCATCAAAAACATGATGAGGTTGTGAAGGACTGTTAACCAACCTAATGAAATAACAGGACAAGACAGAACCAACTCAGGACCACAACAGACTCACAGCAGTCAGCAGAACCTCAGACAAGTTTTGGAGGACCAGTCCCGCACACTCCACAACTCTTCTGAGTTACAGTACTACCCTCGGGCTGCAGGTTCATGGACACCTTGGCAAGAAAAGCTGCTGCAAGAGACATTTTATCCTCAGTGAAAAACACCTATGGGAAATTAGAGGACATCTCCACACCCATGAGTTAGTTATCTGAATCTGTGTCGAGGTGGCCGTGTAATTATACTGAACAAAAATATAAACACAACATCAAATCAAACTTTATTTGTCACATGCGCCGAATACAACAAGTGTAGACCTTACCGTGAAAAGCCCTTAACCAAGAGTGCAGTTCAAAAATAGTGAAGAAGATACTTACCAAATAAACTAAAGTAAAAAAATAATAAAAAGTAACACAATAACATAACAATAACGAGACTATATACAGGGGGTACCGGTACCGAGTCAGTGTGCGAGGGTACAGGTTAGAGATAATTGTACATGTAGATAGGGGTGAAGTGACTATGCATAGATAATTAACAGTGAGTAGCAGCAGTGTACAAAACAAATGGAGGGGGGGATCAATGTAATAGTCCGGTGGCCATTTGAGTAATTGTTCAGCAGTCTTATGGTTTGGGGGTAGAAGCTGTTAAGGAACCTTTTGGTCCAAGACTTGCCGCTCCGGTACCGCTTACCATGCGGTAGCAGAGAAAACAGTCTATGACTTAGGTGACTGGAGACTGACAATTTTATGGGCTTTTTTATGGGCTTACCTCTGACACCGCCTATTATATACAGTAGGTCCTGGATGTCAGGAAGCTTGGCCCCAGTGATGTACTGGGCCGTACGCACTACCCTCTTTAGCGCCTTACGGTCAGATGCCGAGCAGTTGCCATACCAGGCGGTGATGCAACCGGTCAGGATGCTCTCAATGGTGCACCTGTAGAACTTTTTGAGGATCTGGAGACCCATGCCAAATCTTTTCAGTCTCCTGAGGGGAAACATTTTTGTTGTGCCCTCTTCACGACTGTCCTGGTGTGTTTGGACCATGATAGATTGTTGGTGATATGGATACCAAGGAACTTGAAACTCTCGCCCCTCTCCACTACAGCCCCGCTGATATTAATGGAGGCCTGTTTGCCCCGCCTTTTGCTGTAGTCCACAATCATCTCCTTAGTCTTGGTTACGTTGAGGGATAGGTTGTTATTCTGGCACCACCCGGCCAGGTCTCTGACTTCCTCCCTATAGGCTGTCTCGTCGTTGTCGGTGATCAGGCCTACCACTGTTGTGTCGTCAGCAAACTTAATGATGGTGTTGGAGTCATGCCTGGCCATGCAGTTGTGGGTGAACAGGGAGTACAGGAGGGGACTGAATACGCACCCCTGGGGAGCTCCAGTGTTGAGGATCAGCGTGGCAGATGTGTTGCTACCTACCCTCACCCCTGGGGGCGGCCAGGTGTCCACATCAGCAACAAACTAGAATGGTCCAAACACACCAAGACAGTCGTGAAGAAGGCACGACAAAGCCTATTCCCCCTCTGGAAACTAAAAAGATTTGGCATGGGTCCTGAGATCCTCAAAATTGTTCTACAGCTGCAACATCGAGAGCATCCTGACTGGTTGCATCACTGCCTGGTACGGCAATTGCTCGGCCTCTGACCGCAAGGCACTACATAGGGTAGCGCGTACGGCCCAGTACATCACTGGAGCTAAGCTGCCTGCCATCCAGGACCTCTACACCAGGTTGTGTCAGAGGAAGGCCCTAAAAATTGTCAAAGACCCCAGCCACCCCAGTCATAGACCGTTCTCTCTACTACCGCATGGCAAGCGGTACCGGAGTGCCAAGTCTAGGACAAAAAGGCTTCTCAACAGTTTTTACCCCCAAGGCATAAGACTCCTGAACAGGTAATCAAATGGCTACCCGGACTATTTGCATTGTGTGCCCCCCACCCCTCTTTTTTTTACGCTGCTGCTACTCTCTGTTTATCATCTATGCATAGTCACTTTAACTATACATTCATGTACATACTAACTTAATTGGGCAGACCAACCAATGCACCCGCACATTGGATAAACGGGCTGTCTGCATTGTGTCCCACCCACCACCCGCCAACCCTTCTTTTACGCTACTGTTACTCTCTGTTCATCATATATGCATAGTCACTTTAACCATATCTACATGTACATACTACCTCAATCAGCCTGACTAACCGGTGTCTGTATGTAGCCTCGCTACTGTATATAGCCTGTCTTTTTACTGTTGTTTTATTTCTTTACCTACCTATTGTTCACCTAATACCTTTTTTGCACTATTTGTTAGAGCCTGTAAGTAAGCATTTCACTGTAAGGTCTGCACCTGTTGTATTCAGCGCACGTGACAAATACACTTTGATTTGATTTGATTTGTAATGCTCATGCTGTTTAATCAGCTTCTTGATATGCCACACCTGTCAGGGATAGATTATCTTGGCACAGAAGAAATGCTCACTAACAGGGATGTAAACAAATTTGTGCGCAAAATTTGAGGCAAATATTTTTTTTTGTGCGTATGGAACATTTCTGGGATCCTTTATTTCAGCTCATGAAACATGGGACCAACACTATACATGTTGCGTTTGTAGTTTTGTTGAGTGTACTTTGACTAAGTAATGGTCAGCATGTAAGTCACAGCAAATGAGTGTGAGATGCGAAGTGCTACTTCACTGAGAAAGAAAGAAGATCAAGTATCATAAAGGTATTTGTATCACAGCATAGTCAGAGCTTAGCATAGTCATGATCCATTTAGTCTAGTTCATAAAGACAAGCTGCTGAATGGAACCTCACATGGAACCTCACACTGGGAACAGACGTCAATTCAATGTCTATTCCACGTTGGTTCAACGTCATTTCATTGAAATGACGTGGAAACAACGTTGATTGCCCGGTGCACTGTGTCAATCCCTGCCGCCTGTAGCATTCTCTCCTCTCTCTTCCTTACAATCAACAGAACGAGTATGGATGATTGGGTAGATTTTCTTTGTCAACATCAACATCAATACAGCTGCTATCCACTTCAATCCACTCTCAATCAACTTTCACCAGTTCTCGCAGGATTGGATTCAGACGTATTTTGATACGATTCAGTGCAATAGCCATTTCAGTCACTATAGTCAATAATTTGACCCGCTAAACATATACAGTATGTTATAGTTGAAATAATGGGGTCTCATCTATATCTGAGTGTTATTGCTTTTAAGCTTTTAAGCTGGCCTTATGGGTTTGACTTTTTCCTGATGGAGGGATTAAGAAGTGTGATTATTTCCTGTGGTGGTTTTAGACTAATGCGCTAACCTTCCTTGTATGTTTCAAGTCTTCTGTCTAGCCTGTTAAGTAACCACTCTCTGCAAAACCCAGAATTACCCACTACCATTTTCCAAGCTTCTGGCATAAAAATATAGGTATCAGCTTGGCATTATGCCTGTTTTTAATGTCTATTATTTTGATTTGGAAACATTTTATGAGCCATGAAATCTACAAAACACGCTCCACTTGCACTATACAGGATCTGCCATCGTTTATAAGACTTTGTTTAAGCTTGGTGTGTTGAGTCTGCCAGGCAAAATTGGGAGCCATCTTGCTCGCCATAGGTATGTTCGAAGGACCTTTCAACTATGTTGTTCGAAGGACATATTGGTATTTTAATGAATTGGTGGTGGAATAGTTTCAGTGTGGAATAGTTGAAAGGTCTCTGTTACAGAGATTGTGCTACAGAAATGAAAACTTGGTCCAGTACCCACTCCTCTGGACACAAACTGTCCTACCATATCCCTAAAATGCTGGTTTTCAAAGTCCTGTTTTTCCCAAAATGACTGTCACATCATCCTAAAAGCTGGTCTAAAAGGCGGGTTATCTTGGTGCAGGAGAGAACAAAGGGAAACCACCTGTCATTACCAGACCTGTGTACCAGCCTCATAATTAAACCGACTGTGTTTGTTTTGGAAAATGAGGAGGCAGGCAGAGATGAAGGGGGGTAATTTGAGGCAATTAGGCCCAATGTGATCCCATTACAGTGATTTTACAGAAGGAGGAGTTGGGGTGGTGAGAGTGGAGACACAAAGGGCGTCATGCCAATGACCCTATTCATTCTAAACCAGTAGCTAACCATTGATTTTTCCATGCACAGCGAGAGAAATGCAGTAACATTTCTACGTTTTTTTTCAATCACTGTAGTTGTATTAGTCTGTGTTTGTATTTGTCTTTCTGAGACAATACAATAGATTTTTTTTCCCGTTATCATAATTTTCACAATTTCACAGTATTATTCCAACCTCAAGCTCGATTGAAATTTAAAGGCAATGTTCCCGCGTTAGCGGAGACTGCATTCACGGTAAATGCTGCATATGTCGGGTCAATTGAAAATTCCCTTTACATTTTATTGCAGATCTTCCGCTAACCTCACAGTTTGGAAATATACACTCAGTGGCCAGTTTATTAGGTACCCTTTTATTAGGTACACCCCTTTCACAAAATGGTTGCTCCTACAGACAATGGGACACGTGGCTGTGGGTTGCTATATAAAGCAGGCAAACAGGCATCGAGCCATTCAGTTACTGTTCGATTGAATGTTAGAATGGGCAAAATGAATGACCTTAGGGACTTTGCGCGTGGTACGATCGTCGATGCCAGGCACGCCAGTTCCAGTATCTCAGAAACAGCTGGCCTCCTGGGCTTTTCATACACAACAGTACTTAAGGTTTACAGAGAATGGTGCGACAAACAAAACACATCCAGTCAGCAGTAGTCCTGTGGGTGAAAACAGCTCGTTGATGAAAGGTTGAAGGAGAATGGCAAGAATTTTTGCTCTAATGTAAATTGAGAGTGGCTTTCCAATGGCTAATGAAATACTTTTACTCACTTTTAAATGTTCTAATATGCCTCAAGACTTTTATTTGTCAGCTAAAGTGAGTGGTGCTATAATAGTGATCAATGACTCTAACCGATAGTGATCAATGACTCTAACCCCAAGGCCTTACTTCCATCTCTATAGTTGGATCAAGGCCAACGATTTTAGATGACAGAGATAGGAAGGCATAGGAAGGCATTTTCCATTACATGTTAGACCATGATTATTATATTTCAGTCATTTCAAACACAGCTGCGTTTCTCACAAAACTGAAATGACAGTTGTAGAATTGCTTTACACTATTAGCATATGCGTTGACCCCAATATAACAATGAAAAGTAGAGAATTTTGTGTATAGATATTTATTTTTAAAAGAAAGAATCTTGTAAAAGCACACTGCATTCTGGAATTCTCTGTGTCCACAGTGACTAAGTTTCAACAAAGTTTACAACTGATTAAAACTTTGAGCTCAGCACAGAACTCAGGCAGTTACCTCATGCCCTTGACTGCTGATGGAGACTACCTCTCAGACATAAATTCTTTAAATCAGAGATGGAGCTCATCTTTGCCCACCAAAAGATGAGCCATCGCTTTCTTGGAATATTCTTCAGTCTAGGAAAAAAAAGGTATTATCATTCTCAACCTCTCAATAGTTTTATGATGACTTGTCTCGTTATTGTCCAATGTCCAATGTTTCCAATATAATTTTTGTTGAAATACATGAAAACACCCATGTAGAATAAGCCAAAAATGATTGAAGATGCATTACATTTTCCAAAATCAACATTTATCCAACCAATATATTTTTTATCTATCGTTCTGCTTGCTGAAATGCATTTCCCATCTATATGGATCCCACAGTGGAGCGCTGCAGGCGTCCCTTCTTCCTCCTCTTTCCTCTCTCCATCAGCCCGTCTGCCTCCCACACTGATGAGAGCTGATTACTCTGTAGGTGAGCTCTTTTAACCTAGAGCTGTTTTCGATAAGAGTGACATCAGTAATGATGATTAGAATCATAAAATGTCAAATGACAGATGCTGCAGATAATGAAAGACAGTCCCAGCTATCAGAGGCACAATGCTGTTCCCTTGAAATCTTCGAATCGTTCCAAAATACACGTCATTGGCATCCTATAATCTTCTCCTCTTCATGTCCCCCTAACGTGGGACAGTCACTGATGATGGATTGAAAAAGAAGAGAAATTAGGTGTTAGTTGAAGTAAATGCCATTTATAGGGAATAACAGAATGGAACTGCATTTCATGGGAAAGGGAATTGAATTTGTGAATTTGTGGATTGCTCTTTAAGTACCCCCTGGAGAAAGCTTATATACCCTTTGTTAGTACTTGTACCAAGGCTTAGAAAACACTGATCTAATACTGTGTTTAGCATGCTTTAAAGGCCCAAAGCAGCCGTTTTAATCTCAATATCAAATATTTTCTGAGTAACAATTAAGTACCTTACTGTTACAAAAGAGTAATTTCTCAAGCAGGAATTTTGCTAGTACTGTCTGGGAGTGGTCTGAGTGAGGGGCCTAATTGGACGAGCCTAATGGAAGGGAGATGTAACCTGAAAACAATCTGTTATTGGTCTATGAACTCATACCACCTGGTGATGTTGCCAGGCAGGCCGTTACACCATCCCACCAGGCAGAAATGTTAGGCGGTCTATTCAAACAGCTCTTACACTAAAACGCCATTATCATCATTTTCACAATTTCATACTATTATTCCAACCTCAAGCTCGATTGAAATTTAAAGGCAATGTTCCTGCGTTTGTGGAAACTGCATTCACGGTAAACGCTGCATATGTCGGTTCAATCGGAAATTACCTTTACATTTTAACCCGGGTCTTCCACGAACTTCATAGTGTGGAAATATACATTCAGTGGCCAGTTTATTAGGTACACCACCCCGTTCCCAAAAATAGTCGCTCCTACAGATAGTCACGTGGCTTGCTATATAAAGCAGACAGACAGACATCGAGGCATTCAGTTACTGTTCGACTGTTCGATTGAATGTTAGAATGGGCAAAATGAGTGACGTAAGACACTCTAGGGTTTACGAACAACTCGTCAGTCCTTGTCGCGGATGGGCTATTGCAGCAGACAACCACACCGAGTTCCACTCCTATCAGCTAAAAACAAGAAGAAGCAGCTCCAGTGGGCAGGTGATTACCAACACTGGACAATTGAGGAGTGGAAAAACATCGCCTGGTCCGACGAATCCCAGTTCCTGTTGCGTCAT
The DNA here is from genome assembly GCF_965601325.2 of Salmo salar. Lineage (NCBI taxonomy): Eukaryota > Metazoa > Chordata > Actinopteri > Salmoniformes > Salmonidae > Salmo > Salmo salar. Next base: position 17,132,014 of record NC_138319.1, on the reverse strand, counting down.
GCTGATGACAGAGTCAGGATTTGGCGTAAGCAGCATGAGTCCATGGCCCCATCATGCCTGGTGTCAACGGTACAGGCTGGTGGCGCTGGTATAATGTTTATGGGAATGTTTTCCTGGCACATGTTAGGTCCCTAGATACCAATTGAGCAACGTTTCAACGGTTCTAGATGGGTGTACCTAATAAACTGGCTACTGAGTGTATATAAAACACAGACAAATCTGGTTTTTGACTTCACTGGGCTTTTAAAGGCAAATGATAACCATGGAATGTTCTAGGTTTTTGATGGTTGCTTCTATACTTAGCCCCATAGTCTCCGTACATACTTCAAGGCACTGGAGGCCTTCAGAAGAACGAGCGTTATCTGCGTAGGAGGAGACACGCAGAGGAGTTTGGCTTCTCGTGTTAAGACATGTCACATATCCTCCCCCTGCTGCCCTTGTGTGTCGCTACGGATAAGGACGTGCTAGAGGAATGAATGCTGATGTGCAAGCTGACGGCTAGATGGTAGTCCCAGTTCTGATATACAGGTTGCAATGTGCTGCATTTTGGAAGATCGTTGTATCCTTTTGAAATGAACCTAGTCTTAGTCTTCATTATCTTGGATACATTTAGCCATTTTTTTATCAGTCGTTCTTCATCATAAATTAGATACTTAATGTGTTGCATTGTCTGTGTCACAGGTGTACCTTATTTACATGTTTACTTTAACGAGTGATCTCATTGGCTGATTAAAATATAATGTGATTTTGAACTGGGTATTTCAACTTTGAAAACCATGCCTTACAAAGCAAATGTTGAAAAGGGTACTTTGTGTTCTGCCTCTGCTTCCCGCTGTCTGCTCAATCCCAGAGCTGGAACCTGTCACTTATCTACCTTGTGACATCTGCATGAAGATACAGAACCATACATCCAAATGGAGATCAGAGAGTAAAAGAGTATTAATCACAATTCCAATTCAGCTCTAATGACTTTACAGTAACAGAGAGTAACAGAGTATTAATCACAATTCCAATTCCGCTCTAATGACTTCACAGCAATTCTGTCTCCATCTGTTTAGGCTGTTTAGCAGGCCATGCCTGTTCACTGATTCAAAAACACATTTTTCATCCATACGAAAGGCACTGCTATGAGGAGCATGATGGCTTCCAATTTCGCCATGCAGTCTCACAATTTAATTTCATTAGATTTACTTAGTGAGAACTAATTGTGCATTATATTAACAAAAGTTATCTACACAGATAGATGTAAACGTTCCAAAGGTTCCAGTTAAAATCTCTTACGTGCGTAAATATTAGTGTATGCTTTACTGTGCCATTTGTGTCAATGTCCATCATAAAGTGTGGCGCTGACTTGTACTGTGTCTAAAGGGAGATGCATGTGTCAGACCTTTCCCACTGAGCACAGACATCAATTCCACATTTATTCCACGTTGGTTCAACGTAATTTCATTGAAACGACGTGGAAACAACGTTGATTCAACCAGTGTGTGCCCAGTGGGTTGTTTGGCTCTGTCTCTCTCTCTCTTTAGCCTCCTCTCATCGATCGCACACATCATCTCTCCCACAGTCTCTCTTTGTCTCTAACTCTTGACATGAGAAGAAAATAGTTCATCGTGGAGAAAGTCAACCTTAGATACTCCTGCGTCCTCAAAGCCATCAAAGGCACTTTCCCCCGACCATGCACCTTTGTTCTTTCATCTCACTTCATTAATTTTTTAAATAAAGAGATTCGTGACTGGATTAGGGCGGCATTTAAGATTGCCACCCGGCGCCACACTGGCGTGGAGTGTGTCTTCCTCGTGTTCCCTGTTTCTCCATGAATATGTAACAGCCTCCTCTTTATCCTCCTCCTCCCGCACCATTACAGAAAATCCAATTATGTCAATTTCACCTACTGTGAAGATGGGAATAATCCCAATGATAATCACCTCACACAAAGGAGCGGGTTGATCACCACCAGTAGAGAAGAGCGCTTTTGAAATGCTAAAGTCATGATTTTTTTTCTTTAGATCTCAATGATTGTATCTGAGTTTATGTTACAGCTGTTGTGCAGACCTACATAGGTTAAATACATGAGAAATTATGTATTTCAAAATACGAATTATTTTGAGGTATTTGCAAATACAATTTGTCAATACCATTACTTGACAGTTCAAGCATTTGCAAATACCAGAAGTGCTTGATTTTTTTTCTTCTTCTGTTGAAGTAACGTCCTCAAAAGTCGCAATCAGGTCTGATGTTCTTACATGTATACCGTGTTAGTCACATGTTATTGACTAAGTTCTAAAGTAGTTTTTCAATCATTCTGTCTGACACTAGCACGTGCATGTAGTAATGTCGTGTTGTCAGGACAAAGATGAAATGAAATGACAAGTTGCTGTGTACAATCTTGAATATTAAACTTGGGGAATATACGAAGATGATGCCTCCTCCTATATTGGTCCTAAACCAATATTACCTACAAGTGCCTTCAGAAAGTATTAACAGCCTGAATTTAAAATGGATTCAATTCAGATTTTGTGTCACTGGCCTACACACGATACCTAATAGTTTCAAAGTGGAATTATGTTTTCAGATAATTTTAATCAAATTAATAAAAAAATGAAAAGCTGAAATGTCTTGTCAATAAGTTTTCAACCCCTTTGTTATGGCAAGCCTAAATAAGTTCAGGAGTATAAATGTGCTTAACAAGTCACATAATAAGTTGCATGGACTCACTCTGTGTGCATTAATAGTGTTTAACATGAGTTTTTAATGATTACCTCACCTCTGTACCCCACGCATACAATTATCTGTAAGGTCTCTCAGTCGAGCAGTGAATTTCAAACACAGATTCAACCACAAAGACCAGTGAGGTTTTCCAATGGCTCGCAAAGAAGGGCACCTATTGGTAGACCGTAAAAAAACAAACAGACATTGAATATCCCTTGGAGTATGTTGAAGTTATTAATTACACTTTGGATGGTGTATCATCAATACACCCAGTCACTACAAAGATACAGGCATACTTCCTAATTTAGTTGCTGGAGAGGAAGGAAACCACTCAGGGATTTCACCATGAGGCCAGTGGTGACTTTAAAACCATTACAGAGTTCATTGGTTGTGATAGGATAAAAGTGAAGATTGATCAAAAACATTGTAGTTACTCTACAATTCTAACATAATTGACAGAGTAAAAAGAAGGAAGCCTGTATAGAATAAAAAGTATTTAACTTTTTGTCCTGAATACAAAGTGTTATGTTTGGGGACTATATTTTCAAGCATAGTGGTGTCTGCATGGGTATGTCATGGGTATGGTTGTAATTTTGAAGGAGTGCAGAGATTTTCAGGATTAAAAAGAAATGGAATGGAGCTACGTACAGGCATAATCCTAGAGTAAAATCTGGTTCAGTGTGCTTTCCACCAGACACTGGGAGATGAATTCACCTTTCAGCAGGACAATAACCCAAAACACAAGGCCAAATCTACATTTGAGTGAATGTTCCTGAGTGGCAGAGTTACAGTTTTGACTTAAATCTGCTTGAGAATCTATAGCAAGTCTTCCAAATTGCTGTCTAGCCATGATCAACAACCAATTTTACAGAGCTTGAAAAAAGAAATCTGAGAATATTGGGGAAATGTTGCGCAATCCAGGTGTGGACATTACAGAGTATATTGTGTAGATCGTTGACAAAAATATGACAAATGTAACACAGCAAAATGTGTAAAAGTCAAGGGTATGTCAGACATTTCTTCCATGCCATTCTCAAACTGAAAATGAGAGTGCATACACGAACACTGTGAAAAATGTTATTCTGTGTGCATCAAAGGATGGATAGGAACAAACGATAGTAAACTAACGTCAGTGGAGGTTTACAGAAAGTTTGTGGATGTAATCCTTTGCATGACATTTGCAGACAGCCATGAGAATGTGGGACAGTATGTTTGTGGAAGGTCAAGGGGAACTATAACAGGGAGAATGAACAGACTCTTCTAACTCGGGTATAGTGAAATGGTCTGCAGGGTGGCAGCGTGCACTCTTCATTTCCAGGCCCAAGGGCCTCTTCAGGAGATGAACTCATTATGATTCACAGTCAGAGACCAGCCCTGTCACACCTTGTCTCCTTGAGTAGCACTTTGTCTCGATGCAAGTGTAGATGGTGGACACGCTCGCACACACATACATGTACACACACACACACACACATATTTCTGAAGGAAATGAAGTAGACGTTCACATCAACTGACACATTCCAGATTTAGGCATGCATTTCAGACAATTCTTAACACCAAACAGGTGCCCTTAATTGACTTCCATGGTAAATAAAAGATGACCAAATTATCAAATATGTACTGTATGTTGTACAATTTGCCACCATTTTTTGGGGTGTTTTCACCTCTTGGTCTTTTGCTTTTGTTGTCGTTACAATGGGTTTTTACAATAAGGCTATATGCTACATAACTCCAACCAGTTCCCGTGCCTGTCATTGTGTAACCTGTCAAATACATCCCCTTAGCAAGCTAATCCTCTGCTAACACAGATAACAAAGTTCCAATTAAGCATGTCCTCACAAGTCTAAGCTATGAAAAAAGTAATTAATATTGAGCCAATAAACTGAACTATGCTAATTGAATTTGCAAACACAGAGATTAATTAAAATAAAATGATGTCTTTAATGGCTTACATTTTAAAGGACCCTGTGTGGTTTTCTACTTAATAAGGGCATGCTAGGATAATTAACTAAAGATTTGAAGTGCGCCTTGTTAGAAATCACATCAAAATAGAGGAAGGAATTTGAACTGTAAATGGGTTTTGTCAGGTGCATAATTGTTCGTTTGAGACACACTGGGGTCCGTCAACATTTGCATGAGAACAGACTTTCTGCTGCTATACAGTCATATAAAATGACAGAACAGTAGTTCCTTTTACTCAATACATTACAGACAAACCATACATCAGTTGAACACAAAAATCCTGGACATTTGTCAAAAAGAATCATAATATTGTAGCATATAAGTAATATCATGAGGCGTTCACTAGAGAGAACAGAGATTTTACAGCCGACTGTTCATTCTAATGACAGAGACAATAACCACAAAAAGGCCCGCGAAATGATCAAAACAACCTCCTAAACTCTAAATTCATTTTGTTATCACACTGGTTTATGGCAATACTCCAACAACTAACCTACCTACTAGCTCTGGATAAATGGTTGTGCTTAACGATGCGGACCACTGGTGTTATGTTTTTATCCTCAAGGTAATTTCTAATAAAATCGATGCCGTATTTTTTCTCGCTTGTTGATGTGCATCGCTGCTGGAGTTAGGTAAAGGTCTGTCTTTTGTCTTTGTTGTATAAAGATTTACTAGACAATATTGTTCTATATCTATATACACTTTCATTTTTTTAAAGGGGCCATCTGCTACATCCATATTGTTAAATTAATGATAAGTTATACACTGACTGATTATTGAAGAATATAACTTGTAAATGCCTTAATGAGCTTTGTTCAACTGTCATACCTCATCAGAACCCAAATACACCCTTGTTTTAATCCTTTGTTTGAAAACAACACCAATTACAAACAAACACTGTACAGCCTCAAAAACATCGATAAAGCTATTATTTTATTCGGTGTACATCATGGATGGTCAGTCCTTGCATCCAGAGCTTCCTCTAGGAATTTGAGAGTGGTTGACTCTGGTTACATTTCTCCATCCATTTCCCAGAACAGCGGATGGGTGCTCACTCTGCTAGTGTTGGAACTGCAGAGTTCCCCTTTAAGACTGCTTTTAACTTATGCCGTTCTTCAATATCTCACACTGGCTTCTGCAATTTGGGATACAGCCCACGTGGTAGAAACGGAGTAATGAAACACAAATGTTCAGGTTTTACTATGTCATCCCTACTGCTCTTGTAATCTCTAAATCTCACTGCTCCTTTTCATTAAAAGCAATGGGATCATTTCAGTCACCAATGGTTGCTTTGTGGGGGGTTTTCTTTCGAGCAGCATGCTGAATTTGTTCTAAGCCAATAGCAGGATGTGAACGTTACCTTGCAAAACCTCCCCTCGCTCAGCTGGTTATTGTGCAGTGAAATCGCATATGAATACATTAGCTACCGAGCTACCTGTAACTACCCAACACCATTTTAAGGTATTTTCTAAAGAGGAGCAGTTGTCATTCGGTCTGGTCTTCAGTGCTATTGCTCTTTGAATACAGGACACATGGTTAGCCTACGGACAATTCCGGCTCTCTGCAATATGGCTATTTTTGCCTTTGACAAGTGTAGCTAGCTAGGGTATATGTGGAGAAGTTATTACTCATCAATTCAAGCACACCAACGTTGATCCTCTTGAGCAGATAGAAGTGACTGCAATGGAGTTTGAGGAGGCCACAGGGTGTTACATTTGAAAATATAAAAGCACAAAGGCTTGATTTGCATTTGTCTCTCTCTTACTCTTTTGGTCTTTTTAATTCTCCTTATACACCTATTGTATTTTACTACACTGTCTTCCTCTCCAATTTTCCTAACTTCTTTGTAGTTGTTTGGTAGGTACTGTAGGTGAGAAAGCTAGCTAACTATAGGGTACCAGTAGCCAAGAACTAGCTACAATTGTAGTTGATATTAGCTACCAAAATCAAGTTCTCATATGCAAGCAAGCTATACCTAGCCACAAACTCGCTATATATACTTTCCAGCTACATATTCACTATCTTAGCTAACATCAATATTTCACAGGAGATAAGTGAGGAGACTAGCTTTCTGAGTTAATTGTTTCTTTTTGTGAGGGAGGTCATATTCCTCCGCGGTTCTGCAGCTCTGGGCATGACACTGGAGCATGGAGTGCTTTCTTATTTCCGTCTGTTTGACATATTTGAGCAGATGGCTGGGTAATTATTCAGGTTGTGGGTGAGACACTCAGACAAAACGACCCTGGAGGGCCAGTGGTCAAAACAACAGTGACGACAACAGACCGAGCACGACCGCATTAAGGTACCATAGAAGACGAACGGTCTGTCTGGATGTGGCCTAACCTATTGACATCAATGAGGCCCGTAGGAGCAGTCCTGATAGGACCCAAGAGGTTTCACCTCTACACCCTTGTCATGGCAAGTTATTCTCACCCTGTCACCGCGCCCCCTGCCCCCACCTACACACACCAGGTGTCTGAATTTGCCCCACTGGCCTGGAGGTACACTGATAGAGGTTGACAGGTCGAAACAAACACCTGACACTCAGATATCTTTATGTGTAACACGTTGCTGCCAGGAGCAAAGCCTCCCTCCAGCACCCATGTGAGGTTAAGGGACTAGTTACAATGTAGTTACTAATATAGAGTATGCAACTTGGAACAAATCTTACAAGGGAATGTAAATTCAGTAGTAGTAGTATTACCCTGTAGTTGGTTAACCTGCGCTAGTACCAACATACAGTTGAAGTTGGAAGTTTACATACGCTTAGGTTGGAGTCATTAAAACTAATTTTTCAACCACTCCACAAATGTCTTGTTAACAAACTATAGTTTCGGCAAGTCGGTTGGGACATCTACTTTGTGCATGACACAAGTAATTTTTCCAACAATTGTTTACAGACAGATTATTTCACTTATAATTCACTGTATCACAATTCCAGTGGGTCAGAAGTTTACATGCACTAAGTTGACTGTGCCTTTTAACTGCTTGGAAAATTCCAGAAAATGATGTAATGGCTTTAGAAGCTTCTGGTAGGCTAATTGACATAATTTGAGTCAATTGGAGGTGTACCTGTGGATGTTTTTCAAGGACTACCTTCAAACTCAGTGCCTCTTTGCTTGACATCATGGGAAAATCAAAAGAAATCAACCAAGACCTCAGAAAGAAAATTGTAGACTGCCACAAGTCTAGTTCATCCTTGGGCGCAATTTCCAAACACCTGAAGGTACCACGTTCAGCTGTACAAACAATAGTACTCAAGTATAAACACCATGGGACCATGCAGCCATCATACCGCTCAGGAAGGAAACACGTTCTGTCTCCTTGAGATGAACGTAGTTTGGTGCGAAAAGTGCAAATCAATCCTAGAACAACAGCAAAGGACCAAGTGAAGATGCTGGAGGAAACAGGTACAAAAGTATCTATATTCACAGTAAAACGAGTCCTATATCGACATAACCTGAAAGGCTGCTCAGCAAGTAAGAAGCCACTGCTCCAAAACCGCCATAAAAAAGCCAGACTACGGTTTGCAACTGCACATGGGGACAAAGATCGTACTTTTTGGAGAAATGTCCACTGGTCTGATGAAACAAAAATAGAACTGTTTGGCCATAATGACCATCGTTATGTTTGGAGGAAAAGGGGGATGCTTGCAAGCCGAAGAACACCATCCCAAACGTGAAGCACGGGAGTGGCAGCATCATGTTGTTGTGGCGCTTTGCTGCAGGAGGGACTGGTGCACTTCACAAAATAGATGGCCTCATGAGGAGAGAAAATTATGTGGATATATTGAAGCAAAATCTCAAGACATTAGTTAGGAAGTTAAAGCTTGGTCGCAAATGGGTCTTCCAAATGGACAATGACCCCAAGCATACTTCCAAAGTTGTGGCAAAATGGCTTAAGGACAACAAAGTCAAGGTATTGGAGTGGCCATCACAAAGCCCTGACCTCAATCCTATAGAAAATTTGTGGGCAGAACTGAAAAAGCATGTGCGAGCAAGGAGGCCTACAAACTTGACTCAGTTACAACAGCTCTGTCAGGAGGAATGGGCCAGAATTCACCCTACTTATTTTGGGAAGCTTGTGGAAGGTTTGACCCAAGTTCAACAATTTAAAGGCTAAGCTACAAAGTACTAATTGAGTGTATTTTAAACTTCTGACCCACTGGGAATGTGATGAAAGAAATGAAAGCTGAAATAAATCATTCTCTCTACTATTATATCTGACATTTGACATTCTTAAAATAAAGTTGTGATCCTAACTGACCTAAGACAGGGGATTTTTACTAGGATTAAATGTCAGGAATTGTGGAAAACTGAGTTTAAATGTATTTGTCTAAGATGTATGTAAACTTCCGACTTCAACTGTATATATGTACCTATTTGGCTAACTAAGCTAACTAGCTTCAGTTAAAAATCATGATGTCAGGGGCTGGGATAGACCAATCAGCACACCCACTGGGAAAATATACATTTACGGCCCAGTGTCGTGACCCTGCTTAATGAACACTGCCAGAAATTGAAAATGAAATGACTACCATTGAAAAACTGGTTCTCATTTTTGTTTGATCTACTACGCAACATTTCAAATGTAATGTGTCCTTACTTCTGAGGTAACCAGTTACAGAACATGAATGTTTTTTAGGGACAGGAAAGTAGGTTATTCTGGTTGTTATGCTGTCAATCAGCTGATAACTGCAGCTTGGTCCATTCAACCTTGGGTGGAAACGACACACTTTATTCTTCTGTATGGTAGGTCGAGCAATTTGAACAAGCAATCATTTTCCATTGCGTATACGGTAATTTTCAGTCAATAATGTGGTCCTGTTTATACAACAAACTAAATACAGATGGGAAGGGTTTGCACTTTTGGGATTATCCCATTGGCTCCATTGTGCCAGGCTGGGCACAATCAAGTCCATCTAGAGTATTTGAAGAAAAACAAATACTATTTCAACCCAGGTATGGGCGCCTTACATAGGTAGCAGTCCAAAAATAGGCAACCTGCAAGATGCAAAAAATAAACAATATACTTGTTTTGTTTACTTTTTAATTGTTTACTAATTAATTTCACATTTGCTGTAAAATCAATGAAGTTCAGATTGTCAACACAATGTGTTGCAGTAATGAAAGTAAATTCATCATCCATTTAGTCAACTTTCACAGACAGAATGGCAAAATATCAGCTTCATCAGTTGCTCTGTTCAGAGACATTTTGATAATTGGACCAGAGTCAGTTATTTAGATAGGCCTATATGTAGGCGGGAAACATCTGTTGGCTATGTTCCTATTAAATCAACCTGCAGAGACAAGACATACAAACACACATACACACACGCACACACACACATTCCTTCCCTTACTCCCCCATCTATAATAATACAAAAAAAAATACAATCCTTAAAGTGACTGTCATAGATAAATACATCGGAATACAAATTAAACACCATAATGGCAACTTGTGTCCTTGGAAACTATTGATAAAGGTTCTGCATAGTAGCCTACCATTGCTTTGACAGCTGGTGAAATTAAAGATACACTTGGTTTAATGAAATGATCTATACAGGGGATATAGGTGTTGGCTGGCGATGCATGGTATGCTTGTTGAGAGGAACCAGCTGTGTATAATACACTGAACATGCTTCTTGTACCTCACACTGAAACTACTACTGATGTCTGCAAGCTGCAGTTGAAAGCAGTGTGAGGTCTATAATTCACACTTGGGCAATAGCTTTGACAAGTAAATCTGTCACATTAATCAATAACAGCAACAATCCCTGAAGGGTGCTGACTTGTGAGAAAAGATCCACTTGCTGCTTGTTTGTCGCTGCCAGCTAGGGGATAAGGAGAGGCATGTCAAAAAAAATATATAATTTGCATAGATCTATTGCCTCAAGCACTGCTAAACAACACAGTGAGTTAGTTGCCAGGCAACATGAAGACATTTTGGAATGCATTATTCCATGGTGTCTGTCTGGTCTGCTCAGTGGGCTAAGGTGGGTTGGGTGCAATTGTGGTAGTACGGTTCAGTCTCTGTCTCTCCCTTCTGTCTAACTCCTTGTTTACTGAAAAGTCAGGTTTAATTCATCTCTTGACAGACTTGGTCTTCACGTTGGTAATGGCCTTGTGTGTGTGTGTGTGTGTGTGTGTGTGTGTGTGTGTGTGTGTGTGTGTGTGTGTGTGTGTGTGTGTGTGTGTGTGTGTGTGTGTGTGTGTGTGTGTTGGGCCAAGCTGGTGTGTGAGTTGTAACAGAGGTCACAACTGCTTTGGTAAAGGGTGTTTTGACACATTCAGTCAGCCACAAATGCAACGTTGCGATTGCGATTTGAGATCAGATCACAAACCAGCCAAAAGAGCTCTCTTCAGTAGACTGTTTCATTGACTAATAAAGCAGAACTTGACACTCCACTTAATGTCTCTTTAATCTTAATTTTGTTCCACCCGCCTTTTGTCAAATTGAAATGTTTGGCTAACGATTTTTAAAAACTATAATCTAATCAGAAATTGACTATTGAAAATACATGGCTGGGGGGCAGTGGTGTAAAGTACTTAAGTAAAAATACTTGAAAGTACTACTTAAGTAGTGTTTTTGGGCATCTGTACATTCCTTTACCATTTATATTTTTGACAACTTTTACTTTTACTCCACTATATCCCTAAAGAAAATAAGGTATTTTTTACTCCAAACATTCTCCCTGACACCTAAAAGTACTCGTTAGATTTTGAACGCTTAGCAGGACAGGAAAATGGTCCAATTCATGCACTTATCAAGAGATCATCCCTGGTCATCCCTACAGCCTCTTATCTGGCGGACTCACTCAACACAAATGTTTTGTTTCTAAATTATGTCTGAGTGCCCCCTGGCTATCTGTAAAAAAAAAAATATATATATATATATATATATATATATATATATATACAGTGCCTTGCGAAAGTATTCGGCCCCCTTGAACTTTTCGACCTTTTGCCACATTTCAGGCTTCAAACATAAAGATATAAAACTGTAATTTTTTTGTGAAGAATCAACAACAATTGGGACACAATCATGAAGTGGAACGAAATTTATTGGATATTTCAAACTTTTTTAACAAATAAACTGAAAAATTGGGCGTGCAAAATGATTCAGCCCCCTTAAGTTAATACTTTGTAGCGCCACCTTTTGCTGCGATTACAGCTGTAAGTCGCTTGGGGTATGTCTCTATCAGTTTTGCACATCGAGAGACTGACATTTTTGCCCATTCCTCCTTGCAAAACAGCTCGAGCTCAGTGAGGTTGGATGGAGAGCGTTTGTGAACAGCAGTTTTCAGTTCTTTCCACAGATTCTCGATTGGATTCAGGTCTGGACTTTGACTTGGCCATTCTAACACCTGGATATGTTTATTTGTGAACCATTCTATTGTAGATTTTGCTTTATGTTTTGGATCATTGTCTTGTTGGAAGACAAATCTCCATCCCAGTCTCAGGTCTTTTGCAGACTCCATCAGGTTTTCTCCCAGAATGGTCCTGTATTTGGCTCCATCCATCTTCCCATCAATTTTAACCATCTTCCCTGCCCCTGCTGAAAAAAAGCAGGCCCAAAGAATGATGCTGCCACCACCATGTTTGACAGTGGGGATGGTGTGTTCAGGGTGATGAGCTGTGTTGCTTTTACGCCAAACATAACGTTTTGCATTGTTGCCAAAAAGTTCGATTTTGGTTTCATCTGACCAGAGCACCTTCTTCCACATGTTTGGTGTGTCTCCCAGGTGGCTAGTGGCAAACTTTAAACAACACTTTTTATGGATATCTTTAAGAAATGGCTTTCTTCTTGCCACTCTTCCATAAAGGCCAGATTTGTGCAGTATACGACTGATTGTTGTCCTATGGACAGAGTCTCCCACCTCAGCTGTAGATCTCTGCAGTTCATCCAGAGTGATCATGGGCCTCTTGGCTGCATCTCTGATCAGTCTTCTCCTTGTATGAGCTGAAAGTTTAGAGGGACGGCCGGGTCTTCGTAGATTTGCAGTGGTCTGATACTCCTTCCCTTTCAATATTATCGCTTGCACAGTGCTCCTTGGGATGTTTAAAGCTTGGGAACTCTTTTTGTATCCAAATCCGGCTTTAAACTTCTCCACAACAGTATCTCGGACCTGCCTGGTGTGTTCCTTGTTCTTCATGATGCTCTCTGCCCTTTAAACGGACCTCTGAGACTATCACAGAGCAGGTGCATTTATACGGAGACTTGATTACACACAGGTGGATTCTATTTATCATCATTAGTCATTTAGGTCAACATTGGATCATTCAGAGATCCTCACTGAACTTCTGGAGAGAGTTTGCTGCACTGCAAGTAAAGGGGCTGAATAATTTTGCACGGCCAATTTTTCATTTTTTTTTTTGTTAAAAAAGTTTGAAATATCCAATAAATTTCGTTCCACTTCATAATTGTGTCCCACTTGTTGTTGATTCTTCACAAAAAATTACAGTTTTATATCTTTATGTTTGAAGCCTGAAATGTGGCAAAAGGTCGAAAAGTTCAAGGGGGCCGAATACTTTCGCAAGGCACTGTATATATATATATATATATATATATATATATATATATATATATATATATATATATATATATATATATATATATATATATATATATATATATTGCCGTCTAGTTTGCTTAATATCAGGATTTTTTTATTATTTGTACTTTTACTTTCGATACTTAAGTATATTTTAGCAATTACATTCACTTTTGATTCTTATGTATATTTAAAACGAAATACTTTTAGACTTTGATTCAAGTAGTATTTTACTGGGTGACTTTTACTTTTACTTGAGTCATTTTCTACTAAGGTATCTTTACTTTTACTCAAGTATGACAATTGGGTACTTTTTCCACCATTCCAGTCTGACCAGCCATAACTCCAGGGGTAGGATTTCAATCTTGAATCAGCAGAAAATAAGTGCCACTTAAACAACAACTGGACTGGAGGTCAAGTGAACAATGGGAAACCATTAATTGGACTATTTCAATAGCATGCTGTGCACAGAAACCATTAAATTGAATTGTCTTGCTTGGCTTCTCATATTACATCCCTGCATGTACATTACATGTGGATCAAAGTGGAAGTCCTCTGAGGCTTGCGTACATTTATGGCCCAATTCTGATGTAACCATTTTTTCCCTGACGATCGATTGACTCACTATATAATCTTTGCATTCACGCCGTGTATTCTTGACTATTTGACATTTGTGTGCATATTCATAGCAAAATGAAATGTGCCATATCAGATCGGATGGGTAGTACTTTGCAGTGATCTATTTTAATCGTAGAAAAATAGTTGTATTTATTTTTCAGAAAAGCAAAAGGTATTTTACCACTTATTCTGCAAAGAAAATATGAGTTTTATAGCAAATTGATAGGTTAAATGCCTGAAGATCTTTTGACATGTTTTTCTCGAACAAGCACAATGCCTCATGGCAATATCAGTATTCAGCGCCATATCCATCCGTGTATGTTGCCCCACCCAATGGTGACACAGGAGTAATACATTCATGAGGCTGTCATTACATTGGGATAGGTACCCATCCTCTCTTACCATGCACTACATAGGGGTAACTGTGAATTTTACAGTAATTTACCGGCAGCTGGTTCGAATCACAGGGCTGACAAGACAAATCTGTCAGTAGTGAGCCGGATGGTTACTGGTGTTACTGTCTGGATTAGATCCTGGGTCTTCCCTTGCACCATAAGCCTATATGTTAGCCTGCTGCCTGAGAAAGCCTGCAGACTGAGCTTGAAGACCTAACGCAAGTATTCAGGTCTCAGGCGAGGTAATTCAATTGTGGCTTTGTGCAAGGCACTTAATCCATCTGCAGCACTACATTCTGTGTAGAACCTGGTATGTTGTCGCCACCCATTGGTAACATATGAGAAATACATTTAGAAGGGCTGCCATTAAATTGGAATAGGTATCCAACCAAAGATAGTGGATAAATGAAGATGTCTTACTCAGGCATTTTACCATTGGAAATAATGTTCAAGATTCCTTTCTATGTAAGTGGGCGTTCCCTCTCTCGTGTGAGCACTGGTCTACTTATTTTGACCTCCCCGCTCTCTCCACCTGCCCCACCACTACCAGAAAAAAAATTGCCAGTAAGTTCTTTCGCTTCTGCGGCACCCCCTCCGTTGGGTGGGGGCAATAAGTAGACCAGACTGGCCTTGCACGGCCGTCTCGGTATCCAACTATCCATCCTCTCTAACCATGGCAACAGGACAAACACAGGAGATAATATTCAGTCAGTTTTGAACATGCTTCAGTACAATAGTATGTCTGTGTTGGAAGGGGAAGGCCTTTGTGTTATTATATTTGTGTTAATACATATTTTTGATGAACAATACATAGAAGTTTGGGGCTGTTTTGGGTATTTAAAATGTTATTTTTTTTTTTTTTTTTTTTTAATCATCTTTATTGATTATTCCCTTACAGAAAAGCCACATGATTTCACGTGAAAACATGTGGTTTTGGAACGAAAGTCATATGTGAAAACAAAATAAGTCATTGTGATACACACAGTGCTTTTATCATGCGGTGTTTTCAACATATGTTTATTACTCAACGTGTCTTACCTCAGATTTGAATTTACAACCTCTTGGTTCACAGCATCTTTCTGCTATGCCACCACGCCTGTGCAAACAACTTATTTCACCGGTATTCTTACACTTTGGAATTAAAAGTGAATCTTAGCTTTGTTAAAAAGAAACTTAATAAAAATGAGTAACATTGAATAATATGCCCCACCAACATTAGACAACTATACAGAAAACCCTCAAATTGGTGAAATAAGTCAATTAAATCAATGATGCGAGAATAGTCCAATTATTTGATAACTAATAAGATGGCACTCTAAGTGCAGAGATGCATTATAGGTAATGAACGTGTATTGGAATGTCACAATGTGAAGTGTTCCAAAAACACATTATCACATGATTTCGTCTGGAGTGCATCAATGTCTCAGCAGTGACATCCGATACTTATTTGTATCCACACACTCTTGAAAATAAGAGTATGGTTACAGTACAATGTTGATCCCTGGTTTACAGAAAGGTCAAAGGTACCTTCAGAGGTACAAACAGGAATTCACACAGTACTGGTCGATACCTTTTAGAGTACATGTGCGGCTAATCTATACTAAACAAAAATAGAAATGCAACATGCGACAATTTCTAATATTTTACCGAGTTACAGTTCATATAAGGAAATCAGTCAATTGAAAAAAAAAAAAATAGTCCCTAATCTATGGATTTCACATGACTGGGCATGGGAGCAACCATGGGTGGGCCTTGGAGGGAATAGGCCCACCCACTTGGCAGCCAGGCCCACCCACTGGGGAGCCAGGCCCAGCCAATCAGAATTAGTTTTTCCCCACAAAATGGCTTTATTACAGACAGAAATATGGGATTTGTTTTCAGCTCATGAAACACGGGACCAACACTTTACATGTTGGGTTTATATTTTTCTACACAACATATTCAGTATAAGGTACAATTATTACAGCACTGAAATGTAGGTGGGGACAATGTGCTGGCTTAGCATATTTGGGGGCATAGTGTAAAATATGCTGTTTTTGTGGCAACCATCATTGGAAATGTTATATGTGTTTAAGTGGTTAATCATCATGTTAATGAAAGTTACTGAACACCTCTTCTGACACTGTTAGTTCTGAAATCTTTATAAGAACTTATGACACTCAGGAGCTGTATTGTTAAGAGAGTAGTGTGCATTTTAATGTCTACTGGTTTGCAGACAGCTGATGTGAAGTTAATGATTAGTTGTATGTCTGATGTGCAGTAGGGAAGGGCGTAGTACAATGACATGGTGACTAGGTACTGTATTAATTAAATATTATACAGTTATTTGGTATCACATGCAGTCATGTCAGGCTGGAGAACTGACAGCCCACAAGCACAGAATTATGAACAGAACACAACAGACCATATTAACTGGGAAGCCATTCCCACTCTTGGGAGACCAAAAATAACTAGTTAAAAGCCACGCATGCAGTAAGCCATGCCTGCAATATTCTGATAGGCTGCCAATTAGCAAGTAGTGTTGCTTGTTGTCAACAGAAGAGTCAAGGAAGGCACAATAGGTTATTGGTATGTTACTGTGAATTTTACAATAATTTACTGACATAGGGTTTCCAGATAGGAAAAGACAAATTCACAGCAACATATTGTTGTGAAACTACCGGACAACAGTCAATACCTTTTTTACAGTGGGGCTCATCAGTGCCACATGCTCTTACAAAATTTTTAAAATAGACAATGTGAAAAGAGGCACTCAACTTCCAACAACATAATTATCACACAGTTAAACACAAATATATTTGACCACGTCCCCAAATATGCTAATGACCCCACCAGTACATTGCACCCACCTATCAAAGCGGGGGACTGTTAAAATTAAAATAATGTAAATGATGCATTTTAAAGTATAAAATATTCTGAATGACATGTGACACCAGGATTTTCGAATGTTGAAATTTAGCATCCCCATGTTGTCACATTTATTCCACATGAGATCCTATTACATCACATGAGTTGATTTAAAAAAAAAAAGTAATCTTTATTTAACTACGCAAGTCAGTTATGAACACATTCTTATTTACAATGACAGGAAACAGTGGGTTAACTACCTTGTTCAGGGGCAGAACAAGAGATTTTTTACCTTGTCAGGTCGGGGATTTGATCCAGCAACCTTTCAGTCACTGGCAAACCACTCTAACCACTAGGCTACCTCCCGCCCCCGTAAAATCAAATGAAATTCACGTGTTTTTTCCATGAGGGTTGGATTGGAATAATTTCAGTATATGTGGACAGTATCATCACCATAGTGGCATTCATGTTTCAATGTGAAACATTTTATTCCACTCTGGAAAATCCTATTCACCTCTCTGAAGAATCAGTAGTGCTCCACAGTGTAATATGCTATTAGAGACTCCTTTACCCAGCCCTCCCCTTGGTGCTTGATCAACCAATCGGATCGTAGTGTTTGCTTTAACAGCCAACCACAAGCTTACCTTGCCCTCTCTTCCTGTTGTTGCTAGAACAGTGATGTCAACTCTCCCGTGACATGATTGGCTGTGAAGGCTGTGCTGGGTTTCAGGTCGCTGCCGAGGCTGAGCAGCACAAAGGACTGGGGGAGAGAGCTGCATCCATCTCTGCATTGGAAGAATCCACTGGATTGGGAGACGAAGACAAACGCCACAGGCTCCATTACCCACGTCTGCTCAGAGACTCAGACCGAGACTGCGCACAGCCAGAGGAAAATAGAGAGATATTCCAGGATGTAGAGAGAGAGAGGGATAGATACAGGGAGAGTCATAGATTTAGCACAAAAGAGACAGATAATTAAAGAGACAGATAAATAGAGATTTGTGTATAGACGGGAAGCAAAACAGGGCCGGTGCTACCTGCTGGGAGGTGCAATGAGGCTGTGTTATCGATACTGGCCAGACGCAGGTTGCAGCAGCAGCAGGGCATTCCTCCGGCTGGATGTCTGTTATTCTGAGGCAGTGCTGTGAGTGGTGCGTAGTACCACCAAATCCAGCACGACTGTGGCGGGGGAGAAAATCTCTGACATGCCCACGGAGATGCTTCAGTCAGAAGGCGTGGGCAAGGATGCCACCCTACCTGCAGCCACAGCCGGCCCGGCTCAACCCGGCGCGGTGCCATTGCGGATCCTCAACAAGGGGCCTGAATACTTCCGCAGGCAGGCCGCAGAGCAGCACCAACCGCATCGTATGAGCGCCGTGGAGAGGCTGGAGGCGGACAAGGCCAAGTACGTGAAGAGCCAAGAGGTGATCAACGCCAAGCAGGAGCCTGTGACGGCTGCTCTTCTCCTGCCCAGCCCTCCTGGACCCCCTGGTGGTCCTGCATATGGTCCCAAGAGAGCTGGCAGCAGCCCTGCCCTCAAAGCCTCCAACAAAAACAACGGTAAATCTGATGTGGGCCAAGCCAAGCGTGCCAACCTCAATTTAGAGATCCTGCGGAATCTTCTCAACAGTTCAGAGAGTTGCATGGCGGGCCAGGGGAATGGGGCGAGGAGCTGGGCCCCACAGCGCTCCCGGTCCAGCGAGCTTCACCGCCGCTCCTTTGCTGAGTCGCTGCGGGTGTTCCCCACGCAGGGTGCCAACCTCAACCTGAGCGCCAGCCTCCTGCAGGAGCGGCCTGTCGAGGGGCTGCTGCACCTCTCACTCAGCTCCTCAGACTTGCGCTTGCCCCTCCGTGTGAAGCCCGGCATTAGCGGAGGCTCTGGCCCGCCCCCGCCACCCAAGCCCCATGCCTCTGTTCCCCGGAGACCATCCCTGAACCGGTCCAAATCTGACCTGAGCGAGCGCTATGCCCGGGCAGGCGCTGACGTGGAGCGCTTCTTTAACTACTGTGGGCTGGACCCCGGGGAGCTGGAGGGCCTCGGTGTGGTGGAGAGCTTTGCCCGGGCCAACTCCGACCTCCTCTCCCTCAACTTCCGCAGCGCCAGCATGATCAGCTCCGACTGCGAGCGATCGCTGCACAGCAACGACAACCTGACAGACGACGCGGACTCGGCTGAGCGCGTCCCCTACGGAATATCTGCCGTCGAGCGCAATGCACGCGTTATCAAATGGCTGTATAGCATCAAACATGCACGGGAGTCTCAGAAAGTCTCCCATGTTTGAGAGGACTCAAGCTTTATTAGGTCATGATTAGCGGAACTAGCTACAAAAGGCATTCATAATCCATCCATAAGCACTAAATAAATATAACTACTACATAGGTAGTTGATAAACGCTTTGTGATGTATTTAACATAGCATCTTACAGTGCATTTATGTCAAAGTATAATATCATTATTGGTATTTCTGAACCATTTGTAAATCAGTAGTAAACTGTAAATCATCATGTATTATGCATTTGTCCATTTATTAACAGTAAGTTAATACAATTGAAATATTTTTTATTCATTATTATGTCAGATGTCATAGCACTAATGTCACTCATGAAGACATCCAGAAACACTATGAAATATCTACATGATAAAGAAACGTAAATGCGTAAACATAAAACACTTGTTGGAGTACATGCATATGTATGGTAAAAACATGTATATGTGTAAAGTATGTATTAAATCGTCAACAACAGGCCTTATACTGTATAAAGGTAAACACGGTTATATGGATTAGTGTTTATAAGTAGTTTAAAAGCAGGCACTCAAATAAAAATGTTTCCAGTTACAAAACCTGCCCACAATTCAAATTTGGACCTAAGGACTGCTAACCAAAGTTCCAAACAAAGGACAAGACATACCTACACGCTGTCCACAGAGCATTGGCCTTCCTTTTCTTTTTTCTTTCCCTACGATTCTACATGTTGAATCGACACCGTTCGTTGACACCCAGCAGGTGATCCACTGCGCACGGCCAACATTCGTGTCGGTCTGTCTTGTCCTTTAAGGATAAGGATAAGCTGCACTATAGGGTGATGCTATGTCAAACTGTGACGTTTTCATACAGTAACCCTATATGCTGCTGTTTCATCATGTTTACCTAGTGCTTACAGTAAGGTTGTAAATGCTTCCTGTAGATACAGTGGATGTAATTCATTATCCATTATGCATTATTTGATCTAAAATAGGTATTTGTGGTCCTGAAAACATTGTCCTGTCAGCCTGCATGCTTCCCCAAACCTGCAGTTCTCAGACAGAACCTTGATTTTAAGATGGCTGCTGCAGTACCTTACTATCTTTCAACAACAACAAAAAACGAGTTAAGCAGCATTGGCACAGTCAGCATTGTCTGGGTACACGGACTGTTACTCAAGTCATTCCTGAGGCTGAGCGCGTTATGTTCTGCTATTTGCACTTCAGTGTCGATGCTTAGCTCCTGTGTGCTTTTATCAATACCCACGTGTGTGTGTCTCTGTGTCCAAGCGCTGTGTGACTATAAACTCTTTAGCTGGCAAAGCATGTTATCAACTTCTATTTGGTTTTATACTGGTTCTGTAGTTCCCTCTATGTGGTCACTGTTGTGTTCATCGGCGAAGTAGGACCGGATGGTTGCGTTTGGGGACTAGTGGCTTGCTCTACGTGTCAATGCATCACCAATGCAATGTACCAGTGGCCCAAGATCTTTTTGTATTGTATAATGTATACTGTATAAGGACATGCATAGCACTTCAACTGCTACCATATGTATGAAAGGCTCAATTCTGCTTGTTACTGTATTAAATAGCTTATTAACTGCTTAGGCCTTGTCTTTTATATTTCATTACATTTGAATTATCCTGCAAAACTTTTAGTAAGTTCTTGTTTTTTGTTTTTTACACAAATGGCAAAACCACAAGCACACGTGTTGCGAAACCCTTCTCATAACATCAACAGCCAATAAACAGGGAGTTCTCCTTTCTAGTCAGTGGCCATTCCAACATATTTGCACTTACCAGTAATACAATAAACCATGCTCTTGCATGTGTTAAAGGCCGAGGCCAGGTAAGATTTCCTGCTGTTTAATTGTCATTTCATACGGTTCGATAAATAACCACGTTGCCTTTGCATGCCTTTATTTATCATTTGAGTAGAAATGTGTGGGTGCGTCTTCCTCTGTCCATCCTACTCCCTTTTGATGAGGTCAGGGATGTAATCACTGTAGCTGTCCTGTCTGGGATATCTGACAATGAAAGAAAGAGTTTGTGTACTTACCGCATTTTTGAGGTGGTTTATGCATCCAAACACGAGTGTGCTACCTGAGATCTATTCAATTTCAAATGAAGTGTCTCTGGTTATGTATATAACCTAATGTTAGTGAATAGTGTTTGTGGCCATAGAGGCACCTGTATAGTGTTTTATTCTATTCCTATAGCTCTGGCTATGTGCAGTATACAAAACAGAATACATACAGAAGGTCATTTGGAGTTTCTGTGCCTGTATTTTCCATCCCTGGTCTATTTTACTTGACAAGTCTGCGGGTCAATTCCCTCTTCTCATCCTGCAACTCGCTAATCTTCATCTCATAGTCCTGCTCTCTCTTTCTCTGCTCTGTCTTTGAGCATCTCTCACCCTCTCAACACACTGTCTCACGTCTCCCAGGTTCTGTCTTACATTCTCCAGTATATCTTTTCTCTCTCCAGCTCCATCAATGTGTCTATGTATGCTTCCTTGTCTTTCTTTTTCTATTCCTTCCTTCCTCTCCTTCCATCATCTTGCTCACTCTCCTTTTCTCCTTTTCTCCCTGCACCTCCTCTCTCACCCGCTCCATTTCGTTCTTGACCCTCTTCTCCATATGCTCCCTCTTTCTCCCTCACCTTTTTCATCCTCTCTACCTCTTTCTCTCTCTCCTTCATCCTCTCTACCTCTTTCTCTCTCCTTCATCCTCTCTACCTCTTTCTCTCTCTCTCCTTCATCCTCTCTACCTCTTTCTCTCTCCTTCATCCTCTCTACCTCTTTCTCTCTCTCTCCTTCATCCTCTACCTCTTTCTCTCTCCTTCATCCTCTCTACCTCTTTTTCTCTCTCCTTTATCCTCTCTTTCGCTCTCTCCATCATCTACCTCTTTTTCTCTCTCCTTCATTCTCTCTACCTCTTTCTCTCCTTCATCCTCTCTTTCGCTCTCTCCATCATCTCTACCTCTTTCTCTCTCCTTCATCCTCTCTACCTCTTTTTCTCTCCTTCATCCTCTCTACCTCTTTCTCTCTCCTTCATCCTCTACACCTCTTTCTCTACCTCCTTCAACTTCTCTACCTCTTTCTCTCCCTCCTTCATCCTCTCTTCCTCTTTCTCTCTCCATCTTCTCTTCCTCTTTCTCACTCTCCTGCATCCTCTCTATTTCTTTCTCTCTCTCCTTCATCCTCTACCTCTTTATCTCTATCTTTCATCATCTACCTCATTCTCTCTCTCCTTCATCCTCTATGCTTCTTTCTCTCTCCTTCCATCATCTCGCTCACTCTCCTTTTCTCCTTTTCTCCCTGCACCTCCTCTCTCACCCGCTCCATTTCGTTCTTGACCCTCTTCTCCATATACTCCCTCTTTCTCCCTCACCTTTTTCATCCTCTCTACCTCTTTCTCTCTCTCCTTCATCCTCTCTACCTCTCTCTCTCCTTCATCCTCTCTACCTCTTTCTCTCCTTCATCCTCTCTTTCGCTCTCTCCATCATCTCTACCTCTTTCTCTCTCCTTCATCCTCTACCTCTTTTTCTCTCCTTCATCCTCTACACCTCTTTCTCTCCCTCCTTCATCCTCTCTTTCTCTCTCCATCTTCTCTTCCTCTTTCTCACTCTCCTGCATCCTCTCTATTTCTTTCTCTCTCTCCTTCATCCTCTACCTCTTTATCTCTATCTTTCATCATCTACCTCATTCTCTCTTTCCTTCATCCTCTATGCTTCTTTCTCTCTCCTTCCATCATCTCGCTCACTCTCCTTTTCTCCTTTTCTCCCTGCACCTCCTCTCTCACCCGCTCCATTTCGTTCTTGACCCTCTTCTCCATATGCTCCCTCTTTCTCTCTTTCCTTCATCCTCTCTACCTCTCTCTCCTTCATCCTCTCTACCTCTTTCTCTCTCCTTCATCCTCTCTACCTCTTTTTCTCTCCTTCATCCTCTCTACCTCTTTCTCGCTCTCCTTCATTCTCTCTTTCGCTCTCTCCATCATCTCTACCTCTTTCTCTCTCCTTCATCCTCTCTACCTCTTTCTCTCTCTCCTTCATCCTCTCTTTCGCTCTCTCCTTCATCCTCTATGCTTCTTTCTCTCTCCTTCATCTTCTCTACCTCTTTCTCTCTCTCCTTCATCTTCTCTACCTCTTTCTCTCTCTCCTTCATCTTCTCTACCTCTTTCTCTCTCTCCTTCATCCTCTCTACCTATTTCTCTCTCCTTCATCCTCTATACCTCTTTCTCTCCTTCATCCTCTCTTTCGCTCTCTCCATCATCTCTACCTCTTTCTCTCTCCTTCATCCTCTTTACCTCTTTCTCTCTCCTTCATCCTCTACACCTCTTTCTCTACCTCCTTCAACTTCTCTACCTCTTTCTCTCCCTCCTTCATCCTCTCTTCCTCTTTCCCCCATCTTCTCTTCCTCTTTCTCACTCTCCTGCATCCTCTCTATTTCTTTCTCTCTCTCCTTCATCCTCTACCTCTTTATCTCTATCTTTCATCATCTACCTCATTCTCTCTCTCCTTCATCCTCTATGCTTCTTTCTCTCTCCTTCCATCATCTCGCTCACTCTCCTTTTCTCCTTTTCTCCCTGCACCTCCTCTCTCACCCGCTCCATTTCGTTCTTGACACTCTTCTCCATATACTCCCTCTTTCTCCCTCAACTTTTTCATCCTCTCTACCCCTTTCTCTCTCTCCTTCATCCTCTCTACCTCTCTCTCTCTCCTTCATCCTCTCTACCTCTTTCTCTCTCCTTCACCCTCTCTCTCTTTCTCTCTCTCCTTCTCTAGCTCTTTCTCTCTCCTTCATCCTCTCTTTCGCTCTCTCCTTCATCATCTCTACCTCTTTTTCTCTCTCCTTCATCCTCTCTACCTCTTTTTCTCTCCTTCATCCTCTCTACCTCTTTCTCGCTCTCCTTCATCCTCTCTTTCGCTCTCTCCATCATCTCTACCTCTTTTTCTCTCTCCTTCATCCGCTATACCTCTTTCTCTCTCTCCTTCATCCTCTATTCTGCTTTCTCTCTCTCCTTCATCCTCTCTACCTCTTTCTCTCTCTCCTTCATCCTCTCTTTCGCTCTCTCCTTCATCCTCTATGCTTTTTTCTCTCTCCTTCATCTTCTCTACCTCTTTCTCTCTCTCCTTCATCCTCTCTACCTCTTTCTCTCTCCTTCATCCTCTCTACCTCTTTCTCTCTCTCCTTCATCCTCTCTACCTATTTCTCTCTCCTTCATCCTCTATACCTCTTTCTCTACCTCCTTCATCTTCTCTTCCACTTTCTCTCTCTCTCAGCAGTCCATATAGAGCCTTCAAAGTTTCTTCCTTCACCTGTGCATCCGCACTCTCTTTAACGCTCTCTCCATCTCCCTCTATCTCCCTCTCCAGTTCTCTCCTCCAGCCCTCTCTCTCTGAGAATCTATTCTATTCAGTCTAGTCCAGTCTACTGGTCTAGTTCAGTCTAGTCCAGTCTAGTTTAGTCTAGTTTAGTCTAGCCAGGTAAAATTAACATGGCAAAGTCAGATTGAATCATTAATTCAACAGCTAGATTGTAATAGCCCACCAAATAGGCTACTTAATTACAGATGATTGATTATGGAAACTCACAGCACAAGAACGTTGTCCATCATCCTCTTTCTGTTTTTTCAGGTCTGTGGAAAAAAAATCTATGGAATTAAAAAAAAAATATATATTAATTTCCACCTGCTGAGTTTAAGTATTCAGACTTATGGGTGTCATTCAGGATTCTAGGTTTGTATTGTGCTCTGCTTCAAGTGTTCATCAAAAGTGGAATTTATTTTTGCAACATCTAGATTGTTGGGTATGTTGTCATGACAACAGCATTGTGATGCTCCAGAACCAGAATGATGATATTATGGTACTCCAGAGTTCTGGTCCTATCCTGTCTGTGCTGGCCTGCTCCCTATGTAAACTGGCATTTCATCCTCACATGTATGCCCCTACACCAAATATTCTTAGAAATAAATCTATAAAATAATGGGTTCTCCTCCATTTCTGTCTCCAATACACAAACCATAGAGATTAGGCTAATAGGCTACTTCTATGACACAAATTGCTTTCTCAGTTGACTAAAGATGAATCTCTGCTAGGCTACTACATATAATTGTTCAATCAATTAACAGTTAGATGAATGGCAAAGCAGTTAGATAAAGGACAGAAAACGAATAAAATACAGAAAAACGTAATGTTTTACTAAAACCTCTCTGATATACTAATTTGAAGAAAATATATGTTTTTATTTTCCACTATGTTCACTTATATAGTTATCTAACACTGTAAAATGCCTTAAGGGACTATTCTTCTTGTGCTTTTAAGCTATACAGCAGCCGTTGTAGGTAACTGATCTGGCTGTTTACGTTACCTTGTCCTATAATAAATGGGCTGGACAAGGTCGCGCAAGACGCGCATAGCCGCCTAGCTGTCTCCACAACAAACGTACGGATATCAGAAACGGTTACACCTCAATGGAAAAAACAGCACAGTAGACTAGACAATTTGTGACCGTGCATGTATAACGGACAGTCAATATATCGCATAATAAAAACACATATAAGTAGGCTATTCTCTCGGACTTCCTCGCGCTTGCCAGGTGAGTTTTGACGTTTTCCTCCTGTCTTTTTTTATTTCCTCAAACATATCAATGTAGGCAATTTCTCAATTAAGCTACACATCCCTATCTATAATGCAAAAAGCCACAATGATGCGTACAATATAGTCTTTAAACTTATGCTTTAGAAGAAAAACGCCAAATAACCGACATTAGTTATTTTTTTGTCCGGCATATTAGGGTGGTAGCCTATTGTTAGCATAATATTGCGCGTGGGTGTATTTATCAATGTTGGACACGGTTATATCTCTGCCTCCAGTTTCCTTCTCTTACATTTTGGCTATAGTGTTTAGTTCACGCTTTTTATTCGTATCAAATATGAGTAGCCTATTATATTCGCAGGTCATATCTGAGGAGTTGGCGAATTCGTCCCTCTGGTTTAGGTTCACTGCGTCTAATGCTCCCTTGTATAAAAATAGCTGGAAGCATCTCAATGGGGTTCGCGTCATAATGCGGTTTTTCGATGAATTTTTATACTAGGCTTATGCTTTGATGTCTCATGAATAAATCCCTTACGGTGAATGAGAACATAGCCTAACTCATGTGCAGTTTGATAAACATCACTTAAAATAGACAGGAGCTTGTATTCATGTAATCGATTTGGTGCTGCCCTGGATTACTGAAATAACAATATTGGGTTTAGGCCTATCCGTATTTAGCCAACTAGGACTGCCAGCAAGACCAAGACGACCTTTGATGTACATTTTTCTGACATAAATTAGGTAGTTGTTGATGTATTAGACATTACCAGTTAAGCCTACAGATGCTGAAAGCCTGAAATTACACAGGGGAAGGGAAATCTAAGGGAAATCTATTAGAATAGCTATGAGTCTTTGCAATCAATCTTTTGCAACTTTTCTCTTTAGAAACCACCATGTCGCTGTATCCATCATTGGAGGACATGAAGGTGGATCAATTTATACAGGTAAGAGTCCTACATTTGTTTCAACACTTCAAAAACACCTAATGCATTGTTATTGAGCACATGTATAACTAATTGGCCTCATTATTTTACCAGGCTCGAAGTAGTACTTACTCCGCCAGTCCAAGCAAGACACCTGCTCTACTTGCTGTACAGGAAGCTCCAAATCCTGTGGAGGAAGAAACAGGTAACCAAAGTCTTCCATTATCAATAATGCAGTCTGGATATGTTGTAATGTCTTCACGTGCTGACTCTACTAACCTTTTGATATCATGTCTCACAAATGATGGTAGAATTGTATCCACTCTTAGAGCAAATAGGAAATAATTATTGATCGTAGCTTGCCTTTGTTTATCTCATTTCACTGCATCTGTTGGTGTTGGTTGTCTTGCAGGACTCTACCCCAAACTGTACCCTGAGCTCTCAGAGTTCATGGGGCTGAACCTCAGTGAGGATGCACTTCGCCAGGCGCTGTCCATGGTACCAGCAGAAGACTACTCTGGGGTAATCACACTCTGGGTCTATAATTTGATATAAAATGGTGGCAGTTATTGTCAGGGTTGATTTTGTTGAATTTCAGACCATGTTTGCTATTACTTTACTATCAGGTCTCAGTTTAATCTAAAACTGCAGAAATTAACCATAAAGTAGACGTTAATTGTCATCTACTCCATGGGATGCTGATGAATGTTCTCACCTCTGTGGCTCTTTGAGAGTGATATGTTGGCTCTGTGTGGTTTCTGCAGGCAGTGGCTCCCAGGACCTCCGCTCTGAGCTACATGAACGCTCCGATCACAGGGAATGACTGTGGCATCCGCAGGGCTGAGATAAGGCAAGGCATCAGGGAGGTCATCCTCTGCAAGGACAGCGACGGCAAGATCGGACTGCGCCTCAAATCTGTGGACAACGTAAGACACTGGCACTATTCAATGACATGTCAAGTAATATAAAACGATCCAGTTGGAAGTATGAACAAAATAGCAGGCTACCCTAGGTTTTCCCTTTAGCAAGCCTGACTATAGCGCCACTTTTGTACTCAAAATGTTTCCCTTGGATACAGTTCTGTTGCTGAGTATCAGTGTGGCTTGGCAGGGTGTGTTTGTTCAGCTGGTACAGGCGAACACTGCCGCGGCATTGGGAGGCCTGCGCTTCGGAGATCAGGTGCTGCAGATAAACGGGGAGAACTGCGCTGGGTGGAGCACGGACAAGGCCCACAAGGTGCTGAAGAACGCCAGCGCCGAGAGGATAGCCTTTGTGGTACGGGACAGGTGAGCTCCCACCAGCCATTCATAATTCAACTGAGGATCCAGTTACATCACTGAATTATTGACTTGACTTGGTCCATCATGCTTCTGGATGAGGATACTGTGTGCCAAAACACTCTAGCTGCAACAGATATCATTATAGTACTATGGTGTGTATTATAGTGTGTGCAACTGTACATTTCCTCTGACAGACCATTTGAGCGCACCATCACCCTGCACAAAGACATCAACGGCCAATTGGGTTTCATCTTTAAGAAGGGGAAGATCACCTTTATCGTGAAGGACAGTTCTGCTGCCCGCAACGGCCTCCTGACTGATCACCACATTTGTGAAGTCAATGGGCAGAATGTCATTGGACTTAAGGTAAGAAAGCTGTCCTGATTGGTTGCACTCAAAAACAACCAATGTTTTCACATTGGTGTCATAATTATTTTCTTTGATCATTTTGCAGTGTATTCATCAGAAAATTTGTATTTTTGTCAATTTGCTGTTCTGTTCTTTGTGCCAACAATTGCTTACTTTTCCCCTCTTTTGTTCCTGGGTTCAGGATCCCCAGATTACAGACATCTTGAACTCCGCTGGTGGAGTGATAACTGTGACTGTGACACCCACCATCATCTTTGAGCACATGACGAAAAAGTGAGTACGATGTATCGAGTGATCTGTTCAGAGTTGAAACGGATGCAAAAACCATTAACCACTAATCGCCCCCAGAAATCAAAATTTAACAGAATATTGATTGGCTTTCAACACTAATACTGTGAAACCACATAAGGGGTGGAAATACCTATGGGAATATGCTAATATAAGGCTGTCTTTTGTAGGACACTAGTCTCACGATCCCAGAACTCTCCTTTTCGTTCTGGAGAAACCTAGATTGGCTTCTCCAGGCTAGTAGGACACTCACGCCCACAGGATAGTCTGGGAGGAACAATCATTGATATACTGTCCATCTGTTTCTCTCTACGTGTCTCCAGGATGTCTTACAGCATTGTGAAGAGCCTAATGGATCACTCTATCCCAGAGGTGTGAGGCCGGCAGTCACGTGATAGGAAACGAAGAGGAGTACCAATAACATTATATGAATTGATGAGAAATGATGATTCTGCTGAGTTGTGCTAGTAACCCCGTGTCTCAACGCTGTACCCTGCGTTCGTGAAACAGACCAGTCACATATGCGTCTTTATGCCATTACTTCAATCAAAACCCATAACCATGTTTCTGCGATAAAATTGTGTGTAAAATCATCTCTGTACAGTATGTTTGTTTCAAGCTGTAATATAACAGTCCATATGAATTCCGATTTTTATTCCTGCAGCGCTAGAGGAATTATGGTTTTGAATTACCCCACAAATTCAGATTTGATTTTATAGGGTCCTGAGCAATAGACCCGTCTGGCCTAAAGCTCCATTGTAGCCACAGTTTTTGGATTGAATGATTCCTTGAGCTCGTCAATTAACAAATCTCATACCCTCCTTTTTGCCAGTGGAAATTACTTTCCTCTTTTATGACTTTGTAGTCTTGCAGTCAAGTGACACAATCTATCTTCTTCTGTACTTTGAATTACCTGTCTTTTTTTGCCCTCTTCTGTTGTACACGTTTGAAATGTTTCACATGTATGCCTTCTAGTACATGTTGTAAGCTTTAAGAAAAAACTATTTACCTGAGACAAAGTGAAAATGCTTGGGTGTTTGAAAGTATCCTAACATAATAATATTCAAAACCAGCCCACAATAAGATGTAGATACTATAATTTAGTTTAATCTCAACTGTATGTCATTTTTATCAATCCCTTCCTGCATATATTGGTGGGTTAAAAAGCCCTGCATGATCATCAACGTCATTTTCGCACAAACAAACTACACAATTGTGTTTTACTATGACAGCTTTCCAGTGTTAATTAAATAAAGCCATACAAACTTTACACTTCGTTTCATGTCTTCTGCTATGTTTACAGTGAAACCTAACAGTACCACAAAATGACACCAAGCAACAACAACAAAAAAAAAATATTCACAGATGTGCAATATTTTATTGAGCAGGATCTGTACAGTACACAAAAGCTGGGAGGTCATACTGCAGCAACATAACACTGTTAGCCCTGAGGCATGAAAGATAGTAGACATCCCGATTTACAGCATAGTTTTTCTCAGCAACCTCACTCAAATACATTCACTTACGTCACTAGGAGGGCACTGCTTCGTTTTTAGCTACTTCCCATTAGGCCAAATGCTGCTGGCAGCTTTTACTTACGGTGCTAGTAGTGGTACTAGAGTCTGAATACATTTTGTTACATATTACTTACACCTGTTTAAGGATTACAAGGACTCGCAAATAAACTGATCACAGTGGAGACAACTGTGCAATCGAAAGCAATATTTCTCGGAAAAGGGGAGGTCAAACCACATCTAAATTGGAGGTTTCCCCCTCACAAATCCGATGCATATAAAAAAAAGTCTAAATGTGTTATTTTACACAAATGGCAAACATGTATCATAGTTTTAAGTACTATGTTCCAATACTGCAATTACATTCTACAGTACTTGGCTATGTAACTACCTTGTTAATACAGGTTTAAGCTCCACATAATGTAAATAAAATCTAAAGTAATAAAACAAGATGGGTCATCTCTATTAAAATGGATGTACAGTGTGGTATATGGTCAGTTACACAGTGCATTGGCAGTCTATGCCATAGCACAACGCTTCAGTAACACACATATTTATCTTGCTATAACAAGGTTGACAAACTTGAAAGAAATGCACTCTTTGCATGGGTGAGAGTTCCTGAGTCTACTCAGTCTCAGTAAAGCAGTTCCCCAAATACAGTTGGGCCAAAGCGCTTATAAATATTATTTTGAATTATGCCTCAGTGTAAGTTCAACAGTTAGGTGTATTAATATATTCCTTTTGTTTTTTTTTTATCTACAATAACTCTTGGACATTTTCCATGCATTAGCAATGAATTACTGTTGCTCTCTAATGAAAATTGTGGGGAAAATAAATCAAATGAATATATTTTTATGTAGCACGTGTGTATTTAATAATACTATGAACGGAGTGGATTTATATAGAGCTTTTCCAGGTGCTCAAAGTGTGTTACATTCTACATTTATTTATTGTCATGATAATCTCTACTGCAGGTATTTCTGAAACACTGCTTGCTATACAGTTTGTTTTGTGCCAGGAGGTTTATTCCGACCACTATGCGGTCAATTATATCATGATTAAATGGTCAGTCACTAAGGCACTATGACAACTGAATGAACGCTTAAACAATAGACAGAAAAGCAAAATATGCTGTACAGTAAGATAATGTAAAAAAAAAAAAAAAATCTAAAGAAACCTGGGTTGACTCACTGTCTGGCAAAAGCATTGAAGTGCAAAATTAGCATGGGAATGCTGCAAGAGAGCATGTGCAGAATCTAATCAGCGCCATAGCAACCTCACTGGGTTCAAATTGACATTTCTATTGGCTAACATGGTTGAGGATGGCCAAGTTGTTACGCTAACATGGTTGAGGATGGCCAAGTTGTTACGCTAACATGGTTGAGGATGGCCAAGTTGTTACGCTAACATGGTTGAGGATGGCCAAGTTGTTACGCTAACATGGTTGAGGATGGCCAAGTTGTTACGCTAACATGGTTGAGGATGGCCAAGTTGTTACGCTAACATGGTTGAGGATGGCCAAGTTGTTACGCTAACATGGTTGAGGATGGCCAATATGTTACACTAACATGGTTGAGGATGGCCAATATGTTACACTAACATGATTGAGAATGGTTAATATGTTACGTTAACATGATTGAGAATGGTTAATATGTTACGTTAACATGGTTGAGGATGGCCAATATGTTACGCTAACATGGTTGAGGATGGCCAAGTTGTTACGCTAACATGGTTGAGGATGGCCAAGTTGTTACGCTAACATGGTTGAGCATGGCCAAGTTGTTACGCTAACATGGTTGAGCATGGCCAATATGTTACGCTAACATGGTTGAGGATGGCCAAGTTGTTACGCTAACATGGTTGAGAATGGTTAATATGTTACGCTAACATGGTTGAGGATGGCCAATATGTTACGCTAACATGGTTGAGGATGGTTAATATGTTACGCTAACATGGTTGAGAATGGTTAATATGTTACGCTAACATGGTTGAGGATGGCCAAGTTGTTACGCTAACATGGTTGAGGATGGCCAAGTTGTTACGCTAACATGGTTGAGGATGGCCAATATGTTACGCTAACATGGTTGAGAATGGTTAATATGTTACTCTAACATGATTGAGAACGGTTAATATGTTACGCTAACATGGTTGAGGATGGCCAATGTGTTACTCTAACATGATTGAGAATGGTTAATATGTTACGCTAACATGGTTGAGGATGGTTATATCGTTCACAATTAGATTTTGTTTGAGAACTCCAGACAGGAGTATGATTGTTGACCCTGGTAACTGGACCAGTATATTTGTAAAGTCATATGTGCAATGATAATGCGTTACCATCTCTGGGTGAGCCAGCCAGCAGGCTAGCCAGCCTAAGTAGTTACCTTGACCGACGATGAAAGCCTCTTTGGTTGGAGCCAGACAGTATAAAAGATGTCTCATTGTGAGTGTCCCTCTTGGACTTCACCTCAGTCCCTCTGTACGTGTATGTACAATCTAGCACCGTGGTCAACAGTCAAGTTTCCAGAAGATGATCTGCTTGTCT
Organism: Salmo salar; assembly: GCF_965601325.2. Lineage (NCBI taxonomy): Eukaryota > Metazoa > Chordata > Actinopteri > Salmoniformes > Salmonidae > Salmo > Salmo salar. Next base: position 17,099,170 of record NC_138319.1, on the reverse strand, counting down.
TCGCCACCTGTGATCACCGTGCTACACTGCTCGTTCATCCACATCGCTGTGACTGCACCTGGCCAGGGCCGAAGAAAAATGAAAGATTAAGAGCAATTTATTCTGCACATGTATACACGAGGGACCGTTTGAATGATACCGGATTTAATTGAAGTGTACTGGTATTCATTTATGTCGTTTCATTTGTGTTTTGACATTTTATGATGTTTGGTGTACCTGAATGTCCAGGGATCCTGGTGGTCACTTTGTTGCTTAGCAGGTCCAGGACCTGGAGGTGTCCGGACTGACCGCCAGACAGGACCGTGTTCCCATCCCAGCAGAAACACCTGTCCCCAGGGACATGGTAACAGTCAGGCAAGGGTCATTATATTTGTGTAGATGCACATTATGAGCCAGAGACGAATGAGGATACAGGCATAGTAACCTGTTCTATTCTGGCCCCTCGCCTCCGTTCACAAATCCAGGGTTGGACAGGTGTAAGAAATATGGCAGAAGCTCCACTCAGCTAATTAGAGGGATTCAAGAGGCTATCACCATATTGCTGACACCCGGTAAGTTCCTTCCAGATCTTTCTGAGCAGGGACTAAAGGAAGTTGCCATGGACTGAAATGGAACTGGGACAGAGTGGGTGTGGTCTTACCGCTGCTCCTCATCAGCTTGCACAGACGAGATCATCATGCCTGTCTGGACGTCGATTACCTTCAGACACGAGTCCTCTCCTACACTCAAGACGTGTCTGCTGTCTGCGAAAATAAATAAAAGCCTTTGATAAGTTGGCTCAGTCATGTTTCGTGTATATTATGCAGAGATAGCGAAGGTGAAGAGTGAAAGTGAGTAATTATAAACCCCATTGACAATGACCAGCAGACCTCATCATTAATTGTATTACTCTAGTACAGTTATTCCCAAACTGTGGGTGGAGGCCTCAATGATAAGGATTAAACTACCAGTAAACATCTTTTAAATGGTCCCAGGTATAGTCCATACTAGGACTGAGGGATGTACTAGTTAGTATTACACACGTACCAGGACTAAAGGCCATATCGTGGATCTTTCCGGAGTGGCAGTGGACTTGATGGAGTTGCACTGAGCTACTGGTATCCCAAATGGTGGCGGTTCCATCCTTAGTCCCTGACACCAACAAAGTACCTGCTGGGTTTAGGTTAATAGTGTTCACCTGGAAATGGAGAAAACATAGGTTAGGGTTAGGCTGTTGGACAGAAAGACTCAAACAGATCGCAAACAGTAAAATCTTTTCTGAGAGACACGTTAGCATCATGTGAGGTGATAGGCAGGCCCTTACCCCCGCTTCGTGTTCAAACTCTGCCAGCAACTCGAATTGGCATCTCTTATTATTCGCGATATCGGCAGAGTCACATTGCCAAACCTTCAATAGAAATAGAAATATTAACATTCATACAGGCCTATTATATTGTCAAACAGCTGAATTAGAAATGAATTATGCAATATAAAGATCATTTGAAAAAAAGGCTGTCATTTTACACCCATGGTGTTCATCATCAAGATCATGATGTGTCCCTAACCTTGACTGTAGAGTCCCAGGATGCAGTGTAAAGCTGGTTGTCTTTCCAGCACATCTTACTGATGGCATCATCATGGCCCATCAACGTGTCCTGACGCCTGCCAAATGGTATCGAGTAGAAATACCTGGGGAGGAAGAACACTGGGTATGAATGGATGTGATGAAATAGTAATGTTGTGCTGACTGGAATAGGCCATGTTGTGATGACTGGAATAGGCCATGTTGTGATGACTGGAATAGGCCATGTTGTGATGACTGGAATAGGCCATGTTGTGATGAATAATGTTAAGATAATGGTCAAGTGATGAACTGAAAATGCTCACACATTATTGTCCCACGAGGAGCAGACTACGGCCTTATCCTCTGGTAGCATCAAGCACGATGATAATGCCTGCAGGGAAAAAAATGCAGAATACCAATTCATACTTTCATCTCATAATAATGGAAATGGTTTCACAGTAAATGGGGGCGAGAGGAGAAAACATTCTGCTCAGTACCATGTTGGAGAAGGACATGCTTCTCTGCAATCCATTGGACTCTCTGGAGAACATCTTCAGTGTCGAGTCTGGAGACAAGTACTTTTAGTTCTCATCAGATTTCAATAGCAAATGATATTCATATTAATTGGACATTAGTTTTCACATGGAAAGGCTCAGCAATATTTTAATTCACCATATTCTAAAACATAACCAAAGTTTACTTCACAAGCTGATAGGTTTTCCAGACCTTGTGATGTTGTGAAGACAGATGACGCGGTCCGAGTCACTGCGATGCCTGTCACAGCCCTGCGTTTTTGCAAGGAGTGTATTCAGTCAGAAGTGATCAAGTTGAAAAATCACTGTCCAATAACAGGGTGAACATATTTTAAGGGCGGAGAGAAAAATGACAGTTTAAAATTCTCACTCACTCTTTATGGATTTTGTGGGTGGACATCAACTTGAGTTTAGCTATGTTGTTCCAAGCCAGTCTCCTAGTCTCTTCGGTTAGGTCTTCAAAGGAGGAGTCCTCACTGGTGGATGCTAAAAAAAAACAAAAAACAACGGGTTTTTTCGGGTTACACCTCCAAACTTCAACAACTGGCATTTGCGATTATATCGCAAAAACGTTGAGTCTGACTGGGAAAAGATCCAACAAACCGACATTTTGCAATGGCAGTATTGATTGACTGTCTGTGAGTGCAAGTGAGTGAGTTTGTTCCCTGTGTTTGTCTGTCTGTCAGTGTGTGGGTGAGGGTGTTACCTGGAGAGAGCTCGTTGAGGGGTGTGTTTACACTGGGTGTTCGCGATATGCTCTGGAATCTGGGTGTTATCCTCTGTGGGTGTGGGGTGGTGAACAGTTGCGTCGGGGTTTGCCCAAACTCCAGGATCTGAATCATCATAGCAATCTTCTCATTGGGGTCCTCTATACTGTTCAGAGGGAGAGAACAGAGAAGGAAACAGTACTTCATCAATCATTTTCCTGGATATGTCTGAAATATGGAGAGGTGGATAACACTGAATGGTTAACACCGAATGGTTTCATTACCTATCACAGTCGATGCCGCCCTCATATGTCAATGGATGGAACACTGCCAATAAAACCAGGGAAATCAACATCATTACATCACACCCGTATTAATTAAAAACAACATTTCATCATGAGGTAAATGGATACTCAGTCTCTGATAAGATCTAGGGGTCTTGTACCATTGTGGGCTGCCACGGCTTCACTTCCTTTTTGCTTGAAGCCAAACACCAGGTCGATCCACTCGTGCAGGTGTTCTGACACGTACTGACTCTCCAGCGCTTTCTGACTCTTCTGAAGAAAATCACTGGCGTCTACATCATACATACAGGAGAATAATGAACATAAAACAACACACACAACCAAAATACAACACCCCAAAAAATGGTTTCCCTGTTGTAGTCATTACCTGCAGCCCATGGGGGAAGAACTACATCTTGAACAGAGCTTCCACCTTGCCTCTTCCCCAAATCCAGACTAAGGCAGTTTAGCAGAAAGCTGGGGTCATTCCCATAGAAGTCTGGGATCAACTGAAACAGATGGTTGATGAGGAAACATCCACATGTGACAGAAATAATGTGCAAAGGGAGATTTGGTATTATACAATTCTGATCATTATAAAAGATGTTCCATTCAAGGTACTTTTTACCTCTTTGAAGTCAGTTGCACCCTCTAAGCAATTTTTCCACGTTTCTCCAATGCTGCAAACACATTAATAAACCTATGTTCAACAATATGGCATGGTTGATTCAGTCAAATATTGTAAACCTAATTGGCTAACACTTTACATTAAAGCTTGCAATATGCAACTTTTTGTGTGACCCGACCTATAACACTCTTCTGAGTGAATTTGATCTGTCATTCTCATTGAAAGCAAGTCTAAAAAAAAACAGTAGTTCTATACACACTATTTCTATGCTTCCCATTCCTAAGTTTCTTTTTTGAGTCTTTTACGTTTGGATTTGTACACCAGCTTCAAACCGCTGAAAATAAAACATTTTTGGTTATGGAAAATATATTTCACAGCAGTTTAGATGGTACAATGATTCTCTGCACTATACTTGCTTGTTTTGTCACATAAACTGAAATCATGTGAACTATTAGAATTTTAGCAACCAGGAAATGGCGCAGCAATTTCTGCATAGTGCATCTTTAAATTGTCCCTATTACTATGTAAGTACACAACAACTGTAGTAACATAGTATTGCACAATTGGAACAAGAAATGTGTAATTACACATCTACTTGAAGGTTATTCCACATGTGTAATTACTGATGCTATTGCACATTTTCTTGTTCCACCGAAGTAACTAACCTTTTGTAATTACACGTTTGAAAGTCAGCTTTGGTAGTCTAGGACCTTTACCAACCTGTGTTAGTACGTTTTACTAACTAATTAGTACATTTTACTAATAGTTATTGCTTTGAGTCTGGAATATGATTCTCTGTCAAATCCATAAGAGTCTAAGCCCTGTCTATGCCGGGGGAGGGAAGTACTACTAAGCTATATGGAATCATTTTAAAAAGGTCATACCAAGCATCCTTTCGCTATTTGATTTTTAAAAAAAATGTAAGACCACTTGAAGTATCCCAAAAATATATACAAAAATATTTGATTTAAAAATTGATTTGGCCTTAGTGCTACACCACATGACCAAAAGTATGTGAACAGCTGCTCATTGAACAGTTCATTCCAAAATCATGGGCATTTATATGGAGTTGGTCCCCCCTTTACTGCGATAACAGCCTCCACTCTTTTGGGAAGGCTTTCCACTAGATGTTGGAACATTGCTGCGGGGAGCATTAGTGAGGTCGGGCACTGATGTTGGGTGATTAGACCTGGCTCACAGTCAGCGTTCCAATTCATCCAAAAGGTGTTCGATGGAGTTGAGGTCAGGGCTCTGTGCAGGCCAGTCAAGTTCTTTCACACCGATCTCGACAAACCATTTCTGTATGGACCTCGCGTTGCACTTTTTTGTCATGCTGAAACAGGAAAGGGCTTCCCCAAATGGTTGCCACAAAATTGGAACCACAGAATCGACTAGAATGCATTCTATGCTGTAGCGTTACGATTTCCCTTCACCGGAACCATGAAAAACAGCCCCAGTTCATTATTCCTCCTCCACCAAACTTCACAGTTGGCACTATGCATTGGGGCAGGTAGCGTTCTCCTGGCATCCGCCAAACACAGATTTGTCCGTCAGTTTTCCAGATGGTGAAGTGTGATTCAACACTCCAGAAAACACATTACCACTGCTCCAGAGTCCAACGCCGGCGAGCTTTACACAACTCCAGCAGATGCTTTGCGTTGTGCATGGTGATCTTAGGCTTGTGGGAGACTGCATGGCCATGGAAACCCATTTTCTGAGCGATATAAGAAAGATCAGTAAACATTAGTTCTGTTTTTACATGTATTTAACACCTTATTTTTGGCAGTAAACAGTCTCCATACACCGTGCATTCGGAAAGTATTCAGACACCTGGACTTTTTCCGCATTTTGTTACATTACAGCCTTATTCTAGAATTGATGAAATTAGGCCTCCCGAGTGGCGCAGCGTTCTTAGGCACTGCATCGCAGTGCTTGACGCGTCACTACAGACCCGGGTTCGATCTCCGCGACCGGGAGACCCATGAGGCCCGCTGACACGGTCGCCAGTTGTACGGTGTTTCCTCTAACACATTGGTGAGAATGGCTTCCGGGTCAAGCAAGCAGTGCGGCTTTGCAGGGTTGTGTTTTCGGGGGGGAATGCATGGCTCTCGACCTTCGCCTCTCCCGAGTCCGTACAGGAGTTGCAGCGATGGGAAATATATATAATCTAAAATAAAATCGATTAAATTGAGTAAAAAACTATCTACACAATAAAAAAAACTGAAATCACAGAACCTTTACTCAGAACTTTGTTGAAGCACCTTTGGCAGAGATTACAGCCTCAAGTCTTCTTGGGTATGACGCTACAAGCTTGGCACACCTGTATTTGGGCAGCTTCTCCCATTTTTCGCTGCAGATCCTCTCATCCTCTGTCAGGTTAGATGGGGAGCATTGCTGCACAGCTATTTTCAGGTGTCTCCAGCGATGTTCGATCAGGTTTAAGTCCAGGCTCTGGCTGGGCCACTCAAATACATTCAGAGACTTGTCCCGAAGCCACTCCTGCATTGTCTTGACTGTGTGCTTAGGGCCGTTGTCCTGTTGGAGGGTGAACCTTCGCCCCAGTCTGAGGTCCTGAGCGCTCTGGAGCAGGTTTTTATTCAAGGATCTCTCTGTAATTTGCTCCGTTCATCTTTCCCTCGATTCTGACTAGTCTCCCAGTCCCTACCGCTGAAAAACATCCCCATACATGATGCTACCACCACCATGCTACCACCATACTTCCCCGTAGGGATGGTGCCAGGTTTCCTCCAGACGTGGCGCTTCGCATTCAGGCCAAAGAATTCAATCTTGATTTCATCAGACCAGAGAATCTTGCTTCTCATGGTCTGAGAGTCCTTTAGGTACCTTTCGGCAAACTCCAAGTGGGCTGTCATGGGCCTTTTACTGAGGAGTGGCTTCCGCCTGGCCACTCCACCATAAAGGCCTGATTGGTGGAGTGCTGCGGAGATGGTTGTCCTTCTGGAAGTTTCCTTGGTCACCACCCTGACCAAGGCCCTTCTCCCTCGATAGCTCAGTTTGGTCGGGCGGCCAGCTCTAGGAAGAGTCTTGGTGGTTCCAAACTTATTCAATTTAAGAATGATGGAGGCCACTGTGTTCTTGGGGACCTTCAATGCTGCAGAAATGTTTTGGTACCCTTCTCCAGATCTATGCCTCGACACAATCCTGTCTAGGAGCTCTACAGACAATTCCTTAGACCTCATGGCTTGGTTTTTGCTCTGACATGCACTGTCAACTGTGGAACCTTATATAGACAGAAGCGTGCTTTTCCAAATCATGTCCAATCAATTGAATTTACCACAGGTGGCTCCAATAAAGTTAAAGAAATATCGGAAAGGATGATCAATGGAAACAGGAAGCACCTGAGCTCAATTTCGAGTCTCAGAGCAAAGAGTCTGAAAAATTATGTAAATAAGGCATTTCTGTGGTTTCTAAAATTCTAAAAAAACATTTTTCTCTTTGTCATTATGAGGTATTGTGTGTAGATTAATGAGGGATTTAAAAAAAAAAAATTTTAGAATAAGGCTGTAACGTAACAAAATGTGGAAAAGGGAAGGGGTCTGAATACTTTCCGAATACACTGTATACTTCCATAAATGTTTTCAACTGGTACCAGGGGACTTCAGACGAGTCTTGTGATGCCTGTGGCTTCCTAGAGCAAAACAGTCTCACCTTTCCATAGAGGGGTCATATTAGTGTGTAGCCCAAACTCTTTGGATGCTACAGACAGCTGGCAGATCGGCTTTACCAACTTCAGACGAGTCCCAAGACGTTTTCGTAGAGCAAGTCTCATCTTTCAAGAGTAGGCCAAACCGACAATTTTGTGAGAAGACCGATTTTAGGGATGTCTCATGGTCTGACAAACACCGCTCTAGCTGTCACCTTTCACCGCAATTGCGGAAGTGCAACATCGGCAGATGTGATGGACGGAGACGCATCCAAAGCAACAACAAAAAAACATCTCCAGCTTAAATTGACAGAATTCTATGGGGATTTTTTTATTATGCTAATTTGATGTTTGCGGGGGAGGTGACACTGACTCTAAGGGGTCCTGAGTAAGTACATTGTAAATACACATTACAGTATATCCTTGTAACAACATTGTAATTACAGAGTTGGTTGTTAAAGATTGTTACATTGTAGTACAATGTTACTAAAAAGGTTCTACATAATTTCCTCCTGTCTCCTAATTTCTCCTGGTTAGGTTATTGTCTGCAAAGGTTGTTCCACTGTAACTACATAGTACTCTGAACAGAAATAAGCACAACATGCAATAATTTCAAAGATTTTACTGAGTTACAGCTCATATATGGAAATCAGTCAACTGAAATTAATTAATTAGGCCCTACCATATGGATTTCACATGACTGGGTATACAGATATGCATCTTTTGGTCACAGATACCTTACAGCAAATGGGTCATTACATTGCTTTTATATTTTTGTGTAATAGGTGCTTTTTCCTTCTTTAAATGAATAACCAAAACTGGTGACATTAACTTTCTCGGGCAGAACTAGAAGCAACAAAAACTACTAACCTATTGAACATGCGGTCTGCATTGTCATAGCGGCCATTTTGAAGACACAGCATGTGTTCTGGGGCTGCAAGGGAGAAGATGGTCAGAAAAAAGAAAAAGTATGTCATGTAAGCCTTCTCAGAGAGTACATTAAATCATGTAAAAGCTTCCTTTTGCAATAACCACACACACAGTGGCAATGTTTGTACAGTCAAAATGTGGTACTATATGTCAAACAATATAAGAAGGTGTTGACATACCAACTCTGACTAAGTAGAAAAGCACATAGCCTGGAGAGGAGTAATGACTGCCGTACATGAAACAAGGATCAGGCATGTCTCTGTACCGGGACTGTAAGGAAGCGAGAGATGCACCCTAGTTAAAACATTTTATTGTGGTTTTACTCGGGATGCAAATTTCAGTACATTTTGCTGCCGACGAACCAAACTTTATTAACAAACGGTCACATTTTTTTCCCCAAACAGTAAAATTATGTGACCAACAGAAAATACTATGCATGCATGCAAGGAACTGACATTTTTCATTAAGAACTTAATGAAAACATGCAACAATAGCAAGCTTTATGTCTTAAAGTCAAAAGGATATAGCAGCAACAATGCAGCTAATTAAACGTCATTTTCAAACATTTGCCAAAATGCAATTTGGGGGGGGGGGGAAACTGTTCTAAACGGCATACCTAATGTCAGCGGTTCCATATGTGACAGAGAGAAAAAGATCTATTAAAAACATTGAATGAGGGGGAATCTACAAGGAACAACTAGGATGGGGGTTGTTAATATGACTAGGATTGTGCCTTTGGCTTTTGGACAACGAAAGAAAGTTGATATAAAAAAAACTATAGAACAGGAGAGAAATGCTGGTTAATGGCATGAGGAAGTCTTTATAAAATAATTACCTCCACGTTTCGATGGATGGATTTTGGCTAGGCTACTTTGAAGCAAGGTAAGACATGCCTCATTATTTGAAGTAGAGTAAAACATTCAGGTTTCCCCAAAATAATTGTGCCTCACATTGTAAAGTTGTAGGTGACGTCCTGATCGCTTGCCTACTGTTGACTCCAGCCTATGCAATCAAATAGCGAATGGGATGCACGCTTTAATTAGATCTTTTGAAATTGTTGCCATCAAAACAGTTCAGCACGCGATTGCATTTAGAATTGTAATTTGTTGCGCAACGACTGGGATTACAAAAGCAGGCTTCACTCCAGTACCAACTTTTTGAGTAACTACTCTCGAGCTCTCTGACAGGTGGTAGGCCATTCTGCTCCTTAAACTAGGCTCTGTATGCTGTGGGCCTGTGATAAATAACATACATAACGACTAACGGAAATACACACTCGCCAATTTCATTCCACAAAATTATGCAAATTAACCTATAGACCGATAAGCATGACCGGTCAAATTTATTGTTGGCGGGTAACCGATTAACACTCCCAGGTTTTACAAATATCAAGTATTTAATCCTATTTTCTAAACTGCGGCACATCAGTCCTGACTCAAAGGGGAAATAATGCAAGGGGTCGTTGAGCCTGGGACAAAAGGTAGTCTCACCAACAATCTCTCTAGTCTCTCTTTATTCAGCGCTCCCACAGGCTTGCTCAGGTCACGGAATGTTGCGGGGTTCATCATATCTGAGACAGAATCAAAAGGATCCATTACAAAACAATGATGTAATAACTATGGAACCACATGTTGGTGTTACTACGGTAATTACAGTGTTACTACACAGGTATAGAGCAACTCCAAATGAATAGGAAAGATGGACAACATCCAAATATACAACACTGGCTCAAAATATTTCAGCCCGAAGCTACAGCGCTAAACGATCCCAATGTACTCCAGTCTGTCAAATTTCTGTCTGTCAAAAGGTGTTACCCAAAACTAGACCTTGCGCCCCACTCACCCAGCTCTGTGCTGCTGTAGTCAGCGATGATCCAGGGGAAAACGGGGTACTGAGACAGATCATTGCCGCTGCGGTCAGCCAGGTTGTTGAGGTGCAGAAGGTACTGGTAGTTACTGAGATGACCCCGCTGCCACTGCAGCATGTAACTCTCCGCTGTGTGTTCCACCATGTGGTTCTCTGCGAGAGGGAGAGAGACCAATTAGGAATCTGGTATGTTTATATGTCATTACGGAATGCAATCCATATAGCACCTTATTCCCTATAGTGCAGTGCTTTTGACCAGGGCCCATAGAGGTATGTATGGTCTCACCAGGATCAACCCAGAGAGAAAAAGCTGATGTGAGGTCTTCCTGCAAAATGTGTTTATGTTTGCTATGTAACTTGCTGTGTGTTACTGACCCAGAAACGTGGCGATGTAGTAGTAGAGGTCATTTCTGTCGCTGGTCTTGTAAAACTTCAGATAGATGTCCGAGCAGAAGTCGTTTTCGGTACAGAACACCTCCAGCCCCTGATCAAGACAGAGTGAGTCAGTTAGTTTGGGAGGGAGAGTAAAACACATTATAGTCGGGGACAGAACATCCTCAGGCGTCTACATTTATGGAACTAAACTTGGTCGGGGTATGAAATAGCGGCATAGGGATCAACATGATGCAAATATTTCAGATTAATGACTTGAAACGAATACAACCACTACTCTTCAGGTCACTAGATAATAACCAGAATGAGAAATTAATCGGTTTCTACGTTGTTCGGTTGAAAAACCTCCTGAGCATCGCACTCACCAATGGCCTGAGTCCATGCCTTCTCTTATAGATTTGTTTCACTCGATGGAGCTCGATTCGGACTACCTGTTCCTGAAACGAACATTGCGGAAGAGGAGACAGAAACCAGATTGTATCTTCACAAAATCCCAACAAGGAAGGCATTTTCCATCTTAGAGAAATCGCAATTAATAATAGCAAACTGGCATAACATATGTGCGTATGGATAACTCACAGGATAGCCATTGAGTGGTTGGAAGTAGAGGCTTTGGTCAGTTATACACACGTGACCAGGGTTTGTAACCAATGGAGTGACCATCTCCGCCTCGCATTCCATGTGTGGTATTTCTGAAACATTCTGAAAGCTGAGAACCCAAAAATATTGTATTATATGCATTTTAATCTACCAAACCATACATTGTGATATATATTGTAGCTAGCTGGAGAGGAATTAGACACTCGGTGCATTATTTAAGTATTTCGGTATCACACCAAGGTTGTGAATAAGAGCTTATTCTCATATTATTTAAGTACATACCTGTTCTTGTCAAATGAAGTTCTTGCCAATCTGGATTGTAAATTAGCAGCAATCTAGAAGCACAAAAAATAAACTGCTTACATGTCCTGTATACAACAATGCTGTGGTAAACAGGGAAGCTAAATGGGTTTGAAACTACTTATTCAACGGTTCAATCCAGTTCGATTTACTGTATGTAGACAAACAATATTCTCAGTTGCACGATAAAACCATCTGTTTTCACAATGTTTTGGTACTTCTAGTGTTGCAGTTTTGTACAGTTATGACTTACCATTGCAGTCTGGTCTCCAAGCTTGTCCAGACAAGAGGCCCTATGCAGCTGGAGAAGTGGATGAAAACAATAAATGAGAACAAGCAAAAGCTGCATTACAACATGGAAGGCAAGCACTTTCACGGTTGTAATAATCCGGCTATGGTACTGTTACATACCTGAAGTAATGTTTGGACAACATCCTCCGTTTTACTGGAAACTTCCAGATGGAAGAGAAATGTACTGTCTCCCTATTAGAAATGGTTTGAAAAGTCATACAATGTGCAAATTTATCAATTTTCCTACAGCTGCTGATTAGAAATCATGTCATGTTTATTATCGGACATACGGACAACCTGCATCACAAATCTAATTTACATTTCATGTACTCACCCTTTCAACTCTGTAAGGTGCCACGACATTGTTCTCTTTGATAAGGTAAACCTGAAGTTAAAATGTGCATTAGATTAGTTGTACTAAAAATATTTATACAGAATAATGTCAGCAACATTCTATGACAAAATGTTGGTAAATGTTCCTTAATTAAAATGTAAACACTTTAATTAAACACACCTGTTTGCATAAAATGGTGAGGCCAGCTGGTTTGCTCCTATAAAAAACAACAACATTAAAATCAATGAAGTTATCATCTTATTGGTTTATGGATGTGCATAAACCCAGTTTAATTGCAAAAATTCGACTTACTCATTGAAAGGATTCTGGTCCTTTTCTTCAACCGCTTCAATCTTTTTGCAATCTCTGAGAGGAATCTGGTGGAGGTTAAAATCAGTATGAATAACAAACCTATGTGCACTATTTATAAAGCAACGATCTGGTCTAGGATCAGATCCTCCTATCCATTCATTATGATTTTAAAGGCAAAACTGATCTGAGATCAGTGCTCCTTTTCGATACATTTTGTAAATACGGGCTCTGAGCTCCATTTGAGTAAATCCTCCTCGGTAAGTGGTGCTGTACTACAATGCACAAAAACACACCTTTAAAATGGGCTCCACATGGTCCTCAGGTTCAAATATGATGGATTTGGAGCATACTTTGAGTGACCCTCTGATCTTTCTGCAAGGAGTAAAGAGTATCAGTGCTGCTACTACTGTGCTGCTATCCACCATGACTTAGATAGGGGATAGAATTGGGTGGACCTGTCAGTCAGTCAATTTCAGACATTACCTTTTTTTGGCTGAACTGGTTGTCACATGATACACTGTGTGCTGTTCAAAGTAATACTCTTCCAGGTCCAGCAACAGGAGAGAAAACCTAGGGGAAAGACACCGGAAAAACTATGGCGGTGAAGAGCTCCTTCAATTCAGACATTGTTGCTGCATTTTCACACAGAACTACCTCATGTTTGAGGTCATGACTCAAAAGAATGACCTAGAATAACCTCAACTACATTTTTTTATCTAATGACTAAGTCGCATAATAACATGAAATTCCAATTGATTTGCAATTTGGGCAATGCCACTGGCATGCTATAAGGGATGGTATGGTGCTGGACAAATGTAAACCACTCTCAAATTCATAGATGGGGCTATGGATGCAAGGACTGCCAGTCCATTAGATCAAAATAACAGTTTTAAACATATTTTGAATCTGATTGGTTAGTTTTCATAGCAAAAATATATATAATGGAATAGGCCTATAGTACACAACCTAATTTGAGGTTATGGCGGGGGAAGATAGCTGTACTAAGGTCATGAAGCATTTATCAGTTATATTCTTAAAGAATCAGTAGATAAACAATGAATGCAACAAATGTAGCGTAATTATCACATACTGTACATTAAATGTAATTCTATTGTCCTGGAAAAATGTACACATGGTTAACATCTCGTCTACTCTAGTAGACGTGTAACAATGTATCAATTCTCTTCCAAGTCCAGACAGTCAAAACAAACAGCATCTACGGTCAAGTCATAAGATAGACTGGCCTACAAACACGGAAATCCCAGGATCTCGATTGCATTTCATTGCCCGAAGTCAGACCTCTGTGCTCGGTCAGGCTTGTCAGCACGCGCCCTGGCAATTTCCAAGTGGACAACGACAACTTTAGATTGCTAAAATCTCTTCCAACACAACCCAATAGGAAGCCTATAATGTTTTCCAACTACGAACCTTTCTTTCGATCGTTCTTTCCTCTTTATAAAAGCCATCACTGCACACCAACCATTGCATATGTGAGATGTTGTTGTAGCTAATGCCGCGTTCAACACAACTGGGAACTCGGAAATCTCCGAATTCCGATTTCAGTGAGTTCAAAACAACTGGGACCTCGAAAAAAACGAGCTTCGACTGGGAAAAATCAATGCGAACGGTCATCCAACTCGGAATTCCAACGTGGGAACTGGAGAGCTCCGACCTTCCGACCTGAAGATCGCTGACGTCATGATTTGACTTCGTATTTTTCCGATTTCCTAGTTGCTGTGAACGCGGCATAAACACGGAAACTCACTGCGACAGAAATGACGAAGCAAGCTTTCAATCCGATACCAGGCGTCAGATAGGTGCAGTTGGTCCGAAATTTAAAAACTTTGTATTTGAAACGCAATAGAGCTCGCCAGCGTGTAGTCCTAAAACCCGGAAATTAGTTTGATCTAGTTCATGCAGCCATCCCTATGGGACAAACTAATGTGGAAAGAATAGGGTTTTGGAATAAACGCCGAAAATAAGGTCCGAGGTTAACAGGTTTAGGAGATCTTATACGTTTTGTTATATGAGATAATAGGAGTCAGTTAACATGAACTTTATGAATAATTAAGCCTTTTTTAAATAAAATACATTCCTCAAAATTCACAAAAAGTGATGTTAGCTGATCATCTCATATAAAAAAAAAAACGTGTAAAATCTACTAAGCCTGGGTTTACCACATACTTTATTTTCAGCGTTTATCCAAAAACCCTACAAAAACGCCATTAATTTTCTTCATAGACTTTGTCCAACGAACCATCCAAATGGGCATGGTTGATATATACAGTTGAAATCGGAAGATTACATACACTTAGGTTGGAGTTATTAAAACTCGTTTTTCAATCACTCCACAAATTTCTTGTTAACAAACTATAGTTTTGGCAAGTCGGTTAGGACATCTACTTTGTGCATGACACAACTCATTTTTCCAATAATTGTTTACAGACACATTATTTCATTGTATCACAATTCCAGTGGGTCAGAAGTTTACATGCACTAAGTTTACTGTGCTTTTAAACAGCTTGGAAAATTCCAGAAAATTATGCCATGGCTTTAGAAGCTTCTGATGGGCTAATTGACATAATTTGAGTCAATTGGAGGTGTACCTGTGGATGTATTTCAAGGCCTACCTTCAAACCCAGTGCCTCTTTGCTTGACATCATAGGAAAATCATAAGAAATGAGCCAAAACCACAGAAAAGACATAACCTGAAAGGCCGCTCAGCAAGGAAGAAGCCACTGCTCCAAAACTGCCATAAAAAAGCCAGACTACGGTTTGCAACTGCACATGGGGACAAAGATTGTACTTTTTGGAGAAATGTCCTCTAGTCTGATGAAAAAAAAAAAAAAGAACTGTTTGGCCATAATGACCATCATTATGTTTGGAGGAAAAAGGGGGATGCTTGCAAGCCGAAGAACACCATCCCAACCATGAAGCACGGGGGTGGCAGCATTATGTTGTGGGGGTGCTTTGCTGCAGGAGGGACTAGTGCACTTCACAAAATAGATGGCATCATTAGCAAGAAAAATTATGTGGATATATTGAAACAACATCTCAAGACATCAGTCAGGAAGTTAAAACTTGGTCATAAATGGGTCTTCCAAATGAACAATGACCCCAAGCACACTTCCAACGTTGTGGCAAAATGGCTTAAGGACAACAAAGTCAAGGTATTAGAGTGGCCATCACAAAGTCCTGACC
The DNA here is from genome assembly GCF_965601325.2 of Salmo salar. Lineage (NCBI taxonomy): Eukaryota > Metazoa > Chordata > Actinopteri > Salmoniformes > Salmonidae > Salmo > Salmo salar. The sequence continues at coordinate 17,083,584 of NC_138319.1, read as the reverse complement.
TCAATCCCATAGAAAATTTGTGGGCAGAACTGAAAAAGCACGTGCGAGCAAGGAGGCCTACAAACCTGACTCAGTTACACCAGCTCTGTCAGGAGGAATGGGCCAAAATTCACCCAACTTATTGTGGGAAGCTTGTGGAAGGCTATCTGAAATGTTTGGCCCAAGTTAAACAATTTAAAGGCAATGCTACCAAATACTAATTGAGTGTATGTAAACATCTGACCCACTGGGAATGTGATGAAATAAATAAAAGCCGAAATAAATCATTCTCTCTACTATTATTCGGACATTTTACATTCTTAAAATAAAGTGGTAATCCCAACTGATCTAAGACTTTTTACTAGGATTAAATGTCAGGAATTGTGAAAAACTGACTTCAACTGTACATGCTTTACAATATGATCAACTTATGTTCCACAATTTATTGGGGCATGAGCAGATGTTATTTATTTCAATAATCATTGACATTGAAGTGGCCAGGTCAGGGTGTTGAAATGAAAGATTGTGCTTTTAAGAATGTCCCCAAGCTACTGCCTCTCACAGTCTCACTGCAGAATTAGATCTTCATCCACGTTCTCCAAACATCAAATTTCGAAGATGCTCCAAACATCACATTTCAAAGTGTTTTTCCATGCTCATGCTGCTCAGTATTGTTCTATTTATCCAAACTTAAACGTTTTAAGTTACGGGTTAAGTTTAGGCACTCATTCTGAATGGTTAAGGTAAATAATGGATCAAAGTGTACATAATGGGTACCTGGAGGAAAATGAGGGAGGATCATGCTTTTTCAATTTCAGTCAAGGAGGGCTTAGTATATATATATATATATATATATATATATATATTTTAAATCAAGTAATGGATGAAATGTCAATATTTCTCAGTGTTTTAGAATTACTTTCTTATTTAGGCTATATATCGATGTGTGACTGATACCGCCCCTCATCTCGGATTCTCTGCTAGCTGTACAGTATCAAGTGCACCTATAGGCTTAGTGTTGTTTCAAAACAATCAATAGCCAACAGAGAGCATGCTTGGAGAAGCACAAAGCAACATTTTATTTCTAAGACCACTGCTGGGATGGTGTAAGTACAACTAGGGTGCATTACACACTGCAATGGCTATTCCAACACTGAGCCCGTGCCTGCTCTGCTCTTGTTGATGATCAAAAACGATTTTTTTGTGCTGCCTAACCAATGGCTGTGCTGTGTAGGCCTACCGCGGCATTTCACGAGGAGAGAAAGGCTTCTTCTGACATTTTTGGGGGGATTAGGACTAGCCTATGTTCTGTTCGAGAAGGAGAGGGTGAAGATGAGAAGGATGGACTGGAGGTCAACTTTGATAGCTTGCTACTACTATAACTGAATTTATTAAAAACAATATGTTTCTTGCCCATGATGTAGGTGTCACTGGTGTAGAGAGGAGTAGGCAGGAGGCAGTCACAGGTTTAGAACTACTGAATTTATTTAAGCACCATAGATCAAAGCGGGATAAAACCTTAATGCTGTTGTGCTCAAAATACATCTTCATAAACAAAAAGGCACAGGACGAACCAAAAGTACAAAATATAAAGTACTCAGGAAATAGGAGAGATTCCTCTCAGGAAAACATGTAACATTTACAATGACCGACAAAAACAAATAGCAGGGGGAATATATATACAGTGATAGAGTGGGGATTGGAACCAGGTGTGTGTAATGATGACGAGACAAGTCCAGGGTTGATGAGTGAAGGGTGTTTGCCAGCAGTAGGTTCGGCAGCAGCTAGAAGGCCAACGACGCCGAATGCCTGAGCTGGACAAGAGGGGAGCCAAAGCAAAGGCTGGTGAGACAGTACCCCCCCCCAAACCCCCGAGGCGCTGCTCCCGCAGCAGGGCACCACCGACCTTAGGGCGACCCCGGAGACACGGTGCGGGTTGGTCAGGACAACACCTGTGGAAGTCCCGAATGAGAGAACGATCCAGGACATCCCACGCCAGAACCCAGCACCGCTCTTCGGGACCGTACCCCTCCCAGTCGATCCGGTACTGGAAAAGCCCCCCACGACGCTGTGAGTCCAATAGGCTGCATACGGAGTACGCTGGGGCCCCCTCGACATCCAAGGGAGGGGGAGGTGCGTTGTGGGGTCCAGCACTAGCCAAGGGACCAGCTTCCACCGGCCTGAGGAGAGATGCATGAAATGAGGGTGAGATACGGTAATTGACGGGGAGCTGTAATCTGTACGTCACCTCATTTACTCTCCTCAGGACTTTGAACGGCCCCACAAACAGTGGGCTCAGCTTCCGGCAGGGCAGGCGGAGGGGAAGGTGCTTCGTAGAAAGCAAGACCCTGTCACCGGGGTGAAAGACCGGGGCCACACTGTGGTGACGATCGGCCTGCGCCTTCTGCCGGCGGACGACGTGGTGGAGACGGGTGTGCGCGATGTTCCATACCTCCTCGGCACGCCGGAACCAATCGTCCACTGCAGGAGCCTCGATCTGACTCCAGTGCCAGGGCCTGCTGATAGCCTAGAACACACTGAAAGGGTGAGGTTAGTGGAGGACTGACGGAGGGAGTTTGTGCGTATTCTGCCCAAGGCAGAAACGCAGCCCACTCCCCCAGCGGGTCCTGATATTAACTACAAAGGTACCTACCCAGTTCCTGATTTACCCTTTCCACCTGCCCATTTGATTGGTGTTGGTACCCAGAGGTGAGGCTGACCGTGACCCCCAGTCGTTCCATGAAGGCCTTCCAGACACGGGAGGTGAACTGAGGACCACGGTCAGACACGATGTCCTCCGGGATCCCATAGTGCCGGAAGACGTGAGAGAAGAGATGGTTGTACAGTCGTCTCAAATAAAACTGTGAAGGACCTCGGCGTTACTCTGGACCCTGATCTCTCTTTTGAAGAACATATCAAGACTGTTTCAAGGACAGCTTTTTTCCATCTACGTAACATTGCAAAAATCAGAAACTTTCTGTCCAAAAATTATGCAGAAAAATTAATCCATGCTTTTGTTACTTCTAGGCTGGACTACTGCAATGCTCTACTTTCCGGCTACCCGGATAAAGCACTAAACAAACTTCAGTTAGTGCTAAATACGGCTGCTAGAATCCTGACTAGAACCAAAAAATGTGATCATATTACTCCAGTGCTAGCCTCCCTACACTGGCTTCCTGTTAAGGCAAGGGCTGATTTCAAGGTTTTACTGCTAACCTACAAAGCATTACATGGGCTTGCTCCTACCTATCTTTCCGATTTGGTCCTGCCGTACATACCTACACGTACGCTACGGTCACAAGACGCAGGCCTCCTAATTGTCCCTAGAATTTCTAAGCAAACGGCTGGAGGTAGGGCTTTCTCCTATAGAGCTCCATTTTTATGGAATGGTCTGCCTACCAATGTGAGAGACGCAGACTCAGTCTCAACCTTTAAGTCTTTACTGAAGACCTATCTCTTCAGTAGGTCCTATGATTAAGTATAGTCTGGCCCAGGAGTGTGAAGGTGAACGGAAAGGCTGGAGCAACGAACTGCCCTTGCTGTCTCTGCCTTGCCGGTTCCCCTCTTTCCACTGGGATTCTCTGCCTCCAACCCTATTACAGGGGCTGAGTCACTGGCTTACTGGTGTTCTTCCATGCCATCCATGGGAGGGGTGCGTCACTTGAGTGGGTTGAGTCACTGACGTGGTCTTCCTGTCTGGGTTGGCGCCCCCCCCTTGGGTTGTGCCATGGCGGAGATCGTTGTGGGCTATACTCGGCCTTGTCTTAGGACGGTAAGTTGGTGGTTGGAGACATCCCTCTAGTGGTGTGGGGGCTGTGCTTTGGCAAAGTGGGTGGGGTTATATCCTGCCTGTTTGGCCCTGTCCGGGGGTATCATCGGATGGGGCCACAGTGTCTTCTGATCCCTCCTGTCTCAGCCTCCAGTATTTATGCTGCAGTAGTTTATGTGTCGGGGGGCTAGGGTCAGTCTGTTACATCTGGAGTATTTCTCTTGTCTTATCCGGTGTCCTGTGTGAATTTAAATATGCTCTCTCTAATTCTCTCTTTCTCTCTTTCTGTCTTTCTCTCGGAGGACCTGAGCCCTAGGACCATGCCTCAGGACTACCTGGCATGATGACTCCTTGCTGTCCCCAGTCCACCTGGCCGTGCTGCTGCTCTGGTTTCAACTGTTCTGCCTGCGGCTATGGAACCCTGACCTGTTCACCGGACGTGCTTGTTGCACCCTCGACAACTACTATGATTATTATTATCTGACCATGCTGGTCATTTATGAACATTTTAACATCTTGACCATGTTCTGTTATAATATCCACCCTGCACAGCCAGAAGAGGACTGGCCACCCCTCATAGCCTGGTTCCTCTCTAGGTTTCTTCCTAGGTTTTTGGCCTTTCTAGGGAGTTTTTCCTAGGGAGTTTTTCCTAGCCACCGTGCTTCTTTCACATGCATTGCTTGCTGTTTGGGGTTTTAGGCTGGGTTTCTGTACAGCACTTTGAGATATCAGCTGATGTACGAAGGGCTATATAAATAAATTTGATTTGATTTGAAGAGAGCCTCCAGTCTGCAGGGCCGTAGGGAGACCAGGCAGAGGAATCAAATTACAAGCTTTGGAAAACCAGTCCACAACAACCAGGATGATGGTGTGCTCCTCCGAGGGGTGAAGGTCTGTGACAAAGTCCACAGAGAGATGGGACCAGGGTCGTTGTGGAACCAGCAGTGGGTGGAGTTTGCCATTGGGGAGATGTCTAGGTGTCTTGCTCTGTGTGCAGGAAGAGACCCGGATATCCCGGGCCAAGGTGGACCACCAGTACTTGGCGGAGAGACAGACGAAAGTATGGTCATATACCCGGGTGCCCCGACACAGGTGCTGTGTGTGCCCAGGCGAGGAGACGGTCCCGCACATCAGAGGGCACGTAGATACGCCCCTCAGGACAGTGGGCAGGTGAAGGCTCCCGTCGCAGGACTCGACGGATGTCCGTGTCCACACGACATGAGCCACAATGCGGGACAGGGGAATAATGGTGTCACTTTCTCCCTCCGATCCTCTGTGTCATGCACCCTGGGCAACGCATCGGCCTTAACGTTCTTTAATCCCATACGGCAGGAGGGTAAAGTCAAACCTGGCAAAGAATAGGGCCCACCTGGCCTGACGCAGGTTCAGCCTCTTCGCTGCTCGTATGTACTCCAAGTTCCTGTGGTCCGTCCAGACAATGAATGGGTGTTTAGCACCCTCCAGCCAGTGCCGCCACGCTTTCAGCGCCTTTTTGAAGGCCAACAACTCACGAACACCCACGTCGTAATTCTACTCCACGGGAGACAGCTTCAGTGAGTAGAAGGCGCATGGATGGAGATTAGGTGGCGCTCCAGTGCGTTGGGAGTGAACAGGCCCTACTCCAAACTCGGAGGCTTCCACCTCTACGATGAAGGGCAGAGACGGGTCAGGTGGGGAGCTGGGAAGGTGGTGGTGTAGCCTGCAGTTGGCGTACGGCCCGCAGCACCCTCATCCATGGCAGTCCCGAGGTGTTCCAAGCACGAGTCGTGGTGGCGGAGCTTCGCGCCTACAGCAGAGAGGTCGGGATGTCCTGCTGCTTCCTGTTTTCTTGGGACAGTCATTCTGTCACTGGTGTAGAGAGGAGTAGACAGGAGGCAGTCGCAGGTTTAGAACACTTGGTCAAAGCGGGACGAAACCCAAACAATGTTGTTCTCAAAATATATCTTCATAAACAAAAAGGCACAGGCGAACTCAAAGTGCAAAATATAAAGTACTCAGGAAATAGTAGCAACATCTACAATGACCGACAAAGACAAATGGCAGAGGGAGTAATTATACAGTGATAGAGTTGGGATTGGAACCAGGTGTGTGTCATGATGACGAGACAAGTCCGGAGTTGATGAGTGAAGGGCCTTTGCCAGCAGTATGTTCCGCAACAGCTAGAAGGCCGGCGACATCGAACGCCTGAGCTGGACAGGAGGGGGAGCCAAAGTGAAGGCTGGAGTGACAGTAGGCCTATTTATTAGTGTATAAAAGCCCCTTAGATATTAATTTAAAATCCTCTAAATTTAATTGATCTACCAGTGTTTTCATTTAGAGATTCCGGGTAAACTCTTTGATGGTTCCTTTCATGTGTCCTACCAATGATTATTGGATTATTTACCATGGCAACCACTTGTTAATATAAAAACAAAAAGTAATTTCTCAGTTCGGGTTGACTTTCGTGGAGATCAGACTATTTTCATTTGCAGGGATATTTGTGCGTTTCTTTACCAAATGTAATTCAGATCAAATACTTTTATAGTATTCCTGTTGCTATTGTTATATGTAAATGCAAGAAATATGTATGTAGAGGGGTCATTTTCTTCACCAGTTCTCTTACCATTTGCACAATTATGTAATTAGCCTACCAGTTGGAGTAACTAATGTTAATTCTCAAGAGGAATTGTGGTGTTAATTTTCTCTTATTGTAAATTGTGCATAGAGATTACTGACATTACTGTTTAATATAATATTGTTTATTGGATTTACATTGTAGCAATATTCTATTTTATCCTGTTTCCCTCTGTACACAGACATTTACATTTTACATTTAAGTCATTTAGCAGACGCTCTTATCCAGAGCGACTTACAAATTGGTGCATTCACCTTATGATATCTAGTGGAACAACCACTTTACAATAGTGCATCTAAATCTTTTAAGGGGGGGGGGGGGGTTAGAAGGATTACTTTATCCTATCCTAGGTATTCCTTAAAGAGGTGGGGTTTCAGGTGTCTCCGGAAGGTGGTGATTGACTCCGCTGTCCTGGCGTCGTGAGGGAGCTTGTTCCACCATTGGGGTGCCAGAGCAGCGAACAGTTTTGACTGGGCTGAGCGGGAACTGTGCTTCCTCAGAGGTAGGGGGGCCAGCAGGCCAGAGGTGGATGAACGCAGTGCCCTTGTTTGGGTGTAGGGCCTGATCAGAGCCTGAAGGTATGGAGGTGCCGTTCCCTTCACAGCTCCGTAGGCAATCACCATGGTCTTGTAGCGGATGCGAGCTTCAACTGGAAGCCAGTGGAGAGAGCGGAGGAGCGGGGTGACGTGAGAGAACTTGGGAAGGTTGAACACCAGACGGGCTGCGGCGTTCTGGATGAGTTCTAGGGGTTTAATGGCACAGGCAGGGAGCCCAGCCAACAGCGAGTTGCAGTAATCCAGACGGGAGATGACAAGTGCCTGGATTAGGACCTGCGCCGCTTCCTGTGTGAGGCAGGGTCGTACTCTGCGAATGTTGTAGAGCATGAACCTACAGGATCGGGTCACCGCCTTGATGTTAGTGGAGAACGACAGGGTGTTGTCCAGGATCACGCCAAGGTTCTTAGCACTCTGGGAGGAGGACACAAGGGAGTTGTCAACCGTGATGGCGAGATCATGGAACGGGCAGTCCTTCCCCGGGAGGAAGAGCAGCTCCATCTTGCCGAGGTTCAGCTTGAGGTGGTGATCCGTCATCCACACTGATATGTCTGACAGACATGCAGAGATGCGATTCGCCGCCTGGTTATCAGAAGGGGGAAAGGAGAAGATTAATTGTGTGTCGTCTGCATAGCAATGATAGGAGAGACCATGTGAGGATATGACAGAGCCAAGTGACTTGGTGTATAGCGAGAATAGGAGAGGGCCTAGAACAGAGCCCTGGGGGACACCAGTGGTGAGAGCGCATGGTGCGGAGACAGATTCTCGCCACGCCACCTGGTAGGAGCGACCTGTCAGGTAGGACGCAATCCAAGCGTGGGCCGCGCCGGAGATGTCCAACTCGGAGAGGGTGGAGAGGAGGATCTGATGGTTCACAGTATCAAAGGCAGCAGATAGGTCTAGAAGGATGAGAGCAGAGGAGAGAGAGTTAGCTTTAGCAGTGCGGAGAGCCTCCGTGACACAGAGAAGAGCAGTCTCAGTTGAATGCCCAGTCTTGAAACCTGACTGATTAGGATCAAGAAGGTCATTCTGAGAGAGATAGCAGGAGAGCTGGCCAAGGACGGCACATTCAAGAGTTTTGGAGAGAAAAGAAAGAAGGGATACTGGTCTGTAGTTGTTGACATCGGAGGGATCGAGTGTAGGTTTTTTCAGAAGGGGTGCAACTCTCGCTCTCTTGAAGACGGAAGGGACGTAGCCAGCGGTCAAGGATGAGTTGATGAGCGAGGTGAGGAAGGGGAGAAGGTCTCCGGAAATGGTCTGGAGAAGAGAGGAGGGGATAGGGTCAAGTGGGCAGGTTGTTGGGCGGCCGGCCGTCACAAGACGCGAGATTTCATCTGGAGAGAGAGGGGAGAAAGAGGTCAAAGCACAGGGTAGGGCAGTGTGAGCAGGACCAGCGGTGTCGTTTGACTTAGCAAACGAGGATCGGATATCGTCAACCTTCTTTTCAAAATGGTTGACGAAGTCATCCGCAGAGAGGGAGGGGGGGGGGGGGGGGGAGGAGGATTCAGGAGGGAGGAGAAGGTAGCAAAGAGCTTCCTAGGGTTAGAGGCAGATGCTTGGAATTTAGAGTGGTAGAAAGTGGCTTTAGCAGCAGAGACAGAAGAGGAGAATGTAGAGAGGAGGGAGTGAAAGGATGCCAGGTCCGCAGGGAGGCGAGTTTTCCTCCATTTCCGCTCGGCTGCCCGGAGCCCTGTTCTGTGAGCTCGTAGTGAGTCGTCGAGCCACGGAGCAGGAGGGGAGGACCGAGCCGGCCTGGAGGATAGGGGACAGAGAAAATCAAAGGATGCAGAACGGGAGGAGAGGAGAGTTGAGGAGGCAGAATCAGGAGATAGGTTGGAGAAGGTTTGAGCAGAGGGAAGAGATGATAGGATGGAAGAGGAGAGAGTAGCGGGAGAGAGAGAGCGAAGGTTGGGACGGCGCAATACCATCCGAGTAGGGGCAGAGTGAGAAGTGTTGGATGAGAGCAAGAGGGAAAAGGATACAAGGTAGTGGTCGGAGATTTGGAGGGGAGTTGCAATGAGATTAGTGGAAGAACAGCATCTAGTAAAGATGAGGTCAAGCGTATTGCCTGCCTTGTGAGTGGGGGGGAAGGTGAGAGGGTGAGGTCAAAAGAGGAGAGGAGTGGAAAGAAGGAGGCAGAGAGGAATGAGTATACCACATGTATACCTGACTGCATGGTTACAGGTCAAGTCTCGGGCCAAGCGGAATGCCAGTCGAGCCGTCAAGTTGTACCAGAAAGAGGAAAAGAGAGCTAAAGAACAGCGCCCGTCTTCCCACAACAAGAACAAGTCTGCCACCGTCCTATACAACACAGACCAGACTACTGAGCATTCAGAGTCCTCAGCTCCGCAGGAAAGGAAGGCATCCAAGGGCAAAGAGAGGCCTAAAACATACTACCCTTTCTGCAAGAACCAAGAACACTACCTAAGTTCTTGTGACACCAGCCAGATTCCTGCACCCTAAAGAAGCCGTGCAACATCTGCAAAGACATCTCCGACTACAATCTACCTGGACCAACCAAATCACTCAGGCCACTCAGTCACTTAAGTTTTCACCAGTGTGCAACCCGTCCAAGCAGTTCAGCATAACCAAAGCCTTCACTGCTGATGACCTAGACCCCGCAGAGTACTCCTACCCAGGGGAGGCTTTGCAGAAGCGTTACCAACACCTCTGAGGTCTTCCCCTCAAGACCTGCACCAAGGCCAGTCCCCTGGTCCTGATCGGTTCAGATCACCCCCACTTGCTGACACCAATGGAACCGGTGTGCATGGGCTCTCAAGGTGGACCTGTTGCAGTCAACACAAGACTTGGTTAAGCACTCCAAGGGCCTTCCAGCTCCCCGTCCATTTCCGGCAAGGAACATCAGTGCCTGTTCACTTCCACCATCTCCTGTTCAGATGGCCTCATCTGCCATGAGGAGAAGCTGTGGCAGATTGATACCCTGCCTTACCACAACAAGATATTTACTCGGTCCGAGCAAGATCATGAGGCTATCCGCACCCTTGAGACTGACACCGTACATGTGACTGCAGGATATGTTGCATGCCACTCCTCTACTCCGAGTTAAGGACTCTCCCCACTTGAAAGTACCAAAGGAGGCAGTCTTGGCTCATCTGAGGAGCCCTGGGCGGCGTTTAGCCAAGAACCCAGAGCAGGCGAAGATCTACTGCCAAGAAGTTCAGAAGCTAGAAACTGCAGGCTATGTGATCAAGTTCCCCCAAGAAGAGGCTGACACGGCAGAGGAGTCCTCGTACATCCTGCACCACAACGGAAAGAACAGGCTAGTGTTGAACTGTTCCTTAGCGTACAAGGGCCAAGTTCTTAAACTCCTCCTACCAGGACCCACCTTGAGTTCTTTACCTGCTTGGCGTCCTCCTGAAATTCAGGTAGCACACAGTGGAGACATCTGTAGAGACGTCAATGCCATGTTTCATCAAGTGCGCTTGCTACCCCAAGACCGAGGCCTTCTCCGATTCCCGTGGAGGGATCTGAAGAGTGACCAAGGACCAGACATCTACGAATGGCAGGTTCTTCCTTTTGGCATGACCTACAGCCCCTGCTGCGCCACATTCACCTTGCAGCACCATGTGCGAGTTCACAAGGATGATAATGAGGATGTGCTACAGATGGTGGAACATCTTCTACATCGACAATTGCCTGCATAGCCTCCCTGCATCCCAGGAAGCACGCCAGCTGGTGAACAAGACAAAGACTCTGCTTACCACGGGAGGATTCGAGATCGGTCAATGGGCGAGTAATGTCCCGGCCATTGTTGAGCATCTCCCTAAAGAAGCAAGATCTGTGAGCACAGAACTGTGGCTCTTCCAAGACTGTGTGGACCCTGAAGAGCCCACATTAGGACTCCTCTGGCACTGCCCTACAGATACATTGGGGTACAAGTACCGCCCTGTGGTGGAGCCGACGCCCACATGAGGACCATCTACCGTACTCTTGCCAGCCAGTACGAGCCCCTGGGATATATCATCCCCTACACGACGAGAGCAAAGATCCTGGTACAGGAGCTCTGGAAGAAGGAGAAGGGATGGCAAGACACCCTCTTACAGGCACCCCTATTAGACCAGTGGAAGGAGTGGGAGCGTAAACTTCCGACGCTGTCAGAGGTCGTCATCCCTAGGTGTTATGTCCCTCCAAATATAGATAGTGCTACAGTGACCACCAACATCCACATCTTTTGCGATGCTTCAGATAGAGCCATCTCCGCACCGAGGACGACCAAAGACAAGTACATGTCTCATTCCTCGTGGCAAGATCTCGTGTGGCCCCAAGTGCCAACTCTCAATACCCCACCTGGTACTCAGTGCTGCCCTGACTGGAGCACAACTAGCTTGTCTTCTGCAAACTGAGCTTACTTTGAAGATCCGCAGGACTACCCTGTGGTAAGATTCAACGACCGTCTTATATTGGCTGCAATCGGAGTCGTGACGTTACAAAGTGTTTGTCAGTACCAGAGTCACTGAGATACAGTATCTCACATATGTTAGGGAGTGGAGATATGTCGACACTGCTAACAACCCAGCAGATGACATCACGAGGGTGAAAAACTCTGGCTGAGCTAACCTGAGTGAACCACTGGACTCCTACAACAGTCGCCTGACACCTGGCCTGTGAAGCCCAGTACAGCTAGAGAAGAGGACACTGCTGAATGTCGCAAATCTACTTTCTGCGGTCAGGTCAACCTTACTCCTGATCTTGTAAAGGTAGACTGGAGCACCTCACAGTTGGAAGGAGCTCAGTGAGTCCGTGTACCAAACTATGATTCCAACTGTTAGGGATCCCAAGCCCTCAAGGCAAGACATGGAGACTTATCTGCTTAAAGATGCCCAGAGGGAGAGTTTCACAGAGGAGATCAAGGCCCTTAAAGCTGACAAGCCAGCAACGAGGAACAGCAGACTCCGTTCAGTGTCTCATTTTAATTAGAGTTATTGAACTCACAACAAGCCAGATTCGAGTAATTTATATTTTGGTGCTGAAACTTGAAGCAGCAGCTGCAGCACAATCAATCGGAAATGGACAGCTCATGGTGCTGAAAGTAGGCAAATTCGAGTAGGCATAACTCATTTAAACCATCTTAATTTTAATTACACTTTTACTATCAACAAGAGGGCTTTGTGTTGATGGCTATTTCTTCCTATTTAAGAACTAAGAGGTAGGCCTACCTGTTCGACAGATTCAATTAGGTTATAGGCTGCTATATCCATAGATTTGTTGGTCAATTCCTCCACCCACCATGCACTTTTTAAATAGCCTACCTCCATGTCAGTGAAGGGCTGTTAAGTTAAAACTAAGATTCGAATTCGAGGGGGTATGAGAGAGTATGCCATAGGTCTACGTTCTATGAAAGAAAATGGCAAAAAGCACTAACCCTTGTTAGGATCCGATTACATAAAGTGATCTATAACAGCGCTTTGGTCTGCGATGCTTTATGCTAGAAACAAGCTGTAAAATATCAAATCAAATGTACTTAAAGCCCTTTTTACGTCAGCAGATGTCACAAAGTGCTTATACAGAAACCCAGCCTAAAACCCAAAACAGCAAGCAATGCAGAAGCATGTAGGGAAAGATCCGACTGATGCATATGGGGATATCATTGTTTAGTTTCTTTGTCATTCAGAGGCTGAGCTACAACCTATAACCGAGGAGACAACATTTTTACTTTGCTTGGGAAGTACTCTACTTCTGTCACTATCAATTGATAAGCTGTTCGGATTCTGTACAATAGAAGATGTTTAAACCCAGACAGCTTTTAGGGAAACACTTGTGACCTTCCGTTAGATTAAGCCATGGAAGAAGAGTAGCCAAATCCAAACTGGTTTACCTTGACACTTTTTTTTTGGTGCATTCATGGTTGAGCTCGATCAACGCTGATTGGCTAATTATTTTATACTGTTTTTGTCAAGGGAGTTCAGATGCTCGCTGGCTTCCCTTGCCTTCAATGCTACGGACGGCAACAATGTCATACTTGTTTGGACCAGACAGCATCAGATAGATGGCCTACACGTAGAGAGACATAGGGGCACTGTGTCGCTCACTCGGATGCTTTCTCCTGTAAGATACATTCAGTCTCTTGCGAATTAAAGGAAAATGATTCAACACAAAGAGAGGAAAGATGCATTATTATTTTATTTATAAAAATAAATTGTATCTATGAATACACACCACTGGTGGAAAGGTAGGCCTAACTTTTGAAAGTACCATGCTCAGATTTCTAATGTCTCAGATTTAATTATTTGCAAACAGGGACAGTTTTGTTGCAAACAAGACACACTGATTTGGTATTGGAAACATTTTATAAGATGAACACAGGCCCTACCTGCCTCAGCCTCGGTGGGGGGCGGCCATGTGCTGTATTCTGGCGTTTTTTTCTTCTCAGACATGCAAATACGATGATAGTCATGCAATGATTTTACTATAAAGATCCTACTCTTGTCCATGGTGGTCTGCGAACCATCAACCTTCTGGCCCGCAGCCCTGCATTTCCTTCGTTGCCATGTAACGCATACAGCTTGAACAGTTTCTGAAACTGCATATACAGCTCTGGTCTGTCCAAGTGAGGGTAAAAGGTAGACAGACATGTTCTGCACGTTTTAACTATTACGTTCGGTATAGGGGAGAGTCACTTGTTGTTTTTTCTCTCTCAAGCGTTCAGGGAGGTAAAATATATTTTGCTGAAGGGTGGGTCATCCATTTTAATTTATCATTGTAATCCATATTATAAATAACGTTCACTCCATAAGGGTAAAAGTTTGGAATAGGGTTAAAATGGTTCCGAATGGTTAAGGTAAGGGTTAATTTCTTGGTTGTGTGATGACGTGTCATGACTTCAAACCCCGTTCAAAGATGCCCGGCCATTCTGAGGGTGAACCAAAAGCTTGATGTAAAATTATCAATCTTTAACTACGAGAGACGGGAAGACAAATGCATTTCAAAAGACATGTTACTGGTCTTATATTTTGTTTCTTTTATGTAGTATCGTATTTCACGAATAAGGTGAGTTTTCGCTGGCTTTCCCACAGATATAGGCTAGTCAGGCAAACAGACCTACCAACATCAACGCTTGCTTGCTTTATCAGTGATCAATTATTGATTTTAGCTGGTTGGTATGCAAGTATGTCGCTGTATCAAAGATAAAGAAAGCAACTATATGTTTCATGCTTAATGTGTGGCTGTATTCTAACATTGTAACAAGACCTCATCGCCTCTTCCGGGTTTTAAACCTCCGTTCAGCGCTGTGCAGTTGAGGTAGTAATTCTTAATTCCATATTGATACATTTTGTATTTTGTTTTACAGTATGTCCTGTCTGTCTTGAAATTTACATATCCAACCCTATTTCAGGGGTAAGTAACATTTCTCTACACTAGTTAGTGTTAAATAACATCTGTGCAATATTCCGATAAAAAAAACTTTTGCGTAATTAGAGCATTAGCCTACGGAGGATTCTCGCAAATTAATAATTCTCCAAACATCTTCCTATATTCTGTACAGATGGCAGACTTTTATTGGGGGCCTGCTGCTTCTGCTCTCTGGGAAGCTTGGATTGGTGGATATAAGTGGCTTTCCCAGGTAACCTCTATATTTGGCCTGTGTATTCCCAGCATTAGGGAACGCAAGGGGGTTATCCAAGGTGGCACTGTCTAACTGTGACCACCCTCTAGTGGTTGTTGACAGGAATTAAAGCAAAACAAAATCCCATGACTGAAATTTAAATTGATCTCAGATTGATTGGTTGCAGGGCTAAATTAACCTCCCCTTCATGTAAAAAAAATCCGTGGCAGTGACAGAGAACTTTAATCCCTGGATAATGACCTTGTGTATTATTCCCCATTATCCTACAGGTCAGCAGCACTTTCCTGGCTTCCAGGATCCCTCCTGTTTGTAGGGAATATTTATGCTGGGTCCAGAGCTCTTTCTCGCTTGGTGAGTCATTCACTCCTGATCACGCAAGCCTTTTCTGTTACAAACAACACTTTTAAGGTGGAACTGGCCGGGAGCGTCTCTCACCATGGGATAAGGTCTCCACGTTGTTCTAGGTCTTGATTTTGTATACCTACTATCATGACAGACACTGATCTAAGATGTCTGCTTTTCATATTCCAGCCTATCCCTTTCTTCTTCACGCTTCACAATGCTTCTGAAGTGGTGAATTGCCTGATCCTGAAGTTAACCCAGATGGAGGTAAGTGTAAGCTTGTACCCACACTGAACTTTGGACAAGGTCGATTATACTCACACGCAATCACTTATTTTTTATTTTTACAGCGAATTCCATGGATGAAGCTTTTAAGGTTCGTTCCAAGTCTTCTTATCGTTAGTAAAATAAAAATGTATTGATATTCAGTAGTGTCTAACAGAAAAAGTAGGTAGTTAGTTTAAAACTGGATTTGCATTGGTTTTATTGACTTTAAAGTGGAAGTATACCTAAAATAAAAATCCCTAAGCGATTCATTACATTGAAACTAGTTAGGTGGAGTTTGCCTTCTCCCCCTCTTTCCCTGCAGCCTAGAACTGGAAATCTGCAAAAACGGATCACATGGCTGGTTACATGTCTTTGTGCACTGCAAAATCTGCTCCGTTGTCAGTCAAAGAGTGATTGAGAAATCCGCATATTATGTTTTTATTGAAAGTGTATGGACGAATTAGACATTTTTATCAAAAGTAATATTGGTTCTGAGACAGGAAATGTGTACTTTTCCACCTAAAACGATTATCATTATTTTATGTGGCCACCTGCAACAGTGGAGATGGGTAACAACTGTGCTCTCATGGGGGAATCCCTTAATGTAAAAACTCCTCTGTAGCTCTGTTGGTAGAGCATGGCACTTGCAACGCCATGATAGTGGGTTCAATTCTCTGGGCCACCCATATGTAAAATGTATGTACGCATGACTAAGTCGCTTTGGATAAAAGTGTCTGCTAAATGGCATAGATTAAGGCCCTTATTCACAATGACATACACAATGTTTCAGATTAGTTATACTAAATAACCTACAGACAGTTCTGACGATGAAATACTCAAGAGTGATTTAGAAACGACTTGGAGTGCTGATATTTATAATTTGTAATACATTTATGGCCACGTGGCTAAAAGTAATTATATTGGTAGGATACTCATGGCCACTATTGATAGAAGGTGGGGGTTACGAATACACAATCGACCAGACTACATGCAACCAAATAGGCCTACCCCAGGTGGTTCCTGGGGCCATGTATTTCACACAAACCTATATAGTTGTTAAAAGCATGAAATGTCAGGGGCGCAACTTTCACTGGGGACGGGGGGGACATGCCCCACATTGTGAAATTGTATTTTTTGTCCCCCCCAGTTTTATTGGAATGTGATACAAGGCAACGGTGTGCTTTAGGACCATGCAGACACCTCCGAGCGTTCAGGTTGGCTGTTTTGGAGTGTTTATCAGACTGGGTAAAAAAATAAAAAAAATGTATTATGTCCCCCTCACTTTTAAAACCAAAGTTGCGCCTCTGAAATGTTGTGATGCAAATTAATCATTGCTGGCCAACACATCAGACATTGGCGATCATGAAAAAAAGGGAGTAGACCCGATCCTAAGTAATTAAAATGTAACGGCTTTCATTTTGTCTATTCTGCAGTGTAAGATGACAGTTACGGTCTATTATGTCAACATATGCTAACTGGTAAAGCGCCTAGGCTACAACACAATAAGATCAACTCAACTGCAATTATTAGACTACATAACTCCGAATGCTCGCTTTCTCTTCTGGAAACGCGCATCTGTGACTTAAAGCTCCAAATACGGGCATATACGTCAGAGTTGGCCACACAAGTGCGCACATGTGCAGTTGTTACCCATTTCCACTGTTGTTGCTGTCGGCCACATAAAACGGTTGGGATTATTTTAGGTGGAAAAGTACACATTTCCTGACTCAAAATCGATAGTACTTATGATTAAAAAAATTGCTCATTCGGCCATACTCTATCAATAAAACAATTTGTCCACAATTTCCAGATTTCTTAATCACTCTGACAACAGAGCAGAGCTACCAATGCACAAAGGCACATCACCAGTCTGACCCGTTTTTGCAGCTTTCCAGTTCTAGACTGCAGGGAGAGAAGGCAAACTCCACTTAACTATGTATGGAATCACTTGGGACATTTGGTTAACTTCCCCTTATAATACTATATTATACCTCATCCAACTGCTATTGGGTATGCTGTTGGAAGCTAGCCTGATTGTCCTTGAAGACTATGGAATTGTAAGCTATTGGCTTTCTTTCTAGTGTGAGTTTGCTGTTGATGTCGGCCATCAACCTCCCCCGCTATGACCCTCAGTTTGACCCTGGTGGTTACATGTGGGCCTTGGCACATCTCTTCTGTGTTGGCAAGTCTGTCTGGAATAAAACCAGCTGTGGGATATTATATATTTAAAGCATATAAAATTAAATAGCTGAATACACTTAGCAACACACTTAATACAGAAATACATCAATTTCAGGTGCCTATAGAGTGTTCCAGACACACTTCAAGTCAAGTCATTTGAGGTAAGCTATAATTTGTGCATCCCTTGTGTAAGAAAAAGGATTGAAAAACTGGTTTCCTGTTGTGAATACTATGAAACAACATGTTTGTTTTCATGATCTATATTAGTGACCTTGAACAACAATACATCAACTATTTGTTCAGGTAAGAAGGAAATACTTAGATCCAAAAAACTGTTAATGGCCTAATCACTGCATAATTTTCCAAAGCATTTTTAAAATGACTGTAAAAAGTTAAAATAATGTTACAATCTATAGCTTCAGTAGACTATCAGGGGCAATCAAGTTATTGTCACTAATTGCTGTCACAGAGTTTAAGTTTGAGGGGGAATAACTTTTGGGGACTTTGCAGATTTTTCCCTCTGTCCTTTCATAGTTAACTTGAGATGTGTGTCTGTCTTTTTGTGTATGTGCAGTGCACTCTTCAATCCGTTTTTTCATTAATGTAAGCTCTAATTGTCATTAATCCTGAAACTAGTGTGTTGCTGTTAGCCTTCGCTGCGCACCCTACTGGTAAGACCTTTGGACTGTTTCTTCCCCAACATTCATTCAACCAATGGATCAAATCATTTTCTGTAGCTACAGTGCATTTGGAAAATATTCATACCCCTTGACTTTTTCCACATTTTGTTACGTCACAGCCTTATTCTAAAATGGATTAAATTGAAATTTTTCCTCAATCTACACACACTACCCCATAGTGACAAAATAAAATGTTTTTTAGAAAAGAAAATGATCACATTTACATAAGTATTCATACCCTTTACTCAGTACTTTGTTTTGGCAGCGACTACAACCTCGAGTTTTCCTGGGTATGAAGCTACAGGCTTGGCACACCTGTATTTGAGGAATTTCTCTCATTCTTCTCTGCAGATCCTCTCAAGCTGCCAGGTTGGATGGGGAGCGTCGCTGCACAACTTTTCAGGTCTCTCTAGAGATGTTCGATCAGGTTCAAGTCCGGGCTTAGGCTGGGCCACTCAAGGACATGGAGACTTGTCCCGAAGCCAATCCTGCATTGTCTTGGATGTCTGTTTAGGGTCATTGTCGTGTTGAAAGGTGAACCTTTGCCCCAGTCTGAGGTCCTGAGCAGGGTTTGATCAAGGATCTCTCTGTACTTTGCTCCGTTCATCTTTCCCTCGATCCTGAATAGTCTCCCAGTCCCTGCTGCTGAGGAGTGGCTTCCGTCTGGCCACTCTACCATAAAGGCCTGATTTGGTGTAGTGCTGCAGAGATGGTTGTCCTTCTGGAAGATTCTCTCATCTCCACCTCCCTGACCAAGGCCCTTCTTCCCCAATTGCTCAGTTTGGATGGGCGGCCAGCTCTAGGAAGAGTCTTAGTGGTTCTAAACTTCTTCCATTTAAGAATAATGGAGGCCACTGTTCTTGGGATCTTCAATACTGCAGAAATGTTTTGGTACCCTTCCCCAGATCTGTGCCTCGACACAATCCTGTCTCGGAGGTCTACGGACAATTCCTTCGACCTCATGGCTTGGTTTTTGCTCTGATATGGACTGTCAACTGTGGGACCTTATATAGACAGGTGTGTGCCTTTCCAAATCATGTCCAAAGTTGTAGAAACATCAAGGATGATCAATGGAAACAGGAAGAACCTGAGCTTAATTTTGATTCTCATAGCAAAGGGTCTGAATATTTATGTAAATAAGATATTTCCATTTTTTATTTTTAATAAATGTCAACCTGTTTTTCGCTTTATCATTATGGAGTATTGTGTGTAGATTAATGAGTAAAAAAATAAATAATCAATTTTAGAAAAAGGCTGTTACACAACAAAATGTGGAAAAAGGGAAGGGGTCTAAATTTCTGAATTCACTGTATATGAACAGCTGTTTGCTATTTCAATGCAGTTGTCTCAGTCTTCCTTCTTCTTGGTCTTTTGCAATTATGTAACTGTGTATTGGTCCAGTTATCCCAATGTTACACTGATTTAAATCTTGGTCAAGTGCTGATTTTACATCTCTCAAACCCTCCCCCCCCTTCCTGTTTGGAGGAGAGAACGTAATCTATTTTGTAAATGTTTCGATGGCTGGGTTTATCTTTGCTTATTTATTCCATCTAGGTGACCTATTTGGTGCCTTGGAATTCCCTTTCCTCCTGTCCCCAAGATTTCACAGTGGCTGTTGTGCCAGGTAAAAAAATTGAACTCATGTCTAGTTGAGCATGTTAAAAGCAATCTCATAAAATCAACTTGCTAATATTCCAAATCCTTAAACTATACACTGTAGTAACTTAAACACTTATCTCCCACAGTGCCTTGTTGGGTTTTTTCTTGCTGTTGGCATCAGTCAAACTAAAGAGTGGTTTACCCCTTGAGCACTGCGGGGTCTGGATCTTTTTGTCCAAGGTAATGAAAGTCAGAACTCCAAACTTAATGATCAACGGTAAACATATCTTTATTTCCCACAAGGTTTTCTTTATGTTACCATCTCTCCTCTACAGAAAACGGTATTAGCCATTATTAGTAATTGGCAGAAAACCTGCCGTAATAACCTAAGTAAACGATTGTGTCATAAAACCGAGTTAAATAGTAAATTATGTTTTAGACTTCCTTCAGGGACAGTGGATGTGCCAGTTACATATCCGTGTCTTGCTCTACCCTGTCTAGGTGTTTGCCACATGCCTATCCCCACTTGTTTTTAACATTGAAGTTAACACGCCATCTTTCTGCTGGTGAGTTCTTTCTACCTGTGTAAATGTCTATCTATCCAGTCACCAATTTTACATTCAAGACAGATAGCAGCTAATGATATTCCCTAGAGACTGTCATTTTATAGTCTGCTACTTTAAAGCCTATATCAAGTTTGGTGATCATGGTGTGTGTGAAGTTACTATTTACTTCAGTGATTTTGTGATGGTTTGCTCCTTAGTGTTTTCTTCAGCCATGTTGGAGAAGCCCTGCTGGTGTACTCTGAAAGTACTTCCCAAGTGCGATGAGACCTTTGCGAAGGAAACTACTTCTACCTCACTGAATGTTTCAACGAGTTTACTTGCACTCAATTTCCCATAGTGATATTTTTTGCTTTTGGAACAAATAGCACAAGAATGTATGCTTCAATTGAGATTATTTTTCATTTACTGTGCCTTTTCTACAACTTGCTGAAAAGCAGAAATAAAGATTCGATATATTTCCATTAAAATATTTGCTTATTTTAACTGTTAAATACAATTTCCTAGGATGTGATATACTTTAAGGTGAGTAACATGAAAACCCCTTAATGCAATTTAAAAAAAATCTACACCAAATTAACACACTGAAAAAAGGGTTCCTTGGCTGTCCCCATAGGCAGTGGTGTAAAGTACTTCTCCCCTATGGGGACCGCCGAAGAGTAGTGGTCAACGGTGCATATTAGTTTCACAAAGAATAATTGAGTAGAGGTTCTTGCTGCATATTCTGTATTCATTTCTTGAGGACATTGGAGAACTCTAGACCTGACGGTCCATTCAATTGTGTTTTAAACAATAAGAATCTGAAATATGTCCGGGTGTATATACCACAACAGGCACACGTATTCCTTTGAGGCACTAGGATTATGATACTGGCAGATTGTTACAGTTTTACATTGTTTGATTGGGTATTTATTTTCCCCTACTGGTTTAAGTCTTCTTCTCTTTGCCTTTGGGGGAGAGCATTGTAAGGTCTTCTCCTCCTTAAGCGCTGCTCTGGATCATTATCTTCTTTTACATAACCTGGTAGGAGAAACAAGAAGCACAATGTTGTTAAACTCATTAAGTGGAGTTTGACATTGAATAGAAGCAAGGAGAAAACGCCTCTTTGTGAGGGCTGAGACAACAGCAGTGCACTCCTCAGAAGAAATCAGTAAATTCAGTGCTTAGACATGTCACAATTAATACCTGGGGTTTATAAACCTTTGTGGCCCACGACCCCATTTTGATATCAGAAAATTCTCACAACCCAACTGTGTGACAAATGATATAATCATCAGCTAGTGTTTATATGGGGCTATCTATTACAATTTAGTCTGACAGTATTTCAATCTGAAGGAAGAATAGTTTGACATTACTGAAATGCACCAGGGAGATTTTGGGAAGTTCAGGAAAACGTCAGGGAAGATCATCACGCAATTGTGTATGATCTTCTGTGTAAAAAAAGACTACAGTATTAAATACTATGGATTTGATGACCATTGCATTCTGTTGAATGGATCCAATTGAATAGGGTAGCATACCTCTGTCCACACAGGTTTGTGTTGAAGGGAAGCCGACTTCCCAAAAGTGGTCTGGGGTTGATGGAGGAAGATAACGGAAGCGGTGCCGAGAACAAGCTGACAACTTCTTCACCCTCTCTGCCTCTGAAAGGTCGGCGTAGTACTGAGGGAGATGAGATGGAATAGATATGTCACAAATCATGGGTTGTGTTCGATCGGGCAAAAAGTTTTGAAATGGAAAACGACACATTTATTCAGTTTGGTGCCATGTGGTTCAGTTGGTAGAGCATGGTGCTTGCAACGCCAGGGTTTTGGGTTTGATTCCCAAGGAGGACCAGTACGAAAATGTATGCACTCACTACTGTAAGTCGCTCTGGATAAGAGCGTCTGCTAAATTACTAAAATGTAAATGTAATGAACACGACCATGGACAGGCACTTTCAGCTCCACACATCAAAACACGGTCGAGTCAACTCACGATTTCACACTCTTTACACGTGTGCCCCTTGAGTTTCCTCCTCTCAGCTTTCTTGCGGACCACCTCCACGTGTGCAAACGATAGGTTTTTACTACAGGACAACGAGGGAAAGAAACCTTTTAGAAACCTGGCATGAAAGTGTTCTAGGTTAGCCTGACGATTATGATCTCACCTGTCTTTGTGTTCTCCATTGGGCGTTCTAGGTTGAGGCATGTGTGCTTTTAATGAGAGGACAATAAAATGACAGTTTAAAATATTGATATAAATATTTATAATTCATCTCAAGTGTTGTACTACTTGACCAGGTCATTCTCAACCAATTTGCCTGGTCAAATAAAAGAAACAAGATCATAGAGAAAATACAGTGCAAAATCCTTACCATCCTTATGCTCTTCCTCCTCCTTATCATCAAACTCTTCCTCCCCATGATGGGGTTCGTCTTTGTCCAAATATGAGCCATTATGCTGAGGACACGACTCATACTCCCCGTAGCCTGTTCTGTCGAATATCTCAGCCAAGCTGTCGTTGGCCCTCTGACCAATCCCTAAAAGAAGGGTTTTGAGGTTGGTTACATGGTTGGTTGATTTGTTTATATGGGTCCTGCTCGAATGTAACCGCCCTTCCATCACTGAAGTGATCACTGATCTAATGCAACTTGAAAGATTTTGTGCAAAAATGTAGTAAGCCGTACCGGTAACAGAGCTGGTTCTTGGAGCTCCTCGGTGGAGCAGGCTGGGGCTGACAAAGGTGCAGTCCATATCGACAGACTCACCTTCACAGAGGGGCTACACACACACACACACGAGTGAATAACTGCAAGTATACACAAAGGGTATAGGAAAGTAGCAGATGAATTTGGTGAATGTCATACCTCTGCTGGAGTAGGGGTGTCTACATCATACTGGGAGAGGGCTGCCTCTGGGTCAAGGCTCCAAGTCTGCTCTGCTGGCATCAGCTTGGCTAAACATATGGTAGGAATTGAAACATGACATTTCTATTCAAATTGCTTGCTTAGACTATGCTTAAGGGCCAGTCAATTGAGAAAAAAATTATTTCAGTATCAATGAATGACTATTATGCAGAGTTGCAACACAATACCTTTTCCCAGTGGCGTTTCAGGGACATTGGAGGGAAGCGTTGTTGATGCAGACCCATTGTTGTCCTGTGGAGGGCTCCTCTTCACACGAGCACAGGGGTTGGCCTGCAGGACAGAGGTCTGCTTCAGTTTTTCAGTATCCTCCCGACTCCTCTTGCTGATTGGCTCGTGTTGGACATTGTGGGTCTAAATGGACAAATAGGAAAGCAGGGGCTACTCGGGTACAGTAGTATGTTGATGCATAAGATGGGTGAATGTTTCAAAGAAAAAGAGCTCTTGATCTACCCATCTATAATATCTCATAGACAGACAACGTAACATAAATGGTATCGTCTGTCAAAAGACTTTGGGATGCGACGACTAACGAGGAACATAACCAAGTTGACCTGCCATTTTAGCATCTGTTTTTTTTTTATCCTGCCACATATGCCTTCATGAGGACCACAATGGAAATAAGTTGGATTTATCAGGATTTTTGTTCTGGGTTTCCAAGATGAACCCATCTATAACAAGGCTCAAATGTGACTAATGTACCTGTACAACATCTTGTGTAATTTGTTAAGAAATACACATGAAAAATCATGGCTCTACCTGGTGACTAAGCAACACATTTTTGGATTGTTCATCACTTGGAGAGGTAGAGGGATGTTTAAATAGGATGTGCCGCTTTTGGCCTCTGTCTTGGTTCTCTGACGCAGGGACGCTGATACCTCTCTGGGCATTGAGCGGAGACACGAGGGCCTTCTGTGGGGAGTCGGAAAGGTCCAGAGGCTTGTCAACCACTTCCTCATCTTCCTTCTTCTCGCTGCTTTTCCTCCTCCTCTTTCCTCTCTCCAGCTCTCGGTGAGAGAGGCCACATGGGGTGGAAGTGGCTCTAAGAGGTGCGATGCGGGCTATCCCCTCCTGGTGGCGCTGTTGGGCGTTGGTGGGAATGAGCTTCAGGCGGGGGAGGAGGGACAGGGGGCCGTCCTCAGTGGTGGTGGTGCCGGGGCAGCCCAGGAGGGGTCCCTTTCTCTGGGGGATAGGCAGTGGATCATCAGGGAGATCCAGGCGACACGTCTCTGCCACTACAGCACCTTCATGACCCTGTCTGCTGCCCTCTGAATCAACAAGAAGAATACCACGTAATTTGTTTTTTTACAGTGCTTTTCAAGACACTCAGACATTTTAGAGGCAATAACATAATTACAACCGCATGTTATCGGTCATCAGTTAGTAAATGAAGGCCTTACGTTGGGTCTGGGTGGCGTCCATGTAACACGTTTCAGGCACCAGTATGCCATTTCCTTGGCTCTGCGCGGTTCGGGAGGGCAATCCTTTCCTTGGTTCTACCATTACGAAAACAAATAAAATGAACTTCAATGAAGTCTATGAAACTGATATCGTTAGAAACTAATATTGAGTGTGTTTGTGTGCGAGTGTGACTCAGTGTGCACGCACCGGCACGTGTGTTTGATACTGAGGGTGACCCTTGAATGCTGTACCAGTGTATGCATTTCTTTGTATGAAGCAGACTGACCGTTGAGCGCCGAGCTCTGAGACTGAGACAGGGACTTCTCGGCGTAGCGGACATGGTGGGTCTCCTTCCTCCTCCTCAACTTGCTGACCACAGGCAGCGAGATCTGCTGCAGCGGAGAGTCTGGAATCACCGCCTCCTCTGGCTCAGGAGACACGGAGCTGGAAACCAAACATACAGACGCACCACAGAAATACAACGAGCGTTGAGGCATAACATACCGTATTAATAATAGAAAGTATTAATATACTGAAATAATAATATACCGTATTAAGCTCAAAGTGAGAACTCTAATTCAACCATGCTCTCTCGATGTGCAAGAGGAATATTGTTTTGGAATCAACAATCCTGGTTACAAAAGTACTATATGTGCCAGATGGGGATGGTTTTAACTCACAGAGTTCCATTCAGTCTATCCAACTCAAGACTCAGCTTTCTGTTCTCATCCTGCAGGCTGTTCCTCTCTGTCACTGGAAGTCACATCAAACCACATATACAGTGCCTTCAGAAAGTATTCATACCCCTCGACTTATTCCATTCAAAATTGATTAAATATTTATTTTTCTCAACCATACACACAATAATACCCCATAATGACGTAGTAAAAACGTGTTTTTAGACATCTTTATAAATGTATTGAAAAGGAAATACAGAAATCTCTCATTTACATAAGTATTCACACCCGAGTCAATACTTGGTAGAAGGACCTTTGGCGACAATTACAGCTTTGAGTCATCTTGGGTATGTCTGCATCAGCTTTGCACATCTGGATTTGGCCATTTTTTCCCATTTTTCCTTGCATATTTTCTCAAGTTAGATGGGAAGTAGCAGTGAACAGCAATCTTCAAGTCTTTCCACAGATTTTCAATGAGATTTGGCTGGGCCACTCAGGGACCTTCACATTCTTGTTCTGAAGCCAGTCCAGCATTGCTTTGGCTGTATGCTTGCGGTCAATGTTCTGTTGGAACATAAATCTTCACCCCAGTCTAAGGTCATTTGCACTCTGAAGCAGGTTCTCATCAAGGATTTGCTGGCATTAGGCTCCATTAATTGTTCCCTCTATCCTTACCAGTCTCCCAGTTCCTGCCGATGAAAAGCATCCCGATAGCATGCCGCTGCCACCACCGTTCACGATAGGGATGGTGTTAGACGGGTGATGAACTGTGCCTGGTTTTCTCCAGGCAAAAAGTTCAATATGCATTCAGGCCAAAGAGTTCTATTTTTGTCTTATCAGATCACAGAAACTTTTGACTTCTGCACCATCATTCGCATGTCTTTTTGCAAACTCCAGGAGTGCCATCACTGAGATGGGAGAACCTGCCAAAAGGACAATAGTCTCTACAGCACTTCATCAATTTTGGCGTTACGGGAGAGCGGCACTTGGTGAAGTGCTGTAGACTGTTGTCCTTAAGGAACTCAGTAGTTCTGTCAGAGTGGTCATTGGTCCCCTCTCTTACCAAGGTCCTTCTTGCCCGGTTGCTCTGTTTGGGCGGACGGCCAGCTCTAGGTCGAGTCTGGGTAGTTCCATATTAAAAAAAAATTCATTTCCCAATGATGGAGACCACTGTGCTCTTGGAAACTTTTAACACTCTAGAAACTGTTTTATACCCTTCCCCAGATATATGCCTCATCACAATTCTATCCTGGAGATCTACGGCCAGTTCCTTGGACTTCATGGTATAGTTTCTGCTCTGACATACACTACCGGTCAAAAGTTTTAGAACACCTACTCATTCAAGAGTTTCTTTATTTTTTACAATTTTCTACACTGCAGAATAATAGTGAAGACATCAAAACTATGAAATAACACATGGAATCATGTAGTAACCCAAAAAAGTGTTAAACAAATCAAAATATATTTTATATTTGAGTTTCTTCTAATAGCCACCTTGACAGCTTGCACACTCTGGCATTCTCTCAACCAGCTTCATGAGGTAGTCACATGGAATGCATTTCAATTAATAGGTGTGCCTTCTTAAAAGTGAATTGGTGGAATTTCTTTCCTTGTTAATACGTTTGAGCCAATCAGTTGTGCTGTGACTAGGTAGGGGGGGATATACATAAGACAGCCCTATCTGGTAAAAGACCAAGTCCATATTATGGCAAGAACAGCTCAAATAAGCAAAGAGAAATGACAGTCCATCATTACTTTAAGACATGAAGGCCAGTCAGTATGGAAAATTTCAAAAACTTTGAACGTTTCTTCAAGTGCAGTAGCAAAAACCATCAAGTGCTATGATGAAACTGGCTCTCATGAGGACCGCCACAGGAATGGAAGACCCAGAGTTACCTCTGCTGCAGAGGATAAGTTCATTAGAGTTAAATGCACCTCAGATTGCAGCCCAAATAAATGCTTCAAAGTTTAACAGACACATTAACATCAACTGCTCAGAGGAGACTGTGTGAATCAGGCCTTCATGGTTGAATTGCTGAAAAGAAACCACTACTAAAGGACACCGATAAGAAGAAGAAACTTGCTTGGGCCAAGCAACACGAGCAATGGACATTAGACTGGCGGAAATGTGTCCTTTGGTCTGGAGTCCAAATTGGAGATTTTTCGTTCCAACCGCCGTGTCTTTGTGAGACGCAGTGTGGGTGAACGGATGATCTCCGCATGTGTATTTTCCACCGTAAAGCATAGAGAAGGAGGTGGTGTTATGTTGTGTGGGTGCTTTGCTGGTGACACTGTCTGTGATTTATTTAGAATTGAAGGCACACTTAACCAGCATGGCTATCACAGCATTCTGCAGCGATACGCCATCCCATCTGGTTTGTGCTTAGGGGGACTATCATTTGTTTTTCAACAGGACAATGACCCAACACATCTCCAGGCTGTGTAAGGGCTATTTTGTCAAGAAGGAGAGTGATGCAGTGCTGCATCAGATGACCTGGCCTCCACAATCCCCCGACCTCAACCAAATTGAGATTGTTTGGGATGAGTCGGACCGCAGATTGAAGGAAAAGCAGCCAACAAGTGCTCAGCATATGTTGAAACTCATTCAAGACTGTTGGAAAAGCATTCCATGTGATGCTGGTTGAGAGAATGCCAAGAGTGTGCAAAGCTGTTATCAAGGCAAAGGGTGGCTACTTTGAAGAATCTCAAACAAAATATATTTTGATTTAACACTTTTTTGGTTACTACATGATTCCATGTGTGTTATTTCATAGTTTTGATGTCGTCACTATTATTCTACAATGTAGAAAATAGTAAAAAGTGTATAAAAACCCTTGAATGATTAGGTGTTCTAAAACTTCTGACCGGTAGTGTACATATAGACAGATGCATTTCTTCCTAAATCATGTCCAAACAATTTCATTGGCCACAGGTGGATGATTAAAGGAAATTGGATACAGTTAAGCTCAGTTTGGAGTGTCATAGCAAAGGGGTGGGAATACTTATGCAAAATAAATTTTAGCTATTTTTGGTATCTCAGACCGTTCTGGCAATTTTCACATAAAACTTCATTTGGGAGGAATTTAAGAAAATCATGATGAAAGTGGCCATTTTAGGCCTTTTTTTTTTTTTTTTTTTAACTATACATGCCTCCTGTAAAACCATATGATCTGTGAACATCTTGGTGTCATTATACTCCTTACCGTGTGCTCTAACATATGGAGTATGTCAAGATTCTGAAATAAAACTATTTATATTAAATTACTCAACATTAAAAATATTAATATCTCAAAAGTACCCTTTTAGATTTTAAGACATTGTTTGGAACAATATACTCAACAAGTACATCAAATTTCCAGAGTGGGCTCTCTGCAAATTTCTAAGTTATGATACATTTTATGAGCACAAGCAACACAGTGAATGGTAAAATGGATTCAAAGAGAACTCCCTCTGCTGGTGATTTGCTGAATGTGCAATCAATCCTGAAGTAGGGCTGTGATTGGTTAATGACCTATAACGTAAATGTATAAAATGGGTCCTATCTTCAAAAAGTACAGAGAGCCCAATCTGGACATTTGACATGTTTGAAGAGTATAATTTTCCAAACAATGTCTAAAAACACAGAATTAAAAAGGGTACTTTTGAAATATTCAAAATTAATATTTTTTATATTGAATACATTAACGTGAAAAAGTGTATTTCAGAATGTAGACATAATCCATATTTGAGAACACACTATAAGGAGTACAATGACACCAAGATGTTGTCTGTATCATGTTGTAAGTATAACGACACCAAGATGCACAGATCATAGGGTGTTACAGGAGGCAAGTATAGGCCTAAATGGCCACTTTCATCATGATTGTGCTTAAACATTATTTATGATACAAATGTAAAAAGCATGTCAAACATCCTTCCTCCCAATGGAATCGCCCTACTACAGCAATGATTGGTCTTAGTCCATTTATTTGCAGAGCACTAGTGGTATAGAGGAAGAACTGCATCCCTTTTCTGAGCACGGAGGAATGTTACATTTGGGAGATAACATAGGAAACAAAGAGATCATTCAGGTTTGACTTTTCCATCAATGTAAAAAGAGACTCTACTTGCGCCCCCCCCGCTACCCCCAGCCTTAGCTAAAAAGAGAAAGGCTATATTGTGTGATGTGTAGATCTATGAGGGAACCTGTTACAGAGAAAAAAGGAGTGCAGTGGACAAAGAGAGATGGGGGTGGTAGGGAGAGAGTTCCCTTGTGAATGACTCATGACCACCCCCATCCTTTGTCATAACCATATCCTACTTTAGCCAAAAGCTTAGGAGCTGTATAGGCTGTGTAAAAGAGGGACCAGTGTGGAGGTAAATTAATCTCAGATACAGAATGTAGGGTATGTGCAAGTGAGAAGGGAATGATGTACAACTCACTGATCTCTGCGATGAGGCGCATGTTCTGCTGACGGCCTTTCTCAAACTCCACCTGCTTCTTCCTCATGTGCTCCTCTGTGACAGAACAGCGATCACACAGCCCTGCCCGCAGCCTGGGCAGAGGGAGAGAGACAGACGGGAAAGAAGACAGAGGAGAAAAGATTAACCAAAGGACACTAACAAAAGGAGAGATGGAGAAAAATATAGGTAGATAGAGAAAAAGTCAGAGGGAGACAAACAGACATATAGGGACAGACAGGTTGATGGGGTACCAACCTGTCCTCCAGAACTGTGACAGTGTCCTGCAGGGTTTTGTGCTGCTCCCTCAACTGCTGGTGTCTGCTGTAGAACTCCTCCAGTCTTTGGGCATCTCTACGGGGTGAGAGGGGGGACAAAAGGAAGGAACACATTGCTTTAAAGCCTTTGAATTAATAAACATTGGAGTGTTTGAGTACATAAGTAATGTATTTGAATGTGCATTTTTGGGGTACAAGAGGAATTATATTTTGGGATTCCCATCACAGAGCTCTGGTAAATGAGTAGGGCCCAGAATGCTGTCCTACTGAAGTAAGAGTGTGAAAGAGGCCTTTGTCAGACTGACTTGCTCAGTGACATTTGAAACCTTACACACTGACGGGGAGTCAACGGAAAACGCTCTCATCTTAAGTGGGTCCGTAAAACAATCTTTGAACACTCTGAAATGGCAAGTTGAACGTCAGAAAATATGAAGTTTCAGATTCTATTCATTGATCATCAACACAACTTTAAACTAAAATGACTGTACTTACAAACATCGCTCCTTCTTCAGCTTGTTCACTTTGGTTTGCAAACCTAAACACAGGATAAAAAAAAGAGCTTGAAAAGAGGATTGTTGAATGATTTTTGACAAGTACTCTTAACACTGATAGTTGCATTAAACATGGCCCACTGGCCTTAGTTGTTTTGGTTGAGATTCCCTGGCATGTAGACAGTAGGCCAACCTTGCAGTGCACTATCGTGACAGTCTTTGAGTCGACTGCATAGGTCCCTGAAGAGGTCAGTGGATTCCGAGGCCCCACTGGAGCCGGGGCTGCTCCCACTTAGCAGAGGACTGCTCATCATCCAAATCACTTACTGGTTGGTAGCTTCACTCAGCCAATACACAACTCCATCTAGTACCAAACCGGAAATCTGCGAGAGGAAGGGAGAGCAAAAAAGACAAAGAAAACAGAGGGTAAGATGAGTCAAGAGAGGACCCTATTTTACTCACGAGCGCCCCCTAGAGGAAATGGCTGCACTGACAGGCCACTACAATACCTGTAATAAAACATGATACAATACCGGTAAAATATGATACCGGTAATCCAGGGCATGCTCATATACTCCTCTCTTTCATTTTCATCACCATATCTTATCCTAAAGGGCAGTCAAATATGTAAATCGGGTTTTGAAGGTAATGTAGCCAGAGCACATAATGCACAAACGCATTAGTGCAGGTCAGTGCACGCACACACGCACACAGAGAGAGTTCAAACTTGCCTTGAGTTCTCTTTCCTCTCTCTTCCCAAGCTGGTACAGTAGGATTGGCTTAATCACCATTGGAGAATTAAGCAATAAGGCACAGGGGGTATGGTATATGGCCAATATACCACCGCTAAGGGCTGTTCTTACGCACGACGCAACGCAGAATGCCTGGATACAGCCCTTAGCCGTGGTATATTTGCCATATACCACAAAACTCAGAGATTACTTATTGCTATTATGAACTGGTTACCAACGTAATTAGAACAGTAAAAAAAAAAAAGTGGGTCATACCCGTGGTATACGGTACGACATATCACGGTTTTCAGCCAATCAGCATTCTGGGCTCGAACCACCCGGTTTATAATAATCATTCACATCATCCAATAACTAAAGCCAAATAATATATTTCCCCCCATTATTGAGCATAGACATGATAAACTAGCCTATTTCACTTTGTAGCCTAATCCTACCTACTAAATCTGCTAACAGTCATCATTGACATTCACCAGGCAAAATGTCCTCCTATATCAAACTGAATGAAAGAGCCTTGTTCACTCACCCCACTAGAATGAACTGTCAGTCAAAGTATACTCAATGCACACAAAAGCCACCCAACAGATCCAAACTTCATAGAGAGGAGGAAACCAGGGAACAACTGCTATACCAACTAAACTACCATCAGTGATAACCCAATATGCCTCTCATGGGATTGTCCGGGCGTTTTGAGCATTCCCAGGGACCTGGCTGGGATCATACCAGAATTTGTTGGCATGGACAACTGGAAGAACCGGTTTTCCCGACCAAACACAAACTGGTCTTGCCAGTCGGCTCTAAAAGGAAAAGGGAGGAGAGAGGGGGGAGAGCTTGGGATGTGTAGCGGCTGGCTCAGAAGAATAGCAACACACTCTCCCTCTACACACACACACAGTTGGAGACAGATAGGAGCACACACATGTACGTACACAACCCATACACACAATCACACGCACAAACACACACAAAAAACGGACATACATTAGCAAACACAAATGGCAGACGCACACACACTCCTCCCTTCCTTTGCAGAGACAAGGCAAATGTTGTAGCCTGCAGCTATTAAGATCGTTAACTCCACTCCCATACAATACTCAGAAGCCGAGGCGTATATACCAGTCTGGTCTTTACTGTCCAAAACAGCTGAATGTGAAGCAGCCTGTGTATCCTTCCAGCCTGTGCTATGCTTCCTAAATTAATAAACTAGGCCTAATGTCTAGGGTGTATTGGTATAGGCTAATTGTTAGGCCCTAACTGTCAACTCACAACTATCCAGGGCCAATGAATGATGATAAACTCCAATGCAAAGGGGTAATTTCAGATTACATTTCAGCCCCACTCTGTAAGATTGAACCCACAGTAGTAAACCAAAAAATATTAAATTTCAGGAAAATGCTCAATTTCATGGACATTTTAGTGTCACAGGTTAACTTGGATAATACATTTTTATTAACCATTGACAGCAATATACCGATATCACCAGTACCTTTGGCTGTCTGCAGATGAAAACAAAATCACACATTAGGCTAACTCATTAAAAGTATCTCTTAAAATAACTACCATGGAGGAAGAAAGAAAACAAAAGATCTAGTGTTGTGTCAGTGGGGATTTTGTTCTCTGACAAGCAAGGGCACGAAAGGGGTGGTGTTGTATGTGATGCCCAGACATCCTGCAAGACAAGCCTGTGCCAGCCAGATGCATTCCAGCAGGACTACGTGGGGGCACTGCAATAAACGGTTTCATAAATATATAAAGCAGTGCTGCGTTGATGCCTCCTCTGAACTAGGCCTATGTCAAATTAAAGATGCTGGCGACAGGAAATCAGATTGTGAGCTGCATGACAGGCCTGGGTCAAAAGTCTGATGCACACAAATTAGCTTGAAGTTTGCACTTTTGGGTCAATTCCATTAGCTCCAATGTACCATGCTAAATAAATGTCCAGCTGAAGTATTTCAAAGTACAGTATTTGACCTAGGACTACCTCATAATGGCCAGCTTCTCAGACTTGGGTGCATAGCAGCCTACCACTATTAGCCATCAGCACCACCTACAGTAAATAGACTGACACACACCAAAGACCATTGCTAATAACAGTATTTCTCACTCTGCAAACCACTAGAGATTCTTGGTCACATCACAGATGAATATTGGTTAAGCTGCTGCAGGATATACTGTAAGTCACTATACTGTAAAATACTAGGCTATACTAAGTGTAAGTCGTACTGCATAAGAACATCTGCTAAATTGCTAAAATGTTAAATGATATAGCTATGCCCCTTGTAATTGTACCAATATAAATCTAGCATCGGCACATGCACGGCTAGGTAAGAGGGAGGGGGGGCTATTATTTTCTGTTGTGGGAGGTTGGGGTGAGGGTAGCCGATTAAACTCAACTCCACGATTTTCTATGCAGTTGAGCAGCGACTAGTGTGGACGGACTGGAACTCCGACTTTCCATAAAACAAAGTTATCAAAAACTACAGATTTAAGCACCTGAAGACTAGGCCGCAATTACACACAATATTGTTCTGGTAAAATTTGGAGTACAGTGGCATATACCATCCCTACGTTTTCCAAACCAAATTTCCCTCTCCCTCCAAGGTGTCTTAATGTAACCTTGATTGCGTTCTGACCCCAGTGCAGCTAAGTGTAAACAAGCGTAACAATAGGGTCTGGATGTTCTGGCAAGGGTGAGAGATGAGGGTTTTCTTTGAATGGAAAAAATGTTGCTGGCTATAGCTAGCTATGATATTTTCCTAGCTAGAGCTCTTTAGTTAACTCAACATTTTCCCCTAACAATCCTATAATTTATTTTAGTCTACTATAGCAAGCAAAGTCATGTTGGTAAAGACAGCCAGCTTGCCAACACTAGTTAGCTAACTACCTAGCCTAGCTAGACACAGTCAATTTCATCGTTACATTAGACAGTCAGATATCAAAATAAAGTATGGCATGACTCTATAGCCAACTGTAATTGTATTATGTGTTTAAATGTGTCCAAATGTACGAATTTCCCAACTTACCTAGCTAGCTTATCAACTTCGTACCTAGCTAGCTCGAGTTCACGTCTTTTAGAATTCGTGCCTCGCATTGCATGCTGGGATGACAACTCTTCTGGTGTCACATGGTCGATGTTTTTGAAAGACAGATCAATGTTAATCAGCAACAAGTGTCAGCAACAGCGCTTTCTCCTCCGCGTCCTATTTAGCTAAACATGAAAATGGAAAACTATTTAGATCAGAGCTAA
Organism: Salmo salar; assembly: GCF_965601325.2. NCBI lineage: Eukaryota > Metazoa > Chordata > Actinopteri > Salmoniformes > Salmonidae > Salmo > Salmo salar. The sequence goes on along the minus strand of NC_138319.1, from coordinate 17,049,263 downwards.
AGAGACGAGCTTATTTGCCACAGATAATTCAATAGACTCGGGCAGTGGAAGATGCCGCTGATGTAAACCGAACCACGGTATCAGCTTCAGGGTGTGTATTCATTACGCCGATTCTGTTGCTAAAATCTTCTTATATGAAAGCAAACGGAAAGAAACGAAACGGAGCGGGACTGAATTTGGCCAATAGAAACTCTCGTTTTCTTTGCAAAACGTTTTCCGTTTGGAGTAAACGGTTTCACGCTGCAAAACGTTTAGCAACAGACGAAACGTTTTGCAACATAATTGGCGTAATGAATACACCTCAGATGTGGCATCGTGGGGGTGTTCGCACTCGCTTAGGTCTGTTGATACAAATGTTTATATCAATATGTAGCTGTTGTAGTATGATAACACACACAACCAGATTAATATTTGTTTATGTGACTGATAGAAACCTTGCCATCCCTTAAGTGGAATAGTTATTTTAATTTTGGAAATCTGTTCCCAAGTATTCCCACACATAATAGAGAAACGTGATCATATACAAACGTAAACAAGGTTTGAAATGATTCTGTTTTAGTCAAATGTTATATATGTTTGGGCTTCCTGCTGTCAATTTGCAGTCTACAATTTATTTTGAATTATGTTTTCGGCCCTCGACCATCCGCTCAAGAAAGAATCGGTCCGCGGCTGAATCTAGTTGATGATCCCTGCAGTGGGCTATTTGTTTGCAGGCAAGCTAATGTGTTGTTTTTCTACTTCCTGGTTTTAGTATGATGTAGGTGTGGACCAAGACAGTCCTGAAGCATTGATGCCTCAGCCATTTCTGGGGGCTGTGCAGAGACAGCCAGGATGACCTGTGAAAATCACTCCTGCACAGACGCCCAGCAGTCTCCTGCCAGTACCAGCTGTAGGAAGACTGGGTGGAACTGGGAGACCTTCAGGACTACCTCAGCTATATAGACTACAGGGGCTGGGTCCTCCCTCCACTGGTCGTTGTCTTCATCGTGCCCTTCTTCATTGTGTTCTTTCTCTACCTCTCCATCCTCTTCCTGCACGTCTACAAGCATAAGAACAAACTGCAGGACATCTACTCTAACAACCTGTGGAGTGGCGCCAGGAAGACCTTGGCCCAACTGTGGGAGAGCAAGCCACCATATGGCATTGTGAGTGTTTGCCTTGGCAAGGTTAGAATGAAATGCTGTTATTTGATGGTTTTGCCAGGCAGCTCATGCTCCAGCCCAACGATCCATCGTGTCGCCCAGTGTTAATTTAGTCAACAATAACTATGACTAAAAATATTTGTCAACATCCTATTTTTCATGATGAAAATGAATGAGATGAAAAAAAACAATAACTAGTACAAATTACTTTTCATCATATGGATGTCACTTAAATCCACTTCAGTCAGTGTAGATGAAGGGGAGGAGACAGGTTTAAGAAGGATTGTTAAGCCTTGAGACAATTGAGACATGGATTGTGTTTGTGTGCCATTCAGAGGGTGAATGGGCAAGACAAAATATTTAAGTGCCTTTGAATTGGGGTATGGTAGTAGGTGCCAGGTGCACCAGTTTGAGTGTGTCAAGAACTGCAACGCTGCTAGGTTTTTCACGCTCAACAGTTTCCTGTGTGTATCAAGAATGGTCCACCACCCAAAAGGACATCCAACCAACTTGACACAACTGTGGAAAGCATTGGAGCCAACATGGGCCAGCATCCCTGTGGAATGCTTTTGACACCTTGTAGAGTCCATGCCCTGACGAATTGAAGCTGTTCTGAGGGCAAAAGGACGGTGCAACTCAATATTAGGAATTTGATAATGAATGTATTAAAGTTGAATTTGATCATGAAGGTGGTAACGTAGAATTTATCTGCATATTATCTGAGAAAAAAGTTAACCCCTGGTAAAGGACCTGAATGTATATATTTTTTAAACATATTTGTTTTCTTTTATATATAGGAAACAAGTCTATTCTGTACCTCACTCTATGCCCATTGCCCTCTCTATCTCTGATGACTAGGTACCTCAGATTGACACAAGGGGTCATCAGTGTACTCCTTTTAAAGCCCAAGCATGGCCACACAATTATGTTTCATGTCTTTCTCTGGTCTCTAATTTGGCTTAATCTATGCTCAAAATAAGCTATTTTGGTATTTGGTGTACCTAAAAATGTTTTAAGTGTAGCCTTTTAGCCCAGTAGCTCTTAGTAAAATAAAACAAAAAACTTTTGTTTACTGGGGAAGATTGGGTTGAGCTGTGGTCACTGCAGACTGGTTGTTATTTCTTATGCTCTTGACCAGCAGGTAGTAATCCAAAAATCCTGCTTATGTCTGGACGGTTCTCGGTTAACTATGGAAGGAAGGGGATAGTGGAGAATGACTGGCCACCGAGAGCAGTCACATGATGTTGGTCACTGCAGTGACTCAACTAGGGATGTGTGTGTGTGTGTGTGTGTGTGTGTGTGTGTGTGTGTGTGTGTGTGTGTGTGTGTGTGTGTGTGTGTGTGTGTGTGTGTGTGTGTGTGTGTGTGTGTGTGTGTGTGTGTGTGTGTGTGTGTGTGTGTGTGTGTGTGTGTGTGTGTGTGTGTGTGTGTGAGAGAGAGAAAGACAAGGATGTGTTACAAGGATATATGTTTGTATCATTGAAAAAGTAACATACCTAGTTCTTACCACATGTGTGATGCGTATCCCATTGCAGTACCAAATAGTTTCAAACTAGACAGAGGCTATATCAGTCTACTAGACAGAGACGTTCTGCATCTGCTGACAGATTAACACATTTGGGTTAAGCTTTCCTCTAACTCTGGTGGTATGACATTTCTGGGCATATGCACTTATGATTAGGTATTAAATATCCATACACAGAAAATGAATGGTTCATTCAACCTGTACTGTTTTTCATTAGGGAGTGGGTTTTTTTATGCAGGGAAGGTCATGCGAGCAGGAAGTATGTAGCCGGCCATCATCTGATTGTGTGTTAGTAAACATTTCCTTCCCCTGGTTCATCAAGTTAAGTCACTTAAGAGTGTGTGTGCATGCGTGCATGTGTAGCAGTGTGCACACGTGTGTGTGTGTGTGTGTGAGATGTTATTAGATTTTCCCTAATTAAAACCCAGCAGGGTATCCCATAGGAGAATACTTCTAATTTAAACTCCTTGTTTGGGTTTTCTTATCCTGACTAAAGCATGGCTCCAGCATTGTCTACCCCCCCCCCCCCCCCCCCCACACACACACACACTTCCCCTTTCCTGATTAATACAAGCAACAAACAAGTAGACAGAGAAGCACGGGGGGGTGGGCGGCATGTATACTGAACATCTATCTTGTATGATACTGTATCTTGACATTATGACTTCAATAGGGTGTCTGCCCGTATGCCATTCTAAAATAGATGACTAATAAAACACAGAACCAAATCATGTGCTGGCTAATAGAAGATGAATAGAAGAATTCAGATGTACCTGGATTGGAGACACTGGCTATATTGCATGCCATAACCATGCATTGTTATGCATTTCCTTGGTGACTGTCATCTATTTGTTTGTCCATGCTTGTGTTTATATTTGATCCTCTGGATCACTGTGTTTAATATTGCAGACATGTCAATGGTCGCTAAAAGCATCAGCCATAACAGTTTACTTAGCCTATCACTGGCGCCTCCACAACTTCCTAGGAAGAGAAGAGGGACAACAGAGGACCATCAGGATGTACTGTTCTGTCCCTCTAAATAAACAATTACAACATACCATACTGAAAATGAGGACAAATAACTTGTACATATAAACATTACAGGGGAGAGCTATTATGAAAATATTTGTTCAGTAACAAAGGAAAAAAAGGCATTGTTCAGTCAGACCAATTTGGAGAGGTGTACTTGGGAATCTCAGAACTACTGGTCTTCAAGAGTTCAGGTCCAGACGGACTCACAGAAGGGACCTTGTGTTCTCCCTCTATAGCCCAGCCTGGGGATGGAAATAGCTCTGGTATTATTCTCCTTATGACCCTGTAGACTACTGCAACCACTGAACAAACATGTTGTCCCTCACCTCTAGGTGGCAATAGTGCCAAAAGGTAATTTTTAAGGCAAGCGCATAGGCTTCATTCAAGTCGTTCTGAGGGCATCTTTGATTTTCGCATGATATGAGATGTTATGTCCATATTTCTCATACTCTCCCTTCTCTGGGATATGCTTCTAGTTTTAACCCACAAAAACTTGAATCTGGTTAAATAGTGTATTGTCATTGTTGCACACCATTTTGACCAATTGTAATATTCTTGTAATTTTCTGTTGTGTGATGCAAGCTGAACAAGGTTGGAATAGCTGATTTGATTACACGGTAACACATTGTGACATTGTCTTGCCCTTTAACTTTGATCACTGGCAGAGCTGGCAGCGCCAGAAACCTAAATGTTTACATTATGACACAGTGGTTTCAAGGTCGCCACCCCCACTCCTTACAAGAAGCACCATGACCCAGTTGAACAGTGCGGCTTGTACAGTACATTTACATGCACTACATATGAGGCTTTTCATAGTGAAACATCTCTCCCTATCACCCCCCCCTCTCTCCTCACTCTTATTCTTTCTTCCTATCCCCGATTTCTCTCTTTCTCATTGCACCACTGTTAGTTATTCTGTCCCTCACCCTCACTGTTTATGTCTCAATCTTTTTGTCTTTGACGCTCTCTCCCATGTCTCTCCCCCTTGGTCTTTCAACCTCTCTCACCCCTATTTCAAGTGATTATGTAACATATAAAACGGTCCCATTCCGTTTCTATGTCCATTACCTCTTACCGATCTTATCTCCAACAGTTAATGGCTTTTTCAACTGCTGCACCCTTTTTTCCAGATACCAGATCCCAATCTTTGCCATCTTTTTTTGGGTGCTGTTTTGGACAAGATGACAGGAGTGCTGATTCAGAGTGCATAACTGTTGATCGAAGTTTTACTTATGTTATAACCTGTCCCCCCGTCAGACGTAGAGGGGCCTTTTTTCTCACCAACATTTGTTTTCCTGCACGGTAACATATACTGAGCTGATGGAGCACTGAGTCAACACAGCCTCGTCTGCAGGGAATCCAACCACTGCGTTCACGGCGGTGATGTATATCCGAGCCACAAAAACACTAAGGTCGTACAGAGGTTGTCCTTCTGTTGTTGCAGCCCTGAGTTAATCATCAAGGGCCTGCATGAAAAATCTCTCTCCCTATGGTCCCAGAGAAGCATAATCGGAATCACATACACTACATGACCAAAAGTATGTGGACACCTGCTAGTCGAACATCTCATTCCAAAATCATGGGCATTAATAAAGAGTTGGTCCCCCTTTGCTGCTATTACAACCTCCACTCTTCTGGGAAGGCTTTCCACTAGATGTTAGAGCATTGCTGCAGGGACTTGCTTCCATTCAGCCACAAGAGCATTAGTGAGGTTGGGCACTGATGTTGGGCAATAAGGCCTGGCTCGCAGTCAGCGTTCCAATTCATCCCAAAGATGTTCGATGGGGTTGAGTTCAGGGCTCTGTGCAGGCCAGTCAAGTTCTTTCACACCAATCTCGACAAACCATTAACGTATGGACCTCACTTTGTGCATGGGGGGCATTGTCATGCTGAAACAGAAATGGGCCTTCCCTAAACTGTTGCCACAAAGTTGGAAGCACAAAATTGTCACCACTCCAGCCGACACTTGGCATTGAGCATGGTGATCTTAGGCTTGTGTGCGTGCGGCTGCTCGGCCATGGAAACCCAAGCTCCCAACGAAAAGTTCTTAACTGATGTTGCTTCCAGAGGCAGTTTGGAACTCAGTAGTGAGTGTTGCAACCGAGGTCAGATGGTCCTGTTCTGTGACCTTCTGTGGCCTACCACTTCACGGCTGAGCCGTTATTGCTCCTATACGTTTCCACTTCACAATAACAGCACTTGATCAGGGCAGCTCTAGCAGGGCAGAAATGTAACGAACTGACCACATACTTTTGTATATACAGTGCCTTCGGAAAGTATTCAGGCCCCTTGACTTATTCCACAATTTTATACGTTACAGCCTTATTCTAAAATTGATTAAATAAAATAAAATCCTCAGCAATCTACACACAATACTCCATAAAGACAAAGTGAAAACATGTTTTTAGAAATATTTGCAAATGTATTCAAAATAAAAATTGGAAATACCTTATGTACATAAGTATTCAGACCATTTACTATGAGGAATTGAGTTCAGGTTCATCCTTTGAGATGTTTCTACAACTTGGAGTCCACCTTTGGTAAATTAAATTGATTGAACATGACTGTCTATATAAGGTCCCATGTCAGAGCAAAAACCAAGCCATGAGGTCCGAGACAGGATTGGTTCGAGGCACAGATCTGGGGAAGGGTACCAAAACATTTCTGCAGCATTGCAGGTCCCCAAGAACACACTGGCCTCCATCATTCTTAAATGGAAGAAGTTTGGAACCACCAAGACTCTTCCAAGAGCTGGCCGCCCGGACAAACTGAGCAATCGGGGGAGAAGGGCCTTGGTCAGGGAGGTGACCAAGAACCCGATGGTCACTCTGACAGAGCTTTACCGTTCCTCTGTGGAGATGGGAAAACCTTCCACAAGGACAACCATCTCTGCAGCACTCCACCAATCAGGCAGGGTAAAGTGGCCAGACGGAAGCCACTACTCAGTAAAAGGCACATGACAGCCCGCTTGGAAAAGGCACCTAAAGACTCTCAGACCATGAGAAACAAGATTCTCTGGTCTGATGAAACGCTATTGAACTCTTTGGCCTGAATGCCAAGCGTCACGTCTGTAGGAAACCTGGCACCATCCCTACGGTGAAGCATGGTGGTGGCAGCATCATGCTGTGGGGATGTTTTTCAGCGGCAGGGACTGGGAGTCTAGTCAGGATCGAGGCAAAGATAAACGGAGAAAAGAACAGAAAGATCCTTGATGAAAACCTGCTCCAGAGCTTTCAAGACCTCCGACTGGGGCGAAGGTTCACCTTCCAACAGGACAACGACCCTAAGCACACACCCAAGACAACGCAGGAGTGGCTTCGGGACAAGTCTCTGAATTACCTTGAGTGGCCCAGCCAGAGCCTGGACTTAAACCTGATCGAACATCGCTGGAGACACCTGAAAATAGTTGTGCAGCAACGCTCCGCATCCAACCTGACAGCAGCTTGAAAGGATCTGCAGAGATGAATGGGATAAATTCCTCAAATACGTGTGTGCCGAGCTTGTAGCGTCATACCCAAGAAGATTCGAGGCTGTAATCGCTGCCAAAGGTGCTTCAACAAAGTACTGAGTAAAGGGTCTGAATACTTAAACTATCGTTCAAGAGTTTGGGGTCATTTAGAAATCTCCTTGTTTTTGACATAAAAGCAATTTTTATGTCCATTAAAATAACATCAAATTGATCAGAAATACAGTGTAGACATTGTTAATGTTGTAAATGACTATTGTAGCTGAAAACGGCAGATTTGTTTTTTAATGGAATATCTACATAGGTGTACAGAGGCCCATTATTAGCAACCGTCACTCCTGTGTTCCAATGGCACGCTGTGTTAGCTAATCCAAGTTTATCATTTTAAAAGGCTAATTGATCATTAGAAAACCCTTTTGCAATTATGTTAGCACAGCTGAAAACTGTTGTTCTGATTAAAGAAGCAATAAAACTGTCCTTCTTTAGACTAGTTGAGTATCTGGAGCATCAGCATTTGTGGGTTCGGTTACAGTCTCAAAATGACCAGAAACAAATAACTTTCTTCTGAAACTCGTCAGTCCATACTTTTTCTGCGAAATGAAGGCTATTTATGTAATATTTCCTTTTTTTTTATTTTTATAAATTAGCAAAAATGTATTAAACAGTTTTTGCTCCGTCATTATTGGGTATTGTGTGTAGATTGATTAGGAAAAAAAACGATTTAATACATTTTAGAACAAGGCTGTAGTCTAACCTAAAATTTTTGGGAAAAAGTCAAGCGGTCTGAATACTTTCCCAAAGGCACTTTATAGTGTATTTTGTGTGAAAAAAGGTCTGCATTATGCAATAACTAGTTTTCTCCCACATGTACAGTTTGGCATAAATGTACAAGTTGTTTGTTGGCTGTATCTCTTCTTATTATGCGCCCCTGCCGTAACCCTTGCCCTAGCTCTTGTAAAGGCACTCCCGAGTGGTGCAGCGGGCTAAGGCACTGCATCTCAGTGCTAGAGGCGTCACTACAGACACCATGGTTCGAGTCCAGGCTGTATCACAACTGACTGTGATTGTGAGTCCCATAGGGCGGCGGCCAATTGGCCCAGGTTTGGCCTGTGTAGGCGGTCGTTGTAAATAAGAATTTGTTCTTAACTGACTTGCCTAGTTAAATAAAGGTTAAATTAAAAAGGCAATGTTTGCTAGAGGCGAATCCAAAATTCCACTTCAAATTTTCACTTAGTCATACATTTATGTCAATATTAGACTAACTTGAAACTCGTTTCACCCCTTAGAGAGTGCAGTGTTGTAATTGTGAATCACTGAATCTGAGGAAATGTTATTGAATTTTGTTCACCCACATTTAGGCCCCACTCATACTGTGGGTAATAACTGATGGCTTTTCTACATAATCTACACAGAATGCAAATATTCATTGACCTTCCAGACCAAAATGCATCAAAATCCTTCCAGTGTACAATGACTCTTACTGGTCAGGAAGTGAGCTTCATATACCAGTAATATAATTGTGTAAGTGGCATGTTCTCCAGAAAATGAGCAGGGATGGGCAAAAATTACAAAATACAATTACAAAATACCATAAAGATCAATGTATCAAAATAAATTATAAAATACTTCTTTAATTAAAATACATGTATTGTGGATTTTACACTACATTTGCAAGTAGCCAACTAAACAGCACCAACATTCTCAGTAACAGTTTACATAAACTTTATATTTGCTCTGACTGTGATGTTGTTGTTCATTTATTTTAGTTGAATGTACTGGAAAACAGTGTCTGCTAAATTACCAAAATGGCAATGTATATGTGAAAATGAACAACTGCAAAGCACACTGGGTATTATTATTGTTCTTGTTTCAGGGCGGCTCTCATTAGAATAATACTCAGCATGCTTTGCAATTGTTAATTTTTACATATATATTTATATTTAGTTAATTTAGCAGATACTCCTATCACACCATATTGCCATCAGACTTCTGATACCAATGCAGTCTGAAAGGGAGCCCAAAAAAGTTAACTGCTACAAAGAATGGTATAGAAAAGTATTTTGTATTTAGAAAATAGAAATTACAGCTCTTGAAAGTATCTTTTTACAAAATACATTAACGTGTCATTCAGCCCAATGTAATTAAAATGACAAAATACTTAAAGTAATTTAAATACATATTTAAAAATATGTAACAGAAAATGAGTAATCACTGTCTCTCCCTCTGCAATGTTTTTAGCTTCTCTCAATATGTACGTGCTCTCCACCATGGATTTAGAACTTCAAACACATTGTGTCCCCTCTCTGATGTATGTCAAAGTCCCAGATACTGTCCCAGTTCTCCACCAAAGCGACATTACGCAACCGACAATCTGTACCCCCACCTCCCCAAACACATATTCATTTTAATCAAACGTTTTGATCTCACCTGTTTTATCTTTGAAGTCAACATCCTCCATTCAAACATCACCTCTGATAAAGAAAATTGGCACACAGGGAAATGGCTGCATAAAATAGGTCTGTTTCTGTATTGAAGCAGATTTATTGCGATCTGCCTCTCTGGCCATTATTAAGACGTACAGTAATTCGATTGAGAAGGATCTCAGGATAGCACTGAGGTGATGGTAGGCTCTGCTGCTTTGAAGTTGCAAAGTCAGTCATCAGGGCCTTGATGCACCACACGCCTCAGGAAGCTGCCAGTCAGGGCTATATATAGAGTCTAGGAGTCAATATTGTAGGTCAGGTCAGTGGCTAACAACTGCAGTCCTTCAGGGCTCAGCGCAGCCTGGTTTTATGGGTGCTGTCTAGAGCCTGCTAGAGCTTTGTGAGTCACGGGGTCATATTTGAATGTCCAGCTGAGAATCTAAGAATTTTGTTAGGCTTTTTTTTTTGCTACTGTATCTGTTGGCCTCATTAGTTGGGCTTCAGCTGTGATTGTGCGTGTAGGAGCAAAGTCAATGTGCAAATGTTTAACATTTCACATAAAGTGTTATACTGTAATTTATAGTGATTTGTTTGCTCACCGTCAAGCCATTTTATGACACATTTTAAGGCAGTCTGCAGTCGACTGAGCTTCTACGAAAGATGTTATTGTTCGACACAATTTATTTGATGGGTATGGCTGAAATGGATCTTTAGCTTGCTTTTATGACATTTCGAGCAGGCAGGTGGATGTTTTCACTGGTATTGTTCCTGTTTATAGATCTAAATCATGCTGGTAATCTTTACACCCATCTTTCTGACACATTTATTTGTGGTAAACTTCAGCTCAGCTTCTCGACATAGGGTGTGGTTGTGGTCTGGTCTATCTATCACACTATACTATGTTACATCTAGTAAGTCGGACTGCATCACACCCATCCTGTCATTGGGTACAAAGAGTACCATATCTCATCCACCGTGCCCCTCAGATGGATCCACCCAAACACGCTACGGATACAGGGTCACTCTCTTCGCGTGCTCACTCAGACAGATCAGGTGTAGAGCATCTTGGAGCTGATGACTATATCCAGCTCTGCTAAGACTAAAGGCAGCTGGAGAAACACTGAGGCTGTTGGACCATCAATCAAACCACTCAGCAGGGGGCCAACGCCTGCATGAAACAGAACATGGTTGACAGTGTCAAGTGTCATAGTACTGCTTTGCATGTTACAACATATGGCAAGTCATCCTTAATTCACTGTTATATATAGTGCAAGTTATACATTTTGACACACCTACTCATTGAAGTGTTTTTCTTTATTTTTACTATTTTCTAAATGGTAGAATAATAGTGAAGACATAAAAACTATGTAATAACACATATGGAATCATGTAGTAACCAAAAAAAGTGTTAAACAAATAAAAATATGTTTGAGATTTGAGATTCTTCAAAGTAGCCACCCTTTGCCTTGATGACAGCTTTGCACACTCTTGGTATTCTCTCAACCAGCTTCATGAGGTAGTCACCTGGAATGCATTTCAATTAACAAGTGTGCCTTGTTAAAAGTTAATTTGTGGAATTTCTTTCCTTCTTAATGCGTTTGAGCCAATTAGTTGTGTTTCATGAGGACCGCCACAGGAAAGGAAGACCCAGAGTTACCTCTGCTGCAGAGGATAAGTTCATTAGAGTTACCAGCCTCAGAAATTGCAGCCCAAATAAATGCTTCACAGAGTTCAAGTAACAGACACATCTCAACATCAACTGTTCAGAGGAGACTGCGTTAAGCAGGCCTTCATGATCGAATTGCAACAAAGAAACCATTACTAAAGGACACCAATAAGAAGAAGAGACTTGCTTGGGCCATGAAACACGAGAATCAGACATTAGACCGGTGGAAATCTGTCCTTTGGTCTGATGAGTCCAAATTGGAGATTTTTGGTTCCAACTACCGTGTCTTTGTGAGATGCAGAGTAAGTGAACGGATGATCTCCGCTTGTGTGGTTCCCACCGTGAAGCATGGAGGAGGAGATGTGATGGTGTGGGGGTGCTTTGCTGGTCACACTGTCTGTGGTTTATTTAGAACTAAAGGCACACTTAACCAGCATGGCTACCACAGCAGTCTGCAGCAATACGCCATCCCATCTGGTTTGTGCTTAGTGGGACTATCATTTGTTTTTCAACAGGACAATGACTCAACACACCTCCAGGCTGTGTAAGGGCTATTTGACCAAGAAGGAGAGTGATGGAGTGCTATAACAGATGACTTGGCCTCCAAAATCACCTGACCTCAACCCAATTGAGATGGTTTGGGATTAGTTGGACCGCAGAGTGAAGGAAAAGCAGCCAACAAGTGCTCAGCATATGTGGGGACTCCTTCAAGACGGTTGGAAAAGCATTCCAGGTGAAGCTGGTTGAGAGAATGCCAAGAGTATGTAAAGCTGTCTTCAAGGCAAAAGGTGGCTACTTTGAAGAATCTAAAATCTATTTTGATTTGTTTAACACTTTTGGTTACATGTGTTATTTCATGGTTGTGATGTCTTCACTAATATTCTAAAATGTAGAAAATAGTAAAAATAAAGAAAAACCCTTGAATGAGTAGGTGTTCTAAAACCTTTGGCTGGTACTGTATGACAATAAGACGGTGCTCATCAATTGAGTTCTTACTCCCAGTAATTGAGCTCAAACATACTGTATCAACCATAGGGCTTCCCTGATGACTACTGATGATGTAACAGCTTTAGATGAAGACATGATGGGTACTTACAGGGAGGAAAGTAGGACGTTAATTCACAAATAAGGCAGACGGAGAGCACAGAGAAACAGCCAGTTTGGACTGGGGGCACTGGAAGTTAGTCATGGACCAGTGGCCTGAAAAAAATGGAGGGAGCCATTTGGAGGATAAATAATAAGACATTTCCCTGCTCCAATAGGAAAACACACAGATCTTTTCTGTTCTTGCTCTCCTCTCTGCCTGACAGGCTTTTGTACAGACGGGGTTCCAAAAAATACCCAAACTGAGCACAGACAATACATTTGGCAGTAATTGATTCATGACCTTTTTACATAATCAGAGTGGGATGGATTCATCCACCAAATTGATATTGTAGCACACATTTCTTATTTCAAACCATATTTGGTAAGAACATTTGTTATTATTCCAACCTTGGTTGTATCAGTTGATAGATTTACATTTACTCAGTGCTGACTCATGATACAGGAGTTGTATTTTTATTTTGTTGATTTGAATAGGCACTGCTACAGTACCTTTCATCTGCATATGACCCCTAATACTCCTAATACTATAATATTCCAGCAAATAGAGATTAAGTAAAGAACCTAGAGGACATATAGAGAATTTTACACATTTTCTGTAAAGCTGTTTAAAGCATGAAAGTATGCAGATGTCCCTTCTGGCGTGCATTGAATGTTGTATAGGGTATTCAGCACAGTACAGTACATCTCCTCCTGAGTTTCAACAGGAAATGGGCCACATAAGCAGATGATTGTTCTACAGCAGGGTGCAGCTTTGATATTGGCTTTACCCTCCTTTAGATATTACATTATGTAAAGAGCCACATAATCCCATTTTGTATTCAATCTAGATTTCAGGTCTGATTAAATAATGGATTAGAATCTACTCAAAATAAAATAAAAACCAAAAGGTTTGGTGCATATTCTGACAATTTACGACGCACTTTCATGTTTAGCTGGTAGATTACATTATTATTACCTTTTTCACCACGCATATTTTTTGTCAAGTGCTAATAGATAATTTAACATTGAGCAATATAAAGTTGGTGCTGCAGGAAATGGTGGACTGATGTCCTTGGTTATCCGTAGAGCTGAACAGGGGTGAAAAACCTTTATAAATCTGGGAACTCTGCCATAGTTGTCCACAGCATTGAGACCAATAATGCCAGACACAGATAAGGTCAAATGGTGCAGTACATCTATGCGGTATGTAAAACACTGCACCACATTCCAAACTTGTAGACAGCAGATGAGTAGAGTATGTAAAATGAACTGACGCTCCAGCCTACTGTATTACACACACACACACACACACACACACACACACACACACATACATACATACATACATACATACATACATACATACATACATACATACATACATACATACTTTCATACATACATACATACATACATACATACATACATACATACATACATACATACATACATACATACATACACACACACACTGTAAAGGAGTTGACTTCCTGGTCACAGGTCAATAGAATCAACAACGTAATATCTGTTGCTGATGTAATAAACAGGCTCACTGCTTATTAGGGTTCCTCACACAAACAACTACGACAAACCAAAATGTAATTTTCTGATACCGTCTCATTGCAGTATCTACTGCGTGTTTTCCAGTAGTGAGATCAAAGTGATTCGAATCTATTCACACACATAACAAATGTCTCTAGTCTTGAAATTACTTTCAGCATCCCTTTGGACAAATCCTGCGTCTATGGTTTTGTAACAGTCACATGGAGATGAACTTCAGGAACTTTTTACTATTCATCGCACATTCTCAAGCAAAAGTTGAATGGAATGCAGAAAATTCAGAGTGAAAGTGGCTTTGTCAAAGAAAGACAGACTCTCAATAAATCTGAGGGAGAGAGGCTGCAATTTCAAGCTTCATTGGCATCTGAATGAAAACCGTTCCAACAGGTTTCGAGCTGTCCATAGAACTTTTGGGCCCACAGCGGAAAACTGTCCAACTGTAAACTATTGATATTCCATTCATGTCCTTGTGAGTTTGTCCCAAGGGTAACTCTGGTAACAATTGAATAACTAGAAAAGGCCCACAGTTGAGTAACTAGAAAATGCTACTACAATGCTGAGAATGTTTTCTTGTTACACTTGTTTCAAGCAAATGTAACTGATGTTGTGCCACCACTTTTACAATCAAGGAAGCACTCTCAATTGCATTTGACAGATGTGCTAGGCTAGAAGTGATGAAAAATCAGTATGTTGATCCTATCCTGAGCCAGCCAGCTAAAAGGGGATGGACATGGGCTTTTGGAAAATATCCAATGTTCCCTGTCTATTTTCTCCTGTTTTTCTATTGGCTTTAATGAATTGAGCACATACTGAGTTTGGCTCCCAAGGAAAAGAATGGTGAAAATAATATTAAATACCAATGTACCACAGTCTGGAACTCCTGCCAGCTTTCTTTGAATGTTTGCATACATCACATGTATTGCCATCAGAAAAACCACCCTTACCCTAGAACCCCAACCGTTTCTGTTTACAGAACCAACACTGATCCTGGTTGGTTGGCTTATTTATTTATTTTTTGACACCAATCCATAATAAGAGATTAACACGTTGTCATGGCTACCAAAACCTACGAACAACAGAATGGAATGAGATTACAGTTGGCCATGGTTCCTATCTATGCACAAGGTCTCCTCTAAACTAAAGCACCATTGAATCGTGAAAAGACTAGTTTGAGGCCGTTGAATGTGTGGTCCGAATGCTAAAATCTACCTTTTGTATTCTAGCCTTTGTCTGGTGGGTCCAATGTGATTCCAAAGGACGGCTTTTCACTCACCAAGCCAGATGCATTGTTGGCGAACCTGAACGACACTTGGGAGGATTGTCTGGCAACACTAGGGAGGATGGTCGGAACTCCAAATTTCTTAATAAAACGCACGCTGGCTGCAACTACTGTATAAAAACCGCTCTAGAAAACAGTAGCCATGTATTTGGGGGTAAACTGGAGGAAATTATGTATGTCACTGCAGGCATTCCTCTTGTTCCCATTCTGTCAGGATCGGGCACATACAAACAGTGAGTAGCTTTGCCTTGTTATTTCCATGCCCATGGCTTACCCTGATCTGTGTCCCACATACATTATACTTGGCACAATGTCCCCCCTCCGCCCACTCCCCTCCCCCTCAGGTCCCTGTATCCCCCATTGGGAGGAAGCAGAACCAAAGCCAGCTCCAATGAGCCAAGGACCAGAAAGACAAGGGGGGATACCCATGGGGCTTTGAGAACATGCAGGATTGTGGGAGAATCTCACTGTAGATTTATTAGGGAAATTAGCAGCACCTGTTATCCTACAGTGGCAAAAGGTAAAATATGTCAAATACATGACAGATGGATATGAAAATCATCAATCAAATATGGTAATGTATCAGAACATAAAAAACATAAATAATTGAAGTAGGACATTTATGACCACATGCCATTACCATAGTAGTGCTGTAAACTTGTGGAATATCCTGACCTTAAATTTAACCACAATTTGAGTTTAACCCAATCTCAAAATTGAAACTCAGGATAATCTACAAGTGTTTCACTGCAATGAAACCATAAAATCTTGTTTTGTCTAGATCACTGTTTTGACCAAGCCTGTTTTGACAATAAACATGATACATCAAAGCATGGCAAGACTGGAGGATCTTGTTTGTCCAACACAAAGTGGATTTGGGGGTTATTTGAACGTTTGACCTTCGGATACTGTTTGCTCCGTTATGGGACGTGACTTCCAGAGGGCCATGCATGTATGCAGTTTATCTTATCATTCGCATGATCACTCTAATTGCATGAAGTTGGTCTCGCTGAATTGTTGACCCCAGTATACAGTTTATATGGGAAATACCTCGCAATGGAGACTTCTACATAAGGAACTGCAATTAGACCTTTTATTTACACAGGCGAAAACACCCCCTTTTCAACAGACTTCACAGAGGTCTTTCATCACAGGATAAAATGGAGAATCAAATGCATGGCAAGAAGTTGGATCGACATTCTTTGAACAATTAGTGTATGTATAAGTCAAATTCAGGAGTCAATAGGGTAGGAAACAGAAGAAACAATGCTTGGGTGAACACTGATTCTCAAGAGATTCTGTGGTCTGCACTGGGGTCCACCTTACAGTATGTGAAATCTGAAATCCTAGTAACCCTGTCTAACAATGTCAACGAGCCTGTGACTAGCCAGATACACTGAATTGCCATAGTGAATGCTTGGGTGTGTGGTAATGCTTTGGATTTCACTAAGACGATTAAAGCGTTGTGTTCTATTTTTAAGATAATGAGATCTACTTTCTAACGACTGGCCCTGAGACGTAACCTTGACCCATTAATTTGATAGCAGAGGCCTTTACCAACTCAGCACTTCTCATAATGGTTTACATTGTTTTAGAATTACAATTAAAAAGACTGGCTGTTTGGGATTTATGCGACTTCCTCGTTCGAATGTTCGTGTCTCTGAAGCATAACTAAACCTCAGGTGCAAAGTACTGGTGGATTAAAACAATTACACCAATCTTAAACGGCAATAAATGCAGACCTTTGTTCCTGTGTAATCATTTCATGGAGATGGAAGTATGCTATTATAATCCAGCTCAGTTCTTGTTGAGACTTAAAATATTAGCCACAGAAGGTTGTTTTATTGGAACACTGCAAGAACACGTTTTCCCTTATTTATGTCTATTCAGCATAGAGACAAGTTGAGTAGCCATCTATTTTGGCTGTACAACACTTCATTCACTGTGCAGTAGCATAGTGTAGTCAAATCACTGAAAAACACTGACTGACTCACTTTACTCAACAACAACAAAGTCTGGGGCAGCAGGTTGCCTAGTGGTTAGAGCGCTGGACTAGTAACCAAAAGGTTGCAAGATCAAATCCCCGAGCTGACAAGGTAAAAATCTGTTGTTGCTGCCCCCTGAACCCACTGTTCCTAGGCTGTCATTGAAAATAAGAATTTGCTCTTAACTGACTTGCCCAGTTAAATAAGGTTTAAAAAAAATCTGTAAATCATGTCTACTCCTGTGATACTTTAGAATACAAGTGTATTATTAGAGTGTGTAGTGTGATGGGATTTTATGTCCACTAAACAGCCCCGCAGTGCCCAAAATAACATTTTAAACAGATGGAAAGACATTTAATCCAAAACTATTTTGGAATACTGCAGTTTAAGCAGCTGTTTACTTTTGAGTGTTTACCAGTCATTGACCTCTTTAATATTGAAAAAATAAGCACTGCTACTTACAGCTTAGGGTTAAATGATCATGTGAATAAATGCAAAAGGTTGCATCAATCTGTAGTTTACCAATGAAGGCTTAATGTCAAATGTACAGGTCAGTCCTTCATCAGCTGATTGAGAGCAGATTATCTCTGTTTAGGTGTCATGTAATCGAGTCAACTCTCACTCCAGATGCTTGCAAGCATGACTTGACGGTAAGATTCATTGTCAATGCACAACTAATTCGCGTGGCCCAGAATGAATAAACATCCTGAACTCTTCTCTTCACACGATATACTGCACAATAAAGGACTGTGCTGTACAATCGAGCAGTAAGCTTCTATATTACTGCATTCACGTGGCAATTTGTTCGTTTTGGTGTTCAGCAGCATTTAGCAAGGGTTTTTCGGCTTATTGAGCACACATAGTTTTTTCTTGGGGCTTGTCGAAGTTCGGTAGCCAAAATCTACATCCCTTCGTCAGTGATTGGTCGACAGTATGGATTCTTCAATGAAGTGTTTGTTGTCATTTAATGACAGACAACTCGTTTTTATACACATTTGTCACTTGAGAATACTGCATCAAACATCTTAGATGTAAAATTGTGCGACTAAGATTACTCTGCAAAAACGTCAAAATGAATGACAGATTTCTTGAATTGTCATGGATTAATATGTTGTTGATACGGTATCTCAACAGGAAATATTATTTCTGGCTATTTTGAGGAAGTGTACTGGCTATGTTGTTGATACGGTGTCTCAACAGGAACAAACATTGATATTGCCGTTTTTTTTTCTTGTTTTCAAGCGAATGTATTTTAAGGCATTATCACTTCGCGTAGACGAGTTCTGTTAGGAGCAAACCAAACTTATATATGTGGACGCCCTCAGGGCCACTGAACCAGCAGTACATTTTAGACATTTGGATGTGTGATGCTTATCCTTGTAAAGGCTATATTATCTGGAAAACCAGTTCCTCACTTCAAATATTTGTGTGTAAAGGACGTCACGCTGCTTGCTTAGCAAGTACCATTTCCTACTGATTCGGCTCAAACCCAGGACCTCGGCCTTGCTAATAGCACACATGACCGCCCTCCTGAAGCAGAAATGGCCAGTTTTCTGTCACATATTTGAAATATTTATTTTAATTACTTCCTGAGTATTTTGTAATTTGAATTACACTGGGTAAACTACACTCCAATGTATTGTGTATATTCTAAACACTGTAATTTGTATTTTCAAAATACTAAATTCTTTTATATACCTTTTTTGTTATAGCGATTCACATTTTGTGATCCCCTTTCACCCTGTATTGGCATCAGAAGTTTGATAGCACTATGGTGAGATAAGTGTCTGCTAAATTAACTAAATGTACTTGAATATGTAAAAAGGTTGATAAATACTTAATTGAGGGAAAATGTACTTTATATGATTGTGATATGTTGTCTCACCTAGCTATAGTATCTTAAGATGAATGCACTAATTGTAAGTCGCTCTGGATAAGAGCGTCTGCTAAATGACTAAAATGTAAATGTAAAAATGTACAATTGCAAAGCATGCTGAGTATCTAATGAACTCCACCCACAAACAAGGCCAATAATAATACCCAGTGTGCTTTGCAGTTAATTTTCAATTATACATTCACATTTGTCATTTAGCTCAGACCGGCTACTTAGATTTTTTGGGGGGTATTTTAAAATACAAAATAAATGTATTTTAATTAAATACATTACAAAACATAATTTTGTATCTGTACTTTGTAATATTTGATAATCCGTGTCCTAAAGCGTCTTACCAGTCGGCACCTCAAGAAAAGCTAGCTATTTGTCGGCGCAAGTGCGGACACTTCAGGCTGAGGAGTACGTTTCACACATCATCATGTGCTACATTCACCCCTCAAACTTACTCAACAGCGACTCCAGCTAGTGCTGAGCGCAACTGTAGATCCGGGTCACGGCACAACTGTAAAGGATATCACGCTGCTTGCTTAGCGAGTACTACTTCCTCCTGATTCGGCTTACACCAAGACTCAAACCCAGGACCTCTGCTCTTTTAGCACACGTGACGGCCCTCCTGAAGGGTCTTACCATTCAGCGCCACGTGAAAAGCTAGCTATTTGTTGGCGCAAGTGGGGACACTTCAGGCTGAGGAGTATGTTTCACACATCTTCATGTGCACCATGTGCTTATCTGGGGGAATGGGGGCTAGACAGGCTATTGCCTGTATGCTCATCAGAAGCTGACTGGTTACATAACATTGGCCTCAAGAGGCCCTGTCGGCCTCTCATGCCCTGCCATGCACCGCCCGCTCACTGGGGAGGAAGCCTGATGGCCATCGGAAAGGCTTATTATGAGCGTTTGTTTTGCCTTCATATGGAAAAGGTATTTGTGTTTGCTTTGCCAACAATGCTGAGATATGCTCTGAGATGTTCTCTCTCTGTGTGTGTGTGTGTGTGTGTGTGTGTGTATGTGTGTGTGTGTGTGTGTGTGTGTGTGTGTGTGTGTGTGTGTGTGTGTGTGTGTGTGTGTGTGTGTGTACGCATGTCCAGAGGGAAACATTTGGCCACATTTTCAGGGTGAATTGGACCGATCTGGCGCCTGTTTCAGCAGTCCAGACATGCAACTAACTTAGGAAGGTCAGAGGTAGGTCATGAACAGTTCAAATTAGTTTTTGTCCTTAACTTCGCAGATATGATTTCATTTTCATCTCTCAAATGGTTTACATGTACAGTGTTGTGAAAAAGTATTTGCCACCTTTCTAATTTTCTGTAGTTATGCATATTTATGATACTGAATGTTATCAGATCTTCAACCTAAAACCTAAGTACTCATTTGTCATACTTGAGTAAAAGTAAAGATACCTTAATTGATAATGACTCAAGTAAAAGTGAAAGTCACCCAGTAAAATAATACCTGAGTAAAAGTAAAAAAAATATTTGGTTTTAAATATACTTAAGTATCAAAAGTAAATGGAATTGCTAAAATATACTTAAGTATCTAAAGTGAAAGTATAAATAATTTCAAATTCCTTATATTAAGCAAACCAGATGGCTCAATTTCTATTTTTTTTTTAAATGTATTTACGGATAGCCAGGGGCACACTCAGACATAATTTACAAACAAAGCATTTATGATTAGTGAGTCTGCGAGATCAGAGGGAGTAGGATGACCAGGGATGTTCTCTTGATAAGTGTGTGAATTGGACAATTTTCCTGTCCAAATGTAACGAGTACTTTTGGGTGTCAGGGAAAAATGTATGGAGTAAAAAGTACATTAGGAATGTAGTGAAGTAAAAGTAAAAGTTGGTAAAAAAATTATTAGTAAAGTACAGGTAGCAAAGAAAATGACTTAATAAGTAGTACTTTAAAGTATTTTTTACTTAAGTTCTTTGCACAACTGCCTAGTATTAAACGAAGAGAACCTGAGTGAACAAATAACACAACAATTACATACTTGTTTAATTTATTTCATAAACAAAGTTATGCAAAACCCAATGCCCCTGTGTAAAAAAGTAATTGCCCCTTACACTGATTAACTGGTTGTGCCACCTTTAGCTGCAATGACTCTAATCAAATGCTTCCTGTAGTTGTTGTTCAGTCTCACATCACTCTTGAGGAATTTTGGCCCATTCTTCCATGCAGAACTGCTTTAACTCAGCAACATTTGTAGGTTTTTAAGCATGAAGTGCTTGTTTCAAGTCCTGTCACAACATCTCAGTTGGGATTAGGTCTGGACTTTGACTACACCATTCCAAAACTTCAAATTTGTTGCTTTTTAGCCATTTTCATGTAGAGACGATTGTCTGTTTTGGATCATTGTCTTGCTGAATGACCCAGCTGCGTTCAGCTTCAGCTCAAAGACGGATGGCCTGACATTCTCCTGTGAATTCTGTGATACAGAGCAGAATTCATGGTTCCTTCTGGGCCTGTCGATGACTAGGCCTGTCGTCGAGATCCTGAGGCAGCAAAGCATCCCCAAATCAACACATGAAAATGGCAACAAAAAAAATATGTTTTTGGAAGTTTTGGAATGGCCTAGTCAAAGTCCAGACCTAATACCTGTGATCTTGTGGCAGAACAGTTCATGCTTGAAAACCCACAAATTTCGCTGATTTAAAACAGTTCTGCATGGAAGAGTGGGCCAAAATTCCTCTAGAGCGACGTGATAGGCTGACCAACAACTACAGGAAGTGTTTGGTTGGCGTCATTGCAGCTAAAGGTGGCACAACCAGTTATTGAGTTTAAGGGGGAAATTACTTTTTCACACAGGGGCATTGGGTGTTGCATAACTTTTTGTTTGTGAAATAAATTAAATAAGTATGTAATTGTTGTTATTTGTTTACTCAGGTTCTCTTTATCTGATATTAGGTTTTGGTTGAAAATCTGATAACATTCAGTATCAAAAATAGAGAAAATTAGAAAGGGGGCAAATACTTTTTCACAGCACTGTATGTGTGTTGAGTTTTTTTAAGTTGGAAACTTGTTGGCTACCTGATTCAAACAAGCAAATTGAATATTTTATATACACCATAATTATGCACTGTCTGCTGACAGTCTGTTTGTGAGGAAGTCATGCCATGTTTTACACAGTTTTTCCCTCATTTTCTGCACGGAATCACCATATGTCAAAACAAGAATTGAGGTCAGTTGCTTATGATGCGGTTTGGAGACTGTACAGTAGCTGTCTGGCTCTAGAGACAA
Source organism: Salmo salar (assembly GCF_965601325.2). Lineage (NCBI taxonomy): Eukaryota > Metazoa > Chordata > Actinopteri > Salmoniformes > Salmonidae > Salmo > Salmo salar. Next base: position 17,026,966 of record NC_138319.1, on the reverse strand, counting down.
CATAACAGAGACAGGAAAATCCAATCGGCTTTCTGATGCCTGATGATGGACTGTTGAATTTAAAATAGCTTCATAAATTTGATTGATTGATTGATTATGGGAAAACAGGTATTAATACAAAATAAACTAGAGGAGCTGATCAATTTTTTTTGTTTTTATCCCCCCAAAATAGCACTCACAATATAAATGTGTTCTTAATGTATTAATCCAATTGATATTTCAGTGAGGATTTAATGAGCAATCCCCCCAAAAATGTATAGTCTGTAACTTTGTTCATATTCACGAATAAGATACATACCATATTACAATTTCTTTCTCTAGAGTGGTTTTCTATTTTGCAGCTGTCTGTGAACCCAGAGTTGAGTTCATCTTACTCATCCGGCAAGTTATTATTATTATGAAACATCTCAAATGTGTCTCAAGTATCTCTGAAGCACATCTTAGTGAGAGAGAAAGGATAGTATGATATATGTCTACATCTGTCCCTACCTGCTATAAATCGAATGATATTTTATTTTCTTTCTCTTACCTTTCTCTTAACCTTTTCACATTGATGCAAAAGTGTGATAAGCAGAAGACATACTGTATGCACACACACACACTCTCACAAGCGTGCGCACACTGCAACATCCTCCTGCTTAAGCCCTGAACCCCAGGGTTTGTCTCACGTCTGGCCATTTGTCATAATTACTGTGGAGCTGTCAGGCCTAATACCCTTACACAAGCTCTGGGCCTAGGGGAGAGATACAGCAGAGCAGAATACAATTGGAGATTTTATTGTCTGGTACACACCACAAAATATCCTGTCAGTTTTCCAGTGGGCGCATTCAATAAATAGTTATGGAATTGAAATAATGCTTGTTTGCTTCGTCGATGTGACAAAATAATTGCTATCATTTTTTCATTTGATACAGTATACACATTTGTTTTCTCAGTTCACTTGTCATTTTCTCTTTGAATGGTCTCTTGCATGTGTTAATTTATGAGTCCATATGCATACAGTATATGACACTGGGTCGCTCCACCAAGTGGGTGCGTTTTGAGTAGTGTCATTTGATACATAAAATGAAAAACATTTTGTTTCACCTCATTTTTACATTCTGCAATAAAGAGCACATGGTCAACTTAATAAAAAGCATGTTTTCCCATCTCAAGTGGTTAAATAAAAAAGTGATCATAGTAAGTACCAAGTAAAGTAACAGGGTTGACAATTTCATCTTAAATCAGCCATAAATCCCCTTGTGACAGGTCGAATGGAAGCTTGTTGTGTGCAACAGGGAGGGGCAATTGAATGCAAGTTTCTATGGATAACAGGGTTTATGTGTTATGCTAGACCCACTCAGTTTTTCACTACAAAACACCAGAAAGTTGCCAAAAAGAGTAGAACCAGCTCACCTGCTTTTACACTATGTTCAATGTTTCTTTAAAATATATTCTCTTAAAGGAATAGTTTCACCATATTAAAACGAGAGTTCTGTTCATGTAACAGCGTTTTACCTTAAAATGAATCACTAATCATATTAAATAAATAATAATAGCCAGAAATGACTTTGTCAAGGCAACATAATAAATAGGGTTTTACAATGAATGTTACAACTTGGAGAAATGTTAGGGTTAAGTGGGTTAAAATCTTCCTAGAAGTCACACAGGGTGCAAAAAGGGACAAGTCAAAATGCACTTTAGCAAGTCTTCTTTATTCATATTAAAAATCAGATTTATTGAATTTTCCATGGGGTTTATATTAAAGGGCACTTCATTTAATATAACAGGTTTTTAAAATTCTATATTTTCACAGAATTTCTACTTACAATATCCAAGGGATGCAAAAGGCGCTCATTTCGTGGAATGACCAAGCTGTATTATGACTTTGCAGAGTTGTAGAGTGAGATAAGAGAGACACTGCAGTTATCAGAAAGCCATACAGGGCCAGCTGTAAGGGTCAGACAGAGATTGGAGAATGGGGGCAACCCAACCCAATCCCACCCTACTGCACAGCACAGTTTACTAACTCACTGAGTATTTCGTTTGGGAGGGGGCTTAATGAGAAATAACTACTTGCACGCAACTTATGTTACGTTTCACTATATTGGATTACTCCAATATATTGGTATCAATCCGCGGCGGAGGGATACATCCGAGGTGAGGATTTACACATTTACTCCCGTGTACACCTGTGTCACGACTGGGGTCCACCCCTATATATAGACCCCATGGCTGCATGTTCTCTTTCATTTTCTCTGTGGACGTCCGTATGGTTTGAGGTACAAACTTTCTGAAGTTTGCTCGGTAAGCCAGTGGTAAGTGTAATATCTTGCGTGGAAGTATACTCACTGGCTGTTTGCAGCTGGCCACATGGCCAGCCCCTCCTCTTGCTGCTCCCTGCAACGTAGACGCGGGTTCTCTGCTAATTACCCTGCAGGGTTTTTTCTTGTTCTTTCCCCTGCAGAGTGTAAGAGTATTGTGGTGGGCTTTTCGCTATGTTGAGACATTAAGTTTGGAGTTCCTTAATGGAGTTTCTCCATCATATGGTGCTGTTTTTACTGCTTGGATAATAAACCGGCTAGGTAATATTGCAGTTGGCGTGAAACAAAAACAAATAAAACAAATCCATTACCTGGTTTCTGTTTTTTTTTGTCTGCCTGCTTTTCCCACACGGGTCTTCCCGAGGTACTGGGTAATTTATCCCTCACCGGGTTCCTGTTCCTCCAAGCGGGTCACGACATAAGCTCTCCCAGGGCATTGGACCCCTGCTCCGTGGTCTTGTTGGCTTGGCTGAGCTTATGGCTTCCCTTTGTGACAGGTGTGATGATGGCCTCCCCCCTGGGGATGTGCATACCTTGTGTATGCACTGCCTGGGTTTGAGCCACGCAGAGAGGGCGGTGGAGTGCCCTACTGGATGCCTGTTTTGTGTGGTGTTCTCAGAACGCATGGCGCGATTGGAGGCCAGGAGTCGGACCGCTGGGATGCCCTGCGTCAGGAGGTTGATAGCTTCGATGGTGACGACTGCTGTTCCCTGTTGGCCAGTGATAGGCTGTTCCTGAGGGACGATGCTGGCACTGTTCACCACCGTGAGCAGGGCTACCAGGCTGACAGGCCATCAGAAGCCACAGCAGGTCTTCATCGCCCTCAGTGGATCGAGAGGCTATGAGGAGCCTACTCACTCGGGTAGCCAATGCACTGCATATCGTGCTGAGGGGCGACAGCGGGGAGGGGCACAACTTGCGGTGGAGCAACAGCCTGTCAACTGTCACCGCCATAGGTACGTGCCTGGGGGACCCAGGTGCTCGGGGCGCCAGAAGAGAGGCGGGCCCTGGCAGGACCCCTGACACACCCTTCCCCGGCCTCGGCCGCTTCTCCCGGACTCAAAGGACAAAGTGGGAGGAGGGTGTGAAGTCCCCCTGGGTGTTGTCCACAATGCTGAAGGGGTACCGACTCCAATTCCAGTGCCGGCCCCCGTACTTCAGGGGCCTTCGTGTCACCACGGTGGCCGACCCCCTGAAGAAGAAAACCCTGCGGTTGGAGATCTCCTCACACCTGGACAAGGGTGCCATCTGCAGGATCGAGACATCAGAACGGCTAGGTGGGGTTCTACTTATTTTGTGGTCCTAAAAAGAGACGGAGGGTTTCGACCGATTCTGGACCTCTGCAACCTCAATGGGTAATTCAAGGTACTGAGGTTCCACATGCTGTCCCCAGCGTGAGTGTTGCAGGCCATGTCCAGGGACCAGTGGTTTGTGACGCTGGACCTGAGGGAGGCGTGCTTCCATGTTCCTGTTCACCCAGCTCATTGGCAGTACCTCCAATTTGCTTTTGAAGGGATGGCTTATGAATTCATGGTTCTTCCCTTTGGCCTCTCCTTGGCACCCCGCACTTTCACAAAGTTCATGGATGCAGGTCCTGGCACCTCTCACATACCGAGGATTGTTGATCCTCAATTACCTGGACGATTGGCTGATTTGTGCCCCAACCAGGACCCAGGTCCTGTCAGACAGAGACATGCTCCTGACCCATATCGGCGGGCTGGGCATTGCTGTAAATGACAAGAAGAGTCGTCTGATGCCCACCCAGAGGGTGGCCTTCATTGGCATGGAACTGGACTCAGTCCTCATCAGAGCACACCTGCCCACCAGAAGGGTTCAGGCGATCTTATCTTGCCTCAACTTTCGGCAGGGGCGGGTGGTATCCGCCCTGACGGCAGCCTCATTGCTAATTCCCCTGGGCCTGCTGCATTGCCGGCTTCTTCAACGGTGGTTTAACTTCCACCGGCTGCACCCGAAGCGCAACCTTTACCGCCAGCTGCAGGTGACCGCACAGTGCCTCAGGGCATTATTGAGGTGGCGCTGTCGCTCCTTTCTCTCAGGTGGGGTGGAGATGCTGAGGATGTGTCGCCGGGAGCTAGTCAGCACAGATGCCTCCTAGATCGGCTGGGGGTTGTGACCAAGGGCAGGTCGGCCAGCGGCTGTTGGCTACCTCCTTGGAGTGGCAGGCACATCAATACACTAGAGCTCTGAGCTGTACTGCTGGCCCTGCGGTCTTTCCTTCCACATCTGAAGTCCTGGTGACAATGGAAAACACCACAGTGGTGGCTTACATCAACCATCAGGGTGGACTGAGGTCCTACTGTCTCCATCTTATGGTATGGGAGCTCCTTCTCTGGGCTCAGGGACCTCTAGCGTCTCGACACGCAGCGCACATACCTGGCATCCTGAATGTGGCAGTGGATACGCTCTTGAGGGAGGGCCCGCCACCTTGGGACTGGAGCCTACATCCCCAGGTGGTGCAACACCTGTGGGACATGTTCGGGAGGGCGCAGGTGGACCTGTTTGCCTCCCTGTACGATGCACACTGCCCCCTGTGGTACTCCATGTCATAGCCACCAGGACCTCTGTGGCTTTCTTGGTAGCGATTACTTCCAAGAAGAGGGTCGGTGAGCTCCATGCTCTTTCGGTAAGTTCTGAGTGCTACCGGATGGACCCTGGTGGGAGGAGTATATCTCTCCGCCCCAAACCTTCATTCCCCCCAAAGGTTCTGTCAGACAGGCATGTGAACATCCCTTTTATCCTGTCTGCTTATGACCCCCCGGGAAGTGGCGGGGGAGTCTATGCCTCCCTCCGGCATGCTATGCCATGTGCGTGCACTGGCTGCCTATGTGGAGCGGACACGGTCAGTGAGAACAACAGAACAGCTCTTTGTCTGCTATGGTGTGTCCTGTGGGCTGGGCTATCAATGCAGAGGCTCTCTCACTGGATTGTGGACACAATTACGACAGCATACCGCCTGGCTGGCAGGCCAGTGCTGGGATTTGTGGTGGCACATTCAACATGAGGTGTGGCTGCATCCTGGGCTCTACTGAGAGGAGTGCCCCTCTCTGATATTTGTACTGGGGCCAGCTGGGCTTCCTCTTGCTCCTTTGCTAGGTACTATCGGGTAAATGTGGCACCTCCCTCTGTGGTTGGTTCAGCGGTCCTGGGCATCGTCTCCCCTTCCGGGGACTGTGCCAGGACCCCCCTTCCACATTGACGGCCCCTGCGTCTCGGTCCCGCGTTGGGACTTCGCCACTGGCTGGCCAGGTCCCTCTAGCACCGACTAAATCTGGTACGGGTATACCAATATATTGAAGTGATCCAATATAGAGAAACATAACGAAGGTTACGTATGTAACCACGGTTATGTGAGCTATATGGATCACTCCAATCCTCTATGGTGCTAGAGGCGCCTCATAAATGATGTAGGGAACATTTGTCACGGCCATGGGGTCTATATATAGGGGTGGACCACAGGTGTACCCAGGAGAAAACCTGTAAATCCTCACCTCGGATGTATCCCTCCGCCGCGGAGTGATATCAATATATTGGAGTGATCCATATAGCTCACATAACCGTGGTAATTTCTGAAACAGAATGACCTCAAAGTGACCATAGCATGCGTCTCTTTTTTTGAATTTTTATTATTTTTTACACATTTACCCTCCGGTGGAATTTCTCCTTTTAATGTATACACATCACACAGTAAGCAACCGGCTGGTGTGTGCAGTTAGTGTTATATATACGGTCACTAGAAAAAGTTAGGTCTGTGGGTGGAAGGTATAGTACATGTAAACGATTACATAAGAACATGTCTGTGAATTGTTTACAGAGTGGAATCTTAACACTGTGATACAATGTACAGAGGGACATTTTGCAGATCATGTGATGAGTGGCCATACACTTAGCGGCAGACACTGGTTACACAAATATAAAACTAAACTGTCTCTATGCGTCATAAAACTAAATACATGTATATTACCATGTTATAGACATCAATTGCGTCTATTTATTGGCTGTCAAATAGGAAGTCAACCCTTACCATGTTTGCTGCCAAAGCTAAAGTTTGACAACATTTTGGATGATGCAACCATTGTTCGAGCCTCAGGTGCATTTCTAACTCAATAAAGTTGAATTGCAATCAAAACTCAACCAATAAATGCAGTAACGCATTTTCTTCCTTGAAACTCTCCCTCTTCCTTCTTCTTCCCACGAGGCCCTGAGTTTTCCCTGACTATGTGATCTGGAACAGCTCAGGGCCCTATACCCATGACACATGACCGGTGACCGTGAGCTCTGAGTGAATTCAATGAACAGTTCAATATTGTCTGCACTCTTTTTCCTGTTTATAGTAACTGAGTACAATTTGAACTTGTACAGCAGGTCAAGGCATTTTCCAGATGTGCAGGCTGTCTCAAAGGAATGATGTTATCATCTATCACTTTATGCAGAATTTGTCACGTGAATGTATCGTATGTTCCAATATTTTGTACATCAGTTGGATGAAATTATTTGTAATTTTTTGTTTGTTAATATTATGTATTTGGAATACTTAATAGTACAATAAGCTCCCACATGAAACATTTTCAGTTTCACTCAAGGGTAGCCTTCCTTGTTCCTCATACGATCTATGTATAACGCAGGGCTGCTGAAGTCATGGTTGCCTGACCTTTTCACCTTCTGAACTTTTCACATTATGAGAAAGTAAAGGTCCTATCTGTCAGATGCTTTATTTAATCACATGCTTATGTTCCTGTGAAAAATATAAACCTACTTCCCCAAAAGTCTCCATAAGCAGACAGACAGCCAAACCACAAAAGAGTGTAAGAGACTGCATCTACATGTGCGTGTGAGATAGATATATATATATAGAGAGAGAGAGAGATAGAGAGAGTGAGAGAGCAATGTCATTTGCTTCTCACAAATAAAATCTTCTATTAATACGTCATTGTCAAATGTTATACAAGCCATATCATCCGAAGTTGAATTATGACTTGAGATATGCCACGATCCCACGATCCTAGTCCTTTGGTGGCGCCACACACATTGCGCAGCTGCACATGAGCTATGCACCTCACCTGGTATTCTCATATCTCACGCCCCAACCTGCATCCAGGCACTATAGAGAGACGTTCCAATCTCCAATCTGTAAAAATGATTATGAGTATGAGGGCTGTCATACACTAGTGTCTCTGATGAATGACCCCATAGTCCCTTGCACACCTCAAAAAACTGTTTGGCTTGTGTATAGGGCTATCAATGACTAGATCTCTTTGCATAGACTCTTGTTTACATTCAAACCAATTTCCTTGTACAAACATGGCGCCAAAGTGCAAAGGCCTATGTTCCCATAAGGTGCAAGGGATGTTTTGTGATACATACAGTACTTTGCTCTTTGTCTCTCACAGTACCCCTTGACTATTGCGTTACACAACACATTGCATAAAAGAGAGATTTTTTGCATTATTCCAAAGCATTTTAAGACGGCCATCTTGTAATTCTAAGTCTCTTTGTTATAAAGGTTATGTCTACAAGCTTAGAGCTTTTGGGGAATTTGATATTGTCCTGGTTTCACTGAATCTCTTATCCACATGATTATATGCTGTATGTGTATGAGGGAGCAGGGGCAGAGAGGATTTGAATAATCCTTCCACAAAGATTCATTTTCAAAAACGGGACCAACTACTGTTGTTCTTGCACAACAATCCCACTGGGCACACCACGTCATTTCAACGTGGATAATTTGGTAATATTTGGTTGAGAAGTTGATCATTGAGATTATAACCTATATTCACCCACTCTAAAAGACAGCCAAAAGTCAGTAGAATTTCTGATGTGGTATCACTATTCTTTTAACCATCTAAACCAAATTCCAATGGAAAAACAATGTCAGATATTTGGTTTAGTTGTCACCCAAATGTCTTACTGCACTTTCAACCATTTAAAAGCACAGCAAAATTCTAATGGGAATATCACTTCAGATATTTTGTTTATTTATACAGATGAATGTGTTATCACTGTGCTTCATTTTATAGCACAGTGTTTCCCAGCTCCGGTCCTTGAGTACCCCCAACAGTACATATTGTTGTTGGGGCCCCTGACAAGCACACCTGATTCAACTTGCCAACTAATCATCAAGCCTTTGACAAGCTGAATCAGGCATTGGGGGTACTTGAGGACCAGAGTCGGGAAACATTGTTATTGCAGAACCAAATTACCTGGATTGCAGTTGAGATTACATAAAAAACCTCTTAAGGATCGGTGCCTTTTTTTCAAATTCCGCCTAAAATGACATAGCTAAGGACCTGAAGCAAGGATATGCATATTCTTGATACTATTTGAAAGTAAACACTTTGAAGTTTGTGGAAATGTGAAATTAATGTAGGAGAATATAACACATTAGATCTGGTAAAAAATAATACAAACCAAAAAACATGCATTTTCGATTTTTTGTTTGTTGTTTCATCGTCTTTGAAATGCAAGAGAAAGGCCAGACAATGAAGTAGGATTCTAGGTGTAATTTAGATGTTGTCCACAAGATGGCAGCAGTGTGTGTGCAAGGTTTCAGACTGATCCACTGAAGAATTACATCATCACACAATATTTTATATCAAGTCTGCCAGGTGTCCTTCACCAGTTTTCCCAAATGTGCCAATTGATACATTTTCAATTACATAACTATAGAGAACATACAAAAATGCTATGGTAATAAAACATTTTACACACTCCCAGGAATGTCATACATGTTGGATCAGTACCTTCCCTAAAGAAAATACATTAACCTTCAAACATCTAGATGGCCAGGCGGGGTGGGTGTGGAGCCAGAGACAGCAGTGGGGTCAAACTGTAGAGGCCAGTTCCTACATTTGAATATAAAAATGGATTTTATCAAACAAAACTATGCTACATTTTTATCTCTGGTACCCTCAGGATGACAAATTAGAGCAAGATTACTGAATGCAAGTACATTATTTACTTTCAGAGGTGAATGTATCAAACCAGTTGCCGTCATAAGTGTTTTGTTGTTGTGCACTATCCTCAAACAATAGCAAGGTATTTTTTTGCTGTAATAGCTACTGCAAATTGGACAATAACTTAAGCTTTCTGCCCATATAAGACATGTCTATGTCCCGGGAAGTTGGCTGTTTACACCGTCATTCTAGTCACATTATCGCATATTGAGCAATATTTGTCCCGATTTCGGGGCACAGATCCAGTTAAAAATACATGGTGCAAGTGATTGATGCTGAGATTCTGCACAGATTACAACAATTGTACATTTCCACAGACCTGCGATGACCTATGCATGCTATTTTTAACATGCACGCTTTATGATTACATAAGAAGAAATGTATTGTTAGTCACATCAAAATGTAACCATGGATGTGATACTCATTTTAGGTTTCAATGTTACATTAGTTTGTAAGATGGCCAAAAGAGCCTAAAGTTAAGGCTTACTGTATTACAAAAGTAATATTGAATAGTTATTGTTGACAATGCAACCAAATATCAGTATTCAAAGGACATGTATCTACTGCTTTAAATTGTTCCATCTGAGCCATTGCCTTAATCCCATTCTTTAACTGTTATTTTTGGCTGAGTTGGAGATGTGAATACAATATATAATTTGTTATCTTGTCGACAAGTTAATAGGCTATTTATTGTATATCAAAAGTGATATTGAATTTTGCTTGGTTGTCAATGCAACCAAATATTGTAATGATGTGCGCTGAGAGTCGGGAAGCAAGTTCAGGGAGTGAGTGTTTTAAATAAAACGCAACATAATACAAAACAAGAAACACTCACAGACATGAAACAGAAACAATAACGCCTGGGGAAGGAACCAAAGGGAGTGACATATATAGGGAAGGTAATCAGGGAAGTGATGGAGCCCAGGTGAGTCTGATGACGCGCAGGTGCGCATAACGATGGTGACAGGTGTGCACCATAATGAGCCGCCTGGTGACCTAGAGACCGGAGAGGGAGCACACGTGACAGTACCCCCTCCCCGACGCGCGGCTACAGCCGCAGGACGCCAACCAAAATGACAATCCCTGGGATCAGGAGTGGACATCTCTGCAGAGGCGCGGGAAACCTGTCAATCCGGCTGAGATGCAGGAGCATGGCGACCTAGAGAGCGCATACCTGACGGTACCCCCTCCCAGGTACGTTCACCTCCAGCATCAGGACGCCACATCTAAGGATGGACCCAAAGAGCTTGACATATTTAGGGAAGGTAATCAGGGAAGTAATTGAGTCCAGGAGAGTGTGAGAGTCTGTGGCTCAGTTGGTAGAGCATGGTGTTTGCAGTGCTAGCATAGTGTGTGCAACGCCAGGGTTGTGGGTTCGATTCCCATGGGGGGGCCATTACAAAAAAATGCATGAAATGAAATGTATGAAATGTATGCATTCATTACTGTAAGTCGCTCTGGATAAGAGTGTCTGCTAAATGACTAAAATGTAAAAAAATGATGATGCGCAAGTGCGCATCAGGATGGTGACAGGTGTGCGCCATAATGAGCAGCCTGGTGACCTAGAGGCCGGAGAGGGAGCACATGTGACAAATATCAGTGCCTCTGGCTTACATTTTTGTCTACAAAAAAAATATTTCTATGTTGGATTCACATCTCCATCTCAACCAAAAAATGTAAGTTAAAGATAGGTTTGTCGAGGTTGAATTTGGTTATCACGATGACACAATCCTGCGGTTGAAATACCACCCTCAATTACTCTTTTTTTTTTATCCAATGTATTTTCCCATGTAGATTCAACGTCACAATATATTGATAAATAACATTGATTCAACCAGTTTGTGTCCAGTGGGGTGAACCAAGAGACCTTTATGTTCAAAAAGTGTGTGCCTGTGTGAATTTCTGTGTTTGCATGTGAATGCTGTTACATGTCATGTCATGTGTCTTTACGTGAATGTGTTAGGGAGATATGGGTTGTTTTATGTGTGTGCGTGCAAGCTGATGTGTGTATCTGCAGTTATGCATGCAGTAGACACTGATACAATCAACAACTGAAATGAAATTAGGATCTTCTGGTTAGATGCCTGTTCAAAACAGATACCAGCACTGTTGCACACACCCTTACACCACATCCACAAGTGAAACTACTAAAACCTGTTCAGGGCAAACCACTAAATATTTTCAAAGTGAAAATAAATGGGGATATTCAATCACTTATATACATGCTCCAATAAAATAATTGATTTTTGCTAAACAAGAGCTCTTTGTTGTGTAACAATATCCACATCCTTGATGGCAGAGATAATTAAATATTAGTCAGTAAGAATAATACATTTGATCATCGGCTTGTCTGATGAAATGGACGCTTCAGTGCCAAGTATAACACAATGCCAAGTGCAGTACATATTTTATCACCCAATCAGTTATGATGATATAATGGTCCTTCAAATAAAGCGGCTTGACTGGACCGTGGGTTCAATGTAATCAAACCAGCATTGCATAATAAATGCATTGGCGTCCCACCAAGAAAAAGCTTGAAATCACTTACATTACTATGCTTACTGATTGAAACCAATTGAATGAAACTAATGGGATTATTTATTTGACCATGCATTCTCTTAATCTGTAATATTTCTTTCCCTTAATACAAGTTTGATGGAATGGAGCCCTATGTCTCTATTCACTTACGTCAAGCATACAAATACAGTATGCGGCCTGTTGGGTGTCAGCTGAGAGGTTGCAGGGCAAGCAGTTGCCAACACGTGGTAACCTGAGAGAATTGACCCCCTGCCGCTCCTCGGGAAACTTTATTCTCCCTGGGTAATGCTAGCCCCTCTCCCAAGCATACCACAGGAAAGTAGGGGCATGGAGGTGAACCATAGACAGGAGAGCTAGTGGGCCGTGAACTGAGGGGTTGGCTGAATGAGCAGCAATAGAGGAGAGGAGGAGAGAATTCATGGGGAAAGTGGTGCCAGGGTTGTAGGTGGAGGGAGGAATGATGGGACAGAGAGAAAGAGAGAGGCTGACTGAAAAATGTTCAATTCAATGTTAATTGTTAAGGTAACATACACTCAGTGTACAAAAGATTAGGAACACCTTCCTAATATTGAGTTGTACCCCATTTTGTCATCAGAACAGCCTCAATTCGTCGGGGCATGGACTCTACAAGGTGTCGAAAGTGTTCCCCGGGGATGCACACATATACAATCCATGTCTCAATTGTCTCAAAGCTTACAAATCCTACACTGATTGAAGTGGATTTAACAAGTGACATCAATAAGGGATCACCTCGACCACCTGGCCGGTCTATGTCATGGAAGGAGTCCTACAACCAGCACTGTAGCTGTAATGAATGAGTAGGAAAGTGTATCAATAGGCTTGCATTCTTGTTATTAGAAGCTTGGGTCTTTTTTAATATCGAGGAATATTTCACTTTTTCTGGTCATAGGAGTAACAACATGAATTTGTGCATGAGGCAGAAATAATGCTGTGCGACTCAAGTTTTGCCATCAGCTGGAAGACGGTGTCCCTTTTTGGTCAGTGTCGGTGGAGGAAAGCGAAAGCAGAGGGACGTTGAGAGGCAGACCCTCAGTCTGCTGCTCTTTCCTTCCACTGAGACTGACCATCAGATGCAGGCTATTTAAGCCCAGTAAAATAAAATACAAATTATATGTAAGTGTATGCTCAATCAGTTGTGCCTCACAAATAATACAACAACGGATCTATTACCGGTGTGATCACATAGCCTACATAGCCTACATCAAATGTTGAAATGTACATTTTTTGAATGGTCTGAGAAGAACAACAATGCATTATCAGGGCAATTTAAGCAAAGCCAATATAATGTTTTGGGCCTATAGCCTACTGCACAAACCTCATTACTACGGTACTGTTTTTAATACATTACCGTTGCATAGGCTTATGTTTTTTAACTCATGTTAAAAAAAGATATAACAGTAGATCTCGGCTTGCATTTTGATTCAGAAGGTGATTTCGACTCAAATAAGGTTTGTGTCCACTGCTCCAGTGTGAAAACCTCCCTAGTGAAATGGTGTGGCCTTATCAGTATGGCTAGGAGAGGTCATGTTCTATGTAGGTGACCTAGTTAGGATTAGAATAGTGTGGAAAACCAAGGGCCTCCAAGGTGACACACCCTCCCTATCACCTCCCCTCCTGTATGTGTCATCAGAGGCTCGAAAGAAAATACTAATGTACCTCACTAGGCGATAACGACTTCAGTCCAAATATTCCACTAAAAACAGAACATGGTGTGGCTATAGAAAAACTGAACCAGTAAACACACAATTAGTTAATCAAAAGGATGAAATATTTCCAATATATACTTTAGAGATGTTGGTCATTGTGTACAATAAGTGTAAAGTTTTAAAGCAGTTAGTATGTTACTTTACTCTTCATTACCCATAATCTACTTGTTTTGAAAGAGTTTATAGTCATTTGAATTATTCTATGATCCCATGCATGTTAAAACTGTGGATATTTTATGAATGTCACAGTATTAGTAGTATAACTATATAGAAGTCATATTTATTCTTAACTTGCTTTTCTGATCACACCCCAATACACATGGTTCTTTTTTTAAACTTTACTTTATATCATTCTATACACATAATATTTGATACTCCCATTTAGCTTTAGCAGTTATGGTGAGGCTATATAGCCTACCGCTGTTTACTAGTGAATAGCTTAGTGCTGAAGCCCTCACAGCTGAGCATTGGACACATGGTTGGGAAAATATTAATTCAATCTGAGTTCAATCTGCTTCCCAGCACACAGTTTAATGAACAACAAACAAATATTCCCCAAGGTCAATCTTCTCATTTAATATATACAAGTTCAAATCTACTCAACAAATATTTGAATGTTTCTGTTCATTATTTAACATAGAGGATATCTTCTTGTCTAATACAACATTCCCATGGATTATCATGTAATAACATTGCTGTTGATTTTTGAGGCAAATATCCTGTTTGAGTGACCCACAAGTGCCTTGGTTGTAGACTTTGATGTAGATCAGATGAGAAATAGAGGTAAAAGTGTAGAAATACTGGGAAATGTGAATGTTAAATAATGATCATTATAAGAATTGTAGCACTATTTGAAAGTCCTCTTATAAACTGCTTTTAAACATGAACACATTCATATCGTTGGATAAGTTACAGTATATATGACCCAAAATATCACCTGACACCCTCATTATGTCATGAGTCCCCAGCCTGCATCCATGTATTATAAACAGAAGACACAATCCAAATTCCAATCTGTATGAAGGACTATGAGGGCTGTCATGTCCATTGTATACACTTGCTTGGTATTTTATCACTTGATCACTGGAGTCCAGTGGCGACCACTGCTGTTTAAGATGAGGGAGGACAATTTTTCTTTTTTGTATAAGCATGGCCTTATTTCTTTTACAGCATATTAGATGACTGTCATTCATATTCATTCACGCAGCTCAATGTAACATCGATAGGTTTAGGCTACTACACGATACAAACATTTTCCCTATACCCATCATGAGGTTGCTACAAACTAGCTGTCACGTCCTGGCCAGTATAAGGATTAATTGTTATTGTAGTTTGGTCAGGACGTGGCAGAGGGTATTTGGTTTATGTGGTTCAGGGTGGTGTTTTTTCGAAAAAGGGAATTTGATTTATGTATTCCGGGGTTTTTGGGCACTGTTCCTTGTTTATGTAATTCTATGTTTAGTCTAGGTAATCTGTTTCTATGTTGAGTTAATTGGGGTGGACTTCCAATTGAAGGCAGCTGTGTGGTGTTGCCTTTGATTGGAAGTCCTATATTAGTTGGGTATGTTTGTCTGTGTATTTATGGGAGATTGTTTCTTGTTTTGCCGAGTGAGCCTTTCAAGACTGTTTCGTTGTTTGTAAGTTCGTTTCGTTTTTGTTGTTTTGGTGTTCACTTAATTTGTAAATAAATACACAAGATGAGCATCAACATTCCTGCTGCGTTTTGGTCCTCCTTAACCAACGACGACCGTGACAGAATCTCCCACCAACTAAGGACCAAGCAGCAGAGGAAAAGGGATTTCGAGTTGGACTGGCGGGAGAGATGGACCTGAGAGGAAGTTCTGGACCTTGGCACCAGGCTGGGGAGTACCGTCGCCCACGGGAGGAAATTGAGGCAGCCAAGGCAAAGAGGCGGAGGTACGAGGCCTTGGACGCGCTGAGGGAGAAGCACGAGAGGCACCCCCAAGATTTCTTTTGGGGGGGGCACACGGGTAGTTTGACTAGGCCTAGGAAGAGCCGGAAGCCAGCTACCCGTGGTTATATGGAGGAGCGTATGAGGTGGAGAGCGCCATGTTTCGCTGAGGAGCGCACTATCTCACCCATACGCACGCACAGTCCGGTGCACGTTATTCCAGCCCCTCGCAGGTGCCGTGCTAGAGCGGGCATCCAGCCTGGTAGGAGGATGCCTGCGCAGCGCATCTGGTCGCCGGTACGCCTCCGAGGACCAGGCTACCCAACTCCCGCTCTACGCACGGCTACCATCAGGCCCCTGCACAGCCCAGTCCGCCCTGTACAAGCACCCCGCTCGTACAGGGCTACTAGTTCCATCCAGCCAGGACGGGTTGTGCAGGAGGTAAGATCAAGACCGCCTGTGCGCCTCCATAGCCCTGGGTTTCCAGCTCCTGTCTCTCGTGCGGACCCGGAAGTGCGTCAGCCCAGTCCAACTCGTCCTGTTCCCGCTCCCCGCACTAGCCTGGAGGTGCGTGTTCCCAGTCTGGTACGTCCAGTACCAGCACCACGCACCAGGCTTCAAGTGCGTCATCTCAGTCAAGAGTCGCCAGAACTGCCCGTCAGTCAAGAGTCGCCAGAACTGCCCGTCAGTCAAGAGTCGCCAGAACTGCCCGTCAGTCAAGAGTCGCCAGAACTGCCCGTCAGTCAAGAGTCGCCAGAACTGCCCGTCAGTCAAGAGTCGCCAGAACTGCCGGTCAGTCAAGAGTCGCCCGAACTGCCCGTCAGTCAAGAGTCGCCGGAGCCGCCCGTCAGTGAGGAATCGCCAGAGCCGCCCGTCAGTGAAGAGTCGCCAGAGCCACCCACTAGTCAGGAGCTGCCAGAGTGGCCAGACTGCCCGGAGATGCCAGAGTGGCCAGACTGCCCGGAGATGCCAGAGTGGCCAGACTGCCCGGCGATGCCAGACTGCCCGGCGATGCCAGACTGCCCGGCGATGCCAGAGTGGCCCGACTGTCTTCCGGGTCTGCCAGAGTGGCCCGACTGTCTTCCGGGTCTGCCAGAGTGGCCCGACTGTCTTCCGGGTCTGCCAGAGTGGCCCGACTGTCTTCCGGGCCAGCCCGAGTGGCCCGACTGTCTTCCGGGCCAGCCCGAGTGGCCCGTCTACCCGGAGCTGCCTGAACCAGAGCCACCTCCAGATATAGGTGGGTTGGGGAGGGGGGGTGTAGCACAGTGCCGTCGTTGACGGCAGCCACCCTCCCTTCCCTCCCTTTAGTTAGGGTGATTTTTTGTTGTTGTTTGGGGTTTTTGTTATTGTTGAGGTGCTTCCGGGGTTAGCACCTTTAGGGGGGGTGGGGGTACTGTCACGTCCTGGCCAGTATAAGGATTGATTGTTATTGTAGTTTGGTCAGGACGTGGCAGAGGGTATTTGGTTTATGTGGTTCGGGGTGGTGTTTTTTCGAAAAAGGGCATTTGATTTATGTATTCCGGGGTTTTTGGGCACTGTTCCTTGTTTATGTAATTCTATGTTTAGTCTAGGTTGAGTTAATTGGGGTGGACTTCCAATTGAAGGCAGCTGTGTGGTGTTGCCTTTGATTGGAAGTCCTATATTAGTTGGGTATGTTTGTCTGTGTATTTGTGGGAGATTGTTTCTTGTTTTGCCGAGTGAGCCTTTCAAGACTGTTTCGTTGTTCGTAAGTTCGTTTTGTTGTTTTGGTGTTCACTTAATTTGTAAATAAATACACAAGATGAGCATCAACATTCCTGCTGCGTTTTGGTCCTCCTTAACCAACGACGACCGTGACACTAGCCTACAAATGAAAGTTTATAAAGTAGATGGACAGGTCGAGAAATTAGAGTAATCAAGGTGAAAGGCGGTGACACATTCAATACATCCTTCCACACTCTTGCCTGCATCTAGCTGATCTAGGTTGTAGTCATTAGTCCAACAGTTGCAAATAAGAGTTTGCATTGAACAAATTCAGGTATGTTTATCCCCGTTTCCTCCCGTTTGCTTCGGTTGAATAAACATTTTTCAACAGCATTGGCAGAATGAATACACCCCTGATCACACGCAAACACAGAACTCAGCCACATATAAACTGCATGATCATTTTGCTTGTTGTGTATATATAGTTTCTTCTCGCATCTACACTCTCTCCTCCTCTCACCTTTTCCCTACACTTGTGGAATTCAGGGCACAATATAACAACTGTCTGTGACCTGGCAAAAAACCTTTCCAAGCCAAACTTACATAACATAACCACTAACAGCTACACATAGCCTACATTGTTTTCACTATATTAACATCATAGTCAACATAGTAGAACTATAGCCAACTAGCTAACATAGCATCCCTTTCTGTTTTAACTGGGTGTCTGAGAAGGCTAAACTAGCTAGATGCATACTACGAAGAAATGAATTTGTTCAAAACTGTTCAGCTATTGTCTTTCGGTCTCTTAGAGTCAACTATTCACCACATTTTATGCACTGCAGTGCTAGCTAGCTGTAGCTTATGCTTTCAGTACTAGATTCATTCTCTGATCCTTTGATTGGGTGGACAACATGTCAGTTTCATGCTGCAAGGGCTCTGATAGGTTGGAGGATGTCCTCTGGAAGTTGTCAGAATTACTGTGTAAGTCTATGGAAGGGGTGAGAACCATGAGCCTCCTTGGTTTTGTATGGAAGCCAATGTACCCAGAGGAGGACAGATGGTAGCTGTTTGAATTTTTCTTTTTATGAAATTCACTGAGGAAGATGGTCCTCCCCTTTCTCCTCTGAGGAGCCTCCACTACTGGAGTCTATGATGTATGTTCATATAGTACAGTTGGTTCTCAGTTCAAATATCCTGATATTGGTATTAGGGCTAAGGGTTTATTCCTCTCACATACACGTTTACCCTTACAAAATCTGGCACCGACAGAGATAGAGATTGTCGCCTCACTTCGAGTCCTTAGGAAACTATGCAGTATTTAAATTTTTTATATATTATTTCTTACATTGTTAGTCCAGAAAATCTTAAGTGTTATTACATACATCAGGGAAGAACTATTGGGTATAAGAGCGACGTCAATTTACCAACATTACGACCAGGAATACGACTTTCCCGAAGCGGATCCTTTGTTCGGACCACCACCCAGGACATTGGATCTAATCCCAGAGTGTCACGTCCTGACCATAGTAAAATGTGATTTTCTATGGTAGAGTAGGTCAGGGCGTGACAGGGGGTGTTTTGTGTTTTTCTATGTTTTCTATTTCTATGTTAAAGTTCTAGTTTTTCTATTTCTATGTTGTTGTTTTTTGGGTTGATCTCCAATTGGAGGCAGCTGGTCCTCGTTACCTCTGATTGGAGATCATATTTAAGTATGGGCTTTTCTTCCTGGGTTTTGTGGGTGATTATATCTTTTGAGTAGTGTTTGTTTCTCTCTGCGTCACGGTTTGTTGTTTTGTAAATTCAGTTATTTATGTTTTGCAAAGTTTCACGGATTTAATAAAATGTGGAACTACAACCATGCTGCACTTTGGTCCCATCCTTTCGACAGCTGTGACACAGAGGCCAACCCAAAACATCGTCACCGCAGGAGAGGTAGACGGATGATCCAGTGATGATCCATGGCCCGGAGCCTGTAGGGATGTTCCATGGCACGAAGCCTCCAGAGGTAATCCATGGCCCGGAGCCTGTAGGGATAATCCATGGCAAGAAGCCTGTAGGGATTATCCATGGTCTGGAGCCTGTAGGGATAATCCATGGCAAGAAGCCTGTAGGGATGATCCATGGCATGAAGCCTCCAGTGATGATCCATGGCGCGGAACCTGTATTGATGATCCATGGCATGGAGCTTGCAGCAAACCTCCAGCAACGGCCTGCAGCCCAGAGCCTCCAGCGGCGGCCTGCAGCCCAGAGCCTCCAGCAATGATCTACAGTCCGGTTCTTTCGATGACGATCCACGGTCAGGTGGTAATAAAGCAGAAGGATCAGCGGGTGGAGCGGGGAGTACGCCCCGAACCAGAGCCGCCTCCTCTGCTGGAGGTTAAGGTTATGTGGACTGCATTTGAGCCGCCATAGACAATTGTCACCCTCCCTACCCTCCCTTTTGTTTTGTGGTTTCTTTTGTTTTAGGTGCATTCGGAGTCTGCACCTTTGGGGGGGGTACTGTCACGTCCTGACCATAGTAAGATGTGATTTTCTATGGTAGAGTAGGTCAGGGCGTGCCAGGGGGTGTTTTCTATGTTTTCAATTTCTATGTTAAAGTTCTAGTTTTTCTATTTCTATGTTGTTTTTTTTGGGGTTGATCTCCAATTGGAGGCAGCTGGTCCTCGTTACCTCTGATTGGAGATCATATTTAAGTAGGGGTTTTTCTTCCTGGGTTTTGTGGGTGATTATATCTTTTGAGTAGTGTTTGTTTCTCTCTGCGTCACGGTTTGTTGTTTTGTAAATTCAGTTATTTATGTTTTGCAAAGTTTCACGGATTTAATAAAATGTGGAACTACAACCATGCTGCACTTTGGTCCCATCCTTTCGACAGCTGTGACACAGAGGCCAACCCAAAACATCGTCGCCGCAGGAGAGGTAGACGGAGCGGCCTCCTGGTCAGACTTCGAAGGCGTACACACCACCCACCGCTTCCGAGTATATTACTCTCCAATGTTCAGTCTCTAGACAACAAGGTGGACGAAATTAGGGTAAGGGTAGCCTTCCAGAGAGACATCAGAGATTGTAGCATTCTCTGTTTGACGGAAACATGGTTCTCTCAGGATATGTTGTCAGAGTCAGTACAGCCACTGGGTGTCTTCAGGGGTCGCGCCGACAGAAACAGACGTCTTGCTTCACTACAAAATAAACACATTCTTTGCCTGTTTTGAGGATAATACAGATCCATGACGCGGCCTGCTACCAAGGAATGCCGCTCCCCCCTCTCCTTCTCCATGGCCGGCGTGAGTGAGACATTTAAACGTGTTAACCCTCGCAAGGCTGTTGGGCCAGACAACATCCCTAGCCTCAGAGCATGCGCAGACCAGCTGCCTGGTGTGTTTACAGACATATTCAATCGCTCCATATCCCAGTCTGCTGTCCCCACATGCTTCAACATGGCCACCATTGTTCCTGTACCCAAGAAGGTAAAGATAACTGAACTAAATGACTATCGTCCCGTAGCACTCACTTCTGTTTTCACGAAGTGCTTTGAGAGACTAGTCAAGGATCATATCAGCTCCACCTTACCTACCACCCTAGACCCACTTCAATTTGCTTACAACCTCAACAGGTCCACAGACGATGCAATCGCCATCACACTGCACAGTGCCCTATCCCATCTGGACAAGAGGAATACCTATGTAAGAATGTTGTTCATTGACTACAGCTCAGCATTCAACAATAGTACTCTCCAAGCTCATCATTAAGCTTGAGGCCCTGGGTCTCAACAACGCCCTGTAAAATTGGGTCCTGAACTTTCTGATGGGCCGCCCCCAGGTGGTGAAGGTAGGAAACAACATCTCCACTTCGCTGATCCTCAACACTGGGACCCCACAAGGGTGTGTGCTCAGCCCCCTCCTGTACTGCCTCTTCACCCATGACTGCATGGCCATGCACGCCTCCAACTCAATCATCAAGTTTGCAGATGACACAACAGTAGTGGGCTTGATTACCAACAACAACGAGACAGCCTACAGGGAGGAGGTGAGGGCACTCGGAGTGTGGTGTCAGGAAAGCAACCTCTCACTCAACGTCAACAAAACAAAACAAAAGGAGATGATCATGGACTTCAGGAAACAGCAGAGGGAGCACCTCCCTATCCACATCGACAGGATAGTAATTGAAAAGGTGGAAAGTTTTAAGTTCCTCGGCGTACACATCACGGACAAACTGAAATGGTCCACCAGCAACAGCGCCTCTTCAACCTCAGGAGGCTGAAGAAATTTGGCTTGCCACATAAAAGCCTCACAAACTTTTACAGATGCATAACTGAGAGCATCTTAGAAGCACAAGCATTTCGCTACACTCTGCTAAACATGTATATGTGACAATTCTTTATTTATTTGATCTGATGGGAAAAAAATCACATGATTTCACGTGAAATTTCACATGAAATCATGTGAAATGTGAAAACGTGTTTTTGGAACAAATGTCACATGTGAAATAAAAAATGCGTTGTTCTGATACACACAGTACTTTCAATTTACATATTTGACACACTTTGATTACATTGTGTATGTTTATTTATACAGTAATTATCTCACGTGTCCTCACCTGGGATTTGACCTCACAACCACTTGGTTCATGGCATATGTTGCAGAACAGCGATTACAAAAATGGATCTTAAAGGGGTTAGCCATCAATGATAGAGTTGACAAGCCACTGACGGAGTTGACAACAGATACTTAAAACATACATATTTTTGTCTGTAAAATAAATATTCAATACAAACCTTTGTAAAATATGGAAAATGATTAATCTCCCAAAAAAACATAACCATTCTATCAGATCTTTCAACACTGTGACAGAGTTGACATTAGACAAAAACTTGACGGAGTTAATGTTTTACAAAAATATACTTTTTCTTCTTCATTCAAGTGGTATACACAGTAGCAATTTAGTATTCAGGCAGATGAACTTGACAGTTTATGGTTGGGAACATGGAGATTCCAATATTGTTTGTTTAAATCAAAAGTAGTGAACTTTACAGACCATGAGTGGTGTTGTAGCACTACATGTAATGAGGAGATGAATAAGGGGTTGTTATGGTACAGCTGACCCTGCTCATTCCTGACTAATTTAGGATTTTAGACAAATAGTTGATCAAATCTCCAGACACAAATCTCTTTTAGGAATCAACGTTTTCAGATAAATATTCTTTAAAGTCACAGAGGGCTATTGCAAGAAACAACATACGATCATTTTTCAGTTAATATCCATTATTTGCTCCGGACAATGGCATTTCCAGGCATAAAGCTGACATGGAAATAAATAATGTTGAAAGTATTTAGAAAATTCCCCCAAAATCTTTTCACTTATGAAATTGTTATCTTTAAGCTCAAATAATGCAACAATATCCTTTTTTTTCAGCTATATAAAATATAGTTTCCCTGCTGGACAAGGATTGTCCCGACTTTGAAAAATCCCTGCTTGTAGGCCCACAGTTCCATGCTGTTGGAGCTCATAGTTCACAAAATGTACTCATGCTTCTCTGAAGGGTCTCTACATTCTCAGCAAACTGCTATCAGATTCGTATTGCTTGTCCACCGCTCAATTCCATCTGAGTCACATTTCCCACATTAACCCTGAGCAGCTTGCTACAGTATGTAGCTCTATATTCATATCTCTGATTGAGTACAGATTCACAACTGTTGGATGGTGCTTATAAGCTTCTATTTGATAGTTCTTTTCCTGTGAGACCAGCAGCATATCTCACAAACTCATACTGTAAGCATAAAAGCCCATTAAAAAAAATAGTTTCAGGAGTCAGTACTCTCACATATGACTTTCTCAGCTATATTGTTTGGTGTGTTTAACCTCTGTGGGATGTTGTGTCCTTTGAGACTCTAAAACAAATAGGTGTAAGGTAAAAACATGAAACCTATCTCCAGGAAAATATTATGCACTCATTCTGGCCAAATCTGACGTTTGACATCAACATCCACGGTAACTCCCACTCGGCCTACTCTCATATTGTCAGTACTTGTCAATAATGTGTCGTCAATATTAACATATTTCTCCACCAATTGACAGAATTGACACATATTTCCTAGAAACTAGCTATAGTCAATGACGTGAAGGAAGTAGCCAATGGGAGTTTCGGGTGAACCCGTTTTGTAGTGCAATGTGGTTGGGATTGAGTGCTACTCTGTGCTAGGCTGGTCTGCCTCCCCAATGCCTGGGGAGATGGATGTCCCAGTTTCCCTGTCCTTGACTCAGGATTGGGTGTCGCTCTGGTTGTTAGTCATAGCGAAGTGCACTGTCAGATTTATTTACCATCCACCATCCACCAAGCACTGCAGTGGAGCCATTTAAACCCCGGTCTCTGTGTGACTGCGTGCATTTGTGATAATGCAAGTGTGAATGAGAGAAAATTGTGTTAGGCTGTGTGTGAGTGTGTGTGTAAACTGCCTGTTAAATATGTGACGCCTGCCTTGCTACAGTGGTTCTTTATTTAAACGTTTTGAGCTTATGCCGCGACCATTTGTGGTAGATGAGATGGTGGCAGCTTCTGGTAAATTGCGTCATTCTTGCAACACTGGTTGACACTTAAATAACATGCCATAGAATTCTGCGGCACACCGCAAGCTGTGCTGCAGTACGCTGCAATTTTCAAAGGAAGAACCACTGTAGATTACCATAACAGGCAGCACTGAGAAAAGGTTGGAGGAATTAAGAGTGACTTACTGATAGTGCTGTGTCTCATATGGTTGTTGTATGCTGACCATAAATATTAGACTCCATGCATTCACTCTGTCTATATGTAAAGTTCTATTAAATCAATCTCTCTTTCGTTCTTTATTTGTCACTCTGGTCTCACTTGTAATGCGTTTGAGCCCCATGCTTGTGTATAATATGTACACCAAACACAAACATATTAGGTCACAGAGGGTTTATGACCTAGAGAAGCACTAGACTGATTGAGAGAGTAATGAGCAATCTTCTGTACTGTACTGTTCTCATAGTGTCATATGATGGAGACAAAGAAAGACAAATAAGCATGGTTTCAGCTGCACTAGCTACATTGGTACCCAGCAGGATTTTCCTCTTGTCCAGCTGTCATAACACCAGGAGAGATAACGAGACACAGTACAGAGCCCCCCCCCCTTACAGAAAAACCTCATTATCTCACATGGAAAATCACCAAATTTCACATGTGAAATCCTGTGAAAATGTGTTTTTGAAAAACTTCACGTGACATTTCTAGTCACCTTTAGTCCACATAGACCTGGTGTTTCAGCGGGAAGGAAATTCAGTTACCTAACAACAAAAGGTTGTGAGTTCAAATCCAAGTGAGATTAAATCCCAAATGATCCAGGGGACTGACATAATGTTAAAAAAAAAACTGATGGGGGGGGGGATGTCCCTGGAACTAATGGGGAACTAGATAAAACCTGCAGGCGACTATGACTGTTTAAATTCAAGTAATGTCAACTATGCATTTAAAGTAAAATATTCTGACTGACATTTGACACCTTGGTTTTCACATGTGCTCAAATGTTGTCACGTGTAGTTTCCTGGTATCACATGTTGACATTTTGAATCCCCATGTTGTCACACTTATTTCACAAGATAACGTTTTCAAATTATCACATTAACTCCAAATAAAATCACGTCATAAGGAAAGTACAGTCAGAGATGGGCAGTATTTCTGTGACGTTTAGATTTTAGTCATTTAGCAGACACTCTTATCCAGAGCAACTTACAGTAGTGAATGCATACATTTCATTTCATGCATTTTTTGTATTTTTTTTTTTGTACTGGCCCCCCATGGGAATTGAACCCACAACCCTGGTGTTGCACACACCATGCTCTACCAACTGAGCCACAGGGAAGCCGTATATGTATTTGAAATACGTATTTTAATTACATCTGAGTATTTTGTATGTTGTATTACACTGGGCTGAACTACTCTCCAATGTATTTTGTAACAAGATACCTTCGAAATACAAAATACTTTTTTATACCATTTCTTTATAGTGGTTAACCATTTTGTAGCCCTCTTTCACCCTACATTGGTATCACAAGTTGTTCATTTTCACATATACATTTCCATTTTGTTAATTTAGCAGACGCTCTTATCCAGAGTGACAGAGCATTCAACTAAGGTAGATAAACAACAACATATCACAGTCATAGCAAGTAAAAGTTTATGTAACCATTACTGAGAATGCTGTTGCTGTTTGCCCACCTACTTGCAAATGTGTTTTGTATATTAAAATACTAAATATATGTATTTTCATTAAAGGTCTTGAACAGTCATTCTGATTCCCATGTAAAATAACCTTTTGAGTGACTAAAATATCACCCATAAAAAAAAGTAGGGTAGAAATGGTCAAAATTTGAGAAAAGTACTTTTTCGCCAATGGCTAACTACCAAGAAGTTTGAAAAGAGGCTGAGTCGGCTTGGGAGCTTATATTTATGAGCTCCCCCTGACTGACAGCTCTTTGAAATGCCTAAGTCAAGAAACTTGGATGCAGTGAGCAGTGTTGCTGTAAAATCATCTCAAGCTAATTTGGTGATACACAAAGCAACTCAAACATTGAAATTGCATTAATGATGTATCTTTACCATAGATGAAAAGTGTAAACTTTTAATTATATTTGCTGACACCCGACAGTCAAATTTTGGCACCAGTAGAGTAGCTATAGTATATAGCTATTTATAAACTGGGTGGTTTGAGCCCTGAATTCTGATTGGCTGAAAGCCATGGTACATCAGACCGTATAACACGGGTATGACAAAACATGTATACTTAGTGCCTTAATTATGTTAGTAACCAGTTTATAATAGCAATAAGGCTCCTCAGGAGTTTGTGATATATGGCCAATTTACCATGGCTAAGGGCTCTGTCTAGGCAGTCTGCATTGCATCGTGCCTAAGAACAGCCTTTGCGGTGGTATATTGGCCATATACAAACCCCCTCTGGCCTTATTGCTTAAATAAGCCACACTCCTCTGCAAACACAACTTCTCCGATGTTGGTTACAAGGTGGTACTTATTTAAATTAGGTAAGAGAATAACATGTTACCATTGGTGTATTAAAATTAGAGTTAATTTTAATAATCCCACCTCCTGAATCCAAGCGTTTGACATGGGGAGGGGACCAGTAACTTTATGGTCAAACTTTATCAATGTAGAACCAACAGTAATTTTTCATACTACTTTGATCTGGTTTCATCCAAATATCAACATATTTAATGAAAAACAATATATCTGCAATATTAAAGCTGATCTACCCCCTTAAAAAAGGTTTTAAAAAATAAAATTGTAATTGTAAGAATGTTTCATAAAAAACATGATTTTGACTTTTCATGACCTTTAAATACAATACTTTGTAAAAGTGTATTTATTATATTTTATTTTGATACATTGATCTTTATGGTATTTTGTAGTTGTATTTCGTAATTGTAATGTGTGATTTATGCACATCCCTGAGTACAGAGATGGGCTGTATTTCTGTTACATTTATTTGAAATATGTATTTCAATTACTTCTGAGTATTTTGACATTTGAATTACACTGGGCTGAACTAACACTCCAATGTATTTTGTAACAAGATACTTTTGAGAGCTGCAATTTGTATTTTCAAAATACAAAATACTTTTCTATACCGGTTCACATTTTGTGGCTCCATTTAACACTGCATTGGCATCAGAAGTATGATAGCACTGTGGTATGATAAGAGCATATGTTAAATGAACTAAATATGTAAAAATGTATATGTAAAAAGGA
This sequence comes from Salmo salar, assembly GCF_965601325.2. Taxonomy (NCBI): domain Eukaryota; kingdom Metazoa; phylum Chordata; class Actinopteri; order Salmoniformes; family Salmonidae; genus Salmo; species Salmo salar. Next base: position 17,000,054 of record NC_138319.1, on the reverse strand, counting down.
ACAATTGCAAAGCATGCTGAGTATTAATCTAATGAGCTCTGCCATGAAACAAGGCCAATTAATACCCAGTGTGGTTTGCAGTTAATTTAGCTATGTTCATTTTCACATATATGTTTACATTTTGGTTATTTAGCACTCTTTTCCAGAGTGACTTACAGTCAGGGCATTTAACTAAGATAGATAAACAACAACATATCACAGTCATAGCAAGTAAAAAGTTTATGAAAACTGTTACTGAGAATGTTGTTGCTGCTTGCAAATGTATTTTGTATTTTATATATTTTAACTAAATACATTACAAAATGCAAGTATTTTGTCGTTTATTTTTATACATTGATCTTTATGGTATGTTGTAATTGTATTTTGTAGTTGTTTTTTGTAAATGTTGCCTATCTATGCCTTTGTACAGTGTTGAATGAGTCTGAGGCTGAGGACATTTAAAAATTGAGATACTTTAGATAACGTAATACTCTGTCTACCTTGCCCTCTCTCGTCTTCTCTCTCTAAGCCTCTCTTTCCCGTATCTCCTCTCTGCTCCATCTTTCCAGACCTCCCCATTAACCCTCTTGAAAAAAACAGCATAGACCAACATACATTTCAAGGTGGTCAATGCTGTTCAAGCTGGTCTAGCTCAGATCTACCAGCATGGATAGTGTAACAATATGCGCTGAGAGTCAGGAAGCAAGTTCAGGGAGTGAGTGTTTCAATAAAATAAACATAATCCAAACAAGCAACACTAACAGCACACAGACACGAAACAGAAACAATGACGCCTGGGAAAAGAACCAAAGGTAGTGACATATATAGGGCAGGTAATCAAGGAAGTGATGGACTCCAGGTGAGTGATGAAGCGCAGATGCGTGTTACGATGGTGCCAGGTGTGCGCCACAACGAGCAGCCTGGTGACCTAGAGGAGCCGACGAGCCGACTGAGGCAGGAGAGCCCGGCAATCCGGCTGAGGCATGAAAGCCTGTAGCGGCTCCGGACCCGACGTCATTCCACCTGACACACAATTTTTTTTTAAATACTCCTTGATGCTTCCCTTTTGTGAGGTGTCATTCTGTAAGGTTTTTGACTGGTCAGAGGGAGGGAGTACTGTCACGGGAGGGAGTACTGTCACGTGTGCTCCCTCTCCGGCCTCTAGGTCACCAGCCTGCTCGTTAGGGCGCACAGCTGTCACCAGCGTTACGCGCATAATGACACCTGGACTCCATCACCTCCTTGATTACCTGCCCTTTATATGTCACTCCCTTTGGTTTCTTCCCTAGTTGTCATTGTTGCTGTTTGTGTTTCTTGTTTTGTTCATTTATTTATTTATTAAAATGTATTCACTCCCCGAAATTGCTTCCCTACGCTCAGCGCACATCGATACAGATAGGCAACTCCAGTCCTCGGGGGTCTGATTGGCGTCACGCTTTTGCCACGGCCCCAGTTAACGCACCTGACTCCAAAAATCAACTAATCATGATATTCAGTTTAGAATGCAATTAATTGTAATCAGCTGTGTTTGCTAGGATGGGGAAAAAGTGTGACACCACTCTGGCCCCCACGACTGGAGTTGCCTATCTCTGCTGGTTATGCTGGCAGACCAGCCTTCATTGCGTTTTTGCTGGTGACCAGACTTCGTTGTGTTTTCCCTGGTGACCAGACTTCGTTGTGTTTTCCCTGGTGAACAGCCTTCATTGTTTTTTGATGGTGGCCAGCCTTCACTATGTTTTGGATACTGGTGACCAACATAAGCTAAATTAAAACCAGCATCAAGTCACATTATGCTGGCTTGCAACGTAATGTTTAATTCCAATTGGAAACCCGCCAGCGTGGATGCCCATAATCTGCCTTCAGAATGACTGCCAGGGTTAGGAAGACATATTAATGAGACTAGCTAAAAAAGGTAAAGTGGAAAACCATTTCAGTAACGGGTGGAAGTCCAACAAGTTTATAAATGTATGAAATGTGTAACATTAGATTAATTAATGTATTAATTAATCAGTCAATGTACATGCAAAAACACATTGAAACAAAAAAAAACATATTTGCAATACAACATGCTGGGAAATATGATAGTGATGGGTGTGGTTTTGCAGACCAACTAAATTCTGATTACTTGGAAGTTCATCTCAATGGGATTTGAACTCCGAACCTCTTGGTTGCCAACAACCTGAATTTCTTGCTACACCATGGATGGATCTGCAGATTTAATAAAGATTGTTAAAAGATTATATTAAAAATTATTTAGATACGGTAACAAAGTTGTTAATTTACCATTGGGTATCTCACGCTTGAATTTGCATGGACTTTTAAGAAAATCATACTTCTGTAAGATTCATTAAAGCTACAAACTTGTCAGTGTTGGCCAGTAGCATATGATAACAATTCAACAGAACAGATGAACCAGAATGACATAAACTCTCACGGGTGGCCAAAAATAACTTCCTGAAAGCCACAGCCCTGCTAAACCAAGCCTCCAGTCTTCTGATCTGACCCACTGGGTCATATCTCAATAACCCATCATCAGCAAACCAACCTTGCTCTTTTTTTAAAAATAACCCAACAACACTCAACCAAGATATAAACGCAACATGTAAAGTGCTGGTGCCATGTTTCATGAGCTGAAATAAAAGATCCCAGAAATGTTCCATATGCACAAAAAGCTTATTTCTCAAAAATGTTGTGCACAAATGTATTTATATCACTGTTAGTGAGCATTTGATCCCTTGTCAAGATAGTCCATCCACCTGACAGGTGTGGCATATCAAGAAGTTGATTAAACAGCAGGATCATTAGACAGGTGCACCTTGTGCTGGGGACAATAAAAGGCTACTCTAAAAAGCACCATTTTGTCACGCAACACAATGCCACAGATGTATCCACTTTTGAGGGAGCATGCAATTTTTTATTTTATTTTACCTTTATTTAACCAGGTAGGCTAGTTGAGAACAAGTTCTCATTTACAACAGCGACCTGGCCAAGATAAAGCAAAGCAGTTCGACACATACAACAACACAGAGTTACACATGGAATAAACAAACATACAGTCAATAATACAGTAGAAAAAGTCTATATACAGTGTGTGCAAATTAGGTATGATAAGGGAGGTAAGGCAATAAATAGGCCATGGTGGCGAAGTAATTACAATATAGCAATTAAACACTGGAATGGTAGATGTGCAGAAGATGAATGTGCAAGTAGAGATACTGAGGTGCAAAGGAGCAAGATAAATAAATACAGTATGGGGATGAGGTAGTTGGATGGGCTATTTACAGATGGGCTATGTACAGGTGCAGTGATCTGTGAGCTCCTCTGACAGCTGGTGCTTAAAGCTAGTGAGGGAGATATGTGTCTCCACCTTCAGTGTTTTTTGCAGTTCATTCCAGTCATTGGCAGCATAGAACTGGAAGGAAAGGCGGCCAAAGGAGGAATTGGCTTTAGGGGTGACCAGTGAGATATACCTGCTGGAGCGCGTGCTGCGGGTGGGTGCTGCTATGGTGACCAGTGAGCTGAGAAAAGGCGGGGCTTTACCTAGCAACGACTTATAGATGACCTGGAGCCAGTGGGTTTGGCAACGGATATGAAGCGAGGGCCAGCCAACGAGAGCATACAGGTCGCGGTGGTAGGTAGTATATGGGGCTTTGGTGACAAACAGATGGCACTGTGATGCCTGCATCCAATTTGCTGAGTAGAGTGTTGGAGGCTATTTTGTAAATAACATCGCCGAAGTCAAGGATCGGTAGGATAGTCAGTTTTACAAGGGTATGTTTAGCAGCATGAGTGAAGGATGCGTTGTTGCAAATTAGGAAGCCAATTCTAGATTTAATTTTGGATTGGAGATGCTTAATGTGAGTCTGGAAGGAGAGTTTACAGTCTAACCAGACACCTAGGTATTTGTAGTTGTCCACATATTCTAAGTCAGAACCGTCCAGAGTAGTGATGCTGGACGGGCGGGCAGGTGCGGGCAGCGATCGGTTGAAGAGCATGCATTTAGTTTTACTTGCATTTAAGAGCAGTTGGAGGCTGCGGAATGAGAGTTGTATGGCATTGAAGCTCGTCTGGAGGTTAGTTAACAAAGTGTCCAAAGAAAAGCCAGAAGTATACAGAATGGTGTCGTCTGCGTAGAGGTGGATCAGAGAATCACCAGCAGCAAGAGCGACATCATTGATGTCTACAGAGAAAAGAGTTGGCCCGAGATTTGAACCCTGTGGCACCCCCATAGAGACTGCCAGAGGCCCGGACAACAGGCCCTCCAATTTGACACACTGAACTCGATCAGAGAAGTAGTTGGTGAACCAGGCAAGGCAATCCTTTGAGAAACCAAGGCTGTTGAGTCTGCCGAAAAGAATGCGGTGATTGACAGAGTCGAAAGGCTTGGCCAGGTCAATGAATACAGCTGCACAGTACTGTCTTTTATCGATGGCGGTTATGATATCGTTTAGGACCTTGAGCGTGGCTGAGGTGCACCCATGACCAGCTCTGAAACCAGATTGCATAGCGGAGAAGGTACGGTGGGATTCGAAATGGTCGGTAATCTGTTTGTTAACTTGGCTTTCAAAGACCTTAGAAAGGCAGGGTAGGATAGATATAGGTCTGTAGCAGTTTGGGTCTAGAGTGTCTCCCACTTTGAAGAGGGGGACGACCGCGGCTGCTTTCCAGTCTTTGGGAATCTCAGACGATACGAAAGAGAGGTTGAACAGGCTAGTAATAGGGGTTGCAACAATTTCGGGCAGATAATTTTAGAAAGAGAGGGTCCAGATTCTCTAGCCTGGCTGATTTGTAGGGGTCCAGATTTTGCAGCTCTTTCAGAACATCAGCCATCTGGATTTGGGTGAAGGAGAAATGGGGGAGGCTTGGGTGAATTGCTGTGGGGGGTGCAGGGCTGTTGACTGGGGTAGGCGTAGCCAGATGGCCAGCCGTAGAAAAATGCTTATTGAAATTCTCAATTATAGTGGATTTATCGGTGGTGACAGTGTTTCCTAGCCTTAGTGCAGTGGGCAGCTGGGAGGAGGTGCTCTTATTCTCCATGGACTTTACAGTGCCCCAGAACTTTTTTGAGTTTGTGCTACAGGATGCAAATTTCTGCTCGAAAAAGCTAGCCTTAGCTTTCCTAACTGCCTGTATATGTCACAGGGGCTATTCGATGCTAATGCAGAACGCCACAGGATGTTTTTGTGCTGGTCAAGGGCAGTCAGGTCTGGAGAGAACCAAGGGCTATATCTGCTCCTGGTAAAAAAAATTGAATGGGGCATGCTTATTTGAGATGGTGAGGAAGGCACTTTTGAAGAATAACCAGGCATCCTCTACTGACGGGATGTGGTCAATATCCTTCCAGGATACCCGGGCCCGGTTGATTAGAAAGGCCTTCTCGCTGAAGTGTTTTAGTGAGCGTTTGACAGTGATGAGGGGTGGTCGTTTAACCGCAGACCCATTACGGATGCAGGCAATGATGCAGTGATCACTGAGATCTTGGTTGATAACAGCAGAGGTGTATTTGGAGGGCAAGTTGGTTAGGATGATATCTATGAGGGTACCCGTGTTTACAGCTTTGCGGTTGTACCTGGTAGGTTCATTGATAATTTGTGTGAGATTGAGGGCATCAAGCTTAGATTGTAGGATGGCCGGGGTGTTAAGCATGTCACAGTTTAGGCCACCTAGCAGCACGAGCTCTGAAGATAGATGGGGGGCAATCAGTTCACATATGGTGTCCAGAGCACAGCTGGGGGCAGAGGGTGGTCTATAGCAAGCGGCAACAGTGAGAGACTTGTTTCTGGAAAGGTTGATTTTTAAAAGTAGAAGCTCAAATTTTTTGGGTTCAGACCTGGATAGTAAGACAGAACTCTGCAGGCTATCTCTGCAGTAGATCGCAACACCGTTCCCTTTGGCAGTTCTATCTTGTCGGAAAATGTTATAGTTAGGGATGGAAATTTCAGGGTTTTTGGTGGTCTTCCTAAGCCAGGATTCAGACACAGCTAGGACATCCGGGTTGGCAGAGTGTGCTAAAGCAGTGAATAAAATAAACTTAGGGAGGAGGCTTCTAATGTTAACATGCATGAAACCAAGGCTTTTACAGTCACAGAAGTCAACAAATAAGAGCACCTGGGGAATAGGAGTGGAGCTAGGCACTGCAGGGCCTGGATTAACCTCTACATCACCAGAGGAACAGAGGAGGAGTAGGATAAGGGTACGGCTAAAGGCTATAAGAACTGGTCGTCTAGTATGTCCGGAACAGAGAGTAATAGGAGCAGGTTTCTGGGCGCGATGGAATAGATTCAAGGCATGCTTTGGCAGGAATGTCCAACAGAGCTGTTTCCAGAGAATCTAATGTTAATTTCTCTACCATAAGCTGCCTCCAACGTCGTTTTAGAGAATTTGGCAGTACGTCCAACCAGCCTCACAACCGCAGACCACGTGTAACCACGCCAGCCGAGGACCTCCACATCCGGCTTTTTTACCTGCAGGATCGTCAGAGACGGGGTGGGGACTGAGGCATATTTCTGTTTGTAAAAAAGCCCTTTTGTGGGGAAAAACTCATTCTGATTGGCTGGGTCTGTCTCCCCAGTGAGTGGGCCTGGCTTGCAAGTGGGTGGGCCTATGCCCTCCCAGGTCCACCCGTGGCTGCGCCCCTGCTGAATATGTGAAATACATAGAAATACATAGAAATACATAGAAATCTTTGAAATTCTTGCATGTTGCATTTATATTTGTGTTCAGTATAAGTGACCAGATGCCTGCAAGCGGGTCATCCAAAAAAACAAGTATTTCCTTTTAGACTAACCCTCAAAATAAAGCCTTATAAAATACAAATAGTATTGTGTTAAAACAATAAATTTGAGTTATATTAACTTATGTTCTCACTTGAAGTCCACAGGGCTGAAAATGGATGTATGGAACAAGAATATCTCTGTCACTAACAAATTCAGTCATGGATGGTAACTCATCAATTCACTACAAAGGCAAGGCATTCTAGGAAATATGCAAATAAAGCTTTACACTAAGCAGTGCATTAACACTGTGGAATTTTCTGTTTAGCATAACCCAAAAGCGAAAGACTAAATAGCCTACCCTGTTGTTTATGATTTTGTTGTCATGGAAGACTGATTGGGCTCATTTCTTCTAATTGAAAAATAAATGCTGCTCTTGGAATGGCATGCTTTGAGCACCACCGAAAAGTGATATTTGCATGTGAAAAATCAATTCCATATGATGCATTTAATTAGTCCAATTGTTTACTTTTTTGTTGGTGACACGTTGATATATTGTTAACTTGCAGCTGTTCAAAATTGTGCGATTTCGAGCATGTTTCTGTTAGGCCTATGAAGAAGAAAAATGAGCAATAAAAGCCCCACTCCTGCTCTTCCTAAATTAAACTAGTTTTTTATAGTATGGAGCACAATACCACAGGGGCAGTTTAGAAGGGAGGAACTCAAACTTTTATTCCATAGGCTGGGATCCGCTTTTGCAGGAGCGCATTTTCCACTGGGGCACATTCATTACACCGATTCTGTTGCAAAAAATATCCTTAAACGGAAGCAAACAGGGCGGGACCTACCTGCATTTGTCCAATAGAAACTCTCGTTTTGCGCCATTTTCTTCCGTTTGGTTCTTAAACGGTAAATGGTTTCCTTAATGAATAGGCGACACCCCTGGTCGCAAAAACAATGATTGGCAGCTTACATTTCTTCAGTTTAAACCATTATTGGGTTAAAATACATTTGTGAACAGCTATCCACAACAACCACAAATTGCTAAATGAATGCGCTATGTAGCCTATAATAGGCCTACGCGATATCCGTATCGCAGTTAGGCTACACCACTGCTGTCTTCCTTACCTCCAAGCGTTTACTCAAGTTGGACCATTGGAAGACATACTGTAGCTTGGACTGTAGCCTACAAAAGCATGTTCCTGGTCTTTCCCCGCGATCCATCAAACGTATTTGGTGTGTCATCATGGTGGTCTCAGATTTCTATTCAGTCTCACTCAGACGGAACCAAACTGATTTGAAGGTTATTGAGAAAACAGAAGAAAGGTGTCAAATATTTTTTTTGCAAACATACTTTCGGAATTTAGAAGTAATCTTAGAAATAATAATCTACTTTTTTTTTTTAAGTAACTGTAATCTGATAACAATATTTGGGCTGGTAATGTAATGGATTACAGCTACATTTTTTTTGTACTCCGTTACTCCCCAACCCTGCCTGTGAGACCAGCGGCCTATCTCACGTGAACTCCTAAACAAGAGAGACAATAAAAAAAACTGTTTCAGGAGCCAGTATGCCCACATTCTACCACTTATTTAATCAAAAGGTTACATTTGGCATCTGATGAGTTTCTCAGATATTATTTAGTGTTTTTTTACCCCCTTGGACTCTGTCCTTTGAGACTTAAAACAACTAAGTGAAAGGTAAAAACTTGGAACCTATCTCCAGCCAAATCTCACGTTTCACATCATCATCCACAGTAACTCCCACTGGGCCTGCTCTCACATTGTCAATACTTGTCAATAATGTGTCATCTATTGAGAGAATTTACACGTTTCATAAAACAATAATTATTGTCGATGATGTCATAGATGGGCAGTGTTTCTGTTACATGTATTTGAAATATGTATTTTAATTACTTTGATTATTTTGTATGTTGTATTGCACTGATACTTTCGAAAGTTGTCATTTGTATATTAAAATACAAAATACTTTTCACCCTACATTGGTCTCAAAAGTCTTATGGCACTATCGTGAGATAAGAGTGCCTGCTAAATGAACTAAATGTAAATACGTAAAAATGAACAATTGCAAAGCATGCTGAGTATCATTCTAATGCACTCCCCGCTCCGAAACAAGACCAATGACAATACCCAGTGTGCTTTACAGTTGTTCATTTTCACTTATACATTTACATTTTGGTCATTTAGCAGACACTCTTATCCAGAGTGAGTGCTTTCAACCAAGGTAGATAGACAACAACATATCACAGTCATAGAAAGTATAAAGTTTCTGTAACCATTACTGAGAATGTTGTTGCTGTTCGGCCCGCCACAAAGCAAATGTACTTTTGTATTTTAAAATACATGTATTTTAATTAATTACAATACTTTGCAAAAATCTCTTATTTTATTTTGAAACATAGATTTTGAAACTGTTTTGTAGTGCGGTGTGGTTGGGACTGAGTGCTACTCCTGTGCTAGGCTGGGCTGCCTTTCTAATGCCTGGGGAGATGGATGTTCCTGGTTCCCTGTCCTTGACTCAGTGTTGGGTTTCGCTCTGGTTGTTAGTCACAGAGAAGTGCACTGTCAGGTTTTTTGGCCATGCACCATCCACCCAGCATTGCTGTAGATCCATTCAATCCAGCTCACTGTGTGTATTTGTGATAATGAAAGTGTGAATGAGAGAAAATTGTGACAAGCTGTGTGTGAATGAGTGTAAACTGCCTGTTTAATATGTGGTACTTGCCATGCTAGATTACTATAATGGGCAGCACTGAGACAAGGTTGGAGGGATTAAGAGTGATTTACTGACAGTGGTGTGTGTCATATGGTTGTTGTATGCTGAGCATAAACATTAGACTCCATGCATTCACTCTGTCTATATGTAAAGTTCAAAAATATTTTGCTTGCCATATGAGCAACTGTTGCCCCTCACGATGAATTCAGATTTTTTTGTGGCCCCCTTCAAAGCTGCCCATCCCTGTTGTAGAGATTACCATGTGAAGGTTGACATGCGCAGGGAGAATGGGAGTGGGGTTATTGGGCTAGTTCAAATTCAGAAGTGTTTCCATGGGTCATAAATGTGTTTATGGCAAGGTTGCCCGTATGCCAGTTGAACCCACTCTCCTTGTCCCTGGGTACACCCTCCCGAGGTGTTGCGCAACACATGTTCTTTGCCTGTGCGGAATATTGATCTGATCTGTGTATATGCCGTGACTCAAGCCTCTGTTTAATTGAATTGTGGCTTTGTACATGTTTTTATGTCCTGTGATAGGGACTTTGTACGTGAGCTTCCGAGGGATCATATGTGATAGCAAATTCGCTTTAAAACTGCAACATTTTCTCTCAGCCTCATGACAAGATGTGAACAAAAGCATGAGATAAGCTAGAAAACAGGGAAAATCCCTGCCCCATGGCAAAAAGTGAAGAATTGCAAGAAATTTGCTTTTTCTTGCTCCCGACGCCACTTGGGTACACTGCAGCATCCACCGAGAGGCTCTTGCTGCCAAGGGAATGCCTGACAGCTTGAAAGACGTTTTGGACACTACAGTGAAAATGGTTAACTTTGTTAAATCAAGGCCCCTGAACTCTCGTGTATTTTCTGCATTATGCAATGATATGGGCAGCGACCATGTAACGCTTTTACAACATACAGAAGTGCGCTGGTTATCAAGGGGCAAAGTATTGACACATTTTTTTAAATTGAGAGGCGAGCTTAAAGTTTCCTTTACTGACCATAATTTTCACTTACATTTACATTTTACATTTAAGTCATTTAGCAGACGCTCTTATCCAGAGCGACTTACAAATTGGTGCATTCACCTTATGATATCCAGTGGAACAACCACTTTACAATAGTGCATCTAAATCTTTTAAGGGGGGGGGGGGGGGGGGGGTTAGAAGGATTACTTTATCCTATCCTAGGTATTCCTTAAAGAGGTGGGGTTTCAGGTGTCTCCGGAAGGTGGTGATTGACTCCGCTGTCCTGGCGTCGAGAGGGAGCTTGTTCCACCATTGGGGTGCCAGAGCAGCGAACAGTTTTGACTGGGCTGAGCGGGAACTGTGCTTCCTCAGAGGTAGGGGGGCCAGCAGGCCAGAGGTGGATGAACGCAGTGCCCTTGTTTGGGTGTAGGGCCTGATCAGAGCCTGAAGGTATGGAGGTGCCGTTCCCTTCACAGCTCCGTAGGCAATCACCATGGTCTTGTAGCGGATGCGAGCTTCAACTGGAAGCCAGTGGAGAGAGCGGAGGAGCGGGGTGACGTGAGAGAACTTGTCTGATCACTTGCATGATGACGAGTTTCTCACACAACTGGTCTATCTGGGTGATGTTTTTTCTCGCCTGAATGATCTGAATCTAGGATTACAGGGACTCTTCGCAAATATATTTTATGTGCGGGACAAAATTGAGGCTATGATGAAGAAGTTGGAGCTCTTCTCTGTCTGCATTAACAAGGACAACACACAGGTCTTTCCATCATTGTATGATTTTGTTGTGTGCAAATGAACTCAAGCTTACAGACAATGTCAAATGTGATATAGCGAAGCACCTGAGTGAGCTGGGTGCGCAATTACACAGGTACTTTCCCGAAACGGACGACACAAACAACTGGATGCGTTATCCCTTTCATGCCCTGCCTCCAGTCTACTTACCGATATCTGAACAAGAGACCCTCATCGAAATTGCAACAAGCGGTTCAGTGAAAATTTAATTTAATCAGAAGCCACTGCCAGATTTCTGGATAGGGCTGCACTCAGAGTTTCTTGCCTTGGCAAATCGTGCTGTTAAGACACTGATGCCCTTTGCAACCACGTACCTATGTGAGAGTGGATTCTCAGCCCTCACTAGCATGAAAACTAAATACAGGCACAGACTGTGTGAAGAAAATTATTTAAGACAGACTCTCTCTAACGAAACCCAACATTGCAGAGTTATGTGCATCCTTTCAAGCATACCCTTCTCATTAACCTGTGGTGAGTTATTCACCATTTTTGATGAACAAATAAGGTTTTACATTTTAGATGGCTAAATAAAGAGCAAAATAATTGATGATTATTACGTTATTATTTGTGCCCTGGTCCTATAAGAGCTCTGTGTCTCTTTCCACGAGCCGGGTTGTGACAAAAACTCACACTCATTCTTATGTTTAATTAATGTATCGTATAGTGTGTGTGGCAGGCTTACAGTGATGGCAGAAAACAACATTTGAGAGTGCGCTGACCCTGGTGCTAGAGGGGTACGCAGCTGGAGGTTGAATGTTTGAAGGGGTACGGGACTATAAAACGTTTGGGAACCACTGCTCTACACTATACTTGCTTGTTTTGTCACATAAACTGAAATTAGGCAAACTATTAGAATTTTTGCAACCAGGAAATGGCAGATTTCTGCATAGTCCATCTTTAAATCCCCCACGTTACATGTACACCAAATCAAATCTATTATGTCACCGAGAGTTTGTGACCTAGAGAAGCACTAGACTGAATGAGTGACCAGGAAATCTTCTGTACTGTACTGTTCTCATATTGTCATATGATGGAGACAAGAAAGATAAATAAGCATGGTTTCAGCTGCACTAGCTACATTGGTACCCAGCAGGATCTTTCCTCTCGCCCAGCTGTCATAACACCAGGAGATATAAAGAGAGCCAGTACACTGTTGAAAGAGGCTGAGGCAGAGGACATTTCAAAATGGAGATACTGTGGCATATATATATATATATTTAAACTCACTCTCACTCTCTTGCTCTCGCTGTCTCTGTCTCTCTTTCTCTTTCTGTCCCTCTCTCTTTATTTTTGTGTCTCGCTCTCTCTCTCTCGCTGTCTCTGTCTCTCTCTCTCTTTCTGTCTGTCTTTCTCTCTCTCTCTATCTGGCTCTCTCTCTCCCCCTCTCTCTCTCTCTCTCTATCTGGCTCTCTCTCTCCCTCTCTCTCTCTTTCTGTCTCTCTCTATCTCTGTCTCTCTCTCTAAGCCTCTCTTCTCTCTAAGCCTCCCTTCCCTCTAAGCTTCTCTGCTACCATCATTCCAGATCTCCTCCAATAACACGAACAAACCTCGATAAACCTCAATGCAGTCTGTCTAATGTATGTACTATATTTGAAAAAGGAGAACAAAACTGTAACATTATATGTTATAGTATCTCAAATTTGGAATGACTGAGCAACAAAAGACCTATAGATCGGAGTCCAGACTGCTTACTGGAGTCTTGCTGGCAGACTGACTGGTTGACTGGCAGTAACTGGAGAAGAACTGGGGAAAGGGCCAGACAAACTCTAAGCTCAGCATGGTTTGGACTGACCACTGCAAGCTTAGCCTATCCCAATGGACCAGGAAGAGAACACATTCCTGGCCAGTACCTCAAGCGTGGAGGAGAAACCCCCAAATATTTCTAACTTCAGTGAGAGGAGGTGAGACTGTTCCCTGACACCTCTTTGATAGTGTTTCATCTGAGTATGAAGGATTCATTATCAGAGAAGTTACTCATGAAAAAGTACTACTGAATCACCATTCATCCCTACTACACAAGATCTACACAAAACCTACTGGTTTTACTACTCGATTGCTAATGAGATGTGTAGGAAACCAGTAGTGATTTATGTAGTAATTTAAGTAGTAATGGGTGATAAATTGGGACGCTTCACATTTGCATACAAACACACAAACCTATTAGTTAGCATAGTTAACAGAGGCTACATAGCTACATCTCAATGGGGCTAGCAAACAGCTAGGCTAAACACAAGACCGTTTTGGATATCAATATTTTTTATGTGGTACTAAGTTATATAAATGGCTATGCAGTGACATGAAAATATCCATAAAACATAAAGGAAAGTTAAACTTACAGATGGTGCCAGTAGAAGGGCTATGAAATACAGGACGACGAAGGAAGGAAGATGACTTCATTCGGGATTGTCAAAAACAGTAGCTAGCTAACAACAACCAACTACTCCCTGTTTGTCTTCCTCTACGGTCGTGAAAAGCTGGTGTAGTCTGGCTTTAGTGTTGTTACTTGTTATTTACTACCAACATCAAATAGTAAAAACTCTACCTGATTACTATTGTAAAGCTGTAGTGATTTGAGTACTTACTGTATTTACTACCAACATCAGGAAGTAAAAATCTCCAACTGATTAATACTGGAAACCCTACCGTTTTCCTACTGAAAACTACAAAACTCTACTTGTGTATCTTGAGTAGTGCATAAACTGCACATTCACTACGCACTCCCTACAACTTTCTTCATAGTCACTACTGCACAAATAGGTTTTGTGTAGTAATTCAGTAGCACTTTTTTCATGAGGGGTGTGTGGACATGATACAGTATGTCACATCTGATCTAAAGACATATTTGTTGTGTAACTCTTAAATAGATGCACTTCCTCAATCAAGATAGCAAAAATCTAGCTACTTTCTAAGTTCCATCTCAGACAAATTTAGGAAAACAGTTAATGCACTGAAGCGTGGACATTTCTCCTTCCCTGCCTAAGCAAGTTGTCAAACTCTGGCATTGTTACGAAGAAAAATGAGATAAGTGATGCTTTTTATCAGCAATTTATCTCTGCAGGATTTTTATTAGAAAAACGTGGTTTAATTGACCCAGGTCAACCAGTCGACTGCCTTCCCCTCTCCCAGCCTCTAGTTGGCTCAATGGAAGTTCCAACTTCTAGTGAATATTTTTATTTTATTACATTTGAGTCATTTAGCAAACGCTCTTATCCAGAGCAACTTACAGTAGTGAATGCATACATTTCATAGATTCTTTTTCTTTTTTTCTCTCTGTACTGGCCCCCCATGGGAATTGAACCCACAACCCTGGCGTTGCAAACACCATGCTCTACCAACTGAGCCACAGGGAAGGCTTTCTACTTGTGATATGCTAGATGCCTTGTAAGATTTATGTAAGCTGATTTGCTTGATTCTTTGTTGCTGATGTTTTCTTCTCCTCTGATTGCAGAATCTTTAACACGTATTTTTAACCTTATAATTATTTCTGGTACCATCCCCAGGTTCTGGAAGGCGGCCCATATACTCCCCCTTCACAAAGGCGGTGACCCGTGTGACGTAAATAGTTATCACCCCATTTCCAATCTCTCTTGTCTAGCAAAAATGTATTGTATCCTTTGTAAATACTCAACTTAAATCCTTTTTAACTACAAAATGTATTCAAAATGTACACCATTCAGGTTTCAGACCAGGTCATAGCACCATCTCTGCTACTTCTTTGGTTTTAAATTATGTTCTTAATTGTTTGGATAACAAGAAACACTGTGCAACCCTTTTTATTGACCTGTCTAAAGCGTTTGACACTGTGGACACTCATTACTTATTCAGAGGCTCTCATCAATTGGTCTGGACCAGGCTGCTGTAGCTGGTTTGAAAACTGTTTAAAGGACAGAACACAGTGTGTGTTTACTGAGGGTGTTAAATCAGGACATAACAAAGGGTGTCCCACAGGGATCGATTTTTGGTCAGGTTCATTTCACCATATACATTAGCAATGTTGGTTTATCTGTACAAAAATGTACTTTCACCTGTATGCAGATGACATTGTGGAATATGCTACTACCCTCACAGCGGACCAGGCTCTGTCAGAGCTTCAATCTGCAATATTCCCCTGCAGAAAGCCTTTGGTGAACTGAAAATGTAAATATATGTTATTTTCCAAATCACGTAAAAATGAATCTGATGATTTATGCATACGTACTTAAGATTTTGCCGTCATTGACCGTTTCCTCGCTTATAAATATCTGGGCATCTGGATTGAAGAAGAAATATATTTCAAAAAGCATGTTTTTTTAAATCCCTTTTTCTCCCCAATATCGTGGTATCCAATTGGTAGTTACAGTCTTGTCCCATCGTTGCAACTCCCGTACAGACCCGGGAGAGGGGAAGGTCAAGAGCATTGAGTCCTCCAAAACACGCCCCAGCCAAGCCGCACTGCTTCTTGACACAATGCCCAACTTACCCGGAAACCAACCGCACCAACGGGTCAGAGGAAAGACCGTACACCTGGCGTCTGTCAGCGTGCATGTACCTGGCCCGCCACAGGAGTCGCTAGAGCGCAAAGGAACAAGGACATCCTGGCCGGACAAACCCTCTCCTAACCCGGATGACGCTGGGCCAATTGTTCGCCGCCCCATGGGTCTCCCAGTCGCAGCCAGCTGCGACAGAGCCTGGACTCGAACCAGGATCACTAGTGGCACAGTTAGCACTGCGATGCAGTTATTGACTATGGCAATATTGTCTACAGTGGGGGAAAAAAGTATTTGATCCCCTGCTGATTTTGTACGTTTGCACACTTACAAAGAAATGATCAGTCTATAATTTTAATGGTAGGTTTATTTGAACAGTGAGAGACAGAATAACAACAAAAAAATCCAGAAAAACGCATGTCAAAAATGTTATAAAATGATTTGCATTTTAATGAGGGAAATAAGTATTTGACCCCTCTGCAAAATGACTTGCAAAACAAACTTCAAACCCTTGTTGGCAATCACAGAGGTCAGACGTTTCTTGTAGTTGGCCACCAGGTTTGCACACATCTCAGGAGGGATTTTGTCCCACTCCTCTTTGCAGATCTTCTCCAAGTCATTAAGGTTTCGAGGCTGACGTTTGGCAACTCGAACCTTCAGCTCCCTCCACAGATTTTCTATGGGATTAAGGTCTGGAGACTGGCTAGGCCACTCCAGGACCTTAATGTGCTTCTTCTTGAGACACTCCTTTGTTGCCTTGGCCGTGTGTTTTGGGTCATTGTCATGCTGGAATACCCATCCATGACCCATTTTCAATGCCCTGGCTGAGGGAAGGAGGTTCTCACCCAAGATTTGACGGCACATGGCCACGTCCATCGTCCCTTTGATGCGGTGAAGTTGTCCTGTCCCCTTAGCAGGAAAACACCCCCAAAGCATAATGTTTCCACCTCCATGTTTGACGGTGGAGATGATGTTCTTGGGGTCATAGGCAGCATTCCTCCTCCTCCAAACACGGCGAGTTGAGTTGATGCCAAAGAGCTCCATTTTGGTCTCATCTGACCACAACACTTTCACCAGTTGTCCTCTGAGTCATTCAGATGTTCATTGGCAAACTTCAGACGGGCATGTATATGTATTCTTAAGCAGGTGGACCTTGCGGCCACTGCAGGATTTCAGTCCTTCACGGCGTAGTGTGTTACCAATTGTTTTCTTGGTGACTATGGTCCCAGCTGCCTTGAGATCATTGACAAGATCCTCCCATATAGTTCTGGGCTGATTCCTCACCGTTCTCATGAGCATTGCAACTCCACGAGGTGAGATCTTGCATGGAGCTCCAGGCCGAGGGATATTGACAGTTCTTTTGTGTTTCTTCCATTTGCAAATAATCGCACCAAATGTTGTCACCTTCTCACCAAGCTGCTTGGTGATGGTCTTGTAGCCCGTTCCAGCCTTGTGTAGGTCTACAATCTTGTCCCTGACATCCTTGGAGAGCTGTTTGGTCTTGGCCATGGTGGAGAGTTTGGAATCTGATTGATTTATTGCTTCTGTGGACAGGTGTCTTTTTGACAGGAAACAAGCTGCGGTAAGGAGCACTCCCTTTAAGAGTGTACTCCTAATCTCAGCTCGTTACCTGTATAAAAGACACCTGGGAGCCAGAAATCTTTCTGACTGAGAGGGGGTCGAATACTTATTTCCCTCATTAAAATGCAAATCAATTTATAACATTTTTGACATGCGTTTTTCTGGATATTTTTGTTGTTATTCTGTGTCTCACTGTTCAAATAAACCTACCATTAAAATTATAGACGGATCCTTTCTTTGTCAGTGGGCAAACGTACAAAATCAGCAGGGGATCAAATAATTTTTTCCCCCACTGTATATGAATGCAGCTGCCACTGTATTGAAGCCATTGGGCACAGTTTATCATAGCGCATTGCGCTTTATTGTGGGCAATCGGTTCAGTACACATAGATGCATTTTGTATCAGAAAGTAGGCTGGCCCTCTTTGAAGTCTCGTAGATCAATGCATTGCACTCTTTTTGTTTATAAAGTCCTCTTGCATGAACTTCCGCCATACCTTACCTTAATGTTAATTTCAGATACATAAGTTGCCAGACCCGGAATCAGGGATGGTTAACCCTGGAGATCCCTTCAATCTCCATCGTGTTTGGTCAATCTGCTTTTAGCTTTTTTTGCACATCTCATGTGTAATTACCTCAAACTCCTTATAGTTGGTGGAATTGGTGCATCTAGGGAAATTAGAGAACCTTTTACTGAAGAATGTGCTGTTTCATATGATTGTGTTTTGCTTTTCATGGTTTGTGTTTGCTTTTCATGAATTGTGTAATTGATGAGTATACAGTGCATTCGGAAAGTATTCAGACCCCTTGCCTTATTCTGAAATTGATTCAATAGTTTTTTCCCCTCATCAATCTACACACAATACTGATAATGACAAAACAAAAACAGTTTTTTAGATTTTTTTGCACATTTATTTAAAATAATGTGTATTCAAACTCTTTGCTATGAGATTTGAAATTTAGCTCAGGTGCATCCTGTTTCCATTATTGAGATGCTTCTTTTTTTCCAGCAGCAGGGACTGGGAGACTAGTCAGGATCAAAGGAAAGATGACAGTAGCAAAGTACAGAGAGATCCTGGATGAAAACCTGATCCAGAGCACTCAGGACCTCAGACTGGGGTGAAGATTCACCTTCCAACAAGACAACGACTCTAAGCTCAAGAGCCAAGACAACGCTGGAGTGGCTTCGGGACAAGTCTCTGAATGTCTTTGAGTGGCCTACCAAAGCCCTTATTGATGTCACTTGTTAAATCCACTTCAATCAGTGTAGATAAAGGGAGGACAGGTTAAAAATTGATTTTTAAGCCTTGAGACAATTTAAACATGGATTGAGTACATGTCCATTCACGTGAGGGTGAATGGGCAAGACAAAAGATTTTAGTGCTTTTGAACAGGGTATGGTAGAAGGTGCAACGGTTTGTGTCAAGAACTGCAATGCTGCTGGGTTTTGCATGCTCAACAGTTTCCCGTGTGTATCAAGAATGGTCCACCACCCAAAGGACAGCAAGCCGACTTGACAACTGTGGTGCACATTGGAGTCAACATGAGCCAGCATCCCTGTGGAACGCTTTCGATACCTTGTAGAGCATGCCTTGATGAATTGAGGCTGTTCTGAGGGCAAGGGGGGGTTCTATATTAGGAAGGTGTTGATATGTATAGTGTAATTATTGTTAATTGATGTGTTCATGCAGGGCTCATCTGCAAAAGAGAACATGGTCTCGTCATGACTCCCTGGCTAAATGAAGGTACAAAATTGTAGCTCCAATTCTAATGGTTCTAGATCTATCAAGGCACAAGGCGAGACCCAAATGCAGACACAGGAGGCAGATGGTTGGAGTCTTACAATGTTTATTAATCCAAAAGGGGTAGGCAAGAGAATGGTCGTGGACAGGCAATTGGTCAAAACCAGATCAGAGTCCAGGAGGTACAGAGTGGCAGAGAGGCTCGTGGTCAAGGCAGGCAGAATGGTCAGGCAGGCGGGTACAAAGTCCAGAAACAGGCAAGGGTCAAAACCGGGAGGACTAGAATAAGGAGAATGCAAAAAGCATGAGAACGTGAAAACCGCTGGTTGACTTGGAAACATACAAGACAAACTGGCACAGAGAGACAGGAAACACAGGGATAAATACACTGGGGAAAATAAGCGACACCTGGAGGGGGTGGAGACAATCACAAGGACAGGTGAAACAGATCAGGGGTGTGACAAGATCAGTTAACGTTTAGTAACCTGTTTCACTGATTCAAGGATACATTTGTTACCGTGTCTTGCAAAAGTATTCATTCCCCTTGCTGTTTTTCCTATTTTGTTGTATTACAATCTGTAATTTAAATAGATTTTTTTTTTGGGGGGGGGGATTTCATGTAATGGACATACACAAAATAGCCCAAATTGATGAAGTGAAATTAAAAAAATTACTTGTTTCAAAAAATGCAAAATAATAGAAAATGGAAAAGTGGTGCGTGCATATGTATTCACCCCCTTTGCTATGAAGCCCCTAAATAGGATCTGGTGCACCACCAAGCAAGCGGCACCATGAAGACCTAGGAGCTCTCCAAACAGGTCAGGGACAAAGTTGTGGAGAAGTACAGATCAGGGTTGGTTTATAAATAAAGATCTGAAACTTTGAATATCCCACGGAGAACCATTAAATCCATTATTAAAATTATTGAAAGAATATGGCACCACAACAAACCTGCCAAGAGACGGCCGCCCACCAAAACTCACGGACCAGGCAATGAGGGCATTAATCAGAGAGGCAACAAAGAGACCATGGATAACCCTGAAGGAGCTGCAACGCTCCACAGCGGAGATTGGAGTATCTGTCCATAGGAGGACTTTAAGCAGTACACTCCACAGAGCTGGGCTTTATGGAAGAGTGACCAGAAAAAAGCCATTGCATAAAGAAAAAAATAAGCAAACACATTTGGTGTTCCCCAAAAGGCATGTGGGAGACTCCCCAAACATATGGAAGAAGGTACTCTGGTCAAATGAGACTAAAATGCAGCTTTTTGGCCATCAAGGAAAACACTATGTCTGGCGCAAACCCAACACCTCTCATCACCCCGAGAACTCCATCCCCACAGTGAAGCATGGTGGTGGTAGCATCATGCCGTGGGGATGTTTTTCATCGGCAGGGACTGGGAATCTGGTCAGAATTGAAGGAATGATGGATGGCACTAAATACAGGGACATTTTTGAGGGAAACCTGTTTCTGTCTTCCAGAGATTTGAGACTGGGACGGAGCTTCACCTTCCAGCAGGACAATGACCTCAAGAATACTGCTAAAGCAACACTCGAGTTGTTTAAGGGGAAACATTTAAGTGTCTTGGAATGGCCTAGTCAAAGCCCAGACCTCAATCCAATTGAGAATCTGTGGTATGACTTAAAGATTGCTGTACACCAGCGGAACCCATACAGCTTGAAGGAGCTGGAGCAGTTTTGCCTTGAAGAATGGGCAAAAATCCCAGTGGCTAGATGTGCTAAGCTTATAGAGACATACCCCAAAAGACTTGCAGCTGTAATTGCTGAAAAAGGTGGCTCTACAAAGTATTGACTTTGGGGGGGGGGGGGGGGGGGTGAATAGTTATGCACTCTCAAGTTTTCAGTTTTTTTTGTATTATTTCTTGTTTGTTTCACAATAAAAAATAATTTGCATCTTCAAAGTGGTAGGCATGTTGTGTAAATCAAATGATACAACCCCCCCCAAAAAATCTATTTTAATTCCAGGTTGTAAGGCAACAAAATAAGAAAAATGCCAAGGCAGGTGAATACTTTCGCAAGCCACTGTATGTAGTTCCAAATAGTTTTCTAAGGAGCCTAGATCAGTTATGAGGTAGTTAGTAACCCAAGCTCATCCGTGTTTGGATCTCTTCCTGCTTGGTGCTCCCATAGTTGAGTTGGATCATATGACATCGTTGGCCAGTCCCTCTGATCAGGACCTAGCTGTGATCTGTGATGATATAGGTCAAAGGTAATCTGTTGGTCATGTGAAGTTGTGGACAGCTCTCATGTCAGTAGTTAACAGGTGGTGGAGTGTCCTGTAGATTCTGGAGTCATAATATGTACTCCTATCAACTAGTGAACATCTGGCATGAGAAGATATGATGGACGTATACAGGAGTCACACTGTTTACTAGTTGACATGAGACCGTCTGAGCGTGAGAGCATCTGAGCCTGGGTCTAACTTACGGTCTTAGCTTACCATATGCTTCCCATTCGAAACAGTTCATGCATATATTATTATGACATTTTTTGATGATCTAGTTCATTTTGCTGTTTGGAAGCGTTCTGAAGTTTTTTTTAGGCAGTTCGAACACACATTTTTTTGAGGTAAGCCAAAGTTTGGTAGCCGAAGTTTTCGCCCTTTCATCTGTGATTGGTCAACAGTAGGAATTCTTCAATTAAGTATTTGTTGTCATTCAACAACAGATGACTAGTTTTCATGCACGTTTTCACTTGAGAAATTCTGCACCAAACATCTTAGTTAGATGTAAAATTTTGCAAGGAAGACCTCTTCAAAAACTTCTAAATTATTGACAGATTTCTTGATTTACCTTAGATTGATATAGACTATTTTAAGGAAGTGTTACTGTGTTATTGCTACGGCATCTCAAGAGGGACAAACAGTAATATTGCTGTTTTTTTCTTGTTTTTCAAGCAAATGTAATTTTAAGGGAGTATGCCGGTTTCCACTAGTTACCACAGCCCTTTTTGGTCTTAATTTAAGGTTAGGGTTAGTCATAAGGTTAGCAGTGCAGTTAAGGCTAGCATTAAGGTTCGGTTTAAAATCACATTTTAAGAAGAGAAATTGTAGAAATAGGCGGGGTTTATGACTTTGTGGCTGTAGTAACTAGTGACAACTGACTATACGAGGCACAGACATTCAAATCAAATCAAAAGTTATTTGTTAGATGCGCCGAATACAACTGGTGTAGACTTTACCATGAAATGATGCAGAGTTAAAAAATAACAATACAATTAAAAATAAAACAGTAACACACGAGGAATAAAATATAATACATAAGAATGGAGCTATATACAGGAAGTACCAGTACCAGATCAATGTGGAGCTATATACAGGGAGTACCAGTACCAGATCAATGTGGAGCTATATACAGGGAGTACCAGTACCAGATCAATGTGGAGCTATATACAGGGAGTACCAGTACCAGATCAATGTGGAGCTATATACAGGGAGTACCAGTACCAGATCAATGTGGAGCTATATACAGGGAATACCAGTACCAGATCAATGTGGAGCTATATACAGGGAGTACCAGTACCAGATCAATGTGGAGCTATATACAGGGAATACCAGTACCAGATCAATGTGGAGCTATATACAGGGAGTACCAGATCAATGTGGAGCTATATACAGGGAGTACCAGTACCAGATCAATGTGCAGAGGTTTGTGGTATTTGAGGTAGATATGTACAAGAAGGGAAGGTAAAGTGACTAAGCATCAGGATAGATAATAACATGAGTAAAATAAAGAACAGAGTAGCAGCAGCAAATGATGAGTGTAAAAGTGTGTGTGTGTTTGTGTGTTTGTGTGTGTGTAATGTGTAATGTGTATGTATGTGTGTTTGTGTTGTGTTGGTATGCTGTGTGTCGTGTGTGTGTGTGTGCATATGTAGTGTATGTGAATGTGTGTGTGTTTTGTGTGGGAGTGTCAATGTAGTGTGTGCGAGTAAGTGTGTATTTGGTGTTTGTATATACTGTACAAAATATGATATCTAAAACCTAAAAGGGTTCTTCATCTGTACCCATAGGAGAACCCTTTGAAGAACCCATTTTGGTCCCTTTCCACAGAGTGTTCTACATGGCCACCCAAAATGGTTTTACCTGGAACAAAAACCAAACCAAACCAAGTATGTGGATGCCTTTATGGATTTGGGCAAGCTAACTGAATGGCCCCTAACATTTTAAAAGCTACATTTAGATTTAGATGTTTATTGAGATTGAGCTTTTGCCCAGGAAGTAAATAAATTGAAACCGTCTGGTAAACTCAATTTCTAACCTTCCTCATGTAAGTGATGAATAGGAGTTGGAAGGATGGCATCAAATGAGACTAAGGGCTAGATTCAATCAGATCAAGCGTTAACCGGCGATAGCTGACACCCGCATAGCTAATGTTTTACTGGTGTCGGAGGTGTAACTGCGTTGGAGCTGTCAAATCAGTGAGTAGCTCCTCTTCATCATTGTCACGAAGACACACTCTTGATCGTTGTCACAAAGCCAACTTGAGTTAGAAGTTCAGAACAAGAAAGTGTAGGCTACATAAAAAGAATGATTGAAAATCATTAAATTAAATTATGAGGATTTCTATCAGCCTAATGGAGGTGTAGATTACATCTCACATTCCAGTGTTCAAAGGCTGCCTGGGCTTTCTTTAATTGCAACTCTGTGCAGCCAATGACAACGTCCGCTTTAGGTATAATGCCAAGAGCTGCTTGTGGATTTGACAGCTCTAACTCAGTTCCACCTCCGACACCACCAAAACAACCGCTATGCGGATGTCGGATAAAGTGGATCTGATTGAATAAAGCCCTAACTGTCTGGTTGTGAAGTAGACAAAGTACAACGGAGACAAAAAAATAGTCATAAAATATATTTATTCAACTGATAAAACTTCCACTTCCAAAAACAGCAAGACTAACTCCCAGGGCGGCCTTTTAATTGTGCTTGGCATAAGGCTTTTAAACTCAATTTCATTATCAAATACAGTCATCCTTTTTTGACAGACATGATTCATAATTTCACTTGCATTCAACATTTTAATTTTTTTTTATTAGCATGATTCTGTGGTCGCAAAGTTAAAGGTGACCCTTCGTCATTAGTAATCTGGCCTAAAAGGACCTGACACCCCACTATCACTACAAAGCTTATCAGTTGGCGGGTTGATTCTTCCTTGGCTGTAGTGCCCTATGGCATCGCACAAGGCGACTGTGCGTTTGAAACGTTACAACACAATACATAGGGGCTT
Organism: Salmo salar; assembly: GCF_965601325.2. Lineage (NCBI taxonomy): Eukaryota > Metazoa > Chordata > Actinopteri > Salmoniformes > Salmonidae > Salmo > Salmo salar. The sequence continues at coordinate 16,975,829 of NC_138319.1, read as the reverse complement.
GCAAAACAATGCTTAGACGGATATTCCATTACACAATTCATAATGTCTGAAAAGGGTCATAACCTAACCCTCCTGTTGTCATGTCATCAAGACAATACTACAAGTATAGAGGAGCTTTCAGTTGCAAAACACAATTCAGGAATCACTTAAATACTGAAAAAATAAACCCATTAATATTGCTAATAACATCAAGAGGAACAAACAAATAAAACAAATTATTGAAGATGAGGCTTTGCTATAAAAACACAGGAAAGCAAAGTCATTGTCATGACAGAGCACAATAGCTAAGAGTTTGTAGTTGTAACCTATTATGTGTGTGTGCATGTATGTATGTCAATGTGTGTGTCTGTATACTGTGTATGCACTGTGGGCATGCTTAATATGAAAATCAATGAGCAGGTCAATGACTGTGTGTGTGTGTGTGTGTGTGTGTGTGTGTGTGTGTGTGTGTGTGTGTGTGTGTGTGTGTGTGTGTGTGTGTGTGTGTGTGTGTGTGTGTGTGTGTGTGTGTTCCAGAGGGGGATGTTCTGGTTCAATCGGGTGTGATGGAAGCGACCACTGTGTTTCATTAAGCTGCCGTGATCCTGAGGCAGGCAGTCAATCAGAGATTAAAGACAGACTGGCAGTGTGTGTGTGTGTGTGTGTGTGTGTGTGTGTGTGTGTGTGTGTGTGTGTGTGTGTGTGTGTGTGTGTGTGTGTGTGTGTGTGTGTGTGTGTGTGTGTGTGTGTGTGTGTGTGTGTGTGTGTGTGTGTGTGTGTGTGTGTGTGTGTGTGTGTGTGTGGTGTGTGTGTGTGGCCCTACTCACAGATGGTGAAGCAGTTTCATCCACCCCAGGCCTGCCACTGATTGCTAGTCAAGTCTGCTTGTCTTTCTCCAACTGAATCATCCATTACATGATCCCAGCAACATTTCTATAGTCTTAGCCTCTTAGCAAGCTTTGTTTGTTTGTTGACACATCCTATCTATCTATCTATGAAAAACTACAGAGCCCAGTAGCTGTCTACAACATTGGCACCGCAGGCGAAATCCCAGTAGATCTGTCACATTATAGCCACCACTGTGGAGTGCTCCTCTTGGGAAGTACATCAGGGCTTCTCTGGCTTGTTATCACTCAAGAGAGGAGAGAGGATACTAAAAAGATCAATGCCTCAACTGTTTTCTCTTCCCATGTCACATCACAGCAGGGCAACCCTGCACTGGTAGGAATGGGGCGACAGGAAAGGAGGGATTTCGTTCTTCTAAAAAAATGTAAGGGCAGACATACAGTACATGTGCTCTGAGTCTTACTACAGGGGAGGCACGCCTGGGTGTCTCACTAAGCAGGGGGGGGGGGGTGGATTGGGGGCGGGGGGATTTATTTGAAGGATGCACGCACAGCGCGGCCCTTGAGGGGCTGAGGGGGGCGGTAGTTGTCCACCATGCAGCAGGCGGCCTCGCCCTCTCCAGAGAAAAGCAGGCTCCGGAATTTGCCCATCTGTCAGAGGAGAAAGGAGAGAGAGGAGATAGAGTTATACTCCTTACCTCCTGTCCCTGTCACTCAACCCAATACATCTCCAGTCATACAGTTGGTAGCCTTCATTAAGTAAAGCCAAGGTTGTGTGGGACTTCTCTATTTAAATGATTTTCCTAAACAGTGATTCATGGAATTAAGCTTAGTGTCTTTCTGTTGATGCTTAAGTCTGACAAAGAGATTGAGGTCACAAATGTGAAGTACAGTCAAATGACCCCGTGCTGATTTTGTACGTTTGCCCACTGACAAAGAAATGATCAGTCTATAATTTTAATGGTAGGTTTATTTGAACAGTGAGAGACAGAATAACAACAAAAAAATCCCGAAAAACTAATGTCAAAAATGTTATAAATTGATTTGCATTTTAGTGAGGGAAATAAGTATTTGACCCCCTCTCAATCAGAAAGATTTCTGGCTCCCAGGTGTCTTTTATACAGGTAACGAGCTGAGATTAGGAGCACACTCTTAAAGGGAGTGCTCCTAATCTCAGCTTGTTACCTGTATAAAAGACACCTGTCCACAGAAGCAATCAATCAATCAGATTCCAAACTCTACACCATGGCCAAGACCAAAGAGCTCTCCAAGGATGTCAGGGACAAGATTGTAGACCTACACAAGGCTGGAACGGGCTACAAGACCATCGCCAAGCAGCTTGGTGAGAAGGTGACAACAGTTGGTGCGATTATTCGCAAATGGAAGAAACACAAAAGAACTGTCAATCTCTCTCGGCCTGGGGCTCCATGCAAGATCTCACCTCGTGGAGTTGCAATGATCATGAGAATGATGAGCAATCAGCCCAGAACTACACGGGAGGATGATCTCAAGGCAGCTGGGACCATAGTCACCAAGAAAACAATTGGTAACACACTACACCGTGAAGGACTGAAATCCTGCAGTGGCCGCAAGGTCCCCCTGCTCAAGAAAGCACATATACATGCCCGTCTGAAGTTTGCCAATGAACATCTGCATGATTCAGAGGACAACTGGGTGAAAGTGTTATGGTCAGATAAGACCAAAATGGAGCTCTTTGGCATCAACTCAACTCGCCGTATTTGGAGGCGGAGGAATGCTGCCTATGACCCCAAGAACACCATCCCCACCGTCAAACATGGAGGTGGAAACATTATGCTTTGGGGGAGTTTTTCTGCTAAGGGGACAGGACAACTTCACCACATCAAAGGGACGATAGACGGGGCCATGTACCGTCAAATCTTGGGTGAGAACCTCCTTCCCTCAGCCAGGGCATTGAAAATGGGTCGTGGATGGGTATTCCAGCATGACAATGACCCAAAACGCACGGCCAAGGCAACAAAGGAGTGGCTCAAGAAGAAGCACATTAAGGTCCTGGAGTGACCTAGCCAGTCTCCAGACCTTAATCCCATAGAAAATCTGTGGAGGGAGCTGAAGGTTCGAATTGCCAAACGTCAGCCTCGAAACTTTAATGACTTGGAGAAGATCTGCAAAGAGGAGTGGGACAAAATCCCTCCTGAGATGTGTGCAAACCTGGTGGCCAACTACAAGAAACGTCTGACCTCTGTGATTGCCAACAAGGGTTTTGCCACCAAGTACTAAGTCATGTTTTGTAGAGGGGTCAAATACTTATTTCCCTCATTAAAATGAAAATCATTTTATAACATTTTTGACATCAGTTTTTCTGGATTTTTTGTTGTTATTCTGTCTCTCACTGTTCAAATAAACCTACCATTAAAATGATAGACTGATCATTTCTTTGTCAGTGGGCAAACGTACAAAATCAGCAGGGGATCAAATACTTTTTTCCCTCACTGTAAGAGATTTGCCATTCATTTTGGCCAATAAATTAGTAAGAGGTCACAAGTTCATGGCTACAGCCATTGGACATACTGTAAAGTACATAGTGCACACAAGACTACTTTCAACCCCTGAAACAAGTCTATCTTATTTTTCACCCTCAGGGATTGAATACCATTTGATCATAACAGGAGACAAGTAAGTTCTTATTAGACTAATATCCACCCAAATATTCTAATCGTCAAGTAGCTTCTAATAGTGCGTCATTAGCTACTGATAAACACTTAATACAGTGTTCCTTCTTCTGAAGTGTTACTGTTACCATTCATGATATTTACAGTATGAATAATTTATTTGATATCATATCTTATGTCTCTGCCTAGTACGGCACCCCCTCTAAAGCCTATGTGTACATTTCCCTGTTCACCCTTGAGAAGCCCAGGCAAAGGTATAAAATAAACATTTGACTGGGCAGTGTTAATTTTCACATGGTCACAAGTGAGTCAAGCCACACGGGCAGGGTTTAGAGAAGACGTGGGCTGCCATTTTACAGGAGGTTAAAGTAGGAGCATTTTCAAGTCCACTAAAAATAAACAGACCTCCCACATAGTACTTTATTTGTTTGGCCAACAGAACGTCCAGCTGGACAGGCACATAGGAATCTTTTCAGTTTTGGTGGAGAACTGGGAACGACCTCAATGACCTGGAATCTTGGAATGACGTGTCCCATTACTCTAAAATAGGAGAAAAGACTGCAGAAATAGCAGCCATATGCCTCTCAACTATCAAATCCTCTTATCTACAATACATTTTAGTTGTCAAGCAGACTCTTTTATCACTGAAGAGATTAAGAAAGGAGGCTATTCCAGACTATTGGAACAAAGCCAGTATACTGTAGCTGCAGAGTGTAAATTCAATTCCTTACTACTCAATGAGGTCGTGACCTATCATACCTGGGCAGGGCTGACGCTGATTGACTCCTTGCAGACGATCCAGGTGACACTCTCCAGCAGAGGGGGTGTGGTCAGAGAGCCGTCGTAAGTCCAGTAGTCTAGGGACTTGGGGAGCAGGATGGTGGGGTCAAAATTCTCGAAAGAGGTCTGCTTGCCCTGTAAACAAAGAGGGAGGCAACGACAAGTTTACATCAGCAGGTCAAGGATTGGCTCAGAGAACAACAGGTTCCATGCTAGCAGTAGCACCACTTACAATGCTTGCTCCAGATAGACTTACCTTGGCTTTAATGGCATCAAAAGCATCAAGGACCTTCTGAAGATTGGCATTTTCATTTCCAACCTAATCAGACAAATTCAACACACATAAATGGCAAATAATAATGATCATTTGACCAAAATATTGCACTTGAAAATATATTTATATTATCTTTAACTAATAATCTAAGTCAAAACAATTGAAGGTATACAGCAAAATGGCTGAGTCCATTGCTACACACCTGGAGGAAGACTCCTACAACAGCAAGGCCATCAGACTTGCTAGCAGCATCACCAAAGCTGGGGTACTTTGTGTTCCAGTGTACCAGGTGGAGCTAAAATAAAGAAATAGGACACAAGCAGTGAGCAACCCTAGGGAGTATTTTCTTACCACTTGGCCTTGGGTCTTTTGTACAGTGGGGTTTAGGGGTTTAGACCAATTTGGAAGTTGCATGGCTGAGGCTTTTGTTGAATTACAAAATATTTATTGAAAAGCAGGGTTTAAGTCAATTCCATTTCAGCAAAGCCAATTCATGAAATAAATTGAAATTCGATTCACGAACTGGCAGAAATTCCTCATTGAATGTCATGCAAACATTTTCACTCCATGAACTGAATGTTCACTGACCCTTATAAGTCATTTATCAAAAAAACTAAAAGAAACATATTGATGGCTTGCCAAATACTGTGGGTTGCACTACTAATGCATACCATTCAAACTTTGGTGTTGAAACTAAGGGATTCAAATCAAGTGTGTGTGACCAGAGTGTCAGTACCTCGGCAGCATACTTGGTCCCGGCCACGGTATGCTCAGAACCCCTGTCGTCGCTGGCACCCCAGTGGAAGTGGAACTGCTTTAGCCTGTACGTCCCTGAAATGGGCCCCCCTGTCAGAGCTGCCAACAGAACACAGAAAACAAAAGACATGAACACGTATAAGTGCAATGGGTCAACCTGTTATGTGGTCCGAGTTAATACTACCTAACATCAGTTTAAGTGCACTTTGTATAATAGCACTACAAGACATGCATGTACAAAACACATAAGACGTTCACATTTTGAACAGGATCATTATGCTTTCATAATAAGATTTCAAAACACACCATGTTCCTTTTTTACTGAGATAACATCTCTTTTAATCGTTGGTCCATGATGAAAATGTGTCACAAGACACAACGAGATGAGTTGTCTTGACAGGTATAATGTGGACAGACATACTGACAGACGTCAATGCCAGAACGATATTAAGAGAGCAATGCAAAAGCCGCTCTTGTGTCACTGCCACCCCCACCTCTACCCCCACACTAGCACACAGACACAGACTTCCTGTTTGATGGAAGCAGCAGACTCAGTTCCTGTTACGTAATCCAGACCCAAAAGCAGCAAGCCCAAGGTCAGCCTAAGATACTTTCCAGGTATTGTTCCTTTGACATAGTCATCTATTTATACCAATTTAGTGGCAGCAGGTAATCCTTCACTAATTAGTCTATTCCCATCTCACGTGATGTCACAGTTGATGCTGACCGAATAGGCTATAGCGTGTAGGTTCTCTTCTAAAACTATTTTGAGGACACGATTTACAATAGTTGGTTCTGCTTGATAAGAAGGTGGAGACTTTTCTGACAAGTAGCAAAAGGTGTGAGTGTATGAGTGTATACAGGTTTCTGATGCAGGATTACATTACGAGACTGACATTGACCACACCCTGTGGGTAGATTTAGACTACAGCTATGATGGCGTAATTTCCAATGTAGGTCTACACACAGACAGGTATGACTAACAGTCATTCCTTCTTTCAGGGATAAGCTTATATTTGCGTTTGAATATGAACTTGGCATTCAATTTAAATTAGCTTCCATTAAGTTAACACAATAAACATGATACATTTACCCTGTAAGCACTAAGGTGATCATAAATAGAGGATTACCAATTCAATATCAATAAACCACCTGACATATAGGCCTAATGCTGCATATTACTAAGGTGCTAGGATCACATGCCATCAGGGATTACAGAGACAATAGAATCTCTTGTGTAACAAATCACAGGAATATAAAAATGCAACACCATACATTAAGATTCGGATTGAGTAGTTTTTACATTTCTCACAGCAATATTTTATAAATATGAATGTGAACCCCCCCCCCCCCAAAAAAAAAATATTTTTGTATTTTTTTCTTCTGGATTTTGTCTTTTTTTTTTTGCACTGTATTAATTAAGCAATAGCCTATTTTTTTTTAATCGAATTATAACGACAGCAGAACTAGTAAAATATCATAATGTTGTACTTAGTTACTAAAAACATTACCATCCACTCCTGACACATTAATGGTTAACCAGACTCAGTCCTATTTGCATAAACTGACCTTCGCCTTTTTTTGCGCTAATGACCGCTCTTCCAGTCTAAAGGTCTAGCGTGCAGGGAAAGGTTTGTGACGGGTTGCGTTACCAATTCCATTACCTACTATTGTTTTCATGCTATAGTGTGGGTGGTGAACGTATATAGTCTCATCCAGCCATATTCCATGCCCATAATATTTGTTACTTTGTAAATGTATGAATTATTAATATTAAAGAAGTGCACAAAGTATCCGCAACTCTAAGGTACCATTTCGAGACACCTGTCATGACGCATGCTTTAAGATTGACACTAACTTGAGTTGTCGTTGTCGTCGGCGTAGGTCACTTGAAAGGAATGTCCGTTGTTGAGAATGTCAATGGAGGTGGAAGGGTCGTACTTCAAAGTGAGCGCCTTCAAGGCTGCGTCGAAGGCAGCCTCCCCAGGTACGATGTCAATGGGAGACTGACGGGGTCCGTTGGCAATTGGGAAGCCTTCACACCATTTGTCGGGTCCTAGAATGACAGTGGGGACATTGCAGTTGGAGACAATATTTCAGTATCTGTCAAAAATGTAGCCTACGTAAATTATTGCTTTCCATTGACATTGAGAATATTTTTTATAAACTCGCAGCTTGCTGTAACCGGGTAAGATTGTTATGACGCACCGTAGCCTAATAGCAATGTCAAAGAGGGATGCATTAAAATACATGTAGACAATGATTCATCAATGCATGACCGTTGTCTTTTCATTCATTCATCCGACAGTATATGCTGTACTACAGGTCCCTTTTAATGTCATGATAAGAACAGAGCACAAGCGCCTCACCATTGTCCGGTGCGTATCCCCATGCATGAGACATTGTTACTATTTGGGTATTTCTGTGTATCTATTGCTGTAAATCTCCCAAAATTGCGTCGCTCCCGAGTGCAAACAGCCAGTGTCCCCCACTTGACAACTGTCAGAGCTTATATAGGCTCCCTGTGGATTGCGTGTAGGAGCGGGAGGAGTTAGATGCACAATCGATGAGCCCAGATTCTCTCTCTCTCTCTCTCTCTCTCTCTCTCTCTCTCTCTCTCTCTCTCTCTCTCTCTCTCTCTCTCTCTCTCTCTCTCTCTCTCTCTCTCTCTCTCTCTCTCTCTCTCTCTCTCTGTGTGTGTGTGTATGTGCGTGCGCGCGGCACCACAGATCCTGTGAGTAGTCGCCTCGCTATACGTCCAGCGCTCCTTCATCCAAATAATTTGCCATTGGAAGGCGCGACACAAGCTGTATGGATATTCCCGAGCAGTACCATGTGCAATAACTCTTTGATGTTGCGCCTTCCACTTCCTAAACTCGAACGCTACACTTGCATTTTGAGTACACACACTCAGGGGGAGAGAGAGAACTCAAGAGTCCCTTTCTTCGCTTCCCTTTTAATAATGAACATGACCATAACTGTAATATATATATATATATAAAACAGTATTGAGCGTTTAGGCTATGTGGTATTCACGGACTTTAGGAATAATTATTTATTGCATAGAGCAGATGGAATCATTGTGTATTATTGTTTTAGGTGGATGTTTCTAATTTACACCTAGCCCCAGGTCTACGGAAGTATATAATTAATTGTATTAGTCTATTGATCCCGTTTAGGCCTAGGTTATGACATTTTGCCTAGACTGAGAACAGTTAAGTGTTTGTCTCTCTCTCTCTCTGTCTGTCTGTCTGTCTGTCTGTCTGTCTGTCTGTATCCTAGTTTTTCTTTAATATTAAAGACAGACTAACTTATTTTCTAATATGCTGATAATGCAAAAAACCACCCACATAATGGCGTTGCTTAAAACCCTTTTATAAAAGTGAAAGGCTTCACACTGGGCACACATAGGTTGAATCAATGTTGTTTCCACGTCATTTCGTTGACCAATGTGGAATAGACTTTGAATTGACGTCTGTGCCCAGTGGGTTAACTCCGCCACTGAGAATACAAAACATTAAGGCCACCTGCTCTTTCCATTACATAGACTGACCAGGTGAATCCAGGTGAAAGCTATGATCCCTTATTGATGTCACTTGCTAAATCCATTCATTCTGTGTAGATGAAGGGGAGGAGACAGGTTTAAGAAGGTGTTGCTAATGTTTGGTATTCTCAGAGTACTCTCACGGACTCTTATGGAAGTGTATCAGCGGCGATACGTTGCTGCCATCTGGCGGTCATAACGAGAAAGCAACTGTTTTTGTTGCTGCCAGTAAACCGTCTGTCTTGTTAGCCGAAAACTGGCAACCTCATCTGCATCGAAGGGAATGAGGACGGTAAAATAATGATATGATAATGTCCTCAGATAAAATACATGTATTGCATATAGGCTGTAGAATAACAACATGAGGCAAAGCAACTGGAGTATAACATTTCCACATAACACTGATCAGAGGGTAGTGCGTACGACCCAGTACATCACTTGGGCCAAACTTCCTTGCCTGCAGACATTCTAGTGCCTCCTGTACCAAGTCAATGAGCGGGGGTGCAGGTTAATCGACGTATTTTGTACATGTAAATAGGGGTAACCACGGTGAGGTCTACACCTGTTGTATTCAGACATGTGACAAATAAAGTTATATTTTATTTTGCACTCCTTCTCTAACCCAGCGCGGATTCAGCACGGATAGTGTAGAAATCGAGCGCACCATGTGGGCGTTTCAATCTGTTGTCTTCGGGAGGACTGATTGGTTCAGATTTTAGTCGCATCTAAATTGCGTCAAGCTCCGTTGCTTCAACACGTTTTACATTTGCCGATAGTCGTCCACTTCTTGAGGTTTGTATATTTTGTTATTATTCTTCGAGTTTATCTAGTTATGTGGATTCACATATTGAACGCACGTGATGTTACTGTATTTTTTTTTTTTTATATATTGTGAAAACAAACTAAAACTGTATGATCACAACGGGTCGGTCTGAGCAAGCTTAGCCACCTTGCTAACAGCATACGTTTGTTCTCATAGGTAATCATGGCGAAGAATAAACAAAAAGGCAAAAAGCAGCAGAATGTTTTCCGAGTGGCCAACAAACAGACAAAACAAAAGAATAAGGCAAAACCTGTCACTTCAACTCTCAAACACGTAAGTGGATAATGCTAGCTAGCTACCATCTTAGTTAGCCAACTGTTTAGCTAATAGGCTTCACACAATAGGGTGCCCAATCAAAAACGCGTCTTTTGAACAATGAGTAAACCAATGAAGAAAACCAATGATCCAAACCTCATGTCTCTATCACAATCCGTTAAAGTTATTGGAGTTTTACCGTTGAAGGATGGCCAGAATTAGGTGACTAAATCAATGGAGGACAAAGGATAAAAAGTGGTCAGCAGGAAAGTTGCATCATGTCAACGAGGCTGGATTCTGTGCAAGAATTAAAGCTGCAATATTGATATTTTTGTCTGACCTGACCACGTTCACATTGACAGATCTATAACTCACATGTATTTCTAATTGAAGTCAAGTGTAAGGCGGTAGATCTGTTGTATGTTACTATTTCTATGCTTCCCATGCTTCATTTTCGTTTTTGCGTATTTTCTTTTGTGTTGTACGCCTGTTTCAAACAGCTGAAAATACAATATTTTTGGTTATGGAAAATATATTTCACAGTTGTTTTGATGGTACAATGTATCTTGTTTTGTCACGAACAGAAATTAGGTGAACTATTTAGAATTTTAGCAACCAGGAAATGGCGGAGCGATTCTGCATAGTGCATCTTTAAAGCTACTGGCGACCCAACACTGACAGGCTTACTTTGCATTTTAACTTTTTATCGTTCTTCTCGAATCCGCAGGACATAAAACAGAGGTAAGATGGATATTGATTTTGAGACATGACATGTAGTATTTGAGTGTGCTTTTCATATTAATGTTACATTTGTTGTTTTTCTAGATCTCACAAAAACAAGTTATATCTGTGAAATGTCAACGGCGCACTGAGCGTATACCAAACTTATTTTGAAAGTCTTTAACATTAATATCAGCTCTTTTCATGCAAATTTAGCTTTTTGTTACCAGCGGAAACAACATTGAAGATGACAACGACAAAATGTAAAATTCTAAGAAGTTGTTACGAGAAACCGGCACCACTATGTCAACAAAGCTTGGTGCGAATTATCGGATATTATATCGTAAAATGTCAATTAATTGCTGACTCTCAAATAGCCACTTGTCCCTTTTTAATATCTGGACCACGGCACGCATTGCACAACATCGGGTCTAAATGAATTGTTTACGAGGTTACCATGAATTGTTTATGACAGGGCTGTCACTCATTTTATGGAGGGTCTAGCGTCTTTTTTTCTATTAAGACCTAGACAACCAGGTGAGGGAGTTCTTTACTAATTAGTGACCTTAATTCATCAATCAAGTACAAGGGAGGAGCAAAATATTGTTTACGAGGTTAATGTTTGATTTGTTACATTCAGTAAAGAATCCAAAAAATATGGCGTTTTTATCGCCAGTAAGAAGCTGCTGACAGCTGAGAACTGCTAGCTAACTGGCAAGCAGGAAAACAGTCAACAACTTTAGGACAGACCCCTATAAATTGGCAGATTGCCATCTAGTGGCGAAAGTAAGAACTGCATTTATTTTTTATTTTTAAACAGGCATACTGAGACCTCGGAAATGTGACTGTGTGTAAATGCCAACACTATTTCATGGAATGAAGAAATTGATTAAAATACTGGAAGTGAATGGTGGAATTAAACAATTAACTATGCAAATTAGCAAAAGATGTGTGCGTTAGAAAAATAGACACTTAGCTCATATAAAATTCTGTCTCTAAAGCCGTGTTTGCTCTTTGAAGTGACACAAATTCTATTTATTTGCATATCTGATTCGACTGTATTTTCCTGGAGTCTGAACAGCCACAAAGCACGTGGAATCGGATATGATGGCGCCGGAAGAGATGCCTGCTGTTCTACGGGCTCCTAACCAATTGTGCTATCGTGTTTTTTTTTTTCTCCTGCGTTATTTGTAACTTATTTTGTACATACTGTTTCTGTCACTGTCTCTTATGACCTTAAAGAGCTTCTGGATATCAGGACAGTGATTACTCACCTTGTACTAGATGAAGATTTTTTTCTTTAATTAGTCGGACGTGAAGGATTTACTTCAGGCACCCAGCAAGGCCCAAATCCCCGTCATTCGCATGAAGAGACAGAGATATCGGAGACGCAGGTCATGGTGCCTTGTAAGGATCCAACAGCGAGTGAGTAATCCCCCTCTACCATCAGTCCTATTTGCCAACGTGCATTCATTGGATAAGAAAATGGATGAGCTCCGATCACGACTATCCTACCAACGGGACATTAAAAACTAGGGATGCACCGATATGACATTTTTGGCCGATACCGATATTCAATGTTTTCCTTGGTGCGTACTGTCACTGTGTCCGTTTCCAACTTGTCCAGCTGTGTCTGTAACATTTCACGTAAACTCTGTTTCTTGTCTGCATCGAAGTAGCAGTCCTTGTACCTAGCATCGAGCATGGTGGCGACACAGTAAAGAGGCTCAGAGAGAATACCACCGACTCGCATGTTCACAGCCTCTAGTAGAGTACTTTTGCAAGTTTTAACCCCACGGTCTGTCGGCAGTTTTGTTGAGCAGGCGTTTCAGTGCCATGACAGAGGGTATCACGTCTGCTCCAGACGCAGTTGATGAGCTTATTTCTCAAGTCAGTTGTTTGAATGGAGCTAGGAGTGTGTTCTTGTTTCCAAGTTTAAAACATGTTCTCAAATGCCATTGAAATGACAGCAGCGGTATGGGAACCAGCACATTCTTGAGCATGCAATACGGCTTTCCTCAGTACGAAATCCTCGTCGACCCACTGTGCTGTCAGACTCCGCATGCTCATGGGGCTGACATCGCTGGTCCAAATGTCAGTCGTGAAGCTAATAGCAGTGACGCCCATAGCAAGTAGTTCATGGATGTGCGTTTCAACAATACTGTGTAACTCCAGTAGGGCAACGTCTGAAAAATAGCGCCTACTTGGTAGTGTGTACCGGTGCTTGACAAGTTGGCGAAATCCAACATCATCCACGACAGAGAACGGTTGATTGTCAAGGGCAATGAATGCCGTTATTTTAGCCTTAATGGATTTCACCTTTGAGTTGTCTCACTGAAATTTTCTTACTCTTTCAAATGACTGCTCGACTAGTAGTCGCTGAACGTCTGGGGGTGTTGCACTTTCAAATGAGTAGTTGGGTTTGTGGTATTGAAAGATTTCACTTTCTCCCCTCGGGAAATAATAGCAACACAAACTTTGTATATGGCCTTTTTGTTATCTTCTCCTTTGAAACTTCAAAATAGATCCACACAGCAGACATTGTGGGCTAGGTTAGGAATGCTGTGTTGTAAGTGTAGCGTTATATTTTCCGTGGCGTCATTACGTCATCTACCTACGTTATACAGGTATGCACGTCAGCTTTGACGGGTTGCAGAGGGTCGGAAACTTTCCGGTAAATTTCCAGTATTTTCCATGGGAAGTTAAGCCCAGAAATTTGGGGAATTTTGCTTAAAATCATCAAAAATGTTAGCTTATAAAAGTGATTTTTTTTGTTGTTGTTGGATACACAAGGCAATTCTAGGTCTTGTGGCATATTTTGGTTAACCTTTCTGGGCTAGGCGGGACGTTAGCGTCCCACTCTATTCAACAGTCGGTGGAATCGCGTGGCGCGAAATACAAATACCTCAAAAATGCTATAACTTCAATTTCTCAAACATATGACTATTTTACACCATTTGAAAGATAAGACTCTCGTTAATCCAACCACATTGTCCGATTTCAAAAAGGCTTTACAGCGAAAGCAAAACATTCGATTTTGTCAGGAGAGTACCCAGCCAAAAATAATCACACAGCCATTTTCAAAGCAAGCATATATGTCACAAAAACACAAACCACAGCTAAATGCAGCACTAACCTTTGATCTTCATCAGATGGCACTCCTAGGACATTATGTCATACAATACATGCGTGTTTTGTTCAATCAATTTCATATTTATATCAAAAACCAGCTTTTTACATTAGCATGTGATGTTCAGAACTAGCATTCCCACCGAAAACTTCCGGTGAATTTACTAAATTACTCATCATAAACGTTGACAAAATACATAAATTATTTGAAGAATTATAGATACAGAACTCCTTTATGCAATCGCTATGTCAGATTTTAAAATAGCTTTTCGGCGAAAGCACATTTTGCAATATTCTGAGTACATAGCTCAGCCATCACAGGCTAGCTATTCAGACACCCGCCAACTTCGGGGCTCACTAAACTCAGAATTACTATTAGAAAAATTGGATTACCTTTGCTGTTCTTCGTCAGAATGCACTCCCAGGACTTCTACTTCAACAACAAATGTTTTGGTTCCAAATAATCCATAGTTATATCCAAATACCTTGGTTTTGTTCGTGCGTTCAGATCACTATCCAAAGGGTAACGCGCGAGTGCATTTCGTGACAAAAAAAAAAAAAAATGTTCCTTTACCGTACTTAGAAGCATGTCAAATGCTGTTTAAAAGCAATTTTTATGCTATTTTTCTCGTTAAATAGCGATAATATTCCAACCGGACAATGTCGTATTCATTCAAAGAGGGAAAGAAAAAAATAGCGAGGTCTCATGAACGCGCATCTCCAGTCTCTCTGTCACCAGGCAGACCACTGAGAAACTGAGCTGCTGTTATCTGCCCAGAGACAGGAGATGCGTCAATTCGGTTTCTGAAGGCTTTAGAGAGCCAATGGAAGCCTTAGAAAGTGTCACGTAACAGCACAGATACTGTAATTTCGATAGAGATGCAACAGAAGGACTACAAATTGGCAGACTGGCCACTTCCTGCTTGGAATCTTCTCAGGTTTTTGCCTGTCATATGAGTTCTGTTATACTCACAGACACCATTCAAACAGTTTTAGAAACTTCAGTGTTTTCTATCCAAATCTACTAATAATATGCATATTCTCGTTTCTGGGCAAGAGTAGTAACCAGTTTAAATCGGGTACGTTTATTATCCGGCCGTGAAAATACTGCCCCCTATCCCAGACAGGTTAAGCTATCCCCAATTCGATGGAATTGCAACCCTATGCATGCACAGTGTCTTTTTCCATCACATGTGCAGTGCATTCATCACATGTACAGCTGATTTTCAAGATCTTGCACACTAATGAGATGCTTTTGAGACCACACTACTACACTGTCTGAGCCAAGGACTACATGCTTTCTGGTAAGTTTTGATTACAATGCTGGGTGGGGTGAATATATTTTATATGACACAATTATTTGATAACTAGTAAATAGTAGCCTACAGAAAAGTGTTTAAATCATTTCTAACTTGTTAACAATTTCTGCTACTAAGTTGCAAAAACTGTGGGTTTTATCTTGCTTGAGCCTGCTAACTGAGGAGTGTTAATTACTTGTTTCCATACATGTTTCATTTTAAAACATTTATCTCACAAATGAGTTGTTTAATCTAACTGCTTAACTATTTATCTGTACATAGACTTGTATTAGGTTTTTTTTTACTCATTTTTTTCTAATCTTTACAGGAAAATGCCATGGGCACTATCTGATGTGTGGAGACATTTCACTGCAGCTAATGTAGAAGGAAAAGCTGTGTACATTTGCAAATACTGTGCCAAATCATATGTGAAGAATGCAACAAAGCACTTTCATCAGGCCAAGTGCATAAAGTTCCCTCAGTGCTCACAACAAGCAACCTCTGACAAAAAGTCCCTCTATTTCTATTCGAGTTGAAAATGATGAATCAGACATGTTAATGACAGCAACAGCTCATGGTCCTCCTAGAATCAGAGGTCTTTTTGACTCAGTGGAGGAACGTAGTCAGAGAAATGCTGATGAATGTCTTGCTCGAGCTGTGTATGCAACTGGTTCACCTCTGATGCTCACAGGCAATGTGTATTGGAAGAGATTTCTGAATATTCTTCGCCCAGCATACACCCCTCAAACCAGACATGCTTTATCTACTTATTTGCTGGATGCCGAGTTCAAGTGAAGGTCAAGCAAATCATAGAGAAAGTAGACTGTATTGCAATCATCTCTGATGGGTGGTCGAATGTTCGTGGGCAAGGAATAATTAACTACATCTCCACGCCTCAACCAGTATTCTACAAGAGCACAGACACACCGGTCTCTACATTGCAGATGAGCTGAAGGCAGTCATCATTGACCTTGGACCACAGAAGGTATTTGCATTGGTGACAGACAAGGCTGCGAACATGAAGGCTGCTTGGTCTAAAGTGGAGGCGTCCTACCCTCGCATCATTGGCTGTGCTGCTCATGCGTTGAGTCTGCTGCTCAAGGACGACATGGCACTGAAAACAATGGATACACTCTACAAGAGAGCCATGGAAATGGTTAGGTATGTGAAGGGTCATCAAGTTATAGCAGCAATCTTCCTCACCAAGCAAAGTGAGAAGAATAAGAGCACCACATTGAAGCTGCCCAGCAACACCCGGTTGGGGTGGTGTTGTCATCATGTTTGACAGTCTCCTGGAGGGGAAGGAGTCTCTCAAAGAAATGGCCATATCACAGTCTGCCGATATGTACAGCCCCATCAAGAGGATCTTCCTGGATGAGGTATTTTCGGAGAGCGTGGTAAGCAGCCTGAAACTCCTGAAACCTATAGCAGTAGCCATTGCACGGATTGAGGGAGACAATACCATCCTGTCTGATGTTCAGACTCTGCTTGCAAATGCAAGAGAAGAAATCCGTACTGCCCTGCCCAATTCGCTGTTGCTCCGAGCAGAAGAAACTGCAGTTCTGAAAATCATCAAGAAGCGTGAAGACTTCTGCCTTAAGCTCATACACGCTGCAGCGTATATTTTGGACCCCAAGTATGCTGGCAAGAGCATTCTGTCTGGTGCAGAGAGCAACAAGGCCTATGGTGTCATCACTACCGTGTCTCGCCACTTTGGCCTGGATGAGGGCAAGGTTCTTGGCAGTCTGGTGAAGTACACTTCCAAGCAAGGGCTTTGGGCTGGAGATGCAATATGGCAGTCGTGCCAACATATCTCATCAGCCACCTGGTGGAAGGGACTTTGTGGGTCTGAGGCTCTTTCCCCTGTTGCCTCCATCTTCCAAATCCCACCAACATCAGCCGCCTCAGAGCGCTACTGGTCCTTGTTTGGGAACACGCACACCAAAGCACGCAACAGGCTGACCAATTACAAGGGTAGAAAAATTGGTGGACATCCAGGCAAATTTGATGATTTTTGAGCCTGACAACGAGACATCCTCAACAAGGTTGGAAAGTGACAGTGAAGATGAGGCCTCAGTCTGATGTTAGAGGTGGACATTGAAGAGGAGAAGACATGGAAGCCTGAGAGGAAGACAACCAAGCTTTAGTTTCTAGACTATAATTTTACAGATGTATGTTGAAAATGTTTTTGGGAGATGCGATGGGTCATTCAATATTCCCTTTTGTTGTTCAGTGAAATCATCCCATGTGAAGTCAACTCATTTAATTAAAGTTCAATTCGTAACAATTTTTTTATTTATTTATATTGGAAGAATTAATCATTTGCAATTTGTCTACTTATGATAAGGTAAAAGGTTTATGTTTGTCTCCATATGATATGGTAAATATATCCAATGCAAAAAATATCTACATTTAAATGTTATTAATTTGCATATATTCCCGTTAATTCCCACGGAAAGTTTCCACCTCTTACTATTCCCCAAAATGTGCAACCCTAGCTTTGACATTGGTTTTGCATATCAGCGTTAAACTATTCATAGTGCCGATGTTGGCATTTTTAGCTAATATCGGCTGAATCTCATATACTTACCGATTTATTATATTTTTAAATATTTAAAAAAAATTTTTTTATATTATTAAAAAAAAAAATGGTACATTTATTTTTTTCAAATATTTAATTTTTTTTGAAGAAAAAAAATGTATTTTTTTATTTATTTTGTAATATCATGCATCCCTATTAAAAACTGTAATATCTTATGTTTCACCCGAGTCGTGGATGAACGAGGACATGGATAACATACAGCTGGCGGGGTTTTCGGGCCATCAGCAAGATAGAACAGCTGCCTCCGATAAAACAAGGGGTGGCTGTGTCTCTGTTTAAATAACAGCTGGTAAAGGAAATCTGATATAAAGGAAGTCTCAAGGTTTTGCTCGCCTGAGGTAGAGTATCTCATGATAAGCTGAGAGTTTTCATCTATATTTTTTTGCAGCTGTCTATTTACCACCACAAACAGATGCTGGCACTAAGATGGCACTCAACAAGCTGTATAAGGCCATAAGTAAAAAATAAAATACTCATCCAGTGGTGGCGCTCCTAGTGGCCGGGGACTTTAACTTAAATCCGTTTTACCTAATTTCTACCAGCATGTTACATGTGCAACCAGACAGGGAAAAAACTCTAGATGACCTTTTACTTGACACACAGAGACGTGTACAAAGCTCTACCTCGTTCTCCATTTGGAAAATCTGACCATAACTCTATCCTCCTGATTCCTGCTTACAAAAAAAATTCATCAGGAAGTACCAGTGACTCGCTCAATAAGGAAGTGGTCAGATGACGCAGATGCTAAGCTACAGGACTGTTTTGCTAGCACAGACTGGAATATGTTCCGGGATTCTTCCGATGGCATTGAGGAGTACACCACATCAGTCACTGGCTTCATCAATAAGTGCATTGATAACGTCGTCCCCACAGTGCATAACCCAACCAGAAGCCATGGATTACAGGCAACATCCGCACTGAGCTAAATGCTCCACTTTCAAGGAGCGGGATTTCTCATAAACCTGGACGCTTATGAGAAATCCTGCTATGCCCTCCGGCGAACCATCAAACAGGCAAAGCGCCAATACAGGACCAGGATGGAATCGTACTACACCGGCTCCGACGCTCGTCGGATGTGGCAGGGCTTGCAAGCTATTACAAAGGGAAGCACAGCCGCGAGCTGTCCAGAGACACGAGCCTACCAGATGAGCTAAATAACTTCTATGCTCG
This sequence comes from Salmo salar, assembly GCF_965601325.2. Classification (NCBI taxonomy): domain Eukaryota; kingdom Metazoa; phylum Chordata; class Actinopteri; order Salmoniformes; family Salmonidae; genus Salmo; species Salmo salar. The sequence goes on along the minus strand of NC_138319.1, from coordinate 16,957,003 downwards.
CTTCGATGCAAGTAACACTGAAACATGCATGAGCATCAGCTGTTCCGGACGACTGTGTGATCACGCTCTCCGTAGCCGACGTGAGGAAGACCTTTAAAAAGGTCAACAGTCTCAAGGCCGCAGGGCCAGGCGAATTACCAGGACGTGTACTCTGAGCATGCGCTGCCCAACTGGCAAGTCTCTTAACTTGTTATGGATAGGGGGCAGTATTTTCACGGCCAGATAAAAAACGTACCCGATTTAATGTGGTTATTACTCCTGCCCAGAAACTAGAATATGCATATAATTAGTAGCTTTGGATAGAAAACACTCCAAAGTTTCTAAAACTGTTTGAATGGTGTCTGAGTATAACAGAACTCAAATGGCAGGCCAAAACCTGAGAAGATTCTGTACAGGAAGTACCCTGTCTGACCATTTCTTGGCCTTCTTTGTCATCTCTATCCAAAACAGAGGATCTCTGCTGTAACGTGACACTTTCTAAGGCTCCCATAGGCTCTCAGAAGGCGCCAGAACGTAGAATGATGACTCTGCAGTCTCTGGCTGAAAAACAGTAGCGCATTTGGATAGTGGTCGATCTGAGAACAATGAGATGGGTGCGCGTGTGCACGTGAAGAGTCCATTTTACATTTTCAGTCTTTGAACGAAAACAACCACTCCCGGTCGGAATATTATCGCTATTTTACGAGAAAAATCGCATAAAAATGAATTTTAAACAGCGTTTGACATGCTTCGAAGTACGGTAATAGAATATTTTGAAATTTTTTGTCACGAAATGCGCCGGCGCGTCACCCTTTGTTACCCTTCGGATAGTGTCTTGAACGCACAAACAAAACGCCGCTATTTGGATATAACTATGGATTATTTGGAACCAAACCAACATTTGTTGTTGAAGTAGAAGTCCTGGGAGTGCATTCTGACGAAGAACAGCAAAGGTAATCCAATTTTTCTTATAGTAAATCTGAGTTTGTTGAGTACCAAACTTGGTGGGTGTCAAAATAGCTAGCCTGTGATGGCCGGGCTATCTACTCAGAATATTGCAAAATGTGCTTTCACCGAAAAGCTATTTTAAAATCGGACACCGCGATTGCATAAAGGAGTTCTGTATCTATAGTTCTTAAATTATTTTATGTTTTTTGTGAACGTTTATCGTGAGTAATTTAGTAAATTCACCGGAAGTGTTCGGTGGGAATGCTAGTTCTGAATGTCACATGCTAATGTAAAAAGCTGGTTTTTGATATAAATATGAACTTGATTGAACAAAACATGCATGTATTGTATAACATAATGTCCTAGGAGTGTCATCTGATGAAGATCATCAAAGGTTAGTGCTGCATTTAGCTGTGGTTTTGGTTTTTGTGACATTATATGCTAGCTTGAAAAATGGGTGTCTGATTATTTCTGGCTGGGTACTCTCCTGACATAATCTAATGTTTTGCTTTCGTTGTAAAGCCTTTTTGAAATCGGACAGTGTGGTTAGATAAAGGAGAGTCTTGTCTTTTTAAAATGGTGTAAAATAGTCATGTTTGAAAAATTGAAGTTTTTGGATTTTCGAGGAGTTTGTATTTCGCGCCACGCCCTATCATTGGATATTGGAGCGGTGTTCCGCTAGCGGAACGTCTAGATGTAAGAGTTAATTGACATTTTCAACCTGTCCCTGACCAAGTCTGTAATACCAGTATGTTTTCAAGCAGACCACCATAGTCCCTGTGCCCAAGAACAACAATGACTGCCTAAATGACTACCGACCCATAGCACTCACGTCTGTAGCCATGAAGTGCTTCGAAAGGCTGGTCATGGCTCACATGACACCATTATCCCAGAAATCCTATACCCACTCCAATTTGCATACCGCCCTTACAGATCCACAGACGACGCAATCTCTATTGTACTCCACACAGCCCTTTCCCACCTGGACAAAAGGAGTACCTACACTTCCGGTCAAAAGTTTTAGAAGGCCTACTCATTCAAGGGTTTTTCTTTTATTTTTTACTATTTTCTACATTGCAGAATAATAGTGAAGACATCAACTATTAAGTAACACATATGGAGCCATGTAGTAACCAAAAAGTTTTAAACAAATCAAAATATATTTTATATTTGAGGTTCTTCAAAGTAGCCACCCTTTGCCTTGATGACAGTTTTGCACACACATTCTCTCAACCAACTTTGTGAGGTAGTCGCCCGGAATGCATTTCAATTAACAGGTATGTCTTAAGTTAATTTGTGGAATTTCTTTCCTCCTTAATGCGTTTAAGCCAATCGGTTGTGTTGTGATAAGGTAGGGGTGGTATACAGAAGACAGCCCTATTTGGTAAAATACCAAGTCCATATTATGGCAAGAACAGCTAAAATAAGCAAACGGAAACAACAGTCCATTACTTTAAGACATGGTCAGTCAATATGGAAAATGTCATGAACTTTGAAGGTTTCTTGAAGTGCAGTAACAAACCAAGCGCTATGATGAAACTGGCTCTCATGAGGACCGCCACAGGAATGGAAGACCTAGAGTTACATCTGCTGCTGATGATAAATTCATTAGAATTACCAGCCTCAGAAATTGCAGCCCAAATAAATGCTTCAGAGTTCAAGTAACAGACACATCTCAACATCATCTGTTCAGAGGAGACTGCGTGAATCAGGCCTTCATGGTCAAATTACTGCAAAGAACCCACTACTAAAGGACACCAATAAGAGACTTGCTTGGGCCAGAAACATGAGCAATGGACATTAGACCAGTGGAATTTGTCCGTTGGTCGTGAGACATGGTGTGGGTGAACAGATGATCTTTGCATGTGTATTTCCCACCATAAAGCGAGGAGGTGTGATGGTGCCTCCCTGTGGCTCAGTTGGTAGAGCATGGTGTTTGCAATGGTGTTTGCAACGCCAGGGTTGTGGGTTCGATTCCCACGGGGGGCCAGTACGGAGAAAAAAAAATGTATGAAATTAATTGAAATGTATGCATTCACTACTGTAAGTCGCTCTGGATAAGAGCGTCTGCTAAATGACGTAACTGTAAAATGTGTGGGGTGTTTTGCTGTTGACACTGTCAGGGATTTATTTAGAATTCAAGGCACACTGAACCAGCATGGCTACCACAGCATTCTGCAGCGATACGTCATCCCGTCTGGTTTGTGCTTAGTGGGAGTATCATTTGTTTTTCAACCGGACATTGACCCAACACTTCTCCATGCTGTGTAAGGGCTTTTTGACCAAGGAGAGTGATGGAGTGCTGCATCAGATGACCTGGCCTCCACAATCCCCTGACCTCAACCCAAATGAGATGGGAAGAGTTTGACCGCAGAGTTTAGGAAAAGCAGCCAACAAGTGTTCAGCATATGTGGGGACTCCTTCAAGACTGTTGGAAAAGCATTCCAGGTGAAGCTGGTTGAGAGAATGCTAAGAGTGTGCAAAGCTGTCATCAGGGCAAAGGGTGGCTATTTGAAGAATCTCAAATATAAAATATATTTCGATTTGTTTAACACTTTATTTGGTTACTACATGATTCCATATGTTATTTCATAGTTTTGATGTCTTCACTATTATTCTACAATGTAGAAAATAGTAAAACATTTATAAAAACCCTTGAATGAGTAGATGTTATAAAACTTTTGACCGGTAGTGTACATGAGAATGCTATTCATTGACAACAGCTCAGCGTTCAACACCGTAGTGCCCTCAAAGGTCATCACCAAGCTAAGGACCTTGGGACTAAACACCTCCCTCTGCAACTGGCTCATGGACTTCCTGACGGGCCGGCCCCAGGTGATAAGGGTAGGTAACAACACACCTGCCACGCTGATCCCTACACAGGGGCCCTTCCTGTACTCCAATGTTCACCCATGACTTCATGACCAAGCACGACTCCAACACCATCATTAAGTTTGCCGACGACACAACAGTGGTAGTCCTGATCGCCGACAACGATGAGACAGCCTATAGGGAGGAGGTCAGAGACCTGGGAGTGTGGTGCCAGGATAAAAAAAATAAACTCTTCCTCAACGTGATCAAGACAAAGGAGATGATTGTAGACTACAGAAAAAGAAGGGCTGAGCACGCCCCCATTTTCATTGACGAGGCTGTAGTGGAGCAGTTTGAGAACTTCAAGTTCCTTAGTGTCCACATCACCAACACACTGACTCACCACCTGGATTAGGTCTTATATAGCAAAATTTGAAATTGTTTTTTACATTGGATAAAAGTAGACTCCGAGCTACAAAATGATATATCATACAATATATGAGGAACAATGGGAATGTAATTCTGCTTTGAAAGTTGATCAACTTGTAAACTCATTTTTGAGAAAATTGCCTTTTGAATGTTTTGATATCAAGTGAAGTTCTTTGTCTACACCCATTCAGCATCGTTCACACCGTCTTAAGCTTTAGCCCCACCCATCTTGGAGCGCTCTCGGAGCGCAAACTTGAAGCTCTGGCCGATGATTGTTTACCTCAGGATAACATGAAAACAGCCTAACCAGCTCTCCTGGCAACAATTTCATTACACTTTTTTGCAGACGTTTACTGACATGGGCCATAATTCAATGGGTGTTGTGCACATATCATGTAATGTTAGCTAACAACCATACCTAAACACGCGTGTCAACATGCGCAAATTGATTTTGATCCCGCCCACACCAAATGCAACCACAACACGCAGGTTGAAATATTAAATCAAACTCTGAACCAATTATATTAATTTGTGGACAGGTTGAAAAGCATTAAACATTTATGGCAATTTAGCTAGCTAGCTTGCAGTTGCTAGCTAATTTGTCCTGTGATATAAACGTTGAGTTATTTTTCCTGAAATGCACTGCGACAAGTAATCCATCCACACACTACTCCAACAATTTATCCACACTCCGTTCATCTTTCAATCACCCACGTGGGTATAACCAATGAGGAGATGGCACGTGGGTATATGCTTCTATAATCCAATGAGATGGGAGAAGCAGGACTTGCGCCGCGTTCAGCGTCACGTAATAGAACTGACTTCAATTTTAGCGGTTGGCAACGCAGATGCTTGTTGGCGCATGCGAGCAGTGTGGGTGCAATTGAATGACATGTATGTGTAAATTTATTTTGCAGCGCACGTGACATGAGAGGTGTGGTCAGCATGTAACGAGCCAGCCAGCCAACTAGCATTAGCTAGTTAATGAACAATGCCACAGTGCTGGGAGCTAACCAACCAGGTTCAATGTTAGCTAGTTAACATTAGGCTCTAACTAGAAAAGCAAACGCCTCTGGGAAATGAATAATAACGTCATCTAGGGAGCCAGCCAGCTAACGTTAGCTAGCTAGCTAACAGTACACTTTAGCTTGAAATTAAACAAATTAGGAATGTGTAATATCTGAAAACGTTGCTAGCTAACGCTAGACTCTTACCTGTATACATCATCATGCATGATGGATGCGTCTCCCTGTCAGGAATGCCGTACCACGGTTGCCCTTAGTTTGAAGATGTAATCCGGAGACGGGTGTTTTCTCCATCTCTTTAGCTATCATACTTTAATTCCACTGATTTTCAAAACTTGATTTTCCAGGAAGTGGATCGCAACACTTATGCAGCTCCACTACACAATACATTATTAAAAAAGCCATGTTTGACAGAATTACCAACACAGACAGACGAGCTTAAATAGACAGAAGCCTTCTATATGACAGACCAATCCTCTCTCGGCATGTACAGCCCACTCATTATCTCAGCCGATCATGGCGAGTGGGAAGGCTGCTAACTTTTTCTGTGGTTTAACCAACAAGGCTCGCAATTTAACAATTATATTTGTATTTACAGATGGCATACAAGTTTGTTATTAAGGACCATGAAAGTTCACATGTTCGACAAGCCATTTCTGCCAACAAACGCATTATGATAAAAATATATTTTTTACGTTCAAACGGCTCTCCTGTGAAGTCTTGACTTGCAACATACGCCTAGTTTCCTGAATCAGGTCACAACTATCATGGTCCAAACATAACAAGACAGTTGTGAAGAGGGCATGACAACGCCTATTCCCTCCCAGGTCCCCAGATCCTCAGTTTTACAGCTGCACCATTGAGAGCATCCTGACTGGTTGCTTCACCGCCTGGTATAGCAACTTCTCAGCCTCCAACCGCGAGGTACTACAGAGGGTAATGCGAATGGCCCAGTATATCACTAGGGCCAAGCTTCCTGCCATCCACTACCTCTATACAAGGAGGTGTCAGAGGAAGGCACAAAAAATTGCCAAGGACTCCAGCCACCCTAGTCAGACTGTTCTCTCTGCTACCGCACGGCAAGTGGTACCGGAACTAGGTCCAAAAGGCTTAACAGCTTTTACCCCCAAGCCATAAGGCTCCCAAACAGCTAATCAAATGGCTACCTAATTTTCATTGTCCCCCACCCCCCATTTTTACGCTACTGCCATTCTGTTTATTATCCATGCATAGTCACTTTACCTCTAACTACATGTACATATTACCTTGACTAACTGGTGCCCCCGCACATTGACTCTGTACTGTTACCCACTGTATGTAGCCTAGCTACTACTATTTTATTGTTGCTCCTTAATTATAAAATGTATTTGTGTGTGTATATATATATATTTTTTTACTTCAGTTTATTTGAGTAAATACTTAACCAACAATGCAGTTAAGAAAAGTGTTAAGGGCTTATAAGTAAGCATTTCACTGTAAGGTCTACACTTGTATTTTGTGCAAGTGACAAATCAAATTTCATTATTAGCCACATTTCAAACCACCTTCATTCGTGGTTTAAAGTCAGATACAAATCTTATTCCTGGCCATGTGAACGGTCCAATCTGATGGTTTTTAGACTGTTATTCGGCATATCTTGTTGGTTGCCAGCTACAGTTAACTAGCTTGTTAATTGTTAACAAACAAGTTAGTGTATGTGCTAGAACAAAACAGCTAGCTAGTTGACTGCTGTGGCTAGCCAAAAATGACTTGTTTTGAAAGTTGGATCATCTTATCCTTTGAGGCTTAGCTTGCGACATAACTTTTGAGTGATAGAAAGCACAAGCACCACCAATCAGCCTACACCATTGCACACACACCTGTTGTTACTATGACAACTAGCGTGGCCTTGTCAGCAAATTACTGCCGTCTGAACACACACACACACCTGATTTGGTGGATTTTTTTAAACTGAGTTGAGCGTTAAGGCCTACAGTGTGAACAAGGCTTAATAAGTGGCTGTTGTGATTTAAGCAAATAAACGCCCGGGCTATTAATTGAAGTGGTGTGGTAGGTTCAGAAATGGGAGTTTTGGGATATAGTGTTAATGTTACAGTATGTTACGTTTGGTATGGTTACATAACATAGGACACTTACAGTGCATTCAATAAGCATTCAGACCCCTTGACTTTTTCCACATTTTGTTACGTTACAGCCTTATTCTAAAATGGATTAAATCGTTTTTTTTTTCTCATCAATCTATACACAATACCCGATAATGACAGTGAAAACAGTTTTTTAGAATTTTTTTGCAAATGTATTAAATGAAAAAAAAAATGGAAATATCACATTTACATAAGACCCTTTACTCAGTACTTTGTTGAAGCACCTTGGGTAGCGATTACAGCCTCAAATCTTCCTGGGTATGACGGTACAAGCTTGGCACACATGTATTTGGGGAGTTTCTCCTATTCTTCTCTGCAGATCCTCTCATGCTCTGTCAGGTAGGATGGGGAGGGTCGCTGCACGGCTATTTTCAGGTCTCTCTAGAGATATTCGATGAGGTTGAAGTCCGGGCTCTGGCTGGACCAATCAAGGACATTCAAAGACCTGTCCCAAAGCCACTCTTGTGTTGTCTTGGCTATGTGCTTAGGGTTGTTGATCTGTTTTGCCCCACTCTGAGGTCCTGAGCGCTCTGGATCAGGTTTTCATCAAGGATCTCTCTGTACTTTGCTCCGTTCATTTTCCCCTTCGATCCTAGTCTCCCAGTCCCTGCCGCTAAAAAACATCCCCACAGCATGATTCTGCCACTGCCATGGATGATTCTGCCACTGTAGGGATGGTGCCAGGTTTTCCCCAGACGTGACGCTTGGCATTCAGGCCAAGGAGTTCAATCTTGGTTTCATAAGACCAGAGAATCTTGTTTCTCATGGTCTGTCTTTTAGGTATCTTTTGGCAAGCACCAAGCGGGCTGTCGTGTGCCTTTTTACTAAAGAATTGGCTTCTGTTTGGCCACTACCATAAAGACCTGATTTGTTGGAGTGCTGCAGAGATGGTTGTCCTTCTGGAAGGTTCTCCCATCTCCACAGAGGAACTCTAAAGCTCTGTCAGAGTGACCATCGGGTTCTTGGTCACCTCCCTGACCGATGCCCTTCTCCCCCGTTTGGCCAGGTGGCCAGGTCTAGGAAGAGTCTTGGTGGTTCCAAACTTCTTCCGTTTAAGAATGATGGAGGCCACTTTGTTCTTGGGGACCTTCAATGCTGCAGACATTTTTTGGTACCCTTCCCCAGAGCTGTGCCTCGACACAATCTTATCTGTTAGCTTTACGGACCATTCCTTCGACTTCATGGCTTGGTTTTTTTCTCTGACATGCACTGTCAACTGTGGAACCTTATATAGACAGGTGTGTGTGCCTTTCCAAATCATGTCTAATCAATTGAATTTACCACGGGTGGAATCCAATCTAGTTGTAGAAACATCTCAAGGATGATCAATGGAAACAGAATGCAACTGATCTCAATTTCGAGTCTCATAGCAAGGGGTCTGAATACTTATGTAAATAAGGTATTTTTTTTCTTCATAAGTTTGCAAACATGTCTAAATCTGTTTTCGTTTGTCATTATGGGGTATAATGTGTAGATTGAGGATTTAAAAAAAAAAAAATGTAATCCATTTTAGAATAAGGTTGTAATGTAGCTAAGTGGAAAATTTAGAAGGGGTCTGAACACTTTCCGAATGCACTGTAAGGCAAAAACGAAAGGAGTTGGAGTTGGTATATAACGCAAACGTCTAGCAATCCAAAGGTTGCGTGTTCTGTCTCATCACGGACAACTTTTTGAATTTTTGCTAATTAGCAACTTTGCAACTACTTAGCCTGTTACCTTACCCTTTCCCTTCCCTTAACCCTAACATTAACCCTTTACCCTTAACTCCTAACCCCTAACCTTATAGCTAGCTAATGTTAGTATTAACCACCTAGATAAAGTTAGCTGCAACATTGGTATTTGTAACATATCACATATTTTACTAATTCGTAACATATTGTACAAATTGCAATTCTTAACATGTACAAAATGGATGATGGACATCCACAAATGAATACATATGAAACATAACATATCATACTAAATGTAGTGTCTCAGATTTACATACAGAATATTACGAAATACTCTTATGCTGGGGGATCAACTAGCTACAACAATGCTGTTTTTCAGGTTCCCTGATTTTTGGTATAAGCATTTGTTGATGGTGTTTCTCTAATTAATCCCATTGGAGTCATAGCCTAGTTACATTCTGACTGAATGCATTGAAAGAATTCACCCACAATGCCATAAAGTAAGTATTCAGCCTGCCACTGTCTCAAAATGCCAACTTTTTACTTGGCAAACTTTTCTTGGAGATACTTCCAAACTTTACTCGATTTGGAAAGCTCTGGTGTCTTATCTCCTGTGGATAGTTCCCTGTTAAACCCTGACACTCAGCAAATGCTCTGTGAAAAAAATGACTTCAACAGGTTGTTGTCATCTCACCATAAGATGGTTGTTCCTGAAGGTTAACTTATCCGTCTTGTATATGTATTGTGCAAGGGTAGTATTTGACACAGTTGCTGACAAGTTTTTTTTTTCTTCTTTGTACACAGATCAATAAAGTGAAGAATGAGAAGGTGGAGAACCTGAATAAAATATTTACAGAGGTCCAACGGGATGTCAGAAGTGTATCAAAATGCACTGCTCCGGTGCCCAGAAAGCCAACACCGGTAAGGTTAAACTGAGAATCAATGGATTACCTGACAGAGTTGAGTGTGCTAAGTATCCTCCATCTGATGGTTGTCTGATTTGTCTTCCTTTATCCTTTCTCAACTCTTGTTTTTTGTTTTTATGTCAGGTTGTCCGCGAAGCACCGAAAGAGTCTGCGAATGTTGACGGCGCCACCCAGCTGTTCTCTCAGCTATAGTACGGAATGGCTGCACGAAATGAAATCTAGTTACAATTCGAACAGTCCACACTGCCCCATTCACATAAGGGGCATCATCTCCACCTTGTGTGGAATGTAATATGACTAATATCATATGATGACGATATGTAAATATGATGATATTTTAACAAAAATGTGTGCAGATATTTGAAGAATGTGAAGGATGCATTTGTGAGAGGTTGACACATGCTGTAAAATTATAGATTCCCTGTTGGATACATCTGTCAAATATAATGATCAACAACCTTAAGGTGTCCGTTGCATGTATCGATGCTGATATTGATCTCTCTTCACAAGACTGCTGCCAATGCTGAATGCCAGGGTCTTAGTAGCACACAGTATTTCATTTATGAAGGTAGTTTTTATTGCATTTTCACTCTTGATGAGATATTGTACTAAGTAATAAGTTGTTCTTGGATAATCTACTGTATGATGCGTGGGTGTATCAGTAAATCACTCGTTCTTCTCCTTTTTTAAATAACTTTAGGAGAACTACATCTCGGCGCAGTGGCTGGTTTTAAGTATGCTGGGCACATTCAGCGGTAGCCAGTTGGTTGTGCTTTACTGATGTGCTCCTGATTGCCTGTCTCTGTGGACAGCCACCTGTGTGGAGACTGTATTTATTCAGTCAGTAAGCATGGGGCTGTCACAAGGCATATGTGTGCCTGGGAAGTGCTGCAACTGAGACTCCATTCGCATTTTACATCTTGTACCATGCTTCTTTCTGTAAGCTGTTTTTCTGGAGGTGGTTATTGGTGAAATGATATGTAATGGCAGATTGTTCGATATATGTTAAATCCTGTGTTTCCAATCTCATTAGTCTTTTCGAGGCTTTAATCTTAAAAGTGTCACCACTTAGAACTTAGGTGCTAAGCAGAATATTCCTGAAATATCCCCCCTCCCCCAAAACTGACTGGTATGAGGTGAGTGGAACAGTGATACATGTTCAGGGCTTAGCTAAAACACTTTTCTGAACCTTGAAGTGAAGCTAAGGTGCCAGGACATTACATTTTCAGTGTAGGCCTATATACATGCATTTGTGAGAGTGTAGCTGTTGTATTTAATACGGCAGAGGAAATGGTTCTCTTGGTTCTGAATGATTGGACACAGTGGGGTTAGTGTGACAGCTGCTACAGTGTAGAGGTTTCAGACTGGCCTTGGGGCCAGGTACATCCCATTGAGATTCCAGATGGAACAGCTAGAGACAGTGGGGTGGCACCATAATACCCTGGGGGAAGAGAATACATATCACACATGAATTTATATAGAACTGAAAAACACGATCACGCACACGATTACGTTGACTTATGCAGTAGAAACCCTCCATCCAGCTACACTACAAAGCACAGTGGGAGTTTTATCTACACCCTACTAAGGTGAGAAAATCTCATGGACGAAAGGGTTGTGTGGTAGCACAAGACATTGTGCCTGGCCTGTCAATTCCGTTTCCACAGTAGGTGGCATCATTTCAAGCATGACTTGATCTTCAAAAGGGGTCCTCGTGACAGGACCATAAAGCGCGAGAGAATTTTCTAAGAAAAATAAGATTGTCTGAGTTTTAGATGGTCGCTGTCTACTGCCTGGTTGTTCTGAACTTCTAAATGGCGCTATTGACGCTATCAGTGGTTCTAAAACAGCGTGATTATTATATCGCTCATTCTACACATATCAATGTCACCATGACAGATGCAGTTTTTGACAACATTCCAGTATGCTATCTTGAGTCTGCTTCCTTGAATCTGCTGTGGTACATTGTTCAAATTAACTTCTAAATTTGTGAAGTACAACAAATTTAGTTTGGCCTAGAATGTTATTTAGAGACTCATCAATTCTGCCCACTCAAAAAAAGTTATATGAAGGCTATTACCTTTTATTTTTCGGCTTATTGCTGAAACGGCAAAATACTAAAATGGCTGACAATTCAAATGCCACAGTGCATTTTAGATGCAGATACAGTATATCACCATAAGGTTAGCAGCTCAAAGCTTGAGATAAAGTTCTGACTTAATCAACTATAAAGACAATTGCTTCTGAAGTACGTTCTTCTTGCCATTTTTTCTACATTTACTTAGTACTGACCACTGAATGTCATTCAAAAATGCAACTGCATTGGAAGAGTTATAATATATTTTTTAAACTATTATTTAATCATCTGAATTTAGCCAGAGGAAAAAATGAAATGATTTATTTACATATGGAAGTAAACAAGACATAACCCATCTGATTAATTAGGTGTGTCAGGAAGAAGATGGCTTTGGGCCTAAGTAATTTATTGTAATTGTTTTTTTCCTAAATAAGAATCTAATGAGGAGCTCGATATTTTTATGTCCACAAGGTGGTGCTATTAGAAGACTTAAGGGTTGGCCAACGACTGGGTGTGTCATGGTTGGGCTCAATTCCAGAATTGATTTGAGAATGCCTCATAAATTCCAATACAACTTTTGAATTTCAATTGAAATTGTAAATGGATACAAAATTGCAATTTGAATTAAAGGAAATATAATACAATTAAATTCAAATGCCTCTTCTATTCTATATTAGGTGAAGTTTATACAAATATATACTGAACAAAAATATAAACGCAACATGTAAAGTGTTGGTCTCATGTTTCATGAGCTGAAATAAAGATCCCAGAAAATTTCCTAAATCGCTCACATTTTGTGCACGAATTTGTTTACATCCCTGTTAGTGACCATTTCTCCTTTGCCAAGATAATCCATCCACCTGACAGTTGTGGCATATCAAGAAGCTGATTAAACAGCATGATCATTACACATGTGCACCTTGTGCTGGGGACAATAAAAGGCCACTCAAATGTGCAGTTTTGTCACACAACACAATGCCACAGATGTCTCAAGTTTTGAGGGAGTGTGCAATGGGCATGCTGACTGCAGGATTGTCCACTAGAGCTGTTGCCAGACAATTTAATGTTCAGTTCTCTACCATAAGCCACCGCCAATGTCGTTTTAGAGAATTTGGAAGTAATTTTGATTGGCTGGGCCTGGCTCCACAGTGGCCTCCATCGTTCTTAAATGGAAGAATTTTGGAACCAAGACTCTTAGCGCTTGCCACCCGGCCAAACTGAGCAATCGGGGGAGGGGGGGCTTGGTCTGGGAGGTGACCAAGAACCCGATGGTCACTCTGACAGAGCTTCAGAGTTCCTCTGTGGAGATGGGAGGACCTTCCAGAAGAACAACCATCTCTGCAGCTCTCCACCAATCAGGCCTTTATGGTAGAGTGGCGAGACTGAAGCCACTCCTCAGTAAAAGGCACATGACAGCCCGCTTAGAGTTTGCCAAAAGGCACCTAAAGGACTCCTAGACCATGAGAAATGAAATTCTCTGATCTGATTAAAGCACGATTGAACTCTTTGGCCTGAATGCCAAGCGTGACGGCTGGAGGAAACCTGGCACCATCCTCACGGTGAAGCATGGTAGTGGCAGCATCATGCTGTGGGAATGTTTTTCAGGGACTGGGAGACAAGTCCGGATCGAGGGAAAGATGAACGGAGCAAAGTACAGAGAGATCCTTGATGAAAACCTGATCCAGAGCGCTCAGGACATCAGACTGGGGCGAAGGTTCACCTTCCAACAGGACAACAACCCTAAGCACACAGCCAAGCCATAAAAGCGTCTGCTAAATGATGTAAAATGAAAATGTTAAGGGGTCTGAATACTTTTCGAATGCACTGTATATTAGATATACACTGCTCAAAAAAATAAAGGGAACACTAAAATAACACATCCTAGATCTGAATGAATTAAATAATCTTATTAAATAATTGTATCTTTACATAGTTGAATGTGCTGACAACAAAATCACACAAAAATAATCAATGGAAATCCAATTTATCAACCCATGGAGGTCTGGATTTGGAGTCACACTCAAAATTAAAGTGGAAAACCACACTACAGGCTGATCCAACTTTGATGTAATGTCCTTAAAACAAGTCAAAATGAGGCTCAGTAGTGTGTGTGGCCTCCACGTGCCTGTATGACCTCCCTACAACGCCTGGGCATGCTCCTGATGAGGTGGCGGATGGTCTCCTGAGGGATCTCCTCCCAGACCTGGACTAAAGCATCCACCAACTCCTGGACAGTCTGTGGTGCAACGTGGCGTTGGTGGATGGAGCGAGACATGATGTCCCAGATGTGCTCAATTGGATTCAGGTCTGGGGAACGGGCAGGCCAGTCCATAGCATCAATGCCTTCCTCTTGCAGGAACTGCTGACACACTCAAGCCACATGAGGTCTAGCATTGTCTTGCATTAGGAGGAACCCAGGGCCAACCGCACCAGCATATGGCCTCACAAGGGGTCTGAGGATCTCATCTCGGTACCTAATGGCAGTCAGGCTACCTCTGGTGAGCACATGGAGGGCTGTGCGGCCCCCCAAAGAAATGTCACCCCACACCATGACTGACCCACCGCCAAACCGGTCATGCTGGAGGATGTTGCAGGCAGCAGAACGTTCTCCACGGCGTCTCCAGACTGTCACGTCTGTCACATGTGCTCAGTATGAACCTGCTTTCATCTGTGAAGAGCACAGGGCGCCACTGGCGAATTTGCCAATCTTGGTGTTCTCTGGCAAATGCCAAACGTCCTGCACGGTGTTGGGCTGTAAGCACAACCCCCACCTGTGGACGTCGGGCCCTCATACCATCCACATGGAGTCTGTTTCTGACCGTTTGAGCAGACACATGCACATTTGTTGCCTGCTGGAGGTCATTTTGCAGGGCTCTGGCAGTGCTCCTCCTGCTCCTCCTTGCACAAAGGCGGAGGTAGCGGTCCTGCTGCTGGGTTGTTGCCCTCCTACAGCCTCCTCCACGTCTCCTGATGTACTGGCCTGTCTCCTGGTAGCGCCTCCATGCTCTGGACACTACGCTGACAGACACAGCAAGCCTTCTTGCCACAGCTCGCATTGATGTGCCATCCTGGATGAGCTGCACTACCTGAGCCACTTGTGTGGGTTGTAGACTCCGTCTCATGCTACCACTAGAGTGAAAGCACTGCCAGCATTCAAAAGTGACCAAAACATCAGCCAGGAAGCATAGGAACTGAGAAGTGGTCTGTGGTTACCACCTGCAGTACCACTCCTTTATTGGGGGTGTCTTGCTAATTGCCTATAATTTCCACCTGTTGTCTATTCCATTTGCACAACAGCATGTGAAATTTATTGTCAATCAGTGTTGCTTCCTAAGTGGACAGTTTGATTTCACAGAAGTGTGATTGACTTGGAGTTACATTGTGTTGTTTAAGTGTTCCCTTTATTTTTTTGAGCAGTATATTCTTTGGCATCTGGAACTGTGACCTCTCAGATTCAATTAAAGTTATGACTGAGTGGAATTTATTGGAACCGGGTAGGAACTTGGAACCAACATCATTTTTTTCCAATCGTTTCATTCTGAACAGAACTATAATTTCTTTTGCTCCATTCCACTGTTCCGACCAGCAAAATACATTTTCAACCGGTTCAAACACCAAAAAAGTAACTGTTTCTATTATTCCTTTCTGTTCCTTCTTAAACTTTTGAATTATACATTTTTTTTTACATCTAGCTCGAGAAATTCCTTCACCAATCAGTGCTGGTAGAGCAGCTTGCTATGGAGCGGGAAAGCTATTTACATACATTGGACAGTGTAGAGTGAGGGTGGAGGAGGAGGCTTGGCTTGAACCGTTGGACATCTTGTTGTTATGAACTGACAGGCCCACATAATTATACCTACCGAGGAGCGGCTTCTATGAAGGAGCGTTGAATGTCTTTGAACTTGGACCAGAGCTAGCTAATAAGCTTGTGTGTGTAGAGCGGCACCAGAATTACCTTTTTGTATTCAATAAATCCAATGTGAAACATCATAACTATTGTATCCTTTAACTAGCATTGAAAAAGTGAATCCATTGTTCTTTAATTTTCAGCTGGCAAGCAGGCAGACACTGGAATATGTTTCTGAGGGACAGAGTGAGGGCTTTGCATAGGCGCTTTGTTGCATTTTCTGTGGGACTGGAAAAAAATACCTAGAACATAAAATAACGTTATTAACCTGTTCCCATGCTTTTAAAAGAACGGTTATGTGTGTGTGTGTGTGTGTGTGTGTGTGTGTGTGTGTGTGTGTGTGTGTGTGTGTGTGTGTGTGTGTGTGTACGTACGTGCGTGCATGCATGCATTTTAGGCAGAGACTGCGGCTGTGTGTGGGACGTGTGTGAGGCACACTGAATGTCAATGAGGAGCTGAAGGCACATTTGCGGTGCGTCACTCTTATTGCACAGCTGGGTTTTTCACTTTGACAGTCTAACACCAAGAGGTCACAGCGACTGCTCTCCACCACTCTGACAGAAATGAGAACGTGTGTGTGTGTGTGTGTGTGTGTGTGTGTGTGTGTGTGTGTGTGTGTGTGTGTGTGTGAGAGAGAGATTTGCTCTGCTTTTAAGTCAATCTCCGGTCACTGTTGCTGGGACAGGGTATTTAATCTCTGACCAGTGGTCATTCTTTCCCTGCATGCGGCTGTCACAATGACTTCTGGGTAATACCCAGTCGTTTTCTATGTTTTTGACATATCCAGGAATGGGAAAGGGTTGATTGCTTGAAAAAGTAGTGAAGTAAAAGAATGACACGCTCAACAATGAAGAACAAATTCATGTTTTTTTCCCCTCAAAGATGAGTCTTTAGAGATTGTGTGATTAAACAGGTTGCATTACATCACCGAGGTACTGTATTGCTACACAAGACCAGCAAAGGCCTAGATTGAAGGCTTATTTTGGAGCCCCACCATTACAACCTTCAACCCCGTGCTGCAGAACTGGATCCTCACCAAACAACCAAACAATCAAACCGACAGTACGCTGTGCAGCTCTCCACAAACCCATCAGAGCATCGGGCCACTGCAAGCTGTTTAGCTCATTGGGAAAGAAATCGGTTTTACACTTGAGAGGACACAGAGAACACAACCGTGGCTTTTCTAAATAGAATCAACAGAAACTGTGCGCATGCTCTTGGGACTCCCACCCGACGCTGATTGTTTGGTGTGAGAAGGGAGGGGGGAGAGAGAGGTCTATGGCTCGAGGAGAGTTTGGAGAGGTGTGTATGCAATTCAGTGAAGCAGAAAGGATAGTGCTTGTTTGGTACACCTGTCAGATGTGTGTACCAAGTGCATCTGTTCTCCTCATCTTCTCTACTTAGATGTCAGTCCTCGAGCAAGAAGTATCCTAAACACACATGCACGCATTTGCGCGGGCACACACATCAGACCTGGCTTCAAATACATGTGTATTTTATTATTTGTTATTTAAATACTTATTTTTTGTGTATTTTCAAATAATGTGGGCCGAGTCACCTACTTCTATTGGAAGCATTTTCTAATAATTTCCTATAAATAGCCTACCACTTGAAACTATTTTCAAATACTTATTTTCAAGTACAACATTTCAAATACCAAACAGGCCTGGGTTCAAATGCATGAGCGTATTTTAAGTAATTGTAATTGAAAATACACTTGTCTGTGTATTTGAGTATTTTCAAATGTATGCCAATACTTTCCAAATGTATTTCCAAATACATTCCAATTATTAACTTGAAATACCCTAAATTAGTATTTGAACCCAGGTCTGCTCACACACACACACACACACACACACACACACACACACACACACACACACACACACACACACACACACACACACACACACACACACACACACACACACACACACACACACACACACACACACAGACAACCCAATGTCACACAAGCTGTCTGGTGTTCACTGGCTCAACAATTCGTTCCTCCCTCCCTCGTACTTACCTGCCTGCTTCCCTTCCAAACGTGTGCAGTGGACTGCTTCTATACACCAGTGGCTCTGCCCAGCTCTCTTGCAATGCAGTTTGGCATTGATGTCTCAATATCAAAACTCACAGCACTTTCTACTCCCACTGAGAAAGTGCAGACCTCTCCTTTGTTAAACCCATCAATTTATTTTCCTCTAGTGCAAGGAATAAGGATTGTTTTTGTCCTACCGTGATGGTGTGTGTGTGGTTGTATATGAGTTAATGCATCCTACAGTTTGTTTTTGTGAAGACACAATGCTTACTTATGTACAGTAGTAATGGGGGGAAACCGATACAGTTTCATATCTGGATATCATTTTTGGATGATATTACATCGATATTTGACTCCAAGTATGGATTTGTGAAAGAAAAAGGTAGGTGTCATTAGCTAGTGCTAGTCGGATTGTTCTCCATCTTCTTTTTAAATAGTGAGACAACATGTTTTCAGAACTTTTATTTCCATGGCTGATCAAAGCTAATTTTCTCATGCTCTCTCTTCTTTCTGCAGGATACATATCGTGAGATATATGTTTGGATCATTAAATCGCAATGAAGTGCACAACCCACTGGGTACGAACTGGTTGAACGTAATTTGTCCAAATATTGTGACGTGGAAAATACATTGGATTTGCAAAAAGTTATCAATGTAAAGTGTTGTGTATGTCATGGTAAGCATTTTTCAAACTAGACAAACCTTGTATAAAATATGTTGACTTTTGAAACAATGTCAGATCTTCAACGTTATATCCACTATCAGTAAAAAACTATAGGCTGGGCAGCGTCTCCTACTGGAGAATTTATCTACAGCTATCCATTTGGTCTCCCATCAAGGGTTTTAACCAAGCCCAGCTTTGATATTTTTCACTGACTGCTACCAATGTGCTATTGTGAGAATGATTATTAAGAGATCTCTCAATAATTAAATAGATTCACTGTTGCTATCGAAGTCTGTCTGAAGGGTAGGTTTAACAGAGCAAATGAAATGTAACCATACTTTGTCATACAGTGCATTCGGAAACTATTCACATCCCTCTACTTTTTCCAAATTTTGTTACTTGACAGCCTTATTCTAAAATGGATTAAATTACTTTTTTCCTCAATCTACACACAGTACCCCATAATGACAAAGTGAAACAGGTTTTTAGACATTTTTGACAACAGAAATAGCTTATTTACATAAGTATTCAGAACTTATGAGACTCGAAATTGAGCTCAGCTGCATCCTGTTTCCATTGATTATCCTTGAGATGTTTCTACAACATGTTTGGAGTCCACCTGTGGTAAATTCAATTGATAGGACATGATTTGGAAAGGCACACACCTGTCTATATAAGGTCCCACAGTTGACAGTGCATTTCAGAGTGAAAACCATGTCATGAAGTCGAAGGAATGGTCCGTAAAGCTACGAGACAAGATTGTGTCGAGGCACAGCTCTAGGGAAGGGTACCAAAAAATGTCTGCAGCATTGAAGGTCCCCAAGAACAAAGTGACCTCCATCATTCTTAAATGGAAGAAGTTTGGAACCACCAAGACTCTTCCTAGAGCTGTCCGCCTGGCCAAACTGAGCAATTGGGGGAGAAGGGCCTTGGTCTGGGAGGTGACCAAGAACCCGATGGTCACTCTGACAGATCTCCAGAGTTCCTCTGTGGAGATGGGAGAACCTTCCAGAAGGACAACCATCTCTGCGGCACTCCAACAAATCAGGTCTTTATGGGAGAGTGGCCAGACGGAAGCCAATTCTTTAGTAAAAGGCACATGACAGCCCTCTTGTAGTTTGCCAAAGGGCATCTGAAGACTCTTAGACCATGAGAAACATGATTCTGTGGTTTGATGAAACCACAATTGAACTCTCTGGCCTGAATGCCAAGCGTTACATCTGGAGGAAACCTGGCACCATCCCTACGGTGAAGCATGGTGATGGCAGCATCATGCTGTGGGATGTTTTTTAGCGGCAGGGACTGAGAGACTAGTCAGGATCGAGGGAAAGATGAACGGAACAAAGTACAAAGAGATCCTCGATGAAATCTTGCTCTAGAGCACTCAGGACCTCCGACTGAGGCAAAGGTTCACCTTCCAACAGATCGACAACCCTAAGCACACAGCCAAGACAACGCAGGAGTGGCTTCGGGACAAGTCTCTGAATGTCCTTGAGAGGCCCAGCCAGAACCTCATTGAACATCTCTGGAGAGACCTGAAAATAGCTGTGCAGTGACGCTTCCCATCCAACCTGACAGAGCTTGAGAGGATCTGCAGAGATGAATGGGAGAAAACTCCCCAAATACAGGTATGCCAAGCTTGTAGCGTCATACCCAAGAAGACTTGAGGCTGTAATCGCTGCCAAAGGTGCTTCAAGAAAGTACTGAGTAAAGGGTCTGAATACTTAAAGTACCAGTCAAAAATGTGTATACTACTCATGCCAGGGGTTTTCTTCACTTTTACTATTTTCTACATTGTAGAATAATAGTGAAGACATCAAAACTTTGAAATAACACATATGGAATCATGTAGTAACCCATAAAGTGTTAAACAAGTCAAAATATATTTTATATTTGAGATTCTTCAAAGTAGCCACCATTTGCCTTGATGACAGCTTTGCACACACACATTGTAAAAATAAAGAAAAACCCTTGAATGAGTAGGTGTGTCCAAACCTTTGACTGGCACTGTATGTAAATGTGATATTTCATTTTTATTTTATTTTTGATAACCTTGAAATGAGTAACACATACATGGCCACATTTCTAGTTTACTGTAACTATAAAATGTTTTTCTTATTATGTAATCATAGAAAGCATACATGTTCAAGATTGCATGCAAAGGTTGCAGGTCTGTGGAGATCTTCACAATTGCTATAATAAACAGCATTGATCACTTGTACTGTGTACTTTTAATGTAATCTCTGTTGCAATCCAGGTCATTTGGTTGTGCTATTAGATGAAGTACAGTAATAAAACATTTTGTATAAATGCTAAATATCTGACATTGCATTCCCATTTGAACTTGGTCATGCTTTTAAATGGTTGAAAGCGTAGTGACAACACATTGTTGAATTCCCAAACTTCTGGCTGTCTTTTTGAGTGGATGAATAAAGGTTGAAATCCTATTGATCAACATCTCAACCAAATTTTAACCAAAGTGCCGTGGTTAAATAACATGGTGTTCCCAGTGGGAAGTAGGGTATTGTGAGATCCGTGGCAATTCCCAGCCCTAATGTTCAGAATATTTGTATATTACCATTTAGTATGCATAACTGTGTTTTCAACACCTTTATATGTAGATCAGTTGATTAGCATTCTGTCCATGGTGAGACTTTTTGAGAAGTCAGACTTTCTGTGAAAACTCTTCATGAGTCTTGAGGCTCTGTTGGATGAAGGCTGGCCCTGCAGCAAGTCTTAACAAAGCCCTTTTCAGTGAGCCTCTGTGGGCTGGACCGTCCTGGGCCCTGCATACAAAGTGGGCACCTTTGTAACCCCAGGGCGAAAGGGCAGGAGATGATGACAGGCAGAGCCCAACTTAAAAATGTGAAAAGAAAAGAATACCAAAAAATAAGGTGGCAGGATTAAAGTGCAATTATCAAATTGTTTTTCCAAATGTCTATGGGTGAAGTCAAGGTAAGATGTTTAAGTTGATTCACTGTTACCTAACTCCGCAAAAGTGAAACCAAAAACATTAGCCTCGGGCTGGTCTCGGTAAGTTAAGAGTTACGGTTTGGGATAGGGTTAAAATAGGGTTAAGTTTAGGAATTCATTCTGAGTGGTTAAGGGTTAAAGTTTGGTAAAGGCAATCCTTGGCGCTTTTACGTCAAGGTAAAAGCACTCACCGTTGCCCATAATTGCCGGTTTTGAAGGCAGATCTAGACGTTCTTGGGACCTGGATGGATGTCTAACTTTGACTTTAAACTAGAGCGATCTTCCTGAGAAGCTACCATTGAAAGGGGGAGTAAATACAATTCCATCCGATGCAACTGAGCAACATTCAATACCTTGGTTTCTCTATTACGATGCTCTGCACTACAAATTCAAAGTTACAACCGAGTCCAGGTACCAAAATCAACCCTATAGATTTCCTCCACCCATCAGACCTCATGAATCACACATCATTTTGAACACAAATTTCCTCGTGACCGGGCCGGTAGAAAGAAAAAAAGGGATGTTCTCAAACCAAACAGGTGTGAACACCCATGGACATTAAGCCAGGGCCGTTATCAGAGCTCGATAGCACACTGAAGACTCAGGACAACTCAATAAGAACATAATCCGTGGGAGAGCTCCAATACTCTGCATGACACCGTGTGAGCTTCCTGTGAGGTGACAGATGGGTTGATGCTTATGTAATATTTATACCAAAAACGACATTATAGTACAGGGCTCTCAAACCCTGTTCCTGGAGAGCTACCCTCATGTAGGTTTTTGCTCCAACCTCAGTTGCTCGAACCTGATTCACCTTCTCAACCAGCTAATTACGTATTAGAATCAGGTGCGCTTGATTAGGGTTGGAGGGAAAACCTACAGGACACTAGCTATCCAGGAACAGGGTTGGAGAGCCCTGTGTTAGTGTATTGGAGGCAACGGTTGCAAATGTGTATACATGTATTTACAATTGTGTCATAGGGGCTAAGGATTTTTAAAGCAGAAAGACACATACCTAAATCAAACACACACTCAGCAACTTTGTTCTCAGTTTTCTATGAGTGTTTCTGGGTAACTGTACTAGGTGGCACCTTGCATGTATTCAGGGCGGTATTAATAAATTAAGCATATAGCTCTGTAAGGATACCACCCATCTCAGAAATGTGTTGAGTAAGATTCAACACCTTTATGAAATGTATTGAGTTTCCTTTGAGAGTGAGAGACAAATTGTTCTGATAATTCACCTTTTAGACACTCTTTCCAGAGGAAGCTACATTCAATTCTCTCACAGTTCTTTGGTAGTCACCATGGTAACAAAATGTGTCCTATTTCTTCCAGACTTTTCACCTTTCCTGTCGGTCTTTGTACTCTTTGGAAACTTCCATTAGTTCTATTCTGTCAGGCGGGCCACTGAATGACAAGTAACGATCTTGGTGTGCCTTGTTCAAACAGTCAACTTGAGACAGTCCCTGGCAGACAACTCAAAGTAAACCCCAGTGACAGGTGTCTGAAAAATCGATTTAGTGCATGTCAAGGCAAAGCGTGTGCCATGGGACTCCAAAAAGTGACATCAGTGGTCTGTTTTGACAGTCAAAAGCATTTTGTTTGAATATTCCAAGTGGAATAACAGAAAAATGGAGACTCCACATTGGTATACACTGTAAACAGTATACTATGTAACCTACATTTATCAGATGAGAATCACACTTCAATCTACAAATCTGCACTGTTTTTTTTCCAAATGAGGAAAACTAGAAGACCCTCCATAACATTACAGTTACTACGTTCATATTTTCTCTAGCAAGACATTGGAATGCAGCCAAGCGTTTCACCTTCAGCACCTGCAATTACAGCCAAGACACTGCTTAACCCTATCCCATTTCACAACATGCACTTTTCTCACCAAATCAACTGCAGTCATTCCAGAGGTAGATGGGCCGGCCCCGAATCGATTGTGCCACCTACCTTAATTAAAAATTAAATTCAGAGAGACCACAAATGCTGACATTCACATCGAGCTGTACCTAAGCACCCCCACACATACATTCCTTGTTTTCCTCACCAATTGCTCCCTCACCTTCTAATGAAGCCCACCACACTGCCCTGCATGCGCTCGCAGCTGTTTAGTAAATCAATTAATGCACGCGAAGCAGGAAATTCAAATTCAGCAACCCCCTCGCATAATTTATAAATGACCGCACTGCAGGAGCCATTCATATCACCATTAGGATTCTTATAACTCAATTTGAGATCGATGCCATTACATCTTGGGTTATCTTCATCATCTTGATGACAGTTGGCTGGGAGACGAATCATGGATACATACACAGACATGCTTGGTAGTTTTTGCAGTGGGGGCATTTCCTATTATACCTAACCTTTTGAAAGGTTACAGCCTTTCATTTGACATTTTAGAAATGGACCGTTTGCTTCTGCAGGCACGTCATCAATGTGTGGCATAACTCATATATTTCTTCAACAAGCTCCCGAGACCTAGAAGGCGAGAAATAAATGTGCCATGATTTCTTGTAATGCATCCATTGGATGCATTACCCTCTTCGAGGTATAGTCAGGGAGGCACTTGTCTATGTTATCACACCTAGAATATTCTATATTATAAACTGGGTGGTTCGAGCTCTGAATGCTAATTTGCTGTCAGCTGTGGTATATCAGACCGTATACCACGGGTATGACAACATTTTTATTTTTACTGCTCTAATTACGTTGGTAACCAGTTCATAATAGCAACAAGGCACCTCGGGGGTTTGTGGTATATGGCCAATATACCACGGCTAAGAGCTGTATCCAGGCACTCCGCGTTGCGTCGTGAATAAGAACAGCCCTTAACTGTGGTATATTGGCCATATACCACACCTTCTTGTGCCTTATTGCTTAAATAGAACATGCCTGTGTGAGGACTACTTTCATTTTTCATTTAAATTGCCTTTAAGCGTGCTCCAAGCTGGTCTTTGACATAGTTAATCAAGTGTTAACAGTATTACATGCATAATTTCATCTGAAGGCTATGTGAGTTTCTCATGTCAAATGAGCCTTCAGCTCTAAACTCGAGTGATTAGGGAGTTCACAATCCTAATTGCAAGAGCTGAGGAACATTATTACGTCGGCAACATAATATTCACGGGAGAGGAAGTTTAAACTAATGTTTTTTTAGCAGTTGTGCATGGCACTATCTTCTAACTGAATCTGGTCTGCTGTATATTGATTCTCCAATACTATTTCCCTCTTCATGCATGTCTGTACAGTTTGGTATACATGACACATCCTCATGCCTATAGACAGTATTGTTGAGTCTTATAGATTACACCATAGACACTGAGTGTGTAATGAAATGGGAATTTCACTGCCTCCAATTGAGTTGTTTTGTACAATCTAAAGCTACTGGGCTCGATAATCTAACGAGGCAATATGTGGCTATTGAGAGAATACTGTACATTGAATGCTATTTCCTTTATTGCTCTCAGCACAACTGAGAAATTAACAAAATATCAATGCAATCTCCAAAGAAAAAATCCATAACTGGCCATCAATGCAGCAACATTGATATGGCATGGCTGGTCCGTTTAACCCATATGAAAAAAATCTAAAAATAATATATACACTGCTCAAAAAAAGAAAGGGAACACTTAAACAACACAATGTAACTCCAAGTCAATCACACTTCTGTGAAATCAAACTGTCCACTTAGGAAGCAACACTGATTGACAATAAATTTCACATGCTGTTGTGCAAATGGAATAGACAACAGGTGGAAATTATAGGCAATTAGCAAGACACCCCCAATAAAGGAGTGGTTCTGCAGGTGGGGACCACAGACCACTTCTCAGTTCCTATGCTTCCTGGCTGATGTTTTGGTCACTTTTGAATGCTGGCGGTGCTTTCACTCTAGTGGTAGCATGAGACAGAGTCTACAACCCACACAAGTGGCTCAGGAAGTGTAGCTCATCCAGGATGGCACATCAATGCGAGCTGTGGCAAGAAGGCTTGCTGTGTCTGTCAGCGTAGTGTGCAGAGCATGGAGGCGCTACCAGGAGACAGGCCAGTACATCAGGAGACGTGGAGGAGGCCATAGGAGGGCAACAACCCAGCAGCAGGACCGCTACCTCCGCCGTTGTGCAAGGAGGAGCAGGAGGAGCACTGCCAGAGCCCTGCAAAATGACCTCCAGCAGTCCACAAATGTGCATGTGTCTGCTCAAACGGTCAGAAACAGACTCCATGAGGGTGGTATGAGGGCCCGACGTCCACAGGTGGGGGTTGTGCTTACAGCCCAACACCGTGCAGGACGTTTGGCATTTGCCAGAGAACACCAAGATTGGCAAATTCGCCACTGGCGCCCTGTGCTCTTCACAGATGAAAGCAGGTTCACACTGAGCACGTGACAGACGTGACAGACTCTGGAGACGCCGTGGAGAACGTTCTGCTGCCTGCAACATCCTCCAGCATGACCGGTTTGGCGGTGGGTCAGTCATGGTGTGGGGTGGCATTTCTTTGGGGGGCCGCACAGCCCTCCATGTGCTCGCCAGAGGTAGCCTGAATGCCATTAGGTACTGAGATGAGATCCTCAGACCCCTTGTGAGACCATATGCTGGTGCGGTTGGCCCTGGGTTCCTCCTAATGCAAGACAATGCTAGACCTCATGTGGCTGGAGTGTGTCAGCAGTTCCTGCAAGAGGAAGGCATTGATGCTATGGACTGGCCCGCCCGTTCCCCAGACCTGAATCCGATTGAGCACATCTGGGACATCATGTCTCACTCCATCCACCAACGCCACATTGCACCACAGACTGTCCAGGAGTTGGCGGATGCTTTAGTCCAGGTCTAGGAGGAGATCCCTCAGGAGACCATCCGCCACCTCATCAGGAGCATGCCCAGGCGTTGTAGGGAGGTCATACAGGCACGTGGAGGCCACACACACTACTGAGCCTCATTTTGACTTGTTTTAGGGACATTACATCAAAGTTGGATCAGCCTGTAGTGTGGTTTTCCACTTTAATTTTGAGTGTGACTCCAAATCCAGACCTCCATGGGTTGATAAATTGGATTTCCATTGATTATTTTTGTGTGATTTTGTTGTCAGCACATTCAACTATGTAAAGAAAAAAGTATTTAATAAGATTATTTCTTTCATTCAGATCTAGGATGTGTTGTTTAAGTGTTCCCTTTATTTTTTTGAGCAGTATATATATATACTAAATATATATATATATATATATATATATATATATATATATATATATATATATATATATATATTTAGATAACTTTTTTTAGGATACTGTACATGTGAAACATAAAAATGATGTATTCTTTTTTTGTGTAATATACAGAACATTTTAAATACATTCCAACATATATTACAAAATTCACTGCTCGACTGAGCTACCTTACATATAATTTTATGTGTGGAGTACAGACATAAAGGAGTTAAACACTATTAGTCCATGCAACTTATAATGTGATTTGTTAAGCACATTTTTACTCCTGAACTTATTTAGGCCTGCCATAGTAAATGGGTTAAATTATTTGTAATGTGATTTGTTAAGCACATTTTTACTCCTGAACTTATTTAGGCCTGCCATAGTAAATGGGTTAAATTATTTTTGACTCAAGACAATCCAGCTTTAAAATTGTTGTTAATTTGTAAAAGATAACTTAATTCCACTTTGACTTTATGGGGTATTTTGTTTAGGCCAGTGACCAAATATCTCACTGTAACACAACAAAATGTGGAAAAAGTCAAGTGGTGTGATCGTGTGAATACTTTCTGAAGGCACAGGACAGTAGAATCATGAGAATTGTGAGACTCGGCATCTAACCCCACTGGGTACAAACTGGTTGAATCAACATTGTTTCAATGTCATTTTTCAAAGTATTGTGATGTGGAAACTACATGGAAAATACATTGGATTTGCAAAAAGTCATCAAGGTAAACTTGTTTTGCTGGTGAAATTTCAACCAAAATCAAAATTCTATCAAATTGTATTTGTCACATGTGCCGAATACAACAGAATACAACAACTTACTGTGAAATGATTAATACCAATGCAGAATTGTAAAAAAAAAGTAAGTAACAAAATAGTTGCTAAAAAAAATACTAATACAAAAATAAATGTTAGAAGAAAAGTAACACAATAAAATGACATTAACGAGGCTATATACAGGGGGTACCAGTACCGACAAAATGTGTGGGGGTACAGGTTATTCGAGGTAATTGAGGTAATATGCACATGTAGATAGGGGTAAAGTGACAATGTATAGATAATAAACAGCGAGTAGCAGCAGCGTAAAAAGCTGGTCAATGCAAATAGTCCGGATAGCCATTTGATCAACTGTTTAGCAGTCTTATAGCTTGGGGGTAGAAGCTGTTAAGAAACCTTTTAGACCTAGACTTGGCACTCTGGTACTGCTTCCCATGAGGTAGCAGAGAGAACAGTCTATGACCAGGGTGGCTGGAGTCTTGACAATTTTTAGTGCCTTCCTTTGACCGCCTGATATAGAGGTCCTGGATGGCAGGAAGCTTGGACCCAGTGATGTACTGGGCCATACGCACTTCCCTTTGTAGCACCTTGCGGTAGGATGCCGAGCAGTTACCATACCAAGCGGTGATGCAACCAGGCAGGATGCTTTCGATGGTGCACCTGTAGAACTTTTTGAAGATCTGAGGACCCATGCCAAATCTTTTCAGTCTCCTGAGGGGGAATAGGCATTGTTGTGCCCTCTTCACGACTGTCTTGGTGTGTTTGGACCATGATAGTTTGTTAGCAATGTGGGTGTCAAGGAACTTGAAGCCCTCGACCCGCTCCACTACAGCCCCGTCGATGTGAATGGGGGCGTGCTCAGCTCCCCTTTTCCTGTAGTGCACGATCAGCTCTTTTGTATTGCTCACGTTGAGGGAGAGGTTGTTGTCCTGGCACCACACTGCAAGGTCACTGACCTCATCCCTGTAGGCTGTCTCATCGTTGTCGGTAATCAGGCCTACCACCGTTGTGACGTCAGCAAACTTAATGATGGTGTTGGAGTCGTGCCTGGCCACGCAGTCGTGGGTGAACAGGGAGTACAGGAGGGGACTAAGCATGCTCCACTGAGGGGACCCCGTGTTGAGGATCAGCGTGGCAGATGTGTTGCTCCCTACCCTTACCACCTGGGGGCAGCCCATCAGGAAGTCCAGGATCCAGTTGCAGAGGGAGGTCTTTAGTCCCAGTGTCCTTAGCTTAGTGATGAGCTTTGAGGGCACTATGGTGTTGAACGCTGAGCTGTAGTCAACAAACAGCATTCTCACGTTGGTGTTCCTTTTGTCCAAGTGGGAAAGGGAAGTGTGAAATGCCATAGAGATTGTGTCATCTTTGGATTTGTTGGGGCGGTATGCAAATTGTAGTAGTTCTAGGGTTTCTGGGATGATGGTGTTGATGTGAGCCTTTCAAAGCACTTCATGGCTACAGATGTAAGTGCTACGTGGCAGTAGTCATTTAGGCCAATTACCTTGGCATTCTTGGACACAAGGACTACGGTGGTCTGCTTGAAACATGTAGGTATTACAGACTCGTTCAGGAAGAGATTGAAAATGTCAGTGAAGACACTTGCCAAATGGTCAGTGCGTGCTCTGAGTACGCGTCCTTGTAATCCGTCTGGCCTTGCAGGCCTTGAGAATGTTGACCGGTTTAGAGGTCATACTCTCGGTTAATAAGGAAAGCGTGATCACACAGTTGGAACAGCTGTTGCTCTCATGCATGGTTCAGTGCTGCTTGCCTCGAAGTGAGCATAGAAGGCATTTAGCTCATCTGGTAGGCTCGCATCACTGGGCAGCTCATGTCTGGGTTTCCCTTTGTAATTCGTAATAGTTTGCAAGCCCTGCCAAATCCGACGAGCGTCAGAGCCGGTGTCGTAGGATTAATTTTAGTACTGTATTGATGCTTTGCCTGTTTGATGGTTCATCAGAGGGAATAGCGGAATTTCTTATAAGCGTCCGAATTAGGGTCCCGCTCCTTGAAAGTGGCAGCTCTAGCCTTTAGCTCAGTGCGGATGTTGCCTGTAATCCATGGCTTCTGGTTGGGATATGTACATACGGTAACTGTGAGGATGTCGATGTACTTATTTATACAGCTGGTGACTGATGTGGTATACTCCTCAATGCCATTAGATGAATCCCGGAACATATTCCAGTTTGTGCTAGCAAAACAGTCCTGTAGCTTGGCATCCACATCATCAAACCCCTTCTGTATTGAGTGAGTCACTGGTTCTTCCTGATGAGTTTTGCTTGTAAGCAGGATAGAATTATGGTCAGATTTGCCAAAGGGTGAGGGAGGGCTTTGTACACATTTCTGTGTGTGGAGTAAAGGTGGTCTAGAGTTTTGTTCCTTCTGGTTGCACATGTAACATGCTGGTAGAAATGAGGTAAAATGGATTTAAGTTTTCCTGCATTAAAGTCCCTGGCCACTAGGAGTTCAGCTCCTGGGTGAGCATTCTCTTGTTTGCTTATGGCCTTATGCAGCTTGTTGAGTGTGGTCTTAGTGCCTGCATCGTGTCATGACTGTCCTGATCAGGTCAGGTTACAGGAGACCACAACCCTACAGATTATCTCTCACCCCAACAGAGGAGGAGAGATCTAGGGGTATGAAGATGTGGGGGTTTTATGATCCCTCACGCCCATTGTAAATCTTAGGCAACAGACAAAATTCCTTTGTCCTCTCACTATGGAGAACCTGCCTCAGAACATTAAACATGCAGTAAATGGACTTTGGAACAATGGTTTTATCAGCCACAATGGTGGTAATGACGATAGATGGAATATGAAAATTTATGTCATTTTTGTTATGTTAATAAAAGTCAAAGGACAACGTTATAAAGAAAACATTGTAACTTTAAGAGTTTTCCTAATATGTGCTTGATGTTTATACATTGTACTTTGTGTGGAAAATGTCCAAATCAAAGAGAATGTTTTTGTAAAGATGAAATGTGAAGTTAGTTGTCTAAATTGGATCTGAGTAAAATCTAGACCTTACCTCATAACTTGGTACGCCCAGAGAATTGCCCTACAGGTGGTTTCGCCCACTTCTGACCCGAGGGTATAAGACATGTGAGTTAAGAATTAACATATCAGGCTAAGTGACCCAAGCTGCAGCAAAGGTCTGAGTAGTCAACGAACTCAAAACGCAACACGAGGTTGAAGACAAAGGAACCTTATTCTATCCATGCTACGGAGGAGTATCTGCGTCTAAGAGGGTGAATTCAGAAGTCTCCACTCCCCATCGAAGCGTGTACCTACACTGTTTTCATTCCTACGCTGTGAGCCCTGAGCTACAGGGCTGGCTGTCCTCAGAAGACCCCTTTCAGAACAAGGGAGAGGAATCAGACCACTAAGCAAAAAGGACACTGACATCGTGAAGACAACCAGAGAAGTGCGCCATCCGAGAAGACGAAACGGTCCACGCAGAGACCCACAGAGGAGACCTTCAACACGTAATTACATCATTATATTCTGACCCATAAGAGTGGCAGTTCGGGGCAAGGTTAGGGTTAAAATAAGCATAGCTGACAATATCTGGACCCCTTCTTCTGCCGGTAAGGGGCACGGAACCCCTCCGATCCTCTACGACTGGAATACCGACATAATCTGCCCAAGGATTCCAACAGGCCCCTCAGGCGCGACGTCCGCTGAAGGCCCATTCTGCTAACCGGCCTGCTAGCTATCTAGAGCTACTTGGAACCCTACTAATTCCACGACTAGTCTATCGACGTCACCGCATGAAGAGGCAAAAACAGACTTACCCCCATCGTGACGTCCCCCAAAGGCTAACTTGCTAGCCCCAATCTGCTAACTGCTAGCTTGCCTGCCCTGGTCTGCTAACTGCTAGCCCTGGTCTGCCAACTGCTTGCTTGCTAACCTGATCTGCTAACTGCTAGCATGCCAGCCCCGGTCTGCTAATTGCTAGCTTGTTTAGCCCCGGCCTACTAACTGTTAGCTTGTTAGCATCGGCCTGCTAACTGTCTGAATCGCCGGGTCCCCAGTCAGCCCAACCAATTACTGGACCCATATGTTCACTTGGCTATGCATGCCTCTCTCTAATATCAATATGCCTCGTCCATTACTGTCCTGGTTAGTGATTACTGTCTTATTTCACTGTAGAGCACTGCTCAATATGCCTTAACCAACCATGTTCTTCCACCTCCTACATATGCGATGACATCACCTGGTTTAAACGTCTCTAGAGACTATATCTCTCTCATCATAACTCAATACCTAGGTTTACCTACAATGTACTCACATCCTACCTTACCTTTGTCTGTACACTATGCCTTGAACCTATGCTATCGTGCCCAGAAACCTGCTCCTTTTACTCTCTGTCCCAAACGTGCTAGACGGCCAGTTCGTATAGCCTTTAGCCGTACCCTTATCCTACTTCTCCTCTGTTCCTCTGGTGATGTGGAGGTTAATCCAGGTCCTGCAGTGCCTAGCTCCACTCCCACTTCCCAGGTGCTCTCATTTGTTGACTTCTGTAACCGTAAAAGCCTTGGTTTCATGCATGTTAACATTAGAAGCCTACTCCCTAAGTTTGTTTTACTCACTGCTTTAGCACACTCTGCCAACCCGGATGTCTTAGACGTGTCTGAATCCTGGCTTAGGAAAACCGCCAAAAACCCTGAAATCTCCATCGCTAACTATAACATTTTCCGCCAAGATAGAACTGCCAAAAAGGGTGGTGTTGCAATCTACTGCAAAGATAGCCTGCAGAGTTCTGTATTACTATCCAAGTCTGTACCCAAACAATTCGAGCTTCTACTTCTAAAAATTCACCTTTCCAGAAACAAGTCTCTCACTGTTGCCGCTTGCTATAGACCTCCCTCTGCCCCCAGCTGTGCCCTCGATACCATATGTGAATTGATTGCCCCCCATCTATCTTCTGAGCTCGTGCTACTAGGTGACCTAAACTGGGACATGCTTAACACCCCGGCCATCCTACAATCTAAGCTTGATGCCCTCAATCTCACACATATTATCAATGAACCTACCAGGTAGAACCCCAAATCCATAAACACGGGCACCCTAATAGATGTCATCCTAAGTAACTCACCCTCCAAATACACCTCTGCTGTTTTCAATCAAGATCTCAGCGATCAATTCCTCATTGCCTGCATCCGTAATGGGTCTGCGACCAAACGACCACCCCTCATCGCTGTCAAACGCTCCCTAAAACACTTCTGCGAGCAGGCCTTTCTAATCGACCTGGCCGGGGTATCCTGGAATGACATTGACCTCATCCCGTCAGTAGATGATGCCTGGCTATTCTTTAAAAGTGCCTTCCTCACCATCTTAAATAAGCATGCCCCACTCAAAAATTTTTGAACTAGGAATAGACATAGTCCTTGGTTCACTCCAGACTTGTCTGCCCTTGACCAGCACAAAAACATCCTGTGGCGTTCTGCATTAGCATCGAATAGCCCCCGCGATATGCAACTTTCAGGGAAGTTAGGAACAAATATACACAGGCAGTTAGAAAAGCTAAGGCTAGCTTTTTCAACAGAAAATTGCATCCTGTAGTACTAACTCAAAAGGTTCTGGGACACTGTAAAGTCCATGGAGAATAAGAGCACCTCCTCCCAGCTGCCCACTGCTCTGAGGCTAGGAAACACTGTTACCACCTATAAATCCACTATAATTGAGAATTTAATTAAGCATTTCTCTACGGCTGGCCATGCTTCCCACCTGGCTACCCCTACCCCGGTCCACTGCCCGGCACCCTCCACAGCAACCCGCCAAAGCCCCCACCATTTCTCCTTCACCCAAATCCAGATAGCTGATGTTCTGAAAGAGCTGCAAAATCTGGACCCATACAAATCATCCAGGCTAGACAATCTGGACCCTCTCGTTCTAAAATGATCTGCCCGAAATTGTTGCAACCCCTGTTACTAGCCTGTTCAACCTCTTTTTTGTATCGTCTGAGATTCCCAAAGACTGGAAAGCAGCCGCGGTCATCCCCCTCTTCAAAGGGGGTGACACTCTCGACCCAAACTGCTACAGACCTATATCTATCCTACCCTGTCTTTCTAAGGTCTTCGAAAGCCAAGTTAACAAACAGATTACCGACCATTTCGAATCCCACTGTACCTTCTCCGCTATGCAATCTGGTTTCAGAGCTGGTCATGGGTGCACCTCAGCCACGCTGAAGGCCCTAAACGACATCATAACCGACATCGATAAGAGACATTACTGTGCAGCCGTATTCATTGACCTGGCCAAGGCTTTCGACTCTGTCAATCACCACAATCTTATTGGCAGACTCGACAGCCTTGGTTTCTCAAATGACTGCCTCGCCTGGTTTACCAACTACTTCTCTGATAGAGTTCAGTGTGTCAAATCGGAGGGCCTGTTGTCCGGACCTCTGGCAGTCTCTATGGGTGTGCCACAGGGTTCAATTCTCGGGCCAACTCTCTTCTCTGTATACATCAATGATGTTGCTCTTGCTGCTGGTGATTCTCTGATCCACCTCTACGCAAACAACACCATTCTGTATACCTCTGGCCCTTCTTTGGACACTGTGTTAACTAACCTCCAGACGAGCTTCAATGCCATACAACTCTCCTTCCGTGGCCTCCAACTGCTCTTAAACGCAGGTAAAACTAAATGCATGCTATTCAATCGATCACTGCCCGCACCTGCTCGCCCGTCCAGCATCACTACTCTGGACGCCTCTGACTTAGAATACGTGGACAACTACAAATACCTGGGTGTCTGGTTAGACTGTAAACTCTCCTTCCAGACTCACATTAAGCATCTCAAATCCAAAATGAAATCTAGAATTGGCATCCTAATTCGCAACAAAGCATCCTTCACTCATGCCGATCCTCGACTTCGGTGATGTCATCTATAAAATAGCCTCCAACACTCTACTCAACAAACTGGATGCAGTCTATCACAGTGCCATCCGTTTTGTCACCAAAGCCCCATACACTATCCACCATTGCGACCTGTACACTCTCGTTGGTTGGCCCTCGCTTCATACTCATCGCCAAACCCACTGGCTACAGGTTATCTACAAGTCTCTGCTAGGTAAAGCCCTGCCTTATCTCAGCTCACTGGTCACCATAGCAGCACCCACTCGTAGCATGCGCTCCAGGAGGTATATCTCACTGGTCACCCCCAAAGCCAATTCCTCCTTTGGCCGCCTTTCCTTCCAGTTCTCTGCTGCCAATGACTGGAACGAACTGCAAAAATCTCTGAAGCTGGAGACTCATGTCTCCCTCACTGGGTTTGATCACCAGCTATCAGAGCAGCTCACAGATCACTGCACCTGTATATAGCCCATCTGTAAACAGCCGATGTATCTACCTATCTCATTCCCATACTGTATTTATTTATTTATCTTGCTCCTTTGCACTCCAGTATCTCTACTTGCACATTCATCTTTTGCACATCTACCATTCCAGTGTTTAATTACTATATTGTAATTACTTCGCCACCATGGCCTATTTATTGCCTTAACTTACCTCATTTGCACTCACTTTTTGTTTTCTTTTGTTCTACTGTATTATTGACTGTTTGTTTTGTTTATTCCATGTGTAACTCTGTGTTGTTGTATGTGTCGAATTGCTATACTTTATCTTGGCCAGGTCGCAGTTGCAAATGAGAACTTGTTCTCAACTAGCCTACCTGGTTAAATAAAGGTGAAATAAAAAAATAAAAATTGGTGGGACTCGGGTTTGTGCAGATTCCCGGATTATGCGACGTTCAGAATGAGATTGTAGAGGAAATTGATTAATTAGCGACTGTTGTAAAATCGATATTCTGATATTCTTTGAGTTAATTTGGGAAATAGAAACTCAATAAAACTAATTTTCCTATGGTGCCCCAGGTTAATGAGTTAATAATTGCCTGATTAATTTAATCACACAATTATAAACTGTTAATCATTCGATGAGCAGCAGTCGTCACATTAAGGTGCCCCAGGTTAATGAGTTAATAATTGCCTGATTCATTTAATCACACAATTATAAACCGTTAACCATTCGATGAGCAGCAGTCGTCACATTAACTAATAAAACATTGAGACAATCAATTTGTGGCGGTAAATAGACAGCTACAAAAAATATAGATGAAAACTCTCTTGATAAATTGTGTGATCCTCAGCTTATCATGAGGTACTCTACCTCAAGCGAGCAAAACCTTAAGATTTAATATTAGAGATCGCGCACCAGCTTTTGTTGACAAATAGACAGAGACTGTCACGTCCTGACCAGTAAAGGGGTTATTTATTATTGTAGTTTGGTTAGGACGTGGCAGGGGGTGTTTGTTTTATGTGGTTCGGGGTTTGTTGGGATATGTATTTATGTAAGAGGGGTGTTTGTTTTATGTGTTCCGGGTTTTTGGGTAATGTTCTATGTTGTGTATTTCTTTGTCGGCCTGGTATGGCTCTCAATCAGGAACAGCTGTACATCGTTGTTGCTGATTGGGAGTCATACTTAGGTAGCCCTTTTTTCACCTGTCTTTTGTGGGAAGTTGTTTTTGCACTGCTAGGGTTAGCCTGCAAAACTGTTTAGCTGTCGTTCGTTTTGTTAGTTTTGTTAAGTGTTCAAGTTTATTCAAATAAAACGTTAAAAATGAGCACTCAACCCGCTGCGCCTTGGTCTACTTCATACGACGGCCGTTACAGAACTTCCAACCACCAATAGACCAAGCAGCGGGGTAAGGAGCAGCTGAGGAACTATATGGACTATGGAGAATCATGGACATGGGAGGAAATTCTGGACGGGGCTGGACCATGGCACCAGGCTGGTGAATACTGTCGCCCACCGGAGGAAATAGAGGCAGCCAAGGCGGAGCGACGACGCGCGCCGAGGGGCAAGTACGAGAAGCACCCCCAAGAATTTGTTTTTGGGGGGGGCACACGGGTAGTTTGGCTGGGCCAAGGGGGAGCCTAAGCTAACTCCCCGTGCTTATTATGGGGAGCATATGGAGTGGAGAGCGCCGGAGTATGCGGAAGTGCGCACGATCTCGCCCGTGCGCACGCACAGTCCAGTGCGAGCGATCCCAGCCCCTCACAAGTGCCGTGCTAGAGTGGGGATCCATCCAGCCTGGAAGCAGGATGCCTACGCAGCGCATCTGGCCACCAGTGCACCTCCTAGGCCCAGGCTACCCTACGCCTGCTCTACGCACGGGAACCCTCTGGCCTCTGCACAGCCCAGTTCGCCCTGTGCCAGCACTCCGCTCGTGCAGGGCTGCTATTACCATCCAGCCAGGACGGGTTGTGCAGGAGGTGCGCTTCAGACCTCCAGTGCTTACCCATGGCCCGGTGTATCTAGTTCCCGCTCCTCGCACTAGCCCTGAGGTGCGTGTCTCCAGTCTGGCATGTCCAAAGCCAGCACCACGCACCAGGCCTCCAGTGCGTCAGCCCAGTCTAGTACGTCCTGTTCCCGCTCCTTGCACTAGCCTTGGGGTGCGTGTCACCAGTCTGGTACCTCCACTACCAGCCCCACGCACCAGGCCTCCAGTGCATCAGCCCAGTCCAGCTCGTCCTGCTCCTGCTCCTCGCACTAGCCCTGTGGTGCATCTCTTTAAGGAATCCTTGGGATAGGATATAGTAATCCTTCTACCCCCCCCCCCCCCAAAAAAATATATAGATGTACTATTGTAAAGTGGTTGTTCCACTGGATATCTTAAGGTGAATGCACCAATTTCTAAGTCGCTCTGGATAAGAGCGTCTGCTAAATGATGTAAATGTAAATGTAATGTCCTTAGTCTGGCGCGTCCTAAGCCAGCCCCACGCATCAGGCCTTCAGTGCGCAGTCCCCGTCCAAAGCTTCCGACGACAGTGCCTCGTCCAGAGCTTCCGGCAAAAGTGCCTCGTCCAGAGCTTCCGGCAACAGTGCCTCGTCTAGAGTGTCCGACGACAGTGCCCCGTCCAGAGTGTCCAGCGACAGTGCCCCGTAGAGAGACGGCCCACAGTCCGGAGCCGAGAGAGACGGCCCACAGTCCGGAGCTGAGAGAGACAGCCCACAGTCCGGAGCCGAGAGAGTTGCCCTACAGTCCGGAATCGGCGCAGCGAGAGTCGCCCTATAGTCCGGAATCGGCGCAGCGAGAGTCGCCCTACAGTCCGGAATCGGCGCAGCGAGAGTCACCCTACAGTCCGGAATCGGCGCAGCCAGAGTCGCCCTTCAGCCCGAGGTCTCCAGTGACGCGCATCAGCCTGAGGTCTCCAGCAACGCACATCAGCCCGAGGTCAGTGATGCGCCATAGCCCAGAGACTTCGGGAGGGGTAATATATATTTAGCGGTGGTGGTCAGGTTAGGTGGGGGAGAAAGGCCTGAGCCACCTCCATAGTAGGTGGGTTGGGGAGGGGGGGTGTAGCACAAGAACCGTCGTTGACGGTGGCCACCCTCCCTTCCTTCCCTTTAGTTTGGGATTATTTTTGGGGGGGTTATTTTTGTGTTTTTTTGTGTGAGGTGCATCTGGGGTCTGCACCTTTGGGGGGGGTACTGTCACGTCTTGACCAGTAAAGGGGTTATTTGTTATTGTAGTTTGGTCAGGACGTGGCAGGGGGTATTTGTTTTATGTGGTTCAGGGTTTGTTGGGATATGTATTTATGTAAAAGGGGTGTTTGTTTTATGTGTTCCGGGTTTTTGGGTATTGTTCTATGTTTTGTATTTCTACGGTTTTTCTATGTGTTGTATTTCTTTGTTTGCCTGGTATGGCTCTCAATCAGGAACAGCTGTACATCGTTGTTGCTGATTGGGAGTCATACTTAGGTAGTCCTTTTTTCACCTGTCTTTTGTTTGTTTTGTTATTTTTGTTAAGTGTTCAAGTTTATTAAAATAAAACGTTAAAAATGAGCACTCAACCCGCTGCGCCTTGGTCTACTTCATACGACGACCGTTACACAGACCACCATCCCTCATCTTACCGGAGGTTGATGTTCTGTCTTGCCGATGCATGGAAAACCCAGCCATGACTCGGTGAACCATAAGATATTACAATTTTTAATGTCCTGTTGGTAGGATAGTCTCAAACGGAGCTCATCCAGTTTATTCTCCAGTAAGTGCACATTCGCCAGTAGGATGGATGGCGGATTATCCACTTGTTGACGAATTCTCACCAAGCACCTGGATATGCGCCCCTTGTATCGGCATCTCCTCTTCATGTGAATGACTGGGATTTGGGCCTGGTCTGGAAGGAGCCTTAAATCTTTCACCTCTGATTCGTTAAAGAAAACTTTGTCCAGTCCGAGGTGAGTAATCGCTGTTCTGATGTCCAGAAGCTCTTTCCGGTCAAAAGACACGGTGGCAGAAACATTATGTACAAAAAAAGTTACTAACAAAGCAAAAAAACACACAGAATAGCACAATTGGATAGGAGCCTGTAAAACGGTAGTCATCCCCTCCGGTGCCCATTACTCGCCATTCCACAGGATCACCTCTCCAATGCACTTTTATAACTCAAAGAAGAGTCTTCAACTAACCTCTCTAAAGTGTGTACAATTCCTAAGATATTTCAATGCACTTTTATGACCTAAAGAATAGTCTTCAACTACTGTAAATGTTTTGTTTTTTTAGCTCTCCTGTCGTTGAGGAACTAGAGCAGGGGTCGGTAACAGGCCAAAACTGTCCCGAGTAAAATTTTTTGGGCCACCATTTTATTTATTGGTGAAAATTCATGAATTCAGCTAGAAATGTGTTTTATTTAGAAAATCTGTTCACCAAGCATTCCCACAAAAATAAAGAGAGATCGCGTCTCAATATAATCAGGGTATGAAATGATATACAATCTCTGTTTTGGTGGTTAGTTGTGGTCAATTTGCACTGTACAAATTACTTTAATTATGGTCTGGCACCCTGACCATCCGCTCCGACAAAAATTGCCCGCTGAATCTAGTTGCCTACCCCTGAACTAGAGCAAGCAGACTTGTAGTTGTTTGTTTGTAACACAACCCTGTATCCCCGCCATCACACAATTACTGTTGTTGTTTATGCAATCCAAAAAACGGCCCATTATAAATCGTAATCTGGGTCAGGTGAGCATAATTTGAAAGCTTGTTCTATTGCAAACATGACTAGCTAAGTTATAAAATACAATCTTACAGTATTATGCTTTCACAAGGCAATTCAGAGAAACAGATCGTAATTCTGGTGCACTCAGGTACGTGTTTCGCTGTGAATTTTCTTCACATTAAACAAACATAGACTCATTCTGGTCAGAACAACCCAGTGTATGACTTTACATCAAACATAGTGATCATAAACTTTTACACTATAGATGACATGAGTTTTATGATATGGGTGTTTGGCTTGCTTGTATGACATAAAAGTGGTATTTATTATAATCCTTTCATCTTTCAAAATACATTGAGTCCTCTTAATTTACAGAATTTCCCTAATTTCCCTCACTCAGACAACAAAACATTTGCAAAAGTTTCCCAATTAGCGGGAGGGACGAGGGCAACCTCTTGTTGCATGCGGTGCTCAGTTCAGAACAGCTGTCAATCAAAACCCATACATTGCTGTGAAGCGCAGAGCCTGAGCTCTGATGTCGTTTATAGCATGCTACTGTACAGCCACTGCGTTCCAATTTAGGTGCTTATCAGTGTCCAAATCTGACATTTTCAACCCGTAGAAGAATACAAGTGTAAAGGGTTTAATTATGGCATGTGGGGCAGTCTGTGGTGCCTTCTGTAGATTATGGATTGTGTTGCCATTTTAATTACGGCATATCTGAGGCCAAATGGGAGTCAAATTGCTCACCAGTCTAGACCCTCAGTTTCTACAATCAAATTTGGAAACTGATCAAAATGTGTGGCATATGATTGGTCAATTTCTTTTTTGACAGCCATGCCAAAAGGCAATGAATTTTTGTATGAAAATCAATGGTCAGTGAATTACTAATCCTACGAAAGCCACAAGGCTCCATCGAGAATCTGAGAATGCATAGAAAAGTGTCATCAGAAAGACTGCCCCCCTACTGAGTCGCAGTCCTGCCATTCTCCTACACAATACCAGAGAACTCTTTGCCCCAGCCTTGTCCACAACCCTCAGTCACTTTCACTCTGACAGCACTGATTACACAAAGCCCCTTCACAGAGTTGAACGGAATGACCTTCATTTCAGTATCCCCTTTCTATCTTCAGATATAGCCACAAAAATAGAAGAAAGGGGGTAAAAACCCTGAAAAACAGAGCTCATAATCTCCAATACTATCAAGCATAAGAAACTTCATGAAAGTCTATCAGACTAGTTGGACAGTGAATTTGCTGTATCTGATTATGTGTATCGACCTCGCGGCTCTGCAACCCCTGAAACCCATCTCACATCACTGGTGGTTTGGCTGAGCCAGTCACGACTTGCAGGAAATCAATCAACAGTGAGATATAAGCCGCTATCACCGCGGTGATGGTCGATATGCAATTTTCGTCCTCAAAAGCTGAACTGGATCAGAGGGGAATTTGTTTTATTCTCTTCCTCTGTCTTCCAAATAACTCGGAGAGCTAGAAGAAAGTATGATGAATATGTATGACCATATGTGTGTAACAAAGTAAGAACGTACTCTAAGCTCACTCCACAGCTTAAAATGTCGCCGATGGAGCTATCAAATTGGATCCTTTTGTACAGCTCAATCGGTTCGTACGTTGGCAAGTGGGCGCTCATGTGTGTTGGCGAGAGGACCGTGGTTCAAGCCAAGTCGGAAGCAAGTTCAGGGAGGCAGCGCTATATGCTAAGATAGTACACAGATGTCGATTATATCTGTAAAGAAGTGCATCATTCACGCTGTTCGTTCAGTGGCTCTGCCATCTTACAGTATATGGGCTAGACAGATCCAGACTGATAGGGCTACTTTTAATTCTACCACAATGGCTTGAATTCCTTTGGAGCTAAAATATCTTTGCAGACATGTTCTGAGAGGAAAACATAAATGCATGCACACAGCGGTGCTTCTTTTGTCGGCTATATTCTTGGATAATAGTTAGAATTCTTCCATAATTTCTGTCATCATAACCTTTTTTAAATCACATTTTGGCTAATACACTGAGTGTACAAAACATTAAGAACACCTTCTTAATATTTTGCACTCAGAACAGCCTAAATTTGTCGGGTCACTCTACAAGGTGTTGAAAGAGTTTCATAGGGATGCTGGCCCATATTGACTCCAATGCTTCCCACAGTTGTGTCAAGTTGGCTGGATGTCCTTTGGGTGGTAGACCATTCTTGATACACATGGGAAATTGCTGAGCGTGAAAAACCCATCAGCGCTCCAGTTCTTGACACAAACCGGTGCACATGGCACCTACTACCATACCTCGTTCAAAGCAGTGGAGGCTTGTGGGAGGAGCTATAGGAGGATCGGATCATTGAAATAGCTGGAATGGAACAAATTAAACTGAGTCAAAGATGTGACTTCCATATGTTTGATACTGTTCTATTTATTCCATTCCAGCCATTACAATGAGCTCGTCCTCCTATAGCTCTTCCCACCAGCCTCCACTGGTTCAAAGGCACTTCAATTGTTTGTCTTGCCCATTCACCCGATTGATTGGCACACATACATAATCCATGTCTCAACTGTCTCAAGGCTTAAAAATATTTCTTTAACCTGTCCCCTCCCCTTCATCTACACTGATAGAAGTCAATTTAACAAGTGACATCAATAAGGGATCATAGCTTTCACCTGGACTCAACTGGTCAGTCTATGTCATGGATGTTTTGTACACTCACTGAATATTGGTGTTTTGATGTGGTTGTTTTCTTATTATTGGATATTGCCATTCCAGCCTGTTGATTTTCAGCTGA
This sequence comes from Salmo salar, assembly GCF_965601325.2. NCBI lineage: Eukaryota > Metazoa > Chordata > Actinopteri > Salmoniformes > Salmonidae > Salmo > Salmo salar. The sequence goes on along the minus strand of NC_138319.1, from coordinate 16,914,623 downwards.
AAGTTCTGTCATGCCGTGAACGATAATAAAGACAGGTAGTGCTATTAAATTGGAAATCTCATTTGCAGTTGTGTGTGAATGGACTCTGTCCTGTTGAAAATGTAATTGGTGTCGCTGTGGGTGTATCGCCACAACTCTTAGTTTTTTTTTTTCCTTTCCACCCAGTGTTCATAATTATAATATGACAATTCTGTCTCCCAAACGCTATCATTTCTCCATTCAGATGCACAATAGTCTGGTGGCATAATGAGTCTGTCCACAGGCAGTCATCAGGCTGGTGATAGTGTGTTATCTATGGGAGCCTGTCACCTCGGCCCCCAGGGGCCCCTGACCGTGAAGCCAAGGTGGAGGGATTCAATTACACACACCCACCTAAAGGTATGTAGGGAGCTGGGCTTTTTTAAAAGAGAGAACTTTCTTAGGCAAATTCTTGTTCCATTGTAACCTACTACTCTCTCGCTCGCTCTCTTCCTCTCTCGCTCTCTTCCCCTTTCTTCTCGCTTTCTCTCTGGTTGTTAATTTCTCTCCCCGGTAGAATAGATCTGTCAGTGTCACTGTCAAGAAGCAAAGACGGCCCCAAGGTCAAGCTGTACAGAAAACTTTTATTAGACTGGATTATATAGTCATATTAATTCAGCACATTTAGCACAGAGAAGAGACTACATAGATGCATTGCACGTTAGGGATTGTATCATTGTACCGTCTGTCTAATGTCATCAGTGCTGAATGTAGTTGATCGATGAATCATCCGCAGTATTGACTAATGGTCATCAATTCTCATTAACTGTCAATGTCAGAGTTAAGTAGTCAGTGTTGGTATACTAATGTCAGTATACAGTTTGAGATTTTTCAGAATATTTACCATCTACAATCATCACATGAGTGTCATGCACTCTGTAGCCTAAAATAGTGTTTTACTTCCGCTATAACACTTGTTTCCCAAAATACTTTAAATATACATGTTTTGTCTCAAAGTGAGAAGCCTCACCCAGATACCCATATGTCTGCCCATTAGCTAGTCAAAATTGACCTTTGCATACCACCTCTCTCCCATTATCCTCCTGTCATTCATCACAGTGGCATATTTTCCATGTTAAATTATCCATTGATGGATACATAAGGGGCCAATCTGAATGACTTTCACAATGACTCTTTCAGGAAAAAGAATTGTTCCACCTCAGCTTTAAATCCTTTATGTTATCCATCAATAGCCAGGAAATGATTCTCTTAATAGTGCTGTTTTTCAAAGTTTAAGTGGTATTACATCTCAAGTGCTGTTAAAAAATATACTTGCAGTAAATGACTCGTTCAATGACTTGACCGACTCATTCTATGCTCTGTGATGTGGCAGGAAAAAACATTCCAAAATGAATGGCCAGTTGGATGTAATTGACCGGTTCTCTCAATTTCACCTTCAGTCTTTGTCGGTGGTGTTTGTCATTCTAATTTTGTCATATTTCATGAATCCGTTGAGAGATACGAGAAATCAGGTCACTTTATTCTGATTTACTCTAGAGCCTGAAACTAAGATTATTGGCAACACACACACACACACACACACACACATGCATGCATGCACGCACACACAACACTACACACTCATTTAAATATTTTTCAAATCAGACCTTGCAAATATGCACATCATCCACCCCTGAGCTAATATAATATAAATGTTAATGACGATTTGTGCAGTGAGCTGGGGAGATGAACATTTGCAATATGGCAAATCCTCTATAACTTTTTGGATATGAAATTGGATACTGTATTAGGTTTTTTCTTCCACATTTGGAATGTCCAGGAATGTAAATAAATGGTAGGTAGGGAATAGATGAATAATGAGACCAATAGGAAAATGTTGGAGTGTGAAAAGAAAAGTTGTTATCAGCATAATGCCTGCTCCATTTCGATGCCAAAATGTTCATTTACTTTGGCATTCCTCCAAATGAAGTTTATTCCCCCCCTCAATAATTCACATTTGTAATAAGCATAATTGGAATATGATGAACATTTGCAGATTGGCAAATCTGTCAGCAAACAGGCGCATTAATGTTAAGATAGGATTTTGTGACTGAGCTGATAAGCTTATAAGACATCGGTATGTCTATTTGTTTTCCAAACGTAGACAAACAAATCAATATTGAAGGATTAAAAAAGCCACCTGATTATTATGCATTTAGGTCGAATTGTATGAATGAGAACACAGAGTAGGCTACAGCTCAACAAATTAATACCTATAGAAAGTCTAAACCTACACTATATCAGAACTTAATTCAATGAAATTATGTCTGTAACTATTTAATACCTATATATCCCTTATTACTTTCATATTTCACAGGATAATTTTTTTTTTAAATCTCCATTTGGCTTCCATCCTAAAGTCTGTAATTCAATCACCCAAAGGAGCTGAGCACATTACCAACACATTATTTGGGGTGAATGGCTTCATAAATACGGGTTAAATGAAACAGCTGTGAACCATCAGACCAGGTATTGTGGAACCATTTAATACAGTGGGCTAATTACCTGTGACATCACAGTTGGCCCTCGTTAACAGTGGGACATTACCTTTTACTGTTGATTAATTGACTGGTGTAAATTAGCCATCTGTTGCTGCGTTGCTACCTTTAAAAGGTACCCTGTTGAAGGCATAGGATGTACTGCACACCTTTCAAGGACATTGTCATACCTTAACAAGTCAGCATTATGTGAAAGAGCTCTTTCATTAAAATCCTTAAGCAACGATCCGCCCTTGCTCTCTCTGCCTGGCCGGTTCCCCTCTCTCCACTGGGATTCTCTGCCCCTAGACCCTATTACAGGGGCTGAGTCACTGGCTTACTGGTGCTCTTCCATGCCGTCCCTAGGAGGGGTGCGTCACTTGAGTGGGTTGAGTCACTGACGTGATCTTCCTGTCTGGGTTGGCGCCCCCCCTTGGGGTGTGCCGTGGCGGAGATCTTTGTGGGCTATACTCAGCCTAGTCTCAGGATGGTAAGTTGGAGGTTGAAGATATCCCTCTAGTGGTGTGGGGGCTGTGCTTTGGCAAAGTGGGTGGGGTTATGTCCTGCCTGTTTGGCCCTGTGTCTCCCGACCCCTCCTGTCTCAGCCTCCAGTATTTATGCTGCAGTAGTTTGTGTCGGGGTGCTAGGGTCAGTCTGTTATATCTGGAGTATTTCTCCTGTCTTATCCGGTGTCCTGTGTGAATTTAAGTATGCTCTCTCTAATTCTTTCTTTTTTTCTCTCTCAGAGGACCTGAGCCCTAGGACCATGCCTCAGGACTACCTGGCCTGATGACTCCTTGCTGGCCCTAGTCCACCTGGCCATGCTGCTGCTCCAGTTTCAACTGTTCTGCCTGCGGCTATGGAACCCTGACCTGTTTACCATACGTGCTACCTCTCCCAGACCTGCTGTTTTCAACTCTCTAGAGACAGCAGGAGCGGTAGAGATACTCTGAATGATCGGCTATGAAAAGCCAACTGACATTTACTCCTGAGGTGCTGACCTGTTGCACCCTCAACAACCACTGTGATTATTATTATTTGACCCTGCTGGTCATCTATGAACATTTGAACATCTTGGCCATGTGCTGTTATAATCTCCCACCGGCACAGCCAGAAGAGGACTGGCCACGCCTCATAGCCTGGTTCCTCTCTAGGTTTCTTCCTCGGTTCTGGCTTTTCTAGTGAGTTTTTCCTAGCCACCGTGCTTCTACACCTGCATTGCTTGCTGTTTGGGGTTTTAGGCTGGGTTTCTGTACAGCACTTTGAGATATCAGCTGATGAAAGAAGGGCTTTATAAATACATTTGATTTGATTTGATTTAAGAGTCCATTGACGCACCCGTGCATCAATTTAATTAACATCATAAAAAATCCAACAGTTTATGCTAGAGATATCTGTTTTTTTTTGCATGGGCTGCGTCTAAATCCCCCACATCCGCCTGTCGGCCCTCCGCATTTGCGGTGCAAAATGGCAGAGCTACAGCGACGTTTGTCAGACCAGGAGACAACCCGAAAATCAGTCTTCTCACGAAAACGTCTTACATTTACATTACATTTACATTTAAGTCATTTAGCAGACGCTCTTATCCAGAGCGACTTACAAATTGGTGCATTCACCTTATGATATCCAGTGGAACAACCACTTTACAATAGTGCATCTAAATCTTTTAAGGGGGGGGGGTTTTAGAAGGATTACTTTATCCTATCCTAGGTATTCCTTAAAGAGGTGGGTTTGGCCTACTAACTCACGGTTTGGTGGGTTTGGCCTACTAACTCACGGTTTGGTCGGTTTGGCCTACTAACTCACGGTTTGGTGGGTTTGGCCTACTAACTCACGGTTTGGTGGGTTTGGCCTACTAACTCACGGTTTGGTGGGTTTGGCCTACTAACTCACGGTTTGGTGGGTTTGGCCTACTAACTCACGGTTTGGCCTACTAACTCATATAAGATGAGACTCGATGGTGTTCTCCGTGTTGATGTACGACCCCTATAAGTATCACGGGACTCGTGTGACGGTAACCCATAGAAATGAATGGAAGTATGGAGGTAGTTTTGTGGCAAAAAAGTTGTTAAATTTCTCCAAAACCCAAACTATTTCCTGAGCTTTCTTATATCCCCTTGATATAGGACAGACATTTAGAAATATATATATATATATTACTGTCTTTTTTGCTATTTATGAATGAGTTATTCAATGCGTTTCTATGGGCTATAGTAGTAATTTATTTAAATGTTTTTATACATACAGGGGTCCTAAAATTCAAAATCAAATAGCATAGACATGACATCAGTCAAAACACCTCAAAACAAGACATGGTATCACGAACTAGATAAAACTAGCTGAAACAAGCTACATGGCAGCTTCTTGTCATTGTTGCTAGCTACAGTATCTAGCCATCCAGAATCACAACAACACACTAATTTCTGCCCCATTGAGGGTGAGCATCATTTTCGTGATGTTGTCAGCTAACCCATCTATTTGGAGTTGTTCTAGGAATTACCTTATTTGGGTATGGAATGTGAATTCATACAGTGACCTGTCTAGAATCTAGATAACACTTTCTGAGGAGAAAGAATGAAAGGACGGCACTAAGCACACACTTCATGGTCTGCCCATTTAATAATAGTTTTCTAGGTTTGCCTTAACATTACCAAGAGAATTTAGAACATCTAAAATGTGTGATGAAATTTAACACAAAGATAATGTATTGTAAATAGCTATCAATAACTGCATTATTATTGACAATATATTATCATTTCAGTTGTCTTTCAGTTTATATTTATTTTCAAAGTAAAATAAATGTGTGTCATTCAAATTACATGACATAAATCAGAAACATTTTATCGACAAGAGAAAACAAATAAAACACTTTTATTTTCAATGACACGTCATCGTATTATGTTCTATGCAATGGACCCTATAGCCATACAACAGTTGCAACCATATACATTCAAATGAAAAACACAGATTAAACATGCCATTCATAAAAATATCTTTACAAAAATGTACATTTCTATGCAACAATATTTTTTAATTGCACATCTCTAAAATACCCTTTTCCACTCCCAACCCAAGTACAGTATTATTTTAAACACAGGGGGTCAATTGCAACAAGGTCACGATCATCTAATTTTCCGGGCTTTAAGATCATATCCAACTCTGTGATGTTTCCATGGTTTTTGGTTAATCCTCTCCACTGGCACCAAATTACACTTGTTGCTTTTGATAGCAAGGTTTGCTTTGATTTGCAAGGTGCAGAGTAGCATAAACCGCAGACAAAATTATGGAGTTAGATTTGAGTTAAAGATGACCTTGTATGCAAAACATGACATATAACTAATTGCATTACCCGTCAATAAACAAACAAACCCAAATAATTGGTCTATCGAGACTCTTTTTCTCCACTCAATGGTGTCTGCTAAGGATTCAATCAAAGCCTACATTTCAATAAATCCACACTGCTGAACCATCGAGGCTAAAAACCCTTTCAATAGAATCAAAATGAGCATTTCTCTTGATCCACCTAGTAGGCCTACATAATTATCTAATGTATTACTTTATCTACTTAAAATATGCTTTGAGTGGTATAGTGACAATGTGTTTCTGCAGTGTGGATGTACTGCAGTGACGGCCTGATTGAATTTCAAACTATGTTTTTGAGAGTAATGAATGGGATATATCATTGTGAAATCAAAACAGGTAGTGGTATGACCATTTTCTTAAAGACATTCCACAATACAAAAGTAGTGATAATATTAATAAGCAGAAGTCAAATTTGTGTGGATTGTACGAAAATCAACTATTGTGCAGAGGCAGTTTCTGAACCTTTTTAATTCTACTCCAAATACAAACACCTCTTTCAGCAGAGAAATCTCAACCTACAAAGTGTACAAGAATGTGTATCAATATAATCCTCTGCTCTTTCTATTTAGGTTATCTGAAACCTTGAATCTGTTTCACCTATCAGGTGACTCAATAACAATGAAAAATCAGCAAAATCAACAACATAAAAATACTAATTTCAGTAACAGAAAAAAATATTTCAACATCCAATCCCAATAATGAGTTAAAAATAGTCTAATTAGTTCATTGGGACCAATTCTGTTAATTATTCAATTTGGCTGATTTTCTAAATTGGATGAGATAAGTGACAGTACAGCACTATAATTCTCCCTCTTTTCATTTTTGCTCGGATAGGTTTTGAAGCCTCTGCGCATGTGGTGCTGCGGTGGTGGTGCAGTGAGCTCAAATAAGGCAAAAGAACACACGTTTCTCTCCTTGTCTCCTTTCCCGAGTACAGGTCAGATCCGTGTGGAGAGAGAGGGCACAGCTTCCTACAGAGGGATACATGCTGGGTAGTACAAACTGTGCGGGGCCGACTACAGCGAGACACTGTTCCCTGGTAGGAAGCCAAAGCAGATGTTGGCTGGCTATCACAGGAAGCCCGTTCTCCCCTTTGAAATTTGGTAGGAGTTCAGGATAAAGAATGGATCATCCCCCCAGGGCATGCATGTGATAAATGGATAATCTGGAAAAATCTGCAAAAGTTACGCTAAAGCGATCGCTTATGCATGGGTAAGACTGATGCTCCTCTGTACCTTTCCAAATCCTTAAAAAAGCTAAACATTTGTGATCTCAATAGTGCATGATCTATCATAATTTATTACTTTCGGGCCAAATGGGGGGAAAAAAACAGATCAAATCGACAGGACGAAAATGTAAACGCTGATCCTCTTTGACTGTGTTCAGCACTGAAAATAAAAGCCATACACAAACAGATATGAACATAACTCAAGGGAATGACAGTTATCATCAACAAATATCCCACTCCCCTACAATTTTAATGAGTATTTTCTTCTCTCTCTAGCATCAATATGATTGAATCAGTCTCTTGAAAACAATTGCAAATTGAATATCTAGGAGTGAATTAGGGCAGATGCAGTAAAATAATATATTTTTTCTGACAGCAGCAGGCCATATTCATATAGTTACTGCTGCACAGAGGGGCATCTGAATGTTGTTCAACGTCTCCGCTACACAGAGAGAGAGAGATGGAAAAGAAGGAGACTGCCATCTTGTTTTTACACCACACAATGGTTCCTTCCCCAGAGATCCTTTGCTTTCTCTAGGAGGTGATGAGGATGTCTCTTGATGCTGTAGAGAAGACGGAGAGATGTCCGCTCCCTCATCCTGAAGATATAAACAAATGACAATGACAAAAATGCAGATGAGAAAACAGGAAATAGCCGCAGGCTTTCCTTTGTATTAATGTGACTATTTATAATACCGCAAAATGGACTATTACACGGTGCTTAATGCTCGCATAGTTAGAATTTGGGGAAGTTTGTTGATCCTTTTGGGAGTAGGGACTAGAACTTCCATAATCCTTCCAGACATTCTATCTAGCGCTCTTCACTGTGATGTTCAATCCAATCCTTGCTATTTGTCAAATGCCCCGAATACAACACTTTACAGTGATCTGCTTACTTATGAGCCATATCCCAACAATGCAGAGTTAAAAAGTAAGAAAATTAGCAAATAAAAACAGTAAAATAACAATAACGAGGCTATATACAAGGCATACTGGTACCGAGTCAACGTGCAGGGGTACGAGGTAATTGAGGTAATACTGTATGTACTAGGCAATCAGGATAGATAATAAACAGAGTAGCAGCAGTGAATGTGAAGAGTGTGAAAGTGTGTTTTTGTGTGTGTGACTATGTGTATGTTGGAGTGTCAGTGTTTGGGTAGAGTCCAGTGAGTGTACATGGGGCCAGTGCAAGAATGTCAGTGCAAAAACAATGGGGTCAATGCAAACAGTCCGGGTAGCCATTTGATTAACTTTTCAGCAGTTTTATGGCTTGGTGGTAGAAGCTGTTTAGGAGCCTTTTGGTCCCAGACTTGGTACCGGTACCACTTGCCGTGTGGTAGCAGAGAGAACAGTCTATGACTTGGGTGGCTGGAGTCTGACAAGTTTTAGGGCCTTCTCCTCTGACACCGCCTCTGACACCGCCTGGTATAGAGGTCCTGGGTGGCAGGAAGCTCGGCCTCAGTGATGTACTGGGCAGTACGCACTAGCCTTTGTAGAGCCTTGTGGTCGGAAGCCAAGCAGTTGCCATACCAAGCAGTGGTGCAGCCAGTCAAGATGCTCTCAATGGTGCAGCTGTAGAACGTTTTTAGAATCTGAGGGCCCATGCCAAATCTTTTCAGCCTCCTGAGGGGCAAGAGTCATTGTTGTGCCCTCTTCATGACTGTGTTGGCGTATTTGGACCATGATAGGTCCTTAGTGATGTGAACACCGAGGAAGTTGAAGCTCTCAACCCGCTCCACTACAGCCCTGTTGAAGTAAATGAGGGCATGCTTGGCCCTCCGTTTCATTTGTCTTATTCATGTTGAGGGAGAGGTTGTTGTCCTGGCACCACACTTCCAGATCTCTGATCTCTGTTGCAGAGGGAGGTGTTTAATCCCAGGGTCCTTAGCTTAGTGATGAGCTTGGAGGGCACTATGGTGTTGAACGCTGAGCTGTAGTTAGTCATTTAGACAGGTTACCATGGCATTCTTGGGCAAAGGGAGAGTATTACAGACTGGGTCAGGGAGAGGGTGAAAATGTCAGTGAAGACACTTGTCAGCGCATGGTAATCCGTCTGGCCCTGAGGCCTTGTAATGTTAACCTGTTTAAAGGTCTTACTCATATCGGCTACGGGGAGCATGATCAAACATTCGTCCGGAACAGATGGTGCTCTCATGCGTGGTTCAGTGTTGCTTGCCTAGAAGCGAGCATAGAAGGTATTTAGCTCATCTGGTAAGCTCCAGTCACTGGACAGCTCGTTGCTGGATTTCCCTTTGTGATCCGTGATAGTTTGCAAGCCCTGCCACATCCAACGAGCATCAGAGCCGGTGTAGTAGGATTCGGTCCTGTATTGACGCTTTGCCTGTTTGATGGTTCATTGGAGGGCATAGCAGGGTTTCTTATAAGCGTCCAGATTAGTGTCCTGCTCCTTGAACGCGGCAGCTCCAGCCTTTAGCTCAATGCAGATGTTGACTGTAATACATAGCTTCTGGTTGGGACATGTACGGTCACTGTGGGGATGACGTCGTAGATGCACTTATTATTAAAGCCAGTGACTGATGTGGTAAACTCCTCAATGCCATCGGATGAATCCCAGAACAGTGTGCTAGTGAAATGGTCCTGTCGCTTAGCATCCACTACAATGGACCACTACCTGTTTGAGTTTTTGCTTGTAATCAGGAAACAGGAGGATAGTGTTATGGTCAGATTTGCCAAATGGAGGGCGAGGGAGAGCTTCGCATACATCTCTGTGTGTGGAGTAAAGGTGATCTAGAGTTGCACAGGTGACATGCTGATACACATTTTGTAAAATGGATTTCAGTTTTCCTGCATTAAAATCACCGGCCACAAGGAGCGCCGCCTCTGGTGAGCATTTTCTTGTTTGCTTATTGCCCTATGCAGCTTGTTGAGTGCAGTCTTAGTTACAGCATCGGTTTGTGTTGGTAAATAGACAGCTAGGAAAAATATAGATGAAAACTCACTTGGAAAATAGTGAGGTATTCTAACTCAGGCGAGCAGGACCTCGAGACTTCCTTGATATTAAAGATTGCGCACCAGCTGTGGTTAACAAAGAAACTGAGTTTACCCGAAGCTGCTGTTCTGTCCTGCCGATGTATTGAAAAAACAGCTTGATTTATATTTTCCATGTCCTTATTCATCCAGGACTCGGTAAAACATATAATATTACAGTTCTTCAGATCCCATTAATAGGATAGTCTCGAACAGAGCTCGTCCAGTTTATTCTCCAGTGATTGCACAGGTATCCCACCTCTATAGCGCCGCCTCCTCCAAGTGTTGGGGATTTGGGCCTGGTCCGGGATAATCAATATGTCCTTTGCCTCCGATTCATTGAAGTGTAAGTTTTCATCCAAATCGACTTTAGTGATAGCTGATCTGATATGCAGAAGCTCTTTTTGGTCATAGGAAATTATGGTGGAAACTTTATGCACAAAAAAAGATAAGATCAGTGCCAAAAAATACACAAAATAGCATAATTGGTCAGGAGTCAGTAAAACGGCTGCTATTCCCTCCATTGTAATTGGTCTTATGTGTTTTAGAGAACAGTCTTATGTCTTAGCAGAACAGTTTGTGTTTTAAGTGTTTTAGGTATTTTTAAAGCCTGCGCTCTGAGGTTGCGCTGCATATGGATGGGGCCACTGATTGAATTTGAAAGTGGCAAACATATCAAAAGGAAATGGGAAATGGCAGTGTGACATATGGCTGTTTTATATGTGGATGAGCAAGGGAATTGGCTCTCCAGATGAATGGATAGGCAGAGAGAGGCAGAGAGATAAAGAGAAAGATAACTTGGCATTGTCCATTACAGCCATATGCTATGACTTTTAACACCATATGTGGCCAACATAGTACTTTACATATGATCTCCCATGTAACATTTCCTCCATCAACCTTAAACCAAAGAAAGACAACACATTCAATGATAATAAAAAGTAATGAATACTGTAACAACCATAAATAGAACATTTTCTCTAGTCTACATCAAGGCTAGTGATCTCATCTATCAGCCAGTCTCTAAGAGAACTTTGGATTAATGTAGCATCATTTGGACAGAAGTCATAAATACTACTAAATAGCCCTGCTAGGATAACTCTGCATGCTAGGCCTAGTGATGATGTGGCTTCCTTGGTCATTACCCTGAGCCTGAGAGGACGACAGGCGAGAAGAAACAATTTTCCTCGGGCCCTGCCATTCATTCAGTCTCTCCACTTCCACACTATTAAATGAGATGAATGTTGTTTGTGGCCAGTTCTGGCCCATTGCAACTCCATTACTACGCTCTCTGTCAGTGTCTGCATTAGCTGCCCTTCACTGGAGCTAACTGGCCCTACGTCTGTCACAGTGCTTTTACTTTAGGACATGACTGATGAGTCGATGCTTGGTGATGGTTAAGATTAAGGGCTAGATTCTATCAGATCCGCGCGAGCCAACCTCCACATAGCAGTTGTTTTGGCGGTGTCGGAGGTGGAACTGCGTTAGAGCTGTCAAATCCACAAGCGGCTCCTGGCATTAAACCTAAAGCGGACATTGTCATTGGCTGCACAGAGTCGCATTTAGAGAAATCTCATGCAGCCTTGTTTACAAGTTTGAACACTGGAATGTGAGATGTAATCTGCACCTCGGTTAGACTTATAGAGATCCTCGTAATTTCGTTGAATGTTTTTCAATTTGAGTGTCATTATTTCTCAGTAGCCTACACTTTCTCATTCTGAACTTCTAATGCGAGTGGGATGGGTGTGGCTTTGTGACAATGACAGCAAACGCAACCGCTCACCGATTTGACAGCTCTAACGCTGTTACACTTCCGACATCGCCAAAATACCAGCTATGTGTGTGTCCGCTACCGCGGGTTAATGCTTGATCTGGTTGAATCTAGGACTAAAGAAAAACTCCAATAATTGTGACATTTGTGATTTACTAAGGTTCATGAAACTAAAGGAAAACGTTAGAGAACCTAAAATGACTGACGAAACAAGCTTGGATTATATAATTTTCAAAAGTTTATTGGTTCCAAATTATTACCTGTTCTCAGTTGTCAATGTCAGAAACATGGTTCTCTATCTGAAAAGAAAAGGACAAAATGCATCAGTATTTAAAATCCAATTTTGGCAGTTCTAATGTAATCAGCTATAAAACAAACCCTGCTCAAATCAGAACTTAAATCAGGGTTTTTCCAAGTTGTTGGAGAGTACTGTCAACTTGAAAAAAAAAATGTCCTGGGTCATTTCACATTACCACCATATCTGATCAATATGACCTTGAATGAAGAAACAAATAAATATCCCACACACTCGCTGGGAAAAATAATCTCTTCTATTAGCGAGAAGACAAGGCTTAGCTCTTGGACGGCATGCACCCGCTCCATTTTATAATGGGTCATAAATATCGCATAATGGGGAAAGCATGGTGGCATTGAACCACAGATGAACCACACAGATAATTCCTTTGATCTTCCTGCTTGAACTTGAAATAATGTTTACTCTATGAGGAGCAAGACTCTAGTGACACAACAGGGATCATATAATTCTTTAGGAAAATGACATGCTCAAATAGCATTCTATTTGTGATAATAACTGTGAGAAATATCAATAAGGTGAGTTGTTGACTGAAGGGATCAATAATTGTAGCTGTCATCTTAGCTGTTCCAGAAGTTGTCAAAAATACTTTCGTTTTTCCCTCAGTCTAGTTCTTTATAGAGTATAAAATGGTGACTTTGAAGAACACTTTCAGTTCCCTCAGTAGCAACTCCATCTTCATTTTCATATTTGGACCGGTTAAGACAGGCCTCCAAGTCCCCCTGGTATGTCTGCAGCGCCCTGTTTTAATTACAACCCATCACAGTGTGTGTGGTGTGGGGTGTGTGTGTGTGCACGCGCGTGCGTGCGTTTGTGTGTGTATGAACAGGGACCTGCCACCGCCTTCACTTGAGTTTGGCTGTCAGGGAGAAACTGTCAGTGGTGGCACACTCATCATTTACTCATGAGCAACCTCACACTGCTTTTCAGATCTTGAGCCTTGAATAATTCGTCAGAATTAACTTTCTTAAGGGCAAGACTGGTGTGCCCAATTTAAATCTCCTATCCTAAAACCACTATCTCCCCTGACCCTCTTCCAGGCTCCCTTTCATCACCCACTTCCCTTACCAGATGATGGCTGCCCTCTTCGTCGTAGTCATCCTCGCCCCCGTCGGTCATCTCTCCGGCCTCGACATCCAGTGCCCTGTTGCCAGCCTCCTCCCCGGAGTTCTCAGCTGTCTCCGACACAGACTCCTCATGGAGAGAGTCACAGTTGTCCTCGTACTTTCTTTGAGCCTCTGGAGAAAACGTGAAAAGAAGAGAAAGCGTGAAAGAAAGAGTGAGAGGAGGACAAAGAAATGAGACCAAAGTAACAACTGGTGACAAAAAGTAACAAGATGCTGACTAGCTACTCTGAGGGGATAAGGAGAGACTTGCAATTGAGATTCCTGCCATCATACTAATCAGTCTTGGTGAAAATGTGTTTAACATCTGAACAAGCTTTAAATGTTCTTCTACTTCACCTCCCCTGCTGTGAGACTGTCCTCTCTCTCTTTGACATGTTTTCTCTCTTTCCGTCTCTATCTCTCTCTCCCCCCGTTGCCCTCTCTTTCTCTCTGACACCCTTACCCTCTTTGTCCCCCCTCCCCCTCCCCCCTCACCGGACTCGGCTCTCTGCTGTTTCTCGATCTTCTCCAGGCGACCCAGCAGGGAGTCGATCTTTATCTTGATCTGAGTTAGCTCTCGTTTAATGGTCTGGAGCTGGTCCGTCTTCACTGCTGAGACATAATCAAAAACACAAACAGACAATAAATCGATTTATTATACCATAGTGTGGGTTTATTTTACAAGATAATTTTTCTTTTAAACACCACTCCACGATTCATTTTCATAAACCGAGTATCGCAGAACTATGTTATCATCTGATCGTACCCCAGGACCCCCCTATCATTCTATCATCAAGCCAAATTACATTTTCTCCAGGGGTGAACATATCAATTTATCCGACCGTGTACAGTTCTCCTATTCCAAATATGAAACCACTGCTTTCAATTAGGAGATTAGTTCATGGCTTACATCCACCATGATGTCTGATTCCTGCTCATTACCTGCGTTAGTGGCTGTAGCTAACCTCTCTCCTTATAATTTCTGATTACTTTTTGGGAACATAATAAGACAACATAAAGGGGATGATGCCATTTTGACATTATGTAACAACAGACCTGGGTTCAAATACATGTGTATTTCATTATTTGTTATTTAAATAATACATTTTCTGTGTATTTGAGTATTTTTAAATAATGTGGCAGAATCAACTACTTCTATTGGAAGTATTTGAAAGTATTTTCAAATAATTTCATTTAAATATACTAATATTTGAAAGTGTTTTCAAATACTTATTTCAAATACTATTTTCAAATACCTGGGTTAAATGCATGGGAGTGTATCTGAGTCAGTGTTGAGTATTTTCAAATACATGCCAATACTTTCCAAGTATATTTCCAAATACATTCCGATACTCAACTTGTCTTGTCAAATAAAAAATATCCAGATACTTACTTCCAAATATATTTTTTAATAATTGAAATACCCTAAATAGTATTTTAACCCAGGTCTTTGTAACAAACAATGAACAGTAAATAAATTAATGCACTGCATGGTTCAAATATGATAAGCTAATAATAACAATAAGCTGATAAATATAGAATAAATTCTGTCTTATGTGAATAAGTAATGTATTTCAAACAGATATATAAAAATAGAACTAAACTGATAAGCATCATGATGTTTGTGAACTTGTGGAGGTGTGGTCAAATGTTATTTGGCTGCATTCTTACACTATACATAACCAAAGACGCTGAAGTAAGAATTGGCCAACCTAAAATGCCTGCATCCCAAATGACACATTATTTCCAATATATTTCATTTCTCTTGACCACAGCCTCAAGTCAAAAGCAGTGCACCAGGTAGTGAATAGGGTGCCATTTGGGATTCAACCACAGTATGGGATTTGACTTTGAAATGCAGATCACATCCACTTAAAAAATAGGCCTACCAAATAAACCATATCTGACGGACGTCAGATTAATTCTGCGCAGGCCCATCTCTCTGATGTACAGTACACATTAGGCTGTATACTTAAGTCGCTGGAAGTACTAGGAATTCCGGGTTTAAAAAAATTATATCCTGCTTCACTATCTTGATGGTTGAACATTATATATATATATATTTTTTAAGGGGGTAGATCAGCTTTAATATTGCTGATAGATTGTGGATTCCATCAATGTAATTTTCTGCATCATTTCCAATGCCCCATTCACACACACACACACACACACACACACACACACACACACACACACACACACACACACACACACACACACACACACAGTACCAGTCAATAGTTTGGACACAAGACATCAACATTATAAAATAACACAGTAGTAACCAAAAAAAGTGTAGTAAAAATAAAGATATATATATATATATATATATATATATATATATATATATATATATATATATATATATATATATATATATATATATATATATGTATACACACCTACTCATTCACGGTGGGAACCACACATGCAGAGATCATCCGTTCACCTACTCTGCGTCTCACAAAGACACGGCAGTTGGAACCAAAAATCTCAAATTTGGACTCATCAGACCAAAGGACAGATTTTCTCCGGTCTAATGTCAATTGCTTGTGTTTCTTGGCCCAAGCAAGTCTCTTCTTCTTATTACTGTCCTTTAGTAGTGATTTCTTTGCAGCAATTTGACCACGAAGGCCCCATTTCACGCAGTCTCCTCTGAACAGTTGATGTTGAGATGTGCCTCTTACTTGAACTCTGTGAAGCATTCATTTGGGCTGCAATTTCTGAGGCTGGTAACTCTAATGAACTTATCCTCTGCAGCAGAGGTAACTCTGGGTCTTCCTTTCCTGTGGCGGACCTCATGAGAGCCAGTTTCATCATAGCGCTTGATGCGTTTTGCGATTGTACTTGAAGAAACTTTCAAAGTTCTTGAAATTTTCCGGATTGACTGCTCTCATGTCTTAAAGTAATGATGGTTTATCATTTCTCTTTGCTTATTTGAGCTGTTCTTGCCATAATATGGACTTGGTCTTTTACCAAATACGGCTATCTTCTGTATACCACCCCTACCTTGTCACAACACAACTGATTGTCTCAAACGCATCAAGAATGAATGAAATTACACTAATTAATTTTTATCAAGGCACACCTGTTAATTAAAATGCATTCCAGGTAACTGGTTGAGAGAATGCCAAGCGTATGCAAAGCTGTCATCAAGGCAAAGGGTGGCTACTTTGAAGGATCTCAAATATATTTTGATTTCTCTTTCTCTCTCTTGGAGGACCTGAGCCCTAGGACCATGCCTCAGGACTACCTGGCTTGATGACTCGTTGCTGTCCCCAGTTCACCTGGCCGTGCTGCTGCTCCAGTTCAAAATGTTCTGCCTGCAGCTATGGAACCCTGACCTGTTCACCGGACGTGCTACCTGTCCCAGACCTGTTGTTCCAGACCTGCTGGAACCCTGACCTATTCACCGGACGTGCTACCTGTCCCAGACCTGCTGTTTTCAACTCTCTAGAGACAGCAGGAGCGGTAGAGATACTCTCAAAGATCGGCTATGAAAAAGCCAACTGACACTTACTCTTGTGTTACTGACTTGTTGCACCCTCGACAACTACTATGATTATTATTATTTGACAATGCTGGTCATTTATGAACGTTTGAACATCTAGGCCATGTGCTGTTATAATCTCCACCTGGCACAGCCAGAAGAGGACTGGCCACCCCTCATAGCCTGGTTCCTCTCTAGGTTTCTTCCTAGGTTTTGGCCTTTCTAGGGAGTTTTTCCTAGCCACCGTGCTTCTACACCTGCATTGCTTGCTGTTTGGGGTTTTAGGCTGGGTTTCTGTGCAGCACTTTGAGATATCAGCTGATGTAAGAAGGGCTATATAAATAAATGTGATTTGATTTGTTTAACACTTTTTTGGTTACTACATGATTCTGTGTTATTTCATAGTTTTGATTTTTTTCACTATTATTCTACAATGTAGAAAATAGTAAAAATAAAGAAAAACCCTGGAATAACTAGGCGTGTCCAAACTTTTCACTGCTATTGTATATATATTTTTTAAATATATCTTCCTTTATTATTTTCAACTAACCCTACCACCCCTCCCCTAATTGGTGTTAACTAAGGGACAACAACACTTAGGCTTCTACTTCCAGCTAATACATACTATATACATTTTACAGACACAGTATATTTTACAATTGTTATATTTTGTTTATTTTTAGTCCCATCCTTCAGCTACCCTCAACCCCTCCCATCTATCCCTGAAGACCATGCAGTTTTGATTTCTATTTTTCACATATTTTCCAACTGTGCTGTTTCACAAAAGTTTTGAACCTATATTCATTTTACGGACACTGTATATTTAAGCAATAAGGCCTGAGGAGATGTGGTATATGGCCAATATACTACGGCTAAGGGCTGTTCTTAGGCGCAATGCAAAGCGGAGTGCCTGGACACAGCCCTTAGCCGTGGTATATTGACCATATATCACAAACCCCCGAGGTGCCTTACCACCCAGTTTATAATTTACATTAGTTATCTTCTTATTTTTAGTCCCACCCTTCAGCTCCACTCAACCCCTTCCATCTCTCTCTGAACACCATTCAGTTTCGATTTCTATCAGGCATATATTTTTGAACTGTGCTCTGAAGTTCAACAAAAGCTCTGAACCTTTCTATTCTCATAGTTTCTAAAGATTGTAAATTAAAGATAACATTTATGCTAAGAGTATTATTATATCATTGATAGATTGACTATGACTTTTCATATCACACAGCAGTGCTATCTGCAGAGTTAGCTCCAGGTAAATGTTGGAATTCTTCAGCCATACCTGGACCTGTGACCAAAAACAAGCTACTGTACATAGACAGTACCAAAACAAATGATCTAATGATTCTCTCTTTTCGCAGAAAAATCTGCCGAGCTGGGATGGTTGTATGCCCCATATACAGTATGGGGCATACTATATATATGCATACTATATATATATGTATGTATGTATGTATGTATGTATGTATGTATGTATGTATGTATGTATGTATGTATGTATGTATGTATGTATGTATGTATGTATATATATATATATATAAACATTATTGGTTGAAAGAATTTATACCATTCTATTGGTTGAAAGAATGTGTATATATATATATATATATAACATTCTACAATCTATATGGTGCAGTTGTCAATTTTTTTATGGTTGAAAATTTGACAACTGTCAAAATAGGGAAAAACAGACAGCACAAGTCTGATATAAGAAAATGGACTTTGACACCAATCAAAGCTGGTCAGTGTCAGAACGAGGACGCATGAGTGGCTGTGTGAAGCATTCCCATTACTTAATTCTGGGGCTTTAGTTGCCGAATCAGAAGCCTCTGATAAATGTTGTAGAAATGTTCATTATGTGCAATCTCATGGTGCTTTGTAGCCACTATTTATTGTTAAAACATTGATTTATTACACAAAAGCACATCATTAAGCTCCCTGCTGTTGTTCTCTCCTCTACTTTTTCACCAAGGACATGTCCTACACTCTTCGAAAAAAAGGTGCTATCTACAACCTAAAAAGGTTCTTTGTCTGTCCACATAGGAGAACACTTTAAAGCACCCTTTTTGGTTCCAGGTAGAACACTTTTGGTTCCAGGGAGAATCCTATTGGGTTCCATGTAGAACCCTTTCCACAGAGAGTTCTACATGAAACCCAAAAGAGTTCAACCTGGAACCAAAAGGGTTCTCCTACGGGGACAGTAGAAGAACCGTTTTTGGACCCTTTTTTCTAAGCGTATACAGTGTTGCTGTTAGATCAGGAGAAAGAGCCTTATCTCTAAGGAAAGCAGATATGGCTGGTGGAACTTATTTCTATTGCCCCTTTCCTAGCTGATCAGTTTAACTTATTTAACTTTATTTACAATGACGACCTGGACACAGTTGAAGCCATAGAGGTCTTTGTCTCTCTTGCCCAGTCCAACATCAAACCACAAGCACCTGACCCTAGAGGTGACATGACCCCTTGTTGATCTTAATTAAAGTGGAGGGTACTTGAAAGTATTGGTCGGTAAGGACATACGTGTGGACAGAACGTGTGTTTGCATTCTGTGGTGTTTGTAAATGCATTCGCTCCATTCAAAGCAGCATTGTGCTTGTCTGGTATGCAATCCTACTTCAGATGCAATGCAGAGTCAACGTGTGTATTGGAATCACAAGCCAGCCACCTGTTATTCCCTAAAGAGGCCATGGACTCTGTTGTTTGAGCGTTGAGAGCTCTGGATCAACCATACCACAGACAGAGAAAATAGAAAGTATAGAGGATATAGTGGAGATAGAGAATGGTGCCAAGGAGGTGTGATAGGATACAATGAAGTCTCCCTCCTTCAATGCTTTTGGTAGGCGCGCGCACAGGCACAGACGCACACGCATGCATGCATGCACACACACACACACACACAGCAATTTGTTATTTCAACAGTCAACAACAACTGCGTATGCTTTGGGCAACTTACTATAGTTGTCCTTTGATGATAAGAAAGTGTGGAGCCATTTCTAATTTATCAGTGACTTCAGGCCCTGTTCCTTTGTGCTATAAGCCACACGAGCCACAGATAGAGAGACTCCAAACATACCCAGCCTAATCCAACATAATTTCATCAACAGCACCCTCTGATAGCTCAGCATTACAGAGAAATACAACATAGTCTCTTCTATTTCTATGGGGTGGATGGATGGATCTTATTCTGGGACTTAACGATGACCCATAGAGAGGAATGTGTTCTTGGAGATAGCGACGGTCTCTTTGAATCACTGCAAGATGAAGATTGCACTAGACAAGGAGAGTTCAGATTGTTTTTACCGAAGTCATTTCAAACCCTGGATAGCTTTAAGTCAAATAGAGCGCTAGGGAAATCTCCAGCATGCTCTGAACAATATGGTCTGTTTTGCCACTGGCATTACTTTTGTTGTCGTATGCAGAGCTTATCTCTATTGAATTGTAGAGGACAAAGAGGTCAATACTGTGAATATTAGTCCATTTGTCTGCTAGGCCTTGTCTTTGACAGCTATGGCTTACATAGGATCTGAATGGCTGTTATGCACCACAGCCCCTACAAACTATATAGATCCACCTACCCAAATCATAGCCTGCTCCCAATCCATCTACGTCAATAGAAACAGCAATTTCTCACGGTTCTGACTTTAGCGACTGTGGCTACCAGATATAGAACCGTGATGCCCGGCTTGGAGAAAAATCAATATAGTCTATCCAAAAAAGGAGGAAAACATGTTTTTCCGCTCCCTCCATAAGTCCACTGCATCAGAGCCCCTTGACTGACGTTAGCAAGCTGTGGGTACTGATAACACTGCACTGAATAAGGGAGAAGCAGAAACCGTACAGACCACACACTGAGTCCAATTATACAGCCCGTTCCTTATAGACTGCTGTTCAGGAACACAGAACTCTGATCAGCACGTTAAATGTAAAACGTGGTCTTATTGTTCATTTGCTAATCAAACGATTCAATGTGGGTCAGAGGCAGATATGGACGAATCGTTTCTGACTGGAAGGATACAGCGTTCTGTTTGCGCTCTACATTGCTGTTGCTCGTTCCTGTTGTCTCTGGAAACGGCATTGCTTTTTATAGCGGCAGAGAAAGTGCAAGTTGTGCTGAGGTAGGTTGGGACATGACAGCTCCTTTTGTTAAGGGAGAGTAAAATCACTTGGTAAGTCTTCTTTTATTTCAGATGGTTTACCAATGTGAAATACTTGTTCTATATTAAGCAACTTAATCTGTCTGTACATATTTTCCTGCTTCATTGGATTATTTATCCCCCTCACATTCGACGATACAATATCTATTATGTTTAGCTGAATGTTAGCCATATGTGTTAATCATTTTCCAATCCTAGTATTGCTACATTGGAATCAGCCACATATACAGTATAACAGTTGGTGAACCTACACTTGAGTCCGGAAGAGGTAGAGGAGGAGGAGGAGGTGGGTGGTCTGGAGGAAGAGGAGGAAGAGGAGGTGGTCTTGATGGGGAAGGATGTCTTCCCACGTCGTGTGGATGGAGCCAGGACCCGGGAGCGCTTCAAGGGGATCACCGCCCTGGGGGGTGGGGCCACCCGGCCGTGGTAGTCAAACAGCCTGAGGACAGGAGGGAATTACACCCATAGAGATCAAACAGCCTGAGGACAGGAGGAAATTACACCCATAGAGATCAAACAGCCTAATTCATACTATTAGAAGAGGTGCTCCCACAATAATGTGATTTGCATCGCATACAAGTTAAAGTATTGGAATCCACTAATCCCATTCCACTACCTTTTCAAGCTTTTTTATTGTATGAAAGCAAGCTTTGCTTTTATACTTAAAGGGCCATCATACTTGACTGAGCAAGCTGTTTTGTAATGTAGTAATGTGGTGCCTGCCTGTATGTTCTTAAACATTTATTTTAGCAATACATGTCATTGAGGAAAAATATATATTTCCCAACATACTTGTTTGGTCAGTAGGTGCCCAACATAACAACAGGGTGGTGTGCTGGACACAGTCACTCATATAGAGGTCTATAGAGCATGTCGCCATTCCTGATTTCTGTAACCATTAGCTTACCTATGTAACATTGACATACAGTAAGCTCAGAAACACTTGTTTAGTAGAGCATGGGTGGTGTAGGCATTGTGGTGCTCATGTGAATTTCCTTGCTTTTTCAGCTTCAGACCCCTGCCTACTTCTCACTGAAAACATTGTTTTTTGTTTTTAATTTCAATCGTTTTTACACTGAAAGGTGATTATACAAAATTATCAAAAATATTTCCACATGCAAAAAGTAACTTTCAAAAATGTAATTTGCGCTTCAAATTATGTGTTTTGTCTCACACGATTTATTGTCCAAGGCCCGGTTTCCTAAAAGCATCTTAAGGCTAAGTTCATCGTTAAAACCTTTGTAGGCACATGGTTACATCTCAGAGCTGTTTCCCAAAACCATCTTTACTAAAGTTGAAAACACTCGTTATTTATCGACTGCCTCAGACCACCCGTAGAACAGATAACTGGGTCATTAGATGCTTTTTTGCCCACTTCATACATAGAAGATCTCTGCTAAACCTAGAATAAAGATGTTTATCTGTCCCTCTGTGACCGTCGATAACTTCACAACGAAGTTTACTAAAATCTAAAATTGCCAATGTCTTTGCAATTGTTATAAACAAGCAAAGGGTAAAAAAGATGCCTCAAATGAAAACCGAGATGACTGCATTCAAATATAAATACGGTAAGCTACATACAGTAGACTTATGCCTACTGTGTGTAGTTGTGTTACAAAGTGGGATAAAATTGATTGCATTTACAGTTCCTTCAGAAAGTATTCATACCCTTTGACTTATTCCACATTTTGTTGTGTTACATTTCGTTGTGTCAATACATGTTAGAATCCCTTTGGCAGCGATTGCAGCTGTGAGTCTTTCTGGGTAAGTCTAAGATGGTGGCACACCTTGATTGTACAATATTTTCACATTTTTATTTGGACAATCCTTCAAGCTCTGTCAAGTTGGTTGTTGATCATTACTAGACAACAATGTTCATGTCTTGCCATCATTTTCAAGCCGATTTAAGTCAAAACTGTAACTTGGCCACTCAGGAACATTCATGGTCTTCTTGGAATGCAACTCCAGTGTAGATTTGGCGTTGTGTTTTAGGTTATTGTCCTACTGAAAGGTGAATTAATCTCTCAGTGTCGAGTGGAAAGCAGGTTTTTCTCTAGGATATTGCCTGTACTTTGCTCCATTCTGTTTCATTTCCCCCCCCCCTGAAAACCTCCCCAGCATATCCATATGATGATGCAGCCACCACTATGCTTGAAAATATGAAGAGTGGTACTCAATAATTGGATTTGCCCCAAACATAACAATTTGTATTCGGGACCAAAAGTGAATTGCTTTTCCACATTTTTTGAAGTATTTAGTGTCTTGGTGCAAACAAGATGCATGTTTTGGAATATTTGTATTCTGTACAGGCGTCCTTTTCATTCTGTCAATTAGGTTAGTATTGTGGAGTAACTACAACGTTGTTGATCTGTCCTCAGCTTTCTCCTATCATAGCCATTAAACTGTGTAACTGTTTTAAAGTCACCATTGGCCTCATGGTGAAATCCATGATCGGTTTCCTTCTTCTCCGGCAACTGAGTAAGGAAGGACGCCTGTATCCTTGTAGTGACTGGGTGTATTGAAAGTGTAATTAATAATTTCACTATGCTCATTAGGATATTCAATGTCTGCTTATTTTTACCCATCTATCAATAGGTGCCCTTCTTTGCGAGGCATTGGTAATCCTCTCGGGTCTTTGTGGTTGAATCTGTGGTTGAAATTCACTGCTCGACTGAGGGACCTTACAGATAATATGTGTGGAGTACAGAGATGAGGTAGTCATTCAAAAATCATGTTAAACAATATTAATGCACACAGAGTGAGTCCATGCAACTTATTATGTGACTTGTTAAGCACATTTTTGCTCTTGAACTTAGGTTTGTAATAACAAAGGGGTTGAATTTTCATTTTTATTTAATTTGTAAATATTTGAAAAAACATAATTCCACTTTGGCATTATGGGGTATTGTGTGTAGGCCAGTGACCAAAACATCTCCATTGAATAATTTTTAAGCTCTAACTGTAACGAGGTTCGTATAAAGGGGACCAAGGCGCAGCGTGTAGAGTGCTCATACTTCACTTTAATGAAAACACTTAAACAAAAACAACAAAACGACAGCCAACAGTTCCGTCAGGTATACTAACAAAACGGAAATAAACTACCCACACCAACACAGGAAAAACAGGCTGCCTAAGTATGGCTTCCAATCAGAGACAACGATAGACAGCTGCCTCTGATTGGAAACCATACCTGGCCAAAACATAGAAAACAAAAACATAGAATGCCCACCCACCTATCACACCCTGACCTAACTAAACAGAGAAAACACAGCTCTCCTAGGTCAGAGCGTGACACTAACACAACAAAATGTGGGAAAAGTATTTTTGAAGGCACTGTATTTCAATCATATTGAATCAATTTCAAGTTCAATCGATTGAGTTTTATTTTTCTAATTGTAGGCTACTGTCTGTAATTCTTGCCTCGATTTCATGATGTGTAGGCCTAACAACATGTGCGCAATGATGTTCCAAATATTCCATTTAGTGCATAGCCTAAGCATTAGAATTAACTGCCTCAATATTTGCTGCCATAGGTGATCCTTTCTTTCTCGGAGCTGATCCATCATCAGTATCTAATGAATGGAGAACGCTGATCCGAGAGCAGTACTGCCTTTCTTTCGATCCTATCAGTATCGACACATGCTCTGACGACGCACTTATTGAAAGTTCTTCATACATTCAATAAGTTCCCTACGTGGTATTTTGGGATACGCATGTTAGTTCTTCGGCCGTTATACAAACAATGCATCATTAAAACACTTGTAAACGGGCCCTGGCTATTACTTCATAGACATGTCTATTTGTCTTTATGCAAAACATATGGATTCTTCCTTTAAAGAGGGGAGGGGGTGAATATCAACAGCTGCTTTACATTAAGCAAATACCAGTTCCTGTAAGTGACTCTCAAAGTACTGAATAAGTTGGCTTAGTGAGCATTTGGAGAATTAAAAAAAATATATATATCAGGGGAAGTACCCCCAGACCCCCCTCCAGGTTTCTACTAGTTGATGGCTACTTCCCACAAAGGGGACCTACGCTGACGTCTTTTGGACGTCTTTTTTCGTTTGTTTGGTGCAGTCCGGACCAGCCTTGATTTCAATGTCCACGGACAGGACTCGCTATGATTCAAGTGACTTTTCAAAGCAGGTTAGGAAAGCATTTTTGCAGCATTTTTGCTAACCCTTTTCCTAAACTTAATCGAATACTCCTAAACTGCTACTTAATTAGGAGAGCATTACAAAAACGTTGTAGCTGTATCGAAGTGGCTTGGTTTTAGGGAATCTCGTCCACAGACGTAGATTGTGATTCTGGTCTGGACCAAATCTGAATCAATCATAGACGTCTAATGTTTGGTTGAGATTTGGTCCGATCTGGACTGGCCTTGATTTGGCCCATACATAGATGGGAAAACGGGCCAAATCTGAACCAATCATAGACATCTATGTTTCACAAGTTTGGACAGCACAGTACAGTACAGTAGTGGTTCTTAAATCTCTCCATGGGGACCCTAGGCTGTTCCATTTAATTGATCTATTCCAGAGCTAGCACACCTGAATCTCAATAGCTAGTTCAGAGCTACAGCAAAATTGTGACACATCTGGGGGCCACCGAGGAGAGGTTTGAGAACCACTGCAGTAGAGCACAGAAAAGTGCAGTACATTACAGTAAAAAAGTAGAGAAAGTGTTTTCAACATTCAACAACCGAAGAAAAACCTTTCAATGTCCGGAAAATAGGTATTTTCAATGTCTGGAAAATACGAATTTGCAATGTCTGAAAAAAACATATTTAAAACTTCCTGAAAATACTTATTTTAACCTTTCATTCAAAAGCTAAAATGAACCTAACTTCAACGTCTGGAAAATACATATTTTAAAATGGGAATACACTGAGAAGTAACTTGGCACTGTTGGTCAGTCAGTGCAAATTCGGATTAAAATCACATGAAGAAAATTGCATTGACCGAGGAAGGTGTACTGAATTAATGCATCATAAGGTAAGTGCTGGAACTTGTTCTGGATGCTTGAACAAAGACGTGTCTTCTGTCTCGTGTGCTGATATAGCTAATTAGCATGTGCACACTCACTGCAATGCACAGCCGATGCACTACTTGCATGTTTTTTTTATTTAACTAGGCAAGTCAGTTAAGAACAAATTCTTATTTACAATGACGGCCTACCCCGGCCAACGCTGGGCCAATTGCCGCCATATGGGACTCCCAATCATGGCCAGACGTGATGCAGTCTGGATTCAAACCAGGGACTGCAGTGATGCCTCTTGCACTGAGATGCAGTGCCTTAGACCGCTGTGCCACTCGGGAGCCCAATGTGCATTGGCTGGGTTTAGATTCAACTGTTTCCTAGCAAGACAATTTGTTTTATCAGCAACAGTTTGAGTTGTGATAGGCTGGTCTTGGTTGAGGAAATGTTAGCAGTGTTTGTGCTGAAACTAACATCTGGCTGCACACGTAGCTATCTAGCCAGTTCGGCTGTATCATTCCGGAGTAGCTAGATGAGCAATGTGCTATAATAGCAGCCAAGGACGTTCGCTAGCTTATTTATTTGTGCTCTGATTTAGTTTACACTGATGACTTCAGCCATATGGAAAACCTTCCATAGCAAAATATACCTAGCTAGCTAGCTTCCTTTGCTTGTAGCTTGCTTCTCATATACTGGTATTAACTAGCTAGCTGCTGCTAGCCTGCTACTAGCTAGCTGCTGCTGTTACTCAGAAACGGAGTTGTTGGTCCAGGTTTCAGAACTCAGATTTGGCTGAATGGCACTGGAGAAGGAGGCAGACATTTTACGTGTCCCCAACCGATTGTGTTTTTTATTTTTTTTATTCGTGTTTTTTGTAACTTCTTTTTTTTAAACTTCTTTTGTACATAATGTTGCCGCTACCATCTCTTATGACCGAAAACAACTTCTGGACATCAGGACTGCGATTACTCACCATAGACTGGCAGAATCTTTTTTCCTTTAACCTGTTAGGGCTAGGGGGCAGTATTTACACGGCCGGATAAAAAACGTACCCGATTTAATCTGGTTATTACTACTGCCCAGAAACTAGAATATGCATAGAATTATTGGCTTTGGATAGAAAACACCCTAAAGTTTCTAAAACTGTTTGAATGGTGTCTGTGAGTATAACAGAACTCATATGGCAGGCAAAAATCTGAGAAGATTCTGTACAGGAAGTACCCTCTCTGACCATTCCTTGTTCTTCTTGGCTCTGTTTATTGAAAACTTAGGATCTTTGCTGTAACGTGACACTTCCTACGGCTCCCATAGGCTCTCAGAACCCGGGAAAAAGCTGAATGATGTAATTCCAGCCCCAGGCTGAAAAACATTAGCGCCTTTGGTAAGTGCTCTATCAGAGGACCATCAGACTGAGGCGCGTGCACGGGGCGACACCATGTTTTTATTTTCTCTCTTTGTACTAAAACACGATTTCCCGGTCGGAATATTATCGCTTTTTTACGAGAAAAATGGCATAAAAATTTATTTTAAACAGCGGTTGACATGCTTCGAAGTACGGTAATGGAATATTTAGAATTTTTTGGTCACGAAACGCGTCGTGCGCGTCACCCTTCTTTACCCTTTCGGATAGTGTCTTGAACGCATGAACAAAACGCCGCTATTTGGATATAACTATGGATTATTTGGAACCAAACCAACATTTGTTATTGAAGTAGAAGTCCTGGGAGTGCATTCTGACGAAGAACAGCAAAGGTAATAACATTTTTCTTATAGTAAATCTGACTTTGGTGAGGGCTAAACTTGTTGGGTGTCTAAATAGCTAGCCCTGTGATGCCGGGCTATCTACTTAGAATATTGCAAAATGTGCTTTCAACGAAAAGCTATTTTAAAATCGGACATAGCGAGTGCATAGAGGAGTTCTGTATCTATAATTCTTAAAATAATTGTTATGTTTTTTGTGAACGTTTATCGTGAGTAATTTAGTAAATTCACCGGAAGTTTGCGGGGGGTATGCTAGTTCTGAACGTCACATGCTAATGTAAAAAGCTGGTTTTTGATATAAATATGAACTTGATTGAACAAAACATGCATGTATTGTATAACATAATGTCCTAAGATTGTCATCTGATGAAGATCATCAAAGGTTAGTGCTGCATTTAGCTGTGATTTGGGTTTATGTGACATTATATGCTAGCTTGAAAAATGGGTGTCTGATTATTTCTGGCTGGGTACTCTGCTGACATAATCTAATGTTTTGCTTTCGTTGTAAAGCCTTTTTGAAATCGGACAGTGTGGTTAGATTAACGAGAGTCTTGTCTTTAAAATGGTGTAAAATAGTCATATGTTTGAGAAATTGAAGTAATAGCATTTCTAAGGTATTTGAATAATGCGCCACGGGATTCCACTGGCTGTTACGTCGGTGGGACGAAATCGTCCCACTGGCCCTAGAGAAGTTAATGAGTCTGATGAGCTCAACGCGAACGATATACTGCTTTCTCAGGAACAGGCCCAAATCCCCGTGATTTGCGTGAAGAGGAGACGGAGAAAAAGGGGCCAAAGGGTGGGCTGCCTTCTGAGAATTCGTAGGCGATCAAATAAACCCCCACTTCCTTCCATTCTGCTAGCAAACGTACAATCTTTGGAGAATAGAATTGATGACCTACGTGCAAGATTAAACTACAGACTGCACAGACTGGAATATGTTCAGGAATTCCTCCGATGACATTGAGGAGTACACCACATCAGTCATTGGCTTCATCCCCACAGTGACCGTATGTAAATACCCCAACCAGAAGCCATGGATTACAGGCAACATCTGCACTGAGCTAAAGGCTAGAGCTGCCGCTTTCAAGGAGCGGGACTCTAACCCGGAAGCTTATAAGAAATCCCACTATGCCCTCCGACGAACCATCAACCAGGCAAAGCGTCAATACAGGACGAAGATTGAATCGTACAACACCGGGATTTGACGCTCGTCGGATGTGGCTGGGCTTGCAAACCATTACAGACTGCAAAGGGAAGCACAGCCGAGAGGTGCCAAGCGACACGAGCCTACCAGACGAGCTAAACTACTTTTATGCTCGCTTCAAGGCAAGTAACACTGAAACATGCATGAGAGCACCAGCTGTTTCAGATGACTGTGTGATCACGCTCTCCGCAGCCGATGTGAGTAAGACCTTTAAACAGGTCAACATTCACAAGGCCGCAGGGCCAGACGGATTACCAGGACGTGTACTGCGAGCATGCGCTGACCAATTAGCAAGTGTCTTTACTGACATTTTTAACCTTTCTCTGTCCGAGTCTGTAATACCAACATATTTTAAGCAGACCACCATAGTGCCTGTGCCCAAGAACACGAAGGCAACCTGCCTAAATGACTACCGACCAGTAGCACTCATGTCTGTAGTCATGAAGTGCTTTGATTGGCTGATCATGGCTCACATCAACACCATTATCCCAGAAACCCTAGATCCACTCCAATTTGCATACCACCTCAACACATCCACAGATGATGCAATCTCTATTGCACTCCACACTGCCCTTTCACACCTGGACAAAAGGACCACCAATGTGAGAATGCTATTGATTGATTACAGCTCAGCGTTCAACACCATAGTTCCCTCAAAGCTCATCAATAAGCTAAGGACCCTGGGACAAAACACCTCCCTCTGCAACTGGATCCTGGACTTCCTGACGGGCCGCCCCCAGGTGGTAAGGGTAGGTAACAACACATCCGTCACACTGATTCTCAACACAGGGTCCCCTCAGGGGTGCGTGCTCTGTCCCCTAGTGTACTCCCTGTTCACTCATGACTGCACAGCCAGGCACGACTCCAACACCATCATTAAGTTTGCCGATGACACAACAGTGGTAGGCCTGATCACCAACAATGACGAGACAGCCTATAGGGAGGAGGTCAAAGACCTGGCCGTGTGGTGCCAGGACAACAACCTCTCCCTCAATGTGATCAAGACAAAGGAGATGATTGTGGACTACAGGAAAAAGAGGACAGAGCACACCCCCATTCTCATCGACGGGGTTGCAGTGGAGCAGGTTGAGCGCTTTAAGTTCCTTGGTGTCCACATCACCAACAAACTAACATGGTCCAAGCACACCAAGACAGTCATGAAGAGGGCACGACAAAACCTTTTCCCCCTCAGGAGACTGAAAAGATTTGGCATGGGTCCTCAGATCCTCAAAGGTTTCAACAGCTGCACCATCGAGAGCATACTGACTGGTTGCATCACTGCCTGGTATGGTAACTGCTCGGCCTCCGACCGCAAAGCACTACAGAGAGTATTGCGAACGGCCCAGTACATCACTGGTGCCAAGCTTCCTGCCATCCAGGACCTCTATACCAGGCGGTGTCAGAGGAAGGCACTAAAGATTGTCAAAGACTCCAGCCACCCTAGTCATAGACTGTTCTCACTGCTACCGCACAGCAAGCGGTACCGGAGCACCAAGTCTAGGTCCAAGAGGCTTCTAAACAGCTTCTAACCCAAGCCATAAGACTCCTGAACACCTAATCAAATGGCTACCCAGACTATTTGCATTTTAAACTGCATTGTTGGTTAGGGGCTCGTAAGTAAGCATTTCACTGTAAGGTCTACACCGGTTTTATTCTGTGCATGTGACTAATAAAATTTGATTTAATTGTCAAAAATGTTACAAAAAGGTAGCACTTCGTTGGTTCTTAAAGGACTGAAATGTGCATGTGAGCGATAAATTATACATTTAATAAAAACTGCTGCACCTACAAACGTATTGAGTCCAAATATATCCAAGTGTAATTGTCACCTTGTGGACGCCGCAGCCTCGTTTTAATCTTGGGCCCCAAGAATCTGGACGACCCTAATGATAACGACCCTGTTGAAAATACGGTATAAAGGTTCTCTGTAATGGCCGGACGGATCATGACGTGAGGCGGGGAGTGAGTCGTGTACCTCCAATCAAATTGATTTGCAAATTTTCATCGACATTGGTGTCATATTGGCTTAGATATGAATTTAACATTGAGCTTCAATCAATCCCTACTACTGTGTATTCGCACCAACCGGCATGACTATAATGATTACACCTCACAGTATGTATTTTGTCATCAATGACTTATGAAGTATATCTCCCAACAATCTATCTATTACATATAACATTGATGGTAGCTGTGTAATGGTTATCTACTGTAGGTCTATCTGACATGGATTTGCTTATCAAATTGTCATATTTTCAAATGCAGGCAATCCATTTGTACAACCTATTATTCATAGCCTATGCCTCTGTCTCACATTATCTTTCTATACAGTATACTTTATCTCATTCTATGACTTCTTAAATTGTTCCTTATCAATGACGTACAAATCTGTACTCTACCATTTTGAAACATTCCAATTGAAGTGTGTCCTTTTGGATGCAAATAAATGTCAAATCTCTCACAAGCCTGACTTTTCATTATTTTTCACACTGATCAAATTACTATTACACTCTAATGTACTATCAATTATCTTCCCATCCATCTTTAAAAGAAGGGGGATAAATAAAATAAGATGTAAATGTCAAAGTGATGTGTCTTCCTTGACTCATTTCACAGCGCCAGTTGATTTTTGTCACAGCTCTGTCCGAGTTGACATTTAGTAAATGTCTCAGCAGATTAAAGCACTGAACACCAAAACAAATTAGAGAAAGAAAACACGGGTTGATAAAGTTTAAGGACGTGCTCTACTCAGTCTTTTCAAATGGATGAAACGACTGAAAAGTTATCTTATTCATATTCGGAGAGAAGGTTGCTTAGCAAAAACTACTTGAAGCAGAAGGTACTTTGCTGAGTACATTTCCATATTTCCGGGAATTTTTCATTTGACCGGTTTTGCATTTGGCATAACGTAATTTACAGTTTTTTCAAACGTCATAAAAGTAAGTGAATTATTCAATACGTACCGACTGTAGAAATCATCCCTGTAGTAGTCATAGTCAAATTCATAACCACTGGGGATGAGAGAGAGAGAGAGAGAGAGAGAGTAAGAGAGAGAGAGAGAGAGAGAGAGAAAAGAGAGAGTGTGTTTAGCATTTAATGTCTACTATAAGCTCTGTCAAATGCTAACATATCAAAACAGAAACCGTTTGATCCAAACAGACATGTAGGTCAAGTCTTAAGGCCACCGCAGATGGAGAAAACCTTAGCTAATCTGACATGCGGAGGCCAAAGACTGACTGACAGGAATAAGAGTGGTTTCAGAGTGGTTCTACATTCAAGGCTGCAACCTGTGGATAAACCTAGGAAGGTCACAAGAACTAAGGTACCGCCATCAACAACACATTTGTCAATCTCACGTCAATTGTGAGCTCAGAGTAATCATGAAAATATTAGTACTAACAAAAAATAGAACACATAAGCTACATTTCAGAGAAGGGAAAAAAATGTACACCTATTCAGAACAGGAGAGAAGTTCACATTTCTTTTTCACAGGGATAATTTTTAATTAAGATTCATGCAAATGTCATTTCCATTTAGTGCAGCCTAGTGTTGGTTTTGGCTCTCTAATTACCATGTTACATCATGGCTGTTTTGAGCTGTGGTATTAAAATGCAAATTAATGTTTAATGAATTTGTAACATAAAAAACAATGTGCAAATTCATAAATAAGAAAACAAAGAGGCCTAATGGAACAAGCCAATGAATGGGACAACTATAGGTTGACAGGGTGTCAAGGGACCACTATACAACAGTCTGTTAACCATTAGTCATAGTAAATAGACCAATATGGCTGCACATCAGTTATACACTCAGTGGACCGTTTATTAGGTACACCCATCTAGTACCGGGCCAGAACTCTCTTTGCCTCCAGAACATCCTGAATTCTTCGGGCGTAGAAACAATTGATATCAAGGGACCTAACGTGTGCCAGGAAAACATTCTCCACACCTTTACATCACCACCACCAGCCTGAACTGTTGACACCAAGCAGGATGGGGCTATGGACTCATGCTGCTTACATAAAGTTAAGTTAAATCCTGACTCCGCCATCAGCATGACGCAACAGGAACTGGGATTCGTCGCACCAGGCAATGTTTTTCCACTCCTCAATTGCCCAGTGTTAGTGACCGCTGGAGCCTCTTCTTCTTGTTTTTAGCTGATAGGAGTGGAACCCAGTGTGGTCGTCTGCTGCAATAGCAAATCTGTGACAAGGATCGACAAGTTGTGTGCTCCGAGATGGTGTCCTGCACACCAATGTTGTACTGCGCCATTATTTGCCTGTTTGTGACCCGCCTGTTAACATGGCACGATTCTTGCCATTCTCCTTCGACCTCTCATCAATGGGCTATTTTCACCCACAGGACTGCCGCTGACTGGATGTTTTTTTGTTTTTCGCTCCATTCTCGGTAAACCCTAGACACTGTCGTGGGTGAAAAGCCCAGGAGGCCGGACGTTTCTGAGATACTGGAACCGGCGGGCCTGGGACCAACGATCATACCACACTCAAAGTCGCTTAGGTCACTTCTTTTGCCAATTCTAATGTTCAATCGAACCGTAACTGAATGCCTCAATGCTGTCTGCATGATTTATGTAGCAATCCACGGCCACGTGACTCACTGTCTGTAGGAACGAACCATTTTCGTGAATGTGGAGGTGTAACTAACAAACTGACCACTGAGTGTATTATACATTGACAAAAAAATATAGCTTTGATGATCATGAGACGTGTATGTGAGAAAAATTTGTCCATGTGTAATAAAGCCTTCATATTCAACATTTTCTGCATTTTTTTGTCTCTTATGTTGGATCTGTTTTATGTCAAGAGTCGAATAACTAGTACCTGGGAAGTAAAGTAAATTGGGAAATGAGAATTTACATTTTTACCAGAAGTTTTCATGGTTCTTATTTTTTGTGCTCTTGAGAAACATGAGCAAACTAAATCCCATATTGTTAATGATTTAAAACCATATCGATTTCATAGATTTTTTTCCTCACAATCCTAGAGTTAAACCAACACAGAACACTGACCTTTAACAAAATAATGATGCCAGAGTTCCCATGCAAAGCCAGAGTATCTTTAGCCTAATGTAGCTGCTAACCCCAGTTTTCTATAGGTTCTTGCTGATTCGCCAACTCCTAGACATAATCTGAATTTGCATCACTCCTTAGCCTTCACCTGACACCACACACTAATCCAACTCCTTTACAAGTTGTTACAGCAGGAGAAAGCCTCAGACACACACTTTAGACAGGTTCCTCATCTCTCCATAGCTGAGAGGGAGAAATGAGTGAGGGACAGACAGACAGAGTGAGTGAGAGAGATCTTTACGGGTTTACCTGTAAACAGCCGACAGCGGCCGTTTGGAGCCTGGCTTGGGCCGGTACGGTTTGGGCTCCCCTGCCATGTTTATGTCTGTAAAAAACATACAAATAAAAAGCAGTTCTTTACTCAGCTTTTCTTTTTTTCATCCACTCTTTCCTCCCCTCCCTAAAACAGTCAAACAACCAAAAGTACCGGCAACTCATGTCAGTACCAATCCTGTCACTGAAAAACCGTTCCGGCATCTAATCCAATTTAACACTTCAGTGCAGTGTAAATTACAAGAAAAAGTCAGGTTTTTGAAGAACCCTTTTCAGTAAGGGGATGCAAAAATAGCGTCAGACATCATTATTTAGTGTGTAAATTAAATGTTTAACATATGGTGTACAATGAGAACTGATTTGATGCAATACAGAGCAAGGTTTGTCATCTTCAGTCCTGGGGAGATTCAAATACCTTTAATTGAACAATTCCAGGTAACTTACCATTTCAAATAATATAGTAGTCTATATGCGAAAATGTCCAACATCCTCCTTGAAACTTTCCTGCTTGAAGCTCTTTTCTAAAGTACTCTGAAGATAGCCATAACAACCTTGGTACCAGTACGAGCCCAGGTGTAAGGGGGAGGGAGAGAATACAGAGTGTCCTTCATTACTCATTTACAGAATGGGCTTCCTTGGGAGAGAAGAGAACCCAACAAGGTAAGGATGCTGTAGAGCGAATGCTCTTTCATTTACAACCATCCATTTCTCGGATAGAAAATAGATAGTTGAAGGAAAGGACATCAGTTTTTTTTATATTTCTCGTTATCCACAAGTATTATATGACATCAACTATTTCCCTCCCTTTGGTATCCTATTGTCTATGTACTTTCTCATGTGCGTATGAGACCGTCACCCTTGAATGTTTCAACTTATCCGACTCACTTTATCAGATGTCCTGTGATCACAAACACCGAGTGTATAGGCTATTCAAATCGCTATCTCTATATCAGCAAGGCTTTTACAAGGTCTCCTTCACAACTTCTGCCTTCTGTACAATTCATCCCTTTTTATTGCATGTCAAAGATGCTCAAGACCTGTTTGAGCTGCAAGGTCGTTCTGAAATGGCAACACAAGAGAGACAGGAACCCAGTACACAAGAGAGACAGGAACAGGAAAATACATCACTCCTCACAAAACAAGACCCTCGATGAGAGCGACAGTACAGGATGTTCACCAAAGCCTTTTGTGCCCAACAGAATACCATGTGTATGCACATCTCACTGTTTAAGATGCACTTCTAGTCAGTCCTATCTAAGCAGATGTTAGTCTAAATTATGCATGTGGACCCGGCTGGGTTCACTCGGGAGAAGCTGAACCTCACTAGTGAGATCATAGCAGGGAGAGGCAGAATAAACGGCGGGAGGATTTTGCAGCCTAGCTTCCCGCCCCTCCGCTCTCCACAGAAATGTGATTATGCCCACGGCTGTTTGTACATTACCCTGTCAGACATCCTAAAACACCGCCTTGTTCATTTAGAATGTGGGAGAGATAGTGTGTGTGTGTGTGTGTGTGTGTGTGTGTGTGTATATATGTGTGTGTGTGTGTGTGTTTGTGTGTGTGTATGGTGGGGATTATCAGTGAGGATGTCTTTAATATAATCCTATTACATAGGTGTGTGTGTGACTAAAATAATCATTTTTATCTTGGTTGATTTCTTCCACAGTAATGACACAAAAAGATATCAAACATTTTGGGGTAACAGTTAAGTACATTACTGTGATTGTTTTCAATTAAAAATGGTCAAAATGAAACAAAAATAGCTTCTTGGCCAAGAGAGATTTCTCAAACAAGAATTTAGCAAGTACTGTCTGGGAGTGGTCTGAGTGGGGAGAGGAAAACTGAACATTTGCTGCTACAGGCAGAGAGGTTTGGAACCCTCTTTCTTAAATGGTCTTTTAACTAATTTACCGCATGGTGATGTCACCATGGAAGGCCAAACCTCCATCCCACCAAAACAGGCTGAAATTTCAGGTGGCCTTTTCAAACAGCTCTTACACTAGAAGGGCGTTATCATCATTTTCACAATTTCACAGTATTATTCCAACCTCATAGTGTGGAAATATATATATATATAAAAACTTTAGGAACACATGCTCCTTCCATGACATAGACTGAAAGCTATGATCCCTTATGGATGTCACCTGTTAAATCCACCTTAATCATTGTAGATGAAGGGGAGGAGACGGGTTAAAGAAGGATTTTTAAGCCTTGAGACAACTGAGACATGGATTGTGTATGTGTGCCATTCAAAGGGTGAACAGGAAAGACAAAGTGCCTTTGAACGGGGTATGGTAGTAGGTGCCAGGCGCACAGGTTTGAGTGTGTCAAGAACTGCAACGCTGCTGTTTTTCAAGCTCAAATGTTTCCCGTGTGTATCAAGAATGGTCCACCACCCAAAGGACATCCAGCCAACTTGACACAACTGTGGGAAGCATTGGAGTCAACATGGGCCAGCATCCCAGTGGAATACTTTCGACACCATGCCCGATGAATTGAGGCTGTTCTGAGGGCAAAAGGGGGTGCAACTCAATATTAAGAAGATGTTCTTAATGTTTTGTACACTCATTTTATAAAATGAGTGCCTTTAAGATCCATTTGAAGTCATGTATGCCCCAGGTGATAACAGGTATAAAGATCAGGTACTGTAGTACTTTAGGATAACACAGAGCAATCTCTGCATGGCTTAAAGCCCGCACACACAACTTGACACTGTGCCATACAGCACTTCATCCAGCAACCTGACAGACTGTCTATCGGCATTGGCTCCACTTGGCACTTGCCAGAGGGTTTAGAACAGTTTGACTGGGCTGTCAGGATAAACCTGACTCAGGTGCTAACTCTACTGGAGGAAGGAGATCCATCAATGCTACAGCAACACCATTTGAGAAGCGACAAGGAAAGCGAAGGCTGATCCTAGACCAGCCCTTAGGGCTCTCTCGCTGGAGCATCAGCACAGTACGAGACAGAGACAATGACTTGCAATGAATCAGATTCCCAGGGTCAAAAAGAGGGGTTGTCCATGGTGCTGATAATGTGCAATACAGAGAATATTGTCGCTGTCCGTGGTGCTGATATCAAGCACTATGATGAGTGTGGCTGTCCGTACTACTGATATCAAGCACCACTACTACGGAGAATATGGAGTACTGTCCATGGACTTAAAGCAGACATCCACTCCACTCAGCCAAATCCTAACTTGACATACACGCATGCACATTTAATTTGATTTCCCCATTGATTTCAAGGCATGACTATACAAATGTTCAATTTCTGCTCGCTGGTGTCAAGTTAAGTCTTGACACGTAGAGAGGAAGGGCGCTGTCCATGGTGCTAAATCAGAGCTCCGTGGAGAGGAGGAGGGGGAGAAAACTTGGTGACTTTTGGCTGCAGGAGAAATGAAAGCTTCCCATTCAGACCGGCTTTCACACCGAATCATTCGCAGCATCCGCAACAAGAACTAATTCTTCATCTCAATGGCTACATTCAATACTCTGTAATCACTGAACTTGCTGACCACAGTAATATTACACACCTTATACCGGAACACACACACACACACACACACACACACACACACACACACACACACACACACACACACACACACACACACACACACACACACACACACACACACACACACACACACACACACACACACACACACACACACACACACACACACACACACACACAACTGTTCAAAAGTTTGGGATCACTTAGAAATGTCCTTGTTTTTTAAAGAAAAGCACCTTTTTTGTCCATTAAAATAACATAAAATTGATCAGTGTAGACATTGTTAATATTGTAAATGACTATTGTAGCTGGAAACGGCTTATTTTTTATGGAATATCAACATAGGCGTACAGAGGCCCATTATCAGCAACCATCACTCCTGTGTTCCAATGGCACGTTGTGTTAGCTAATCCAAGTTTATCATTTTAAAAGGCTAATTAATCATTAGAAAAGCCTTTTGCAATTATGTTAGCACAGCTGAAAACTGTTGTTCTGATAAAAGAAGCAATACAACTGGCCTTCTTTAGACTAGTTGAGTATCTGGAGCATCAGCATTTGTGGGTTCAATTACAGGCTCAAAATGGCCAGAAACAAAGAACTTTCTTCTGAAACTCGTCAGTCTATTCTTGTTCTGAGAAATGAAGGTTATTCCATGTGAGAAATTGCCAAGAAACTGAATATCTCGTACAACGCTGTGTACTACTCCCTTCACAGAACAGCGCAAATTGGCTCTAACCAGAATAGAAAGAGGAGTGGGAGGCCCCGGTGCACAACTAAGCAAGAGGACAAGTACATTAGAGTGTCTACTTTGAGAAACAGACGCCTCACAAGTCCTCAACTGGCAGCTTCATTAAATAATACCCGCAAAACACCAGTCTCAACGCCAACAGTGAAGAGGTGACTCCGGGATGCTGGCCTTCTAGGCAGAGTTCCTCTGTCCAGTGTCTGTGTTCTTTGACCATCTTAATCTTTTATTTTTATTGGCCAGTCTAAGATATGGCTTTTTCTTTGCAACTCTGGGTTTTCTAATGATCAATCAGCCTTTAAAATTATAAACTTGGATTATCTAACACAACGTGCCATTGGAACACAGGAGCGATGGTTGCTGATAATGGGCCTCTGTACGCCTATGTAGATATTCCATAAAAAAATCGACCATTTCCAGCTACAATAGTCATTTACAACATTAACAATGTCTAAACTGTATTTCTGATCATTTTTATGTTATTTTAATGGACAAAAAAAAATGCTTTTCTTTCAAATACAAGGACATTTCAAAGTGACCACAAACTTTTGAACGGTAGTGTGTGTATGTATTCTGTATCACACACACACACACACACACACACACACACACATACACACACACACACAAAAAAAACTATATTTGTCATTGCACTTGCA
This sequence comes from Salmo salar, assembly GCF_965601325.2. Lineage (NCBI taxonomy): Eukaryota > Metazoa > Chordata > Actinopteri > Salmoniformes > Salmonidae > Salmo > Salmo salar. The sequence continues at coordinate 16,875,477 of NC_138319.1, read as the reverse complement.
ATACATTCACTTCCGTAATCATATGCAGGCCCTACAACATAAATGATCCACATGGATGAATAAGTGAAAGCCATACTGTATCTTCTCTGAAAGGATGAATAAATAAAAGAAGTGGGTACAAGGTGAAATCTATTCGAGAGACACAGAGGCAGGGAAAGAGCGCGAGGGAGCAATCATTTCGGCTTCAGCTGTGTTTTTCTGACAAGTGAACATGCAACCGTGACTCCCTGGGGTACGGAGGCCTGCTTTTTTTTATTGGACTTATTTGTGCCCCTCACATCTCCCCATAGGAGCGAGAGCTTCACTTAATGCCGAGCCTTACCCGCGTGCCCTTCATATCTGACCTCTGCTGCCAAAGAGAGACTTGCATGTCATGCCTCACTCTCTCCCTTTTCTTATTATCCCCAGAAGCGAGGAATGAATAATACCGTATCAATATGTGGAGGCCTTGACTATAAGCCATGACTGCAACATTTAGTTATACCACCTCACCAACGTAGCCTTTGCACAGACATATAAAACTGTGGTAATAGCACTTAGGCATATTAGAGTAAGTACTACTACAAAGTGAGGGATCAAATGAGCTGACGCAATGCCCATAGCAGCAGTAGCACATTTTCTAAATAAAATTAGGGCTACGACCACAATTTAGATAAGGATGGAGGTGCAGCACAGAGGAAAAGAGAGAGAGAGAAAATAAAAAAACGTACTCATATTGCTGGGAGGGATTCCACCTAAGGTACTGAAGCAGATCGAGAACAAACCCAGTCCAGGCAATAAGGTCAGACATTTTTCTCTCCTAACTACCCCCCCCCCAACACACGCACACCGTCAGACAGCTAGAAAGGGCACTTCTCCAGTGCTCTGAGAGGTCAGACCTTCTCTTCACACAGGCACTCTCACACCCACTCTATAAGACAGTACACACACATACATACAGAGCCTGGGGCTTGAGAAAGGAGCTGGCAGATCACCTCAAGGTCAGAGGGAGAGGGGGCAGAAACCCCACACCCACTTACAGAGTGGGAGTGGGAGATACAGAATTACTTCAGAGAGGGAGGGTTAATGGAAAAGAAAGTGGGTGAGTGGAGGGAGAAAAGGAGTGAGTAAGGAGGAAGAGACCAAGATAGAACGTTTTTATTTAAATTTGATTTAACTAGGCAAGTCAGTTAAGAACAAATTCTTATTTACAATGACAGCCTAACCCGGCCAAACCCGAACAACGCTGGGCCAATTGTGCGCCGCCCTATGGGACTCCCAATCACGGCTGGATGTGATACAGCCTGGAATCAAACCAGGGACTGTAGTGACGCCTCTTGCATTGAGATGCAGTGCCTTAGATCGCTGCGCCACTCAGGAGCAAAAGTGTAGAAGTGAGAGACATGGAGCCTGGAAGCGAAAAGTGGGAGCGTTTTACTATTTAATCAATTTGCTGGTCATATGAAGATTAAAATATTAGCAAAATATGGTCTCTTTTCCATAGGTCTACTCTTTTATTTTCATAACTGTATTTCTAGTTGTCTTATACTGTGCCACCCATGTACAATCACCAGATAAACCAAGTACTCCATCCTTGAACAGCATCACCTTTAAGAAAAATGCTTTAGTATTGGCTTGACATTGGGCAGTGACTCAATGGAATGAGCTCCATTGAATGCGGTCTCGCTATATATTACAGTCACATCTCATCTCCGACAGTTGTCCCGGCCAGACATTAGACTGAGTCATCCTAGGCTACCATCTGTTTTACAGCTCCACGGTAAACACATAGATAAAATCAGACCTACAGTGCATCAGACTCTTACAACAGCATCTCTTGATTAACCACAGTGTCGATGCTTCTGCCTGGTCTAAAAGCATCCCAGGCGTTTCTTGATCCGGCGTGACTGCTGATCTCTTTCTCTCTCTCTGCCTGCAGCTGTGGATCCCTGACCTGATTAACCGGTTGTGCTACTTTGTCCCGGACCTGCTGTTTTGACTCTCTCTCCGTCTTTCTCTCTCTCTCTCTCTCATTGAAAAACACATCCCTTACATCTCCCTCAAACAGACGCAGACTCTGTATCCCCGAATACTGGTGTTTCCTAATACATCTTTGTCAAATTGACCATGCACCCTCCCTCCTCCCCCCTCCTAACCCTGCTGTCTCTTTGACAAGATAAACCTTAAAGGGAGCGAGGGAGAAAGAGAATTGTCTGCTGCCGCCAATCTTGCTTCCGTCTTAATTAATTGAACGAAGTAACTAATTATGGAAAGCGAGAAGCGGCGGGAGGGAAGGAAAAAAGAACAGAGGAGCAGAGGAGGAGAGGAGGAGACGTGCTTGTGATGGACGTGAGGCGAGGCGGGAGAGCTGGCAGCGTTTAGTAGAATAGATTGTTGTCAGACCACCCAGTGGCCAACCCACACAGCTCATCAGAAGTTTGTTTTTAAGATGGTTTGAAATAGCTTTCTAACCGAGACTGTGCTGCTTAGACGTGAGAGTAGGTAAGGTGAAAGATGAGGAGGAGGGAGGATATGGTGAAGTTGTTCAGTGTAATACTCAGTGAAAAGACGGCACATTGTCTTCAGAATAAATAACTGTGGGAAGAACATTGTCCGACTCAAACCGCCTTTGATTCTCGCTGGTGTTCACGTTGACATTTTTGCTGCCTTTAAAAAGAAAAATTAAATCTCTTTTCCATCTATAGAAAATACATCTCTAGCCTCTTATATAAACAATGTTGAACACTGGAATTACGTAATGTACTTGGTTTTATTATGTCATACGTGGGTGAGGTACAAAGAATGTGAATTGTTGATGCAGAGAAAGAAGATGTATGGTCCACCTAGCCCTTAGAGCAAAGGCCTGAGAACACGTATTATGCTCAAGATCCGACAGAATAGCTACCACAAAGAGATTACCTGAAACAGCTGTCTAGTTGGCTAATATCATTCTGATTCCCTCTGGCCAAATCAAGCTGACACACGAAGGTGAAATTGGTGGCAGATTCGGTTAATTGTTTGCGGAAAATATTGCAATTTAACAGGCAGGAGTGAGTACACAATCGTTTGATTTTATTTTTGTATTGGAATGTATTTGTCCGGAAAGATATATCCGTCGTTTTGTTAATTATTGTTTTACTCTGCCTGCAAACACGCTGGATGATTCAGAATCCATTGAATCATCCAGCGGATGATTGACGAGAGATACTTACGAGCTCAAAGAAACATGTCACAGGTTTTGGAGGATTCAAGCACTGTTAAGGACAACAAACCCAATCAACAAAACAAACCAAAGCCAAGTTGGCCAAGCGGTATCAATGATGGCGTCAAACCATCCCCAAGCGTGGAGAGTGAAGAGAGGTTTATTGATATGAATGTTGACTTTTTAAAATCCATCAATGAAAGGCTTGCCAAACTTGATATCTTGGATATACTATGAGAGGACATGAATGCATTATGTGCCAGTCTAGAAATCAGCCAATGTCAGATTGATGAGAACACGGAGCTGAAAGGTACTATAGACTATATTCATGGCAAGGTGGAGGTGGTCCAAAGGGAGAACAAACAACTTAAATAAACCTTGCTGGATGTACAGTGTCGATCAATGCGAGACAATCTCATATTTTCAGGGATACCGGAGAATGACAACAGCAGAAGCTGTGAGGACACTGTCCGACACTGTTAACTCAACTGAAACTGCTCACAGATGTCGTGTGTAATACCACATTCTCCAGAGTCCATAGAATGGGTAAGGCCTCTGGGATTAGGCCTTGGGCTATTATTGCATGTTTTGAACATTTTAAGCAAAAGGTAATGGCGACGAGCAGGGGCAGTGAACTCAGGAACACTGATTTTGGAATTAATTATTTTTTCCCCACGGAGATCAATGAAAGGAGAAAAAAAGCCCAGCATGAAAGAAAAGCGTGGCCTGAACCAACGAGTCTCCTTGGTGATGGATAAACCTTACATCAACGGCCAATTGTATTGGGACACCAGAGTAACTCCCTGGATATTGTAATCCAATGTTCAAATCTGAGTTTGTGTGTTGTAGTGTATCATGACAACTTCAACTATAACAAATCTTCACTTGACAAGAAAAGGGCTGCATATAGCTCAGGTTAATGTATGTAGCCTTCCTAACAAAATACATGGGGCTTTTAACTTGGTCAACATAAATAATATTCATATTTTGGCTTTGACCGAAACGCATTTGGATACATCTGTAAATGATGGGCAAATGAACATTCATGGATATAGTCTATTTAGAAGGGACAGGAATAGTGGGGGTGTAGCACTGTACATTCAGAATCATATACCTTTTAAGAGGAGGGATGACCTTAATGTATGTCAAATAGGGGCACTATGGGCTCAAGTACATCTGCCTTACCAGGTACCCATATTGGTAGGATGTGTGTATTGATCTCCAAGCTCTAGTCTAAGGTGTCCTATCTGGATGACTTATACACTGGTTTTGACCAGGCCAAAGATAGTAACAGAGATGTACTTATCTTGGGTGATTTTAATATAAATTGAAAGGATCATAATAATTCCATATATAACTAAATTAATAAGGCATGCAGAGAGCGGTGGTTTGAAACAAATAGTAGATCATCAACTAAGTTAGGTCACCGTTCAGACACGTGCATTGATCTGATCTTCTGTAATATACCTTTGTACTGCTTAAAAGCCAGATCAATGCCAGTGGGCTGGACAGACCATAATATTGTGACCGTAACCATAAACACCAAGGTTCCAAAGAAACCCCTGAGGATTGTGGTCAAGAGAAATGTTAAAACATTTAATCATGAGCTACTTCAAAAGGATTTGGCTGCTGTACCCTGGGAGCTGATTTATCTAGGGGATGATTTAAATCACGCTACAGAATGTTTTATTGATTTGCTCACTGAGGTAATGGACCATCATGCCCCAGTAAGAAAGAGTACAGTTGGGGCTCGTCTATCTCCATGGATTGATGATGAACTGGGTGAGGCATTTTCACAAAGAAATATGGCAAAAGTCTTTGCAGCCAAATCTAAACTAGAAATTGATTAACAGAATTGTAGAACACTACGTAATTATGCAGTTAAATTAAATTGTAAGAAAAAAACTTTATTTTACAAAAATGCTTTTATTTAATTGTAAAAATTATTCTAAAAAGGTATGGAATACAGTAAAGGGCTATCTCATCATGCCCATCGAGAGTGGAGATTGACGGGAGAACAATAACAAAACAAGCTGATAATGCCAATCATTTTGCTGACACCCATTCTTCCAAACAAGCTATTGTCCAATTGATTGGTGATCATATTATGAGCAAAAAACCCTGGCTCTTTTAGTCTACAAATGGTGTCAGTAAAGGAGGTGTTAAACCTATTGTAGTCATTACCCAATGGTTGTAACGGGCGTCATATGAAGGGGACCAAGGCGCAGCGTGTTGAGTGCTCATCGTTAATTTGAATGAAAATAGAACACTGAATACAAATAAACAAAAATGACAGCCGACAGTTCTGTCAGGTTAATCTAACAAAACAGAAAACAACTACCCACACAAACCAAGGGAAAAAGGCTGCCTAAGTATGGCTTCCAATCAGAGACAACGATAGACAGCTGCCTCTGATTGGAAACCATACCCGGCCAAAACATAGAAAACAAACACATAGAATGCCCACCCCCATCACACCCTGACCTAACTAAACAGAGAAAGCTCTCTTAGGTCAGAGTGTGACAGTGGTAAATCTACAGGTTATAATCTTATGGACAATTCTTTACTTGGCTATACTGCTCTACAGATTGCAGCTCCACTGAAATACATATTTAATTGGTCACTGGAAAAGGGGACATTTCCAAATGTATGGAAGCATGCTAAACTGTGTCCAATCCTGAAAGACAGCAAAGAACCCATTACGCCTGCCAATAGTCAACCAATTAGTCTACTTCCATCACTCAGTAAGATATCGGAGGGTATTGTGAGTAGACAAACCATTCCACTAGCACTGCATTGGTTGACATGACTGACCAGTGGCTCAATGCTATAGATAATGGCAGATGTTTTGGTGTACTATTTTTTTATTTTAGTGCAGAAATTGATTCAGTGGATCATGAAATAATTTTGACAAAATTATTACATTATGGTTTAAGGAGGCAGCATTGAATCGGGTAAAGTCATATCTAACTGACAGGAAACAGTCCACCTATATCAATGGGTCATTTTCTTCCCCTCATGCTTTAAACTGTGGAATACCACAGGGCAGCTGCCTTGGGCCACTTCTTTACTTAATATATACCAACGACCTTCCTTATGCCTTATCTGAAACTCAAGCTACTATATTTGCAGATGACACTAGAATTTATACAGCAAGACAATCAGTACAATAGGTACAGCAAATTCTACAAGTAGATCTGGGAAATATCAGGAAGTGGGTATGCCGGAACAAACGTGTTTTGAACACCAAGAAAACCAAGGTTATGTTGGTCTGTTTCACCAGGAACAATTAAGTATGGGGGGAGTACTAACTGAGGAAGTGGCAAAAACCAAACTACTAGGGGTGCAGCTAGACAACTGCTTATCATGGTCATCTCAAATAAATAATCTATGTAAAAAAAGATATATTTAAACTGCACGCATGATCAAAAGGATAGCTAAATATTTACAGGGAAAGATTCTTAAGCAAATAACCCAAGCACTAATTGGGAGTCAGGTGAACTGCTGTTCTGTGGTCTGGGGAAATGCATCAGCAAGTGAAATTAGGAGGCTGCCGATTGCACTGAACAAAGCAGCAAGGATTGTTTTAAGGTGGATATATGGTTCTTTGTTGTAGTCATGGAAAATGAGCTTGGTTGGTAATCAATCAGCAAGATAATTGAAAAAAAGCATGCTTATTTTATTTCACAATGTATACCCTTTATAACGGCCCAACTCCATTCAGAACAATATTCGGTTGGTAAGAGACAGACATTCAATAAATACTAAGAATAGATTGTCCACCATCTATGTGCTTTCCAGACAGAAAAGAGAAATAGGGAAAATAACATTTCGATTCAGAGCAATAAAGAAATAGCATAATTTTTCTCAGTAAACCAGCTTTTCAACATATAAATTCAAACAATACTTTATAACCATTTAAATATAATAAATCGGAAGGTTGTGCAGGACTATGGTAGATGAAGGAATCAATCTATCTTTTCAAACTGTTAAGAGTATTTATCTGGTCAATATGTCAGTGTGTTATGGCTGTTTGTAACAGTGTGTTTTATGTGAAAATGTGATCGTATTATAAATTGTATTTTAATGTTTAAGGAGTCTTGGAAGATTAGTGCAAATTAGGACAAAAAGAGATCCTAATAAAATAAAATAAAATAAAATAAAATGCCTGCCTTTAACATCACCGCCTGTCCTTCAGACAAATAAAGACTTCATGTACCCTGGTTTGGTTGCAATACAGACATCACTTTTCCTTCCCTCCAGTCGGAGACACTATTATTATCCCTTCCCTTTCCTCGAGCAGTGCGGCCTTCAACCGAGGTCACATATAGAAAGCGTCGCCCATCTTGCCAAAACCATTTACGCTGTCCTTTGTCACTTGAACACTTCCGTCTCTTTTCTCCTCTTTGCTGGCTCAATGCCAGACCTTTCAACAGAGAGCCTACCTGTTTACTAATCAGGGCTGGCTACTAAAGAGGGTAACAGTGGGGAAAGGCTACATGCAGCCCGAGGTTACACTGTGATTTCATTACACAGTAAAACACTTGGCTGCCATTGAGGCTTGAGCACTCTGCATATCAAGGTGTTTTCCTGTAGACCTCCGCAAATCAAACAGAACAAGGCAATTCATTAAAAACCATATTAAAGTAAAACAGTGAGTCTGTCCGTCTGTCCCTCTTTTAACTAAGCAGGGTTATGTAAACAGTATGTCTCTGGATAATTAATAGTGTGCACAGTATGTTTGTATGGTCCTGTGTGCATTATGGTATGCCGGTTGCTCATCCATAGTTTATTTTCTGTGTAACTTCTACAACGCTGTTCTTTGCATGAGTTGGCCTTATCGCACGATGAGAAAACATGTCAGTTTGTTTGCTATAATTATTATCAGTATCTGCCGTCATGATCGAGAAAATATTGCTAAACGGTATTGGCCTAGAATTTCATTATCGGTGCATTGAGTGTATCCCTAGCCATATTCAATCACAATTACACAGAACAAAAATATAAACGCAACATGCAACAATTTCAAAGATTTTACTGAGCTACAGTTCATAGAAGGAAATCAGTACATTTAAATAAATTCATTAGGCCCTATGGATTTCACCTGACTGGGAATGCAGATACAGTTGAAGTTGGAAGTTTACATACACCTTAGCCAAATACATTTAAACTTAGTTTCTCACAATTCCTGACATTTATTCCAAGTAAAAATTCAGTTTTAGGTCAGTTAGGATCACCACTTTATTTTAAGAATGTGAAATGTCAGAAAAATAGTATAGAGAATGATTTATTTCAGCTTTAATTTCTTTCATCACATTCCCAGTGGGTCAGAAGTTTACATACACCCAATCAGCATTTAGTAGCATAGCCTTTAAATTGTTTAACTTGGGTCAAACATTTTGTGTAGCCTTCCACAAGCTTCCCACAATAAGTTGGGTGAATTTTGGCCAATTCCTCCTGACAGAGCTGTTGTAACTGAGTCAGGTTTGTAGGCCTCCTTGCTGCTTGCACACACTTTTTCAGTTCTGCCAACAAATCTTCTATAGGATTGAAGTCAGGGCTTAGTGATGGCCACTCCAATACCTTGACTTTGTTGTCCTTAAGCCATTTTGCCACAACTTTAGAAGTATGCTTGGGGTCACTGTCCATTTGGAAGACCCATTTGCGACCAAGCTTTAACTTCCTGGCTGATGTCTTGAGATGTTGCTTCAATATATCCACATAATTTTCCTGCCTCATGATGCCATCTATTTTGTGAAGTGCACCAGTCCCTCCTACAGCAAAGCACCCCCACAACATGATGCTGCCACCCCCGTGCTTCACGGTTGGGATGGTGTTCTTCAGCTTGCAAGCATCCCCCTTTTTTCTCCAAACATAACGATGGTCATTATGGCCAAACAGTTCTATTTTTGTTTCTTCAGACCAGTGGACATTTCTCCAAAAAGTACAATCTTTGTCCCCATGTGCAGTTGCAAACCGTAGTCTGGCTTTTTTATGGCAGTTTTGAAGCAGTGGCCTCTTCCTTGCTGAGCGGCCTTTCAGGTTATGTCGATACAGGACTCATTTTACTGTGGATATAGATACTTTTGTACCTATTTCCTCCAGCATCTTCAGAAGGTCCTTTGCTGTTGTTCTGGGATTGATTTGCACTTTTCGCACCAAAGTACGTTCATCTCTAGGAGACAGAACGAGTCTCCTACCTGAGCGGTATGACGGCTGCGTGGTCCCATGGTGTTTATACTTGCGTACTATTGTTTGTACAGATGAACATTGTACCTTCAGGCATATGGAAATTGCTCCCAAGGATGAACCAGACTTGTGGAGGTCTACAATTGTTTTCTGAGTTCTTGGCTGATTTCTTTTGATTTTCCCATGATGTCAAGCAAAGAGGCACTGAGTTTGAAGGTAGGCCTTGAAATACATCCACAGGTACACCTCCAATTGACTCAAACGATGTCAATTAGCCTATTAGAAGCTTCTAAAGCCATGGCATCATTTTCTGGAATTTTCCAAGCTGTTTAAAGGCACAGTCAACTTAGTGTATGTAAACTTCTGACCCACTGGAAATGTGATACAGTGAATTTGAAGTTAAATAATCTGTCTGTAAACAATTGTTTGAAAAATGACTTGTGTCATGCACAAAGTAGATGTCCTAACCGCCAACAAGAAATTTGTGGAGTGGTTGAAAAATTAGTTTTAAAGACTCCAACCTAAGTGTATGTAAACTTCCGACTTCAACTGTATGCATATGTTGGTCACAGATACCTTTAAAAAAAAGATAGGAGAGTAGATCAGAAAACCAGTGACCCCCATTTGCCTCATGCATCTCCTTCGCATAGAGTTGATCAGGCTGTTGATTGTGGGCTGTGGAATGTTGTCCCACTCTTTTTCATTGGCTGTGCGAAGTTTCTGGATATTGGCGGGAACTGGAACACGCTGTTGTACATGTCGATCCAGAGCATCCCAAACATGCTCAATGGGTGACATGTCTGGTGAATATATATGGAAGAACTGGGACATTTTCAGCTTCCACGAATTGTGTACAGACCATTGCAACATGGGGCCGTGCATTATAATGCTGAAACATGAGGTGATGGCGGTGGATGAATGGCATAACAATGGGCCTCAGGATCTCGTCACAGAATCTCTGTGTATTCAAATTGCCATCGATAAAATGCAATTGTGTCCGCAGCTTATGTCTGCCCATACCATAACCCCACCACCACCATGGGGCACTCTGTTCAGAACGTTGACATCAGCAAACCGCTCACCCACACAACACCATACACGCGGTCTGCCATCTGCCGGTACAGTTGAAGCCGGAATTCATCTCTGAAGAGCACACTTCTCCAGCGTGCCAGTGGCCATCGAAGGTGAGCATTTCCACACTGAAGTCAGTTACGACGCCGAACTGCAGTCAGGTCAAGACCCTGGTGAGGATGACGAGCACACAGATGAGCTTACCTGAGACAGTTTCTTAACGTTTGTGCAAAAATGATTTGGTTGTGCAACCCACAGTTTCATCAGCTGTCTGAGTGGCTGGTCTCAGACAATCCTGCAGGTGAAGAAGCCAGATGTGAAGGTCCTGGGGTGGTGTGGTTACACGTGGTCTGCGGTTGTGAGGCCAGTTGGACATGCTGCCAAATTCTCTAAAACGACATTTCTTATGGTAGAGCATTATATTCTCTGGCAACATTCCTGCAGTCAGCATGCCAATTGCACGCTCCCTCAAAACTTGAGATATCTGAGGCATTGTGTTGTGTGACAAAACTGCACATTTTAGAGTGGCCTTTTATTGTCCCCAGCACAAGGTGCACCTGTGTAATGATCATGCTGCTAAATCAGCTTCTTGATATGCCACACCTGTCAAGTGTATGAATTATCTTGGCGAAGGAGAAATGCTCACTAACAGGGACGTAAACAAATTTGTGCACAACATCTGAGAGAGAAATAAGCTTTTTGTGTGTATGGAACATTTCTGGGATGTTTATTTTCAGCTCATGAAACATGGGACAACACTTTACATTAGGGCTGCCCAACCCTCTTCCTGGAGATCTACCATCCTGTGGGTTTTCAGTCCAATCCTAATTTAACACACCTTCTTCTACTAATTAGCTGCTCAACAAGACCTTAACTAGCTGAATCAGAACTGCTAAATTAGGGTTGGACTGAAAACCTACAGAACAGTAGATCTCCAGGAAGAGGGTTGGGCAGCCCTGCTTTACATGTTGTGTTTATATTTTAGTTTTGTATTGTAACCTGGTTTTCTTGGCTATAAACCATAAATAGTGTTAACATGGAACAGATGTTAAATGCTTGGCAGAGTTTCTTATCTCTTCTGCATAAGCGACTTGTCCATTCAGTGGAAAATGCATGGACTTTATGACACCTTTTTCCATTACAGTGAACAGAACACAGAGGACTTAGTCTCATTCCCCTGTCCCAGTTAGTCTCTGAAGCTCTACACTATGAGTACCACATAGTCTAAATGGATCAACTCCAAATCCATGCCCCTCAGGGACCGGAATAATAGATAAGGGAAAAGGTATCCCGGTGAGATAGCACTTTGATATGAACTGTGAAATCAAGCGAGCTGGCTAACTTCCATTCCGTAAACAATGATGCACTTCGTTAAAAAGCAGAGAAATCAGGCTTGAACCATATTCCCCTTCAGAGACTGATAAATATTGCAGTGTGCAAGGCCCTAGAGGGATAGGAACCTAATTAGCTTAAAGGCTTGTGATAATTTGATTGTGAGCAATGAGGCGTGTAGGAGAAAACAAATATGAACACATTTTAGAACGTGTTTTCTCTTTGATATTCTGTGGTTTGAAATACATGTAATCATGATAGGCCATGATAACCAGGTTACCACCACAAATGTATATCTCTCTACCGCAACTCTCTGACTGCCTAGTATGAACTCTAAAAATAGGCCGTCACTAGCTAACTCTCTGGTATCAAACGTATGACAAAGATCTCTTTGAACAGGGCTGACATCACAACACCTTGCACTTCTCTGTACAACATGTATATTTCATTTCAAGATGGGGATAAAGAGCATATCTGATAATAACACAGATATACAGTGTCAGTTAATAAAAGTACGGTAGGAACATAACATCTAAGTACTGACAAGCTATGGGAGAACCTCAAATCAAAAGGGTTGCTGGTTTGTCTGTTTGTTGTCAATATCAAGTTATTCCTTGTTGCCCTAAAAAATCTGAAAGTGCTCTTGCTACCAAGTAAGTACAACATCTGACATATATTATACAGTATGAGCCATTTACTTCAGTGTTGAACATATTGTTGTGGCAACCCCGAGTCGTTTACATATCCATTAACTTCTCACATTAGACCTAATACAAGAAAATGTCAGTCACACAAGCCTGTTGCTCTATATAGCTGGTGGATTTCCTATGGGGTTTCACACAAATCAGACCTCATTATAAAGTTTAAAATATGTGAACTAGAAGCTAGCAGTCATTCTTGCACCAGAATGTATGTGTGTACATTTTTGCCAGTCATTCTTGCGTGTGTGTGTGTGTGTGTGAGACTAATTATTTGTGTTTGCCCTGGCGACTGTCCACCCACACACACACACACTGCTGGTGATGAGACAGGTGGAGAGGCAGTAGTCAGTGTGTATATGGAGACTGGAGAGGTACTCGGGGAGAAAAGTAGTTTAATATGTCAGCCAACTTCATCAGACAGGGGACCTCATTAGACCCATGCTGACAGACACCTAACATGTCCAGGACAAGCACAATCTCTGTTTCACTAGTGACACTTTTCAGGCTTACATCATTGAGTTGAGTGTCTCTAGGGAGATGTCATAGTCCCCAAATCCAGAACAAATTCAAGAAAGCGTACAGTATTTTAGAGAGCCCTTATTGCATGGAACTTCCTTCCGTCTCATATTGCTGAAATAAACAGCAAACCTGGTTTCAAAAAACAGATAAAGCAACACCTCACGGTACAATGCCTCTCCCCTATTTGACCTAGATAGTTTGTGTATGCATTGACATGTAGTCTACGTGTGCCTTTAAAACAAAGATGATGTAGTTCTGTCCTTGACCTGTTCTTGTCTATTGATGTTCTGTATTATGTAATGTTTCATGTTTTGTGTGGACCCCAGGAAGAGTAGCTGCTGCTTTTGCAACAGCTAATGGGGATCCTAATAAAATACCAAAATACCAAGGTCTAAGCACTAAGACTGGGAGCACTTGGAAGTTATAGGCCTGCCTTAAAGGGATAGTTCACCCAGATTACAAAATAGCACATTGGTTTCAGGTATGACAGTAATCCATGCTTTGGTTTTCATTTCCCTGGCTCTTTTTCGCATTTGTGGAACAAATCTCATTTAAGTCATGGGACTGATATTACAATTTTTCATGTCCAAATCACCCGAAAGTATCTAAAATACTAAATAAAATAAAAAAGCTAATCAAAGTCACTTATAGATGATGTGAATATGATGTGCAAAAAATTCTATGAATTGGATTTGAAGGATTTCCCATGACTTGAACGGGATTTGTGCCACAAATGCATTTTGGAAACCGTGCCAGGGAAACTAAACCAAAGCCTGGATTGTTGTCATATCTAGCTATCACACTTTGAACAGAATCTATTGCAGCAAATATTTAAAAAAATACACTTCTCCCAATACATTTATTTCCAGGCTAAGGAAACCAATATGTCATTTTGTAATTTGTGTGAACTATCCCTTTAACCATCAATGTAAGGAAGGATCTGCTATGGTGGCAGATGTAAACGAAGATACAGTAATATGCTGCTGTTGTATGCTATAAGGATTGTTTAGGCGATATTACACTGAACTAATTTGGGCCTTTGGCTTGACACAGGGTGCTATTAAGGATCTTAGTGCTGCCACTCTTTGCCATGTTTCTATCATTCCATCCCGCTTCCTCTCTGTCAGGGCAAGACAGACAGAACACAGATAACATCTGCAGAGGTTTAGCAGGAGACGGCGGGCTTCCATTAATTTGCCCTGCACTGCAGACTGCAACTAGGACTCTTGGGTGAAAATGCCTACTTGAAACAAAAGACAGCTGCAGACGTCTGGAGGGTCAAAACTCGTGACGCACAGAGGATGTCTAAAAAGGGTAGCTATCAGACTTTGAACAGAACCTATTGCAGCAAACATTCAAAAATACATTTCTCTCAAATGCTATAACGTTAGAGCCAGTTGTGAACATTGTAAATTGTTTCTACTGAGTTGCAAGGGTGTGGGTATGGCCACAAACACATGGATGTGCTGATCTCAGAAGATTCCTTAAATGCAAAGTCTTAGATATTTACGATTTAAGAACTCAAAATCCCAGCTATAACTGAGACATGGAAAAGAGGCAGAAAGCATTTTGTTCAGAGGCACAGACCAATGCTATCTGGTCTGTGTTCCTAACCCCAAATATGCAATCTCATTATGCACACACAATTGCACTATAATGACACCTTTCACTGACATTTGACTACAATACCCATTACCCAAGAATACAGGATTGTTATCATAGACTTTAATATTTGTCTTAGATAAATAACTTTACTAAAATTAAAATAACTCTTTTTACAAACGAAATTAATTATTTCACACTTAAAGTGACACTAATATCAGGTACCCTACCTATACCTGTATTTCATAATAGCCTAGTACAGGTTTCATAACCTAAAGCTACAGGCTATAATATAACTTTTTTTAAATAATTTTAATTTCACAATCAAGTTGTTAACACCTCTGAAAACATCTGCGTGTTAATGTGAAATTATTCAATTGCTCAGCGTTAACCCACACTGAAACGTGAATTTATAAAATGTATAGTTCTTATCGAATCGCACCAATCCCAGATGAATTTGGTTGGTCCATCCCCTAAATCTATAGTTTTACGGAATTATCAAAATAAATAAAACTGTAAAAAAAAAACTAAACAGCAAATACAACGGAGTTCATATCGTTAACTTCAGAAAATCTATAAAAGCACGCGCTACACAAAAACAGATGTTTTTTTTCTAATCAAGTAGACTGGTACGGATGGAGGGCGACTTACATCGTTGATTACGACGCTTTCCTTTATACATAGTCATTCTGTACGGGTCCAGTTTTGCGAGATGAAAACCCCTTTGAAACAACGTCGATGCACAAGAATGTCAGCCTCATCCAACCTGGTATATGCCTTGAAATAAATCTGCCTTTTCAGGGGAGAATTGAAACCACTTCTTGAGTAAGGGCCATACCAATCGCAGCATTCAGAGAGGGGGGTTTCTTCGTTTTAGGATCATGCCAGTAGCCCATGGCTGGCCCATCATCAATTTTGGGATGCTCTCTCGAATGAATTATTTGGGGACGGATATCCAGTAGCCAAGCAGGCAGTACACACGACGATTTACTCAAGCCACGATAAGCCTTGGGGTTAATTATTCAAATCCCCTTCATTCTTCTGCATCAGTAGTTACTTGATTCGTGGATTTTCAATACTGAAAGAAGTCCTCATATAATACTGCATAGATGTACAGTGCCTAAAGAAAGTATTCATACCCCTTGACTTATTCCACATTTTGTTGTGTTATAGCCTGAATTCAAAATGGATTAAATAGCTTTTTTTTTCTTTCACATATCTACATACAATACCCCACAATGACAAAGCAAAAACATGTTTTTAGAAATGTTTGCACATTTATTGAAAATGAAATACAGAAACATCTCATTTACATAACTATTCACACCCCTGAGTCAATACATGTTAGAATCACTTTTGGTAGCGATTACAGCTGAGTCTTTCTGGGTAAGTCTCTAAGAGCTTCATACACCTGGATTGTACAATATTTGGACATTATTGTTTTCAAAATTCTTCAAGTTCTATCAAGTTGCTTGTTGATCATTGCTAAACAGCCATTTTCAACCCTTGCCATAGTTTAGATTTTCAAGCTGATTTAAGTCAAAACTGTATCTAGGCCACTCAGGAACATTCAATGTTGTATTGGTATTAGCAACTCCAGTGTATATTTGGCCTCGTGTTTTAGGTTATTACCCTGCTGAAAGATGAATTTGTCTCTCAGTGTCTGTTGGAAAGAAGACTGAACATGATGCAGCCACCACCATGCTTGAAAATATGAAGCGTGGTACTCAGTGATGGGTTGTGTTTGCCCCAAACATAACACTTTGTATTCAGGACATGAAGTTAATTTCTTTACCACATTTCTTGCAGTTTTACTTTAGTACCTTATTGCAATCAGAATGCATGTTTTGGAATATTACTCTGTAACTTATTTAAAATCACCATTGCCCTCATGGTGAAATCCCTAAGTGGTTTCCTTCCTCTCCAGCAACTGAGTAAAGAAGTATGCCTGTATTTTTGTAGTGACTGGGTGTATTGATCACTATACTCATAGGGATATTCAATATCTGCTTTTTTATTTGTGCCCATCTACCAATAGGCGCCCTTCTTTGCAAGGCATTGGGCTCCCGAGTGGCGCAGTGGTCTAAGGCACTGCATCTCAGTGTGTCACGTCCTGACCAGCAGATGGAGCTAGTGTTTTAGTTTTGGGGTCAGGACGTGGCATGTTTGTATTGGTTAAATGTTGGGTGGATGATTGGGACTTCCAATTGAAGGCAGGTGTGTATAGTTGCCTTTGATTGGAAGTCCTATATAGGTGTGTGTGTTTTTCTTTGGGGTTGTGGGTGGTTGTTTTTTGCACTGCGTTTCTAGCCTGCAGAACTGTAGCTGTTGTTACTTTGTTTGAATTGTTAAGTGGATGCTTTACTCCTTTATTTTAATTAAAGATGAGTATTCACGTACCTGCTGCGCCTTGGTCCATTTCTACAGAAGACAACCGTTACAGAACCACCCACCAAAGGACCAAGCAGCAGAAGAGGAGGAAGCCACAGGAGAGAAAAAGGGAACAATGGACATGGGAGGACGTCCTGGACGGCAAGGGAGCCTACACCTGGGAAGAGATCCTGGCCGGAAGGGATCGCCTCCCATGGGAACAGGTGGAGGCACTCAGGAGAGTGGAGGCAGCTGGACAGAGGAACCATCGGGAACGTTACGCTGGAACACGGTTGGCTAGGAAACCCGAGAGGCAGCCCCAAGATTTTTTTGGGGGGGGGCACACGGGTAGTTTGGCCAGGCCAGGGAAGAGCCGTAAGCCAGCTACCCGTGACTACAGGGAGCTGCGTACAAGGTGGAGGGCGCCATGTTACGCTGAGGTGCGCACCATCTCGCCTATACGGACGCACAGCCCAGTTCGCCCAGTACCAGCGCCCCGCAGGTGCCAGGGCAAGGGGAGCATCGAGCCGGAAGGGGTGATGCCAACCCTGCACTCAAGACCGCCAGTGCGCCCTTTCGGTCCGGTGTTTCCCGCCAGACGCACTAGCATGGAGGTGCGTGTCTCCAGGCTGGCACGTCCTATACCAGCCCCACGCATCAGGAGTCTAGTGTGTCAACCCAGCCTCGCCAGTCAACAGTCACCAGAGCTGCCCGCCAGTCAACAGTCGTCAGAGCTGCCTGCCAGTCAACAGTCGTCAGAGCTGCCCGCCAGTCAACAGTCGTCAGAGCTGCCCGCCAGTCAACAGTCGCCAGACTGCCCTGAACTGCCGGAGTGGCCAGACTGCCCTGAACTGCCGGAGTGGCCAGACTGCCCTGAACTGCCGGAGTGGCCAGACTGCCCTGAACTGCCAGGGTGGCCAGACTGCCCTGAACTGCCAGGGTGGCCAGACTGCCCTGAACTGCCAGGGTGGCCAGACTGCCCTGAACTGCCAGGGTGGCCAGACTGCCCTGAACTGCCAGAGGTGCCAGACTGCCCGGATCTGCCAGGGTGCCCTGCCTGTCAGGATCGGCCCGAGTGGCCCTCCTGTCCTCCGGCCCAGCCCGAGTGGTCCTCCTGTCCTCCGGCCCAGCCCGAGGGGCCCTCCTGCCCTCCGGCCCAGCCCGAGGGGCCCTCCTGCCCTCCGGCCCAGCCCGAGGGGCCCTCCTGCCCTCCGGCCCAGCCCGAGGGGCCCTCCTGCTCTCCGGCCCAGCCCGAGGGGCCCTCCTGCCCTCCGGCCCAGCCCGAGGGGCCCTCCTGCTCTCCGGCCCAGCCCGAGGGGCCCTCCTGCTCTCCGGCCCAGCCCGAGGGGCCCTCCTGCTCTCCGGCCCAGCCCGAGTGGCCCTCCTGCCCTCCGGTCCAGCCCGAGTGGCCCTCCTGCCCGCCGGTCCAGCCCGAGTGGCCCTCCTGCCCTCCGGTCCAGCCCGAGTGGCCCTCCTGTCCCCCGGCCCAGCCCGAGTGGCCCTCCTGTCCCCCGGCCCAGCCCGAGTGGCCCTCCTGTCCCCCGGCCCAGCCCGAGGGGCCCTCCTGTCCCCCGGCCCAGCCCGAGGGGTCCTCCTGTCCTCCGGCCCAGCACGAGTGGTCCGTCTGCCAGGGTCAGCCCAAGTGGCCCATCTGCCCGGCGCAGTTAGCAGCGCCACCGAAGTGGGCTACGCCGACGGTGGAGCAAGGTCCACGCCCTGCACCTGAGCCACCTCCAGGATAGGTGGGTTGGGGAGGGAGGGTGTAGCACAGTGCCGTCGGTGACGGCAGCCACCCTCCCTTCCCTCCCTTATTGTTTTAGGGTTATTGTTTATGGGTTTTGTGTTGTTTTTTTTGTTGTTGGTAGGTGCATTCCGGGGTCTGCACCTTGAGGGGGGGGTACTGTCCGCCGCCGCAGGGGCGTGGGGGGCGGCGTGGCATGTTTGTATTGGTTAAATGTTGGGTGGATGATTGGGACTTCCAATTGAAGGCAGGTGTGTATAGTTGCCTTTGATTGGAAGTCCTATATAGATGTGTGTGTTTTTCTTTGGGGTTGTGGGTGGTTGTTTTTTGCACTGCGTTTCTAGCCTGCAGAACTGTAGCTGTTGTTACTTTGTTTGAATTGTTAAGTGGATGCTTTACTCCTTTATTTTAATTAAAGATGAGTATTCACGTACCTGCTGCGCCTTGGTCCATTTCTACAGAAGACAACCGTTACACAGTGCTAGAGGTGTCACTACATACACCCTGGTTTGAATCCAGGCTGTATCACAACTGGCCGTGATTGGGAGTCCCATAGGGCAGTACCCAATTGGCCCAGCGTTGTCCCGAGTTTGGCCGGTGTAGGCTGTCATTGTAAATAAGAATTTGTTCTTAACTGACTTGACTAGTTACATAACCTTCCTGGTTATTGTGGTTGAATCTGTGTTTGAAATTCAGGGACTCTACAGATAATTGTATGTGTGGGGTACAGGGATGAGGTAGTCATTCAAAAATCATGATAAACACTATTATTGCACACAGAGTCCATGCAACTTATGTGACTTGTTAAGCACATTTCTACTCCTGAATATATTTAGGCTTGCCATAACAAAGGGGTTGAATACTTATTGACTCAAGACATGTCAGGTTTACATTTTTAATTAACCTGTAAACATTTCATAAATCATAAATCCACTTTGACATTATGGGGTATTGTATGTAGGCCAGTAACCAAAAAATCTAAATTTAACTAGTTTTAAATTCAGGCTGTAACACAAGAAAATGTAAAACAATAAAGGAATGTGAATTCTTTCTGAAAGCACTGTAATTAAATTTGGACATATTATGAACCATTACTGTCGCTATTATTAATGATAAATAGTAATTCATCCAGTCTACTACTTTATTCTCCCATTGGAGACCAAAAGCATCTGTCTACAAGGCGTGCTCCTTTGCTATTAGGGGTAACCCACTGCAGTAGGCTGATTGTGTTTCTTTCACGCCCTTTCAGACTACCACCCAGATGCATAACCAATTGCCCAACTGCAGCCCAATCCCACTTCTGACACAAGCGTAGTAAATTCCTAAGGGTGAGGTACATCAACTCAGAAGAATGCGCTTGTGAGGGGCATCCACAATGTGTTATTGTGCCAATACAATTAACTCACTCAACAAAAACTGTATTTTATTTACCAATAACAAGGTTTCCAGCCAACCTTTTTATGCGAGTAAAGTACATGTCGGATAAATAAATGTCACTACAGGCCTGATGGAAACAGAATATGTTTCGGTATACAGTCAGGTCCATAAGTATCTGGACAGTGACACAATTTGCATCATTTTGGCTCTGTACGCCACCACAATGGATTTGAAAGGAAACAAACAAGATGTGCTTTAATTGTAGACTTTCATCTTTAATTTAAGGGTATTGTCAAAGTTATTGTATGAACTGTGTAGGAATTACAACCATTTTTATACATAGCCCCCCAATTTTAGGGTCTCAAAAGTAATTGGGCAAACTAACATAATCATACATTAAATTGAGAGTTTTAATACTTGGTTGCAAATCCTTTGCAGTCAATGACTGCCTGAAGTCTGGAACCCACAGTCATCACCAGATGCTGGGTTTCTTCCGTGGTGATGCTCTGCCAGGCCTTTACTGCAGCTGATAATATATCCCTAAACACTTCCGAATGAATCCTGCTGCTTTTGTCAGCAGTCACATCATCAATGAATACAAGGGAATCAGTTCCATTAGCAGCCATGCATGCCCACGCCATAACACTACCTCCACCATGCTTCACAGATGAGGTGGTATGCTTCGGATGAAGTCTGGTGAAGTCTTCTCTTGATTGTTGACTTCTGTCATCCACCACAGTTGTTTTCCAAGGTCTTCCGGGCCTTTTGGTGTTCCTGAGCTCACCGGTGCGTTATTTCTTTTTAAGAATGTACCAAATAGTTGATTTAGCCACACTTAATGTTTTTGCTATCTCTCTGATAGGTTTGTTTAGATTTTTCAGCCTAATGATGGCTTGCTTCACTGGCAGTGACAGCTCTTTGGACTTTTTATTGAGGGTTAACAGCAACAGAATCCAAGTGCAAATGCCACACTTGAAATCAAATCTAGACCTTTTATCTGCCTACTTGTAAATTAACTAATGAGGGAATAGCATACACCTGGCCATGGAACAGCTGAGCAGCAATTGTCCAATTACTTTTGGTCTCTTAATTAAAAAGCGGGGACAAAATATAAAAAAGTGCTGTAATTCCTACACCATTCACCAGATTTGGATGTAAACACCCTGAAATTAAAGCTGAAAGTCTGCACTTTCAGCTCATATTCATGATTTAATGTCAGCTCCAATATGATGTGGTAGACAGCTAAAACAATAATAACTTGGTCAATGTCCAAATATTTATGGCCCTGACTGGACTTTCCAAATGTTGACAAAACAGAATACACTAGACAAGGTGTGTTCTTTTTGTGGCAGTAAAATGAAAACGCTTTCAGTGGAAACGCTTTCATGTGCAAATATTGATTTAATAATCATCAGGTCGAAGTAAACGTGGAGACACGCGATGACATGTTGTGTTGTCCTCCCACAACGACTCGTCGGGAAAGCATGCAGTTGAATAGGCTACAGATAAAATACGTTCTTATGAAAATCACAGGGTGGTGATAGGTGATGAGCTTTATGCTCGTTTCCAATAAATATTTTGGTGACCTGATCATCGATGCTTGGCTGCCGTTTGACAAAAAAAATAATCTCGCTCTTTTGTCCGTAATAATCTCATCATGTAGGCTATATGTGCACTCGAGCGCACGTGCCAATGCTAGTTTGCACACCTGCTATATATAACGCAACATTTTTGATGAGAAAACCATCAGTAGAGTTGAAAATACAATGGAAACCATTTAACTTGTGTTATTTATTCGGTACATGTGCATTACCTCATCACGCACATCCTTTTATCTGTAATAAATCAATTTGATTGAAACATGTTTTGTGGGAAAATGCGCATATTGTTTTTATGCGGATTTTAGACTACTCGCATGGAAATCTGTCGCCAATTGGATGGAAACCTAGCCTCTAGACAGGGTCGCTACAATATTCAATCATGCACCATCTCTGGGTAGGCATATACTCGAGGACATTTTTATCAGGCTATAAAGGGGATTGGGTTGCTAAGGAGACAAAGCAGAAGGGGATCAGTATGTTGATCTTGTGCTATTTATTCAGCTATTGTGCACTGTCTCTATGCGGGTGGAATTACAATTTTGAGGGGGCCTGTAAAGAATTATGCAGTGAAGATGAACAATATAAAATCCAATTGCATTGTATGGAAATAGCTAGAAGCCCATCAATATTCTACAGCTCTGTGTCTACAGCTCTCCTCTAAAATGATAAATCACACCTGTTTATTTTTTCTCCTCAAATGGAAGGAGGATGAATTCCCACGAAATGGATTCAATGTAAATTCTGCACATAATGGACACTCAGATTTTTTATTTGCCATTTTTTCACATATCACTATGCATTTAGCCTACCTACAGCCTACAAATCTACACAGTCAATCGGTGTTCCCGTCTGTACAAAAAACAATCAACAAACTGATGAACGCTATAATCAGTGTGCCTTCCTTGAGGCAAGGGTTAAAAACATAATGAAACGTTCCACTGGCAAGCCATCATTCATTCCTTTCCTGTGGGGCCCTCTACTGGTCTTAAGGGATTGTTGCAGGGTATCATATTATTGAGAGCATCATGATAATCCATACAATGTATAGTTTATATCTTATATTTTCCCGTTCAAACTAAATATTTTTGTAGACGAAAATAGTCTCTTGGAGTAAAATGTGTGTGTCAGAATACAAACGCTAGTCTTTCAATGTACCCACCAAGATTTTTCCTCAACTGAAAATGAAAAGGAATAGAATATATACTCTTTTGATTATAGTTCTGAGATTAATATATTCAGGAATCTTCTTGATGTAGACCTACCTTTGATCTAGAACTTCACCATCTCAAGCCACAAATTTGATCTGGAGGAAAAGTTATTTTTGGATTACCAACTGTGCCATCTTTTGCCATTTGCTAAATTTGTTAAAAATGTATACCATTCAGAGTTCATGTGCACCATGTGATGTCTGCTATTCTCCACTATGATTCACTGATGTTACAGACAAGGCTTGCTATTGTCAAATGACACTCACTGGAACAGAGATACAGCAATTTGTCCACAGGATAGAATGTCTACATGGTGGTTTTTCCAGCTGGTAAAACCATCCAATCTCATTAACCTTTGGCGCATAACTTCTAATAGATCATTAGAGGAACTTACTGTACTGCACGATGTGTTGCGCAATAGTTTCAGACACAAACACACACACATGCACGCACTCTGCTTTATAACTCAGCTTTGATGACAAGCACAAACTAATTTCCTGCATTGAAACCTCATTTAGAGGAACGTTTTGATCGTCAATCTAATTTGCATTAGAAGCACCACACTGCTACAGTTTGCATTAGAACAGGTGCTCTCGTCTAGGCTAAGCATCTGTTACATTTAATGCTATGAAAAATACAAATTGAGAGAACTCAACTCATGCATGAAAACCAGGACTGAACAAAAACACGGGCAATTTGGAGACAGAATCCAGCAAATTATCGAGAACAGTATAAACCATTACTTTTTCTATGGGATACTGTTAGGCCTATTCCTATTAACGCAACACCTCCTATCCTATTTTAATTTTACGTGAAGAGTCACAGTGCTTCCAGAGCCTGAGATGGGAGTGAGCATCCCCTAGTGGCGAGTTGAGCAACAGCAGCAGTGGCTGCAGCTCACATACTCTGAGTGTACAAATATATTGTCCTAATTTTGAGTTGCACCCCCTTTTGCCCTCAGAATTGCGTCCATTTGTCAGGGCATGGACACTACAAGGTGTTGAAAGTGTTCCACAGGGATGCTGGCCCATTTTGACTCCGATGCTTCCCACAGTTGTGTCAAGTTGGCTGTATGTCATTTGGCTGGTGGACCATTCTTGATACACATAAGTAAGTGTTGAGCGTCAAAACCCCAGTAGCGTTACAGTTATTGACACACTCAAACCTGTGCACCTGGCACCATACCCCGTTTAAAGGCACTTAAATATTTTGTCTTGCCTATTCACCCTCTGAATGGCACACATACACAATCCATGTCTCAATAGTCTCAAGGCTTAAAAATCCCTTTTTTAAACTGGCTCCTCCCCTTCATCTACACTGAGTACATGTACAAAACATTAGGAACACCTGCTCTTTCCATGGCATAGACTGACCAGGTAAATCCAGGTGAAAGCTATGATCCCTTATTGATGTCACATGTTAAATCCACCTCCCTAAAATTGAGTTGCACCCCCTTTCACCCTCAGAACAGCCTCAATTCGTCGGGGCATGGACTCTACAAAGGGTCGAAAGTGTTCCACAGGAATGCTGGCCCATGTTAACTCCAATGCTTTCCACAGTGGTGTCAATTTGGCTGGTAGTGGATCTCTACTTCGAATAGCTCGTTCCATCTCATCTCACAGATGCTCACTTGGATTGAGATCTGGGGACTGAGCAGGCCCCTGCAGTAAGCTGAATTCACTGTCATGTTCATGGAACCATTCAGGGACAATCCTAGCCTTGTGGCATGGGGCATTATCCTGCTGAAAAAATCTATTCGCAGATGGATACACTGCTGCCATGAAGGGATTCACCTGATTGGCAATGATGTTCAGCTATCCTGTGGCATTTAAACTTTGCTCGACTTTTATCAAGGGGCTCAATTGTTGATGTGGGGCTTACCTTTGATCTTCACTATCTCAGGCCACAAACTTGATCTGGATGAAAAGTCATTTTTAGATTACCAACTGTGCCATCTTTTGTATTTTGCCAAATTTGGTGAAAATGTATACCATTCAGAGTTCATGTGCACCATGTGAAGTCTGCTATTCTCCACTATGATTCACTGATGTTACAGACGAGGCTTGCTGTAGTCAAATGACACTCACTGGAACAGAGATACAGCAATTTGTCCACAGGATAGAATGTCTACATGGTGGTTTTTCCAGCTGGTAAAACCATCCAATCTCATTAACCTTTGGCGCATAACTTCTAATAGCTCATTAGAGGAACTTACTGTACTGCACGATGTGTTGCGCAATAGTTTCAGACACAAACACACACACATGCACGCACTCGTCTTTGTAACTCAACTTTGATGACAAGTACAAACTAATTTCCTGCATTGCAACCTCGTTTAGAGGAAAGTTTTGATCGTCAATCAAATTTGCATTAGAAGCACCACACTGCTACAGTTTGCATTAGAACAGGTGCTCTCGTCTAGGCTAAGCATCTGTTACATTTAATGCTATGAAAAATACAAATTGAGAGAACTCAACTCAGTCATGAAAACCAGGTCTGAACAAAAACATGGGCAATTTGGGGACAGAATCCTGCAAATTATCGAGAATAGTATAAACCATTACTTTTTCTATGGGATACTGTTAGGCCTATTCCTTTTAACGCAATGCCTCCTATCCTTGGTCTATTTTAATTTTACATGAAGAGTCATAGTGCTTCTAGAGCCTGAGATGGGAATGAGCATCCCCTAGTGGCGAGCTGAGCAACAGTAGCAGTGGCTGCAGC
Source organism: Salmo salar (assembly GCF_965601325.2). NCBI lineage: Eukaryota > Metazoa > Chordata > Actinopteri > Salmoniformes > Salmonidae > Salmo > Salmo salar. The sequence continues at coordinate 16,849,861 of NC_138319.1, read as the reverse complement.
TCACATACTCTTAGTGTACAAATATATTGTATTAATATTGAGTTGCACTCCTTTTTGCCATCAGAACAGTGTCAATTTGTCAGCACATGGACACTACAAGGTGTTGAAAGCGTTCCACAGGGATGCTGGCCCATGTTGACTCCGATGCTTCCCACAGTTGTGTCAAGTTGGCTTGTATGTATGTACTTTGGGTGGTGGACCATTCTTGATACACATGGGAAAGTGTTGAGCGTGACAAACCCAGCAGCGTTGCAGTTCTTGACACACTCAAACCTGTGCACCTGGCACCTACTACCATACCCCGTTTAAAGGCACTTAAATATTTTGTCTTGCCCATTCATCCTCTGAATGGCACACATACATAATCCACGTCTCAATTGTCTCAAGGCTTAAAATCCTTATTTAACCTGTTTCCTTCCCTTCATCTACGCTGATTGAAGTGGATTGCCATCAATAAGGGATGTTGGCTTTCACTTGGATTCACCTGGTCAGTCTATGTCATGGAAAGAGCAGGTTTTCCTAATGTTTTGAACACTCAGTGTACAGTACATGGCTGGATTTAATCACATCCTCCATTTTCTTGTCTCCCCAGTAAATATATCTCAAATTATTTCAATGTTTTGATGACAGCCTACACAGTACCATGTCACCCTACCACAACCTTCAACTCAAGTTCTTAATCAACCATGCATCCAGAAATATAGTAATATTCGTATTGTCTATTTATAGTTTTATAATGTATGTATAGTTTTCTACAGCAAAACACATCAAACATTGAACTCTATAGAAACTGTCTTGAAAAAGAGACAAATAATTTCCTATTCTTGTCACGAAGATCTGTAAGCAAACATTTCCTTCTATTTTCTTCTCTCTCACTCCTCTCCATCCATTTCTCTCTCTCCATCTGTCAGGGGCAGCAGAGTGCAAAGCATCACATTAAGAAATATTCAAATGTTGCCGATTGCTATTCAGACAGGCATTAGAAACTGACTAATCTAATATGCCTCAGACTCTATCACTCTCGCAGTCACTCATCGAGCCAGCAGAGATAATACAAACCACACATGGCAGCGGGGTTAGAGAAACCTGCCCCACGCAACATAATGTCTCCTCAAAATAATGGAGCTTCTAATGGCAGACGCAGCACCCATCGAATGATATTTGGAGAGACAGCGAGTGAGTGCGAGAGAGAGAAATAAAGAGAAAAATTTAGGAAAAAAAGAAAATTGTGGGCACATTAAATTTTTTCTTCCTCTCTTTCCTTCCTCTCTTTTAATTGTCTTCACGCTTCCCATCCTCCCTCATTCCATCCACCCCACTAAGCTTTGCATTCATCATGTAATATGGTTAATGATGAAAAGGCTATCATCTCCTGATGTTCCATTGTGGAGAGCTGCTTCTCAGCGTAATGGCAGCCAGTTTGAGATTAATACAGCATGGATGATGGATGTTGTTGGATAGAGCTTCTCTCAGATTGGCAGCTTAATATTTCCTAATGAGAGATTGGAGTGAGTGGAATGGGTTTCAAATAAGGGGCACAACCAGGTATGAAGGGGTGAAAGAAGCAGAAGTATTGGTTGGTTGTGAGTTTCAATCCCATTATCATCTTTGTGACATGGACTTGTTTGACTCAATTGTCAATAGTTTTATGGACCCTGACAAGACTTAGATATGGAGCTACCACATATTTAGCCCCTGGGAGTCATGGCATTTTACACAATGGTCACTGTTGGTAATACAGTATTACAGTTCTGAGGGCCTTTTTTTTAGATGGGCCTAAACACACCAAATGTGGCACAGAGGTAGATTCATGTAGTTTTTAGTTTGCAGACGACACAACAGCAGTAGACCCGATTACCAACAATTATGAGACAGCCTACAGGGAGGAGGTGAGGGCCCCAGGAGTGTTTTGCCAGGAAAATAACCTCTCACTCAACGTCAACAAAACAAAGGAGCTGATCGAGCACCCCCCTATCCACATCGACCGGACCGCAGTGGAGCAGGTGGAAAGATTCAAGTTCCTCGGCCTACACATCACTGACAAACTGAAATGGTCCACACACACAGACATTGTGGCGAAGAAGGCGCAAGATCGCCTCTTCAACCTCGGGAGGAAAATTTGGTTTGGCACCTTAAACCCTCACAAACTTTTACAGATGCATAATTGAGAGCATCCTGTCGGGCTGTATCACGCCTGTTATGGCAACTGCACCGCCCGCAACCGCAGAGCTCTCCAGAGGGTGTTGCGGTCTGCCAACGCATCACCGGGAGTAAACTACCTGCCCTCCAGGACACCAACAGCACCCGATGCCACAGGAAGGCCAAAAAGATCATCAAGGACAACAACCACCCGAGCCACTGCCTGTTCACCCTGCTATCATCCAGAAAGAGAGGTCATTACAGGTGCATCAAAGCTTGGACCGAGAGACTGAAAAACAGCTTCTATCTCAAGGTCATCAGACTGTTAAATAGTCATCACTAGCACCTTAGAGGCTGCTGTCCTATATACATAGACTTGAAATCACTGGACACTTTAATTAATAATGGAACACTAGTTACTTTAATAATACACTGCTCAAAAAAATAAAGGGAACACTTAAACAACACAATGTAACTCCAAGTCAATCACACTTCTGTGAAATCAAACTGTCCACTTAGGAAGAAACACTGATTGACAATAAATTTCACATGCTGTTGTGCAAATGGAATAGACAACAGGTGGAAATTATAGGCAATTAGCAAGACACCCCCAATAAAGGAGTGGTTCTGCAGGTGGGGACCACAGACCACTTCTCAGTTCCTATGCTTCCTGGCTGATGTTTTGGTCACTTTTGAATGCTGGCGGTGCTTTCACTCTAGTGGTAGCATGAGACGGAGTCTACAACCCACACAAGTGGCTCAGGTAGTGCAGCTCATCCAGGATGGCACATCAATGCGAGCTGTGGCAAGAAGGTTTGCTGTGTCTGTCAGCGTAGTGTCCAGAGCATGGAGGCGCTACCAGGAGACAGGCCAGTACATCAGGAGACGTGGAGGAGGCTGTAGGAGGGCAACAACCCAGCAGCAGGACCGCTACCTCCGCCTTTGTGCAAGGAGGAGCAGGAGAAGCACTGCCAGAGCCCTGCAAAATGACCTCCAGCAGGCCACAAATGTGCATGTGTCTGCTCAAACGGTCAGAAACAGACTCCATGAGGGTGGTATGAGGGCCCGATGTCCACAGGTGGGGGTTGTGCTTACAGCCCAACACCGTGCAGGACGTTTGGCATTTGCCAGAGAACACCAAGATTGGCAAATTCGCCACTGGCGCCCTGTGCTCTTCACAGATGAAAGCAGGTTCACACTGAGTACGTGACAGACGTGACAGAGTCTGGAGACACCATGGAGAACGTTTTGCTGCCTGCAACATCCTCCAGCATGACCGGTTTGGCGGTGGGTCAGTCATGGTGTGGGGTGGCATTTCTTTGGGGGGCCGCACAGCCCTCCATGTGCTCGCCAGAGGTAGCCTGACTGCCATTAGGTACCGAGATGAGATCCTCAGACCCCTTGTGAGACCATATGCTGGTGCGGTTGGCCCTGGGTTCCTCCTAATGCAAAACAATGCTAGACCTCATGTGGCTGGAGTGTGTCAGCAGTTCCTGCAAGAGGAAAGCATTGATGCTATGGACTGGCCCACCCGTTCCCCAGACCTGAATCCAATTGAGCACATCTGGGACATCATGTCTCGCTCCATCCACCAACGCCACGTTGCACCACAGACTGTCCAGGAGTTGGCAGATGCTTTAGTCCAGGTCTGGGAGGAGATCCCTCAGGAGACCATCCGCCACCTCATCAGGAGCATGCCCAGGCATTGTAGGGAGGTCATACAGGCACGTGGAGGCCACACACACTACTGAGCCTCATTTTGACTTGTTTTAAGGACATTACATCAAAGTTGGATCAGCCTGTAGTGTGGTTTTCCACTTTAATTTTGAGTGTGACTCCAAATCCAGACCTCCATGGGTTGATAAATTGGATTTCCATTGATTATTTTTGTGTGATTTTGTTGTCAGCACATTCAACTATGTAAAGAAAAAAGTATTTAATAAGATTATTTCTTTCATTCAGATCTAGGATGTGTTGTTTAAGTGTTCCCTTTATTTTTTTGAGCAGTATATTTACATATTTTGCATTACTCATATCATATGTCTATACTGTATTCTATTCTACTGTATTTTAGTCTATGCCGCTCCGACATTGCTCGTCCAAATATTTATATATTCTTAATCCCATTCTTTTACTTTAGATGTGTGTGTATTGTTGTGAAATTATTAGATATTACTTGTTAGATATTACAGCACTGTTGGAGCTAGAAACACAAGCATTTCGATACACCCGCAATAACATCTGCAAAACATGTGTTTGTGACCAATAATATTTGATTTGATTTGATGTACCCCGAAAATATTTAGATATTGAGGTACCACTGCTTTGGCCCCTGGGGGGCTGTGGCAGCTGTCTTACAAAATGCCTTTGACCCCTAATTAGGCTAGATGGAATTCTGTATGTTATAGTTTAGAGACCGTTCTGTACTTCTTTATGCCGTATATCAACCAATGCCTGCCATTGGTTGATATACGGCATAAATACATGGTGTCAGGTCAGGTCCAAGGCCATGAGTTCCTTTTGCTTATTAGCCACTAGTAAATTAGCTGGTTAGTTCAATTGCTTTTGATACTGTACTCACCTCCTTTGGAGGGTGTATACTTTACCTGTGTTTGGCTCCACTGACCCAATAATTATTATTTTAAATGATGATTTTGGAGGACCCTTAGGGCAGGCGTCTCCAACCTTTTCTATCATGAGATATATATATATATTTTTATAGCATTCAAACAGGCACATTCTTCTCTTTCCCGCGTCCTTGGTGTACAAGAGATATGTTTTCTGTCTATATACCTGGTAAAATAATGGCTAATAAACAACTCTAATTCTATTTTCCTGAATTCTGTTTTCTCTGTTTAATTTTTCCTGGTTTGGGATTTGTTTCTGTTTTGTACTATCAATATTACAATTATTCATAGAGAAACAATGAAAATGGATGTTCTGAGTCCATGTCAAGGATTAAATCACATGAGAAGAAACACAGTCAAATGTTTGAGTGTAATTCCTGTATAATTGCGCATCTAGCAAGAGAGGAATGTACCATGGAGGGAAAATGAGAGGAAGAAGAGTTTGAAGAGAATGAGGGAGTCTGAATCTTTTGAAGATGGAGGAAAGAGGTGGTGTGTCGAAGAAGATAGGTGTCAAGTGAAAACCTAGTGAACCGTACGCCAGACTGAGTTCTGGAGGTGAAATGGAAGTGAATGAGGGCGAGTTAAGTGAGGTGGAAGGTGTTGTGAAGAGTTCAGAGCCCGAGCCTGGCATGGATGGACCTGATAAAGAAGAATCTGGTCCAGTAGGAGTGACATTTTTGGAGAAAGTGGATCCTCGCCTTTGGGTGGATCCATTTGTGGTTTCAAGGTGGGTGGGAAAGGAGTTGGGTGTTGAATCAGTGAAGGTAACCTGTTGTGGACCCCAGAGGAGGAAGGGGAGGCCCATCCTCCTCAGTGAATGTCATAAAAATCTAAATAGTGAAACATTAAAAAAAAGTTATCCTTTGTAGATAAAACTATACTAAATATACTGCTCAAAACAATTAAGGGAACACTAAAATAACACATCCTAGATCTGAATGAATGAAATAATCTTATTAAATACTTTTTTCTTTACATAGTTGAATGTGCTGACAACAAAATAACACCAAAATAATCAATGGAAATCCAATTTATCAACCCATGGAGGTCTGGATTTGGAGTCACACTCAAAATTAAAGTGGAAAACCACATTACAGGCTGATCCAACTTTGATGTAATGTCCTTAAAACAAGTCAAAATGAAGCTCAGTAGTGTGTGTGGCCTCCACGTGCCTGTATGCCCTCCCTACAACGCCTGGGCATGCTCCTGATGAGGTGGCGGATGGTCTCCTGAGGGATCTCCTCCCAGACCTGGACTAAAGCATCCGCCAACTCCTGAACAGTCTGTGGTGCAACGTGGCGTTGGTGGATGGAGCGAGACATGATGTCCCAGATGTGCTCAATTGGATTCAGGTCTGGGGAACGGGCGGGCCAGTCCATAGCATCAATGCCTTCCTCTTGCAGGAACTGCTGACACACTCCAGCCACATGAGGTCTAGCATTGTTTGCATTAGGAGGAACCCAGGGCCAACTGCATCAGCATATGGTCTCACAAGGGGTCTGAGGATCTCATCTCGGTACCTAATGGCAGTCAGGCTACCTCTGGCGAGCACATGGAGGGCTGTGCGGCCCCCCAAAGAAATGCCACCCCACACCATGACTGACCCACCGCCAAACCGGTCATGCTGGAGGATGTTGCAGGCAGCAGAACGTTCTCCACGGCGTCTCCAGACTCTGTCACGTCTGTCACATGTGCTCAGTGTGAACCTGCTTCATCTGTGAAGAGCACAGGGCGCCAGTGGCGAATTTGCCAATCTTGGTGTTCTCTGGCAAATGCCAAACGTCCTGCATGGTGTTTGGCTGTAAGCACAACCCCCACCTGTGGACGTCGGGCCCTCATACCACCCTCATGGAGTCTGTTTCTGACCGTTTGAGCAGACACATGCACATTTGTGGCCTGCTGGAAGTCATTTTGCAGGGCTTTGGCAGTGCTCCTCCTGCTCCTCCTTGCACAAAGGCGGAGGTAGCGGTCCTGCTGCAAGGTTGTTGCCCTTCTACGGCCTCCTCCACGTCTCCTGATGTACTGGCCTGTCTCCTGGTAGCGCCTCCATGCTCTGGACACTACGCTGACAGACACAGCAAACCTTCTTGCCACAGCTCGCATTGATGTGCCATCCTGGATGAGCTGCACTACCTGAGCCACTTGTGTGGGTTGTAGACTCCGTCTCATGCTACCACTAGAGTGAAAGATCAAAACATCAGCCAGGAAGCATAAGAACTGAGAAGTGGTCTGTGGTCACCACCTGCCGAACCACTCCTTTATTGGGGGTGTCTTGCTAATTGCCTATAATTTCCACCTGTTGTCTATTCCATTTGCACAACAGCATGTGAAATTTATTGTCAATCAGTGTTGCTTCCTAAGTGGATAGTTTGATTTCACAGAAGTGTGATTGACTTGGAGTTACATTGTGTTGTTTAAGTGTTCCCTTTATTTTTTTGAGCAGTGTATAGTCACGTCACCAGATTTTGCGATAAAGGTCTACAGTAGCCTCAGCAGCACTCTGTAGGGTAGCACCATGGTGTAGCCGGAGGACAACTAGATCCATCCTCTTCTAGGTACACTGACTTCAATACAAAACCTAGGTGGCTCATGGTTCTCAACCCCTTCCATAGACTTATAAAAGCTCTCGCTGCATGAACTGACATGTCCACCCAATCTGAAAGCATAAGCTACCGCTAGCGAGTCCTGCAGTGCATCAGATCTGGTGAGTAGTTGACTCGAAGAGAGAGAAAGACAATAGTTTAACAGTTTTGAACAAATTAATTTCTTAAAAAATTAAGTAGAAGCAAGAGAGAAAGAGAGAGAGAGAGAGAGTTAGTTAGCCTATTCAAATACCCAGCTCAAACAGAGAGGGATGCTTTGTTAGCTACCTGGCTATGGTTATCCAACACTGGAACTCTTCCAAATCAAGTTAAGCTTTTGATTTTATTAATTTATTGCCACCGGGGCCCACCGGTGTAACTGCTCAATTTCTTTCTGAATGTACACTTTACTGCATGTTGTAGTGGGTTTACTAACGTGTTAGTTGTATTAGTTCTAGTTGAATATGGCGTGACAATGATGTAGGCTGTTTGTAGTGGATAGCGGTCATGATATGAAGGTTTGGCTTGGAAAGATTCTTTCACCTGGTAACCGACAGCTGAAGGGAAAACGTGAGAGGAGGACAATGCGTAAATAGTTGCAAGAAGGAATTATATATACAATGAGCAAAGTGATCATGCTGTTTTTATGTGGCTGCTATGAAAGTGAACTGTTTGTGTGTGATCAGGGATGTATTCAATCCGCGGATTCTGTTGAAAAACGTTTCTTAAACGGAAGCAAACAGAATGAAACGGGGATAAACATACCTGAATTGGTCCAATAGAAACCCTCATTTGCAACTGTTGGACTAATGATTACATCCTAGATCAGCTAGATGCAGGCAAGAGTGTGCAAGGTGATATTAAATGTGTCACTGTCTGTCATCTTGATTACTCAAAATTCTCTCGACCTGTCCACCTACGTCGTAAACTTTCATTCATAGGCTAGGTTGTAACAACCAAATGATGGGTACAGGGATAATTTCAGTATCATGTAGTAGCCTAAACCTACTGATGTTACATTAAGCTGAGTGAATGGAATTTGAATGACAGTCATCCAATATGCTGTAATAGAAATAAGGCCATGCTCCTAATAAAAAATAAATAATAATCCTCCCTCATCTTAAACGGCACTGACTGCCGCTGGTGGACTTGTGATATTTGTTTGTGTTTATTCTGCCCTGAGGGATCGGGCGCTCCATGTCACGCAACTTGGGTCAAGATCTGTTTCTTGCTTTGTGCTTAGGAATAGGGCACGATTGAAAGGAGTGATGGTATGGGGTAGAGCGAATTGTGGATGTGGATCAATTGAAGTTGAAGATTCCTGTTTTTTGTGATGCCCGCTGTTTGGTGCAACGCAGACCCCGTTGGTGAGCGAGGTGAAACAGAGGAGTCACTGTCAGGCCTTTTGAGTTTTGAGTCAGAGTATCTGAGTATTTACCAGACAAAGTCATGTTAGAATATATCAGTTATCTTGTTAGAGCTTTTGTGCCGAATCCACTGCAGTGTTTCAAATGCAACGTTTCCGGTCAGTGTGTCACAGGAGAGAGATTCTAGGTTGAGGTGGCCAGAGTCAGAGTAGTGCAGAAGGTGTCATATGCTGAGGCATTGAAGAAAGTAGAGGAGGATGGGTCAAGGGTGAAGGATACTGAGAAGATCCCTGTGAGTAGTAGATCTGTGCCAGATTAGCGGGATAGGCCAACGAGTGATATACTGTAAGCTTCAGTAAGGTTAGCCTTTTAGCGTTCATTTCAATGGTTATCAACTGTACCGCAGAAATGGAACATAAATCACATAAAATAGATGTTGTGGTGGCAGCTGCAGAGAAGTATTTGGGTATACGAGATTTGACTTCAGAAGAGTTACAGGGTGTGTTGAGTTGTGGTGTCCTTCCAGGCTGTTGGCATGGTGCAGGAGCAGATAGGGTCAAAGTAGTGGAATGAGGTAATGTGTTTTTAATGAGTGTAGGGTCAGTTGGAAGGTTTTTTTTCTTTCTCAATTATATATATAATTTAAAAAAAGGTGACTGCCTCATTAAGCTGGTTGAGAGAATGCCAAGAGTGTGCAAAGCTGTCATCAAGGCAAGGGGTGGCTACTTTGAAGAATCTCAAATATAAAATATATTTTGATTTGTTTATCGCTTTTTTTGTTACTACATGATTCCATATGTGTTATTTCATAGTTTTGATGTCTTCACTATTATTCTACAATGTAGAAAATAGTAAAAATAAAGAAAAACCCTTGAATGAGTAGGTGTGTCCAAAATTCTGACTGGTATTCTATGTCAAATATGTAAGTTGAAAACTATGCGACTGCTTGACATTCCCGGAAATTCCTAACCACACATTTTCGTTTGCATGGCATCACCTGTGAAATCTCATGTGAAAAATATCCAAGTGAAACTTTATGTAAAATATCATGGCATGTGAAGTGTTCCAAAACCACATTTCACAAGTTAAAAAATCACTTTCTTTTTCTCTTAATGATGACACACATGAGCTGGGCTTTATCACCATGATGAGCTGGCCCCTCTGCTAAAGATGAGTTATTAGTTATTAACTGCATTAGTAGGGGTTATAAAGATATCCTAAAAGTGGACACGTGCAGTGCATTCGGAGAGTATTCAGACCCCTTGACTTTTTCCACATTTTGTTACGTTAGAGCCTTATTCTAAAATGTATTAAAAACAAATTGTTCCCTCATCAGTCTACGCACAATAACCCATAATGACAAAGCAAAAAATGTTTTTGGGAAATGTTTGCAAATGTATTACAAATAAAAAACATCACAACCTGTCAGGTTGGATGCGGAGCGTCTCTGCACAGCTATTTTCAGGTCTCTCCAGAAATGTTAGATTGGGATCAAGTTCGGGCTCTGGCTGGCCCACTTAAGGACATTTAGAGACGTCCCGAAGCCACTCCTGCGTTGTCTTGGCTATGGGCTTAGGGTTGTTGTCCTGTTGGAAGGTGTACTTTTGCCCCAGTCTGAGGTCCCGAGTGTTCTGGAGCAGGTTTTCATCAAGGATCTCTTTGTGCTTTGTTATGTTCGTCTTTCCCTTGATCCTGACTAGTCTCCCAGTCCCTGCCGCTGAAAAACATCCCCACAGCATGATGCTGCCACCACCATGCTTCACCGTTGGAATGGTGCCAGGTTTTCTCCAGGCGTGACGCTTGGCATTCAAATCAAATCAAATCCAATTATATTGGTCACATACACATGTTTATCAGATGTTATTGCGGTGTAGCGAAATGCTTGTGTTTCTAGCTCTAACAGTGCAGTAATATCTAACAATTTCAAAAAAATACACACAATACAAACGAATCCAAAATAAAGGAATGGAATTATGAATATATAAAGGCCAAAGAGTTCAATCTTGGTTTCATCAGACCAGAGAATCGTGTTTCTCATGGTCAGAGTCCTTTAGGGGCCTTTTGGCAAACTCCAAGCGGGATGTCGTGCCTTTTACTGAGGAGTGGCTTTCGTCTGGCCACTCTACCATAAAGGCCTGATTGGTGGAGTGCTGCAGAGATGGTTGTCCTTTTGGAAGGTTCTCTCATCTCCACAGAGGAAGTCTGGAGCTCTGTCAGAGTGACCATCAGGTTCAGCTCCCTGGCCAAGGCCTTTATCCCCCGATTGCCAGCTCTAGGAAGAGTCTTGGTGATTCCAAACTTCTTCCATTTCAGAATGATGGAGGCCACTGTGTTCTTGGGGACCTTCAATGCTGCAGAAATGTTTTGGTACCTTTCCCCAAATCTGTGCCTCGGCACAATCCTGTCTCATGGCTTGGTTTTTGCTCTGACATTCACTGTCAACTGTGGGACCTTATATAGACAGGTGTGTGCCTTTCCAAATCATGTCCAATCAATTGAATTCACCACAGGTGGACTCCAATCAAGTTGTTGAAACATCTCAAGGATGAGCAATGGAAACAGGATGCACCTGAGCTCAATTTCGAGTCTCATAGCAAAGGGTCTGAATACTTATATAAATATAGTATTTAGTTTTTTATTTTTAACATATTTCTAAAAACCTGTTTTCACTTCGTCATTACGGGGTATTGTGTGTAGATTGATGAGTAGACTGAATACTTTCCGAGTGCACTGTACAGCACAGCAATAGCCACAGCTTCGGGAAGAACATGAGAGAAAATGGCTTACATACACACTAATTATTGTGTGTGTTGAATCCTAGTAGCCCTTTCCTGCAGTCAAATGACCTAGTGGCCTCATGGGTGGAATGTTATAAATCATCATCATTTCATAATGAATAAACCTTATTAAAAAAAAAACGCAGAAAATTGTGTGTTTCTACGTCAAACGGTTTTGTTATATTTCAGTCTTCTATGATGTATATAAAGTGTAATATTGGGATGCAAACTCAAAATTAAATACATTTCAACTCTATATTTGACATGGTACATGTGTCTTCTTTTTTAGGCCCATAACCATGTGTGTGAGGTGTATTACTTTGTTACAAAGTACTAGATTTATTTAACACTACCAAGAAACACTGACCCTGATTTAGCCCACTGCAGTAAAAGGTTAAGGAAATACTGCCATAATCCAGAAAAAAAACTATGATTGGGTCACACATGGCCAACATTTTAACCTTAGCCCTACTCCCTCTCAAATGCTACCAACAAACAACCTATCAAAGAATACATTGAAATTATACTCAGTGTAATTCTGTGATGTACTGGTAAATTACATTTGTAAGTCAAAAGAGTATTGGTGCGTCAGTAAGAGGAACTGAGGCAAGTTCTCTCAATCTGTCTATGTCTCACAGATACTTTAAATCAAGGTAGGTGCATAATGCAGAAAACCAGTAAGTATCTGGTGTGAACATCTTTTGCATCATGCAGCGCGACACAACTCATTCGCATAGAGTTGATCAGGGCGTTGATTGTGGCCTTTGGAATGTTGTCCCACTCCTCTTCAATGGCTGGCGAAGTTGCTGGATGTTGGTGGGAACTGGAACATGCTGTCGTACACGTCGATCCAGAGCATCCCAAACATGCTCAATAGGTGACATGTCTGGTGAGTATGCGGGCCATGGAAGAACTGGAACATTCCAGGAATTGTGTACAGATCCTTGAGACATGGGGCTGTGCATTATCATGCTGAAACATGAGGCGATTGCGGCAGATGAATGGCACAACAATGGGCCTTCCCATACCATAACCCCACCACCACCATGGGGCACTCTGTTCAAAACGTTGACATCAGCAAACAGCTTGCCCACACGATGCCATACACACTGTCTGCCATCTGCCCGGTACAGTTGGACATTCCTGCAGTCAGCATACAAATTGCACGCTCCCTCAAAACTTGAGACATCTGTGGCATTGTGTTGTGCGATACAACTGCACATTTTTGGCCTGTTATTGTCCCCAGAACAATGCGGACCTGTGTAATGATCACGATGTTTAATCAGGTTCTTGATATGCCCCACCTGTCAGGTGGATGGATTATCTTGATAAAGGAGAAATGCTCACTTACAGGGATGTAAACAAATGTGTGCACAAAATTTGACAGAAATAAGCTTCACATGTTGTGTTTATATTTTTGTTCAGTATAATATGATTAAATGTAGATTATCAAATAAATCTAAGGAGAATATATCAAATATGCATAACGCATTCATTTCTCTAGGTGTTGTAACAGTACCAATTTCCCCCACAGAGTGGCGCTTCAGGACCACAAAGGTAAAGGAGCAGAACATCTAATCTCGACAGAGCTGGAAGGCATGTCTAGCATTTTCATAAAGACCATTCATTCATTCAACAAGCACAAGACTTGATTGAGAATTTCTTCAGCATCATTTCAAAAGTAATTAATATTTTATCAAGTTCCACTTTAGTTATAACAAGAGCCTATCATCTTAGCCCAGACCCAAATTTCATTTGACAACAGCAGTCCCACTTCTCAAATAAGTCAGCTCAGCTCCTCTTCTACCAGGACTACAAGTTGAATAATTATGGACAGTGTCTACTAATAATGCTGTCACACAGGCAGGCCTGGGAGAGATGGCACACTTTAGAGAACACACATACTGTACTGCACGCTCAGTGGTCCCACTGTACTGCACGCTCAGTGATCCCACAGGGCTAGAGCAATGGCACACTTTAAGGAACACACGACTTAACAGAGCTGTTCAGGGTGCTCTAAATGCAGTGTTATGCACAGTTTCTGCTCCATCAGTAATTTGGCCAAATAGACTCGAGCGTCTCCTCTGGCATATAGACACAAAATAACTTGGTTGAAGTCAAAGGTCAAGAAGATGGTGTCTACAATGCTATAAAATCTAACGCTAGCTGGTAGCATTGTTAGAAATGCTGTAAAATAATGAATGAATGTGTGGTATCTATAGAAACAAACTGGAGGTGATTCAACATAAACTAGGGGGTAATGTGTGTCTATTGAAATATGCTTGATGTGACCTTTTGGTAGCCAGACGGGCCCAAGGCTTTCCTGCTCCTTCGCAAATTAGACAACACCGAAGACCAGTGACTGCAGTGACTCATGCACTGCCCCGTAGCTTAGCCGCTAATTGTGTTTGTGTGTGAGTGTGTTAGTTTAGTATTTAGTATTTTATTAGAAACCCCCTTAGCTGTTGCCAAGGCAGCAGCTACTCTTCCTGGGGTTCAAACAGAGATAAAACGTTACATCAAACAAATGATTGTGCATTATACAAATGGACATTGCTCCATTATTACATTACAATATTACAATACTACATTACATTACTAAGAATAATGTGTGGGTGTGTGTGAGTGTGTCTCTTCACAGTCCGTGAGTGTGCCATGCCGTGAGGTGTTGTTTTATCTTTTTAAAAATGTATTTTTTATCTGATTTTACTGCTAGCTTGATTTACCTGAGGTGGAAGAGAATTGCATTTAGTTATGGCTCTATACAGTACTGTGTGATACTGTGTGTGTGTGTGTGTGTGTGTGTGTGTGTGTGTGTGTGTGTGTGTGTGTGTGTGTGTGTGTGTGTGTGTGTGTATGTGTGAGTGTGTTATTTTGTTTACAATGTCCATCTTGTTCCGGGCCTGGGCTGCGTACATCAGAAAATGTGTCAAAGCCATTCTTAATCTGTGGGAGTCAGAAGAGCAATTCCACAGTCACAGAAAAACCTCAAGGGTCAAAGTAATTATCCTAGCATGAATTATTAGAAACCATGAACCGCGATGTAGACTACAGTATACGTAATCTTTACAATTTGTATTTGCTCTTATCGCGCTCCTAGTGTTAATTCTGTCATATAATCTCAGTTGAATAGGCTCTCAGACACAACCAGTCGATGATTATGGTGTTAATAACGAGCCAAGCATGGCGAGCAGATCAATCCTGATGGAGAGCAAAAAGGGCAGCTTTTCTATTCCAGGGGTCCATATGAGGCCCATAAAGATCTGTTCTGCTGTAAAGGCTCGCTCCGTTTAAAGGTCACCTGCTGTCCTGTTGTAACACACACACACACACACACACACACACACACACACACACACACACACACACACACACACACACACACACACACACACACACACACACACACACACACACAGTCTTCGCCTCTACCTCACACACATTGTCGCGCTGGCTGACTCTGTGACATCTCCATTAGTCCTAATCCTAAAGACAAAGAGCCGTTCCAATCCATTACAGTACATACCCTCAGGATTCCCGTTAAAACTCAGTTCAAACCATGCCCTTGTAGTCCAGGGATCTGTTCCAAGCCATTATCAACCATGCTCTTGCAGAAGAGAGTTTCTATTCCAGTCCATTAGAAAACATTATTGTGTATACTAGGAGATGGAGTTTTATTTCCTGGAAATCCACGATTCAATGGACCAATTCCAAACCACTAAAATTGTTCCCCTACCTATTTTTTTATAGCAAAATGTCCATGTAGCCTATGTACTTCAAACTCTTAAAAGAGTTCTGTATTTTCATGACAAAACTCGCGACTGGTTCATTATCCCCCTCAAGTGACCAATAGCAAATCCACGAAGATACACGGAGGGGTCTGTCCTGCCCCCCCCCCCCCCCCCCCACCCCTCTCCCACAGGTGTAATTGACCTCTATGTGAACTCCAGACCTCATCTGTAAGCAAGCATATATCTTTGATAAAGTTATCCAGGGGAAATACTGCAATGCCAGCCTTCCATGACCTGATAAAACTCAAACTCAGCACTTCTGCAGTCTCCTCACAGCTTGGACTCTTCTGTGTTTGTATAAGAGAGCCGAGCTGTGTATGTGTGTGTGTGTGTGTGTGTGTGTGTGTGGCGTGTGTATGTGTGTGCACATGTGTGTGTGCCTGCTTGCCTGTGTGTGTGTGTGTGTGTGTGTGTGTGTGTGTGTGTGTGTGTGTGTGTGTGTGTGTGTGTGTGTGTGTGTGTGTGTGTGTGTGTGTGTGTGTGTGTGTGTGTGTGTGTGCGCATGTGTGTGTTTTGTAATGAGTGTCCCTGGAAGACAGTGTTTCTTGTTGGGCTATGAGCTGGTCCTTCATGCCACACTCCCCCATGCGGTCTCAAAGTGGACAGACATTCTGTGTGCTGTTTACTGCACAGTGTAACGCTAAGGGGAATAACTGTAACCTCGGTCGTCCTGCAGCTTGTAGAGACCAGTCAGATGGAAGATACACCAAGAGAGAACTGGAGTGAAGAAGAGAAACAAAAATGTTTAAAAAAACAAGCAGACATGCTACACAGTTAGAACACACTGCAATAACAATACATGACACAATCTCCATTGAGTGGTTTGTTAATTCTTCAATGCCTCAAGGTGCTCATAATCGTGGATGATTATCAATCTGTCAGAGCCAATCTGTGGTCTCAGTTGAAAATGAAAATAGAAGGATTAGTTGTCAACATGACCCAAAATAACATCATTTTTTTTCTTCATATTATGTATTATTCATTTAACACACTCAAACAATTTTTTTGCCCTAAGAAAACAAACATCTTCAGGGCCATTCAAGTTGATTACTGAACTCAAACTCAAATGTTATATCTATGAATGTAGAATTGCTGCGAGAATCAAATGCAAAATGAAATGGAGGAAGGATGCATGAAGACTGAAGTTGTTGTGTAATTATAGCACACATCTGTATTTTTTCCACTTTACCAGTAATCTTCTCAATGATGTCCCTGGTCTAGTCTAAATCTGTGTACACTGTAAACTTGTCATTACTCAAACCTTTTGAAGAAACCCGTTGTACTTAATATATCTGAGTACAGTTACTTAATAACCTTTTACTGCAGTGGGCTAAATCAGGGTCACACAGAGTGTTTCTTGGTAGTCTTAAACAAATCTGCTTTGAAACAAAAGTATGCACCTCACACAGATGGTTATGGGCTTAAAAAAAGAAGACACCTGTACAATGTTCCCTCAAAAAATGTTTTGGCACTGAGCAAATGTCAGGTCTGCTGAGTGCAAACTTGAACGTTGTGAAAATTCTGTGCAACTTCTGGCTCGGATTTACTGTGAACACTGAGGCTGTACCCGCTTTAAGTTACAGTTATAACAGTGGCCAAGTAGGCTACTGTGGCTATTTGATCATAATCTAGGCCTATCAGAGTGGACTACCATCAAAAACAATGGAGAAAATGCATCCCATAACATTTGAACATGGAAACAGCTGTTCTATCATTCAGCCTACTGTAGCCCGTAGGCCTACATTCTGTGACACTTTTGGAAAAAATATGCAGCGCTTGACATTAACCTGTTTATCCACTTGTCCTTCAGACAAGGAGGTGACTGAAAATGTGCTATTTGATGCAAGAAACTACTTTACAAAATAAAGTGAATTATTATTCCCATACCATTATTACAGAGAATCAGACAAATTATGCTACCCTCTGCATATTTGCTACTTATTTGCTAGCTTATTCAAGCCTGTCTCAAAATACAACACTACCCCTTTAAGACATAACAAATTCTCTTTACCTGACTTGCTTTTCAAACATAGCTAGAAATGCACACACGTTGTGTGCTCTTGTAAGAAGCAACCACTCCCCCATTGCTGACTAGAAATTAGCTATAACTGGGCTAGTAACACACTTACTATCAAAGAATATGAACAAATGTGCACACATGGCTACATGAAGCTCTCGCTTTGATCTCAAAACAAGCGCATCTACTCACGACCACTCGTGCTGTAAACACAGTTCAGTTCAAAGTGAACGGCACAGATCCATATATGGCAATGTACTATTTGCATATAAGGATGCTGCAGTTGTGACTGGTTATGCCGCACTGGTCTGTAGAGTATGGGCTGAGTCCTGCCTGTCAATGCAATAGAATACTACTCCGGTGGGTTCTGCCTACAAGAAAATCTCTTTCATAGTTAGTTTTGCATACTAAGTCTTGCATAATTCATTTTATTTCGGTATGTTGCATTGAAAGTGGATAATATTGGCAATTCCCACAGTAGAGGGAAGCATTGATAATGTTAACTAAAGAGAAAAACTAGAAATTTGAGTGAAGTTCAATCTCGTGCTTCTCTGCTGCAGGCTGATATTGCTTCTGCGCAGCAGTCCCTGGGAGCTGGCGAGAGAGAACATTGCACCTGTACCATGTCAGATATAGAGTTGAAATCTATTCAATTTTGAGTTTGCATCCCAATATTACATTATACATCAAGACTGAAATATAACAAAACTGTTTCACATAGAAACACCGGATTTTTGGCAGGATTTAAAAAATATTGTTTATTAATTATGAAAGTATGAAAAATATGAATAACATTCCACTCATGGAGTCACTACTGTAGGTCATTTGACTGCAGGAAATGGATACAGTGATTCTGTAGTCATTACTCAAACCGATAGAGTCACTGTGACCCTGTAGTGTGGCGGGTCAAGATTTTAGTTGTATCAGATTGAACATTTTGAGTACGAACCCACTAAGCCACGCCTCCAATATAATTTCCCAGTGTGCCTTTTCGAGTGAATTGTAGAGTTACCACCCATGACAGTATTTGTTAGTGACAGAGACATGGTTGTTGAATTTGATCATTTTCAGTAGGGATGCATGATATATCGGTGAACATATTGGAGTCGGACGATATTAGCTAAAAATGCCAACATCGGTATCAGCCAATGTGCAAAAACGATATCAAAGCTGACGTGCATACCTATATAACGAAGGTACATGACACCATGTAAAATGTTGTGCTATATGTGCAACACAGCATTCATAAACTAGCCAACAATGTCTGCTGTGTGGATCGAGCAGTCAACAAGTCAAGCAGTCATATGAAAGAGTAACAAAATTTCAGCGAGATAACTCAAAGGCGAAATCCATTAAAGCCAAGATAATGGTATTCATTGCCCTTGACAATCAATCGTTCTCTGTCGATGCTGGGCCAATTGTGTGCCGCCCTATGGGACTCCCAATCACGGCCAGATGTGATACAGCCTGGATTCGAACCAGAGACTGTACTGACGCTTCTTGCACTGAGATGCAGTGCCTTAGACCGCTGCGTCCATGTGTGTGTGTTAACTATTTAACTGTACTAGAATGCTTAAAAGGCCGCTAAAAATGTAAATATCAGTTATCGGTTTTGTTTTTGGCAAGGAAAATATCGGTTTTCGGTATCGTCCAAAAATGTAATATCGGTGCATCACTAATTTTCAGTCCAGTGGCCTTCACAAAGTGAGTTCCTAGTTCAATAGTATCATTATAATTAAAGTCTTTATGACAATACATTACATATCTCATGAGGACTTATTTTGAGGCCTAGCTTTACCCAAATCAAATCAGAGTTTATTAGTCACATGTACAGGGTTGCATATGTAAATGCAGGGCAGTGCAATTCTTACGCAGTGAGCTCCAACAATGCAGGTTAAAGAGAAGTGAGTGAAACAATAATAATAATAATAGTAATAATACTAAGTAAAATAATAGAATATGAAAAAGATCGCAAGACGGCATATATAGTACTTCAGACACCTTGACTTTTTCCACATTTTGTTACGTTACAGTCTTATTCCAAAATTGATTAAATAAACTTTTTCCCCTCAACAATCTACACACAATACCCCATAACGAGAAAGCAAAAACAGGTTTTAATAAATTATGCAAATGTATTCAAATTAAAAAACAGAAATACTTTATTTACATAAGTATTAAGCCCCTTTGCTATGAAACTTGAAATTGAGCTCAGGTGCATAATGTTTCCATTGATCATCCTTTGAGATATATCTCCAACTTGATTGGAGTCCACCTGTATTAAATTGAATTGATTGGACATGATTTGGAAAGGCACACACCTGTCTATATAAGGTCCTACAGTTGACAGTGCATGTCAGAGCAAAAACCAAGCGGTCGAAGAAATTGTCTGTAGAGCACCGAGGCAGCATTGTGTCGAGATCTGGAGAAGGGTACCAAAAAATGTCTGCAGCGTTGAAGGTCCCCAAGAACACAGTTGCCTCCATCATTCTTAAATGGATGAAGTTTGGAACCACAAAGACTCTTCCTAGAGCTGGCTGCCTGGCCAAACTGAGCAATTGGGGGAGAAGGGCATTTGTCAGGGAGGTGACCAAGAACCTGATGATCACTCTGACAGAGTTCTAGAGTTCTTCCGTGGAGATGGAAGAACCTTCCAGAAGGACAACCATCTCTGAGCACTCCACCAATCAGGCCTTTACGGTAGAGTGGCCAGAAAGAAGCCACTCTTTGGTAAAAGGCACATGACCGCCCGCTTGGAGTTTGCCAAAAGGCATCTAAAGACTCTCAGACCATGAGAAACAAGATTCTCTGGTCTGATGAAATCAAGATTGAACTCTTTAGCCTGAATGCCAAGAGTCACGTCTGGAGGAAAACTGGCACCATCGCTACAGTGAAGCACAGTGGTGGCAGCATCATGCTGTGGGGATGTTTTTCAGTGGCAGGGACTGGGAGACTTGTCAGGGTTGAGGCAAAGATGAACGGAGCAAAGTACAGCGAGATCCTTGATGAAAACCTGCTCCAGAGTGCTTAGGACCTCAGACTGGGGCAAAGGTTCACCTTCCAACAGGACAACAACCCTTAGCACACAGCAAAGACAACGCAGGAGTGGCTTCAGAACAAGTCGCTGAATGTCCTTGTGGCCCAGCCAGAGCCCAGACTTGAATCTGATCAAACTTCTCCGGAGGGACATGAAAATAGCTGTGCAGCAACACTCCCCATCCAACCTGACAGAGCTTGAGAGGATCTGCAGAGAAGAAAGGGAGAAACTCCCCAAAAACAGCTCTGCCAAGCTTGTAGCGTCATACCCAGGAAGACTCAAGGCTGTAATCGCTGCCAAAGGTGTTTCAACAAAGTACTGCGTAAAGGGTCTGAATACTTATGTAAATGTGATATTTCAGTTTTATATATATATATATATATATATATTAAAATCTGTTTTTGATTTTTCATGATGGGGTACTGTGTGTAGAAAACAAAAATGTAATCAATTTTAGAATTAAGGCTGTAACGTAAGAAAATGTGGTAAAAGTAAAAGGGTCTGAATACTTTCCGAAGGCACTGTATATATATACAGTACCAGTCAAGTTCGGACACATCTACTCATTCCAGGGTTTTTATTTATTTTTACTATTTTCTACATTGTACTATGAAATAACACATATGAAATCATGTAGTAACCAAAAAAGTGCGAAACAAATCAAAATATATTTTATATTTGAGATTCTTCAAAGTAGCCACCCTTTGCCTTGATGACAGCTTTGCACACTCTTGACATTCTCTCAACCAGCTTCATGAGGTTGTCACCTGGAATGCATTTCAATTAACAGGTATGCCTTGTTAAAAGTTAATTTGTGGAGTTTCTTTCCTTCTTAATGTGTTTGAGCCAATCAGTCGTGTTGTGACAAGGTACGGTTGGTATACTGAAGATAGCCCTATTTGGTAAAAGACCAAGTCCATATAATGACAAGAACAGCTCAAATAAGCAAAGAGAAATGACAGTCCATCATTACTTTAAGTCAATCCAGAAAATGTCAACAATTTTGAAAGTTTATTCAAGTGCAGTCACAAAAACCATCAAGCGCTATGATGAAACTGGCCCTCAGGAGGACTGCCACAGGAAAGGAAGACCTAGAGTTACCTCTGCTGCAGAAGATAAGTTCATTAGAGTTACCAGCCTCAGAAATTGTAGCTCAAATAAATGCTTCACAGAGTTCAAGTAACAGACACATCTCAATATCAACTGTTCAGAGGAGACTGCGTGAAATGGGGCCTTCGTGGTCAAATTGCTGCAAAGAAACCACTACTAAAGGACACCAATAATAAGAAGAGACTTGCTTGGGCCAACAAACACGCGCAATGTCCTTTGGTCTGATGAGTCCAAATTTGAGATTTTGGTTCCAAACGCCGTGTATTTATGAGACGCAGAGTAGGTGAATAGATCTCTGCATGTGTGGTTCCCACCATGAAGCATGGAGGAGGAGGTGTGATGGTGCTTTGCTGGTGACAAGAGGAGGTGATGTTGCCTACCTTCACCACCTGGGGATGGCTCATCAGGAAGTTCAGGACTAGTTGCATAGGGAGGAGTATGGTATTCCTTTTGTCCAGGTGGGTCAAGGCAGTATGCAGTGCAATCGGGATTGTGTCGTCCGTGGATCTGTTGGGCGGTAGACAAATTGGAGAGGGTCGAGAGTACCGGGGCATGAGAAGGTCATGTGGTCTTTGACTAGCATCTCGAAGCACTTCATGATGACAGAAGGGAGTGCTACAGGTCAGTAGTCATTCAGTTCAGTTAGTTTCCCTTTTTTGTAAATGGGGATGATAGTGGACATCTTGAAGCAGGTGGGGATAACGGCCTGAGCAAGAGAGATTGAAAATGACAGAAAACACATCAGCTAGCTGGTCTGCACATGCTTGAGGGTGTGGCTAGGGATGCCGTCTGGGCCGGCGGCCTTGCAAGGGTTAACATGTTTGAATGACTTACATACGTCCTTCATGGAGACCGTGTCGTCCTCAGGGGCTATCCTCAGAGGCTCAGATTCGTTATGCTTGAAGCATGAGAAAAAGGTGTTTAGCTTGTCTGGTAGGGCGACGTTGTTGTCCGCAATGTGACTGGCTTTCTTTTTGTAATCTGTGATTGTTAGAGGCCCCTGCCACATACGCCTTGTGTATGACTCGCTGAATTGCTCCTCCACTTTGTCCCTATACTTTTGTCTCGCCACCTTGATCGATCTGCGTAGATCGTATTTGTACTGTTTAACCATAGGCTTGTCCCGGTCACTTTTCAGTGTTTATAAGCAGCATCTCTCTCCTTCAATTTTCTGAAAGGTCTGCCGTCAATCCACAGCTTTTCATTCGGGTAAGTATTGAAAGTCACCATCGGTATCACATCATCTATGCATTTTTTTATGAATCCAGTGACTGAGTTGACGTATTCATTGATGTTATCGCCAGAAATGACCTGGAACATATTCCAGTCCACGTGATCAAAACAGTCTTGGAGCATGGATTCTGATTGGTCAGACCAGTGTTGCGCAGACTTGACCACCGGAACGTCCCTCTTGAGTCTTTGTTTGTAGGCGGGGAGAAGCAAAATAGAGTCACACATATGCCGAAAGGAGGACAGGAGAGGGCCTTAAATTACTTTTGTTAAAGTCCCCCACAACAATGAACACTGGCTCCAGGTACGCAATCCCCATTTTGTTCATTGTCCAATGAAGATCCTAGAGAGCATTTTTTTGTGTCGGCTTGGGACGGGATGTACACAGCCGTGGCAATAATCCCTGGGAACTCTCTCGGAAGGTAAAAAGAGCAACATTTGATAACCAAGTATTCCAAGTTGGGAGTTCCTGTACATTTCCCCCATCGCATCACTTGTTATTGGTCCTAAAGCAGACACCACTGCCTTTGTTCTTGTCAGAGAGAGCCCTCTTCCTGTCCGCTCGATGAACTGTAAAACTCGCTGGTTACATATAATCCATTTGGATGTCGGGGGAAAGCCAAGTCTCAGAAAACAGAGTATGTGGAAGAATCTGATGTCCCTCCAGAAGGAGATCCTCGCTCTGAGTTCATCAAGTTTATTCACTAATGATTGAACATTTGCGAGTAGTATGCTCGCTAATGGTGGACGGGTCGATCTGCGTCTCGCTAAGATCCCCGCACGTCCACCTCTCTGCCAGCGTCTTCGTTTCTCTCCGGAAGGACTCCCAGGCTGCCTGGCGCCTCACCAAAGAGGCTAGACCATCTCCAGGAATTTGGGAAGGTCTGCCTGAAACTAATGATATACAGGCCACTTCAGGCCTGCAAGTAGGATTGCAAAATTCCAGTAACTTTCCCAAATTTCCCAGATTTTCCCAAAAATTCTGGTTGAAGGATATCCAGGAATATTCCAACAGGGATTTCTCAAAAACCTGGGAAATGTATCAGAATTTTGCAACCCTACCGAAAAGTCACATTATGCTTGCTTGCAAAGTGAAGTGTAATTCATATTGGAATCGAGCCAGAGTTAGGATATCCAGCAGTTGACATTTGTATTCACCCGCAACCTGCATTCATAATGACTGCCAGGGTTAGGAAAAGTGTGAGGAGACTACCTAAGCCATTTAAACTGGAACAATCATTTCAGCAGAAAAATGTATGTTATTATTGTGTAGCATAAGATCAATCAATCAATTTCTCAACGGACATGCAAAAACACAGATATTAAAAACTATTCTAAAAAGATCTACCTGCAGTAGAGCATAAAGGGAAAGAAAATTAGAGTTGATGTGACTTCTCATTTAGTTTTGAGTCAGTATCACATGAACATTTTAAGTAATAATGACTTTTCATTGACTTTGAGTTCAAAATGCCTTGGGGTTTACAGTGTATGAGGGAGAGTGAGAAAAAGAGAAAGAGAGAGAGAGAGAGAGATGTTTAGCTGAGTGGATTCAGCCCTGCTGTGGTCATTGCTGGCCAACAAAGACTCAGAAGCACGCACACACACACACACACACACACACACACACACACACACACACACACACACACACACACACACACACACACACACACACACACACACACACACACACACACACACACACACACACACACACACACCTCTCCATGGGGCTATACAGAAGCACAGCCTGGGCAAAGTGAGATGGATTATAGGCTGCATGTTGGCAGGACAAACACTGCTAATTCTGTGATTAGAAATCTGGGTTCAGGAGGCTGGAAAAGCTGAGCAGTGAATCAGAGTCACAGCACACAGAGCTTTAATAGACCTGCCAAGCCCCCCCCCCCCCCCCTCTTTCTCTCTCTCCCTCCCCTCTCTCTCTCTCTCTCTCTCTCTTTATTTCTCTCTCTCTCAAAGCACACTGTGTGCTGTATCTTCCGAATTATTATCCTATTATATACAGAATAGGATCCCTGTGCAGTTCCCTTTTTCTGCTGTATATTCAGCCTTGTGTCTGCAGTATCCCGCTGAAGACTCACTGCTTTCAGCATTATGGTCACAGTGTTCTTACATGCTCTATATTAAGTGTTATGGTTCTACGTGGAGCTCTTTCAGGTGAATATTCATCATAATAGCTGTGTGGAGTGGTGTGATGAGAACACAGCGTATATTCACACACTGTGATCACACTGTGAGTCCACCTCAGTGTGTCAGTGTGTGATTAATGAGAGAGCAGACAGACAGTCAGGGTGCATTTTAATCACCCACAAGGACTCTCTACTATACAGACAAGTTTGTGTGTGCGTGTGTGTGTGAGAGAGAGAGAGAGTTGTTTTGAAATTATCATTCCAGTGAGGTGTCTTAAATTCCTTATTTTTTTGCCTGTGGAGGAGAGCAAAGAGTAGAAACCTCCTTCATGTCCTCCCTCCCTCCCTCCCGCACACACGCACGCACACGCCCACGCACACACTACACAGAGTCGAAGCCTCAGAACCAAACACAGGGACATAAAAGACAGAGAGTGGGTCTTATGGGGTTAGTCCTGGCAAAACTCAGTCCAGTGGATCAGGAAGGATTGGCCTTTCTAGTTCCATACTACAATCCCCACGGAACTCCATTCAGTCAGGGTTGTGCAATGCTGCTTAACTATGGCCCTCACAACTTTGTGAGGGCCATAGGTGAGGGCCATAGGTGAGGGCCATAGTGAAACGGCATTGCACACCCCTGACTGAAACGTCCTCGTGTTTCCTTGGCGTAACCTTGAAGATCAAGGGCTCTATTCAATCTACATCACTGAAGCATTATAGATTGCACAATGGAAATGTAAAGGTCATTTCCAATTGAGCCGACATATGCAGCGTTTACCGTCAATGCAGTCTCCGCTAACGCGGGAACATTGCCTTGAAATTTCAATTACGCTGTACTTCTGCAATACGGATTGAATAGGCCCCCAACTAATAAAATCCCGTGTATCTTTTGATTCATGGAAACTATCGTACACCTATGTATCTCGAGTGATCGCCTAATACAGTATCTGCCATCACTGGTTACATACTAGCCTCTGAAGCTTATTCTTAAATCATTTCAAAGCTCCATGCTGTTCTTTTGTTCAGCATCCATAGGGACATGTGGACCTTTTCAGGTTCAACATTTGACTAAATCTGCTGACTATGGTAGTGTGTAAGATTGTGGGACTGAATGATTTATTTGAATGGAGGAGATGGATAAGCTGCCATTTTGTGAAGAGATGGTGTGACCTTTCCTTCCTGTTCCAAAAGCAATGTGGCACAGACAGGTGGGAGAGTGGGATGAAGAAAGAGAGCAAGAGAGAAAGAGAGATTACAGAGGCAGACACAGATACTATGTAGAGTTTGGAAGAGGCCCTACTGTCATTTCATCCTGCTCCTCCCTCCCTCCCTCCCTCCGTCCATCCCTAACTCCCTCATTCCCTCCCTCGTTCCCTACCTTCCTCCCTCCCTCCACTCCACTGGTTATTTTCTATGTGTGTTTCTACTTGCCATGCATCATGTTGGCCCAAAATGACGATTGATTGCGGAGTCGCTGCCACTGTAATCCGCTTAGGATGGATTTTGCATCTAAATCACTTTGTTATGTATGTGCCTAACTCTTGCCAATTCCATTTGGAGACACAGCGATAGGTGATCCATCATTCATTACCCTTCACTGTGCTCATTACCGCTGTAATATAATAGCAGAAGCCCCTCTACTGTTCAGGTGAAGTGCACACAAGGTGTGCATACAATATGGGCCATATATTGGCCATTGCACCTTGGGTTAGAGCTTTGGATGGCAGCAGGTGATATAGAGTTACACTATTAGATGATTGGAGGTAACACAACATCATATCAACATTTATTGTTTGTGATGTGTGAATACATTTCTGTTGGACTCGGTTGTTCATTTCTCTCCATAGAATTAAAAGGGGGAAACAGAAAAACATTAATGATGAGTCTCTCTGGAAATGCTTGTACGCTCTCTCTATTTTTCTCCCTTTCTCTTCCTCTCCTTCTCGCTCTATTTGAAGCTGGAGGCTCAGGACTCTTTATACCCGGCCACTCTAACAGCATGTTGTGTTATCCTATCAGTCTCCTCTACCAGTGTCTCCATCTCTCCTTGCCAGCCACACAATCCTGCTGCCACCAGGCTCACAAACACTAAACACAGTTACAACAAACACTACAAGACACAGGAGAGGTACAAAACAATATTTCTGTTTGTAATATTCTCTTTACCTCCATCAAGATAGAAATTAGTCAATCAATGATTATAATTTTTCTCTCCAGAACATCTGGGCACACTGTAAAATCATGAAACATGTGACATGTTTATAACCTAAACGTCAGTGTTTAAAATTTAAATATCAGGAATTTAGATTTGAAAATAAGTGTTATCACAAGAATTAAAAATGAAAGTCAACTTGTTCGAAGCCGTTTCCAACCAGGAGAACACTAATGTTTGAACACTAATGACTTTAAACCCTAATGTTTACTTTCCCATCGTCCTATTTAGAGCGTATTTAGTCATTAGAAAATGATGTGACTTCCATGCCTTTTATTTCAGTGTTAGGAACGTATGTCACCTACATTTCAACACAACTGAATAGGACATTTGATTCAATAAATCTTTGCAATTGCGTGGTGTTGTTGTTACTCTACTGTGTAGTTATTTGCGTTAATGCAGAAACCAATGCGGTGCTCGAGGGGGTGCGTTCATCAAAATCAAATCAAACTTTATTTGTCACATGCGCCGAATACAAGTGTAGACCTTACCGTGAAATGCTTACTTACAAGTCCTTAACCAACATTGCAGTTCAAGAAGAGTTAAGAAAATATTTACCAAATAAACTATATGTAGGTAGGGGTGAAGTGACTATGCATAGATAATAAACATTGAGTAGCAGCAGTGCACAAAACAAATGGAGGTGGGGTCAATATAAATAGTCTGGTGATTAATTTTTCAGCAGTCTTATGGCTTGGGGGTAGAAGCTGTTAAGGAGCCTTTTGGTCCTAGACTTGGCGCTCCGGTACCGCTTGCCGTGCGGTAGCAGAGAAAACAGTCTATGACTTGGGTGGCTGGAGTCTGACAATTTTATGGGCTTTCCTCTGACACCGCCTATTATATAGGTCCTGGATGGCAGGAAGCTTGGCCCCAGTGATGTACTGGGCCGTACGCACTACCCTCTGTAGCGCCTTACGGTCAGATGCAGTGCAGTTGCCATACCAGGCGGTGATGCAACCGGTCAGGAAGCTCTCGATGGTGCAGCTGTAGAACTTTTTGAGGATCTGGGGACCCATGCCAAATCTTTTCAGTCTCCTCGTGCCCTCTTCACAACTGTCTTGGTATGTTTGGATCATGATAGTTCGTTGGTGATGTGGACACCAAGGAACTTGAAACTCTCGACCCGCTCCACTACAGCCCGTCAATGTTAATGGGGGCCTGATCAGCCCGCCTTTTCCTGTAGTCCATGATCAGCTCCTTTGTCTTGCTTTGTCTTGTACATGCAGGAACCAATGGGATACTCGAGGGGAGGGAGTGTTCATGAAGGAACCAATGGGATGCTCGAATGGGGGCGTTCCTTCATCTGAATGCCCCAAATTGCGGGATGCAGTCACGGACTATTGGATTTGTTTTTGAAAAGTTTGTTATAATATCTAGAGTATACACATTGAATGATTAATTGATCTTATACTACACAAAGATAAATAATTTACATTTTCTAAACTAATTGAACCCGTTACTGAGATGGTTGTTCCAGTTTAGGTTTCGGTAGTCTTATCTGTTAAGTCCTTCACCATACCAGTCATTCTGATTTCAGGTTGTGGGTGATAAAATATTGAAATTGTTGGATATTGTCTTTCTGGCTGTATTTTGATAGGAATTAATAATAATTTCACAAACCATCATATTGTGACATTGAGGTCTGATGAGACCCATGAGCCAGGATTTTCAGACCACAATGTTGTGGATAACTAAGCCATATCTAAAGGCCTTATGACATGTGTAATATAAAGTAATAAATCATTAACTTTTAATTGAACCACATTCACTTAAGCAACCACTTAGTGAAAGCCCTTAAATAAAAAATTATTGAATGCAACAACCATGTGTCTCTCACTGACTAACACAATCATGGGTGGGTACCACACACATTCACTCGAAATGGATGCTGGGAAATATGCAAATACAGCTGTAAACACCACAGTGTTAAAACAACACCCCCAGTGTTTAATTTTTTAAACCCAAATGCAAATAAACAGGTCTAAACACACACTATTTTTATTGAAATTCTAAATGACTTGACACATTTAAAAAGTGTTACAGAAAAGTGTTTAGTTATGTGTACAGATCCTAAACACTTGTTTTTACAGTGTATGGAACTCACAGTCGTTATAAAACCTCCTGCCCATTGACCAAACCCTACAGTAAGGGAAGATGCTGTAGTAGTCAAGAGGGAAAACTAAACCAACTCCAACCCGGTCAGCAAGCTGGGCAGCATCATACAAAATTCATCCATATTCACATACCTTTGTACGGTATAACCTTGACAGGTTCAGTGCAATCTCAATTAAGCTCTCAAGAACTTCCATAATGCAGTAAGTCTTGTAACAAACAACACTAGAAACAGGGGAAAACTAAGCTGAGAATGCTACTGGTCAATTTATGGATTCAGTAAGGAAGACATGAAGCACAAGATCTGCCATCTCAAACGTACGACAAATCGATATAAATATAAAATGAGGACGTATGTTTTGATGAATTATAGATGGAATGCTAATTCAATTTCCTTTCAGGTCTACTTGCAGCAAGAGTCCAGTAAGCATCTCTCCAAGACAAAAGCATTTATTTTCTCTGGTCGTTCTCTATTCTGAGGTTGCAGTGCTGCAGGCAGAAATGTAGGTTGAAGCGTGTTGTGTCGTCCTCAGGACCTCCTGGAGTTCCTCTCGTTGAGCATATGTGGATTTGGACACTGCGCTGTGCTGACACATGGAAAGGTACACTGCATGCTGGGATGGCTCAGGGCTGCGAGTCGGTCTCTGTAGTGACGTAACCACGGCAGCCCAATGAAGGGTGAGGTAAGGGAACTGTCATCTCAGATAATGCGTTATGGTGGCATGAATGTTAGCTGTCGTTATGGTGCCAACGGGAAACTTCCACACAGCCATCAGCCAAAGGGGAGGACTACTCTAACAACATGAACTGAATGAGAAGGAGAAGGGTAGAGTGGCTCTTAAAATAGGCATCAAATAGCCTGCAAGACATGACAAATGTCATAACCCCTAATGCTAGACAATGACAATTGACCTTCCAATGCCGTAACACTAGTAGTGGGTTGCAACTCTCTCCTTTTTGCAAGATTTACAATGGCACATCACACTTATATGACTATTTTCACCATGGTGTTTAGGCCACAAGCAACTGACAGGCTTAACAGCACCATTTCCTTTAATGAGAATTTATGGAGAGGGAGAACAGGTTCAGCAGTAGTCCATTTGGGAGAGCCGGTCCTCGATATATAATTGTACTGCACATTCACAACTCTACACAATGTTAATAAAACATATCAGTCCAGGAGAATGAGAATGAGTATCCATAATTGTCAATCGGGGATGTGCTTTCAAACATTACTCTGCCACATGATTTGTGAGTGATCATGTCGATGACCTTTGGGAAGTGATGAAAATACCGTGCACTACCATTCATAAGGTAGGTAGAAAGAGCAGAGAGCAGTAGAGCACAAGAAATGCAGTGTCATCTGCAAAAAAATCTAATGGAAAATTACCTGTCACGTTAAAAGTATTCAAGGAGTTTTTAGATTATTTGGAAGGCAATGTATCATGATAACCTTGTGACAAAACGGGTCATCATTAGGGTTCCAAATGTCCTGTAATTTACACAAAATGTGCAGGTTTACTAGGAATCCCGGATAGAAGATTCCCAGAATCTGGAGGGAATAAGAAAGAAATCTGGGAATCTTCCAACCGGGATTTCTGGAAAACCTGTGAAATTTGGGAAAGTTAACAGAAATATGTAGTAATGTCGGTCTTTATGTAACACCCAAAAAACAACCACACACTGCCTTGGTGGACACCACAGCATTTCAGGTAGTTCCATAAACCCACATCAGTATGCCTGAGATTAATCTTTGTCTCCTTCTCTACTAATGGGTCTTCAGTGACAGAATCACCAAAGTAGAGCTAGTGACAAGAGTATTGAACGCTGAATAGCTTCAACATTTGTATTCTGATATGGGGTTTGTAAATAGAAAACAGCCTGAGGTTGTGTGCGTCTTCAGGAAACCGCAAAGCGAGTGGCTTTATGAAAATAAATATTTATATTCAAGTTGCTTATCGTAAAGCAATGTCGGACAGTATAAATATGTAACATCCGGCAGGGCTCTCCAGGACACTCACCATGACTGCAGAGAGAGAAAGAGGGAGCTTGGCGTAATAGAGGCTTGGCGATGGTATCTATCTCCCTGACTGGATTCCATTAGCCAATGGTTCTGTCTGTTCTGTTTACATTCTGAATGCACAAGTTCACGCTAACACGGAAACTGCAAGTGAGAGGCCTAAAATACTGAAAGACATTTTCAGTGCATTAGCCATCATCAGTCATCTAGCCAGCTATCACTCATGTAATAACCAACAGACCTGTGTGTTGGTGGAAGATTATATAAGGGGCATGGGAGGATCTCTCTCTCCCACTTCATCTCTCTCACTCTCTCTCACACTCTCACTCTCTGTCTCGCTTTCTCTCTCTTTCACTCCCTCTCTTGCTTCCTCTCTCCACAACACCATAATTTCTCTCCTTTTTATCCTCTACTTTTTCTCTCTCTTTGACACACTCTCACTGCCCTTGCATGCAATTACATCTAACCAAATGGGCTAGTTTTAATAGTGGTCTCTTGGCTATACTCTGCATTATGTATAGAGAGCAGATTTTTTGTGCCACAGATTTGCATTGCAAAAACAAAACAACTTTTCTGAAAGCAGGTCAATTGGATAATGAGACTGCACTTAAAGGGTAAGTTATCTGTAGCACCTCCTTGTTAAAAGTAGTGGTCCCAAGAGAGGTCAGGGATTTCAGTTAGACGGTGTACTGCTGCAGCGCATCTGTAATTTATCTTTATGTCTCCTGAGGGAACACACTGAAGAAATTTTTAAAAGTGAGAACCAAAATGGCTGCCGTTTAGAGAATCAACTACACAAAATCCATAGCTCTAGAGTCACAGAAAGGGTTTTAAATGCAAACCGTGGCACAGCAAAAAAAACTGAAACTAGCATTGCAGTGTGTCAACCAAGGTCATATTCAGTAGAAAGAAAACATTTTGAAACAGAGTGAACAAAGAGGTAGCTACTGCCGGAATTTTTCCAAAAAGAAAACAGGTCTGTGCTTTTCCTTTAGTGGTTTTAGCCACAGGAACTCTTAAAGAAACTTGACATACTTTAGTGAGCCACATTCTAACTGTTTTGACATACACTACTACTTAAACTAATGGATTCAGCAGGTCCCCTTTCCTGAGAACAGCACGACATACATACTCTTCAACCTCAAGAACCATGAGAGCATCTAAACAAGCCTAAAAGACGTCTCAGGCATGATGGGTCCCCATGAGGGACATATAGTCCATTACTCTAAAATAGCACAGTCTATAATAAAACTATTGCTGTGTTCAATGGCAATGAGTACAGATGCAGGCATTACATAATGCACTTGAAACCAAATGTCCTAGTTTACCAAGCCATTTCCTGGCTATATGATGGCTAAAAGCTGTAAAATCAATTCACTCAACACTGAAAGAAAATCTGATGCTCACATGGAAAACCAGGGAAAATCAAAATGGCAACTCACCGAGCGACTGTCCAGCGATGATACGTGCGTTTTCTCCGGCCACGGCGGCGCGAGCATTCCTCTCGCTGATGTACTGGACGAAGGCGAAGCCCTTGTGAACAGAGCAGCCTACGATCCTGCCATACTTGGCGAAGATGACCTCGATGTCGGTCTTCTTGACGATGGCGGTGTTGAGGTTGCCGATGAAGACTCTGGAGTTGAGGGAGCGCGGGTCATTCTTGTTGGTCACGTTGCTGGTCTGAATCTTACCGGTCATCCTCCTCCGGTTGCCCTCCTGGGACACAGACAGATACAAGGAGTAGAGGGCTTTAGAGTCACTAGTCAACCCCAACCCCTTTGCTGAGAGTTGATCTAATGTGAATGGAGAGAAGACAGCATGTTCAACTTTGGTTTATTTTATGCTAGTGCAATGGTCAAGTGAGAGTAGCAATAATGAACACCACAGACAACTAAACCATGTGATACGACTGCAAAAAGTTTATATCACATATTGAGCATACTAGTGATCAGTCACGAATTTGTTTTGAATACATTTTGCACAACTATTTGAAGTGATACGTCTATTTTTATAACAGTATCTCTTTTTTTTTGTGACGTCAAAATGTCTCCTGAAATGAAGTATGAGTTCTGAATGCCGCCCTCACAACCATTTTAAGTGAACTTGTCATGGCCCTTACATAACATTGTAGCATTGTCAGTTATAAAGATATCATCGGGTTGCACAGAGTCCTTGTGTCAACAGGAATAGGCTTGCAATACACAGATTTGGGCTGAACAGCACTTCATTCAATGCTTCTCGATGTGACAGCCCTGCACCTAGAGCGCAAAACACCATGCTTGTCACTGCTATACGAAGTTCACTAATCTCCTTCAAGGCTGTCTTCAGCATCTCAATGGAATTTCTCAGACTAGCATTCATCGCACTGATTGAGACATTTTACTAGGGAAAAAGGGGATACCTAGTCAGTTGCAGAACTGGCTGCATTCAACCGAAATGTGTCTTCCGTATTTAATCGACATCCACGTCATCGGCGCCCGGGGAGCAGTTGTTGTAAAGGTTTGCACAACCAATAATGTGAGTAAAATGACACCTGTTGTGATATAGGGGACCACATAAGCATTTACCCCGTGGCAAACAAGCAAACTGCAGCCACCGTTGTTAATGTCTAAAAGAGTACCATGCTGTATAATTGAATTGACCTTGGAATACAATAACAGAATTAAGTGCAATATTCAGTAACAGAGAAAACAATCAATGATCGTCCTGGTCTCTTGCTTCAGTGTCCCTGAGACAGGAGACCAAATACCTGAATAATGGGTCCAATTCTCAGTAAATAGGATTAGTTACCATGGTAACACAGATACTGACTGACGCACGCACACACGCACACATGCACTGTTGCATTGTTGTGAGGTCCCAGAAATGTAGGTTTTCATTCATTTTCCACCAAGGTGACTTACCAGCTGAAATTTTCCCATTTTCCTCAAAGCTCAGACAAACACAATGTGTGGTCTGTGGTCTGATAAAACATCTCTATCTCCCAGAATTTGCACAACGCTACACATTTCACTCTCCTCTCAGTTTATGTATTTCCTTAATTATAACTTATAGCTACATTTCAGTACACTAATTGACTAATACTTCACCCTTTGTAAGGTTTCATGATCTGTTTATAAACAGGTAAAATGGCATTATTTCCAACCTGAATCTCATGGCTAAACATGCATATTTCCCACCATTTGACACGCGTGACTATTTCTAACCTTCAATAAGATGCAATGTGCCCAAGTGAAATACTACCAATAAAACTGTCCCTGACCATTGAGTGAAGTTTCTCTCCAAAACTAGCTTGTTTTGTACCTGGCCGAGGGAGGAAGCTGTTCAGTCAGCCGCTAAATAGAGAGCAGCCATGTGATTTACAGGGGAGAGATTCTCTGTCAGTCGTCCATTACACCTGAGACTGAGATCACTCTAGTGTGGCTGTTCAGCAGCCCACTCAGGAACATAAACACCACTCCTTCATGGCTTTCTCTGACTTGCGATAGTACAGTATATGCGTAAGCCATTACACACTCCATCTACACTTCAAAATCATCTACTGTCCTGTGAGTGTTAAATCTAAAGTATCATAGAATGGAGACAATCAAAGGAAATATGGTTAATCCAAGAAGAAAACCTTTCTGCAATGTGTGTGTGTTTGTGTGTGTGTACTATAATATATGTAATATATACGGTAATTGTAGGTATTATCAACAGTAAAAATCTCTGAAACGTTTAACTTTAGTATACTGTAAATTATAGTGCATTGTATGAAAAATGCAGTATTTCAAATGGTATTGTAATTATACCCCACAGAATACAGTACCGTACCATATCTTTGGAGCACCAAAAACCTTTTGACCATTAATTAGTGGGTGCATGGTATTGTTGTTTCTGGCTCATTAACCCGTTTTTAGGCGTGTCTTGGAAGAGGCTATATTTGTTGCACCCGTGAGTAAGAATGTTGTATCAATTTGACTCATATGTGGTTATAATGCCCCAACAATTGAATGGTCATAAACAGTCAAATTATGTTTTTCATGAAAATGTATGATATTTGTAGGAAACTAGATCAAAGTATGATGACCAAAGTATAAAAAATGACTGTTGCTTCTACGTTGATAAAGTTTGATCATTTAGTTGCTGGTCCCCTCCCCCATGTCTAACACTTGGATTCGGGACTATTAAGAGGGTAGGTTGACATCCCCTTCATCCTAACTCTCATTTTAATACTCCAATTGTAACATCATATTCACTTACCTAATTTAAATAAGTACCGCCTTGTAACCAACATCGGAGAAGGCGTGTTTGCAGAGGGGTGTGGTTTATATATCTCCATAGATACTCTACATTGCAAATATATCCTGAACAAAAATATAAAAGCATCATGTAAAGTGTTGATCCATGTTTCATGAGCTGAAATAAAAGATCCCAGAAATGTTCCATATGCACAAAAAGCTTATTTCTCTCAAATGTGTTTATATCCCTGTTAGTGAGCATTTCTCCATTGACAAGATAACACCTTTGACAGTGCTGTCAGTCAAGGCAAGCTCATGAATATAAGCTTGTTTGCTTTTGTCACATTTTTTGCATTTCTATCCAAAACAAATATTATGGGAGATATTTTAGTCTCTTGGAAGGCTATTTTACATGGAAATCAGAATGACTGTTCGGGAAATTTAAAATGTGTAGGGGACAGATTGGAGGGACAGCAAGGCTTAAACCTCAAATGGTTGAGCATTTTGCCATGTCCTTTTGATCTGTTTTGCCCAGTTTGGATTCCTTTGTTAAGGCCTCTAAAAGTGCAAGTGACATAAAACATAAAAATGCTTGCAACAATCCCTTGTAATTACAGTAAAATACTGTGAAATACAAACTCCCTCCCTTAATGAATTTCATTCATTCATCCATTCATTCCAATTATGGTAGCATTTACTTTTTTAAATGTATAATTCAGTAAATTTTACTGTATTGTACTGTGTGTCATTACACAGTACTTCCATTGATAAAGTATTTATAATGCAGTTGGCATATTTTACTTGCCACCACGCTGCCTGTAAATTACTGTCAAATTCACAGCAACCCCTGTAATCCTTAAGAGTTTATGCGTGGGGATCATTTACCCATATTTAACCCCTGTCTTTGGCACTGCTTACAAGTATACTTCCATAATTTTTTTAAACTAGTACCGGACTATCTTCAGACGAGTCTTGTGAGGCTTGTGGAGAGCAAAACATGTATGTGTTTTTGAGAGTCTCACCTTTCCATAGCGGGGTCATATTAGTTTGTAGCCCAAACTGTTCGGACTCTACAGACAGAAGTTTGCAGATCGTCGGGTACCTACTTCAGAAGAGTCCCGTGACGGGGGGGTCGTAAAACAAAATGGAGAACACCATCGTGATTGTCTCATCTTTCCATAGAGTGGCCGTATTAGTTTTGTAGGCCAAACTGCTCAGGCATTTTCGTGAGAAGACCAATTTTCGGAATGTCTCATGGTCTGACAAACATCGCTGTAGCTCGGCAACCTTCCACCCCAGATGCGGAAGGCCACCATTAGCGTATGTGGTGGACTGAGATGCAGCCCATGCAAAAAACCCCAGATATCTCTAGTTTAAATAGTCAGATTTTATGGGTATTTCTTTATTATGCTAAGTACATTTCCGCGGGGGAGCGGACATCGACTCTAGGTTAAAGTATGTGTTTGACTTGTTTCTAAGCTTGATTACACTGCTGTGAGTTACCTTCTCTTATAGCCTTGATATTTATTGGCAAGCAATAAAATAATGCTGGTGCAGGTACACACACACGCACACTCATTTTTTATGACTTTACTGTCATGATGAGCATCGAACAGTAATTTAGGCCGGCAACTCTGACACCCAAATGGACGTTGTGGACAGGGAATTAACAAAGTCCACAAATAAGCGTTGAACCGTTAGATTGCCTCTCAATCTCCGATAAATCACACGTGGGTAATCACATGTGCCCTCTTCCTCACCACGGCCTCCTCATCACTGTTAGAGTTCCGGTCTTTTTTTCAGCACGGGCCTCTTAATAGATTTTATCTCCACTGTTCCTGTTGCTGTTTACTTTATTTACAACCTGCATTAAACTGTCCAACCACTTGAGTGACATTGCAATGAAGAGAACATTAGATAACAACTTGGACGTCAAACATGGCGCAAACTGATTATGTATGGGAAATACTAAATGCTGTGGGAATAGGTACAGCAAAAGTTCTAACAATGACCTAAGCCATTTCAGTGACTAGCCCACTATGCAATGTCCTAGTTCCCTGTTCCCAATATCCCCTGGTCATAAGCCTAACAGAAATACTCTCCAACTAATTTCTCTGCCTCTGAAATAAGGCCATAATGATATTGGTTCTCCAAGAGTTGACTGAAATTCATAACCTTCACCAGCATAACAGACTGATGCAAAGTAAAAGCCTCACAGGATGAGAGAGTTGGATGACAGACTTCGCAGGGCAAGTGCTAGGACTGGCAGTGTAATGGATTGTACCAAGGTAGAGAAGGTTCTCAAAAGGGAACCGTTTGAGTTTTGAAGAGGTCTGCCTGTGGGTTCATTAAGCTATTCTCCAGAATTGACTTCTGTGTAATTTACAACTCTGCCACTGCTCATTTTCCCCTCTGCCACAGTCGCCCTACTCTGACTGTTGCCAAGGCAGCCTGTCATAGTGACAATCAGCCTGAAAAAGCTCAGTCAAACACTCACCTGTTTTTCCCACTGTGACTGGACACTGTGCACAACACCGCATCAAGATCCCTCGATACAGTAAATTACTTCACTCTATTAGTGTAATGAGTATAGACTGCCGATAATACATTGTCTCTTGCCTTCCTCATTCTACAGCAATGGGCCTAAAATAACTCAAGGACCATGACATGCAATATGCAAAAGGTCTTTCTCTCTATAACCCTCACTCAAAGATATGCAATTGCTTTAGGTTCGGTTTATTCATTGCCTTCTGTGGAATGTGGGACAACATGTCACTATTGTCGGCTGCGATGTCCATGTTGTAGCTAATGTTCAGTGTATGAATTCCGTAACATGACATTACTAAGACTGAGAACACCATTCTTCTTCCAACACGGAACTAAAACCCTTCCCTGCAGGAGTATTCTCCTCACCTTGAACAAAGGTGTGGTGTGGGACAAGGGGAGGAAAGGGAGCTACAGGAGTGTGTGTTTGGGAGCATTGCAAATACCAAATGGATAACTGTGGAACTCGAAATTGCCTGAACGGAATCACTTGTCCATGATGGACAGGGAAACACTTTTGCAGTGACTGGATTTAATTGCTTTCCAACGTACGGTCGAGCTACACATTATTTACACCAATCTCTCTGAACACAAAGAAGTGCTAATAAAAAAAAGATCAATCCCTGTCTGGTCGCAGTTCCACTTGATTGGTAAGGCTGGCACGTTCACTCTAAAAAATGCTGGGTTAAAAACAACCCAGTGCTGGGTAAACAGTGGGTTATTTTTGACCCAGCCAGTTGGGACACCCGTGAGAGTAAATGTTATTCCGGTTAATCTGTTCTGTTGTATTGTCCATACACTATATGTTACAGTTGAACACTGACACTTTTGTAGCTTAATGACACTTGCAGAAGGTGAGTTTCTCAAGTGATTACGTATATCCCAAAGTTGGGATAGTTATTGGTTTTAGAATATTTAAACAATAATGTAAATGATTGCGTATTAAAATACATAATGTGTAAAATATTGTAGGGGCATTTTAATTTGCAGTGTACTAACATAATATGATGAATAGGAATTACATTTACTGTCACGGATGGCCAAAAATACCTATCTGAAAGGCACGCCCCCATTAGGTCACCACTTCTAAAGACTGATCTGCTGGGTCAACCTACTGTAGCATGAAAGTGAATAAAAACCCAACTGATGGTTAAATTAACCCATGTTTCTTAATTCAAAGAATTGGGCTATTGGGGGCGTGGCTTTCAGAAAGTTATTTTCGGTCATTCATGTTCATCATGATAAGTTGGTACGCTGAAAATAAAAATGTTCCTTCTGTTTTTGCACATTAATTATCTTTATATAAAATTCATGACACTATTATAACATATTGGTAACTATCCCAACATTAGGACATGCATAGGCACTTAAGAAACTCATACTCTTGCGTAAGCCTTATTAAAGCTACAAACGTGTTAGTGCTGAATCTTAACATGTGCTGACAATACAACAGAACTGGATTTACATTTACTCTCAGAGGTGGCCAAAAATAACTATCTGAAAGCCACACACCTACTAAGTCACGCCTCCGGTCTTCTGATCTGCCCTGTTGGATCATAGCTTAATAAACCAGCAACAACAACCCAACTTCAAGAAAAAAATGGGTTGTTTGTGACCCAACTGGCTGAGTCAAAATAACCCAACGTGTGTTCTGTCCAATATTTACCCAAATTGCGTTGTTTTTAACCCAGCATAGGTGTCATTTATCAGAATTTGAAACCAACTTCTTCGTAAAAGATGGACATGCAAATCTCCTCAATAGAAGGGAAAATGGAAGAAAAACCCTCTGCATTGGAGACAGACGTTGGGATGAGTGATGATAATGCTTGTAGTCAGCTCAGGGTTTGCTCATGTGTGAAGTCAACAGGTTCCCCTTCTGATGACTTAACCTGAAGATCTCACCTCTCTGTCTACCCCCACTTATTTGACCCCTGTGTATTGCCTCAGGTGATTGGTCAAATCCGTGGGCTCCAGGCCAATCCATTATCTACTGCAAACATGCCTTGGTCTGCAAAACGCTTGCCCCCAGCTTACCCTTGGACATTGGACATATGTCTAGCTACTACCTCGCTTGGAATATACCAGTGTGAGACAGATGGTATCAACATTGTCAGCCTGTAACGGCAGTGTGAATGTCACCGAGTTCAGTATCTATTTGAATCGATCTGCAGATATGCGATCTGAGGTACAGCAGAGATGTATCAATTTGATTCAAAGGTACCACCAAACATCTATCAGTTTGTCGGGTCAAAGCAGGCAATCATACACACATGCTTAAGGTTGGTAATGCAGTGACTGAGTCTTAGCTGTTTTGGGTGTACTTGATTTCAAGGGATGCTCTTCTTCCCTCGTTAGAATCTATGTCATGATTGGAACTCTTAGTACCAGGTGCAACTGAAAGTGCTTTAATTGGGAAGAAATTAGCATTAGCTTATGTTGCACTCTACAGGGGAAGTAAAACAGTGTCTCAACTCTTCATTAGTACAGATAATCGCCAGTCCAAATATTATTAGTGGCTCCTTCAACAAGCAAAGTTTTGAATATATAATATACAGAGTACATTTTGGTTATCAAAGGTATGCTTCTATCAGAACTGATACCATGTGATGGTGAAACATTCTTTGGCACCGATGAGTGGGGTTTAAGGACAATTAGCATTTGAGGGAACACATTCTTGTTTCATCAATAACACTTTTTGAAAGATATTCACTCAAAAGTATTGGCGGTTGTCTGAGACATATTTGCTTGGTGGAAATCAAAACATTTGACTACAAAGAGTCTGAAAGTGCTCTGAAAGAGCTGTAAGTGCTGAAATGCCTGTCTTTATCAGCATGATGACAGTCCATTTTGTGTCTCTCAAGGCTTGCCTGAGACAGCCTGAGTCTGATTAGAAGGAGGAAGAAATGGAAATCATTTGCAAATGGACAAAAATACTCAGACAAACACAAAAGGCAACATTCCCAACTGAGTTAGTGACCAGAAGTGACCATCTCCCAGAACTGGGAATTGTGCCGCTATTTTCAAATACTGACCCTTTAAGTTTTATGTGTTTCTGCAGTGTACCATTATAAAAATATCCAACTACTGTACATTATCTCTACTCTGTATTAGATTCTCCTTCTCTGTTCTCCAATGGTGCTATGTTGACAGCATGTGAAACATCAGTAGTCTTGACTTGACCCATGAGTAAGGAATCTCCTCATCCACCAGACCACCACCCACTTTCCTTCACTGCAGTACTCCTCTCATCTCTGACACCACAGTGATGCCATGTTGGTAGTTCTGCGTCTCAACCTCTTTTTTTTCTACAGTGCATATTTCTCATGCAGAAGTAATGCACGATGAGGTAGACAGGGAGCGCACACAGACCTGCTTCTGATTTTCCCTCCCCTGTTCTCACTCAGAAAAACACAGCTGTGAAGTAGCTCTGAGGTATGTATATGTGTGCGTGTGTGTGTTGTGTGTGTCTGTCTATGTGTGTGTGTGTGCGCAAGTGTGCGTGCATGTTGTGCACGCATGTGTGTGTATGTCATAACGATGCCTCAAACTATTTGCTTTCCACAGTATGTGCATATACAGTAGAGAACTATCTACTAAGACTAGCCACACAATTCAGTTTGATTTGATGCGTACCTCTGCTACAAACTCAAGGTTAGATTCTTGTAGAATTACTGAACCTCTCTGGCCCTCGAGCTCATCTGCATACTACTGCGTTCCCCTGCCATTTTTCTGCCTCGCCATGCTTTTCTCATGATCGACATATATCCATAGCACAGACAGAAGAGCTTGTCAATTTGCATCTTTTTTATTGGCTTGTAATTTCATCATTAACATATTGTACTCTGTTAAAGGTTGATGCAAGGTGCACTCTTAGAAAAGAAGGTGCTATCTAGAACCTAAAATGGTTATTTTGGCTGTCACATAGGGAAAGCCTTTGAAGAACCCTTTTTGGTTCCAGGTAGAACCCTTGTGGTTCCAGGTAGAACCTTTTGGGGTTCCATGTAGAACCTTTTCCACTGAGGGTTTTACATGGAATCCAAAAAGGTTCTACCTGGAGAAATTTAGAGGCTTCCATCATGCATAGCTTATTCTGGACCATAGTCCAACCCCCCCCCCCCCCAATTTAGGAATACCCTGATAAGAAAGTGTGCAGTTTGTCAAAAAGTACATTAGTTACAGTATCATGTTACTCTGTATTATGCATAAAAGGGCTTGTATAATCCTTTGTGTAACATCAATTCAAGATACCCAATATCAACTTCAAAGAATCTCCCAGAATTCAATGACAGCTTTAATCTTCTCTGGGACTCACTGAATTTCTCCAGTTCTGTTTTAAGGACGACAGGACATACCCACCAGCTGTGTTTTGCTGGGACAGACGTCCTTCTCGGTGCCATTGAAGTGTGTTTGGAGTGAGGCTGATAAAACAGAGAAGACTAATTGAGACAGAGACTGCCCCTAGCCTGCATTCTTTGCCCTTCCGTTGGCTGAAGACACTTTGGTAATTACAGCTGCCAGAACACACCAATCAGTCGAACGATTGTGCAATCACAGGTTAAGTGCTGCCATTAAGGGAGATTCTAGGATATCTAGCTGTCATTAACGCCCCTGCAATATCTTATATTCATAGTCATAATTGAACACTTTGGCTACATCATGTTGTCCAGACACGAGGATGACCCCATGAATTGTCTAGGACAATCTTAATCTCATCTTTACTGTAACTATGTACCTGCAGTTTTTTCCATATTTTTCTTTGAGACTGATTTCTTGCAAAAAGTCCACAGTTTCTTACACTGTACCTGGTGAATCAATATCCTTCCCCCTTTCCGCTGTAAAAAGACTGGTTATTTTTCTTTCCTAGCTTGCTTTGTTCTATTTGGGGAGGACTGATGTTTTTGTCTTTTGGAGCCCTGCAGTGAGGTTACAGAGATGAACAAGAAGCTTAACTGACAACTGCATGTTGATGGATCTGTCTGTCAGACAGGCTTAGGTCCTTTCCCTGAGATCATGTGATCTATTAGAAGTCTGAGAAAACACATCAACAATCAACAATTTGACTAACAGCATGTCCGAAAACCATATCGCTGCCGACTCTAATTTTCACTGTTTATTTGAGTTCAATCACTTGATCCCCTATAAGCTTAATGTGTAGGCTAACTACTGAATGTTAGAACATTGGGCAATTCAAATGAAATGCAGATAAAGGGATAACCACCCATATACCAGTTTTAGGTTTGGGGAGGAAGGTGTAACATGTATTCTCCTCTGGGCTAGAAGGAGTTGTCCAACCAGAGCCTTGTTGTCAAATAATTCATGCGAGACATGCAAGTCCTCCAGGTGGGGAAGTCAGACAAAGAAATCGATTCCACCCAATCATTTACCAGTCTGAACCGGAACAAACACATTAACTCTCTATGAACCAAGATGCCATATTTTGACTCCAAGGAGAGTGCTCTGTCAAAACGCAGTCAATTCTAAGAAAGGGAACATTGTAG
This sequence comes from Salmo salar, assembly GCF_965601325.2. Taxonomy (NCBI): domain Eukaryota; kingdom Metazoa; phylum Chordata; class Actinopteri; order Salmoniformes; family Salmonidae; genus Salmo; species Salmo salar. Next base: position 16,806,428 of record NC_138319.1, on the reverse strand, counting down.
ATACCTATCCCTGTAGGTAGATACATATCCCCATTGCTGGCTGAATGGTTCAACTTAAAACATGCTTCAGGCTGAGAAGTAAATTGTCTCCGAGAGGTAAATTATATGTTCAACTGCATTATTTAATTGGGTGCCAGTGCATGGTGTCTATATTAAGCATGGTTCACGCCCTCACCCTCTCCTGGCAGAATCCTCATTACTCCCATTCATAGCACTTTCCTTTAATTGCACAGTGTTTGTAATGGAGAAAGCCCAAATAAAGGGTCCTCCATATTTGATGGCTCCTCCATCCACTGTGTATGAATCTTTCAGCAGAGGTGCACTTGATGTCTGCAGCCCATTGAATTATTCAAGTCTGGGGAAGCACTCCATAAGAGGAATGACGAAGAGGCAAAATCAGATAGGGTTAATGAGAGATACCGTCACGCTAAGTATGTCTCTCCATATTAGCCACAGTCTTTCTCTCTTTCTTCTTCCTATCTTTTTTCTTCATCTCCTTTCTGGTGGTATTCTGGAAAAATTGCCCTTTATGCCCCACTGTTTTCTTAACCTTCTACTGCACATCATTGCCTTCAGGCAAGAGAAAACCTTTTTGCCCCTGACATCCGCCCATATAAATAATAAAAAAAATGCTACACATGACAATATGTGATGACATGTCTGTAAACAATCCAATGAGGTGCAGAAGTTGGTATGATGTATAAATTGGGGGAGGGACATTATTTCAGGAAGCAGAGTGACCCGAGCGAATGGTGTGAGAAAAGGGTAAGATACATTTCATTCTTTTGCATTTTTAAATAGATAACTTCACAATAAAACACTTGTCTAGGAACCACTAAATAAGCATTTTTGATAGATTGTTTTATATATTTTTTATATATATATATATATATATATATATATATAAAAAATATATAAAACAATCTATCAAAAATGCTTATTTAGTCAAAACAGCAAAACAGCAAAACAAAAAATATATATATATATATATATATATATATATATATATATATATATTTTTTATTTTTTTTTGCCTTGGGGAATTGTTTTGCTGTTAGGCTACTTTTTTGGTTGCCTTGGGGCAACGATGTCCAGTTAGGCTACTTTTCAGGGTAATATCATGCTCAATGAAAGACATGCCATTTGATGTAAAATGATGGCCTTGGTCAATGTTTTGAGCCTAATCGAGCAGTAGGGATCATACCCTCTGATAGTGAGGACAGTGAGCTTGAGGACAGTGACAGCGAGGAAGAATGGACCCCAGAATCAGGTTTGAGAGGCAATGAAATACTAGTTTATGCCCAACTTGCATTTTCTTACAAAAAGAGTGCTTGTTTCTACTATGTTTCACTTAATAAATGTTCTGAAAATATCGGATTTTCCTTTGTGTTTTAGGACCCTTATGGCACCACGTTGCCCTGAGGCAACCAAAAATAATCTGTTTGTGAAGGGTAAAAGTTATTTTTTAAATTACTGATGCATTATCAGAAAACCTTCCGGAAAATAGGATGGCATATTTTTTTCAATTAAAAACCTAAATGTGTGCAGTAGAGGGTCTGTAGCCCTGAATGACTGGTCTAATTGCCTACTAATTTAGTGGACAGACCAATGACTCAGAGCTGTGATTAGTGGGTAAACATACAAGACAGAGAGAAGGTTCTGGATGTAGCCATGCAGAGCCCAGGGGACACCTCCATGGGTCCCCAGAGCTGCTAGATGGTCATTGCTGTTTCATTGAGGGTAGTGGCTTGCTTTATTACTCCGGATTTGTTCATCTTTTACTGAAGAGTGAGTCTATCACTGCACACTGCAAGGCCACATATATCAGTGGAATATATCACAGGCTGAGATTAACTGTCTGAATACACAAACTTTGTCACGCCCTGACCTTAGAGAGCCGTTTTATTTCTCTATTTGGTTAGGTCAGGGTGTGATTTGGGTGGGAATTCTAGTTTTTCTATTTCTTTGTTTGCCAGGTATGGATCCCAATCAGAGGCAGCTGTCTATCGTTGTCTCTGATTGGGGATCATACTTAGGCAGACTTTTTCCCACCTTCGTTTGTGAGATCTTGTTTTTGAAAAGTTGATGTGTAGGCTGCAGAACTTTAAGTTCGTTTTGTATTTTGTTGTTTTGTCGGTGTTCATTTTAAATAAAAGTAAAATGTTCGCCTACCACGCTGCACCTTGGTCCAATCTTTACGACGAACGTAACAGAAGATCCCACCACCAAAGGACCAAGGAGTGTGGCCAGAAGGAGCAGGGATCCTGGGCCCGGGAGAAAAGGGAGTGGAGGACATCATGGACATGGGAGGAGGTTATGGCAGGGGACAAGACCCTGCCATGGAAGCAGGTGGAGGCAGCGAAGGAGGATCAACGACGACTCCGGGGTTCGAAACCAGGACGCAAGTCCTAAAAGACAGCCCAAATTTTGTTTTTGGGGGGGGGGGGCACACGGAGTGGTCGGCAGAGCCGAGGGGTGAACCAGAGCCAGTCAGGGAGTCGAGTGAGGAACTCGATGAAAGATTCCGGAGAGAGGTGTTGGCGTTGAGAGCGCTGCAGAGCGGGCGTGCTGAGGAGCGTGACACCAGTCGGTGTCATATGCACCAGTTTCACGCATCTGGCCTCCAGTGCGCCTCCCCAGTCCGGTATGTCCTGTGTCTCCTCCACGCACTCGTCCTGAGGTGTGTGTCACCGTTCCGGTACAATGTGTGCTGGTTCTACGCACCGTGTCTCCAGTGCGCCTCCACAGCCCAGTGCGTCCTGTGCCAGCCCCCCGCACTTGCCGTGCGAAGGTGGTCATCTGTTCAGGACGCGTTGTGCCAGCTCTACGCTCCAGACCTCCAGTACGCTTCCTCGGTCCCGGATATCCTGCGCCGGCTCTACGCACTGTGTCGCCAGTGCGCCTTCACAGCCCAGTGCGTCCTGTGCCAGCGTCCCGCACTTGCCGGGCTAAAGTGAGCATCCACTCAGGACGGGTTGTGCCAGCTCTACGCTCCAGACCTCCAGTGCGCCTCCACGGCCCACTATATCCTGTGCCAGCTCCGCGCACCCGGCCTCCAGTGCGTCTCCCCAGCCCGGTACGACCTGTGCCTGCTCCACGCACCCGGCCTCCAGTGCGTCTCCCCAGCCTGGTACGCCCTGTGCTGGCTCCACGCACCTGGCCTCCAGTGCGCCTCCGCAGTACAAAGCCTCCAGTGATGATCCATGGCCCGAAGCCTCCAGTGATGATCCATGGCCCGGAGCCTCCAGTGATGATCCATGGCCCGGAGCCTCCAGTGATGATCCATGGCCCGGAGCCTCCTGTGATGATCCATGGCCCGGAGCCTCCTGTGATGATCCATGGCCCGGAGCCTCCAGTGATGATCCATGGCCCGGAGCCTCCAGTGATGATCCATGGCCCGGAGCCTCCAGTGATGATCCATGGACCGGAGCCTCCAGTGATGATCCATGGACCGGAGCCTCCAGTGATGATCCATGGACCGGAGCCTCCTGTGATGATCCATGGACCGGAGCCTCCTGTGATGATCCATGGACCGGAGCCTCCTGTTTTGATCCATGGCCCGGAGCCTCCAGCGACGGTCTGCAGTCCAGAGCCTACAGCAACGGTCTGCGGTCCGGAGCCTCCAGCGACGGTTGGCGGTCCGGAGCAACCAGCGACGGTCGGCAGTCTGGTGCCTCCAGTGACGGCTCCCAGTCCGGAGCCTCCAGCGGGGTTCCCAGTCTGGAACCTTCTGTGGCAATCTATGGTCCGGAGTCCCCGGCGACGATCTACGGTCCAGAGTCCCCGGCGATGACCTACGGTCCGGAGTCTCCGGCGCCGACCTACGATCTGGAGTCTCCGGTGACGACCCACGGTCCAGAGTTTCCGGTGACGATCCACGGTCCAGTTTCTCCGGCGACGAACCACGGTCCGGAGCTTCCGGCGATGATCCCCGCACCAGAGTCGCCACCGAAGATCGCGGATCCGCGAGTGGAGCGGGGTCTACGTCCCGCACCGGAGCCACCACCGAGGCTAGATGCCCACCCGGACCCTCCCCTATAGAGTCAGGTTTTGCGGCCGGAGTCCGCACCTTTGGGGGAGGGGGGTACTGTCACGCCCTGACCTAAGAGAGCCTTTTTATTTCTCTATTTGGTTAGGTCAGGGTGTGATTTGGGTGGGCATTCTAGTTTTTCTATTTCTTTGTTTGCCAGGTATGGTTCCCAATCAGAGGCAGCTGTCTATCGTTGTCTCTTTTTGGGGATCATACTTAGGCAGCCCTTTCCCCACCTTAGTTTATGGGATCTTGTTTTTGTATAGTTGCTGTGTAGCCTACAGAACTTTACGTTCGTTTTGTATTTTGTTGTTTTGTCGGTGTTCATTTTAAATAAAAGTAAAATGTTCGCCTACCACGCTGCACCTTGGTCCAATCTTTATGACGGATGTAACAAACTCACTGTGTGTGGACACAAGCTGAATAAGTATAGAACAGTGGAGGCTCCTCAGAGGAGGACCATTTTACTCAGTGAATTTCATATATTTTTTTCCCGATAAACTGGTTTGAGTCTTCTATGGTAGAAACTGACCCAAAGAGAGGCTTGGGAAACAGAACAAAACGGGATGGACCTACAGTAACTTTTTCTAAAAGAAACTCTCATTTTAGTTGCAAAATGCAACGTTTAGCAACTGTTTGGACTAATGATTACAACCAAGATCAGCTAGATGGAAGCAAGAGCGTGTCACCATCAGTCATCTTGATTACTCCAATTTGTCCTCTCGACCTGTGCACCTACGTTATAAGCTTTCATTTGTAGGCTGGGTTATAGCAACCTCATGATGGCTATAGTTCAAATTCGAGTATCATGGAATAGCCTAAACCTATCAATGTCACCGATCCCTCTTGAACTTTCATTGTGCACACCTGGTCCCTATTCCCACTGATTGTATTTGTATATATGTGCCCTCTGTTCACCATGGTGCTGTTGATTATTGTTACTATGTCCGTTGGTGCGTGTGAGTACCTGTGCTGTGTGTTACACCGTAATTTGGGGCGTAATAAAAAACCCTATTATGCATTCCTGCCGCCTGTCTCCTGAATCATTTATACCAGCGTGACAGAATAATCGACCATTGAGGGAGACAGCGGGAATGGCCCGTCTGACGACGCTGCGACTGGTCCGTCCGGCGCCACCGAAACTTCGGCAGCTGCAACTGGGTCGTCCGACGACGCCACAACGGGTCTGTCTGACGACGCAACTTCATCAGCCACAACTGGCCCGTCCGATGCCGCCACAACCGGTCCGTCCGACGCCACTGCTACTGGTCCATCCGACGCCGCCGCACCTTCGGCAGCGGCAACTGGCCAGTCCGACGATGACGACGCAACTTCAGCAGCTGCATCGGGTCCTGATCGACCTGCACTGCATTCCTGTGATCGTCCTCGAGACTGGTGTTGTTGTGCTGCTGGTGCAGCGCGTCACGGGGGGGGGGTACTGTCACGGATCCCTCTGGAACTTTCATTGTGCACACCTGGCCCCTATTCCCACTGATTGTATTTGTATATATGTGCCCTTTGTTCACCATGGTCCTGTCGATTATTGTTACAATGTCCTTTGGTGCATGTGAGTACCTGTGCTGTGTGTTTTGGGCTTTCGTACCGTTGTGGATTGCGCAGATGATTACAGGTCTCGTCCCGTGTGACAATCATTGTGCACTAGTGTTATTTATTCAAGGTACTCCTCTCTCTTTTGTTTGGGTTTCAACCCTGTGTTTTTGTTACGTGTTTGTTTGGTCTTCGTCCCCGTGGCTTTACACGGCACGCTGAAATTTGGAGCATAATAAAAACAAATATTACGCATTCCTGCGCCTGTCTCCCGAATCATTTATACCAGCTTGACAATCGATGTTAGAATGAGTTGGGTGAATGGAATATGAATGACAGTCATCGAATATGTTGTATTAGAAATAAGTCCTCCCTAATCTTAAATGGCACCGACCACCACTGGTATAGAAAGTAGGTGCACTCTCACTACTTACACACTCATGCACGCAGGCATGCACCCATGCACGCACACACACACACAGTAATTGGGAGCTGTGTGTAGGCTTTGGTAAGTGATGGCGACAGAGAGAACAAAGACACCAATTATATTCAATTCATCACTCTATCCTTATTCTTGCATGTGAATAGTCAATGGTCTGCTTCTGGAAATACATACACAGCAATAGTTGCCTTAGTGCTTCATGCCTTGTAGACTAAAACAGATTATCATAAGAAATGCACACACACCCATGCACACACGCATGTGCTCATGCACGCACAGTCTTCAAAGTATAACTTTAAAAATGTGGCCAGTTTGACAGTGCAATCTCTCTTCCTTGTGTGTACTTTGAGGATTGTTGAAACATGTATCTTCCTGTCTTCCTCTCCACAGAGAGATAAAAAAAACACATTGGCATTGCAGCAGCCCTTTATGTATCTCCCTGTAGTTAATTACCTGAATAGATCATATGCAAAAGACACAAGTCATAAAGCCAAAAGTTGAGGAGTTCTTTATTAATTATCAATGTTTGCTTTTTGATACTTACAGTTGTAGTAGAACTACTACACTGTAACGAAAAACTGCTATTCATAGGGTAATTTGAGGTATTATCAATAGTAAAACAAAAAGGTATCTGAAACGTTTTACAGCAGTATATTGTAAATGACAGTAAAATGTGTTGCTTTACAGGGTCAGCCATAGTAGTACGGCACCCCTGGAGCAAATTAGGGTTAAGTGCCTTGCTCAAGGGTACATCGGCAGATTTTTCACCTTGTTGGTTACTAGCGTAACTCTCTAACCACTAGGTTACCTGCCGCCCTAAAATTGTTAGATTTCGATTGGTACTGTAATTCCACTCCACAGAATACTAAAGCAATTGTACACAAGTGCGTGTACTAAACTACTTTTTTAGCACGGCTGTGCTGCAGTCCGCCAAGTACCATAGATCAGCACAGCCGTGCTAAAAAAATAGTTTGGCACAATCTAAAGTGTAAAATTGCTCTTCTACAACGGGTTACCATATAATAAAAAACATTATTTTGATAAATGTATTCATAGGCTACTATGTCACCCCACTGTGAAAATATAGGCCTAGTCCCGACACAAATCTATGGTTGCTAGCCAAGCCGTCTGGTCGTTCATTCTATCGGTTAGGTTGCCAGATACACGACCCACGTGTTTGTTCCAAATGTTCCGTTGCCATGCTGGCTGGCAACACTCTTATCCCTTACTTGCTAGCTAGCCAACTATGGCTAACACGTTCATGTCAAACAGTGCAGCCAGAATAACAGCAAAGTAGCTGCATTTGCGTTTGTTTAAGCTGTTTTCTAGTGCCATTTATTTGGATACATCCATGACAATGAGCTAATGATGCGCGATTTCGCCTGGCGTAGAACATGTGCCCTCTCGTCAGGACACTGTTCTGTTCAAAGGAGCTAGCCAATCTATTAAATACAGAATTTGACTAGCAATCGAGCTGCCTGTAAATTACTGTCAAATTCATGGTAACCCCTTTACAGTGTAGTTAAAGATAAGGAACATTTTAACTTTGGGTGCTTTGAAAAACATCAAATCTTTGTAGACGAGTCAATTTCATTCCCCACTTCTGAAAAAAAACAATGCATGTGAAGGAATGCAAAAATCAGATGTCAAAGAAAGTGTCTCATCATTGGTTCAATTTGATTTTATTTTGTGATTGTGTCTCACAAAGGTGTTTGTGATGAAGTTGACATACAAAAAATTGCTTGTGTGCATTCTGAAGTTGGAATTACTAACAGCAGGGACCCCACTACTTTCAGAGAGCATAACTATGCTTCACATGCCATGTTATACTGATTTCAGAAGTACATTGCTTCATACTTTTAGATGTCTTGATTCGTTCCCTATTAATAAAATAAAACTAGTCTAGCAGCTATAATCGTGACATGCTTTATCACTATATGGAATTGGGCAATCTTTTCACTTAACAAGACTAATTATAATTTTCAACATGACTAATTTAATTGAACATAAATTGCTGTGCAACTCCTCAGGCATAAAAGCACATTTATATTTAAACCAAATTCTACTACGGTATGTCTTCTCCTTTGAATCACAGCACAGGAAACTGCTTTTTTATGCCAATGAATTACATTAGGGAGAAACTACACATATGTAAACTTAATGTCAAATTGACCTCCTAAAATAATCCCCCATTATCTGGTCATCAAGAAACCATTCAAAATCTAATCCTAATAAAAGTAGCCTCACTACAGTCTATGAGCTGAATTCAACCAAGTCCACCAGCAATCTCAGTCCAAATGTCAGCCTGGCTGTTTTGGAGGTCAGACTTGATAAAGCAGCATAGTATTCAAACCATTTCCTAGTCCTGTTGCTTTAGTGACAGGAGCGTCTTGGAGGGGTGAGCTAAAGCCAGGCGATAACACTAAACGTGAGCAGGAATGTTCCCACTTCTGCATTCACCCTTCAACACAAAAATCATAACACCCTGCCACACTTACACCTCACCATTTGTACTGCATAGAAACTGAAACATGATCGACAGTAACGTTATTTCATGTCAGTAGGATCCGTAATGTGAATGACACTTAAAAACAGTGTTAATGTGCCTAATGCTTGACAAGAGTACATTGACACCGTATATGTTCCAAACAAATAGACCATTTAGGGGACAGTCTTTAATGCTTGAAATGGAGGCCCCCTCTCGCCTCTTCATTTTGCCATCCACCATGTTTATAATTTATCAGAAGTTCATATCATCAAATGTGACCCTGTGAATTGCTGCTGTAATACAGTGTCTAACAAGACTCCAGTGATAAGTCTGAGAGGCAGACAGTTACCAAGATAAGGTAAACACCAAGAATAAAGAAAACAAATGAAGTAAGTGACATATTTAGTGCTTCTTGGTATTGCTCTAGGAACTTGTCAACACGTTTTGCCTTATCTGCTGTGATTGAATTAAAGTCATCAAGATGAATGAGTTAAAGCAATAGAACATGTTAGCACTTTAATTAACTTTATTAACCTGACCACTGCACGGGGCAAAACCCAGTTATACACACGTTGAACATTGCAAGTAAAAGAATAGTAGTTGTTGTGGGTTTAAAAGTGAAGAGTTTCGTTACAAAACGCAAAATTTCCATTTTCAGAAATGTTAGTAAATTAGCTTTTATTGATTACTACAGAATTTATCATGGCATGGGGTTGTTCAATGACAGACAAGTATTTTTTTTTTAATCTATCACTTGATGGTTTCATTTCAGTGGGACAAACAATCATGTTTCGTTGCAAACTCTCAGAGGAATAAGTAGTACTGCTATGTTTTACACATTCCATTCTATCTAAACAATGGATATATAGCGTTTTGCAACAAAACCCATTTTAATACACATCTAAAATGTATGAATACAAAATCTGAGAACAGTAATATTTAACACACAAATGGGGGTACCCATAAACAATAATTTCTGATGAAAAAACACAAATGTGAAAAATGTGTTTATATAGCGCTTTGGAAGGAGACTCTTCAAGTGCCCATACTCTTTATTTTCATATATGGCATATCCTGTGTTAATTATTAGTTTAGCAAAGTATTTCATAATCGCAGAGAATACAAAAATATTCCTACTACAGTATGATGTGATGGCTACTAACATAGGAAATGTTCTCACTCATTTAATGCTTTTTACCAGTTGCATCCAAATCTGGGCAAGACACAAAATCTGTCAGCTCAATCTATTACCATTGGATGAAGTACCTAGTGAATAATGCAACACAGAGTGAGAACTGAGAAGTGCTGATAGGCCTTCTAATGCAGAGTAAGGATTATGGGAGAGTGGATGGATGGCAGGGTATTTACTCTATAGCTACATTAGCTATCGGAAAACATTCATAAATAAACTATTATTTTATTTAAAGTATATTGACCACACTGACCAAAGGCAGAAGTTGTTGATTCTCAATATGACACACATAGTGTGGCATGGTGCTTTCAGTTATTATTTTCTTACACACACACACACACAATATGCCATCATATGTTTATTCAGTGTACATTCATTCTCCAAATCGCCTAACAGAGTGCAAGAGGATTATTTGGAGGCTCTCATCATATCAAAGCCAATAATATTTATGACAGGGCTGCAGGCAGCTTAGTGTTTACTGTTCCCCATCTCTCTGAGGAATGTGGGGAACTCTGGTCCTGGATGATCTCTCTCTCTCTCTCTCTCTCTCTCTCTCTCTCTCTCTCTCTCTCTCTCTCTCTCTCTCTCCACACACACACACAACATGTTTACTTTCTGTCTATCTCGCACACACACACAAACAAACACCAGTGGTGTGCATCTAGACTTGCTGCAGCCTTTTCTTCAGCCTCCCCATCCAATGTTCTGTTCCTTCACAATGAGGCAATAACGTCAGAAGCATAAAAACATAATTTCCCCACGTAATACGATCCCATTGTGTTCAATGCCTATAGACAGTTTAATCCGTTAGCCAGCACTAAGCTATTCAGAAACTGGCATGCTACCACACTGTAGAAAATACCTTATAAGCCACGCTCCATTTGCAGGCTGTCAAAAGGGGTTCTGGCTCTCTCAAATTGAGCTTGCACAAAACCATTGACTTTTTATGAGATACTTAATGTGCTCTTGAATACCTGCTGCAAATCATTTTGTTACATTTAATTTATAGCATTGTACTGTTTGCTGCTTTTTGGCTATCCGCCCTTGCAGTTGAGGGTATGTGTGTACCATCTACTGTATGTTTCATCAATATGGTTATAGGGTTATATGCACTATCAATAGCCTCTGAATGCATATTATACAGGACTTATCATTATGTAGAGAGAATGAAATAATTGAATTGTTTAATTGACTTGTAAATACATGGGTTTGAGAGGGTGGAGTAAATATGTTATAGTCCTTCTACTAGCTTCAAACATGAACACTGGGTACAAATTACTTTCTGCCATAGATAGTTAGTTCCTATAAAGTCTAACATACTGAATCTGTTCAGCCTTCACTTCAATCTTCACTTTGCAAGAGGGTCTATGATTCCAATGTGTGTTTCTCCCCAGGAGTAACAAAGTGTCCTAAAGAGCACCAGGCCAATTAGGAATGTTTGTGTAGGTTGTGATGTGACAGGAGCCAACACGTTCATGAAGGAAGTCTTGTCACTGGGCAGCATCAAGAGAAGGCTGATTATGCAGCTGTATCCTTGTTCCTGATGAAGGCCAGATTGAAGCCCGGTAATGAATGTATTAACGACTAACACACGAGTCTCCGCTGAGCTTCATCATTCAGTATGCGGAAGACATGTAATGACTTTCTCCTGTAATTAATGACTCTCTCTGGAGCTTATTTATGAAAGGAGATTGTCTGTAACAGACAGAGGAGATGAATATGAGAAAGAGAGGGATGAAGTTCAAGTTTGGTGTGAAATGAAATAGCCCTTCAGAACATGATAAACAGGATAAAAACAAAACAAATGTTCTTCTTATTAGACTTCATGAATATATATATGAAAAGGGCCACAATGAAAAGTGACAGTTGTATCAGAGAAAGGTTTGAGACGAGGCAAGAATGTGAAATATGTCCCTAGATCTCTCTCTGAGTGTGCTGATGTCAGATAATTCAAAAGAGCACTATTGTACCACAAAGTTAAATACAAGTGAATGAGTAAGCAGTGCACTTATGAAAACATATTTTGGGCATTTAAAGCTTGCGATTTGGAGTACTAATACGATACTGATACATACTGAACAAAAATATAAATGCAACATGCAACAATTTCAACAACTTTACTGAGTTACAGTTCACATAAGGAAATCAGTCAATTGAAATATATTCATTAGGCCCTAATCTATAGACTTCAGATGACTGGGCATGGGCACCGCCATGGGTGGGCCTGGGAGGGCATACACCCACCCACTGTGGAGCCAGCCCCAGCCAATCAGAGTACGTTTTCCCCCACAAGAATTGCTTTATTACAGACAGAAATACTCCTCAGTTTCATCAGCTGTCTGGGTGGCTGGTCTCAGACGATCCCGTAGGTGAAGAAGCCGGATGTGGAGGTCCTGGGCTAGCGTGGTTACACATGTTCCGCTTTTGTGAGGCGGTTGGACGTACTGCCAAATTCTCTAAAACGATCTCGGAGCAGGCTTATCGTAGAGAAATTAACATTCAATTATCTGGAAACAGCTCTGGTGGACATTCCTGCAGTCAGGGTGCCAATTGCACTATCCCTCAAAACTTGAGACATCTGTGGCATTGTATTGTGTGACAAAACTGCACACTTTAGAGTGGGCTTTTATTGTCCCCAGCACAAGGTGCACCTTTGTAATGATCATGCTGTTTAATCAGCTCCTTGATATCCCACAACTGTCAGGTGGATGGATTATCTTGGCAAAGGACAAATGCTCTTTTATTTCAGATCATGAAACATGGGACCAACACTACATGTTGCATTTATATTTTTGTTCTCTATAAGTACTGATAAGTGAGTAGCGTACTGATATGGTATTGATAGTGGTGTTATAACACTTAACAAAAACATCGATGTGTGACAAGCACAAGATGGTCTTTTGTACCACCCAATCAGTAGGCTTAGTTTAACAAGAAGGCTGTTGTCTGCTCAATAACCGAAGATTGCCCTTCACTGTGGTCTGCATGATATATTCATGGAACATATTGTACCTTTACACCTCGTATGTGTCTTATACCAAACAACGCCAATATTTGACAATTATTGTAACTAGGGATGCACGATATATCGGTGAACATATCGGAATCGGCCGATATTAGCTAAAAATGTCAACATCGTTATTGGCCGATGTCTAGTTTAGCGTTGATGTGCAAAACCGATGTCAAAGCTGACATGCATACCTATATAACGTAGGTACATGCCATAATGACGACATGTAAAATGTTCCACTACACGTGCAACAAAGCATTCATAACCTAGCCCACAATGTCTGCTCTGTGGATTGAGCAGTCAACAAGTCGAGCAGTCATTCGAAAGAGTAAGAACATTTCAGCGAGACAACTCAACAGGCGAAATCCATTAAAGCCAAGATAATGGAATTCATTGCCCTTGCCAATCAACCGTTCTCGGTCATGGGTGATGTTGGCTTTCGCCGACTGGTCGAGCACCGGTACACACTACCAAGTGCGCTATTTTTCAGATGTTGCCCTTCTGGAGTTACACAGTAATAGTGTCACTGCTATTAGCTTCAAGACATACATACTATGGAACACCGTTTGGGTTTTGCGTGTCAAAAAATATACACTAGCACTGTCAAAGATGTACAAAAAAGTCTACAAACAAGCAAACACCGGACACGAACAATGTATTTACAATACCGCATTGGTAATAAAGCATCATTTGTTCGACCGCAACTTCTGGGGTAGCTAGCTAGCACCAATACAACCAGCCTGAAAACAATGACCAGTAGAAACTGCAGTCATTTTCATTATTCTTAGCAATGATTTAGGAATCTTTGTGAGTAAGTATTAGCTAGGTTGCCACTTGTTGTTCACCTATTGAAATTGAACTTCAGTTCATGACAATAAATTGCTAGCCAGCTACTTAACCCTGTTGCCCAAAGCTAACATTATAAGCAGCCAGCAAGCTTCATCTGGCTAGTGAGGGTCGACCGGACCGGGTTATGTGTTGTGAAGCCAGCCACAATAGTGCAACTTGCGGTTTGCCTTCAAAATCTAAATAAAAGTATGTAATTGACAGTGATGCAAATGAATACAAATAGTAGAATTATGCCATACTTTTATTTTGAAGGCTAACCGCAAAGTCCACTATTGTGGTTAGCTTCACATAGATGGGTCCAACCACCATTAATCAAATAAGAACTGTCTTATAAATGAGGGTTATTTTAGATGACACCTAGATATATAGTTAGCTAGCTAACTATAGCTACTGAAACAGATTATGTTGTTTTTATATGTTTTTGGGGAAGAACATTGTTTGCATCCATGCTTTTAAAAAAAAATGACCAGTACTGTAGGTGCGCGAGACAACTTTATCAGCATCATAGCATACGTATCGATGAATCGTTGTGACATATGAAATACGAGTGATAGTGTCATCAATGTGTAATAACTACGTAGAAAATGTATGTACGCGTTAAATTATTGTGACGTTCAGTCATATTCAGGTCCTGATTGGTCAACAAACTTATTTGACATGTCAAATAGTGTTATTTGACACGTCAAATAGTGTTAAATAGTATATTTTTTGACACGCAAAGACTCAAACGGCGTTCCATAGAAATCCTGGTTGAGAATGAAACGACTGAACAAATAAACAACGAAACAGCACAGCAAGTAAGTGAAAGAAATATGTTTTGATTATGTTTTACTGGTAATGGGGACATACGTAAATGCCAACAAAATAACTTTTTGGTCAGTGTGGTGTCTGTGTGTAAGCTTTATTTAACTAGGCAGTTAAGTCATTTAAGAACAAATTCTTATTTACAATGATGGCCTACCCCGGCCAAACCCGGATGACGCTGGGCCAATTGTGCGCCGCCCTATGGAACTCCCAATCACGGCCGGATGTGACACAGCCTGGATTCGAAACAGGGACTGTAGTGACACCTCTTGCAATGAGATGCCGTGCCTTAGACCGCTGCATCCATGTGTGTGTGTTAACAATTTAACTGTACTAGAATGCTTAAAAGGCCGCTACATTTTTTATATCGGTTATCGGTATAGGGCTTTTTGTCAAGGAAAATATCGGATATCGGTATCGGCCAAAAATGTAATATTGGAGCATCACTAATTGTAACATACCTCTCCCTGCATCATCAAATAATGTTTGTCTCTGATCGACCACAAAAAATATCCTCTTGATTCTACTGTGTTTGTTTTTAAAAAAAAGATGAGCTCTGTTGTCTTAGAACACCAATGTCCCTGGATACAGCCGCTGCTTAGTCGGAGGCAATAATTATTCTCGGAGGGTGAATCTCATAAAGCAGTCTCATTAGTCAATATATATCGATCCTTGCGGTGTAGAGGGGATACAAGTCTGGATGCTTCAATCTCAGAAGGACAGTGCTACAGTTGAAGTCTATGTGATCGATATGGGTATGGGTGTGTAATTGGTAGTGTTGCTGGCTTTTTACCTACTGTACAGTTTCGGTCAATACACTGTTTATTTATATATTTATCTGTAGGCTAGTGCTGTGGCACTCTGTTCGATCAATACACTACATGGAAAGGTGTATCGATGTTAGCATAAATAGGTTTTGACCTACCACACATATCTGCCAATATCCTGTAACACTACTAACTAGATCACCAACTTTCTGAAGGATAGTGGGGTTGCGGACTGCTTGGATAATAGGAGTAAAGTTGTATTATCATCATCATGTACAGTGTATGTCTGTGTAATGTAGATCTCTATGCCTACATCTGTGCTGTTTTATGCATGTGATGCAGCAGTGTGCTCAATATAGATATCGAGAGGTTAATCTCTCATATTGCCTGCCACAGTGCTTGCCTGTATCTGAGGAAGTGTTCAGGGGCTGTTAGCACGCTTTATATCACCCTTCCTGAGACTCCATCTGGCATGTCTGGAGGGCCAATGCCCTAGTCCCAGGGTGCCTTGCTCTATGCCACACGCCTTCTGTTTGAATGTCACTAGGTCAGTCCCAGAGCGTATCTTTGCTGCAGGCTGCCAGACTTTAAGATATGAAATATATATATATATCTGGGATAAAAAAATGGCTCATGAAAAATGGGACCAACACTTTACATGTTGCGTTTAAATTTTTGTTCAGTATATTGAAGCATCCAGACTTGTATCCCCTCTACACCGCAGGGATCGATATAAAAATGGGACCAACACTTTACATGTTGCGTTTAAATTTTTGTTCAGTATATTGAAGCATCCAGACTTGTATCCCCTCTACACCGCAGGGATCGATATAAAAATGGGACCAACACTTTACATGTTGCGTTTAAATTTTTGTTCAGTGTGTATATATATATATATATATATATATATATATATATATATATATATATATATATATATATATATATATATATACACACTGCACAAAAATTTAAACGCAACATGTAAAGTGTTGGTCCCATTTTTCATGAGCCATTTTTTATCCCAGATATGTTCCATATGTACAAAAAGCTTATTCCTCTAAAATGTTGTCCACAAATTTGTTTACGTCGCTGTTAGTGTGCATATCACCTTTGTCAAGATAATCCATCTACAAGACAGGTGTGGCATATCAAGAAGCTGATTAAACAGCATGATGATTTCACAGGTACACCTTGTGCTGGGAACAATAAAAGACCACTCTAAAATGTGCAGTTTTGTCACACAACAAAATACCACAGATGTCTCATGTTTTGAGGGAGCGTTCAATTGGCATGCTGACTGCATGAATGTCCACCAGAATTGTTGCCAGAGAATTTTAATGTTCATAAGCCACTTCCAATGTCGATTTAGAGAATTTGGCAGTACGCCCAACCGGCCTCACAATTACAGACCATGTGTAACTACGCCAGCCCAGGACCTCCACATCCGGCTTCTTCACCTGCAATGTCATCTGAGACCAGCCACCTGGACAGCTGATGAAACTGAGGAGAATTTCTGCCTGTAATGAAGCCCTTTTGTGGAGAAAAACTTATTCTGATTGGCTGGGCCTGGCTCCCCAGTGGGTGGGCCTCTCCCAGGCCCACCCATGGCTGGTCTCCCTGCCCAGTCATGGGAAATCCATAGATTAGGGCCTAATGAATTATTTCAATTGAATGATTCCCTTATATGAACCGTAACTCAGTAAAATCGTTGAAATTGTTGCATGTTGCATTTATAAACTTAGCAAAAAAATAAACGTCCTCTCACTGTCAACTGCGTTTATTTTCAGCTAACTTAACATGTGTAAATATATGTATGAACATAACAAGATTCAACAACTGAGACAAAAACTGACTAACAGAAATTGAATAACGTGTCCCTGAACAAAGGGGGGGGGGGGGGTCAAAATCAAAAGTAACAGTCAGTATCTGGTGTGGCCACCAGCTGCATTAAGTACTGCAGTGCATCTCCTCCTCATGGACTGCACCAGATTTGCCAGTTCTTGCTGTGAGATGCTACCCCACTCTTCCATAAAGGCACCTGCAAGTTCACGGACATTTTTGGGGGGAATGGCCCTAGCCTTCACCCTCCGATCCAACAGGTCCCAGTCATGCTCAATGGGATTGAGATCCGGGCTCTTCACGGGCCATGGCAGAACACTGACATTCCTGTCTTGCAGGAAATCATGCACAGAACGAGCAGTATGGCTGGTGGCATTGTCATCCTGTCAGGATGAGCCTGCAGGAAGGGTACCACATGAGGGAGGAGGATGTCTTCCCTGTAACGCACAGTGTTGAGATTGCCTGCAATGACAACAAGCTCAGTCCGATGATGCTGTGACACACCGCCCCAGACCATGACGTACCATCCACCTCCAAATCGATCCCGCTCCAGAGTACTGGCCTTGGTGTAACGCTCATTCCTTCAATGATAAACCATCACCCCTGGTGAGACAAAACCGCGACTCGTAAAAGAAGTGCACTTTTTGCCAGTCCTGTCAGGTCCAGCGACGGTGGGTTTGTGCCCATAGGCGACGTTGTTGCCGGTGATGTCTGGTGAGGACCTGCCTTACAACAGGCTTCCAAGCCCTCAGTCCAGCCTCCCTCAGCCTATTGCAGACAGTCTGAGCACTGATGGAGGGATTGTGTGTTCCTGGTGTAACTCTGACAGTTGTTGTTGACATCCTGTACCTGTCCCGCAGGTGTGATGTTCGGATGTACCGATCCTGTGCAGGTGTTGTTACACGTGGTCTGCCACTGCGAGGACGATCAGTTGTCCGCCCTGTCTCTCTGTAGCGCTGTCTTAGGCGTCTCACGGACATTGCAATTTATTGCCCTGGCCACATCTGCAGTCCTCATGCCTCCTTGCCGCATGCCTAAGGCACGTTCACGCAGATGAGCAGGGACCCTGGGCATCTTTCTTTTGGTGTTTTTCAGAGTCAGTAGAAAGGCCTCTTTAGTGTCCTAAGTGTTCATAACTGTGACCTTAATTGCCTACCGTCCATAAGCTGTTAGGGTCTTAACGACTGTTTCACAGGTGCATGTTCATTAACTGTTTATGGTTTATTGAACAAGCATGGGAAACCGTGTTTAAACCCTTTACAATGAAGATCTGTGAAGTTATTTGGATTTTTACAAATTATCTTTGAGGAGGGTCTTGAAAAAGGGATGTTTCTTTTTTTGCTGTTTATTTTTGTTCAGTATAATATAGCAAAGCACACGTTTTCTAACACACACACATTTTGGGGTATATTTGGTACTTAGGCACGGTTTCTAAGTAAGGCCCCCAGGTGACCACTTACGTGCGTCAGTCAGTGCAGTGAACGGCGAAGCCTCCCTTCCTCTTCCCTCCTACTCCTAAAGGTCTGCTTTATGTGGCTAACCTTCCAGTGTTATGTCTAAAACCCAGCAACGTCAATCTCCCCCTGCTTAATAAATCACTCTCAACTCAATCAGCACTCTGGAGTCTAAAAATAAACATGTTGTGAGTTTTGCCTCACATCCAGTACAGAGGCTGCTGAAGCAGATTTCTGTCAACAGGATTGTACTGACTAGAGATACACACCATGATACTCTGTCTGACCATAGAGTTAGGAATTAGAATACTAGAATTTACATGAACCTTCTAAAGGTCAGCCATTTTGGTCAGGGAATTGGTCAACCATGGTTTGCCAGTGCTGTGATAAGATAGTGTAAAATAATGAATTTTAATAGAAACTCTTATCCAGAGCGACTTACATGAGCAATTAGGGTTAAGTGCTTTGCTCAAGTGCACATCGACAGATTTTTCATCTAGTTATCTAAGTGATTCAAACCAGCAACCTTTCAGTTACTGGCCTAATGTGCTTACCCGCTAGGCTATCTTCCCTTTATGTTTGTTAGCTGGCTAGCCAGCCAGGGAATCTCCTTGATGGACAAATGGAGAAAGAAATTGGCACAAAGTCAAGTCAGCTACGGAGCTAGTCAAGGCTGCAGTCACAGCTAAGCTACAGCTCTATCTGGAATAGGGAGTTAAAGCTTGAGGGGCACCCAATGCATGAGGCAGGTCATCCCATGGGCCAGAGAGCCCAAGTACACACACATTCAGTACACACTCATTCAGTACACACGCACGCACGTACACCGCTGCCTACATTTTATTCCCTATATGGTTTTTAAATGAGCCCATTACTTTCAATCAATATGATATTTCAACGTTATGGGCTCTTGATTGACAGGTCCACCTTCACTAAGGTCCGCCAGTCGACACTTCTGATCTGAGAGATCAACAGGGTTCAAACCACTCAGTCACTCCAATTCAACATGGAGCCTGCCTTCAGAGCATCACAGCACATTACAATGAGTGGCTCCACAAAGACTTGTGATCCACTCGACCACTCCTCATTAAGACTGACAAGAGCAGGAAGTCAAAGACAGTGGAAGAGGCATTTAAATACGAAGACGGACAGCTAAAATATACATGGTGTACCTAAAATTAGCTTTCTATTTTAATGCATGTTGGCTTTAAGGTTGTGCCTATTTACTCATGGTGCTTCATTTGCCATTGGACTAAGTGTCACTCATTATCATCATGCTTGTGGGATTTAACAGTTGAGCAAAAAAATAAAGACTTTCAGTTTGCAGATTTTTTGGTTGATAATTATTACCTACTTTAAGTGCTGTCTAAAAATAGCAATTCAAACCAGCATCTTCTGGTTGATGGCCTAATGCACTTAACCACTAGGCTATCTGCACTGCATGTTTGTTAGTTAGCCAGCCAACCAGTTTTAGAGGAAGGATTCCATACATATTTCAAATTAACTGCCAATATGCCAACATTCCAAACAATGCATACACTGGCTAAAATCAGTTAATGAAAGACAAATTGTAAATGCAACAGGTACTGATATTGTATCATATAATAGCACTTATAGCTTTGGAAGAAAACAAAACATTTAGACATTTATGGTCTGTTCACATATATTTTAGAGGCTATTTATACAGAAAATATTTGATTAAACCCGTTCAAACTTTATTTATAATTGTATTTTAGGTTGAAAATAATTATATTACACAATTTATGATAAATCACATGCCTTACTTTTATTTTCCTGCATAAGAAAAATCAGGATTATGCCTCCACTGCCATTCATTCCAATTAGACTGGTTTGGATTTCTCCCTGACTAATACGGCTGCCATTTTCACCCATTCTGGAACTTTGAGGGTTTATGACATAGATGCGGTAAAGGGGTCAACGGAACGCAGACCATTACCATGACCAGATTGGCACACACTCAACAAATCTGTTCTAACAAAGTGTATATTCGTCAAATACGTCATGATTTATGTATTGTAACGGGCCCACAATGTGGGTACTTAAGTCCAATTTGGATATATTTGGCTGTTTTCGCTGCATAAGATTTAGAAGTTGTCCCTTTCCAGGTTTAGAAGAAGTGACTGCTAAATGCTAACTCCTGTTTGTACAAGCTGGTTATCATAGCTAGCATACAGAACTCAGTGGTGGTAGTCAACGTTGTTTTTAACTGTAATGCAGTTGATTAGTGACGATGACATTAATGTGTTGTGGTTGACATCCATACAAGCATTATACTCAGATTTCTACCTCAACGTAGTGTGAAATCAACATCATGATGATGCAGAAACCATTTCAAATGCTTGTGCAACATTAAATGATGATTCATTTACATTTAGAAGCTGATATACACTACAGTGCATTCAGAAAGTATTCAGACCCCTACACTTTTTCCACATTTTGTTAAGTTACAGCCTTATTCTAAAATGTATTCAATTATTTATTTTCCTCATCAATCTACATGCAATACACCATAATGACAAAGCGAAAAAAGGTTGGTAAATTGTTTTGCACATTTATTAAAAATAAAAAACAGAAATACCTTATTTACATAAGTATTCAGACCCTTTGCTATGAGACTCGAAATTGAGATCTTACAGTTGACAATGCATGTCAGAGCAAAAACCAAGCCATGAGGTCAATGGAATTGTCCGTAGAGCTCCGAGACAGGACTGTGTCTAGGCACAGACCTGGGGAAGGGTACCAAAATATTTCTGCAGCATTGAAGGTCCCACACAGTGGCCTCCATCATTCTTAAACTGAAGACATTTGGAACCACCAAGATTCTTCCTCGAGCTGGCCGCCTGGCCAAACTGAGTAATCGGGGGAGAAGGGCCTTTGTTAGGGAGGTGACCAAGAACCCGATGGTAACTCTGACAGAGCTCCACAGTTCCTCTGAGGAGATGGGAGAACTTTCTAGAAGGACAACCATCTCTGCTGCACTCAACCAGACGAAAGGACTCTCAGACCATGAGAAACAAGATTCTCTGATCTGATGAAACCTAGATTGGCCTCTTTGGCCTGAATGCCAATCGTCACGTGTAGAAGAAACCTGGCACCATCCCTACGGTGAAGCATGGTGGTGGCAGCATCATGCAGTGGGGATGTTTTTCAGTGGCAGGGACTGGGAGACTAGTCAGGTTTGCGGGAAAGATGAACGGAGCAAAGTACAGAAAGATCCTTGATGAAAACCTGCTCTAGCGCACTCAGGACCTCAGACTGGGGCAAAGGTTCACCTTCCAACAGGACAAAAACCCTAAGCACACAGCCAAGACAACGCAGGAGTGGCTTCGGGTCAAGTCTCTGAATGTCCTTGAGTGGCCCAACCAGAGCCCGGACTTGAACCCGATTGAATATCTCTGAAGAGACATGAAAATAGCTGTGCAGCGACACTCCCCATCCAATCTGACAGAGCTTGAGAGGATCTGCAGAGAAGAATGGGAGAAACTCCCCAAATTCAGGTGTGCCAAGCTTGTAGCGTCACACCCAAGAAGACTCAAGGCTGTAATCGATGCCAAAGGTGCTTCAACAAAGTACTGAGTAAAAGGGTCTGAATACTTATGTAAAATGTTCAAACATTTCTAAAAAACTCTCTGTGTTTTGTCATTATGAGTTATTGTGTGTAGATTGATGAGGGAAAAAAATATTTATTACATTTTAGAACAAAACAAGGCTGTAATGTAACAAAATGTGGAAAAAGTGAAGGGATCTGAATACTTTCTGAATGCACTGTACATCCTCTTATTCTATACAGCGCTTTACTGGATAAATAAAAAAGTCTGGGCTGTCTGTCAGTATCAACATGCCACTCAGGAGATGCTATGACCCCCGAATCCAGCTGTATCTCTTCCACACAATCCTCTCTGCTTTCAAAACATCCTTTCATCATTACGAACCATTCCACCTCATTTTATATTGACACGTCTGAGGTAAATAGATTCCCACGACATTGTTTTCAATGAAGAAAGACAGTCATTTTACTATCAAAGCTTTCTCTCCACACCTCGATTCCTCTACCTTGATCATTCAAACACAGCAGTGAATATTTAGTGTTTTGTGTGGACCCCAGGAAGAGTAGCTGCTGCTTCTTCAGCAGCTAATAGAGATTGGAATAAAAATTATAAATCATAAATATGGATTCCTCTGACTCGTGTTTCACCCCAAAACTAGTCCATCCCTTTGTCACCCTTTCTTTTCTTTTCCCCCGTCTTTTTTTGTCCACACAAGCTTTTAAAATATTATCAATGGAATTCATGGTGCCAGGTCACTACTCTGTGCGACCCCATTGAGCTGATGTGGTATGACCCGTTCTACTTATCTGGGCCTTCAAACATCATTCTTGGCTTCATCCTGTTTGTTTATTATAAACCCATCCTCTCAAAGGGGGCTGTGAATCTCCTTGATGGCCAAATGGAGAAAAAAAAACTTGGCACAGAGTCAAGTCAGCTACGGAGCTAGTCAAGGCTGCAGTCACAGCTAAGCTACAGCTCTACGTGGAATAGGGGGTTAAAGCTTGAGGGGCGCTCAATGCATGAGGCAGGTCATCCCATTGGCCAGAGAGCCCAAATGCACACACATTCATTACACACACATTCAGTACACACGCACGCACATACACAACTGCCTCCATTTTGGTTTTAAAATGAGCCCATTACTTTCAATCAATATGATATTTCAACGTTACGGGCTCTTGATTGTCAGGTCCACCTTCACTAAGGTCCGCCAGTCGACACTTCTGATCTGAGAGATCAATAAGGTTCAAACTACTCAGTCACTCCAATTCAACATGGAGCCTGTCTCCCTCTGTTCAGAGCATCACAGTACATTACCCTGTGTGGCTCCACAAAGACATGTGATCCACTCGACCACTCCTCATTAAGACTGACAAGGGCAGGAAGTCAAAGACAGCGGAAAAGGCATTTAAATATGAAGACGGACAGCCAAAATATACATGGTGTACCTATAATTAGCTTTCTATTTTGATGCATCTTGGCTTTAAGGTTGTGCCTATTTACTCATGTTGCTTCATTTGCCATTGGGTTAACAGTGTCACTCATTATCATCATTCTTGTGACGTCTGACAGTTGAGCAACAACAAAAAAAGACTTTCAGTTTACTGATTATATTAAGGTTGATAATTGTCAACTACTTGAAGTGCTGTCTAGTTTTGTATCTAAAAATAACAAAGGCTACACACAATAGTAAGTATGATCTAAAACACCCACCTTAACAATACAAACAGCTCTAGTACATACAGTATGTTGTGCCTAATACAGTTTTAGTCTAGATATAAAACCTTGACCTATACCGTCGTTGTCTGATGAAAACCTAATCTCCAAAGCAGAAACTTTTAAAGGTGCAACATGCAGAAATCGCTGCCGCCATTTTCTGGTTGCTAGAATTCAAATAGTTTCCCTAATTTCAGTTTGAGACAAAACAAGCAGTCTTTGTGTAGAGAATTACTGTACCATTGAATGCTGTGTAATATATTTTCCACAACGCAAAATATTGTATTTTCAGCAGTTTGAAGCTGGTGTTCAAAACCAAAAGTAAAAGAAATAGCGCACATAGAACAGATCTAGCGCTTCTTAGACTTGCTTTCAATGAGAATGACAGATCTATAGACAAAAATGTCTATGTGAATTTGGTGGGGTCGCTCAAAAAGTTACATATTGCATATTTAATGAACATACAATTATTAAACTTTAGAAGCTATTTTGAATACATGTTTTTGGTCCTAGAGTCATGAAATGTTCAGAGTACATTGAGAGGAGTTACCGTTTTCAATAAATGTCAAAAAATATTACATTGGCAAAAATGTAGTTACGAGATTTTGATCAGACAGCGACAATACAGTACTTCCAAGCAGCTGCAGACAGTACCTGCAAAACAGAAGATACATTGTAGTTGGAGGGTTCTTTAGATGGTGGAGGATGAATGGCTATGTAAACAAACACTGGATGGAGACTGATTACTCTTTTGCAGATTTAATGATGAATTGACCACCGTTAGACCCATGCATTAACTCCACTACTTCCTGTTCTTCCTAAAGCAATTAACAATATCTGACCAGCCTGAATACAGTAGATTAGTTACTAGGTAGATAATTAATGAATATTACAATTCACAACAACTGATTTTCCACATTTTAGAACTGTATAACAGTGACTTTCTCATAAAATAGCCCCACACCATTTATCCTCAGTTTGTATTTAGGTTGGTCTTGAATTAAATCTGATCTAAAGTCAACGTTTTCAGTCTGAATCTCCTAACACACACACACACACACAACAAACCTCTACTCTGCTCTGTGACACTTGATGCTATCACCACGTAGAAGGCGGATGCTCACAAAGGCCTTTCAATAGAAGCCACCTTTGCCTTAAATCTCTGCGCTTACGGAGCTAAAAGCTTACATGTCAGCGTCACACGCTGGCAAGATTGGACCCTCGACAAGGAGGAGAGAAAAAGGGTCACTCATTTCTCTCCTCCTTATCGAAGGTCCCAATCCAAAGCAGAGGTATCGGATGATATTGGAAAGGAGATGAGGGAATGAGTGAGAGAAGCATTGATAGAAATAAACAGCAGCGTGACAGAGAATAAAGGAAAAGAAGAGCATTCTGAGAAAAGGTACTGAATAAAGCAAGAGAGGTAGAGAGTGAAATATGGTGAGATCGTGAGCATAGAGCTAGACAGAGGGAAACAGCTAGTGATAACAAGAGGAAAAATGTGGCTTGTGCGACCCTATTTCTCTCAGGTTATTTACGCTGTATTGGAGGTGTCTAACATTTCATACGTCATCACAATCACTATACCTCTCTGTCTGCGTAATTATAAAAGGTTGCTGCTATTCTCACATGGTTAGCCAAGCTGCTTCCATTTGTTTGTCTGCTTATGTGGGAATAGATAGTGTTATTAGAGTGGGGTCTGTTCCTGCTTCGCCCATCTGCAACAACAGCTGGTGAGGCTCACAGAGAAAAGGAGAAAAGGAAATTTAGAAAAAAAATGAAGATTGATGTTAGAGAAAAGCCCAGAGGCATTTGTTCCTGTGATTTTCTGACAAGGCCATCTTCCTTTTTTGAGAAAATAAATGGGAGAATGAATGTAGCTATTCTAAAACACTGTGACAATGTTAAAGCTTTAATAACCCATTTACCACAATGTATTAAAGATGAACTATGCAGAAATGTCTCCACCATTTCCTGGTTGCTAAAATCCGACTAGTTCACCTATTTTCAGTTTATGTGACAAAACAAGCAAGTATAGTGTAGCAAATCATTGTACCATCTAAACTGCTGTAAAATATATTTTCCATAATCAAAAATATTGTATTTTCAGATTTTTGAAGCTGTTGTACAAAACCGAAAGTAAAAGATGCAAAAACAAAATGTACGCATGGGAAGCATATAAATAGTGCAAAAAGAACAGGTCTACTGCTTTATGTTTCCTTAATAATTTATTCCCTATTGCTTTCATGTGTACTGTAATATTTGCATTGTGTTTGTTTGTTTCTTCAGTATTGTTAGTGTCTTTGTTATTCAATACATACATTCAAATGTTCCCATGAGAACACTGCAAAACTTCCTGACAATGCAAACATTCTTCAGTGGAGAGAGAAGCAGAGGCAAAAGATGTCTGTGATTCAGAGTGTTCTGTGATTCACATAAGGACAAACCAAGCATGAGAAGGCTGCTTCTTTCTCTCACACCCCTACTCTTGTCCTACTGCTAGCTAACATGCTAATCCACACCTGATCAAATTGCTAATCTCTAACGAGGTCAAATAGCATCATTAGAGATTACCAACATAGTTAACCCTTTCAGAACCTGTCCCTCACTCCCTGCACATGGAGTCCTCTCTGACAGAATGTTTCTCAACACATTCACTCAGGATTCTGTCAATGTGAGAGTCAAATCAAATCAAATTTGATTGGTTACATACACACATTTAGCAGATGTTATTGCGGGTGTAGCGAAACGCTTGTGTTGCTAGCTCAAAGTGCAGTAGAATTTAACAATTCACAACAATACACACATCTAAAAGTAAAAGAATGGAATTAAGATATATATAAATATTAGGATGAGCAATGTCTGAGTGGCGTTGACTAAAATACAGTATATACAGTGCCTTCAGAAAGCATTCAGACCCCTTGACTTTTTCCACATTTGGTTACATTACAGCCTTCTTCTAAAATAGATTAAATCATTTTTCCCCTCATCAATTTACACACAATAACCCATAATGACAAAGCAAAACAGGTTTTTAGAAATTTCTGCAAATGTATGAAAAAATGGATATATCAAATTTACATAAGTATTCAGACCCTTTACTCAGTACGCTGTTGAAGCACCGTTGGCAGCGATTACAAAATTGAGTATTCTTGGGTATGACACTACAAGCTTGCCACACCTGTATTTGGGGACATTCTCACATTCTTCTCTGCAGATCTTCTCAAGCTCTGTCTGGTTGGATGGGGAGCGTTGCTGCACAGCGATTTTCCAGAGATGTTCGATCGGGTTCAAGTCTGGGCTCTGGCTGGCCACTCAAGGAAATTCAGAGACTTGTCCTGAAGCCACTCCTGCGTTGTCTTGGCTGTGTGCTTAGGGTCGTTGTCCTGTTTGGAAGGTGAACCTTCACCCCAGTCTGAGGTCCTGAGCGCTCTGGAGCAGGTTTTCATCAAAGATCTCACCGTACATTGATCCGTTCATCTTTGCTTCGATCCTGACTAGTCTCCCAGTCCCTGCCATTGAAAAACATCCCAACAGCATGATGCTGCCACCGACATGCTTCACTGTATTGATGGTGCCAGGTTTCCTCCACACGTGACGCTTGGCATTTAGGCCAAAGCGTTCAATCTTGGATTCATCAGACCAGAGAATCTTGTTTCTCAGGGTCTGAGAGTCTTTAGGTACCTTTTGGCAAACTCCAAACGGGCTGTCTAGTGCCTTTTACTGAGGATTGGCTTCCGCATGGCCACTCTACCAGAAAGTCCTTCTAGAAGGTTCTCCCATCTCCACAGAGGAACTCTAGAGCTCTGTCAGAGTGACCATCGCTTTCTTGGTCACCTCCCTGACCAAGGCCCTTCTCCCCAGATTGCTCAGTTTGGCTGGGTGGTTATATGGACATGTGTGTGCATGTCCAATCAATTGAATTTACCACAGGTGTACTGCAATCAAGTTGTAGATCTCAAGGATGATCAATGGAAACAGGATGCACTTGAGCTCAATTTCGAGTCTCATAGCAAAGGGTCTGAATACTTATGTAAACAAGGTATGTGTTTTTTTATTTTAAATACATTTGTAAAAAATTGTAAAACCTGATTTCGCTTTCATTATGTTGTATTCTGTGTAGATTGCTGAGGATTTAGTTTTATTTAATCAATTTTAGAATAAGGCTGTAACGTAACAAAATGTGGAAAAAGTGAAGGGGTCAAAATACTTTCCGAAGGGACCGTACATATGAAATGAGTAAAACAGTATGTAAACATTATTAAAGTGACTAGCGTTCCATTTAAAGTGACCAGTGATTCCATGTCTATGTACAGTTGAAGTCGGAAGTTTACATACACCTTAGCCAAATACATTTAAATTCATGTTTTTCACAATTCCTGACATTTAATCCTAGTACAAATTCCCTGTTTTAGGTCAGTTAGGATCACCACTTTATTTTAAGAATGTAAAATGTCAGAATAATAGTAGAGAACGATTTATTTCAGCTTTTATTTATTTCATCACATTCCCAGTGGGTCAGAAGTTTACATACACTCAATTAGTGTTTGGTAGCATTGCCTTTAAATTGTTTAACTTGGGTCAAATGTTTCAGGTAGCCTTCCACAAGCTTCCCACAATAAGTTGGGTGAATTTTGCCCCATTCCTCCTGACAGAGCTGGTGTAACTGAGTCAGGTTTGTAGGCCTCCTTGCTCGCACATGCTTTTTCAGTTCTTCCCACAAATTTTCTATAGGATTGAGGTCAGGGCTTTGTGATGGCCACTCCAATACCTTGACTTTGTTGTCCTTAAGCCATTTTGCCACAACTTTGGAAGGAAGCTTGGGGTCATTGTCCATTTGGAAGACCCATTTGTGACCAAGCTTTAACTTCCTGACTGATGTCTTGAGATGTTGCTTCAATATATCCACATAATTTTCCTCCTCATGATGCCATCTATTTTGTGAAGTGCACCAGTCCCTCCTACAGCAAAGCACCCCCACAACATGATGCTGCCACCCCCGTGCTTCACGGTTGGGATGGTGTTCTTCGACTTTCAAGCCTCCCCCTTTTTCCTCCAAACATAATGATGGTCATCAGAGGACATTTCTCCAAAATGTACGATCTTTGTCTCCATGTGCAGTTGCAAATCGTAGTCTGCCTTTTTTAGGGCGGTTTTGGAGCAGTGGCTTCTTCCTTGCTGAGCGGCCTTTCAGGTTATGTCGATATAGGACTTGTTTTACTGTGGATATAGATACTTTTGTACCTGTTTCCTCCAGCATCTTCACAAGGTCCTTTGCGGTTGTTCTGGGATTGATTTGCACTTTTCGCACCAAAGTACGTTCATCTCTAGGAGACAGAATGTGTCTCCTTCCTGAGCGGTATGAAGGCAGCGTGGTCCCATGGTGTTTATACTTGCGTACTATTGTTTGTACAGATGAACGTCGTACCGTCAGGCATTTGAAAATTGCTCCCAAGGATGAACCAGACTTGCGGAGGTCTTCAATTTTTTTTCTGAGGTCTTGGCTGATTTCTTTTGATTTTCCCATGATGTCAAGCAAAGAGGCACTGAGTTTTAAGGTAGGCCTTGAAATACATCCACAGGTACACCTACAATTGACTCAAATTATGTCAATTAGCCTATCAGAAGCTTCTAAAGCCATGACATCCCTTTCTGGAATTTTCCAAGCTGTTTAAAGACACAGTCAACTTAGTGTATGTAATCTTCCGATCCACTGGAATTGTGATACAGTGAATTATAAGTGTAAACAATTGTTGGAAAAATTACTTGTGTCATGCACAAAGTAGATGTCCTAACCGACTTGCCAAAACTATAGTTTGTTAACAAGAAATTTGTGGAGTGGTTGAACAATGAGTTTTAATGACTCCAACGTAAGTGTATGTAAACTTCCGACTTCAACTGTACATACAGTGAGGGAAAAAAAGTGATTTTGTAGGTTTGCCCACTGACAAAGAAATGATCAGTCTATAATTTTAATGGTAGGTTTATTTGAACAGTGAGAGACAGAATAACAACAAAAAAATCCAGAAAAACGCATCGACAGGACCACAGTGGATGCTCAAAATGACCAAAGCTACTAAATGACTAAAGCTGTTAAATGGCCAAAGCTGTTAAATGACAAAGCTGCTAAATGACCAAAGCTGCTAAATGACCAAAGCTGCTAAATGACCAAAGCTGCTAAATGACTAAAGCTGTTAAATGGCCAAAGCTGTTAAATGACAAAGCTGCTAAATGACCAAAGCTGCTAAATGACCAAAGCTGCTAAATGACCAAAGCTGTTAAATGACAAATCTGCTAAATGCCCAAAACTTCTGAATGACCAAAACTGCTACACTAAATGACCAAAGCTTCACAGGCCACAGGTAACTTTTCAGGGGGCCCAGAGTCACGTGTGGGAGAAAGGTTGTGAGTAATAGAGTAGGAGAGGGGAGTTTATGAGAGCATGGAGAAGTATGTAAAAGACGGGGGGAGTGTATGAGAGAGGAATAATGTGTGAAATAGTGTATTCCATTGGGGGCCACACTGAAAAAAAATAAAGGTTCTTAAATGGTTCTTCCTCAGCTCTTGCTCAGTTTCATTGGATAACTTTTGCCTGAATAAATAACATTTGAGTTAAGTGTGGGGTTATTTTTGTGGCATCTACATTTCTTCAGAATTCTAAAAGTGTTTTACAAATGTATTTAAGCCTGCAGATGTGCCCCTTTCATACCACACAGCAAATTGGCCAGTGTTAACTAGTGTTGGTTTTTCAGTGTAACATTTCTAGTGTTGACTCAAGAGTTAAATTAACACTGTAAAGACAACACCCAGTGGTGTAAAATGACCCCAGTGTTGGTGTTAATAACCAGAATTGAACCAAAACCATGCCCATCATTATCATATTTTCCACTATGCTCTATTGCAGGTTAATTTTTAGAACTGTTTGTTTCAATATCTATGTTTTTGCATGTACAGTGATTGATTAATTAATCATGCTACTCAAATATAAATAACATACATTTTTCTAAACCATTCCAATATGTTACTTGGACTTATATTGCACCCATTACTGGAATGGTTGTTCCAGTTAAGATGCTTAAGGTATTCTCATATTTTAGTCTTCTGAATCCTGGCAGTCATTTTCTGAATGCAGTTTGCGGGTGAATACAAATTTAAAATGTTGGATATCCTCACTCTGGCTGCATTCTAATAGGAATTACACATCACTTTGCAAGCCAGCTTAATGTGACTTGTAAACTATGAGTTTCAGGCCACTGTATTAGGATAAAACTAGGCCCTCAAAAGAAGGCCTTATTAAATATGTATTGTATTGTAAGGTCATGAACAGTCAAAATCATGTTTTTTATGAAATTGAATAATATTTGGATGAAACCAGATCGAAGTATGATGACCAAAGTATGAACAATGACTGTTGCTTCTACACTGATAAATTTGATCATAAAGTTACTGGTCCCCTCCCCCATGTCAAACACTTGGATTCAGGGATTATATAACAACATTTGTAATACACCAATGGTAACATGATATTTTCTTAACTAATTTAAATAAGTTCCGCCTTTTAACAAACATCGGAGAAGGTGGGTTTGCAGAGGAGAGTGGTTTATATAGCTACTCTACTGGTGCCAACGTTTGACTGTAGGGTGTCAGCAAATATAATAAGAAATGTACACTATTTATCTGTAGCAAAGATACTTATGTTTCCCCTATCATCTGTGTCTGGTGTTAGCTAGTTCCTGGCTAGCTAGGTCTTCAGCCAGCATGGAACAAAAGGGAACAGCATGGAACAAAAGAGTCGTTCAAAACTCTGACGTAGTTGTCATGTCAACACATCTGTCAGTGCTGCTGTGAATTGCATCACAAGAGACATGTCAAACAGGAGCTGTATAAAAATATATATATATCATTGATGCAATTTCAATGTTCGAATTGCTTTGTATATCACCAAATTAGCTTGAGAGTTTTTCACTGCAATGCTGCACACTGCATCCAAGTTTGTTGACATAGGCATTTCAAAGAGCTGTCAGTCAAGGCAAACTCATGAATATAAGCTCCCCGCCCACTAAGCCTGTCTTTTCAAACTTCTTGGTAGCTCGAAATGAGAGAAGATGTTATTTTTCACCAATTTCAAGCATTTCTATCTGCAAAAAAAATATTACGGTGACATTTTAGTCACTCAAAAGGTTATTTTAAATGGGAATCCAAATGACTGTTCTGGACCTTTAAACAAATTCATTTTAATGACAATATATTCACTTAGAATCTCACTTGGTGAACACCACAGGACTGAAAATGAATGAATGCAACAACCATGTCTCTGTCACTAGCAAACAGTCAAGTGTGGTACTAGTACTGTAGCTCTAAAATTCACCTGAAAGGAAATATGCAAATAAGGTCCTGGAGGGTCAAAACATTTCTGGTTTGGGATTTTTGTTCTTCAAAGAACCATCCCATTTATGGTTCTTCAGAGACTCTATAATGGTTCCCATATGGCATCGCTCTTAAGAACCTTATTGGGTTCCAACTTGCTGCTTTATTTTTAAGTGTGCAGAGATGAAGAAAGATGCACACCATGATCCACGAGTGCACTCTCATGAGACGATCCAGAACCAACTCTCTGATTGCAGTTGCATGAGGAGAGCCCTTGTGTGTATTCTTTGGAAAACTTCAGTACACTATGCTCCTTCCTACCTACCTGCCTACCTGCCTACCTACCTATCTACTTACTTACTTACTTAACGCAATGGGACCACTATCAAAACTTCAGAGGAAGGCCTTGAAGCTAGCTTGTGGTTTCATTTCAAGAGCGAAGTGCTTTTATGTGACAATATACAGTACATGTTGGGCTCTGAGATATTACCAAAAAAAAGCCTATTGTGTGCACCGCAGGAGCTCTATCATCAGAGAAGGAATATCTATTGATGAAGAAGTCTCCAAAAAAAAAATATTGTGTAAACGCAGTTGGAAAAGAAAGAAGTGAAAAGTGAACAAGGAATTTAATGATATCAAATTCAGGCAGTAGTAGTCAGGAGCTTTGGTAAGTGATGGAGACAGGGAATAAAGACCGATGCCCAAAAAAAGAAATTATATTCAATTCATCACTCTCTTTATTTCTGCATGTGAATAGTCAATGGTCTTCTTCTGGAAATACATACACAGAAATAGTTGCCTTGCTGCTTCATGCCTTGTAGATTATAAAACAGATTACCATAAGAAATGCACACACACACAGAGGATTAAAAATATCCAAGTAACTTGTGAGGCTGGATGGGTGAATGCCAACTCAGACAGTCTGGGAAGTGAAACGCAATTTAATGATGAACTCACCCTGAAAGAACCTTCAGTCTGTCAATCACTTGACCCACTGTACTGTATGGGAATTTGACTGCTAAAGCCCCGGCGCTGGCCCCATAATGAGATCTCTGATAATGATTGAATTATTCTGATGGTATTCAGCAGGCTAGCGCTTAGGGCGCAGACACCCCTCAACGATAAGCTATAGAGAGGAGACTAACCTACTGGGATGATTCTACAGGTAAAATGTTTATTTATTTTACCTTTATTTAACGAGGCAAGTCAGTTAAGAACAAATTCTTATTTTCAATGACGGCCTAGGAACAGTGGGTTGTTCAGGGGCAGAACGACAGATTTGTACCTTGTCAGCTCAGGGATTCAAACTTGCAATCTTGCGGTTACAAGTCCAACGCTCTAACCACTAGGCTACGCTAGTATGTGACGAATGAGGATGGACTATTCACTCAGGTTCTAGCAGGTCCTCCTGATAATGGGTGGAGCTAGATTGGACTGCTAGGCATGCATTTGTTCTGTATCCATATGGGTCTGGACAAAACAAGGGCACTATATAGCAGGGGCGCAACTTTCACTGGGGATGGGGGGGATATGTCCCCAGTGAAAGAAATTGCATTTTTGTTTGTCCCAGTTTTATTATTAGAATGTGATACAAAAACGGGGCAACGGTGTGCTTTAGGACCATGCGGACGACTCTGAGCGGTCGGGTAGGCTGTTTGGAGGGTTTATCTGACAGGAAAAAATAATAACAAAATAAAAAATTCAAAAATGTGATGTCCCCCCCACTTCTAAAAATTATGCCCCTGCTATATAGGGAATAGGGTGGACAGGAATTTCACATCATGGACAGGACAACATTTACATCATTGTGCTCTGAATATCAAACTATGACAAATATACATATATCCACAATACATTCAACCTCACTTAATGAAGGATGACTGAGTCCATGATAGCGACATAGTCTTATATTCATGAGATCATATTCAAAGCTCAAAGAGCTCTCTGCATCCTCCGACAGTACTATATTTGCATTCTACCCAGTTATAGGGCAGTATCACTGAACAAGTAATTGGAAACTGGAATTGCTTTTCAAATTGTTTCAACTTTCGTTGACTGACCTAATTAGCACCATGATTACATTTGTTTGAGAGATCACTATCTAAGTGTTGTGACTAATTCAGAGGACTATTTTAAACCCATGTCTCTAATTAGCACCATTTGCATAATGGGTCTGCTTGATTACTTAATTATGTTGGTAATCTCTAACGATGCTATTGTCATGTGTCTTTGACAGTACAGCAAAATAATAACGATAGAGACAAATACACCCTGCGCTACTGTTTGCTTAACAGACAAAGCAATTCATTACATACAAATAATGGCTTTCTACTACCTTTTTTTGTGCAAGGTTTAATCCATGGACATATTGGATAGGATTTTTCAATCTCAGAGTGAGAGGGATGCTGAATCAAAACAACAAAGGACCTGAAATTGCACTGAAGGATAGGAATGTGGAACACACACACACACACACACACACACACACACACACACACACACACACACACACACACACACACACACGATTTAATACAATTTTCTTAGATCCTCCTACACACTTAATAACTTCAGATGCCGGTATTGATATACAGGAGAGCGGCTTAGTGGACCACATTACCTGAGATCAAATGCTGATAAAATTGTGAGTGTGTGTGTGTTTGTGTGTGTGTGTGTGTGTATGTGTATGTGTGTGTGTGAGACAGAGAGCACATAAGTCATTGGAGATGCGTGGAGGAGGATCATTTGACGATGTTCTAAATTACTTCTGGATGCAATATGCTAATGGTTTGTTATATATCTATCGCAATCAATGTGAACACTTGCATCCATTTCCCGTAATACCAGTGGATCATAGCCATATTCATCAACTGAGTCAATGTGTTTGTGGAGCAAAAATGGCGTATGGCTTTAAATACTCATTTGAACAGGGGAAATTAACAATTAAGGAGCAATATGGCTCCTGGCATCTAATAGAACAATAACCACTAAGCACCTTGGTTTCATCTGATGTCAAAAACAGAGAGAAAATCAATAGGGAGAATGGAGTCTTGTTTACACACGTCACCTGATGGACTGTGGCATACTGCAAGATGTCAACAAGCTATTGATATCCCAGAGAAAATTGCTGTGCTAAGCGAAGGGAAATTAAATCAGAGGACAATTTTGTTCCACTTTAGAATGGTGATGTTTTGAACAGCCAGATGGTTGGGCTTTTTCATAGGTTTTAAAGGGAACCTACTATGCAGACGGAATGAAATGAGTGAGGCAACTGCTATGCTTAAACCCTCACCCACCCCACACATGCGCGCACACACACGCTCCCACGCGCGCACGCACTCACACATTATCATAGTCATAGCTCTACCATTCACAGCCCCCAGCTGGTTCTCATTACCACTGAATGTGTACAGCACATCCATGTCTGACTTCCCTAGCTGCATCCATATCCTTACCCCCATGACACTTCTCCACTCTTCCCCCATGGACACAGGGCTCTGGTCAAAAGTTATATTTGGAATAGGGTGCTATTTGGAACACATCCTCATTCCCTGTTAGCCCTGGCTTTCTGGGGCCCTTTAAGAGCATTGTCGAGGGTTCACACACTGAATCAACCTCATGGACAGCTACTAATTCCAATCACTACAGCAGTCATAGCATACTACATCAGTCCAAACACTAGATTCAAGTGAGTCTACTTCCTGCACTCCCCTGAGGCTAATCATCATCAGGAACACAGTTCAAAACAACATCCTGTGGAGTAAAATCAAAGATCACTACCAAAAAAATGAACTTTCGATGGGCTAGAGTGAACCATTGGGAGAGGGCCCGAGAAGGTTTGCTTCCTGGACGTGCTTAAAGACAAACACATCTCCCTTCACTCCTTCTCTCCCATTGAATGAACCTCTGTTTTCCTGGTGATAGACTCTGGAAATTGAGGTCATGATCCTCATAAGTGTGCAGAGATATCTTACTCAGGGAGCACCTCTATTTCAGAAATACTGCAAGTGCCGTATGTATCAAATATTTCAGAATAGGAGTGCTGATCTAGGATCAGGTCTTCCCTGCCAATGTAACCTTTTTCATTATGATCTAAAAGGCAAAACTGATCCTAAAATAGCACTCTTACTCTGAGACACTTGATACATTTGCCCCCAGAAGGCAAAGTGCAAATCTCTTAGTATTGGAGTATCTTAGCTCTTGATTGCATTGTGCATGGTGAACGCTACAGAATAGAGATATAGTGGGACATGGTGACAGAGGGTGAACGTCTATGGGCATAGCTGTGTGACCAACCTTGAAGACATGGTGTGATTCTGTGACACAGTGAGGTGTACAGAGATGACACGGTGTGACACCCCAATGGAGAACAGGCAGATTAACTAGAAAGGAAGAACCCTAACACTATAACACACTGTCTCTATCTCTCACACTCCCGCCACTCCCTCTCAAACCAATACAGACAGGCAGTGAAACACACTAGATGTAGTGGAAAGTGTGAAATGAAAGAGCGAGGAGATGTTATGAAACCATGATAAACCCTGTCTAGTGGAAAACTCTTGAATAGTAGTGGGTCTGACTAACAACAAACTCTTAATCTTTGTCTCAAATGGCACTCTATTCCCTAGTTTGTGCACTGAATTTGACCAGGGTCCTGGTCAAAAGTAGTGCACTGAGTGTACAAAACATTAAGAACACTTCCTAATATTGCCTTCAGAACAGCCTCAATTTGTCGGGGCATGGACTCTACAAGGTGTTGAAAACGTTCCACAGGGATGCTGGCCCATGTTGACTTAAATGCTTCCCACAGTTGTGTCAAGTTGGCTGGATGTCCTTTGGGTGGTGGGCCGTTCTTGATACACACAAGAAACCTTTGAGCGTGAAAAACACAGTAGCGTTGCAGCTCTTGACACACTCAAACCGGTGCACATGGCACCTACTACCATACTCCAAACAGAACCAGTCAGAACAGCTGAGTCCAACAGAACCAGTCAGAAAAGCTGAGTCCAACAGAACCAGCCAACAGAACCAGCCAGAACAGCTATGTCTAACAGAACCAGTCAGAACAGCTGAATGCAACAGAACCAGCCAACAGAACCAGTCAAAATGGATGAGTCTAACAGAACCAGTTAAAATAGCTGAGTCCAACAGAACCAGTCAGAACAGCTGAGTCCAACAGAACCAGCCAACAGAACCAATCAGAACAGCTGCGTCTAACAGAACCAGTCAGAACATATGAGTCCAACAGAACCAGTCAGAACAGCTGGGTCCAACAAAACCAGTCAGAACAGCTGAGTCCAACAGAACCAGTCAGAACAGCTGAGTCCAACAGAACTAGTCAGAACAGATGAGTCCAGTGGTAGAGCCAGCATGGAGCTGACCTAGATGGGGAAAAATCCTCCTTAAATCGGGTCCCAGAGGTCATCTGGGGAGCCAGGCAGGGCATTATCTGCTTCAGTGCTTCTCTGCAGCATCTGTCGGCCTTCACCACCTGCTCTGGAGGGCCACAGACCTCTCATCTGCCTCCTTGTTGGTTTGTTTGTTGTTCTTTCCCAGACTCTCTAAATATCACACAGTCACATAGCCATGTCCGATACGTGCTTGAGGAACATGGATCAAGTCCTTTGCTTTTACTATGCCTAGAATCATTGTATTTAGGTGGAACCCTTTGTAAAATACTGAGCTCTTTAAAGTAGAAAATGCTTCACTGAGTACTCTCTTACGACCAAATATCAAAAGTACAATTTGGTTGTGAAGACCCAGCTCTCAGCATCCAAAATTCAGCAGATTCCCCTAAACGTCACTTTAAATAAATGTGTCTAAAAGGGACATATTGGAATGAGCTCTATATGAACTCTCTCATATAACATCACAATAAAGAAATATTGAGATTTAAACTATTTACTAAATCGTTCAATATAGCCAACTATTTTAGGTAAGAGATGAAGTTATTGGTGTATTCCAATGGCTAAGCTCAGACGGATTGAGACAGGCTCAAAAAAGGATGGAGATAGAGGTAGAGAAAGGCAGGAATAAATATATCAAAATAGAATGAAGACAGCACATCTGAAATAGAGATGAATGTGAGTGTGTTGAAGTCAAAGACACTGAGATGTCACCATTATTTTAGCTTTGTGTACTCAAGAGTCAGAAACCATCTTTGTCTCCATTAGGACACAGGAGTGAGACACGTGGACTGTCAACTTCAAATACAGACAGAACACACACACAGACAGGGAAGTCACTGTCAGCACCCAAACCAGACAGAGCGCACAGACATGTCATGAAGACACATTGTCATCATCAAAGCTTGTTACAGCAACGTAAATGGTGAGTTGTGTTGTGTGTGACTGTCAAAACCAGTTAGCGCGTTACTGTGTCACGAATGTTGTCATTACTCACTCCACATATTCCCAAAATATCACTAGCAACGGTGTGTGTGTACTCTGTGTGTGTGCGTGCGTGTGTGTTTGCATTCGTGCGTACAGGCGTGTTAACTTGTTTGTTTTGCCCAATCATTTCTCTAGCATTTTACGAACATAATACAATCCAGAGTGTGAGAAGATGTATATGTTGAGACTGTTGAGCAGTCACTGTCTAGTTGTACTCAAGCCCGAGGGTAAGTCTTTTGACACTAATTACGATTTTTCTTTCCTGCAAGCAAATATGATACATTGAGAAAAGTATATACATTGGAAAAGCTTGTGCACCTGAAGCGAGACAAATCATTCTCTAAAATGACATTCAGTCTGATCTTGGAAGGGATGCTACTGAAATAGGCTGTGAAATCGATTCCATGAAGTGAATCCCGATATAATCAGCTGCAAGGATAAAATAATGTGCACATCGATACACAATGAGAGAGCAATAGAAGCAAACACACTCACTCTCACCAGAAAATGTTATCTTTGTATTACAGTAGTCTGGTATATAGTAGTCTGGTATATTTGTTCTAATTAGAGATAAGTGTACAGTTATTATGAGTCCTTGGTGCAGAAATGTACTCCTGCAGAAATTGGAGTTGTCCGTGGTTCTGATAAAGGGTTATCATGCAATGCTCTAACGTTGAACTGTCCTTGGGCTTGAAAAGAATGTCACAAAAGCGCTGTCCAAGGTCCTGAAATGGGCTTTATCACTAAATCACTGTCCATGGTCCTGAAATAGTTTTTCACAAAATCAGTGTCGATTGTCCTGAACTGTCCATGATTGAAAGTACCTTATCACAAAACCAGTCCATGGTCCTGAAATTTGCTTCATTGCTCAATCACTGTCTCTATGGTTATGAACAAGCCAAAGTTAGCACTTGGTGTGCAATCCATAGACATCATATAATTCAGTGTTTTATTTAATTTGGTGGTGCAAATTACCCTACATGCC
Source organism: Salmo salar (assembly GCF_965601325.2). NCBI lineage: Eukaryota > Metazoa > Chordata > Actinopteri > Salmoniformes > Salmonidae > Salmo > Salmo salar. The sequence goes on along the minus strand of NC_138319.1, from coordinate 16,766,973 downwards.
CACATACCATAATTATATACATCCATGTATGCAAAACTGCAGATTTCCTAATAAAATGCAAAGGTGGTCTTCATTGATATATCCTTTAAACAATGTAAACTATGCTTTGGTCCTATTATTGCTCAAACAATTTCTATTTGGTGCAAAATTGAAAAACAAAGTAACTTGGAATCAAAATGGCATGCTCATACTCCAATATTTCACAATAATACCTTGCGATCTGGAGGGTACCCCTTTTCATCCCACCAATGATCCAAATGTGGAACCCGTACGCTTACCGATATCCTGAACAATTATGGTTTCTGAAAATTCCAAGATTTTAAAGATACATACGCAATACCAGGCAACTCATTTTTTTCTATATTTACAACTTATGTCAGCTATGCTGTCCTTTGGGAAATTCAACTACCGCACCATCCAATGATGGGGTTTATAAATGATCTGGGCTCCTGAAAGGACTGATCTCTATAATATATAAATAACTTTTGGAAAGCTCATATTCTGAGCTAGCCATTAAATAAGTATGGTCCACAGATCTAATTGAATCTGAACAGCACTTTAACTGGAAGAGACTATGGTAAAATATGGCCTTGCCATCCCGTAATCCGAAGCATTAAGTCATACATTTTAAGTTTGTTCACAGACTGTATCTAACACCAAGAAAACGTTTTACGATAAAAAAAATGTAATGACAAAACCCGTTGGATGGTCTCTTGCCAGTTGGGTTTCTGTTTAAGATTCAGTGAATCTGTGAGCAAGGGGAAATAACTTTGAATCATAAATATTTTCCAAGCAAGGACAGATAATGTGTGATATACTGTAAATGTATTGGCACACGTAAAGGCAATTCACTAAGTGTACTGTTCCCTGTGATTTGTTGGGTATTTGGTGTGTATACATCCCTGGTCCCATGCTGGTGGATATGGGAGAAATATAACTATTTGAAAAATGACACCAGTCACAACCCAATGATAATAGAGAAGAGAGTAAATTAGGTCTGAAGGATGAAGAAGACTAAAACTCGCTGCAAATATGATTTCTCTTTCTCCAAAACTCATTTAGGAATCATCCCAAGAGTGGATTTGGGGATACAGAATAGAGAGAAAGAAGGAAAGAAAGAGATTATGTGCAATGCCTAATTTGCCAGACCTAAAATGAATGGAGCGTGACATGGTGCTTTCAGTTATTCTTTTCTTTCACACTCATATACACACACACACACACACACACACACACACACACACACCACTTACTCAGCTGGGGCAAGAGCGAAATAAAAAAATAAAGAGACAGAGAGAGAGTTGATATTGCTGTCGGGTAGATATAGACTAGGCCTATCATCAATATTGTGGGGCTCTACTCTGATCGCATTCAATAGAGAAGAGATAGATGCAGTGTGCTTTAGCTCCAGATAGATGGGGGTAAGTGGGGGGTCAACCTTATAAAGAGCCATGAAGACAGACAGATGAGACATACTGTCCTAAACAGAGAGGTGAAATCATGGGGGGATGATTCAGTCACTCCCCGTAATGCAGCACAAAATTGACTGCTGTTGTCCACAGTCGACAACAGCAATATCAAGACTGAGTGACAACTTGCCTTTTTCAGTAGTGTCTATTCAGAAGCTCTTTTGCAATAGTATGTGGATAAGCTTGCCCAGAAGTAAGCATTACGCTATTAAGTTACCACCTTCAGCATACACAATCATTAAAAACAAAATATAAAACTAACATGGGAAGCTCTGGATAAGAGTGTCTTTCTAAATGAGTTTCCATAATCAATCATGATATTAACGAACTAATGAAATGTCATTTGTTCTAAAACCACTATTTCATCAGCAATCCTCACACACAATTGAGTCCCAATGTGTCATGAACGGCTCATTTAAGTGGAGAATTATAACTCAAATGGTTCCACATAATTGGCACTGAAAAGTCGTTCAGTCCGGTCCAATTCTTCAGATACGGGTTTAATTGTATAGAATATGATTACTAAGTGAGATATCCTTTCACTTATCAAATTAACAGCTAAGAAAAGGGGACCTCGAGGTACATAACGGTTAAAAAAAGCGGAATGGGTAAGCTGTTTATCTCTTCAAAAGGAGAATGGAGCTAAGAAGAGGAACGCCTCATTGAGAGAAAATATTTGTTTTACTCATTTATAATCCAACCACTCATTAAGATATGAGTGGAGTGCAAAATATGGGAGTTTGTTTTCATAATAAGGAATAATTTATTTATGGGAGATTGCCATACATAGACAATGGAGCCAGAGCCCATACAAGGTTAAAAAAAAAGAGTGGCTGCGAATGAGCAATAAAAAATGAAAATAAATTAAAAATTTGTCACATGCACTGAATACAACTTTACTGTGAAATGCTTACTTATGAGCCCTTTCGCAACAATGCAGAGTTAAAAAGTAACAAAAGATTAGCAAAAAAATAAAGGAAAAAGTAACACAATAAAATAACAATAACGAGACTATATACAAAGAGTATATCAGTACCGAGTCAATGTGCAGGGGTACGAGGTAGTTGAGGTAATATGTACATGTAGGTAGGGGTAACAGTGACTAGGCAATCAGGATAGATAATAAACAGAGTAGCAACAGCATATATGAAGAGTGTGAAAGTGTGTCTATGTATGAGTGTGGCGTATATATGCGTGTGTGTGTGTGTGTGGTGTGTGTGTGTGTGTGTGTGTGAGCGTATATATTGTGTGAGTGTGTGTGTGTTTGTGTGTCAGTGCAGTATGTGTGAGTATGTGGGTGGAGTCCAGAGAGTGTGCATAGAGCCAGTGCAAGAATGTCACTGCAAGGAAAAGGGGGTCAATGCAAAAAGTCTGGGTAGCCATTTGATTAACTGTTTAGCAGTCTTATGGCTTGGGGATAGAAGCTGTTCATGAGCCTTTTAATCCCAGACTTGGCGCTCTGGCACCGCTTGCCGTGCGGAAGCAGAGAGAACAGTCTATGACTTGGGTGGCTGGTGTCTTTGACAACAGGAATGACAGAACAATCTGTGCGTCCCAAATGACACCCTATCCCCTATATAGTATATAGTGCACTATATAGGGCCCTATGTGCCTTGGTCAAAAGTGGTGCACACTTGATAAGGAATAGGGTCCCATTTAGGATGCACACACTCACTAATATCAAGCTCTAAAGCCCAAGGAGATGAAGCAAAGAATATTCAACAATCAAAATGAAGAACTACTGAATAATTGATAACTACATTGCAATGAAGGCCTTCATATACCAGAGGCTAAACTCACAGGCCCTGCTTTCCCACCAAACCTTAGAATGTGATTTCATGACTTATTTAATTTGATTCTCTTCACCATGATGTGTAACTGGGAACTCAGGTAACAGAAGTGAAAATAGCTTCCTATCCCATATGCATGCCACCATCCTTGAAGCCCTGAGTTCCTTTTCATGGACTCAGATATTGGTTACTTGTGGCCAATCCTCTAAGAGATCAGACAGTTCTGTTGAAAGACTCTTTGATTCCTGTCCCACACACCCTGCAGCTTTGATGACATGGGGATCTGAGGAAGGCGCATTTTCATGGATACAGAATATACTGACAGAGTTAGAAGCCTTAACCTTTTCAATGGCTACATGGGATAAAACTACAACAATATTCTGAATACACCCTCAAAAACCCAACTGACTGGGTTAAAAACAAATCAATTTGGGTTATTTGGTAACCCAGCGCTGGATAAATATTGGACACAACATACACTGGACTATTTTGACCCAGCCAGTTGGGTTGTGTGCAGTGACCCTGAACAGTACACACACAAACAAACAAACAAACAAACACACACACACACACACACACACACACACACACACACACACACCACACACACACACACAATCATGGACAAGGCACGCAAGTACAGTTGAAGTCGGAAGTTTACATACACTTAGGTTGGAGTCATTAAAACTCGTTTTTCAACCACTCCACAAATTTCTTGTTAACAAACTATAGTTTTGGCAAGTCGGTTAGGACATCTACCTTGTGCATGACACAAGTAATTTTTCCAACAATTGTTCACAGACAGATTATTTCACTTATAATTCACTGTATCACAATATCGACATAACCTGAAAGGCCACTCAGCAAGGAAGAAGCCACTGATCCAAAACGACCATAAAAAAGCCAGACTATGGTTTGCAACTGCACATGGGGACAAAGATCGTGCTTTTTGGAGAAATGTCCTCTGGTCTGGTGAAACAAAAATAGAACTGTTTGGCCATAATGACCATCGTTTTGTTTGGAGGAAAAAAGGGGGACGCTTGCAAACCAAAGAACACCATCCAACCGTGAAGCACGGGGTGGCAGCATCATGTTGTGGGGGTGCTTTGCTGCAGGAGGGACTGGTGCACTTTACAAAATAGATGGCATCATGAGGACGGAAAATTATGTGGATATATTGAAGCAACATCTCAAGACATCAGTCAGGAAGTTAAAGCTTTTTCGCAAATGGGTCTTCCAAATGGATAATGACCCCAAGCATACTTCCAAAGTTGTTGCAAAATGGCTTAAGGACAACAAAGTCAAGGTATTGGAGTGGCCATCACAAAGCCCTGACCTCAATCCTTTAGAACATTTGTGGGCAGAACTGAAAAACCGTGTGCGAGCAAGGAGGCCTACAAACCTGACTCAGTTACACCAGCTGTCAGGAGGAATGGGACAGAATTCACCCAACTTACTGTGGGAAGCTTGTGGAAGGCTATCCGAACCGTTTGACCCAAGTTAAACAATTTAAAGGCAATGGTACCAAATTCTAATTAGGTGTATGTAAACTTCTGACCCACTGGGAATGTGATGAAAGAAATAAAAACTGAAATAAATCATTCTCTCTACTATTATTCTGACATTTCACATTCTTAAAATAAAGTGGTGATCCTAACTGACCTAAGACAAGGAATCTTTACTAGGTTTAAATGTCAGGAATTGTGAAAAACTGAGTTGAAATGTATTTGGCTAAGCTGTATGTAAACTTCCGACTTCAACTCTATGTCAACAGGACTTTCCTGTCAGAGGTATTATTCATGATGAGAGCCAAGGTATCTCCACATATGAGCTATCATATTTTTCAGTTTTCATTTATAGCGAGGGCTGTGCGAGGCTGGCTGGGCCCAGATAACAGGGGAGCTGCCTAGAGGGCAGACACAACAACTGCAGGAAGTAATGCAGCCTCATCATAACGCCCAGCAGGAGACGTGTTGGAGGTATTTTTTATCAATATGGCAGAAATACCTTTCAACACCTACAGAGGGTACATACATCTTATTGATAGATTATGATACCTATACAGCATTTTGGAGTTGGCTGTTATTATGTAAACAGTAACCTACAGCTACTATTACTACAAATATGCCAAATCATAATCTAATTTAGACCAAATCACAATAACCACATAGCAACACCTCTCTACAGTGTACCTTCACTACTGCAATCATAACAAAGAGATTGACTACAAGTGTGAACCACACAAACAGACCATGACTGGCGAGGGGAGGGGGTAAAGGGAATAAGGACCATGCCTAATAGCCTTTAAAAGCTGTATCGAAATGGATTGCCTTCAACGGAAAGACCATGCACGGACGCATTGTTTAAGTACCATTAGTCCACAGGGTAGCCTATGCGCGTGCATTGTATTGCCAATTATTTTCTCACTCATTTCTTCATCTAATCCACAATGATGCACTCTGAAGGAAATGTGGATGTAATTGGCTCGAGCGCCGGTTTATTTTCCGCGGAGCTAAACTGTATCGGTGCAACAGCCTGGATAGCCTATAGGCTACGGCATGTCATATGGTGCATATTTAATAAAGTGAGCAATAGACTTTGGATCTGCTGTACTTATTATCGGGACCATGGTAGAATTTCAGAGAACCGTACTTACATTCTTACATCAGAAGTGTTATCCTTTACCATCTTCATGCGGCGACTTGGTGATTGTTGATCAGAAGGAAACTCATTATACTGTACCAACCTGCATGTGTTTTTTATTCGTTTTCATTGAGTTGGCCTATTACCAAGTATTATTGTGCAAAACCTTCAGACAACCTTCAAATGCATCAGGCCTATACAGTAATAAACGCAATATTCCCTCACAAAATAATGCATCAGCCACAGGTGCATATTTCTGTACCACCTTGCTTTTTATTGCAAATACACAGGCACTAAAGGTGTGACAACTAATCCACTCATTATATACCTGCAAAGGGAGAATGTCTGTTCATCCTCGTTGAAACAGAAAACAAAAACGCATTGACCCAAGAATCAAAACACTCCTCGTCCACTCAGCACCATCTATGAAAAATGATACTTCCAAAAATACTTGACACTGATATCTGCAAAAGTATAATAAATCGAAAAAATGAAAGAAACACAAAAAGAAACAAACCTGTGATCAGTGAGCTGCAAGAAAAGTTTCAAGTTAAAACGTCATCAGGTTTAAAAATGACTCCTTTAAAGAAAAGAGGACCAAAATAAAAGCAAAGGCTTGGTCAGTGAGCACCGAGACACCAAAATCACAAAACTCGTATAAACAACACTGCAAAATACAAAGCAAAGCATAGCAACAGCAAAAGTCGACAGAAACAAAAAATAAAAATGTTTGAAAACCACCAGTAAAACCACATTAGAAAAATATTAGACTGACAACCCGCTTGGTTGAAAAACCAGTTTCATGATTTCACAAGACTGCAAGCACGAATCTCCAGTGCCCGATGCAAACCGTTACCCATCTCGGTACACAAGATTCAGAATCACTGCATGCTAAAAACTTGAAGCCTGGATGGAAAAACGCTAAAAACCACCACTTCAAATATCATCTTAAACACCAGCAAAAGGAGGAAAAATAAAAAGAGTAATTAAAAAGACAAAAAATGCTTAGAAAAAGCCATTGGAAATGTACTCACCGAGCGGGAGTAAAATGTTGCAATAAAAATGTGATATGGCACAAAATACAGTATGGCGGTGCAAGCCCGAAATGATGTGCTTTTCTCTAGATCTCAGCCTCCGGTTCTGTCATGTGACTCAGAATCAGCCCGACATCCAGCAATGAGCGACTAGCGTAGAACAGCTGAAGCCGAATACTCTCCGAACGGCTCGCCGCTCTCCAAAAGTAAAAGAGGTAGTCCTTATCATTCTACAGTTATGACTGAGCTGGTTGTGTTTTTTCTTCTAGATTTTTTTTTCTTTTTAAAGATGCAGCGCTCACTCGATGTCAGAGCCTACGTAACATCAAGGCTGTTCTTTCAACTTCTGGTTGATTCCTTCACTACCTAGCAGTCATTTGGACGTGATTGTTGCTGTATCCCAGCGATTTGTAAGGCCAAGTAGGTCTTGCTGTATGATATTGGCTATTTTCGTTTGGTATAAGCCACTCTTGTTACAAGTGTACCAGGAGTGGCTTGTAGAGTTTGCACAGGTAAAGTAGCATACAGCAACGTTAATCAGACTAAGCATGCACTGAATGTGAACAGTAGACTTAACTCTTCGGTAACTGAAAATACAAGATGCGCTGTCAATGCACTGAAGGCAACAGTTAACATTACTCCTTTCAGTGCATGCTTGCTCAGCATTGCGCTGCACTTTAGCTGTGCACTCTAAATCAGTGTGGCAAATGAAAGCTGTTCGACCATGCAGTTTGAATGCCAATAGTGTGCATGACTATGGTGTCACATACCTCTCTAAAGGCTACAGTGTAAAGCATGTTATTTTGTTATTCGTGATCTAACATCTAAGAACACACTGCTATCCCCAGGGTGGAATTCGACAGCATTGTGTACCTGCAACAGTCCATCAGATTCAGAACCAGCGCATTTACCTAAATACACTACTGGGACATTTAATGTCATTCAATATGACATTCCCAATGTGCTAACTGCTAAGATTACATCATAGAGGCACCTGTCATAGTTTGTCGTTCCTGCTCCAGAGTGTATCTGACTTTTTTCATTAAAATATATTGTACTCATCAGATTAATGCCTATCTGTGCCTAGTGGTCTTGATGACCTTATAGGAAGAACCATTGGAAGCCTTGGGTCCCAGACCTCTACAGTATGACTCATTAATGGAATATGGGTGGTAACAGGTAGTTTGCCTCAAAGCCATATGTGGACATGGCTGTGGTTTGCCCCTCAACGGCACATAGTGATCCCATCAGATCATCATGATATCAGAGGCCAGTAGGCGTGCTGATCTAGGACTAGTCCCCCCTGCCCATGTATTCTTAATCATTGTGATCTAAAAGGCAAAACTGATACTAAATCAGCACTATTTCTCTGAGATGTTTGATACATACGAACCCTGATATTTTCTACATTTCCCTGAGTCCAGTAACCAACAAGGAAGATAACAAAATGGAAACCATATCTTTTTCATTTTTGCCTGTTAAGATAATACAATAGGTTATGACTTACGCATGGTTGCATTTTTTTCCCCCTTTGCAGCCAATCTTTTTTCTTATTACAAAAAGCATACCACCCTGCCTCCCACTGCTGGCTTGCTTCTAAAGCTAAGCAGGGTTGGTCCCTGGATGGGAGACCAGATGCTGCTGGAAGTGGTGTTGGAGGGCCAGTAGGAGGCCCCCTTTCCTCTGGTCTAAAACAATATCCCAATGCCCCAGGGCAGTGATTGGGGACATTGCCCTGTGTAGGATGTCATCTTTCAGATGGAATGTTAAACGGGTGTCCTGACTCTCTGTGGTCACTAAAATATCCCATGGGACTTATTGTAAGAGTAGGTGTGTTAACCCCGGTGTCCTGGCTAAATTCCCAATCTGGCCTTCATACGGTCACCTAATCATCCCTAGCTTACATTCATCCCCCTCCTCACCCCTGTAACTGTTCCCCAGGTCATTGCTGTAAATGAGAATGTGTTCTCAGTCAACCTACCTGGTTAAATAAAATACAAAATAAACAAAGCAGTGTGATATTACGATTGTTATTTACATGTGATTTTACATCAACTTTGACATGATTTTATGTACATCACAATAAACAGAATATAAGGCATAATGTTTACAATGACAGACCATTTTTATTCAGAGGTGGCGGCGAACATTCTTTATCACTTGCTGATGCATCGTACAAAGAGCCCCAAGGTTAAAGGAATGCCCTTTATGAATATCTGAAATAAGATATCAATAACGGCTTTTATCATTGTTGTCACAGCGATATGGTAAGCTTTCCCTATCCACTGTACTGTATATTCCAATATTAGCCAGCCCCGTTATCTAAACCTGGACCCCTTGGAGTTATGAATAACAACTGGCTTAGTTTAGCTCGATAATGTCAATGATCAAAAACAAGGAAACATTTAACAATTTGACCCAAGAACAGATTCATTTGAGTTAAGAGAATACAGTAAATATAGTCAGAAATACAGTAAATATGTCACATCCTTTGAAACCATTTTCCCCCAAGACCATAAAGCATAAAGAAGCCACAGAGACAGCCAGGGTCAAAGTTCAATCAACCTTTGGGCCTCTGAACACTCAACATCCTCATCCTCCAAGGGTAACATGAATCAATAAATGTGTGTGCATTAATTATGGACCGATTCATTGTTGTCAGTCTATGTGCGTATCTAATCAATATAAAATATTCTGTTTAACCGAATGCTTTAACCTTTTTTTTAAATTGTTGTACTATATGGAGCTTCACACTGAACTGCAATAAAAAATAAAATAGTAAAATGCAGGGAGATTAGTCTTATCTTCTAAAAAGAGGTACTGTATTATGGAATTCTACCTTCATATTCCCATACTAAATGTCAAAATTATCTCTCATAATTTTCAGAGGCCTGCTTAATTTGACTTTCGTTTGATGTTTTATGATTGTCTGTCATCATTGTTAAGGACATAAATGCTACCTGTTTGACTGTCTTTTAAGCTTGATTGAGATTTCTCTGTGATGTCTCCCGAGAGAGATGAAAAAAATGAATGTCTGGATATCACCTGAGGCATTTAAAACATATGCGGTTTGAGATGCCTGAAAATACAACTTTCCACTTAATAATTGCCTTTTCGCTTTGAGCAAAACCTGGACATTTTTATTTGTATGGCCTCTCCTATGCAGGTGTACATGTTTTGGAAATTAAATGAGCTTGATTGCTATGGTAATAACTCGTGTCTCAGCTTCATACAATGTTGTAATCAAATACACGCAAGAGCTGAAGAAACAAATGCACACCATGGGAATCATTTCGGGAATTTTTAAGTGAAGGTTTAATCCATATTCTAAAATGAATTAATAGCCAAAGCACATGGCACAAGACCCAAAAGAGACCATTGATTAAGGTTTGACTATTTATGGCATTTTGAGTTTTATTGCTGGGAATGAGATTGAATTTCTCAGACTTAGACAAGGGAAACTGATTCCTTACATGGTCACAGCCCAGTCACGGCTTTGCCAACAGAGTCCAAGCTCCCGCTGCGTTGATTAATACACAATATGGACTGAATTAATTTCCACTGTCACAATTATGGATTTAGCATTTTCTAAATGATAGTTTTGTTATGGACTCCTAGGAAATGTGTAATTGTTGCCAATGGATATTGCACTCAATTCAGAAACAAATGGACTGCACAGACACAACGGTGCTCGGATTAACAAGTCATTATTGGGGATTGGGTTCTTCCCGTGCCATATTCACACAATTTACAGTCTGAGATGAACGGATTCTGTTAATTGATATCACAATGGAAAAAGGACCTTTGTGGTGTCAGCGCGGCACCAATGTGCAAACTATTTATTTACCTGTTCAAACAACACAGCATGTGTTAATCAATAATCATATGTGCTCATGCACATCTTAAAGCACGATCATGCGATAACTGTCATTTTCTTGCATTCGTTTATGTGATTTTTTTTGAGGTAGTAGCAAATACACATTGGTAATATATACACAGAGTTGTTTCTCTTTCTTTTCAGTCATAAACACATTTTCTCACTTGATGCACACAGACTATGCAGCTATTCATATTTTTTTTGTAATTCGTTTTCCATTAACCTATATACGCCACATTCCCTTGGCTTCCTCCCCAACTCCCATTAGTTTTAAAGCATGATTTGACTAAATAAGCAAAGGCTTGCCAGCAGCTGCACTCTCTCCAAGCAGGAGTTGGCTGATCTTCTGCTCATCCACACAATGATGCTTATCCTAAATGTTTCTTTCTGGCAGCAATAATAAGGACAGTTTGGTCTTTGCTTGCCTCAACTTGCTGTTTGCGTCCGTTCTGGTGGCCATAATGGCCCTTGCCCCACAAGGAAAGGCAAACAATAGCACCTTCGAAAGTCTCAGAAATCACCCTTACACTCTTAGAAAAAAGGTTTCCAAATGGGTTCTTCGGCTGTCCCCATAGGAGAACCCTTTTTGGTTCCAGGTATAACCGTTTTTGGTTGCAGGTAGAACTCTTTTAGATTCTACATGGAACCCAATAGGGTTCAACATAGAACAAAGAGGGTTCTACTTGGAACCAAACCTTTTTTTTCAAATGGTTCTCCTATGGGGACAGCCAAATAACCCTTTTAGGCAACTTACACAGAGAATTAAAATATCCTGTATCCTACAACTTCTCTTGGTCACGGTTACACCATGTGTCCTACCTGAGACGTCTCTTGAAAGTATTTACTATTAAACACACGTCTTACTGAATCTCCAATGCAGCCAAACATGGAGGGATGGAGGCGTGTTGGGTACAGTGTGTCCATGTCTGGCAAAATGGGTTTAGGAATGAAATATTCATATTATGCCATAAAGATTCAGGTAGGGCTTATGGGCTAGTGGATTCCTCTCCCTAACTAGAATCAGCTTGAGCAAAGTCAATTCTGTGGGTGAATTATAAGTGCGCCAACTGTGCTTTCTGGGAAATAAGCTAAATTTGACCTTTGGTTAAGTCAATGAACCTGTTTGTCTTTAATACTGTAACATGGGGGTGACTTTACCTTAAGGCTGGGGAATGTAACCAGGGATTACGTTGTAAACATTCTTACAATGTTAATCCAATCAAAAATAAGTACAATAAAAGACACCTACAGTTTGAATGTCTTTATTTTCCAATGATGTATAAACTCCCACTTGGATTTCCTATTTTCAATGCTAAGAGTGAATCGCATAGGTTCCCAAAAAATGTATTTGTCACAGGTACAAATTATGCTCCTTTCATATCAGATACTCAACACCTGCTAGGGGTGGGCATGTAGAAACGCAGCCACTAAGTCTGAGAAGACAGAGGAAATAAATAACATATGGCAGAGTTGGTAAGGAACAATAGCATGCATGAAAATCAGGGTAATTAACTTTGATTAACAATGTTGGGTATTTTAATGTATGTTTTAATGAAGAGCTAGGTTTAGAACCCAACAAAAAATTAAGTCTGCTTTGATAAGTCGGCTAAGCTCTGCCTCTTATTTTACCAACATATAAAAGTAATCCAATATGTCTTCACAGTTTAATGATGATTTATACTCAGCACATGCCAAACATGACCCATCCCAGTGCAGAACCTCACCTTTCTGTGTTTATCAAGGTAAATTAATTCTACTTCAGTTCCTCAATGCCATAGCCAGCCTGGAAGCAGGAAGCAGCTAGGATTTGTACTCATTAGCTTGATGTGGTCTTATCACCACTGATGTCACGCTAAAGGGGGTTTGCACTATTTACCTGACATAGGGAAAGGATCATGGCTACATGGTCTACATCTTCGTTCTGTTATCTACATTCCGTATTCTGATGTTTGAACATACTTTAGCAAAGGACTTAGATGAGAATTTCATTCCATATGTTATTGAATTGAATGTATTTGGATGCAAAGTGTTACTAGGTGATTATTGCTCCCCATCGCATTCCATGTTGTGTGCGATTTGGTGTTGTCTATGATTAGCTTATATTTGATGGCAGGCCATTTTGTATATGTAGCATCATGGTGATGATTCTCAATTGAAAAAGATTTCCGGAGCTGTCGGTAGACTTTGGCTGTCTGATACACTAAATACAGCACAGCACTTTATTTTGAGTATGCACAGATAGCTCTCTGCTTCTGAGCATAATGGCCCTAAACAATGAAGAGTCTGAAAGCTACAGGAAACATGAGAGAGAAAATACAGTACTTATTGAAAAGAATGACAGCAAAGAAGAGAAAATGGACAAAACCCTTCTTATTAGTCTTGCATTCACAAAATGAATATCAAAATCCATATAATTATTGAACTTTGTGTCTTGTAGCTTCTGCTGTTGGGGTCTGAAAAGATCAAGCAATTAAGTAAGTGAAGTTGGCAACACTGACATGGAAAAAGCCACAAACCCAACTGAGTCCCTCATTGTTACACTGTCCCTACTGTTACAGGTTGGAGCTTCCAGAAATGTGTTTGAATTAGATAGTATTTACATTGCTGATATTCAGATCTGCATGCACTAAAGTTGGTGACATATCCTTGGTAAACTACTTTCTTTTGCAAATGTTAGTTTTGCAATGTGATTTCAACATTTGTTGAATACAGGCATATTTCCAATTCTTTCACTGCAACAGTCAACTTCCCACTTCTCCTTTACTCAGACTGAGGTTCTCTCTCACACAGCCTGTTTGTAGAGGAGACCCAATTATAGGTGTTTCATATTCTGTCACTCTGCAGTGAACATATGCTTCGCTTCCTGTCCTACCAACGCAGGGTTTGATGTGTTGTCGAGAGGTTTTATACAAAAGAATGAATCAGTGTTCCTTGCTCACATGTGATCACTTGCTCATGCACACACACACTTTACCATCAGGTATGCTTCACTATGCCAATTTATTGATGCTATACTGTATTATAAAGCTGTTCTGCTTCTGGTTAATTTAAAATTAAGACTTGCAAAAACAAATGTGGCCTTTGCATATCGGATTAATTGCATTCAGTCAGTGACACAAGGAGCTCTGAAAATAAGTCACTCACAATGTTACATTCTGATGAGCAAAATAATTGGCTCAGAAGACAAGACATAAACACACGGAAAATAGTTACAACATTTCCATGGCAACTGTGCTTCAAAACAAGGAGAGGTTCTGCCAAACAAGCACATCCACATCTGTCGTCGTATTTCCCTTGTTACACAACTGTAATCTACCTAATTAGCATAACTCACAGATAACACACTCACTCAAATGTCTCAGTTATGCCCACCCACTAAAACTATGGAGTAGTGACCTTTACACAAGGCCACAAAGGAACACTGTAATGTGGATCTTTATATCATACACATAGCCAGTGTCAGCAGGAGGTGAGGTTTCAGCCTTGAGAGATGAACAGATTGTATTAATGTTTTATTTATACCATCCTTATGGTTAATAGATATGTGTGTGTGTGTGTGAGACACTAAATATGTGTGAATGCCATCTTACTTTCTCCTCGACTATGTTCTTGTATTCTAGCATTGTTCTTGACTATGTTGCACACTGGACCATATGGTGCTCTGGGTAGATCAGGAGAATGCTTAGAGAGATCAAGCCACTCTTATGAATGCACCCTTACTAATGACGGACGCCTTATTGGAGTTTTTCGCAGATGCTAAACCATTTAAGCACTTTGTCAGATCACAGGAGCATGAAATTGGCTAAACTGAGACTTAGTAGTGAATTAATTAGGCGTGGCTAAAACAATATCGGTCCGTTGGCTTTTAATAAGTTACTTAAAAATCGCTTTAGCCCCTGTGTGTTTCAATTTGCCTTCTATACTCATATGATACAGACATGGCATTATTGTGCCTAAGGTGGGAGGTTCTGTTTGTGTCTTTACACCCATGACCATCACCTTTTATTTAACACATTTAATCCCTCATATGTCATTGTTATGACTCTTGATACATTTACAGGTGTCTTTTTGCCCCTCAGTTATGCTCCCTTCTAGATCGTTACAGTCCTGTCTATCTTTGTTATGACTACAGTAACATCACAAGGGCCCTGCTCTTCAATATGATAAACAAATCTCTCCCGCTTTTCCTCCCATTAACATCCTCCAGAGTCTGGGTGGCAACATTACAAGAGTGAAGGTGAAGACAAATGCAATGATTTGATATCTCTGAGATGTGACAAGGCATTAGCTTTGTAGAGGTAAAGAAGATAGAAATACATTAAACGATCCCATATCAGCCTGAGGTTAGGATAAAAATGGTTTAATTTGCAGTGGTTGTTGATAAAGTAGCTTTCACTCTCTCTGTCACCTCAAGGTAATGAAGGTAAGTAAGGGAGCAGTTACCCCGGTACTTGGGGAAGATGCCCGTTTTCTAAAAACAACATTTCATTAAATAACAAAAAATGTGGAAACTGTAGCCACTTATTTCCCTTCATAGTTTGCCTTTATGACCATCACCCACGTACCACATATTTACCAAACGTTGCTTTTTTGTGTCAGCAATTGGACATTGTTCTTAGGGGGGCTAGGTTACCCCACGTTACCCTATATGCATGTAATGAAGCATGTAGCAAATACAGTATGTAGCAACCAACCTGTCTGGATGCAATGCTCAGACTTCTTCCATCAACTTCACACACTAAAGTCAACTGTAAGTGTCACTGAAGCAGAAAAGTTCATCTGGGGGCGATCTCAAATCTGGAGATGACTTATACTGCTTTCACATTGGATACACGGTATGTTGCCAATAAAAACAATTGGGCAATGTTTCTTTCAAACAGCACCATTTCTTACCTCTTTCTTGTCTGAATTCACCTTTTAAATAGGAGCAAGAGACATTCAACTTTGACCCTGTTGTTGCAAACATTGTCATGGTAACCTGACAGCTGCATGTTCTAAATTCAAACCTTCCACTGCTTTAATTTCATTACCTTCAAAACATTAAGTTAGCAGCTTGCATAGCCTACTTGTAAATATTTCTGTATATAATGACATTGTATATTCCTGTTATGGTGAATAAAAGTAGGCTACTCAAAACATTGTTAGATATGTTTCTGGTAATTACATGAGCTGGATAGACAAAGAAATCCATTATTATTCTGCTAAATGACTTAAATGTAAATGTAATTATTTTGTTAATGGCCGAGTGTAACATCGTTGCTTACACCCCTCTCCTTGCACCTACCTGGCCTCAAACCAGAGACCTTCTGATCAACACATCGACATGTGTCTCCATGAAGTTAACTAGTCATGCCACAAAACAAATACTTCTAGGTCTCCGAGCAGGTGAAGTCACTGAGTGAACCCTACTAGCATGCACCGCTAACTATCTATCCATTTCACATTGGCAACATCATGACACCTTCAGGGAAACACTTTCCTGAACACCAAAAGGCCCACCTGGGTAGGTTAGAGCGTATAACGGTAGGTGAGCTGCACAATCCCTCTTGTTTTCATCAACTTGGAAACTAAATGACTTAATCTGTCTGGAAATTTGATCATTCCAATGATGTAAACAATCCATCACCATTTCATATTCGGTGTAAGCTCAGAACATGCCCAGAGTAAAAAGAAAAACTTAATGCATAAAAATATTGAGAAATTTTGAGAATAGTCTCTGCCTTCATCAGTAATATAGGTCTACATTGGATAAAAAATATATATATGTAAAGCCATCGTGGCATGCCTGGGAGAGAAAATGCAAATGTCAGAGTGATGATGGATCTTGAAGTGACGAAGTTGGCCAATTCTTTCAATGAACAAATTCCATAAGATAAAAGCTGAGTGTAGGGGAATTATCCCCAGACAAAATGACTTACAATGTCTAAAGTCAAGTGGATTCATAGAGGCAATTATTTCAGGAAATTATTAGATGTCCCATGAACTGTCACTGTGCTTCCCATTTCGATTTGGAAAAATATCACTAAAGATGTAGGCTATAGTGTGATAAGTGGGTTGAAGAAGAGTATAATGACATACAAAGTATATTTACATCAAAGGCACACGCTTTTCACTACTGTGGCTGTGGCTGTTCACAACAATGCCATTTGGGCACTGCAATGCTCCTGATGCAATAATTTTACTAACCACTGTATATGATACAGTAGGCCATGGCTACGTTTAGACAGGCAGCCCAATTCTGCTATTCTTTTCACTAATTGGTCTTTTGACCAGTCAGATCAGCTCTGAAAAATATCTGATGTGAAAAGATCTGATGTGATTGGTCAAAATAACAATTAGTGGGAAAATATCAGAATTGTGCTGCCTGTGTAGACACAGCCTGTGTTCCTGATTAATTTGCTGCCTTATCATTTTAATGTGTCAATATTCAGGTAAAGACTTAAGCTCATTCCAGGTGAAATACAAAGTTCAGATGTCAAGCATAAAGAAAGCCAATTAGTGGAACCTTCCATTATAATATTTTTTTTTCAATTAGCTGGGGTATTTTTACATCAGTTATTCAAAACCCATCAATGAATTATTCATTAAATTAATTAACCATAAATCATGTAGTTATTAAGTTATTGTTACCTGAAGCTGCTCTGTGAGAAAGGAATTGTGTGAATATAAACAAAATGAACTAAACAAAAACACTTTGCGATAAAAACAGTTTGAATAACAACAATTATTTAAGCTTGATGACCTTACTGAAGACAACACTTTCTTTGAAGGTCACCTTGTTTTTTTGCGTGTATGTTTTCTGAAGAATATTTGAACAGATTTTGAAACACCACTGTTCTTTAAATGTCACCCTTGCATGGGTTAATACACTTGAGTCTATACTTAGTTGTTTTTTCTGTCACGTTGTGATAGATAGAAGTAAAGTTGTCAACATTGAACTGATGGGAAGTTTGTGTTGTGAAGTCTACTGTCCCATGAATGCTATGTTCTGAGCATTAATTACTCAGGATGCTTTCTTTATATATATATAAAAAGAAATATCCCAGTTTAGGTCACCATATGTATATATATGTATGTATGTATGTATGTATGTATGTATGTATGTATGTATGTATGTATGTATGTATGTATGTATGTATGTATGTATGTATGTATGTATATATATATATATATATATATATATATATATATATATATGTGTGTGTGTGTGGCGTCTATCGTAACACAACACTAGTGCACATACATTTAACAGGGAATCGGGAAACATAGTGGCTGTGGGTCCAGATTCTCTAGAATCCTCTTTCCAATAGCTAAAGGTCTGGAGTTTCTGCACATGTGCAAGATTTTCTACTTTACGCACAGTCTCTGCTCTACTCGTTTGGTTGCCCAGAGAACAGGCTGCTGGTGCTCATTTAATGAAGTTAGATCATATTTCCAAGATGGCATAGCAGTCAGATGTCCTTTGTCCTCCTCTTGTTGTGTCCCGTGTGTGTGTGTGTATGTATGTATGTATGTATGTATGTATGTATATATATATATATATATATATATTTTCAAAAAACTCAACCTCAAAACACTCTCCTGCAACCCGCCTCACCAATAAAAAAAAATATATATTATTTACCTCAAATCTGAAATCCACAACAGAAGCTAGCCAGAGGTTAGCCAGTTCACTGGCTAACGTTGGAGTTCAGCTAGCCACGGTTGGCGGTCATCAGCTATCCCTTAGCTTGAAAAGCTATCGCCAGTTTTGTACAGCGCGACTCAGACCAGAGCATCCTGGACCTATTTTCTCTCCAAAACCCCGGATTTCTACCGCAGGCTCTGGACATTTCCACCTGGATCTTGCAGCTTGCTAGCTGCTACCCGAGTGACTATTGGCTAACGTCGGTCCCGGAGCTAACCGCTAATTGTTAGCTGTCTTATCGGCTGCTATCTGAATAGGTCTATTGGACAATTTTCTTGGGCCACTATAACTATTTTGCCAATTGGACTGGTCCCCCTTACCACACGGAACCCCACTAATCTACAGACGGAACCTCCCTCCATCTTCTGCCAGCTTGCTACCTATGGCCCGGCTAGCTGTCTGAATCTCACTGGACCCTTATGATCACCTGGCTAAGCATGCCTCTCAATGTCAATATGCCTTGTCCATTGCTGTTCTGGTTAGTGTTTATTGGCTTATTTCACTGTAGAGCCTCTAGCCCTGCTCATTATACCTTATCCAACCTTTCAGTTCCACCACCCACACATGCTATGACATCTTCTGGTTTCAATGACGTTTCTAGAGACAATATCTCTCTCATCATCACTCAATGCCTAGGTTTACCTCCACTGTATTCACATCCTACCATACCTTTGTCTGTACATTATACCCTGAAGCAATTTTATCGCCCCCAGAAATCTGCTCCTTTTACTCTCTATTCCGGACGTCATAGACAACAAATTCTCATTGCTTTTAGCCGTATCCTTATCCTACTCCTCCTCTGTTCCTCTGGTGATGTAGAGGTGAATCCAGGCCCTGCAGTGCCTAGCTCCACTCCTATTCCCCAGGCGCTCTCTTTCGATGACTTCTGTAACCGTAATAGCCTTGGTTTCATTCATGTTAACATTAGCCTCTTACATCTAGACGTTCCGCTAGCGGAACACCTGCTCCAATATCCAATGATGGGCGTGGCGCGAAATACAAACTCCTCTAAAATCCGAAAACTTCCATTTTTCAAACATATGACTATTTTACAGCATTTTAAAGACAAGACTCTCGTTAATCTAACCACACTGTCCGATTTCAAAAAGGCTTTACAGCGAAAGCAAAACATTAGATTATGTCAGCAGAGTACCCAGCCAGAAAAAATCAGACACCCATTTTTCAAGCTAGCATATAATGTCACAAAAAACAAAACCACAGCTAAATGCAGCACTAACCTTTGATGATCTTCATCAGAAGACAACCCTAGGACATTATGTTATACAATGCATGCATGTTTTGTTCAATCAAGTTCATATTTATATCAAAAACCAGCTTTTTTACATTAGCATGTGACGTTCAGAACTAGCATACCCCCCCGCAAACATCCGGTGAATTTACTAAATTACTCACGATAAACGTTCACAAAAAACATAACAATTATTTTAAGAATTATAGATACAGAACTCCTCTATGCACTCGATATGTCCGATTTTAAAATAGCTTTTTGGTGAAAGCACATTTTGCAATATTCTCAGTAGATAGCCCAGCCATCACGGCTAGCCATTTAGACACCGACCAAGTTTAGCCCTGACCAAACTCCGATTTACTATTACAAAAGTCTGATTACCTTTGTTGTCTTCGTCAGAATGCACTCCCAGGACTGCTACTTCAATAACAAATGTTGGTTTCGTCCCAAATAATCCATCGTTATATCCAAATAGCGGCGTTTTGTTCGTGCGTTCTAGACACTATCCGAAGTGTAAATAAGGGTCACGAGCATGGCGCAATTCGTGACAAAAGATTTCTAAATATTCCATTACCGTACTTCGAAGCATGTCAACTGCTGTTTAAAATCAATTTTTATGCAATTTTTCTCGTAAAAAAGCGATAATATTCCGACCGGGAATCTGCGTTTAGGTAAACAGAGGAAAGAAAACAAAGCATTCTGTCGACGCGGGCACGCGCCTGAGTCTCACAGTACTGTAACCAGCCACTACCCAAACGCGCTACTTTGTTTCAACCAGAGCCTGCAAAGCCACGATTCAGCTTTTTGCCGCCTTCTGAGAGTCCATGGGAGCCGTAGGAAGTGTCACGTAACAGCAGAGATCCTTTGTAATGGATAGAGATAATCAAGAAGGGGAAGAAATGGTCAGACAGGGTACTTCCTGTACAGAATCTTCTCAGGTTTTGGCCTGCCAAATGAGTTCTGTTATACTCACAGACACCATTCAAACAGTTTTGGAAACTTTGGAGTGTTTTCTATCCAAAGCTAATAATTATATGCATATTCTAGTTTCTGGGCAGGAGTAATAATCAGATTAAATCGGGTACGTTTTTTATCCGGCTGTGAAAATACTGCCCCCTATCCATAACAGGTTAGAAGCCTCCTGAGTTTGTTTTATTCACTGCTTTAGCACACTCTGCCAACCCGGATGTCCTAGCCGTGTCTGAATCCTGGCTTAGGAAGACCACCAAAAACTCTGAAATCTTCATCCCTAACTACAAGATAGACGGCCAAAGGGGGCGGTGTTGCAATCTACTGCAGAGATAGCCTGCAGAGTTCTGTCCTACTATCCAGGTCTGTACCCAAACAATTTGAACTTCTACTTTTAAAAATCCATCTCTAAAAACAAGTCTCTCACCAATCAACTGATCGCCCCCCATCCATCTTCAGAGCTCGTGCTACTAGGTGACCTAAACTGGGACATGCTTAACACCCCAGCCATCCTACAATCTAAGCTTGATGCCCTCAATCTCACACAAATTATCAATGAACCTACCAGGTACCACCCCAAAGCCGTAAACACTGGCACCCTCATAGATATCATCCTAACCAACTTGCCCTCTAAATACACCTCTGCTGTTTTCAACCAAGATCTCAGCAATCACTGCCTCATTGCCTGCATCCGTAATGGGTCAGCGGTCAAACGACCTCCACTCATCACTGTCAAACGCAACCTGAAACATTTCAGTGAGCAAGCCTTTCTAATCGACCTAATCTAGAATTGGCTTCCTATTTCGCAACAAAGCATCCTTCACTCATGCTGCCAAATATACCCTCGTAAAACTGACCATCCTACCGATCCTCGACTTCGGCGATGTCATTTACAAAATAGCCTCCAATACCCTACTCAATAAACTGGATGCAGTCTATCACAGTGCCATTCGTTTTGTCACCAAAGCCCCATATACTACCCACCACTGCGACCTGTAAGCTCTCGTTGGCTGGCACTCGCTTCATACTCGTCGCCAAACCCACTAGCTCCAGGTCATCTACAAGACCCTGCTAGGTAAAGTACCCCCTTATCTCCGCTCACTGGTCACCATAGCAGCACCCACCTGTAGCTCACGCTCCAGCAGGTATATCTCTCTGGTCACCCCCCAAGCCAATTCCTCCTTTGGCCGTCTCTCCTTCCAGTTCTCTGCTGCCAATGACTGGAACGAACTACAAAAATCTCTGAAACTGGAAACACTTATCTCCCTCACTAGCTTTAACCTGTTTGTGATAGGGGGCAGTATTTTCACGGCCGGATAAAAAACAACCGATTTAATCTGGTTACTACTCCTGCCCAGAAACTAGAATATGCATATAATTAGTAGATTTGGATAGAAAGCACTCTAAAGTTTCGAAAACTGTTTGAATGGTGTCTGAGTATAACAGAACTCATATGGCAGGCCAAAACCTGAGAAGATTCTATACAGGAAGTGCCCTGCCTGACAATTTGTTCTCCTTCTAGGGCATCTCTATCAAAAATACAGCATCTCTGCTGTAACGTGACATTTAAGGCTTCCATTGGCTCTAGGAAGGCGCCAGAAAGTGTAATGAGAGCTCTCCAGTCTCTGGGCGAAAAACAGCAGGAGTTTTTGTGAGTGGTCCTGCTGAGAACAATGACACTGGAGCGCGCGTGCACGAGACGACTCCATGTTTTTCTTTCAGTGTTTGAATGAATACAACGTCGCCCGGTTGGAATATTATCGCTATTTTATGAGAAAAATAGCATAAACATTTATTTTAAACAGCGTTTGACATGCTTCGAAGTACGGTAATGGAATATTTTGAATTTTTTTTGTCACGAAATGCGCCCGCGCGTCACGCTTTGGATAGTGACCTCAACGCACGAACAAAACGGAGCTATTTGGATATAACTATGGATTATTTCGAACCAAAACAACAATTTGTTGTTGAAGTAGAAGTCCTGGGAGTGCATTCTGACGAAGAACAGCAAAAGTAATCACATTTTTCTTATAGTAAATCTGAGTTTGGTGAGGGCCAAACTTGGTGGGTGTCAAATTAGCTAGCCATGATGGCCGGGCTATGTACTTAGAATATTGCAAAATGTGCTTTCACCGAAAAGCTATTTTAAAATCTGACACCGCGATTGCATAAAGGAGTTCTGTATCTATAATTCTTAAAATAATTATGTTTTTTGTCAACGTTTATCGTGAGTAATTTAGTAAATTCACCGGAAGTTTGCGGTGGGTATGCTAGTTCTGAACATCACATGCTAATGTAAAACGCTGGTTTTTGATATAAATATGAACTTGATTGAACAAAACATGCATGTATTGTATAACATAATGTCCTATGAGTGTCATCTGATGAAGATCAAAGGTTAGTGCTGCATTTAGGTGTGGTTTTTGGTTTTGTGACATGTATGCTTGCTTTGAAAACGGCTGTGTGATTATTTTTGGGAATGTACTCTCCTGACATAATCTAATGTTTTGCTTTCGCTGTAAAGCCTTTTTGAAAATCGGACAGTGTGGTTAGATAAAGGAGAGTCTTGTCTTTAAAATTGTGTAAAATAGTCATATGTTTGAGAAATTGAAGTTATAGCATTTTTGAGGTATTTGTATTTCGCGCCACGCTATACCATTGGATATTGGTGAGGATTATATAGTGGAGAGGGGGAGGGAGGTGTTTCATCGTTTATAACCCCTGTCTCTTCACAGGGTTGGGCCACTGATCGAGCAGGGCACTTTCCTTATGAAAACCCAAATCTCTCATTCGGAAGCTAAAATTACATTTCATCTCCTAACAAACATTTTCAATATCAAACATTTCAATTGCATAACAATTCCATGTGACTCTGATAACTAGAGGGTGGATACTTTCCCAGGTACAGTTTATGTCGTCCTGTCATCAGTCATAATGTCTCAGATGACAACCGAACTGACATACATACTCATTACGTTCCCAAGCATATTTCCAACTGGTTTTATTAACAAAATATGTGGTACCTTTCCCCATTTGTTTGATGTTCACAGACTCTCTATATTTAACAGGACAGCAGTCCTTCAGTAGGGTCAGTAAGAGAGGGGAAGGGGGAAAGGTATTTATGGGGGGGGTC
The DNA here is from genome assembly GCF_965601325.2 of Salmo salar. Classification (NCBI taxonomy): domain Eukaryota; kingdom Metazoa; phylum Chordata; class Actinopteri; order Salmoniformes; family Salmonidae; genus Salmo; species Salmo salar. The sequence continues at coordinate 16,743,122 of NC_138319.1, read as the reverse complement.
ATAAACCTTACCCACAGGCCAACGTCATGACAGCTGGGACTGAGAGACTGAAAAACAGCTTCTTTCTCAAGGCCATCGGACTGTTAAACAGCCATCACTAACATTGAGTGGCTGCTGCCAACACACTGACTCAAATCTCTAGCCACTTTAATAATAAAAAAATTGGATGTAATAAATGTATCACTTGCCACTTTAAACAATGCCACTTTATATAATGTTTACATACCCTACATTGCTCATCTCATATGTATATACTGTACTCTATACCATCTACTGCATCTTGCCTATGCTGTTCGGCCATCGCTCATCCATATGTTTTTATGTACATATTCATTCCTTTACACTTGTGTGTATAAGGTAGTTGTTGTGAAATTGTTAGATTACTTGTTAGATATTACTGCAAGGTCGGAACTAGAAGCACAAGAATTTCGCTACACTTGCATTAACATCTGCTAACCATGTGTATGTGACAAATAAAATTTGATTTCATTAGCATGTTTTAACAACACCTAAAGAAATGGTAGTCTGTCAGGTAATCAGCAGGAAGGTCTGATTTCACTATTTAAACAAGACCCAGGTGGCAAATATAAAAATCCAGTTCATCTAAAAAAACTGGAGGCCTCTTACATTTCAATGTTGTGATGCAAAATACTAGCAAAATGCATGGCACTCAGAATTAAAAATGTTTTACCAGGTATTGTTCCTCCTGATCAGACAGGCTTTTTTACATGAACGATACATTGACGATATTACACATACTACTAGAACTAATAGAACATGAAACATCTAAGAAGCCACGCCAGATATACAGTGGGAGGAAAAAGTATTTGATCCCCTGCTGATTTTGTACATTTGCCCACAGATAAAGAAATGATCAGCCTATAATTTTAATGGTAGGTTTATTTGAACATTGAGTGACAGAATAACAACAAAAAATCCCGAAAAACACGTCAAAAATGTTATAAATTGATTTGCATTTTAATGAGGGAAATAAGTATTTGACCCCCTCTCAATCAGAAAGATTTCTGGCTCACAGGTGTCTTTTATACAGGTAACGAGCTGAGATTAGGAGCTCACTCTTAAAGGGAATGCTCCTAACCGCAGCTTGTTACCTGTATAAAAGACACCTGTCCACAGAAGCAATCAATCAGATTCCAAACTCTCCACAATGGCCAAGACCAAAGAGCTCTCCAAGGATGTCAGGGACAAGATTGTAGACCTACACAAGGCTGGAATGGGCTACAAGACCATCGCCAAGCAGCTTGGTGAGAAGGTGACAACAGTTGGTGTGATTATTCGCAGATGGAAGAAACACAAAATAACTGTCAATATCCCTCGGCCTGGGGCTCCATGCAAGATCTCACCTTGTGGAGTTGCAATGATCATGAGAACGGAGAGGAATCAGCCCAGAACTACACAGGAGGATCTTGTCAATGATCTCAAGGCAGCTGGGACCATAGTCACCAAGAAAACAATTGGTAACACACTACACCGTGAAGGACTGAAATCCTGCAGCGCCCGCAAGGTCCCCCTGCTCAAGAATACATATACATGCCCGTCTGAAGTTTGCCAATGAACATCTGAATGACTCAGAAGACAACTGGTGAAAGTGTTGTGGTCAGATGAGACCAAAATGGAGCTCTTTGGCATCAACTTAACTCGCCGTGTTTGAAGGAGAAGAAATGCTGCCTATGACCCCAAGAACACCATCTCCACCGTCAAACATGGAGGTGGAAACATTGTGCTTTGTAGCTGTTTTTCTGCTAAGGGGACAGGACAACTTCACCGCATCAAATGGACGATGAACGGGGCCATGTACCGTCAAATCTTGGGTGAGAACCTCCTTCCCTCAGCCAGGGCATTAAAAATGGGTCGTGAATGGGCATTCCAGCATGACAATGACCCACAACACATGGCCAATGCAACAAAGGAGTGGCTCAAGAAGAAGTACATTAAGGTCCTGGAGTGCCCTAGCCAGTCTCCAGACCTTAATCCCATAAAGAAATCTGTGGAGGAAGCTGAAGGTTCGAGTTGCCAAACGTCAGCCTTGAAACCATAATGACTTGGAGAAGATCTGCAAAGAGGAGTGGGACAAAATCCCTCCTGAGATGTGTGCAAACCTGGTGGCCAACTACAAGAAATGTCTGACCTCTGTGATTGCCAACAAGGGTTTTGCCACCTTGTACTAAGTCATGTTTTGCAAAGGGGTCAAGTACTTATTTCCCTCATTAAATTGCAAATCATTTTATAACATTTTTGACATGAGTTTTTCTGGATATTTTTGTTATTCTGTCTCTCTGTTCAAATAAACCTACCATTAAAATTATAGACTGATCATTTCTTTGTAAGTGGGCAAACGTACAAAATCAGCAGGGGATCAAATACTTTTTCCCCCCACTGTAGCGGATTTTGAAAAGGCCTTTGGATTTTATATATAAATGCCTGGATTTTTTTCAATTTCTGTGATTCTCTTATTCAATGGGTAAAAGTAATGTATAGTAGCCCCAGGTGTAAAATAGTAAATAGTGGCTTGTTCTCAGAGAGTTTTGTATTGTCAAAAGGAGCTAAACAAGCGTGTCCGCTGTCACCATATCTATTCGTTATGGCCATCGAAATGCTAGCTATTAAAATCAGATCAAATAACATTAGAGGATTAGAAATCCAAGGCTCAAGTTTTATATTAAGTCCGCAAGCTAGATCCCTGCAATGTCTCATTGAAGATAACTTTTCTGGACTCTCTGGACTAAAACCTAATTATGATAAGTGTACCATCTTACTTATTGGAACTTTATAAATACAACTTTTACATTACCCTGCAGTTTATCTATAAAAAGAGCTGACGGTGAAGTAGACATACTTAGTATTCATATCACAAAATATATAAATGAGCTCTCCACAATGAATGTCAATAGAAAAGTTGTAACAATAGACACAATCCTGCAACCATGGAGAGATAAATACCTGTCTATTTATGAAACAATTATACCGATTAACTTCTTAGTTATATCTCAGTTTACTCACTTATGGCACTGTCTACTCCTGATTATTCGTTTTTCATATCATATGAGAAAAAAATATTTAAATTTATCTGGGATGCTAAACCAGACAGGCACTCTTTATCTTAACTATAAAATGAATATTATCTGGGTGGGTTGAGATGATTAAATATAAACACACCAAACCTCTCTAAAAGCTTCACTTATACAAATGTTTTACTTGAATCCAAAACGGTTCTCAAGTAGATTACTAAGAAAAGCTTACCCATTGTTTAAAAATTGACTTTTGCCTTTGTGCAGATTGCCATGTCTCATTTTCGATTAATTGAAAATGAAACCTTTTTCAAATTATCTTTCAAATAAGCATTGCAGACCTGGTTACAATTCCAATATCATCCCCTTGAAAAGATAGACCAAATATTATGGTTGAACTCAAGAGAGATTTTTGATGTACCGATTCCATGGCACAGGGTTTATGAGTTGAGATATATATATATATATATATATATATATATATATATATATATATATATATATATATATATATATATATATATACATATACATATACACACATACACACACAGGAGGCAGATCAAATCAAAGTTAATTTGTCACATGCGCCAAATACAACAGGTGTAGACCTTACAGTGAAATGCTTACTTACAGGCTCTAACCAATAGTGCAAGAAAGATATTAGGTGAACAATAGGTAGGTAAAGAACTAAAACAACAGTAAAAAGACAGGCTATATACAGTAGCGAGGCTATAAAAGTAGCAAGGCTACATACAGACACAGGTTAGTCAGGCTGATTGAGGTAGTATGTACATGTAGATATGGTTAAAGTGACTATGCATATATGATGAACAGAGAGTAGCAGTAGCGTAAAAGAGGGGTTTGCGGGTGGTGGGTGGGGCACAATGCAGATAGCCCGGTTATCCAATGTGCGGGAGCACTGGTTGGTCGGCCTAATTGAGGTAGTATGTACATGAATGTATAGTTAAAGTGACTATGCATATATGATAAACAGAGAGTAGAAGCATCGTAAAAAGAGGGGCTGGGGGGGGGGGGGGCACACAATGCAAATAGTCCGGGTAGACATTTGATTACTTGTTCAGGAGTCTTATGGCTTGGGGGTAAAAACTGTTGAGAAGCCTTTTTGTCCTAGACTTGGCACTCCGGTACCGCTTGCCATGCGGTAGTAGAGAGAACAGTCTATGAATGGGGTGGCTGGGGTCTTTGACAGTTTTTAAGGCCTTTCTCTGACACCGCCTGGTGTAGAGGTCCTGGATGGCAGGCAGCTTAGCCCCAGTGATGTACTGGGCCTACGCACTACCCTCTGTTGTGCCTTGCAGTCAGAGGCTGAGCAATTGCCGTACCAGGCAGTGATGCAACCAGTCAGGATGCTTTCAATGTTGCAGCTGTAGAACCTTGAGGATCTCAGGACCCATGCCAAATTCTTTTAGTTTACTGAGGGGGAATAGGCTTTGTCGTGCCCTCTTCACGACTGGTTGGAGTCTTACAATGTTTATTAATCCAAAAAGGGGTCAGCAAGAGAAGAGTCATGTACAGGCAAAAGGTCAAAACCAGTTCAGAGTCCAATAGGTACCGAAGGGCATGAGGCAACGAAGGCAGAGACGTCAGGAACCATTGTGGGCCACCAGAAACGTTGGAAGGCTAGTGTACGACGGGACCCTGGATGACAGTTCAGCCTGGAGGAATGAGCCCATTCCAGGACCGGACTGGGTTAGGGACAAACAGCCGGTTAGCCGGGCCCCCTTCAGGTCCAGGTTGGGAGCGTTGCACCTCACGCACCAGGTTCTCAATACCCCAATCCACAGTGGCAGCAAGGCCTGAGGTAGAGAGAATGGTTTCGGAGGTCGAGGGTGTGGCAGAGGAAGGTTTAGGCGGGAGAGAGCATCAGGCTTCACATTGTTTGACCCTGGGTGGTAGGAAATGGTGAAGTTGAATCTGGTAAACAAGAGGGCCCACTGGGCCTGCCTGGAGTTGAGACACTTGGCTGTATGGAGATATTCCAAGTTTTTATGGTTGGTCCAGACCAAGAATGACTGTTCTGCTCCTTCCAGCCAGTGCCTCCACTCTTCCAACGCCATCTTAACCACCGGGAGTTCTCGGTTGCCAACATCGTAGTTCCTCTCTGCAGGATTGAGACAACGGGACAGGAAGGCACAGGGATGAAGCTTTTGGTCGTGGGCAGATTGCTGGGACAGGATGGCCCCCACTCCAACATCCGAAACATCAACTTCCACCACAAATTGATGCGAGGGGTCCGGATGGATGAGGATGGGGGCTGTTGTGAACCGATGCTTCAGGTCCACAAAGGCTTTGTCGACAGCTGTAGACCATTTGAACGGCACCTTGGGAGAGGTGAGTGCCGAGAGGGGGGCTGCCAGGGTGCTGTAATCCCGAACGAAACGGCGGTAGAAGTTAGCAAAACCAAGAAACTGTTGCAACTGCACCCTGGACGTTGGTGGAGGCCAATCCACTACTGCTTTCCCCTTTCTAGGATCCATCTGAACATTGCCCTCAGCAATGACATATCCCAGAAAGGTGATAGTAGAGCGGTGGAACTCACAGTTCTCAGCTTTCACAAACGATTGGTTCTCCAGGAGGCGCTGAAGGACCTGTATGACATGAAGTACATGTTCTTGGGCAGATCGGGAAAAAAACAGGATGTCGTCAAGGTAAACAAACACAAAATGGTTTAGCATGTCCCGGAGCACATCGTTGACCAAAGCCTGGAAAACAGTGGGGGAGTTGATGAGTCCAAATGGCATGACCTGGTACTCATAATGTCCACTGGCTGTGTTGAAGGCTGTCTTCCACTCACCCCCCTCGCATATACAAACCAGGTGGTAGGCATTCCGAAGGTCCAACTTGGAAAACATGGTGGCCTCCTGGAGAGGTTCAAACGCAGAGGAGAGGTAGGGGGTAACGGTTTTTAACAGTAATGTTGTTAAGTCTCCGGTAGTCAATGCACTGACGCAGGGTCTAGTCCTTCTTCTCCACAAAGAAAAACCCTGCTCCGGCAGGAGATGCAGACGGACGGACGGACGGCCCCAGTGGCCAGAGACTCCTCTATGTACTCTATCAACCGCGTAGTCTGCCACACTACGGGAGTTTTGACGTAAGTCAAGCAGTTTACTGGCTACCTTTCTCCCGGATACCGGAGACTCAAATACCTTTCTCACCTCTGCCATAAATTCCTCCAGATGACCACAAATGGCAGATTGTTTCTCCCAAACTGCCATAGCCCAGTAATAATATACACTAACTTTGATTGGTCTGAAGGAAACAAAGATGGCTGTGGCTCAAAAATAAGCGAGCACTGAGAAAGAAAACCCCGGCAGGTACCAGGATGCCCCGAATATCGCTCCGGAGGAGGTAAGCGGGGTTCTCGGGGAGCCAAGAAAGGCTGTACAAAGTCACCACAGATAGGGAAAAGAATTACTGGGTGATTGGGGTTTTTCAGAGATGGCAGGCAGCCTCTGAGCTAACTCCCTGATTTGCTCCACAATAACCTTTAACCAATGGTTGTGGCGTTCCATCAAGGAACTGAGCCCTTCCGAAAGGCCCTGTAACAATTCCTCATGTCTCCCAATGGTGGCTCCCTGCAGGGAAAAATCGTGGCGGAGCTATTCCAAGTCTGCTGGGTCTGTCATTGCCAGTTCGTACTATCAAGGCACACAGTGAGACCCAGATGCAGACACAGGAGGCAGATGGTTGGAGTCTTACAATGTTTATTAATCCAAAAAGGGGTAGGCAAGAGAATAGTCGTGTACAGGCAAAAGATCAAAACCAGTTCAGAGTCCAATAGGTACCGAAGGGCAGGCAGATTGAAGGTCAGGGCAGGCAGGATGATCAGGCAGGCGGGAAAGTAGTCCAGAGTCAGGCAGTGGTCAAAACCAGGAAAACTAGCAAAAGAGAATAGAAAAGGTGTACGGGGAAAAACACACTGGTTGACTTAACTAAACATACAAGACAAACTGTCACAGAGAGACAGGAAACACAGGGATAAATACACTGGGGAAAATAAGTGACACCTGGAGGGGTGGAGACAATCACAGGGACAGGTGAAACAGATCAGGGCGTGACAATATAAAACAACGCAAGATTCAAGACTTGGTACTTTTCAGCTAAAATGATTGTATAGAATTCTTGCCACCAAGAAAATGTTGAATATTTGGGGCATGCAATCATCGCAGCGCTGCAGATTTTGTTGTAAGGATACAAAATCAATAGACCATTTTTTCTGGTATTGCCCTCAGGCAGCCTGTTTCTGGTCTCTGTTTCAGGAATGGCTGAAAAACCATAACATTAATCTAAAATTTACCATAGAAATAGCATTGTTAGGAGATCTGCAGAGATCTGGTGAGTCAATTATTAATATACTAATACTCTTAGTAAAAGTATTAATCTTCAACACGCAATCTGTGGATTCTATTCGATTAGGGAGATTCAAATTGTATGTTAAACATCACAGCATAGTTGAAAGATATACGGCGTGTAGACATCCGAAGAGGGTGCCCAGCAGAGATAGATGGGATGAGCTGAGGGAAGCTGAGGGTTGGGATGTGGAAATGGAGACAAGTGGGAGTGGAGTTGCTGGACGGGGGATAGAATGACGGTCAAAGATAAGTCAAAATAAACTCAACGAAAACGTTGGTTTGAATGACACAGAGGGGCAACGCTGTTACATCCAATGCATGTTTGTCTAAGAATAATGCTGCGCAGGTGCTTGTACGCGTGTACACGTGCATATACACATGCTCGCATTCAAACGCACACATGTGCATACACATGGACACACACACACACAAATAGTGCCACACATGCACTCAAATGTATACAGTTGGCCTTGCTGTTTAGATTTTTGTTGTCCTTGATGTCTTTTGTTTTTGCATTGTTGTTTTCTGTTGTTTTTCTCTTTTTTGTCTTTTGTTCATTTTGTTGGTTGTTGGTGCATTGGGGACAGTGGCTTGGGAGGGGTTGGAATGGAGGGAGAAGTATTTTATTATTATTATTTATTTAAAAAAAAATTGAGGTGGGTGGGGTATCAGATGGTTGAAGGGCAGCTCTCAAGGAAGTGTGGGGGGATCTTGTAGGGTTGAAGGCCTGACGGTTGGGAGCTTGGGCCGGGTCCCCGTTTTGACTTGGTGGGAGACCTGTCGATGTGCCTTTGGGCAGGGCATTGACCCTGGTTGCTTCTGTGGGTTGCTCTGGATGGTAGTCTGTTACATGACTGAATGTAATGTAAATGTTGAGCGGCTTCACTGCATGTAGATTGTATGTTCAATAAAATAAAAATAAAAAAAGCGTAGTAGGATGTTACTGTAAGACAAAAAACACCACCTAATTTATTATGAGATTTTAGGATGATTGTGCGAATTTCTCTCATACGGCCACAACTCAACAGTGCAGCAAAATATGTGCTTTGATTGAAACAAAACACAGGTATACTATGGTTTCTTAACACAATTCACTCACTGTACAGAATTCAAAACAACACTGTCGGCCACTTCTAAACAACACTGTACATAGCTAAGTAGATCTAAATGTATATTTCCATAAAACTGATTAAGATCAAATGGTTGGCATGCAGATGCTGCATGGACATTTCACCGGTAAAACTTGAAGAATTGTCATTCATGATTGACAGTGAGAAATGTGAAGAGAAGGTGACCACAAAAATGTGTGCATAAAATAAAATAGAGGTAAAGAAACACGAGCAGAATGTGAAACGGATCTTTAGCTTTGGGGAAGAGGGTTCCAGTGGGGCGGGATGGGGGCGGAAGGGGGCAGTTACCTACGTGTCCACAGCATCGGCCATCGGGAAAAGGGTCATTTTGAAAATATGTCCCGCATGAATTGCCAATATTGATTTGTTCATCTTGGTCCCTGTGACAGTTAGGGACCATGGTTGATTAGCACAGTATTGTGAATTAGGATATCATCCCAAGAGATGACCATGACAAGTTTAGACTGTAATCATTAATGAAGATATGCTCTAAGTGAAAAAAAGTCAGTGTATGCTTTATTGCAAAAGGCAGATGCTGACAACACATTGCTCGTCTTTCAGCATTAGCAGGTTATCTCAGAAATACTGCTCAACTCTGCAGAGAATTGGAGCTTATTAAACATATAAAAACTAATTACGTTTTCACAACACTAACCATTCACAAGAGACTTGGTTTTCATCTAATTATTGATTTCAGCTGCATTTTCAAGCGCAGTCACATGAATAGTTGCTACGTCAAATGCAAGAGTAAATGTTTTATTAATTTGGACCTCTGAGAAATATATTTGAGTATTTCAGTGTTCCTTTGGGGGCTGATTACAACCTGAGTTAAGCGCATATATGGAATGTAATTCCCTTTTTAGGCACTTTTCTCTCTAGCGTATTCTGACCTTGAACTTAAGCATGAGAATAGCGTGCTGTTCACCCACTATTCGTTGTGGGTGAAGATCAAAGAAATTAAAGTGTGGTGGAAGAGTATCTACAGAAACGCAGAACTCTGACCTAATTCGGACTGAATTCTGACTCTGACTTAATTCCCTCATACGGATAATAAATAAGGTTTAGCAACCGGTCGGTTCCAAGTGGAACAACACCTACTTTATCTTTTCTGATAGAATTAACACCATTCTCCATGCACTGTAATTTACAAATCGATAAGAGATATTGATAAGAGCTAGGTAAATCAGTAAGCCGTTTGGATAAAGTGATTGTAAATATAAATTACACTTGTTTTAGATCTATTTTACCTCATGATCACTGGAGACAAATGTGGAACCAGTCATATTGCAGCAAACTGAAGCATATCAACATATCACCCTTTCCACAGTGAAGTTTATGAAATGCTGGCCTTATAACTAAAATTTGGAGATCCAAGCAATAGGCTTCTGTAGCCATGCGCAAATTAAAGTTTAGTGCCAAACCTGAGTTGATTTATGATTTCTAGAATATGTTAATTATATGCCCAGACTTTTCCCTCAGTTATACACACATATGTATCACTGCCACTGAATTTAATGTTAGTTTCCTTACATTTTGCTTCATTCTATTACATCGTTAGGTTACCTTTCTTTCCTCTGTCATGTTCATGTGGTTGTTCCTGAGGATCACTAGCAATAGTGGATCATATTAGGTTAACATATTACAAGATGTTTAATAATTTGGGACATGTAGTCTATTTGAATCATTACGGAATTCAGAACACACATAACAGTTGAAAATCCATGCGTCAATCTAAATAATAATAAAAACATATCAAACATCCCAATCAAAATCCATCAGTTATGCTGTAAATATCATTTTTTTGCAATGGTCGCATCTCAATCCACCACATTTGCCTATGTTAGCCTTCCCGCATCTGCGCTGGAAGATGACCGAGCTACAGCTGTGCACTGGGAGTCGTGAAGCAAGTTCAGGGAGTGCATAATTTAATAAACAAAACAAGAAACAAGAACGACGCACAGACAGGAAACTGAAACAGAAACCATGACACCTGCGGAAGGAGTAAAAGGGAATGACATATATAGGGCAGGTAATCAAGGAGGTGATAGAGTCCAGGTGAGTGCCATTATGCGCTGATGCACGTAACGACGTTGACAGGTGTGCGCCATAATGAGCAGCCTGGTGACCTAGAGGCCAGAGAGGGAGCACATGTGACAACAACGGTGTTCATCAAACAATGAGACATCACGGAAATCGGTCTTCTGATGAAAACGTTGTAGTGTCTGAACGGTTTGGCCTACAAACTAAGGAAAGGGGAGACTCTCACGATGATGTTCTCCATTTTGCTCTACGACCCCCACAAGTGTGACGGGACTCATTTGAAGGTAACCCATACAAACGAATGGAAGTATGGAGGTAGTTTTGCGCCCAAAAAATAAGGGGTTAAATATGTGTACAAAAAAACCACATATTTCTTATATCTCCTAGATATAGGACAGACACTTCAAAACCTTAGTAAAAAAATGTATCATAAAGAATGTAATTTTGACCATTTATGAATGTGTTATTCAATGCGTTCTATGAGCTATAGTAGTAAAGGCCAAATTCAATATTGTATCAAATATTATTTATATATTATTTGGGGATACCTAAAGAGGTCCTAAAAATCGAAATCAAATAGCTAAACGATCCATGGTATGACCATATTAAAACAGTTCCATATGTTAGCTTAGTAACCCCCCCTCCAATCTTTAAACTTTTATTAAACATGGAGCCTGACGCACAAATCACGATGACTGGACCATTGTCATTACCCTTCCATGATGATTGAGGATCAGGGTACATTTATAGGACTAGCCTATTGTTCAACCCCTATTGTACACTTTTTTTCACCTTCCAATAGTTCATGGATTGAACTTGAATATGGCAACTTTCCAAATGAATCAAGCCACTGTATTTTTGATTCACCAATATATTTTGTACATAAAGGCTCTCCAAACCTTTTTTATGAGTCCTACATACTTCCCTAATCCTAAAATCTGCCAAAATAATCTACAAGATTTATAAACCAGTTGTACTGAAAACTATTGAATTAAAGCTTCATGAGAAAATGTGTTGGCCAGCAAGTGGGAGAGTTTTCAGCTGTTGAATAAAATGTATTCAGCCCGCGCAAGGGAACCACGCCTGCAAAACTCATTATGCGCCTGCATAAGGTTAGCATGAATACCAATGACTGAGAAGTGCGTAGGAAAGGCGTGCATAGGAAAGGCATACATTTCCTGAGCCTGAATGAGCCCTTTTGAGACTAAGGTAATGATAAGAAAACCTTAACCAAGAATAGGACATTATTTTTGTTTGGCTGGTCACAATTCCGTAAGTTTAATTACAGTGGTCCAGTGCATGATTGTGGACCAATTGATGATGAGAGTATCACTTGATATAACTACTACTATCCAAAAATTCTCACTTGATTTTTCCTAGCACTGCAACATATTAGTTGTGAACCAAATCACAGTCAAATCTGTACTAATAAGGTTTGTTTTCTACAGATCAATGACTCTCCCCCAATCACCGGGGAGCCTGAGAACAACTATTTAATTAAACCTAATAAGCTTATTTTTTTAGTATGCACACTGCTCCAATGAATTGCAATTTATGATAATATACTGAGGGACAGGTAAATAAACAGCAAGTGATTCAGTATTAGCTGATCCATCCCATATGAAGTGATCTTTACAATGTACCATAGAACTTATGAAGGATCACATCACACCAGTGCATTTTGACAAGGGGTTCCCAAAACACCTCGTTTAGCAAACGTTCAATAGATCCATCGTTAGCAGAGAGAGGATTGTGCTGATCATGAAATTAACAATAGTCCAAAAGTGTAAGACTTTTGCTTACTGATTATAAATATGCAAAGACGTGTTTGTCTTCAGGTAATTTTGTGTCTATTTGGCACACCCAAATCTTCAAAACACAAAATGCCCCTGAGTGGCTCAGCCTTGTTTGCAATTGTAATTCTGTCCTAAAAGATAAGATTACAAACCTCAACTATGTGTTAGCCTTCTGTTAGCCTTGTCTTGGGAACCTGTTGACGAAAACAGAATACATGTGTAAATAGACTGAACCATTTTCTTAAGTTTCTGAATTCCAAATCAATCTATTTAAAAATATATATATATAAAAAAAAATCCAACTATGTATCTTTTACCCAGAAATAAATTAAATGAGAAAAAAAAAGACACATTGCAGTTGAAAGGCTTGGCAGTTCTCCTCAGAACATGTACTGGATGTAAAATTGATTATGCCCATGGACACACTGTGAGGCAGCTATCTTCAAAGGAAACCACAGGTAAAGATAAGGTAATTAGACAAAAGAGTTATCTCAGACAGACTATGGCACTATCTTCACTGCCTAGCAAGGGATACTGAAAAACAGGGAGCTTAGCCACTACTTTTTCTACTCATATTAATTGCTACCAAAGGGAGTACAGAAAGGGATTAAAATAATTTCAGAAATCCTTAAATTATGTCATTGCACAACTGGATAAAACATTCAGCCAAAACGGAGTTTAGTTTGCGAGGCACTATAGTCTGCACTGAATCACACCGAAAGGCCATGCCTTGGACACACCCACCATGAGAGAGAACTATGACATTGAATAAGGCCCTGCGTATTGAACTAAGGGGTTTGGCAAGGAAGCTAAATTGAACATTTAAGTTTTATCTGCTTGTACCATTCTGAGTGCTCCCTGGAAATACAATGACCTTGTAGGCTTGATTAAGTGTTCCTAAAGAACCTTAGGCATGTGTCAAAAAAAGAACTTCAGTGTTAGAGCTTAGAGGGTAAATGTATTTTTCATGTTACTGCTAAAGTGTGATAGTGGGATTAAACAGCAGAGAGATTTGTAAGACGGCTCATCTTGGGGAGGGAGAACTGCACCGATGATGGAACCATGCATCACAACTGTATGTCTGGCACACTTTGTGCACAAACTGAAGCTGGTCATGTTAAAAACATGAGTTTTGTTATTTTGTTTTGTTACATGTCTTAGTTATTTTGTAAATATATTACCTTACACATCCCCTATTTAGAACTTGAATCTGGGGACAAAAAAGTTAGAGAATGCACTTTAAAGGCACATTTTGTGTGCATGCACATACCATATTCCTTTATATTGCCATCACTTTCTTTGAGATATTGTTGTCCATCTTCCTCATGTGCACACTTAGTGTTTAGGTGACTCCACACTGTGCCTGACTTGTTGCTCATGCCATGATGAAAGGCACATGCTGTTCTCAGTAGAAACTTCTCTCAGTGTCATTGAGATTCATTTAGCATTATTTCATAGGATTGTGGAAAAACCTTCACGGGGACAGGTTCACGGGGACAAAGGGAAATCATGATCATCACCTTTGAGGCTTGGCTAACAAGGTCGTGATTGGCATCTCTTTATTTGCCCCCACATAACCACAGTGACATTGACCAGAAAGTAAGGGCAGCACTAGGCATTCATTGGATCACCCTTGTAATTGAATCTTGGAGCAGTACTGTATGCTCAATGAAGCCAAGTGAAGAATAGAAGTCTTGCGACCAGACCAGTATGATGCCACGGTGTGCATTGATCTTGAGAACAAGATGAAATATAGATCTAAGATAAATATGTGATATATAATTCACACTCATACTAAAAAAGAAAATGAATGCATTTGCATATTTCATTCATTAGTAGTTATTTTTTTATGCCTTTCATTTCACCTTTGCAGTGGCGACCTGTCATTTAGGGCAGGTAGGGCAGAAGCTGCTTTGAGAAAAATCTATAGTAATTGGTCTGTTTGGCATGTAATTCTGGCATTAATTTGTGTCACATATCAGTTCAGCAAACAACAATGTAAAGAAATAATATTGAGTTAATAGAGCAGCATACAAACTTGGTCTCTTTCTTTGAATAAGGCATCTCAAAAATGCAGCTGTTTCAGCCTAGCTCAGTGCTTTCTGAGGTGGAGGGCCAGCAAGTGAAAGCACAGAGCATAGGCGTTGTTAATATTCTCTGGTTGCGCCATGATTGGCTCAGGGTTCTGTCACTCATGGGGACACTACGTCACCGCAGAATCTACTGGAGAGCTAGGCTGTTCAAGCCCTCCTTGGGTGCTGCCACAGATTTACTTTTTGACGTCAAAGGACTATTCAATGCAGAAATGCTATGCTACTAGCCTCATGCCATGAATATGCATTGCATTCTCGAGAGAACTCAGATATAAAGGGCTCTATTTGAACAAACCTAATGCAATGATCAATCTAAGCACCGGCGATATGTTCGAGCGCTATAGGTTCGGGGGTGTGTCATAAATATTTGAGCTATTTTCACAAGCACAATTATCGCCGCAGTTGCTGGCGTTGGCGCGAAAGGGCTGGGTTTTGATGAATGAACAAGTTGTGGGTGGCCAATTAGAACGTGCTGGCCAATCAGAACGTGCTCCATGGCTAAATATATGGTTGCTTGAAGTTGAGTATTTATGGTCTTTTATGTATTGCCTTGGAATCAACTCAAATTCCAATGTTAGTCCAGTATAGTTTGTTAAACAGCTTACAGAAACAAAATAACAAAATGTAGACTATCTTTGTTAAATTTGATAACTTAAACCTGTTTGCAGTCCACATTGTTCTTAGTCAGGTATTCCCAAACTGGGAATGCCGTCGAGGGTACGCCAAATAAAAATGTGATTCACATAAAAAAAGTGTCTTCACATATTCAAACAGTCTATTTATATTTTCCAACGGGGCTATACATTTGGGTGTGTTTTTTTTCTCGCCTGAGCAGCCTCTTTTCACTGCCAAAAATAAAATTAAACCATCAGCCAATTTGAAAAATAAGCCACAGGAGTTTTTTGAGTGAGAATTTAGACAACTTTCGAGTAGCAAGACATGGATAAAAGCAACAGATACCATTAATAAGAAGGGGCTAGAAGTGTCTTATATGGTGAGCTACCGAGTGGCTAGGACAGGCAAGCCCCATACTATTGTGGAGAACGTAATTCTTCCTGCTGCCGTGGATATGGCTGGGACAATGCTAGGGGAAAAGGCCAAAAAAACTATACAGACAATGCCTTTATCAAACAACACTGTTTCACGACGCATCAGTGACATGGCAGGAGATGTTTTGAAACAATTACTGCTTTGCATACAAGCCAGTGAATTCTATGCGTTACAGCTGGATGAGTGGCGGGCCTGGCACAGCTCCTGGTATATGTTCGTTACGTTTATGGGGGTCAATTAAGGAAGACATCCTCTTCTGCAAACCCCTGGAAACCAGGACAACAGGAGAGGATATTTTAAAAGTACTGGACAGCTTTGTGACATCAAATGATCAAAATGTGTTGGTATCTGTACTGATGGCGCAAAAGCCATGACAGGTAGACAAGCAGTTGCTCCTGACGCCACTTGGGTACACTGCAGCATCCACCGAGAGGCTCTTGCTGCCAAGGGAATGCCTGACAGCTTGAAAGACGTTCTGGACACTACAATGAAAATGGTTAACTTTGTTAAAGCGAGGCCCCTGAACTCTCGTGTATTTTCTGCACTATGCAGTGATATGGGCAGAGACCATGTAACACTTTTACAACATACGGAAGTGCGCTGGTTATCAGGGGCCAAAGTATTTACACTTTTTTTTATTTTTATTGACGAGTTTAAAGTTTTCTTTACTGACCATCATTTTCACTTGTCTGACTGCTTGCATGATGACGAGTTTCTCACACGCCTGGCCTATCTGGGTGATATTTTTTCTCACCTAAATGATTTGAATCTAGGATTGCGGGATAAAATTGAGGTTATGATTGAAAAGTTGGAGCTCTTCTCTGTCTGCATTAACAATGACAACACACAGGTCTTTCCATCATTGTATGATTTTTTTGTGTGCAAATTAACTCAAGCTTACGGACAATGTCAAATGTGATAAAGCGAAGCACCTGAGTGAGTTGGATGTGCAATTACGGAGGTACTTTCCCGAAACGGATGACACAAACAACTGGATTCATTATCCCTTTCATGCCCTGCCTCCAGTCCACTTATCGATATCTGAACAAGAGAGCCTCATCGAAATTGCAACAAGCGGTTCTGTGAAAATTGAATTTAATCAGAAGCCACTGCCAGATTTCTGGATTGGGCTGCGCTCAGAGTATCCTGCCTTGGCAAAGCGCGCTGTTAAGACACTGATGCCCTTTGCAACCACATACCTATGTGAGAGTCGATTCTCAGCCCTCACTACCATGAAAACTAAATACAGGCACAGACTGTGTGTGGAAAATGATTTAAGACAGACTTTTTCCAACAAAACCCAACATTGCAGAGTTATGTGCATCCTTTCAAGCACACCCTTCAAATTACCTTGTGCTGAGTTATTCACAATTTTTGATTTTATATGTAATATGGCGAAATAAAGAGCAAAATTATTGATTATGATTATGTTATTATTTGTGCCCTGGTCTTATAAGAGCTGTCTCTTCCCATGAGCCGAGTTGTGACAAAAACTCACACTCATTCTCATGTTTAATAAATGTATCGTATAGTGTGTGTGTGTGGCAGGCTTACAATGATGGCATTGTAGAAACTAAATACATTACAAGGAACGTCTTGATTAGTGTTATGTTAGCTAGCTAGCTACAAAGTTGCTTTGTATCATGACAAGGTGTAGTACTGAAACTATCGAGGTTACCTAGCCAGCTACACGTTCAAAGTCAACAACGCAGCCACTGCTAGCTAGCCTACTCCACCAGCCAGCAGTACTGTATCATTTTAGTCAATAAGATTTTTGCAACGTAAGCTTAACTTTCTGAACATTCGAGACGTGTAGTCCACTTGTCATTCCAATCTCCTTTGCATTAGCGTAGCCTCTTCTGTAGATTGTCTACTATGTGTCTGTCTATCCCTGTTCTCTCCCCTCTGCACAGGCCATACAAACGCTCCACACCGCGTGGCCGCTGCCACTCTAACCTGGTGGTCCCAGCGCGCACGACCCACGTGGAGTTCCAGGTCTCCGGCAGCCTCTGGAACTGCCGGTCTGCGGCCAACAAGGCTGAGTTCATCTCAGCCTATGCTACCCTCCAGTCCCTAGACTTCCTGGCGCTGACGGAAACATGGATTACCACAGATAACACTGCTACTCCTACTGCTCTCTCCTCGTCTGACTACGTGTTCTCGCATACCCCTAGAGCATCGAGCCAGCGGGGTGGTGGCACTGGAATCCTCATCTCTCCCAAGTGGACATTCTCTCTTTCTCCCCTGACCCATCGGTCTATCTCCTCATTTGAATTCCATGCTGTCACAGTTACCAGCCCTTTCAAGCTTAACATCCTTATCATTTATCGCCCTCCAGGTTCCCTTGGAGAGTTCATCAATGAGCTTGACGCCTTGATAAGTTCCTTTCCTGAGGATGGCTCACCTCTCACAGTTCTGGGTGACTTTAACCTCCCCACGTCTACCTTTGACTCATTCCTCTCTGCCTCCTTCTTTCCACTCCTCTCCTCTTTCGACCTCACCCTCTCACCTTCCCCCCCTACTCACAAGGCAGGCAATACGCTTGACCTCATCTTTACTAGATGCTGTTCTTCCACTAATCTCATTGCAACTCCCCTCCAAGTCTCCGACCACTACCTTGTATCCTTTTCCCTCTCGCTCTCATCTAACACTTCTCACTCTGCCCCTACTCGGATGGTATTGCGCCGTCCCAACCTTCGCTCTCTCTCTCCCGCTACTCTCTCCTCTTCCATCCTATCATCTCTTCCCTCTGCTCAAACCTTCTCCAACCTATCTCCTGATTCTGCCTCCTCAACCCTCCTCTCCTCCCTCTCTGCATCCTTTGATTTCCTCTGTCCCCTATCCTCCAGGCCGGCTCGGTCCTCCCCTCCTGCTCCGTGGCTCGACGACTCACTGCGAGCTCACAGAACAGGGCTCCGGGCAGCTGAGCGGAAATGGAGGAAAACTCGCCTCCCTGCGGACCTGGCATCCTTTCACTCCCTCCTCTCTACATTTTCCTCTTCTGTCTCTGCTGCTAAAGCCACTTTCTACCACTCTAAACTCCAAGCATCTGCCTCTAACCCTAGGAAGCTCTTTGCTACCTTCTCCTCCCTCCTGAATCCTCCTCCCCCTCCCCCCCCCCTCCTCCCTCTCTGCGGATGACTTCGTCAACCATTTTGAAAAGAAGGTTGATGACATCCGATCCTCGTTTGCTAAGTCAAACGACACCGCTGGTCCTGCTCACACTGCCCTACCCTGTGCTTTGACCTCTTTCTCCCCTCTCTCTCCAGATGAAATCTCGCGTCTTGCTACGGCCGGCCGCCCAACAACCTGCCCACTTGACCCTATCCCCTCCTCTCTTCTCCAGACCATTTCCGGAGACCTTCTCCCCTACCTCACCTCGCTCATCAACTCATCCTTGACCGCTGGCTACGTCCCTTCCGTCTTCAAGAGAGCGAGAGTTGCACCCCTTCTGAAAAAACCTACACTCGATCCCTCCGATGTCAACAACTACAGACCAGTATCCCTTCTCTCCTTTCTCTCAAACTCTTGAACGTGCCGTCCTTGGCCAGCTCTCTTGCTATCTCTCTCAGAATGACCTTCTTGATCCTAATCAGTCAGGTTTCAAGACTGGGCATTCAACTGAGACTGCCCTTCTCTGTGTCACGGAGGCTCTCCGCACTGCTAAAGCTAACTCTCTCTCCTCTGCTCTCATCCTTCTAGACCTATCTGCTGCCTTTGATACCGTGAACCATCAGATCCTCCTCTCCACCCTCTCCGAGCTGGGCATCTCCGGCGCGGCCCACGCTTGGATTGCGTCCTACCTGACAGGTCGCTCCTACCAGGTGGCGTGGCGAGAATCTGTCTCCGCACCACGTGCTCTCACCACTGGTGTCCCCCAGGGCTCTGTTCTAGGCCCACTCCTATTCTCGCTATACACCAAGTCATTTGGCTCTGTCATATCCTCACATGGTCTCTCATATCATTGCTATGCAGATGACACACAATTAATCTTCTCCTTTCCCCCTTCTGATAACCAGGCGGCGAATCGCATCTCTGCATGTCTGTCAGACATATCAGTGTGGATGACGGATCACTACCTCAAGCTGAACCTCGGCAAGACGGAGCTGCTCTTCCTCCCGGGGAAGGACTGCCCGTTCCATGATCTCGCCATCACGGTTGACAACTCCCTTGTGTCCTCCTCCCAGAGTGCTAAGAGCCTCGGCGTGACCCTGGACAACACCCTGTCGTTCTCCACTAACATCAAGGCGGTGACCCGATCCTGTAGGTTCATGCTCTACAACATTCGCAGAGTACGACCCTGCCTCACACAGGAAGCGGCGCAGGTCCTAATCCAGGCACTTGTCATCTCCCGTCTGGATTACTGCAACTCGTTGTTGGCTGGGCTCCCTGCCTGTGCCACTAAACCCCTACAACTCATCCAGAACGCCGCAGCCCGTCTGGTGTTCAACCTTCCCAAGTTCTCTCACGTCACCCCGCTCCTCCGCTCTCTCCACTGGCTTCCAGTCGAAGCTCGCATCCGCTACAAGACCATGGTGCTTGCCTACGGAGCTGTGAGGGGAACGGCACCTCCGTACCTTCAGGCTCTGATCAGGCCCTACACCCAAACAAGGGCACTGCGTTCATCCACCTCTGGCCTGCTTGCCTCCCTACCTCTGAGGAAGCACAGTTCCCGCTCAGCCCAGTCAAAACTGTTCGCTGCTCTGGCACCCCAATGGTGGAACCCCACCTCTTTAAGGAATACCTGGGATAGGATAAAGTAATCCTTCTAACCCCCCCGTAAAAGATTTAGATGCACTATTGTAAAGTGGTTGTTCCACTGGATATTATAAGGTGAATGCACCAATTTGTACGTCGCTCTGGATAAGAGCGTCTGCTAAATGACTTAAATGTAAATGTAATGGCAAAAAACAACATTTGAGAGTGCACTGACCCTTTTGCTAGAGGGGGTACGCAGCTGGAGGTTGAATGTTTGAAGGGGTACTATAAAAAGTTTGGGAACCACTGTTTTAAATAATTGCATGGCTTCAATGTTTAAATATATACATAGCATTCACACTGATATAGGGGCTAGGCCTACTGTAAATTGCATTATGGCTGAGCATGAACATGACAAATGTTGTCAATAAGCAAGATTAAATTCACTAAAAGAGTGAAAAATTCTAATAATGTTTTTTACAAAACGAAAACAACTTGTTTTAAATAGGCTAAATACACTTACAGGCACTATAATTGCTTCCCGTGGGCATATAATATGAATGGAGGGTTTTACGCACACTAAACTCTTCACAGTAGCTTGACAAAGACCCATTGTAAATAGAAAGGGGGAATGTCCACTCACCCTTACGCTGCTCCCAAATATAATGTTTTATATACATATTGGAACCATCTTACAGATCGCATTCACACTTCTCCAGAAGTTGCATGACATGCGCACCACTAACGTTCTCACCATGAAACCAGGTCAGTGAATAATTATCAAAAAATACATGTAAAATGTAATGATATCATAAAATCGGCAGAATAAAAAACAACACAACATATTGCTGTTGAACCAGCCTTCGTTATAGTAGCCTTAGGGTAAGTAAGGGTAGCCTACAGAGGGCTTGGGTTTTACAAATATGAAATGGAAAACAAACAATTGTTACAGGAAAATAACTTCGAAATAGATTCGCCGGTATTCACCGAGGTTCTCATCTCTTGTTTCATGATGGGCATGGACAGATGTAGTCTCCATCAAGGAGGGGGTTTTACGCATGACCAAATCATGGATAAAATAATGTAGGCCTGCCTACAATACATAGATAAAAAGGGAATGCCAGCTCACTGTTTTTCTCCTCTCAAAGCTGATATTTGAATAAAGCTTTGGTGATTTAACCTCTCTAGGGTAGGGGGCAGTATTTTCACATCTGGATAAAAAAACGTACCTGATTTAATCTGGTTATTACTACTGCCCAGAAACTAGAAAATGCATATAATTGTTTGATTTGGATAGAAAACATCAAGTTTCTAAAACAGTTTGAATGGTGTCTGTGAGTATAACAGAACTCATATGGCAGGCCAAAACCTGAGAAGATTCTGTACAGGAAGTGCCCTCTCTGACCATTTCTTGGCCTTCTACACTCTCTTTATCGAAAACAGAGGATCTCTGCTGTAACGTGACACTTTCTAAGGCTCCCATAGGCTCTCAGAAGGCGCCAGAACGTTGAATGATGACTTTGCAGCCCCTGCCTGAAAAACAGTAGCACATTTGGATAGTGGTCGATCTGAGAACAATGAGACGGGTGCGCGCGTGCACGTGAAGAGGCCATTTTACATTTTCAGTCTTTGAACGAAAAAGACGTTCAAAGACGAGAAAAATCGCATAAAAATAGATTTTAAACAGCGTTTGACATGCTTCGAAGTACGGTAATGGAATATTTTGAAATGTTTTGTCACGATACGCGTCCGCGCGTCACCGTTCGGATAGTGTCTTGAACGCAAGAACAAAACAGAGGATATTTGAACATAACTATGGATTATTTTGAACCAAAACAACATTTGTGGATGAAGTAGAAGTCCTGGGAGTGCATTCTGACGAAGAACAGCAAAGGTAATCCAATTTTTCTTATAGTAAATCTGAGTTTGGTGAGTGCCAAACTTGGTGGGTGTCAAATTAGCTAGCCCGTGATGGCGAGCTATCTACTCAGAATATTGCAAAATGTGCTTTTGCCGAAAAGCTATTTTAAAATCTGACACCGCGATTGCATAAAGGAGTTCTATATCTATAATTCTTAAAATAATTGTTATGTTTTTTGTGAACGTTTATCGTGAGTAATTTAGTAAATTCACTGGAAGTTTTTGGTATGTTTGCTAGTTCTGAACGTCACATGCTAATGTAAAAAGCTGGTTTTTGATATAAATATGAACTTGATTGAACAAAATATGCATGTATTGTATAACATAATGTCCTAGGAGTGTCATCTGATGAAGATCATCAAAGGTTAGGGCTGCATTTAGCTGTTGTTTTGGTTTTTGTGACATTATATGCTAGCTTGAAAAATGGGTGTGTGATTATTTCTGTCTGGGTACTCTCCTGACATAATCTAATGTTTTGCTTTCATTGTAAAGCCTTTTTGAAATCGGACAATGTGGTTAGATTAACGAGAGTCTTGTCTTTAAAATGGTGTAAAATAGTCATATGTTTGAGAAATTGAAGTTATAGCATTTCTAAGGTATTTGAATATCGCGCCACTCGATTCCACTGGCTGTTGACTAGGTGGGACGATTCGTCCCACATACCCTAGAGAGGTTTTAAGCATGATGTCTACTTTGATACTAATTAGCCTTTTCGAATCTGAGAGTAAATAGAGCCGAATATATTGATAAAAGTCACCTTGTCTGAGAGATATTTACACAGTTATCAAAAAGTCATGCCAGGGTAAGCCTTCACAAAACACAGACCTTAGTTTAAGTGTTTCTAAAATCCCCTATGGGAAAAATGTATGGTGGAAAAACTATTGGAACCATTTCCCTGTTTGACCGTTATGTTTTGTGAGTATTATGACTCATAGTGTGGTATAAATGTGCCTAGGTGATAATTACAATTGCCCACACCTGTGTGAGGGCAGTACATTGTGGTAATAAAAACATTAGTGAACCAACAATTGTTACAATATACTTACAAATACATATAGAAATACATAGATTAGCAGAATAAACTTGAAAAATACCATTTAGGTATCATGATGACATGTAGGAAATGTCAGAAATTTGGGCGCATTTATTTACTTCCTATTGCACAGTAAAGCCTACAAAAATAGATGCCACCCACAAGCCCAAAGGCAAAAATGGCTGCCTAAGTATGGTTTCCAATCAGAGGCAGGTGTCTTTTGTTGTCTCTGATTGGAAGCCATACTTAGGCAGCCCTTTTTGCCTTTGGGTTTGTGGGTGGTTGTTTTTTCGTATAGTCTAAGTACCTTGCGTAACTGTCGTTTTGTCGTTTGTTAGTTTTTGTTTAAGTGTTCACTTTACTCATTAATAAAAGAAGATGAGCACTATACCCGCTGTGCCTTGGTCTGTCTCTTACGCTTGTGACATAAGCATTCAAAACACAGTGCAGCCATATAATCTACAAAAAAGGTCTGAATGAGAAATCATCATTAGACTTCGAAGATGCATGGTATTTCATCTATCAATCCAAAACATCTCTCGTGGTGAGAGCATTTTAGGGAGGTTACCACGTCTATAGCATGTGATCTGTTCCAGACCCACAAAGCGCAAAGAGGATGATGGGCCATGTTTGGCTTCTAAGTAATGTTTTTCCATAGTATATTCAATATTGCCAGTGCGGATTGCAGTTCTATGTTCAGATATTCTTATTTGTTTGGTCCACACGGGCACGTAAGCATATACACACACATTGGTAGAGTTACAAGTGATGAACTGTCTCTGGTATAACTTTTGGCCAGTAAGAGGGATAATATATGATGTTGTTGGGTCTATAACCATGTTTGCCAGAGACAGTATCTGTCAATTTAAATATCTTTGTTCAAAAAAAAGTTCAGTAATTGACCCATGTAATTCCAATTCATATTGTGAGGGTTGTTTTGTTTGCGCGATGCGCTGTGTGTGCGTCGATATATAGTCTATAAAAATTGATCCTTGTGATTGTATTTTCCTCCCTTTTTAGAACACATAATAAAATACTTCAAATGGTAGGCTAATTGCTGAGTGTCTGTCTGTCTGTCTGTCTGTCTGTCTGTCTGTCTGTCTGTCTGTCTGTCTGTCTGTCTGTCTGTGGTGACTTAAAGAAGAGTAAAGTTAAGGTCTCAACATCTTGCTGAATTTATCTGTTCAAACGTCTATCTGAATTTCTGTAACTGTCCATTTCGAAAGAGCTGAACGAATCGGCTTAACTTGTCGCAGCTTGTTTGCACTTGCTTATGCTTAGAGCGAAGTTTTAATGATATAATAACAAACATTATGAATTTACTGAACATAAATATAATGTTTGTGTATGGTTCAAAAGTCAAAACTCATGTTGGCATTTGTTAATATTGAAGGAGAATGCTGTTCTTATTGAGTTACAGAAATCCACAAGGAGTCAGTAGAAACCATATTAATTTAAAACCTGGTCTCAGAGCATTGGTTATCATTCTGTAACTCCGAGACACTATATTTAGTATGATGCAGTATGTATACGTTTCGTATGGTATGTATTAATTTGTGGATGACCATTTTGTGTGATATGTTGCGAATTACAATTCGTAATATGTTACAAATTTGCAAAACGTTCAATATGTTATGAATTTGCAAAAAGTAAATGTTACGAATTTGCAAAACATATGTGTCACAAGTGTCGATGAAGGGGGACCAAAATGCAGCGGGTAAAGTGCTCACCTTCTTTTATTATTTAAATAAAGTGAACACTTAAACAAAAATAACAAACCGACAATAAACAGTTCCGTAAGGCACATAGGCTATACCGAAAACAACCACCCACAAAAACACAGTAAAAACAGGCTGCCTAAGTATGGCTTCCAATCAGAGACAACGAAAGACACCTGCCTCTGATTGGAAGCCATACCTGGCCACACATAGAAAAAGAAACATAGAAAACTAGAACCAAAATCCCCTAGAACCAAACAACCCCAAAACACACAAAACAAACACCCCCTGCCACGCCATGACCATACTACAATTACAAATGACCCCTTTACTGGTCAGGACGTGACAATATGATATGTTACAAATTCTAGCTAGCTTGCCAACATTAGCTAGGCTAGGGGTTAGGGTTAAGAGTTAGGTTAAAGGGTTAACGTTAGGGTTAGCTAAAATAGTTAAGGTTAGATGAAGGGTTAGCTAAAAGTGTTAAGGTTAGTGTTAGGGGAAGGGTTAGCTAACATGCTAAGTAGTTGCAAAGTATCTAAAAAGTTTTAAGTAGTTGAAAAGTTACTAAAGTTATCCGTGATGAGATTAGAATTCATGTTAAACACGCACCCATACACCTCGACTAACCACCTTCCTTTCGTTTTTGCCATAAGTAACCGTCTGCTAATTATGCCAAATGTAACGTATCATACTAAATGGACTAGCTCAGACTTACGTAAAGAATAATACAAAATGCTCTGAGACCAGGTTGTTATTGAGGAAAGTCGGCCATATCAGCTATGTTTTTCAAAAAGGCAGTAAATGAGGCTGAATTAACTGTTCCGATGCCAGATGAGGCCATGTGTAGCGGTAGTAAGGATTCACTCCATGGTGTGCAAAGGAAAGCTCCGCAGTCCGAAACAGTTTGTACTGGGTGAAAAGGGTCAATATCAGGGGATATATACAGTACCAGTCAAAGGTTTGGACACACCTTCTCATTCAAAGGTTTTTCTTTCTTTTTACTATTTTCTACATTGTAGAATAATAGTGAAGGCATCAACACTATGAAATACACATATGGAATCATGTAGTAACCAAGAAAGTTTTAAACAAATCAAAATATATTTTATATTCTTCTAAGTACCCACCTTTTGCCTTGATGACAGCTTTGCACACTCTTGGCATTCTCTCAAGCAGCTTTGCCTGGAATGCTTTTCCAACAGTCTTGAAGGAGTCCCCACATATGCTGAGCCCTTGTTGGCTGCTTTTCCTTCACTCTGTGGTCCAACTCATCCCAAACCATCTCAATTGGGTTGAGGTTGGGGGATTGTGGAGGCCAGGTCATCTGATGCAGCACTCCATCACTATCCTTCTTGGTCAAATAGCCCTTACACAACCTGGAGGTGTGTTGGGTCATTGTCCTGTTGAAAAACAAATGATAGTCCCACTAAGCACAAACCAGATGTGATGGCATATCGCTGCAGAATTTGGTGGTAGCCATGCTGGTGTGCCTTGAATTCTAAATAAATCACTGACATTGTCACCAGCAAGCACCCCCACACCATCACACCTCCTCCTCCATGCTTCACGGTGGGAACCACACATGCGGAGATCATCCATTCACCTACTCTGCCTCTCACAAAGACAAGGCAGTTTGAACCAAAAATCTCAACTTTGGATTCATCAGACCAAAGGACAGATTTCCACCGGTCTAATGTCCATTGCTCATGTTTCTTGGCCCAAGCGAGTGTCTTCTTCTTATTCTTATCAGTTCATGTTGAGATGTGTCTGTTACATGAACTCAGTGAATAATTTATTTGGGCAGCAATTTCTAAGGCTGGAAACTCTAATTAACTGATCCTCTGCAACATAGGTAACTCTGGGCCTTCCTTTCCTGTGGGAGGCCCTCATGAGAGCCAGTTTCATCATAGTGCTTGATGGTTTTTGCGACGGCACTTGAAGAAACGTTCAAAGTTCTTGAAATTTTCCGCATTGACTGACCTTCATGTCTTAACGTAATGATGGATTGTTGTTTCTCTGCTTATTTGAGCTGTTCTTGCCATAATATGGACTTGGTCTTTTACCAAATAGGGCTATCTTCTGTATACCACCCTTACCTTGTCACAACACAACTGATTGTCTCAACAATCAATTCCACAAATTAACTTTTAACAAGGCACACCTGTTAATTGAAACACATTCTGGTTGAGAGAATGCCAAGAGTGTGCAAAGCTGTCATCAAGGCAAAGTGTGGCTACTTTGAAGAATATGAAATATATTTAGATTAACTCTTTTTTTGGTTACTACATGATTCCATATGTGTTATTTAATAGTTTTTATGTCTTCACTTTTATTCTACAATGTAGAAAATAGTAAAAATAAATAAAAATCCTTGAATGAGTAGGTGTGTCCAAACTTTTGATTGGTATCATATGTCTGATCAAAAATGGGCTAATGTTCGGTGCCCAAATTATTTTGCCTGTTCAGGCGCCTAAAATCATTGTGCTTCTTCACATGAAGGTGACATCATAGAGCATAAATTTGAACTATATTCAGTAGGAGGCGTCAAGGCACGGAAAAGCAAACATCGGCATATTTAATGCAAAGGACATCTTGGCTATTTCTGTTTGAAAAATGCAGCATAGCAAATCCAGAGCTACAATCACAATACGTTTTTCCGTAAGAATGTAAACATAGGTCAATCTTTGCTAAAAATGTATTTTATTTATTTAAAATAAGTTGCACACTCTCAATACCCCTGCCTGCCCTGTTTGTTATCAACGATGGATGCGATTGAGTCATTAGTGACGTCGGCGGTGGTCCCTCGCAGTCCAGACGCAACGTGGTGGTAGTGTTGGTCTGTGATCAACTTCCAACTGTCAATGCATAAATCATTCATTAAAATTGTGTCGATATAGCAAGAAAATATTATCATTTCACATAACCATACCCAAGGTAGCTACTCTTCCTGCTTCATTCATGACGAGAACGCTAACTGGAACAAGCTAGCTAGCCAAGTTGCTAGCTAAATGAGTTAGCTAACGTTAGCTATATTAACCGGTAATACAAAATATACCCAAATGTTTTAAAATGTTAGCTGTCACCTTGAGGCTTGATAGGGGTTCCAAAAAAAAACTCCCTGAAGTGAAGGAAATGTTTGTATTTGTTAGCAAGCTAGCTAGCTAGGCTACCAGTTATTGTTATTGTTATTATTATTCTTATTTTATTATAATTTAAAATTATGAACACAACAAATACAAAAAAACAGAAATATACAAACAAGAGTACATAAACCTAACAGACTACATATCAAGATTAATTTTCAATTTGTTAAATACTTTTATGGTGCGTATTGCTTTTTTGTTTTTACATTTACTGATCATTTAAAATAATATTTCAATTCTATCTTAAACAATGTGAAGAGGGGTTTGTTCTCTGCCCACTTCATTTTATGGACAAAGAATCTTCCATGAAAGATAAACAAATTAACAATGAAAGTTAAATCAGGGTCCATATCATTTGAATCAAAATAAAACATAATGTCAAAGTCTTTCAAATTAACATTTATAGTTTCTTTTAAAATAAAATCTGCTAACTCACACCAACGTCTTCTGACATAAGAACAGTCCTAAAATAAATGGTCAAGAGTCTCTGGGTCACAACCACAAAATACACATTTGTTATCAATAGCTATTTTAAATCTGTGTATAATAAAGGTCTTTACAGGGTAGATTCTATGAATGAGTTTGTATGATACTTCTTTCACCTTATTAGATATACAATATTTACCAGATAACAACAAAACTTTGTTCCAGTTCACTTGTCCTAGGGCTGCATTCCAGTACATTTTAGCAGAGGGAATAGTAACATATTGACATAGTTTCCTTATATACATGTTATTACATTTAGAGTTTAAAATGTAAATTCCTTCTAACTGTATTAAGGCTACAAAATCCTCAACAGTTGCACTTGGAGTATTGTTATATTTTCCTAAAAGAAGAATAGCACATTCAGGGATAACTCTAACAACAATTTGATACTCCTCAGGAGTGAATGTAACATTGTGTGTTCTAATAAATTCTGGATAATCATATAGTTCAATAATTGTTTAATAATTGATTTGACCCATATCAAAGTTGCATTTGAGTAAGAATTCTAGACCACCAATCTGTTGGAATATTAAATTAGGGGTGATATTCCAAATGCAATCCTTATTTCTTAAATAGTTTTGTATCCATTTAATCTTAAATATTATATTAGCGGTTTTAAAATCCAGAGATCCAGCATTCAACCCTCCCTCACCTTGGGTGCTACATATTACTGTTTTTCTTAAATAATGAGGTTTATTCCTCCATATGAAGTTAAAAAATTGAGTATCAACCATTTTAGTTACTGACAGAGGAACATCCATGGCAAGGGAGGTAATGAACATATCTGGACAGAACTTCAGATTTTGACAAAAGTAAACGTCCAGATAAAGAAAGATCTCTTAAAAACTTATTCGGGATAGGGGGCAGTATTTTCACGTCCAGATGAAAAGCGTGCCCAAAGTAAACTGCCTGTTACTCAGGCCCAGAAGCTAGGATATGCATACGCATGGTAGTATTGGATAGAAAACACTCTAAAGTTTCTAAAACTGTTAAAATAATGTCTGTGAGAGTAACATAACAAATTTCTTTTTGAGGTCATTGTGTTTTCCAATGGTTTTAATGGGAAACCTGATTTATTTGGGCCCAGATTGCAGTTCCTATGGCTTCCACTAGATGTCAACAGTCTTTAAAAATTGTTCAATGTTTTTCTTTTGAGAAATTAAGAAGTAGTCCTATTCTTTCTATGTGTCACTCAGAAGGTCTCTAGTCTTTTGGTGCGCTTGAACAAGAGCACTCTCCTTGTTGTTTTTCTTCAGTATTGGAAACTGTTTATCCCGTCTTAAATTTGATCGATTATTAACATTTTAGGGTACCTGAGGTTGGATTAGAAACGTTGTTTGAAATGTTTGGACCAAGTTTACGGGTAACTTATTAGATACTTTGTAGTCATGTTGGGCGAGTTGGAACCGGTGTATTTCTGAATCAAACGCGCCAAATAAATTGACATTTTGGGGATATAAAGAAGGAATTTATCGAACAAAACGAACATTCATTGTGTCACTGAGACATTTGGGATTGCAAAAAGATGAAGATCTTCAAAGGTAAGGCATTTATTATATCGTTATTTCTGACTTTTGTGTCACACCTGCCTGGTTGAAAAATTATTTTCATGTTTTTGTATGCAGGGCGCTGTCCTCAGATAATGGCATGGTGTGCTTTCACCGTAAAGCCTTTTTGAAATCTGACACAGCGGCTGGATTAACAAGAAGTGAAGCTTTATTTTTATGTATTACACTTATATTTTCGTGAATGTTAAATATTTATATTTCTGTAGTTTGAATTTGGTGCTCTGCAATTTCACCGGATGTTGTCAAATCTATCCCGCTATGGGATTGGAGCGTTAAGGGATCCGTAACAGGTTTTAATAACCAGGAGTTAAATTTCTCTCCTATTGTAGAGAAAATTGGAAAGAGATTTAAGTTGGCCCTTTCTTTCCGATCTTTGCTAACTGTAATACCAAGATATGTGATCACATATTTTACAGGGATATTACATACTGAGTTTAAGTCACATCTTTTCAATGCAAATAATTCACATTTCCTAATATTCAGAGATAAACCTAATGCATGTGAGAAGGCATTAATACACTCAATAGCTTAATTGACTTCATTATGATCATTCAAAAAAATGGTGGTGTCGTCAGCCAATTGTGAACATTTTATCTCTTTGTCTTGTATCTGAATACCCCTAAAACTATCATTTTTTATATGAAGTGCCATAACTTGTGACCAATAAAAATAAGAAAGGAGAAAATGGGCATCCTTGTTTAATTCCACGTCAAATGTCGAATCTTTGAAGTTCCATGGGATAATTTAACAGAGCTGTTACTGTTATTGAAAAGTGTCTTAATTACACTTTGAAAATATTGACCAAAACCAAAAAATCGAAGTCTCAAAAAGAAAAATGTTCAACTGTATCAAATGCCTTGTAAAAGTCTACAAATAAAATAAAGCTATCTTCCATAATGTGCTCATTGTAGTCTATCAAGTCAGATACTAGTCCAATATTATTACATATATGTCTGCCCTTCATAAAATCAGACTGGGTATCATCAATGATTTGGTCAAGACCTTTTTTAAAACCTCTTTGGGATAGGGGGTGGTATTTTCACGTCTGGATGAAAAGCGTGCCCAAAGTAAACTGCCTGTTACTCAGGCCCAGACGCCAGGATATGCATATAATTGGTAGATTTGGGTAGAAAACACTCTAAAGTTTCTAAAACTGTTAAAATAATGTCTGTGAGTATAACAGCACTTATTTGGCAGGCGAAACCCCGAGGACAAACCATCCAGGATTTTTTTGTTGTTGAGTTCAGTGTTTTCTAAAAATGTCTATGGTTAACTAGATTTATGAGGGACCTGGTTGCAGTTCCTATGGCTTCCACTAGATGTCAACAGTCTTTAGAAATTGGTTGATGTTTTTCCTTTGAGAAATGAAGACGTACGGCTATTCAGAATGAGTGTCAAGCCAAGAGGACTCTTTTGTTTGGGGTGCGCGACCTGTAGCTTGCGCCACTTTGATTTTATCCGCTATTGAACACAGTATATTCCGTCTTAAATTTTATCGATTCTTTACGTTTTAGGATACCTAAGGATGGATTAGGAAAGTTGTTTGAAATGTTTGGATAAAGTTTACAGGTAACTTATTAGATAATTTGTAGTCATGTTGGGCGAGTTGGAACCGGTGTTTTTCTGAATCAAATGGACATTTTGGGGATATAAAAAAGGAGTTTATCGAACAAAATGACAATTTTTGATGTTTCTCGGACACATTGGAGTGCCAACAGAAGAAGATCTTCAAAGGTAAGGCATGAATTATATCGTTATTTCTGACTTTCATGTCGCACCTGCTTGGTTGAAATATGATTTTCATGTTTTTGTATGGTGGGGTGCTGTCCTCAGATAATTGCATGGTTTGCTTTCGCCGTAAAGCCTTTTTGAAATCTGACATGGTGGCTGGATTAACAAGAAGGTAAGCTTTATTTTGGTGTATTGCACTTGTGATTTTTTGAAAGTTATTTCTAATAATTTAATTTGAATTTCACGCTCTGCAATTTCAACCGGATGTTGTCTAAATATTTCTAGCCGTAACAGGTTTTAAGTCTTTCTGCAAAGATGGATGCAAGTAGCTTTCCATCATTGTTCATTAATGTGATTGGTCTCCAATTTTCTAACATCATAGAATCTTTGTTTGGTTTGGGTATTACAGAAATTAGGCCTTGTGTCATAGAAACAGGCAGGACCCCTAAATCAATTGCCACCTTAAAAACATTAAATATAAATTCAATAATATCCTCCTGAAAATATTTATAGAATTCACTGATAATGCCATCATTCCCTGGAGATTTGTTCTCTTTTAACTTGCTGATACATTTTTTTATTTCATTGATAGAAATAATTTCATCACAAGACTTTTGGAAGTCTTCATCTATGAATTTTGCATAGTCTTTGTCACTAGTAGGACAGGCATTACTGGTATAAAGGTTACCATAGAATTCTGAAACCTATTTTGAAATATTTTTTGGGGTTTTCATTTTCTTTGCCATCTATATTGATCTTATAAATAGATGCAAATTCAGAATTTGTATTTCTAAATTGTAAAAGTACTTTGTATTTTTTTCACCTTCCTCCAACCATCTCCTTCTTGATCTTACAAATGCCCCTTTTGCTCTATCTTCATACATTCGGTCCATTTCTACTTGTAAAGAGAATAACTGGCCCTTTCCTTCTTCATCAAGGTCCTCCATAGAGATCTAGGCTACCAGTTAGCTTTCACCCAATATCAAGCCTAGTAGCTAGCTAGCCCTACTGGCTGCTGGCCAAATTAGTTAATGTTCTTGATTCTAGTTATTAAGATAAATAAAACATCTCAAATGACCTACTCACTTTAGCATTCACTTCTTTGAGGTATTTTCTTTACAGCTTTTCACTTCTTTGTTTCTCCAGTTGTCAGTTCGACCACACGCTATTTTCAAACTCATATATGGCTCCCAAATTCAAAAATGACAATTAGAATTCAGCATCATAAAAAATGTGATTGTTATTGCTAGGCTACCAGTTACAAGAGCTGTTAGCTTGGGGTTTACCTGTGTCTTTATGCAGATGTAATATAAAAACTTTAGCTTCTGTATGAGAAATATTTTGGATTTAATATTTGGTAAGGTATTGAACATGTCCACAAAACTCGAACAAGCGTCAGAAATTGTCCTTTTTTAGCATATGAATTGTATGTGCTGAGAAAATATACTATGTAGGCCTACTGTCAGTATTTTTCATCATATAGAGAAAATAAAATGTCCACATAGGCCGATCTCAGGATATCTAATGAGTCAATAACCGGCCATTACATGTATGATATCTGGAGAGAATCAAAAAGGATTTGTGCATGAAAGAAAAATATGGATGTCATATTTGACAAATTATTGAGCATATGCTGAAAGCTCAGAAATGCATCAGAAATCGTCCTTATTTTCATCAAATCAAAAAGCATATCAAAATCCGGATATGAACCTCAGCCAAGAGAAGCATATCTGGAATTAATATAGTTTAATATCTTGACTGTACTGAGAAAACACACATGTGATGTATACAATCAATATTTGTCAACACGAAGAAAGAAAATAGGATGTCACATACAGTATCTCAGAATATTGAATAGGCAATAGGAAATGTCCATGTGTGATATTCAGAGTAATCCCAATATCATATTTGTCTAAAAGACACATCTGGATTCTGAATCTGTCAGGATATGGTGCTTATCCACAAAACTCAAAATATGCATTGGAAATGGCCTGTATTCTGTAGAACATCAAAACGTTACGATATCACCTGATATGGATACTTTTCGCCCAGTGTTGTGGGCACCGTTTGTCACCGTTGAATGTATTGTTTAGTGTTGTGCTGTGTAGTGGCTTTGCAGGCATGCATCTAAAGAAATTTGGGGGGAGTTTGACACACCATGATTTACATGCAAAAATAGCCACTGCACATACTATTCCTCCTCTGAATATCTAGAGCCCTCAAGTCATTCATTTCAAGGGCATAAAAGTGCTAAAATAAAATAACATTTTATTGGTCACATACACATGGTTAGCAGATGTAGCGAAATGCTTGTGCTTCTAGTTCCGACAGTGCAGCAATATCTACCAAGTAATCTAACAATTCCACAACTACCTAATACACACACATCTAAGTAAAGGAATGGAATAAGAATATATACATATAAATGTATGGATGAGCAATGACAGAGCGGCATAGGTAAGATGCAGTAGATGGTATAAAATACAGCATATACATATGAGTTGAGTAATGCAAGATATGTAAACATTATTAAAGTGGTATTATTAAAGTGACTAGTGATCCATTTATTAAAGTGGCCAATGATTTCATGTCTGTATGTAGGCAGCAGCCTCTCTGTGTTAGTGATGGCTGTTTAACAGTCTGATGGCCTTGAGATAGAAGCTGTTTTTCAGTCTCTCGGTCCCAGGTTTGATGCACCTGTACTGACCTCACCTTTTGGATGGTAACGGGGTGAACAGGCAGTGGCTCGGGTGGTTGTTGTGCTTGATCTTTTTGGCTTTCCTGTGACATTGGGTGCTGTAAGTGTCCTGGAGGGCAGGTAGTTTGCCCCCGGTGATGCGTTTTGCAGACCACACCATCCTCTGGAGAGCCCTGCGGTTGTGGGGGGTGCAGTTGCCGTACCTGGAGGTCATACAGCCCAATAGGATGCTCTCAATTGGGCATCTGTAAAAGTTTGAGGGTTTTAGGTGACAAGACACATTTCTTCAGCCTCCTGAGAACTTGAAACTTCCCACCTTCTCAACTTCTGTCCTGTCGATGGGGATAGGGTGCTCCCTCTGCTGTTTCCTAAAGTCCACAATCATCTCCTTTGTTTTGTTGACATTGAGTGAGAGGTTGTTTTCCTGACACCACACTCTGAGTGCCCTCACCTCCTCCCTGTAGGCTGTCTCGTCATTGTTGGTAATCAAGCCTACTACTGTTGTGTCATCTGCAAACTTGATGATTGTGTTGGAGGCGTGCATGGCCACGCAGTCATGGGTGAACAGGGAGTACAGGAGGGGGCTGAGTACGCATCCTTGTGGGGTCCCAGTGTTGAGGATCAGGGAAGTGGAGACATTGTTTCCTACCAGGGCCTCAAGCTTAATGATGAGCTTGGAGGGTACTATAGTGTTGAATGCTGAGCTATAGTCAATGAACAGCATTTTTACATACTGTAGGTATTCCTCTTGGCCAGATGGGATAGAGCAGTGTGCAGTGTGATCGCGATTGCATCGTCTGTGGACCTATTGGGGCGGTAAGCAAATTGAAGTGGGTCTAGGGTGACAGGTAAGGTGGAGGTGATATGATCCTTGACTAGTCTCTCAAAGCACTTTATGATGACAGAAGTGAGTCCTACAGGGCGATAGTCATTTAGTTCAGTTATCTAAAAGTGTAAATATACAGTGCATTCGGGAAAGCATTCAGACCCCTTGACTTTTCCATATTTTGTTATGTTACAGCCTTATTCTAAAATGGATCAATCTACATACAATACCCCAAAATGACAAAGTGAAAACAGGTTTTAAGAGTTTTCTGCAAATGTATAAAAAATGAAAATCTGAAAACATTTACATAAGTATTCAAACCCTTTGCTATGAGAATCGAAATTGAGCTAGTGTGCATCCTGTTTTCATTGATCATCCTTGAGATGTGTCTACAACTTGATTCTGGTAAATTCAGTTGATTTGGACATGATTTGGAGAGGCACACACCTGTCTGTATAAGGTCCCACAGTTGACAGTGCATGTCAGAGCAGAAACCAAGCCATGAGGTTGAAGGAATTGTCCGTAGAGCTACGAGACAGGATTGTGTCGGGGCACAGATCTGCGGAAAGGTACCAAAACATTTTTTGCAGCCTTGAAGGTCCCCAAGAACACACTGGCCTCCATCATTCTTAAATGGAAGAAGTTTGGAACCCCAAAGGCTCTTCCTATAGCTGGCTGCCCGGCCAAACTGAGCAATTGGGAGAGAAGGGGCTTGGTCAGGGAGGTGACCAAGAGTTCCGCTGTGGAGATGGGAGAACTTTCCAGAAGGACAACCAGAAGGACAGCATTCCACAAATCAGGCCTTTATGGTAGAGTGGCCAGACGATAGCCACTCCTCAGTGAAAGGCACATGACAGCCCACTTGGAGTTTGCCAAAAGGCATCTAAAGGACTCTGACCATGAGAAACAAGATTATCTGGTCTGATGAAACCAAGACTAAACTCTTTGGCCTGAATGCCAAGCATCACATCTAGAGGAAACCTGGCACCAGCCCTACAGTGAAGCATGGTGGTGGCAGCAGCATGCTTTGGAGATATTTTTCAGCAGCAGGGACTGGGAGACTAGTCAGGATTGAGGGAAAGATAAACGGTGCAAAGTACAGAGAGATTCTTGATGAAAACCTGCTCCAGAGCGCTCAGGACCTCAGACTGGGGTGAAGGTTCACCTTCCAACAGGACAATGACCCCAAACACACAGCCAAGACAATGCAGGAGTGGCTTCGGGACAAGTCTCTGAATGTCCTTGAGTGGCCCAGCCAGAGCCCGCAATTGAACACGATCAAACATCTCTGGAGAGACCTGAAAATACCTGTGCAGCGACGCTCCCCATCCAACATGACAGAACTTGAGAGGATCTGCAGAGAAGAATGTGAGAAACTCTCAAATACAGGTGTACCAAGCTTGTAGCATCATACCCAAGAAGACTCAAGGTTGTAATCGCTGCCCTGCCAAAGGTGCTTCAACAAAGTACTGCATAATGGGTCTGAATACTTATGTAAATGTGATATTTCCTTTGTTTTTGCTTTGTCATTTATGGGGTATTGTGTGTAGATTGATGAGGGAAAAAAAACAATGTAAAACATTTTGGAATAAGGCTGTAACGTAACAAAATGTGGAAAAGGTCAAGAGGTCTGAATACTTTCCGAATGGACTGTATATCTTTTTTTTACTTAAAATTGTGATGTATTGAAGCAGTGCAGTCCATTGACTATTTCAGCATTGACATGTGTAATGAATTCATCTTTTGTAGATGCCATCGCTTGTCAGGTACCCCAGTGGCATGATTGAGCCGTACCACACTTTTTATTATTTTGCCATTAGTGACAACTCGCTATCAATCACCAAAAAAGTTTGCTACCTCTGGAATTGATTATGGACTGCTCATCCTATAGTCAGGAAATGAGTGAATGCCTCGGATCAGCCTGGGGAACTGATGTCAACATATGACATGGTAGATATTAGATATT
This sequence comes from Salmo salar, assembly GCF_965601325.2. NCBI lineage: Eukaryota > Metazoa > Chordata > Actinopteri > Salmoniformes > Salmonidae > Salmo > Salmo salar. The sequence goes on along the minus strand of NC_138319.1, from coordinate 16,705,818 downwards.
GTTGGCCTCAAAAAGGCTTGCTAATGTAGGCCTATGAACGTATATGTGACTGACTGGAAACCAAACTTGGGTCAGCTGCTTGCCTCTGGAAGACAAAGTTTACCCCACAGAGTTAACTGTGCCTTTCGGTTAAGGCATAATTAATCAAGTGGCCGAGGGAGGTATATTAATGTTCACTACAGTAAAGCAAGGTCTTGTGAAAGTTCCTAACACTTGCTTTAGATGTGTAACATTGGGCTTAGCTTCATACTAAATGTCTTTGCTATTTTGGAACAAAGGGCTATTTTTTGGTTGCACATTAGACTGCAGGGGTGCTACTGTCAACAAAGAGTGGGCAACTAACTAAATAGACAGAAGGCAATTCAGAGAATGTGACATCTGTAATGTGTCTGGGGCATCAAGTGTAGTCTTCAATGCCACAGGGATGGAGAGGGAGGAATGGAGCAGGAGGGAGAGGGAGAGGAACATCTGTGAGAGAGATTTTTCACAAAGGCCTAGTAGAGTTGAAAAGCAGAAGTTGATAAGGATTCTAAATGAGGAAGCCTTTGCCATGACTCACAGAGTGATGGAATTCAATGAAAGAAAGATAAGCTCAGAATATAATCATACTTTTATTCTAGCAGCAACAACACGACAGACAGTCCAATCTCCCCATCACTACTATTAACATTTAAAATGTATGACAAATTAGGATTGCAGAGGTTCAGATTTTTTCTCATGTTGCCTTGATGAAGTATATGCGTGAGGAAACAAAATGTAATATATCTTGAAGGTAAAAGTACAAATATGATAATACTGCCCTTACAAAAAAAAAAAATACACAATTTCACATGTGAAATTTTTGGCCCACTTCAAATTTGACATTTCATATGTGAAAACGTGTTTTTGGAACACTTCTCATGTGACATTTCACATGTGAAAACTTAGTTTTGGAACAAATGTCAAAACAAAAATGAATCGTTATGAAACACACAGTACTTTTAACATAGTGTTTTCAATGTACATATTTGACACACGCATTGTGTATGTTCATTTACACAGTCATTATTATTCAACGTGTCCTCACCTGGGATTTGAACTCACAACCTCTTGGTTTATGGCCTTCCGATCTTCCTGCTACAAAACCACATCTGTATCACTAACTGATTTCACCTGTATTCTTACAGTTTGGACTTTAAAATGAATCTCAGCTTTGTTAAAATTAAACTCAAGAAAAATGATTATATTTATCATAGAGATTCAGAAATGAAATTGGATCAGAATAATATGCCCCACCAACATTAAACAATTATATAGAAAACCCTCAAATTGGTGAAATATGTAAATTAAATCAATGTCGAGAGAATAGTCAGATTAATGTATAACTAAAATAGCAGTGCAGATGGCACTCTTTTGCTAAGTGCAGAGATGTATTATTAAGCAATAAGGCCCAAAGGGTTTTGGAATATGGCCAATATACCACGGCTAAGGGCTGTTCTTAGGCAGTATGCAACCTGGAGTGCTAGGACACAGCCCTTAGCCGTGGTATATTGGCCATATATCACAAACCCCCAAGGTGCCTTATTGCTATTATAAACTGGTTACCAACATAATTGGAGCAGTAAAAATAAATGTTTTGTCATACCCATGGTATACGGTCTGATATACCACGGCTTTCAGCAAATCAGCATTCAGGGCTCAAACCACTCAGTTTATAATAGGTAATGAATGTGTATAGGAATTTCAAGTGTTCCAAAAACACATGCTTTCACATGTAAGGAAACACATTTTCACATATGAAATGTCACGTGGTGTTCCAAAACCATGTTTTCACATGTTTTTACATGTGAAATGTCACGTGAAGTGTTCCCGAAAACACGTTTTCACATGATTTCACATGATTTCCCTTGTGAAATCATGTCATTTTCCATATGAAGTCATGTGTTGCAACTGTTTTGTCTGGGGCTCATTAACATATTTGGGGGCATGGTGTAAAATATGTTGTATTTGTGCCAACTGTCAGTGGAAATGCACGAGTTTATCATTATGCGAAACAAGGTTAAGCACCTCTTTGGACAATGTTTGTGATGCTAGCTGTGTAAGAACTTGTGGCAATCAAGAACTGCACTGTTTATAGGCTGCTGTGCATATTCTAGTAGCTTAACGGCAGCTGGTTCACAGAAATGTAATGTTTAATTTTCAATAACTTGCTGTCAACTAGCTGCAAGTCAGTAATTATATGTTTTGCATTAAGTTACTCTAGTTTCTGTTACTCATTGACCTAATGGTGGGGCTGTGAAGTGAGTATTACAATCTGATGGTAACTAGCTATTAATGAAATATTGTTTGGCTCTTTGGCATCACATGGACTTCGTGTAAATGCCTAGTATTTAGACATGATTAACTGGGATTGCATTCCCTCTCATGGGAGACCAAAAAGACCTACAGTAGTTGAAATTCACGCCTCCAATAAGCCATGCATGCAATTCTGATAGGCTGCCCCTGCAACAGTATGCTGCCAATTAGCAAGTAATGTAGCATATTGTCAGTGAAGGCACAGTAGGTTACTGGCATGTATTGCTAGTGGCAGCCAGTTGCCTGCAAGTTACTGTGAACTTTACAAGGACTTACTGACAAATGGTTTCCAATTAAGAAAGTGCACAATAACCTCTTTAGCGTACAGCTCATTAGTGACCCACCCTCTTACAAAGTTTGTGGAAGAGTGTCATCGGCATCAAACACAACTGCTACAACACTTCCACCGATGTTTGGCACAAATACACATATATTTGACCACATCCCCAAATATGCCAAATATGCTAATGAGCCCCATCAGTACATTGCCCCCACCTATCAAAGTGCAGTGATGATTGTACCTTATATACAAAATATTGGGTAGAAAAATACAAGGTACCAAACTGTACCATGTGAGTTCATATGTGTACCTGTGAAGTGTACCTTTTACTTTTTTGTACCCCAGGGATCAACACTGTACCCTAATCATACCTTTTATATTTTGAATTTGTTAATACATGTTCCAAGCAATAAGAGTCAACCTGATGCCATTGCAGAAACATTGATGCACTCATCCGAGAGGTTGCAAGTTCAAAGCATTAGTGTATAGTCTATGTCAAGTGTCGTTGAGTACTGCTAGTTTTACGTTGATGCAACGTTGGTGGTGATCAATGGACAATTATTTACTTGATTCTCAGCAGCTTTTAGCAAAGTACAGGAATATATTATTGCCAATAAGTCTGTAGCCATATCTATTCTATGCTCACATATCTGATGGTGTAGCAGGACATGTACTGTAGCTAAACATTTTAGGTTGCTAACAACCAAGAGGTTTTAAGTACAAATCCCAGGTTAGGCTGAGTCCCAAGTGTGGTCATATTACCATGGTTGTTTGTTTTTTACACTAATTGACATAAGAATGCAACAGCATACTGTCATGTTATAGAAATAACACCTTCAAGTTGTTGTATAAACTTTAGGCAAAGTGCAAAAATGTATTATTGGCAATATACGTGTAGAAAACATTAGGAACACCTTGCTAAAATTGAATTGCTCAATCTGTTAGGGCATGGAGTCGAAAGCGTTCTACAGGGAACACCCATGTTGATGTCAATGCTTCCCTCAGTTGTATCAAGTTGGCTGGATGTCCTTGGGTGGTAGACCATTCATGATACACACAGGAAACTGTTGAGAGTGGAAAACCCAACAGGGTTGCAGTTGGTGACACACTCAAACTGGTGCGCCTGGCACCTACTACCATCCCCCGTTCAAAGGCACTTACATATTTTTTTTCTAACCCATTCACCCTTTTTGAATGGCACACACACAATCTACAGTTTGTCTCAAGGCTTAAAAATCATTATTTAACCTGTCTCCCCCCTTCATTTACATTGTGGATTTAACAAGTGACATCAATAAGGGATCATAGCTTTCACCTGGATTCACCCGGTCAGTCTATGCCATGGAAAGAGCAGATGTTCCTTATGTTTTGTACACTCAGTGTATGAAAAGCCAATCTCCATCATTTCCAAAGACCAGGTGGTGAAGCAGGAACTTCAGGTACTTAGCAACCAAGAGGCTGTGACTTCAAATCCCAAGTGAGGTGGAGTACCAAGTAATCCAGGGAACCATGACACAATGTTCCAAAAACAGTCTTGGTATGCCACTGAAACAAACTGGTAACTAAATCAAACCTGCATGAGACCATGACTGTTTAAATTGAAGTACTGTCAATTAAGCAGTTTAAAGTAAAATATTCTCAATGACATTTGACACCTTGGTTTTCACGTGCTCAAATGTTATCACATGTCGTTTCATGTTATCACATGTTGAAATTTTATTTCAGATGTGATCGTGTTTTCACATGCTATCACATTAACATCACGTAAAATTCATGTTGTTTTTCCATAAGGGTGTTTCAAGTCCAATGTTATTCAGATTGTATTTCCAACATTCAAGATATATTACATGTACGAATTTTACCCTCAGGTAACCAAAGTAACTTAGGTAATCATCAGATAATGCTTAAGTTTTGACCAAACCTATTTCAAGCGCTCACCTAATGAAGCACAATGTGTTTTTCAGCCATAGTTGATGAGATTCACAACAGGCCCACTGAATATAGGCTCCCACTGTTTCTTCATGCCAAGCAAAGGACATTTCTCACAGAATCGTGAGAGAATTGCAAACCTGTCCTCCCCTTTGAAGTCTGCTTCAGAGGGAATGTCAGAATCAGTGGTGACTGTCAATAAAGCACTGTCTGTTGAGTCACTCACTGTCTCTCTTTTTCTGTGGCTTTAGGTGTCATAGTAGACTCTATGACATGATGGAATTTTCAACAATGGAGAAGCGGAGAACTAAAAAACGAATTGTTTTCATCATTAAAAGTGCTCAGGACAAGAAATGTATAATATAAATTACCTAAGTGACAAGAAGCCCATCAACCATGATGTAATAAGCATTCATAGAGATGTTTGTGGTCATGGCTCGACAGTCAATAGTTCAAACATTAATTATAAGTTTTGAAAGTGAGTGCCTTGCTATTCAGAATTTTTTTCTGTTCCATTCAGACCTCCACCACAAAAATATTTATTTATCGAGATACAATTTGGGTTGAATGCTTCAAGAGTTAATGTGATCAGAGGAGATGGAGTGTAATACAGGACATTCACATACTGTGCTGATCCAAATGTTTTAATCAAGGTAAGCACAATCCCGTGTCGATCTGTAAGTCAGTGTGCGTTAGGCTAGTTACTTTGTTCTCACCCAAATTAAATTAGTGTGCACTGCAGTAGACAAGACGCTCAACATGTTGGCTGGGGAGACAACCAGACAACAGACACTAACATTGACCCAGTCATTCTCCATCCCTCACCAACTAAATAAGGAAACCTCGCTGAATGACAATTACAAAGGGGTGTTCATTGATAGCAGAGGAATTAAATAATGATTGATGTGCGGTCAATAATCGTTACCACATGCACCATTATTTACTGGAGCTTACTGGAGCGCCCACTGCTTGGGCTGGGACCCTTGAAATGAACCCCCAAATCTGAAAATAGTTGCACATCATTAAGCAACTGTTCGACTGACAATGATGACGTTATAATGGTCAGTGAGCACTAAACCCAACACTGCTAATAGGAATATAAGGGAAGGCACAAATGTCATGAAAAGAATGAGGTGTTACAGTTGAATAAACTGGCATACATAATCAAATCAAAATACCCCCAAAATCAACTCAAATGTGTAGGCTCAGTCTCTCAGTCTCAAATGAAAATCCAAAATCAAGTCTGTTTTAGTTGAGCAACAAGGTATTTGTCTTCCAATTAAATGTTCAATTCAGTTCAGTCCCAAAATCCATAAAGAAATCCCTCCCAAATTCTAAAATCGAAATAATCCAGCCGCAAGAAAATGAAATACGGAGAAATCTTTCCAGTTCATTTGTTAGTCTGTGTAATAATCCAAATGAAACCCCCAAAATATATAAATTGGACTTAGAAATAGCCTTCCACACTTTACCCACTGGGCATTGACGTCAATTCAATGCCTATTCCACCGTGGTACAACGTAATTTCATTAAAAGGACATGGAAACAACGTTGATTCAACCAGTATGTGCCCAGTTGGTAGTTCTTGGAAGTTAATAGTCCACAGAATGGAAGCTTCTCTTGATGTATGGAGTTGAGAAAACTAGGCTTTTAAACATAAAAAGATTGTCCAAGTTACCAAATATTTCTAACCACAAAATTCTGTCAAGATAGCTTCTCCCTTTACTGACACACCCACTTCCTATTTCACTCAACCTATAGGTTGAAGATGACAAAGGTTAAAGGGATACTTCAGTATTTTGTCGAAAAACTATTTCCAACTTCCTTCATACCGGACACAGAGACATAAAAATGGTATCAAGAAGTTCATCTGACTCTGAGGAAGTAGATAAAGGGCCTCGTTGCCAAAATCACGAAGTATCCCTTTAAGATGAGGATTCTAATATCCCATAACTCGTTGCATAAATGTGACATAATACAATTTTTTTTTAATCTGTTTATTTTTCATGGAATTATTAGGTTGTCCTAACCTGGGTATCTTTAACCTAGAGTGACTATGAGTGTGGATAGGGAGTTACAATGTGTCAAACCAAGGAACAACATAAAATGCCTTCAGAAAGTATTCACACCCCTTGACTTTTTCCATATTTTGTTGTGTTTAAAGCCTGAATTTAAAATGGATTAAATTGAGAATTTGTGTCACTGACCTACAGACAATACCCCATAATGTCAAAGTGAAATTATGTTTTTATTTAAATACATTTTTCAAATTAATTACAAATTTAAAGCTAAAATGTCTTGAGTCAATAAATATCCAACCCCTTTGTTATGGCAAGTCTAAATAACTTCAGGAATACAAATGTGCTTAACAAGTCACATAATAAGTTACATAGACTCACTCTGTGTGCAATAATAATGTTTAACATGATTTTTTAAATGACTACCTCATCTCTGTAACCCACAAATTCCATTATCTGTAAGCTCCCTCAGTCGAGCAGTGCATTTCAGACACAGCTTCAACCACAAAGACCAGGGAAGTTTTCCAATGACTCACAAAGAAGGGCGCCTATTGCTAGACGGGTAAAAATAAAATAAAAGCAGACATTGAATATACCTTTGAGCAGAGTGATATTATTGATTACACTTTGGATTTTAAATCAATACACCCAGTCACTACAAAGATACAGGCGTCCTTCCTAACTCAGTTGCTGGCGAGGAAGGAAACCGCTCAGGAATTTCACAATGAGGCCAATGGTGACTTTAAAACAGTTAGAGTTTAATGGCTGTGATAGGAGAAAACTGAGAATGGATCAACAACATTGAAGTTACGCCACAATACTAACCTAAATGACAGAGTGAAAAGAAGGAAGCCTGTACAGAATAAAAATATTCCAAAACATGCATCTTGTTTGCAATAAGACACTAAAGTAAAACTGCAAAAAATCTGGCAAGGAAATTAACTTTATGTCTTGAATACAAAGCGTTATGTTTGGGGCAAATCCAACACAACACGTCATTGACTACCACTCTTCATATACTACTCAAAAAAAATAAAGGGAACACTAAAATAACACATCCTAGATCTGAATGAATGAAATAATCTTATTAAATACTTTTTTCTTTACATAGTTGAATGTGCTGACAACAAAATCACACAAAAATAATCAATGGAAATCCAATTTATCAACTCATGGATGTCTGGATTTGGAGTCACACTCAAAATTAAAGTGGAAAACCACACTACAAGCTGATCCAACTTTGATGTAATGTCCTTAAAACAAGTCAAAATGAGGCTCAGTAGTGTGTGTGGCCTCCACGTTCCTGTATGACCTCCCTACAACGCCTGGGCATGCTCCTGATGAGGTGGCGGATGGTCTCCTGAGGGATCTCCTCCCAGACTGGACTAAAGCATCCGCCAACTCCTGGACAGTCTGTGGTGCAACGTGGCGTTGGTGGATGGAGCGAGACATGATGTCCCAGATGTGCTCAATTGGATTCAGGTCTGGGGAACGGGCGGGCCAGTCCATAGCATCAATGCCTTCCTCTTGCAGGAACTGCTGACACACTCCAGCCACATGAGATCTAGCATTGTTTGCATTAGGAGGAACCCAGGGCCAACCGCACCAGCATATGGTCTCACAAGGGGTCAGAGGATCTCATCTCGGTACCTAATGGCAGTCAGGCTACCTCTGGCAAGCACATGGAGGGCTGTGCGGCCCCTCAAAGAAATGCCACCCCACACCATGACTGACCCAACACCAAACCGGTCATGCTGGAGGATGTTGCAGGCAGCAGAACGTTCTCCACGGCGTGACAGACGTGACAGAGTCTGGAGACATGTGCTCAGTGTGAACCTGCTTCATCTGTGAAGAGCACAGGGCGCCAGTGGCGAATTTGCCAGTCTTGGTGTTCTCTGGCAAATGCCAAACAGCCTGCACGGTATTGGACTATAAGTACAACCCCCACCTGTGGACGTCGGGCCCTCATACCACCCTCATGGAGTCTGTTTCTGACCGTTTGAGCAGACACATGCACATTTGTGGCCTGCTGGAGGTCATTTTGCAGGGCTCTGGCAGTGCTCCTCTTGCTCCTCCTTGCACAAAGGCGGAGGTAGCGGTCCTGCTGCTGGGTTGTTGCCCTCCTACGGCCTCCTCCATGTCTCCTGATGTACTGGCCTGTCTCCTGGTAGCGCCTCCATGCTCTGGACACTACGCTGACAGACACAGCAAACCTTCTTGCCACAGCTCGCATTGATATGCCATCCTGGATGAGCTGCACTACCTGAGCCACTTGTGTGGGTTGTAGACTCCGTCTCATGCTACCACTAGAATGAAAGCACCACCAGCATTCAAAAGTGACCAAAACATCAGCCAGGAAGCATAAGAACTGAGAAGTGGTCTGTGGTCACCACCTGCCGAACCACTCCTTTATTGGGGGTGTCTTGCTAATTGCCTATAATTTCCACCTGTTGTCTATTCCATTTGCACAACAGCATGTGAAATGTATTGTCAATCAGTGTTGCTTCCTAAGTGGACAGCTTGATTTCACAGAAGTGTGATTGACTTGGAGTTACATTATGTTGTTTAAGTGTTCCCTTTATTTTTTTGAGCAGTGTATTTTCAAGCATTGTGGTGGCTGTATCATGTATGCTTGTCATCGGTAAAGATTAGGGAGTTTTTTGTGGGGGATAAAAATAAACGGAATTGAGCTAAGCACAAGCAAAAGGTTAGTATTATGGCGTAACTTCAATGTTGTTGATCCATCCTCAGTTTTGTCCTATCACAGCCAGACGAAACCTGGTTCAGTCTGCTTTCCAACAAACAATGGGAGACAAATTCACCTTTCAGCAGGACAATAACCTAAAATACAAGGCCAGTTGCTAGGCAAGACAACATTGAATGTTCCTGAGTGGCCTAGTTACAGTTTTGACTTAAATCAGCTTGAAAATCTATGGCAAGACATGAAAATGGCTGTCTAGCAATGATCAACAACCAACTTGACAGAGCTTGAAGAATTTCTTAAAAGAATAATGTGAAATCATAGCTGTAATTGCTGCCAAAGGTGATTCTAACATGTATTGACTCAGGGGTGTGAACACTTATATAAGTGAGATACTCATGTATTTCATTCTCAATATATTTGCTAACATTTCTAAAAACATGTTTTCTATTTGTCATTATGAGGTATTGTGTGTGACATTTAAGTGTGAATTCAAATTTGATTCAATTGAGAAAATGCTCAATTGAATCAAATTTGAATTCAGGCTGTAACAACAAAATGTGGACTAAGTCAAGGGGTTTGAATACTTTCTGAATGTATTTAACATAAACTAGCTTTAACTCCTTTATTTCATACAGGTTTATTCCTATAAGACAGCTTTATTTTAGGGTACAAAAATGCTCCCAATGGTTGTAACATCCAACTCTGCACTCAGGCATTCACTGTCAATTGTGCCGTTGCTTTATAAATGGCTATGGCCCACACTAACAGGAGTCGAGAGGAATATCTCACAATTTTATGGGGCTAAGTAGACTGAAAGAGAGGACAATGTCTCAGAAAAAACTGTTTGGCTTTCATCACTGAGGTAGTGAGTCAGCATTGGCCAATGGTGGATTGTATATAAATCAGAGCTAACTAGGCAGCCATATGTCGAGTGTCTTTCATCACAGATGGATAAGTCAACTGTTGATCAAGTGACAGAGTTTGGCTAAACTATAGGAACTGAAGACCTCGTTAGGACTGTGGTTCTTTACAAGGATGTAACATCGAGCACATGTATAGCAATATATAGCCTAGGCAAGCTTTATACAGTGTATAACAACACATCTCACAGCTAAACACTAATTCAAGTAGGTTATGTTAGTCTTGATAGTTACACCAAACCACCAGCAACGTTCAGAATAAAAAAAGAACCCATTTTTTTTTGTTGACATTGTGCGCTTCATCTTTTCTTCATTTTGTAAGATGTGCTATAGCTAGAAATGTTTGCCTTATTACACATGTCTAACGCATTGAATTATTAACACTCTATACAAGGCAGAGCTGAAATACCCAAAGGAGGTTTTATAGGGATTTTAAGATATACACTGAGTGTACAAAACATTAGGAACACCTACTCTTTCCATGACATAGACTGACCAGGTGAATCCAGGTGAAAGCTATGACACCCATGTATACCCCACACGACATGCCACCAGGGGTCTCTTCACAATCCCCAAGTCCAGAACAGACTATGGGAGGCGCACAATACTACATAGAGCCATGACTACATGGAACTTTATTCCACATCAGGTACTGTAACTGATGCAAACGTTAGAATCCGATTTAAAAATCAGAAAAAAATACAGCGTATGGAACAGCGGGGACTGTGAAGAGACACATACAGAAAAATGCATGTGCACACACACACGCTAGCACACATACATTGTAATATTGTTGTATGGTGATTTTATACATTTTGTATTGTAGATGTAAAGTGGTGTAATAATGTTATATGATGTACTGTTTTGTCTTTTTTTTTTATGTGTGATGTAAGTGGCTTAATGTGTTTGGACCCCAGGAAGAGTAGCTGCTGCCTTGGCAGGAACTAATGGGGATCCCTAATAAATACAAATACAAATCCCTTATCGATGTCACCTGTTAAATCCACTTCAATCAGTGGAGATGAAGGGGAGGAGACAGGTTAAAGAATGATTTCTAAGCCTTGAGACAATTGAGACATGGATTGTGTATGTGTGCCATTCAGTGTGCCATACCCTGTTCAAGTGTCTTTGAACAGGGTATGGTGGTAGGTGCCAGGCGCACCGGTTTGAGTGTGTCAAAACTACAAATCATGCTCAACAGTTTGTATCAAGAATGGTCCACCTCCCAAAGGACATAAAGCCAACTTGACACAACTATTCGAAACATTGGAATTACCATTGTCCAGCATCCCTGTGGACGCTTTGGCCCGACGAATTGAGGCTGTTCTGAGGGCAAATGGGGGTGCAACTCAATATGAGGAAGGTGTTCCTAAAGTTTTGTACACTCAGTGTATACAGTACAGTAATTGTTAGGACTGTCCATTTGTAGTAGGCTGGGTGCTCATTGCACAATAATTGCAACCACATAAAGCATATTGAGTCTTCATACACATACTGCATTATAATGACTACACTTAGTGTAGTGGAGAGTGAGAGGTCAGCAGCGCCTTTGGCTCTCTGTTGGTCCAGTGTGATTACTGAGAGTGTACATGCAATTAACAGAAAGGGACAGATTGGAGCTTGGTAACTAGGGGGAGAGGGGTTGGGGGGGATCAGAGGCTGTGTAGCCAATCAGAGGTCATTAATGTGACTCCTCTGTGAAGACCAGGAGTTTCCAAGACCCGAACAGCTGATGATGATGATGATGATGATGATGGCCACTGGGCCTGTTTCAATTAACTGCTAATTAACAGTTAGGGTGGAGCACATCTGGGCTGGTTCTGTCTGTTTCTGATTCATCTGTACAGCAAGACTTATTGTCTACTCTTTTACTGTCAGTTATGCACCCTCCAGGTAATATTACCTGCATGAAAATAATAAAAACGATGTATTGTAGGCAAGCGCTATCAGCCGTACCTTTCTAAACTGTTGGAATACTATATCCCTATGTTTCTGTTAGGTTGTTTATGCTGTGTTATTTGTAAGTGTACCAACAGTGATACGTTCTAGGAGTACTTCTCCACTTAAATTGAAAATTCTGTGCATGTGTTCCATCACTTTTATTTCAGTCCTCCTGGCTCCAGAGACATGTTCATGGAATCAATTGGCAGCTTGCCTCCGGAGACAGGAGAGATTGACTTGTTTCACTTGATGTCAGTGAGGGGATCTAGAGGAGAGGAGAGAATTACAGCTTGGCATTGTTTCAATTGGCAGGATGCAGAAGAAAAAGATACAATGGGATGTTTCACCCAACTAGAGCAAAAGCTAAGTGCAGATCTCTTTACCAGCCACTGGGTGTTAAAAGGGCTATTGCTAAACAAGACCTGCACACGTCCTTTCCCCTAACCACAATGAAATATTCCTAACAGTACATGCTGTACTTTATCAGCTGTTCAGCACTGTGCTGTAATTAGCTCATTAAATCTTCAGGGGCACTCCAATAGTAGCACACTAAGCCATACCTCTGGGCTAAAGGGTGTCACTGTGTCGCAGAGAGCTGAGCTGAGCACCGGTGCTTGGCTGCCCTGGATGCCGGCAGCCCTGCGATCTATCAGCCCACCGTTTCCAGTGTTCAGTACCGTGGCAGAGGCAGACACACTGCCCTGAGTGGAAGAATGAGGACAAATAACCCTGCTGTACATAGACTTTCATCACCAAACAGTGGCATGCTGCACAGAGTCAGAAAAAGTCAGTACTCCCTGTTCACCCATGACTGCGTGGCCATGCACACCTCCAACTCAATCATCAAGTTTGCAGACGACACAGAAGTAGTAGGCTTGATTACCAACAACGACAAGACAGCCTACAGGGAGGAGGTGAGGGCTCTGGGAGTGTAGTTTCAGGAAAACAACCTCTCACTCAATGTCACCTAAACAAAAAAGATGATCGTGGACTTCAGGAAAGAGCAGAGGGGGCACCCCCCTATCCACATTGACAGGACAGCAGTGGAGAAGGTGGAAAGTTTTAATTTCCTCTGCGTACATATGAATAACAAACTGAAATGGTTCACCCACACAGGCAGTGTGGTGAAGAAGGCGCAACAGCGCCTCTTCAACCTCAGGAGGCTGAAGAAATTTGGCATGTCACCTAAAACCCTCACAAACTTTTACAGATGCACAATTGAGAGCATCCTGTCGAAGTGTATCACCGCCAGGTACGGCAACTGCAACGACAACAACCACAGGGCTCTCCAGAGGGTGGTGTGGTCTGCACAACGCTTCACCGGGGGCAAACTACCTGCCCTCCAGGACACCTACACCACCCGATGTCACAGGAAGGCCAAAAAGATCAACAAGAACAACAACCACCCGAGCCACTGCCTGTTCACCCGCTATTGTCCAAAAGGCAAGGTCAGTACAGGTACAACAAAGCAGGGACCGAGAGACTGAAAAACAGCTTCTATCTCAAGTCCATCAGACTGTTAAATAGCCATCACTAGCACAGAGAGGCTGGTGCCTACATACACAAACTTGAAATCATTGGAAATGGAACACTAGTCACTTTAATAATGTTTACATATCTTGCATTACTCATCTCATATGTATATACTGTTAGATTTGTGTGTATTAGGTATTTCTTGTGAAATTGTTAGATATTACTTATTAGATATTGCTGCACAGTTTGAACTAGAAGCATAAGCATTTCGCTACACTCGTAATAACATCTGCTAAACATGTGTATGTGACAAATAACATATTCTATTTTATTTGAAAAGAACAGACAAGGGAAATATCACAGAGCTGAAAAGTTGAAAATGGTAAACCACAACCATAGACAACTAAGGAATGGAGTATGCAATGGATACCTACATTTAATGCATGTTAGAACACTCTGTCTAGCCAATCCCCATCACCTCCTCTGCAGTTCATCTCACTGCAGGCACAAAATGCCAAGCTCATGAACATCAACAACCCCTGCAGGATGAAAAATAAGCCTTGATTTTAGAGATGTGAGACAGAAGGATTAGCAGCCTGTCTGCACCTTGAAGAGATCCCAGACAGTCTCTGTGAAGATGCCTGTTGGTATCAAAGTTCATTTTTATTAATGGATGACTTGAAAGGTTTCACAAATACAGTATGAAATAATAATCAAAGAACAAATTGATGATTCAAAGTTTGTTCTGAAGAGATCTGAAATGGCAAAACCACCAGTTCTGTGACTAGAATTCTGAGAAACTGAAATAGCCTAGTGATTTTGTCTGATATATTTAGAGTAGAAATGTTGTATTTTTAAGAAAATAAAATATAAGATGTAGCAGTGGTACAATCCCCCAAGTTCCCTTCGAAGTCCTTACAGTTGTATGTATCACTCCAAAATGAGAAAGACTGGTAGCAAAACATTAACATACTGCAAGACAGAAGTAATTTAACATGTGGTATAAAACAGTAGAGACTTGCTAGTTTCCCTTGTGCTCTGTTCATATATTCCAGGCTTGGAACAAGAAGAAAGCATTAGGACTTCAATAAAGTAGGGCTATGTATAGTACATAATAACATTATCCAGCAGTTTTTCTTTGCATATCCCAGACAGTATTGTTTAGAGTGCAATACATATTCAATTCGTTTTGAGGTAATTATATTGTAAATATTTTGTGCATATTAATCAGCCATCTGAAATGTAGCTTCTTAAGCTGGGTCCACCAACTAAAAGGCTATTTTTTTATAGTTCTTCAAGGCTGATATTAACAACTGTCCTAGAACATGACCTGTGAACATGACAGTGTATATTTTCTTACTAAAACAACCTTTCTTTCTTTCCCAACACTGTAAATATGAATCGACCCAATCAGAGTCGGAGAAGCAGGAGCGATGTTCATAGACAACGTAACTGTATAAAAATAATATGTAACATAACTGTATGAAAATGGTGATTAAAGCTGTTTTACTCTTAGGTATGTGGTTTCATTTGACTGCAGCCCAACCCTGTGTAACCTTGTTTTCCTCCCCCACCAAAACAGGAGCCCCTAAAACACGGTTCTGTGCGTCCAGACGAGCGTGACCTTTTCACAGCAGAAGCAGTGGCATGTTTTCACCTTATCTTCACCACACCTGTTCAAATCACTTCAGTGCCAAGCCCTTCTCCCTCCAACAATTACACACTATCAACCTCCTCCAAAACCATTCGCCAACAAAATTGGTATTTTCTTCCCTTCTTCTCTTTCATTCCTTTCCCATTCCAGTTCTAAATCCTTCCATATGGACTAGAGATAGCCACAATGCACCTGCCAATTGGGAAGACAAGCATCCAGCATCTTCAAACAATGCCCAGTGCTTTGTCTAAAACATGGCAAAACACAGTGTGTTCATTCTTTGAATGTTGCACTTCCTTGTATGGCACTGTCGATGTTTGTGTGTGATAAATAAAAGGCTCCCTATCCTCCGAATGTGTACCAAACTCACTAAAAGTAATAAAGCCTCTCCTGAAAATTTTACAAACTATCGGCCAATATCGAATCTCCCATTCCTCTAAAAAATATTTTAAAAGCTGTTGCTCAGCAACTCACTGTCTTCCTGAAGACAAGTCATGTATACGAAATGTTCTGGTCTGATTTTCGACCCCATCATAGTACTGAGATTGCACTCGGGAAGGTGGTAAATTACCTTTCAATGGTCGTCAAACCAAGGCTCTGCGTCTTTCCTCGTGCTCCTCGACCACTTTTGACACCATCAATCAATTTTTTTGGGAGAGATGGAAAAATGCTGACAAATTCTTGCCTGGTTTAGATCTTACCTGCCAGAAATATGTCAGTTCATCTCTGTGGATGGTTTGTCCTCTGTCAAATCAATGGTAAGTTTTGGTGTTCCTCAAGGTTCCGTTTTAGGACCACTATTATTTTCAGTAGATTGTCTACCTCTTGGTGATGTGATTTGGAAACACAATGTCAACTTTCATTGCTGTGCAGATTACACATTTCGATGAAAAATAGTGGAGCCCCAAAATTGCCTACCCTGGAAGCCTGTGTTTCAGACATAAGGAAGTGGATGGCAGCATTTTTTAAAAACTTTTACATTCGACAAAACAGAGATGCTAGTTCTAGGTCCCAAGAAACAAAGGGATCTGCTGTTAGATCTGACAATTAATCTCAATGGTTGTTCAGTCATCTCAAATAAAACTGTGAAAGACCTCAGCGTTACTCTGGACTCTGATCTCTCTTTTGACGAACATATCAAAAATATTTCAAAAACGTTTTGTTCTATAAATTATTCTGAAAAGCTAATTCATACTTTTGCCACCTCAAGATTAGACTAGTGCAATGCTCTACTCTCTGGCTACCCGGATAAAGTGCTAAATAAACTTCAGCTAGAATATGGCTGTTAGAATCTTGACTACAACCCCAAAATGTTATCATATTACTCCAGAGCTAGCCTCTCTATACTGGCTTCCTGATAAGGCTAAAGTTGATTTCAAGGTTTTACTGCTAACCTACAAAACACTACATAGACTTGCTCCTACCTATCTCTCCGATTTGGTCCTTCTGTACACCATAGGAAGGGTGCATCATGTCTTGCCAGGCTTTTTTTGCTATACTCGACTTGTGTGGGTTGAGTCACTGACTTGATCTTCCTGTCCGGTCTTGCGCCCCCTCGGGCTCGTGTTGTGGGGGAGATCTTTGTGGGCTATATTCCGCCTTGTCTCAGGGTAGATGGTGGTCTGTTGATATCCCTTTGGTGGTGGGGGGGCTGTGCTTTGGAAAAGTGGGTGGAGTTATATCCTTCCTGATTGGCCCTGTCCGTGGGTATCGTCGTTGTAATTTTTCTGTCTTATCTGGTGTCCTGTGTGATCTTAAGTATGCTCCCTCTAATTCTCCCATCTCGCTCTCCCTCCTGGAGGACCTGAGTCCTAGAACCATGCTTCAGGACTACCTGGCCTGATGACTCATATATATATATATATATATATATATATATATATATATATATATATATATTTTTTGTTATTTAAAAAGAGGGAGGAGCATCAGGGCTAGTTGCAGTAGAAGGGGTGGGAGACAGCCACTTGGTCGTGCTGCTGATCCAGTTTCTGATGTTCTGCCTGCGGCTATGGAACCTTGACCTGTTCATCGGACGTGCTACCTTATCCCGGACCTGCTGTTTTATATCTCGCTCTCTCTCTCTCTCTCTCTCTCTCTCTCTCTCTCTCTCTCTCTCTCTCTCTCTCTCGCTCGCTCGCTCGCTCGCTCGCTGCTGCTGCCTCGACCTCTGAATGCTCAAGTATAAACAGTCAACTGACATTTACTCCTGAGGTGTTGACCTGTTGCACCCTCTATAACCACTGTGTTTATTATTTTACCCTGCTGGTCATCTATGAACGTCTGAACATCTTGAAGAACTATCTAGCCTTAATGGACATGTACTTGTATAATCTCCACCAGCACAACCAGAAGAGGACTGGTCACCTGTCAGAGCCTGATTCCTCTCTATGTTTCTTCCTGGGTTCCTGCCTTTCTAGGGAGTTTTTCCTAACCACCAGGCTTCTACGTCTGCATTGGTTGCTCTTTGGGGTTTTAGGTTGGGTTTCTGTATAAGCAATTTGTGACATTTGCTGATGTAAAAAGGGCTTTATAAATACATTTGAATAAGAGATTTAAGGATCTGCTAGCTAGTCACTTTGACATGTTGACGTGACTCCTGTGAGTGTGATGTCCAGAACTATCTTGTCCTTGGTTAACCTGTAACCTTATTCTATTGATTGTTATATGACTTAATTAGCACTTTTGTCTCTGTATATAACATAGGCCATCTAAATAAGCAATAAGGCACGAGGGGGTGTGGTATATGGCCAATATACCATGACTAAGGGCTGTTTTTAGGCACGACGCAACCCATGTTATAGGGTCTTGATATACCACGGCTTTCAGACAATCATCATTGTGGGCTCAAACCACCCAGTTCATAATTGCAATTATAACATTTATTTTTTACTGCTCTAATTACGTTGGTAACCAGTTTATAATAGCAATAAGGCACCTCGGGTTTGTGATATATGGCCAATATACCACGACTAAGGGCTGTTCTTATGCGCAATGCAAAGCGGAGTACTAGCCGTGGTATATTGGCCATATACCACACCCCCTCGGGCCTTATTGATTAAACATATAATACTATACAGTTAGAGATTTAAATACACACGAGCTCAGCTATTTGCTACACTTTTCATTACCTATTAAAATGGGAAATCTTCTTTTGCTTTCTGCGACTCTGCCCTACGTGGCAGCTAATCACATTTCACTCACCATGTGACATGGATGGCAAAGGGATGTTCACACACCACAACACATGGTTGGTTGCTTTGGTGAAAGGAAACACTTACACTCAGCAGAGGTCAGGACAAACGGATACATTTCGATTTCGGCCACAGCTTTTGTCAGTGTTTGGATAACAAAAGGCATTCACCCTTATTTATAGATGACTTCACATTGTAGTACTGCTTCTTTCTTTTTGGGGGATGCATTGGTGATCATTTCACGAAGAGAAAGACTACTGAGGTTAAAGTCGGTTGGATGGAGACATGTTGGCTGGGTGGGGTTAGAGGTTAGGGGTGGAGGCCCACTTCCTTTTTGCTTTCTTATTTGAATATTGTACCTCTAAACCCCCCGCCAATAATAATGTTGTGTCTCTGACTTGTCATTAAATGTGAAGACTGTTATTTTATCAAATCAATTCTCTACATGTAATTATTATTATGTGATTACACTAATCATGTAAACTTTAATTAACTAGGAAGTCGGGGCACCACGGAAGAATGTTTATAGAGTCTTTTTCCCGAATTGACTCTAAAGATATTTTCATATCTTATCGAGTACAGTCTTCTATTAATTCATTATTACCTCATCAGTTCTCATTCCAAATGTCGTAAAATTCTTGGTTATCTGCATGAACCCAGCCTATACTTATGAATCAGCAACGTACAAATTGGCTTAATTATTTAGTACTAACTAACTAAATAATCACAGAAATATTTAACAAACAGACAGTAGATATTGGTTACTAACAATGATGGGATAGAGTCCCTAGTGGGCTAAGCCGATATGACGGCTTGGTAGACAAAGGGGGTGTGGACTGAGAAAGACAACATGGATTCATTACACACCGTCTATAATTATATTAATTGAAATGGTAATCCTTTGCCCATGAACGGCAGCTCATTCGAAAAGAAATTGCAATTTATATTTACGGCCACGTGTCGTTATTGTCTTCTCTGTTGGAATCCGGTCCGTCTGCAGGAGAGAGTCGACAGTCTCTCTGGTTAACTGTCATGGAAGTCACAAAGTATTTCAGGGTTAGAATAGATACTTCAGAGCATCATTCAGAAACTTTCTCATAGAATAGATGTTTCGCGGGTTGCCTGTATTCTCGTCCTTGATTTACATAATTTCTAGCTGCAGACTAGTAATTTGTGTCTAAGATTTGCTCTTCTTCTGTAGGGATCGATAGTCTCAGAGTTTAACCATTTCCAGCCGTGTAGCCAATGCTCCACGTGAAATAGTCTAGTCCTTCGGTAGAGTTGTAGTTTAAACCACTTCACACACCAGCGTCACCCGGCATGTTTTGGTCTGAGAAATTCAACCATGCGCAACCTCAGCTCACGTTGGGTTTTGTTTAGTCTGAAGTGAATTTCATCAGGAGTGGGTTTTAAACATAAGGGTAGAAAAGTGTGGTCCATGACGCCTAATGTGATGTCTGTGCTCACGGGGTGTGGCCACTGACAAGTTAATCTTTATATGAAAATCCATACTCTCATTTAGAAGGCTAATATCTCATTACATCTTTTCACAAACAGTCTCGTGTTTAATCACATACTTTTCACAATATTTAAATGTAAACCTGACAGCTGGGAAATGTACACTTTAAGAGATACCGTTATGTGTGTTTCCTGTACTTCATGAGATCACCAAATGAAACACACTTGCTACCTGGAACGGAGTCAAAGGTGTTGATGCTAGCTGGAAGTTGTTCACTCCTTTGTATTGTTTAACATCTGACCCTTATTAGCTCTCATCCCCTTCCCTGTTTAGCTCTTTTCAGATGTCGTTAACTCTGTTTGACTGTCATAAAAATGCAGGTCCTGGGTTTGCTTTGGAGCATTTGCATATGCAGTGTGCTGTACCCAGGAATGTGTCAGATGAAAAAAATGTGTTTGAATATAGCCTATACACATTCTCTGTGACATGTATTTATAAGAGATTATTTAACATGGTAATTTATTAATTATTTCTCCTCCCAAGCCTTATCTCCGAATGTAATCTGACATGGAAAACTAAGGGACACAACCATGATATGTGCGAGGACTATATGAGACGTGCACGGGTGCACACAAACACGTGCACACCGCATGCAGTCCTCGCACATATCATGGCAAAAGCGTGTGCATATGCGTGTGAAAGAGAAATCGAAAGAACACAGGCACTCATGTCAATGGATTTCATGTATTGTGTTTTGTGTTAAGTAAATAGTCGTTATTCATTATTTGAGTGTCGTGTGCCGTGTGCTGTACCCAGGGACGTGTCAGATGGAAAACAATTGTTTGAGGATAGACTATACACATTCTCTGTGACATGTATTTATAAGAGATGTTATTTAGTGTGGTAATTTATGAATTATTTATCCTCCCAAGCCTTATCTCCAAATGTCTTAAAAGTAACTGCAAACTTTGACTGCGTTTTTCTCAAAAACACGGTTTGGTGACACTCAGCATGTAATGGCACATAACTCGCTTGATATTTGGAGTAGAGAGATCATGTTGGTCTAGTTAGAATTGTAACACTCTCCTCTTTCCAGCCTGTATAAAACTCCAACTGTGTTTTTGGGGTCAATGTGACTGATTATGATAGAGCAAGTCACATATGTCTAAGCTGTAACACTGTCAAACCACTTAGAAAAAATAAGCATTTTGAATAACACAATCAATTGAAAAATATGACTAACGTTCCGCTAATGAAGGACTAGTAAAGGCCCAGTGCACTACTTTTGTGAAAAAAGTTAAATAAATAATAATATACATTTCAAAAATGTATTCTGATTTTTTCAGGGGGTGCTGCAGCACCCTCAGCACCCCTACTTTGCGCAACTATGAATTTCTGGTAGCGTGCGTGTTAACATTTTCTTTAACATTTCTAATTTTAGTTGCTGCTTAGAGAGACCCGAGTTTACTCTGACCCTTATTAGCTCTCACCCCATCCATCCCCTTTCCTGTTTAGCTCTTTTCAGATGTCGTTAACTCTGTGTGACTGTCATAAAAATGCAGGTCCTGGGTTTGTAAGAGGGTTGCTTGGCACATCTGCATATGCCGTGTGATGTACACAGGGACGTGTCAGATGGAAAAACTGTGTTTGAGTATAGCCTATACACATTCTCTGTGACATGTATTTATAAGAGATGTTATTTAGTGTGGTAATTTATGAATTATTTATCCTCCCAAGCCTTATCTCCGAATGTAATCTGACATGAAAAAACTAAGGGCCAATATTCTGTGATTCTGCAATAATTTTCACTGCAGTTTGATGAAGGTAGAGGTCCCCTCCCACATAAAAAATACTACCATTTACTATAGAATACTGGAGTAGTTACTATAGAATTGTGTAGTAGACTGTATTATACTACACACTGTAGAATACTTTGATCATGTGCATTACTTAGTATAATATATTTTACATTTACATTTTAGTCACTTAGCAGACACTCTTATCCAGAGCGACTTACAGTTAGTGCATTCATCTTAAGATAGCTAGGTGGGATAACCACATATCAGAGGCATAGTAAATGCACTTTTAATCAATAATGTAGCAAAGTCAGAGCTAGAAGGGTGTCAAGGTGAGGAGAGGGATTATTTAAGATACTCTTTGAGGGGTAGGGTTTCAGATTATTTCGGAAGATAGGCAGGGACTGTGCTGTCCTACTGTAGCTTCAGGGGGAAGCTGGTTCTACCATTGGGGTTCCAGGACAGAGAAGACCTTGGACTTGGCTGAGCAGAAGCTGCCCTCCAATAGGGGTGGGAGGGCTCAGAGACCAGAGGTGGCAGAACGGAGTGCTCGAGTTGGGGTGAGGGGTTTGAGTGTAGCCTGAAGGTAGGGAGGGCACTTCCTCTTGCTGCTCCATAGGCAAGCACTATGGTCTTGTAGTGGATGCTAGCTTTGACTGGAAGCCAGTGGAGTTTACGGAGGAGCTGGGTGACATGGGAGAAGTTGGGAAGGTTAAAAACCAGGTGGACTGCAGCTTTCTGGATAAGTTGCAGGGGTTTGATGGCACAAGCAGGAAGCTCAGCCAACAGCAAGTTGCAGCAGTCCAGATAGGACATGACAAGTGCCTGGATTAAGACCTGCGCCGCTTCATGTGTGAGGTAGGGTCATACTCTACGGATGTTATAGTGTAAGAACCTGAAGGAGCGAGTCACTGCTTTGAGGTTTGCAGAGATCGACAGGGTGTTGTCCAGGGCCAAGCTAACGTTCTTTGCACTCTGGGAGGGCAAGTGAATAGCAAGTACCCTCAGGATTGAGAGGAACATTTTAAACTATACTTCTACAACTGAAGTTGACCTTGATAAGTCTAATACTGACTTTGGACTTACTTTATTACACGTTAAACCATTATTTTGGGAGAATGACAAAATTATGTTCTAAGCCTGAATTAATGCAACTGTTTACAACTCTCAGCTCTGAAAATTCAAGCAAATCCTTTTTCATTCTAAAATTGTGTTTCTTAAATGTATTTTGGAATCAATTAAATAAAGCTATATTGAAAAAGCTGGAACACAGTGCCAATAGATAATATAAATCCAGTTTAAACTGTGCCTCACCCTTTGATCTTCTCATTAAAGTATTGCTGGGAAATGCATTAAAAGTTGTGCCAAGTTCTCTTGTAAAATGTAATACTGACCCTTTGAGAACCTGAATCGATCTGTGATTTTTTTTAAATATAAGTTGATATATCTTATTGGGTGTAAATGTATTATTTTGGCTCTAAAGCAGAGCTTCCCAAACTCGGACCTGCCCCCCCTAATCTAAGATTGATGAGTTGGTTATTTGAATCCGCTGTGTAGTCCTTGGGTAAAAAAACTGAAATGTGCACCCAGGTAGGGGAGGGGGGACTTGAAAAAGTCTGACATAGAAATCTTGCCTTTAAACCTCTTTTGTTAACATCTTACTCATAAAAATTGATGGAATTCTTATTTTACTGCCAACAAAGGCACCTCCCCCGATGGTGTCCTTTCTTGTTAAATATATATTTATTTTGAAAGTTATGCTTACAAGGTTTGTCTCATCAGGATTATAGAATTAGCTCTTGCTTCTATTCAGTTATACGCACAATAAGGCAGCACCAACTCTGCAGACAATGCTGCAATAATCTTTCAGCCTATACCCAAGAGTCCAGCTTCAGTGGTTCTGTTGTAGCAGTGGATCTCTTGGTCCTGGAGGGAGGCAGTTTCGACGATTTTGTTGGACACAGAATCTTGTGCTTATAAGTGCAGAGTCCCTGGTGCAGGATCTCTGGTTCAGCTCTTTCTCACGATCACTCACTAAATTTGCTACATACATTTTCTAGCTGTATTGACCTTACATAGTTCTCTTGATTAGCTATCTGTGTCAGTGGGTTTTCAGCAAGCAGCTGAAGGCATACATCAGGGTGAGGATACAGATATATGATGGATAGACGCATACATCTCTCCACCAACCTCACCTCCCACACAAGTCATAGAACTACCCGGTAAATCTCTCCACATGAAAGAAATACTATAGTATACCATGGTATAAGTACTAGTATTCACTGTAGTGTTTTTGAGGGCTTTACTGCAGACTTTAGTCCGCAAAAGAACTACAGTGAATATTGTAGTATTTACTGTAGTATACTGTAGTATATACAGTGAAAGGTCCTGAACAGTCATTCTGAAAATGACTTTTTCTCTCATAGCTAACTACCAAATCAAATCAAATGTATTTATATAGCCCTTCTTACATCAGCTGATATATCAAAGTGCTATACAGAAACCCAGCCTAAAACCCCAAACAGCAAGCAATGCAGGTGTAGAAGCATGGAAGTTTGAAAAGAAAGGCTGAGTGAGCGTGGAGCTTATATTCATGATCTCGCCTTGACAGACAGCTCTTTGAGACGCCTATGTCAAGCAACTTGGATGCAGTGAGCTGTGTTTCAATTAAATAATCTCAAGCAAATTTGTAGTGATGTTACTTTTGATACCGGAGCTCTGAGGCATGCATCAAATTCGCTAAGAAGTTTACTTTGAAGCAGTGTGCCGATGCTTGTATCACTTTGTCAGAATCACGTAATCAATGACGTCCGAAGTGTCGTGTTGTCGAACAACCACCTGATTGATTTGGTATTGCTTTCAGTATAAGACAAAATGGCTACCCTGCGCGTGTGCTCTGGCGTGTGTGATGTCATCTATATTAATTTGGCTGTTCTAAATTCTTTTGACCAGCAGGTGCCACTAGTGTAAAATGTGTTGATCAAAGCCTCAATTAACAAACCCATTTTTGACACAATTGGTTAGAAATGTTCAATACTCCAGGAAGCTTTGTTTCCCCATCAGTACAAATTTGGTGATGCACAAAGCAACGTTGAAATTGCATCAAGGATACACCTTTATTTTATTTTTTGTGATGTAGTGCATAGCAGCACTGACGGATGACTTGACAACTGCATCAGAGTTTTGAATGACCCTTCCCGACCCTTTTGTTCCATGCTGGCAGAAGACCTAGCTAACCAGTAACTAGCAAACACCAGACACAGATGAAAGGGGAAACATATAAATACAGTATTTTTGTAAAATTTTGGCACCAGAAGAGTAGCTATCTAGCGATCTAAACCACGCCCCTCTGCAAACACGCCTTCTCCGATGTTACCATTGGTGTATTAAAATGAGAGTTAAGGTGGTCACCTTGTTCCCTTAATAATGAATCCAGGTGTTTGACATGAGGGTGGGTATCAATAACTTTATGATCAAACTTTATCAATGTAGAAGCAAGTCATTTCTCATACTTTTCCTTCAAATATCATCCAATTTCATGTCCTTTAAATATAGTATAAATACTGTAGTAAAAGAACTAGTATATACTATAGTGATTAATGTAGTGTTTTTACGGATTGTAATATACCATTGTATTTACTGTAACATTTTTGCAGACTGTGGTATACTGTAGTATTTACTGTAGTGATTTTGTGGACATTACTGTAGTAGTTACTAGTGGTGTTACGTTTGATACCGGAGCTCCGAGGCATGCGTCAAAATAGCTAAGCAGTTTATTTGAAAGCAGTGTGTCGATGCTTGTATCACTTTATCAGAAGCACATGATGAACGATGTCCGAAGCTACGTTTCGTCGAACAACCACCTAATTGGTTTGGTATTGGTTTCGGTAGAAGACAAAAATAATACAATGATTTTCCACATTATTTTGACAACCAAGTAGCACTACTGTACACTGTGTTGAGCAAAGCCTCGTGTAATGAAGCTATTTTCGACACAATTGTCTGGAAATGGTCAATGCTTAAAGAAGCTTAATTTCCCCATCACTAGGATTTACAACACAGCATTTTTATTTTCTTATCTTTTTCCATAACAGACAGGTTAAGAGATTTTTTTATTTTTTTTTTGTTGAAAAATGATTTTTTTTTTCATTTCACATTCAAATACAATTACAAATTCAGTGCATTACATTGTACATAACATGGCTTCACTGTAGGTAGGTAGTATGAATTGATAGTTCAGCAGTTTTCATTAATAAGTTTACAATGAACACAAAATATGGTCTATACTTGGAATGTAGGTTTCTGACTGATGGGTGGCAGAAATTTGAAAATGGGGGAGGGGAATGGGCAGGGTATATGTAAATTCAATACTGTAGTATTTACTATAGTTTAAAAAAAGTGCAGTGTTTTTGCGTACATTTCTGTAGTATTTACTAGTGTTGTTTTGGATGGATAATACTGTAGTATTTAATATAGTATTTTACAGCATATTACAACATTCTATAATAAGTACTACACATGTTATAGGGATACTACAGAGTGTAGTATAGTATTCTACAGTTTACTTCAGAATACTATAGTAACTTCTGTAGTATTCTATAGTAAACTGTAAAAAAAAAATTATGTGGGAAATAGCACAATGGCCTGATGTAAATGACTTATTCAGACTGGCATTCATAGCTTGGTTGTTAGCATAAAAGGCAGGTAGCCTAGTGGTTAGAGTGTTGGGCCAGTAACCGAAAAGTTGCTGACTCGAATCCCCGAGCTGACAAGGTAAAAATCTATTGTTCTGCCCCTGAACATGGCAGTTAACCCACTGTTCCCCGGTAGGTCATCATTGTAAATAAGAATTCTTTCTGAACTGACTTGCCTAGTTAAATAAAAAATCAATTCACTACAAGCACACTGTAATAGGATGTATAAAACCCCTGACATATCCGGATTGAGAGTCTGATGTACTGTTGAAATTCATCAACAGATAATGAACATAGGGGTCTGAACTACTCCCCACTGATAGAATGTCTCTTTTTTTGAGTATGCTTGAATATGGCCTGAGGATATGCATTGAAATGTTGATGTGTAGTAGTGTCTCTGTGGTCTGTAGTAGTAAGAGCACATAGATAAAGAAACATACCGAGGGATTAGCAGGGAATGACAAAATAGACAGACTCTAGTAAGATGAATATTGAAGGCAACACATTCTCTCATTACCAAACACACCTCACGCCTCTCCTTTTTAGCATGCCCTATCACCCCTTTTCCTGAAGGAATTAATTATTCATATCTCTGCTAATTAATCTGTCTGACGGTGACCTGGTTCTGAACCCTGTACTCTCTCTCTTGGTATCGGCTGTACTCCTTAGTGTTTCATGTGAAACATTTCTCACCATGACCTTTTGTTCTGCCAGTGCTAGGTAATGGAGTTGCCATTTGGTTCTCAAATATAATTTGTTCTCTTTTAATCTGTACCCATATGCAATGTATGACTCCAGATGATATTGTAATTATTTTTAACTATCATTCTAAAGTACCAAAAAATAAAAACATTTGAGCATTATCTACCAAGGTTGTAGGGCGTTAACAAACTGAGAAAGAAGCCCGAAGAATAAACATTTGTGATTGCTCCAGGTCCATTTCAAAACTTCCCAAACCATCTCTTTCTTTCTTGCTCGGGGACTAGTTCCTTTCTTTGCATTTATTGTACAACATACTGTATTTCCTCCTTTGGTATAAATACACTACATGACCAAGAGTATGTGGACACCTGCTCGTCGAACATCTCATTCCAAAATGTCCATGAATATGGAGTTGGTCCCCCCTTTGCTGCTATAACAGCCTCTGCTAATTCGAAGGGGTGTCCACATACCTTTGTATATATAGTGTATTTTAGCAATACTTCTTGTACAAGCAAGAAGAGTACTTCTTGCTTGTACAAGTTGAATTATGTTACAACAATCACTGAAAGGAATATATAGTCTATATTACAATATTATTGTATCAGTGTGAGTAGAGCACAGAGAGGGGTGTATTCTCCCCTTCTCATCTGAGCTGTTAAGCCTTCTGTACTCTTCCTGAACTTGCTCAGTAATCTCATTACTACAGCGTACGTTCATGGCCAAGAAATCAATCCTGCTATGAGTCAGGTGTGTGTGTATGTGTGCTTACTTATGCATTTGCCTATGTGGGTGTGTGTGTGTGTGTGTGTGTGTGTGTGTGTGTGTGTGTGTGGTGTGGGGGGGGGGGAAAGAGAGAAATGAGAGAGTCAGGGAGGCATGGAGGAGTGCGAGAGATGCAAGAGAGTGTGAAAAAGAGTGAGCAAAAGAAAGAGGGGTAGAGAGGAAAACAGACGAAACGAAGCAGTCCAAATCACACATATGGGGAAAATAGCTATCCATGTAGCAATACATGCAAATTAGAATTTATCTTCATAGGAGGTGATCTATTAGGTTTAAGTGTCACCATTCGACTTCTTCGCCAAATGACTGTGGGGGAACAGGGACCCTCTGGAAGTCCAGGTCCATTACACACCAGATTGATACAGTTATAGACAGAGTACAATCCATATACTTCGGTCAATGATCAGGTGCTTTATCATTCAAAAATAGTTTCACCTCTGGCGAACATGGCCAATGATGCAGATCTAGCATTGCACAAATCCATGAACACCGTCTTTATAAAACGCAAGAAGCGTAATTTACTGTAGTAGCACCCATCCAAGCGGACAAATGAGATTCTTATGTACAAGAATCATCTGTGTCATCAGTCAATACAGAATGAAGACAATACGGTGAAAGGGCTTTTCAAACTTCTTTCAATCAACACTTTGGAACCACATTGGAACCTCGTAAGCCTAATGTTTTTCATATTCTGTGGGAGCTATGGTTGCTTTAAAAGTCTTTAGAAATAATTTAGACACCATGGCAATAAATAATTGTCCTGTAGCGTTTTATAATATCTTCAATACGCAACAGCCCTTCACTAATAAACAGCATGTAATGAAACAGAAAGTTTGTTTGTTTAAAAACACTGCTGTTTAAAGAGCCGTGCATGTTCTTTTATTAGTTTTAAATGACTTTCTCACATCCTGACACTTGCATCCAAGGATTAACATTTAGATGGTTATTATTCATTGTAGCATGCATTAGCCTGTGGGCACAGTGTCAAAATTGAGTCAACCGTCCAAATAGAAATATAATTCATAGCAAACAAAGCCTCTGCTATTCCAGTTTAGTCAGCTCTCGATACAAATCTGACCAATTTCCACTGCATTGCATTGAGAGGAATAATGCAATGATTCACCTGGCACAGAATCAGATCCCAATCCTTTTCAGCACAATCATTTGACTGAGTGATCAGAACGTGTGTGCCTTTTTGAATTTATAGTTTATACATTAGTGGTACACAGCAAATTATCCAGTCTGACAGTGTTAAATCAACACTGTTGAGTCTGTGGACCTATATAGACATCTGAACAGTGTTAAATTAGCACACTGCTCAGTGTAAAGGCTTATTCAAATATTTCCCAGAGTGCCTTTTGAGTAAATTGTGGAGTTACCACTATGACTGTATTCATCCATTTTCGGTCCTAAGAACTTCACCCTAAACAAATATGTTTAGGACCTCACTTGGTGAACGCACGCATGACCAAAAGTGTGTGGACACCTGCTTGTCAAACATCTCATTCCAAAATCATGGGTGTTAATATGAAGTTGGCCCCCCTTTTGCTGCTATAACAGCCTCCACTCTTCTGGGAAGGCTTAGCACTAGAACATTGCTTCGGGGACTTGCTTCTATTCAGCCACAAGAGCATTAGAGAGGTCGGGCACTGATGTTGGGCGATTAGGCCTGGCTCGCAGTCGGTGTTCCAAATCATCTAAAAGGTGCTCAATGGGTTTGAGGTCAGGGCTCTGTGCACGCCAGTCAAGTTCCTCAACACCGATCTCGACAAACCATTTCTGTATGGACCTCGCTTGGTGCACAGGGGCATTGTCATGCTGAAACAGGAAAGGGCCTTCCCCAAAATGTTTTCACAAAGTTGGAAGCACAGAATCGTGGTTCATCACTCCAAAGAATGCGTTTCCACTGCTCCAGAATCCAATGGCGGCAAGCTTTACACCACTCCAGCCGACACTTGGCATGGCGCATGGTGATCTTAGGCTTGTGTGCGGCTGCTCGGCCATGGAAACCCATTTCATGACGCTCCAGACGAATAGTTATTGTACTGACGTTGCTTCCAGAGGCAGTTTGGAACTCAGTAGTGAGTGTTGCAACCGAGAAAAGACGAGTTTAAGGAGCTATGCGCTGTGAGCTTGTGTGAGCTTGTGAGCTTCTGTGAGCTTGTGTGACCTACCAGTTTGAGGATGAGCCATCGATTCTAGACATTTCCACTTCACAATAACAGCACTTACAGTTGACCGGGGCAGCTCTAGCAGGGCAGAAACTTGTTGGAAAGGTGTTATCCAATGACGATGCCACATTGAAAGTAACTGAGCTCTTCAATAAAGCCATTCTACTGCCAATGTTTGTCTATGGAGATTGCATGGCTGTGCACTCTATTTTATACACCTGTCAGCAACGGGTGTGGCTGAAATAGCTGAATCCACTAATTTGAAGGTGTGTCTACCTACTTCTGTGTATATATAGTGTATTTAAATGTCAGGAACAGTAAAAACATATTTTTCATGAAACTGGGTGATATTTGGATGAAATCAGATCAAAGTATGAAAAAGAGTGTTGCTTCTACATTGATGAAGGTTGATCATAAAGTTACTGGTCCCCTTCCCAATGTCAAACACTTGGATTTAGGAGGCGGGATTATTAAGGAGATAGGGTGATGTCTCCCTAACTCTAATTTTAATATAACAATTGTAACATGATATTCTCTTACCTAATTTAAATAAGTACTGCCTTGTAACCATCATTGGAGAAGGCGTGTTTGACAAGTGTTTATATAGCTATATAGCTACACTACTGGTACCAAAATTTGACTGTAGGTTGTCAGCAAATATAATTAAAAGTTTACATTATTCATCTATGGTAAAGATACTTCTATGTTGCTATTTTCATCTGTGGCTGGTGTTAGCTATTTACTGGTTAGCTAGGTCTTAAGCCAGCATGGAACAAAAGGGGGAGAAGGGTGGTTCAAAACTCTGATGCAGTTGTCATGTCAATACATCTGTCAGTACTGCTGTGAACCGCATCACAAGAGACATGCCAAACGGACGATGTATGGAAAAATTGACGTCATTGATGCAGTTTCAATGTTGTTTGAGTTGCTTTGTGTATCACCAAATTTGTTTGAGATGATTTCACTGCTCATTGCATCTAAGTTCCTTGACATAGGCTTTTAAAGAGCTGCCAGTCAAGGCACGCTCATGAATATAAGTTCTTCGCCCACTCAGCCTGTCTGTTCAAACTTCCTCGTAGTTAGATTTGAGAGAAAATAACTTATTCTAAAATGTTTAGCATTTCTATCCAAAACAAATATTCATGAGTGATAATTTAGTCAATCAAAAGGCTATTTTACATTGAAATCAGAATGACTGTTCAGGACCTTTAACTTCTTGGGGCTATGTGGGACGCTAGCGTGCCACCCGTGGTGCACCCTATCAACAGCAGGTGCATTTCAAGAGCGGCAAATTTGAAACCAAATAAATGTCAAAATTCACATTTTTCAAACATACAACTATCTTACACCCTTTGAAAGATAAACATCTCCTTAATCTAACCACGTTGTCCGATTTCAAAAAGGTTTTACGGCGAAAGCATAAAGTTAGATTATGTTAGGAGAGTACATTGACAATAGCTGTGTGTAATGTTTTGTCAATTCAAAGACAGGCGTCACCAAACCATAAAACCAGCTAAAATGATGCACTAACCTTTTACAATCTCCATCAGATGACACTCCTAGGACATTATGTTAGACAATGCATGCATTTTTAGTTCTATCAAGTTCATATTTATATCCAAAAACAGCGTTTTACTATGGCATTGATGTTGAGGAAATCGTTTCCCTCCAATAACCGGCAGTCAAGTCAGCACCACAAATTAAATAATTAAAATTAGAAAACATTGGTAAAATATTATATTGTCATTTAAAGAATTATAGATTTACATCTCTTGAACGCAATCAACTTGCCAGATTTAAAAATAACCTTACTGGGAAATCACACTTTGCAATAATCTGAGCACTGCGCCCAGAAAAATATGCTTTGCTATACAGACAAACGGCCATGTTGGAGAGATCTAAAATCGAAAATACTATGTAAATAATCCATTACCTTTGATTCTCTTCATCAGATGTCACTTCCAGGAATCCCAGGTCCATAACGAATGTAGTTTTGTTCAAAAAAGCTCATCATTTATATCCAAAAAGCTCCGTGTTGTTAGCACATGATCTAAGCCAGCCGGACTTCTCGTCATGAACGAGGGGAAAAAATATATTTACGTTCGTTCAAACATGTCAAACGTTGTATAGCATAAATCATTAGTGCCTTTTTTAACCAGAACATGAATAATATTCAAGGTGGACGAATGCATTCTCTTTTATAACGTATTTGAACGAGGGTACCCAACATGAACTCGCGCGCCAGAGTCTAATCGGCCATCACCGTTCCATGGCTCTTGTTCGGTCAGATCTCACAGTAAAAGACTCAAAACACTTTGTAAAGGCTGGTGACATCTAGTGGAAGCAATAGGAAGTGCCAAAACATTAATCAACCCCTGTGTGTTTCAATGGCATAGGCTTAAAGGTAATTCAACACATCAGGTATCCACTTCCTGTCAGAAAATGTCTCAGGGTTTTGCCTGCCAAATGAGTTCTGTTATACTCACAGACACCATTCAAACAGTTTTAGAAACTTTAGGGTGTTTTCTATCCATATATAATAAGTATATGCATATTCTAGTTACTGGGTAGGATTAGTAACCAGATTAAATCGGGTACGTTTTTTTATCCAGCCGTGAAAATACTGCCCCCTAGCCCCAACAGGTTAACACTCAACACGTAATTGTATAATTTTTTTAACACTAGAGAATTTGCTCTGTATCTGCATGCAGTAGTGTAGGAACATATGGACAGGAGGCAATGTCACATATCCGTTTACTTCTATGTAAATGTTATGACCCCAATTTGTTTTAATGCATCGTACTACCATGGCAGAGTAGTCCAAATAAGTCTAGCTCATCTCCGAGATGTCTTCCCAGACCAGCACCTCCCACGTATCTTGGTGGGCCTCTCTCTCCTGACAGACTGATCAGTACTGGAACATCAGTGCCAGTCTGTTAGGGTTGTCTGTCAGACATTCCTCCTCAGCCAGTTCCCTGTTATCTCCTGTGAACACATGTCCACCAGCACTATTACACACTGACTGATAGTGGAGGAGAGGACTGAGGACCTCCCTCTCTCTCTTATGGACAAATACACACACAGGGGTGGAGCTTCAATGAGAGGGGCCCACAGGAACATTTGCCATATCATTGAAAAAATAAGCAGAATACAATTATATTATTTTTGTTGTTGATTACTATATTAAGTTTAGAAAATAGGTATTTTGGCATTGATTTATATGTATATTACCACCCATATCATTGAGGGCGTTCGATCAATCTTGATTTGGAACCAGGCTGCCTCCTGGCGTGAGCCAGGTGCCCCGCTCTGTCTGACGGTGAAGTCGGCTCAAAACAAAAGGGATGTTGTTAAGCATGTGTTGTAATTAGTAGGATTCTGTGTTTTTGTATCTGCCTTCCTAATGAAAACTAGTTCTAACATTTATTTTATGGAAAAGATATGTATGTTGCTGGATGATGATTCATGCTGTCTTGTTGATGAAATAACAGAACTGCGCAGATTAATGTTTGGGTTAAAAGGGTGCTCCTCCCTCCCCGCTTTCGCCCGATGTCGTGACTGGTCTTTGCCCAGTTCAACCCGGGCCAGCGTAACATAACTCCATCACTGGCACATTTGTCCATTGCCATGGATTCGCATAATGCATTTTAGGCAGTGGTGGAAAAAGTACTTACAGGGTACTCTTTAATGAACTTGCCAGTTGAGGACTTGTGAGGTGTCTGTTTCTCAAACTAGACACTAATGTACTTTTCCTCTTGCTCAGTTGTGAACCAGGGCCTCCCACTCCTCTTTCTATTCTGGTTAGTGCCAGTTTGTGCTGTTCTGTGAAGGAGGTAGTACACAGCGTTGTACAAGATCTTCAGTTTCTTGGCAATTTCTCGCATGGAAGACTTAATTTCTCAGAACAGAACAAGAGTTTCAGAAGAAAGTTTTGTTTCTGGACATTTTGAGCCTGTAATCGAACCCACAAATGCTGATGCTATAAGGGCACAAGACGAGACCCAGATGCAGACATGGGAGGCAGATGGTTTGAGTCTTTGATATTTATTAATAATCCAAAAGGGGTAGGCAAGAGAATAATCATGGACAGGCAAAAGGTCAAAACCAGTTCAGAGTCCAGGAGGTACATTGTGGCAGGCAGAATGGTCAGGCAGGCAGGTACAGAGTCCAGAAAACAGGCAAAGGTCAAAACCGGGAAGACCAGCAATAGAGAACATAACCGGACCGCACACAGGAAAAAACCACTAGTTGACTTGGAACATACAAGACAAACTGGCACAGACAGACAGAAAACACAGGTTTAAATACCCAGGGGATAATGGGGAAGATGGGTGACACCTGGAGGGGGTGGAGACAAGCACAAGCACATGGGCAGGTGAAACAGATCAGGGTGTGACAGATGCTCCTGATACTCAACTAGTCTAAAGAAGGCCAGTTTTGTTGCTTCTTTAAATCAGGACAAAAGTTTTCAGCTGTGCTAACATAATTGCAAAAGGGTTTTCTAATGATCAATAAGCCTTTTAAAATGATAAACTTGGATTAGCGAACACAACATGCCATTGGAACACAGGGGTGATGGTTGCTGATAATGGGCCTCTGTACTCCTACGTAGATATTCCATTAAAAAATCTGCCATTTCCAGCTACAATAGTCATTTTCAACATTAACAAAGTCTACACTGTATTTCTGATCAATTTGATGTTATTTTAACGGACCAAAAATGTGCTTTTCTTTAAAAAACAAGGACATTTCCAAGTGACCCCAAACTTGTGAATGGTAGTGTAAGTAAAAGTAAAGATAGCTTAATAGAAAATGACTCAAGTAAAAGTGATATTCACCCAGTAAAATACTACCTGAGTAAAAGTCTAAAAGTATTTGGTTTTAAATATACTTAAGTATCAAAAGTAAATGTAATTACTAAAATATACTTAAGTATCAAACTCCTTATATTAAGCAAACCATACGGCGCCATTTTCTTGTTTTTTTATTTATTGAAAGCCAGGGTCACTTTCTAACACTTGGACATACTTTACAAATTAAGCGTTTGTGTTCAGTGAGTCTGCCAGATCAGAGGCAATAGGGGTGACCAGGGATGTTCTCTTGCGAAGTGCGTGAATTGGACCATTTTCCTGTCCTGCTAAGCATTCAAAATGTTGGGTGTCAGGGAAAATGTATGGAGTAAAAACAACATTATTTTCTTTAGGAATTGTTACGGTTGTCGTAAGGAGAAGCCGGCCAAAGAGCAGCGTGTGTCGTTACACATTTTATTTTCAGCGTGAAACTATGTGATACCTAAACAATAAACTGAACTCACAAAAACAACAAACCGTGACGCAGAGGTGAAACATACACTACTCAAAAATAATCTCCCACAAACCCAGGTGGGACAAACACCAACTTAAATATGACCTCCAATTAGAGACAACGATGACCAGCTGCCTCTAATTGGAGATCATCCCAAACAAAACCCAACATAGAAATACAAAACTAGAACATAACAACATAGAAAAACTAAACTAGAAAACCCCCCTGTCACACCCTGACCTACACTACCATAGAAAATAGCAGCTTACTATGGTCAGGACGTGACAGGAATATAGTGAAGGAAAAGTAAAAGTTGTCAAAGATGAATAGTAAAGTAAAGTGCAGATTGTCCCAAAAATATTTCAGTAGTACTTTAAAGTATTTTCACTTAAATACTTTACACCCCTGATTTTAGGATCCGACCAATCTGTGACCATCCAGGTGTTAGCGTCGGATCTAGCTAGCTGGCTAAAATAGAATGTAGGTATAAATCTGGGACTCAAAAAGAAAGAATAAGGATGAACAGGATAAAAAGAGTTTCAGGCATTGCATTGTAACTGCCGGGTACAACGTTTAAAAAAAAAAATTAAAGGTACAATATCCTTTTCAATTAATCTATTCAGTTTATATAAAATGTTGCCGTGGGCTGCCATTCAAAAGAAAAACAAATAAGAAATAAATTTTAAGTAACAATAAATTCAGTATAAAAATAAATAATAAATAAGTGGGCCTCCACCCCCAACCTCTCAACCCCCCAACCCCACCCAGCCTACCAAGTATCCCACCCCTTCCCACCCCCACAAGGAACTGGGGTTCCTTGTCAGTCATCCCCCAGACCCCCCAACCTCCCATCCCTACTCCCAGCGACCAGAGAAAACCTTCCCCATAACACACTTTCACCACGAAAACAAACAAGGAAAATAGGTATATATTTACAGTACCAGTCAAAACTTTGGAAACACCTACTCATTCAAGGGTTTTCTTTATTCTTTACTATTTTTGACATAGTGAAGACATCAAAACTATGTAATAACACATTTGGAATCATGTAGTAACCAAAAAAGTGTTAAACAAATCAAAATATATTTTATATTTCAGATTTTTCAAAGTAGCCACCCTTTCCGTTGATGACAGCTTTGCATTCTCTCAACCAATTTCATAAGGTAGTCACCTGGAATGCTTTTCCAGCAGTTTTGAAGGAGTTCCCACATATGCTGAGCACTTGTTGGCTGCTTTTCCTTCACTCTGCAGTCCGACTCATCCCAAACCATCTCAATTGGGTTGAGGTCGGGTGATTGTGGAGGCCAGGTCATCTGATGCAGCACTCATCACTCTCCTTCTTGGCCAAATAGCCATTACACAGCCTGGAGGTGTGTTGGGTCATTGTCCTGTTGAAAAACGAATTATTGTCCCACTAAGTGCAAACCAGATGGGATGGTGTCGCTGCAGAATGCTGAGGTAGCCATGCTGGATAAGTGTGCCTTGAATACTAAATAAATTGCCGACATTGTCACCAGCAAAGCACCCCCACACCATCACACCTCCTCCTCCATGCTTCACGGTGGGAACCACACATGCAGAGATCATCCGTTCACCTACTCTGCCTCTCACAAAGACACAACATTTGGAACCAAAAATCTCAAATTGGACTCATCAGACTAAAGGACAGATTTCCACTGTCTAATGTCCATTGCTTGTGTTTCTTGGCCCAAGCAAGTCTTCTTCTTATTGGTGTCCTTTAGTAGTGGTTTCTTTGCATCAATTCGACCATGAAGGCCTGATTCACGCAGTCTCCTCTGAACAGTTAATGTTGAGATGTGTCTGTTTCTTGAACTCTTTGAAGCATTTATTTGGGCTGCAATGTCTGAGGCTGGTAACTCTAATGAACTTATCCTCTGCAGCAGAGGTAACTCTGGGTCTTCCTGTCCTGTGGCGGTCCTCATGAGAGGCAGTTTCATCATAGTGCTTAATGTTTTATGCGAGTTCTTGACATTTTCTGCATTGACTGACCTTCATGTCTTAAAGTAATGATGGACTGTCGTTTCTCTTTGCTTATTTGAGCTTCTTCTTGCCATAATATGGACTTGGTATTTTACCAAATAGGACTATCTGTAGGACTTTCTGGGGCAGCAGGTTAGAGCGTTGGGCAAGGAACCGAAAGGTTGCTAGATCGAATCCCCGAGCAGACAAGGTAAAAATCTGTCATTTTGCCCCTGAACAAGTCAGTTAACTCACTGTTCCTAGGCCATCATTGTAAATAAGAATGTGTTCTTACTTGACTTGCCTGGTTAAATAGAAATCTTCTGTAAACCACCCCTACAAGTCACAATACAATTGATTGGCTCAAATGCATTAAGAAGGAAAGAAATGCCAGAAACTTTTAACAAGGCACACCTGTTAATTGAAATGCATTCCAGGTGACTACCTCATGAAACTGGCTGAGAGAATGCCAAGGGTGTGCAAAAGGTGGCTACATTGAAGAATCTAAAATATATTTTGTGACCGGCTCAAATTGGTCTTATGTAGCAAAATTTGAAATCATGTTTTTTTTTACATTGGATAAAAGTAGAGACTCAGAGCTACAAAATGGTATGTCATACACTGCATTTTTAGGAACAAAGGGAAAGTAATCCTGCTTTGAAAGTTGATACATTTGTGAACTCACTTTTGAGAAAATGGCCTTTGAATGTTTTGGTACCTACTGGAGAGCACTACTTTGTCTACACCTATTCAGCATTGTTTACACCCTCTTAAGCCAGCTCCACCCATCTCTTTAAGGATTCACATGTGAGGTCATGTGCTAAACAGTGAGTAGTGTAGTAAAGATTAAGTCTAAAAGTGGTAAAAGTAGGAGCCTACAATAAGAAACAATTCCAGGTAAACAGAAAGTGTCCAGATATTTTTTTAAGACATTACAACATCAATTCACCTCCCAAGTTTAGATAAGAAGAAGAATCTCATACAATGCAATGAAAATTATATTCACCTGAAGTGCTGGTACTGAATGAACTGTGGCAGCCGCCTGAAGTACGGAGTCAGGTGTTGTTGCCAGCCATAGCGTTCCATCAGCAATGTACAATCCTCCAGTCCAAACAGCTGTGGGATGTTGACCCCTGTCACAGTGCTGTCATTCACAACAACAGCAATCTCAGACAAAGTGTTCACTTTGGTCTTTCTGAAGCACCAGTCGGGGCAAACTTGGTGTGGCCTGTGATCAGGAACTGAAGGTCCAGACTGTGGTGGAGCTTGTGCATGGTCCGCCAGGTGCGATACCAGAGCACAAACGTGTCCTTGTTTTGCCCACTGCAGTTGTGAGGAGTTAAAAACTAGATGGGACCTGGCTGCATATGGTCAGAAAGATGGTGCACCTTCAAACAACAAAATAACATTAAGATAAATGAATGAAAGGAAAATGTAACGTAAAACATAATATCATTTTTTAATGCATCATTGTCAGGTAAGTTTCACTTACCTACAAATGTGCAAAGCAGCAACACTGCATACAGAAACATAATTTTGGAAACTGGAAGTTAAAATGATAATGCACAGCCTGACTACACGTACCTCTGGAAAATACAGAAATAATGTAAGATCAATAAAAGTAGTGCTAATCATGTTGGAGGTCAATTAAATAATCAAAACGTGTTGTTTATGCTTCATACACCAAGTGTTGTCATCGATTCCTTGTAGAGATGCCACACTGCTGATTTTGTCACATGGGATGGCAGCTGCTTTCCAACAAAGTGTTTGTGTCCTGGGTGGTGTCCTGGTAATACTATTGCATTATCCTCTTCGTAGTTGTTGATGAAGTTTACCCCTCACTGCAAGTCCTCATGCTTCAGATGTAACCTGTGCTTGCTTGGGCTAGCTCTCTTTTTGATGGGAGGCATTAGACCATTCTTCTTGTATGACTGGTGGAGGAGAGTCAGGCGTGTTCTACTGATGCTGAAAGACAAATTCCAGATATAAATATTTTGGCATTATTATACAATAGATAGCCGTTATCACCGTCAGACACACCTGGCTAAATTGACGGGTCATGTAATCATCTGGCGAAGTGGGGTCATTTGTTTAGACATGCTAGCTAAACAATGAACCATAATCCCAATCCATTGAGTACTAGCAATACAAATTGATTGTCATAGCTAGCTAAAGTTAAAACTTCTTCAAGATCAGTGGGTCCCCTGCGGGACGGTTGAGCTAACAAAGGCTATTTTTATTTATTTTTATTTCACCTTTCTTTAACTTCTTATGGGCAGGTGAGACAGTAGCGTCCCACCTGGCCAACATCCGGTGAAATTGCAGAGCGCAAAATTCAAACTACAGTATTATAAATATTTTACTTTCATAAAATCACAAGTGTAATACAACAAAATAAAGCTCAACTTCTTGTTAAACCAGCCGCTGTGTCAGATTTCAAAAAGGCTTTACGGTGAAAGCAAACCATGCGATTATCTGAGGACAGCGCCCCGCATACAAACACATGAAAAACATATTTCAAACAGGCAGGTGCGACACGAAAGTCAGAAATAGCAATATAGAAAATGCCTTACCTATGATCTTTTTCTGTTGGCACTCCAAAAGGTACCTGTTACATCACAAATGGTCCTTTTGTTCGATAATGTCCCTCTTTATATCCATAAAAACTCAGTTTAGCTGGCGCGCTTCAGTCAATAATCCACCCATAATCCGCGCACCCATAATCAAAATTCATACAAAATGAATCCCAAACGTTACTAATAAACTTTTCCAAACAAGTCAAACAATGTTTATAATCAAATCTTAGGTACCCTAATACGTAAATAAACGATAAAATTTAAGACGGAGAATCGTTATTGTCTTTACCAGAGAAAAAATACCAAAGAACGCACTCTCTTCCACGCGCTTGGAAAGACTACAGCCAAAATGGGAGCCACCTAGAAAAACTACAATTTCTGGCTCATTTTTGGAGAACTCGGCCTTATAATAAAAGTGATGGCCATTGAAAATAGTGGTAGGCTGAATTTCTTTGGGGTGGGATGGTTTGTCCTCGGGCTTTTGCCTGCCATATCAGTTCTGTTATACTCACAGACATTATTTTAACAGTTTTAGACACTTTATAGTGTTTCCTATCCAAATCTACCAATTATATGCATATCCTAGCTTCTGGGCCTGAGTAACAGGTAGTTTACTTTGGGCACGCTTTTCATCCGGACGTCAAAATACTGCCCCCTACCCAAGAGATGTTAACCAGGTAGGCTAGTTGAGAACAAGTTCTCATTTGCAACTGCGACCTGGCCAAGATAAAGCAAGGAAGTTCGACACATACAACAACACAGAGTTACACATGGAATAAACAAACATACAGTCAATAATACAGTAGAAAATGTCTATATAAAGTATGTGCAAATGAGGTAGGATAAGGAAGGTAAGGCAATAAATAGGCCATGCTGGTGAAGTAATTACAATATAGCAATTAAACACTGGAATGGTAGATGTGCAGAAGATGAATGTGCAAGTAGAGATACTGAGGTGCAAAG
Source organism: Salmo salar (assembly GCF_965601325.2). Lineage (NCBI taxonomy): Eukaryota > Metazoa > Chordata > Actinopteri > Salmoniformes > Salmonidae > Salmo > Salmo salar. The sequence goes on along the minus strand of NC_138319.1, from coordinate 16,664,946 downwards.
GAGCAAGATAAATAAATAAATACAGTATGGGGATGAGGTAGTTGGATGGGCTATTTACAGATGGGCCATGTACAGGTGCAGTGATCTGTGAGCTGCTCTGGCAGCTGCTGCTTAAGCTAATGAGGGAGATATGAGTTTCCAGCTTCAGTAATTTTTGCAGTTCGTTCCAATCATTGGCAGCAGAGAACTGGAAGGAAAGGTGGCCAAAGGAAGAATTGGTTTTGGGGGTGACCAGTGAGATATACCTGCTGGAGAGCGTGCTACATGTGGGTGCTGCTATGGTGACCAGTGAGCTGAGATAAGGCGCGGCTTTACCTAGCAGAGACTTGTAGATGACCTGGAGCTAGTGGGTTTGGCAACGAGTGTGAAGCGAGGGCCAGCCAACGAGAGCGTACAGGTCGCAGTGGTGGGTAGTATATGGGGCTTTGGTGACAAAACGGATGGCACTGTGATAGACTGCATCCAATTTCTTGAGTAGAGTGTTGGAGGCTATTTTGTAAATGACATCGCCGAAGTCGAGGATCGGTAGGATGGTCAGTTTAACGAGGGTATGTTTGGCAGCATGAGTGAAGGATGCTTTGTTGCGAAATAGGAAGCTGATTCTAGATTTAATTTTGGATTTGAGATGCTTAATGTGAGTCTGGAAGGAGAGTTGACAGTCTAACCAGACACCTAGGTATTTGTAGTTGTCCACATATTCCAAGTCAGAACCGTCCAGAGCAGTGATGCAGGATGGGCAGGCAGGTGCGGGCAGTGATCGGTTGAAGGGCATGCATTGAGTTTTACTTGCATTTAAGAGCAGTTGGAGGCCACGGAAGGAGAGTTGTATGGCATTGAAGCTCAACTGGAGGTTAGTTAACAAAGGTTCCAAAGAAGGGCCAGAGGTATACAGAATGGTGTCGTCTGTGTAGAGGTGGATCAGAGAATCACCAGCAGCAAGAGCGACATCATTGATGTATACAGAGAAGAGAGTCGGGCCGAGAATTGAACCCTGTGGCACCCCCATAGAGACTGCCAGAGGTCTGGGCAACAGGCCCTCCGATTTGACACGCTGAACTCTATCAGAGAAGTAGTTGGTGAACCAGGCGAGGCAATCATTTGAGAAACCAAGGCTGTTGAGTCTGCCGATAAGAATGTGGTGATTGACAGAGTCGAAAGCCAGACAGTACTGTCTTTCATCGATGGCGGTCATCATATCGTTTAGGACCTTGAGTGTGGCCGAGGTGCACCCATGACCAGCTCTGAAACCAGATTGCATAGAGGAGAAGGTACGGTGGGATTCGAAATGGTCGGTAATCTGTTTGTTAACTTGGAATTCAAAGACCTTAGAAAGGCAGGGTAGGAGAGATATAGGTCTGTAGCAGTTTGGGTCTAGAGTGTCTCCCCCTTTGAAGATGGGATGACCGCGGCAGCTTTCCAATCTTTTGGAATCTCAGACGATACGAAAGAGAGGTTGAACAGGCTAGTAATAGGGGTTGCAACAATTTTGGCAGATCATTTTAGAATGAGAGGGTCCAGATTGTCTAACCCAGCTGATTTGTAGGGGTCCAGATTTTTGCAGCTCTTTCAGAACATCAGCTATCTGGATTTGGGTGAAGGAGAAATGGGGGAGGCTTGGGCGAGTTGTCTGTGGAGGGCTGTTGATCGGGGTAGGGGTAGCCAGGTGGAAAGCATGGCCAGCTGTAGAAAAATGCTTAATGAAATTCTGAATTATAGTGGATTTATCGGTGGTGACAGTGGTTCCTATCCTCAGTGCAGTGGGCAGCTGGGAGGAGGTGATCTTATTCTCCATGGATTTACAGTGTCCCAGAACTTTTTGAGTTTGTCCTACAGGATGCAAATTTCTGCTTGAAAAAGCTAGCCTTAGCTTTCCTAACTACCTGTGTATATTGGTTCCTAACTTCCCTGAAAAGTTGCATATCATGGTGGCTATTCGATGCTAATGCAGAACGCCACAGGATGTTTTTGTGCTGGTCAAGGGCAGTCAGGTCTGGAGAGAACCAAGGCCTGTATCTGTTCCCGGTTCAACATTTTTTGAATGCTTATTTAAGATGGTGAGGAAGGCACTTTTAAAGAATAACCAGGCATCCTCTACTGACGGGATGAGGTCAATATCCTTCCAGGATACCCGGGCCAGGTTGATTAGAAAGGCCTGCTCGCTGAAGTGTTTTAGGGAGCGTTTGACAGTGATGAGGGGTGGTCGTTTGACCGCGGATCCATTATGGATGCAGGCACTGAGGCAGTGATTGCTGAGATGTTGGTTGAAAACAGCAGAGGTGTATTTGGAGGGCAAGTTGGTTAGGATGATATCTATGAGGGTACCCGTGTTTACAGCTTTGCGGTTGTACCTGGTAGGTTCATTGATAATTTGTGTGAGATTGAGGGCATCAAGCTTAGATTGTAGGATGGCCGGGGTGTTAAGCATGTCACAGTTTAGGCCACCTAGCAGCACGAGCTAGGAAGATAGATGGGGGGCAATCAGTTCACATATGGTGTCCAGAGCACAGCTGGGGGCAGAGGGTGCTCTATAGCAAGCAGCAACAGTGAGAGACTTGTTTCTGGAAAGGTTGATTTTTAAAAGTAGAAGCTCAAATTTTTGGGGTTCAGACCTGGATAGTAAGACAGAACTCTGCAGGCTTTCTTTGCAGTAGATTGCAACACCGCCCCCTTTGGCAGTTCTATCTTGTCGGAAAATGTTATAGTTAGGGACGGAAATGTCAGGGTTTTTGGTGGTCTTCCTAAGCCAGGATTCAGACATGGCTAGGACATCCGGGTTGGCAGAGTGTGCTAAAACAGTGAATAAAACAAACTTAGGGAGGAGGCTTCTAATGTTAACATGCATGAAACCAAGGCTTTTACGGTTGCAGAAGTCAACAAATGAGAGCACCTGGTGAGTAGGAGTGGAGCTAGGCACAGCAGGGCCTGGATTAACTTCTACATCACCAGAGGAACAGAGGAGGAGTAGGGTAAGGGTATGGCTAAAAGCTACCAGAACTGGTCGTCTAGTACGCTCGGAACAGATTGTAAAAGGAACAGGTTTCTGGGTGCGATAGAATAGATTCAAGGCATAATTTGCAGACAAAGGTATGGTAGGATGTGAGTACATTGGAGGTAAACCTAGGCATTGAATAATGATGAGAGAGATATTGTCTCTAGTGACGTTTAAACCAGGTGATGTCGCCGCATATGTGAGAGGTGGAACTAAATGGTTGGTTAAGGCATATTGAGCAGGGCTAGAGGTTCTACAATGAAATAAGGCAATAATCACTAACCAGGACAGTAATGGACAAGGCATATTGATATTAGGGAAAGGCATGTGTAGCCGGGTGATCAGAGGGGTCCAGTGAGTGGTTGGGCTGGCTGGAGACACAGCTATTCAGACAGCTAGCAGGCCGGGGATAGCAAGCTATCAGAAGGGCCTTAGAGGGACGTCTCGACGGAGGAAAGTCTGTTTTAGCCTGACGTCGATAGACCAGTTGTGATGGATTAGTAGGTTTCTGAGTAGCAGAGGGGTCCAAGTCCAATTGGCAAAATAGGTATAGTGGCCCAAGAAATTGGCCGATGGATCTATTCAGCTAACAGTCCAATATGCTCTAGACAGCTAGCGGGCCACTGCTAGCAGCTAGCATGCCACGGCTAGCAGGCTAGCAGATGGGCATTCAGGGGACGTCACAATGTAGGGGCCAGTTGAGTACCCCCTCGAGCAGATTACGTCGTAGTCCAGCCGTGAAGGATCGGCGGGGTTCCGTGCCCCGTACCGGCAGTAGAAGGGGTCCGGGTATTGTAGCCCAGGAGTGGCTAATGGGCCTCTTCAGCTAGCCGGGAGAATGGGCCTAGCATGGGATAGCTCCAGGCTAATTGGTGCTTGCTTCGGGACAGATGTTAGCTAGGAGTAGTCACTCTGATAGCAGCTAGCTAGCTGCGATGATCCAGGTGAAAAGTTTCAGAGCATGCGGTAGGAATCCGGGGATATGGTGAGAAAATAGGTCCGGTATGCTCTGGTTTGAATCGCGTTGTACAAACTGGCCAGAGCTTTCAGAGCTGAAGGTTAGCTGATGACCACTAGCAGTGGTTAGTTGACTAGTAGCTAGTGAGCCGGCTAGCTTCTGTTAGCTTCTGTTAGCTTCTGTTGGCTAGCTTCTGTTGGGGGATTCTGGTTCCGACGTAAATAAAAATACTTTAGAAAAAACAGATCTACACCTCATTCGGTGAGGCGGGTTGCAGGAGAGTATTTTGAAATTGAGGTTTACAAAAATATAAAAAAGATATGCGATGAAAAATATCTAAAAAGATATATACATGGGACACGACAGACGAAGGACAAAGATGTCTGACTGCTACACCATCTTGGACATCTTGGATCATGCTAATGCGATTAGCATGAGGTTGTAAGTAACTAACAAGAACATTTCACAAGACATAGACATCTTATGATGGCAGAAAGCTTAAATTCTTGTTAATCTAACTGCACTGTCCAATTTTCTGTAGCTATTACAGTGAAAGAATACCATGCTATTGTTTGAGGAGAGTGCACAGTTTTTAACGTGAAAAGTTATTAATATACAAATTAGCACATTTGGGCAGTCTTGATAAAAAAATGTTAACAGAAATGCAATGGTTCATTGGATCAGTCTATGACTTTGCACATACACTGCTGCCATCTAGTGGCCAAAATGTAAATTCCACCTGGACTGGAATAATACATTATGGCTTTCTCTTACGTTTCAAAGATGATGGTACAAAAAAATCGACAACAAAAACGGTTGTTTTTTTCTTGTTATTATCTTTGACCAGACCTAATGTGTTATATTCTCCTAAATTCCTTTCACATTTCCACAAATGTCAAAGTGTTTCCTTTTAAATGGTAAGAAAATACATATCCTTGCTTCAATGTTAATAGTCCGGTGGCCATTTGATTAATTGTTCAGCAGTCTTATGGCTTGGGGCTAGAAGCTGTTAAGGAACCTTTTGCTCCTAGACTTGGCGCTCCGGTACCGTTGCCGTGCGGAGGCAGAGAAAACAGTCTATGAATTGGGTGACTGCAGTCTCGGACAACGTTTTGGGCTTTCCTCTGACACCGCCTATTATATAGGTTCTGTAATGCAGGAAGCTTGGCCCCAGTGATGTACTGGGACGTACGCACTACCCTCTGTAGCGCCTTATGGTCAGATGCCGAGCAGTTGACATACCAGGCGGTGATGCAACCGCATAGGATGCTCTCCATGGGGCTGCTGTAGAACTTTTTGAGGATCTGGGGACCCCTGCCAAATCTTTTCAGTCTCCTGAGGGGGAAAGGTGTTACATGTTGTTGCATGTTATCTGTGATGAGCAGGTATGAATTTCTGCAGCCTAATACAAGCTTGTGTTCATCATGGTACATAAAGCCTGGCTGTGACCCGATTCTCCGAGGGTTTATCATGGGGATTTGGAATATGCATAAAATACATTTCCATTTCACAGCTCACACTCGTACAGGTTACCCACTTGTTCATGCAGTGAAAAAGGACAAATATAAGTATTTGACCTTAAATCATTGGACAATTATTTTAAAAAGCTATATTCTCTGTACATGTTTGACTTGGGAAATAAGTTACTGATTGCCCATACTGAGGAAGATTTTACATACGCACAGGTTATGCCTCCTGAAGTGTTGCTGCATTTGCTTTAGACCTTGAGCACAATCGTATTTGACTTTATTTTCAAGGCACACTGTCTTCATGTGTTCACTTTGTTCTTGCCTGTTAAGTTTTTAAATGGATATGAATTATGTTTCACTTATGAACATGATGCTAATTAAAATCATTTTTCCCATGAATCACAACACCAATATTCTTCATGCTGACATTAACAACAATTTAAAACATACCCTTCTGAAGTGTGGCCTGCACATGCAATGGTATAAAAACACAACCCCCCCCCCCCCCTCCCCTGCATCCTCCCTCTCCCCACATCCCATTTGCGGCATCTAGGAGGATAGTGGGGTGTTGAAGAAGCTCTGAGAAACTACTGCTTGGCTTCTGGCAGAATAGTTATGCAAGAAAACACGTCTAATTCTCTGATCTTTCACACCACACATTCTCTGATCTTCCCTCCTCTCTATCTTTTTTTTTGCACTGCATTCCTCTTGTAAAATATTTCAATGCTTTCATTTATTATGAAATCAGACTGCTGTTACTGTAATTGGTAGAAAAAAAGTGACTGCATTTATCCATTTACATGTTTAGGTACATTCATGTAGTAATTGATTAGTTTGTTACTGTATAAGGGTTGGGGTCAATTCCGCAAGTTAAATTCCCTCTTCATGAAAATTCCATAAGTATGATAAACAATTCCAGCAGTGTTGGGTTCAATTCCAATTCCATCAATTCAATTCAAAATTCCATAGCAGAAAATCAATTCAGAGTCAATTAAACTCAAATTCAAATGTTAAGTCAATTCAAAACTAAATTCCCAGTGCAATATTCTTCCACATCAATTCACTAAATTAAATGAATTTCAAAGTCTAAGTCAATTTAAAAATACAATTCATGGAACCATGAAAAACAGCCCCAGAAAATGATTTCTCCTCCACCAAACTTTACAGTTGGCACTATGCATTTGGTCAGGATGCGTTCTCCCGGCATTCGCCAAACCCAGATTCGTCCATCGGACTGCCAGATTGTGAAGAGTGATTCATCACTCCAGAGAACGTGTTTCTACTGCTTGGCATTGTGCATGGTCATCTTAGTCTTGTGTGCGGCTGCTCGGCCATGGAAACCAATTTTATGAAGCTCCCGACGAACAGTTCTTGTGCTAACGTTGCTTCCAGAGGGAGTTTGGAGCTCGGTAGTGAGTGTTGCAACCTAGGAGAGACGATTTTATGAGCTACGCGCTTCACCACTCGGCGGTCCCATTCTATGAGCTTGTGTGGCCTTCCACTTCGCGGCTGTTGCTCCTAGACGTTTCTAATTATATTAGCACTTACAGTTAGCCGGGGCATCCTTTAAAATTCTAAATTTCAATTCCATTCCAATGATGAGTTTCTTTTTCAATTCCAATTAAGTTCATATTCAGACAGAGTAAATTCCAATTCAATTCCAATTCAGACCGTCTAAATTTCAATTCCTGAGATGATTTTATTTTACAATTTCAATTCTAATTCAGAAAATCTAAATTACAATTAAATATGTTCAAGATTGCTGCAATTCAAATTCAATTCCAAGTAAATTCTACACTTCCTGCTTGAATTCCAGAATTTAATTTGGAATTGACCCTGCTAGTTATAGCTATTCATTATTACACATATTGGCTCATATAACAATACGATGTGTTAGCAGGCTCTGATATGCGGTAAAAAGGGAACCTACTGTACTTACAGTATCCTAAATCATAGTTCTCCTCTCTTTAAGACCACAGATGTCGCTCTTCTGTTTCTTATTCCCCGCTCCAAAGATCCTCAGGGACCCAGTGAGAAACCCAGTGCCATGGAGGGTTCTGCTGTTTTAAGTGTGCTGACATCAGCTGGTGCAACTGATCTGACAGCAACTTGTGATCAGACAGGATTCGCCCCCCCTCCCCTCCTCCCTCTCCCGTCATATTTTTTTCCTGCCTTCTCGATCTTTGTTCTGAAGTTTCTGCCCACCATCCCCTTTTTTTCTTAAATTGCCTCTCCACTCTTCTTTACTCCTCTCCATCTTTTTATTATACATTTTTCTATTTCAGCAGATCAACTTTTCATGATGTCCTCTTCAGAAGTTCAACCCAGTAACTCTTTCCTCTTAGGCCATTCAGTATTTATGTGTGAGCCAGTCAGTGAGGTAGCCAACCCACGCTGTACTCTCGCTCTGAAGTTTCTCTTCATATTAATTTCAAATGCTTTAGATATAGGACACGAGAGGGGAACATTTTGTTAAGTTTCTGGTTTAGGGCAAGCAGTCACTGTCGGTGGCATCTCATCAAAGGTAGAAAAACTTTGGATAATGTTTTGATGAATCAAGAATTAACCAATGTTCCTGTGACCCTACGCTTCCTGCTTTCACTGTCAAATCTTTTTGAAAATTGTCCCTTGACTTAAAGGGATCATTTAATTGAAGAAGTCACTCTACTCTCACGTTGTTTGCCTACCATATCAGGTTATTGACCATCTTGGAACATTGAGTGCCATTCTAATGTCGTACTGCAGTATCCTCACAAAGGTTGAGGGATTGTTTCTGCTAAAGAAAGTGCACTGGCTTTTGCTATTGAAAGGCAGTGGATCCTTCTATTAGAATTCTGAAACCGTCTTAACATTTCCAATTCACCAATAGAAAAAAGAGATTATATTATGATAATTAGTGAAACAAAGAAGGTACATTTCCCATACAATTTTAGATAATCCTGCATTATTCTCTTTGCCAATAGAGACCAATAAACCCAAATCCATTGTATTAGGAACACATAACCTGGCTGGGTATAAAAAAACCTTGGCCAAGCTGCTGAATAGTGAATACAATTAGCAATGGAACGTAGATCAGACTCCCAAGCCTAGTGAGGATTTGTCCAACCGCTAGCTGAACCAAACAGACTAACACATTTGGTAACGGTTTTGCATTGGCTATCCAATCCGCCTGCAAAGATCATAGAAGGAATGGATCAAACACAAAAAAGCAGCAAAAAGTTACACTTTCCATTTCCCACACAAGCCCCAAACTTTCCAAAGCTTTCCAAAGCTTCCCAAAACATCCCAAAGGCATTGAAACTCATCAAAGTGGTAGAGAGAATGCGAGATATAAACACCAACTGTTCATTTATTTGGGCGGGTGGTGAGCAAGAGAGGCTCTGATTCTCTGTCCAAAGTGGATGTGAGTTGCCCAGATGTGATGGGGTGGATGAGAGAGATATAGTAGAGAGCCTTGACTGCCCTGGCTCCTTATTAGTGTGCTCAGAAATGTGCTCTGTAATAAGGTTTGTGGGAGAGGATGGTATAGAGGGTCGGGGGAATATCATTTACTGGAACCAGACTAAAAGGGACATAGGAAAAGGCTGTAGCACTTTATAATAACTCCATGTAATAAAGCATTTCTAATGGATTAGTAAATAGTTTATTCATAATGTATTAATCATTGCTCCATTCATAAGATGTTCAATAAAGGTCTTTATATGTAACCTATATTTAACTAGGCAAGTCAGTTAAGAACAAATTCTTATTTACAATGACGGTCTACCACGGCAAAGCTCGGACGACGCCGGGCCAATTGTGCGCCGCCCTATATACCATTTACAAATTCATTCGTAAAGTATTTTTGCATGGCCTCATTTAAAGTGTGAGCTATTTATACTTTATAAATACTTTATACATGTTTATGAGTGACTATTGTAATTTTTCACAAAAGATAGACATGCCATTGGTAGACGTTCTAGCAGAGTTTCCTTCTGCGATGGAGGTGACTTCTCAAACCAGAACTCCCAATTTGTAACACGCATGGACCCAGAACATGGACCCCGACCAAATTATGAAGATTTTCGTTCTTGGTTAATTAACCAAGATCAGACTGTTCTAAAGAGTGACTGCAATCCACACTTTGGTTTTGTTAGAAATGTCACTGCCAAAAAACACTTATGTTAGCATTTTAGGACTTCTTTTACTCAGCATAGAGTGTGTCTGAAATTACACATCACAATATTAAAACAGTGTGACTGTTTTGGAATAAAATGTTCTACATATTTTTCTTAAACATCCTATGTATTGTGTGCTTATTGTTTAACCATTGATATATTCTAGGGACCATTTTGAGACCTTATGGTATAATGCTGGAATGTCTACCAATGGCATGTCCATATTTTTGTGAGAAATTACACTGGTCACTCAAAATAAGGATTTATAAAGTATAAATAGCACATTTTAGATGAAGCCAATTAACTAATGATTAGTAAATGTTTTATAAGGACCAGTATTAAACTTCCAATTTATTAAATTATTAATCATTATTAAATACATTAAAAGTTGTTGATCAATGTGTGACTAACTAGGTTACTAACATTTACAAATGTGGGAATAATTATTAATAAATTATGAATAAACTATTTACTGATCCATTATAAATGCTTTATTACATGGAGTTATCATAAAGTGCGACTGAAAAGGCATGTTCGCACTTTCATACTATTTGTTGAAGTTTACAAGGTAGACTAGCCAAAGGACATGTACTGAAAATGAATGCCTTTTGCATTGTACATGTGGATTTTGTTTTTCTTTAGGGTTTTATCATATATATAGTGCTTCTCAGTATCCACTACAAACTGTACTTCAAAGCAATGGTACACTCTTACAAAAAAGGATTCCAAAAGGGTTCTTTGGGGAGGGATAGGGTTCTACCAACAACTGTTTTGATCAGAAGAACCCTATTTGGAATACAAGGATTCTTTGTAAGGCAAAGGGTTCTACCTAGAACTGTCACACCCTAATGTGTTTTACCTGTCTTTGTGCTTGTCTCCACCCCTCGCCAGGTGTTGCCCATCTTCCCCATTATCCCCAGTGTATTTCTACCTGTGTTCTCTGTTTGTCTGTTGCCAGTTTGTTTTGTTTTGTCAAGCATACCAGCATTTTTCCCTTGCTCCTGTCTGTCTCAAGTTCCTGTTTACTAGCTTTCCCAGTTATTGACCACTCTGCCCACCCTGACTATGTGTCTGCCTGCCGTTCTGTACCTTGTCACACCACCCTGGATTACTGACCTCTGCCTACCCTGACCCTGAGCCCGGCTGCCATTCCGTACCTTTCAGACTCTGATCTGGAGTACTGACCACTCCTGCCCTTGACCTGTTGTTTAACTGCCCCCCTGTTTTTGTAATAAACTTTTGTTACTTTAAAACTGTCTGCATCTGGGTCTTCTCCTGAGCCTTGATAAGGACCTTTAAAATCCTAATAACCATTTTTGGAAGAAAGGGTTTTTTGATGATTCTTTGGAAGGCAAGAAGGATTCTTTGGAAGGCAAGAAGGGTTCTACATAGAACCAGTGGTGTAAAGTACTTACAGTTGAAATCGGAAATTTACATACACCGTAGCCAAATACATTTAAACTCCGTTTTTCACAATTCTTGACATTTAATCCCCGTAATAATTCCTTGTTTTAGGTCAGTTAGGATCACCACTTTATTTTAAGAATGTGAAATGTCATAATAATAGTTGAGATAATAATATATTTCAGCTTTTATTTCTTTCATCACATTCCCAGTGGGTCAGAAGTTTACATGCACTCAATTAGTATTTGGTAGCATTGCCTTTAAATTGTTAAACATGGGTCAAACGTTTTGGGTAGCCTTCCACAAGCTTCCCACAAGAAGTTGGGTAAATTTTGGCCCATTCCTCCTGACAGAGCTGGTGTAACTGAGTCAGGTTTCTAGTCCTCCTTGCTCGCACATGCTTTTTCAGTTCTGCCCACAAATGTTCTATAGGATTGAGGTCAGGGCTTTGTGAAGGCCACTCCAATACCTTGACTTTGTTGTCCTTAAGCCATTTTGCCACAACTTTGGAAGTATGCTTGGGGTCATTGTCCATTTGGAAGACCCATTTGCGACCAAGCTTTAACTTCCTGGCTGATGTCTTGAGATGTTGCTTCAATATATCCACCTAATTTTCCGTCCTCATGATGCTATCTATTTTGTGAAGTGCACCAGTCCCTCCTGCAGCAAAGCACCCTCACAACATGATGCTGCCACCCCATGCTTCACGGTTGGGATGGTGTTCTTCAGCTTGCAAGCCGCCCCCCTTTTCCTCCAAACATAATGATGGTCATTATGGCCAAACAGTGGTATTTTTGTTTCATCAGACCAGAGGACATTTCTACAAAAAGTAAGATCTTTGTCCCCATGTGCAGTTGCAAACTGTAGTCTGTTGTTTTGCAGCAGTGGCTTCTTCCTTGCCGAGCGGCCTTTCAGGTTAGGTTGATATAGAACTCGTTTTACTGTGCATATACATACTTTTGTACCTGTTTCCTCCAGCATCTTCACAAGGTCCTTTGCTGCTGTTCTGGGATTGATTTGCACTTATAGCACCAAAGTACGTTCATCTCTAGGAGGCAGAACACATCTCCTTCCTGAGCGGTATGACGGCTGCGTGATCCTATGGTGTTAATACTTGCGTACTATTGTTTGTACAGATGAACGTGGTACCTTCAGGCATTTGTAAATTGCTCCCAATGATGGTTTTGGCTGATTTCTTTTGATTTTCCCATGTCAAACAAAGAGGCACTGAGTTTGAAGGTAGGCCTTGAAATACATCCACAGGTACACCTCCAATTGACTCGAATGATGTCAATTAGCCTAACAGAAGCTTCTAAACCCGTGACATCATTTTCTGGAATTTTCCAAGCTGTTTAAAGGCACAGTCGACTTAGTGTATGTAAACTTCTGACCCACTGGAATTGTGATACAGTGAATTATAAGTGAAATAATCTGTCTGTAAACAATTTCTGGAAAAATCACTTGTGTCATGCACAAAGTAGATGTCCTAACCGACTGCCAAAACTATAGTTTGTTAAATTTGTGGTGGTTGAAAAACGAGTTTTAATGACTCCAACCTAAGTGTATGTAAACTTCCAACTTCAACTGTATGTAAAAATACTGTCAAGTACTACTTAAATTGTTTTTTGGGGTATCTGTACTTTGCTAATTATATTTTTGCCAACTTTTACTTTTACTTCAAAACATTCCTAATGAAAATGATATAGTTTTTACTCCTACATTTTCCCTGACACCCAAAAGCACTCGTAACATTTTGACAGGAACATGGTCCAATTCACGCACTTATCAAGAGAACATCTCTGGTCATCCCTACTTCCTCTGATCTGGCACTCACTAAACACAAATGCTTCGTTTGTAAATTATTCCTGATTGTTGGTGTGTGCCCCTTACCGTCAGTCAATTTAAAAAAAACAATTGTGCCATCTGGATTGGAATTTCAAATTATTTATACTTTTACTTTTGATACTTAAGTATATTTGTGCAATTTCATGTACTTTTGACAATGAAGTATATTTAAAACCAATTTCTTTTAGAGTTTTTCATAAGTAGTATTTTTGATGGTTTTACTGAAATATCAAATCAAACTTTATTTGTCACATGCTCCAAATACAAGTATAGACCTTACCGTGAAATGCTTGCTTACAAGCCCTTAACCAACAGTGCAGTGCAAGAAGAGTTAAGAAAATATTTACCAAATAAACAAAAGTAAAAGTAATAATAAAAAGTAACACAATAACATAACAATAACGACGCTATAAACAGGTGTCACGTCCTGACCATTGTAAGAGGTCATTTGCCATAGTGGAGTGGTCAGGGCGTGACAGGTGGTTGTTTTGGGTGGTTTTGGGGTTTTCTGTTTCTAGGTGGGATCGTGCTAGAATTCTATTTCTATGTTTCGTTTTCCATGTTTCGGCCGGGTATGGTTTCCAATCAGAGGCAGGTGTCTTTCGTTATCTCTGATTGGAAGCCATACTTAGGCAGCCTGTTTTCCTTTGGGGTTTGTGGGTAGTTGTTTCCGTTTAGTCTAGTGTACCTGACGGGACTGTTGTTGGTCGTTTTGTTGTTTTGTTGTTAAAGTGTATTCATTAAAGACAAAGAATGAGCACAATACACGCTGCGCCTTGGTCTCCATTCAACGACCCCTGTGACAACAGGGGGTATCGGTACCGAGTCAGTGTGCGGGGGTACAAGTCAGAGATAATTTGTACATGTAGGTAGGGGTGAAGTGACTATGCATAGATAATAAACAGCGAGTAGCAGCAGTGTACAAAACAAATGGAGGAGGGGGGGGGGAGGTCAATGTAATAGTCCGGTTGCCATTTGATTAATTGTTCAGCAGTCTAATGGCTTGGGGGTAGAAGCTGTTAAAAGGAGCCTTTTGGTCCTAGACTTGGCGCTCCGGTACCGCTTGCCGTGCTTTAGCAGAGAAAACAGTCTATGAATTGGGTGACTGGAGTCACTGAAAATTTTATGGGTTTTCATATGACACTGCCTATTATAATGGTCCTGGATTGCAGGAAGCTTGGCCCCGGTGATGTACTGGACCGTACGCACTACCCTCTGTAGCGCCTTGTGGTCAGATGCCGAGCAGTTGCCATAACAGGCGGTGATGCAACCGGTCAGGATGCTTTCGATGGTGCATCTGTAGAACTTTTGGAGGATCTGGGGACCCATGCTAAATCTTTTCAGTCTTCTGAGGGGGAAAAGGTTTTGTTGTGCCCTCTTCACGACAATCTTGATGTGTTTGGACCATGATATATTGTTGGTGATGTGAACACCAAGGAACTTGAAACTCTTGACCCGCTCCACCAAAACCCCGTTGATGTTAATGGGGGCCTGTTCGGCCCGCCTTTTCCTGTAGTCCACGATCAGCTCTTTTGTCTTGCTCACATTGAGGGAGAGGTTGTTGTCCTGGCACCACACTACCAGTTCTCTGATCTCCTCCCTATAGGCTGTCTCATCGTTGCCGGTGATCAGGTCTACCACTGTTGTGTCGTCAGCAAACTTAATGATGGTGTTGGAGTCGTGTTTGGCCACGCAGTCATGGGTCAACAGGAAGTACAGGAGGCGACTAAGTACACACACCTGAGGGGCCCCAGTGCTGAGGATCACCGTTGCAGACAAGTTGTTGCCTACCCTTACCACCTGGGGGCGGGCCGTCAGGCGGTCCATGATTCAGTTGCAGAGGGAGGTGTTTAGTCCCAGGGTCCTTAGCTTAGTGATGAGCTTCGTCGGCACAACGGTGTTGAACACTGAGCTGTAGTCAATAAACATCATTCTCACATAGGTTATCCTTTTGTCCAGGTGAGAAAGGGCAGTGTAGAGTGCGATTGCGTCATCTGTGGATCTGTTGGGGCGGTATGCGAATTGGAGTGGGTCTAGGGTATCCTGGAGGATGCTGTTGATGTGATCAATGAACAGCCTTTCAAAGCACTTCATGGCTACCTAAGTGAGTGCTACGGGGTGGTAATCATTTAGGCAGGAATCTGTGTTTTTGCGTGTACAATATCTGTGTTTTTGCATGTACATTGCTTGGTTGATACCTTTTGTGCTACACAAAGATAGATAACATACCGTTTTCTAAACAAATCCAATCTGTTAGTAATTGAATGTATTGCACCCATTACTGAGATGGTTGTTTCAGTTTAGATGACTAAGGTAGTCTCAGTATTCAATCTCCCATACCCTGGCAGTTATTCTGAATGCAGGTTGTGGGTGATTAACAAGTCCACTTGTTGTATAGCCCAACTCTGGCTGAATTCCAATAGGAATTACACATCACTTTGCAAGCCAGCATAATGTGACTTGCAGGCCTGATGTGGCTTCTACACCAGAAGATTCCTAACAGCACTGTGTCAGGGTATAATTAGGGCCTCAAATAAGGCCATATGATATATGTAATGTGTTGTCACAAATAATTAAATTGTAAAGGCTAATAAGGCTGGAGGAACCGTTCACAGAGGGTTCTAGAAAGAACCCTCCAAAGATAAAAAGATTATCGGTAGAGCCCTTCGCAGACGGTTCTAAGAAGAACCTTTAGATGATAAAATGATTTTTGGTAGATCCCTTCATATAGGGTTCTAGGCAGAACCCTTCAAAGAGGGTTCTAGGTAGAACCATATACAGGGGGTTCTTTGAATAACCCTACATAGAGGGTTCTAGATAGAACCCTCTGCAAAGGGTTCTACCCAGCACCAAAAAGGGTTCCCCTATGGGGACAAGCCGAAGTACCCTATATGGTTCTACTAAGCACCTTTTTTTCTAAGAGTGTACAATATTTGCACCCTATTTTTCTATAATGACTCCTCAAACTGGACTCAACCTGAAATCCATCACATGCAATGACTGTGCCACAGGGTTTAGGTTTTAATAAGATTGAGTTATGAATCTCCAAGAGCCTATCCTTGGAAGGTAATGGATGGTGGTGTGCAATACTGCCTCAGACGGAAATCACAACTCTTACTTTTTAATGAGGTCTCAAGAGTTGCTCTCCATAAAACATATTCTCGCCCTCAGATACATTTCCTACCACCTCAGCATTGTCCACAGGCTGTTTTGGGCTGTGCTGGGCCAACACTTGTGTATTCATCATCATCCCTTGTGGATTAATATCCTTATTTATTTGCTGAGCTCAGAGATTGCATGGGAAATGTCAGCACTTGGTTAGTTTGGTCAGTTTTACAAATTTCATACTTCTATAATACATATGTAACACAGACAGTACCAATGCAGCTTATGTATTCAATTCCTTATATATGAATTCAACATGTAATATAGTATAAGTATTGCATCTTTGAGCAACATTTGACTGTAAAATAGAATACTGTAGAATATCTTCAGGTTCATTGAACAGTTATCACACATCCACATAGAGACACCCAGCTTTTACATTCTCACGTGATAATTGTGGCATATAGACACTTCTATCCCATGGGTGACCCATAACCACAAAATGTTGTAGACTCAGAGTACCAAACGTTTAATGCAGGCAGACATACACAACACTGAAATGTGATAAAGCTGTAATTGATCTGAAAATGATCCACTTAGGATGTTCCAAATCACTCTTCATATCGAAATTCAAATTGCTTTGGGAGTGAATTGAACAGCTGCTTTATGCGTCTTCACAATAATAAATAATAGACTGAATTGAGATTTCATTTTTTCACATTTTAGCTGAGTTGAACCAAGAGAATGTACTAATGATGTCACGTCCTGACCATATACTTAGGTTTTTTTGTATTATATTTGGTCAGGACGTGGCAGTTATGTTTGGTTATGGTATAGTGGGGTTGTGAGTGTTGGGGTAGGTTCTAGGTTAGGTATTTCTATGTGGAGTTTAGTGAGTATGTTTGTTTGGTTAATTGGGGTTGGGACTCTCAGTTGAAGGCAGGTGTTGTCTATCTGCCTTTGATTGAGAGTCCCATATAGTGGGGTGTGTTTGTTTGATTTTTGTGGGTAATTGTAATTTTGCACTGTGTTTCGTTTCACCTGTGAAACTGTCACCTTTCTCCTCTGCGTGTTTATTTTGTTTTGTCGTTTCCATCTAAAATAAATATGATGTGGAACAGTCAACCTGCTGCGTATTGGTCATCGAGTGATTTCGACATATCTTCCGATGAGGGAGAATACGAGGAACGTGACAGAATTACCCACCGACAACGGACCAAGCAGCAGAGGAAGGAGCAGCACAAGGAGAGGCACCAGGAGAAAGGCTATCTGGAGTCATGGACTTGGGAGGAAATCCTGGACGGGAAAGGACCATGGACTCAAGCTGGGGATTATCGCCGCCCACAGTGGGAGATCGAGGCGGCGAGAGCTGAGAGGCGCTGGTATGAGGAGAGGGAGCGCAACGGACACGGGAGGCAGCCCCACAATTTTTTTGGGGGGGGGCACACGGGGAGATTGGCGGAGTCAGGTGGTAGACCTAAGCCAACTCCCCGTGCTTACCGGAAGCAGCGTGGTACTGGTAAGACACCGTGTTATGCTGTGGAGCGCACGGTGTCCCCAGTGCACGTTCAAAGCCCGGTGCGCTACATACCAGCCCCCCGCAAGTGCCATGCGAGTGCAGGCATCGAGCCAGGGCGGATGGTGCCAGCTCAGCGCGTCTGGTCTCCAGTGCGCCTCCTCGGTCCAGGTTATCCTGCGCCGGCGTTGCGCACTGTGTCTCCAGAGCGCTGGGAGGGTCCAGTTCGCCCAATGCCTGCTCTCCGCCCGTGCCGGGCCAAAGTGGGCATTCAGCCTGGAGTGTGGGTAAAGAGTGTCCGTACCAGAACTCCAGTGCTCCCCCACAGCCCGGTTTATCCTGTGCCTCCTCCTCGGACCAGGCCTCCAGTGGGTCTCCCCATCCTGGTTCATCCTGTGCCACCTCCCAGGACCAGGCCTTCAGTGGGTCTCCCCAGCCTGGTGAGTCCTGTGCCACCTCCCAGGACCAGGCCTTCAGTGGGTCTCCCCATCCTGGTTCATCCTGTGCCACCTCCCAGGACCAGGCCTCCAGTGGGTCTCCCCATCCTGGTCCGTCCTGTGCCACCTCCTCGGACCAGGCCTCCAGTGGGTCTCCCCATCCTGGTTCATCCTGTGCCACCTCCCAGGACCAGGCCTTCAGTGGGTCTCCCCAGCCTGGTGAGTCCTGTGCCTGTGCCCAGGGCCAGGCATCCATCATGTCTCCCCAGCCTGGTGAATCCTGGGTCAGGGCCGTCGGAGGATCCGACACCGGGGTGCGGCCCAGAGGATCCGACACCGGGGTGCGGACCAGAGTATCCGACAACCTCTTGCGACCCGGGACTGAGGGGAGCTGCCTGTGACCCAGAACCGGGTGAGTCTGGTCACAATTCTAAAATAAAGTTGATTAACTATGACTGTGATGATTCTGCCTACAACCCAGAACCGAAGGAGTCTGCTTACAGCCTGGGACCGACGGAGTCGGCCCACGAACCAGAACCAAAGAAGTCTGCCTACTGTCCTAAGCCCAACAGGTCTGTCTACGGTCTGTTGGACAGCAGGCCAGAACCGGAGCCACCTCCAATAGAGGTGGGTTGGGGAGGGGGGGTGTAGCACTGTGCCGTCGTTGACGGCAGCCACCCTCCCTTCCCTCCCTTTAGTTAGGAGGTTAATTGTGTGTTGTTTTTTTTTGTTTTGTTTTTTTCTGTTGGTTTTGTGCATTCAGTGTATGCACCTTTAGGGGGGGGTAATGTCACGTCCTGACCATATACTTAGGTTTTTTTGTATTATATTTGGTCAGGACGTGGCAGTTATGTTTGGTTATGGTATAGTGGGGTTGTGAGTGTTGGGGTAGGTTCTAGGTTAGGTATTTCTATGTGGAGTTTAGTGAGTATGTTTGTTTGGTTAATTGGGGTTGGGACTCTCAGTTGAAGGCAGGTGTTGTCTATCTGCCTTTGATTGAGAGTCCCATATAGTGGGGTGTGTTTGTTTGATTTTTGTGGGTAATTGTAATTTTGCACTGTGTTTCGTTTCACCTGTGAAACTGTCACCTTTCTCCTCTGCGTGTTTATTTTGTTTTGTCGTTTCCATCTAAAATAAATATGATGTGGAACAGTCAACCTGCTGCGTATTGGTCATCGAGTGATTTCGACATATCTTCCGATGAGGGAGAATACGAGGAACGTGACAAATGAGCCTTTCATATGGTATACAGTGCATTCAGAAAGTGTTCAGACCCCTTCACTTTTTTTCACATTTTGCTACATTACAGCCTTATTCTAAAATGTATTAAATTGTTTTTCCCCCTCATCAATCTACACACAATACCCCATAATGACAAAGCAAAAGCACATGAATATTCAGACCCTTTACCCAGTACTTTCTTGAAGCACCTTTGGCAGCAATTACAGCCTCAAGTCTTCTTGGGTATGACGCTACAAGCTTGGCGCACATGTATTTTGGGAGTTTCTCCCATTCTTTTCCACAGATCCGCTAAAGCTCTGTCAGGAGGATGGATGGGGAGCATTGCTGCACAGCTATTTTCAGGTCTCTCCAGAGATGTTTGATCGGGTTCAAAGTCCGGGCTCTTGCTGGGCCACTCAAGGACATTCAGAGACTTGTCCCAAAGCCATTGCTGCATTGTTTTGGCTGTGTGCTTAGGGTCATTGTCCTGTTGGAAGGTGAACGACCCCAGTCTGAGGTCCTGAGCACTCTGGAGCAGGTTAACATCAAGGTTCTCTCTCTACTTTGCTCCGTTCATCTTTCCCTCGATCCTGACTAGTCTCCCTGTCGCTGAAAAACCGCCCCAGAGTATGATGCTGCCACCAACATATTTCACCTTAGGGATGGTGCCAGACTTCCTCCAGACGTGATGCTTGGCATTGAGGCCAAATAATTCAATCTTGGTTTCATCAGACCAGAAAATCTTGTTTCTCATGGTCTGAGAGTCCTTTAGGTGTCTTTTGGCAAACTTCAAGTGGGCTGTCATGTGCATTTTACTGAGGAGTGACTTCCTTCTGACCACTCTACCATAAAGGCCTGATTGGTGGAGTGCTGCAGATATGGTTGTCCTTCTGGAACGTTCTCCCATCTCCACAGAAGAACTCTGGAGCTCTGTTAGAGTGACCATCGGGGACTTCGTCACCTCCCTGACTAAGTCCCTTCTCCCCCGATGGTTAAGTTTGGCCAGGCGGCCTGCTCTTGTCAAGGGCGTCGTAAGGAGTGGACCAAAATGCAGCGGGTATATTGATCATCTTCTTTATTTTATTAAAGAAAAAAAACACTTAAACAAAACAAACGACGAAAACAGTCCAGTAAGGTGCACAGACTATACCGGAAACAACCACCCACAAACACAAGTGAAAAACGAACACACTTAAATATGGCCTCCAATTAGAGACAACGACAACCAGCTGCCTCTAATGGGAGGTCATTGAAAAACACAACATAGAAATAGAAAACTAGAATAAACATAGAAAATGAAAATATAGAACATAAATCAAAAACCCCGAAACACACAAAACAAACACCCCCTGCCACGCCCTGACCAAACTACAATAACAAATAACCCCTTTTACTGGTCAGGATGTGACAGCTCTAGGAAGAGTCTTGGTGGTTCCAAACTTCTTCCATTTAAGAATGATGGAGGCCACTGTGTTCTCGGGGACCTTCAATGCTGCACAAATGTTTTGGTACCCTTCCCCAGATCTATGCCTTGATATAATCCTGTCTTGGAGCTCTATGGACAATTGTTTTGACCTCTGGCTTGGTTTTTGCTCTGACATGAACTGTCAACCGTGGGATCTTATATAGACATGTATGTGCCTTTCCAAATCATGTCCAATCAATTGAATTTACCACAGGTGGACTCTAATCAAGTTGTAAAAACATCTCAAGGATGATCAATGTAAACAGGATGCACCTGAGCTCAATTTCAAGTCTCATAGCAAAGGGTCTGAATACTTACGGAAAACGTGTTTTTATTTTTAGTAAATTTGCCAACATTTCTAAAAATCTGTTTTCATTTTGTCATTTTGGGGTATTGCTGAAAAAAATTATTGAATCAATTTTAGAATAAGGCTGTAATGTAACAAAATGTGTAAAAAGTCAAGGGGTCTGAATACTTTCCGAATGCACTGTACATTGTATACACTGTGCTTGTGTATATGTTTACAAGCACTGCTGTTCTTTCTAAATTCCTCTTCTGGTGTATCTGCATAAGTGAAACGGTATATTACGTTCCAAAACTTCCCCTCCTATAAATTCTCGTCTTATTAGTACGATGTCCTTGCTACCTTTGTAGTCGAGCACACCACTGCACACTTCCAGACAATGGTATACCAGGTTGGTCTTAAGTTAGCGTTTTTACTCAGAGGTCAGTGAGGGCTTGTGAGAGGGCAATGACTAAGGGAAAAACATCCAGTTTGCATCGAGTGCTTATAGAGAGGATCAGCGAATTAATGTTTGTGATTGCATTCTCTTAATTTGATTTGACACTTGCTTGTCCTTGTTTTTTTCCATGTCAGCGAGATCTGTTTCCACTTTGCAACTATTTGTGGTAAATTCTAAACGTGTTGGTAGTTGACAACAAAAAATACTTGTTATTGAAGAGGTGAAAGAGAAATAAACAGAACTCATGATTGATTTGATATTGCTTCCTCTCAAATTGAAAGTGTAATCACTGGAATAACAGTGTTGTCTCAGGTGGTGAAAGGCATCCAGAATAACAGCACATGAGATGTATATTGGATGCAATTGCAGAGGAACATAAATGCCCCTCAGAACCGATAGATGAATATGGAGAATGTGAAATGGCTACTACACCATTTTTTATGTTTTTTTGTTGTTACTAAGATTAAATCCTCAACTGATTATGTGAGAATGTCATTACATGGATGAGTGAACAACAGAAGAAATAAAAGTTTTGTCAATGTTATTCCGAATCAGGTACCCCCCATGGGTACCCATATGCCTCTGCATGCCTTGGTTTCCAAGGGTACAGTTAAGCAATAAGGCATGAGGGGGTGTGGTATATGGCCAATATACCAGGGCTAATGGCTGTTCTTAGGCACAACGCATCGCGGAGTGGTATATTGGCCAGACACCACAACCCCCGAGGTACCTTATTGCAATTATAAACTGGTTACTAATGTAATTAGAGCAGTAACAACACATGTTTTGTCATACCCGTGGTATACGGTCTGATATACCACAGCTGTCAGCCAATCAGCATTCAGGGCTCGAACCACCCATTTTCTACTCTCTGATACACTATTGTATTGAATTAGAATCTGTTTTCAATCAACTAGTTGTAGGGCTAGGGTCCTTTTTTCTCAATTTCTGCCTGACTGACGTGCCCAAAGTAAACTGCATGTTGCTCAGGCCCTGAAGCCAGGATATGCATATAATTGGTACCATTGGAAAGAAAACACTTTGAAGTTTGTATACATTTTAAAATAATGTTAGGAGACTATAACACAATAGATATGCTAGGAGAAAATCCAAAGAAAAACCAATCAGATGTTTTTTTGAGAGCCCATGCTCTTACAATGGAAAGTATAGGCAAATAATGAATTCTACCTCCCATAATGAAATTCCTATGGCTCCCACAGGGTGTTAGCAGTCTATGTTCAAGGATTCAGACTTGTAACTTCCAAAACGAGTAAGAAATTTGAGTTTTAGTAGTTTGATTACATTTTATGGAATCTGAGGAGTCAATAGAAACATATTTTGACTTGTTTTAACAAAGTTCAGCAGTAGATTTTCAGATTTCTTTCTCTGCATGTTGAACGAGTGGATTACTCAAATCGATGGCGCCAACTAAACAGACTTTTTGGGAAATAAAGAAGGATTTTATCTAACAAAACGACACTACATGTTATAGCTGGGACCCTTTGGATGACAAATCAGAGGAAGATTTTCAAAATGTAACTGAATATTTAATCGTTATTTGTGAATTTATGAAACCTGTGCCAGTGGAAAAATATTTTGATGGGGGGCGCCATCCTCAAACAGTCGCATGGCATGCCTTCGCTGTAATGGCTACTGTAAATCGGATAGTGCAGTTAGATTAACAATAATTTAAGCTTTCAACCGATAAAATACATTTGTATGTACAGTTAAAGTCGGAAGATTACATACACAGTAGCCAAATACATTTAAACTCCGTTTTTCACAATTCCTGACATTTAATCCTAGTAAAAATTCCCTGTCTTAGGTCAGTTAGGACCACCACTTTATTTTAAGAATGTGAAATAGTAGAGAGAATGATTTATTTCAGCTTTCATTTCTTTCATCACATTCCCAGTGGGTCAGAAGTTTACATACACTCAATTAGTATTTGGTAGCATTGCCTTTATATTGTTTAACTTGGGTCACACGTTTTGGGTAGCCTTCCACAAGCTTCCCACAATAAGTTGGGTGAATTTTGGCCCATTCCTCCTGACAGAGCTGGAGTATCTGAGTCAGGTTTGTAGGCCTCCTTTCAGTTCTGCCCACAAATGTTCTATAGGATTGAGGTCAGGGCTTTGTGATGGCCACTCCAATATCTTGACTTTGTTGTCCTTAAGCCATTTTGCCACAACTTTGGAAGTATGCTTGGGGTCATTGTCCATTTGGAAGACCCATTTGCGACCAAGCTTTTACTTCCTTACTGATGTCTTGAGATGTTGCTTAAATATATCCACATAATTTTCCGTCCTTATGATGCCATCTATTTTGTGAAGTGCACCAGTCCCTCCTGCAGCAACGCACCCCCACAACATGATGCTGCCAGCCCTGTGCTTCACGGATGGGATGGTGTTCTTCGGCTTGCAAGCATCCCCCCTTTTCCTCCAAACATAACGATGGTCATTATGGCCAAACAGTTCTATTTTTGTTTCATCAAACCAGAGGACATTTCTCCAAAAAGTACCATCTTTGTCCCCATGTGCAGTTGCAAACCGTAGTCTGGCTTTTTTTATGGTCGTTTTGGAGCAGTGGCTTCTTCCTTGCTGAGCGGCATTTCAGGTTATGTCGATATAGGACTCGTTTTACTGTGGATATAGATACTTTTGTACCTGTTTCCTCCAGCATCTTCACAAGGTCCTTTGCTGTTGTTCCGGAACTGATTTGCACTTTCCCCACCAAAGTACGTTAATCTCTAGGAGACAGTCTCCTTCCTGAGCGGTATGAAGGCTGCGTGGTCCCATGGTGTTTAAACTTGCGTACTATTGTTTGTGCAGATGAACGTGGTACCTTCAGGCATTTGAAAATTGCTCCCAAGGATGAACCAGACCTGTGGAGGTCCAAATAAATATTCTAAGGTCTTGCCTGATTTCTTTTGATTTTCTCATTATGTCAAGCAAAGAGGCACTGAGTTTGAAGGTAGACCTTGAAATACATCCACAGGTACACCTCCAATTGACTCAAATGATGTCAATTAGCCTATCAGAAGCTTCTAAAGCCATGACATAATTTTCCAAGCCGTTTAAAGGCACAGTCAACTTAGTGTATTTAAACTTCTGACCCACTGGAATTGTGATACAGTGAATTATAAATGAAATAATCTGCTTGTAAACAATTGTTGGAAAAAGTATTGTGTCATGCATAAAGTAGATGTCCTAACCGACTTGCCAAAGCTAACATTTGTTAACAAGAAATTTCTGGAGTGGTTAAAAAACAAGTTTTAATGACTCCAACCAAAGTGTATGTAAGCTTCTGACTTCAACTGCACCTACATGTTTAATATCCATATTTTTTACGATTATTTATTTGAATTGCGCGCCCTCCAGTTTCACCGGAAGTTGTCCCGCTAGCGAGAAGCCTAGCCCTAAGAATTAAAAAAGTAGGTGGACAGATTAAATATATTCAGTTCATGAGTTCATATTGTATATGTGATTTGTTGTATGACTATGCTGCTGCTTAACAGATTTTTCTTTACAAAGCGATTTTATTTGTATACATTTACATGTTGAATGCATCATCAAGTACAGTATAAAAACATCTATTGCAGTTTTTACAGTGAATTACTGGCAGCACAGTAGCCAGTAGGTTACTGTACACTTACAGGAACTATACTGAAACACATATTTGCAGAATATCACTATAACCCCTGGCTACAGTAACATGCTCTATTTCTAGTGCATTACAGTGCATTACTGGAAGCGCAGCCGCTAGTAAACTGTTGCAGATTTACAGTGTCGGCAGCTACTAGTGCCATTGAAGTGCAGTATTTCTGCCCTGTATCAAATACATGTATTTTATATAGGCATTTCAATAGTTTCAATACCTAGTTTATATTTCAATTATTTTCTAATATTTTACTGAGTTACAGTTCGCATAAGGAAATCAGTCAATTTAAATCAATTCATTAGGCCCTAATCTATGGATTTCACATGACTGGGAATACAGATATGCATCTGTTGATCAGAGATACCTTAAAAAAATTAGGGTTGTGGTTCAGAAAACCAGTTAGTATCTGGTGTAACCACCATTTGCCTCATGCAGCACGACACATCTCCTTCACATAGAGTTGATCAGGCTGTTGATTGTGGCCTGTGGAATGTTGTCTCACTCCTCTTCAATGGCAGTGCGAAGCTGCTGGATATTGGCGGGAACTGAAACATGCTGTCGTACATGTCGATCCAGAGCATCCCAAACATGCTCAATGGGTGACATGTCTGGTGAGTATGCAGGCCATGAAAGAACTTGATAATTTAATTATTGCGATATGGGCCCTGAATTCTCATTCTGAAACATGAGGTGATGGTGGCAGAAGAATGGGAAGACAATGGGCCTCAGGATCTCGTTACGGTATCTATGTGCATTCAAATTGCCATTGATAAAATGCAATTGTGTTTGTTGTCCGTAGCTTATGCTTGTCCATACTATAACCCCACCGCCACCATGGGGCACTCTGTTTTCAACGTTGACATCAGCAAACCCCTCTCCCACACAACGCCATACACACTGTCAGCCATCTTCCTGGTACAGTTGAAACCAGGATTCATCCATGAAGAGCACACTTCTCCAGCATGCCAGTGACCATTGAAGGTGAGCATTTTCCCACTGAAGTTAGTTACGACGCCAAACTGCAGTCAGGTTAAGACCCTGGTGAGGATGTCGAGCACGCAAATGAGCTTCCCTGAGATGGTTTCTGACAGTTTGTGCTGCTCAGAACAGCCTCAATTCTTCGTGGCATGGACTCTACAAGGTGTCGAAAGCGTTCCACAGGGATGCTGGCCCATGTTGACTGAAATGCTTCCCACAGTTGTGTCAAGTTGGCTGGATGTCCTTTGGGTGGTGGACCATTCTTGATACACAAACTGTTGAGCGTATAAAACCCAGCAGCGTTGCAGTTCTGGGCACAAACTGGTGCACCTGGCACCTACAACCAAAGGCACTTCAATCTTGTGTATTGCCCATTCACCCTCTGAACGGTACACATACACAATCCATGTCTCAATTGTCTCAAGCCTTAAAAATCCTTCTTTAACCTGTGTCCTCCCCTTCACATAAGTGACATCAATAAGGGATCATAGCTTTCACCTGGATTCGCCTGGTCAGTCTTTATCATGGAAAGAGCAGATGTTCTTAATGTTTGTATACTCAATGTATTTATCTTATTTTCTCTCATCATTTTGACAGATACTGACTGTATACATGGCATATCTGTGTTCTCTCAGTACATTCAACATATGAACCTATATTGATACCAGATCTGCTTATTTTGGCTGAGGTCCATATCCAGATATCGATATCTTTTTTTTCTTTCATGCACAAATCTTTTTTGGGTTCCCTCTTGATAAAAAAAGCAAGCTAAAAGCACTGTAACTGGTAGCCTAGCAACAAGAATCAATCATTTTTTGCTGTGGAATTCCAACTGTCATTTTTGAATTTGGGCGCTAAAAACGATTATGTAAAGGTTGTGTGGTTGAACTGACAACTGGAGAAACAAAGAAGTGAGAATCTGTTCAGAAAATACCTCAAAGAAGTTAACGCTAAAGTGAGTAGCTAATTTGAGATGTTTTATTTAGCTTCGTAACTACAATCAAGAACATTATCTAATTTGGCCAGTAGCCAGTAGGACTAGCTAGCTAGCTAGGCTTGATAGGGGGGTTAAAGCTAACTGGTAGACTAGCTAGCTAACAAATAACAAAATTGCCTTCCCTTCAGGGAATTTTTGTTGTTGTCAAGCCTCAACGTTTTTTGTATTAATGGTTATTATAAGCAAGCCAGGGCAGCTCTGCTTCTAGCTCCTAAGCAACTTGGCAGTATTTCATTTTTTTGTGTGTTATTTCTTATATTATTAGTCCAGGATATTTTTTGTGTTATTACATACAGCCGGAAATACATTTTGGATATCAGAATGGCGGTAACTCACCAGCATTACGACCGGGAATACGACTTTCCAGAATTGGATCCTTTGTTCGTACCCACCAGGTCAATTGAACTTATTCCAGAGGCTGATCCAAAACATAGCCGGCGGAGAAGAGATA
Organism: Salmo salar; assembly: GCF_965601325.2. Classification (NCBI taxonomy): domain Eukaryota; kingdom Metazoa; phylum Chordata; class Actinopteri; order Salmoniformes; family Salmonidae; genus Salmo; species Salmo salar. Next base: position 16,637,551 of record NC_138319.1, on the reverse strand, counting down.
TTTGGAGTGGACTTCTAGTCCGACTCAGGAGGTGCACACATCATCCACCGCTTCCGAGTATATTACTCGCTAATGTTCGGACTCTCGATAATAAAGTAGACAAGCTCAGGGCGAGAATCTCCTTCCAGAGAGATATCAGGGATTGTAACATACTCTGTTTCATGGAAACATGGCTCTCTCTGGAAATACTGTCTTTGTCCATCCAGCCAGCTGGGTTCTCAGTATATTGCGCAGACAGGAATAAAGAACTCTCCGGGAAGAAGAAAGGTGGGGGTGTATGTTTTATGATTAACCTCTAGGGGCTAGGGGGCAGTATTTTCACGGCCGATGAAAAACGTACCCAATTTAAACAGGTTACTACTCCGGCCCAGAAAATAGAATATGCATATTATTAGTAGATTTGGATAGAAAACACTCTGAAGTTACAAGCAGAAAATGAAAATTTTGTGGCTGTACTATTTTCAAGTCAATGGTCATAAATCACACAGTGACAAAGGATTCATTTTGCACTTCCTGTGGCTTCCACTAGATGTCAACGATCTTTATAAAGTTGTTTGAAGCGTCTATGATGAACAGAGACCGAATGAGAATGAAGGGAAGTTGACGTCCCTGGGAGGTCATCACTTCATTATTGCGCGCACATGCGCGTTCATGTGAGGCGAGACATTTTTCAAAACTTGTTTCAAGACACAGGAGAGGTCGGGTTGAAATATTACTGATGTTTCACGTTAAAAATGGACCAAAAGATTGATGCTAAACAACGTTTGACATTTTTGAACGAACGTAAATAGATTTTTTTTTAACTTTTCGTCGTGACTTTTCCCTCCCATTTTGAGTAGCCTACCGAAGGCGCTAACAACACGGAACAGCATGGAGTTATTTGGACATAAATTATGAACTTTATCGAAAAAAACTACATTTGTTGTGGACCTGAGATTCCTGGAAGTGCCTTCTGATGAAGATTATTAAAGGTAAGGGAATATTGCTAATGTTATTCATGGTTTTAGATGATTCCAACATAGCGGCTAGCTGTATAGCCTAGTGTATTTTTCTGACCAGAGTATGCTTTCCCAGTAAAGTTATTTTGAAATCTTACCTGACACCCTAGACCCAGTTCAATTTGCTTACCACCCCAATAGATCCACAGACGATGCAATTGCCATTGCACTGCACATTGCCCTATCCCATCTGGACAAGAGGAATACCTATGTAAGAATGCTGTTCATTGACTATAGCTCAGCATTCAACACCATAGTTTCCTCCAAGCTCATCATTAAGCTTGAAGCCCTGGGTCTGAACCCCGTCCTGTGCAACTGGGTCCTGGACTTCCTGACGGGCTGCCCCCAGGTGGTGAAGGTAGGAAACAACACCTCTGCTTCGCTGATCCTCAACACATCCTGTACTCCCTGTTCACCCATGACTGCGTGGCCATGCACGTCTCCAACCCAATCATCAAGTTTGCAGAAGAAACAACAGTAGTAGTCCTGATTACCAACAATGACGAGACAGCCGACAGAGAGGAGGTGAGGGGCCTGGGAGTTTGGTGCCAGGAAAATAACCTCTCACTCAATGTCGACAAAACAAAGGAGCTGATCGTGGACATCAAGAAACAGCAGAGGGGGCACCCCCCTAGCCACATCGATGGGACTGCGGTGGAGCAGGTGTAAAGCTTCAAGTTCCTTGGCGTACACGTCACTGACGATCTGAAATGGTCCACTCACACAGACAGCGCCTCTTCAAACTCAGGAGGCTGAATAAATTTAGCTTGGCACCTAAAACCCTCACAAACCTTTACAGATGCACAATTGAGAGCATCCTGTTGGGCTGTATAACCACATGGTACGGCATCTGCACTGCCCCCAACCGCAGGGCTCTCCAGAGGGTGGTGCTGTCTGCCCAACACATCACTGGGGGCAATCTACCTGCCCTCCAAGACATCTACAGAACCCAACATCACAGGAAGGCCAAAAAGATCATCAAGGAGAACAACCACCCGAGCCACTGCCTGTTCAGCCTGCTATCATCCAGAAGGTAAGGTCAGTAAAGCTGGGACTGAGAGTCTGAAAAACAGCTTCTATCTCAAGGCCATCAGACTGTTAAATAGCCATCACTAGGCGGTTTCCACCCAGTTATTTAACCCTGCACCTAAGAGGCTGCTGCCCCATACACATAGACTTGAAATCACTGGCCACTTTAATAATGTTTACACATTTTAGCTTTACTCATCTCATATGTATATACTGTATTCTATTCTACTGTATTTTAGTCTAGGCCACTCTGACATTGCTCATACTAATATTTATATATTCCTTAACTCCATTCTTTTACTTTTATGTTGTGTGTATTGTTGTGAATTGTTAGATATTACTGCACTGTTGGAACTAGAAACACAAGCATTTCACTACACCAGCAATAATATCTGCTAAACATGTGTATGTGGCAAATACAATTTCATTTGATTTTAGCTAGCAAATTAACTAGCTAGCTTGTTCCAGTTAGTTTTCTCGTCAAGAATGAAGAAGGTAGAGTAGCTACCTTGTGGTATGGTTATGTTAAATTACATCGCCAGGATCAACACAGACTGCTGGTGCAGTTGTGGCAATTGAGGAATGCCGCAAATGAGGAATGTCTGTACTTCATATAATTAGAATATGTTGATGAGGAGCACTTAGTTTGCTTTTGTGACCATGGGGATATTGCTGCCCACATGCGGTCTGGTGTCCTGGTGGAACGCACCCCTGTTCCAGCTGGACCAAATGGAAAGTTATCTAACGAGTAAGTAGCTAAACTTTACTTTATTGAAAGATCACTTATCATAAACCTCTATGAACTGGGCCTTTAGTGGGTTTTATGTTTTCACATTAGCCCAAAACACTATATAGCCTATGTTTATTTATCACAATGTTTTCTGGATATTCTATTCTGCAATGTAAGGTGCAACAATGTATATTGTCTTTCAACCCCCCTGTCATAAATACATAGAGCACATATGCTAGCCTGTAGAGCACCTAGGCCTTAATGACTACATGATATGGTGCAATGGTAATAACACAATAACAACATCGTGAACTTCAAGAATCAGGCAAGATACCTTCGCACACTTGCTTTGCCTGATCACTGACAACAATGAGACAGCCTTCAGGGAGGAGGTCAGAGACCTGGCAGTGTGGTGCCAGGATAACAACCTCTCCCTCAACATGATCAAGACAAAGGATATGATTGTGGACTACAGGAAAAGGAGGACCGAGCACGCTCCCATTCTCATCGACAGGGCTGTAGGGGAGCAGGTTGAGAGCTTCAAGTTCCTTGGTGTCCACATCACCAACAAACTATCATGACCCAAACACACTAAGACAGTCCTGAAGAGGGCACAACAATGCCTATTCCCCCTCAGGAGACTGAAAATATTAGGTATGGGTCCTCAGATCCTCAAAAAGCTCTACAGCAGCACCATCGAGAGCATCCTGACTGGTTGCATCACCGCCTGGTATGGCAACTGCTCGGTCTCCGACAGCAAGGTACTCCCAGAGGGTAGTGCGTACAGTACATCACCAGTACATCACTGGTGCCAAGCTTCCTGCCAACCAGGACTTCTATACCAGACAGAGGAAAGCCCTAAAAATTGCCAAAGACTCCAGCGACCCAAGTCAGACAGTTCTCTCTGCTACCTCACGGCAAGCAGTCCCGGAGCCCCAAGTCTATGTCCAAAAGGCTTCTTAACAGCTTCTACTCCCAAACCATAAGACTCCTGAACAGGTGATCAAATGGCTACCCGGACTATTTGCATTGTCATCCCCCACCCCATCCCACTTTTACGCTGCTGCTACTCTGTTTATTATCTATGCATAGTCAATTTACCTCTACCTACATGTACATATTACCTCAATTACCTCGACTAACTGTCACAGTTTTCGTCGGTAATGGAGGACCAAAACGCAGCAGGTATGTGTAAGCTCATCTTGACGTTTATTAACTTACAAAATGAACGTACAAAAATAACAAAACAAGAGAACGAACGATTAATAGACAGTCTGGCAAGGCACACGGCTAAACACAGAACAATCTCCCACAAACACACCCAACTAATATAGGACTTCCAATCAAAGGCAACACCACACAGCTGCCTTCAATTGGAAGTCCACCCCAATTAACTCTACATAGAAACACACTTACTAGACTACACATAGAAATACATAAACATAGACCATAAACCAAAAACCCGGAAAAACTAAATCAAACACCCTTTCACCAAAACACCACCCCGAACCACATAAAACAAATACCCTCTGCCACGTCCTGACCAAACTACAATAACAACATTTCACAGTCTACACCTGTTGTATTTGGTGAATGTGACAAATACAATTTTATTTTATTTGTTGCTTTCTCTTCTCAAATGCGCCTTTGTGTTTTGGCACTGCGCCAGATCCAGTCCATGAAAACGCAGTAGCAACAGCTGTATCTTTTGGTATAATTCGGTCTTCTTTAACCCAGCATTTTTTAGAGTGTAAGCTACTATATGCAGAATGGTTCTGTCTCACTCTCTTTCTCTATCCCTCTTGCACACACTCACTCACGAGCAAGATGTTTTTATGTCTAATTATATTAATTATGTTGGCTTATTGAAGCAGAGGCTGTGGAAATACTAGAACACACATTAACACTGGCTGTGACTATTTACTCCCTGCGTTCTTTGTAGCTATAGAGAAGTTGAGTGTGGTGCAGTGCCACGTTAACCCTGAGTGAACTTGTGGCAGTCTGCCATGCACTGAGCCTCTCTCCACTTCTCACCCTTCTCCCCCTGCCCCCTCCTCTCTTCCCTTTTCCCAGATCCACAGCACAAAACTGTCGGACATAAGCACCACTGACAAAGAAGATGAGAATGAAGCAAAACATTCCATCTCCCTCAGAATGAGTCAAATAGAGCTCTGTATACAGCCTCCATGCAAACATGTGTGCACGTTTATATGCTGATTTGTATTTGCTAGCAGTGTGTTAGTGCTGTATGTTTCTGGCTGTGATAATATTGACAGGCACTACAGCTTGTGTCTAAATGTTGCTCAAGGTGCACTCTATCCATGCTTGACTTCCCCTTGTCTGTGCCTCAAAGTGTAACCATCCCATGTAGGACCTCATTTTTTAAGAGGAAGGAGATTTGGTAGCTTTGGGGTGGTATTTACCCCAACTGAACAGGAACCTGACTAAGGATAATACCATTCAGTGCTGCAGTACGGCTGTCTGTGTTGTTGTGTACAACACCATTGATTAACTTATTTTCTGACTAATGGCCACTTCCCCTCCCTAAGAGAAGAAAGTGAATCTCTGTCAGATACTTCACCCTCTCCGCCTCCAGAGATGTAGCTAAGGTCAAAGAAAGATATCCCTCCACAGTTTCTGACTTAGGGTGATGTGGACAGGAACATCTACTCCTTGGGATTTAAAACTATTAGTTTCCATGAGCCTTATTAAGATGGGCCAGATTTCGACTCAACAAATATGTATTATAATATCTATTATTTTATTTATTTCACCTTTATTTAACCAGGTAGGCCAGTTGAGAACAAGTTCTCATTTACAACCGCGACCTGGCCAAGATAAAGCAAAGCAGTGCGACAAAAACAACAACACAGAGTTACACATAAACAAACGTACAGTCAATAACACAATAGAAAAATCTATGTACAGTGTGTGCAAATGTAGAAGAGTAGGGAGGTAAGGCAATAAATAGGCCATAGAGGCGAAATAATTACAATTTAGCATTAACACTGGAGTGATAGATATGCAGATGATGATGTGCAAGTAGAGATACTGGGGTGCAAAAGAGCAAGAGGATAAGTAAAAATATAGGGATGAGGTAGTTGGGTGTGCTATTTACAGATTGGCTGTGTACAGGTACAGTGATTGGTAAGCTGCTCTGACAGCTGATGCTTAAAGTTAGAGGGAGATATAAGACTCCAGCTTCAGTGATTTTTGCAATTCGTTCCAGTCATTGGCAGCAAAGAACTGGAAGGAAAGGCGGCCAAAGTAAGTGTTGGCTTTGGGGGTGACCAGTGAAATATACCTGCTGCAGTGCGTGCTATGGGTGGGTGTTGCTATGGTGACCAGTGAGCTGAGAGAAGGCGGGGCTTTACCTAGCATAGACTTATAGATGACCTGGAGCCAGTGGGTTTGGCGACGAATATGTAGTGAGGGTCATCCAACAAGAGCATACAGGTCACAGTGGTTGGTAGTATATTGGGCTTTGGTGACAAAACGGATGGCACTGTGATAGACTACATCCAATTTGCTGAGTAGAGTGTTGGAGGCTATTTTAAAAATGACATCGCCAAAGTCAAGGATCTGTAGGATGGTCAGTTATGCGAAGGTATGTTTGGCAGCATGAGCCGAAGGATGCTTTGTTGTAAAATAGGAAGCTGATTCTAGATTTAATTTTGGATTTGAGATGCTTAATGTGAGTTTGGAAGGAGAGCTAACCAGACACCTAGTTGTCCACATATTCTAAGTCAGAACCGTCCAGAGTAGTGATGCGGGACGAGCGGGAGGGTGCGGGCAGCAATTGATTGAAGAGAATGCACTTAGTTTTACTTGCATTTAAAAGCAGTTGGAGGCCTCGGAAGGAGTGTTGTATGGCATTGAAGCTTGTTTGGAGGTTTGTTAGCACAGTGCCCAAAGAAGGGCCAGATGTATACAGAATGGTGTTGTCTGCTTAGAGGTGGATCAGAGAACATCATTGATATATACAGAGAAAAGAGTCGGCCTGAGAATTGAACCCTGTGGCACCCACATAGAAACTGCCAGAGTTCCGAACAACAGGCCCTCCGATTTGACACACTGAACTCTACCTGAGGAGTAGTTAGTGAATCATTTGAGAAGCCAAGGCTATTTAGTCTGCCAATAAGAATGCAGTGATGCTTGTGCATGTTGCTGCAGGGGGTGCTGAGATGTTGGCCGGGGTATGGGTAGCCAAGTGGAAAGCATGGCCAGCTGTAGAAAAATACTTATTGAAATGATCAATTATCGTAGATTTATCGGTAGTGACAATGTTTCCCATCCTCAGTGTATTGGGCAGCTGGGAAGAGGTGCACTTATTCTCCATGGACTTTACAGTGTCCCAATACTTTTTGGAATTAGTGCTACAGGATGCAAATTTCTGTTTGAAAAAGCTAGCCTTACCTTTCCTAACTGACTATCTGAGTATATTGGTTCCTGACTTCCCTGAAGAGTTGCATATCGTGGGGGCTATTTGATGCTAATACAGAATGGCACAGGCTGTTTTTGTGCTGGTCAAGGGCAGTCAAGTCTGGGGTGAACCAAGGGCTATATCTGTACTTAGTTCAAAAAATTTTGAACGGGGCATGCTTATTTAAGATAGAGAGGAAAGCAATTTTAAAGAGCAACCAGGCATCCTCTACTGACGGGATGAGGTCAATATCCTTCCAGCATACCCGGGCCAGGTCAATTAGAATGGCCTGCTCGCTGAAGTGTTTTAGGGAGCGTTTGACAGTGATGAGGGGTGGTCGTTTGACTGCGGACCCATTACGCACGCAGGCAATGAGGCAATGATTGTTGAGATCCTGGTTAAAGACAGCACATGTGTATTTAGAGGGCAAGTTGGTCAGGATGATATTTAAGAGGGTGCCAATGGTTTCGGATTTAGGGTTGTACCTGGTAGGTTCCTTGATAATTTGTGTGAGATTGAGGGCATCTAGCTTAGATTGTAGGACGGCCAGGGTGTTAAGCATGTCCCAGTTTAGGTCACCTAACAGTATGAACTCTGAAGATAGATTGGGGGCAATCAATTCACATATGGTGTCCAGGGCACAGCTGGGGGCTGAAGGGGGTCTATAACAACGGTGAGAGACTTGTTTCTGGAAAGGTGGATTTTTTAAAGTAGAAGTTCAAATTGTTTGGGCACAGACCTGGATGGTATGACAGAACTCTGCAGGCTATCGCTGCAGTAGATTGCAACTCCGCCCCCTTTGGCAGTTCTATCTTGTCAGAAAATGTTATAGTTAAGGATGTACATTTCAGGGTTTTTGGTCTTCCTAAGCCAGGATTCAGACACGGCTAGGACATCCGGGTTGGCGGAGTGTGCTAAAACAGTGAATAAAACAAACTTAGGGAGGAGGCTTCTAATGTTAACATGCATGAAACCAAAGCTTTTACGGTTACAGAAGTCAACAAATAAGAGCGCCTGGGGAACGGGAGTGGAGCTAGGCGCTGCAGGGCCTGGGTTAACCTCTACATCACCAGAGAAACAGAGGATAAGGGTACGGCTAAAGGCTACAAGAACTGGTCGTCTAGTGCATTCGGAACAGAGAGTAAAAGGAGCAGATTTCTGGGCGCAGAATAATAGATTCAAGGCATAATGTACAGACAAGGGTATAGTAGGATGTGAATATAGTGGAGATAAACCTAAGCATTGAGTGACGATGAGAGAGGTTTTGTCTCTTGAGGCACCATTTAAGCCAGGTGAGGTCACCGCATGAGTAGGGGGTGGAACATAAGGGCTAGCTAAGGCATATTGAGCAGGGCTGGAGGCTCTACAGTGAAATAAGACAATAATCACTAACCAAACAGCAATGGACAAGACATATTGACATTAGGGTGAGGCATGTGTGGCCGAGTAATCATAGGGTCCAGTGAGTAGCTAGGCAAACTGGAGACATGGCGATTTAGACAGCTAGCGGGCCGGGGATAGCAGGCTAGCAGAAGGGCCATTGGGGGACGTCGTGACGCAAGAGCCTGTTTAGACCCCCTCGGACGGTTACGTCGGCAGACCAGTCGTGATGGATCGACTGGGCTCCGTGTCGGCAGTAAACATACATTATCTGTCATTTTTGTATCCACTAGTTAAAGTCTTGAAGATAGGGACTTCTACAATAGATAATCAATGTTATTATTGGAATAGAATCACCAGAAGAAAGACAGGAAAATGGAAAAGCTAAAATAAACACAGAGGCTGTGTTTAGCCCTCCTCATTTTAGATTCAAAGGCTCATGTGTGTGATCACTATTACCTGCAGTCTCTCTACATAGTCCCACACTCGGATCTCTTAATGCTGCTTAATGCTGCTCTCATCCTCCCCCTTTCATTCCTCTGCCTCCCCATACTAGAACATAACCCTTACCGCAGCCCTATGGGACTACTGCACCACTTCTACTCAGCACTTCCACTGTAATTTGTTAATTATCCACCGCTTTTGATTTTCAACAGCATGCAGCCATGCACATGCTCACACTGTGAAAATAAGCAGAGTTAGGGTTAAATTGTAATGCTACACTAACTTTCTTCAAAACCTCAAAACCTCTAATGAAAACCTCTGATTCCGACTTGTCCATGCCATTTTTCTGCCAAGTAACAATTTATGTAGTGTTTACAATATAACGGTCAGATACAATATGTATGATTTTGTGGAAACACCGTAGCATTCAAAACTCATTTGGAAATAAATGTTCTGCATGAGTTTTCATTCTAGCTGCATGCATATTCCTTTACTGTGTATATTGTTTGTCTTTGAGACATACCGTATTTGAAGTGGTTTTACCAGACTTGACAATAGTTGGTCATCACAAGTGCATGAAGCAAATCCAAATTGTTGCACACACAAAGCAGAAAGTTGAGGTATTTAGCCTCTTGCATCTGTATGTAGATCCCTCCCTAAACAGACGGAATATTTCCTGTTTGTCTATTCTCGTCTATAATCCACATTACCAGTGTCAACCGGCTAAATAATCAGTTATAAACTGAGTGTACAAAACATTAAGAACACCTTCCTAATATTGAGTTGCACCCCCTTTTGCCCTCAGCACAGCCTCAATTTGTCAGGGCATGGACTACAAGGTGTCGAAAGCATTCCACAGGGATGCTGGCCCATGTTGACTCCAATGCTTCCCACAGTTGTGTCAAGTTGGCTGTATGTCCTTTGGGTGGGGGGGCCATTCTTGAAACACACGTGACATTGTTGAGCAGGAAAAACCCAGTAGCCTGGCACCTACTACCATACCCCATCCATACCACCTACTACCAAAGGCACTTAAATCTTTTGTCTTGTCCATTCACCCTCTGAATGGCACGCATACACAATCCATGTCTCAATTGTCTCAATGCTTAAAAATCCTTCTTTAACCTGTCTTCTCCCCTTCATCTACACTAATTGAAGTTGATTTAACAAGTGACATCAATGAGGGATCATAGCTTTCACTTGGATTCACCTGGTCAGTCTATGTCATGGAGAGAGGTGTTCCTAATATTTGTACACTTAGTGTATGTTTCCCCACATACACGCAAACAAATGCCTCTACTGAACATGACAGATGGGCATGACAAATTATCCTGCCTTGTAATCTGATGAAGCCTTAATCACAACACAAGTGCACAACAACAGTATAATCAATGTCTGATTGAAGGATGTTTCCTCTCCTCAAAAAGCAGAAGTGAAAGGAACTAGTAGGACGTGTGAACAATGGTGTTGATCCTCAACAGTGTGATGATGGAACTAATTATAATGTTTTCACCATAAACCCCAAACAACATATTCATGAAATTGTAATTCCATGTAATCAATATAAGAAATGTGTTGATTGGTTGATGACAGGACATTGGCCTATCACAGCAATAGATACAGTTGCGGTCAAATATATTGGCACCCTTGGACAATTCACTAATTCTTCTAAAATAAGTTAAAATTGAAAAAACTTTGGGTGTTCACACATGTATTTGTTTGATGTACAACTGTACAGGACCAATTTTAAAAAATCTGAACTGAAATTGAGATTTTTCACTTCAAAGTAAAAAAATAGACTGGAATAAATTATTCAGAATTCAGAATTGTGATTCAGAATTTAATTTGGTTGCAGGCAAGTGATGATTGATTACTGTGTAATTTATCTCACCTGTGGTAAGTTGCAGGTGCCTACTGTACAGTGTAAAAATATCCAGTCAACCAGTTTTGGAAAGAGAAAACAGAACATTCTGCTCTATTGCACTCCATTGTAAAGTGCAAGGGTGTCAATATATTTGACCACAACTATATGTATAGTCTAGTGATGGGTCTTTTGTGTCATAGTTGCAACCTATTTGCTGGTACTACTGAACAGAGGATGAACATTTAAAACTTATAGCTCAGACACACAGGTAGGATTGTCAAACGTTTGCCTGCCGATAGTACTTAGCACCTTTGAACAGTGTCGGCTGTTCATTGTTTTTGTGTTCAGGCAGCAAAGACCTTGAAGTCGACAGCCACTCAAGACTTGTTAAAATACTCAACCAGATGTTAGCAGTAGAGTTGTTTGGCAATGCATGGCTGTGTGTGGTGCTTAGTTTATGGTCTAGATTCCAATGTTAGCTAGCTAGCTAGCTGTGCCCTTATTGATACTAACCAGATGGCCACAGCTAGATAACTATCTAGGAAGATGACAAAGAAACAGTTTAATTTACTCTCCATAATAACATACTGCCAGTGCCAGCCCATTGCCAAATGTTTAGCTAGCACAACATAGCTAGCTAGCTAAGGACACTGCACTAACTCGGCAGCTAACACAGGCAGCTGTTTCATGGAAACTAATCCATTGTGATTTAATTATATTGTCAATACTAGCTACAGTGGTTAGCTAGCTTGGAGGAAGCATTTAGTGTTGTGTGCATTGCGTCTGTGCACTTAGCAAGCTACCATCCCTTAGCCTACATTGCATATGAAGTGTGACTGGCTTATGACATTTAACTGTGGATGTACTGAGAAAATGCATTATTTTTTCCTTTTTCTAGTCACTGCTGTTGGCTTCCCCACGTGGGGTTCATGCTCTCTGATTGGCTCAAAGTCAAGTTGTTGGCCACTGACGATAATTGCGATTCTACAATTAGAAACGGCAGGTTCGTCGCTATCGGGTTGGCACGCAGCAGGTACCGCTATTGTTCTAGCAAGAGAAGGAACGGCCTCCCACTGGGATAAGTACCTATCGGCAGTCTATTGTTAGTGAGATTCTCGGTGTGTTTCATGCATTAAAAGTTGAGAGTAATCCATCAATCTGACATTACTAGACTTCCCTCCATCTGACATTGGTACAGTAAATCCATACCAGTGATGCTAATGATACACCATCACACCATTACTATCTTCTCCTATCCTGGTCATAATCAGATAAACCCTAACTGCCATCTATGTACACACTGGCCTCCTGTCCTGGATTACTTGGTGGGGCTGCCAACCTTCCGGAACAAAATGGAGGAACAAACAGGGGTGAATACAATGGCTTGGGTTATATAGGGAGCTTTGTTCAAACAATACCAGATTTCTGCTGTTATGACGAGATTAAGACACTGTAAATGCCCAATCAATCTCGATTGCTTAGAATCACCGAACCTGTGTTGCTTGACATGGGTATATCTCGACTATGAAAATGTACACTGGACAGGGAGGACATTTTTTGAAAGAGGACATTGGCATAGGCATCAGTCTGGGCCCTGATTTTCCCCATCTTGTTTTGTCATCCATGTAATGCCATAATCAGTTGAGGATTTCATCTTGGCATAAGGATTCAAAAAGAAATGGCGCAGCAGCCGTTTTGCATTCTCCACATTTATCTATCTTCGTATTGTATTAGAAATCATTCGGTGGTTCCACTAGCTCTCCTCCAATCCAATACACATTTAATTTGTAGTTCTTCTGGATACCTGTTGATACCCGAGACTGGATATTCCAGCGATAATGCACTCATTTTGCGAGGAAACAATATAAAATAAATCATGACTCCTGTTCACTTCTCTGCCTCTCCGGCTCAACATATTTTTCGCTGTCAGTTACTCACCAACAACTTTCAAATGTACCTGAAGGGTTTCCAAGTGGAAACAGATCCGGATGACAGGGAACCAAGGTAAACACAGCCGACTGTCAAATCAAATGAAAGGGAGACTGAACGCAATCACAAACTCATTACAAGGCTGATCCCGCCTTTAAGCACTGCTGGATACAAACACAGGCTGTTTTTCCCTTCCTCATTGTCGCCTCACAAGCCCACACTGACCTCTGAATAAAAGTATCCTCTTTGGGATATACGGTGCATTCTGAAAGTATTCAGACCCCTTGACATTTTCCACATTTTCTTACGTTACAGCCTTATTGTAAATTGGATTAAATAGTTTTTTTTCCCTGATCAGTCTTCACCAGGTATTCCCAAACTGGCGTCAGTCGTACGCATTTAATAAAAAAAAACTATTCTTCACATTTTCAAACAGTCCATTTATATTTTCCAACGGGGCTATACATTTGTGTGTGGTTTCTTTCTCTCCTGAGTAGCCTCGTTTCACTGCCAAAAATACAATAAAACCATCTAGTGTTCATAAATAACAACACAATGTCAAATACAGGTAGCCTAGTCAAATAATTAACATCCAATCACATTAACCGTTACTCTCTCGCGGGAATTCCACTAACGATCCGTATGAAGCCAAATGTAGCTGCTGCTCATTCCGTTTGCTCGAAAATTGATAAATGGTTAAAAATAAGTACGGCTGTTACTAACAGCAGTACTACACCTGCACCTGTCGACGACACAAGTTGTTCTGCTTCCATGAGCACATCCAATGCTAGCTCTACATTTGTTGTTAGCCCAGCTAGCATGGACACTGACAGTTGTGAATCTGATGCAGCTGAAGAACTACTGCCCCCTTACCCGGGAAAGCACCGAACAACAGACAAGGACGTTGGACCATTGAAGAGGCGCAAATATGATGAGAAATACATTGATTTGGTGTTCACTTATATTGGGAGTAGTGCCTTTCCTCAGCCACAGTGTGTTGTATGTGCAAAGTACTATCTCACAACTCGATGAAACCTTCACTCTTGCGCAGACATTTAGAAACAAAACATGCCAATTTGAAAAATAAGCCACGGGAGTTTTTTGAAGGAGAATTTAGACAACTTTCCAGTAGTAAGACATGAATAAAAGCAACAGATACCATTAATAAGAAGGGGCTAGAAGCGTCTTATATGGTGAGCTACCGAGTGGCTATTACAGGCAAGGCCCATACTGTTGTGGAGAACTTAACTCTTCCTGCTGCTGCGGATATGGTTGGGACAATGCTGGGGGGAAAAGGCCCAACAAACTATACAGACAATGCCTTCATTCAACAACACTGTTTCACGATGCATCAGTGACATGCAGGAGATGTTTTGAAACAATTACTGCTTTGCATACAAGCTAGTGAATTCTATGCGTTACAGCTGGATGAGTCAACAGACGTGGCGGCCTGGCACAGCTCCTGGTATATGTCCGTTACGTTTATGGGGGGTCAATTAAGGAAGACATCCTCTTCTGCAAACCACTGGAAACAGGACAACAGGCGAGGATACTTTTAATGTACTGGACAGCTTTGTGACATCAAATGGACTTTGGTGGTCAAGATGTGTTGGTATCTGTACTGATGGCACAAAAGCCATGACAAGGAGACATAGTGTAATGGTAGCGCACGTGCAAGCATTTGCTTCCAATGCCACTTGGGTACACTGCAGCATCCACCGAGAGGCTGTTGCTGCCAAAGGAATGCCTGACAGCTTGAAAGAAGTTTTGGACACTACAGTGAAAATGATTAACTTTGTTAAAGCAAGGCCCCTGAACTCTCGTATATTTTCTGCACTATGCAATGATATGGGCAGCGACCATGTAACACTTTTACAACATACAGAAGTGCGCTGGTTATCAAGGGGCAAAGTATTGACATGTTTTTTTGAATTGAGAGACGAGCTTAAAGTTTTCTTTACTGACCATAATTTTCACTTGTCTGACCGCTTGTATAATGATGAGTTTCTCACACGACTGGCCTATCTGGGTGATGTTTTTTCTCGCCTGAATGATCTGAATCTAGGATTACAGGGACTCTCCGCAACTAAACTCAGGAAAAAAAAGAACAGTCCCTTTTTCAGGACCCTGTCTTTCAAAGATAATTCGTAAAAATCCAAATAACTTCACATAGCATCATTGTAAAGGGTTTAAACACTGTTTCCCATGCTTGTTCAATGAACCATAAACAATTAATGAACATGCACCCGTGGAAAGGTAGTTAAGACACTAACAGCTTACAAATGGTAAGCAATTAAGGTCACAGTTATGAAAACGTAGGACACTAAAGAGGCCTTTCTACTGACTCTGAAAAACACCAAAAGAAAGATGCCCAAGGTCCCTGCTCGTCTGCGTGAACGTGCCTTAGGCATACTGCAAGGAGGCATGAGGACTGCCGATGTGGCCAGGGCAATAAATTGCAATATCCGTACTATGGGACGCCTAAGACAGCGCTACAGGGAGACAGGACTGATAGCTGATCGTCCTCGCAGTGGCAGACCACGTGTAACAACACTTGCGCAGGATCGGTACATCTGGACATCACACCTGCGGGACAGGTACAGGATGGCAACAACAACTGCCCGAGTTACACCAGGAACGCACAATCCCTCCATTAGTGCTCAGACTGTCCGCAATAGGCTAAGAGAGGCTGAACTGAGGGCTTGTAGGCCTGTTGTAAGGCAGGTCCTCACCAGACATCGCTGGCAACAACGTCACCTATGGGCACAAAACCACCGTCGCTGGACCAGACTGGACCAGACAGTGCTCTTCACTGACGAGTCGCAGTTTTGTCTCACCAGGGGTGATGGTCGGATTCGCGTTTATCATCGACGGAATGAGCGTTACACCGAGGCCTGTACTCTGGAGCGGGATCGATTTGGAGGTGGATGGTCTGTCATGGTCTGGGGCGGTGTGTCACAGCATCATCGACTGAGCTTGTTGTCATTGCAGGCAATCTCAATGCTGTGCGTTACAGGGAAGACATCCTCCTCCCTCATGTGGTACCCTTCCTGCAGGCTCATCCTGACATGACCCTCCAGCATGACAATGCCACCAGCCATACTGCTCGTTCTGTGCATGATTTCCTGCAAGACAGGAATGTCAGTGTTCTGTCATGGCTAGCGTAGAGCCTGGATCTCAATCCAATTGAGCACGTCTGGGACCTGTTGGATCGGAGGGTGAGGGCTAGGGCCATTCCCCCCAGAAATGTCCGGGAACTTGCAGGTGCCTTGGTGAAAGAGTGGGGTAACATCTCACAGCAAGGACTAGCAAATCTGGTGCAGTCCATGAGGAGATGCACTGCTGTACTTAATGCAGCTGGGGGCCTCACCAGATACTGACTGTTACTTTTGATTTTGACCCCCCCCCCCCCTTTGTTCAGGAACACATTATTCCATTTCTGTTTGTCACATGTCTGTGGGACTTGTTCAGTTTATGTCTCAGTTGTTGAATCTTATTATGTTCATACAAATATTTACACATGTTAAGTTTGCTGAAAATAAACGCAGTTGACAGTGAGAGGACATTTCTTTTTTTGATGAGTTTATATTCAATGTTCGGGATAAGATTGAGGCTATGATTAAGAAGTTGAAGCTCTTCTCTGTCTGCATTAACAAGGGCAACACACAGGTCTTTCCATCAAATGTAATTGTATGATTTCTTGTGCGCAAATTAACTGAAGCTTATGGACAATGTCAAATGTGATATAACGAAGCGTCTGAGGTAGTTGGGTGCGCAATTACGCAGGAACTTTACCGAAACGGATGACACAAACAACTGGATTCGTTAACCATTTCATGCCCTGCCTCCAGTCCACTTACTGATATCTGAACAAGAGAGCCTCATCGAAATTGCAACAAGCGGTTCTGTGAAAATTGAATTTTATCAGAAGCCACAGCCAGATTTCTGGATTGGACTGCACTCAGAGTATCCTGCCTTGGCAAAGCGCGCTGACCTGTCTGGGCTAGGGGGCAGTATTTTCACGTCTGGATAAAAAAACGTACCGATTTTAAACTGGTTACTACTCTTGCCCAGAAACGAGAATATGCATATTATTAGAATATTTGGATAGAAAACACTCTGAAGTTTCTAAAACTGTTTGAATGGTGTCTGTGAGTATAACAGAACTCATATGGCAGGCAAAAACCTGAGAAAATTCCAAGCAGGAAGTGGCCTGTCTGAGAATTTGTTGTCCTTCTGTTGCATCTCTATCGAAAATACAGCATCTGTGCTGTAACGTGACACTTTTTAAGGCTTCCATTGGCTCTCTAAAGCCGCCAGAAAGTGGAATGGGGTGTCTGCTGTCTCTGGGCAAAGTACAGCAGCTCTGTTTGTGGTCAGCCTGGGGACAGTGAGACTGAGATGCGCATTCACGAGACTTCTCAAAAAAAAAATATTTCAGCCTTTGAATGAATACAACGTTGCCCGGTTGGAATATTATCTCTATTTTACGAGAAAAATAGCATACATTTTGATTTTAAACAGCGTTCGACATGCTTCTAAGTATGGTAATGGAATATTTAGAATCTTTTGTCACGAAATGCGCTCGCACGTTACCCTTCGGACAGTGACCTGAACGCCCGAACAAAACGGAGGTATTTGGATATAACTATGGATTATTTGGAACCAAAACGACAATTGTTGTTGAAGTAGAAGTCCTGGGAGTGCATTTTGACTGTCACGACTACTGCCGAGAGCGGTTCCTCTCCCTGTTCGGGTGGCGCTCGGCGGTCGTCTTCACCGGCCTACTGGCTGCCATCGATCCCTTTTTAGTTTTTCTGTTAGTTATGTCTTTATCAGTTACACCTGTTTTCCATTAGTAATTCGTTTTATTATTTAAGCCCGCCTCTCCACCTGTTCTGTATGCGGGCTTGTTACATGTGGTCACTTTGTATGTTTTGTGGTACATGTATTTTGGACTTCGGGGTTATTGTTTCGCCCTGTTGTGTTTGGACATATTTCCTCGGTTTTCAGTACTTATTAAATTACATATTGTACCAAACATTTTCCTGCTTCCTGCGCCTGACTCCACACCCACGAAGCCCAAAGTGTTACACTGACGAAGAACAGCAAAGGTAATCCAATTTTTCTAATAGTAATTCTGAGTTTAGTGAGCCCCAAACTTGGTGGGTGTCAAATTAGCTAGCCTGTGATGGCTGAGCTATGTACTCAGAATATTGCAAAATGTGCTTTTGCCGAAAATCTATTTTAAAATCTGACATAGCGATTGCATAAAGGAGTTCTGTATCTATAATTCTTAAAATAATTTATGTATTTTGTCAACGTTTATCATGAGTAATTTAGTAAATTCACCGGAAGTTTTCGGTGGGTATGCTAGTTCTGAACATCACATGCTAATGTGAAAAGCTGTTTTTTGATATAAATATGAACTTGATTGAACAAAACATGCATGTATTGTATAACATAATGTCCTAGGTGTGTCATCTGATGAAGATCATCAAAGGTTAGTGCTGCATTTAGCTGTGGTTTTGGTTTTTGTGACATAGTATATGCTTGCTTTGAAAATGGCTGTGTGATTATTTTTGGCAGGGTACTCTCCTGACATAATCTAATGTTTTGCTTTCGCTGTAAAGCCTTTTTGAAATCGGACAATGTGGTTAGATTAAGACAAAAGACACAATTGGGGAGGCTATTGTTTGGGGGCGAGTATAACGATAATCCATCTTTTGGCAGAATTCAGCGTTCAACACCGATCATTTTTCGTCATTAAAACATAATCAATCACCAATGTCACAAACTATAGCATGACAAATTAAATGTCACCTGCAAATGGTGTAAAGAAAATACTGTGCTCACAGGAAATTCTCCAGTGTTAAATCAACACTGATAGTGTTGACTTTAACACTGGTCCAGTGTCTATACGGGTCCACACTTTCAGTGTTAAATGAACACACTGCTTTCTAATTTGCCAAGATAATCCATCCACTTGACAGGTGTGGCATATCAAGAAGCTGATTAAATAGCGTGTTCATTACACAACTGCACCTTTAATAAAGGCCACTCTAAAATGTGCAGTTTTGTCACACAACACAATGCCACGGATGTCTCAAGGTTTGAGGGAGAGTGCAATTGGCATGCTGACTGCAGGAATGGCAGCAGAGCTGTTGCCAGAGAATTGAATGTTCATTTCGTTTCAGAGAATTTGGCAGTACGTCCAACCGGCCGCATAATCCACGTCTAACTATGCCAGCCCAGGACCTCCACATCCGGGTTTCTTCACCTGCAGGATTGTCTGATGAGTGTGGGGTGCTGCTGAGGAGTATTTATGTCTATAATAAAGCCCTTTTGTATGGAAAAACATTCTTATTGTCTGGACCTGGCTCCCCAGTGGTTGGGCCTCTGCCCTCCCAGGCCCACCCATGGCTGCACCCTTGCCTACTCATGTCAAATCCATAGATTAGGGCCTAATGAATTTATTTCAATTTACTGATATCCTTCTATGAACTGCAGCTCAGTAAATTTTTTGAAATTGTTGCATGTTTATATTTTTGTTCAGTACACATGCAAAAACATAGATTCTAGAAATCTACCTGCAATATAGAATGCTGGTAAATGATAATGATGAGTGTAGTTTTGCTTTATTGCTGGTTATTAACACCAACACTTGGATACTTTTACACCAAAGAGTGTTAATTTAACACTTACAGAGTAAACTTAACAACTGAATCAACAATAGGAATGTTACACAGAAAAAGCTATACCAGGTAACAATTTGCTGCTCTGAATTCCATGGTCAAAGACACATTTAATAAAAAAAGTTATTTCAGATACTGTCACGCCTGCTCCCGCTCTTCCCCCCTGGTGCTCAAGGGCGCCAGGCTCCCCAGCATTACGTACTCTTACCACCATCATTACGCACACCTGCCTTCCCCTGTCACGCACATCAGCGATTATTGGACTCACCTGGACTCTATCACCTCTGTCATTACCTCCCCTATATCTGTCTGCTCCTCCACTCTGTTCCCCGCTTCAGCATTGATTGTCTTATGTCCTTGTATACCCGTGTGCTGACGCTGTTCCTGTCTTGTTTCATGTCTGTTCCTGATTAAATGTTTGACTCCCCGTATCTTCTTCTCTACTCCAGTGTCGGTCCTTACAGATGCATGTCTTTCCCATCCTCAACTATATACCTGCGCTCAGAAGTGGCTCATTGTGCACTCTAAAATATTCTCTACTAATTACGGAATTTATGGCAATTTTTATTCATTATAAAAATGCGAGCAGTTAATCTTCATTATACTCTTTGATTATTTGCATAGTGATTTTCTGTCTTTAAAAAGCAGTGTGTGTGTAGCAGAGATTGTGCCTCTGTGTGTAAGGAAACATGGTTACTGCTTTTCTTTACAGTCCTTTTTCAAGAGTTACTTCATGGCATCTACAGGAAATTATGCGGTTACAATGGATACTTTCTTTTATTTCCCTCCAAATAAAAACTGTCTGGGATTTACTTCAAAGAATTCAACAAGATTGCTAATCTATTTATGATACCATTACAAAGTAAAATCGAATCAAATTGTATTGGTCGCGTACACATATTTTGCAAATGTTATCTCGGGTGTAGCGAAATGCTTATGTTACTAGCTCCAATAGTGTAGTAATATCTAACTATATAAATCAATACACGCAAATCCAAAAAGAAAAAGAAAGGAATATAGAAATATTAGAAAGAGCAATGTCAGAGTCCGGAATATAAATATGTCAATGATGTCATGCGTCATTCTATGAGTCATATGAAGAGACATAATATAGGTCTTTGTCACTTTTTCAAACATATTTTCGTCCCCTGTGTTGATGCATACTCAACAACCCAATACTATGACTACAGTTTTCAAATTATACTTCATTATGCAGAGGGATTCCCTCTACTTCACAAGCCCTCAGAGTGGCAATTAACTGTGCAACTAAGGAATTTTCTGATTGTAATTAAATGATTAATGGTTTAGTGTTCCATATGGAAGTTAAAATCATTGCTTGTTTAGATGCAACCCTTTTGGAATAATTAATGGACACCCACGATTTAGGCTTTCGCTCAGTGTGTAAAATGATGCTTTATCTATGATGATTGCTCTATAATTTCAAAGGGAAAATTTTCATTGTAATCCCTCTTGCAAAGTTTGAATGAACAGTATGCAAACAACGTCAACATCTTCCCCTGAAGTAATAACCATCATTGGGTGACAGGTCAGTGTATAGACAGTGGGGACCTGATCCTAGATCAGCACTCCTACTACGAGATACTTTATGGATTGGGATAGAGTTCCAATTTTCAGCCTCAACACGACGGGGTCCGACAGGGCCCAATGGTCTTATACCAAGCCGGCCTCAAATTCTGAAAATGTATTTGGGCCTGGCGAGTTTCTCGCTTGCCGCACTATGTTAATTTAAAAAAAGACTGTCCATGCCTGCGCAGCTTTTACTATTGCTCTCTCATAGCAACAGCAGTTGCAGCCACTAGTGGCGCCTGAATTCCAATATTGGGCCAGAGACATTTGTGGCCATGACGAAACGTATTTTTCTGATGAGTGAATAGTTTCAAATTGCTATACGAATAGGCTGGATTGCACTTGGGAGAATGGTGATTCATGAGACCACGACAGGCAGCGCATCTCAGAATCAGGAAAGGCCGATATTCCAATGGCATCTGTTAACAGTGATACATCTTAATTAAATACAACTTATGACTGCTAATGTGCCAGTAAACTACCGAAAGTAGACCCATAACTGATCGAAATGTTTTCCTAATCAGGCATGGGCTTGATGCAGTTATTTTCAGAACAAAACATGCATTCAAAACACAGGACTTTTGAGCAAATTTTTTATGATGGATGTTTGGCACAAAATCAAGTTATTTGTTTAATTCTTATTTCAATTTCAAAATAAAATGCTTTATTATTTTTAAAGGCATGAATGACTTGTGTGCAGTGTGATGACATGAATGAATGATTGAGATATGCCTACAAATTACGTTAACAGGACGCGCTCTTAGCTCGATTGTGAATAGATTTTATAAAGCTACTATAGCCTATAGGTCTAGTGTAATGGCTGTTGTAGAGAGGGGACCAAAAACACTAAAGACAAAATAACAAACAGAAAAAACGAAAGCGCACAGTTTTGCCAGGTACATGGACTGAACAGAATACAACTACCCACAAACACAGGTGGAAAAAACCCCTCCTTAAATATGATCTCCAATTAGAGACAACGAGGACCAGCTGCCTCTAATTGGAGATCATCCCAAAAAAAACAACAGACATAGAAAACTAGAACTAAACATAGAAAAACACAAAACACCCACTGTCACGCCCTGACCTACTCTACCATAGAAAATAACATCTTACTATGGTCAGGACGTGACAGTACCCCCCCAAAGGTGCAGACTCCGAATGCTCCTAAAAAACAAAAACGGGAGGGTAGGGTGGGGTGGGTAACACCTGTTTATGGCGGCTCTAGTGCAGTCCACATAACCTTATTCTCCAGCAGAGGAGGCGGCTCCGGGTCGGGGCGTAACCCCCGCTCCAACTGCTGATCCCTCTGCTTTAGTACCACCAGACCGTGGATCGTCGAAGGAACCGAACTGTAGATCATCGCTGGAGGCTCCGGGCTGGGGAGCGTCGCTGGAGGCTCCGGGCTGGGGAGCGTCGCTGGAGGCTCCGGGCTGGGGAGCGTCGCTGGAGGCTCTGTGCCGGGGATCGTCACTGGAGGCTTCGTGCCATGGATCATCACTGGAGGCTTCTTTCGTGGAGCTGGAATAGGGCTCACCGGACTAGGGAACGTCGCTGGAGGCTCCGGACTGGGAAACGTCGCTGAGAGTTCTGGACTAGGGAATGTCACTGGAGGCCGGGTGCGCAGAGCAGGCACAGGGAATACTGGGCCGTGGAGGCGCACTGGAGGTCTGGAGCTTATGGCTGGTACAACCCGTCTTGGCTGGATAACCCCCGTAGCCCGGCAAGTCCGGGGCGTTGTAACAGGTCACACAGGTTTGTGCTGGCAAACTGGGGGTACCGTGCGTAGAACTGGCGCAGGATAAACTGGGCCGAAGAGACGCACCGGAGACCAGGAACGCTGAGCAGGCATACTCCTTCCTGGCTGAATGCAACTGTGGGAAGCTTGCACTGAGCGCACCGGGCTGTAGCTGCGCACTGGCGACACAGTGCGCATCCCCGCATAACACGGTGCTTGCTCGATCACTCGCCCCCCACGGTAAGCACGGGGAGTTGGCTCAGGTCTCCACCCTGACTCTGCCAATCTCCCCGTGTGCCCCCCCCCAAAAAAAAAGTTGGGGGCTGCCTCTTGTGCTTGCCTTGTTGCCGAGCTAGTTCCTCTTCTCGTCGCCGCTCTGCTCTCGCTGCCTCCACCTGTTCCCATGGGAGGCGATCCCATCCAGCTTGGATCTCCTCCCACGTCCAGGATCCCTTGCCGTGCAGAAGTTCTTCCCAGGTCCATTCCTGTCCACGCTGCTTGGTCCTTTTGTGGTGGGTAGTTCTCTAACGGCTGTCGTAGAGAGGACCAAAGCGCAGCGTGTTGATTGTTCATGATGATATTTATTTGAACTCAAAAACACTAAAGACAAAATAACAAACAGAAAAAATGAAAGCGCACAGTTCTGTCAGGTACATAGACTAAACAGAATACAACTACCTACAAACACCGGTGGAAAAAACCCCTACTTAAATATGATCTCCAATTAGAGACAACAAGGACCAGCTGCCTCTAATTGGAGATCATCCCCACCAAAAAACAACATAGATATAAAAAACGAGAACTAAACATAGAAATAGAAAACATAGAAAAACACAAAACACCCCCTGTCATGCCCTGACCTACTCTACCATAGAAAATAACATCTTACTATGGTTAGGACGTGAAATCTAGTAATGATAATAATAATACTAAGTAGGCTATTATATTTATGATATTAATAATTGTAATACTAATTATAACAATAAAAATAAGAATTTCAAAGAAGAACAACGAGGAGGGTAGGAGCGAGTGCTGAGTGTGTATTCTGTGTGATAAACTGGTGTTAGATTAAAATGCCACATTGTTCTCAACACCAGTTTAAATCTAGAAGTCTGAACTATTTTTGTGGGGTTTGAGTTCATTACATTTCTGTGATATCAGACCGGGCCTGGGCTTCAGCTCACCTGTCTTGGGTAAGACCCGGCTAAAACTAATAGGGGCCCAGGTCGATTTAGTCATGGGGCATTTCCAGGCAGTTGGGCTGTAGATGTAACGGTGCAATCCAAACATTACCCTACCCCTTTGCCAAAAGTAGTTGTGAACATTTAGTTGACTGTGGGTTTTATCATGATACGGGTATTGACATGTTAGATTTCAATTAGGGGTAATCGGGTCTGATGAACCCTGCACAGATTAAATCAGGGAAGACGTCTCCACTCAGATGTTTAGAAAGTTAATTAGAGAAATACACTTTTGTCAAGTAGTGAATTATGCCTGCTCAAGCTATAAATAAGAAAAAATATACCAGAGAGAAACCAAGCTAGATGGTGACCCAGTTTTAAAGTATGTCCTGCAGTACAACATGCATATATTTTAAGCACATTCTAACTGGGTATGCAGTTGCAGGTCCTGCAGATACTACTTACCCTATTTACCCCATTAGTGTGTGTAGTTCATCTAGAGGTTGCAGTAATCCCCATTGGGCTCAGTTGCCTGATCTACTGTTCCACTGCATATTGAGTGGATGGAGGGAAGGTAATAGGTTGTCGTTTTCAGAGCCAAGCTTTGTGTTCTCTAATGTGGCTTTGAGTCTATTAGCAAAAATAACAATGCAGGATTATATGAAGTTGTACCAGAACTGCTCGCCATTGTTTCATTAACCATCACCATGTCATCTTTTATCTTTTATTTATTTCTACTGAATAAAAAATGAAACGATAGCTCAAAAAAAATATAAAAAAATGCAAAGGGCAGTAAAACAGGACATTTAGAAAAACCGCCAATACCTGAGATGATTAAGAATGACTCCCCGTAGAATCTAAGGGCCTGTGGCTGGGTTTCAAAGCTAACATATGGAATTGTTTTAAGATGGTCATACAAAGATCATTTAGCTATTTCATTTAGAATTTTAGGATTCCTTTAGGTATATATATTTTTTTGCATTTTTATTTGATGAAACATTGAATTTGGCCATACTGCTATTAGCCCATAGAAACGCATTGAATAACAGATTCATACATGGGAAAAGAGTAAACAAATTACTCAAAAGGAAGTACGTTTCTAAGTGTCTGTCCTATATCTGACCGATAAAAGAAAGCTCAGGAAACAAAACAAATGCCCTATTCACTTCCATTCATTTTTTGTCCGGTACCAGGTTACCTTCAGACGAGTCCCCTGACACTTGTGGGGGTTGAAGAGCAAAATGAAGAACACCATCTTGTTCTTGAGAGTCTCATCTTTCCATAGAGGGAGAAGATCGATTTTCAGGATATCTCCTGGTCTGACAAACACCGCTGTTGCTCTGCCACCTTCCACCGCAAATGGGGATAGGCCGAAATCGGCGGATGCGGTAGGTTGAGACGCAGACCATGCAAAAACATTTTTTATTTTACTAGGCAAGTCAGTTAAGAACAAATTCTTATTTACAATGAGGGCCTACCCCGGCCAAACCCAGACAACGCTGGGCCAATTGTGCGCCACCCTATGGGACTCCCAATCACAGCCAGATGTGATTCAGCCTGGATTTGAATCAGGGACTGTAGTGACACCTCTTGCACTGAGATGCAGTGCCTTAGACATCTGCGCCACTCGGGAGCCTTAAATATCTCTAGTTTAAATAAACAGACTTTGATGGGGATTTTTTTTATTACACTAATAAGATTTCCGGATATCTCATATAAGAAGTGTGCATGCTGCAGATACGCATGTCCTTAATTTCATACACGGACTTAGGATATTCTCCGTAATTGGACAGCTTCTACATGCATCCAATCCAGACCTCTGAAATCTCCCTGTATAGAGCTTCACAGTGGAGGTGTCATAATACCCATAAATCCTAGTGGTCAAACAGGGAAATAGTTCCAATAGTTTTTCCACCATTCATTTTTTGGACAAGGTGACTTTTATTATTATATTTGTCTCTATTTACTTTCATGCTAATTAGCATCAAAGTAGACATCATGCAAGACTACAAATCCCTGCAAGCTCCTGCATGTCATCTCTAACTGACACCTTTGCTAACAAGTATTGTGTCATTTTAAAACTTGCACAAGACAGTTCACAGAATTGTCAATTTAAAGAAATTAGATAATTAATCCAGAGATTCTTACCTTTGCCTCGATTTGGCAGTCTCATCCAGATCATCAGGGCATTTGTAGTTCTTTATTATAGCCACATTAGCAGCTAATTAGCATTTCATCTTTGGGGGGTAAATGCAGGCGAAAATATTGATTAAAGTCACCTTGTCCTAGAGAGATTTACACGGTTATCAAAATGTCAAGGCAGGGAAAGCCTAAGCAAAACACAGCCATTGTTTCAAGTGTTTCTAAAAACCCCTATGGGAAAAATTAATGGTACTCTATGAGTCCAGGGAGATACAGGTATCTGGGGTGAGATACGTTCATGACACGCACCTGATGCGTGTGCACCCGCTTAGCTTCCAAAATATTATTTACATTGGTGTGGAGTGCCAAGATGGAGGCACGTTGGCTTAAACACAGCACCCCCTATCAGTCATCTAGTGTATATGCTGTATAAATCATTGGCGATAACTCTACAATTTACTCAAAAGGCAAGGCTTTCTACCAAAGGTCTCCAACAGGTTGATCAGAACCTACCAGTAGCTCACAGCCTGCCTATGAGTAACTCGCCAAACATTTCTGAAAGTACATGCAATTTTCACGTGTCATTAACAAGTTTCACAAGTATCAGACACCGCAAGCTTCCACCTACTAGCTAATCAACACAACATTGACATTATCCCACCCCTGGTTAGCCAAAATTGGCTTAAAAAGCCAAACTTAACACAATATCTACCAATTCATTTCCAGCAATATTGCCCCTGTCTGTGTGATGCGTGCGTTTGTCTCTCTGTGTGTGACCAGTTGATGTGGGTTGACAGAAATGCTTTCCCCAAAACCTTCAAAGTCTATCATTTGTATGTATTATTTGTTATTTGCAGACTTTGCCATGAAATGAGCAATCGCAGTACACTCTTAGAAAAAAATGGTTCCAAAAGGGTTCTTTGCGGAGTGTTTGGTTTCTACCAAGAACTGTTTTGATCAGAAGAACCCTTTTATGAAGACAAGGGTTCTTTGTAAGGTAATGGGTTCTACCTAGAACCTTTAACATCCTATGAACCGTCTTTGGAAGAAAGGGTTCTTTGAAAGGCAAGACAGGTTCTACATAAAACCATATATAATATTTCCCAGCATGCTCTATTGCAGGGAGATTTTCAGAATTGTTTGTTGTACTGTAAAATCAGTTTTTGCATGTACATTGCTTGGTTGATTAATTTTATGATACACAAAGATAAATAACATACAGTTTTCTAAAGTGATACAATCTGTTAGTAATTGGATTTATTGCACTCGTTACTGAGATGGTTGTTCCAGTTTAGAAGATTAAGGTAGTCTCAATATTCAATCTTCCCTTCCATATCCTGGTAGTCATTCTGAATGGAGGTTGCAGTTGATTAACAATTCCACTTTTTGGATATCCTACCTCTGGCCAGCATAATGCAACTTGCAGGCCTCATGTGGCCAGTAAACCAGGAGATTTCTAACACCATTTTGTTAGGGTATAACTAGGCCCTCAAATAAAGGCCTTATGATACACTACATGACCGAAATTATGTGGACACCTGCTCATCGAATGTCTCATTCCAAAATCATGGGAATCAACATTTTGTTGGTCCATCATTTGCTGCTATAATAGACACCACTCTTCTGGGAAGGCTTTCAACTCTATTTTGGAACATTGCTGCAGAGACTTGCTTCCATTCAGCCCCAAGATCATTAGTGAGGTCGGGCACTGAGGCCTGGCTCCTAGTTGGTGTTTCAATGCATCCCAAATATGTTCAATGGGGTTGAGGTCAGGACTCTGTGTAGGCAGGTCAAGTTCTTCCACACTGATCTTGACAAACCATTTGTGATAATTTCAGGAAAGGCATTTGGACGTAAACTCTTTTTTAAAAATCAAAATGCATTTTTTGCCAGAGCGGTACCTGTTGGCCCTGCCCCACTTATGCGCCATTAACTTCACAATAGTGCACATTTACCCAGGAATACCTCTGTTATAAAACAACACTCAAAAGGTGCAGTCAAGAGCCCAACAAACGAAAGTTGTGTCTCAGCTTTTATAACCTTTGTCTACGTGGCAGTTTAGCAGGTGTGTGAGATCATGGTGGGAACATTGTGCACAAACAAGTGATAACGCCAGTTTTGTTACTATTTTCTGCAGATAGAATTGCCTCTGATGCTAAAGCCAGTCTCTGTTCCCTTCATATCTCCACACAGCTGTGCCCTTGAAAGATACGAAAGAGCAGGATGGACCAAAACTCGTCACTCTCAGACGGCCCTTAGTCTTTGGCTAAGGGCCGTCTGAATAGAGGCAGAGTGGAAAAATACCAACATCTTCTTACAAGATCTTCAAACAGACAATGGCAATTTACAGGTTTAAGGCTCATACAGTGCATGTGCATAACAGAGCATATAATTTGCCACCATATTTCACCAGAGACCTGAAAATAGCTGTGCAGCGACGCTCCCCATCCAACCTGACAGAGCTTGAGAGGATCTGCAGAGAAGAATGGGAGAAACTCCCCAAATACAGCTGTGCCAAGCTTGTAGCGTCATACCCAAGAAGACTCCAAACTGCCAAAGGTGCCTCAACAAAGACCTGAGTAAAGGGTCTGAATACTTATGTAAATTTAATATTTCATTTTTTTTAATGTTAAATACATTTTTTGAAAAATCTAAAAACCTGATTTTGCTTTGTCATTATGGGGTATTGTGTGTAGATTGATGAAGAAAAAAACAATTCAATCAATTTTAGAATAAGGCTGTAACGTAACAGAATGAGGTTAAAGGGGTCTGAGTACTTCCCGAATGCACTGTATTGATTACATGTTCATGGTAGCCAATCTTCAAAAATCATCAACAGAACTTGACTTGTTTGAATACTTAAATCAATGTCTCATTCTCTCTCCTCAGATCCAACAATGGTGATCAAAGTGAAGTTGAAGGGTGAACAAAAATATGTCAAACTCACTGACCTGAGGCTGAGTGACTTCTTGAATGTAGGTAAGCTTTAAAGTTGGCCATTCAAATTGAATTGTCTTTTACCACTAAAGGCTAGGGGGCAGTATTCGGAAGTTCGGATGACTGACATGCCCAAAGTTAACTGCCTGTTACTCAGGCCCAGAAGCTAGGATATGCATTTAGTATTGGATAGAAACTACTCTGAAGTTTCTAAAACTGTTAAAATAATGTCTGTGAGTATAACAGAACTCATATGGCAGGCGAAAACCCAAGGAGAATCCATCCGAAAATGTCTTTTTTTGAGGTCACAGTCCATTCAAATGCTTGTCTATGAGAAATTCAAAGGAATTCCTCCCAGATTGCAGTTCCTATGGCTTCCACTAGATGTCAACAGTCTTTAGAAAGGGTTTCAGGCTTGTGTTTTGAAAAATGAATTAGTAGTTGTAGTTTTTCAATGTGGCTCTCATTTGGACTATAGTCTTGTGACGCGCACCTTGTTATTTATCTCTGGTATTGAACATACTACGTTCCGTCTTAAATTGTATTGTTTATTTACATATTAGGGAACCTGAGGATTGAAAAGGAATCCAAAAAGTTACTAATAAACTTCCTCCAAACAAGTAAAACAATGTTTCTAATCAATCCTCAGGTAAATATTCTCGTTTCTGGAAAAGAGTAGTAACCAGTTTAAATCGGGTAAAATTTTTTATCTGGCTGTGAAAATACTGCCCCCTACCCTAGAGAGGTTAAAGACAAGACTCTCGTTAACCTGTTTAGGATAGGGGGCAGTATTTTAGTGAGCCCCAAACTTGGTGGGTGTCAAAATAGCTAGCCATGATGGCCGGGCTATCTACTCAGAATATTGCAAAATGTGTTTCACCGAAAAGCTATTTTAAAATCGGACACCGCGATTGCATAAAGGAGTTCTGTATCTATAATTCTTAAAATAATTGTTATATTTTTTGTGAACGTTTATCGTGAGTAATTTAGTAAATTCACCGGAAGTTTTCGGAGGGTATGCTAGTTCTGAACAAAACATGCTAATGTAAAAAGCTGGTTTTTGATATAAATATGAACTTGATTGAACAAAACATGCATGTATTGTTTAACCTGTTAGGGCTAGGGGGCAGCATTGACACGGCTGGATAAAAAACATACCCGATTTAATCTGGTTACCACTCCTACTCAGTAACTAGAATATGCATATACTTATTACATATGGATAGAAAACACCCTAAATTTTCTAAAACTGTTTGAATGGTGTCTGTGAGTATAACAGAACTCAAATGGCAGGTCAAAACCTGAGAGATTCCTTTACAGGAAGTGGCCTGTCTGACCATTTGTTGAACTTCTTTTCCATCTCTATCATTTACTAAGGATCTCTGCTCTAACGTGACACTTCCCACGTCGTCCATAGGCGCTCAGAGCCCAGGAAAAAACAGAATGTCGTCATTCCAGCCCCAGGCTGAAACACATTATCGCCTTTCTCAAGTGGCCCATCAAGAGACACTAGCTTATGCGCATGACCCCGACCGCCCCCGCCTTTGGGATTTTTTCCTCTGTTTGCCGAAAAGGAGATTCCCTGTCGGAATATTATCGCTTTTCTACGAGAAAAATGTCGTAAAAATTTATTTTAAACAGCGGTTGACATGCTTCGAAGTACGGTAATGGAATACTTAGAATTTTATTGTCACGAATTGCGCCAAGCGCGTGACACTTCTTTACTATTTCGGATAGTGTCTGGAACGCACGAACAAAACGCCGCTATTCGGATATAACGATGGATTATTTTGGACCAAACCAACATTTGTTATTGAAGTAGCTGTCCTGGGTGTGTATTCTGACGAAGACAACAAAAGGTAATGACATTTTTATAATAGTAAATATGATTATGGTGAGTGCTAAACTTGCCGGGTGTCTAAATAGCGAGCCCGTGATGCCTGGGCTATGTACTTAGAATATTGCAAAATGTGCTTTCACCAAAAAGCTATTTTAAAATCGGACATATCGAGTGCATAGAGGAGGTCTGTATCTATAATTCTTTAAATAATTGTTATGCTTTTTGTGAACGTTTATCGTGAGTAATTTAGTAAAATGTTAGCGAATTCCCCGGAAGTTTGCGGGGGGTATGCTAGTTCTGAACGTCACATGCTAATGTAAAAAGCTGGTTTTTGATATAAATATGAACTTGATTGAACAAAACATGCATGTATTGTATAACATAATGTCCTAGGGTTGTCATCTGATGAAGATCATCAAAGGTGAGTGCTGCATTTAGCTGTCTTCTGGGTTTTGGTGACATTATATGCTGGCTTGAAAAATGGGTGTCTGATTATTTCTGGCTTGGTACTCTGCTGACATAATCTAATGTTTTGCTTTCGTTGTAAAGCCTTTTTGAAATCGGACAGTGTGGTTAGATTAACGAGAGTCTTATCTTTAAATGGCTGTAAAATAGTCATATGTTTGAGAAATTGAAGTAATAGGATTTTTAAGGTTTTGAAAATCGCGCCACAGGATAGCAGTGGCTGTTACGTAGGTGGGACGAATTCGTCCCGCCTAGCCTAGAGAGGATAACATAATGTCCTAGGAGTGTCATCTGATGAAGATCATCAAAGGTTAGGGCTGCATTTAGCTGTGGTTTGGGTTTTTGTGACATTATATGCTTGCTTGAAAAATGGGTGTGTGATTATTTCTGTCTGGGTACTCTCCTGACATAATCTAATGTTTTGCTTTCGTTGTAAAGCCTTTTTGAAATCGGACAATGTTCTTTGGATGCAACTCAGCATTCTTTGTCCTCCAAACACGACGAGTTGAGTTTTTACCAAAAAGTTATATTTTGGTTTCATCTGACCATATGACATTCTCCCAATCCTCTTCTGGATCATCCAAATGCTCTCTAACAAACTTCAGACGGGCCTGGACATGTACTGGCTTAAGCAGGGGGACACGTCTGACACTGCAGGATTTGAGTCCCTGGTGGCGTAGTGTGTTACTGATGGTAGGCTTTGTTACTTTGGTCCCAGCTCTCTGCAGGTCATTCACTAGGTCCCCCCGTGTGGTTCTGGGATTTTTGCTCACCGTTCTTGTGATCATTTTGACCCCACGGGGTGAGATCTTGCGTGGAGCCCCAGATTGAGGGAGATTATCAGTGGTCTTGTATGTCTTCCATTGCCTAATAATTGCTCCCACAGTTGATTTCTTCAAACCAAGCTGCTTACCTATTGCAGATTCAGTCTTCCTAACCTGGTGCAGGTCTACAATTTTGTTTCTGGTGTCCTTTGACAGCCATTTGGTCTTGGCCATTGTGGAGTTTGGAGTGTGACTGTTTGAGGTTGTGGACAGGTGTCTTTTATACTGATAACAAGTTCAAACAGGTGCCATTAATACAGGTAATGAGTGGAGGACAGAGGAGCCTCTTAAAGAAGAAGTTACAGGTCTGTGAGAGCCAGAAATCTTGCTTGTTTGTAGGTGTTATACTCACAGACACCATTCAAACAGTTTTAGAAACTTTAGAGTGTTTTCTATCCAAATCTACTAATTATATGCATATTCCCATTTCTGGGCAAGAGTAGTAACCAGTTTAAATCGGGTACGTTTTTTATCCGGCTGTGAAAATACTGCCCCCTAGCCCCAACAGGTTAAATATCACTGATTCCTTACGCTGAGAAATGTACTACATTTGCGAGAGAAAAATATTATTACATTTAGAGGGGTAACAGGAACAATCTAAGGAGAAACAGCTATAACATATTTGTTGGACATTGGTCTAGTAACGATACCAGGATAATTGTATTTAAAGGTAGCGAATGCTACATTAAGCACATATAAACATTGAGGAAGTTTAAAACTAATGATTAATGATTTGAGGGAGTACAGTGGACTTATCGTTATTATCAGGTTTTGTTTGTAGTTAAAACTTTTGGGTTGCTGAATCGGTGTCGTGGAGTGAATGCTGACAAAATGTTGTGTTTTTTCTGGAAAAATGGGGGTTTCATTGTCTCTCTTTGAAATGTTTGCTGGGGCTATAATCTTGGGGAAAGTGAGTGAGATTAAGGCCGTAAACTACCAAATTAAATAAGGCCTGTTCATTTTTGGTTTGTTTTTACCTTTAGGTTTGCAAATACCCACACACAACACACTTGTTATGACTATTTGTTGTTGTTTTTAAAATACTATGTTTGATTTGTGTGTTCTATTTCCTTTGGGTTTAGTGAGTTTTCCATTTGTTTTTGTGCCAAGGTATCTTAACTTTTTAAGGTATAGGGGGCAGTATTTTCATTTTCGGATGAAAAGCGTGCCCAGAGTAAACTGCCTAATACTTGGGCCCAGAGTCAAATATTTGCATAGTATTAGTATATGTATATAAAATATATATAAAAGTGACCAAAACATCAGCCAGGAAGCATAGGAACTGAGAAGTGGTCTGTGGTCCCCACCTGCCGAACCACTCCTTTATTGGGGGTGTCTTGCTAATTGCCTATAATTTCCACCTGTTGTCTATTCCATTTGCACAACAGCATGTGAAATTTATTGTCAATCAGTGTTGCTTCCTAAGTGGACAGTTTGATTTCACAGAAGTGTGATTGACTTGGAGTTACATTGTGTTGTTTAACCTGTTAGGGCTAGGGGGCAGTATTGACACGGCTGGATAAAAAACGTACCCGATTTAATCTGGTTACTACTACTGCCCAGTAACTAGAATATGCATATAATTATTGGCTTTGGATAGAAAACACTCTGAAGTTTCTAAAACCGTTTGAATGGTGTCTGTGAGTACAACAGAACTCATATGGCAAGCAAAAACCTGAGAGAGATCCTACCAGGAAGTGGAAATCTGGATGCATGGGCTCTCTTCAAGTTGTTTCCATTTGATAACAGTGACGTAGTTATAATTGTGCAGTTCCTAAGGCTTACACTAGATGTCAACAGTCTTTACAAAGTTGTTTGAGGCGTCTACGATGAACAGAGACCGAATGAGAAGGTGGGGAATTTGGTGAGCCAGGGAATGACATCACATCATTGGTGCGCAATCACGAGGGTGGATCCTCCGTTCCAAAACGTTTTTCAAGACACAGGAACCGTCCGGTTGAAATATTACTGAATCTTCACGTTCTAAAGGCCCTAAAGATTGATGTTTTACAACGTTTGACATGTTTGAACGAACGAAAATACACGTTTTTTTTACTTTTCGTCGTGACATTGTCCGCACGCTTCCTACATTTGGAGTAGCTGAACTGAACGCACAAACAACAAGGAGTTATTTGGACATAAATTATGAACTTTATCGAACAAAACAACATTTGTTGTGGACCTGGGATTCCTGGATGTGCCTTCTGATGAAGATCATCAAAGGTAAGGGAATATTTCTAATGCAATTTATGATTTTAGATGATTCCAAGATGGCGGCTATCTGTATAGCCTAGTGTATTTTTCTGAGCTCAGTACTCAGATTATTGCAAAGAGTGCTTTCCTCGTGAAGCTTTTATGAATTCTTTCATAGCGTTTGCATAAAGGAGATGTTCATCTATAATTTTTTGAATGACAGTTTAATATTTTATCAACGTTTATGACAAGTATTTTTGTAAATTGTGGTCCTGATTCACCGGCAGTATTTGAGGGAAAATATTTTCTGAACGTCACGCGCCGATGTAAAATGCTGTTTTTATATATAAATATGAACTTTATCGAAGAAAAAAAATGCATGTATTGTGTAACATGATGTCCTAGGAGTGTCATCTGATGAAGATCGTCAAAGGTTAGTGCTGCATTTAGCTGTGTTTTGGGTATTTGTGATGCATGCTAGTTGCTTGGAAAATGGCTGTGTGGTTATTTGTGTCGATGTACCCTCCTAACATAATCTAATGTTTTGCTTTCGCTGTAAAGCCTTTTTGAAAATCGGACAACGTGGTTCGATTAAGGAGAAGTGTATCTATAAAATGGTGTAAAATAGTCCTATGTTTGAGAAATATAAATTATTAGATTTGTGGTTTTGAATATGGCGCTCTGATTTTTCACTGGCTGTTGTCAAACTCAATCCCACGTCGTAAGAGGTTCTTCCTGACTGATGTCTTGAGATGTTGCTTCAATATATCCACATAATTTTCCGTCCTCATGATGCCATCTATTTTGTGAAGTGTGTCAGTCCCTCCTGCAGCAAAGCACCCCACAACATGATGCTGCCACCCCCATGCTTCACGGTTGGGATGGTGGTCTTCAGCTTGCAAACCTCCCCCTTTTTCCTCCAAACATAACGATGGTCATTATGGCGAAACAGTTCTATTTTTGTTTCATCAGACCGGAGGACATTTCTCCAAAAAGTCCAATCTTTGTCCCCATGTGCAGTTGCAAACCTTAGTCTGGCCTTTTTATGGTGGTTTTGGAGCAGTGGCTTCTTCCTTGCTGAGCGGCCTTTCAGGTTATGTCGATATAAGACTCGTTTTACTGTGGATATAGATACTTTTATACCTGTTTCCTCCAGCAACTTCACAGCGTCCTTTGCTGTTGTTCTGGGATTGATTTGCACTTTTCGCACCAAAGTACATCCATCTCTAGGAGACAGAAGGCATCTCCTTCCTGAGCATTATGATGGCTGCTTGGTCCCATGGTGTTTATACCTGCGTACTGTTGTTTGTACAGATGAACGCGGTACCTTCAGGCATTTGGAAATTGCTCCCAAGGATGAACCAAACTTGTGGAGGTGTACAATTCTTTTTCTGGGGTCTTGGCTGATTTATTTTTATTTTCCCATGATGTCAAGCAAAGAGGCACTGAGTTTGAAGGAGGGCCTTGAAATACATCCACAGGTACACCTCCAATTGACTCAAATGATGTCAATTAGCCTATCAGAATCTTCTAAAGCCATGACATAATTTTCTGACATTTTCCAAGCCGTTTAAAGGCACAGTCAACTTAGTGCATGTAAACGTCTGACCCACTAGAATTTTGATACAGTGAATTATAAGTGAAATAGTCTGTCTGTAAACAATTGTTGGAAAAATGACTTGTGTCATGCACAAAGTAGATGTCCTAACCGACTTGCCAAAACTATAGTTTGTTAACAAGAAATTTGTGGAGTGGTTGAAAAACAAGTTTTAATGACTTCAAGCTAAGTGTATGTAATTTTCCGACTTCAACTGTATATACTGTATTCTATTCTACTGTATTTTAATCAATGCCACTCCGACATTGCTCGTCCTAATATCTTTATTACATTCTTTTACTCTTAGATTTGTGTATTGCTGTGAATTGGTAGATACTACCACACTTTTGACAGCACATTCTGCCGCTTGGATCAACTCCTGAAGTTCATCTGTGGAGGCAAGGCCTTTGCTTTGCTCAATTATATTTTGCTCGAATACAGTTGGTCACCACTCCAAAAACCTGGTTGAAGTGGTCTCTCCAAATTGTCACAAAATCATTTTCAGTCTGCAAAAGATAAAATGGCACATACAGACAGAACAAAACATTTGTTTTATGCAAGCAAGCTTATTTGCCAACATTCCACATATACTCAAACACTTGAGAGGTTGACAACAGTATTAAAACATGCAATACTTTGCCAGCTTGATGACTACATTATGCCCTGGTTTGCTATGTCAAGTGGTCCAAATGTATAGTTGTATTTTACACCTGTTGTCCAAGTCTACTGTAACTACATAACGTTACTACTTGAACTAAAGATAAAAAATCAATGTACAACTATTTTGAAATGTTGAATTTGAAGAGCTTACCAGGCCCTTCATATCCATGAACCGTGGAAATTCAGTCAGCAACTCGGAGCATTTACTTGGGTCATGAGTCATCTTCTGTCTGTATGCAAATGTGATCGTCATCTTCTGCTTGATGGTGGCCTCATCAGAAGAATGCTTCATGAGGGAAATGGCCTGCCTGCTCTGTTCATCACCCAGGGTAATCTCTGGACGGGATGAAGTTTCTCTCTCAGCTGTTGGGCCACCGCTGAATGATTGGCTAGATGGTCGTTTCTCAGATTAATCTGAATTCCTCTGGATGGTATTGATTTCCAGTTTGAGGGTCAAAATAATGTTCCTTGAAGAAAATGAGAACACATTCACTCACCTAAACACAATGGAAAAGTCACAGCAACACTTTGCTCACATACATTAACCCTCCTAATCAGACAACAATTGCAAGTTGTGTAACAAGCAATCCAAAACCCAAATGCATGCAAAATGTGGACTATGCAAAAACATTTTGGCCAATGAATACTCACATATCCTTTGGTTTTGTTGGGGTCCTTGAGGTAAGGGAACAAGGTGACAATTCCTTGAGCATGTCTCCCTCAAATGGCGTGGTGGTGATGTCCTGACAACAAGAGAAATTGATTAATCCATTTGCAATGAAGCCCCCTGTTGGTGCCGGTTGCTAAAATTGCAACATTAATCTGAAATAGAGCCTAGATACTGATAGCTTTCTTGCGTGCCTGGTTTAGTGCTTACCCGTGAGTCTCAGTCATCTCTGCTGTAAGAATATTAACCTCTCTGGGGTATGTGGGACGCTAGCATCTGGGGTATGTGGAACGCCACCTGCGGGACATACTATTCAACAGCCAGTGAAATAGCAGGGCGGCAAATTCAAAACAACAAAAATCTCATAATTCAAATTTCTCAAACATACAACTATTATATCCCATTTTAAAGATACACTTCTCGTTAATCCAACCACACAGCCATTTTCCAAGCAAGGAGAGGCGTCACAAAAACCAGAAATACAGCTAAAATGAATCACTAACCTTTGATGATCTTCATCAGATGGCACTCATAGGACTTCATGTTACACAATACATGTATGTTTTGCTCGATAAAGTTCATATTTATATCCAAAAACCCAATTTTACATTGGCGTGTAATGTTCAGAAATGTTTTGCCTTCCAAAACTCCCGATGAATGAATACATCAATTTACAGAAATACTCATCATAAACGTTGATAAAATATTCAACTGT
Source organism: Salmo salar (assembly GCF_965601325.2). Taxonomy (NCBI): domain Eukaryota; kingdom Metazoa; phylum Chordata; class Actinopteri; order Salmoniformes; family Salmonidae; genus Salmo; species Salmo salar. The sequence goes on along the minus strand of NC_138319.1, from coordinate 16,599,513 downwards.
TATTCAAAGAATTATAGATACATTTCTCCTTAATGCAACCGCTGTGTCAGATTTCAAAAAAGCTTTACGGCGAAAGCAAATTTTGCAATAATCTGAATACAGCGCTCAGATATCAAAACAAGCCATACAGATACCCACCATTTTGGAGTCAACAGAAATGACAAAAATTACATTATAAATATTCACTTACCTTTGTTGATCTTCATCGGAATGCACTCCCAGGAATCCCAGTTCCAGAATAAATGTTTGTTCTGTTTGATAAAGTTCATCTTTATGTCCAAATACCTCCATTTTGTTTGCGCGTTCAGTCGAGTAATCCAAATCCACTGTGCTCGCACAGTGAGTTCAGACCAAAAGTAAAAAAAAAGTTATATTACAGTTCGTAGAAACATGTCAAACGATGTATAGAATCAATATTTAGAATGTTTTTACCATAAATCTTCCATAATATTCCAACCGGACGATCCCTTTGTCTTCAGAAATGAAAAGAAACACAGCCAACTCTCACGTGAATGCGCACGATTGAGCTCATGTCATTTTCTCAGTCATCTGATTCGAATGGCTCTTATTCTTTCCCCATTCACAGTAGAAGCATGAAATAACGTTCTAAAGACTGTTGACATCTAGTGGAAGCCTTAGGAAGTGCAAAATGACCCCATTGACACTGTATATTGGATAGGGAATCATTGGAAAAACTACAAACCTCAGATTTCCACACATCCTGGTTGGATTTTGTTACAGGTTTTTGCCTGCCATATTAGTTCTGTTATACTCACAGACATCAATCAAACAGTTTTAGAAACTTCAGAGTGTTTTCTATCCAAATCTACTACTAATATGCATATCCTACCTTCTGGGCCTGAGAAGCAGGCAGTTTACTACGGGCACGCTTTTCATCTGGACGTCAAAATACTGCCCCATACCCCGATGAAGTTAATCATCTTTCGTCTGGTGCCATCAGTCAGCCCTTTGGTTCGAGAGTATTCCTTGATGACAAGATCGCCACCACATTTCTTCTTCAGTATATTTTGGATTAACTATGAAAATAAAATGACCAAGCACAATCCAGAACCACCCTTACCCACTCTTATCGGACACTTCAGGTAAAAATGTATGCACTGGATTACATCTGCCAACTATCAGGGGGTAAGCTGATATACGGAACATTAGTTAAGAGAAAGAGAGGTTAGCAATTAATGATTATTAACGGAGGCTCATTACATTACACTCAGAAACGTACATGTTTAGCTTCATCCTCAGCTCTCTGTCGTTTTCTTGAAGGGCTCCCATCATCGCTCAGAATGACAGTATCATCCTACTCAATGGATGAGATCTCCATCAAGGAACTGGCAAAGGATGAAGTCATTTGGGAAGATACTGTCACACAAAGTGGTTGATTATTGCAAAGGTTTTGACAGACATTCCAAATTAATGTGAGAAAGCGACACAGCTCTATACAAAGTGACTACCCCAAGGGAGAGGCTGACAGTTAACTTCTTTGGGATAGGGGGCAGTATTTTCACGTGCGGATGAAAAGCATGCCCAAATTAAACTGCCTTATTTGGCAGGCGAAACCCAGAGGACAAACCAACCAGGATTTTTTGTTGTTGTTGAGGTCACTCTTTTCAATGAGGTTTCTTTGGGAACCTAGATTTCTAAGGCAGTTGCTTGCAGTTCCTATCGCTTCCACTGAATGTCAAAAGTCTTTAGAAATTGGTTGATGTTTTTCCTTTGTGTAATGAAGAAGTACGGCTTTTCAGAACTATGCTCGAGGGACGTGTACTGTTTGATAGAGGTGCGTGACTAGAAAGCCTGCTCCACATTGTTTTCCTCCGGTATTGAACGCTGTTTATCCCGTCTTAAATTGTATCGATTATTTACTTTAAAAAATACCTAAAGTTGTTTTAGGAGGAGCGCGTCCGGGAGCATGCGGCGATGCTCCACCATCTCGGCGCCGCCATGGACCGCGTTGTCCAAACTATGGACTGCTGGGAGAGACAGGGAGCTCCTCCAGCGCCTCCACCAGCACAACCAGGGTCTCCACTACTCGCCCCCCCTTCACCCGGTCCCAGTGTGATTCGTCTCGCCCTTCCCCAGGAGTATGACGGGACGGATGCATGCTGCCAGGGTTTCCTGTTGCAGCACGACCTCTACCTGGCAACCGTCCACCCGGCTCCTTCAGGTCGTGAGAAGGTGTCCGCCCTCGTCTTGTGCCTCTCTGGGAAAGCCTTGGAGTGGGCCAATGCCGTGTGGGGAGAAGGAGATGCAGCGCTGGACCATTTTGAGGATTTCATGCACCGCTTCCGGGCAGTCTTCGACCATCCACCCGAGGGTAGAGCAGTGGGTATAACGTCTCTTCCATCTGAGGCAGGGGACGAGGAGCGCCAAGGAGTTCGCCATGGATTTTCGGTCCCTGGCTGCCAGCGCGGGATGGAACGATAGGGCCCTGATCAACCACTATCGCTGCAGTTTGCACGAGGACGTCCATCGGGAGATGGTCTGGAGGGACATCACCCTCACCTTCGACCAGCTGGTGGACTTGTCCATTTGGCTGGATAACCTGCTGGCCACCCGCGGACGTCCAGATCGGGTTCTGTCGGTTCCATCCCCCAGCACCGCCGCTCCATTGCCCATAGAGCTGGGAGGTGCTGTGCGTAGGGAGACTGGAGGAGGTTCCGGCTCGTGCACCATCTGTGGCCGCAGAGGTCACACTGCCGGTCGGTGCCGGGTTGGTTACTCTGGGGATCGAGGCAGCAGGCAGGGCACTCTGGCGTCATCCCAGGTGAGCCGGTACCCTTCTCACCCAGAGCCCTCTGTTGCACACATGTTTTTGTATGTTTCTTTTCCTGACTTTTCCCCGCATTCCCAGCATAAGGCGCTCGTCGATTCAGGTGCGGCTGGGAATTTTATAGACAGATCATTTGCCCTTAGTTTAGGGATCCCCATTGTTCCCGTGGCTGTGCCCTTCCCCGTTCACGCCTTAGACAGTTGACCATTAGGGTCTCTAAAATTAGGGAGGCCACCGCTCCTCTGGGTATGGTGACGCAGGGTCACAAGGAGAGAGTCAGTCTCTTCCTCATTGACTCTCCTGCGTTTCCCGTGGTGCTAGGCCTACCCTGGTTAGCTTGTCATGACCCCACTGTTTCTTGGCAACGGAGGGCTCTCATGGGTTGGTCGCAAGAGTGCTTGGGGAGGTGTTTAGGGGTTTCTGTTGGTGCTACTACGGTGGAAAGTCCAGACCATGTCTCCACAGTGCGCATTCCCCCTAAATATGCTGATTTGGCTCTCGCCTTCTCCAAAAAGAAGGCGACTCAATTACCACCCCATCGACGGGGTGATTGTGCGATAAATCTCCTGGTAGATGCTGCACTTCCCAGGAGTCACGTGTGTCCCCTCTCACAGGCGGAGACGGCGGCTATGGAAACATATGTCTCCGAATCCCTGCGTCAGGGGTACATTTGGTCCTCCACTTCACCCGCCTCCTCGAGTTTCTTTTTTGTGAAGAAGAAGGAGGGAGGTCTGCGTCCGTGTATTAACTAGCGAGGCCTAAATAAGATCACGGTGAGCGCGCTTCTTCACCAAACTAGATCTCAGGAGCTCTTACAACCTGGTGCGTATCCGGGAGGGAGACGAGTGGAAGACGGCGTTCAGTACGACCTCAGGGCATTATGAGTACCTCGTCATGCCGTACGGGTTGATGAATGCTCCATCAGTCTTCCAAGCCTTTGTAGACAAGATTTTCAGGGACCTGCACGGGCAGGGTGTAGTAGTGTATATTGATGACATTCTGATATACTCCGCTACACACGCCGAGCATGTGTCCCTGGTGCGCAGGGTGCTTGGTCGACTGTTGGAGCATGACCTACCTGTATGTCAAGGCTGAGAAATGCCTGTTCTTTCAGCACTCAGTCTCCTTCCTACGGTACCGCATTTCCACCTCGGGGTTGGAGATGGAGAGTGACCGCATTTCAGCCGTGCGTATTTGGCCGACTCCCACCACGGTAAAGGAAGTGTAGCGGTTCCTAGGGTTTGCCCATTACTACCGGAGGTTTATCCGGGGTTTTGGTCAGGTAGCAGCTCCCATTACCTCACTGCTGAGGTAGTGAGGGCCCGGTACGTTTGCAGTGGTCGGCTGAGGCGGACAGGGCTTTTGGTCACCTGAGTGCTCTGTTTACCTCGGCTCCCGTGCTGGCCCATCTGGATCCCTCTTTGGCGTTCATAGTGGAGGTGGACGCGTCCGAGGTTGGGATAGGAGCCGTGCTCTCTCAGTGCTCGGGTACGCCACCGAAGCTCCGCCCCTGTGCCTTCTTCTCGAAGAAGCTCAGCCCGGCGGAGCGAAACTATGATGTGAGGGAGTGGGAGCTGTTGGCTGTCGCGAAGGCTCTGAAGGCGTGGCGACATTGGTTTGAGGGGGCTAAATACCATTTTCTCATCTGGACTGACCACCGCAAACTGAACCCTCGCCAGGCAAGGTGGGCCATGTTTTTCACCCATTTTGTTTTTCCCTTTCCTACAGACCAGGTTCCCAAAACGTGAAGGCAGACGCACTGTCCCGACTGTATGACACAGAGAAGCGGCCCATGGATCCCACTCCCAAACTCGCGGCCTACTGCCTGGTTGCGCCGGTAGTGTGGGAGCTGGACGCGGACATTGAGCAGGCGTTACGTGCAGAGCCCGCTCCCCTCCAATGTCCCGCTGGGCGTCTGTACGTTCCGTCTGCTGACCGTGACTGGTTGATCTATTGGGCCCACGCGTCACCCTCCTCTGGTCATCCTGGGATTGGTCGGACGGGGCGCTGTTTGGTTAGGAAGTACTGGTGGCCTACCTTGGCCAAGGACGTGAGGGTTTATGTTTCCTCCTGCTCGGTGTGCGCCCAGTGTAAGGCTCCTAGGCACCTGCCCAGAGGGAAGTTACATCCCTTACCCGTTCCACAGCGGCCTTGGTTGCACCTGTCGGTGGATTTTCTTACCGACCTCCCCCCCTCACAGGGAAACACCATGATCCTGGTCGTTGTGGATCGGTTCTCTAAGTCCTGCCATCTCCTCCCTCTGCCCGGTCTCCCTACGGCCCTACAGACTGCGGAGGCCTTGTTTACGCACGTCTTCCGGCACTACGGGGTGCCTGAGGATATAGTGTCTGATCAAGGTCCTTAGTTCACTTTGAGGGTCTGGAAGGCGTTCATGGAACGTCTGGGGGTTTCGATCAGCCTTACCTCAGGGTTTCATCCTGAGAGTAATGGGCAGGTGGAGAGAGTGAACCAGTATGTGGGCAGGTTTCTGCGATTGTATTGCCAGGATCGGCCGGGGGAGTGGGCAGCGTTCATGCCCTGGGCCGAGATGGCTCAGATCTCGCTCTGCCACTCCTCCACTAGCCTCTCCCCCTTCCGGTGCGTACTGGGGTACCAGCCGGTTCTGGCACCTTGGCATTAGAGTCAGACCAAGGCTCCTGCAGTGGACGACTGGTTCAGGCGCGCGGAGGAGACATGGGATGCCGCCCATGTTCACCTCCAGCGGGCTGTGCTGCGCCAGAAAGCCAGCGCAGACCATCACCGCAGTGAGGCCCCGGTGTTCGCACCGGCTAGATGCCCAATTAAAGTGCCAGATGCGCGATTAAAGTGGAATTACACTCTTTGTCTTCTGATGTGATTTAAGCATTAACATGGACTCAGTACATCCAATTTTGTTTCTCTATGAACAATTATAATTTTGAGAGTGATAAACAGAAACATCTAAAACCAGGAAAAATAAAACTGAAAATCTATAACTGAATTATGTAGAAAAAAATGTTATATTTTATAGGGCCCGCCTCAGTTGTTTATTAACCATTATTTGACCAGGTATATTGGTAGAAAGCAGTGCACTACTTTATCTTGTACACTAAGGACCTGGGAAAGAGTTGCAGCAGAGGGGAAAATAGAACAATGTGGCTATTTGAAAGATAGAAAAAATGAATAGCTCACGACATGGTGAATTTTTTTAAAGTAGCTCTCATGTTAGAAAAGATTGGAGACCACTGCTTTACAGGCTAGACCTCCCGCTAGCGGGACACCTGTCGACAACATCCGGTGAAATTGGAGGTCGCACCATTCAAATAAATAATCATAATATTAAACATTTATGAACATCCAAGTATCTTATATCGTTTAAAAGCTTACATTCGTTTTAATCTAACTGCATTGTCCGATTTACAATAGGCTTTACAGCGAAAGCATACCATGCGATTGTTTGAGGACTGCGCCCCACATCAACATATTTTTCAACCAGCGCAGGCTTCATAAAATCAGAAATATCGATTAAATATTCACTTACTTTTGAAAATCTTCCTCTGTTTGCAATCCCAAGGGTCACAGCTACAACATGGATGGTTGTTTTGTTAGATAAAATCCTTCTTTATATCCCAAAAAGTCAGTTTAGTTGGCGCCATCGATTTCAGTAATCCACTCGTTCAACATGCAGACTAAGGAAACCAAAAATCTACCGCTAAACTTTGTTCAAACAAGTCAAACTACAATCCTATTTAATCCTCAGGTACCCTAAAATGTAAATAAACTATAATATTTCATACAGAAAGTATGTTCAATAGAAAAGTTAAATTTGCAGGCTTGTCTTCATCGCGCACCGACAGACTGATTTTCCACAGGGACTCTTTGTACCAAAACTCAAAATTCTTCCTCGTTTTGGAATAAACAAGCCTGAAACAATGAAGAAAGACTGTTGACATCTAGTGGAAGCCATAGGAATTGCAATCTGGGAGCTGTAATTACATAGGACCCATAGCTTTCGATTATAAGAGCCTGGGACCTAAAAAAAAAACACTTTCAGTCTTGATTTAACACTCTCAGTATTAATTTAAAAAAATTTAACACTGGTAAACTGTGTATTGAAATGCCGTTTTAATTGAAACACTGATGTCAGAGATAGCAAAGATGACACAACATTTGCATCAAATTTGACAGGCATTAGGGTCCAACGTCAGTAAATATCAATTCATGCTCACTAAGGATGGGCTTCAGTTGATTATTTATTTTTTGGTGTCTGAACTGCCAATAAGAATTCCGCTGACAGAGGTCGCCGATATGGTGGCCTGCCTGGCAACATTAATATGTGATATATATCTTCACCCACCCTTTCATGTCAGGGGCATCTCCATGCTTTCATGTCTCCTCTCCATGCTTTCATGCGCAAGTTCCAAAAGCCTTGTGAGACAGAGGATGAAAGAAGAAATAGTAGGAGTTTCTAGAATCTGTCACCTACAGTGCCTTATTGCCCACAACCATTGACATTACAAAATGTTCCCCTTTCATTTCTCAAAGGTATCTTGAAGTAAAAAATAAAGGAAAACCTCAGTGTGAACCTGAAGATGGACTACTGCACTACCTGCCTCTTATATAAATACTGCACGGCCTGAGAGAAAATAGTCACTGGGAGATAATACTTCAGAGGGCTGGAGTGTTATGAAATGTTGATGTGCGAAAAACAAGTAATAACAAAGTGAAATGAATGAGCAAAAAATATATCAAAGTTATGGCCAAGAGTTTCAGAACAAAGGGAAACAAGACGGAAAAAGGAATGGAAGGAGAGTGGAAAAAAGCAAGAGGGAAAGTGAAAAAGCAAGAGAGAGGAGGGGATGAGAACCAGCAGGGATAAAAAAAAATTGAATAAAGTGATAATCCTGTCTGATCACAAGTGTTGTTGTCAGATCAGTTGCACCAGCTGATGTCAGCACACTTTATACAGCAGAACCCTCCATGGCACTGGGCTTCTCACTGGGGCCCTGAGGAGCTGTGTAGCAGGGAATAAGAAACAGAACAGAGAAATCTGTGTTCGAGAGAGAGAGAGAGAGAACTGTGATTTAGAAGGCTGTAAGTACAGTAGGATCCCTCTATACCGCTCATATCAGAGCCTGCTAACTCCCTTTGCATCAACCACACATGTAATAACAAGATCACTGGTTTATTACTCACAGATGTAAAATCATGCTCATGAAAGGCATCTGCTGATACGGTGTATTTGTGGTGTGTATATGTACGTGATTGTGTGTGTGTGTGTGTGTGTGTGTGCGCATCTGTCAGTAGTAGAGAGAGGAAGGTCCTCTCCTCCATTAGCAGTCAGTGTGTAATAGTGCTGGTGGACATGTGTTCACAGCAGATAACAGGGAACTGGCTGAGGAGGAAAGTCTGACAGACATCCCTAACAGACTGGCACTGATGTTCCACCACTGATCATTCTGTCTGGAGAGAGAGAGGCCCACGGTAATACCTGAGAGAGAGGGGGAGAGAGAGATAGTGAGAGTGAGACAGAGAGAGAGAAATGGGTAAGGAGGCTAAAAGGCAGAGAGATAGGAGGTAGTAGTTTTTGGATATCTTGGAAAGAAAAGGATGATGGTTACTACATGGGCCACCGCATGGAGGAATATGTTGTAATTGCAGACTGCAATGCGGGGTGTTTCTGGACGTAGGTGTTCCCTAATATCAAGACCCTCCCATTGATACCTGCCATTCGTCAGTTCAGGTGTTATGAGACTGATGGTTTCTCGACACAGACGATTTGTTTACATAGCAGGTTAGAAAGGATAACTAAAGTGGCAGGTTTGGTGAATTAGGGTGTCAGGTTAGGAGACTGAGATTAAGTTTAGGAAAAGGGTTAAGGTTAAGCTTAGCTACAATGCTAGAGTTGACAACTGCTGTTCCCGACGCGAAAGAAACAGCCACGGAACAATGGTGAGCATCAATGGGTGTAACTTGATATAAAAAAAAGCCTATATCAGAAAACGCCCCCAATTGCGATCTGCAATTACGCACTTCTCACACTGACCCTCAACACAGGGGCCTCCCAGAGGTGCATGCTCAGTCCCCTCCTGTACGCCCTGTACACCCACGATTGCATTCTTAAAAATTTCGCTGGGTAAATACTGGACAAAACACACGTTGGGTTATTGTCACCCAGCCTATTGGGTCACTTAGGTGTGATGTTTTCTTTGAAGACTGGAGGAGTGTCTTTGTAGGGGTGTGGCTTTCAGATAGTTATTGTTGGCCACCCAGGATACTAAACGTCATTCCGGTTAATCTGTTCTGTTTTATTGTCATCACTTGCTAGGGTTCAGAAACTGCACTTTTGTAACTTTCATTAGGCTTATTTACTGTTTCAGATCTTTGTTATTTTGAATTTAAGTTAACCTCTATGGGCTAGGTGGGACGCTTGCGTCCCACCTACTCAACAGCCAGTTGAATCCTGTGGCGCGTTATTCAAATCCTTAGATATGCTATTACTTCAATTTTTCAAAAATATGACTATTTTACACCATTTTAAAGATAAGACTCTCGTTAATCTAACCACACTGTCCGATTTCAAAAAGGCTTTACAACGAAAGCAAAACATTAGATTATGTCAGCAGACTACCCAGCCAGAAATAATCAGACACCCATTTTTCAAGCTAGCATATAATGTCACATAAACCCAAACCACAGCTAAATGTAGCACTAACCTTTGATGATCTTCATCAGATGACAACCCTAGGACATTATTTTATACAATACATGCATGTTTTGTTCAATCAAGTTCATATTTATATCAAAAACCAGCTTTTTACATTAGCATGTGACTAGCATGTGAGTAGCATTCCCACCGAATACTGCCGGTGAATTTACTAAATTACTCACGATAAACGTTCACAAAAAGCATAACAATTATTTTAAGAATTATAGATACAGAACTCCTCTATGCACTCGATATGTCCGATTTTAAAATAGCTTTTCGGTAAAAGCACATTTTGCAATATTCTCAGTAGATAGCCCGGCATCACAGGGCTAGCTATTTAGACACCCAGCAGGTTTAGCACTCATCAAAGTCAGATTTACTATAAGAAAAATGTTCTTACCTTTGTTGTCTTCATCAGAATGCACTCCCAGGACTTCTACTTCAATAACAAATGTTGGTTTGGTCCAAAATAATCCATCGTTATATCCAAACACCGGCGTTTTGTTTGTGCGTTCTAGACACTATCCTAAAGGCTAAATAAGGGTACGGAGCATGGCGCAATTCGTGACAAAAGAATTCTAAATATTCCATTACCGTACTTCGAAGCATGTCAACCGCTGTTTAAAATCAATTTTTATGCCATTTTTCTCATAAAAAAGCGATAATATTCCGACCGGGAATCTGCGTTTAGATAAACAGACAAAGGAAAAGAAACCATTCGGTCGAAGCGGGCACGCGCCTAAGCCCATAGTACTCTGAGTGGCCACTTGCCAAAAGCGATAAAGTGTTTCAGCCAGAGCCTGCCTCGATATCGTTCAACGTTTTCCCGGGCTCTGAGACCCTATGGAAGACGTAGGAAGTGTCACGTTATTGCACAGATCCTGAGTCTTCAATAAAAAGAGCCAAGATGAAACACTACTTCTCAGACAGGCCACTTCCTGCTTGAAATCTTCTCAGGTTTTGGCCTGCCATAGGAGTTCTGTTATACTCACAGACACCATTCAAACAGTTTTAGAAACTTTAGGGTGTTTTCTATCCAAAGCCAATAATTATATGCATATTCTAGTTACTGGGCAGGTGTAGTAACCAGATTAAATCGGGTACGTTTTTTATCCAGCTGTGCAAATACTGCCCCCTATCCCCAACAGGTTTTAAGTTGATTGAACATTTCAACATTTTTGAAAAAACGAATAATTTTACCGTTAAACAAGAGTACAGTTGAAGTCGGAAGTTCACATACACTTAGGTTGGAGTCAATAAAACTAGTTTTTCAACTACTCCACACATTTTTTATTAACAAACTATAGTTTTGGCAAGTTGGTTAGGACATCTACTTTGTGCATGACACAAGTAATTTCTCCAACAATTGTTTACTGACAGATTATTTCACTTATAATTCACTGTATCACAATTCCTATGGGTCAGAGGTTTACATACACTAAGTTGACTGTGCCTTTAAACAGCTTGGAAAATTCCAGAAATGATGTAATGGCTTTAGAAGCTTCTGATAGACTAATTTACATAATTTGAGTCAATTAGGGGTGTACCTGTAGATGTATTTCACGGCCTTCCTTCAAACTCAGTGCCTCTTTGCTTGACATCATGGGAAAATAAAAAGAAATCAGCCAAGACCTCAGAAATTTTTTTTGACCACAAGTCTGGTTCATCCTTGGGAGCAATTTCCAAATGCCTGAAGGTACCATGTTCATCTGTACAAAAAATAGTATGCAAGTATGAACACCATGAGACCACACAGCTGTCGTACCACTCAGGAAGGAGATACGTTCTGTCTCCTAGAGATGAACGTACTTTGGTGTGAAAAGTGCAAATCAATCTCAAAACAACAGCAAAGGACCTTGTGAAGATGCTGGAGGAAACAGGTACAAAAGTATCTATATCCACAGTAAAACGAGTCCTATATCAACATAACCTGAAAGGCCACTCAGCAAGGAAGAAGCCACTGCTCCAAAACCGCCATAAAAAAGCCAGACTACGGTTTTCAACTGTACATGGGGACAAAGATCATACTTTTTGGAGAAATGTCCTCTGGTCTGAACAAAAACAGAACTGTTTGGCCATAATGACCATCGTTATGTTTGCATGAAAAAGGGGGAGGCTTGCAAACCGAGGAACCCCATCCCAACCATGACGCACGGGGGTGGCAGCATCATGTTGTGGGGGTGCTTTGCTGCTTGAGGGGCTGGTGAACTTCACAAAATAGATGGCATCATGAGGCAGGAAAATTATGTGGATATATTGAAGCAACATCTCAAGACATCAGTCAGGAAGTTAAAGCTTGGTCGCAAATGGGTTTTCCAAATGGACAATGACCCCAAGCATACTTCCAAAGTTGTGGCAAAATGGCTTAAAAGGACACCAAAGTCAAGGTATTGGAGTGGCCATCACAAAACCCTGACCTCAATCTTATAGAAAATTTGTGGGCAGAACTGAAAAAGCGTGTGTGAGCAAGGAGGCCTACAAACCTGACTCAGTTACACCAGCTATGTCAGGAGGAATGGTCCAAATTTCACCCAATTTATTGCCGGAATCTTGTGGAAGGCTACCCGAAGCGTTTGACCCAAGTTAAACAATTTAAAAGCAATGCTACCAAATACTAATTGAGTGTTTGTAAACTTCTGACCCACCAGGAATGTGATGAAAGAAATGAAAGCTGAAATAAATAATTCTCTCTACTATTATTCTGACATTTCACATTCTTAAAATAAAGTGGTGATCCTAACTGACCGAAAACAGATTATTTCTACTAGGATTAAATGTCAGGAATTGTGAAAAACTGAGTTTAAATGTATTTGGCTAAGGTGTATGTAAACTTCCGACTTCAACTGTATATTCCTCAAGCCCTTATGCATATCCCATTGTTGGAGAAGGGGGTAGATGCAGCCCAATATGACTTAGTATGGACTTCTGTTCAAAAGCCAGAGGATAGGTATGAGTTGTATTTCACTGCTCATTTTACACAATTAATTGGGTGTACTGTTGCTTCATGCGTTGTATGTGCGTTGTATTGTTTGTTATTGTAGTTTGGTCAGGCCGTGGCAGGGGGTGTTTGTTTTATGTGTCTCGTTTTTTTTGTTGTTAATGTTCTATGTTAGTATATTTCTATGTTCGTTCTAGTCTTTCTATTTCTATGTTTAGTTTATTGGGTTGATCTTCAATTGGAGGCAGCTGTTCCTCGTTGCCTCTAATTGAAGGTCCTATTTATTAGGGGTGTTTTTCATTGGGATTTGTGGGTAGTTGTTCCGTGTGTAGCTGTGTGCCTCACAGGACTGTTTTTTCGTCGTTGTTTTGTATTAAGTGTTTATTTTGGTTTTCTTCGTAATAAAGAAGATGAGTACACATTCCCGCTGTGTTTTGGTCCCATCCTTACGACGAACGTGACAGAACTACCCACCACCAACGGACCAAGCAGCGGGCCTAGGAGGAGCAAGGATCCTGGGCCAGGGAAAGAAGGGAGCAGCACCAGGAGTGGAGCAAGTAGCATCCTCGGGAGGTGATGGCATCCTGGTCGCTGGAGGTATTAGAGGCAAGAATAAACTGGACGTGGGAACAGCTACTGGACCATTGCAACACCCTGCCTGGGAAACAGGTGGAGGTGGAGAGGCAGCCCCAATACATTTTTTGGGGGCGGGGCACACGGGAAGATTGGCTAGGTCAGGCGGTAGACCTAAGCCAACTCCCCATGCTTATTATTATGAGCAGTGGATCATGAGAGCGCCGGTCTATGCGGAAGTGCGCACGATCTCGCCCATGCGCATGCACAGTCCGGTGCGAGCGATCCCAGCCCCTCGCAAGTGCCGTGCTAGAGTGGGCATCCAGCCAGGTAGGAGTATGCCTGCGCAGCACATCTGGCCACCAGTGCGTCTCCTAGGCCCAGACTACACTGCGCCTGCTCTACGCACGGCAGCCATCAGGCCTCTGCACAGCCCAGTTCGCCCTGTGCCAGCACTCCACCCGTGCAGGGCTACTGTGACTACCCAGCCAGGATGGGTGGTGCAGGCTGTGCGCTCCAGACCTCCAGTACTTGTTCATGGCCGGTGTATCCAGTTCCTGCTCCTCGCACTAGCCCTGAGGTGCGTGTCTCTAGTCTGGCACCTCCAAAGCCAGCACCATGCACCAGGCCTCCAGTGCATCAGCCCAGTCCAGTACGTCCTGTTCCTGCTCCTCGCACTAGCCTTGAGGTGCATGTCTCCAGTCTGGTACCTCCAGTACCAGCCCCACGCACTAGGCCTCCAGTGCGTCAGCCCAGTCCAGTTCATCCTGCTCCTACTCCTCGCACTGGCCTTGAGGTGCGTGTTACCAGTCTGGCGCCTCCAAAGCCAGCCCCATGCACCAGGCCTGTAGTGCACCTGTTCAGGCCAGAGCTTCCGGAGACAGTTCCCCGTCCAGAGCTTCCGGCGACAGTTCCCCGTCCAGCGCTTCCGGCGACAGTTCCCCGTCCAGAGCTTCCGGCGACAGTTCCCCGTCCAGAGCTTCCGGCGACAGTTCCCCGTCCAGCGCTTCCGGCGACAGTTCCCCGTCCAGCGCTTCCGGCGACAGTTCCCCGTCCAGCGCTTCCGGCGACAGTTCCCCGTCTAGCGCTTCCGGCGACAGTTCCCCGTCCAGTGCTTCCGGCGACGTCCCACAGTCCGGAGCCTGCATAGACGGCCCACAGTCCGGAGCCTGCATAGACGGCCCACAGTCCGGAGCCTGCAGAGACGGCCCACAGTCCGGAGCCTGCAGAGACGGCCCACAGTCCGGAGCCTGCAGAGACGGCCCACAGTCCGGAGCCTGCAGAGACGGCCCACAGTCCGGAGCCTGCAGAGACGGCCCACAGTCCGGAGCCTGCAGAGACGGCCCACAGTCCGGAGCCTGCAGAGACGGCCCACAGTCCGGAGCCGGCGCAGCCAGAGTCGCCCTCCAGTCCGGAGCCGGCGCAGCCAGAGTCGCCCTCCAGTCCGGAGCCGGCGCAGCCAGAGTCGCCCTCCAGTCCGGAGCCGGCGCAGCCAGAGTCGCCCTCCAGTCCGGAGCCGGCGCAGCCAGAGTCGCCCTCCAGTCCGGAGCCGGCGCAGCCAGAGTCGCCCTCCAGTCCGGAGCCGGCGCAGCCAGAGTCGCCCTCCAGCCCGGGGTCTCCAGCGACGCGCCTCAGCCCGAGGTCTCCAGCGACGCGCCTCAGCCCGAGGTCTCCAGCGGGGGTGGACAGGTTAGGTTGGGGACTAAGGCCGGAGCCTGAGCCACCTCCATAGTGGAGGATTGGGGAGGGGGGTGTAGCACAAGAACCGTCGGTGACCACCCTCCCTTCCCTCCCTTTAGTTTGGGATTATTTTTGTTTTGGGGTTTATTTTTGTGTTTTTTGTTTGAGGTGCATCCGGGGTCTGCACCTTTGGGCGGGGGGGGGGGGGTTACTGTCACGTCCTGACCAGTAAAAGGGGTTGTTTGTTATTGTAGTTTGGTCAGGGCGTGGCAGGGGGTGTTTGTTTTATGTGTTTCGTTTTTTTGTAATGTTCTATGTTAGTATATTTCTATGTTCTTTCTAGTTTTTCTATTTCTATGTTTAGTTTATTGGATTGACCTTCAATTGGAGGCAGCTGTTCCTCGTTGCCTCTAATTGAAGGTCCTATTTATTAGGGGTGTTTTTCATTGGGATTTGTGGGTAGTTGTTCCGTGTGTAGCTGTGTGCCTCACCGGACTGTTTTTTTCATAGTTGTTTTGTATTAAGTGTTTATTTAGTTTTTTTCGTAATAAAGAAGATGAGTATACACATTCCCGGTGCGTTTTGGTCCCATCCTTACGACGAACGTGACATTTGATTTGAAATTGATTTTGGATACAGTTATATGTATGTAGGTTTACATGCTACAATGTGTGGTTTGACGCATTACTTTTCTGAGACATACGTATATGCATTCTTAAAAATGTACATGTAGCATGGCAAGCATGAAGACAACACTGGCAGAGCAGGTGTTTGGTAATCTTCCACTTCAGTATCTTCCTCTTACTCACAGGTTTACTTAATCATATTATTATATTAATGGACTTATGATACATGTTATTTACCATTTTAGGGTCCAGACCTATTTGCAGACACTGTAGTATACTCACATCCAGGGGAGAAAGACTCAGTGTATTGTACAGTTGTAACCTATAATATAATTGTATTATTTTCTGTGATATTTATAATGGAATGAAAATGAGTGAGCAAGATGTTGCTTGACTCCATATGCATTCCTAAAATATTTACAAAAATGGAAAATGAAATGTTATTCATGAAGTTATACAAAGAACAGAACTGGTGCCCAATCAATAAATAAATAGCTGATTCAGGAGGTTTTGGAAATAAAATATTATGATATATTTCCCTTAAGTTGTTATTTTGAAAACTGGATAATTCATTCATTCAATTTATTATTTCGACTTCATACCTCAATTACAAATGAATTACCATGTTTCCCTTTCCACAGTACAAATCCCCTTTAAAAGTGATGGAATTTGAATGAGGCAAAAAAGTTATTCACAGAATACTTGTAACAGGCTAATTAGATTTGTTAGCAGAGAGCATGGCCTGTAACATGTTAGGGCCATGCAGTAACAGCACCTCACATTGAATATTGTGGAGAGTGTAAAGGGGTTAGACCCAGGACACTAAACAGTTATATTGAATTACAGAGGTATGAGTCATTAATTCCTGTAGGTCTGTGTGAGAGTTGGGACTGAGAAAAGACTGGAACTAGGGAAGGTATAACAGCCACATTTATTTTCCTGGTTGATGTGTTTCACAAAACAATCCACAGCCTTAGATGTGACCTAACATGGTCTAAGAGATTTTCAAACTAACTAAAAGTTTTCATATAATTGTGCAGGGAAAACAATGTTGATTAGGTTTACATACCCCCACCCTCTCTATGTGAGATGCTACAGGATGTAGTTTGTTTCTTTATATTTGTTTTCTTTATCCTCCTGTGCTTCACTGCTGATCTGGTGCTTTGAGAACATTCAAGAAATATACCTTTTTTCAAGAAGGTGCTTATGTTTTTTTTCAAATAAACTAAGTGTTATGAAGAACAGAAAAGGGTAAACCATAAGGGCTTAAAATTCTGCCATTATAAATCAAGGTATATTCAACGCCGTTCTCAGACGCTAAATGTCAAGGGCAGAGGTACAATCAGAGGGATGAGCCTAGATCTAGGGTAAAAGAAGCCATTTGTCACTGTTCTGCATCCTATTAAAGCTAGCTCCAATCTGTGTAGCTGCAGACCAGCATTATACTATACTGAGAAAGGTGTAATCCCCTTTCACAGCCTTTATAATGTGTCTTTACAATACCAGCATGCAAAGATAGACTTAGACTTCAACCCTATAAGTCATATTTTGCATTTTTCATGTGTCCAACAGAAGTGAAATGCCAAGTAATCTCTATGATTGGTGATACAATCTACTGTCAAGTGTCAACATCCAACAATTCTTTAGACCCCCCCCATGTCTATTCCTATAGGAGATATAAAATATACCTTTCCTCCAATCCCCCTGTTAATATTTTCACCCAGACAATTCAGAAACAGAGGCCAACATAGCTTATAGCTATAGCCATTTGCAATACATACCCAGACAGTGGAAGATCCATGCTAAATTGATTTCAATAGCATTACCGATGTAGATTTAGGCAGACGTTTCTCAGTTGCTCCATACAGAGCGATTCATTCTAGTGAACAGTTCTCAATCGATGAGGGAGAGAGAGCCTTTGTGCCTGCAGTCATTAGTGTAGCCAGGGAAGATGCTCTGATGCAGCATTTTCTCTGTGAGGGCCCAGCAACAATGTTGCTGACAAATGTTTAATAAGGCAACGACCAATGGATTTTTATGCAAACAGTAATGAAGAACCCCAAAAGTCAATATGCATTGGAAACTTTAAAAATCGCTGTTCCATACATTCAATGTTGGTCAGGATTTATGACATCAGGTGCAAAATCTAAGCTAACTTGGAGGGTTCATTGCAAAGCAATTCACCCAGTGCAATATGTTTTTGATATTTAACATCAAATGGCTTGATTATTTAGCTAATTTGAATTTCATTGCATCTTTGTGTAATCCATCTTAAGTCTATCTACTTCCTTTTCGCTGGTTTCAAGAGTGTGATTGATTTACCAATGACCTGCAACACTAAATTATACAGTACATTTGCATATCCCAAGAGAGATTCCAAGTGGAGAGATATTGAAATGGACTTGTTAACTAATTGTTAGGTTAATTAATAATCATTATTTTGAAAATACACTTCAGGTGAATGATTAATATGTATGACATTTCAACCCGCTTGATTTCTTAGCATGTTTTCCATTGACAACTACGTAACAGAGCTAGTCATCTCAGTGGATTTAAAATAATGTCAAAACAAAACAGATCGTATACACTACCGGTCCAAAGATTTAGAACACCTACTCATTCAAGGGTTTTTCTTTATTTTTACTTTTTTCTACAATCTAGAATAATAGTGAAGACAACAAAACAATGAAATAACACATATAGAATCATGTAGTAACCAGAAAAGTGTTAAACAAATCAAAATATATTTTATACTTGAGATTCTTCAAAGTAGCCACCCTTTGCCTTGATGACAGCTTTGCACACTCTTGACATTCTTTCAACCAGCTTCATGAGGTATTCACCTGGAATGCATTTCAATGAATAGGTGAGCCTTCCAATTAATTGGTGGAATTTCTTTCCTTCTTAATGCGTTTGAGCCAATCAGTTGTGTTGTGACAAGGTAGGGGTGGTATACAGAAGATAGCCCTATTCGGTAAAAGACCAAGTCCATATAATGGCAAGAACAGCTCAAATAAGCAAAGAGAAATGACAGTCCATCATTTCTTTAAGACATGAAGGTCAGTCAATACGGAAAATGTCAAGAACTTTGAAAGTTTCTTTATTAAGTGCAGTTGCAAAAACCATCAAGCGCTATGATGAAACTGGCTCTCATGAGGACCGCCACAGGAATGGAAGACCTAGAGTTACCTCTGCTGCAGAAGATACATTCATTTGAGTTACCAGCCTCAGAAATTGCAGCCCAAATAAATGCTTCACAGAGTTCAAGTAACAGACATATCTCAACATCAACTGTTCAAAGGATACAATGTGAATCAGGCCTTCATGGTCAAGTTGCTGCAAAGAAACCACTTCTAAAGGACACCAATAAGAAGAAGAGACTTGCTTGGGCCACAAGCAATGGACATTATGCCAGTGGAAATTTGTCCTTTGGTCTGGAGTCCAAATTGGAGATTTTTGGTTACAATTGCCATGTCTTTGTGAGACGAGGTGTGGGTGAACGGATGATCTCCGCATGTGTATTTCCCACCGTAAAGGATGGAGGAGGAGGTGTTATGGTGTGGGGGTGCTTTGCTGGTTATGCTGTCTGTGATTCAATTAAAATTCAAAGGACACTTAACCAGCATGGCTGCCACAGCATTCTGCAGCGTTACGCCATCCAATCTGGTTTAGGCTTAGTGGGACTATCATTTGTTTTTCAACAGGACAATGACCCACCACAACTCCAGGCTATGTAAGGGCTATTTTACCAAGAAGGAGGGAGATGGAGCGCTGCATCAGATGACCTGGCCTCCACAGTCCCCCGACCTCAACCAAATTGAGATGGTTTGGTATGAGTTGGACTGCAGAGTGAAGGAAAAGCCGCCAACAAGTGCTCAGCATATGTGGAACTCCTTCAAGACCATTGGAATAGCATTCCAGGTAAAGCTGGTTGAGAGAATGCCAAGAGTGTGCAAATCTGTCATCAAGGCAAAGGGTGGCTATTTGAAGAATCTCAAATATAAAATATATTTCAATTTGTTTAACACTTTTTTTGGTTACTATATGATTCCATATGTTATTTCATAGTTGTGATGGCTTCACTATTATTCTACAATGTAGAAAATAGTAAAAATAAAGAAAAACCCTTGAATGAGTAGATGTTCTAAAACTTTTGACCGGTAGTGTACTTTCAAGCCGAGATATCCATATTGTGAATTTAACTTGTTTTTACAGCAAAATAGCTACTCATAATCAACGTATCTTTGATTTTTTGATACTTGCAAAGCCTTTCATTATGTCCTTATATCAAAGTGTGAACTTTGATGGCCCAGGCAGACAGCCTGAGTGTGCAGACAGGCGACTAATCCTTCTGTCTGACATCTCAGCTAGGTCTAAAATCAAGGCTTATTTTTCATCCTGCAGGGGTTGTTGATGTTATTTAATTTGCCATTTTGTTTCCCATAGTATGATAAACTACAGAGTAGACAATATTGCGAATTTCTGGGTTGTCTAGCCAAAGTGGTTTAACATGCATCAGGTATCCATTGCTTCTTCTTTGGCTTAGTTGTCTATGGATGTGGTTTTCTGTTTTCAACTTTTCAGCTCTGTGATATTTCCCTTGTCTGTTCTTTTCCTGGCTCTGAGCAGCGTACCTCTGTTTGGTAATGAAAGTCTATGTACAACAGAGTTATTTGTCCCCATGTGTACAGCATGGTTATTTGTCCCCATGTTTCCACTCCTGCCTCTGACACGGTGCTGAACACTGGAAACAGCCTAAGCTGGGCTGATAGATCGCAGGGCTGCAGGCATCTAGAATAGTGAAGCACCAGTGCTCGGCTTAGCTTTTTTTCTCTCTCGTTACACAAGGAAATGACAGAGTAGTAGGCTACAGCTATTAGAGAACTTCCAAAGATTTTATGATCTCATTTCAGCCAAAGACTGAGGATGGACACATGCAAAGTGAAGTTATTTGTTTCTAACCGTTGAGAAATGTATACATTACAGTCTTGTTTGACCATAGCCCCTGTTGAACTCCAATTATCCCTATACATGCACTCCACTCCACCTACAATATCCAACTCCATTGGGTGAAAAAAAATTGTATTCTGCTCCTGCCAATTGAAACAATAGCAACCTTTTTATTCTCTCCTCTCCTCTAAATCTGACCACTGACATCAAGTGAAACAAGTCACTCTCTCCTGCCTCCAGATGCAAGCTGCCAATTGATTCCATTAACATGTCTCTGGTGCCAGAAGGACTGCAATAAAAGTGAAGGAACACATGCCCAGAATCTTCAATTTAAATGCAGAAGTACTCCTACAATGTACACTGTGAACTATTTGTTTGATGAGCACAAACAACGTAACAGAAGCAGTTTAGAAAGGTACAGTGCATAATTGTCATTTTCATGAAGGTAATGTCACCTGGAGGGTTCATAACTGACAGTAAAAGAGTAGACAGTAAGTCTTGCTGTACAGATTCATCAGAAACAGAGAGAACCAGCCCAGATTTGCTCCACCAGGGCCGTTAATTAGCAAATTAATTAAAACGGGCCCAGTGGCCATCATCATCAGCTGGTTGGGTCCTGGCCACTCCTGGTCTTCACAGAGGTGTCACAATAATGACCTCTGATTGGCTACACAGCCTCTGATCCCCCAACCCCGCCTTCCCCTAGTGTCCAAGCCCCGCATTTGTCCCTTTCTGTTAATTGCATGTACACTCTCAGTAATCACACTGGACCAACAGCGAGCCAAAGGCTCTAACCTCCCTCTCTCTCTACTAGAGTGAACTATGAATCAGAAGCTAATTTAATTTAGGAATTCATACAGTTGTTAGCCCCCTATAGTCGATCTCTGGCCCCGTGGAAATCTAATTAGCATTTTTTTTATCCCCATAAAAATCCTTCAGTTTAAGCTAGAGATATCTGATGTTTTGCATTAGATGCGTCTTAATCATCTGCATCCGCCTATGTCGCACTTCTGCATCTGTGGTGAAAGGTGACAGAGCTAGGGCTGTTTTTGTCAGACCATGAGACATCCTGAAAATGGGTATTTTCACAAAATCGTCTGTAGGGCTCAGAACGGTTTGGCAAACTATTATGACCCCTCCATGGTAAGACAAGACTCTCACAAACACGATGGTGTTCTCCATTTTGCTCCATGACCTCCACAAGTGGCAGGAGACTCGTCTGAAGTTGGTACAGCCGATCTTCCAACTTCTGTCTGTAGTGTGCGAACCATTTGGGTTATACACTGACCCCTCGGTGCAAAGGTGAAACTCTCACAAACATTGTTTTGCTTTAGGATGCCCATAGGATTCACAAGACTCGTCTGAAGTTACCCCGGTATCAGTTGAAAAGATGAATGGAAGTATACAGTACATTCAGAAAGTATTTAGACCCCTTGACTTTTTCCACATTTTGTTACGTTACAGCCTTATTCTAAAATGGATTAAATAAATAAAAATCCTCATCAATCTACATACAATACCCCATAATGACAAAGCAAAAAAAAAAGTTGATTAAATGTGTCAAATGTATTAAAAATAAAAAACAAAAATACCTTATTTACATAAGTATCCCACCCTTTGCTATGAGACTCGAAATTGAGCTCAGGTGCAGCCTGTTTCCATTGATCATCCTCGAGATGTTTCTACAACTTGATTGGAGTACATCTGTGGTAAATTAATTGATTGGACATAACTTGGAAAGGCACACACCTGTCTATATAAGGTCCCACAGTTGACTGCATGTCAAAGCAAAAACCAAGCCATGAGGTTGAAGGAAATGTCCGTAGAACTCTGAGACAGGATTGTGTCGAGGCACAGATCTGAAGAGGGTACCAACATTTTTTTTGCAGCATTAAAGGTCCCCAAGTGAGCTGTCATATGCCTTTTACTGAGGAGTGGTTTCTGTCTGGCCACTCTACCATAAAGGCCTGATTGGTGGAGTGCTGCAGAGATTGTTGTCCTTCTGGAAGGTTCTCCCATCTCCAAGGCCCTTCTCCCCCGATTGCTCAGTTTGGCCAGGTGGCCAGTTCTAGTGTAACAGTTTAGCTTCCGTCCCTCTCCTCGCCCCTACCTGGGCTCGAACTAGGGACCCTCTGCACACATTGACAACAGCCACCCTCGAAGCATCGTTACCGATCACTCCACAAAAACCACGGCCCTTGCAGAGCAAGGGGAACAACTACTTCAAGGTCTCAGAGCGAGTGACGTCACCGATTGAAATGGTATTAGCGCGCACCCCGCTAACTAGCTAGCCATTTCACATCGGTTACACTAGGAAGAGTCTTGGTGGTTCCAAACTTCTTCCATTTAAGATTGATGGAGGACACTGTGTTCTCGGGGACCTTCAATGCTGCAGAATTGTTTTGGTACCCTTCCCCAGATTTGTGCCTTAACACAATCCTGTCTCAGAGCTCTATGGACAATTCCTTTGATCTCAGGGCTTGGTGTTTTCTCTGATATGCACTGTCAACTGTGGGACCTTATATAGACAGGTGTGTGCCTTTCCAAATCATGTCCAATCAATTTAATTTACCACAGGTGGACTCCACTCAAGTTGTAGAAACATCTCAAGGATGGTCAATGGAAACAGGATGCACCTGAGCTCAAATTCAAGTCTCATAGAAAAGGGTCTGAAATTGTATGTAAATAAGGTACTTCTGTTAGCAAACATTTACAAAAAACTGTTTTCACTTTGTCATTATCGGGTATTTTCTGTAGATCGATGAGGATTTTTAAAATGTAATCAATTTTAGTATAAGGCTGTAATGCAACAAAATGTGGAAAAAGTCGAGGGGTATGAATACTTTTACGAATGCACAGGTTTTTGTTGTCGCAGTAAAAGATTTTGCAGTAATTTAAATCAAAATACATTTTATAGAAATAACACCAAGTTTTGTATATATTGACTTTATTTTAATACCAATTTTTTTTTAGGTAAAGTGCAGAAGTGACGTATGCTCTAACTCACACCCTCTTGTTTGCTAGCAACCTGAAGTTCCCGCTGCCGATCTCCATTATGTACACAGACCTGGTGGCTCAGCGGGAACTTCAGGTTGCTAGCAAACAAGAGGGTGTGAGTTCAAGCATACAGCATCATACTGTCCTTTCACATTAACACCTTAGTTTAAATGTAATACAGTATCATATTCATAGTATTACAAGTTGAAATTCTGCCTCCCCATCTTCACATGAGATCGTGTTTTCATAAGTTGCTGCACGTTGTCACGTTATCATGTTAACTTCACATTAAATCACATGAGATCCCGTGTTTGAAATGCATGTGCTTTTTCCGTAAGGCTTGTTCCAATTGTGTAGTAACTGAGACCGCTAAACCCTATTACCAACTAATTACATAGCAATACCTAAGTGTTACCGGATTGTTTTACCTGGTTATAAGTTTTATCTGAGGGACTATAGATCTGGTGATGTTCCATTGTTTGGAAGGATGGCTTGTGACAACAGCCTGCATTTCCTTTCTCTCAGAAAGTTCTATTCCTTCTTCAACAGTTACTTTGACAGGCATCACAGAAATGTATTTTTATTGTAAATTGTGATGCATTGTTGTTTATCAATAGACAATGTTAGCGATTGGATATGTAATTCATTCAACCTCCATGGCTGTGATGTCTTTTCTAGTATGCCTTTATTATTTAGCTATTAGTGACAACTTGCTATCAATCACATAGAACGTTTGCTACTTCTGAGCTGTTTGATTATGGACTGCTCATCCTATACTCTGTACATGAGTAATTGCCTCGGATGGGGATTCAGAGTTTTAAATGAAGATGCATGGATTGGAAAGTTTTGTTGGAAACAGACTACTTAATCAAGCTGTAAATATAGGCATGAAAGTGTATGTATAAAGTACCATTATGGATTATATTATAAGAAAAATGGAATGCTGACTGCAGGACTGGGCCAGAGGAGGCCCCACAAGGGCATGGGTGAAAACTGATGGTGATAGAAATTCTAAAAGAGGGAACAAGCATGTGATGGACATCCAATCATGCGGAGCACTGAAAGACAGATGAGTTCGGAAAATATAATCGTACTCCAATTCATACAGTGACCACTTGACAACCTCCAATCTCCTAATCTCAACAATTCATATTGAATAATGAGATTGCTAGAAGAAAATTATAATCCATCTACACACAATACACCATAATGACAAAGTGAAAACATTTTAAAAGATTTTTGAAAATTTGTTGAAAATTAAATACAGAAATATCTTGCTTACATACGTATTCACACCCCTGAGTCAGCACTTTGTAAAAGCACCTTTGGCGGCGATTACAGCTTTCAGTCGTCTTGGGTATGTCTGTAACAGCTTTGTACTTCTGGATTTGGGGATTTTCTCTCATTCATCCTTGAAGATTTTCTCAAACTCTTAAATTAGGTGGGAAGCGGCGGTGAACAGTAATCTTCAAGTATTTCCACAGATTTTCAATGGGATTCAAGTCTAGGCTTTGGCTGGGCCACTGAAGGACTTTCACCTTCTTGTTCTGAAGCCATTCCAGCGTTGCTTTGGCTGTATGCTTGGGGTCATTGACCTGTTGGAACATAAGTCTTTGACCCAGTCTAAGGTCATTTGCACTCCGAAGCAGATTCTCATCAAGGATTTGCCTGTATTTGTCTCCATTCATTGTTCCCTCTATTCCAGTCCCTCTCACCAAAAAGCACCCCCATAGCAAGATGCTGCCACCACCATGCTTCACGGGGTGGATGGTGTTAGCTGAGTGATGAGTTGTGCCTCGTTTTCTCAAGACATAGAGCTTTGCATTCAGGCAAAAGAGTTCAATTATTTCCTCATCAGACCACAGAATCTTTTTCCTCACGATCTCAGTCTTTCACATGACTTTTTGCAAACTACAGTCGTGCTGTCACATGCCTTTTTCTCAGGAGTGGCTTCCATTTGGCCACTCTCCCATAAAGCCCAGATTGGTGAAGCGCTGTAGAGACTGTTGTCCTTCTGGCAGGTTCTCCCATCTCAGCCAAGGAACTTTGCTCTGTCAGAGTGGTCATTGGGTTCTTGATCACCTCCCTGACAAAGGTCCTTCTTGCCCAGTTGCTCAGATGGCCAGCTCTAGGCAGAGTCTGGGTAGTTCCATATTTTTTCAATCTAGAAATAGCTTCATACCCTTCCCCAGATATATGCCTCATCACAATTCTATCTCGGCAATCAACAGCTAGTTCTATGGAGTTCACGGTATGGTTTCTGCACTGTCAACTGTGGGACCTTATATAGTCAAAACAATTGAATTGGCCACCAGTGGACTCCAATCAAGTTGAAGTGACGTCTCAAGGATTATTGGATGCAACTGAGCTCAATTTGAAATTGGATGCACCTGAGCTCAATTTGTAGTGTCATATAAAAGGGGTGTGAATGCTTTTGTAAAGGAGATATTTCTGTATTTCATATTCAATAAATTTGAAACAAATTCTAGAAATATGTTTTCACTTTGTCATTATGGTGCATTGTGTGTAAATGGGTGAGAACAAAATGTATTTAATCCATTTTGAATTCAGGCTGCAACCCTACAAAATGTGGAATAAGTCAAGGGATATGAATAATTTCTGAAGGAACTGTAAATTATGTCGAGTTCTCGTCAGCAGTACATCAATTATGATACCCATATGTCTTTTTCAGGAGAAAATGGGTAAGCAAATCAAAAAACGATTTCAAGTATACAGTGGTTCCTCCTTTAAAAGTTGCGTCATACTGTGACACACCTTGCGGGCTGCTGCAGCATTCTGTGGCACGTTATCTATTTGTTAGCCATTTTTTCTGTTAATGCAAGTTATTGCTAGTTTGACCACCAGAGGGCGTCTTTGAGAAGCATTTGACAGTCTTCCGTATTGGCATTAACAGAGAATTGAAAACCTTTTTTTGTAATAACATAGTATATGGGATTGATTTAAAGAAATTTGGCTTAATTAATTTGATTAATATTACGGTGTTTCTATTCAGAGAATTTTTTTTTTTATGAAACCCTCAGGGTTTCCATTAGGATGGAATGGAAAATATGGCGTTGTACAACGGGAGAAAGGAGTAGGCTGTCCTTGTAAATAAGAATTTGTTCTTAACTGACTTGCCTAGTTAAATAAAGGTTACTGTAACGGTCGTCATATGTAGTAGACCAAGGCGCAGCGGGTTGAGTGCTCATTTTAACTTTTATTGAACACCAAAATACAAAACAAGAAAACGAACGCACAGTATTACAGGCTAAACACAGCAGTGCAAAAACAACTTCCCACAAACCACAGGTGAAAAAAGGGCTACCTAAGTATGATTGAGAGCATACCAGGCCAACAAAGAAATACACAACATAGAAAATCATAGAAATACAAAACCAGAACAATAACCAAAAACCCCGGAACACTCTAAACAAACACCCCTCTACATAAACACATAGCCCAACAAACCCCGAAACAAATACCCCCCTGCCGCGTCCTGACCAAACTACAATAACAAATAACCCCTTATACTGGTCAGGACGTGACAGTTACACTAAGAGCATACATTTCTGCACCCTACATTTCTAATTATTGTCTAACCAATACCCAAACAGAGATTAAGTGAAAATAAAAATGTTATTTATTTATCAGGACCAGTCCCCATGCTTGCCTCAGAGCAGCGCTAAAATAGAACGGTGCTAAAATAGTTGTAGACTTTAGCTTCTAACTTCATTATGCTCTTTAAATAAATAAGACTTACAACATTTTTAACAGCACATTTCTCAACACTAGTGAGACTATGGTAGGCCTACAGTATATCGGAAGAAAAAAAATTAAATGACGTGACTCTCCGCCAATAATTACATTTAGAGGATTGGAGGACTCTAAATTAATATCTAAGGGGCTGTCACAATGGGTGGCCTGAGGAGTCAGGCGCAGGAGTCAGGCGCAGGAGACGGATGATTACGGGAATAAACTTTTAATAAATATTCTCACGGAAAAAATGACAAAAGAACGGAGTGCAGGGTGTGCTAAATAAAAGGCACCACCCTTTTACGAACGATAACCAGGGACGCAGCCCAAAACAATACTTCGTAATCCCAGGAGGGAAAACCACTGATCCTCATAAACAACATACAACCCCGGACAACAAACAATCCCGCACAAACCACAAACCTATCTAGCTAGCCTAAATACCCTTCCCCACTAACAACTAATACAAAACAGGTGCGTAACTAACCTAGGCCTAACTAACAGAACGTGAAACATAAATCAGTGGCAGCTAGTAGGCCGGCGACGACGACCGCCGAGCGCTGCCCGGGCGAGGAGGGGCGCCACCTTCAGTAGGTGTCGTGACAGGGGCATTTACCATTAGGATCTGTGAGAATATCTAAGGGGCTTTTATATAATTTGAAATTAATTAATAATAATAATAATAATCGCTTTGTTTAAAAAGTAACGACATTTTGGAGATTTCGTTTTCATTTAAACTCGAGTGAGCGAGAATAAGGCAATCCTTGAACATGTGGTGATACATTCTCACTAATTTGTAAATAAAGCCAGTTTGTTATTTAGAATGATTTATTTCTGAAGAAACCTAACTTGCTTATATTCATGAAGATGATGAGCGATCGACAAAGGCAACCTGTAATCTGCTGGCATCACGGCACAACATAAACATCGCTCTAATTACAGTTAGAAGACAGTTGAAGAAACTTCCGTGGACTTATGGAAAGGCTCGGTAAGAAATGTTTTATATATATATATAAATATGTTATTTTTATTTTTTTAATTATCAGAACATTAAACATGTGTGTTCGCTTCTTTTGTTCTGTAGTTTCGACCCAATGATTCATCTGACAAACAAATAACTTTGTGTCCTGCAGGCCCAGGCATGGATCAAAGCTGGCGAGACATACAATAATATCATCTTCACAAACGAATCAACTGTGGCCCTTGAGCAAGTTGCTCAAAATTGCTACAGAAAATTAGGAAGAAAATCTAGCAAGCCAAAGTCCCAAGCATCCACTCAAACTCCATGTGTGGGGGGCAATTTCTCGCCAGGGACCAGGCCCATATTTGATTTTTGATGGTACGTTTGGCTATTTACAAAGCAAAAGGTACGTAAAATATTGTAGCCTACACCTCACGGACTGTTATGTGTTCCACAATAATTCACTCTTGCCTCCTTTTTCAGGTATCATGGCTCGAGATTTCTTTGAGGAAGAAATTATCAAGAAATATGCTGGGCCCTATGTCAGAGTGGTGTTTCTGGGTACACATCGTTTCTTTCAAGGTAGGATTATAGCAATATTTTGTTACGTTTAGGCCTATTTACATGTATATTTCTATTATTGTTGTCACGTCCTGACCAGTATAAGGGGTTATTTGTTATTGTAGTTTGGTCAGGGCGTGGCAGGGGTGTGTTTGTTTTGTGTTGTCGGGGTTTTTGGGTATTGTTCTATGTTTTGTATTTCTATGTTCTTTCTATGTTGTGTATTTCTTTGTGTTGGCCTGGTATGGCTCTCAATCAGGAACAGCTGTACATCATTGTTGCTGATTGGGAGCCATACTTAGGTAGCCCTTTTTTCCACCTGTCTTTTGTGGGAAGTTGTTTTTGCACTGCTATGGTTAGCCTGCAGAACTGTTTAGCTGTCGTTCGTTTTTTTGTTTTCTTGTTTTGTGTAGTGTTCTAAATAAAGTACATATGAGCATTCACGTACCCGCTGCATTTCGGTCCAATCCTTACGACGGCCGTGATAATTGTACCTAATGTTGGCTTTTAGGCTAAATGTATTTTTTCTTCTCCAAATGCAGACAATGACTCAAAACACACTGCCGCCCGGGTTTGCTTTGTAAATGAGGGCATAAACTGGGTCAAGACGCCAGCAGAGTAAGTAGACCTTTATGTAGTTAAATAAAAATAAATAAATAAATAAAAGACCTACAACACCTTCGGTAGGCCTACAGTATATCTACAAATATTTTTTTAATCTCTTCATGTAGGTCTCCTGATTTAAAACCCGATCGAACTTGTTTGGCATTAACTGAAAACATGAATCCGTAACTCTGCCAAGCCGGCAGGCAAAGATGAATTGGTCAAGGCCATCAATATGTTTTGGCTAGAGAAATTCATGATACAACAATCCAACAAATACATTGATCATCTCAGCAAGGTTTTACCTGTGGTCGTGGAGCTGGGTGGAAGTGCGACTAAAATGTAGTTCATATAAACCTTCGCATTTGAATGTCTTTTTTTTTGTTGTTATTTTATTTTATTAATGAAAGCATAAAGATGTTGATGAAGAAATACTGTACTGCTGTTTTGAGTTAGAACTGTAACGCTTTAGAGTACTTAAGCATTGAATGCATTGCAAGTTGAGGGATTTTCACAACAGTAGCCGGGTTATAAAAAGTCTATTGTCCTGCTAATAGGAATAATTTGCATGATGGGCTACAGTTGTGATGTCTTCACTATTATTCCACAATGAAGAAAATAGTTAAAATATAGAAATATCCTGGCATGAGTAGGTGTGTCCAAATTTGACTGGTACTTGCTTAAACTTCTTTGGGATAAGGGGCGATATTTTGACGTCCGGATGAAAAGCGTGCCCAAAGTAAACTGCCTGTTACTCAGGCCCAGAGGCCAGGATATGCAT
Source organism: Salmo salar (assembly GCF_965601325.2). Taxonomy (NCBI): domain Eukaryota; kingdom Metazoa; phylum Chordata; class Actinopteri; order Salmoniformes; family Salmonidae; genus Salmo; species Salmo salar. Next base: position 16,569,614 of record NC_138319.1, on the reverse strand, counting down.
ATCATTGGTAGATTCAGATAGAAATCACTCTAAAGTTTCTAAAACTGTTAAAATGTCTGAGTATAACAGAACTGAAATGGCAGGCGAAACCCCAAGGACAAACCATCCCAGAAATATATATTTTTTTCATCCTACCACTGATTTCAATGGCTGGCACTTTTATAATAGGGCGAAACCGTGCCCGATTGCAGTTCCTAGGGCTTCCACTAGATGTCAACAGTCTTTAGAAAGAGTTTCAGGCTGGTTTTTGGAAAAAGTAGGGAGAAGAAGTTGTTTTTCTAAGGGCTCCCATTTTGGCTATAGTGTTTCCATGCGCATGGCCGAGAGAGCGCATTCTTTTTGTTTATCTCCGGTAAAGACAATAACGATTCTCCATCTTAAATTTGATTGTTTATTTGCATATTAGGGTACCTAAGGATTGATTATAAACGTTGATTGACTTGTTTGGATACGTTTATTGGTAACGTTTGGGATTCATTTTGTATGGATTTTGACCGATGGAAACCATGTGGATTATTGACTGAAGCGCGCCAGCTAAACTGAGTTTATTGATATAAAAAAGAAATTTATCGAAAAAAAGGACCATTTGTAATGTAACTGAGACCTTTTGGAGTGCCAATAGAAGAAGCTCTTCAAAGGTAAGGCATGAATTATATCGTTATTTCTGACGTTTGTCGCCACCTGCCTGGTTGAAAATGATTGTTATGCATTTGTGTGCTGGGCGCTGTCCTCAGATAATCGCATGGTTTGCTTTTGCCGCAAAGCTTTTTTTAAATCTGACATGGTGGCTGGATTAACAAGAAGTTAAGCTTTATTTCGACATATTGTTTGTGTATTTTCAAGATTGTTAAATATTTACAATTCTGTGGTTTGAATTTGGCGCCCTGCACTTTCAATGGATGTTGGTCAGGTATCCTATCCTAGAGAAGTTAATTAATTTAATTAATATTATGGTGTTTCTATTCCATGAAAAATGAGAAATCCTCTGGGTTTCTGTTAGGATGGAACGAAAAATATGTACAACGTGACAGTTGGCAGTACAGTACTGGGCTATTTAGCTGAAGAATCCCTGTCGTGCGGACGGGAGACCGGTCGCAATTGTAAGTAGGCCTAATAAATAAATAAATCCTACTTCTATTACGCTGTTAAGCCTCATAGTCTACCTCAGCCAGTTAAGTTATTTTATGTAGGTCTAGGCTCCGAAGAAATAGACTCCCTCTTGTAAAGTCAAATTAAAATGAAGATTATTGTTCTAATGAATTGGTGTAGGTTTACTCCACCTGCTGGTGTGCAACACTTGCAGAACAAGTTAGTTATATTTTCAGCACCAGCCACAGTTCACCTCCTATTGATTGGGCTGTGGTTGCCACCAGTAGTTTTTTTTAAATTGAACATTTATTTAACCTCTTATGGCTAGGGGGCAGTATTTTCACGGCTGGATAAAAAACGTACCCGATTTAATCTGGTTACTAATCCTACCCAGTAACTAGAATATGCATATACTTATTATATATGGATAGAAAACACCCTAAAGTTTCTAAAACTGTTTGAATGGTGTCTGTGAGTATAACAGAACTCAAATGGCAGGTCAAAACCTGAGAGATTCCTTTACAGGAAGTGGCCTGTCTGACCATTTCTGGAACTTCTTTGCCATCTCTATCTTTTACTAAGGATCTCTGCTCTAACGTGACACTTCCTACATCGTCCATAGGCGCTCAGAGCCCGGGAAAAACCTGAATGTCGTCATCCCAGCCCCAGGCTGAAACACATTATCGCCTTTCTCAAGTGGCCGATCAAGGGACTGTGGGCTTAGGCGCGTGACCTGACCGCCCCTGTCTTTGTGATTTTTTTTTTCCTCTGTTTGCCGAAAAGGAGATTCCCGGTCGGAATATTATCGCTTTTCTACGAGAAAAATGGCATAAAAATTGATTTTAAACAGCGGTTGACATGCTTCAAAGTACGGTAATGGAATATTTAGAATTTTTTTTTGTCACGAATTGCGCCATGCGCACGACCCTTCTTTACCATTTCGGATAGTGTCTGGAACGCACGAACAAAACGCCGCTATTCGGATATAACGATGGATTATTTTGGACCAAACCAACATTTGTTATTGAAGTAGCAGTCCTGGGAGTGCATTCTGACGAAGACAACAAAGGTAATGAAACTTTTGTAATAGTAAATCGGAGTTTGATCAGGGCTAAACTTGGTCGGTGTCTAAATGGCTAGCCGTGATGGCCTGGCTATCTACTGAGAATATTGCAAAATGTGCTTTCACCGGACATATCGAGTGCATAGAGGAGTTCTGTATCTATAATTCTTAAAATAATTATGTTTTTTGTGAACGTTTATCGTGAGTAATTTAGTAAATTCACCGGATGTTTGCAGGGGGTATGCTAGTTCTGAACGTCACATGCTAATGTAAAAAGCAGTTTTTTGATATAAATATGAACTTGATTGAACAAAACATGCATGCATTGTATAACATAATGTCCTAGGGTTGTCATCTGATGAAGATCATCAAAGGTTAGTGCTGCATTTAGCTGTGGTTTTGTTTTTTGTGACATTATATGCTAGCTTGAAAAATGGGTGTCTGATTATTTCTGGCTTGGTACTCTGCTGACATAATCTAATGTTTTGCTTTCGCTGTAAAGCCTTTTTGAAATCGGACAGTGTGGTTAGATAAAGGAGAGTCTTGTCTTTAAAATGCTGTCAAATAGTCATATGTTTGAAAAATTGAAGTTTTTGTATTTTTGAGGAATTTGTAATTCGCGCCACGCCTATCATTGGATATTGGAGCAGGTGTTCCGCTAGCGGAACGTCTAGATGTAAGATAGGCAAGTCAGGTAAGAACAAATTCTTATTTACAATGAAGGCCTACCCCGGCCAAACCTGGATGACGCTGGGCCAATTTTGCGCAGCCCTATGGCACTCCTAATCACGGTCGGATGTGATACAGCCTGAATTCGAACCAGGGACTGTAGTAAAGCCTCTTGCTCAGAACATTAACTGTGTGTGTAGATACCTGTGTAGGCAGATGTGGAAAGATGGATACAAATGATTTGTTGCAAGTTGGGGCGGGTCACACCGAGCTCGGCTATAAGACAATTCTTTAGTAAAGGTTGAATAGTCTATTGTTCAGCTAATAGCCCATCCTGCTACGCTTGTGAAAAACTAATAATAATACCTTTTCCCCTTTCCACATGTTAAAGATTCCAATTCCGATAAAGTGTTTTTAGCCACAATCGGCCCCAACCCCAATTAATACATTTGGCACGGTCGATAGCGTGCTGGACTTAGGGCTAGAATGTTGAGGGTTCGAAACATGCTCCCTGCTTGTTTCATTACATTATTATGCCCGTCTCAGAGCAAATAGCCTGGATTGTTACTCACATCTCGTTCCTGCTCTCTTCCACGCGCCATTCTCCGCCTGTTTTTTACTCTGTATATATTAATTACAAATCAGTCTTTATTAAGTCATGTTTCTAGTCTATTGCGTAGTTACAATGTGTAATCATTGATGTCCCAGGAGCATGAGTGGTAAACACTGTTGAAGTGTATAATTGTAATACATACATGCAGACACAGCATCATTCAAAGAATGGAGTTTGATACACCTGGTATTGGATATGACTGAAAAAAACTTGCTAAATAGCGATTTTCGTAAATGAACTTTATGACAAAACAATATGTACAATCGTTTGTCTCTACATTAACTAACATTCATCTCAATTGTACATTTATTGCTTGACTCGTTATGACATAATTACTTAAATTAGCTTCCACTGCAATGTTTTGTCAGCCAGCACGGGTGGCTCGCGTCAAATTCTTCATTGGAACCACTCGATATGATTGGTCATATAAAATCCTTGGGACCCAAAGGCATAATGAGTGCTCTAACTCCCCCTTGTGGTGGTCTGGAGCAATGAAGCCGTGACGCTGGGTACCTCTAAGTCCTGTGGTGTAAGCTCGCAACTTTTATAGGAGGAACCACTGTACCTAAGTGTATGTTTCTCAGAAATGAGTGTGCAAAGCTGTCATCAAGGCAAACTGTTGCAATTTTAAATAATCTAACATATAAAGATATTTTGATTTGCTTAACACTTTTGGTTACTACATGATTCAATATGTGTTATTTCATAGTGTTGATGTTTTCACTATAATTCTACAATGTAGAGAATAGTAAAAATAAAGAAAACCCTTGAATGAGTAGGTGTCCAAACTTTTGACTGGTACTGTATATCGTAATCCATGATTTCTTAGACAAATCTGAATTGAAATTTCCTTTACTAAGACCATGTTGAATTTGATAATTTACCTAGAATCCAGCGATACTAAGGGTTAAGGTTTGGGATATGCTTAAAACTAAAATCTCAAACAGCTTTCTATGACTGGATTCAAACTTGCAACCTTTGGAATAAGAGGCAGATGCTTAAGGTTAGGTTTAGGCATTAACTCAGACATTTTAAGGTTAGGATTAAGTTTAGGCATTAACTCCAATATCTTAAGGTTAACCTGTCTGGGCTAGGTGGCAGTGTTTTCACGGCCGGATGAAAAACATACCCAATTTAAACAGGTTACTACTCTGGCCCAGAAACTAGAATATGCATATTATTAGCAGGTTTGGATAGAAAACACTCTGAAGTTTATAAAACTGTTTGAATGGTGTCTGTGAGTATAACAGAACTCATATGGCAGGCAAAAACCTGAGACAAATCCAACCAGGAAGTGTGGTAATCTGAGGTTTGTAGTTTTTCAAGTGATTGCCTATACAGTATACAGTGACTTAGGGTTCATTTTGCACTTCCTAAGGCTTCCACTAGATGTCAAGTCTTTAGAACGTTGTTACATGCTTCTACTGTGAATGGGGAGAGAATAAGAGGTCCTGGAGTCAGATGACTGAGAGAATGACATGAGTTCAGTGGCGCACTCTCACGTGAGAGTTAGCTGTGTTCCTTTTCTTTTCTGAAGACATTGGAATTGTCCGGTTGGAATATTACTGAAGATTTATGATAAAAACACCCTAAAGATTGATGCTATACATCGTTTGACATGTTTCTACGAACGTAAATAGATCTCTTTTTGACTTTTCGTCGTGACATTTTGCACGCTTCCTGCATTTGGAGTAGTGGACTAAACACGTGAACAAAAAAGGAGGTATTTGGACATAAATTATGGACTTTATCGAACAAAACAAAAATTTATTGGAACTGGGATTCTGAAGATCATCAAAGGTAAGTGAATATTTATTTTGTCATTTCTGTTGACTCCAAAATGGGGGGGTATCTGTATGGCTTGTTTTGATATCTGAGCGCTGTACTCAGATTATTGCAAAATTTGCTATCGTCCCACATACCCCAGAGAGGTTAACATATCCAACTGATGAGACATTCTTGGCTATGGCTGCCCAGTTATTTCTTTGATTTATTGAAATCCACTGTTGGCCAATGCTGAGTCATTACCTCAGTGGTGAAAAAAGCCAAACTGATTTCTCAGAGACCTTGACCCCCCTTCAGTCCACTTAGCACCATCAAATTGTCAGATATTCCTCTCGCACATGGTACAGTAATTTTTCAACAGATGCAACAATTGTCAGTGAGTGACTGAGCGTGGTATTAGATCCTAAAATGATAGTGCTTCTTTCTGTTATGTGTCTTTACTTCATTTTTCCCTTCAGTTTTCAGAGGTTTATTCCTCTGCTGCTTTATATAAGATAGGGCATTTAGTTGTCGTCAGAAATGTGACCTACCAGGGCTCTGTGTCAAGAGTTTACTGAGAGATTTGCAGCCACAGAAAGAGAGAGAGAACAGCTCGACAGTGCTTTGTTGATAGTCATTGCTGCTTTTGACACTCCTTCTGAAGGGGTCTTTAAAGTAGAGGATGACAGGATTACTGTTGTCTCAGCACCACACCTGTATTGCTGCCAGTGGTGAGCTTTCCCCATTGGTGTGCCAGTAAGTCCTCTCTGCATACATTTCCTAAAAATGATCTACTATTTTTCAAGAGATGGTGCTTTTTCTGGGCATTGAGGGACGGCGGGGGGTTATATTCCCCTTGTGGCCTGCTGAGAAGCTCATCAATGACAGAAAAACACATTTGTGCGTTAATGGATCTGTCTGCATTTGAGTCACAAAAACATCACACCTTTTAGCTCAACATGATATCATTGATAGGCGTCAGTCTGTGAAGATTTCTCAAAAAGATATGCTTCACAACTCATACATTGCAATCAATGCAAAAAAGTTGGATGATAAAGCTGCAATGGGTGAATTGGTGAAAGACAGACAAACAGAAACTCACAGACAGACTGAAAGACATGTCTGTCAGTTATTATAGCTGTTGTCATGATTCTCTCCTTACTGAGGATCTAAGGCCTTGGATCAGCTTGGCAAATGGCTGACAGATAACCAGACCCCCCCTCTCTCCCACATGAGAGGAAAGGGGGAAGTTGGGTCGGTTATGACACTTTAAGATCCATATGTAACTGTGTAAGGGCTATTTGACAAAGGAGGGTGATGGTGCTGCATCAGATGACCTGGCTTCCACAATCACCCGACCTCAACCCAATTGAGATGGTTTGGGATGAGTTGGACCGCAGAGTGAAGGAAAAGCAACCAACAAGTGCTCAGCATATGTGGGGACTCCTTCTAGACTGTTGGAAAAGCATTCCAGGCAAAGCTGCTTGAGAGAATGCCAAGAGTGTGCAAAGCTGTCATCAAGGCAAAGGGTGGCTACTTTGAAGAATCTAAAACCTAAAATATATTTTTTGATTTGTTTAACACTTTTTTTGGTTGCTACGTGATTCCATATGTGTTATTTCATAGTTTGATGTCTTCACTATTATTCTACAATGTAGAAAATAGTAAAAAATAAAGAAAAACCCTTGAAGGAGTAGGTGTGTCCAAACCTTTGACTGGTACTGGATGTTAACCTCTTACATCTAGACGTTCCGCTAGCGGAACACCTGCTCCAATATCCAATGATAGGCGTGGCGCGAATTACAAATTCCTCAAAAATACAAAAACTTCAATTTTTCAAACATATGACTATTTGACAGCATTTTAAAGACAAGACTCTCCTTTATCTAACCACACTGTCCGATTTCAAAAAGGCTTTACAGCGAAAGCAAAACATTAGATTATGTCAGCAGAGTACCAAGCCAGAAATAATCAGACACCCATTTTTCAAGCTAGCATATAATGTCACAAAAACCCAGAAGACAGCTAAATGCAGCACTAACCTTTGATCTTCATCAGATGACAACCCTAGGACATTATGTTATACAATACATGCATGTTTTGTTCAATCAAGTTCATATTTATATCAAAAAACAGCTTTTTACATTAGCATGTGACGTTCAGAACTAGCAAACTTCCGGGGAATTTGCTAACAATTTACTAAATTACTCACGATAAACGTTCACAAAAAGCATAACAATTATTTTAAGAATTATAGATACAGAACTCCTCTATGCACACTTTTAAAATAGCTTTTTGGTGAAAGCACATTTTGCAATATTCTAAGTACATAGCCCAGACATCACGGGCTAGCTATTTAGACACCCGGCAAGTTTAGCACTCACCAATATCAGATTTACTATTATAAAAGTTTGATTACCTTTTGTTGTCTTCGTCAGAATGCACTCCCAGGACTGCTACTTCAATAACAAATGTTGGTTTGGTCCAAAATAATCCATCGTTATATCCGAATAGCGGCGTTTTGTTCGTGCGTCCCAGACACTATCCGAATGGTAAAGGGTCGTGCGCATGGCGCAATTCGTGACAAAAAAAATCTAAATATTCCATTACCGTACTTCGAAGCATGTCAACCGCTGTTTAAAATAAATTTTTATGCCATTTTTCTCGTAAAAAAGTGATAATATTCCGACCGGGAATGTCCATTTAGCTAAACAGAGGAAAGAAAACAAAGCTTTCGGTCGACGCGGGCACGAGCCTGAGTCTCACAGTACTGTAACCAGCCACTACCCAAACGCGCTACTTTGTTTCAGCCAGAGCCTGCAAAGCCACGATTCAGCATTTTGCCGCCTTCTGAGAGCCTATGGCAGCCGTAGGAAGTGTCACGGGACAGCTAAGATCCTCACTCTTCAATAAAGAGACAAGAAGAACGACACCTTGTCAGACAGGCCACTTCCTGCATGAAATCTTAGGTTTTTGCCTGCCATATGAGTTCTGTTATACTCACAGACACCATTCAAACAGTTTTAGAAACGTTAGGGTGTTTTCTATCCAAAGCCAATAATTATATGCATATTCTAGTTACTGGGCAGGAGTAGTAACCAGATTAAATCGGGTACGTTTTTTATCCAGCCGTGAAAATACTGCCCCCTAGCCATAACAGGTTAACACACTCTCAAAAAACAATGGTATGGTTAGGGTACACTACAGTGTTGTTCCCCATGGTACCTAAAGGTCAAAAGGTACACTTCACAGGTACACATATGAACTCACATGGTACAGTTCGGTACCTTGTTGGTGAAATTGGATATTTTTCTACCCAATATTTTGAATATAAGGTATGATTATCATTGCGCTTTGATAGGTGTGGCAATGTACTGGTGGGGCTCATTACAATATTTGGGGCATGGTTAAATATATGTGAATTTGTGCCAACCGTTAGTGGAAGTGTTATAGCAGTTTAAGTGCTTTATGTTTATGCCAAGAAAGTTAAGCACCTTCTTTAACATTGTCTGTTCTGTGAACTTTATAAGAGAATGTGTCAGTACAGCGGTTGTTGTGCATTTTCCAGTAAGATATTGGGAACTTGTTGCTGTGAAACTAATAGTTAATAAATGATTATGGTAACTATTCATTAATGAATTGTAAAATTCACAATAACATACTGGCAAATCATTGGCAGTAAGCTACTAGTAATCCTTGCCAGTAACCTACTGTGCCTTCAAATCAAATTTTATTGGACACACACACACGTTAAGCATATGTTATTGCGGGTGTATTGAAATGCTTAAATTACTAGCTCCAACAGTGCATTAGTATTTAACAATTCACAACAATACACACAAATCTAAAGTAAAATAATGGAATTAAGAAATATATAAATATTAGGACGAGTAATGTCGGACAAGCATGGATTAAAATACAGTACAATACTGTATATACATATGAAATGGATAAAGCAGTATGTAAACATTATTAAAGTAACTAGTGTTCCATTATTAAAGTGACCAGTCATTCCATGTCTATGTACAAAGGGCAGCAGCCTTTAAGGTGCAGGGTTGAGTAACCCCATGGTAGCCAGCTAGTGATGGCTATTTAAGATTGTTGTCTTTGAGGTAGAAACAGTTTTTCAGTATCTCATTCCCAGCTTTGATGCACCTTGTCGTGGATTTATTCTAACCAAAAGAGAGACTTTTAGATTTCCTCAAAACCATCAAACTTTATTAATAAATATTGCAATAACGGAGCATTAACGGTCAACTAAGGGTGATTGTCAATAGCCCAAATAAGTAGGGTTAGGTTACAATTCTTTATAGTCTTCCTGAGTCTCCGTGACAATGAACAGATATGTAAAAGTATACAAGGGTACATAGTGCACTAACGCAACAGACAGCAAGATTTACATGTTGCCAAATCTGTCTCTAGGTCATTTACTACTTGTTTATACAGAAATACTCATGTAACATAGGACACTAGGTCCTTCCCTCAAATTATGAAGCCCAGTATTCATCTGCAATGAGGGAGAAATAAACTGGAGGATGGGTTTGCCTGGTACTGGCAAACAGGCCAACATTTCACACAGACACTAATCATGGAATAGAATGCAGTCTTTAGGTTTTATCACCAAGGCATCGTAAATCAACTGTCAGCGTTAAGCCTCAGACTCCATTCAGAAGAACAGACAGCGTGTGAAAGTACTAATAGAAGAATACATTCTAATATAAAGTAATGTGAATAACAATGTTGTAATTTCCACCACATTCCCCCATTTTGAGATTTCTCTCAACTTAAAATATAACTTTTAAAAAGGACATTAGGAAAACTAATGAGGCATCAAACAATTTCTAACATATAGGGGGATAACTTCCTTGCACTATTATATTACCATTGTAAATTACCATCCATTGGGTCATTGAGCTTTTAATCTCAACATAGTGCATACATTCTTCATATAACAAGAAACATAAAAACAATAATTCATTGCATTGGTTCCTGCATGTGACTGGCTGCCATAGCACACGCGCAGCCTCCTCCCAAGAAACTGAGCACTGTCTCCCATCTTAACCTCCAACACATATTCTGGGTGTTCTACCAATCGGTTTAAGGAGGTTATGATACCCAGTCACCTGCATGAACCAAGAAGAAAAAAGAAAAGATGCATACATGTTATATGATTCAAGGCTATATCTCCATAGACAGTAACCAGCAAATAGTTTAATGCATAATGTATTCATAATGTAGTACATGCAACAATGGAGTTAATAAAATAAGCTTTCGTTACTAAACATGGGTTCGCTATTACTCTAAACAGGGGAGCACTCTTCGATAGTACAGAGTGGACAGTAATCGCTTTGACATCTCACACACTCCCATGGATCAGCATGATGACAATGTCCACTACCATCCGAAGAACACCACTTGCAGAAACCCCTTTGCAGGCAACGCCTATGAACCCGATAGACTATTAGTGTCACACCCTGATCGCTTTCACCTGTCTTTGTGCTTGTCTCTATACTCCTCCAGGTGTCGCCTATCTTCCCCATTATCCCCTGTGCATTTATACCTGTGTTCTCTGTTTGTCTGTTGCCAGTTCGTCTTATCAGCGTGCTTTCCCGTCTTCATATTTTCTCAAATTTCTGTTTCCTAGTTTCCCCGGGTTCTGACCATCCTGCCTGCCCTGAACCCGAGCCTGCCTGCCGTTCTTTATCTGCCTGACTCTGACCCGATTACGAACCTCTGCCTGCCCTAACCCCAAGCCTGCCTGTCGTTCTGTACCTTACTGACTCGATGGTCAGAACCGGGGAAACTAGGAAACAGAAAACAGAGAGACAGGAAAGCACGCTGGTAAAACCTGACAAGACAAACTGGCAACAGGCAAACAGAGAACACAGGTATAAATGCACAGGGGATAATATTGAAGATTGGTGACACCTGGATGGGGGTGGACATAAGCACAAAGACCGGTGAAACTAATCAGGGTGTGACAATTAGTGCGACATGGTTTTGCTCAACCTCATCACACTCATCATTAGAAATAATTTGGCATCTCGTTCAAATTAGAGTCCTCATCCTTTGTTCCATCATTGTTTGTTAGCAGAGACATTAGGGATTCATCAGGGCCTAGAGCAACCCCAACCCATCTCAGAAATATAGCCCTCACACATGTTATCAAAATTGTACAGGCACAAAACATAAGGCTTAATACAACCGCTACTGGGAGGCGAACTTGTAACATCAGAGTACCCCATGGGCCCAACATATCATAGAACCACGACGATGCTGAACTACCGGCATGATTTGAAGGGGCAAATTAATGAGTTAATGCCTCCAAACAATCCATTGTCGTTAAATTATCATGTGGATCAGGCAGTAGAGTATAGCATGCGCCACCCGTCAAGTTTAAAGCTCCACATACCCAGCCTTGTCTTGCCAAAATATAGCCTAGTGCTGTCTGATGCTGTAACAGCATTATTCTGTGATTTCACTGGGCGTTACCCAAGGTTTTAAATGTTTGTACAGTGAGATTAGAAAACTGCCACAGAGTAGGTTATGTTGTCAATATGCCCAGCTAGGAATACTGTTTCCAAGGGAAAATACCTATACACCATTTCTCTCCTAGTGTAACGGCTGTCTTCTATAGAAATGGACCAAGGCGCAGCAGGTATGTGAATACTCATCTTTAATTAAAATAAAGGAGTAGAGCATCCACTTAACAATTCAAACAATATATACGACAGGAACAGTTTTGCAGGCACACAACACGCAGTGCAAAAACAACTACCCACGAAAACCAAACACACACCTACTTATGGGACTCCCAATCAGAGGCAACTAGAAACACCTGCCTCCAATTGAGAGTCCAGCACCCAAAACTACACATAGAAAATCAAACCTAGAACCTATACCAAACTAATACACCCCACACAAAACCCCATAATACAAAACAAATATACCTCTGCCACGTCCTGACCAAATATAATAGAAATAATATCTAAATATTGGTCAGGACGTGACACCTAGTGATGTGCGCCAATGAAAAGCTTCAAGATTATTGAACTGTGCAATGTCTCTTTAGATTTTTTCCCTCTCCAGACTTAGTCATAGAGGAATTTGACAGAAACACGTCTAGGTCAGTAGTAAGAGTGTATAAATGGCAACAGCCAGCATAATCACGAGGAATCAAAGTATAAGCATTTTTACAGTATACCCAATATTTCCCCACTGGGGTACCTATACCCGGTACCATCTTGACTACAGACATGTTGCTGTGATTGAGGGTCGTCATATTCACCTTGTGACAGCAGCTTTTGGTATGACGCACTGGTTCACTGACTAATTGCTTTGCACATACAGATGTTCCCAAATATACTCTCACATCTGAAGTGTGAGAGTATAGATGAGAGTATAGATGAGATATATATGAGTGTTGCATTTAATCGCAGTCTGTGTACTACTCCTGCAGATACATAATGCTGTTTTTTTTTTTAATTGGGACAACCCTAATGCTATTTTTACAAATTCCTTTATCAGTGGAATTATCAGGAAATACCCAATCATTATCACACATCTTTTTACACTCGCCTTCATTACGGCCACCGACAGAAGAAAACACAGCAGTTAAGCTTTGTACTAATTCTAAACAGGAAGTTTTGTTCAGTACTGAGGTTTCTGGCAATCTCCCAGCATCTGTCCATATGCCATTAGAAGCACAACACATCTAGTATTCGCTTCACTCTCTGGGTTATCGTACAGAGTGAACATAGACATTGAACTGGTAGGGGCGGGAGGGCATGCTATACAAGTCCCATTGTTCCGTTGTCTGACATGAAACGTCAGCATATCATATGCTGTTTAGTCACTGGCTGAGGCACAGAGAGAATAGCTTGCACTCTCTCTGGCTGCCTACCATTAGGGGTAATGTCATGTCCCAGGTACTTTACTGTTTTTTTCTGATTGCTTAGACACTATCTTTGACACTATAGGCTATTTTTGCAAAACTCTACACCAACCACAAAACCTTATACCAAACCAGAAAAACGTTATACATCTCTTGCAAAAGCAAACAATTCTTGCATAACTCTTCAAACTCTTTAAAAATAGATGTTTTTTGCGTCAATACAGTACACACAAACCATCATTTGAATAAGCACAAGAAGCACCAACTACACACTGATAGTATAAATGAAAAACACTTGTGGCTTTTTCTTTTTCTGTGTGCAGGGCATAGCAGTTTGCAATAAAGTTTTGTCATACATGTTGTAAAGACACATACACACAGGTATCCAAATGTATAACGTATGGATGTGTATTCCCGAAAATAACACTATCCATGCAAATAAGGGGGAAAAGTTATTTATTTTTCTCAGAATGTTCTAACACTCCTCAAACAACAAACGTGCAGTAGAAGAAAACAAAAACATTTGTGCTAGAAAGAAAATAACAAAAGAATTTGGCCACATTTCACCTTTTTGGGTCTGGCCATAAGACTTGATCCACATCACATGAGAGGTTGTCTTGAGCTAGGCAGCGTGGAAAGTATCGCCTGGAGTGCCATACCCAGGCCTGGCATGACCCCTGATCGATGTCTCCACAAGCCTCCTCCATTGCCTGTAGAAGGGGCATGCATTGGTGGGGCTGGCGATCATACACATTCCAATGCCATGCAGAGAAGAACTCTTCAATAGGATTCAAGAACGGAGTGTATGGGGGAGATTGAGTGTGGTGAAAAGTGGGTGACCTGTGAACCAATTGCGGACCACAGCAGCCCGATGGAAACTAACATTGTCACAGATGATAACGTACCTGGGCTGCTCTGGCCCCTGGTCATTAGGGATTGGTCTGTTGTGGAGGGTGTTCAGAAATGTGCTATTGTGTGCAGTGTTGTATGGGCCTAGGATTGCATGACGGTGAAGGACGACATTTTGACTAATAGCCACACACATTGCTTTGTTGCCACCACGTTGTCCCAGGACGTTGATGATGGCACGGTGTCTGATACTTCTGCAGCGGCCCCTTGTTTTTGTAAGGTTGAAACCTGCCTCGTCCACATAAATTCTCATGATGCACTGCATCTGCTTCCAGCTCCATGACTCTCTGAAAGAGACCAGACAAAACAATGTATCACCATACACTTCCAGATCCAGTACCAATGATAGGATAGTATAGCTTACCTGCACATATTCATATCTCAGTTGATTTACACGGTTTGAGTTTCTTTCGAAAGGGACTCTGTACAGCTGCTTCATCCTAATTCTATTGCGTTTCAGTAGATGAGACAGTGCAGAGAGACTCGTTTTGAAATATGGTGTTATCTGCCATTATGTGGTCCTGCAGTTCTCTGAGTCTGATGCAGTTATTTGCAATGAACATTTACAATGTGGGCAACCTGCTCTGGGGTGAACAGTCAACCTCCTCCACCAGATACTGGTTTTCTTGCAGTTCTGTAAAAACATTTGAATGGTTTTAGTAATAGATCCTTCTTATTATGAAGGTACAGTACATATTACTATACCAGTAAGACTTACACTTACAGTTACTTACCGGTTCTTAATTTGAAAAAATCCAGATGATACCTGCAACAGTATAGCGGCTCAGATTTGGTTGAACCCGTTGCCCAGCCTCCCTCATGCTCATCCCATGGTTGACAACATGGTCAACCACAGTCGCTCTGATTTCATCAGTTATTGTATTCCTGACTCCTCTTCCTCTCACCTGTCCTCTCCTTCTCCCCATCCTACTTCACCTCTTCCTCCTCCTCTTACTTCTTCACCTCCTCCTCCTCTTAGTTCTTCACCTCATCCTCCTCGTCCTTCTATAGCTCTCACCCCTCTTACTCGCTGTCCAATATTGGCCTCCATTGTTGTCCTAACCAAATGTTTACCCATGGCCTATTTATAATGCTCAAAATCTGATTTGTAAGTGAACTCATCATGTGTCAATGTGGAAAGGCAAGTGGCGAAATAGTGTAGCATTGTAGAGACTAATGGTTACAGTTTTTCTAGAAGTGTGTTATTAAATTGCAAACTGAGTGTAAAGCAGTGAGTTGTGTTTACAGTTTTGCAAAAAGTGTGTTATAAAATTACAATCTGAGTAAATAGAGAATGTGCATTCAGTTTGGCACTCTTGGTAAATGCATTGACTACAAGTGTTAATGGTTTCAGATAGTGCTTCAAGAATCACTGTTAGTGTTTAAGCATTCAGAAAAAAACTGTAAGAGACAAGTTGAAACTCCTTTTTTAAATTTTGTGGCCATGTTCTGCTAGGAACATTAACAGAGCTCTGGTGTCTATTTAGCCTGCATTAAGGGTTTCAGAGCACATTAATAAGTTGTCAACATACTGTATTAGTGTGGTTCCCTCCTTTCCGAATCGTGTGCCAGAGCGGCTGAAAAAATTGTGGGGGATTCAATAAAGCCCATTGGAGCCAATGTCCAAGTCCACCGTTTATTTAAAAAGGTGAACCCAAACTAGAACTGTTACTCTGGTGCAATGGGAATGTTAAAAAAAGCATTAGCCAAATCAATCACAGAAAACCAATTCGCTTTTGAAGGCACAGCTGACAACACAGTTATAGGGTTTGGGACAACAGGAGCTCTCGCATTTACAGCAGCATTAACCGATATAAGATCTTGTACCAAACGCCAATCACCTGACGCTTTCCTAACTGGAAGAATGGGGGAGTTACAGGGAGAATCCGGACAAGGTACAAAAGCTCCTCTCTCTACCAATGAAGCATGAACAGGAGTAATCCCTGCAATAACTTCCCTATTCAATGGATACTGAGCTCTGACTGGTCTGAATGTTTTTTTTTTCGGTTATGACTAGAAGTAGCTCCACCCCCTTTATTCAGCCTATGTTGTATTTATCTCTCGCCCATAGAAAATCCGGGATGCTAACCAACAAAGGTGAGTCATCTGTTATTGACAACATTATGCACACCCCTCTGAACAGAAACTACCCAAATAAAGGGACACACAGTCTGTGTGCTGGGGGAGAATTTGGTCCCTTTTTTTACCACCCAGTCAGTCACCTCCAGTACAGATTCCAACCAGACTCCGGTATCCTCCCACTCTACGATATCAGATTTAGCTATTGAAATGTGTGGCACACCTACGTCAAACAAATAAAACTAATTCTGTTCTTCAGTTAACTGTACACAGCAATCTTCAAATCAAATCAAAGTTTATTTGTTACCTGCGCCAAATACAACAGGTGTACGTAGACCTTACAGTGAAATGCTTACTTACAGGCTCTAACTGGCAGTGCAATTTCAATAAAAAAAAAATAAGGTATTAGGTGAACAATAGGTGAGTAAAGAAATAAAAACAACAGTAAAAAGACAGTGTAAAATAACAGTACCTTGGCTATATTCAGTAGCGAAGCTATATACAGGCACCGTTTAGTCGGGGTGATTGAGGTAGTATGTACAGTCGTGGCCAAAAGTTTTGAGAGTGACACAAATATTAATTTCCACAAAGTTTGCTGCTTCAGTGTCTTTAGATATTTTTGTCAGATGTTACTATGGAATACTGAAGTATAACTACAAGCATTTCATGTGTCAAAGGCTTTATTTGACAATTACATGAAGTTGATGCAAAGAGTCAATATTTGCGGTGTTGACCCTTCTTTTTCAAGACCTCTGCAATCTGCCCTGGCATGCTGTCAACTTCTGGGCCACATTCTGACTGATGGCAGCCCATTCTTGCATAATCAATGCTTGAAGTTTGTCAGAATTTGTGGGGTTTTGTTTGTCCACCCGCCTCTTGAGGATTGACCAACAGTTCTCAATGGACTTAAGGTCTGGGGAGTTTCCTGGCTATGGACCCAAAATATCGATATTTTGTTCCCCAAGCCATTATCACTTTTGCCTTATTGCAAGGTGCTCAATCATGCTGGAGAAGGCATTGTTCGTCACCAAACTGTTCCTGGATGGTTGGGAGAAGTTGCTCTCAGAGGATGTGTTGGTACCATTCTTTATTCATGGCTGTGTTCTTAGGCAAAATTGTGAGTGAGCCCACTCCCTTGGCTGAGAAGCAACCCCACACATTAATGGTCGCAGGATGCTTTACTGTTGGCATGACACAGGACTGATGGTAGCGCTCACCTTGTCTTCTCCGGACAAGCTTTTTTCCGGATGCCCCAAACAATCGGAAAGGGGATTCATCAGAGAAAATTACTTTACCCCAGTCCTCAGCAGTCCAATCCCTGTACTTTTTGCAGAATATCAGTCTGTCCCTGATGTTTTTCCTGGAGAGAAGTGGCTTCTTTGCTGCTCTTCTTGACACCAGGACATCCTCCATAAGTCTTCGCCTCACTGTGCGTGCAGATGCACTCACACCTGCTTGCTGCCATTCCTGAGGAAGCTCTGTACTGATCCCGCAGCTGAATCAACTTTAGGAGATGGTCCTGGAGCTTGCTGGACTTTCTTGGGTGCCCTGAAGCCTATTTCACAACAATTGAACCGCTCTCCTTGAAGTTCTTGATGATCTGATAAATGGTTGATTTCAGTGCAATCTTACTTGCAGCAATATCCTTGCCTGTGAAGCCCTTTTTGTGCAAAGCAATGAGGACAGCCCGTGTTTCCTTGCAGTTAACCATGATTGACAGAGGAAGAACAATGAATCCAAGCACCACCCTCCTTTTGAAGCTTCCAGTCTGTTATTCGAACTCAATCAGCATGACAGAGTGATCTCCAGCCTTGTCCTCGTCAACACTCACACCTGTGTTTGTGGTAGGGCTGAAATGTTTTTGGGGGATTCAGTTCATTTGCATGGCAAAGAGGGACTTTGCAATTAATTGCAATTCATCTGATCACTCTTCATAACATTCTGGAGTATATGCCGGTTAGGAAGTCCAGGATCCAGTTGCAGAGGAAGGTGTTTAGTCCCAGGGTCCTTAGCTTAGTGATGAGCTTTGAGGGTACTATGGTGTTGAACGCTGAGCTGTAGTCAATGAATAGCATTCTCATGAAGGTGTTCCTTTTGTCCAGGTGGGAAAGGGCAGTGTGGAGTGCAATAGAGATTGCATCATCTGTGGATCTGTTTGGGCAAATTGGAGTGGGCCTAGGGTTTCTGGGATAATGGTGTTGATGTGAGCCATTACCAGTCTTTCAAAGCACTTCATGGCTACGGATGTGAGTGCTATGGGTCTGTAGTCATTTAGGCAGGTTGCCTTCGTGTTCTTGGGCACAGGGACTATGGTGGTCTGCTTTAACCTCCCTGGGCAAGGTGGGACGTTTGCGTTCTAGTCAACAGCCAGTGCAATCGCGTCGCGCGAAATACAAATACCTCATAAATGCTATAACTTCAATTTCTCAAACATATGACTATTTTACACCATTTTATAGATACACTTCTCCTGAATCGAACCACATTGTCCGATTTCAAAAAGGCTTTACAGCGAAAGCAAAACATTAGATTATGTTAGGAGAGTACCCTGCCAAAAATAATCACACAGCCATTTTCAAAGCAACTAGCATGCATCACAAATACCCAAAACACAGCTAAATGCAGCACTAACCTTTGACGATCTTCAACAGATGACACTCCTCGGCACGTGACGTTCAGAAAATATTTTCCCTCAAATACTGACGGTGAATCAGCGCCACAATTTACAAAAATACTTGTCATAAACATTGATAAAAAATGTAACTGTCATTCAAAGAATTATAGATGAACATCTTCTTTATGCAAACGCTATGAAAGATTTCAAAAAAGCTTCACGAGGAAAGCACTCTTTGCAATAATCTGAGTACTGAGCTCAGAAAAATGCACTAGGCTATACAGATAGCCGCCATCTTGGAGTCATCTAAAATCAAACATTGCATTAGAAATATTCCCTTACCTTTGATCATCTTCATCAGAAGGCACTTCCAGGAATCAGTGTTTTCTATCCAAATCTACTAATAATATGCATATCCTAGCTTCTGAGTTTGAGTAGGAGGCAGTTTAACCTGTTGGGGCTAGGGGGCAGTATTTTCACGGCTGGATAAAAAAACGTACCCGATTTAATCTGGTTACTAATCCTACCCAGTAACTAGAATATGCATATACTTATTATATATGGATAGAAAACACCCTAAAGTTTCTAAAACTGTTTGAATGGTGTCTGTGAGTATAACAGAACTCATTTGGCAGGCAAAACCCTGAGACATTTTCTGACAGGAAGTGGATACCTGATGTGTTGAATTACCTTTAAGCCTATGCCATTGAAACACACAGGGGTTGATTAATGTTTTGGCACTTCCTATTGCTTCCACTAGATGTCACCAGCCTTTACAAAGTGTTTTGAGTCTTTTACTGTGAGATCTGACCGAACAAGAGCCATGGAACGGTGATGGCCGATTAGACTCTGGCGCGCGAGTTCATGTTGGGTACACTCGTTCCAATACGTTTTAAAAGAGAATGCATTCGTCCACCTTGAATATTATTCATGTTCTGGTTAAAAAAGGCCCTAATGATTTATGCTATACAACGTTTGACATGTTTGAACGAACGTAAATATATTTTTTCCCCTCGTTCATGAAGTGAAGTCCGGCGAGCTTAGATCATGTGCTAACAAGACGGAGATTTTTGGACATAAATGATGAGCTTTTTTGAACAAAACTACATTCGTTATGGACCTCTGATACCTGGAAGTGACATCTGATGAAGAGAATCAAAGGTAATGGATTATTTACATAGTATTTTCGATTTTAGATCTCCCCAACATGACGTCTAGTCTGTATCGCAACGCGTATTTTTCTGGGCGCAGTGCTCAGATTATTGCAAAGTGTGATTTCCCAGTAAGGTTATTTTTAAATCTGGCAAGTTGATTGCGTTCAAGAGATGTAAATCTATAATTCTTTAAATGACAATATAATATTTTACCAATGTTTTCTAATTTTAATTATTTAATTTGTGGTGCTGACTTGACTGCCGGTTATTGGAGGGAAACGATTTCCTCAACATCAATGCCATAGTAAAACGCTGTTTTTGGATATAAATATGAACTTGATAGAACTAAAAATGCATGCATTGTCTAACATAATGTCCTAGGAGTGTCATCTGATGGAGATTGTAAAAGGTTAGTGCATCATTTTAGCTAGTTTTATGGTTTTGGTGACCCTGTCTTTGAATTGACAAAACATTACACACAGCTATTGTCAATGTACTCTCCTAACATAATCTAACTTTATGCTTTCGCCGTAAAACCTTTTTGAAATCGGACAACGTGGTTAGATTAAGGAGATGTTTATCTTTCAAAGGGTGTAAGATAGTTGTATGTTTAAAAAATTTGAATTTTGACATTTATTTGGTTTCAAATTTGCCTCCTCTTGAAATGCACCTGCTGTTGATGGAGTGCACCACGGGGGGGACGCTAGCGTCCCACCTAGCCCATAGAGGTTAATATGGGCACATATTTTTTCCGAAATTGTCAATACTGCCCCCTAGCCCCAACAGTTAAAATGGTGTTAAATAGTCATATGTTTGAAAAATTGAAGTTTTCGGATTTGAGGACTTTGTATTTCGCGCCACGCCCATCATTGGATATTGGAGCAGGTGTTCCGCTAGCGGAACGTCTAGATGTACGAGGTTAAGGAACACAAAGTCAAGGTATTGGAGTGGCCATCACAAAGCCCTGACCTCAATCCTATAGACAATTTGTGGGCAGAACTGAAAAAGTGTGTGCGAGCAAGGAGGCCTAAAAACCTGACTCAGTTACACCTGCTCTGTCAGGAGGAATGGGCCAAAATTCACCCAACTTATTCTGGGAAGCTTGTGGAAGGCTACCCGACGCGTTTGACCCAAGTTACACAATTTAAAGGCAATGCTACAAAACACTAATTGAGTGTATGTAAACTTCTGACCCACTGGGAATGTGATGAAAGAAATAAAAGCTGAAAAATCACTCAACTATTATTCTGACATTTCACATTCTTAAAATAAAGTGGTGATCCTAACTGGCCTAAGACAAGGAATTTTTACTAGGATTATATGTCAGGAATTGTGAAAAACTGAGTTTAAATGTATTTGGCTAAGGTGTATGTTAACTTCTGACTTCAACTGTATGTGTTATTTCACAGTTTTGATGTCTTCACTATTATTCTGCAATGTAGAAAATGAGTAGGTGTGTCCAAACTTTTGACTGGTACTGTAGGTATTCAAGACTTATTTTGTATGTCAGTGGGCTGAAGTAAAATGTATGTTTTTTTTCTAAAAGTACACACAGAAAATGAACAATTGCAAAGCAAGTTGGTATTACTGGGTGGAATTCTAATGAGCCCCCCTGAACAAGGCCATATTTGATCAAAATACAAATAGTTTGAGGGCGCAGCTCATGAGAATAATATTTGCTTTGCAAGTGTTCATTTTTACATTTAGGTAATTTAGCAGAAGTGTTGGCCCAGAGTGACTTGTAGTCAGTGTATTAAACTATATCACTTGCACTTCTAGAGGCTTAAACAAAAGCTTCTAAACTGGCCGTGATTACAGGAATAACCAAACCAAAAAGATTTGGCTAAACAATACAGCCAGTAAAGATTTAAGAGTTGCTGTCTGATCTGTCCCTTATACTCATTCAGTTATTAGTTAACATATCAGTTAAATTGGTACAGCATTCTCACTAACAGTTGCAACAACTATGGCCCCATATAAGGCACGCCTCAAAATATGTTAATGAGCCAACAATTATTGTCCTCCCCAAAAATGTTTTCACAATGGACCATCATTTACAGAATGCTGCAGTAAATATACAGCAAAACAGGTAATACAGTACTTTACTGTAACATTGCATTGTAAAATTAGGAGAATGCCATTGAGCCTCCATAATGCATTGCTCTTTACAGTCCTATATTGTAATATAGAATTAAAGCAGCTAACTGTAAAGATTTTGCAGCAAATTTACAGCAATTTGTTACAATGATAATCACAAGAGAGAAATAAGAAAAAACACCAAGGTTGAAAAACTCCAGATGGTACACCTACTCAACACAGCACAAGCTGAATGTCCTGCCTTTTGGTGATCCCCATCAAAATGCAAAGCACCCAAGGGGAGCATGTGTTAGATACTGTGTGCATATTTACCTTAACGCAGAAGCAGCTATGGTAGCAGTTGGCCAAACCAGGTGAGCAGCTCATTATATGGTACTCCAGAGCATTTTTACTTGCTAATGGAAAGTCACACACAGCTGTAGGAAAAGCTCAACTCACTTGTGTGGCATGGGACTGTGAGGACCCTTAACCTCTTGGGGCTATGTGGGACGCTAGCGTGCCACCCGTGGTGCACCCTATCAACAGCAGGTGCATTTCAAGAGTGGCAAATTTGAAACCAAATAAATGTCAAAATTCAAATTTTTCAAACATACAACTATCTTACACCCTTTGAAAGATAAACATATCCTTAATCTAACCATGTTGTCCGATTTCAAAAAGGTTTTACGGCGAAAGCATAAAGTTAGATTATGTTAGGAGAGTACATTGACAATAGCTGTGTGTAATGTTTTGTCAATTCAAAGACAGGCGTCACCAAAACCATAAAACCAGCTAAAATGATGCACTAACCTTTGACAATCTCCATCAGAGGACACTCCTAGGACATTATGTTAGACAATACATGCATTTTTAGTTCTATCAAGTTCATATTTATATCCAAAAACAGCGTTTTACTATGGCGTTGATGTTCAGGAAATCGTTTCCCTCCAATAACCGGCAGTCAAGTCAGCACAACAAATTAAATAATTAATATTAGAAAACATTGGTAAAATATTATATTGTCATTTTAAAGAATTATAGATTTACATCTCTTGAACGCAATCGACTTGCCAGATTTAAAAATAACCTTACTGGGAAATCACACTTTGCAATAATCTGAGCACTGCGCCCAGAAAAATACGCTTTGCGATACAGACTAACCGCCATGTTGGAGAGATCTAAAATCGAAAATACTATGTAAATAAACCATCACCTTTGATTCTCTTCATCAGATGTCACTTCCAGGAATCCCAGGTCCATAACGAATGTAGTTTTGTTCAAAAAAGCTCATCATTTATGTCCAAAAATCTCTGTGTTGTTAGCACATGATCTAAGCCCGCCGGACTTCACTTCATGAACGAGGGGAAAAAATATATTTACGTTCGTTCAAACATGTCAAACGTTGTATAGCATAAATCATTAGTGCCTTTTTTAACCAGAACATGAATAATATTCAAGGTGGACGAATGCATTCTCTTTTAAAACGTATTGGAACGAGGGTACCCAACATGACCTCGCGCGCCAGAGTCTAATCGGCCATCACCGTTCCAAGGCTCTTGTTCGGTCAGATCTCACAGTAGAAGACTCAAAACACTTTAAAGGCTGGTGACATCTAGTGGAAGCAATAGGAAGTGCCAAAACATTAATAAGCCCCTGTGTGTTTCAATGGCATAGGCTTAAAGGTAATTCAACACATCAGGTATCCACTTCCTGTCAGAATCTGTCTCAGGGTTTTGCCTGCCAAATGAGTTCTGTTATACTCACAGACACCATTCAAACAGTTTTAGAAACTTTAGGGTGTTTTCTATCCATAAATAATAAGGATATGCATATTCTAGTTACTGGGTAGGATTAGTACCCAGATTAAATCGGGTACGTTTTTTTATCCAGCCGTGAAAATACTGCCCCCTAGCCCCAACAGGTTAAAATCTATGTCATGGCTGACAACCACCTGGCTTTTCCCCTCATTTCTTGACCAAAACAGGAATTCAAATGAACTTTGGAGAACGCAACTATGGACTGAACATAAATGGAAAATTGTCCTTTTCCCATCAATTGACCTGGTTCAGACCCAAATAAGACTACAGAACAAGGCCTTAGCCTGCCTTCGTGTTGCCATGACCTCTGTTCTCTCCACTAGAGGTCATACTCTCTCAGATCCATTCACATATTTTATTGACCTGCTCAGTAACCAACCTACTGAGATGCAGCCTCTTTTCCAATCTTGGCCATCTGTTTGTTCAGAGAAGATGGGAAGAACCAATGTGACCAAGTATGCCATACTTACCTCAGATGACATCAAGGTTTGGTCCAGACCCAATCGGGTGTTAAGAGAATCTGGAAAATAATTGAACATTTTAAATGCTGTCCTCAAAACAATCCCAATGTTTATAGGCAGCCCCTGTGGTGTTTGTTGGCAAACCTGTTGGTCCTATCGGTTTTGCGTTGATTTTAGAGGCTTGAATGCCAAGATGCCTCTCGATGTCTACCCATCAATGTCGTCCCAGACGCTCTCTCAAGGGCTGCAGAACCTTCAGACAATCCAGTGATGGCTCCTCATGTGGCTAGCAAACAAGCATCTTGTGCCTCTGATCTGCAGACATCCCTCGCAGAGATTGCATGTTCTCAAAACAATGATGACTGCATGAAGGAATTTAAAGCTAAAGGAGAGACTGATGATGACCGGCCTGACAGGATTGGATGGGAAGTACAACAGAACGTTTTGTACAGGACTGTTCCTGTCAAAGGAGAAGGAAAAAGTATAAACTGGTCGTGCCTAAGCAACTTGTCACCATCTTCCTTCATTACTTCCACAACAGAAAGAAAGTGGCTTGGTTGCCGATTGCCAGGAGAGACATCTGGCAACATGTCAGAGTGCAGCATCTGTCAGCAACACAAAGCTGTCAACAGCAAACCTGCTGGTTTCCCATAATCTACAGAGGAAGAGGAGACAGGCAAAATGATGGGTATGGACTTTATTGGACCATTTCCCAAGAACTCTTCAAAATGTGGGGAATGATACAAAAGCTGACCACCAGCTACCACCCTCAGACAAACCTCACTGAAAGGGTAAATAGGACTCTGAAGAACATGATGGCATTTTTCGTAGTTGAGCATCAGAGAGTGGGATAAGCTGTTGCTTGAATTCCAGTTTTCCATAAACGACTCCAAACATGATTCTACTGGTCGCACCCTTGAACAACTTGCCATTGGCAGGAATCTCAAAAGAGCCA
Organism: Salmo salar; assembly: GCF_965601325.2. Classification (NCBI taxonomy): domain Eukaryota; kingdom Metazoa; phylum Chordata; class Actinopteri; order Salmoniformes; family Salmonidae; genus Salmo; species Salmo salar. The sequence goes on along the minus strand of NC_138319.1, from coordinate 16,544,457 downwards.
CTGGAGATGCTCATACATCAAGCACCAGCTCTTGCTCCTGCTCAACCACAATACACTCTACTGGAACGCCAACATCACATTGAAGATGAGGTTGAGAGGAAACGTGGGAGTGGCCCAAAACAGACAAGCCAGATACTACAATGCCCACCGGACACCAGCGTAGTTTCAGGTGGGACATTTGGTCTGAGTCAGGGCTCACCCCCAGTTCAAAGCCTCTGAAGCTAGCACCTAGGTGGACAGGTCAGGTACGAGTGATGAAAAGACTAGCACCAGTGAACTACTGAGTCGGATGGCTAAGTCACAGTGACAAAGATACAGTGAATGTAGTGAACCTGAAACCCTACTTCGGAGATCTGTGACTTTGACACAAGTGTGAGGTGATAGGCACATACAGTACACATACATTTTCATGCTGTTATCCTGTCTGGGAACCTGGGACGCTTGCGTCCAACCCTAGTCAACAGCCAGTGGAATCGCGTCACGCGAAATACAAATACCTCATAAATGCTATAACTTCAATTTCTCAAACATATGACTAATTTACACCATTTTATAGAAACATCTCTCCTGAATCGAACCATGTTGTCCGATTTCAAAAAGGCTTTACAGCAAAAGCAAAACATTAGATTATGTTAGGAGAGTACCCAGCCAAAAATAATCACACTGCCATTTTCAAAGCAACTAGCATGCATCACAAATACCCAAAACACAGCTAAATGCAGCACTAACCTTTGACAATCTTCATCAGATGACACTCCTAGGACATCATGTTACACAATACATGCATTTTTTTGTTTGTTCATATTTATATATAAAAACAGCATTTTACATCGGCGCGTGACGTTCAGAAAATATTTTCCCTCAAATGCTTCCGATGAATCAAGCGCTACAATTTACAAAATTACTATTCGAAAACATTGTTAAAATTTAATATTGTCATTCAAAGAATTATAGATTAACATCTCGTGAATGCAACCGCATTGCCAGATTTAAAAATAACTTTACTGGGAAATCACACTTTGCAATAAACGAGGTGCTATGCTCAGAAATATAGGCTCGGCGATACAGGTTAGCGCCATCTTGGAACCATCTAAAATCAAATTTAATATTGTAAATATTCCCTTACCTTTGATTATCTTTATCAGAAGGCACTTCCAGGAATCCCAGGTCCACAACAAATGTAGTTTTGTTCAAAAAAGTTTTTTATGTCCCAATAGCTCCTTCTTGTTAGCGCGTTCCCGAAGGCTACTCATAATGTACTGAAGCGCGCTGGACTTGTCGTCACGAATGTGCAAAAAACATTTTTTTATATTCGTTCAAACATGTCAAACGTTGTATAACATAAATCTTTAGGGCCTTTTTCAATCAGAGCTTCAATAATATTCAAGGCGGATGATTGCATTGTCTTACTAAACGTTTCGGAATGAAAGGGTACCCACGGGCGCCCGCGTCATAGTAGTAAGGGCCCTCCCCCTATGACCAACTTTCCAGGCCTCTCGTTCGGTCAGTTTTTACCGGAGAAGACTTAAACCACTTTGTAAAGACTTGACATTTAGTGGAAGCCTTAGGAAGTGCTAAATGAATCCTAACTCACGGTGTGTTTCATAGGCAAAGTGTTGAAGGTGATACTACAAATCAGATTTCCACTTCCTGCATGGAATCTTCTCAGGTTTTGGCCTGCCATATGAGTTCTGTTATACTCACAGACACCATTCAAACAGTTTTAGAAACTTTAGAGTTTTCTATCCAAATATACTATATACATATTCTAGTTACTGGGCAGGAGTAGTAACCAGATTAAATCGGGTACGTTTTTTTTATCCGGCCGTGCAAATACTGCCCCCTAGCCCCAACAGGTTATGGTATGTATCTTCCAATTCTGACTGCGTTATTTGCAATGGCAAAGCTAAGATAGCCACCATTGACATTTTGGTAAACTATAGCTTTAATAGGGCATGTCCCTTTAAGAAAAGGTGGCATGAAAAACCTTTTAAGCGGCCTAAAATTGACCATTCAAGTGAATACTTTTTGCACATTGTGAATTGTTACTCCAGCTACAAAGGATTCCTATGTTGTTGGTTTTGGAGGATGCCATGAATAATTGAGCTATTGTAAGTAAATCTCCATCAGGGTGGATTTCCCTCTCCTACCACAAACTGGTGAGATCTATCCTGTTAACTGTATTTTTTGTGACTTACTTTATTGGATTACCATCTTTTGGCATTTTGTAGAGGGATTGCTCATCTTTACTTTTTGATTGACTTTGTTACACATTTTTTGGGGGGGGATTCTATTTGGAATTTGGGCTTTCTGAACTTCATTATTTTTGATCTATTTGAAAGAAAGTGAATTGGTTATTTGAATTAAAACAAATTTTATGACAATATATACTTATTTTTCTCACTTGATTAAGTTTTTCTGTCTTGTTTGGGTCACTCTCATATGAACACAAGATTTATTTGAACTTTAACCTTTTCACACGTACCAACAAACGGGTGTGATCGTTCTACAGTGGTCCCTGTTGCTTGCGATCAAACCGGTGTGATTAGAACGCTTATTTAGAACTTCCATTTTCGATTGACGCAACAATCAGCATTTGAGCCGGCCACATTTTATAAAACATTTTGCAGAAACACACACAGTCCTTACAAAGTTATGTCCAGAATGTGACCAGTTTGTTTTTGGATGCAATGTTCAGACATTCACAGAAGTAGCTACAGCATAACACAATCATCCAAACAGGAAAATGTAGGCTACATTTGTCCTAGGGCTAACTGAGGAAAGATTGAAGTAACACAAGCAGTCATATTTTTATAACTCTCGGCTGACAGAAACTACAATATGAATTAGCTGAAAGCAGTTACTATTTATAATTAATCACGTCATGGGTGAGCTCACCATTGATCTAAATAATTGAGTAAAGCACTTTCTAGAAATCGAAAGTAATCCGATGATGGGAAGTTTGTGCGCGTCGGATTGTTTATTTTTTTGCATCAACCAAAGATAATAAGAGGAGACAAGATGAGTTTGGTCTGTTTATAGTATGCATGTTGAAGGGGGTGTCATCTACGATCATCCACTTCCCTTCAATCACTTCCGGAAGTTCACCCAAAAGATGAGTGAACTATTCCTTCACCTCATTATAACATCTTTGGTGACACCCAGAATGCATTGTAGAATGTCAACAAACATGGCGCCACACATAGCTGGGAAATATCTTAGCTCATTATAATCAGTACAATCTTCAAAAAAGTATTTTACACACATCGTAGGTGTCCATTACAATAGATGCAATAATCGGAATGCATTATTTGTCACAAGTACTTGAAAAAAATGTGAATAAAACTGTAAATACATTATGCTCCATACATACCGTATGCGCCTACTGTAGAAATGACAACACAATATATATAAAACAATGAACTTGCTATCAAAGTAACGCACACATGTCCAAAATTATTATTTGTAAGGAAAACAACAAGGAAGCCAAAGCGAGCGCCAGCAAGAACATTTTCTTATTCTTGCAAGACTGCGCAAATATATGCATACTTGATCTGCGCAAACATGAGTGAAGGGTGGTGGGCTCTCCTCAGAGTTTTTCCTGCTCAATAAAGCCTCAAACATAAATTGTCCAATGCTGAAATCGGCTACTTCTATGTGAATTAATGAGGCAGAACACACCTCAATTCAAAATGTTAGGAAATAATTTTAAATTGACAAGTTGAAACATAGCCTATAGATAATTAGCATGCAGCTTGTGTTAACTGACCTGTTGCGTAATAAATCACATTTTGGAACAGTGAGTGCATTCTGACATTATGTGCATAAAACAACTCACGCTGGGGCGACCGTTAGAGATATTTGAAACTCACATGTGAAAAGGATAATATTGTAGCATAGTTTGAGATCCAAGCTGATTGTTACATCTATTTAGTTAGAATGTAACAACCTTTGCACACAATAGGCTAACCAGGAGAAAATAGGAGATCATTTTTCTGTTGGGACTTTTCTTTAACCTGTTATGGATAGGGGGCAGTATTTTCATGGCCGGATAAAAAACGTACCCGATTTAATCTGATTATTACTCCTGCCCAGAAACTACAATATGCATGTAATTATTAGCTTTGGATAGAAAACACTCCAAAGTTTCTAAAACTGTTTGAATGGTGTCTGTGAGTATAACAGAACTCATTTGGCAGGCCAAAACCTGAGAAGATTCCAAACAGGAAGTACCCTGTCTGACCATTTCTTGCCCTCCTTGATCATCTCTATCCAAAACAGGGGATCTCTGCTGTTACGTGACACTTCCTACGGCTCCCATGGGCTCTCAGAAGGCGGCAAAAAGCTGAATGGTTGCTTTGCAGGCCCTGGCTGAAAAACATTAGCGCGTTTGGATAGTGGCCGGTCAGAGTACTATGAGACTGAGGCTCGTGCACGAGGGGACACCATGTTTTTATTTTCTCTCTCTTTGTACTAAAACACGATTTCCCGGTCGGAATATTATCGCTTTTTTACGAGAAAAATTGCATAAAAATTGATTTTAAACAGGGGTTGACATGCTTCGAAGTACGGTAATGGAATATTTTGCATTTTTTTTGTCACGAAACGCGTCGGGCGCGTAACCCTTATTTACCCTTTCGGATAGTGTCTTGAACGCACGAACAAAATGCCGCTATTTGGATATAACTATGGATTATTTTGAACCAAACCAACATTTGTTATTGAAGTAGAAGTCCTGGAAGTGCATTCTGACGAAGAACAGCAAAGGTAATAACATTTTTCTTATAGTAAATCTGACTTTGGTGAGTGCTAAACTTGGTGGGTGTCTAAATGGCTAGCCCTGTGATGCCGGGCTATCTACTTAGAATATTGCAAAATGTGCTTTCACCGAAAAGCTATTTTAAAATCGGACATAGCGAGTGCATAGATGAGCTCTGTATCTATACTTTTTGTATTTTTCTTATTTCTAACTCTGCATCGTTGGGAAGGGCAAGTAAGCAAGCATTTCAGGGTAAAGTCTACACCCGTTGTATTCGACGCATGTGACAAATAAAAATGTATTTGATTTTGATGTAGCTAGCTAACTACACTGAACAAAAATATAAACACATGTAAAGTGTTGGTCCCATGTTTCATGAGCTGAAATAAAAGACCCCAGAAATGTTCCATCAGCACATAAAGCGTATTTCTCACAAATGTTGTGCACAAATGTGTTTACAGCCCTGTTAGTGAGCATTTATCCTTTGCCAATATAATCCATCCACCTGACAGGTGTGGCATATAAAGAATCTGATTAAACAGCATGATCATTACACAGGTGCGCCTTGTGCTAGGGACAACAAAACGCCACCCTAAAATGTGTTGTTTTGTCACACAACACAATGCCACAGATGTCTCAAGTATTGAGAGAGCGTGCAACTAGCATGCTGACTGCAGGATTGTCCACCAGAGCTGTTGCCAGAGAATTAATTGTTAATTTCTCTACTATAAGCCGCCTCCAATGTCATTTAAGAGAATTTGGCAGTACGTCCAACCAGCCTCACAACCACAGATACGTGTATGGCATCGTGTTGGAGAGCGGTCTGCTGATGTCAACGTTGTGAACAGAGTGCCCCATGATGAAAATCTGTGGAGGGAGCTGAAGGTTCGAGTTGCCAAACGTCAGCCTCGAAACCTTAATGACTTGGAGAAGATCTGCAAAGAGTAGCGGGACAAAAACCCTGTCACCCATAGATAGACTGGAAATATGTTTTAACAAGTTAAATTCTTTGGTTGAAGGCCCAATGCAGTAGAAAACAAAAATGTTCTTTATTTTATGTATTTCCACACTGAGTAAATTGTGAAAATGATGATAATGCCCTTTTAGTGTAAGAACTTTGAAAAGATGGAGTGGGATAAAGTTTGGGCCTGCCTGGTGACATGAGGCGGTACATTAGTTAATAGACCAATAAGAAAGATTTAAACCAAACAATTACCTGCAATAGAGCATGCAGTGAAATATTATAATGATGGGTGTGGTTTTAGTTCAAAGGGATGTGTATGAGTTTCAGGCCCCTGTATTAGGGTTAAACTAGGCCTTCAAAATGAGGCCTTATGAAATATGTATGGTATTGTGTTAATACTTTTTTGTGGGCTTGTTAACATACTAATTCAGGATCTCACTTGGTTAAGGCCATAGGACTGAAATTGGAGGAATGCAACAACCATGTCTCTGTCATAACAAATATAGACTTGGATGGTAACTCTACAATTAACTCGAAAGGCAAGGCACTCTGGGAAATATTTGAAATAAATGGTCAAAATGGTCTTGTCAAAATGGGTCTTGTCCCAAATGCGGGAAGGCAAGCGACAAGCGCAGGTGCAAAATATTCCCATAGAAATGCATTGGGCTTACTAAAGACGTGTTTTGGCAAGAGTCCTCACACTTTTGCCTTTTACTCTCTGTTTACACCAAGCAGTGTGTTAATTTAACACTGTTCCATTGTCTTTATAGGTCAACAGACCAACACTTTCAGTGTTGTGTCAGGACTGTCTATGAGAATCCAAATAGGTCAGATCAGGTTTGCAATGAATAACTTCAATCAGACCCCCTCTCACCTGCAGAGGGGGGAGGAAATAACTAGTGGGGATTAACAACTCACATCCTTTTGTAAATCAAGGGGAGAAGATTCAGGTCTCCCTCGACCAAGATTCACCAAAGGATGTTCTTTGTTGCAATAGACTTTTCCCGCTGAAACTAACACGTTCAAAAGCGAATACTGGAACAATATTTCTAGCATAGAACGTGGGGAATGGTCGGAACGATCTACAGAACACTAATGTAATTGTTTGTTATTGTGATGTCATTAAAAATGTTATAAAGGAAATACTGCAACTTGGAAAGTATACCCCCTACATGTACGAACTTATCACACCATTCATTGTGCATGTAATATGAAAAATGATTAAAGTGTTTTTGTTAAGAGAGGGATGTGATTTGACAAGCTATAAGAGATGGATGTTTTACATAACTTTGCACAGTGACAAGTCACGCCCCCGAGTGAAGTCAGAGATCATGTCAGCCTGGCGGAACCGCCCCTTTCGAAGAAAGTGTATAAATCATGGGTTAAGAAATGAACATACCAGACCAGAAAGACGTGAAGCTGCACGTTTAAAGTGGCTTGAACTTTGAATCTCAACACGATATAGACAATAAACTCACCTCCCAGACAATCACAGGTAAGACTGATTAGCTGTCCTAAGTAAAGTATCTTCGAAAGTGAATTTAAGAAGGACCATTCTGCTACTCTGCTCAAACCATCGTATTATGCTACTCTCATCACTGGGAACCATCGACACTGCTGGCTAGCCTATCTTCAAAGAAGCAACTTCCAGAGTGAATGGAAGGAAAATAAACTCTGTAGTTCTGTTCAGGACTACATGACAAGTCATCGGATACCAGACAACTACAGAGAAGGACAGCAGTATAAGACTTGTCGGAACCATTTTGGACAATCAGAGCCTTACAAGCGTGGCGTGAGCCTTACAAGCGTGGCACAACCCCCTTTCCAAGGCGGCCCTGTCCACCGAGAGAGATCCATGGTGAACCCAGGCATTTCAAGTAAATACATTCATGATTTCTTACTCAAAGCGGGCAGCGGTTCGTGTGCAATGTATATGGTTACTGTGAGAGTAGTTTCTGAAAGTGCCAATGTTAAGTGTCTCTCTCTCTCCATCTCTTCTTTAACAAGCAAACCCCAAATCCTAATGAGTTAATTGTTACATGATTACTTTAGCCAGTACCAATTAAACATTGTTATTTATCCAATCAACTAACTGTCTTCAGGTTAATGTTAAGGTCAAGTCACAACAGGTGATTTAACACTCTCGGGGTGTTTTCACATAATAGTCCTCTTTAAAATAACCAATCTCAGTCCTCTTTAATAAACTGAACTCTGGAGTAAAAAAAGTGAAAGAACTCACTCCCATTTATATTCATACCGCCCTTGCATTCGAATAAGGACTCAAGTCTTTTACCAGTTCAGTTCAACTATTTTGTGATCCGAGTCCTCATTGCATTGCTACATTCAGAAAGGAACCAAGATCTTTTTCCAACATTCACTCAATGCACCCTGGGTTTTTACAAAGTGTAGCACAAGCCATTCCATCAGTTCATGTTGTCAGACAGCTAGATATACCTACTTACATTTTAGAAGCTAATAGATTGCATTTAGTAAAAAAGATGACACATTAATTATAATCAGATGATAATAGTAACATGTAAATATAATTGGTAACAGAATAAATAGAAGAATACTGTAGATTAAACGATGCTGTATCTGAAAATTGTACATCCAATGTAGGCTACTGCCCCTTTAAGAGAGGGTGTTGATTTTGTGGTTATCTGGTATCCTTGGGGCGTTCCTACCCAAACTCCTAACCATAAACCTTACCGTAACCATTTTAAATGTCAACTTCAATGGGCTAAAGTCAGAGTTGGAGAGTCCTAAAGACCCCAGAGCCCTTGATTTTGTACCCTAAGTTGTGATTCTTAGCAAATATGTTTTTGTCTTCTCACACTATTCAAAGCCCACAATCTAATAAACAGCTTATGAAGCCTATAAATCACATATTGCAAACAAATAATCTGAATATCTTGTCCACACATATTAAGGAATTTGTGTGCATCCTTGACAATCGCTAATCAATATCCAAAAATGGCACGTTTTGTCCACGAACCTACACATCATCATCTTCTCTCTTTTGTGACACCAATGTGAGGAGTTATGTAAGGGGATTCGGTGTTGCAGTAGTCTAGTGTATGGTGCAGGAATAATAACAAACAAACCTGGGGAGCTTTGTGTTCACACTGCTCTAAAAAAATGGAACCGGACTGTGGAATTCAAGCCAAGCGAACTCAGAGCACCTCTTCACTTCGGGGGCTCTTTTGAGGGGTCTGAGTTCCTTTGGAACCCTGAATGCTGATTGGTTAAAAGCGCATTCCAGCCGGTGTCTATTCCACAAGTTACCACTGGCTAAATCTATGACTTTAAAATGCGTATTTAATCTGTTCCATCTGACTGCACAATCCACTGTCTCATCAGTCCAGCCAGGCAAGTTATAAACTTGATCTCAACTATAAAAAGCATCTAGACATTATCTAACATTTATTTTAGACTAACATTTAGTTTTCAACAGCAGAGATTTGCATAAACCTTGCTGCCTGTCTCTGACATTTGCAACATTATCGAAATAATGAATCATCTGGCATAATTTTTTGTGATATATATAAAGAAATGTCAATTGAAAAAAGGTGAAAAGAAGTGCAGCAACTTTGCAGTCTTTTCAGTTTCAGTTTGAAGTGATTGTGTTAGATGTGTTGTTGGCTAACTCCTCTGAACAACAGTGTCCTGATGAGAGCACTAGAGCACATTTTCTATGCCAGGTGAAATCACGCCTGATTAGCTCATTGTTATAGATGTATCCAAATAAATGTCACTGGAAAACAGCTTAAACAACTGCTAATATAGCTACTGTTGTTATTCTGTCTGCACTGTTTGACGTGACAGTAAATTAGCCACAGTTGGCTAGCTAGCAAGCAAGGGATAAGAATGTTGCCAGCCAGTATGGCAATGGAACATTTAGAACGAATGACTGGGTCGAATCCATAGATACAGAACAAAAAGACTAAACGACTGTGTCGCATCTGTGGCAACCGAACCGATAGAACGAACGACCAGCCAGCTTGGGTAGCAACCCTAGATTTGTGTTGGGACTATATCTTGTGGAAGGATGAAATAGTATGAATAAATTTATCAAAATAAAGTTTGGGATGAAAATATGTCAATCATTATTTGAATACGTTGGTAACCCGTATAAAAGTGGTAATGCTCTTGAAGTCGGTGTTTGGAGGATACAGTGAGGGAAAAAAGTATATGATCCCCTGCTGATTTTGTACGTTTGCCCACTGACAAAGAAATTATCAGTCTATAATTTTAATGGTAGGTTTATTTGAACAGTGAGAGACAGAATAACAACAAAAAAACAGAAACGCATGTCAAAAATGTTATAAATTGATCAGCAGGGGATCAAATAATTTTTTCTACAAGGGAGGTGTGAATTTCAAGCTATTACTACGTGCCATGTGCTTAGACAGAAAGGAAGAGGTGTGAGATCTATGCAGGTCTATGCGACAGTGTCGAATTACGTAAAGGTTATTTGATCTAATAGAAGTTTCTTAATGTTTAGGCTACTCCAAATGTACTGGGATTCCTGCAACTTTGAAAAACATCTTACTTGTGACTGTTCTTCACATGCTTATCTGCCCTCTCATTCATTAGAACGGTCCTACCTGATCTTGCCTCCTCCCGCCTGCCTTCAATCTTTGAGGACATGTATTTGCATTGTTAGAGAGGTCACTTCACTTGTCAATATAATATATAATCTTTGGCTCAGGAAGACGCTATTAGCCTAGTCATTAACCCAAACAATGGTTTAAAATTTGATGCATTTCAGAGAGGAAGAGGCAAGCGATAGGGATAACTGGGCCTAAAATCTGTCTTCTCCAGCAGGTGGTGTTTTTTTTTTTTTTTTTTTTGCTAACCAAGCAAGGAGTTTTTGTATGGAGGACAATGAGTGTCAAATTTGATTAATAAAAATATAATAGCTTATTTGCTCAAATTGAAGTTTCGTAACGATTCGGTTATTACAAGTGTACCGATATAAGTAGGACATGTGACATCCCGGCAACTTTGAGAAAAAACACTTTATCCGATTTGTCACTAGTTACCCCAGCCCAAAAGTCGTGAACCCTACCTATTTCTACAACTTCTCGTCGTAAATTGTGGTTTTAAACCTAACCCTAATCTTAACCACACTGCTAACCTTATGCCTAACCCTAACCTTAAATTAAGACCAACATGTTTGTTTTCATGCATTTTAGAATACATCCAATTTTGACGTTGTGGCTGTAGTAACTAGTGGAAACCATGTGTCTGTTGGTCACACGTATCTGCCTTACCATTGGCTAGAATGGTCCCACCTGATCTTAGAGCGGCCGCTAGAGTATCTGGTCAATATAATGGATCATCTGTGTACATTTGCATCAGGTACAGTGAATTCTGAAAGTATTCAGACCCTTCCCTTTTTCCACATTTTGTTATGTTAAAGCCTTATTCTAAAATGGATGAAATTACATTTTGTATTCATCAATCTACGCACAATACCTCATAATGACGAAGCAAAAACAGGTTTATAGAACATTTTGCAAATGTATTTTTAAAAAACCCAGAAAGATCTTATTTACATAAGTATTCAGACCCTCTGCTATGAGACTCAAAATTGAGCTCAGGTGTGTCCTGTTTCCATTGATCATCCTTGAGTTGTTTTTACAACTTAATTGGAGTCCACCTGTGGTAAATTCAATTGATTGGACATGATTTGGAAAGGCACACACCTGTCTAAGGTCCCAAAGTTAACAGTGCATGTCAGAGCAAAAACCAAGCCATGAGGTCAAAGGTATTGACCATAGAGTTCCTAGACAGGATTGTGTTCAGGCACAGATCTGGGGAAAGGTACCAAAAAATGGCTGCAACATTGAAGGTCCCGTAGAGATCAGTGGCTTCCATCAGTCTTAACTGAAGAAGTTTGGAACCACCAAGACTTCCTAGAGCTGTCTGCTCGGCCAAACTGAGCAATTAGGGGAGAAGGGCCTTGGTCAGGGAGGTGACCATGAACCCGATGATCACTCTGACAGAGCTCCATAGTTCCTCTGTGGAGATGGGAGAACCTTCCCGAAGGACAACCATCTCTGCAGCACTCCTCCAATCAGGCCTTTACGGTAGAGTGGCCAGATGGAAGCCTCTCCTCAGTAAAAGGCATATGACAGCCCACTTGGAGTTTGCCAAAAGGAACCTAAAGGACTCTCTGACCGTGAGAACAAAATTCTCTGGTCTGATGAAACTAAGATTGAACTCTTTGGCCTGAATGCCAAGTGTTACGTCTGGAGGAAACCTGGCACCATCTCTACAGTGAAGCATGGTGGTGGCAGCATCATGCTGTGGGTATGTTTTTCAGTGGCAGGGACTGGGAGACTAGTCAAGACCAAGGAAAAGATGAACAGTGCAAAGTACAGAGAGATCCTTGATGAAAACCTGCTCCAGAGCGCTCAGGAACTCAGACTGGGTGCATAGGTTCACCTTCCAACAGGACAACAACCCTAAGCACACAGCCAAGACAATGCAGGAGTGGCTTCAGGACAAGTCTCTGAATGTCCTTCAGTGGCCCAGCCAGAGCCCGGACTGGAACCTGATCTAACATCTCTGAAGAGGCCTGAAAATAGCTGTGCAGCGATGCTCCCCATCCAACCTGACAGAGCTTGAGAGGATCTGCATAGAATAATGGGAGAAACTCCCCAAATACAGGTGTGCCAAACTTGTAGCGTAAGAAGCCTCAAGGCTGTAATCGCTGCCAAAGGTGCTTCAACAAAGTACTGTGTCAAGGGTCTGAATACTTATGTAAATATGATATTTCTCATTTTAATACATTTGCAAACATTTCTAAAAACCTGTTTTTGCTTTGTCATTATGGTGTGTTGTGTGTAGATTGATGAGGGAAAAAAATGATTGAATCCATTTTAGAATAAGGCTGTAACGTAACAAAATGTGGAAAAAGTCTAGGGGTCTTAACACTTTTTGAATGCATTGTATACTTATGTGGGCGAGTCAATTTATTTCAAGGGAATTATTTCAGATTATTTAATACATGTTATTAACAGTGTGTTCCACTTGAGGTAGAAATTGAAAATAAAAACTTTCATGAAACAAAATATTTAATCATTTTATGTCTACAGGAAATAGTTTGACTGCAATGCTAAACAACAGCAGTCATGGCTGCTTTGGTTGTTAACAGCCTTGAGGCTATTGTAGTGTTTTGACTGTAGAAAAACAAGAAACCTGGGAAGTTGTCCCAGGTGAGGCAAGCACGCGAAAGAGGGGCAACTGCAAATGCGTAATGAACGGTCTTAGCAAAGGAACAGGGCCAAGAACTTAAGCAATCTGATGTAGAGATCAAAAGTGGTGCATTGATTTGAAAAAAATAATCATGCCTGTGATAAAATGGAACGTGCATGCAGCATGCTCATTGCCCCTTGAGTGTTGGACATTCACACATTTTTTTAATATAGTTTTCATGTACGATGCAAAGACCCTAAATCAGTCAAAAGTTTGTTTTCCATCGAGTTGACAGGGATTGAATCCACATAATTGATATCTTTTGAAAATGCTGTCTACCCTTTTCCTCCCATCACATCAGATTTTCAATGCAGCATTGTTCAGTAATGCCCCCATGAAAACAAGAGACAAAATGCATACAGATGCCTATTTTTTTAATCCAAACCTCTCAACCTTCCTTGAACATATCCAAAAACGTTTTAATCCGTATCCCTGCTGTTGGTCGGTGTTTTTTATATATTTTCATGTTATATTAATTAATTGGTGACTTTTATTTTACCTTTAGTTTGCAAGACAGTGTCATTGTGATTAGAGTCAGCATTACCTGCTGTCTTTTCAACCGTTAATTTTAGATTTAGAACCTTGGAAAATATACCCATGCAGTATTTACATATTTCCCACTTCATGTAGGTATTGTTCAAGTTATGTGTGTTATTTAAGTGATTGTGTGTTATTTAAGTGATAATGCTGAGAAGCCGGTGTTTTGAAGATATATTGGCACGGGTGTTGTTAGGCGGAGATGAAGTCGAGGGCTGGCAAACCTTGCCAATATACAGTGAGGGAAAAAAGTATTTGATCCCCTGCTGATTTTGTACGTTTGCCCACTGACAAAGAAATGATCAGTCTATAATTTTAATGGTAGGTTTATTTGAACAGTGAGAGACAGAATAACAACAACAAAAATCCAGAAAAACGCATGTCAAAAATGTTATAAATTGATTTGCATTTTAATGAGGGAAATAAGTATTTGACCCCTCTGCAAAACATGACTTAGTACTTGGTGGCAAAACCTTTGTTGGCAATCACAGAGGACAGACGTTTCTTGTAGTTGGCCACCAGGCTTGCACACATCTCAGGAGGGATTTTGTCCCACTCCTCTTTGCAGATCTTCTCCAAGTCATTAAGGTTGAGGCTGACATTTGGCAAGTCGGACCTTCAGCTCCCTCCACAGACTTTCTATGACATTAAGGTCTGGAGACTGGCTAGGCCACTCCAGGACCTTAATGTGCTTCTTCTTGAGCCACTCCTTTGTTGCCTTGGCTGTGTGTTTTGGGTCATTGTCATGCTGGAATACCCATCCACGACCCATTTTCAATGCCCTGTCAGAGGGAAGGAGGTTCTCACCCAAGATTTGACGGTACATGACCCCGTCCATCGTCCCTTTGATGCGGTGAAGTTGTCCTGTCCACTTAGCAGAAAAACACCCCCAAAGCATAATGTTTCCACCTCCATGTTTGACGGTGGGGATGTTGTTCTTGGGGTCATAGGCAGCATTCATTCTCCTCCAAACACGGCGAGTTGATGCCAAAGAGCTCCATTTTGGTCTCATCTGACCACAACACTTTCACCCAGTTGTCCTCTGAATCATTCAGATGTTCAGTGGCAAACTTCAGACGGGCATGTGCTTTCTTGCGCAGGGGGACCTTGCGGGCGCTGCAGGATTTCAGTCCTTCACGGCGTAGTGTGTTACCAATTGGTTTCTTGGTGACTATGGTCCCAGCTGCCTTGAGATCATTGACAAGATCCTCCCGTGTAGTTCTGGGCTGATTCCTCACTGTTCTCATGACCATTGCAACTCCACGAGGTGAGACTTGCATGGAGCCCCAGGCCGAGGGAGATTGACAGTTCTTTTGTGTTTCTTCCATTTGTGAATAATCGCACCAACTGTTGTCACCCTCTCACCAAGCTGCTTGGCGATGGTCTTGTAGCCCATTCCAGCCTTGTGTAGGTCTACAATCTTGTCCCTGACATCCTTGGAGAGCCCTTTGGTCTTGGCCATGGTGGAGAGTTTGTAATCTGATTGATTGATTGCTTCTGTGGACAGGTGTCTTTTATACAGGTCACAAACTGAGATTAGGAGCACTCCCTTTAACATGAGTCTTCAATATTCCCAGGTAAGAAGTTTTAGGTTGTAGTTATTATAGGTTGTAGGAATTATAGGACTATAGGACTATAGGACTATTTCTCTCTATACGATTTGTATTTCATATACCTTTGACTATTGGATGTTCTTATAGCCACTTTAGTATTACCAGTGTAACAGTATAGCTTCTGTCCCTCTCCTCGCTCCTACATGGGCTCAAACCAGGAACACATCGACAACAGCCACCCTCAAAGCAGCGTTACCCATGTAGAGGAAGGGAAACAACTACTCCCAAGTCTCAGAGCGAGTGACGTTTGAAACGCTATTAGCGTGCACCCGCTAACTAGCTAGCCATTTCACATCGGTTACACCAGCCTAATCTTAGGAGTTGATAGGCTTGAAGGGGTGGAACATTCCAACAGGAATCTGTTCCAAAAAACATAAAGTAAAAGGTTGCCAAAAAACAACGCATACAAAGTAGCAACGCATACAAACCTAGCTAACTAGCTGCCGAATAGGCATCAACTCACCACGTAGCTTATTCTTAATGTTTGTCCATAGGCAAACAGACATGTGAGGACAGACATTTTTCGGAATAAACGTGATGAGTGAAAAACGCAATGAAATGGACCACTCCCTACCCGGTGTCTTATTCTGCCGCTATACAACTTTGTATGTGTTGTTTTTTGGAAACCTTGTAATTTACGAAGTTTTTGCAATAGATTCATGTTGGAACATTCCACAAATTATACCCACCCAGGTTGAAGTCATAAACAGCGCAATGCTTGAAGCACAGCAAAGGGCTGTTTGAATGAATGCTTACGAGCCTGCTGCTGCCTACCACCGCTCAGTCAGACTGCTCTATCAAATCATAGACTTACTTATAATATAATAAACACACAGAAATATGAGCCTTGGGTCATTAATATGGTCGAATCTGGAAAGTATAATCTCGAAAACAAAAGTATTTTTCTTTCAGTGACATACGGAACCGTTCCGTATTTTATCTAACGGGTGACTAGGTCTAAATATTCCTGTTAGGCATTGATGTTTATGGTTAGGTACATTAGTGCAACAACAGTACTTTTTTCGCAAATGCGCTTGTTAAATCAACACCTGTTTGTCGAAGTAGGCTGTGATTCAATGAAAATTAACAGGCACCGCATCGATCATATGCAACGCAGGACATGTTAGATAACTACACATGGTTGATGATATTACTAGTTTAACTAGTGATTATGTTAAGATTAATAGTTTTTTATAAATCTAATGCTAGCTAGCAACTTACCTTTACTTCTTGCTGCCCTCGCGTTACAGGTAGTCAGCCTGTTAATCCTTGTGGAGTAAGGCAGGTGGTTAGAGCGTTGGACTGGTAACCGAAGGTTGCAAAAACGAATCCCCCCTGAACAAGGCAGTTAACCCCCGTTTCTTGGCCGTCATTGTAAATAAGAATGTGTTCTTAATCTGACTTGCCTAGTTAAATAAAGGTGTAAAAAAATAAATATAAAAATAAAAAATAAAAATTGCAAATCGGTGGCCAAATATACCGATTGTTATGAAAACTTGAAATCGGCCCTAATTAATCGGCCGTTCCGATGAATCGGTCAGCCTCTAGTTACTACTCTGGCCCAGAAACTAGAATATGCATATAATTAGTAGATTTGGATAGAAAAAAACTCTAAAGTTTCTAAAACTGTTTGTCTGTGAGTATAACAGAACTCATATGGCAGGCAAAAACCTGAGAGAAATCCAACCAGGAAGTGGGAAATCTGAGGTTGTAGTTTTTTCAAGTGATTGCCTTTACAGTATACAGTGACTTAGGGTTAATTTTGCACTTCCTAAGGCTTCCACTAGATGTCAACAGTCTTTATAAAGTTGTTTGAGGCTTCTATGGTGAACAGAGAGCTAACAAAGTTAGTTGGAAGTTGTTGACTCAGGAAAGGACATGACTTCATTGGCGCGCATTCACGTGCGAGTTAGCTCCATTACATTTTTCAAGACATTGGAATTGTCCGGTTGGAATATTAAGTTTTATGTTAAAAAGGCCCTAAAGATTGATGCTATACATCGTTTGACATGTTTTTATGAACGTAAATATAACTTTTTTTTACTTTTTGTCATGAAACTTTCGGCGCACATCCTACATTTGGAGTAGCTTACTGAACGTGCAAACAACAAGGAGGTATTTGGACATATATTATGGATTTTATCGAACAAAACAACATTTATAGTAGACCTAGGATTCCTGGGAGTGCATTCTGATGAAGCTCATCAAAGGTAAGTGAATATTTATAATGCTATTTGTGATTAGATGACTCCAAAATGGCGGGTATCTGTATTGCCTGCTGTTGTTGTCTGAACACTGTACTCAGATTATTGCAAAGTGTGCTTTCCCCGTGAATCTTTTTTTAAATCTGTCACAGCGGTTGCATTAAGAAGATGTTTATCTATAATTCTTTGAATAACAGTTTAATATTTTATCAACGTTTATGATGAGTATTTCTATAAATTGATGTGCTCATTCACCGGAAGTTTTTGAAGGAAAAACATTTCTGAACATTACGGGCCAATGTAAAATGGGGTTTTTGGATATAAATATGAACTTTATCGAGCAAAACATACATGTATTGTGTAACATGAAGTCCTATGAGTGCCATCTGATAAAGATCAAAGGTTAGTGCTTAATTTTAGCTGTATTTCTGGTTTTTGTGACGCCCCTTCTTGCTAGGAAAATGGCTGTGTGGTTTTTCTTGTCAAGGTGATGTCCTAACATAATCTAATGTTTTGCTTTCGCCATAAAGCCTTTTTGAAATCGGACAATGTGGTTTCGATTAACGAGAGTCTTATCTATAAAATGGTGTATAACACTTGTATGTGTGAGAAATTATGAGATTTTGGTGGTTTTGAATTTGCCGCCCTGCTATTTCACTGGCTGTTGAATAGTGTGTCCTGCAGGTGGGACGGTCACGTCCCACATACCCAAGAGAGGTTAACTAGCGCTGCGCAATTCGCTGACGCAGGCGGTGACTCCACTTCCGTCTCAGCTTCATTTATGTTGATAATTAGGACAATTTCAGGCTATTATCCCTTACCCAGCATGAACCGGCAGGATTAACCATTGGTTGTTGTGTCGCCTCACATGGACAGAGAAACACGCCCATAGACTCTGTAAGACAAAGACATGTTTACTTCATTTCAACTGCACTACAAAATAAAACTTGGATGTAAGCCGCATTGCTCTGCCTCATCCCACTCTCCAAGTCTTTGTAGGTGGGCTTGTGATCAAGAGAGCTTGGCTTCATTAGCCTTGCCTCCAAGAGATGACTTAGTCCCTTTTCACTCCTGAGCCACAAGCTGAACCTTCTCCGTCAGGGTGACAGGATTCCCAAAGCCTTCAAAAATAACGCTAACAGGATCTCAATGGCACAGAGTAGAGGAGGCTTTCTGCTGAGAACAGCATGTGCCTTTCATCATGGTTGGAGGAACAAGTGAGACACAGTGGGGATTGAGGCCAACAGAGACGGAGAAATAGAGTGCATATGTGATGTTCTGTGTGTGCGTGAGAGAAGATTAAGAATGCTGAAACCAGAGAAAATACAAGAGTTAAAATAGAAGTTCACTTTATTTCAACCAAATCTCTATTTTCAATATAAACGGCATGTAATAGAAGTGTGCAGACACTTTTTTTGCGATCTCGCTTGTTTTTGAGAAACCTCATCAGCGATATACTTCCTCATGCTCGTTCAGCAAATGTAGGAGCACAAAAAAATGTAGGAGCAACATTATATTCCATTTTCTGGGACTTGAGCGGTTTCCTCTATCCATCTGTGCTGCTTCTCCATGTAGCTTGCGTATGCACACATGGAAAAGTATTGTGGGGATACACAGAGAAGTATTGCTTGAGTCGCACAAAATGGAATATAATATTCCGGATGAAGTTCAGAATGACACAATTTCATGTGTATGTATACCATGTAAAGACATAATTGCATGTGTAAAACATCTAAAGACTTTTGTTCATGTTTTTTCTGTGTCTCTAATTTCTCAATGAACATGAAGAAGTATATTAATGGAGGGGTAAGTTTCTCACAAATAAGTGCGATCGCAAAAAAAGTGTCCGGGTACATGCCATTTACACTGAACAAAAATAAAAACGCAACATGCAACAATTTCAAAGACTTTACTGAGTTAGAGTTCAGATAAGGAAATCAGTCAATTTAAATAAATAAATGAGGCCCTAATCTACAGATTTCACATGACTGGGAACACAGATATAGACCTGTTGGTTACAGATACCTTTTTAAAAAAGTATGTGTGTGGATAAGAAAAACAGTCAGTATCTGGTGTTACCACCATTTGCCTCATGCAGCGAGACACACGTCTCCTTTGCATAGAGAATGTTGTCCTACTCCTCTTCAATGGCTGTGCGAAGTTGCTGGATATTGGCGGAAACTGGAACACGCTGTTGTACACGTTAATCCAGAGCATCCCAAACATGCTCAATTGGTGACATGTCTGGTGAGTATGCAGGCCATGGAAAAACTGGGACATTTTCAGCTTCCACGAATTGTGTACAGATCCTTGCAACATGAGGCCGTGCATTATTATGCTGAAACATGGTTATGGCAGCAGATAAATGGTACGACAATGGGCCTCAGGATCTCGTCACGGTATCTCTGTGCATTCAAAATGCCATCGATAAAATGCAATTGTGTTCGTTGTCCTTAGCTTATGCCTTCCCAGACCATAACCCCACCACCACGGGGCACTCTGTTCACAACGTTGACATCAACAAACCACTCGCCCACACTACGTCTGCTATCTGCCCGGTACAGTTGAAACTTGGATATTATCCATGAAGAGCACACTTCTCCAGTGTGCCAGTGGACATCAAAGATGAGCATTTGCCCACTGAAGTCGGTTATGACGCCAAACTGCAGTCAGATGAAGACCCTAGTGAGGATGATTAGCATGTACATGAGCATCGCTGAGATGATTTCTGACAGTTTGTGCAGAAATTTGCTTGTGAAAACCCACAGTTAAGCAGCTGTCCGGGTGGCTGGTCTCGGGCGATCCCACAGTTGAAACGCGTTCTCTGGAGTGTGAATCACGATTCACCATCTGGCAGTCCAATGGACGAATCTGGGTTTGGATAATGTTACCTGCCCCAATGCATAGTGCCAACTGTAAAGTTTGGGGGATGAAGAATAATGGTCTAGAGCTGTTTTTCATGGTTCGGGCTAGGCCCCTTAGTTCCAGTGAAAATAAATCTTAACTCTACAGCATACAATGACATTCTAGACGATTCTGTGCTACCAACTTTGTAGCAACAGTTTGGGGAAGGCCCTTTCCTGTTTCAGCATGACAATGCCCCTGTTCACAAAGCAAGGTCCATACAGAAGTGGTTTGTCGAGATCAGTGTGGAAGAACTTGACTGGCCTGCACAGAGCCCTGACCTCAACTCCATCGAACACCTTCGGGATGAATTGGAGCGCCAACTGCGAGCCAGGCCTAAACACCCTACATCTGTTCCCGAAACCTCTCTAATGCTCTTGCGGCTGAATGGAAGCAAGTCCCCGCAGCACTGTACCAATATCTAGTGGAAAGCCTAGGCGTCCGGCTAGCGGGACTATTTCCGGTGAAACTGGAGGTCACGCTATTCAAATAAATGATCATAAAACTTATGGATGTTAAACATTTAGAAACATGTGTCTTAAATTGGTTGAAAACTTAAATTCTTGTTAATCTAACTGCACTGTCCGATTTACAGTAGCTATGACAGCAAAAACATGCAATGCGATTGTTTGAGGACGGCGCCCCACATCAAAATATTTTCCACCGGCACAGGTTCGTAAATTCACAAGTAGCGATTAAATACTCACTTTTTGAAAATCTTCCTCTGATTTGTCATCCAAAGGGTCCCAGCTATAACATGTAGTGTCATTCTGTTAGATAAAATCCTTCTTTATATCACAAAAAAAGTCTGTTTACTTGGCACCATCGATTTGAGTAATCCACTCTTTCAACATGCAGAGAAAGGAATTCGAAAATCTACCCCTAACCTTTGTTTCAACAAGTCAAAATATGTTTCTCCTCAGATACTCTAAAATGTCATAACTATAACATTTCTTACGGAAAGAAGTATGTTCAATAGGAAACCGATTTTAGCAGGTGCGTCCTGTCTTCATGGCGTGCGCGAACACGAATTTCCAAGACTGTGTCCCTGTACAAAAACCTGATATCTTATTTGTTACAAGTTACAAGCCGGAAACCTTGCACATAGACTGCTGGCACCCTGTGGAAGCCATAGGAATTCTAAGGCTTCCATTGGCTGTCAACAGCCTTTAGAAACTTTCATGCTTCTACTGTTATTGGGCAGAGAATAGGAGCTCAGTCAATCAGTGGACTGCCTGGGACCAGTGAGTTGTTTACTGCGCGAGCACGCTGGCGCACCGCTCCTTCTTTTTCCTCTGTAATGAATATGCTATTGTCCAGTTGGAATATTATCAAAGTTTTATGTTAAAAAGACCCTAAGGATTGATTGTAAACATCGTTTGACATGTTTCTACGAACGGTAATGGAACATTTTGACTTGTCGTCTCTGGTTTTACCCTCGCGGATTTTGCCTTTGGATAGTGATCTGAACGCGTGAACAAAAGGAGGTATTTGGACATAAATATGGAGTATTTCAAACAAAACGAACATTTCTTGTGGAATTGGGAGTCCTGTAAGTGCATTCCAACGAAGATCAGCAAAGGTAAGGGAAGATTTATAATACTTTTTCTGAGTTTAGTTGACTCCAGAACTTGGCGGGTAACTGTATAGCTTGCTTTGATGGCTGAGCTCTGTACTCAGAATATTGAAAAATGTGCTTTCGCCGTAAAGCTATTTTGAAATCTGACACAGCGGTTGCATTAAGGAGAAGTGTATCTATAATTCTTTCAATAACTGTTGTAAAGTTTATGATGAGTATTTTTGTAAATTGATGTGCTCATTCACCGGAAGTTTTGGGAGGCAATATATTTTCTGAACATCACATGCCAATGTAAAATGGGGTTTTTGGATATAAATATGAACTTTATCGAACAAAACATACATGTATTGTTTAACATTGAGTCCTGGGAGTGTCATCTGATGAAGATCGTCAAAGGTTAGTGATTAATTTTAGAACTCCTTTCCGTAGCAGGTTTTAATGCCCATGACAAACAGGTGTCCACATACTTTTGGTCATGTGTATATACACTGAACAAAAATATAAATGCAATGTAAAGTGTTAGTCCCATGTTTCATAAGCTAAAATAAAACATCCCGAAATGTTTCATACATGCAAAAAGCTTATTTCTCTCAAATTTTGTGCACAAATTTGTTTACATCCTTATCAGTGAGCATTTATCCTTTGCCAAGAAAATGCATCCACCTGACAGGTGTGTGATATCAAGAAGCTGATTAAACAGCATGATCATTACACAGGAGCACCTTGTGCTGGGGACAATAAAAGGCCACAAAACACAATGCCACAAATATCTCAAGTTTTGAGGGAGCATGCAATTGGTATTTTGACTGCAGGAACTTTCACCAGAGCTGTTTCCAGATAGATGAATGTTCATTTCTCTACCATAAGCTGCCTCCGATGTCGTTTTAGGGAATTTGTCAGTACGTCCAACCGACAACACAAACGCAGACCAATCGTAACCACGCCAGCCCAGGACCTCCACATCTGGCTTCTTCACCTGCGGTATCAGCTGATGGGGGGTGCTGAGGAGTATTTCTGTCTGTAATAAAGCCCTTTTGTGCAGAAAGACTCATTCTGATTGGCTGGGCCTGATGCCCCAGTGAGTGTGTTGGCCTTTGTCCTCCCAGACCCACCCATGGCTCCACCCCTACCCAGTCATGTGAAGTCCATAGATTAGTGCCTAATGAATTTATTTCAATTGACTGATTTTCTTATATGAACGGAAACTCAGTAATATCTTTGAAATTGTTGCATGTTGCGTTTATAATTATGTTCATTGTATATACAGTTGAAGTCAGAAGTTTACATACACTTAGTTTGAAGTCATTAAATCTCGTTTTTCAACAACTCCACAAATTTCTTGTTAACAAACTATAGTTTTGGCAAATCGATTAAGACCTCTACTTTGTGCATGACACAATTTTTCCAACAATTGTTTACAGATTATTTCACTGTATCACAATTCCAGTGGGCCAGAAGTTTACATACACTAAGTTGACTGTGCCTTTAAACAGCTTGAAAAATTCCAGAAAATGATGTCATGCCTTTAGAAGCTTCTGATAGGCTAATTGACATCATTTGAGTCAATTGGAGGTGTACCTGTGGATGTTATGTTTGGAGGAAAAAGGGGGAGGTTTGCAAGCCGAAAAACACCATCCCAACCGTGAAGCACGGGGGTGGCAGCATCATGTTGTGGGGGTGCTTTGCTGCAGGGGGGACTGGTGCACCTCACAAAATAGATGGCATCATGAGGACGGAAAATTATGTGGATATATTGAAGCAACATCAAGAGATCAGTCAGGAAGTTAAAGCTTGGTCACAAATGGGTCTTCCAAATGGACAATGACCCCAAGCATACTTCCAAAGTTGTGACAAAATGGCCTAAGGACAACAAAGTCAAGGTATTGGAGTGACCATCACAAATCCTTGACCTCAATCCTATAGAACATTTGTGGGCAGAACTGAAAAAGCATGTGCGAGCAAGGAGGCCTACAAACCTGAAAATGAAACGTTTGAACCAAGTTAAACAATTTAAAGGCAATGCTACCAAATACTAATTGAGTGTATGTAAACTTCTGACCCACTGGGAATGTGATGAAAGAAAGGAAAGCTGAAATAAATCATTCTCTCTACTATTATTTTGACATTTCACATTCTTAAAATAAAGTGGTGATCCTAACTGACCTAAGACAGGGAATTATTACTAGGATTAAATGTCAGAAATTGTGAAAAACTGAGGTTAAATGTATTTGGCTAAGGTGTATGTAAACTTCCGACTTCAACTGTATACAGTATATATACTAGCAGGGGGGTAATACAGAAGAAAGACCAAGTCCAAGAAAATGTCAAATAAGCAAAGAGAAACGACAATCCAACATTACTTTAAGACATGAAGGTCAGTCAATATGGAACATTTCAAGAACTTTGAAAGTTTTTCAAATGCAGTCTCAAAAAACATCAAGCGCTATGATTTAACTTGCTCTCATGAGGACCGCTGTAACGTTGTGCGCTGAGAGTTGGGAAGCAAGTTCAGGGAGTGAGTGTTTTAATGGAAAAAAAACGCAACATAATCCAAAACAAGAAACACGAGCAATGTAGACGTGAATCTGATACAGAAACAACGATGCCTAGGGAAGGAACATATGTGTGTGACATATATAAGGCAGGTAATCAAGGAGGTGATGGAGTCCAGGTGAGTGTCATATTGCACTTATGTGTGTAACGATGGTGACAGGTGTGTGCCTTAACGAGCAGCCCAGTGACCTAGAGGCCGGAGAGGGACAACTTCCACAGAAATGGAAGACCCGGAGTTACCTCTGCTGCAGAGGATAAGTTCATTAGAGTTACCAGCCTCAGAAATTGCAGTCCAAATAAAAGTAACAGACACATCTCAACATCAACTGTTCAAAGGAGACCTTGTGAATCAGGCCTTCATGGTCGAATTGCTGCAAAGAAATCACTACTAAAGCACACCAATAAGATGAAGTGACTTGATTGTGCCAAGAAACACGAGCAATGGACATTAGACCAGTGGAAATTTGTCCTTTGGTCTATAGTCCAAATTAGAGATTTTTGTTTCCAACCGCCGTGTATTTGTGAGACTCATGTGGGTGAACGGATGATCTCCACATGTGTATTTCCCACCGTAAAGCATGGAGGAGGATGTGTGATGGTGTGGGGCTGCTTTTCTGACACTGTCTGTGATTCATTTAGAATTAAAGGCACACTTAACCAGCATGGCTACCACAGCATGCTGCAGTGATACGCCATCCCATCTGGTTTGGGCTTAGTCAGACTATAATTTGTTTTTCAACAGGTCAATGACCCACCACACCTCCAGGGTGTGTAAGGGCTATTTTACCAAGAAGGAGGGTGATGGAGTGCTGCATCAGATGACCTGGCCTCCACAATCCCCTGACCTTAACCAAATTGAGATGGTTTGGGATGAGTTGGACCGCAGAGTGAAGGAAAAGCAGCCAACAAGTGCTCAGCATATGTGGAACTCCTTCAAGACTGTTGGAAAAGCATTCCAGGTAAAGTTGGTTGAGAGAATGCCAAGAGTGTGCAAAGCTGTCAACAAGGCAAAGGATCACTATTTGAAGAATCTCTGGCCACTCTGCCATTAAGCCCACATTGGTGAAGTGCTGTAGACACCACTGTCCTCCTGGCAGGTTCTCCCACCTCAGCCAAGGAACTCTGTAGTTCTGTTAGAGTGGTCATTGTGTTCTTGGTCACCTTCCTGACCAAGGACATTTTCGCCTGGTTGCTCAGTTTGGTTGGACGGCCAGCTCTAGGCAGAGTCAATTTTACAATGGACACCATTGTGCCCTCAGATATATGCCTCATCACAATTCTGTCTCAGAGATCTACAGACAGTTCCTTGGACTTCATGGTATGGTTTCTGCTCGGACATGCACTTCTTCTTCGGTGGAGTTTAACAGGGGTTGGCATCCAATATGTTGCATTACCACCCCCAACTGAATTATAGTATAAATCCATTACACTGGGAAAAGAGGAAATGAGAAAAAATTATCCTACCCCAGGCCAATGACCCAAGAGGACAGGACACTACCACTCAACACACCATGTAACTCTTCTGAAGTAAAATCTCGTACCCCCAAGTGCTTCTCTACAGCTACCACCACAGCATCTATTTTCTGTGACGCACGTTGCATCTCTGCAGTACAGTTGTTAACCACTGCTAGGAATGCTAAGAAGCCAACTAAAACATATATCACTCATTGACCTCTCCCTCTGTTCTAGCACATATCTACCATTCATAGGGATCCTCTCAGAATCCCCCACCCTTGAGCCACCCTCCTCTACTGCCTCAGCACACAACATTTTATGCACTACTCTGATCCTGGCCACCTCAACCTAACTCATATATCCTAACATTACTTTGTCAGGTAAAGACTGAATCAAAGCTCAAAAGAACAGACTGTGTGACCTGTTTCACCAAGCTCCCAATCAGATCTGTGTGGCATCACAAACAGCAGGAATCTTCAACTCCACGCTACCCCAGAGATCACTTCATTCCAGTGGTGTAAAGTACTACTTAAGTCAAGTTTTTTTTATCTGTGCTTTACTTTACTATTTCACTACTTTTAGTTCACTACATTCCTAAAGAATATTATTTACTTTTTACTCCATACATTTTCCCTGACATCCAGAAGTTCTCGTAAAATTTTGAATGCTTAAGAGGACAGGAAAATGGTCCAATTCACACACTTATCAAGAGAACATCCCTGGTCATCTCTACTGCCTTTGATCTGGCGGTTCTCCTAAAAACAAATGCTTCATTTGTAAATGATGTCTGAGTGTTGGAGTGTGCCCCTGGTTATCTGTCAATTTAAAAAACACGAAGATTGTGCTTTCTGGTTTGCTAAATATAAGGAATTTGATATTATTTACACTTTTACTTTTGATATTTAAGTATATTTTAGCAATTACATTTTCTTTTGATACTTAACCCTCCTGCTGTGTTCTGGTCAAATAGGACCAATTTACAAGTTCTCTCTGAAAAATGGCATTAATTTAATCTGATTGTCATAAGGTTCCATGACTTTGTCCACACAGGGCATCTGAACACACAAATACATTTTGATGATTTTCATTACATTTTGGGTGTTTTATTTAACTTTTGTACACCTGTGGTGTTCCCGGTCAAACATGACCGGTCATTAGAAATGAATGGGTGAGACTACAATTAGTGTATAAAATTGAGTTCAGGCACATGCCCATTCACCAGATGGACACTTCATCTCCCAGACCCCCACATGCATGTGTGTTTGAGCGCACACACACACACACCTCACTACCCTTCTTGGCTTCCATGGCAACCCACACGGGAACCTTTCCCCAATAGAATCTATCCCCCATGGGAACCACACCTGTTGGCATTCTCACAAACAATCGCAACATTGTTTCAATAATATATAGAACTTTTCTCGCAGCTCTGGTATATAAAGCTTTTTTGAGGCCTTGCTCACAATTCATTCTGTGGCAGCACAATGACCAAACGATATACTATATGTGAGGCTCTTGATCATATCTTTAATCATGACACTGGTGAGGAGAGAGGCCAGAAAACTGACAGTGAAGATGCATTAGAGAAGAAAGTAGTCTGTGATAAATAGCACAATATGTTTCATCTGAGTATTTGTTCAAGTCAAAATAATCCATACATTATGCTTTTGTTTACTCAAAAACGAGTTGTATGAGCTCAGGTCAATGAGGCCTACAGGCCATAAAAAGCAAATAGAAGTTCAAAACTTGTAATGTTCACAAGAACTTAAGTTGGTAAAAATATCTAACAACATTAGGTGATAATATATTTATTATGATGAATTTATAGTCAGCTATAATGGGGCAGTCATTTCGAACCCGGGAACACAGAATTAATTTACACAGAACGAACACAACAGGAGGGTTAAGTACATTTAAACCAAATACTTTTAGACTTTTAGCCAAGTAGTATTTTACTGGGTGACTTTCACTTTTACTTGAGTAATTTTCTATTAAGGTATCTTTATAACATTTCGTAACTTTTTCCACCACTGCTACATTCAATGGTGCCCTGTACCTGAGCACGATGCAGGTATTTCCCCAAGTTGCATTGCATGGAGCGCCTGTTCCCGTTGATCTGAAGAAACACAAAGAAACATCTCAAGTCCACTGCGGGTTACTTTTACCAACTCAGCAACACCCAGAATCTTCTCCAGCCAACCTGAACCCACACATGGATCAGCCAAAAGGCATGGCTTGGACATGCACTGTCAACTGTGAGGCCTTATATAGACAGGTGTGTTTACTTTTAGATCATGTCCAAACAATTGAATTGGCCACAGGTGGACTCCAATGAAGTTGTAGCGATGTCTCAAGGATGATCAAAGGAAATTGGGTGCACTTGAGCTCAAATTGTAGCGTCATAGCAAAGGAGTGTGAATACTTACTGTATGTAAATGTGATATTTCTGTATTTCATTTTCAATAAAAAAAAAAAAAACACTTTAGCATTATGGGGTATTGTGTTTAGATGGGTGAGAAAAATATTTATTCCATTTGAATTCAAGCTGTAACAAAAATCCAATGCTGGTCATCGTACATATATTAGCATTTTTTGCGCATCATGTCCAAACCATCCTAAAGTATCTCAAATGGATTGTGTAGCTCAACTAAGTTCCCTATAGATGATTTGGACATGGTGTGCGAAAAATGCTAATAAATGTAGAAATGCTAAAATGTTAGCATTTGGAAAAAGTGCTAGGGAAAATGAACCAAAGCATGGATTGCTTCATACCTTGTCCATAGCCTGCTTACAGGGAAAGGAAACCAATATATAATTTTGTAATTTGGGTGAACTATCCCTTTAAGTAACAAAGTTGTATTTGTAAGACGCAAAGTTAAGGATTCGGTTGAGCTTTTAACCACTTTATAAGCTCTCTTTGAAGTCAATTATGGGTAGCAGAAAAAGAGCAGGTAGACCTTAACCTCCCCCATGACAATACCTACCATATATAGAGACCACATCTGTCTAATTACCTAATCTCCACATGTGGTTTACATTGAACATGACTGCCTCACAGACAAGATCAGTGTGTCAACAGGCAAAATCACATTTACATGTTCTGAGAAGTGTATCGGGGAACTGCTTTCAAATGCAATTTCCCTTGTTTTTAAAAAATATTTTATTATGCTATTGGTGTTTTTGAAGTTGTGTTAATATTCACAGGACCATTTCAAGGAAAATCTACATTTCAATATGTTGTTCATCAGTTGAATCATTGGTGCGTTACAAATTTCTATGAGAACCTGTTGATAATTATGCAGTTGAAAGTATTCTTGTGAGCATTTTCACTGATATTACCAATAATTTTTAAGTGTTGTAAGAAAACTGCTAATTCAAAGTTAATCACATTCACATTCCAGGAGCAACAATTCACTTTTTTTAGACAACTTCAGGGACCAAAATACAACCCCATACAGTTGCGCAGACGTATTGGCTTTGTTGCTAAAATAATTAGGATGGCTATTTTCTCCAATCAAAGAGGATATTAAATCAAAGGAAAAATAAATGTATGATGGGCGTGGTTTTGGTTCAACGCTCCTTAATAATAGCAACACTGGGGTTATTTTACACTACTGAGTGTTGTCTTTACAGTGTTAATTTAACTTTTTAATCAACACTAGAAATGTTACACTGAAAAATCAACACCAGTTAACACTGGCCAATTTGATGTGTGCTATGAAAGGGACCCATCTGCAGGCTGAAATACATTTCAAGAACCTTTTAGAATTCTGAAGAACGGTAGATGCCACAACAAGAACACACAGTAAATTCTCCAGTGTTAAATCAACACTGACAGCATTCAATTTAACATTGGGCGAATGTCTAGTCCACATTTTTTGTTTTAAATTAACATTGTGCTTAGTGCTGACACTGTTACACTTTGTCAAAATTAGGGAATTAACACTTTTGTTTTTCTTCTTATTTAACTAGGCAAGTCAGTTAAGAATAAATTCTTACTTACAATGACGGCCTAGGAACAGTGGGTTAACTGACTTGCTCAGGGACAGAATGACAGATTTTTACTGTGTCAGCTCGGGGATTCGATCTAGCAACCTTTGGTTACTTACCCAACGCTCTAAGCACTAGGCTACCTGCCACCTTAAAGAGTACCCCTTTAGGAACAAATCTAAACCTTTTCTTTGTGTAATGCTCACCTGCCACCATTTTTACATGCGCCTCATATATTGGTATCCAGCATGTGTGGTGATATCCAATTTATGCCATTTTTAATGACTGACATTAAACCATCTAAACTACAACAACCATTTCAGTAACGGGTACAATAATTCCAAGTAACATTTTGAATTAGTTTAGAAACTGTTAGTCATTTATATTTGAGTAGCATAAGATTACATTAATAAATCAATGTACATGCACAAACACAGATATTGAAACAAACAATTCTGAAAATCTACCTGCAATATAACATGCTGGGAAATATGATAATGATGGGCGTAATTTTGGTTCAACTCTGTTAATAAAGATGAAAAAGTGGCTTCTTGAAGACCACTGAGTGTTAATTTAACTCTTTACAGTGTTAATTTCACTCATGAATCAACACTAGAAATGTCACACTGAAAAGTCAACAGTAGTTAAAGGTGCAATATATAGAAATCACTCCGCCATTTCCTGGTTGCTATAATTCTAATAGTTTGCCTAATTTCAGTTTGTGACAAAACAGTAGAGAATCATTGTAAAATCACAACTACTTTGAATATCTTTTAAATATCTCCAAATATTGTATTTTCAGCTTTTTGAAGCTGGTGTACAAAACCGAAAGTAAAAGACACCAAAATGACACATAAGAAGGGACGCACAGAAAGCGCACATTGAACAGATCTACTGCTTCTCAGAATATATAAGGTCCTACAGTTGACAGTGCATGTCAGAATGTTCATATAACAGGACTATCAATGTCATAGTTATCATATGATGCAAAACTTTCCCCCTCTTCAGCGCTTGAGTTCACTCATTATTACGCTCACCTGCCACCATTTTTAAGCGCGCCTCATGAGACTCACCTGGACCCCATCATCTTCCTGATTACCTCCCATATATCTGGGGTCCAGTAATCCTTCTAACCCCCCCTTAAAAGATTTAGATGCACTATTGTAAAGTGGTTGTTCCACTGGATATTATAAGGTGAATGCACCAATTTGTAAGTCGCTCTGGATAAGAGCGTCTGCTAAATGACTTAAATGTAAATGTAAATCTGTCACTCCCTTTGGTTGTGTCCTTGGGCGTTATTGACTCTGTTTCTGTGATTCATGGCTGTATGCGACGCTTGTTTTGGTCAATATGCCGTTATTTATTAAATTCACTCCCTGTACTTGCTTCCCGAAACTTAGCGTACACGTTACAATTTCTAACTGCTTGAAAGGCAGTAGCTCAAATACACACGCAAACATGAAATGACCTGGGAATTGATAGAGCATTACTGAGATGCACAAAAATGATATAACATTCAAAATGGGTGAATATTTCCTTTAAGAGCGAAGGCCAGGCTATTAACACAAATTGCATTTCTATGAGTCTTAAGGAAATCAAATCATTGAATTAGTCCTCATCTTCTTCTCTGCATCAGTTACCATGGAAACCAAGAGGCTGACAAATAATGAAGGAGTAAAAGGGAATAAATTAATACTTCAAATGACAGAGACGGACATCCTTGATGTCAAACTGTGAAGTGATATGACAGCTAGTGGACGATGACTGTAATATATCTGTAGAGTCTGAAAAACCATAAACATATCAAAGATCCATAAAGGTGACACATGAGGACCGAAGTGTTTCATAACCCATGAGCATTTGGAAAAGATCATTAATTCTCTGGCATTACATGACTGGAAATTCCAACTAAAACAGAAAATATTAACTTTCTAATGTGGCAACAACAATGTTTTAGCCACCTTCAAATAGTTTGCATCAACTGAGTCAATTCTGTGACCTGACACAATACTTAAAATGTTTAGCATCGAAAAACACTACAGTGAGGGGAAAAAAGTATTTGATACCCTGCTGATATTGTACATTTGCCCATTGACAAAGAAATGATCAGTCTATAATTTTAATGGTAGGTTTATTTGAACAGTGAGAGACAGAATAACAACAACAAAAAATCCAGAAAAACGCATGTCAAAAATGTTATAAAATGATTTGCATTTTAATGAGGGAAATAAGTATTTGACCCCTCTGCAAAACATGACTTAGTACTTGGTGGCAAAACCCTTGTTGGCAATCAGAGAGGTCAGACGTTTCTTGTAGTTGGCCACCAGGTTTGCACACATCTCAGGAGGGATTTTGTCCCACTCCTCTTTGCAGATCTTCTCCAAGTCATTAAGGTTTCGAGGCAGACGTTTCGCAACTCGAACCTTCAGCTCCCTCCTCCGATCTTCTATGGGATTAAGGTCTGGAGACTGGCTAGGCCACTCCAGGACCTTAATGTGCTTCTTCTTGAGCCACTCCTTTGTTGCCTTGGCCGTGTGTTTTGGGTCATTGTCATGCTGGAATACCCATCCACGACCCATTTTCAATGCCCTGGTGGAGGGAAGGAGGTTCTCACCCAAGATTTGATGGTACATGGCCCGGTCCATCGTCCCTTTGATGCGGTGAAGTTGTCCTGTCCCCTTAGCAGAAAAACACCCCCAAAGCATAATGTTTCTACCTCCATGTTTGACGGTGGGGATGGTGCTCTTGGGGTCATAGGCAGCATTCCTCCTCCTCCAAACACGGCGAGTTGAGTTGATGCCAAAGAGCTCCATTTTGGTCTCATCTGACCACAACACTTTCACCCAGTTGTCCTCTGAATCATTCAGATGTTCATTGGCAAACTTCAGACGGGCATGTGTATGTGCTTTCTTGAGCAGGGGGACCTTGCGGGCGCTGCAGGATTTCAGTCCTTCACGCCGTAGTGTGTTACCAATTGTTTTCTTGGTGACTATGGTCCCAGCTGCCTTGAGATCATTGACAAGATCCTCCCGTGTAGTTGTGGACTGATTCCTCACCGTTCTCATGATCATTGCTACTCCACGAGGTGAGATCTTGCATGGAGCCCCAGGCCGAGGGAGATTGACAGTTCTTTTGTGTTTCTTCCATTTGCGAATAATCGCACCAACTGTTGTCACCTTCTCACCAAGCTGCTTGCCGATGATCTTGTAGCTCATTCCAGCCTTATGTAGGTCTACAATCTTGTCCCTGACATCCTTGGAGAGCTCTTTTGGTCTTGGCCATGGTGGAGAGTTTGGAATCTGATTGATTGATTGCTTCTGTGGACAGCTGTCTTTTATACAGGTAACAAGCTGAGATTAGGAGCACTCCCTTTAACCTGTTGGGGATAGGGGGCAGTATTTGCACGGCCGGATAAAAAGCGTACCCGATTTAATCTGGTTACTACTCCTGCCCAGTAACTAGAATATGCATATAATTATTGGCTTTGGATAGAAAACACCCTAAAGTTTCTAAAACTGTTTGAATGGTGTCTGTGAGTATAACAGAACTCATGTGGCAGGCAAAAACCTGAGAAGATTCCTTACAGGAAGTTGCCTGTCTGACCATTCCTTGAGCTTCTTGACTCTGTTTATTGAAGACTGAGGATCTTTTCTGTAACGTGACACTTCCTACGGCTCCCATAGGCTCTCAGAAGGCGGGAAAAAGCTGAATGATGTCATTCCAGCCCCAGGCTGAAACACATTAGCGCTTTTGGCAAGTGTTCTATCAGAGGACAATGGGCGGAGGCGCGTGCACGAGTCGACCCCATGTTTTATTTTCATTCGTCTTTGAACGTAAACACAGATTCCCGGTCGGAATATTATCGCTTTTTTACGAGAAAAATGGCATAAAAATTGATTTTAAACAGCGGTTGACATGCTTCGAAGTACGGTTATGGAATATTTAGAATTTTCTTTGTCACGAAATGCGTCGTGCTCGTCACCCTTATTTACCCTTTCAGATAGTGTCTTGAACGCTCAAACAAAACGCCGCTATTTGGATATAACAATGGATTATTTGGGACCAAACCAACATTTGTTATTGAAGTAGAAGTCCTGGGAGTGCATTCTGACAAAGAACAGCAAAGGTAATAACATTTTTCTTATAGTAAATCTGACTTTGGTGAGTGCTAAACTTGCTGGGTGTCTAAATAGCTAGCCCTGTGATGCCGGGCTATCTACTGAGAATATTGCAAAATGTGCTTTCACCGAAAAGCTATTTTAAAATCGGACATAGCGAGTGCATAGAGGAGTTCTGTATCTATAATTCTTAAAATAATTGTTATGTTTTTTGTGAACGTTTATCGTGACTAATTTAGTAAATTCACCGGCAGTGTTCGGTGGGAATGCTAGTCACATGCTAGTCACATGCTAATGTAAAAAGCTGGTTTTTGATATAAATATGAACTTGATTGAACAAAACATGCATGTATTGTATAACATAATGTCCTAGGGTTGTCATCTGATGAAGATCATCAAAGGTTAGTGCTGCATTTAGCTGTGGTTTGGGTTTATGTGACATTATATGCTAGCTTGAAAAATGGGTGTCTGGTTATTTCTGGCTGGGTACTCTGCTGACATAATCTAATGTTTTGCTTTCGTTGTAAAGCCTTTTTGAAATCGGACAGTGTGGTTAGATTAACGAGAGTCTTGTCTTTAACCTGTTATGGCTAGGGGGCAGTATTTTCACGGCTGGATAAAAAACATACCCGACTTAATCTGGTTACCACTCCTACCCAGTAACTAGAATATGCATATACTTATTACATATGGATAGAAAACACTCCAAAGTTTCTAAAACTGTTTGAATGGTGTCTGTGAGTATAACAGAACTCATTTGGCAGGCAAAAACCTTACAAGGTTTCAGGCAGGAAGTGGCCTGTCTGACAAGGTGTCGTTCTTCTTGTCTCTGTTTTTTGAAGAGTGAGGATCTTAGCTGTCCCGTGACACTTCCTACGGCTGCCATAGGGTCTCAGAAGGCGGTAAAAAGCTGAATCGTGGCTTTGCAGGCTCTGGCTGAAACAAAGCAGCGCGTTTGGGTAGTGGCTGGTTACAGTACTGTGAGACTCAGGCTCGTGCCCGCGTCGACCGAAAGCTTTGTTTACTTTCCTCAGTTTAGCTTAAAGGAGATTCCTGGTCGGAATATTATCGCTTTTTTACGAGAAAAATGGCATAAAAATGGATTTTAAACAGCGGTTGACATGCTTCGAAGTACGGTAATGGAATATTTAGATTTTTTTTGTCACGAATTGCGCCATGCGCACGACCCTGATTTACCATTTCAGATAGTGTCTGGGACGCACGAACAAAACGCCGCTATTCGGATATAACGATGGATTATTTTGGACCAAACCAACATTTGTTATTGAAGTAGCAGTCCTGGGAGTGCATTCTGACGAAGACAACAAAAGGTAATGAAACTTTTATAATAGTAAAGCTGATATTGGTGAGTGCTAAACTTGCCGGGTGTCTAAATAACTAGCCCGTGATGCCTGGGCTATGTACTTAGAATATTGCAAAATGTGCTTTCACCAAAAAGCTATTTTAAAATCGGACATATCGAGTGCATAGAGGAGGTCTGTATCTATAATTCTTAAAATAATTGTTATGCTTTTTGTGAACGTTTATCGTGAGTAATTTAGTAAAATGTTAGCGAATTCCCCGGAAGTTTGCGGGGGGTATGCTAGTTCTGAACGTCACATGCTAATGTAAAAAGCTGGTTTTTGATATAAATATGAACTTGATTGAACAAAACATGCATGTATTGTATAACATAATGTCCTAGGGTTGTCATCTGATGAAGATCATCAAAGGTTAGTGTTGCATTTAGCTGTCTTCTAGGTTTTTGTGACATTATATGCTAGCTTGAAAAATGGGTGTCTGATTATTTCTGGCTTGGTACTCTGCTGACATAATCTAATGTTTTGCTTTCGTTGTAAAGCCTTTTTGAAATCGGACAGTGTGGTTAGATAAAAGAGAGTCTTATCTTTAAAATGCTGTGAAATAGTCATATGTTTGAAAAATTGAAGTTTTTGCATTTTTGAGGTATTTGAATATCGCGCCACGGGGAGACTCCCCAAACATATGGAAGAAGGTACTCTGGTCAGATGAAACTAAATTGAAGTTTTTTGGCCATTAAGGAAAACGCTATGTCTGGCACAACACTAACACCTCTCATCACCCCGAGAATACCATCCCCACAGTGAAGCATGGTGGTGGCAGCATCATGCTGTGGGGATGTTTTTAATCTGCAGGGACTGGGAAACTGGTCAGAATTGAAGGAATGATGGATGACGCTAAATACAGGGAAATGCTTGCGGGAAACCGGTTTCAGTCTTCCAGAGATTTGAGACTGGGACGGAGGTTCACCTTCCAGCAGGACAATGACCATAAGCATACTGCGAAAGCAACACTCAAGTGGTTTAAGAGGAAACATTTAAATGTCTTGGAATGGCCAAGTCAAAGCCAGGCCTCAATC
Source organism: Salmo salar (assembly GCF_965601325.2). Taxonomy (NCBI): domain Eukaryota; kingdom Metazoa; phylum Chordata; class Actinopteri; order Salmoniformes; family Salmonidae; genus Salmo; species Salmo salar. The sequence continues at coordinate 16,508,117 of NC_138319.1, read as the reverse complement.
CAATTGAGAATCTGTGGTATGACTTAAAGATTACTGTACACCAGCGGAACCCATCCAACTTCAAGGAGCTGGAGCAGTTTTGCCTTGAAGAATGGGAAAAAATCCCAGTGTCTGGATGTGCCAAGCTTATACATGGAACCAACAATGGTTCTACCTGCAACCAAAAAGGGTTCTCCTATGGGGACATCCGAAGAACCCTTTGGAACCCTTTTTTCTAAGAGTGTAGTGTAAGTAGATCCAATTGAAATAGCACAGCTTCTAATAATATAAGTTTGTAAAGCAAATAAAATCCTATTTTAATAACTCACCTTTTTGACCATTCCTGCCTGCTCTGACCCTGAGCCTGCCTGCCATCCTGTACCTTTGCCCTACCTATCTGGATTACTGACCTCTGCCTGACCTGACCCTAAGCCTGCCTACCATCCTGTACCTTTGCCCCACCTATCTGGATTACTGACCTCTGCCTGCCCTTGACCTGTCCTTTTGCCTGCCCCTGTTCGAATAATAAACTTTTGTTATTTCGACACTGTCTGCACTTGGGTCTTACCTTAAATTTGATACGAACTGACCATGACTGACCCCGCAGATTTGGACCAGCTTCGCAACGCCATCTCTTCCCAAGGAGCCACAATTGGTAGGCATGAGGAGTTGCTTCGTGGCCTTGTGAAAGGGGTCCAGACCTTGGCCGAACACCATTGAACTCATTGCATTGAACTCATTGCTGGAGCAATTCCGCAGATTGTCTAGGAGGCAGCCGACCACGACGGTAATCTCACAGACCCTCAGTAGCCCAGCTGTTAGCGGCGCTGCCTCACCGGTCATCCCAGTTTCCCGGGAACCCCGCTTAGCTCCCCCGGAACGCTTCGATAGAGAGCCAGGCACTTGTTGGGCGTTTCTCGCTCAGTGTGCTTTCATCATTGAACTTCAGCCCTTCTCCTTCCCCTCAGACTGCTCTAAGATAGGGTACCTCATCATGCTGATGTCCGGGAGGGCTCTCTCCTGGGCAACGGCAGTATGGGAACAACAGCCGGCCATATGCTTCAGTTTGGAGGAGTTCGTGGTGGAGGTCAAGAAGGTTTTCGATGCCCCATTGTCCGAGAGAGAGGCTGCCCGGAAACTTCTCCAGCTTTGGCAGGAATCCTGCAGTGTTGCAGATTATGTGGTGGATTTCCGCACATTGGCAGCAGAGAGTGCCTGGAACACGGAAGCGCTGTTCTGCATGTTCCGGCCCGTAGTATCGGAGGAAGTGAAGGACAAGCTTGCAGCCCGGGATCTACCGACGGATTTCGATTCCCTCATCGCCTTGACCATCAGGATCGATGGGCGACTATGGAAATGAAGGAGGGAGAGGAGATTCGATTGCACTCGCCCATCCAAGGATTCCACCTCGCCTCCGAGGCATCCCGGAAGTCCCCGATGGCCCTGTTTCCTAGAGAACCAGAGGCTACTCGAGTTCCTCCGAGAGTCGCCGAAGACTGCCGATCCACCTCTTCCCGAGCCTATGCAACTAGGCAGAGCTGGGTTGTCTCCAGCTGAAAGGATATACAGGCTCCAAACCAAGAGTTGCCTATATTGCAGGACTCGTGGTAATTTTGTGTCCACCTGTACACCAAAACCAGGCTCACCGGCAGGAGCAGGTACTCTGATGGAGCCTATGGGGAACATTTGTTTTCCCTTACTCGCACCCCTTTTCATGCCATTTTCCTGTGGGGGAACCAGTCGAGATCGCTCTGTGTCCTCATCGACTCTGGGGCCGATGAGAGCTTTTGGACTCTACCCTGGCTTCCGAGCTGGGCATCCCCACTCAGCCCCTCTCCATTCCCATGGACGTTAGAACACTGGACGGGCGCTCTATAAACCGGGTCACCCACAACACCACTCCCATCTATTTACGTGTGTCAGGGAACCACAGCAAGACTATCCAGTTCCTGCTCATTAAGTCTCCTCAGATTCCCGTGGTATTGGGATTCTCCTAGCTCCAGTGACACAGTCCCCTCACTCACTGGTCTACCTGTACCATCATGGGCTGGAGCCTGTTCTGTCACGCCCATTGCCTGAAGTCAGCACAACCTGCCCCGGGATGTCTTCCTGTGGGCTCGGAAGTTGCTCTGGACCTCTCCGCCATTTCCACGGAGTACCAGGACTACCAGGACTTCCGGGAGGTCTCCGACCGGGGTCGGCAGTTCTCGTACCAGTTCTGGAACATGTTCTGCACCCTCATTGGGTCATCAGCCAGCCTGTCCTCCGGATTCCACCCCCAGTCCAACGGCCAGTCGGCGAAAGCCAACCAGGACCTAGAGACTACTCTGTGCTGCCTGGTCTCCGCCAACCCTACCAACTGGAGCCAGCAGCTTGTGTGGGTCAAATACGCCCGCAACACCCTTCCCTGCTCTGCCACGGGCCTCTCTCTTTTTGAGTGTTCCCTGGTGTATCAGCCCCCGCTCTTCCCTGAGAAGGAAGAAGAGCTCGGGATACCTTCTGCCCAGATGTTTGTCCGCCATTTTCATCGTACCTGGAGGAGAACCCGGTCGGCCCTCCTCAAGACCACCTCCAGGTATCGACAACAAGCGGATCGCCATTGGACCCTGGCTCTGCAGTATTGTCTCAGGCAGAAGATATTGCTGTCCATCTGGGATCTGCCCCTCCGCATGGAATCCCGTTTCTCATCTCCAAAATCATTAGCCCCTCTGCTGTACATCTTCTGTTGCCCCGTACCCTTTGTATACATCCTACCTTTCATGTGTCTAAAGTTAAACTCATGTCTCACAGCCCTTTGTCCCCTGTTTCCCTGTTTCTTCTCTTTTTATGCTTACAGTAGGATGAAAAATCCAGAAAACACTGGAGGTTGATGTGTTGTGGGCCCTCTGGAATGTCCTGAGGAGTATTTCTGTCTGTAATAAAGCCCTTTTGTGGTGAAAAACTAATTCTGATTGGCTGGGTATGGCTCCCAAGTGGCTCCCAGGCCCACCCATGGCTGCGCCCCTGCCCAGTCATGTGAAATCCATAAATTAGGGCCTAATGAATTTTTGCATGTTGCATTTATATTTTTGTTCAGTTTATATATGAGCAAGTTTCTCTTTTTGGAAGACATCTAAATAACTGCCACAAAATTCTTCAACTATTACCATGGAAATACTTTTTGCCAGCTGAGTCCACAAAGTTTATTCAAGAATGTAATGTTTTTTGCTGATTGTCTTCACTGCAGATCTGACCCATCACATCACTCTCCAAGATCGCCTTCTGTGCTCAGATGTCCTTGATGAGGATCTAGCCCATCACACCACTGTTATTAATCACATAAAACAATGGGCGTTTATATACTCTGTGTCCAGACTTTCTTTGCATGTAATGTCTGTGGGTAAATTATTAAACAATTATTGTATGCAGATGCCTGAAATGTTTTGGTTCCAGGTACAGTAGAGCACTTCTGGTTTCAGGTACCTTTTCAGAGAGGGTTCTACATGGAACCCAATAGAGTTATACGTGGAAACAAAAAGTCTTCAAAAAGCTGGCCCTAAAATATTTTATAAGAGATCATACAAAATATTTTGCTGTGACTCTTATGTGGATGATGTTACAAATATTTGTTGGTCTGATGTGATTAATAAGGTACATCCAGACGCTGCACTGGATTAATTTCTGAAATTGCATCTGGTTAAGAAACTGACTGTAAGAACTGTTAAGGCTCCATGAACTGATGAGGAATTGAAAAACTGTATGGTTGAAAGAGATGGGGCAAAAGGAGTGGCTAAGAAGTCTGACTGCACATTGGACTGGCTGATTTACTGCAAATTGAATAATTATGTGACTAAACTCAACAAAAATAATAATGAACTGTATTATGAAGCCAAGATCAATGATATAAAGAATGATTGAAAAAGACTTTGGAGTAGTTTTTTATGAGCAGAAAAACCAATTCAACTCCATCTTTCATCGAATCAGATGGCTTATTCATCACAAAACCATTTGATGTTATCAATTATGTTAATGATTACATCATTGGCAAACTTAGGCAAGAAATGCCGACAACAAGCAGTGAGCCATCATATTCATGCATACAAAGGAAAGTAATGAAAGAAAAGCATTGTAAATTCAAATTTTGTAAAGTTAGTGTGGGAGATGTGGAAAAAATAGGACAAACCTCCTGGCATGGACAACTTAGATGGAAAGCTACTGATGATGATGGTATCTGACTCTACAGCCACTCCTATCTGTCATATCTTTAATCTGAGCCTAGAGGAAAGTATTTGTCAACGCTGGATTGGAGCCAAAGTCAATTTGCAACCCAAGAGTGGTAAAGTGGCCTTTACGAATTCTAACAGCAGACCTATCAGCTTGCTGCCAGCTCTTAGCAAACTGTTGGAAAAAATGGTGTTCGACCAAATGCTATTTCTCAGTAAACAAATTAACAACAAACTTTCAGCATGCTTATAGAGAAGGGCACTCAACATGTACTGCACTGACACAAATGTCTGATGATTGGTTGATAGAAATTGATAAGAAGATTGTGGGAGATGTACTTTTAGTACAGTGCAGCCTTTGATATTATTAACCATGATCTGTTGTTGAGAAAATGAACAGTACCAGTCAAAAGTTTAGACACTCCTACTCATTCCACGGGTTTTCTTTATTTTTACTATTTTCTACATTGTAGAATAATAGTGAAGACATAACTATGAAAAAACACATACGGAATCATGTAGTAACCAAAAAAAACGTATTAACCTCTATGGGCTACTCAACAGCCAGTTGAATCCTGTAGCGCGTTATTCAAATACCTTAGTCTGTTAGGGCTAGGGGGAAGTATTGACACGGCTGGATAAAAAACGTACCCGATTTAATCTGGTTACTACTCCTGCCCAGTAACTAGAATATGCATATAATTATTGGCTTTGGGTAGAAAACACTCCAAAGTTTCTAAAACTGTTTGAATGGTGTCTGTGAGTATAACAGAACTCAAATGGCAGGTCACTTCCTGTAAAGGAATCTCTCAGGTTTTGACCTGCCATTTGAGTTCTGTTATACTCACAGACACCATTCAAACAGTTTTAGAAACTTTGGAGTGTTTTCTATCCAAAGCCAATAATTATATGCATATTCTAGTTACTGGACAGGAGTAGTAACCAGATTAAATCGGGTACGTTTTTTATCCAGCCGTGTCAATACTGCCCCCTAGCCCTAACAGGTTAACCTGTTAGGGACAGATGTTCCGCTAGCGGAACGCCTCACCAAAATCCAATGGTATAGAGTGGCGCAAATTACAAATACCTCAAAAATGCAAAAACTTAAATTTTCAAACATATGACTATTTTACACCATTTTAAAGACAAGACTCTCCTTTATCTAACCACATTGTCCGATTTCAAAAAGGCTTTACAACGAAAGCAAAACATTAGATTATGTCAATAGAGTACCCTCCCAAAAATAATCACACAGCCATTTTCAAAGCAAGCATATATGTCACAAAAACCAAAACCACAGCTAAATGCAGCACTAACCTTTGATGATCTTCATCAGATGACACTCCTAGGACATTATGTTATGTTTTGTTCATGTTTTGTTCAATCAATGTTTTGTTCAATCAAGTTCATATTTATATCAAAAAACTGCATTTTACATTAGCATTGTTTTGTTCAGAACTAGCATACCCACCGCAAACTTCCGGTGAATTTACTAAATTACTCACGATCAACGTTGACAAGAAACATAACAATTATTTAAAGAATTATAGATACAGAACTCCTTTATGCAATCGCGGTGTCCGATTTTAAAATAGCCCCCTATCCCTAACAGGTTTTAAGACAATACGGAAAATTTCAAGAACTTTTTAAGTTTCTTAAAGTGCAATTGCAAACACCATCAAGCGCTATGATGAAACTGGCTCGCATGAGGACGGCCACAGGAAGAGAAGACCCAGAGTTACCTCTGCTGCAAAGGATAATTTCATTAGAGTTAACTACATGTCAGATTGGAGTCCAAATAAATTCCTCACAGAGTTCAAGTAACAGACACATCTCAACATCAACTGTTCAGAGGAGACTGCGTGAATCAGGCCTTCATGGTCGAATTGCTGCAAAGAAACCACTACTAAAAGACACCAATAAGAAGGAAAGACTTGCTTGTGTCAAGAAACACAAGCAATGGACATTAGACTGGTGGAAATCTGTCCTTTGGTCTGATGAGTCCAAATCTGATTTCTGGTTCCAAACCGCAGTGTCTTTTTGAGACGCAGAGTAGGTGAACGGATGATCTCCGCATGTGTGGTTCCCACTGTGAAGCATGGAGGAGGAGGTGTGATGGTATGGGGGTGCTTTTCTGGTGATTTATTTAAATTCAAGGCACACTTAACTAGCATGGCTACCACAGCATTCTGCAGTGATACTCCATCCTATCTGGTTAGTGCTTAGTGGGACTATAATTTGTTTTTCAACAGGACAATGACCCAAAACACACCTCCAGGCTGTGTAAGGGCTATTTGACCAAGGAGACAGATGGAGTGCTGAATCAGATCACCTGGCATCCACAATCACCCGACCTCAACCCAATTGAGATGGTTTGGGATGAGTTGGACTGCAGATTAAAGGAAAAGCAGCCAACAAGTGCTCAGCATATGTGGCAACTCCTTCAAGACTGTTGGAAAGGCTTTCCTCATGAAGCTGTTTGAAAGAATGCCAAGATTGTGCAAAGCTGTCATCAAGGCAAAGGGGGGAGAATCTAAAATGTCTAATATTTTTAGATTTGTTTAACCCTTTTTTGCTTACTTCACGGTTCCATATGTATTATTTCATAGTTTTGAAAATGTAGAAAATTGGTAAAAATAAATAAAAATCCTTGAATGATTAGGGTTGTCCAACCTTTTGAATGGTACTGCATCTGTTATGGCTTTTCTACTTCTCCCATATGGTGCATTAAGAGCTCTCTATCTAATAGAGCTCAGAGTGTTTTCTTTGATGGAAGCTTCTCTAATGTCGAACATGAAAAGTGTGGTGTACCGCAGGGCAGCTCTCGAAGCCCTCTACTCTTTCTAATGACCTGCCAGTGGCATTAAACAAAGCATTAGTGTGCATGTATGCTGATGATTCAACCATATACGTGTCAGCAATCACAGCTAATGAAGTCACTAAAACCTTTAGTTGCAGTCAAGTTTGGAATTGGTGGCCAGTAATAAACTGGTCCTGAACATCTCTAAAACTGGGAGCATTGTATTTAGTACAAATCATTCCCTAAGTTGTAGACCTCAGCTGAATCTGGTAATAAATAGAGTGGCTTTGAAGAAGTTGGGGGGAATAAATGATTGCTGCCGGCAGATAAGGCAGCTCTGCTTCTAGCTCCTGAGCAACTTTGCAATATTTAGTTTTTTTTGTGTGTTATTTATTACATTATTAGGCAAGGACATTTTTTTGTGTTATTACATATAGGTAGGAAACAACACCTCCACTTCACTGATCCTCAACACAAGGGTTCCACAAGGTGGGTGCTCAGCCCACTCCTGTACTCCCTGTTCACTTTAGAAAACAGCAGAGTGAACATGCCCCTGTCCACATTGACAAGACCGCAGTGGAACAGGTGGAAAGCTTCAAGTTCCTTGGGGTACACATCATTGAAGATCTGAAATGGTCCACCCACACAAACAGTGTGGAGAAGAAGGCACAACAGTGCCTCTTCAACCTCAGGAGGCTGAAGAAAATTTGCTTGGTACCTAAAACCCTCACAAACTTTTACAGATGTACAATTGAGAGCATCCTTTCATGCTGTATCACCGCCTAGTACGGCTGCTGCACCTCCCGCCACCGTAGGGCTCTCCAGAGGGTGGTGCGGTCTGCCCAACGCATCACCGGGGGAAAACTACCCGCCCTCCAGGACACCTACAGCACCCGATGTCACAGGAAGGTGATAAAGTCTACTAATAATGGAAAACTAGTCACTTTAATATTGTTTACATATTTTAGCTTTTCTCATCTCATATGTATATACTGTATTCCATTCTACTGTATTTTAGTCTATACCACTCCGACATTGCGCATCCTAATATTTCTTTATTCCTTAATTCCATTATTTTACTTGTTGGTTGTGTGTATTGTGTGTATTGTTGTGAATTGTTAGATATTATTGCACTGTTGGAGCTAGAAACACAAGCATTTTGCCACACCCGCAATAACATCTGCTAAACATGTGTATGTGACAAATACAATTTGATTTGATTGTAAACTGTCATTGTGAAAACATATAGATTCAATGGATGTAAAGCTGGGGAGAGGTCTGTCCGTAATAAAGAGGCGCTCTGCTTTTTTGACACCAGACTCTACAAAGCAAGACCTGCAGGCTATAGTTTTACCTTATCTTGATTATTGTCCAGTAATATGGTCAAGTGCTGCAAAGAGAGACCTAGTTAAGATGCAACTGGCCCAGAAAAGAGTGGCACTTCCTGCTCTTCATTGTAATAGATGTGCTAATGTTATTACTATGCATGCCAGTCTCTCTTGGCTAGGAGTTGACGAAACACTGACTGCATCACTTCTTGTTTTTTTAAGAAACATTTATGTGTTGGAAATTCCACAGAAATTTTACAGCGGAGATATGTCATAACCTTGGTAATGAATGGCTCGGGACAAGACAGACAGGCTGGCAGCTTTTCTCAGCCAGTCGAAATCGTGAATCAGCATTTCTTATGGATATCTACAAAGAAAATCAATAGAAAAACGAAATGCAGCTAGTTTGCTGTCATTCCAGCTTCAGTTTGAAGTGATTGTGTTAGCTGTGTAGTTGGCCATCTCTTCTGAACAGTGGCCTGGCAAGAGAGCAAATGTTCTATGCCAAGCAAAATCGCACATCATTAGTTCATTGTTCTGGATGTATACCCCAAAAATTACTAGAAAACAGCTTGAACATCCGCAAATACAGCTACTTTGCTGTTATTCTGTCTGCACTGTTTGACGTGACAGTAAATTAGCCAAAGTTGGTTAACTAGCAAGCAAGGGATACGAACGTTGCCAGCCATCATGGCAATGGAACATTTAGAACAAACGACTGGGTCGCTTCCATAGATTTAGAACACAACGACTTAACAACAGGGTCGCGTCTTTGGCAACAGAACCGATAGAACGAACGACCAGACGGCTTGGGTAGCAACCCTAGATTTGTGTCGGGACTATATCTCGTGGAAGGATGAAACAGTATGAATAGATTTCTCAAAATAAAAATGAAAATATGTCAATCATTATTTGAATATGTTGGTAAACTGTTGTATGTGATAATTCCCTCAAAGCCAGTGTTTGGAGGATATATTGGTGCTGTTTGCCAGATCCTCGACATCATCTTGGGCCTAAAAACACTCGTACCAATGTATCCTCCAAACTCTGGCTTCTCGGGCATTATCAAATAAATAATATGAAGGCTGTTGTCAATAAGATGAAGAGCATAGTCAGACAATATCTTGGCTTTCCTGTTCTAAACCCAGCTCTTCGTTAAAATATTAATCAATATCCAGCATTGTTGATCAGTGTTAATTACCCTGGATTCAATGCATGATATGGTTCCTTAGCAACTTTGCCATACGTTATTCATTTCCTCACTCTCTGTCTTCACAGATTAAATGGCTGGGTTTATACACACCCACCCCTACCAGGTGTTGAGTGCCTGATATGAAAGGAGAATAATTTGCAGCTGTGACAAATAAATTATTTGTGGGCTCTTTGGTTTGCTTTTGAGGATACAGATGCTGGGAGGTTTTGTTAGATTACTCTTTGGGCTGTTAAAAAAATCCTCCACACTATGGCTGTTTATGATTTTTTTCAGTGTGTACATGAGTTTAACATGGATTGAAGACCCTTAACCCTAACTACGATTTATTTTGTTTTCTGTTAAAAATTCTGCTGTCTCCAGATAATGATAAAACTCAAATCAAGATTTTTTATTTCTTTTATTTTTTATTTCACCTTTATTTAACCAGGTAGGCAAGTTGAGAACAAGTTCTCATTTACAATTGCGACCTGGCCAGGATAAAGCAAAGCAGTTTGACACATACAACAACACAGAGTTACACATGGAGTAAAAACAAACCTACAGTCAATAATATAGTAGAAAAATAAGTCTATATACAAAGTGAGAAAATGAGGTGAGATAAGGGAGGTAAAGGCAAAAAAGGCCATGGTGGCGAAGTAAATACAATATAGCAAGTACAATTTGCAGTGGAAGAAAGTGTAAAGTAGAAATAGAAATAATGGGGTGCAATGGAGCAAAATAAATAAATACAGTAGGGCAAGAGGTAGTTGTTTGCGTGCAGGTGCAGGCAGCGATCGGTTGAAGAGCATGCATTTAGGTTTACTTGTATTTAAGAGCAGTTGGAGGCCACGGAAGGAGAGTTCTATGGCATTGAAGCTCGTCTGGAGGGTAGATAACACAGTGTCCAAAGAAGGGCCAGAAGTATACAGAATGGTGTTGTCTGCATTGAGGTGGATCAGAGACTCACCAGCAGCAAGAGCGACATCATTGATGTATACAGAGAAAAGAGTCGGCCCAAGAATTGAACCCTGTGGCACCCCCATAGAGACCGCCAGAGGCCCGGACAACAGGCCCTCCGATTTGACACACTGAACTCTATCAGAGAAGTAGTTGGTAAACCAGGCGAGGCAATCATTTGAGAAACCAAGGCTATTGGGTCTGCCGATGAGGATGTGGTGATTGACAGAGTTGAAAGCCTTGGCCAGGTCAATGAATACGGCTGCACAGTATTGTTTCTTATCGATGGCGGTTAAGATATCGTTTAGGACCTTGAGCGTGGCTGAGGTGCACCCATGACCAGCTCTGAAACCTGATTGCATAGCAGAGAAGGTGCGGTGGGATTCGAAATGGTCGGTGATCTGTTTGTTGACTTGGCTTTCGAAGACTTTAGAAAGGCAGGGTAGGATAGAGAAAGGTCTGTAGCGGTTTGGGTAAAGAGTGTCCCCCCCCTTTGAAGAGGGGGATGACCGCAGCTGCTTTCCAATCTTTGGGAATCTCAGATGACATAAAAGAGAGGTTGAACAGGCTAGTAATAGGGGTTGCAACAATTTCGGCAGATCATTATAGAAAGAAAGGGTCCAGATTGTCTAGCTCGGCTGATTTGTAGGGGTCCAGATTTTGCAGCTCTTTCAGAACATCAGCTGACTGGATTTGGGAGAAGGAGAAATAGGGAAGGCTTGGGCAAGTTGCTGTCGGGGGTGCAGTGCAGTTGACCGGGGTAGGGGTAGCTAGGTGGAAAGCATGGCCAGCCGTAGAAAAATGCTTATTGAAATTCTCAATTATTGTGGATTTATCGGTGATGACAGAGTTTCCTATCCTCAGTGCAGTGGGCAGCTGGGAGGAGGTGCTCTTATTCTCCAAGGACTTTACAGTGTCCCACAACTTTTTTGAGTTTGTGTTGCAGGAAGTAAATTTCTGCTTGAAAAAGCTAGCCTTTGCTTTTCTAACTGCCTGTGTATATTGGTTTTTAACTTCCCTGAAAAGTTGCATATCGCGGGGGCTGTTCGATGCTAATGCAGAACGCCACAGGATGTTTTTGTGTTGGTTAAGGGCAGTCAGGTCTGGAGAGAACCAAGGGCTATATCTGCTCCTGGTTCTAAATTTCTTGAATGGGGCATGGTTATTTAAGCATGATGGTGAGGAAGGCATTTAAAAAAATAACCAGGCATCCTCTACTGAAGGGATGAGGTCAATATCCTTCCAGGATACCCGTGCCAGGTCGATTAGAAAGGTCTGCTCGCTGAAGTGTTTCAGGGAGCGTTTGACAGTGATGAGTGGAGGTCGTTTGACCGCTGACCCATTACGGATGCAAGCAATGAGGCAGTGATCGCTGAGATCTTGGTTGAAAACAGCAGAGGTGTATTTAGAGGGCAAGTTGGTTAGGATGATATCTATGAGGGTGCCCGTGTTTACGGATTTGGGGTGGTACCTGGTAGGTTCATTGATAATTTGTGTGAGATTGAGGGCATCAAGCTGAGATTGTAGGGTGGCTGGGGTGTTAAGCATGTCCCAGTTTAGGTCACCTAGCAGCACGAGCTCTGAAGATAGATGGGGGGCAATCAGTTCACATATGGTGTCCAGAGCACAGCTGGGGGCAGAGGGTGGTCTATAGCAGGCGGCAACGGTGAGAGACTTGTTTTTAGAGAGGTGGATTTTTAAAAGTAGAAGTTCAAATTGTTTGGGTACAGACCTGGATAGTAGGAGAGAACTCTGCAGGCTATCTCTGCAGTAGATTGCAACACTGCCCCCTTTGGCTGTTCTATCTTGTCTGAAAATGTTGTAGTTTGGGATGGAGATTTCAGAGTTTTTGGTGGTCTTCCCAAGCCAGGATTCAGACACGGCTAGGACATCCGGGTTAGCAGAGTGTGCTAAAGCAGTGAATAAAACAAACTTAGGGAGGAGGCTTCTAATGTTAACATGCATGAAACCAAGGCTATTACGGTTACAGAAGTCATCAAAAGAGAGCGCCTGGGGAATAGAAGTGGAGCTAGGCACTGCAGGGCCTGGATTCACCTCTACATCACCAGAGGAACAGAGGAGGAGTGGGATAAGGGTAAAACTAAAAGCTATGAGAATTGGTTGTCTAGGACGTCTGGAACAGAGAGTAAAAGGAGCAGGTTTCTGGGGGCGATAAAATAGCTTCAAGGTATAATGTACAGACAAAGGTATGGTAGGATGTGAATACAGTGGAGGTAAACGTAGGCATTGAGTGATGATGAGAGAGATATTGTCTCTAGAAACATCATTGAAACCAGGTGATGTCATCGCATGTGTGGGTGGTGGAACCGAGAGGTTGGATAAGGTATAATGAGCAGGGCTAGAGGCTCTACAGTGAAATAAGCCAATAAACACTAACCAGAACAGCAATGGACAAGGCATATTGACATTACGGAGAGGCATGCTTAGCCAAGTGATCAAAAGGGTCCAGTGAGTCGTGAGGTCGGTTGCGGTCACGGCGATTCAGACAGCTAGCCGGGCCATGGGTAGCAAGTTGGCAGAAGATGGTCTGTTTTTAGCCACCTTGTGCGTTTCCATCGGTAGGTTAGTGGGGTTCCGTGTGGTAGAGGAGACCAATCCAATTGGCAAAAATAGTTATAGTGGCCCAAGAAAATTGGCCGATAGACCTATTCAGATAGCAGCCGATAAGGCAGCTAACCATTAGCTGGCCGCAGATGGGCGTTCAGGTTACGTCGCGACGGAGGGGCCAGTTGGATAACTCCCTCGGGCAGATAACGTTGGTAGTCCAGTCATGAAGGCCCGATGGGGATCCGCATCGGCAGTAAAACGGGTCCGGATAGGTGATTGTAGCCCAGGAGTGGCTGATGGAACTCTTCAGCTGGCTAGCTCCGGAATAATTGATGTTAGCTCCGGGACCAACATTAGCCAATAGTCACTCGGATAGCAGCTAGCTAGCTGCAAGATCCAGGTGTAAATGTCCAGAGCTTGCGGTAGAAATCCAGGGATATGGAGAGAAAATAGTTCCGGTATGCTCTGGTCTGAATCGCGTTGTACAAAACTGGCGATAGCTTTACGAGCTAAGGGATAGCTGATGACCGCCAACCGTGGTTAGCTGAATTCTAACGTTAGCTAGTGAACTGGCTAACTTCTGGCTAGTTTCTGTTGTGGATTTCAGATTTGAGGTAAATAATACTTTTTTATAATTGGTGAGGCGGGTTGCAGGAGAGTGTTTTGAAGTAGTGTTTTTAGAAAAACATGTATAAAAAAATATGCGAAGAAAAGATGTAAATATATATATACACGGAACACGACAAGACGAGGACAAAGGACGTCTGACTGCTATACCATCTTGGATTGGAATGAGATAACGACACAAGGACCCCATCATCTTTCATCACAGTTTACTTGGTAACTGCTAAGGGAGTTAACCATCATTAACAGCAGAGCTAACAGTTTATTTCTACCATCAAGCTCCTCATCCCCAGAAGTAAGTACAAAAATGTATTGATTTAGGCAGCATGTTATACCTGTGTAGCTGATTTAGTCAATGATAACATATTCAACAGTATCTCCAATGATTTGCTTTGTTTACATTTAGTATGAATGTATTCCAATCAATAGGACCTAGAGTGTATTCACCTTCTCTAATAATTCAAAGTCTTAGAGCGTGGGAATCAGCGTGGTGGGTGTATTAATCAAGTCAACAGATAGAAAGGAGAGCAGCCTGGGGATTGAATACTCACTTCATGTTTTATGACAGTGCAAGCTTGAAAACATAGTGGTTTTCATCACATAAGAATACCTGTAATAGCTTGACCTTTTGTAGTGGGAAAACAATTCAACATTTATTACCCAATGCATCAGTCATATGTGTCAATCAGTTTTACTGCTTGTATAAGCATTTTAAAATATATGTGACTCGTTTCAGGAAACTAGGCTTATGTTGCACGTCACTACTTCACATTTGAACGTAAACATGTATTTTTTATCAACATGTGAACTTTCATATGCCTTAATAGCAAACGTGTATTGCATCAATAAATAAGAATAAAATGGTTAAATTACGAGCCTAGTCAGTTTAGCCATAGAAAAAGACAGGAACCTTACCGCTAGCCATGATTGGCTGAGATAATGGCTGGGCTGGGCATGCCAGGAGATAAGTTTGGATTGGTCTGCCATGTAGCATGCCTGCCATGTAGCATGCTTCACTCTATAACGTGAGCCTGTTCAGTATGTATTAACAGTCCTTTCTACCTCGCCGTTTTTGATAGATATAACATTAGCCATCGAGAACAAAAGTTTTGCTACTTTTCTCAAAACATTGATTCCATGAATTTAGCAGGCGCTATCAACAGATCAGCTGGAAAAAGTGATGGGCTTCTTTCTGCACACGCCACAGTCAGTGTGAACCAGAGTGACTTGACACAATGCTGGTCAAACAAGATGTAGTTACAAACAAAACAGAGTTAAATAGTTCCAATCTGCCGTGAAGCGATCATCCATGTATACGGGTAAGAGTCTGGCTACATTTTCAGATATAAGTTTCAAATTTAGTCAGAAAGTCATTTTTGTTGCAAGTTAAAGCGTATTGTTAGTTAGCTAGCAAACGTTAGCTTGCCAGCTCACTAGCTAACGTTACGTGTATGATCTGTGTAGTAATATTATTTGAATCAGAAATCCATTTGCATTGCCAGTTATAGCCTAATGTTAGTTAGCTAACATTGCACCTAGTTTGTTAGCTTTAGCTACCTGCAGATTCATATTACAGCTATGACAATGTTTGTATTGGTGGTAGTATGAGTTGGGATTATGCCGGTTCATTGTTTAGCTAGCTAGCTAGGTAGCTAGCTACATGTCTGAACAAAAGACTCCACTTCAGCTGGGTTATATCAATGATCCATCACATTAGCCAGGTGTGTCTGGGGGTTATTACGGCAATCTATTGTGTTTCAAGAACATGTGTACATATCTAGACAATGGTGACCCATATGGGGTGGTTATAGCATTTCCTTCACATTACCCATCAATTTAGACAAGTGTGTCGGGTAAGTGTAATCTAATAATGATAAAATATTGATCTGCAAGTAAACTCTTCACTGTAGCGTTTACACCTTCTTTATCCTGTGCATGTGACAAATACACTTAGATTTAATTTGATATAGTGTGTTTTTACCACATGGCCTCACATGTGAATCCTTAAAGAGATGGGTGGGGCTAAGGCTTAAGAGGGTGTGAACGATGCTGAATGGGTGTATACAAAGAAGAGCTCTCCAGGAGCTGTACCAAAACATTAAAGGTCCATTGTTTCAAAAGTTTATCAACTTTCAAAGAAGAATAACTTTCCCATTGTTCCTCAACTGCAGTTTACCATACAATTTTGTAGCTCTGAGTCTCTACTTTTATCCGATGTAAAAAACACACTTTTCAATTTAGCTACGTAAGACCGACTCGACGGGGGCTTACAACTTCAAGACATCCAAGATTTTGAAACTTTTCAATGCCGTTTATCCTAGTTCACATTGGCAGTTTGAGGTGACTGAAATCCTATGTTTTTGCATATCCGATTCGAATCTGTTATGTTTTCATTCAGTCTGAATAGTCAAAAATCACATGGAATCAGATGTTTCAAACCACATTTTAAACCACCTGAACAGTTAAATCTGATTTATTTGCCCTCAAATGGTTTTAGACTGTTATTTGGCATATCTTGTTGCTTGCTAGCTACTCTGTTTACAGTTTGACAAGAATATCGTGTTGCTTGCTAGCTACTCTGTTGACAGTTTGACAAGAACATGTGGCTTGATGGGCACTTTGTACGTACCATACCCAAAACAGCTCAATAGGGTTGAGATCCGGTGACTGTGCTGGTCACTCCATTATAGACAGAATACCAGCTGACTGCTTCTTCCCTAAATAGCTCTTGCAAAGTTTGGAGCTGTGCTTTGGGTTATTGTCCTGTTGTAGGAGGCAATTGGCTCCAATTAAGCGCTGTCCACAGGGTATGGCATGGCGTTGCAAAATGGAGTGATAGCCTTCCTTCGTCAAGATCCCTTTTACTCTGTACAAATCTCCCACTTTACCACCACCAAAGCACCCCCACACCAACACATTGCCTCCACCATGCTTGACAGATTGCGTCAAGCACTCCTCCAGCATCTTTTCATTTTTTCTGCGTCTCACAAATGTTCTTCTTTGTGATCCGAACACCTCAAACTTAGATTTGTCTGTCCATAACACTTTATTCCAATCTTCCTCTGTCCAGTGTCTGTGTTATTTTGCCCGTCTTAGTCTTTTCTTTTTATTGGCCAGTCTGAGATATGGCTTTTTCTTTGCAACTCTGCTTAGAAGACCAGGATCCCAGAGTCGCCTCTTCACTGTTGATGTTGAGACTGGGGTTTTGCGGATACTATCTAACTTCTTCAGAATCGGTGTCCGTTACACGAGACAGTTGAGCTAACATAGGCTAATTCAATTAGCATGAGGTTGTAATTAACACAAAAATTTCCCAGGACGTATTGTCAGAAAGCTTAAATTCTTGTTAAACTAACTGCACTGTCCAATTTACAGTAGGTATTACAGTGAAAGAATACCATGCTAATGTTAGAGGAGAGTGCACAATTTTGAACATGAAAAGTTATTTATAAACAAATTAGGCACATTTGGGCAGTCTTGATACAAAATCCGGAACAAAAATGCAATGGTTAATTGGATCAGTCTAAAACTTTGCACATACACTGCTAAAATCTAAATTGCACCTGGGCTGGAATAATACATTATGGCCTTTCTCTAGCATTTCAAAGATGATAGTACAATTGTTTTTTTCTTTGTATTATCTTTTACCAGATCTTTTGTTATATTCTCCTACATTCATTTCACATTTCCACAAACTTCAAAGTGTTTCCTTTCAAATGGTACCAATAATATGCATATCCTTGCTTCAGGGTCTGAGCTACAGGCAGTTAGATTTGGGTATGTTATTTTATGCGAAAATTGAAAAAAAGGGGCGGATCCTTAATGAAGCTGCCAGTTGAGGACTTGTGAGACGTCTGTTTCTCAAACTAGACACTCTAATCTACTTGTCCTCTTGCTCAGTTGTGCACCGGGGCCTCCTAGTCCTCTTTCTGTTCTGGTTAGAGCCAGTTTGCGCTGTTCTGTGAAGGGAGTAGTGCACAGCGTTGTACGAGATTTTCAGTTTCTTGGCAATTTCTCACATGGAATAGCCTTCATTTCTCAGAACAAGAATAGACTGACGAGTTTCAGAAGAAAGTTATTTGTTTCTGGCCATTTTGAGCCTGTAATCAAACCCACAAATGCTGATGTTCTAGATTCTCAACTAGTCTAAAGAAGGCCAGTTTTATTGCATCTTTAATCACCACAACAGTTTTCAGCTGTGCTAACATAACTGCAAAAGGGTTTTGTAATGATCAATTAACCTTTTAATGATTATCTTGGATTAGCTAACACAACGTGCTATTGGAACACAGGAGTGATGATAATGGGCCTTTGTACGCCTATGTAGATATTCCATAAAAAAATCTGCTGTTTCCAGCTACAATAGTCATTTACAACTTTAACATTGTCTACACTGATCAATTTGATGTTATTTTAATGGACAAAAGACTTGCTTTTCTTTAAAAAAACAAGGACATTTCTAAGTGACCCCAAACTTTTGAACGGTAGTGTATATTGAGATATTTTATGGATGGTTATGACGCCTAGATAAGAGTGTCAAAACCCACAAAACCAACCACACAAGGCAAAACATTCCATTACACCATAGCCTACGTGTCAACAGTATGTTTCTGATATATCATTTTGGGGGAAATTGACCATGTTAAATTATCATTGTAATTGCACACAAATTGATGTCAGACATGCACCTACCCCAATGCTCTGTTGTTGATTACTGGGATGAATGCAGGAGCAGATTTCAGGATGACTAATATAAGGGCATGTACGTGATAGGTCTATCTGTCTTATTTGACAGTGTCGTAAAGTGTTTTTTCTTAGTCCAAGTAAAGTGACACAGGATGGTCATAATGCTTCATGGCAGTGTCATAAAGTATATTTCTACAAGTTATACATTTAAAAAAAAACATGACTGTAATGAATTCATTAAAACAAAAATAAAGGATTTAAGAGAAAAACATTCAAATGAAAGTCAACTTCTTGACAAAGATTTTTTTTTTAAATAAATTTGGGTTTTTACACTCTTATGCATGTGTCATAACCAGCCATAAAATAATGCAACATCTTGAACCAAAATGGCGTAGCAGTCGGACGTGTGTTTGTCTTGTCCCGTCTTGTCCCGTGTAAATAGTTGTTGTCCTCGTTTTTTTTGTATATATTTCGTATGTATTTTAATCTCACTTTCCATCTACAGACTGGATATACTTTCCTGCAACCCGCCTCAACCCAATGTGGTATGGATCTGCTGTTTTTATACTTTAGAACCAGAACCCCCATCAGCGGCTAGCCAGCTAACTAGCTACTAGCTAGTAGTCAGTTAGCAACTGCTAGCGGTCTTCACCATTAACTCGGACACCAGCCAGCGTCAGCTCGGTCAATACCTGCCAGTCTGCACAGTGCGATATTAACCCAGAGCATATCAGACTGCTTTTTCTCTACCACATCACTGGATTCCTACCGCAAGCTCTGGACCATTACACCGGATCATCACAGCTAGCTGGCTGCAACCTGAGTGGCTACTGCTGGCTAACGCCTCTGTCCCGAAGAAAGCACCAGTTAGCCTCGAGCTAGGCCCATCTCCCGGCTAGCCGAAGACGTCTACCAGCTAATTCTTGGGCTACAATACCTCTTTTGACAATTGGCCTAGACCCTTTATTGCCGACATGGAGCCCCGCCAATCCACCACGACTGGTCTGCCGACGTAACTGTCCGAGGAGGTTTCAACAGGCTTTTCCGTCGCGACATTGCCGAAGACCCATCTGCTAGCCCCGGCCCGCAAGCTTTCTGAATCGCCGTGTCTCCAGCTCGCCTAGTGTAGTAGCGACTACCGAACGGCTCCCTGACTAACCTATTGCTGCTCATTGGACCCTATGATCACTCGGCTACACATGCCTCTCCCTAATGTCAATATGCCTTGTCTACTGCAATTTAGGTTAGTTAATATTGTTTTATTTCACTGTAGAGCCCCCAGCCCCTCCCAACATGTCTTAGATCTTTTGTCCCACCCCCCACACATGCGAGACCTCACCTGGAATAACTGGTGCCTCCAGAGACACAACCACTCTCATCATCACTCAATGCCTTGGTTTACCTCCACTGTACTCACATCATACCCTTGTCTGTACATTATGCCCTGAATCTATTCTACCATGCCCAGAAATCTGCTCTTTTTATTCTCTGTTCCCAATGCACTAGACGACCAGTTCTTATAGCCTTTAGCTGTACTCTTATCCTACTCCTCCTCTGTTCCTCTGGTGATGTAGAGGTTAACACAAGCCCTGTAGCCTCCAGCACCACACCTATCCTCCAGGCACTCTCATTTGTTGACTTCTGTAACCGTAAAAGCCTTGGTTTCATGCATGTTGACATCAGAAGGCTCCTCCCTAAGTTTGTTTTATTCACTGCTTTAGCACACTCCGCCAACCCTGATGTCTTAGCCGTGTCTAAATCCTGAAAAATCCTGAAATTTCCATCCTTAACTACAACATTTTCTGACAAGATAGAACTTCCAAAGGGGCCGGAGTTGCAATCTACTGCAGAGAAAGCCAAAAGAGTTCTGTCATACTATCCAGGTCCGTACCCAAACAATTTGAGCTTCTACTTCTAAAAATCCACCTTTCCAGAAATAAGTCTTTCACCATTGCCGCTTGTTATAGACGACCCTCAGCCCCCAGCTGTGCCCTGGACACCATATGTGAATTGATTGCCCCCCATCTATCTTCAGAGTTTGTAACTGTTAGGTGACCTGACCTGGGATATTATCAAGGCACAAGGCGAGACCTAAATGCAGACACAGGAGGCAGGTGGTTGGAGTCTTACAATGTTTATTAATCCAAAGGGGTTGGAAAGAGAGTGGTCGTGGACAGGCAAAAAGGTCAAAACCAGATCAGAGTCCAGGAGGTACAGAGTGGCAGAAAGGCTCGTGGTCAAGGCAGGCAGAATGGTCAGGCAGGCAGGTTCAAAGTCAAGAAACAGGCAAGGGTCAAAACCGGGAAGACTAGAAAAAGGAGAATGCAAAAAGCAGGAGAACGGGAAAACCGCTGGTTGACTTGGAAACATACAAGATGAACGGGCACAGAGAGACAGGAAACACAGGGATAAATACACTGGGGAAAATAAGCAACACCTGGAGGGGGTGGAGACAATCACAAGGACAGGTGAAACAGATCAGGGCGTGACAGATATTCTTAACACCTATCAGGTACAGCCTTATTCCGTAACCATGGGCACCCTCATAAATATCATCCTGACCAACTTGCCTCTAAATACACCTCTGCTGTCTTCAACCAGGATCTCAGCGATCACTGCCTCATTGCCTGCGTCCACAATGGGTCCGCGGTCAAACGACAACCCCTCCTCACTGTCAAATGCTCCCTAAACCACTTCAGCGAGCAGGCCTTTCTAATCAACCTGGCCTGGGTATCCTGGAAGGATATTGACCTCATCCCATCAGTAGAGGATGCCTGGTTGCTCTTTAAAAGTGCTTTCCTCACCATCTTAAATAAGCATGCCCTGTTCAAAAAATGTAGAACTAAGAACAGATATAGCCCTTGGTTCACCCCAGACTTGACTGCTTGACCAGCACAAAAACATCCTGTGGCATACTGCATTAGTATCGAATAGACACTGCGATATGAAACTTTTCAGTGAAGTCAGGAACCAATATTCACAGTCAGTTAGGAAAGCTAAGGCTAGCTTTTCCAAACAGAAATTTGCATCCTGTAGCACTAATTCCAAAAAGTTTTTCGGACAATGTAAACTCCATGAAGAATAAGAGTACCTCCTCCCAGCTGCCCACTGCACTGAGGCTAGGAAACACTGTCACCACCTATAAATCTACGATAATCGATCATTTCAATAAGCATTTTTCGACCGCTGGCCATGCTTTCCACCTGGCTACCCCTACACCGGCCAACAGCTCTGCACCACCTGCAGAAACTTGCCCAAGTCCCCCCCGCTTCTCCTTCACCCAAATACAGACAGCTGATGTTCTTAAAGACCTGCAAAATCTGGATCCCTAAAAGTCAGCTGGGCTAGACAATCTGGACCCTCTCTTTCTAGTTGTTGCAACTACTATTACTAGGCTATTCAACCTCTCTTTCGTATCGTCTGAGTTCCACAAAGATTGGAAAGGTGCTGCGGTCATCCCCCTCTTCAAAGAGGGAGACACACTAAACCGCAACTGTTGTAAACCTACAGTGGGGGAAAAAAGTATTTTATCCCCTGCTGATTTTGTATGTTTGCCCACTTACAAAGAAATTATCAGTCTATAATTTTAATAGTAGGTTTATTTGAACAGTGAGAGACAGAATAACAACAAAAAAATCCATGTCAAAATTGTTATAAATCTATTTGCATTTTAATGAGGGAAATAAGTATTTGACCCCTGTGCAAAACATGACTTAGTACTTGGTGGAAAAACCCTTGTTGGCAATCACAGATGTCAGACGTTTCTTGTAGTTGGCCACCAGATTTGCACACATCTCAGGAGGGATTTTGTCCCACTCCTCTTTGCAGATCTTCTCCAAGTCATTAAGGTTTCGAGGCTGATGTTTGGCAACTCGAACCTTCAGCTCCCTCCACAGATTTTCTATGGGATTAAGGTCTGGAGACTGGCTAGGCCACTCCAGGACCTTAATGTGCTTCTTCTTGAGCCACTCCTTTGTTGCCTTGGCCGTGTGTTTTGGGTCAATGTCATGCTGGAATACCCATCCACGACCCATTTTCAATGCCCTGGCTGAGGGAAGGAGGTTCTCACCCAAGATTTGACGGTACATAGCCCCGTCCATCGTCCCTTTGCGGTGAAGTTGTCCTGTCCCCTTAGCAGAAAAACACCCCCAAAGCATAATGTTTCCACCTCCGTGTTTGACGGTGGAGATGGTGTTCTTGGGGTCATAGGCAGCATTCCTCCTCCTCCAAACACGGCGAGTTGAGTTGATGTCAAAGAGCTCCATTTTGGTCTCATCTGACCACAACACTTTCACCAGTTGTCCTCGGAGTCATTCACATGTTCATTGGCAGATTTCAGATGGGCCTGTATATGTATTCTTGTGCAGGGGGACCTTGCGGGCGCTGCAGGATTTTAGTCCTTCACGGCGTAGTGTGTTACCAATTGTTTTCTTGGTGACTATGGTCCCAGCTGCCTTGAGATCATTGACAAGATCCTCCCGTGTAGTTCTGGACTGATTCCTCACCATTCTCATGATCATTGCAACTCCACGAGGTGAGATCTTGCATGGAGCCACAGGCCGAGGGATATTGACAGTTCTTTTGTGTTTCTTCCATTTGCGAATAATCGCACCAACTGTTGTCACCTTCTCACCAAGCTGCTTGGCGATGGTCTTGTAGCCCATTCCAGCCTTGTGTAGGTCTACAATCTTGTCCCTGACATCCTTGGAGAGCTCTTTGGTCTTGGCCATGGTGGAGAGTTTGGAATCTGATTGATTGCTTCTGTGGACAGGTGTCTTCTTTACAGGTAACAAGCTGCGGTTAGGAGCACTCCCTTTAAGACTGTGCTCCTAATCTCAGCTCGTTACCTGTATAAAAGACACCTGGGAGACAGAAATCTTTCTGATTGAGAGGGGGTCAAATACTTATTTCCCTCATTAAAATGCAAATCAATTTATAACATTTTTGACATGCGTTTTTCAGGATATTTTTGTTGTTATTCTGTCTCTCACTGTTCAAATAAACCTACCATTAAAATTATTGACGGATCCTTTCTTTGTCAGTGGGCAAACGTACAAAATCAGCAGGGGATCAAATACTTTTTTCCCCCACTGTATATTCATCCAGTCCTGCCTTTCTAAAGTCTTCGAAAGCCAACTTAACAAACAGATCAACGACCCTTTCGAATCCCACCAAACCTTCTTCATTATGCAATCTGGTTTCCGAGCTGGTCATGGGTGCACCTCAGCCAAGCTCAAGGTCCTAAGCGATATCATAACTGCCATTGATAAAATACAGTACTGTGCAGCCGTCAGTGTGTCAAATCGGAGGGCCTGTTGTCCGTACCTCTGGCAGTCTCTATGGGGGTGCCACAGGGTTCAATTCCCGGGCTGACTCTTTTCTCTGTATATATCAATGATGTCCCTCTTGCTGCTGGTGATTCTCTGATCCACTTCTACGCAGACGACACCATTCTGTATACATCTGGCTCTTCTTTTAAAAAACCTCCAAACGAGCTTCAATGCCATACAACACTCCTTCTGTGGCCTCCAACTGCTTTTAAATGCTAGTAAAACTAAATGCATGCTCTTCAACCGATTACTGCCCGCACCCGCCCGCCCGACTAGCATCACTACTCTGGACGGTTCTGACTTAGAATATGTGGACAACTACGAATACCTAGGTGTCTGGTTAGACTGTAAACTCTCCTTCCAGACTCACATCAAGCATCTCCAATCCAAAATTAAATCTAGAATCGGCTTCCTATTTCGCAACAAAGCCTCCTTCACTCATGCTGCCAAACATAACCTCCTAAAACGGACTATTCTACCGATCCTCGACTTCGGAGATGTAATTTACAAAATAGCCTCCAACACTACTCAGCAAATTGGATGTAGTCTATCACAGTGCCATCTGTTTTGTCACCAAAGCCCCATATACTACCCACCAGTGCAACCTGTATGCTCTTGTTGGCTGGCCCTCACTAAATATTCGTTGCCAAACCCAAACGCTCCAGGTGATCTATAAGTCTTTGCTAGGTAAAGCCCTGCATTATCTCAGCTCACTCGTCACCATAACAACACCCACCCGTAGCACCACTCCAGCAGGTATATTTCACTGGTCACCCCCAAAGCTAACACCCCCTTTGGCGGCATTTTCTTCCAGTTCTCTGCTGCCAATGACTGGAACGAATTGCAAAAATCACTGACGCTGGAGACTTATATCTCCCTCTCTAACTGTAAGCATCAGCTGTTAGAGCAGCTTACCAATCACTGTACCTGTACATAGCCCATCTGTAAATAGCACACCCAACTACCTCATCCCCATATTGTTATATATGAGGATGAGATATCTCTACTTGCACATCATCATCTGCACATCTATCACTCCAGTGTTAATGCTAAATTGTAATTATTTTGCCACTATGGCCTATTTTTTGCCTTACATTCCTAATCTTACTCCATTTGCAAACACTGTATATAGATTTTTCTATTGTGTTATTGACTGTACTTTTGTTTATCCCATGTGTAACTCTGTATTGACTTTTTTGTCGCACTGCTTTGCTTTATCTTGGTCAGGTCGCAGTTGTAAATGAGAACTTGTTCTCAACTGGCCTACCTGGTTAAATAAAGGTAAAATAAAAAATAAAACATGTCATGACAGTGTTATGACCATATTATGACAGGTTATGACCAGTTATGTCAGCTGTAATGACATATTAAAACATGGTTATAGCAAACTGATTTGAGTATTAAGGCTTGCAGTGTGAAAAAGGCTTTAGAGTCATCTGAGTTGATCTATAACTTTGCTGGTACGGTGAACTAACTCAAAGCCCTGACATTTGAAAAGTAAAAGTAAACTGACTCTGATTATGCCAACTCAAAACTGCCAAGACTGATTTGAAGTTCTCTCATTTAATAGGTCAACAGCAGTTATTAATATGAGCATTAGGGAAGAGCATCAGGAGAGCTTCATTTAGACCTGTCAGCAGCATATGACTGGCTGTCATGTTCTGTGTTTTCACCTGTCTGTCCTCTGAAGGGAAGAGTGGTTCCTGGAGAATGACATGTCCTCCTATTTACTGCAGCTTCCAGCAGACCCAGTCGGCAGGAGATTAAAGGACACTAATGCAGACGTTCCAGATGTTCTATTCAGAACCACGACTATCTATAAAAATAGCCTATTCTATATGGTTCGGGATGAGCGCTATGTAGCCAATTACCACATACGAATGAATGTATGCTGAAAGTCGATTGAAAAGGCTTCGGAACATATTGCTGACAAGACAATGAATTGTCACTTTCAGAGGGTACGGTACAGAAGTGAAGGGGTTAATAAACCCTCAGACTTTCTGACAGGCTCCTTGTCTCCACATACAGTACAACCTCTCCAAAACATGTTTGTCTCTCGAATTCTGGTCTCCCCACCCACCTCCCCAAGGCTCAATTTCCAAACTCCTCTCTCCCTTCAGTGCAGTTCAGATGGAGCACGGGGGCATCCATGAGGTCAGACAACCTGCTCAGTGAGGGGACAGACTCAGCCTGGTGATAACGGGAGAAGTCCACTACTAAAGGAAGCATATTCATCCTACTGAAACTACAGCCATAGTACGCACCAGAAAAATACCCAGTTCTCATTACTTTCTCACAGTCAGAGGGGCAGAGGAGAGACCGTGAGTAGTGCTCCAGTAATTACTGGGGTTGAAATAGATGAGTACATTGGAATGTATTAAAGACCAATATCGCTAGAGGTTACTGGAGACTTCCTCTCCATAGCAATAAACACGCACATCTTAGTTTTCTCAGGCCCTGTACCTACTGTAATGCAACATCTCACAACATCATTATTGTTCACTTTGGATGAGATAGTATGAAGCTGTTGGGTTGGAACGTGCGAAGGCTGCTATTTTATCAAATAAATTCTCTATGTGTGATTATTATTACGTGATTAAACTAATCCTGTAAACTTTAATTAACTAGGAAGATGGGGCACCACAGGAAAATGTTTATCGAGTCTCTATTTCCCAAATCGACTCTAAAGATATTTTCATATCTTATCAAAACAGCCGCTTATTAAAGAATTATTATTACGTCATCAGATCTCATTGCTGAACGTCGCAAACTCTTAGATATCTGCACAAACCCTAGCCTAAATCATGAATCAGCAATATACAAATTGGTTTAATTATTTATTTACTAACTAAATAATCACAGAAATACATAACAAAGCCGATATGACGGCTTGGTAGACAAAGGAAAGGGGTGGGGACTGAGAAAGAGCGGGAAAGACAAAATGGATTCACCACACACAGTTGATAATTATATTCAGTGAAATGCTAATCCTTTGCACATGAACGGACGCTCATTCGAGAATAATTGCAATGCATATATTTACGCCCGTATGTCATTGTTGTCTTCTCTATTGGAATCGCCAGTCCATCTGCTGGAGAGTCAGTTCATCAGAGAGTCTCTGGTTAACTTCCCCAGAAGTTACAATGTCCTTCGTGGTTGTAGCTTTCTCCGCGACTCTGGATAATGTCTGTTATAATGGATACATCAGGCCTACGGATGGTCGTTGCATAGAATAGATGCTTCAGCGGTTGATGGCATTCTAGTAGTAGACTAACGTAATTTCTAACTGCAGACTAGCAATTATACGTCTAGGATTTGCTCTTATTCTGTTGTGATCTCAGAGTTTAACCATTTCCAGCCGTGTAGCCAAAACTACAGCTGTATGGTCTCCGTGGCCTATAGAGTTGTAGTTCTTAACCATTTCAACATGTAGCGTCAGCTCCATATTTTCTGGTCTAATGTAAATTTCATCAGGAGTGGGTTTTATACATTTCTGAGGAAAGGGCGGTCCATGACGCCAACGTAATGTCTATGCTCACGTGGGCATGGCCATTGATTTGGTTAACTTAATATGAAAACCCATATTTTCTCATTTAGAAGGTTAACATCACATCTTTTTGCAAATAATTTAATGTTTAATCACATACGTTTCACAATGTTTAGATGTAAACCTGACAGCTGGGAATTGTACACTTTAAGAAATACAGCTATGTGTGTTTCCTGTGCTTCATGAGATCACCAAATGAAACACACTCATCATGACTGTCCCTTAAGTGTCCACGGACCAGTCCCACATTCTCAAAAGTAGAAATATTGTTTAATTATTTAAACTTTTGATGTTCAAGTGTCTCTCTGTGTTCCACAGTTTACATTCCAATCTTGAACACTACAGAGCATAGGGCAGCGTATTTTATGACCGACCATAAAACAGCCGACTTCCCACTCTCCCCCTCTACCAGAGAAAGCACGCTCTAGAGCGAACCCACTGTAACCTGATCCTTCAGATTGTCACAGGAGAGTTATGACCCATGATTGCATTTTTTTTACATTCTAGTGAAGTCAGGAGAATATAGGAAAAGGTTATAAAGTCTGTCTGTATGTATTGTTTACATAACAGATGATGTAAGACAGTTATGAAACTGCAGAAATTGTGAGCGATGTGCTTTGGGAAATCTTCACAGGTAAACCTTTTCTTTCTCTAAACTTGAGAAGCCTTGACGCAGGTAAAAACACCCTTACAAATATGTGAATGATAATTGCCTTTTAAATCAAATCAAACTTTATTTGTCACATGCGCCGAATACAACAAGTGTAGACCTTACTGTGAAATGCTTACTTACAAGCCCTTATCCAACAGTGCAGTTCAAGAAGAGTTAAGAAAATATTTACCAAATAAACTAAATTAAAGAATATTAAAACGTAACACAATAAAATAACAATAACGAAGCTATATTTACCGGGGTACCGGTACTGAGTCAATGTGTGGGGGTACAGGTTAGTCAAGGTAATTTGTACATTTAGGTAGAGGTGAAGTGACTATGCATAGATAATAAACAGTAAGTATCAGCAGTGTACAAAACAAATGGCGGGTGGTGTCAATATAAAAGTGTCAATGTAAATAGTCATGTGGCCATTTGATCAATTGTTCAACTGTATGTAACTCCACGGTAATGGAATAGCAGCCATTTTTGCCATTGAAATGTATGGCAAACAAAAAAACAGTGATTTCAAAGGTTAACAATCCATACAACTCTATGCACAAGGACTACTTTTAACAATTTACACAGAAAATTGTGCAGAGGCAAAGTCTGTTAAAATAATTTCCAAGAACTCTGTTAAATATCTGCTCTGAATTAAGATTAAAATATGTCTGCAGAAAGAATGCGGTGTCAGCTATGACATGACACCTTGACTGAAAAAAAATATATTTTGGTTATTGTACTACAGCAAGTAAAGTGTATTTAAACCTGGTAACATCATGGGTCCCTGATCTGTACTACACAGAAATGCATGATTATGGATAGGAATGCCATTCTCTTCCTGGTGATGTATCCTAAATAGGTTCACAAAGGTAGAAATATGCAATATCCTCCTTGGGTATTATTCTACACACTGACTATTATTTTCATGAATTCCACCCCCAAACAAGACCAAATTTGGGCGGACTGGACCAAATCTAAATGTGAGGTAGTTCTATTAAGGCCCGGGGCATGCCCCTGGGTGAAGCAAGTTAGAGTTGATTACATTAGTTTTAGAACCGGGCTGTACATGTGTACAGATAGAGATCTACCTGTGCCTGAGCAACGGCCCCTTTGCCCTCCCACTTTCCAAGTGCCCTTTTGGGTGGTGTTAAAATATATATTTTTGTATACAGATTTTGTTGTTCTGAACTCACTGCCCGCAAGTCGTTTTTAAGTTCGTCAGGTTGCGCCTGTTGGACTGCCCTGGAGCTCGCACATGATCAGTTGAGCCTGTTTCCTGTTCTGCCCATGGAGATTGCATGAGCCCAGTATCCAAACATACATGTCTTGAGATGCATGAGTGTGTGTGGCAAGCTACCTACACTGAACAAAAATATAAATGCAACATGTAAAGTGTTGGTCCTATGTTTCATGAGCTGAAATAAAAAAAATGACATAAATGTTCCATATGCACAAAAGCTTATTTCTCAAATTTTGTGAACAAATTTGTTTATATCCCTGTTAATGAGCATTTCTCCTTTGCCAAGATAATCCAGCCACAAGACAGGTGTGGCATATCAAGAAGCTGATTAAACACTGTGATCATTACACAGGTGCACCTTGTGCTGGGGACAGAGTATGTGAGCAGAGCTGAGTGTTTGGAACTCTCGCTCATCACTCATGGAGTGGTGCTTGCGCACCCCTCCAAAAACCACCCAGTGCTCACAGGAAAAATAACTGCCTCTCAAAATTCACTCCATTCATTAAAATTACAATTTAAACAACCCTCATCTTTTTTGTGACTACCTGGACCTACCATTTGATTTTGAATTATTGAAAACAAACCATTTAATTCGAATCAAAAGTATTTGAATTAACATGAAAAAGTGAATGTAAGAAGCACACACCATTTCAGATAGGCTACATGTCATGTTAAACAACATATAAATACTCTAAATAGGTCAGGAGCTAGACATGGAGCCTAAGAAGGAACGAAAATGAATTATTTAGCCTATATTATTTCAATTATTTCAAGGCTACAGCCTACGAATAAATACATTGGGAAGTATGTGCGAGTGCGACACAATAGGCTGGTAGGGAAATAAAGTGGTCAGCATTTATTAAACAACATTTCATTGTACTAAATTATTATAGTATATAAATTGCACATATACAGTAGGCTGTGACTTACTTAAAATTAGTGATGATGCCTGGGGAGCAGGCCAGCAGCAGAGAATATCCTCTCCACATTTGCAGAGCCACTGGGGATGCTAAACACCCTTTTGGACACTCTTGCAAGGCTGGGCAGAGATGCATTTTTTTTCTATAGCTAGGCCTAAAGTAAGCTTCTTGAACATGGTAATATGCCAGGCCTATTGTATAGCTAATATAACAAAAATTAAGGAAATGTTTAAGAGATCAGATTTTTTGTTTATAAATACTTTGCTACAATGACACACTTAGTTATCTACCCATCTCCTTCCTTTCTTTTAGCATGTGCATGCAGTAAGTAAACAATCATGCTTCCGGGATACGTGTCTTTTCAGATTCCACAATGATTGAGTAAGTAAGCATTTCACGGTAAGATCTACGCTTGTTGTACTCGGTGCATGTGACAAATAAAGTTCGATTTGATCAGATTTCTTTTATTTCATTGTGGGCACTACATCACGGCACTCCCTCTCTTGCTCTTGGTCCATCTTTGTAAGTCACCTTGATTTTGCACCTGTGGGTTTTATCAGTTTCTTAATGAAAATATTTAGCGAACTCCATGACAGTAGTTAAAGCAAGGAGCTATAGCAACACACAAGTAGACTACAAATGCATGCTGGACCAGGCACGCCGTGAGCTCATGAAGTGAGCACTACTGGAGAGTTACTGGAGCCGAAATTGGAGCAGGCGAGAAGGACAACACTCCAGCCTTTGGGAACCTCGCTCACTCTGCTCACATACTCTGGTGTGGGACAATAAAAGGCCACTCTAAAATGTGCAGTTTTGTCACACAACACAATGCCACAGATGTCTCAAGTTTTGGCATGTAATCTAACGATGGGTAGTTTGTCGGTGCCGCCATGTTTTTTTTTCCCCGCATCAACCAAAGATAATAAATGGAGACAACATGAGTTTGGTCTGTTTATAGTATGCATGTTGAAGGGTGTGTGTCGTCTAGGACCATTCACTTCCCTTCATTTACTTCTGGAAGTTTACCCGAAAGATGAGTGAACCATTCCTTCACCTCATCTTTGGTCTGACAGATGTTTACGTGGCACCCAGAATGCATTGTATAATGTCAACAAACATGGCGCCACACATACACATAGCTGGCAAATAGCTTAGCATTAGCTCATTATAATCAGTACAACCTTCAAAAAAGTATTTTACACACTTCATTGGTGTCCATTACAACCTATGCAATAATCGGAATGCATTATTTGTCACCAGTACTTGAAAACATGTGAATAAAACTGTAAATACATTATGCTCTATACATACATACATACATACATACATACATATGCGACTACAGTAAAAACGACAACAAGATATACAGTACAGAAAATAAGGAACTTAGTTTGATAGGAATGCAAACATGTCCAAAGTTATTATTTGTAAGCCAGAAAAAGTTCCAATACGTGCAAGACTGCGCAAATACTTGATCTGCCAAACATTGGTGAAGTACGCACTTCACCAATGTTTGGCAGATCTTCGAAGAGAGAAGTTTGTCCGGCTCAGTAAAGCCTCAAACATAAACTGAAATGGGCTACTTCTATGTGAATTAATGAGGAGGCGGAACACACCTCAATTCAAACTGTTGTTAGAAAATACACCTTTTTAGAAAATAATTAGAAATTGACAAGTTGAGCCTATAGATAATTAGCTGGCAGCGCGTGTTAACTGTCCTGCTGCGAAATAATCACATTTTGGAACAGTGAGTGCATTCTGACATCACGTGCATAAAACAACTCAAGCTGGGGTGACCGTTAGAGATATTTGGAACTCACGTATGAAAAGGTTAACATAATTTACTGATTTATTGCTGGAATAATTAATTATCCTATCCAAATTAGTCTAAGAGGGGCAACATTAATTTAAGGCTAGGCGTCCGGCTAGCGGGACAACTTCCAGTGAAACTGGAGGGCGCGCAATTCAAATAAATAATCATAAAAATGATGGATATTAAACATTTAGGTACATACAAGTGTCTTATATCAGTTAAAAGCTTAAATTCTTGTTAATCTAACTCAACTTTCCGATTTACAGTAGGCTTTACAGTGAAAGCATGCCATGTGATTGTTTGAGGATGGCGCCCCACAACAACACATTTTTCCACCAGCACAGGTTTCATAAATTCACAAATAGTGATTAAATATTCACTTACTTTTTGAAAAGCTTCCTCTGATTTGTCATCCAAAGGGTCCCAGCTACAACATGTTGTGTCACTTTGTTAGATACAATTCTTCTTTATTTCCAAAAAGGTCTGTTTAGATGGCGCCATTGATTTGAGTAATCCACTCGTTCAACCTTTAGAGAAAGGAATCCATAAAGCTACTGCTAAACTTTGTTAAAACAAGTAAAGTATTTAATCCTCAGATGCAATAAAATGTAATTCAACTATAATATTTGATACGGAAAGAAGTATGTTCAATAGGAAAACAAAATTAGCAGGTGCGTGTCCTCATCGTCCCGCGCGCATACACAAATTTCCAAGTCTGTGTCCCTGTACTAAAACTCATTATTCTTCCTTGTTTTGGAAGAAAAAAGCCTGAAACCTTGAACAAAGACTACTGACACCCAGTGGAAGCCATAGGAATTGCAATCTGGGAGCTAGATTAATTTGTTTCCCCTATACGTTCCATTGGAAGAGCATGTGCTCTCAAAAAAATATATATTCTGGTTGGTTTTTCTTTGGATTGTCTCCTATATCTATTGTGTTATAGTCTCCTACATTATTTAAAAATTTCTCTAAACTTCAGAGTGTTTTCTTTCCAATTGTACCAATTATATGTATGTCCTGGCTTCAGGGCCTGAGCAACAGGAAGTTTACTTTGGGCACATCAGTCAGGTGGAAACTGAGAAAAATTGACCCTAGCCTGAATAAGTTTGGATTATATAGACCCTTGAATTAACTCTATCAGTAGTTAAAGTGATACAGTTGAAATCGGAAGTTTACATACATCTTAGCCAAATTTGATGACTTTTCCTAGAGTGACCCCAACATTATAAAAAGTGAAACATCGCCTTTGTTCATATTTACATGAAAGCTGTACACCACCAGGGTACAAAGATTGTCTTAGAGTCATTTTTGCCAGTTATAAAATCATTTACATATCACAAAAAGACACACACACACACAATGACAAATTGAGATTGTGTGCTACTGATTGAACTCAGCCAACAGCTCTTGAAGAGAAAGATCACCATAGTTGACACAGTTAGGAAGAACAAGCCTGAGCTCCCCCCTGCACTCCTCACAACAAGGGGGAGAGAGGTCTTCTCATCAAAGTTTGCCTTCACCCCCACCACTCTAGTTTCTTACCTCCCAAAGAAGAACAAGAATGTGGTCCTCCTGAGCACACTGCACAAAATGGCTGCGGTCAGTGATTGTGAAGACAGGAAACCAGTCATCATCCTGGACTAAAACCACAACAAAGGAGGTGTGGACAACCTGGACAAGGTGATTGGAATTTAAATCTGCAGGAGGATGACTGGCCCCTGGTCATCCTCCATAACATCATTGATGTGTCCTCATACAATGCCTTCATGATATGGAACAAGGTCAACCCTACCTGGATGCCTGATAAGCGGAACAAGAGGAGGGTGTTCCTGGAACAGCTGGGAAAGGCACTTGTAACCCCACACATTCAAAGAAGGAAGTGCCTCCCCCGCACAGCAGCCTCTGTAGCGCTTGTGAAAGCTGTTCAGGGGGCTGAATCTTGTCCTGATCCGCCTGAGGCTGCAGCTGGGGCAGGAAAAAGGAGGAGATGCCAATTCTGCCCCCCAAAGGACTGTAAAACAAATACTATGTGCTGCACATGTGAGAAATACATCTACAAAGACCATGCACACACACTTGCATACAGTCCTACATGTGCTAATTACAGTTGATTGATGTTTCTGTTTTCATGTTTTTGTTTTGTATCTATTATCTAATTTGAATCTTTTTTATTGTTGTTGTTCATACAACTTGTGGGTCGGGCAATGGTTAAAAAAATGGGAGAAGATTAGTATTTTGCAGTTGAATTTGTCATTGTACAGTATATAAGAATATATCACTATGTTGCCAAAAAAGTTCAAGACTTATTGTTTCCCTTCAATAAAATGCATTCAAAACTCTTTTCTGCACATTTCTGCTCCTTTCTTAGGCTTTACAAGTGCTATTTCTTGCAAAAAAATTTATGTTTACACCTATGCAGTAGCTTTAGCAATACTACTACTACTAATAATAATAATAATAATAAACCACTACTTTAGTAAAGAAAACAATTATGACAGGTGTGTTGTAATAAAAATGAGTGGTGCCCACTGATTAAATGCAGTCTTGTCTGCATCGTGAACAAAGTTTGTGATGAATGGCAGGTTGTTTCTTTATGCAAAATATATTTGGGGTTTAAGATTCTATTAAGCTGCTTTATTTTAGGGGTTTAGTGAAGGCGGGTCATTTTTTACCCTTAGAACAAGGGGAGTATATAGAATGTTAAGACTACACAAGGGTTAAGTGCAGTAGAGTCGAGTTCAATACAGTACAGTAGAATACAGTGAAGTAGAGTATATTTCAGTACAGTAGAAAACAGTACATTATAATGTACTCAACTCTAGTGTGCTTTACTGTACAGTACAGGACTGTAATTTACTGAACTATACTGAACTTGTTTTACTTTACTGCACTGTACTCTACTGTGATCTACTGTAGTGTACTGTGCTCTCTAAACTTGTGAAACATAGACTATTATGATTGGTTCAGATCTGGTCCGGTCCGGGCTGGACCAGATCTGAACTAGTCATGGATGTCTGTGTTTGGGCCAAATCAAGGCCGGTCATCTGTGAACGCTGAAATTAAACCGGGTCCAGACTGGACCTAGAAACGACATCTGTAGAAACTGAAATCAAGACAAGGGTGGACTGACCTACTGACCAGATCTGACCTACTTTTCATCCATGGACGTCTGGTGTCGGTCGGTGCTCAGTGAGTAAGGATGCTGGTTACAGTAAATGGTGGGTGAGGAGGCTCATGGGTAGGTGTCAGGAAGAGCCGGGAGAACGAGAGAGAGGGGGAACGAGAGAGATGGAGAACGAGAGAGAAGGGGATGGGTTGTCCATACTGTTTTCACACTTGCTTTGACCCCCAGACGACGGAAAGAGTATGCCAGTGGAAGGGAGGACTTTAGCTGGTGACTAGTATGATTTCCCATTGTAGCCAATTAAATTGCAGTAATTCCGTTACTGATGTCTGAAATTCTGTTACCAATTTGGTAACATCATTTTTTGTTTTAATCACTTAATACTTCATAAACCAAATAGATATCAGTAAAACTATTACTAATTAGTACACATCCATTTCTCCAGTGTTAAATCAACACGGAGAGTGTTACATTTAACACTGGTCCAGTGCCTATACAGGTCCATACTTTTCAGTGTTAAATTAACACACTACTTAGTGTAAAACCTTATTTACCTTGTTGAGTTACCACCCATGACTGTATTTGTTAGTGACAGAGACATGGTTGTTGCATTCATCCATTTCACCTTCACCAAGTGAGATCCGGAGCAAATATGTTGTCATTAAAGGATTTAACACAATACAAAACACATTTTATAAGGCCTTATTTTGAGGGCCTATTTTAAACCTAATACAGAGGCCACATCAGGCCAGCAAGTCACATTAAGATGGCTTGTAAAGTGATGGAAAATTCCTATTGGATTCCAGCCAGAGTGGGGATATCCTACACTCATAATTTTTATTCACCCGCAACCTACATTCAGAATGACTGTCGGGTTGGGAAGACAAAGATTGGAGACTACCTAAACCATCCAAACTGGAACAACCATTTCAGTAATAGGTGAAATAAGTAAGAGTAACAGATTGGATTAATTTAGAAAAATGTAAGCTATTTATACTTGAGTAGCATAAGATGAATCAATTAATGTAGATGCAAAAACATAGATATTGATTTTTGTATGTATATATATCAACCTTGATGTTTGCTTGTGTTTGCTTTGTATGTACACAGCTGAGATAATAACACACGTGAATTCCCTCGGCATATAGTGAGGTTGGCATTTTAGAATCAGAAACTCCACGTCCGGTGAATAGTGCTTTCAACTTCGGTAGACTAGGAAATATTGATGAGAAAGCATACACCTTCCCCCTACTCTTACCAGAAGCAACCGTATGATCAATATGGAAAATTGAGCTGCCTGGTTGAATAGCAGAGTCAAGTGAATTGTCCAGAAAACCATGTCTCTGTAAAAACAAAGTCACAGCATTCCCTGATGTCCCTCTGCAATTGTAACCTTGCTCTCAGTTCACAAAGTTTATTTTCCAGTGATTGGACATTAGCCATCAGGATACTAGGAAGAGGAGGCAGTGTAGCCAGTCTTTTCAGCCTAGCTTGGAGTCCCCCTCTCCTTCCTCTTCTTCGTCACTGGCGTTGCAACAGGTCAGCCCGCTATTCGGGGAATAAAGGAGTGAATGTATTATTTCAGATCTGGGAGGCTGAGAGAAGTGTGTAGCCTCCGATTCATGATCCAGAAGTGCATGACAGTCATAGGATATTATTCGCACGAACATTCTAAGCAAACAAATGTAATAATTAAAACCTGTTTAGGATAGGGGGCAGTATTTTCACGGCCGGATAAAAAAACGTACCCAATTTAATCTGGTTATTACTCCTACCCAGAAACTAGAATATGCATATAATTAGTAGCTTTGGATAGAAAACACTCCAAAGTTTCTAAAACTGTTTGAATGGTGTCTGTGAGTATAACAGAACTCAAATGGCAGGTCAAAACCTGAGAAGACTCTGTACAGGAAGTACCCTCTCAGATCCTTTCTTATCCTTCTATAGCCTCTTTATGGAAAATAGAGGATCTCTGCTGTAACGTGACATTTTCTAAGGCTCCCATAGGCTCTCAGAAGGCGCCAGAACGGGGAATGATGACTCTGCAGTCCCTGGGCGAAAAACAGTAGGGGATTTGGAAAGTGGTCGATCTGAGAACAATGACACGGGTGCGCACGTGCATGTGAAGACACCATTTTCTTCTTTCAGTGTTTGAATGGATACAACGTCTCCCGGTCGGAATATTATCGCTTTGATTTTAAACAGCGTTTGACATGCTTCGAAGTACGGTAATGGAATATTTTGATTTTTTTTGTCACGATAAGCGCCGGCGCGTCACCCTTCGGATAGTGTCTTGAATGCAAGAACAAAACGCCGCTATTTGGATATAACTATGGATTATTTGGAACCAAAACAACATTGGGTGTTGAAGTAGAGGTCCTGGGAGTGCATTCTGACGAAGAACAGCAAAGGTAATCCAATTTTTCTTATAGTAAATCTGAGTTTGGTGAGTGCTAAACTTGGTGGGTGTCAAAATAGCTTGCCATGATGGCCGGGCTATCTACTCAGAATATTGCAAAATGTGCTTTCACCGAAAAGCTATTTTAAAATCGGACACCGCGATTGCATAAAGGAGTTCTGTATCTATAATTCTTAAAATAATTGTTATGTTTTTTGTGAGTAATTTAGTAAATTCACCGGAAGTTTTCGGTGGGTATGCTAGTTCTGAACAAAACATGCTAATGTAAAAAGCTGGTTTTTGATATAAATATGAACTTGATTGAACAAAACATGCATGTATTGTATAACATAATGTCCTAGGAGTGTCATCTGATGAAGATCATCAAAGGTTAGTGCTGCATTTAGCTGTGGTTTTGGTTTTTGTGACATTATATGTTAGCTTGAAAAATGGGTGTCTGATTATTTCTGGCTGGGTACTCTCCTGACATAATCTAATGTTATGCTTTCGTTGTAAAGCCTTTTTGAAATCGGACAATGTGGTTAGATAAAGGAGAGTCTTGTCTTTAAAATGTTGTAAAATAGTCATATGTTTGAAAAATGGAAGTTTTGGGATTTTTGAGGAGTTTGTAATTCGCGCCACGCTCTATCATTGGATATTGGCGAGGCATTCCGCTAGCGGAACATCTAGATGTAAGAGGTTTTAATGCAAAAATAGCAATAAAAAAGTCGACCAGGAACTGATGCATGCCCTCCTCAGCGCCACTATCTTAGGTCTATCTAAGGTCCCGAATGGTGAAAATCATGTTTTTCATCAAATTGGAAGTAGGGTGACCCAATTATGAAAAATGACTTTAGTTGGTACATTGATAAAGCTTGATCATAAAGTTCCTTGTTCCTTTCC
Organism: Salmo salar; assembly: GCF_965601325.2. Taxonomy (NCBI): domain Eukaryota; kingdom Metazoa; phylum Chordata; class Actinopteri; order Salmoniformes; family Salmonidae; genus Salmo; species Salmo salar. The sequence continues at coordinate 16,469,851 of NC_138319.1, read as the reverse complement.
CCCATTATCAAACACCTGGATTTAGGAGGCAGGCATTACCAAGGATTTACTTCTGGCTTTATGCAACCTCACATAAAGTTGGAAATGTAATACACCAAGGTTAGCATCTTATCTTATCTAATTGAAATATGTACTGCCTTAAAACCGTCATCACAGGTGCGCCTACGCATTGCATTGGCTTGGTTTACAAACCGTGAGCTAGCTACTAGTATGGCGTACAACCAAAGATGCGACCAAAGATACCAGTAACCTTTCATCTGTGGTGTGACTGTTAGCTAGCAAGCTACTTACCAGCATGCCGGCAAAAGTATACTGTGTTGTGAATGGATACCATAGCATAAATTTAACATAACACTATTTTCATTTCGGGGGGACAGGCTTCACCAAACATTACGATCATGTCACACGTGGGCAGGCATCTACTCTGTTTGCATAGCTTCCCAGGCAACCACCGCAGCAGGAATGCTGTGCTACAAGGCAAATAAGGGGGGATATGCTGGGACGCCTGTGAAGACAGACCCAACATATTGTAAGTCATAGTTATTCATTTCAAATCTGCATCAATTGAGCATTTCAGGCACACAACCAAATATTGCATATTTCAAATTGATTACTTTAAAAGCACCAGAAAACACATGGTAGAATGAGTAGATCATCACATTAACAAATTGATAGCATCATAACTCAGAACAGTAAATAAAATGAAATTACAATTGCTACCCATTTAACAAACATTTCCCTTAAAAAAAAAAAGACATGTAGACAAACTCCTGGATCTCCTCTTCAATGAGGTCACCATTGATCCAGTGCCATATGTGGGGAAGCTGTGCAAGCTGTCCATCCCAGGACTCCTGTCTGCCCAGTGTGTGAGGCCTGACAAGGGAGGCCATAGCTGGATTTGTCTCCTGCTTCAATCTTGGGGGTGACTGAAGCCAAGTGGGTGATTGAAGCCTGCTTGATTGAAGTGGGGTACATGGGTGCCCCTCCTCTCCCACTTCCCTACACATCAATCTCTGTAGTTGGTTGCAAGTAATTCACTTTTACGTGATATAATATCACATTTTATTACTTTGTGTTGTATTTTTTAAGCCTTCGGACGGGAGATGAGTGTTACAAATTGTACCAATTAATGGGTCCAGCACACTGTAGGGCAACCGGGTTCCTATATTATATTATTAGGCGGTAAATATGTTTTTATGTCAAATGATGTCTCACCATTATTTCTCACCTTTATTTCTCTTGAGAGTTCATGTTGATCAATATTTCGTCTATGCTGGCCTATTGTAAATGATCAAATAAATGTCTGATCAATACATACAACTCTGTGTGCTGTACATTCCCTATTGTCTAAGCTTCTAAGGTGACTCTGGCTTTACTAATTATTGTGGAGAAGTGTATGAGTGAACTGTACTCTGCAATTATTTACAAAACATTAGAAGTGCAATTGTTTATTGCTGCGGTTTGTCTGACGTACAACAGTCCATGTTCAGCTCTGTTGACCATGACAGCATTTTGCAGAGAAAATTGGTTGAGGCATAATATTTAGGCTCGGAATGAAGTGGCCCATTGTTTACCTTGTTACCTGGTAACGACCACAAGGGCGTTTCAAAGAGCTGTCAGTCAAGGCTAGTCAGTCAGGCTTCCTGATAGTTAGCACAAAAATATTTTGGTCATTTAAATGCTATGTTTACTTGGGAAATAGGATGACGGGACCTTTAATTATTGTGACCTTTTTTGGTTAGATGTTTTCTAAGACCATTTTTCCATCTGTTTGACCAGAAATCAAAGCCTTTGCCCATTCTTAATAGGGTAGAAAATGGTTAAAAATGCATATATGCCTTAATAAAAAATTTAAAAACAGACTCTTAGCTTTCATTTGACACCAGATTGACATGCTGCTATGAACTTCACGTGTTAGTGATCATTGGTCCTTTTACATGGACATGCCCATGTGCTTTACAGTGAATGTACAAAAGTGGCTTCCTGTGACCTTTCTATTTTAGCAATAAACAAACACACACAGTACACTCTTTTCATAACTTTCCTACAATCCATAAAAGGCCTGTATTATTAGATATACTGTACATAAAAAGCATGTAGTAGCTGTAGTAGAAATAGTGATACTACTGGCAAATAAACAGGACTTGTAATAGCTTTTATTCTCCCCGTCCCTGAAGCAGGTCAAATACCTTCTTACAATATATGTCTTGTTCATATAAACAGATGTAAGTCAGACTAATCTTTGGCACTGCAGTGTGTTTATCTCTCTGTGTGATAGGACCGGCTTGCTGAGTAAGACCTTCCACACACACAATGCTTGCATGCCAAATGTCACCCTATTCCCTTCATAATACACTAGTACCCAGAGACTCCAGTCAAAAATAGTGCACTATATAGATAATAGGGTGCCATTTGGGATAAAGCCATTCAGTCAGCTCGGGTCAGAAGCATGAAAGATTAATTCCGCCAAATTATTCTCCTCAATATGCCGTCAACTCACTCAATTAACAACGTGCTTCCTTGCGCCGTCAGTTTGACAAAGTGCAGAGGAATAACTACCAAACCGGCCGACCATACACGACCCTGAACAGCGAGAGAAAAGAAAAAGAGAGAAACTGGTGTGGGTCCATTTCCCTGTCTGCTCAGATAATAGATTTTCTGAACTCCCAAACTGCTGATTGGATAATCGCGCCACCTCTCCCCTTTGTCTTATTCATATCTCACTCCTGTGTCATCCTATCTCTGCAGGGCTTTACACCATCTAAAGTTCAGCCTATCTATACCTGGCAATGTAACCCAGCTCAGAAAATGTATGGTACAAAAATACTTACATGTTCTCAATGTAAAGATAGCAATGGTTTCAAATTTCTAACATAAAAGGTGTAAGAAAATTGCATGAACATTTTTTTCATTTACATTTTAGTAGACACTCTTATCCAGAGCGATTACAGTAGCGAATGCATACATTTCATTTCATGCATTTTTTTTTTTTAATTGTACTGGCCCCGTGTGGGAATCGAACCCACAACCCTGGTGTTGCACACACCATGCTGGCGTTGCAAACACCATGCTCTACCAACTGAGCCACAGGGAAGACCACATGAACCACCCACTTTTCAGAAATAAAACATTGGAGAACTTTGTCAGTGCAATAATAGTGTACTGATAGGCAGGGTTGGAGGTAGCGGATTACATATAATTACAAAAAACAGTAACTGTAATCTGTTACGGGACCAGAATAGTTTTTGTCATCTCATTACAGATACTTTTAAAAACAAGATGATTACTCGAGGATTACTTTTAAGTTCAGAAAGGATGTTTGCGAGAATAAAAAAGTATTCGACACTTCTCTGTTTTCTCAATGACATTCAAATCAGCATTGAAAAAAGGTTTAAGTTTGTTCCACCTGAGCAAGTCTGACCACAAGTCAGAGACCACGATGATGACACACCAAATGTGTTTGATCGATCGCAGGATAAGAGCAGGAATATGCTTTTGTAGGCTACAGTCCAAGCTATGTCTTCCAATGGTGCGACTGCTTTCGGCATCCAAAGATTATCCAACTTGAAAGTGTGGAGGTAAGGATGACAGCAGTGGTGTAGTCTAAGGTGATACGGATATCACGTATTATTGATATCTACATAGCGCATTGATGTGAATCACACTGCTGCTCTCTCGTTTAGCTATTTGCGCTTTACGGATTGTGGTTGTTGTGGATCGCTGTTCACAAATCTAAATGTGTATTTGAACCCAAAAATGGTTGAATTCAAGAAGTTAAAACTGCCTATATAGGGAATCATTGTTTTTGAAACCAGTGGACAGCCAGTGAAAAATGCGCTCTTGCAACAGCTGCATAGTGCGGATCACAGCCTATGGAATGAAAGTGGGGCTAATTCATGCTGATAAAAAAATACATCCATAGGCCTAATGGACACATGCTTAAACTCCTCATTTGATAGACTTAAAGGGGTAATCTGTAGTTGCTACATCCATTTTTGGACTTATAAATGATATCTTAACGTAAAGATATAATTTAATCATATTGTTATATGTAGTAGAAAGCGATGGGTTAGATGAAGCCTACATAACCAACACATAATGTAAAATTTAACATCCATATATGGCCAGCTATGTAAACTTTAACATTGATTTATCCTGCAATAGATGTCGTTGAATTGGTCAAATACATTTTTGTCTTTTAATGCCTCTTAAGGGGAAAGTAATCTAAAAGTAACCTACCCAACCCTGTTGGTAGGGAAATCATAGTGGTTCAACATAAACAAGGATTGATTCAACAAATGAATAGTCCTGTCAGAGCCAACAGACCAAAGGGCAAATCTGCAATGTAAATGAAAACCTTACCCTGCTGTAAAAAACAGCATACATTTCAAGCTGGTCTATGCTACTCCATGATGGTCTATGCTGGTTGGATGCTGGTCAAGCTGGTCTGACCAGCAGGGTCTAGCTCAGGGATCATGAACTAGATTCAGCCGCTGGCTGATTTTTTTTCTTGAGCGGATGGTCAGGGAGCCGGAACATAAATACAAACAATTTGTAGACAGGAAATTGATCACCAGAAGACAAAACAAATAAAATATTTTACTAAAACACAATAATTTCTAACCTTGCTTACATTTTTATACAATCACATTTATATCTCTATTATGCATGGAAATAATTTTGAACAGATTTCCAAAATTAAAATCACTTCAACCTAATTTTCTGGTGTTTTTACAGTCTTTTATGTCCAACAATAAAATAAAGAACTTGGTGGGCAAAATAAAATCACCTGCGGGCCAAATTTGGGCCGCCAGTTGGGGAACCCTGATCTAGTTGGTCAAGCTGGTCTGACCAGTATGGTCTAACTCAGGGATGGTCAACTGACAGCCCTACAGGGACAAATCAAAGGGTTCTACGTGGCGCCCAAAAGAGTTCCCCTATAGGGACAAATGACAGAATATCTATTGGTTCTAATCTTTTAACAATCATAATAACAGCCACAGATCCAGTGGTGTAGCAGGAAATTCAGGATTCTAGCAACATAGAGGTTGTGAGTTCAAATCCAAAGTGAGGTGACTCCAAGTGATCAGAATTTTGCTGGTCTGCAAAACCATGCTCATCATTATCATTCTCATCCCAGCATACTCTATTGCAGTTTGATTTTTAGAATAGCTTGTTTGAATATTTGTTTTTGCATGTACAGTGCCTTTAGAAATTGACTTAATCCACAATTTGTTGTGTTACAGCCAGAATTCAAAATGGAGTACAGCTCAGCTTTCAACACCATAGTGCTCACAAAGCTCATCACTAAGCTAAGAACCCTGGGACTAAACACCTCCCCTGCAACTGGATCCTGGACTTCCGGATGGGCCACCCCCAAGTGGTAAGGGTAGGCAACAACACATCTGCCACGGTGATCCTCAACACTGGGGCCCCTCAGGGGTGTGTACTTAGTCCCCTCCTGTACTTCCTGTTCACCCACGACTGCGTGGCCAAACACGACTTCAACACCATCATTAAGTGTGCTGATGACACAACAGTGGTAGGACTGATTACCGACAACAATGAGACAGCCTATAAGGAGAACTGGCAGTGTGGTGCCAGGACAACAACCTCTGCCTCAATGTGAGCAAGACAAAGGAGCTGATAATGGACTACAGGAAAAGGCGGGCCTAACAGGCCCCCACTAACACCAACAGGGCTGTAGTGGAGCGGGTCGAGAGTTTCAAGTTCCTTGGTGTCCATATTACCAGCGAATTATCATGGTCCAAACACACCAAGACAGTCATGAAGAGGGCACGACAAAACATTTTCCCCTTCAGGAGACTGAAAAGATTTGGCATGGGTCCCCATATCCTCAAAAAGTTCTACAGCTGCACCGGAGAGCATCCTGACTGGTTGCATCAATGCCTGGTATGGCAACTGCTCGGCATCTGACCATAAGGCGCTACAGAGGGTAGTGCGTACGGCCCAGTACATCATAGGCGGTGTCAGAAGAAAGCCCATAAAATTGTCAGAGTTTTCTCTGCAACCGCACGGCAAGCGATACCAGAGCGCCAAGTCTTGGACCAAAAGGCTCCTTAACAGCTTCTACCCCCAAGCCATTAGACTGCTGAACAATTAATCAAATGGCTCGGTGAAACATAATATATTACAGTTTTTAATATCCCGTTGGTAGGATAGTCTTTATCGTTGATCCTCCATTTTATTTTCCAATGATTGCACGTTGGCCAATAGAACGGATGGCAGTGGCGGTTTACTCACTTGCCTACAAATTCTTAGAAGGCAGCCCGACCTCCGCCCCCTTTTTCTCCTTCTTTTCTTCACGCAAATGACCGGGATTTGGGCTTGTTCTCGAGAAAGCAGTATATCCTTTGTGTCGGACTCGTTAAAGAAAAAGCTTTGTCCAGTTTGAGGTGAGTAATAACTGTTCTGATGTCCAGAAGCTCTTTTCAGTCATAAGAGACGGTAGCAGCAACATTATGTACAAAATAAGTTAAAAAGAAAAAAGCTAACAACATAGCACAGTTGGTTAGGAGCCCGTAAAACGGCAGCCATCCCCTCCGGCGCCATTCTTCCCCTATCCAAGTGCTACAGAAACAGAATGGTCCAATGACTTCCAGAGCCTTCTGACCATCTACCTGTAATCTCTCCAGAGCACAGAAAAGTAAGCTCCACTCATAATAGTATACAGTACTTGATGCACTATGTACTGTAAACCTCCTTTGCTAAGTCCCTTGCTTTCGGTAGCACTGAAAGCCCTAGTATTCAGTCAGGAAGCTTGAAGAATATGTGTGTCACCATCCAGGCCCACGCAGTGGCCTGATAGAGAGATGACATTAAATACATTATGTTCCTTTCATCACTAAAGCTGTGTTTGAATTTACTGCACATGTTGCTTAAAATCCAACCCTTTTTTAGTGTCATTGGCTTGGTTTCCATCCAATTGGCGAGCAGATTTTCATGCACATATTCTAAATTCTGCATGTAAATGCCCCTCAAGATTTCACTGCAAATAGGCTGTGTTGTTTTGATATAATTTGGCCGATTAGGCTTGTGTACATTTACCTGAGTGTTTCATTAGTTAGCTAACTTACTGACTGACTTGTGTAATTCGTATTTATATTTTTATTGTTGTTGCATTTCAGGTGGAGAGGGATCACAGAAAGTAGCATGCTGCTGACCCGTCCTGGACGAAAGCTGTTGCCCAATACCTTGCACAGCAGTCGTTTCACCACAGGACCCTAGGTATTAGTCAATTCTTATGAAATGAATATGAATGGCATTATATCTCTAACCAGGTTTTCATCTAACCTTTTTATGCAAGTAAAGTAGATGTCGGATAAAGAATTACACGTCAGGCCTGATGGAAAGTGCAAATTTGTCAGTAAACTTTCCAAAGCTGTTTATCAGACTCTCGGTCCCAGCTTTAAGGCACCTGTACTGTCTCCTCCTTCTAGATTAGTGGTCACCAACCTTTTCTGAGTCAAGATCACTTTCTGAGTCAAAATGCAAGCCAAGATCTACCACTAAGATTCTTTTCAAGCATGACTTATAAAACTTAAGCCTATGCAACATTAACCTCATAAAAACCATTCTGTAGCAATGATGTTTGTGCAGTAGGCTATAGGCCCAATGCTTTAGCACTGCATATTGGCTACGCTTGAATTGGCCTGCCAATGTTGGTCTTCTCAGACCATTTAGAAATGATATTTGAAGATGTAAGGGAAATGACCACACTGGTAATAAGTAATTTATCCATAATATGCTTTTTAAAAATGTACTGGACTGATGGCCTGCATCTGATGGTCAGTCTGAGGGAGGGAGGGAGGGAGGGAGGGAGCGAGCAGCGGTGGGGTAGCTTTGATGCAACCAAGAGTTTTTACAGAGTTTTTACATTGTGCTGTGTAAAAACTCTTTGGTTGCATCAAAGCTAGCGGTGAGTCTGCCTCTCACCCGACTCACCGTCCATCCGCCCTCCTTCCCTCCGCTGAGAAAAGGGGACACAGTCTTCCAGCTGATGGCGAAACTCAAGTCGCACTGCATTACTTCGGCCTCATATACCAATTCATGTTGTTACTCCTATGACCAGATAAAGTGAAATATTACTAGATATTAAAAAAGACACAAATCACTAATCATAACAATGCAAGCTTATAGAAACAATAATTTATACTCATTTATACTCATAATGGAGCAGCAGTGCTGATTGTAGCATGAGTTGAAGTAGGGAGAACACATATTTTATGGCTTATAAAAGTGTTGAACAAAGTGTTGACAGAATAACAACTTAAACATGAACGTACTCATAAAAATACCAGCTCTTTGTATTCGTTGAGTCTCTCTAGTCATGATTTTAAACGTTTTTAAATCTCACAGGATCAACTTTGCTGTGCACTCTAGGTTTCTTTTTACAGTCTATCGCGCAAGGAAATTGTGTAGACACGGTGATCTGAGTTATCTGATTGGCCAGCGGTAGGCCTATAGGTGCAATTGATTTGCTCTCTGGGCCTGCCAGATAGGCGGAGTTCTACCTTCAGACACATGAAGGGGATTCAAATTGGTACATTTTGCATTCCTGGTGCTAGGACTGCTGAATCAAGTGCACCTACCGCAAACAGCCCGAAATTAACCAAAAAAAGGAGCGCAAGGCTTTATATTATTGTTGGAGAGTTGGTCTGTGTGATTCGGTTCACTCGGCTCTCAGCTGGGCGACATACGTCAATGATTTGTTGACCAGAAGTGTCCATAGGCTCTTCCGCCTTCAGCCTGATTCCCCTTATTCAAAATGGCACATGTGGGTTGGATACGCCTACAACCACACCCACACCTGAAGCCTTAAAGGTCTACTGCCCAATAGGCCATTATTATCACAATACAGTATGTTGACATAGTCTTTGCCAAGTACATATATTAACACATTATTTTTTATAGATTCTTAATTTCTTCTTTTTGAGGCAACGTTATTATTGCTTTCGTAGTAACGCATATTACAAGGGGATAGTCTGGAACCTGTGGAAGGAAGTTGAATCCAACCAACACAGGTAGGCCTACCGTAAAACTTTCATTAAACACTCAACATTTGTTGCTTGGTCTGTGAAATTGGAGCAGGACTTAGGACAGCAGACAGTACTACATCCATTCACAGAAGTGACTTACTACTAGAGAGGGGCCATGCTTTCTTCAGTGATCTCCAAAAATATGCATGCCTATTCTAGTCTGACATTCTAGCCTGGCTACCCTAGCATCATATTCATATTTCATAGAGAAATCCATTTGGCCAGACAGGCATGGCTGGACACACTGTTTCCATCTTGACACACATCTCTCCTGTGTGTTCAGCTACAGTGAAGATCCAACATGACGTGTGTTTAATATAGATTAGTGAGCTCCACAGATGGCTCAGAGGATAGAGTGTTCATGTTAAAGGGGGTACGGTATTCCCGCGACACCGCATCCATGTCAGTGGGTTCTCTCTATCTGACTCCTACCCAAACCTGTCTCTCCGTTTGCCTACATCTGTCTCTGGCATGGTCCTGTGTGGATAAACAGAAGCTTAGCCAACTCCTATTTTGAGTGTGTGCAGTATCCAGGGTCATGCCTGGGGTTATTCACACAATTCCATGTTGTTTGTGAGAGCAGTGCACAATAGCTTTAACGGTTTGACATAGGTGGGCAGGATGGCACAGACGCTGTTTGAGTTTTTGTGATAAATTATTTAATATTCGGGTACCATACTAAAAAAAAAGACACAAATGTGAGTGAAGAGAAAAGTGAGTGTAGTGAAGAGGGGAATGAATTTCCCTTTCTCCTAACAAACACTACATTCATTTCCAGTAATGGGTCATAAATCATAATGTCCTGCAGACCATATGCTTCTAAATTAGTGAAATGTCCATACTTTCTTTTTACACATTTCTGATGTGTCCACCAAACAATGGTCATTTAGAGAATGGAAATCACTTGCTGTAACACTGGCCAAAAATGAATTCAGTCCATATTGTTTATTAATCAACACAGCATGAGTGTGGGTTCTCTTGGCAAAGCTGGCCACCGGTGAGGGGATATAAGTTGTTTGCCTCAAAATGTATTGATGACAGTTGGTGTGTGCCAGCATGGGAAGGATATGTTGTTCATGCCCATGGACAGCATATGCAAATGTTCTATACTGTAGCATTGGCAATAGTACGCATTCTATTAAATGTGACTATAATGATTTATAGGCTATAACAAAGAAGACCCAGGTCCAAAAATGTGGCCCAATAAAACTATTGGTAGGACCACATTTGTTTATGTTTACAAATGTGTTTAGGATAATTGGGAATGTGTTAAAATTGGTTGATACTAGGAAGTTCTTCAAGGTGGCACTATAGCTCTGAAGACAATTTAATTTTATCTCAAAACAAAACCATGTACCTGGTGTCTCTGTGTAGAATGGTGTTCCGAGCACTTTGTTTATAGAAGAAGTCTACCTATCGGACACGTCTCCTGCTGGGCGTTATGATAGGCTGCATTACTTCCTGTGGTGTCGTGTCTGCCCTCTAGGCAGATCCCCTATTATCTGGGCCCAGCCAGCCTCACACAGGAGAGCTATAAATGAACACAGAAATATGATAGCTCATGTGTGAAGATACCTTGGCTCTCATGACATGAATAAAACATCAGCAGCTGGTAGACCCTGTTCACACTTAGAATGCATGTGTTGGCCTTTCTAAGAGTCTGTGCCTCTGTGCATTTGTGCGTGTGTGTACGTGACTGTGACCGTATGTGTTTGAACGTACTGTCTTGTTTATTATATACATTACAGTGCATTCGGAAAGTATTCAGACGCCTTCCCTCGACATTTTGTTACTACGTTGCAGCATTATACTGAAATGGATCATTATAAAAAATGTCCTCATCTTTCTACACACATTATACCCCATAATGACAAAGCGAAAACAGGTTTTTAGAAATTTTAGCAAATTTATAAAAAATACAAAACTGAAATATCACATGTACATGATTATTCAGACCCTTTACTCAGTACTTTTTTGAAGCACCTTTGGCAGCAATAACAGCCTTGAGTCTTCTTGGGTATAATGCTACAAGCTTGGCACACCTGTATTTGGGGAGTTTCTCTCAGTCTTCTCTCATAACCTCTCAAGCACTGTCAGGTTGGATGGGGAGCGTTGCTACACAGCTATTTTCATGTCTCTCCAGAGATGTTCAATGGGGTTCAAGTCGGGGTCTGGTTGGGCCACTCAAGGACATTCAGAGACTTGTCCCGAAGCCACTCCTATGTTGTCTTGGCTTTGTGCTTAGGGTTGTTGTCCTGTTAGAAGGTGAACCTTCGCCACAGTCTGAGGTCCTGAGCGCTCTGTAGCATGTTTTCATCAAGAATCTCTCTGTACTTTTCTCCATTCATCTTTCCCTCGATCCTGACTAGTCTCCCAGTCCCTGCCGCTGAAAAACATCCCCACAGCATGATGCTGCCACCACCATGCTTCACTGTAGGGATGGTGCCATAGGGATGGTGCCTTTTGGCAAACTCCAAGCGATCTGTCATGTGCCTTTTACTGAGGAGTGGTTTCCGTCTGGCCACTCTACCATAAAGGCCTGATTGGTGGATTGCTGCACAGATGGTTGTCCTACTAGAAGGTTCTTCCATCTCCACAGAGGAACTCTTGAGCTCTGTTGGAGTGACTATCGGGTTCTTCTTGGTCACCTCTCTGACCAAGGCCCTTCTCCCCCAATTGCTCAGTTTGGCCGGGTGGCCAACTCTAGGAAGACTCTTGGTGGTTCCAAACATTTTCCATTTAAGAATCATGGAGGCCACTGTGTTCTTGGGGACCTTCAATGCTGCAGACATTTTTTGGTACCCTTCCCCAGATCTTTGCCTCGACACAATCCTTCGACCTCATGGCTTGTTTTCTGCTCTGACATGTACTGAACTGTGGGACCTTATATACACTACCGGTCAAAAGTTTTAGAATACCTACTCATTCAAGGGTTTTTCTTTAATTTGACTATTTTCTACATTGTAGAATAATAGTGAAAACATTTAAACTAACAAATCAAAATATATTTTATATTTGAGATTCTTCAAATAGTCACACTTTGCCTTGATGACAGCTTTGCACACTCTTGGCATTCTCTCAACCAGCTTCATGAGGTAGTCACCTGGAATGCATTTACATTAACAGATGACCTGGCCTCCACAATCCCCCGACCTCAACAAAATTGAGACAGTTTGGGATAAGTTGGACCGCACTCCTTCAAGACTGTTGGAAAAGCATTCAGACACTTTTTTGGTTACTACATGATTCCGTATGTGATTATAGTTTTGATGTCTTCACTATTATTCTACAACGTAGAAAATGGTACAAATAAAGAAAAAACCTTGAATGAGTAGGTGTTCTCAATCTTTTGACCGGTAGTGTAGACAGATGTGTGCCTTACCAAATCATGTCCAATCAATTGAATTTACCACAGGTGAACTCCAAACAAGTTTTAGAAGCATCTAAAGAATGAACAATGGAAACAGGATGCACCTGAGCTCAATTTCAAGTCTCATAGCAAAGGGTCTGAATACTTATGTAAATAAGGTCTTTTTTATTTTACATTTTGAAAATGTTGTCATTATAGTGTATTGTCTGTAGATTGATGAGGACATTTTTTTATTTAATCCATTTTAGATTAAGGCGGTCACGTAACAAAATGTGGAAAAGGGGAAGGGGTGTGAATACTTTCTGAATACACTGTATACTATTCTATCCTAAGCATTCTATATATACTAAATATTCTATCCACATACTGTCCATAATGTCTATACATCCCATCACACATACTGAATGTGTATGCGACTAATACAATTTGATTTGATAAAGGGATCGTTTGAGATTTTGGCAATGAAGTCAGATGAACTCATAAATAACATTTGTATGTCTCTGCGTCTAGTATGAAGGAAGTTGGGGTAGTTTCGTGAGCCAATGCTAACTAGCGTTAGCACAATGACTGGTAGATAAAGGGCTTCATTGCCAAAATCTCAACCTACCCCTTTAAACAAAAACTAAATAAAGATGGATACATATTTAATGAGGTCCACACACAGCAATACTAAAGCCAAGTATTGTATATATTAGTAGGATAAGACACACATACATGTACATCTACATATCACTGGATTACAACATAGATTTGTCTGAACATAATAAATATCAAATTCCGTCATCGTATGGTGGACCTGTGACAATGTTCCTTCCTCAGATCCCCATGTCGTCAAAGCTGCAGGGTGTGTGGGACAGGAATCAAAGAGTCTTTCAACAGAACTGTCTGATCTCTTAGAGGATTGGCCACAAGTAACCATTATCTGAGTCCATGAAAAGGAACTTAGGGCTTCAAGGATACCTGCCCTGCATGACTCTTTGTGAGGCATGGATATCTTTTTTTAATGCCAGAATTAACATAATGTTTGAGTGCAAGATTGATACTTTAGGCAATTTCAGTGCACTGGAGTCATTGATACAATGTTTTGCTTGCCTTTTAGATTGGCTATGAGATTCCATGTTACTATTTTACTACAGTTGAAGTCAGAAGTTCACATACACTTAGGTTGGAGTCATTAAAATGTGTTTTTCAACCACTCCACAAATGTATTGTTAACTAACTATAGTTTTGGCAAGTCGGTTAGGACATCTACTTTGTGCATGACACAAATAATATTTCCAACAATTGTTTACAGACAGATTATTTCACTTATAATTCACTGTATCACAATTCCAGTGGGTCAGAAGTTTACATACACTAAGTTGACTGTGACTTTAAACAGCTTGGAAAATTCCACAAAATAATGTCATGGTTTTAGAAGCTTGTGATAGGCTAATTGACATAATTTGAGTCAATTGGAGGTGTACATGTATTTCAAGGCCTACCTTCAAACTCAGTGCCTCTTCGCTTGACATCATGGGAAAATCAAAAGAAATCAGCCAAAAAATTGTAGACCTCCACAAGTCTGGTTCATCCTTGGGAGCAATTTCCAAACGCCTGAAGGTACCACGTTCATCTGTGCAAACAATAGTACGCAAGTATAAACACCTTGGGACCACGCAGCCGTCAGACCGCTCAGGAAGGAGACGCCTTCTGTCTCCTAGAGATGAATGTACTTTGGTGCGAAAAGTGCAAATCAATCCCAGAACAACAGCAAAGGACCTTGTGAAGATGCTGGAGGAAACGGGTACAAAAGTATTTATATCCACAGTTAAACAAGTCCTATATCGACATAACTTGAAAGGCCGCTCAGCAAGGAAGAAGCCACTGCTCCAAAACCACCATGAAAAAGCCAGACTACGGTTTACAACTGCACACGGGGACAAAGATTGTACTTTTTGGATGTCCTCTGGTCTGATGAAACAAAAATAGAAATGGTTGGCCATAAGGACCATTGTTATGTTTGGAGGAAAAAGGGGGAGGCTTGCAAGCTGAAGAACACCATCCCAACGGAGAAGCACGGGGGTGGCAGCACCATGTTGTTGGGATGCTTTGCTGCAGGAGGGACTGGTGCACTTCACAAAATAGATGGCATCATGAGGCAGAAAAATGATGTGGATATATTGAAGCAACATCTCAAGACATCAGTCAGGAAGTTAAACCTTGGTCGCATATGGGTCTTCCAAACGGACAATGACCCCAATCATACTTCCAAAGTTGTGGCAAAATGGCTTAAGGACAACAAAGGCAAGGTATTAGAGTGGCCATCACAAGCCCTGACCTCAATCCGATGGAAATTTGTGGGCAGAACTGAAAAGCGTGTGCTAGCAAGGAGGCCTAGAATCCTGACTCAGTTACACCAGCTCTGTCAGGAGGAATGGGCCAAAATTCACCCAACTTATTGTGGGAAGCTTGTGGAAGGCTACCCGAAATGTTTGACCCAAGTTAAACAATTTAAAGGCAATGCTACCAAATACTAATTGAGTGTATGTAAACTTCTGACCCACTGGGAATGTGATAAAATAAATAAAAGCTGAAATAAATTATTCTCTCTACTATTATTCAGACATTTCACATTCTTAAAATAAAGTGGTGATCCTAACTGGCCAAAGACAGGGAATTTTTACTAGGATTAAATATCAGGAATTGTGAAAAACTGAGTTTAAATGTATTTGGCTAAGGTGTATGTAAACTTTCGACTTCAACTGTATATATACTAGTTCAGTTAGTTACATATCACTTCAGATTCATAGAGATTGTTATTGTGAGTGTTTGATATATGGAAGTTCATACGCGTATTTGCATCTCTCACACACACTGTCACTCTTATTTATCTTAGAGCTACATTGTCTATGTGTCACCATTGTCATTGGTCCAGTGTGGCTCAGTTTGTAGAGCATTGCACTTGCAATGCTAGGGTTGTGGGTTTGATTCCCACAGGGGACCAGAGCAATAAAGTATTGAAATGTATCCACTCTCTACTGTAAGTTGCTCTCGATAATTGTGTTTTCTTAGAATATAAATGTATTTCTCATAATGCAATTTTGCATTCTGACTGAATCAAACTCCAGTATTATTTTCTAATAGGACTCTGTTTCCCCTTTCTAATATCTTAATGACTGGTTGGATTATAACAGGAATATTTTTTTTTACCCTTTGTCTCTTAATTGGGTGTTCAGTTTCGTTCTCCGCTCCATTCTCCTTTTGAAGAGATAAACAACTTACCTTTGGCATGACCCATTCCGCTTTTATAACTGTTAAGTACCTCGAGGTCCACTTCTGAGCTGTTAATTTGATACGTGAAAGGATCTCTCACTTAGTAATCATGTTCTAGACAATTAAATATGAAGAATTGGACTGGTCTGAACAACTTTTCAATGCCAATTATGTGGAACCATTTGAGTTATGATGTTCCACTTAAAAATATGAGCCCTTCTCCATGATAAAGGGAGACTTGTGCAAAGTTGCAGATGGAATTGTGGTTTGAGCCAACTATCAACTTTATCCTTTTTCTGTTTGAGTTTTCATGTGGCGTAAGCAAGCACATTGTTTACAGAAGTAGTGTATTGTTTTAAAAACCTTGGACAATTGTTCAGTGGCAATGCTAGTTTCAGAACCATTGACAGTGGTGTGATGATAGTGCTGCAGTAGTTTCAGAACCATGGAGAGCTCCATACGCTGCCTTTGGATAGTGCAGTAGTGTTTGGGAAATGAATCAGTTATTCTGTTTTTATGTAATGATATGCAGTTCATAGCTAATTTAAGCTAGCATACCACTTAGAAGAATGACTCTGTGTGATATATATTTTAATGTGTGTTTATCTGTTTGTGTATGGATCTTTTATCTCGGCAACAGTTCTACCTTCTTGTCTGTCAGGTAATATTGTGATTCACTTCATGGAATAAATTTCACAGCCTATTTCTACAGCATCCCCCTCCAAAATCAGGCTGAATGTCATTTTAGAGAAGGATTTGTCTCGCTTCGGGTGTACAAGCTTTTCTAATGTATTTAGGCCTACCTTTCTCAATTCATCATAACTGCTTGCGGAACATCTTGATTAGTGTGAGACTTACACTTACGTGTCAATGAAAAGTAGACAGTGAGTATGTTTAAATGCACACCAATAATGAAATATTAAACTGATTATGGTGAATAGGCTGAGTATGGCATTAGTAATGTAAACAACTTACTCTGATTATATTAATTGACGTAAGGTCATCATCAAAGTAAGCATACACTGGTTAAAAAAACCAGAAGATTGAATAATCTTTAGAATTATTAGGTCATGTAAATACCTTAATCGAAATTCCAGCGGTGTATTTGATCTGTGCATGTGCTAGCATGAGCAGCTTCTCTCTTTTGAGAGAGTGAAATGAGTTCAGAAAAATTTTAAGTATGCATCTAATAATTTTCACACACAAATGTTATTTGTCTGAACTCAGAATTAAATTAGCCTCCCAAAAATACTCTGGTCGCTTCGATAGAATGTTTATTTTTATTAGCGATTTCCTCCATTTATCAAAGTCCCATCATGTAGCTTGATTTCAGATTTGTCCATATAAACAGAATTATTAGGGAAATCGTTCTTCTTGCAAAGCATCTAAACGTTTTAATCAAACTATTACATTAATCAGAGTATTCACAATAATTGTATTATTGTGTGCATGAAACCCGACTCAATGTCTGCTGTGATTGTGCTACACTCTCAGAGAAAATTGTATGGTTAGGGCACAGTATTGTTCCGGGGGGGTACAAAAATATCAAAATACACATAATGTACCTTTAGAGGTACACATATGATCTCACACGGTACTGTTCAGTACCTTTTAGGGCACATGTGGGGATAATCTAGTGTAATGGTACATTTGTGTACACAATATTTTTAATATAAAGGTACAATCATCACACATTCTCAAATACCACACCCATCACTATCATATTTCCCAGCATGCTCTATTGCAGATATATTTTTTTAATTGTTTGTTTGAATATGTGTGTTCTTGCATGCACTTTGATTGATTGATCTTATGATACAAAAAATAAATAGCATACCTTTTTGTAATCCAATCTGTTAGTGGTTATTTTACCTGTTACTGAGATGGTTGTTCCAGTTTAGATGGTTTAGGTCGGTGGTTCTGAAACAGCTTTTCTTCTCTAGCCATTCCATGTATTGGATCTATTCTTGAACTAGTACACTGGCTTCACCTTGTCAGTTAATCTTTAAGCCTTTGAATAGGTGAATCAGGTGAGTTAGTTCAGAGCTACAACAGATTTGTTAAACATCTGTGGGTCCCTGAGGAGAGCTTTGAGAACCACTGCTTTAGGAAGTGTTATTTACAAATTTTCCCGACCTTGGCAGTCATTGTAAATGTAGGTTGTGGGTGATTTAAAAAAATATAATTTTGGGATGTCCTAACTCTGGCTGGATTCCAATAGGTATTACATATCAATATGTAAGCCAGCATAATGTGACTTGCCCGATGTTTCCTGCAAACCAGGAGTTTCAGGCCACTGTGTTAGATTAAAACTAGGCTGTCAAAGAACGGCCTTGTGAATTTGTCACAACCTGGACTTTAAACTTTATTTTATGCCTTTTCCATGAATGGGAATTAAACCAAAAATGAAAGATATTGTCTGACGAAATAAAAAAAGGACACAGTTTGATGAAAAAGCTTTAAATAAAGGTTCAAATCCAGGCCCTGTGATATGATTAACTAAAACACAGGACCCTACTTATGATATATGTAATGTAATAAAGAGTTTAAATTCTAATTGGTTACTAACATGACACAAAGAAAAGTCTCTAGTGTACAAAACTGATATGACGGCTTGGTAGAAAAAGGAAAGGGGTGGGGACAGCTCAAGAGCGGGAAACTCAGAGTGAGACCCATTGTAATGCAGTTCATAACTACACTCATGGAAATGCTAATACTTTGAACATGAACAGCCGCTCATTGGAAAATAAATAGCAATATACATATTTATGAGTGTATACCTGTGTTGTCCCTCTCTGTGATCGCCGGTCCGTCTGCTGGATAATAGTTCATCAGAGAGTCTCTGGTTGCGTTCCCCAGAAGTCCCAAGGTGTCACGTCCTGACCATAGTAAGTTGTTATTTTCTATGGTAGAGTAGGTCAGGGCGTGTTTGTCTGTTTTTGTATTTCTATGTTCAGTTTCTATGTTTTGTATTTCTTTGGGTTGGGCCGAGTATGGTTCCTAACCAGAGGCAGCTGTCTATCGTTGTCTCTGATTAGGAACCATACTTAGGCAGCCTGTTTTTCCTTTGGGTTTTGTGGGTAGTTGTTTTCCGTTTTGTTCATGTACCTGACGGAACTGTTGGCTGTCGTTTTTGTTATTTTTGTTTAAGTGTCGTCATTAAAAGAAATTTGAGCACTTTACACGCTGCGCCTTGGTCCCCTTCATACGACCCTCGTTACACAAGGTCTTTCGTGGTTGTAGCTTGTTATAATGGATATGTCAGAGTACCATTTGATCATTCGAATGGATGCGTTTACTAGACTAAAGTATTTCAACAGCTGCAGTCTGAAAAATTGGTCTTTAGTTTGTAGATTTCTTAGCCATTTCAACATGGGAATGATCTCCACCTTCTCTGGTCTTGTCCTTCGGTAGAGTTACCAACCATTTCAACATGTAGCGATAGCTTCCATGTTTTCTGGCCTAACGTACATTTTGTCAGAAATGGGTTTTATACTTTTAGTAAATAAAGGGGGCGTTCCATGACGCCGAGTAATATCTGTGGCCACTGACTGATCCTAAGTTACTATGAAAAACAATTCTCATTTAGAAGACTAAGATCACAAGGTTATCTTTCCAAAGGTATTCCTATACTCAATAATTTATTTTATACAACATTCAGATACAAACCCCATAATTGAGAAGTCTATACAAACAAAGAAACAGTAATGTGCGTCTCCTGTCCTTCACGAGGTCACCAAATGAAACAAACTCGACATGACTGTTCCTTAAGTTTCCACGAACCACTCCGACTGCTTGGAATACAGAACTACTGTTAAATTATTCAAGCTTTTGATGTCCCAGTGTCTCTCTGTGTTCCACAGTCACATTCCAATCTCGATACTCCAGAGCCCAGAAGCAGAGTATTTTACGACTGCCGTAAAGTGGCCCCTCCACCTCTGTGGGAGAGACAGGGTGCTGTAGAGCAGACCCACTGTAACCTGATCCTTCAGATCTTCACAGGAGAGTTATGACACTGTGGAGAATGGTACTATATTGTCCCCTAATGTACATTATTGTCTCCTTTAAGGTATGGACTGTGTGTAAAATGATTTACCTATAACTAAAGGTGCAAAGGACGTACCTTACAATGTAAGCGTACCTTACATGACAAGCGTTGGTGCCTCTTTAAGTAAAATTCAAAACCTTTTTTTTCTGAGAGTGTAGTGAAATGAGATGGCCTCTTCACGCAGATTTTTTATCGCATGTGAGTGCTCAAAGCATCGATAATAGCGACACAGTATGTTGCAGATGTGCTGTCCTCATCCCCTTCCAGCACCATAATATTTTTTCTGCCTTTCTCTACCTCTCTGTCTGTCACTTTGATACTGGCCATTTGGCCATCTTGTGCCTTCATAGCTAAACTAGACTGGTTGTTCTGGAAGCTTTTCAGTCTCAATATTTGTCCTCCATGATTAAAGTGCTGTCAGAGGAGATTGATTATTAATGCTCATCCAATAAACCACTCAAACTTTCAGATGCATTTCCTGTAAATCAGAAGTGCAATCAGCTTTATTCAATGATTGAAAGCAACTTTGAGGGACATTTTTAGGTGAACTTTTGCTCTTCATATTCAGAGATTATATTTAGAGATTTGACAAGCACAATATTTCAGAATTGGAACTTGTAGGACAAGAGGGAGTTTAATTCCTGTCAGAATAACGAACATGATCCATGTTCCCCAAGCACATACAGTATCTGACATGGCTAAGTGACCACAAAGAACAACAAACAAACCAACAAGGAGGCAGATGAGCGGTCTGTGGCCCTCCAGAGCAGGTGGTGAAGGCCTACAGATGCTGCAGAGATGCACTGAAGTAGATAATGCCCTGCCTGGCTCCCCAGATGACCTACATTTACATAGTTCTGCTGTAGTTTTCATTTACCCTTGACTGTTTTCAGTGATTTGAAAGCATGTTATACAAACTTTAATAATTGCCATGTGTCCACAAATACAATACTGAAGTAAAGTTCACTCTCGCGTAGGTTTGAGTTGTGTTGAGTGACTATTTTTCATCCTTTTCAAGAGCTCACCCCATTGCCTTTAACATCACTACTATTGAAGAGTTTTCCTCAGTGTTTATCACAATTTTATAACTTATCAATTTTTTATTTCACACTTTGACTTTACATCTAAATGTGTTTGTTAGCATTTGAGTGAAAGGAGGGGAGTTAGAGAGCTGTAAAGAGGGTGTGAGAGATTTTTCATGGTGCATCAGTTCTGGTTTATCCATGTGTTTCTATCAAGGGGATGTTGCCACACAATGTGCCATGGTGGGTGGGTGTCACACAGTATTATGGTGGATCATGCGGGTTATCGTCCAGCTGTATCAAAGATGTTCACTATCTGTCTCCATTTTTATCAGATTGCATGTGTTGCTCACAAACTGCTGCGTCACTTTAACTCGTAAATAAGTCACAGTGCATGGATAACCCCTTAACTTAATCGTTCTGCTGAAACATGATGTGCTATCACTCACAGATCTACACATTACCATTGAGGAGACTCACAAAATGTATGTACACAGAAAAATAGACACTACTCTGTTCCCACATTGACCTGAAGTACCACCAAATACAATCTCCATTGAACCAAAACAGTTTACTTTACCACTACATTCCCCTACAAAGCTATGCAGGCTGTTTCTGGACACATAAACAAAAGAGTGCTGCTCCCAGAGTAAGATGTGTGAATCTTGATTTATCTACTCACGAGGAGCGTGACCTCAATTTCCAGTGTCTACCACCTGCAGGAAAACAGAGGTTCTTCCATGGAGAGAGAGGAAGGTGGTGAGTTAATATTGTTTTACTCCTGAGGGCAAATTCATGTCCACAGAACTCCTCTATGAACCTTTTCTTTCTAGGGTCACTCTGGGGTGGTGTGATTTTATTTCACACCAAGTGATGTTGATAACTGTGTTTCTGAGGTCTGTGGAGTGCAGAGAAAGAAGCCTCGAGTGCAGCATCCAGGTGGTCTATGTGTGGTCTCGATCTGGCAATTTGTAAAATGCCATTATTTTCTCCCATTTTGCTACCACAACCATCATTCTCTGGGGTATTGATAGCTTGTTGACCACTTGCAGTATGCCATATTCCATCAGGTGTCATGTGTAAACAAGACTCCGCTCTCCTTATTGATTTGCTAAGACGCCTAGTGGTGTGTGTTGAAAGTGGCCATTTTGGCCTTTTATTGTTATTTTTATCCATGTTCACTAATGAATATCTAAGCTATAAACTCAAATGGCTTCATAAGCAAATTGATTTGTCTCTATATGATGATAATGATGAATATGACTGGGGCAATGTATTACTGTGAACGGATGTTCACCCAATGCAACAGAAAAAGAATGTGTGTGTGTGTGTGTGTGTGTGTGTGTGTGTGTGTGTGTGTGTGTGTGTGTGTGTATTCACCCCCATGCACATGTTTTAGAGGCCTATGTGCGTGAGTGTATGGGCTATTCACAATTCCTTGCCTTCAGTGCAATTTCATTTCCGTTTTCATTCAGCGTACCCTCAAGCTGTGTCCATTGATTTAAACTGTGCCCAACAAAGGTAGAGGAAGGCCATTATTTGTTAGTAAGTGATTGCTTTGTCGGTGTAGCAGCAGACGGAAACAGAAAGTGTCACTATCTACTATCCATCCTACTGAATGTGCTATATAGTGAACGAAACCTGACAATGTCATTATTTCACATTACAAACATAATTAAAGAATAACGCAGACTTATTATAAATGCCAATGTATTAACTGCCGATGTGACTTTTACATTTTCATATGAGTTTGTCACAACAATTACACACTTACACTCTGATGAATACATAGAAGTAATATGGTCACTCAGTGCACATAGAGACAATTTCAAAAGCAATTACATTTTATATTTAGTTCTTGAATGATATTGGCGTATATCTGAATGTGTAAATCCAATGAATTAATCATTTTTGAATCACTATGTGCCTCTCTGCATGAAGGAGTGTCTTTTTCCAGCATTGCCGTCTCTGCATATAGATACTGATTTATAACTCTTTCAATTAGGCCAAAGCCCCATTGTACAGTACCCAGCAAGCTTTACACGCAACGTCGTAAATCATGCAAGATTAGAAACAATCAGATAGACCAGAGCTAAATGCAGAAATGCATCCACCTACAAATGCGCATTGAAGTTTTAGATTAGTTCATTAATTTGCTTTCATTTTTGCATCCAACAGAGCTTGGCTTGATGAAGATTAGACGTGGTGGGTGATTTGAGTAAGCTTATGCTTAAATCATTCATTTACTCAAATTTAAGAAACAATCCCAATTTCCAGTGTTGCTGCTTAGTGTTTGAGACAGCTGGTTTATTTGTCCGTGATTAATGCTCTTTGTGAGCAGATATTGATTTGCATTTTCTAGTGTTCTCATACTTTTCAATGTACATGTAGTCTTATGTGTCACAAATAAGTCTGAGTGCATGACTTTAATTCAAGGTTCATCACCAAAACATTAGCTTGAACTACCACATTTGTTCTGTTCTTTAAAGACTTACAGTTCAAGTTGGAAGTTTACATACACTTAGGTTGGAGTCATAAAAACTCGTTTTTCAACCACTCCACAAATGTATTGTTAACAAACTATAGTTTTGGCAAGTCGGTTAGGACATCTACTTTGTGCATGACACAAGCGGTTTTTCAACAATTGTTTACAGACAGATTATATCACTAATAATTCACTGTATAACAATTCCAGTGGGTCAGAAGTTTACATACACTAACTTGACATCATTGACATCATTTGAGTCAATTGGAGGTGTACCAGTGGATGAATTTCAAGGCCTACCTTCAAACTCAGTGCCTCTTTGCTTGACATCATTGGAAAATCAAAAGAAATCAGCCAAGACCTCAGAAAAAAAGATGAAGACCTCCACAAGTCTGGTTCATCCTTGGGAGCAATTTCCAAATGCCTGAAGGTACCACATTCATCTGTACAAACAATAGCACCCAAGTATAACCTCTTACATCTAGATGTTCCGCTAGCGGAACGCCTCGCCAATATCCAATGATAGAGCGTGGCGCGAATTACAAACTCTTCAAAAATCCCAAAACTTCAATTTTTCAAACATATGACTATTTTACACCATTTTAAAGACAAGACTCTCCTTTATCTAACCACATTGACTGATTTCAAAAAGGCTTTACAACAAAAGCAAAACATTAGATTATGTCAGGAGAGTACCCAGCCAGAAATAATCAGACACCCATTTTTCAATCTAGCATATAATGTCACAAAAACCAAAACCACAGCTAAATGCAGCACTAACCTTTGATGATCTTCATCAGATGACACTCCTAGGACATTATGTTATACAATACATGCATGTTTTGTTCAATCAAGTTCATATTTATATCAAAAACCAGCTTTTTACATTAGCATGTGACGTTCAGAACTAGCATACCCACCGAAAACTTCTGGTGAATTTACTAAATTACTCACGATAAACGTTCACAAAAAAACATAACAATTATTTTAAGAATTATAGATACAGAACTCCTTTATGCAATCGCGGTGTCCGATTTTAAAATAGCTTTTCGGTGAAAGCACATTTTGCAATATTCTGAGTAGATAGCCCGGCCATCATGGCAAGCTATTTTGACACCCACCAAATTTGGCACTCACCAAACTCAGATTTACTATAAGAAAAATTGGATTACCTTTGCTGTTCTTCGTCAGAATGCACTCCCAGGACTTCTACTTCAACACCCAATGTTGTTTTGGTTCCAAATAATCCATAGACATATCCAAATAGCGGCGTATCGTGACAAAAAATGTCTAAATATTCCATTACCGTACTTCGAAGCATGTCAAACGCTGATTAAAATCAATTTTTATGCGATTTTTCTCGTAAAATAGCAATAATATTCCGACCGGGAGACCTTGTTTTTGTTCAAAGACTGAAAATAGAAAATGGTGTCTTCACATGCACGCGTGCGCCCGTGTCATTGTTCTCAGATCGGCCACTTTCCAAAACCACCTACTGCAGAACGCCCAGGGACTGCAGAGTCATCATTCCCCGTTCTGGCGCCTTCTGAGAGCCTATGGGAGCCATAGAAAATGTCACGTTACAGCAGAGATCCTCAATTTTCCATAAAGAGGCTATAGAAGGACAAGAAATGGTCAGAGAGGGCACTTCCTGTATGGAATCTTCTCAGGTTTTGGCCTGCCATATGAGTTCTGTTATACTCACAGACACCATTCAAACAGTTTTAGAAACATTAGGGTGTTTTCTATCCAAATAAAATAATTATATGCATATTCTAGTTTCTGGGCAGGAGTAATAACCAGATTAAATCGGGTAAATTTTTTTATCCGGCCGTGAAAATACTGCCCCCTATCCTAAACAGGATAAACAACATGGGACCACACAGCCGTCATACCACTCAGGAAGGAGACGCGTTCTGTCTCCTAGAGATTAACTTACTTTGGTGCAAGAAGTGCAAATTAATCCCAGAACAACAGCAAAGGACCTTGTGAAGATGCTGGAGGAAACAGGTATAAAAGTATCTATATCCACAGTAAAACGAGTCCTATATCGACATAACCTGAAAGGCCGCTCAGCAAGGATGAAGCCAATGCTCCAAAACCACCATAAAAAAGCCAGACTACGGTTTGCAACTGCACTTGGGGACAAAGAACGTACTTTTTGGAGAAATGTCCTCTGGTCTGATGAAACAAAATAGAACTGTTTGGCCATAATGACCATCGTTATGTTTGGAGGAAAAATGGGGAGGCTTGCAAGCCGAAGAACACCATCCCAACCGTGAAGCACGGTTGTGGCAGCATCATGCTGTGGGGGTGCTTTGCTGCAGGAGGGACTGGTGTACTTTACAAAATAGATGGCATCATGAGGCAGGAAAATTATGTGGATATATTGAAGCAACATCTCAAGACATCAGTCAGGAAGTTAAAGCTTGGTCGCAAATGGGTCTTCCAAATGGACAATGCATACTTCCAAACACACTTCCAAAGTTCTGGAAAAATGGCTTAAGACAACAAAGTGAACGTATTGGAGTGGCCGTCACAAAGCCGTGACCTCCATCCTGTAGAACATTTGTGGGCAGAACTGAAAAAGCGTGTGAGAGCAAGGAGGCCTACAAACCTAACTCAGTTACTCCAGCTCTGTCAGGAGGAATGGGCCAAAATTCACCCAACTTATTGTGGGAAGCTTGTGGAAGGCTACCCGAAATGTTTGACCCAAGTTAAACAGTTTAAAGGCAATGCTACCAAATACTAATTGAGTGTATATAAACTTCTGACCCACTGGGAATATGATGAAAGAAATACGTAAAAGCTGAAAGAAATAATTCTCTCTACTATTATTCTGACATTTCACATTCTTAAAATAAAGTGGTGATCCTAACGGACCTAAGACAGGGAATCTTTACTAGGATTAAGTGTCAGGAATTGTGAAAAACTGAGTTTAAATGTATTTGTCTAAGGTGTATGTAAACTTCCGACTTCAACTGTATTACTTATGCTAGTACTGGTGATGGCATTATGGGAGAAAGACTAAGCGTCGTAATACCAGCATTCATGCTTTGTGATAAAGTTAGAGTAACGGACCAAAGTGTTGGACGTGAAACAGAACCTTTCCCCCACTTTAATCCAATCTGGACCTAACCATCATCTTCAGGACCTGTTAGATCCTGAGCAAATAGACCATCCTCACATTGTACTGTATGTGCAGTCTCTTCGCAGGTCTATTCCATTTCCAGGGCTTTTCATTGAGGGGTGTCAGTGCCCTAAGCACTAGCCTCCTGAATTCCAACAGAATAATTCAATCAGAATGCCCAGAGATCTCATTACAAAAGACTGTCTGAATAGCGCAGGCTGGGTGATTGACAGACTGAAGGTACTTTCAGGGGTGTTCATAGTTAAATTGCATTTCACTTCCCACTTCGTCTATCAGCGCTTAGTCAGTCAGCCTCCCACATTGCTCTGACACTTGGTATCTTCTGGGAAGGTTTGTGGGTGGAAGGGATGTGTTAGCGTGATTCAGTGAGGCTGTGTGTGTGCATGTGCTTGTGTATGTTCTCTTCTGATGTACAGTATGTGGAGCTAACATACGTGATGCAGTAAAAATGTATGAGACCGGAAACTTTCCAATGGGTGTGTGGGTAACTACTCCTAAAAGAGAGCTTTTATATTCACATTTGAATACAGATAAAAAAAACATGGATTAATGGTGAATTTAATATAATGAGGCTGTTTCCTCTACATCCACACTTAGCACATCTGCAGAGACAACAGCTTGCCGAGCACTTAATGTCATGGAAGGTATTTCACCTTCAACTGAGTTTACACAAATTAATAATAATCTTGAGAGTTTATTTGATGACTAAGTCTTTTTTTTGTTGCTCTGAGATCTACGCTGAAACCGTTTTTGGGAGTATCTCAAGGGCAACCGGGTACTAGTACATTGTCAGATGAAAGCTACACAGCATCTCACTAATGAAATGCAAACCTTCCTAGTTCCAAGGCTTTTCTCTGAAGTTTGATGCTTAAAAGTCTCATTTTTAACAAGAAACTGATATGGGAAGACATTGCACTTGTTTATATGGGCCCCTCATCACCATTCATCCTTTCCTCTCATTTCTCTCAAAAACTCCACTCTCGCTGTCTTTCAGTACACTTAGAAAAAAGGTTTCCGAAAGGGCTCTTCGGGGAGGGATAGGGTTCTACCTTGAGCAGTTTTGATCAGAATAACCCTTTTTGGAAGACAAGGGTTATTTGTAAGGCAAAGGGGTGGGCAAACTTTTTGGCTCAAGGGCAACATCGGGATTTGAAATTCAACAGATGTACGCATTTCTTGGACGACCAATTGTTTGTTAAAATCAATTTACGGGGGCCTCCCGAGTGGCCTGCATTGCAGTGCTTGAAGCGTCACTACAGACCCGGGTTCGATCCGAGGCTGTGTCACAGCTGGCCGTGACTGGGAGACCTATGAGGCGGCGCACAATTGGCCCAGCGTCGTCTGGGTTAGGAGAGGGTTTGACAGGCCGAGATTTCCTTGTCTCATCGCACTCTAGCAGCTCCTGTGGCGGGCCGTACGCATGCTGACACGGTCGCCAGGTGTACGGTGTTTTCTCCGACACATTGGTGCTGCTGGCTTCCAGGTTAAGCGGGCATTGTGTTAAGAAGCAGTGGGGCTTGGCTGGGTCGTGTTTCGGAGGATGCACGGCTCTTGACCTTTGCCTCTCCTAAGTCCCTATGGGAGTTGCAGTGATGGGACAAGACTGTAACTACCAATTGAATACTACGAAATTGGGGAGAATGCAGCCCGGTTACGGCCCGCGGGCCGTACTTCCCCCCCCCCCTTAACCTAGAACCTTTTTTGGAAGAAAGGGTTCTTTGATGAATCTTTGGAAGGCAAGAAGGATTCTACATAGAACCATTTATAATAATTCCCAGCATGCTCCATTGCAAGGAGATTTTCGGAATTGTTTGTTTTACTGTAATATTTGTGTTTTTGCATGTACATTGATTGGTTGATACATTTTATGCTACACAAAGATAAATAAGAGTTTTCTAAACAAATCCATTCTGTTAGAATTTAATTTACTGCACCCATTACTGAGATGGTTGTTCCAGTTTAGATGATTGAGGTAGTCTCAATCATTCCTACCCTGGAGGTCATTCTGAATGAAAGTTGTGGGTGATTAACAATGCTACTTGTTGGAGATTCTAACTCTGTCTGGAATCCAATAGGAATTACACATCACTTTGTAAACTAGCATAATGTGACTTGCAGGCCTGATGTGGCCTGTAAACCAGGAGATTCCTAATGCCACTGTGTTAGGGTATAACTAGGCCCTCAAAGAAAGGCCTTATGATATATGTAACATATTGTCATCAATAATACAATTGTAAAAGCTAGTAAGGCTGGCGGAACCCTTCATAGAGGTTTCTAGGCAGATCCCTTCATATAGGGTTCTAGGTAGAACCATGTACAGGGGGTTATTTGAAGAACACTATATACTGTATAGGGTTCTAGGTAGAACCCTCTGCAATGTTCATCAAAATTGTTAAAATGCTTTAAAAACAATTCTAATAAATGCAACATTTGAACAATGGATGAAGGGATTTTGGTGGGAATTCTGTTATTCAATTTATTGTACAATTATTTCTTAGAATGCACTTATATATACATTTTGTAATGGTAACAGGTATTTTTTAAATATATTTGGTGTTAAAATAAATCAAATGATATGTGCCTTATTCGCATGAATACACTGGGTGTATTTGCATATATGATTACATTACCATAAAGGAGTGGAACAGGGCTGCAACTTCCAAAAACTTGCTCTATCTAGGCCTACCTGCACTCACCTGCTCTATCTAGGCCTACCTGCACTCACCTGAGCTGTCTAGACTGCCTCATTAATTACTGCTGTTGTCGTGTTCTGTTGCATAATTCCAAGTATGTCAATAGCAGGATACCCTTGCATAAAAAAACATGCTTGGCTCTAGATTACACATATCGATATTTACACTGTTTGCAAGATCAGACATAAACCGAGTGTTCATTTTTCGAAAGATGGTTTCATGAAAAAAATGTCCACAGTATTCAATGATTACTTTTTCACTGTTTGCAAGATCAGACATAAACCGAGTGTTCATTTTTCTAAAGATGCTTTCATGTAAAAAAATGTCCACTGTATTCAATGATTACTTTTTTCAATTCCACAAAAATAGGAACACCCATTAAAATAAAGTTCTCGTTCTCCTCTTTCTTTTGATGTTAGTGTCGAGACGAGGTGTTAAATCACAGGTGATGCTTTAACATTATTACAGATGCAATGGAAAGACAATGTATTGCATCGAGCCCATTTCAGCCATCCCTGGGTTATGTTTGACAGGTCTTTCAGCTTTTATTTCTTTCATCACATTCCCAGTGGGTCAGAAGTTTACATACACTCAGTATTTGGTAGCATTGCCTTTAAATTGTTTAACTTGGGTCAAATGTTTCAAGAAGCCTTCCACAAACTTCCCACGATAAGTTGGGTGAATTTTGGCCCATTCCTCCTGACAGGGCTGGTGTAACTGAGTCAGGTTTGTAGGCCTCCTTGCTCGCACCGCTTTTTCAGTTCTGCCCACAAATGTTCTATAGGATTGAGGTCACGGCTTTGTGATGGCCACTCCAATACCTTGACTTTGTTGTCCTTAAGCCATTTTGCCACAACTTTGGAAGTATGCTTGGGGTCATTGTCCATTTGGAAGACCCATTTGCAACCAAGCTTTAACTTCCTGACTGATGTCTTGAGATGTTGCTTCAATATATTGTCAAGTCCCGACCATAGTAAGATGTTATTTTCTATGGTAGAGTTGGTCAGGGCATGACAGGGGTGTTTTGTGTTTTTCTATGTTTTCTATATCTATGTTTAGTTCTAGTTTTCTATCTCTATGTTTTTTTTGGGATGATCGCCAATTAGAGGCAGCTGGTCCTCGTCTCTAATTGGAGATCATATTTAAGTAGGGGGTTTTTCAACCTGTGTTTGTGTTTTTGTATTCTGTTTAGTGTATGTACCTGACAGAACTGTGCGCTTTCGGTTTCTGTTTGTTATTTTGTCTTTAGTGTTTTTAAGTTACAATACATTTAATCATGAGCACTCAATATCCTCTTACATCTAGACGTTCCGCTAGCGGAACACCTGCTCCAATATCCAATGATAGGCGTGGCGCGAATTACAAATTCCTCAAAAATACAAAAACGTCAATTTTTCAAACATATGACTATTTCACAGCATTTTAAAGACAAGACTCTCCTTTATCTAACCACACTGTCCGATTTCAAAAAGGCTTTACAGCGAAAGCAAAACATTAGATTATGTCAGCAGAGTACCAAGCCAGAAATAATCAGACACCCATTTTTCAAGCTAGCATATAATGTCACAAAAACCCAGAAGACAGCTAAATGCAGCACTAACCTTTGACGATCTTCATCAGTTGACACACCTAGGACATTATGTTATACAATACATGCATGTTTTGTTCAATCAAGTTCATATTTATATCAAAAAACAGCTTTTTACATTAGCATGTGACGTTCAGAACTAGCATACCCCCCGCAAACTTCCGGAGGAATTTGCTAATAATTTACTAAATTACTCACGATAAACGTTCACAAAAAGCATAACAATTATTTTACGAATTATAGATACAGAACTCCTCTATGCACTCGATATGTCCGATTTTAAAATAGCTTTTTGGTGAAAGCACATTTTGCAATATTCTAAGTACATAGCCCAGGCATCACGGGCTAGCTATTTAGACACCCGGCAGGTTTAGCCTTCACCAAAATCAGATTTACTATTATAAAAGTTTGATTACCTTTTGTTGTCTTCGTCAGAATGCACTCCCAGGACTGCTACTTCAATAAGAAATGTTGGTTTGGTCCAAAATAATCCATCGTTATATCCAAATTGCGGCGTTTTGTTCGTGCGTTCCAGACACTATCTTAAAGGATAAATAAGGGTCGTGCGCATGGCGCAATTCGTGACAAAAAAAATCTAAATATTCCATTACCGTACTTCGAAGCATGTCAACCGCTGTTTAAAATCCATTTTTATGCAATTTTTCTCGTAAAAAAGCGATAATATTCCGACCAGGAATGTCCATTTAGCTAAACAGAGGAAAGTAAACAAAGCTTTCAGACGACGCGGGCACGAGCCTGAGTCTCACAGTACTGTAACCAGCCACTACCCAAACGCGCTACTTTTTTTCAGCCAGAGCCTGCAAAGCCACGATTCAGCTTTTTACCGCCTTCTGAGACCCTATGGCAGCCGTAGGAAGTGTCACGGGACAGCTAAGATCCTCACTCTTCAATAAACAGAGACAAGAAGAACGACACCTTGTCAGACAGGTCACTTCCTGCATGAAACCTTCTCAGTTTTTTGCCTGCCAAATGAGTTCTGTTATACTCACAGACACCATTCAAACAGTTTTAGAAACTTTAGGGTGTTTTCTATCCATATGTAATAAGTATATGCATATTCTAGTTACTAGGTAGGAGTGGTAACCAGATTCAATCGGGTACGTTTTTTAATCCAGCCGTGAAAATACTGCCCCCTAGCCATAACAGGATATGCTGCGCTTTGGTCCCCTCTCTACGACAGCCATTACATATATCCACATCATTTTCCTCCCTCATGATGCCATCAATTTTGTGAAGTACACCAGTCCCTCCTGCAGCAAAGCACCCCCACAACATGATGCTGCCACCACCGTCCTTCACGGTTGGGATGGTGTTCTTCGGCTTGCAAGCCTCCCCCTTTACCTCCAAACACAACGATGGTCCTTATGGCCAAACAGTTCTATTTTTGTTTCATCAGACCAGAGGACATTTCTCCAAAAAGTACAATCTTTGTCCCCATCTGCAGTTGCAAACTGTAGTCTGGCTTTTTTATGGTCCTGAGCGGCCTTTCAGGTCATGTTGATATAGGACTTGTTTTACTGTGGATATAGATACTTTTGTACTTGTTTCCTCCAACATCTTCACAAGGTCCTTTGCTGTTGTTCTGGGATTGATTTGCACTTTTCACACCAAAGTACGTTAATCTCTAGGAGCCAGAATGCGTCTCCTTCCTGAGCGGTATGATGGCTGCGTGGTCCAATGGTGTTTATACTTGCGTACTATTGTTTGTACAGATGAACGTGGTACCTCCAGGCATTTGGAAATTGCTCCCAAGGATGGACCAGACTTGTGGAGGCCTACACATGAGGTCTTGGCTGATTTCTTTTGATTTTCCCATGATGTCAAGCAAAGAGGCACTGAGTTTGAAGGTAGGCCTTGAAATACATCCACAGGTACACCTCCAATTGACTCAAATGATGTCCATTAGCCTATCAGAAGCTTCTAAAGCCATGACATTATTTTCTGGAATTTTCCAAGCTGTTTAAAGGCACAGTCAACTTAGTGTATGTAAACTTCTGACCCACTGGAATTGTGATACAGTGAATTATAAGTGAAATGATCTGTCTGTAAACAATTGTTGGAAAGATTATCTGTGTCATGCACAAAGTAGATGTCCTAACTGACTTGCCAAAACTATAGTTTGTAACATGACATTTCTGGAGTGGTTGAAAAACTAGTTTTAATGACTCCAACCTAAGTGTATGTAATCTTCCGACTTGAACTGTATGTGACAAGTGGATTATGCACCCCTCAAACCCAGAACATAGATGGCTGAAAAAGACAGATCCTCGGGTGGCGGGGCATGCTACAGTACTTTCAGTCCCTTTCTCCCCCACACGTGACTCTGGGCCCTTGAAAACGCAGATGCCTTGTCCATTCAATCTGTAATTGAATGTTGCTCTGTTGCCTGTGTAGCTTTGGTAATTTAACATTCTCTCTCCTCTCTCCTTTCTTTGAGAGCCAACCCTCAAAATGTGACTACAATTCAGACAACCTGGACAGTAGTGGATCCTCTGAATGAGACAGTCTCAACAAGAACATTGAATGAATATCTTTAAAAATACTTTTAGAGGGGACTTTCTGTTCAGTGAGTGAGTGAGTGTGTGAGTGCGTGAGGTAATAACACCCTTTCATTTTTACTTCTTACACATGAAATTGGATCTAATAAACAAACAATGGTTGATATCCACATATCCAGGTAGCGAATTGTCTTTACCTATCCATACCTACATCCATACCTGTAATTACCATTATATTAGTGTGTCTTAGTATGAGACTCCCAAAGCTATATGACAAGCCTGTCAGGTTTGGGTTAGATGTAGTGGAAAGGGAGGAGAGTAGAGGAGAGGACAGAGGAGGGGAAGTGAGGAGATAAAAAAAAGAATAATAAGAAGCCCTCTCATGCTCCTCTCCAAGTATGTCCCAAGGTATGTTCAATAAAAGCCCCTGTGGTAATCACAGAATACACCCTCCTCCATACAGCTGTGACATCCCTCTTTCTTTCTTTTCCTTTGCTCCTTTTCTCCATGAGCCTCACCGATATGGAGGACTAAACTTTCCAGAATTAGAAATAAATGAATGAATAAATGCACACATAAATAGATAAATACATGAACAAATACATTAATAGAAATATATATAAATAAATGAGCAAGGCAATACAAAAATTCATTCATTTTTCTCTACATATTTTTTTATTGTTATTTTATTTTACCTTTATTTAACTAGGCAAGTCAGTTAAGAACAAATTCTTATTTACAATGACGACCTACCAAAAGGCAAAAGGCCTCCTGCAGGGACGGGGGCTGTGATTTAAAAAAAATATTTAGGACAAAACACAAATCACGACAAGAGAGGCAACACAACACTATATGAAGAGAGACCTAAGATGACAACATAGCAAGGCAGCAACACATGACAACACAGCATGGTAGCAACACAACATGACAAGAACATGGTAGCAACACAACATGGCAGCAGCACAACATGGTAGCAGCACAAAACATTGTACAAGCATTATTGGGCACAGAGAAGAGCACAAATACAAGAAGGTAGAGACAACCATACATCACACGAAGCAGCCACAACTGTCAGTAAGAGTTTCCATGATTGAGTCTTTGAATGACGAGATAAAACTGTCCAGTTTGAGTGTTTTTTGCAGCTCGTTCCAGTCGCTAGCTGCAGCGAACTGAAAAGAAGAGGGACCCAGGGATGTGTGTGCTTTAGGGACCTTTAACAGAATGTGACTAGCAGAACGGTTGTTGTATGTGGAGGATGTAGGGCTGCAGTAGGTATCTCAGATAGGTGGGAGTGAGGCCTAAGAGGGTTTTATAAATAAGCATCAACCAGTGGGTCTTGCAACAGGTATACAGAGATGACCAGTTTACAGAGAAGTATAGAGTGCGGTGATGTGTCCTATAAGGAGCATTGGTGGCAAATCTGATGTCCGAATGCTAAAGAACATCTAGCCGCTCAAGAGCACCCTTACCTGCCGATCTATAAATTACGTAATCTAGCATGAGTATGCTGGTCATCTGAAACTGGGTTAGTTGGCAGCTGGGGTGAAAGAGGAGTGACTATGATCGAGGAAACCAAGTCTAGATATCTGTATATGTTCAATTATTTATCAATCTATTATCTAACTATTCACACTTTCATTCATTTAACCTCTATGGGCTAGGCGGGACGTAATCGTCCCACCTACGTAACAGCCAGTGTAATCCAGTGGCGCGATTTTCAAATACCTTAAAAATCCTATTACTTCAATTTCTCAAACATATGACTATTTTACAGCTATTTAAAGACAAGACTCTCGTTAATCTAACCACACTGTCCGATTTCAAAAAGGCTTTACAACGAAAACAAAACATTAGATTATGTCAGCAGAGTACCCAGCCAGAAATAATCAGACACCCATTTTTCAAGCTAGCATATAATGTCACAAAAACCCAGAAGACAGCTAAATGCAGCACTAACCTTTGATGATCTTCATCAGATGACAACCCTAGGACATTATGTTATACAATACATGCATGTTTTGTTCAATCAAGTTCATATTTATATCAAAAAACAGCTTTTTACATTAGCATGTGACGTTCAGAACTAGCATACCCCCCGCAAACTTCCGGGGAATTTACTAACAATTTACTAAATTACTCACGATAAACGTTCACAAAAAGCATAACAATTATTTTAAGAATTATAGATACAGAACTCCTCTATGCACTCGATATGTCCGATTTTAAAATAGCTTTTTGGTGAAAGCACATTTTGCAATATTCTAAGTACATAGCCCAGCCATCATGGGCTAGCTATTTAGACACCCGGCAAGTTTAGCCTTCACCAAAATCAGATTTACTATAACAAAAATGTTATTACCTTTGTTGTCTTCGTCAGAATGCACTCACAGGACTTCTACTTCAATAACAAATGTTGGTTTGGTCCCAAATAATCCATCGTTATATCCGAATAGCAGCGTTTTGTTCGTGCGTTCCAGAAACTATCCGAAATGGTAAATCAGGGTCGTGCGCATGGCGCAATTCGTGACAAAAAATGTCTAAATATTCCATTACCGTACTTCGAAGCATGTCAACCGCTGTTTAAAATCAATTTTTATGCAATTTATCTCGTAAAAAAGCGATAATATTCCGACCGGGAATCTCCTTTTCGGTAAACAGAGGAAAAATCACAAAGACGGGGGCGGCCAGTGCACGCGCCTAAGCCCACAGTCCCTTGATCGGCCACTTGAGAAAGGCGATAATGTGTTTCAGCCTGGGGCTGGAATGACGACATTCAGGTTTTTCCCGGGCTCTGAGAGCCTATTGGAGCCGTGGGAAGTGTCACGTTACCGCAGAGATCCTTTGTAATGGAATGAGATGTCAAAGAAAGACAATATATGGTCAGACAGGCCACTTCCTGTAAAGGAATCTCTTAGGTTTTGACCTGCCATTTGAGTTCTGTTATACTCACAGACACCATTCAAACAGTTTTAGAAACTTTGGAGTGTTTTCTATCCAAAGCCAATAATGATATGCATATTCTAGTTACTGGGCAGGAGTAGTAACCAGATTAAATCGGGTACGTTTTTTATCCAGCCGTGTCAATACTGCCCCCTAGCCCTAACAGGTTATTAATCTATTTATATATTTCTGTATTTCTTCCTCCAACATGATAATGAAGGGGTGTCAATAAAACGTCTGTGGGTGGTATCTAACACACCATTGGTTGATCAAAGTCACGGCGCGTTGATCAATTGCTTTTGCCTGGTTTTGATGGTCCAAAAAGTAAACAATCAAACTACACACACTTGAGAGATTTACAACCTGGCAAGTCATATGGCTGCAATCAGGCGAGCAGTAGCCAGAGACTTGGCAGTGCTGGCTAACACTGCTGAAAACAATGCCTCTCCATGTGGAGGCAAGCATTGAAATCTTGGGTCAGCTTGCTACTACAATGGACACAGAGGTGAGCCCGTTAGTTGTTATCAATTTGGAGCAATTTGAAGTTCCCCGACGACTTCACCAGAGTTCAGGTGATAGCAGAGGGTCCTTGTGCAGCACACCACATTCTCCCTCTGGGCCACCATAATCACACCGTTTTTCAACTGGTCAATCAGTACAGTACCGTTTCTGATTAATTAAACAACGTTCTGTCATACTGAACTCATCCCAGGAAAAATCCAATTGAGCAATGCACCGTGACATTGATCAACCAATGGTGTGTTAGATACCCCCCACATACATTTGCTTGACACCGCCTCATTATCATACTGGAGGAAGATATACAGAAATAAATAAATGAAGAAATAATATGAATTAATGAAAGTGTGATTCATTATTTAAACAATTGTGTATCTATTCATGTATGTATTCATTCAACAATTTATTTATATGTGTATTCATTTATTTGTTAATATATTTATGTATTTATGTGTGCATTTATTTATTCATTTATTTGTAATTATGGCAGGTTTGATCCGCCATACACCAGCTGTTGTTGCAGATGGGCTAAGCAGCCCACTCTAATAGCACTATCTATTCCTACATAAGCAGACAAACAAATAGAAGCAGCTTGGCCAACCATGTGAGAATTGCAACCTTTTGTAATTACGGAGATAAGGGTGCGTGCGTGCGAGTGCGTGAGTTAGTGCATGTGTGACAGTGATTGACAGTGTGACAAGTTTTACTAAGACAATATGCAGAGTGACTGAGGTGTGATTAAGTTGATGGGTGGATAGCGGCTTAGAGGAATCAGGGTTAGGGACAGAATAAGGGACTTGTCGAGGGTCCAATCTTGTCGGTCTGTGGCATGCAACCCTTTAGTTCCACAAGTACAGAGCATTAAAGCAAAGGTGGCTTCTATCGAAATGTGTTTGTGAGTATCAGCCTTCTATGGTGATAACATCAAGTGTCACACAGGAGAGTGGAGTGCTGTTGTGTGTGTGTGTAAGGAGTCAGACTGAAAATATTCAGGGAAAGATAAGAATCTCTGCTTGGTGGCAATTACACACAATGAATGGGTTAACTGGGATAAAAACAACCCAATTTGGACACTTTGCTAACTAGGTAGATATTGCACAGAACACACACTGGTTTATTTTTGACACAGCGAGTTGAGTTGCTTGAATAACCCAACATGTTGGGTTGTTGGGATTGCCCAAACATGGGTTAATGTAACTATCGGTTGGGTATTTTTTACTTTCATGCCAGGTTGACCTAGCAACTGGGACTTTTTAATGGAATCTTCAGGGTATTGTCAGGAGGATTGGCTTATTAGTGTCACGACTTCTGCCGAAGTCGGCTCCTCTCCTTGTTCGGGCGGCGTTCGGCGGTCGACGTCACCGGCTTTCTAGCCATCGCCGCTCCATTTTTCATTGATCCATTTGTTTTGTCTTGTTCCCTGCACACCTGGTTTACATTCCCCAATCACACTGCAGGTATTTATTCCCCTCATGTCTTTGTGTGATATCGTTTGTGTTCCGTGTTATTTGTGATGCACCAGACTGGTGTTCTTATATTCTGTGTTGTTCACGAGGTATGTTTATTTGTTAAACATAATTTTTGTGACTGTTTGCGCGTTTTTGCACTCCTGCCAATTGGCTGGAGGTTTTGACGCAGTTGTGTCCGTCTGTTGGTTTCTCCTGCCTCAATAAAGTGTGCGGCTGTTCACAACCCTCTCCTCTCCTGCACCTCACTTCGCTACCAGTACGCACACCCTTGACAATTATGTCACGGTTGTCGTAGGTTAAAGTGGACCAAGACGCAGCGGGGAAATGTGCACTCATCTTCTTTTTATTTAAACGGACAAGAAGGTGAACCAAAACAAACACGTACACAACAAAAACACAATGACTAATAACAGGCTGGTAAGGCAACAAAGCTATACCAAGCACAATCTCCCACAAATACTAGAACAAACACATACCTATTTTTAGAACCCTCAATCAGAGGCAACGAGAAAACACCTGCCTCCAATTGAGGGTTCAACCCCCAATAAACTAAACATAGAAATACAAATAACTAGACTGAACATAGAAATACATAAACATAGAACAGTGCCCA
Source organism: Salmo salar (assembly GCF_965601325.2). Classification (NCBI taxonomy): domain Eukaryota; kingdom Metazoa; phylum Chordata; class Actinopteri; order Salmoniformes; family Salmonidae; genus Salmo; species Salmo salar. Next base: position 16,431,120 of record NC_138319.1, on the reverse strand, counting down.
AAACCCAGAATACTAAATCAAACACCCTAAAACTAACACAACCAGCCCGAACCACATAAAACAAATACCCCCTGCCACGTCCTGACCAAACTACAATAACAAATAACCCCTATTACTGGTCAGGACGTGACAAATTAGGGGTGTGGCTTTCAGCTAGATCTTTTTGGCCACCCATGAGAGTAAATGTCATTCCTGTTAATCATCTTTACATACTGCATATTACATTATTTTAGGAAATTTTTGTATTTTACACATCTTTCTAGAATATGACAATTATTTAGTACATACTATAATGAAGTGGTATCTATTCCAACAATGGTATTTGAATAGGCTTTTAGGGAACTCATACACTTGTGTAAGACTCATTGAAACTACAAAAATGTCAATGTTCAACCTTAAGATCTGATAACGTAACAGATGAACACAAATTACATTTACTCTCACGAGTGGCTAAAAATAACTATCTGAAAGCCACGCTCCTACTAAACTATGCCTCCAGTCTTCTGATCTGAACCGCTGGGTAGATCTGGATAGATGGGGCCCACAGACAAGGCAGATCTGCTTCTAGCTCCTAAGCAACTTTGCAGTATTATTTTTTTGTGTGTGTTATTTCTTACATTATTAGCCCAGAACCTTTTTTGTATTATTACATTCCGAACAGAAATATGGCTTTCCAGGATTGGATCCTTTGTTCTTACCCCCAAAGGCAATTGAAATGATCCCAGAGGCTGCTCCAAGACGCCGCCGGCGGAGAAGACTTCTAGTCTGACTTGGATGAGCGTGCACACCATCCACCGCTTCCAAGTATATTACTCGCTAATGTTCAGTCCCTGGACAATAATGTAGATGAGCTCAAGGCGAGGATCTCGTTCCAGAGAGACATCAGAGACTGTAAAATAGTATTTCATGGAATCATGGCTCTCTCCGGACATACTGTCCCCATCCATACAGCCAGCTGGGTTCTCTGTACATCACAAAGACAGGAATAAATAACTCTCCGGGAAGAAGAAAGACGATGGTGTATGTTTCATGATTAACTACTTGTGGTGTGGTTATTATAACGTACAGGAACTCAAGTCCATTTGCTCACCTGACATAGAATACCTCACAATCAAATGCCGACTGTTTTACCTCCCAAAAAATACACAGCCGTGTATATTACCCCTCAAGCCGATACCACGAAGGCCCTCAAGTAACTACACTGGACTTTGTGCAAACTGGAAACCACATATCCGGAGGCTGCATTTATTGTAGCTGGGGACTTTAATAAAGACAATTTGTGACCGACCATCTCGATTCAGTCTTATGTAGCAAAATTGTGTTTTTACATTGGATAAAAGTAGAGACTCAGAGCCAGAAAATGATATATCATACACTACAGTTGAGGAACAATGGGAAAGTAATTCTTCTTTGAACATTGTTAAACTTGTAACCTCACTTTTCAGAAAATGGCCTTGTTATGGCACACCTACTGCAGAGCTCTTCTTTGTCTACAACCATTCAGCATCATTAAGCTTTAACCCCACCCAGCTTTTTAAGGATTCCCATGAGGCCATGTTCTAAACAACCAAAGATTTCAAGACTAAATGCTGGTTTATACTACAGATGTGTTCGTAAATTCAATCTGGAGTGCCAGAGTGTGTTCAGAGTGTGTTCAGAGTGTGTTCTGGGCGTTCATAAACTCAGAGCGTTGTCAGATTGGCCATTCATAAATTCAGAGCATTTTGCTCTCGGAGCGTTCAGAGCGCACACTGTATGCTCTGGCTGAGGAGCAAGGTTGATCCAAGTGTTCTGACCTAACAACTGCAGTCTAGCACTCAAGCTAACTGGATATTGTTGGCTAGCTTGCTAGCTACTTCCAGACACAAATGAGGGAACAGCTCACCCTGACCATTTTACTTGCCCTAGCAGAGCTGGTTAGGCTGTTTTTATGTTATCCAGAGCGTTGGTGACTGCAACAAGTGCTGCTGGCAAGAATTGTATTACCTTTACTGCACACATTTACTGACACCGGCCATATTCAATAAGTGTTGAGCGATCGTAAATTTGTCAGTTATTCATTTAATTTCATTTTCCAGAGCAAATTTACCAGCTACGTCTATCGACAGTTTCTATTGAAATTATTACTTGTATAGTGGAGTCTTTTGTTTAGACATGTAGCCTAAACAATGATCCATAATCCCAACTCATGACATTACTACCCTGCATGAATCTGTAGGTAGCTAACCAACCAGGTTAAATGTTAGCTAGCTAGCTAACATCAGTCTGTAACTAGCAATGAAAATGGCTCTAAGATACAAATAATATTAATAAACAGATCATACATGTAACATTAGCTAGCAAGCCAGCCAGCTAACATTAGCTAGATAGCTAACAGTATGCTTTAACTTGAAATTAAAATGACTTTCTGAAAAAATTATAAACATGTGATATCTGAAAATGTAGCTAGCTAGACTATCTTACCCGTACACATGGATGGACGCTTCTCCCTCTCTGTCACGGATGCCATGGTTGCCTTAGTTTAAAGATGTAATCTGGAGACAGGTGTTTTATACAACAGACTTCTGTGTGTTCTCTGTGGAAGTGGAAGTGGACAAGGTCTTTTAGTAATAACCTCTGAGAACAGCTGCTTTGTGTAAAAGGATTCATGTTGAATTGGAGTGACTTAGTGGTTTGAACGGGTTGATCTCTCAGATCCGAAGGGTCAACTAACAAACCTTAGAGAAGGTGGACCTGTCATCAATCAAATGCCTATAATGACAGACTGCAATCATACAAAAGATAGCAATCATCGTTGATTTTGAATGGACAGGAAATAATGGCCTTATTCCAAATAGCCATAGAGGTGTAAAACGTAGCTACACGCTTGTGTGAACATGTATTCATGTGTACCAGCATTTGTGTGTAAGAATGAAATAAATGCAGGCTGGAGAGTGTAGGTTAGCCCCAAGTGGTTTCACTGGAGCTCTCTGGCCTCGTGATGAACTGCGCCCCTGTAGGAGAGCTCCAGTTTAAATATTCTTGTCCACGTAGAGCTGTAGCTCAGCTGTGACTGCAGCCTTGACTAGCTCCGTAGCTGACATGGCTCTGTGCCAAGTTTTTTTCTCTCGTTGTCCATCCAAGAGATTCACAGCTGTATCCAGTGCCCGTTGAGAGGACAGGTTTATAATTAACAAACAGGTTGAGGCCAAGAATGATGTTTGGGTGCCCAGATAAGTAGAACGGGTCATACCACATCAGCACAATGGGGTCGCACTGAGACGTGACCTGGCACCAGACCATACCCCAGAGACTGAGAGAGGGAGAAGAATCGGGAAGTCACAGCTATTACAACTTGAGCTACTTGAGCTCTGGTTGAATATTTAGGCTCGTTGATTGAGAGAATACAGATGATACCACAGATGATAATGACACTGGTTAGCTCGGCAAGTGCTGGTATCCCAGAGAGAGAGAATTGGAGAGGGGCTAGTGGGGTAAACTGAGGTTAGAGGTACAGAGGGAGGAGGGAGAATACCTGAAAAATAAGAAAAAGGGACAAACTATTTCCATTGCCGTGCTTTATATTTTCTTTCTCCTCTGTGTATTACAGACACATTTTTTTACTTAGTTTCATTTCCCCCCTTAACATCGAAGGACAATTGCTAATGGATTTGCTAATGACAGTTTTTAAGGTCTCTGGTGCATTTGTTGAGCACTGTGGTGAGACCAGTTCCACAGTAGCTAATGTAGCTCAACAATGGAGTTCTGCAATGTATATTAAAGTAGTGCATTCGTAATCAGTGTTAATGATATTGCTCTTGTGGAGATATTGTCATCCAGAGAATACATTTAATTTAATGGAATGCCTGAAAATGTTCAAAGTTATCAGATGATTAGAATTTCACAAATAATTGTGAAAATCAGATAATCATAAGTTATTCATTGAACTTTATTTTAAGTCTTTTATAGTCTCAAAGTCACTCAGGAGAAGGTCTTCACCTCTGAAAGTTGTCAGTGAAATAATGTTTCAAATCAGGAATGCAGACAAATCTTAATTCCACGGATCAAATATATTTTGATTGGTTTATTTAAACTCACCTGGACTGTGTTTTGTCCTTCAGAGATTCAACCATTTTCGTAACTTGAAGGATTCACTGCAAAATAGAAAAAGTCAGCAGTGGAGTCTTGAATCCATTAATTGATTTTAAAATAAATAGAACATTGTCTGTACTGTCTTGCAACTGCACTATACTGTTCTTGTTTGGCATTGCCATACAATTTGTATTGAAACAGACTCTCAAAATATATCATGGAGGAATTGCATATTTTTATTTCTTCCATAGAGATGTTTGTGTTTTACTTGAAAAGAGTGTGAGAGAGGATTGGTTCCATACTGGTTCGATAGTCACTGTTCAGGCATGCTTCTTAGTTATCAGGATAGCAGGAGTAGAGTGAGAACGGAAAGCTATGAAATGACTGGCTTCCTGCTTTAAAACACTCTAGAGTCTAAGCCAGGGGAGGGGGAGTTCTAAGCTAACATATGGCATTCTTTAAGATGGTCATACCAAGGATCATTTAGCTATTTGATGTAGAATTTTAAGACCCCCTTAGATATCCCAAATATATATATACACACAAAATTATTGAATGAAACATTGAATTTGGTCTTACTGCTATTAGCCAATAGGAATGCATTGAATGACAGATCACTACATGGAACAACTTATGGTCCCAAGTGTCTGTTTGAAGTGTCTGTCCTATATCTGAGATATATAAGAAAGATCAGGAAACTAATTTAATTACATTTTTTACATGTATTTATCACCTTATTTATCCCCTTATTCACTAAACTATCTCTATATATACTGTACTTCCATAATTATTTTTTAACTGGTACCGGCGACCTTCAGACGAGTCTTGTGAGGCTTGTGGGCGTCCTAGAGCAAAATAGAGAACACCATCTTGTTCATGAAAGTCTCATCTAAGAGTGATCATAATAGAGTGGTCATCATATTAGGCCAAACCGTTTGGACGCTATTGACGTTTTTGTGAGAACTGATTTTCTGGATGTCTCACGGTCCGTCAAATACTGCACCAGCTCTGCCACCTTTCACCACAGATGTGGAAGGGCGATATCGACGGATGTGGTGGGTTGAGATGCAAACCATGCAAAAAAAACACATACATATATCTAGCTTAAACAGATGGATTTTGATGGGGGTTTTTGTATTATGTTAATTAGATTTCCATGTGGCCATGAAAATTGTAGGCTAAGGGTTCAAAATGACCAGGTGGGAATCAATTTATCCCAGATGTGTGGATATAAAGTGGGTGGAATGGTCCTTAATTTAATCATGTTTTGAGATTCAGCTGGATTGGGGGGTCATTACATCTCTGAGGGCCATAGTGATACTGACTGACTGACTCTTATTTAACATGACAGTAGAGTGCTGAATAGAAGAAGAGCACCCAAATGTAAATGCATTATCATTGAATTTTTAACTGGCAGACAAGTGAAGACTACCTGAAAATAGAACAGCCCATTAAATGTTTTAAATGGGTTTTGCACCATCATGATGTTAATATCTGTGTTCCCTGGTGTCATACCAGACGTACAGTATCAAGATGTGCTATCTCTAGTCAGTACAATCCTTCAGCTGTACTTTAGACCATCATTAGAAGGTTAATGTCCATTCTAGTATTCTAATTCCTAATTCTGTGGTCATGCCAAAGTATCATGTTTTTTATCTCTAGTCAGTACAATCTTGTTGACAGAAATCTGCTTCAGCAGCCTCTGTACTGGATGTGAGGCAAAACTCACAACATGTTTATTTTTAGACTCCAGAGCGCTGATTAAATAAGCATGGGCAGATTGACTTTGTTGGGTTTGAGGCGTCACACTGGAAAGGTTAGCCACATAAAGCAGACTTTAGTGGAGTAGTCTGACAGACAAGTGGTCACCTGGTGGCTCAGCTGAAGTGAGGGCCTCGCATCGTTTGATTGGACCCATTGTGTTCTACTGTGTCTGTGTGAGTAGGATTATAATCACACAGTCTGCACTCTGCCCAGGTTCATATTTCATTTTTGAGAGACAGTGTGATTGTGTAGAAGTGAATGTGAATGTGTAATGTTTCTCGAGCTTTGCATCAGTATTGATCTGTCATGAAAACTAGTCTGTGGAGACTGGAGAGTCTCAAAATGACCTGACAATCTCAATGGATTTCATAATTGTTGTTCTATATCATTTTATTTTATTTCTTGACATAAAGGCATTCCGCCTACAATACTGATATGTAAGGGCTTTGGGACTGACCTATTGATATTCATATGCCGGCATGTGGGAGGCGGAACACTGGCCATCCAGACATGCCGTATGGAGTGAATCTGAAATTCCAATATTGTCTGTGCTCCACTACCCAGCAGCCACTGCAAAATGTCCAACAGTGATACACCTCAACACTTATTGATCGAACAGACTGCTACACTAGAATATAGAGAAAGGGTAGGCTATGGGCCCATATCTTCACCACACATGTTGAAATGATATACCTTTCCATATAACTTTTTATTTAATTTTTTTATTTAACCAGGTAGGCCAGTTGAGAACAAGTTCTCATTTACAAAGCAAAGCAGTGCGACACAAACAACAACACAGAGTTACACATGGAATAAACAAACGTACAGTCAATAACACAATCGAAAAAAGTCTATATACAGTGCGTGCAAATGGCGTGAGGAGGTAAGGCAATAAATAGGCCATAGTAGCGAAGTAATTACAATTTAGCAAATTAACACTGGAGTGATAGATGTGCAGATGATGTGCAAGTAGAAATACTGGTGTGCAAAAGAGCAAAAAAGTTAATAAAAACAATATGGGGATGAGGTAGGTAGATTGGATGGGCTATTTACAGATGGGCTGTGTACAGCTGCAGCGATCGGTAAGCTCCTCAGATAGCTGATGTTTAAAGTAAGTGAGGGAGATAGAAGTCTCCAACTTCAGCGATTTTTGCAATTCGTTCCAGTCATTGGCAGCAGAGAACTGGAAGGAAAGGCGGCCAAAGGAAATGTTGGCTTTGACCAGTGAGATATACCTGCTGGAGCGCGTGCTAAGGGCGGGTGTTGTTATGGTGACCAGTGAGCTGAGATAAGGCGGAGCTTTACCTACCAAAGACTTATAGATGACCTGGAGCCAGTGGGTCTGGCGACGAATATGTAGCAAGGGCCAGCCGACGAGACCATACAGGTCGCAGTGGTGGGTGGTATATGGGGCTTTGGTGACAAAACGGATGGCTCTGTGATAGACTGCATCCAGTTTGCTGAGTAGAGTGTTGGAGGCTATTTTGTAAATGACATCGAAGTCGAAGATCGGTAGGATAGTCAGTTTTACGAGGGTATGTTTGACGGCGTGAGTGAAGGAGGCTTTGTTGAAAAATAGGAAGCCGATTCTAGTTTTCATTTTGGATTGGAGATGTTTAATATGAGTCTGGAAGGAGAGTTTACAGTCTAGCCAGACACATAGGTATTTGTAGTTGTCCACATATTCTAAGTCAGAACCGTCCAGAGTAGTGATGCTAGTCGGGTGGCCGGGTGCGGGCAGCGATCGGTTGAAAAGCATGCATTTAGATTTACTAGCGTTTAAGAGCAGTTGGAGGCCATGGAAGGAGTGTTGTATGTCATTGAAGCTCGTTTGGAGGTCTGTTAACACAGTGTCCAAAGAAGGGACAGATGTATACAGAATGGTGTCGTGTGCATAGAGGTGGAACAGGGATTCACCCGCAGCAAGAGCGACATCGTTGATATATACAGAGAAAAGAGTTGGCCTGAGAATTGAACCCTGTGGTACCCCCATAGAGACTGCCAGAGGTCCGGACCACATGCCCTCCGATTGGATACACTGAACTCTATTTAAGAAGTAGTTGGTGAACCAGGCGATGATCAATCAGACTGTCAGAGTACCAACCTATGATTTCAGCATGTAAATAAGATCTATTCCATTTATTCTAAGACAACACTGTAGGTAAAAAGCTGTACGGACACATGCATCTATCCTTCAGAGATTGGGGGATCCAGAGACTTTGGTTTTCTGAGAGAACAGAGCTCATCTCTTATTTAAAACATTTCAACCAAGAGGATCTTTTGGTGTTACAAAACTTGAAATTGAGAAGAGATTTCCTACACCCCAACCTGAAATTGAGAAGATATTTCCTACACCCCAACCTGACAGCTCTAAAACTTGATCATAGAACGGTCTAACACCGGTATCGTCTAACTGACAATCCTCAAACACTGCATTTCATTTGTTACTCAAAGAACAGCAGACTGCTGAACCCTTGAAGTGGACTGACCACCTGCACTGACTCTCCGCACCTTAGCACACACACACACACACAATTTCTGCTACCAGACTCTTACTTACTATTGTTAATACTGTTCAATTTAACCTCTTGGGGCTAGGTGGGACGCTAGCGTGCCACCCGTGGTGCACTCCATCAACAGCAGGTGCATTTCAAGAGCGGCAAATTTGAATCCAAATAAATGTCAAAATTCAAATTTTTCAAAAATACAACTATTTTACACCATTTGAAAGATAAACATCTCCTTAATCTAACCACGTTTTACGATTTCAAAAAGGTTTTACGGCGAAAGCATAAATTTAGAGTATGTTAGGACAGTACATTTACAAGAGTTGTGTGTAATGTTTTGTCAAGTCAAAGACAGGGTCACCAAAACCATAAAACCAGCTAAAATGATGCACTAACCTTTTACAATCTCCATCAGATGACACTCCTAGGACATTATGTTAGACAATGCATGCATTTTTAGTTCTATCAAGTTCATATTTATATCCAAAAACAGCGTTTTACTATGGCATTGATGTTGAGGAAATCGTTTCCCTCCAATAACCGGCAGTCAAGTCAGCGTCACAAATTAAATAATTAAAATTAGAAAACATTGGTAAAATATTATATTGTCATTTAAAGAATTATAGATTTACATCTCTTGAACTCAATCAACTTGCCAGATTTAAAAATAACCTTACTGGGAAATCACACTTTGCAATAATCTGAGCACTGCGCCCAGAAAAATACGCGTTGCGATACAGACTAGACGTCATGTTGGGGAGATCTAAAATCGAAAATACTATGTAAATAATCCATTACCTTTGATTCTCTTCATCAGATGTCACTTCCAGGTATCACAGGTCCATAACGAATGTAGTTTTGTTCAAAAAAGCTCATCATTTATGTCCAAAAATCTCCGTCTCGTTAGCACATGATGTAAGCCAGCCGGACTTCTCGTCATGAACGAGGGGAAAAAATATATTTCCGTTCGTTCAAACATGTCAAACGTTGTATAGCATAAATCATTAGGGCCTTTTTTAACCAGAACATGAATAATATTCAAGGTGGACGAATGCATACTCTTTTATAACGTATTGGAACGAGGGTACCCAACATGAACTCGCGCGCCAGGTGTCTAATGGGACATCATCGTTCCATGGCTCTTGTTCGGTCAGATCTCCCTCCAGAAGACTCAAAACACGTTGTAAAGGCTGGTGACATCTAGTGGAAGCAATAGGAAGTGCCAAAATATTCCTAAGCCCCTGTGTTTTTCAATGGGATAGGTTTAAAGTCAATACAACACATCAGGTATCCACTTCCTGTCAGAAAATGTCTCAGGGTTTTGCCTGCCAAATGAGTTCTGTTATACTCACAGACACCATTCAAACAGTTTTAGAAACTTTAGAGTGTTTTCTATCCATATATAATAAGTATATGCATATTCTAGTTACTGGGTAGGATTAGTAACCAGATTAAATCGGGTACATTTTTTTTATCCAGACGTGCAAATGCTGCCCCCTAGACCCAACAGGTTAAAGGGATATGGAAGGTTTTAGCATGTTAGACCTCATTTTCCACTTACTTTTAGTGTTAAAGCATCATTTGGCACCCAAGTGGCGCAGCTGTCTAAGGCACTGCATTTCAATGCTAGAGGCATCACTACAGACCCTGGTTCGATTCCAGGCTGTATCACAACCAGCTGTAATTGAAAGTCCCATAGGGCGGTGCACAATTGGCCCAGCGTTGTTAGGGTTTGGCTGGAGCAGGTCGTCATTGTAAGTAAAAATGTGTTCGTAACTGACTTACCATGTTAGATAAAGGGGGGGGGGAAATTCTAGACAGTTGTGTTGTTCAGAGTTCCACTCCTGAGATTTCTTTGGCTGGCTTAGTTGCATAGTGGTAGTTGCCAGACTCACCAAAAAAAACTTGCTTCAAAACATTCTCACAAGAAACTCTACAGCCATCTCATGTCTTTGTGGGCTATACACGCATGTCAATACCAAAACACTTGGCTATTTCCAGTATTACGAGCATAAATGTGTATAACTCAAAATTGTGTTTACTTGCCTGTTTTGCCCTTGTCTTGGATCTAACTTCTACGTCACTACTACATCCGCGCACTGCTAGTCTCGTGTAGCCACACCTCCAAATTCCACGGAGCCTGGTTCTCAAGGTTAGCGCAGTGCAGATATGGGTTTCAAGCGCTACACCGCCCAAAATTATTCCATCCAAATCAAAACATGTCTGAGTCAGACAGCTACGAGTCTGAAGAGGATGCATACTTTGCCAAACCGTATTTATGAGGCAGAATGTACTGATGAAGAGCTTCGACAGATAGAAGCCGAGACAACACAGGGAGAAATGGCAACAGGTGATCCGGCAGACCAGCGGCAGGGCCCAGAGAGAGAGTCACGGAACTGGTGGTGTAAATGTGAAAACTTTAAGAAAAATGCAAGGCAATGCTGACTGAAATTGAGTGTCTGTGCTGTTTCCGATGGGACTTGAAAATGCCAACACTTGAAGAACTAAATTTGTCTGCCAAAGACAGTAATAATGTCGGTCACAGAACAACATTCTGTGTGACTGATCATGCTAATTTCCCAGCCCTTATCAACCCTAGGAGTAATTGAAACGTTTTTCCATGTCCCTAAGATCAACTGACAGAAAGAGACCACGTCTAGCGGGACCGAACGGGCAGCTGTCCATAGAGTAAGAAAACAGTTGGAATTGAAGTTATTAATTGTATTTTTTTAGCTTTATTTAACTAGGCAAGTCAGTTAAGAACAAATTCTTATTTTCAATGACGGCCTAGGAACAGTGGGTTAACTGCCTTGTTCAGGGGCAGAACGACAGATTTTTACCTTTTCAGCTCAGGGACTTGATCTTGCAACCTTTCGGTTACTAGTCCAACACTCTAACCCCTAGGCTACCTGCCACCCCATATCAATTTGAATGTATTATCTGTTTCCCTTCTTGATATTTTCCCCGGTTCCATAGTCAATATTGTCTTGTTGCGTTTCACATTGTGATGGGATGGGCACTTAAGGGAGAAGCTTGGAAAAGGTAACAGACAAGTAATGCCATCCTGCGTCGTTGAGGCCATCTGTAGAAAGTATCCTTCACCTTCAGGAGTATATGTTGGATTCAAGTAGTCTGAGGAGGCACACCTGCTTATCTGAAACAGTTGATTCTCAAGAATGTATAAAGACTGAACACGTAATGACACCAGGTTTTATTACACGACATGTCTTTGACTATATAACAGTGTATAACAGTGTATAACTGGCCGTGACTATGTGAACAACATAAAGTTACTTGTTCTTCAACATGTTCCCGAATTAAGAATGCTTGTTTTTATGAGACATAAACATGTTCCCAAATAAAGACAACCCTCTGCAAATATGTGTTGTAGACAATCAATTTGTAGTAAAGGTTCTAAAAGTAAACACACATACAAATAATTGAAATATTCACTTTTGAATGAGTAAATTAACATATAAACATATTCTACCCTACTATTTTAGCAATCCAACTACCTATGTAGCTTCTTCTTCCACATCTATGATATCCGTATCCTTATCCAGGTCCTAGCTAGTGAAATGCTGCTTATTTTCCTTATCTGTCTTTACCTATTTGTAGCCACGCACTCTGTTGACTAGCGAGAGATGGCATGCCTACTCCGGAGCATCAGCCTTGTTGCTCACGTGAGCAGAACAATACTGGCAACGTACTTCGGCTGAAGTAGCTAGTCCGTTTTCTTCAAAAGCACAACTGCGGATGTTTGCAAAAAAAATATATGCATACTTTTTCTTCAGGCCCCACAAAAACATGATCGTCTTTAGAATTTTATGTGGAGATGTTTTGAAGCACGTTTTTGGGTGAGTCTGGCCACTACTAATATATGTCAACTAAGCCAGCCAAAGAAATCTCAGGAATAGAACTTTGACCAAAACAAATGTCTGGATGATACTAAAATTGGAAAAGTAGGTTTAGCATGCTAATATCCCTTTAAAGACTTGCCCCTCAATCCCGCCTTCCCTGATATAGTACATGTGTAAATATTGTACTACATTGTGCCTTCCTGTATTATACTTACGCTAAAATGTTTATACTATTCAACTGAGCCATTTACTTTATATTTATATTCTTATCTTTTATTATTTCTTGTTGCATTGTCGAGAAGGAACCTGCAAGTAAGCATTTTGTAGGATGTTGCATACCATGTGTATCCTATAGATACGACTAATACAACTTGAAACTGAAAATGAATTCAAACTGAACATGAAAGTTTGAATTCAAATTCAAATCTAACATCAATTTCCATAGAGCCTTTTAAGTATTACTCTTGAAGCCTAAAAATATGTTCTATTTGTTTTGCTTTTATCCTCATTGTTCTAAAGGGCCATTTCATTTCAAACCAAAGCTGAACTTTATCCCTTGCTTCCTCTCCCTCATCTCCTCTGTCTATTACAAACAATCTCCTTTCTTAAATAAGCTCCAGAGAGAGTCATTAATTACAGGAGAAAGTCTTTACATGTCTTCTGCATACTGAATGATGGAGTTCTGTGGAGACTTGTGCGTTAGTTGTTAATACATTCATTACCGGGCGTAAATCTGGCCTTCATCAGGATAGAGGATAGACCAAGGATAGAGCTGCCTAATCAGTCCTCTCCTGTAGATGCCCAGTGACAAGACTTCTTTCATTAACGTGTTGCCTCCTTCACATCACAACCTACACAAACATTCCTAATTGGCCTGGTGCTCTTTAGGACACTTTGTTACTCCAGGAGAAACACACATTGGAATCAAATATCATCTTTGAAGAAGAGGAGGAAGAAAGAGAGAGAATATCCACTGGGCACAGAAGTCAATTCCAACGTCTATTCCACGTTGGTTCAACGTAATTATGTGGAAACTATGTTGATTCAACCAGTGTGCCCAGTGGGTGGTGACTTGTTACAAAATGTTGAACAAATGTGTACAGTACTTTATAAAAGCTCAATGGAGCTGTGAAGCTAAATTTGAGAGTCAGAACTCAGTTTGAAAGCCTGAAAAATGAACATGGCTTGTAAAGTGTTTTCTATAGTGTAACGATGACAGCCATTTACAGTATATAATCTCCCAGCTCTCACAGTCTCACATCAGAATAATAAATTCACCCATGCTTCTCAAATGGCAAATTTTGAAGTTGTTCCAAATGTCACATTTTAAAGTGTTGAAGGTTAAGCTTAGGCATTAGCTCAGAATGTTTAAGGTTAAGGTTAAGTTCTGGCATTAACTCCAAATTCTTAAGGTTAGGCATTAACTCTGAATGGTTAAGGTAAGGGTTAAAGTTTGGGATAGGCTTAAAACAAAAATGACTTTCTATCACTAGATTTAAACTTGGAACCTGAGGCAGATACCGTCCACAAGACCCTAGCAAAACCCAAACCTACTTGATGGTAACAGCGCTCACTGTTGCCTCTAGTGGCCAGTTTCCACATCATCTCCCGACGTCCTCAGACATGGATGGACGTCGAATACTGACTTGTATCACGGGTGACCTGGCTGATATAATACCTCAGCACTGCATAACAGATTAAACTGTCCATTAGCATTTGAGCACAATGGGAACATTTCTATTATTGTACCATCTCATTGTGAGCTGGATTTTACAGACAGATAAATAAAGAGATGGAAAGAGAAAAATCTCAGCCATGGCCAGAGTTCCCCCACGTTCCACAGAGGGATAGGGAATAGTAAACACAAAGCTGCCTGCAGCCCTGTCATAAATATCATTGGGTTTGATATGATGAGAGCCTCCAAATAATCCTCTTGTACTCTGTTAGGCGAGTTGGTGTGTGTGTGTGTGTGTGTGTGTGTGTGTGTGTGTGTGTGTGTGTGTGTGTGTGTGTGTGTGTGTGTGTGTGTGTGTGTGTGTGTGTGTGTGTGTGTGCGTGCGTGCGTGTTTGTTTGTCTCATATTAATTTGATGCAAATCCACAACTTCAGCCTTGGGTAAAGATTGATTATAGGGTACCTACTTAATGCTGGAGTATGAATCATATCATTAAAAACAACTATAGAAACAAACATACAAACAGCAGCAGAAGAATCTCTTCAAATTAACAACACTTTTAAATGTTTTCATAGGTAAGTGCATCTAGGTTGCCGATCTGAACAAAATATCTACTCCTAGGTAACCAGACGCAGGAAAATACAATTACTGTGAGGATATTGTGTGTTGATATCCACAATATAATATGGCTTTGAAGCACTAAAATAGTTGTAGGACAAAATGTTCCCCATTCTATTTTTCAACCAGAGGGGATGTCATAGCAATCCACTGCAGCAAATTAATCTTGTTTTGGTAATGGAGAAAAATCTTTATTATGAGTGTTTGAACTGAAAAACACATGTCAACACCAACGTACTGTAGGACAATCTCTACGCAGTTGCAGTGTTAAACAGTTAATTACATTCAACTGTTCAAATATTGCCAATGTTGATCACCACTCCAGATCAAAACAAACTTCATTATTTAAATTCACAGTGTGAATGAGTGTACGGCTTTTGGTAGTAATTCCGTCTCTTTGGGACAGTGTAACCATCCACCCCTCCGATTCCGTATTTCAAATTGTGTCACTGGCCATGTCCGAAATCTGTCACTGGCTGTGCCTTTGGCTAACGGCGTAGTTTGGAAGGACTAGAAAATATATCTGTTCCAACAGTAAAATTAGCTACAGGGTTACTTGCTTGCTGTTGAGTGACATCATATTTAACATTAGCCTAGTAGAGATCCTTTTATGGAGAACAAAACTACTTACATTCCAAATCAAATCAAATTGTATTGGTCACATGTGCTCAATACAACAGGTGTAGACCTTACAGTGAAATGCTTGCTTACAAGCCCTTAACCAACAATGCAGTTTTAAGAAAATTACCTAAAAAAAATAAGAAATAAAGGTAACGACCGCCGCAGAAGCTTCGTTATTCACCATCTTTCAAGTTGTTTTGTTATTTACCTTAAGAGATCTAGCTAGCTATCAAAACTCGCAGCCCCCCCCCCCCCCCTTCCAATGCATTGTGGCTGTGAAGTTCCGAAAGTGTGCAGCAAATTCTACTAGATGAAAAGCCTAAAGTATACTAGATTTGTGAAAATTCACATACTATCAAACATTCTATTTTCAAATATCTGAGAATGCATCATCATTGTGTTGTTTCCCACTATTCGTTGATTTCGGTAGCACATCCCCCATATCTAATTGAACAACAGCTGTCAAAGCTGAAATGAGTCTGACATCCGGGCATTTAAAGTATATTACATTTTCACATACTTTTAAACGTAATTCTTTTGCATACTAAACGGCCTACGATTTAGGATGTATATATGGGTATTCGGACACGGCTAATGTTTATAATTTACCCTCTGTATTTGTAAGGTTAGTAGAGTTCATTAAAGTGCCAACTGTTTCTATTGCATTCATTTGAATTCTAATTGACTAAAGTACGCATTGTTTACATTTCTTGAGTAGAGCAGTAGGTTAATGTGATTATTGTGCTGAAGGGTGAATGCAGAAGTTGGAACATTCCTCCTCAAGTTAAGCTTTATCGCCTGGCTTTAGCTCACCCCTCCAAGACATTCCTGTCACTAAAGCAACAGCAGCAGCAGGAATAGGAAATGGTTTGATAACTCTGTTGCTTTATCAAGTTTGTGCTCCAAAACAGTCAGGCTGACATTTGGACAGAGATTGCTGATATAACACTGTGGTTCACATTTATTTCACCTCTTCTACCTCTCCTTTTGAAAAAATGTATGTAGCTGAATAATCGCGGCTAGTGCCTGAATGTGTTCAACACGGTTTTATTGTGGGGCAGAGATCAAATCAGATTGTATTAGTCACATGTGCCGAATACAACAGGTGTAGACCTTACAGTGAAATGCTTACTTATGAGCCCCTAACCAACAATGCAGTTAAAAAAATACAGATAACAATAAGAAATAAAAGTAACAAGTAATTAAAGAGCAGCAGTAAAATAACAATAGTGAGACTTTATACAGGGGGGTACCCGGTACAGAGTCAATGTGCGGGGGCACCGGTTAGTAGAGGTAATATGTACATGTAGGTAGAGTTATTAAAGTGACTATGCAAATATGATAACAACAGAGTAGCAGCGGTGTAAAAGAGGGGGGGGGGGCAATGCAAATATTCTGGGTAGCCATTTTATTAGCTGTTCAGGAGTCTTATGGCTTGGGAGTAGAAGCTGTTTAGAATCCTCTTGGACCTAGACTTGGCACTCCGGTACCACTTGCCGTGTGGTAGCAGAGAGAACAGTCCATGACCAGGGTGGCTGGGGTCTTTGACAATTTTTAGGGCCTTCCTCTGACACCGCCTGGTGTAGAGGTCCTGGATGGCAGGAAGCTTGGCCCCAGTGATGTACTGGGCCGTCCACTGTAGTGCCTTGCGGTCAGAGGCTGAGCAGTTGCCATAACAGGCAGTGATGCAACCAGTCAGGATGCTCTCAGTGGTGCAGCTGTAGAACCTTTTGAGGATCTGAGTACCCATGCCAAATCTTTTCAGTCTCCTGAGGGGAATAGGTTTTGTCGTGCCCTCTTCACGACTGTCTTGGTGTGCTTGGGCCGTGTTAGTTTGTTGATTATGTGGACACCAAGGAACTTGAAGCTCTCAACCTGCTCCACTACAGCCCCGTCGATGAGAATGGGGGTGTGCTCGGTCCTCCTTTTCCTGTAGTCCACAATCATCTCCTTTGTCTTGATCACGTTAAGGGAGAGGTTGTTTTCCTGCTACCACACGGCCAGGTCTCTGACCTCCTCCCTTTAGGCTGTCTCATCATTGTCAATGATCATCGGCAAACTTAATAATGGTGTTGGAGTCGTGTCTGGCCGTGCAGTCATGAGTGAACAAGGAGTACTGGAGGGGACTGAGCACGCACCCCTGAGGGGCCCTTGTGTTGAAGATGTTGTGATATGCCTTGTTCTGATATGGAAGTGTATGGTAGTTACTCAAGTGCAAATCTGATTCCTCTTATCCTTTTACATAACCACACATTTCTATCTCAATCATAACCTTAAGGGAAAAACCACATGAATTTCACGTGATCACATGTGATTTTATGTGAAGTTAATGTGAAAACCTAAAACTACACTTGACAACGTTTGAAAACCCAGGATCAAATGTCGGTGAGAATTGCATTGACATTACTTCAATTTAAACAGTCATGGACCTCTGCAGGTTGTGTCTAGTTCCTGGTTTATTCCATGAACATTGTGTCATGGTGCCCCGGATTACTTGGAACTCAACCTCACTTGAGATTTGAACCCACAACCTCTTTGCAAGGTACCTGAAGTTCCTGCACCACCAGGTCTGTGGACATAATGGCTATACCTATAATGCCAATAATTTTTTTTCTTCACTTTGCCTAAAGTATATACAATAACTTAAAGGTGTTATTTCAACAAAATGACAGTATGCTGCTGTATTCTGATTTCAATTAGCGTAAAAAATGTGTTATTTTGTACCGTTTACACACATTGGGTTTCTCCTAATCCCACAACATTCCTCTTTTGCTATGTGAAGCTGAAGACATGGGAGGATTTGGTGGTTTTATGCCTGAGGAGCTGCACAGCAATTTATGTTCAATTAAATTAGTCATGTTGAAAATTATAATTAGTCATGTGAAGAAAAATAAAGACGCTGATATGCTATGTCAGATTTGAGCTTTTTCCAAACCTATGAAGCGGTGAAGTCCTTTAATATTGACATAATTGTTGATAGGATGTCAGGCACACTTAGGTTAACGTCAGAGGTGATTATATGTCTGTATATGTTTGTCTGCTTCCTATACTTATGGTGTATAAGTATAATCAATTTGTATCTAAAGTGAGTGAATTTCTTAGACTTTGAACCAGTCCTCTTACGTGAGTAGGCATTACAGTGTGAAATCTACAGTGAAATGTGGAAAATTCCAGAGCAATAAAACAGGCCACTACCCTCCATGAACCAGCTATGACAATTTAAAAGCTCTGGGTACCCATGGAGGTTGCCTCTTGGTTCTACTTGGGAACATCCAGAACCTTCTCAAATGTCACTGTCTGTCCTGTCTGTCTGTCCACTAATCACAGCTGATTCATCTACCTATCCACTACTGTACATTAGCAGGTAATTAGGCCAGTCATCGACTGCAGCATATTTGATTTGAAACTGAGAGTGTGAATACAGTAATAAAGGTGGGAGAAATGTTTTTGAATGACGTACTTTGAGAGACAGGTGGAAGAAATATGTTTTGAATGACATACTTTGTGTGACAGGTGGGAAAAATATGTTTTGAATGATGTATTTTGCATGACATCAACCCTGTCTGATTTAGCCATATCCTCACCATTCTCGCCATACAGTTTTTCCATAGCCTTTAATTATGCAACAGGCAGCAGACGTGAATATACCTTTGCTGAAAGATTCATACACTGTAGGGCAGCCATCAAATATTGAGGAGCCTTCATTTGTGCTTTGTGCATTTCAAACACCACACTCTTAGAACGAAAAGGTGCTATCTAGAACCTAAACGGATCATTCAGCTGTCCCTATAGGAAAACCTTTTGGAGAGCTCTTTTTGGTTTCAGGTAGAACCCTTTTGGGTTCCATGTAGAACCATTTTCACAGAGGGTTCTACATGGAACCCACAAGGGTTCTACCTGGAACCAAAAAGGGTTCTCCTATGGGGGCAGACGAAGAACCCTTTTGGAACCTTTTTTTCTAAGAGTGTACTGTGGAAATGCAATGGATGGGAGTAATGAGGATTAGGTGTAGTAAAGAATAGTTTTTTTCATGTTATAGAGCCTATGCAATGTACATTTTGTGATGTATACAAGGTTGAACACTGTGAACATCCAATATAATTGCTCAGATTGCTCAAAGTCTAGATTAGAACATGCAAATGGTACTTTGCATGAGCCACGCACGATTCCCCCGTGAAACAAGGCATCTATTCTCTTTCCTTCAGCTGAATTGATATCCTAGCGAAACTGGGATTCAAGACGATCCTGAACAATCACACAGCTTTCTGGTCAACGTGATAATTACAACGAGAGAGGTAGCAGCAAGGACACTATGACAAGTGTGCTAAATCATGAGGGATATATTTACAGGGTTGCTAATGTGAACAAAATATCCTCGAATTCCCCTTAATGTCAGGCTTCAACCTGTGATTGCACATTAGTTTGAATGATTGGCGCTCTCTGGCAGCTGTAATTACCAAAGTGTCTTCAGCCAATCGAAGGGCAAAGCACGCAGTCTCAATTAGTATGCTCGGTTTTATCAGCCTCACTCCAAACACACTTCAATGGCACAGAGAAGGACGTCTGTCCCAGCAAAACACAGCTGGTGGGTATGTCCTGTCCTTGAAACAGCACTGAAGGGAAGTCATTACAAAAAGCTGAAAAGAGCAGTCGTCTTTGAAGTCAGAGATGCTCTTTGAAGCAATGACAGAGTGTTACTCTTGATGTGTGTTGCGCAAAGGAATAGAAGCCTTTTGATTTGGAAAATCAGAAAACATCTGGCACGGTCTCCCATGAAAGTTGGCTTTTTGGTCGTAGAGGTTGATAGCTGACAGCTTTTGATAAGTAATTCAACGTAATTTGTTATTTTTGTCATCAATGTCTTTTTTCAGCTGTTTTTCTCCGTTAATGCAGAATCTAGTTTGAGCCTTAACTCTTTAGATGTTAAGTCCCCTGTATGGGGGATTTTGAGGGGTTCTGGACCGGTTCCTACTGACATTTTGTTGTACAAAGCACTCTGTGAACATCGTAGGGTCCCGTGCCTTATAGTGCCAGAAAGCCCCATCTGCATGTGCTCCACTCCCACTGTCTCAGTGGAGCTGACTTGAAGTGTCAGGTTTCAGAGCAGACATTTGCACAGGGAGTGACGTGTCACATTTTCTGGCCTATCCAGACAAAGGAAGGATTTCCTGTGCCTGTGAAACTCACAGCTCTGCTTGCAATAGCGCATATGAAACGGGGGAGTCAGATGCAACAATAGTAGTTTCATCTCACTGTGATATTCTCAGACTGATTTAGAGCTCTCAACATGAAAAAATACTACATAATTTCATAGAATTGAAACAAGACCACTTTCTCTTGGTCACAGACAGACGGAATCACTTTGTGCTTAAAGCTGAAATTGTAACGAGTCTTCACACATTTGAATGGTGTCTCTGCACCGCTCAGTGAACGTTTAGGAGAACACTCTCTGTAGTCAGTTATATGAAATAGTGCAAATATTGTTATGTTACTAAGTATGAACATATTTATTTTAGGGTTAAATCTTATGTCATTCATAATTTGATTGTTACTATATTTAGAAATAGACTAGTGTCCTGTCCAGGTTTTGTACTTGAACTGAAACAGGAAATAGGCTCCTGCCCTATGAGCCATTCCTGGCTCGTACAAACCAAGGCTTGTACAAGGCTACTTACTTACTTATTTACCAACTTACTTATATTTCGAAATCATTTCAGTCAGTTCAAGCCCAATTGCCCCACTTTCATTGAATAAGTAAAATATAATCTATGAATTTTCATATTTTATAATATTTGTACTATGTACCTCAAAAGTGAATACAATCCAGCAATTTATAACTATTTTTACCATAAAGGTGAGTTCTAGACCTTTCTAAATCTATGCAACATTACAAATTATTGTTTATGGCCATCTTAAGAAAAATAATTACGTTTCGGTATGTCTATTTTGTCGGAAATCTCAATTTGCCATATCATTCAAGAGGTTTTGAAGGGTCAATCCGGAGTTGAAAAAATAACAAAGCGTTCTTCCCACCACTTTTAGCTTTTAGCTTTTCAACAATCAATGGGTACATATTCATTTATAAGTCCAAAAATGTATGTAGCAATTGCCCCTTTAACCTCTCTCTCTCACACACACACACACACACACACACACACACACACACACACACACACACACACACACACACACACACACACACACACACACACACACCTGAGGGCTGCTGTACTTGAGAGCTGTATGTTTTCCCTGTCTACCTCATCATGTAGCACTTCACCATGAAAAATATATAGTTCCTGCAGGGAAAGACAGTGGGTGGTGGATGAGGAGGGTGCTGCTTACACATGGGTCAAACTTTTACAAACTCAAGTGCGCTCCTTTTAAAGTCTGTTGGAGTAATTTGACCTTTGGTCAATGTAAAGTGGGAACTACTGGTTTGCGTAGCAGGATGCCAATGCAGGTAGACGATGACCTTACTGACTCTCTCACTATTGTTAGAGGCTGCCAATAGCCAATATTGTTGGTACCATCTGGCAGAAAGTGGTGCATTCCAAGAAAGAAGGCAGCCACATAGATTTTAGACTGCCAAGAGCAACCGGGGGCAAATGTTTCTCAGTCCAAGACATGTTTGCAGTATATAATGGATTGGTGTGGCGCCAAGGACCCGACAGACCACCTGAGGTTACAAACAGGGGTCAAATGAGGTGTGAAGAAGTGAGATGTTGAGGTTTACATGATGACCAGTGATAGGTTCAAGGGCAACCAGGCAACCATGCACAGCAATCACTGAGCAGACCACAAGCAAACCACAAGCTATCCACCATTTAAACCAAGTTTGCCTTTTTTGCATGTTAGGGATGAGATCCCACAAGAGAGTGATGTTCCAGTTTTCAATTTACAAGGATTTACATTTTAAATGCATATAACTACAGTAGCTCATATAAGTGCCTGCTTTCCCCCCCACATTGTATATAATGGCATAGATTATATAGCACTACCACATTTTAGATGGCCATTACAAATTCCCCTGCATACTGTTTGGTACAAACACTGCTCCCAAGTCACAATACGTCATAACACCCCTTGCCTCCCTGTCCCTTGTCCCCCATCGCAGATGACTGGAGCCTAAATGAGAGATTGCTCCATTTGCTTCCTAGCTAATTGGATTACTGCTCAAGGCACTACAATAACCGTTGAATTTAGAGAGACAGAGGAAAAGAGAGAACGGGGGAGCTAGGAGCTGAGAAGCAGAGCCAATTTTCCAGTGAAATGAGCTTCGCTCCAGGTGAGGAGAAAAGTCCCACAGAGGATGTTTGCAGTGTTTCATTGGGAGATGAATCATGCTCTCAGATACTTACTGATGACGTGTTCCAGAATTTATGCCAGGTCACAACTGGGAGCTCACAGTCGACTATTGCCGACATGTGTCACACCTTCCACATTGGGCAATAGATAAATCACATAAAGGTACATATTCACTATTCATCATTGAGTGAGCGTTAGAGTGAAAGGGTATACCTAAGGACTGGCTATGTTTGAGAGGTACTGTTATAGCACCATAGAGGGATGTACACATTTCTTACACAACACTGAACCAATCAACCACATATGAACAAGAGGCATATTTTAAGAAGTGTGGGATCTTGATTTGGTGTTGAGCACAGTGTGCAGCCACAGTGGGAACACCTGTCTAAGAAGTGTGCAATTGAGGCAACCTTCCTTTTCTGTTTGACTAAGCTTTTTCAGGCTGATTGTCACTATGACAGGCTGCCTTGGCAACAGTCAGAGTAGGGTGACTGTGGCAGAGGGGGAAATGAGCAGTGGCAGAGTTGTAAATTACACAGGAAGTCAATTCAAGAAGTTCTGGAGAATATCTTAATGAACCCACGGGCAGACCTCTTCAAACTCAAACGGTTCCCGTTTGAGAACCTTCTCTACTGTGGTACCACCCATTCCACTGCAATTTTTTCCATACAACTCTCTTATCCTCAGGCATTTTTTCTGACAGTCATTTTATCTACAGTATGTTCCACCGATTTTGTCTTTTGCCTTTTAGGTATATAGTCTCATTGAGATTGGTGTTCCCTTTCTCACTGTATGCAGTGAAGGGTGTTTTTAAGGCTATAGTGGCCCTGGTCTGTTTTTAACTTCCCTGTTTAATATAGTCATGCTCATGCTTGATATAATAATGTATTTATTTTATATAACGCTTTTCATTACAATGAGAATCTCAAAGACACTTTAAAACAAAGCAAAAACAAGTATAGCGTTCTGGCAGGTGTAGTCGATTGTCAATCACAGCTGATCAGGTGTTGATGCATTTCAGACAGGCAGTAGCTTGATTAAAGATAGGGTTGATGGTACAGGGAGGGAGGGAGAAGGGTCAGTCAGATAGAGACAGGCCCAGAACTCTTCATCGGGCACCTTATCATATCATCCTCCTCTGTAGGTAGGCTGGATCATCACCTACCAAAACTGTAGCACCCACCTTGGTGGTGCTTCGGGGGCTGAAGGTTAAGCTCAGCACCAAAAAGAACACCACACGTTTGCGGTATGTCCGGTACAGTCCCCTACGAGGTGAGCCTCTGCATTGCTGAGGAGTAAACACAGCAGTCCAAATCCTTCCAGAAACTGGGGCAAATGGAACAAAAAGCAGGCGTAGAAGCCTTCCAGTGCTGTAGGCTATTGATGCATTATTCAAATGGTAGCAAGTCAAACAAACAGACTTGCCTTTAGTCCAGCAACTCCGTGGGTCAAGACCACCAGATATTTTAGCTCAGTAACACTTAACAAGTTATCAAAACCAAAAATGTATTTAAAAAAAGCAATAAAATATTTACCAATGTACAAGAGCTATCTGCCTAGGCTTCCTCATGGCGCCATGGCAACCACAGATATGCAACCTATTTCACCATTTTAGATCTCAGAGAAAACCCTTGGAATTATCCAAGCTTGAGATGTAACAGTGAAGGATGGTGGTCTGATTTGTTGGTTGTTTGGACCAAAGAGAAACAAAAAAAGGTCACGGATCTTTCAAAATAGATTATTTTTAAAATTCTGAAACAAAGTAGTTTAACATTTGTTCACTTCCAAATATAATAGCCTAATTTCAATATCATTAAAAACAATAAATGTGTCATACTTGCTTTCCGCATAGTAAAAGGGTCTGAGCCTTTGCAGTGCTTTGGTGAGGGGGATCTCTCATCTGAAGAGAAAAAAGGAGACCTTGGTCTCCCACATTACCTATCCCTAGAGCATGACCTATCTCTGCAGTAAAATATTAGACAACATCATGGCAATTCCTGGTATAAGTAGAATAACTTTCCCAAATACGTACCTTTCAAAAGTTTGGGGTCAGTTAGAAATGTCCTTGTTTTTGAAAGAAAAGCACATTTTTTGTTGATTAAAATAACATCAAATTGATCAGAAAAACAGTGTAGACATTGTTTATGTTGTAAATTATGTTGTAAACACCTGAAACCCCACCTCTTTAAGGAATACCTAGGATAGGATAAAGTAATCCTTCTAACCCCCCCCCCCCCCCCCCCTTAAAAGATTTAGATGCACTATTGTAAAGTGGTTGTTCCACTGGATATCATAAGGTGAATGCACCATTTTGTAAGTCGCTCTGGATAAGAGCGTCTGCTAAATGACTTAAATGTAAATGTAAATGTAATGTAAATGTAATGTAAATTACTATTATAGCTGGAAACGGCAGATTCTGGAAACGGAGAGCTCGAGCACTCATGCTCCAGGGTTAAGCAATGTGAGAGACCAAAAGGATTCTCTGCAATAAAATATTGGACAACATCATGTCATTTTTTTTTACAATTAGAATACCTTTCTCAAATATGATTATCAACAATAAGGAGGGCTTACATTGTGAAGGGTCATCCGCACCGTCATTACTTGGTGGCTTGTGCTGCGTTTTAGCCTTTAGCTTCTTGGTAACAGTAGCACAGGTTTTCTGGTGCTTCGAGGGCATATTTTGGTGGGGGTTTTGGTAGACCTTTGCCTGAAAATAAACATCTGAGTTTAAAAATAACATCCAGCCTTTTTCTACACACATTTGTCAAAGTTAACCTCCCAAGCCCCTACCCCGGAAATCCAGATACATTTTGTGAATAGTAGTGAAACATGATTCCATCTGGGTTGAGGCTACCTTCCCACTAGCCACACGCTTGTACATTTTAAAGGATCAGTTAAAGTAATACGGTAAAAGGTCCTCACAGTCTATCAAAAGGCAAAGTGGTTGTTCAGTGGCTAGTGTTTAGGGTCAAGGGGTCAATTAGCAATCAGCATCGCAAGCTACCATACTTACAAAACTTGGGAGATGACATTCCTCATGCATTTGTAAACACACAACAATACACAGAATAAAAACCATCCCAAGTAAATTCAATGTACACATATATGTGTTTAAACATACCAGTTATACTGGACATTCTTTGAATGTAGTTTTCTTTCAGTTTATCTTGGAGATCTCCTCCACTTCACTGGCTTCGGGGATTTCGACATTTTCACATTTCTGTTTTGATTCTGAATGGTTGGTGAAGGTTCAAACAATTTAACAGTCATTTTTATCAACTAGCAGTTCTTAGTTATTGTATTTTCAAGTATAATGTATCTACTATTTACCTGATGTCAGGTTAAACCTCAGAAACTGAAATTACTTCCATTTCAGAGAGGGTGTGGACATATCATTTATTGCTTTGTCATATTTATTTGGGGACCACCACGCAGTTTGGTCTTTGATCCAATGCTCAGAAATAACACCTTCTACTTCCTTTCTATTTTCCATCCACACGGTTCTGGCCCACATTCTCTGAGATTACGACCTGGGGAAATAGACATTATTAGACAATATAACGTAAGCCATAACTACTCCAAACTATTCCAATAGATCTGATCTTACTTGGCAAAACTGTGCAACAGAGGGATGGATCACTATGTACTGCCTATGATAGTACAGACACACACAGCCTTGTTGACGAGGTCCTCAGGATAAATGATTAGTGTGATTGCGAAGTAACACACAACTATTATTCGTCATACTTCAATTACTTATTATTATTATTATTATTTCCACCGCTACTCCTCCTTCAGCTTTGATGCGATACAAACCATTTCAACTTTACAGTATAACGTGCAGAGGTCTAACTTAAGTGACATTTGTATTGTAACACAGCATTTTGCCTGGTGCTGTTTAAATCCACCATTTTAAACAGCCAACACTCCATTCCTTAATGCTAGTGACAATGGTTTCCACCACTACATGCCAGGATTCAAATCCTGCCTGTGGCAAAATAATTGATCATACAGTTTAAAAAAATATATTTTTCTCACCTTTTTCTTTATTCAACAACAACAAATTACGATTACTATTGGGTAAAGGTTTATTTACTTATTGTACATTGAAGACTTCTCTCTAACTCCACTGATACCACAGGCTCTTTGTAATTTTTAGAACCCCACAGCTTTTACCCTGTTGAAGCTAGGAACATCAACTTCGTGATAGACCTAATGTCCAGCTTTTTCATACATGATACACTTTTTAAACTACAGTATAATTGGCATTTTCATCAATGGATTTTAGTGGCCACCGTGATAATATTTACAACAGTAGGTCTACTATTCTTTCATATTTTTAGCAACACCACCTTTAGAATGTGCAGACTGAGACCTTCCAATATTTACATACAGCTTTTTAAATGCTTTTAAACTTTTTAATCTGTAAGGATTTAAAGTTTGCATGAATTAAGATGGGTTTCGATGTATTCTTTAGCGGCTTCAATGTAGCATTTTGATAACTGTTAGGCAGTACATTTAAACTGTAAGCATTTAAAGGCATTGGTTTTACTGGAAGATATCTCAAAGATATTCGCCTAACTATCTCACTATGTAAACTTCTTCCACTACCATTAATAATAATACTTTCAGACAGCTTTTTAGTTTTTTCTATTGCATTTGCAGATATTTGAGATACTAGCGATGTTGAAGTCTTTGGAGGGACATGGAAGAATGAAAAAGTTGTCCGTTTGAGTAATGTGAATGACATCACAGACAAGGTTTCTATCGTCTCTTATTTCTTTGACATATGCATATTTGTCCTGTACGAGGAAGCACCCATCTCGCATGTTATTCTTGATGTATGGTTGAATGTTCTTGGCAGTATGTTTCATTTGGCTTGATTCAGACAGGCGCTTCGTCACTTGTAACAATGGATTATGTGGGCTTTTGATGGCACTACAAATGGTTCTCAAAGTCAAAGCAATTAAGTTCATTGAGTGAGCAGTTGTGAAATACAACATCTTCTGCCAAGTAAGTGAGACCATGTACTGTCTATTGTACACTGTAAATGTATCACCATAAACACTCTAGCTCATCTCAACAAAGTGCATCAGAAGCTGTTTGGCATAATCAAGGTAACACCTTATGCTGTCATCATCATCAACCAGAAGCCATGGATTACAGGCAACAAGCGTCAATACAGGACTAAGATCGAATCCATCCTGCCCTGCCCTTCTAAAGTCTTCGAAAGCCAAGTTAACAAACAGATCACTGACCATTTCGAATCCCACAATACCTTCTCCGCTGTGTAATCCAGTTTCCAAGCTGGACACGGGTGCACCTCAGCCACGCTCAAGGTACTAAACAATATCAGAACCACCATCAATAAAAGACAGTACTGTGCAGCCATCTTCATTGACCTGGCCAAGGCTTTCGACTCCGTCAATCACCGTATTCTTATCGGCAGACTAAACAGCCTTGGTTTCTCAAATGACTGCCTCACCTGGTTCACCAACTACTTCTCAGATTCAGTGTGTCAAATCGGAGGGCCTGTTGTCCGGACCTCTGGCAGTCTCTATGGGGGGTACCACAGGGTTCAATTCTCGGGCCTACTCTTTTCTCTGTATATACCAATGATGTTGCTCTTGCTGCTGGTGATTCCTTGATCCACCTCTACGCACACGACACCATTCTGTATACATCTGGCCCTTCTTTGGACACTGTGTTAACCTGTTGGGTCTAGGGGGCAGCATTTGCACGTCTGGATAAAAAAAATGTACCCGATTTAATCTGGTTACTAATCCTACCCAGTAACTAGAATATGCATATACTTATTATATATGGATAGAAAACACTCTAAAGTTTCTAAAACTGTTTGAATGGTGTCTGTGAGTATAACAGAACTCATTTGGCAGGCAAAACCCTGAGACATTTTCTGACAGGAAGTGGATACCTGATGTGTTGTATTGACTTTAAACCTATCCCATTGAAAAACACAGGGGCTTAGGAATATTTTGGCACTTCCTATTGCTTCCACTAGATGTCACCAGCCTTTACAAAGTGTTTTGAGTCTTCTGGAGGGAGATCTGACCGAACAAGAGCCATGGAACGATGATGTCCCATTAGACACCTGGCGCGCGAGTTCATGTTGGGTACCCTCGTTCCAATACGTTATAAAAGAGTATGCATTCGTCCACCTTGAATATTATTCATGTTCTGGTTAAAAAAGGCCCTAATGATTTCTGCTATACAACGTTTGACATGTTTGAACGAACGGAAATATATTTTTTCCCCTCGTTCATGACGAGAAGTCCGGCTGGCTTACATCATGTGCTAACGAGACGGAGATTTTTGGACATAAATGATGAGCTTTTTTGAACAAAACTACATTTGTTATGGACCTGTGATACCTGGAAGTGACATCTGATGAAGAGAATCAAAGGTAATGGATTATTTACATAGTATTTTCGATTTTAGATCTCCCCAACATGACGTCTAGTCTGTATCGCAACGCGTATTTTTCTGGGCGCAGTGCTCAGATTATTGCAAAGTGTGATTTCCCAGTAAGGTTATTTTTAAATCTGGCAAGTTGATTGAGTTCAAGAGATGTAAATCTATAATTCTTTAAATGACAATATAATATTTTACCAATGTTTTCTAATTTTAATTATTTAATTTGTGACGCTGACTTGACTGCCGGTTATTGGAGGGAAACGATTTCCTCAACATCAATGCCATAGTAAAACGCTGTTTTTGGATATAAATATGAACTTGATAGAACTAAAAATGCATGCATTGTCTAACATAATGTCCTAGGAGTGTCATCTGATGGAGATTGTAAAAGGTTAGTGCATCATTTTAGCTGGTTTTATGGTTTTGGTGACCCTGTCTTTGACTTGACAAAACATTACACACAACTCTTGTAAATGTACTGTCCTAACATACTCTAAATTTATGCTTTCGCCGTAAAACCTTTTTGAAATCGTAAAACGTGGTTAGATTAAGGAGATGTTTATCTTTCAAATGGTGTAAAATAGTTGTATTTTTGAAAAATTTGAATTTTGACATTTATTTGGATTCAAATTTGCCGCTCTTGAAATGCACCTGCTGTTGATGGAGTGCACCACGGGTGGCACGCTAGCGTCCCACCTAGCCCCTAGAGGTTAACCTGTTAGGGCTAGGGGGCAGTATTATTTCGCAACAAAGCCTCCTTCATTTACTAAATTACTCACGATAAACGTTCACAAAAAACATAACAATTATTTTAAGAATTATAGATACAGAACTCCTCTATGCACTCGATATGTCCGATTTTAAAATAGCTTTTCGGTGAAAGCACATTTTGCAATATTCTCAGTAGATAGCCCGGCATCACAGGGCTAGCTATTTAGACACCCAGCAAGTTTAGCACTCACCAAAGTCAGATTTACTATAAGAAAAATGTTATTAACTTTGCTGTTCTTTGTCAGAATGCACTCCCAGGACTTCTACTTCAATAACAAATGTTGGTTTGGTCCCAAATAATCCATTGTTATATCCAAATAGCGGCGTTTTGTTCGTGCGTTCAAGACACTATCCGAAAGGGTAAATAAGGGTGACGAGCATGGCGCATTTCGTGACAAAAAAATTCTAAATATTCCATTACCGTACTTCGAAGCATGTCAACCGCTGTTTAAAATCAATTTTTATGCCATTTTTCTCGTAAAAAAGCGATAATATTCCGACCGGGAAATAGTTTTTTATTACAAAGAGAGTGAATGTAAAAGCATGCTATCCCCTCATGCACGAGCCTCAGTCTAATGGCCCTCTGATAGAGCACTTGCCAAACGCGCTAATGTGTTTCAGCCTGGGGATGGAATTACATCGTTCAGCTTTTTCCCGCCTTCTGAGAGCCCATGGGAGCCGTAGGAAGTGTCACGTCATGCCAGAGATCCCCTGTATTTGTTTGAGATGATCAAGGAGGGCAAGAAATTGTCAGACAGGCCACTTCCTGTAAGGAATCTTCTCAGGTTTTGGCCTGCCAAATGAGTTCTGTTATACTCACAGACACCATTCAAACAGTTTTAGAAACTTTAGGGTGTTTTCTATCCAAAGCCTATAAGTATATGCATATTCTAGTTACTGGGCAGGAGTAGTAACCAGATTAAATCGGGTACGTTTTTTATCCGGCCGTGCAAATACTGCCCCCTAGCCCCAACAGGTTAATGCAGGTTTTTGGTCAGTGTCTATGTCTCTATGCAAAGAAAATATATACACTACATGACCAAAAGTATGAGGACACCTGCTCGACAAACATCTCATTCCAAAAGTCATGGGCATTCATTTGGCATTGGTCCCCCCTTTGCTGCTATAACAGACTCCACTCTTCTGGGAAGGCTTTCCACTAGATGTTGGAACATTGTTGCGGGGGCTTGCTTACATTCAGCCACAAGAGCATTAGTGAGGTCGGGCACTGATGTTGAGCGAGTAGGCCTGACTCGCAATCGGTGTTTCAATTCATCCGAAAGGTGTTCGATGGAGTTGAGGTCAGAGCTCTGTGCAGGCCAGTCAAGTTCTTCCACACCGATCTCATCAAACCATTTCTGTACAGACCTCACTTTGTGCACAGGGGCATTGTCATGCTGAATCAGGAAAGGGTCTTCCCCAAACTGTTCCCACAAAGTTGGATGTACAGAATCATCTAGAATGTCATTGTATGCTGTAGCGTTAAGATTTCCCTTCACTCTAACTAAGGGGCCTTGCCTGAACCATGAAAAACATTTGAGCAGGCAGTGTTCTCCTGGCATCTACCAAACCCAGATTCATCCGTCGGACTGCCAGATGGTGAAGCGTGATTCATCACTCCAGAAAACGCGTTTTCACTGCTCCACTGTCCAATGGCGGCTAGCTTAACACCCCTCCAGCCTATGCTTGGCATTGCGCATGATGATCTTAGGCTTGATTCTTAGGTGATCTTAGGCTGCTCAGCCATGGAAACCCATTTCATGAAGCTCCCAACGAACAGGCCTTGTGCTGACGTTGCTTCCAGAGGTAGTTTGGAACTCAGTAGTGAGTGTTGCAACAGAGGTCACAATTTTTACGTGCTACGCGTTTCAGCACTCGGTAGTACCATTGTGTGAGCTAGTGTGGCCTACCACTTCGCAGCTGAGCCGTTGTTGTTCCTAGACTTTTCCACTTCACTATAACAGCACTTACAGTTGACCGGAGCAGCTCTAGAAGGGCAAAAGTTTGACAAACTTATTTGTTGGAAAAGTGGAATCCTATGACAGTGCTACGTTGAAGGTTCTTCAGTAAGGCCGTACTACTGCCAATGTTTGTCTACGGCTGTGTGCTCGATTTTTATACATCTGTCAGCAACGTGAGTGGCTGAAATAGCCAAATCTACTCATTTGAAGCAGTGTCCACATACTTTTGTATATATAGTGTACCTATAGTCTTGGCCAAACTTAAATGTGCTCTAGTCAAGGTACAGTTGAAGTCGGAAGTTTACATACACCTTAGACAAATACATTTAAACTCAGTTTTTCACAATTCCTGACATTTAATCCCAGTAAAAATGTCCTGTCTTAGATCAGTTAGGATCACCACTTTTTTTTAGGAATGTAAAATGTCAGAATAATAGAAGAGAGAATGATTTATTACTGCTTTTATTTCTTTCATCACATTCCCAGTGGGTCAGAAGTTTACATACACTCAATTAGTATTTGTTAGCATTGCCTTTAAATTGTTTAACTTGGGTCAAACGTATTGGGTAGCCTTCCACAAGCTTCCCACAATAGGTTGGGTGAATTTTGGCCCATTCCTCCTGACAGAGCTGGTGTAACTGAGTCAGGTTTCTAGGCCTCTTTGCTCGCACACACTTTTTCAGTTCTGACCACAAATGTTCTATAGGATTGAGGTCAAGGTTTTGAGATGGCCACTCCAATACCTTGACTTTGTTGTCCTTAAGCCATTTTGCCACAACTTTGGAAGTATGCTTGGGGTCATTGTCGATTTTGAAGACACATTTGCAACCAAGCTTTAACTTCCTGACTGATGTCTTGAGATATTGCTTCTATATATCCACATAATTTTCCTCCCTCATGATGCCATCTATTTTGTGAAGTGCACCAGTCCCTCCTGCAGCAAAGCACCCCCACAACATGATGCTGCCACCCCCGTGCTTCACGGTTCGGATGGTGTTCTTCGGCTTGCAAGCCGCCCCCTTTTTCCACCAAACATAACGATGGTCATTATGGCCAAAAGGTTCTATTTTTGTTTCATCAGACCAGAGGAGATTTCTCCAAAAAGTACAATCTTTGTCCCCATGTGCAGTTGCAAACCGTAGTCTGGCTTTTTTATGGCAGTTTTGGAGCAGTGGCTTCTTCCTTGCTGAGCAGCCTTTCAGGTTATGTCAATATAGGACTCGTTTTACTGTGGATATAGCTACCTTTGTACCGGTTTCCTCCAGCATCTTCACAAGGACCTTTGCTGTTCTTCTGGGATTGATTTGCACTTTTTTCACCAAAATACGTTAATCTGTAGGAGCCAGAACGCGTCTCCTTCCTGAGTGCTATGACGGCTGCGAGGTCCCATGGTGTTTATACTTGTGTACTATTGTTTGTACAGATGAACGTGGTACCTTCAGGCGTTTGGAAATTGCTCCCAAGGATGAACCAGACTTGTGGAGGTCTACAATTTGTTTTCTGAGGTCTTGGCTGATTTCTTTTGATTTTCCAATGATGTCAAGAAGAGAC
Source organism: Salmo salar (assembly GCF_965601325.2). Taxonomy (NCBI): domain Eukaryota; kingdom Metazoa; phylum Chordata; class Actinopteri; order Salmoniformes; family Salmonidae; genus Salmo; species Salmo salar. The sequence continues at coordinate 16,397,975 of NC_138319.1, read as the reverse complement.
ACTGAGTTTGAAGGTAGGCCTTGAAATACATCCACAGGTACACCTCCAATTGACTCAAATTATGTAAATCAGCCTATCAGAAGCTTCTAAAGCCATGACATAATTTTCTGGAATTTTCCAAGCTGTTTACTTATTGTATGTATGTATCGGCAAGACGGAGCTGCTCTTCCACCCGGGGAAGGACTGCCCGTTCCATGATCTCGCCATCACGGTTGACAACTCCCTTGTGTCCTCCTCCCAGAGTGCTAAGAACCTTGGCGTGATCCTGGACAACACCCTGTCGTTCTCCACTAACATCAAGGCGGTGACCCGATCCTGTAGGTTCATGCTCTACAACATTCGCAGAGTACGACCCTGCCTCACACAGGAAGCGGCGCAGGTCCTAATCCAGGCACTTGTCATCTCCCGTCTGGATTACTGCAACTCGCTGTTGGCTGGGCTCCCTGCCTGTGCCATTAAACCCCTACAACTCATCCAGAACGCCGCAGCCCGTCTGGTGTTCAACCTTCCCAAGTTCTCTCACGTCACCCCGCTCCTCCGCTCTCTCCACTGGCTTCCAGTTGAAGCTCGCATCCGCTACAAGACCATGGTGATTGCCTACGGAGCTGTGAAGGGAACGGCACCTCCATACCTTCAGGCTCTGATCAGGCCCTACACCCAAACAAGGGCTCTGCGTTCATCCACCACTGGCCTGCTGGCCCCCCTACCTCTGAGGAAGCACAGTTCCCGCTCAGCCCAGTCAAAACTGTTCGCTGAAATGTATGCATTCACTACTGTATTCACTACACACGTCTGCTAAATGACTAAAATGTAAATGTGTGTCTAATGGTCGTATGATAACCGCTAACTCAGCGTTAGGCGCTAGCTACCATAGCTAGTTAGTTGTTGTTAGCTGTCCATGGGTTTTTGTTGTATTTAATACACAGACCCCTTCTATAATTTGTTTGTACAATTAGCACTGTATATTTAGATACTCTTGTGGTCTCAACAATGCATTGTTCTATTTACTTATTTTGTACACCGCCATCTTTAGTGATAGGGTAGCTAACTGTTAGCTAGCTAGTTTCTTTTAGTTTTTTTTAGGGGTGGATCAGCTTAATATTGCGTAAAGAATATTGCTTCCATCAATGTAACTGTCTGCATCATTTCCAATCCCCCATTTATTTTTTTGGTAAATATATATATCCATACACGCATGCATACATATACACATATATACATACACATACCTATATAGACATACATACTTTTTTAAAGAATATACCTTTATTATTATTCCCCGCAAACCCTACCACCGATCGCCCAATTGGAGTAAACTAATAAACACTTCGGCTTTTACCTTCAATTTATTCATCTTATACACATTTTACAGACACAGTCTATTTTACAATAGTTATTTTTTGTTTGTTTTTAGTCCTTCCTCTATTTCTGATGTCCATCCAGTTTGATTTCTATTTGTAACTGTGCTATATCACAAAAGTTCTGAACCTATATACATTTTACAGACCCCGTATGTTTTACATTGTTATTAGTCCCACCCTTCAGCTCCATTCAACCCCTCCCATCTATCCAACATCATCCATTTCAGATTTCTATTTGCCATATATTTTTCAACTGTGCTGTGATGCTTCACAAAACTATTGAACCTTTCTATTCTCATAGCTTCTACAGATTGTAAATTAAAAATAAACATTTTTGCTAAAATAATTATTATATTATTGATTGATTGACTATGGCTTTTCAAATCACCCAGTATTGCTATCTGCAGTGTTAGTTCTAGGCAACTGTTGCAATTCTTCAGCCATTCCTGGACCTGTGACCAAAAACGAGCTACATATGGACAATACCAAAATAAATGATCTAATGACTCTGCCTCCTCACAGCAGAATCTGCAGAGCTGGGAAGATTGTATCCCCCATATATATATATATATATTCTATTAGTTGCAAGAATTTTGTATAGTAATTTAAATAGAACAATTCTAAGTTTTGAATCCGGCGTTGTTTTGCGTATCAATTCATAAACCATGTGCCATGGAATGGGCACATCGAAAATCTCTTCCCAACTATTTTGCAATTTATATGGCACAGCTATCAGTTTTTTGGTCCTTAAATGAAATTGGTATATGATTTTATTTATCACACTTTTCTTTAACCACTTATGTTCTTTAATACAGGGCCGACATACAAGTTCCTTACTTTTTTCCCCTTCTACTTGCCTCTTCCATTTTTGTGGTAATGCTGCAATTAATTGGTTGTAATTTTGGGTAGAGCAGACATTTACATATGTCTGTGTTAGCTGCATGTGTGACATCACTCCACCAGTCCTATTTATAATATCATTCATTAAAATTATACCTTTTTTAAACATTTCTTCGAAAAATACAGTTTTTTTTATCAATTACTATATTTGAATTTAACCACAATATTTGTTTTATTATTTGTTCTGTCTTTTCAGGTGGATTAAACTGAAATTGCAACCAACTTTCTAAGGCTTGTTTAAAAAATAAAGATATTTTGGAGATTATTTCCTTTTCAAACAACCGAAAGTGGGCAGGTGTAATCTGAATAAAGGGAAAAAGGCCCTTCTTGAACATAGGATGAGACATTTGTACCAATTTACTAGAAAACCAGTTTGGATTTAAATATAACTTTGGTATGACTGATGCCTTTAGTGAGAGGTCTAATATTTAATAATTTCTGCCCTCAGAATTCATATTCGTTATATAAATAGGCCCTTTTAATTTTATCTGGCTTGCCGTTCCAAATAAAATGGAATATTTTGTGTTCATATAATTTAAAAAGCAGGTCACTAGGTGTAGGCAAAACCATAAGCAAATAGGTAAACTGTGATATGATTAAAGAGTTAATCAGGGTGATTTTTCCACAAATAGACAGGTATTTTCCTTTCCATGGTAGCAATATCTTATCTATTTTTGCTAACTTTATATAAACATTTATTGGAGTGAGATCATTTCTTTCTTTTGGGATTTGTATACCGAGTATGTCCACATCTCCGTCAGACCATTTAATTGGTAAACTACATGGTAATGTAAAATTTGCATTTTTTTTGTGATCCAACACTTATCATAATTTGTTTTTAATCCAGAGAGGATAGCAAAAGTATCTAGATCCTCTATGAGGCCGTGGAGAGACTCTAATTGTGGTTTTAAAAGAAAACGTGAATCATCGGCGTACAATGACACCTTGGTTTTTAAGCCACGGATTTCTAATCCCTTAATATTATTGTTTGATCTAATCTTAACAGCTAACATTTCAATGGCAATAATAAATAAATATGCCGATAGTGGACAACCTTGTTTTACTCCTCTAGATAGTTTTAAACTTTCTGAGATGTAGCCATTATTTACTATTTTACACCTAGGGTTACTATACATACCTTTAACCCATTTTATAAGAGATTCCCCAAAATTGAAATACTCTAGGCATTTATATATAAACTCCAGTCGTACTTTATCAAAAGCCTTTTCAAAATCAACTATGAAAACCAGGCCTGGTGTCCCCGATATTTCATATTATTCTATCGTTTCCAGTACTTGTCTTATATTATCTCCAATGTATCGTCCATGTAAAAAACCTGTCTGATTAGGATGAATAATATCTGACAATACTTTTTTAATTCTATGCGCCAAGCATTTTGCTAGGATTTTTGCATCACAACACTGAAGTGTAAGAGGTCTCCAATTTTTTAAATGGACTGGATCTTTATATATACCATTTGGGTCCTGTTTCAGTAATAATGATATCAGACCTTCTTGTTGCGTGTCTGATAATCTACCATTTATATAGGAGTGGTTAAAACATGCTAATAATGGTCCTTTGAGTATATAAAAAAAAGTTTTGTATACTTCCACTGGTATGCCATCCAGCCCTGGAGTTTTCCCATCCTCAAAGGCCCCAATTGCATCAAGCAGTTCCTCCTCTGTAATTTGGCCTTCACATGAGTCTTTCTGTACAGATGTTAATTTTACATTATTATTAGGAAAAAAAATCCATACAATTAGTTTCAGTTAGTGGAGATGGAGGAACCTGAAATGAAAACATATTCTTAAAGTACTTTACTTCCTCTTTCAAAATATAATTTGGTGAATCATGTGTGACTCCATCATTTGTAACAAGTTTTAATACATTTTTTGGTAGCATTTCTATATTGAAGATTGAAAAAGAATTTGGTCCATTTTTCCCCATATTCTATCCAGTTTGCATTATTTTTATAAGATATTACACTGGATCTTACTTGAATAAGTTCCTCCATTTCTTTTTGTTTTTCCTCTAACTTATTCTGTGCCTCTATGGTACCGTTTTTATTTCTATCTAACTGTACTGTTAGTCCTTCAATTTCCTTTGTTAATAAGGACTCTTGTGATCTAAATTGCTTTTGTTTTATAGATGAGTACTGAATTGCATGGCCTCTAAAGGCACACTTAAAAGTGTCCCATACAATAATGGGATCTGCTGTACCTATGCTATGTCTGAAAAAGTCAGTTATAAATTCTTCTGTCCTAGTTCTAAACAATTTATCATCTAGTAGGCTTTGATTAAATTTCCAATATCCTCGCCCACGTGGAAATTCTGTAAGAGTAATATATATGCCAATTATGTGATGATCCGACCGCATTCTGTCCCCTATCAACACTTTTTAAACTTTTGGTGCCAGAGAGAATGGCATAAGAAAGTAGTCAAGACGACTAGCTTGATTAAGCCTCCGCCATGTATATCTCACTAGGTCAGGGTATTTAAGTCTCCATATATCCACTAATTCCAATATATCCATGACATTCATGATTTCCTTAAGTGCCTGAGGGTGATAGTTTGTAGTGTGATTTCCTTTCCGGTCCATAGAGGTATTAAAATCTCCCACCATAATAATAGAGTCTAGTGTTGCTTGTAGTTGATAAATTCTTATATATATTTTCAAAGAAGCTTGGATCATCATTATTCGGACCGTATAGGTTAATAAGCCATATCTGTTTATTGTCCAATAACATATTTAAAATAATCCATCTACCTTGATAATCTGTTTGGACAGTTTGCACATTTGGATCAAAATTACTGTTAATTAAAACCATCACCCCTTTTGAATTTCTTTGCCCATGGGAGAAATATATTTTGCCCCCCCAGTTCTTTTTCCACAAAACTTCATCTAAAATTTTTGAATAGGTTTCTTGTAAACAATAGATAATATATTCCTTCTCTTTTAACCAGGTAAATACTGATCGTCTTTTCTTATTTTCTGCTAGGCCATTACAATTGTAACTGGCTATACTTATTTCTCCACTTATCATAATGAGACACGACTTTAAATTCTATTTATGAAAATATATGTTTGTAAACGTACCATTAAAAGGTAACATAATGATTGAGTGTCTAAATAGCTGTTCCATGATATTTGCATTGCTACTATGTAAACCTCCAATTGGTCCCAACTATTCCACCCGCTAAAAGCCTTCCTCATCCCTAGTTGGGTTGTCATCCCAATGCCCGGCAGACCACCCCTGATCCCCCGTATCCCATAGCCCTGAACAGACTGGGATCCATCCTTCGAAAAGAGCACACAGTGCCATTTACTGAATTGAAGTAAATCAATTGCCAAATGCATTTCCATCGCCCTCACCTCGATTTGTATTATATATAGCTGTGGATCATCCTCTATTTTACCTAACATCTTTTACTCCTTCGCAACAGTTGTGGGATACACACCTACACCCACACACACGCAACCCTTTCCCCCACACAACCATAAGCTCACATTCTCAACAGTTGCACCACCCAGAGCCCAACTCAAGAAAGGTCTTGATTTACAAATGCATTTACAGTTGCAGCTGCATTAGAAGGCCTGCAAGACCGTGCAAAAAAAAGGAAAAAAAATGGGCAGAAATTGAGAGATTTTATTAACCATTGTCACATCCTAGATGATGGAGGTCAAATGTACACCTCTTCCCTGAAATACCCACAATACGGTCACCCGTATTGACCATATTCCCAAGCATCTCCATGCAGTCAGACTTCTGATAATGTGCCACCAGGGTCACAATAATATACCCCCTCTCTGAATGTCCGAGTGTGACCCCCCTCCCCATGGGTTACTGCAGATAGTGTTGCCAGCACTGCCACTGCCTGGGTGGGGGCACCCCACCGGAATCCCCACTGGCTAGGTACAAGGTCGTCAAGGTTCTCATTAGCAGCTTTGAGAATTCCTTGTGTAGTATGCTCTCCCTTTAGGGGGCTTTGGCTTTGCAGGACCAACCCTGCCAAGCGGGCTCAGAATCTTGAGGGGGCAGTGCTGCTCTTGGTCTCTGACCGCATTTTGGCTGCATAGAGACCGCTTACAGCAGGCACATAAAACAGTTAGGGACTTCTCCTTAGTATCTGGGTCATTCAGGTGGGTGTCCAGGGTTGTTGACCGTACCATTAACCTGTTAGGGCTAGGGGGCAGTATTTACACGGCCGGATAAAAAAACGTACCCAATTTAATCTGGTTATTACTACTGCCCAGAAACTAGAATATGCATATAATTATTGGCTTTGGATAGAAAACACCCTAAAGTTTCTAAAACTGTTTGAATGGTGTCTGTGAGTATAACAGAACTCATATGGCAGGCAAAAACCTGAGAAGATTCTGTACAGGAAGTGCCCTCTCTGACCATTCCTTGGGCTTCTTGACTCTTTTTATTGAAAACTTAGGATCTTTGCTGTAACGTGACACTTCCTACGGCTCCCATAGGCTCTCAGAACCCGGGAAAAAGCTGAATGATGTCGAGGCAGACCCTGGCTGAAAAACATTAGCGCCTTTGGTAAGTGGTCTATCAGAGGACAATGAGACTGAGGCGCATGCACGAGGCGACGCCATGTTTTTATTTTCTCTCTCTTTGTACTAAAACACAGATTCCCGGTCGGAATATCATCGCTTTTTTACGAGAAAAATGGCATAAAAATTGATTTTAAACAGCGGTTGACATGCTTCGAAGTACGGTAATGAAATATTTACCCTTCTTTACACTTCGGATAGTGTCTTGAACGCACGAACAAAACAGAGGATATTTGAACATAACTATGGATTATTTTGAACCAAACCAACATTTGTTACTGAAGTAGAAGTCCTGGGAGTGCATTCTGACGAAGAACAGCAAAGGTAATAACATTTTTCTTATAGTAAATCTGACTTTGGTGAGGGCTAAACTTGGTGGGTGTCTAAATAGCTAGCCCTGTGATGCCGGGCTATCTACTTAGAATATTGCAAAATGTGCTTTCACTGAAAAGCTATTTTAAAATTGGACATAGCGAGTGCATAGAGGAGTTCTGTATCTATAATTCTTAAAATAATTGTTATGTTTTTTGTGAACGTTTATCGTGAGTCATTTAGTAAATTCACCGGAAGTTTGCGGTGGGTATGCTAGTTCTGAACGTCACATGCTAATGTAAAAAGCTGGTTTTTGATATAAATATGAACTTGATTGAACAAAACATGCATGTATTGTATAACATAATGTCCTAGGCGTGTCATCTGATGAAGATCATCAAAGGTTAGTGGTGCATTTAGCTTTGCATTTAGCTGTGGTTTGGCTTTATGTGACATTATATGCTAGCTTGAAAAATGGGTGTCTGATTATTTCTGGCTGGGTACTCTGCTGACATAATCTAATGTTTTGCTTTCGTTGTAAAGCCTTTTTGAAATCGGACAGTGTGGTTAGATCAACGAGAGTCTTGTCTTTAAAATGGTGTAAAATAGTCATATGTTTGAGAAATTGAAGTAATAGCATTTCTAAGGTATTTGAATAACACGCCACAGGATTCCACTGGCTGTTACGAAATCGTCCCACCTTCCCTAGAGAGGTTAAATTATGGTCATAAATAAATAGATATAATTTATTTAAAAAATGTAGATTCCCATGATAGGACAATAAATAAATTGAAATGTATAATTTATTTTAAAACTGTTCCACCATGATAGGACAATAAATAAATAAATAAGACATATAATTCATTATAAAAGTATATCCATCATCTGAGCAACATTGAAAGCCCTCTCATACCCCGGCTCACAGCAATACATTGGTTCTGGGATATGCAACCATTTCATTACTCACTCACTCAACTTTCCCAATCATAACAAATAAAATAAAAAGATAAACACACACCCACCATCCACACATACTGTGCCTTCTGTTTACTTAGTTTTTATCTTCACCATGTTGAATTAGTGCTTGTGTGTTCCAATTAGTTATATGTGAAGATATATACAAAAGCTTTTTTTTTATTGTATTGTTACAATCCATAACCGGGCTAGAATTGTGTTTCATTATTTTCCTCATCTATGAGAACGTTGTAATTTTTTAAAATAACCATGGAGTAGTCTTTGTGTCTCTGAACAACTGGTTATCAATATATATACTGCTCAAAAAATAAAGGGAACACTTAAACAACACATCCTAGGTCTGAATGAAAGAAATAATCTTATTAAATACTTTTTTCTTTACATAGTTGAATGTGCTGACAACAAAATCACACAAAAATAATCAATGGAAATCCAATTTATCAACCCATGGAGGTCTGGATTTGGAGTCACACTCAAAATTAAAGTGAAAAACCACACTACAGGCTGATCCAACTTTGATGTAATGTCATTAAAACAAGTCAAAATGAGGCTCAGTAGTGTGTGTGGCCTCCACGTGCCTGTATGACCTCCCTACAACGCCTGGGCATGCTCCTGATGAGGTGGCGGATGGTCTCCTGAGGGATCTCCTCCCAGACCTGGACTAAAGCATCCGCCAACTCCTGGACAGTCTGTGGTGCAACGTGGCATTGGTGGATGGAGCGAGACATGATGTCCCAGATGTGCTCAATTGGATTCAGGTCTGGGGAACGGGCGGGCCAGTCCATAGCATCAATGCCTTCCTCTTGCAGAAACTGCTGACACACTCCAGCCACATGAGGTCTAGCATTGTCTTGCATTAGGAGGAACCCAGGGCCAACCGCACCAGCATATGGTCTCACAAGGGGTCTGAGGATCTCATCTCGGAACCTAATGGCAGTCAGGCTACCTCTGGCGAGCACATGGAGGGCTGTGCGGCCCCCCAAAGAAATGCCACCCCACACCATGACTGGCCCACCGCCAAACCGGTCATGCTGGAGGATGTTGCAGGCAGCAGAACGTTTTCCACGGCGTCTCCAGACTCTGTCACGTCTGTCACGTGCTCAGTGTGAACCTGCTTTCATCTGTGAAGAGCACAGGGCACCAGTGGCGAATTTGCCAATATTGGTGTTCTCTGGCAAATGCCAAACGTCCTGCACGGTGTTGGGCTGTAAGCACAACCCCCACCTATGGACGTCGGGCCCTCATACCACCCTCATGGAGTCTGTTTCTGACCGTTTGAGCAGACACATGCACATTTGTGGCCTGCTGGAGATCATTTTGCAGGGCTCTGGCAGTGCTTCTCCTGCTCCTCCTTGCACAAAGGCGGTGGTAGCGGTCCTGCTGCTGGGTTGTTGCCCTCCTACGGCCTCCTCCACGTCTCCTGATGTACTGGCCTGTCTCCTGGTAGCGCCTCCATGCTCTGGACACTACGCTGACAGACACAGCAAACCTTCTTTCCACAGCTCGCATTGATGTGCCATCCTGGATGAGCTGCACTACCTGAGCCACTTGTGTGGGTTGTAGACTCCGTCTCATGCTACCACTAGAGTGAAAGCACCGCCAGCATTCAAAAGTGACCAAAACATCAGCCAGGAAGCATAGGAACTGAGAAGTGGTCTGTGGTCCCCACCTGCAGAACCACTCCTTTATTGGGGGTGTCTTGCTAATTGCCTATAATTTCCACCTGTTGTCTCTACCATTTGCACAACAGCATGTGAAATTTATTGTCAATCAGTGTTGCTTCCTAAGTGGACAGTTTGATTTCACAGAAGTGTGATTGACTTGGATTTACATTGTGTTGTTTAAGTGTTCCCTTTATTTTTTGAGCAGAGTAGTTTATCAACGACGAGAGCTACTCGTTTCCCCTTTATTCTAATTTCTTTGAAAATTGGATACAGAACTTTACGCCTTTCTGCAATTTCCTTCGGAAACTGATCATTTATGCCAATTTTGGTTCCAGCAAGTCTTTTACCCAGGCTTTTAACCATTATTTTATCTTTAAATGAAGCAAATTTGGCAACGATTGGGTGTTCATACTTTTGGCCTCTCTGTCCGAAGCGGTGTACACGTTCAAGATGGATTTTGTCGATAGCTTCGCGTTTGATTTGAGCGCTGTAAGGAGGAACTCTCTAACTAGAGATTCAGGAACTTCCCCTTCTTTCTCCTGGATACCTGTAAGTACCAGATTCTCTCTTATGGTTCTAGTTTGTATGTCCATTATCCTCTATGGGCTAGGTGGGACGCTTGCCCACCTACTCAACAGCCAGTGTAATCCCGTGGCGCGATATTCAAATACCTCAAAAATGCTAAAACTTCAATTTTTCAAACATATGACTATTTTACCACCATAGTCCCTGTGCCCAAGAACACTAAGGTAACCTGCCTAAATGACTACCGCCTCGTAGCACTCACGTCTGTAGCCATGAAATGCTTTGAAAGGCTGGTCATGGCTCACATCAACACCATTATCCCAGAAACCCTAGACCCACTCCAATTTGCATACCACACCAACAGATCCACAGATGATGCAATCTCTATTGCACTCCACACTGCCCTTTCCCACCTGGACAAAAGGAACACCTATTTGAGAATGCTATTCATTGACGACAGCGCAGTGTTCAACACCATAGTGCCCTCAAAGCTCATCACTAAGCTAAGGACCCTGGGACTAAACACCTCCCTCTGCAACTGGATCCTGGACTTCCTGACGGGCCGCCCCCAAGTGGTAAGGGTAGGTAACAACACATCCGCCACGCTGATCCTACACACAGGGGCCCCCTAGGGGTGTGTGCTCAGTCCCCTCCTGTACTCCCTGTTCACTCACGACTGCACAGCCAGGCACGACTCCAACACCATCATTAAGGATTTTCTCAGAACGGTGTTCTCCTTTTTAATTTCATTCACTTTGGTTTCAATCTTGTTGACTGTCCCTTTTAGCTTGTGTGTTTCCTTCTCCAATGTTGCAGCTTTTTCATCACTCATCTCGAGGCTTGCCTTCAACTCTTTTATATCCTTACTAACTAATTCAAGTATACCCAGTTTGTTATTTATTGATTTTAACTGATCGGTTTCGACCTTTATCATTCCCGGTGGTGAAAATATTAAATCGTCTGTGTCTGTAGAAGAGTCAAGTTTTCGTTTTGAAATCGGGTCCGCTGTCTTACTCTCCGTCATGTTTGGGTGTTGCTTGTTTTCGTAATATTTGTTGATAAATGTCTCTAGTCTTAAGATTTGTTTTGTGTTATTATCCAGATTGAAGGTTATCACCCACCAGATTGTGAAGTGCTAATATTTTAGTCTAACTTACCGATATTGAATATTATGTTTTTATCTTGAGGTGCTCTACATAACTTCGTTCAGTCCGCCATCTTCCTTCCTTAGCTTGCTAGTTACATGAATAGTTGAGAGCTAGATTTAGCTATGTTATGAAGACATTTAGAAAACAGGATTGTAATGTATTTGAGAATGTGCGAAAGTGTTTGCTATTGCCATAATATAATTGGTACTGTATGAAGTTTCCAGCTTTCTTTACCGTTGTCACTGCATTGTAGCATGCTCTATTCTGATTTCTGTTCTTTACTTATATTTTTCAGATAAAGTAGCTAATGCATCTCATGCATCCAGGGGTGGAGATGAAGACCTGAGGGAAGCTGCAGAAACAAACGTTCAAATGAAAGGAAACATCTAAACATCTTGGCAGGGAGAGAAACACATTTTAACTTCTCTAGGGCCAGTGGGACGATTTCGTCCCACCTACAAAACAGCCAGTGGAATCCCGTGGCGTGTTATTCAAATACCTTAGAAATGCTTTTACTTCAATTTCTCAAACATATGACTATTTTACACCATTTTAAAGACAAGACTCTCGTTAATCTAACCACACTGTCCGATTTCAAAAAGGCTTTACAACGAAAGCAAAACATTAGATTATGTCAGCAGAGTACCCAGCCAGAAATAATCAGACACCCATTTTTCAAGCTAACATATAATGTCACATAAACCCAAACCACAGCTAAATGCAGCACTAACCTTTGATGATCTTCATCAGATGACAATCTGAGGACATTATGTTATACAATACATGCATGTTTTGTTCAATCAAGTTCATATTTATATCAAAAACCAGCTTTTTACATTAGCATGTGACGTTCAGAACTAGCATACTTAGCAAACTTCCGGTGAATTTACTAAATTACTCACGATAAACGTTCACAAAAAACATAACAATTATTTTAAGAATTATAGATACAGAACTCCTATATGCACTCGCTATGTCCGATTTTAAAATAGCTTTTCGGTGAAAGCACATTTTGCAATATTCTAAGTAGATAGCCCGGCATCACAGGGCTAGCTATTTAGACACCCACCAAGGTTAGCCCTCACCAAAGTCAGATTTACTATAAGAAAAATGTTATTACCTTTGCTGTTCTTCGTCAGAATGCACTCCCAGGACTTCTACTTCAATAACAAATGTTGGTTTGGTTCAAAATAATCCATAGTTATATCCAAATAGCGGCGTTTTGTTCGTGCGTTCAAGACACTATCCGAAGTGTAAAGAAGGGTGACGCGCCCGACGCGTTTCGTGACAAAAAAAGTCTAAATATTCCATTACCGTACTTCGAAGCATGTCAACCGCTGTTTAAAATCAATTTTTATGCCATTTTTCTCGTAAAAAAGCGATAATATTCCGACCGGGAATCTGTGTTTTAGTACAAAGAGAGAGAAAATAAAAACATGGGGTCGTCTCGCTCACGCGCCTCAGTCTCATAGTACTCTGACCGAGCACTATCCAAACGCGCTAATGTTTTTCAGCCAGGGGCTGCCTCGACATCATTCAGCTTTTTCACGGGTTCTGAGAGCCTATGGGAGGCGTAGGAAGTGTCACGTTACAGCAAAGATCCTAAGTTTTCAATAAAAAGAGTCAAGAAGCTCAAGGAATGGTCAGAGAGGGCACTTCCTGTACAGAATCTTCTCAGGTTTTTGCCTGCCATATGAGTTCTGTTATACTCACAGACACCATTCAAACAGTTTTAGAAACTTTAGGGTGTTTTCTATCCAAAGCCAATAATTATATGCATATTCTAGTTTCTGGGCAGTAGTAATAACCAGATTAAATCGGGTATGTTTTTTATCCAGCCGTGTAAATACTGCCCCCAAGCCCTAACAGGTTAATAAATAATATGATTTAGAGTTAAATCCTTTATTGTTGTAATTAATTATTTACAGCCATGTTTTTTTCTCCATTGTATAGACTTTACAACACTGTCATGAATGAAGCATTATGACCATCCTATGTCCCTTCACTTGGAATGAGAAAATATACTTCATGACACCGAATGCATTACACTGAAATATGTCTTCCGCATGTAACCCAACTCTTCTGAATCAGAGAGGTGCAATGGACTGCTTAATCAACATCATAGGTGCCCAGGGAGCAGTTGTTGGGGGTTAACTTTCTAGCTCAAGGGGAGAACAGCAGATTTTTCCACCTTGCTGGCTAGGAAACTTGAACCAGGAACCTTTTTGGTTACCTGCCCAATGCTCTTAACCGCTAGGCTACCTGCCACGCTGTACTGTGTCACTTTACTTGGACTAAGAAAATACACTTCATGACACTGTCACAAAGTATTATGATTATGCAGTGTCACTTTACTTGGACTAAGGAAATACACTTTCTGCCGCTATCAGAAATCATTATGACCATCATAATTATATAAGACAGATAGGCCTGTCCCGTACATGCCCATATGTCAGTCATCAGTCACAAAATGGGTGTCTTATCCCGCTCCTGACATCTGCTCCAGCATTCATCCCAGTCATCAGCAACATAGCATTGGGGTAGGTACATGTCTGACATCAATATGTGCGCAATGAAAATTTTGATTTAAAATGGTCCATAACATAAACATACTGTTTACAAATAGGCTATGGAATAATGGAATGTTATGCCTTGTGGGGTAGGTTTTGTGGGTTTTGACACTCTTATGTAGGTGTCATAATCAGCCATAAAATAACACAATATATATCGGCTCTTAACCAACCATGCTATTTTGTCTGTTTTTTCGCATTATTGGTATCTTATTTTGTACATAATGTTGATGCCACCATCTCTTATGAACGAAAAGAGCTTTTCGTGGCTGTCTACATACCACCACAGACTGAGGCTGGCACTAAAACCGCACTAAATGAGCTGAATCCCGCTATAAGCAAACAGGAAAACGCTCCTCCAGAGGTGGCGTTCCTAGTGGCCGTGGACTTTAATGCAGGGAAACTTAAATCAGTTTTACCACATTTCTATCAGCATGTTAAATGTGCAACCAGAGGGGAAAAAAATTCTAGACCACCTTTACTCCACACACAGAGACACATACAAAAGCTCTCCCTCGCCATCCATTTGGCAAATCTGACCACAACTCTATCCACCGGATTCATGCTTACAAGCAAAAATTAAAGCAGAAAGCACCAGTGACTCGGTCTATAGAAAAGTGGTCAGATGAAGCAGATGCTAAACTACAGGACTGTTTTGCTAGCACAAACTGGAATATGTTCCAGGATACTTCCGATGGCATTGAGGAGTACACAGCATCAGGAAGCTTATGAGAAATCTATGCCCTCTGACGAACCATCAAACAGGCAAAGCGTCAATACAGGACTAAGTTCGAATCGTAATACACCGGCTCCGACACTCGTCGGATGTCGGATATGGCAGGGCTTGCAAACTATTACAGACTACAAAGGGAAGCACAGCCGGGAGCTGCCCAGTGACACGAGCCTACCAGACAAGCGAAATTAATTCTATCCTCGCTTCGAGGCAAGTAACACTGAAACATGCATAAGAGCATCAGCTGATTGTGTGATCACGCTCTCCACAGCCGACGTAAGAACTTTAAACAGGTCAACATTCACAAGGCCGCAGGGCCAGACGGATTACCAGGACGTGTACTCCAAGCATGCGCTGACCAACTGGCAAGGGTCTTCACTAACATTTTCAACATTTTCCTGTCTGAGTCTGTAATACCAACATGTTTCAAGCATACCACCATAGACCCTGTGCCCAAGAACACTAAGGTAACCTTCCTAAATGACTACCGCCTCGTAGCACTCACGTCTGTAGCCATGAAATGCTTTGAAAGGCTGGTCATGGCTCACATCAACACCATTATCCCAGAAACCCTAGACCCACTCCAATTTGCATACCACACCAACAGATCCACAGATGATGCAATCTCTATTGCACTCCACACTGCCCTTTCCCACCTGGACAAAAGGAAAACCTATTTGAGAATGCTATTCATTGACGACAGCGCAGTGTTCAACACCATAGTACCCTCAAAGCTCATCACTAAGCTAAGGACCCTGGGACTAAACACCTCCCTCTGCAACTGGATCCTGGACTTCCTGACGGGCCGCCCCCAAGTGGTAAGGGTAGGTAACAACACATCCGCCACGCTGATCCTACACACAGGGGCCCCCTAGGGGTGTGTGCTCAGTCCCCTCCTGTACTCCCTGTTCACTCACGACTGCACAGCCAGGCACGACTCCAACACCATCATTAACCTCTCTGGGCTAGGCGGGACATAATCGTCCCACCTACGCAACAGCCAGTGTAATCCAGTGGCGCGATATTCAAATACCTTAAAAATCCTATTACTTCAATTTCTCAAACATATGACTATTTTACAGCTATTTAAAGACAAGACTCTCGTTAATCTAACCACACTGTCCGATTTCAAAAAGGCTTTACAACGAAAGCAAAACATTAGATTATGTCAGCAGAGTACCCAGCCAGAAATAATCAGACACCCATTTTTCAAGCTAGCATATAATGTCACAAAAACCCAGAAGACAGCTAAATGCAGCACTAACCTTTGATGATCTTCATCAGATGACAACCCTAGGACATTATGTTATACAATACATGCATGTTTTGTTCAATCAAGTTCATATTTATATCAAAAACCAGCTTTTTACATTAGCATGTGACGTTCAGAACTAGCATACCCCCGCAAACTTCCGGGGAATTTACTAACAATTTACTAAATTACTCACGATAAACGTTCACAAAAAGCATAACAATTATTTTAAGAATTATAGATACAGAACTCCTCTATGCACTCGATATGTCCGATTTTAAAATAGCTTTTTGGTGAAAGCACATTTTGCAATATTCTAAGTTCATAGCCCAGCCATCACGGGCTAGCTATTTAGACACCCGGCAAGTTTAGCCTTCACGAAAATCAGATTTACTATAACAAAAATGTTATTACCTTTGTTGTCTTCGTCAGAATGCACTCCCAGGACTTCTACTTCAATAACAAATGTTGGTTTGGTCCCAAATAATCCATCGTTATATCCAAATAGCGGCGTTTTGTTCGTGCGTTCTAGACATTATCCGAAATGGTAAATCAGGGTTACGAGCATGGCGCAATTCGTGACAAAAAAATTCTAAATATTCCATTACCGTACTTCGAAGCATGTCAACCGCTGTTTAAAATCAATTTTTATGCAATTTATCTCGTAAAAAAGCGATAATATTCCGACCGGGAATCTCCTTTTCGGTAAACAGAGGAAAAAACAGAAAGACGGGGGCGGCCAGTGCACGCGCCTAAGCCCACAGTCCCTTGATCGGCCACTTGAGAAAGGCGATAATGTGTTTCAGCCTGGGGCTGGAATGACGACATTCAGGTTTTTCCCGGGCTCTGAGAGCCTATTGGAGCCGTGGGAAGTGTCACGTTACCGCAGAGATCCTTTGTTTTGGAATGAGATGTCAAAGAAAGAAAATAAATGGTCAGACAGGCCACTTCCTGTAAAGGAATCTCTCAGGTTTTGACCTGCCATTTGAGTTCTGTTATACTCACAGACACCATTCAAACAGTTTTAGAAACTTTGGCGTGTTTTCTATCCAAAGCCAATAATTATATGCATATTCTAGTTACTGGGCAGGAGTAGTAACCAGATTAAATCGGGTACGTTTTTTATCCAGCCGTGTCAATACTGCCCCCTAGCCCTAACAGGTTAAGTTTGCTGATGACACAACAGTGGTAGGCCTGATCACTGACAACGATGAATCAGGCTATAGGGAGGAGGTCAGAGACCTGACCGTGTGGTGCAAGGACAACAACCTCTCCCTCAACATGATCAAGACAAATGAGATGATTGTGGACTACAGGAAAAGGAGGACCGAGCATGCCCCCATTCTCATCAAAGGGGCTGTAGTGGAGCAGGTTGAGAGATTCAAGTTTCTTGGCATCCACATCACCAACAAATTAACATGGTCCAAGCACACCTAGACAGTCGTGAAGAGGACACGACAAAGCCTATTCCCCCCAAGGAGACTGAAAAGATTTGGCAAGGGTCCTCAGATCCTCAAAAGGTTCTACAGCTGCACCATCGAGACATCCTGACAGGTTGCATCACTACCTGGTATGGCAACTGCTCAGCCTTCAACCGCAAGGCACTACAGTGGGTAGTGCGTACGGTCCAGTACATCACCGGGGACAAGCTTCCTGCTATCCAGGACCTCTATACCAGGCGGTTTCAGAGGAAGGCCCTAGTCATGGACTGTTCAGCCACCCTAGTCATAGACTGTTCTCTCTGCTACTGCATGGCAAGCGCTACCGGAGCACCAAGGCTAGGTCCAAGAGTCTTCTAAATAGCTTCTACTCCCAAGCCATAAGACTCCTGAACAGCTAATCAAATGGCTACCCAGACTATCTGCATTGCCCCACCCCACCCCTCACAAACTGGTGCTACTCTCTGTTATTATCTATTCATAGCCACTTTAATAACTCTACATAATTACCTCCATTACCTCGATACCGGTGCCCCCGCACGTTGACACATTGACTCTGTACCGGTACCCCTGTATATAGCCCTGCTATTGTTATTTACTGCTGCTCTTTAATTATTTGTTATTCTTATCTCTTACTTTTTTTGGTATATTCTTAAAACTGCATCGTTGGTTAAGGGCTTGTAAGTAAGCATTTCACTCTAAGGATTACACCTGTTCTATTCAGAGCATGTGACAAATAACATTTGATTAGAACAGGTCTAAATATATGTGTCTTGACAGTGACACAGTTTACTAACCGCTGTGCTTCCAGTTATGCACTGTAAATTCTAGAAATACATGTTTCTGTAGTCAGGTGTAACACTAATATTCTGTAAATTTGTGTTTCAGTAAAGGTTCTGTAAATCTCCAGTAATTTACTGGCTTCTGTGCTGCCAGTATTTGCTGTAAATTTACACTGACCTACTGGCTACTGTGCTGTGGTGTTTGGTTTTTGTATCACTGCATCTCAAGGGGACTGAGGAACTAAGGGAGTTTACTTTTGTGAGAGCAGACTTTTATTACCTCAAGGTGCCTTCAATAAAGCCTTAGTGGATTGTGACTCAATACTGTAAAAATGAAAACACGCTTTGTTCACCCATCGCTGACCTCATTTTCAAACAAATATGCAGCTGCTAGATAGGCCACTAATGTACCAAAAGGAAGCATGTGAATGTAATAACTATTCTGTGTGTGAGTGTGTGCGAGGTAGAAACATTCTGTGGACATCTCTAAAGGGCTTCTCTATGCTGTGGTGTGTGGTGGGTTATCCTAACAGGCCACACATTGTGTTTGTCTGAGCTGTACTGACTGTGAACCTTTGAGCTGGAAAGCTGCCATAGCCAGAAAATGAGTGAACACCCACACCATTGGCACCTCTGTGAGTGAGAGAGTGTGTGTGTGTGTGTGTGTGCAGTGCCATCCTACTTAATTCCTTGTTACCATGGTAACTAATCCTATTTACTGAGAATTGGATCCAATATTCAGGTATTTGGTCTCAAAGCATAATATATTTTATCTCCCTTTCTCCTGTCTCAGGCACTGAAGCAAGAGACCATAATAATAAAAGTAATGATAATAATACAATTACTTTGTATAGAGCTTTTCAAAACAAGTATCAAAGTTCTTCACATCATAAAATTACATGAAAACAATTGCATATTTCACTTAATACTGAAAATCTAATGCAATTCTGTATTTGATACATTTAATTATATGAAAAGATTGGGTATGTTTATTATATAGTAAGATCGGGTTGGTTTACATTGAATGGTAATACAATTGAAGAGCCCTTATCGAAAAACCACATGAATTTCATGTGAGCACGTGAACACATATGACCTTGTATGATCTCATGTGATCACTTAATTTCATGTGAAGTTAACGTGACAACATGTGACAACATGTGAAACAACATGTGATAACATAAAACTACACAAGTGATAACATGATCTCATGTGAGAACATGATCTCATGTGAAATAAAGGTGACAACATGGGGATGCAACATTTCAACATGTGATAGCATGAAAATACACGTGACAACATGTGAGCTCGTGAAAACACAATCGTGAAATATATGTGAAAAAAGAAAACCTGGAATATAATGACACTACACATGTAAAAATCCAGGTGTTAAATATAATTTGGAATGTTTTACTTTGAAAGACATAATTGATATGAATTCAATTTAAACAGTCATAGCCCCATGCAGGCTTTGTCTGGTTCAAATCAAATTTTATTTGTCACGTGCGCCGAATACAACAGGTGTAGACCTTACAGCCTTACAGGCTCTAACCAATAGTGCCAAAAAGGTATTAGGGGAACAATAGGTAGGTAAAGAAATAAAACAACTGTAAAAAGACAGGCTATATACAGTAGCGAGGCTATAAAAGTAGTGAGGCTACATACAGACACCGGTTAGTCAGGCTGATTGAGGTAGTATGTACATGTAGATATGGTTAAAGTGACTATGCATATATGAAGAACAGAGAGTAGCAGTAGCGTAAAAGAGGGGTTGGCGGGTAGTGGTGTCACAGCTGTTGAAAGGAGCAGACCAAAGTGCAGCGTGGTTGTAGTTCCACATTTTATTAAATCCGTGGGGGCTGCCTCTCGCAATTGCCTCGTGGTCGGTATAGTGCCTCATAATATCGCCGCTCCGCCTTCGCTGCCTCAATTTCCTCCTTCGGCCGGCGATACTCCCCAGCCTGACTCCAGGGTCCTTTCCCGTCCAGAATTTCCTCCCAGGTCCATTTCTGTTGCTCCTGGGCACGCTGCTTGGTCCTTTGATGGTGGGTTATTCTGTCACGGCTGTTGAAAGGAGCAGACCAAAGTGCAGCGTGGTTGTAGTTTCACATTTTATTAAATACGTGAAACTTTGCAATACATAAATACCTGAATGGACAGGAGTTCCGCTAGCGGAACCCCTCGCCAACAGCCAATGTAATAGCAGGGCGCGAAATACAAAACAGCAAAAATCTCATAATTCAATTTTCTCAAACATACAACTATTATACACCATTTTAAAGATAATCTTCTCGTTAACCTGTTAGGGACAGATGTTCCACTAGCAGAACGCCTCACCAATATCCAATGGTAGAGTGGCGCGAATTACAAATACCTCAAAAATGCAAAAACTTCAATTTTTCAAACATATGACTATTTTACACCATTTTAAAGACAAGACTCTCCTTTATCTAACCACATTGTCCGATTTCAAAAAGGCTTTACAACGAAAGCAAAACATTATGTCAGGAGAGTACCCAGCCAGAAATAATCACACACCCATTTTTCAAGCTAACATATATGTCACAAAAACCAAAACCACAGCTAAATGCAGCACTAACCTTTGATGATCTTCATCAGATGACACTCCTAGGACATTATGTTATACAATACATGCATGTTTTGTTCAATCAAGTTCATACTTATATCAAAAACCAGCTTTTTACATTAGCATGTTTTGTTCAGAATTAGCATACCCACCGAAAACGTCTGGTGAATTTACTAAATTACTCACGATAAACGTTCACAAAAAACATAACAATTATTTAAAGAATTATAGATACAGAACTCCTTTATGCAATCGCGGTGTCCGATTTTAAAATAGCTTTTCGGTGAAAGCACATTTTGCAATATTCTGAGTAGATAGCCCGGCCATCATGGCTAGCTATTTTGACACACACCAAGTTTGGCACTCACCAAACTCAGATTTACTATAAGAAAAATTGGATAACCTTTGCTGTTCTTCGTCAGAACGCACTCCCAGGACTTCTACTTCAACACCCAATGTTGTTTTGGTTCCAAATAATCCATAGTTATATCCAAATAGCTCCGTTTTGTTCGTGTGTTCAAATCACTATCCGAAGGGTGATGCGCCGGCACGTTTCGTGACAAAAAAATTCAAAATATTCCATTACCGTACTTCGAAGCATGTCAAACGCTGTTTAATCCAAACACATTGTCCGATTTCAAAAAGGCTTTACGGCGAAAGCATAACATTAGATTATGTTAGGACATCAACTTCACAAGAAAAACCACAGCCATTTTCCAAGCAAGGAGAGGCATCACAAAAACCATAAATACAGCTAACATTAATCACTAACCTTTGACGATCTTCATCAAATGACACTCCCAGGACTCAATGTTGCACAATACATGTATGTTTTGTTCGATAAAGTTCATATTTATACCCAAAAACCCCTTTTTACATTGGTGCGTGATGTTCAGAATATGTATTGCCTCCCAAAACTTCTGGTGAATGAGCACATCAATTTACAAAAATACTCATCATAAACATTGAAAAACTTTACAACAGTTATTGAAATAATTATTGATACACTTCTCCTTAACCTGAAAAGGACAGACGTGGAACTCCTAGCCAACAGCAAATGGCATCGCACGGCGCAAAATACAAAACCAACTAAAATACCACAATTCAATTTTCTCAAACAATCAACTATTTTACACCATTTTAAAGACAAGACTCTCGTTAATCTAACCACATTGTCCGATTTCAAAAAGGCTTTACAGCGAAAGCAAAACATTAGATTATGTCAGGAGAGTACCCTGCCAAAAATAATCACACAGCCATTTTCAAACAAGCATATATGTCACAAAAACCAAAACCATAGCTAAATGCAGCACTAACCTTTGATGATCTTCATCAGATGACACTCCTAGGACATTATGTTATACAATACATGCATGTTTTGTTCAATCAAGTTCATATTTATATCAGAAAACAGCTTTTTACATTAGCATGTGATGTTCAGAACTAGCATACCCACTGCAAACTTCCGGTGAATTTACTAAATTACTCATGATTAACGTTCACAAAAAACATAATTATTTTAAGAATTATAGATACAGAACTCCTTTATGCAATCGCGGTGTCAGATTTTAAAATAGCTTTTCGGCGAAAGCACATTTTGCAAATTCTGAGTACATAGCCCGGCCATCATGGCTAGCTAATTTGACACCCACCAAATTTGGCCCTCACCAAACTCAGATTTACTATAAGAAAAATTGGATTACCTTTGCTGCTCTTCGTCAGAATGCACTCCCAGGACTTCTACTTCAACAACAAATGTTGTTTTGGTTCCAAATAATCCATAGTTATATTGAAATAGCTCCGTTTTGTTCGTGCGTTGAGGTCACTATCCCAAGG
Source organism: Salmo salar (assembly GCF_965601325.2). Taxonomy (NCBI): domain Eukaryota; kingdom Metazoa; phylum Chordata; class Actinopteri; order Salmoniformes; family Salmonidae; genus Salmo; species Salmo salar. The sequence continues at coordinate 16,375,324 of NC_138319.1, read as the reverse complement.
GTGACGCGCTGGCGCATTTCGTGACAAAAAATGTCTAAATATTCCATTACCGTACTTCGAAGCATGTCAAACGCTGTTTAAAATAAATTGTTATACTATTTTTCTCGTAAAATAGCGATAATATTCCAACCGGGCAACGTTGTATTCATTCAAAGGCTGAAAGAAAAAAATGGAGTCGTCTCGTGGATGCGCATCTCCAGTGTCACTGTTCCCTGCCTGACCACTCACAAAAACTCCTGCTGTTTTTCGCCTAGAGACTGCAGACACCCCATTACATTTTCTGGCGCCTTCTGAGAGCCAATGGAAGCCTTAAATGTCATGTTACAACACAGATGCTGTATTTTCGATAGAGATGCCACAGAAGGAGAACAAATTGTCAGACAGGGCAATTCCTGTATGGAATCTTCTCAGGTTTTAGTCTGCCATATGAGTTCTGTTATACTCACAGACACCATTCAAACAGTTTTAGAAACTTTAGAGTGTTTTCTATCCAAATCCACTAATTATATGCATATTCTAGTGTCTGGGCAGGAGCAGTAACCAGATTAAATCGGGTACATTTTTTATCCGGCCATGAAAATACTGCCCCCATCCCAAACATGTTAACCTCTCTAGGGTAGGGGGCAGTATTTTCACGGCCGGATGAAAAACGTACCCAAATTAAACGGCCTACTACTCGGGCCCAGGAACTAGAATATGCATATTATTAGTAGATTTGGATAGAAAACACTCTGACGCTTTTAAAACTGTTTGAATGACGTCTGTGAGTATAACTGAACTCATATGGAAGGCAAAAACCTGAGAAAAATCCAACCAGGAAGTGGGAAATGTGCTGCTTGTAGTCTTTTCAAGTCATTGCCTATCTAACACACAGTGACTTAGGGTTCATTTTGCACTTCCTAAGGCTTCCACTAGATGTCAACAGTCTTTAGAACCTAGTTTCAGGCTTTTGCAGTGAACAGAGAGCAAACAAGAAGGCCGGGAAGTTGGTGCCTCAGAAAATTACATAAGTTCATTGGCGCGCATTCACGTGATGACGTAGCTGTGTCTCAAAACGTTTTTCAAGACATTGGAATCGTCCGGTTGGAATATTATTGAAGTTTTATGTTAAAAAGGCCCTAAAGATTGATGCTATACAACGTTTGACATGTTTCAACGAACGTAAATATAACATTTTTTTTTACTTTTTGTCGTGAAATTTTGGTCACGCTTCCTACATTTGGAGTAGCTTACTGAATGCACAAAAAACAAGGAGGAATTTGGACATGAATTATGGACTTTATTGAACAAAACAACATTAATTGTGGACCTGGGATACCTGGAAGTGCCTTCTGATGAAGATCATCAAAGGTAAGTGAATATTTATAATGCTATTTATGATTTTAGATGACTCCAAAATGGCGGGTATTTGTATTGCCTGGTGTATGTTTCTGAGCTCCGTACTCAGATTATTGCAAAGTGTGCTTTACCTCGTGAAGCTTTTTTTAAATCTGTCACAGCAGTTGCATAAAGGAGATGGTTATCTATAATTCTTTGAATAACAGTTTAATATTTTATCAACGTTTATGATGAGTATTTTTGTAAATTGTTGTGCTGATTCACCGGCAGCATTGGAGGCAAAATATTTTCTGAACATCACGCGCCAATGTAAAATGCTGTTTTTGGATATAAATATGAACTTTATCGAACTAAACATACATGTATTGTGTAACATTGAGTCCTAGGAGTGTCATCTGATGAAGATCGTCAAAGGTTAGTGCTTAATTTTAGCTGAATTTCTGGTATTTGTGACCCTTCTCCTGCTTGGAAAATGGCTGTGTGGTTTTTCTTGTGTTGTACCTGTCCTAACATAATCTAACTTTATGCTTTCGCCGTAAAGCCTTTTTGAAATCGGACAATGAGGTTACATTAAGGAGAAGTGTACCTTTAGAATTGTGTAAAATAGTCGTATGTTTGAGAACTTTGAATTATAACATTTTGTTGTTTTGAATTTGGAGCTCTGATTTTTCACTGGCTGTTGAATAGTGTGACCCGAGAGAGGTTAATGCAACCGCTGTGTCAGATTGTGTCAGATTTCAAAATAGCTTTACAGCGAAAGCACATTGTTCAATATTCTGAGTACAGAGCTCAGCCATCAAAGCAAGCTATGCAGTTACCCGCCAAGTTCTGGAGTCAACTAAACTCATAAATAGTATTATAAATCTTCACTTACCTTTGCTGATCTTTGTCGAATGCACTCCCAGGACTCCCACTTCCACAATAAATGTTATTTTTGTTCGATAAACTCCATATTTATGTCCAATATACCTCCTTTTGTTCACGCGTTCAGATCACTATCCAAAGGCAAAATGCGCGAGCCCAAAACCAGAGACGAAAAGTCAAAATGTTCCATTACCGTTCGTAGAAACATGTCAAACGATGTTTACAATCAATCCTTAGGGTCTTTTAACCTCTTACATCTAGACTTTCCGCTAGCGGAACACCTGCTCCAATATCCAATGATGGGCGTGGCGCGAAATACAAACTCCTCTAAAATCCGAAAACTTCAATTTTTCAAACATATGACTATTTTACAGCATTTTAAAGACAAGACTCTCGTTAATCTAACCACACTGTCCGATTTCAAAAAGGCTTTACAGCAAAAGCAAAACATTAGATTATGCATATAATGTCACAAAAAACAAAACCACAGCTAAATGCAGCACTAACCTTTGATGATCTTCATCAGATGACAACCCTAGGACATTATGTTATACAATGCATGCATGTTTTGTTCAATCAAGTTCATATTTATATCAAAAACCAGCTTTTTTACATTAGCATGTGACGTTCAGAACTAGCATACCGGTGAATGCTAGTTACCGGCAAACATCCGGTGAATTTACTAAATTACTCACGATAAACGTTCACAAAAAACATAACAATTATTTTAAGAATTATAGATACAGAACTCCTCTATGCACTCGATATGTCCGATTTTAAAATAGCTTTTCGGTGAAAGCACATTTTCCAATATTCTCAGTAGATAGCCCAGCCATCACGGCTAGCCATTTAGAGACCGACCAAGTTTAGCCCTGACCAAACTCCGATTTACTATTACAAAAGTTTGATTACCTTTGGTGTTCTTCGTCAGAATACACTCCCAGGTCTGCTACTTCAATAACAAATGTTGGTTTGGTTCAAAATAATCCATCGTTATATCCAAATAGCGGCGTTTTGTTCGTGCGTTCAAGACACTATCCGAAGTGTAAATAAGGGTCACGAGCATGGCGCAATTCGCGACAAAAGATTTCTAAATATTCCATTACCGTACTTCGAAGCATGTCAAGCGCTGTTTAAAATCAATTTTTATGCCATTTTTTCGTAAAAAAGCAATAATATTCCGACCGGGAATCTGCGTTTAGGTAAACAGATGAAAGAAAACAAAGCATGGGGTCGACGCGGGCACGAGCCTGAGTCTCACAGTACTGTAACCAGCCACTACCCAAACGCGCTACTTTTTTTTAGCCAGAGCCTGCAAAGCCACGATTCAGCTTTTTGCCGCCTTCTGAGAGCCCATGGGAGCTGTAGGAAGTGTCACATAACAGCAGAGATCCTCTGTAATGGATAGAGATAATCAAGAAGGGCAAGAAATTGTCAGACAGGGCGCTTCCTACATGGAATCTCTCAGGTTTTGGCCTGCCAAATGAGTTCTGTTATACTCACAGCCACCATTCAAACAGTTTTAGAAACTTTGGAGTGTTTTCTATCCAAAGCTAATAATTATATGCATATTCTAGTTTCTGGGCAGGAGTAATAATCAGATTAAATCGGGTACGTTTTTTATCCGGCTGTGAAAATACTGCCCCCTAGCCATAACAGGTTAACATGAATATTCGATAATATTCCAACCAGACAATAGCGTATTCATTACAGAGGAAAAAGAAGGAGCGCCAGCGTGCTCGCGCAGAAAACAACTCCTTGGTCTCAGGCAGTCCACTGATTGACTGGGCTCTTATTCTCTGCCCAGTAACAGTAGAAGCATGAAACAAGGTTCTAAAGACTGTTGACATCCAGTGGAAGCCTTAGGAAGTGCAATAAGACCCCACAGACACTGTAGTTTGGATAGGGATTAGATAGAAAAACTACAAGCCTCAGATTTCCCACTTCCTGGTTGGATTCTTCTCAGGTTTCTGCTTGCCATATGAGTTCTGTTATACTCACAGACATCATTCAAACAGTTTTAGAAACTTCAGAGTGTTTTCTATCCAAATATCATAATCTACTAATAATATGCAAATATTTGACTCTGGGCCCGAGTAGCAGGCAGTTTACTCTGGGCACGCTTTTCATCCGAACTTGAAAATACTGCCCCCTTAATAACAAAACAACAAACCGTGACGCAGAGAGAAACAAACACTACTCAAAATATAATAACCCACAAAACCCAGGAAGAAAAACCCCTACTTAACCTCTCTTGGGGACGGTTCACACTATTCAACAGCCAGTGAAAAATCAAAGCTCCAAATTCAAAACCACAAAATGTCATAATTCAAAGTTCTCAAACATATGACTATTTTATACCATTTTAAAGACTTGGCACTCTGGTACCGCTTGCCATGCGGTAGTAGAGAGAACAGTCTATGACTGGGGTGGCTGGAGTCTTTGACAATTTTAGGGCCTTCCTCTGACACCGCCTGGTGTAGGTCCTGGATGGCAGGCAGCTTAGCCCCAGTGATCTACTGGGCCGTATGTACTGCCCTCTGTAGTGCCTTGCGGTCAGAGGCTGAGCAATTGCCGTACCAGGCAGTGATGCAACCAGTCAGGATGCTCTCAATGTTGCAGCTGTAGAACCTTTTGAGGATCTCAGGACCCATGCCAAATCTTTCTAGTTTCTTGAGGGGGAATAGGGTTTGTCGTGCCCTCTTCACAACTGTCTTGGTGTGTTTGGACCATTCTAGTTTGTTGTTGATGTGGACACCAAGGAACTTGAAGCTCTCAACTTGCTCCACTACAGCCCCGTCGATGAGAATGGGGGCGTGCTCGGTCCTCCTTTTCCTGAAGTCCACAATCATCTCCTTAGTCTTGGTTACGTTGAGGGATAGGTTGTTATTCTGGCACCACCCGGTCAGGTCTCTGACCATCTCCCTAAAGGCTGTCTCGTCATTGTCGGTGATCAGGCCAACCACTGTTGTGTCGTCTGCAAACTTAATGATGGTGTTGGTGTTGTGCCTGGCCATGCAGACGTGGGTGAACAGGGAGTACAGGAGGGGACTGAGCACGCACCCCTGGGGAGCCTCAATGTTGAGGATCAGCGTGGCAGATGTGTTGCTACCTACCATAACCACCTGGGGGCGGTCCGTCAGGAAGTCCAGGATCCAGTTGCAGAGGGAGGTGTTTAGTCCCAGGATCCTTAGCTTAGTGATAAGCTTTGAGGGTACTATGGTGTTGCACGCTGAGCTGTAGTCAATGAATAGCATTCTCACATAATGGTTCCTTTTGTCCAGGTGGGAAAGGGCAGTGTGGAGTGCAATAGAGATTGCATCATCTGTGGATCTGTTTGGGCGGTATGCAAATTGGAGTGGGTCTAGGGTTTCTGGGATAATGGTGTTGATGTGAGCCATTACTAACCTTTCAAAGCATTTCATGGATACAGACGTGAGTGCTACGGGTCTGTAGTCATTTAGGCAGGTTGCCTTTGTGTTCTTGGGCACAGGGACTATGGTGGTCTGCATGAAACATGTTGGTATTACAGACTCAATCAGGGACATGTTGAAAATGTCAGTGAAGACACCTGCCAGTTGGTCAGTGCATGCCAAGAGCACACGTCCAGGTAATCCGTCTGGCCCCACGGCCTTGTGTATGTTGACCTTTTTAAAGGTCTTACTCACGTCGGCTACGGAGAGCGTGATCACACAGTCGTTCGGAACAGCTGATGCTCTCATGCATGCCTCAGTGTTCCTTGCCTCAAAGCGAACATAGAAGTGATTTAGCTCATCTGTTAGGCTCGTGTCACTGGGCAGCTCGCGGCTGTGCTTCCTTTTGTAGTCTGTAATAGTTTGCAAGCCCTGCCACATAAGACGAGCGTCGGAGCCGGTGTAGTATGATTCAATCTAAGCCCTGTGTTGATGCTTTGCCTGTTTGATGGTTGGTCGCAGGGCATAGCAGGACTTCTTGAAGCTTCTGGGTTAGAGTCCCACACCTTGAAAGCGGCAGCTCTACCCATTAGCTCAGTGCGAATGTTGCCTGTAATCTATGGCTTCTGGTTGGGGTATGTACGTACAGTCACTGTGGGGACGACGTCCTCGATGCACTTATTGATAAAGCCAGTGACTGATGTGGTGTACTCCTCAATGCCATCGGAAGAATCCCGGAACATGTTCCAGTCTGTGATAGTCAAACAGTCCTGTAGTTTAGCATCTGCTTCATCTGACCACTTTTCTATAGACCGAGTCACTGGTGCTTCCTGCTTAAATTTTTCTTGTAAGCAAGAATCAGGAGGATAGAGTTGTGGTTGGATTTACCAAATGGAGGGCGAGGGAGAGCTTTGTACGTGTCTCTGTGTGTGGTGTACAGGTGATCTAGAATTTTCTTCCCTCTGGTTGCACATTTAACATGTTGATAGAAATTTGGTAGAACTTATTTAAGTTTCCCTGCATTAAAGTCCACGGCCACTAGGAGCGCCGCCTCTAGGTGAGTGGTTTTTTGTTTGCTTATTTCCTTATACAGCTGACTGAGTGTGGTCTTAGTGCCAGCATCTGTCTGTGGCGGTAAATAAACAGCCACGAAAATTATAGCTGAAAACTCTCTAGGCAAGTAGTGTGTCCTGCAATTTATCACAATATACTCTACTTCAGGCGAGCAACATCTAGAGACTTCCTTAGATTTCATGCACCAGCTGTTGTTTACAAATATGCACAGACTGCCCCCCCTCGTCTTACCGGAGTGTGCTGTTCTATCTTGCCGGTACAGCTTATATCCCGCTAGCTGTATATCCATGTCGTCATTCAGCCACGATTCCGTGAAACATAGGATATTACAGTTCTTGATGTCCCGTTGGTAGGATATTCATGATCGTACCTCGTCTAGTTTATTGTCCGATGATTGCACGTTGGCGAGTAGTATTGAAGGTAACGGCAGCTTTCCCACTCACCTTTTCCGGGTCCTGACCAGGCATCCGGTTCTTTGTCCTCTGTACCTTCGTTGCCTCCTCTTGCAAATAACGGGGATGTTGGCCCTGTCGGGTGTTTGGAGAATGTTCTGTGCATCTTGCTTGTTGAAGAAAACATCAATGTCTAATCCAAGGTGAGTGATCGCTGTCCTGATATCCAGAAGCTCTTTTTTTGCCGTAAGTTACGGTTGCAGAAACATTATGTACAAAATAAGTTACAAATAACGCGAAAAAACCACATAATAGCACAATTGGTTGGGCGCGCGTAAAACTGCTGCCATTTCTTCCAGCGCCATTTTCTACCCGGTTTGTTCCAGGCATGTTCTTAGAACGTTATGTTATTCTTAGAACGTTGTATTATTGTCTAGTTTTGGTGAAAATGCTGTAAATCTCCATCTAGTTACTGTATTTTTACAGCATAATTTAGATGTTAATGTTAAATAACAGTATGCTGCTATATGCTGATTACATGGGACTCATCCTCACTTGGGTTTTCAACTCTCAACCTCTTGGTGGCTAGCTACCTGAAGTTCCTGCTGCGCCACCAAGACTGTGTACAGACTCAAAATGGGCAAGAAGACCTTTCTGCACTTTGCCTTAAAGTTGCAGTAAAAATAAAGTCAATATATACAACAACATGAAAGTGTTAATTCTTTAAAATAACAGTATGCTGTTGTATTCTGATTTAAATTACTGTAATATCTTGAACCGTGACCCAGCCTTAAATGGGATTTGAACTCATAACCTTTTGGTGGCTATCAACATGACATGTCCTGCTACAATGAATCTAAACCACCAAATCTGTGAATATGATAGAGATATGGCTACAGACTTATTGTCTTGCACTTTGCTAAAAATTGCCCAGAATCAAGTAAATAACTTTCTATACCAACTATGCTCCAGGACACTTAACATAGAGCATGCTTCAAATCTTTGGGGATTTGAACCTGCAACCTCTTGGTTGGAGTACATCAATGTTTCTGCTGTGTTACCAAGGTCTTGCCAGTTCCTTGAAACATACAGTATATTAACACGCTCTCAAAAAATAAGGGTATGATTGTGTTGTTACCTGGGGTACAAAAAGGTTAAAGGTTTACTTTAGTTTATTAGGATCCTCAGTGGCTATTGCACATTCAGCAGCTACTCTTCCTGTGGTCCACATAAAACATTTAATAAAAACAAAAATAAAATAATAATAGTTACATTTGGAAAGACACCAAGAGACAACAAAAATACTATTTACACACTATTCATACATACTGTATTCATGTTGTTATGTATAGTTAAATTAGATCTTTAGAGACAGGAGAGGCGCTGTGATACAGTTTTTTAAACCTAACAGGCTTTTTGTCTGAGAAACCTCTGGTGGCAGAAGATTCCACGAAGACATGTCTCTATACAAACTTTAACTGAGAGACGCATTAAATCTGTTTTTGGTTTGGGTACAGTGAAGAAACCCATAGTGACGTGTCTGGTGGGTATGTATGTGTGTTTGAAGTGCTTGCAAAAAGATTATTCAATTGGTTAGGCATCTTCAACACAGAAATGTTTCTTAAGAAGACTACAAGAGATGTTGTCAATTTCTCCTCAACCCTCAACGACTATTGTGCATGTTGTTGATGTTAGTTCTATGTGTGCAGTTAAGGGCAAGGCATGCTGCTTTGTTTTGAGCCAGCTGCAACTTTGTTAGGTCTTTCATTGATGAACCTGACCATATTACCAGACAGTAATCAAGATGGGACAGGATCATAGCCTGAACAACTACCTCTACCCGTCTTCACAACTTTGTCATTATGATAACAGACTATCCAATGTTACTCCTAGGAGTTCAAGGGTCACACACTTTATGCACAAGTCCAGTTGAGGTTTAGGTCTTAGAGAATGCTTTGAACCAAATACAATGCTTTTGGTTGTAAATGTATTTAAGACCGGTATATTGTTAACCTGTTATGGCTAGGGGGCCGTATTTTCACGGCTGGATAAAAAACGTACCCGATTTAATCTGGTTACTACTCCTGCCCAGTAACTAGAATACGCATATAATTATTGGCTTTGGATAGAAAACACTCCAAAGTTTCTAAAACTGTTTGAATGGTGTCTGTGAGTATAACAGAACTCAAATGGCAGGTCAAAACCTGAGAGATTCCTTTACAGGAAGTGGCCTGTCTGACCATTTCTTGAACTTCTTTGCCATCTCTATCTTTTACAAAGGATCTCTGCTCTAACGTGACACTTCCTACGTCTTCCATGGGCGCTCAGAGCCCGGGAAAAACCTGAATGTCGTCATCCCAGCCCCAGGCTGAAACACATTATCGCCTTTCTCAAGTGGCCGATCAAGGGACTGTGGGCTTAGGCGCGTGCCCTGGCCGCCCCCGTCTTTGTGATTTTTCCTCTGTTTGCCGAAAAGGAGATTCCCGGTCGGAATATTATCGCTTTTTTACGAGATAAATTGCATAAAAATTGATTTTAAACAGCGGTTGACATGCTTCGAAGTACGGTAATGGAATATTTAGAAATGTTTTGTCACGAATTGCGCCATGCGCGCGACCCTGATTTACCATTTCGGATAGTGTCTGGGACGCACGAACAAAACGCCGCTATTCGGATATAACGATGGATTATTTTGGACCAAACCAACATTTGTTATTGAAGTAGCAGTCCCGGTAGTGCATTCTGACGAAGACAACAAAAGGTAATCAAACTTTTATAATAGTAAATCTGATTTTGGTGAAGGCTAAACTTGCCGGGTGTCTAAATAGCTAGCCCGTGATGGCTGGGCTATGTACTTAGAATATTGCAAAATGTGCTTTCACCAAAAAGCTATTTTAAAATCGCACATATCGAGTGCATAGAGGAGTTCTGTATCTATAATTCTTAAAATAATGGTTATGCTTTTTGTTTACCTTTATCGTGAGTAATTTAGTAAATTGTTAGCAAATTCCCCGGAAGTTTGCGGGGGGTATGCTAGTTCTGAATGTCACATGCTAATGTAAAAAGCAGTTTTTTGATATAAATATGAACTTGATTGAACAAAACATGCATGTATTGTATAACATAATGTCCTAGGTGTGTCATCTGATGAAGATCATCAAAGGTTAGTGCTGCATTTAGCTGTCTTCTGGGTTTTTGTGACATTATATGCTAGCTTGAAAAATGGGTGTCTGATTATTTCTGGCTTGGTACTCTGCTGACATAATCTAATGTTTTGCTTTCGCTGTAAAGCCTTTTTGAAATCGGACAGTGTGGTTAGATAAAGGAGAGTCTTGTCTTTAAAATGCTGTGAAATAGTCATATGTTTGAAAAATTGAAGTTTTTGCATTTTTGAGGAATTTGTAATTCGCGCCACGCCTATCATTGGATATTGGAGCAGGTGTTCCGCTAGCAGAACGTCTAGATGTAAGAGGTTAATTACCCATTCTGACACTGGCTGTAACTCCTTGCTAAGAGTCGCAGTGAGCCCACTGGCTGTATGCACTGATATGCAGAGTGTGCAGTCATCAGCATACATAGACATTTTATCTATGAATTAGGAGGTACCCTTCCCAAGTACAACGTTTGCTACCTCTTAGGCATAATGGGACATTTTTCTACACAATATTTGGAATATACAGTACACTCATCACCGCGCTTTGATAGGTGGGGGCAATGTACTGGTGAGGAACATTAGCATATTTGGGAGCGTGGTCAAATATATGTGTATTTTTGCCAACCGTCAGTGGAAGTGTTGTAGCAGTTTAAGTGATTGATGGCTATGCCAATATAAGTAGATCACATCCTTTAACACTGTCTGTTCTGAAAATGTTGTATGAGAATGTGTCAGTAATGAGCTGCAGTAAAGTTTATTGTGTGTGTTCCAGTGATTTAATGGTAACATGTTGCTGTAAACCTGTCATTTCTCAACTGGCACTAGGAACCTTGCTGGAAGTTATGTTTGACGCTGGAGCTCAGACCCTTGCATCGATATCGCTAAGGAGCTATTTTTCAAAGCAGTGTCCCTATGTGTGTATGACTTTATCAGACATACGTCATCAATGACGTCTGAAGCTTCATTTGATCACGTGCTTTTTTAAACAGTGTGTTGCGAAATGTGAATTCCCACTGATTTCACCATGGTTCTGGTGCTTTCTTCAATTCCAAGCTGCTTTCAAACACTGACCTCTACTGGACATCATACTTACGAATATGTGAAAGACTACCTTGATTCGGTCTTATGTAGCAAAATTTGAAATTGTGTTTTTTACATGCAGAGACACAGAGCTACAAAATTGTATATCATACACTGCATTTTTGAGGAACAATGGGAAAGTAATTCTGCTTTGAAAGTTGATAAACTTGTAAACAAAGTTTTGAGAAAATGGCCTTTCAATGTTTTTGTGCTGCTACTGGAGAGCGCTCCTTTGTCTCCACCCATTCAGCATTGTTCCCACCCACCTTAAGCCAGCCCCACTCATCTCTTTTTAGGATTCACATGTGAGGTCTTGTGCTCCAGAGTGGTGCAGTGGTCTAAGACACTACATATCATTGCTAGAGGTGTCACTACAGACACTGGTTCAATTGCAGGCTGTATCACAACTGGCTGTGATTGGGAGTCCCATAGGGTGGTGCACAATTGGCCCAGTGTCGTTAGGGTTTGGCCGGGGTAGGCCATCATTGTAAATAAGAAATGGTTCTTAACTGACTTGCCTAGTTAAATAACATTTTTAAACAGTGAGCAGTGTAGCAAAGACTAAGACTAAAAGTGGTAAAAGTAGAAGCCTACAATAAGAAAGAATTCTAGGTAAACAGAAAGTGTCCAGATAAATATGTTTTATAAATATCAGATGACGTTTACCCAGACACACTTGTCTAAATTGATGGTTCATGTGAAAGAAATGCTATAACACCCAGCCACATCTTGCTAAGTGTATGGGTCTCTACAGAAGGTGTAAACGCTACAGCTAAATGGCTATATGCATAGTACCAATATCAGAAATAGATAGTGGCAATATAAATTAAGTATACAGTATGTACAAGAACAATAACGATATCAGTGATAGATGAGGTAGTTAAATGCATACAATTAGGGGTAAAGTGGCTCAGCAGCGGGATAAAAAAAATGTGGCAGCAAGGTATGGCATGTGTGTTAGGAGAAAGTTATGTGAATAGAGGCACTGCAGATAGTAATGATGACTGGTCCATCCGAACCACGCATGAACAAGGGATATATATTCTTCCCTGTGGCTCAGATGGTAGAGCATGGTGTTTGCAACGCCACCATGGTGTGTGCAACGCCAGGGTTGTGGGTTCGATTCCCACGGGGGGCCAGTACAACAAACAAAAAATGTATGAAATGTATGCATTCACTACTGTAAGTCGCTCTGGATAAGAGCGTCTGCTAAATGACTAAAATGTAAATATTTGGAGAGCTTGTTTCTGTCCTGCCCTTGCCTTTGGTGCAGGGCATGTGATGTCCATAGCCTCTTCGTTGCAAAACTCCCTGTCAGAATTGCGCAGCAGCTGAAACCTGGTCCCTACTGAGTCTGAATGCTCCTTGGTGACAACACCAGGCTCCAGAGCTTTGAAGCTGTAAAACAGGAAATAAAATGAAAAAAATTTAGATGACATTACAACCTTGCACAACATCAATCCACCTCCCAAGTTTAGATAAGAAGAATAACCTCATACAATGCAATGAAAATGACATTCCCCTGAAGTGCTGGTACTGCTTGATCTGTGGCAGCGGCCTGAAGTACGGAGTTGTTGCCAGCCATAGCTTTCCACCAACACCGTACAATCCTCCAGTCCAACCAGCTGTGAGATGTTGACCTGTCACAGTGCTGTCATTCACAACAACAGCAATCTCAGACAGTGTTCACTTTGGTCTTTCTGAAGCGTTGCTTGATGAGGCCGAAGCACCAGTCGGGGGCAAACTTGGTGTGGCCTGTGATCAGGAAGTGAAGATTCAGACTGTGGTGGAGCTTGTGCATGGTCTGCCAGGCACAATACCAGAGCACAAACTTGTTCTTGTTTTGGCCACTGCAGTTATCACAATTCAGGTCCACACGTGTTTCCCGAACTCCACATTTGGTGAAGAAATGGTGCATGTAGTTGATGACTGCGCTGCTGCCTTTGCTGGATGACATGTCTTCATCAATCAAGTAGTTGACTTGTTGAGGTACAGCATGCCTTCACAGCAGACACCAAACAAGCCACACTTGTGAGGAGTTAAAAAAATCGATTGGGATCTGGCTGCATAGGGTCAGAAGGATAGTGCACCTGCAAACAACAAAAGAAGATACATTTCAAATAATTGTCTCACCCCTGTCAGGGTCTTTACACAGCTCAGTGAAATACATTTGCCTGCCTCCCATATATAACATGTATTTTTTGTTGTTGTTGAGTGTACAGTGGCAAGAACCCTTTGGAAATACCTGGATTTCTGCATACATTGGTCATTGATCTGATCTTCATCTAGGTCACAACAATAGACAAACACAGTCTGCTTAAACTAATAACACAAACAATTATACGTTTTCATGTCTTTATTGAACTCACTGTGTAACAATTCACAGTGCAGGGTGGAAAAAGTCTGTGAACGAATGGATTTAATAACTGGTTGACCCTCCTTTGGCAGCAATAACCTCAACCAAACATTTTCTGTAGTTGCAGATCAGATCTGCACAATGGTCAGGAGGAATTTTGGACCATTCCTCTTTACAAAACTGTTTCAGTTCAGCAATATTCTTGGGATGTCTGGCGTGAGCTGCTCCCTTGAGGTCATGCTACAACATCTCAAATCGGGTTGAGATCAGCACTCTGACTGGGCCACTCCAGAAGGCGTATTTTCTTCTGTTGAAGCCATTCTGTTGTTGATTTACAAGGCTTTTAGAGATACTTTTGTAACCCTTTCCATCTTTATGCAAGTCAGCAATTCTTTTTCTGAGATCTCTTTTGTTTGAGGCATGGTTCACATCAGGCAATGCTTCTTGTGAATAGCAAACTCAAATGTTGTGAGTGTTTTTTATAGGGCAAGGCAGCTCTAACCGCATCTCCAATCTCGTCTCATTGATTGGACTCCAGGTTAGCTGACTCCTGACTCCAATTAGCTTTTGGAGAAGACATTAGCCTAGGGGTTCACATACTTTTTCCAACCTACACCGTGAATGTTTAAATGATATATTCAATATAGACAAGAAAAATACAATAATTTGTGTGTTATTAGTTTAAGCACACTTTGTCTATTGTTGTGACTTAGATGAAGATCAGATCAAATTGTATGACCAATTTATGCAGAAATCCAGGTAATTCCAAAGGGTTCACATACTTTTTCTTGACACTGTATCTATGTCCTTAATCAGTATAAAGGAGGAAATGTTGCTTACTTGTTGAGCAAATCCAAAGCTGTAATGCATCCTGATGTCTTTGCTTGCTGGTTCAGTTGGGGCCCCCAGAGACAACTACAGGTCTTGACAGGTCTTGCAGTCAGCAACCATCTTCTAGTATACAGACCGCTCACTCTGAACAAGCAGGAGATGCTGCTCTTGCTTCTTCAGTTCGGCTGACTTAACAGCTTCTGGCAGATTGGCAGATCTGACGACCTGATAGTTGTTCCTCTGGCACTGCCAGCACAGGTCTGTCCTGGGCTTAGTGCTTGAAATGTTGGGCAGCAATTTTCTCCACAGATTCCTGAAGGAAGACAGCCCGACGACACGTACCTCTGGAAAATACAGAAATAATATGAGATCAATAAGTAGTGCCAATCACGTTGGAGATCAATTAAATAATCAAAACATGTTGTTTATGCTTTAAACATGCTTTTGTCACATGGGATGGCAGCAGCTTTCCAACATAGTGTTTGTGTCCTGGGTGGCGTCCTGGTAGTACTATTGCATTATCCTCTGCGTAGTTGTTGATGTAGTTCACAACTCGCTGCAAGTCCTCATGCTTCAGGTGTACCCTGGCTTGCATGGGCCAGCTCTCTTTTTGATGGGAGGCATTAGACCATTCTCCTTCAACTTGCAATGAAAACAACTTTCTGACAAAATTAGAAACTTATAATATCTGAAACTGTAGCTAGACTCTTACTCATATACATGGATGAACGCTTCACGGCAGACTGCAACCCCTTTCGTCAAATGAGACGTCTAGCGTCTTTTCCGTTTAGTTTTCACAGTTTGCTTGTCCCATTGTGTCAAGCCACTCTGGTTCACACTGACCGTGTACAATGCCATAAGAATCATCTTAAACTTTAGCCCCCACCCAAATTCTGACCATTTTACTCGCCCTTGTAGAGGTGGTTAGGATGATTTCATGTTATCCAGAGCAGCCATATTCAACGGGTGTTGAGCGTTCGTAATTTCATCATTTATTCTGTGCTCTGGCACACAGACGAGAGTGCTCTGAAACATTTGTTGCAGTGACTTTCTATTGAAATGGATACTTGAAAGTGGAGTCTTTTGTTAAGTTTTACTATGTGATAAAAAAAATTAAAAGCCGTGTTAGACAGGATTACCTACACATACTGACCACCTCAAATAGACAGAAGCGGGCTATATGGCAGACCAATCCAAGCTCATCTCTCGGCATGTCCAGCCCACTTATTATCTCATAATCATGGCTAGCGGGAAGGTTATGCATTTTCCTGTGCCTTAAATAACTAGGCTCTTAATTTAACAATTTTTATTCATATTTACAGATGCCATACAAGTTTGTTATTAAGACACATGAAAGTTCACATGTTCAAGAAGGCAAAACGCATTTTTATTTTAAAAGTTTACGTTCAAATGGCTCTCCTCTAAAGTAGTGACCCACGACATACGCCTAGTTTTCTGAAACAGGTTAGATATAGCTAGGATTTTGCACATAAAAGTTTCAGTTGACTTGTAGCCTAGCAGGTAGTGTAGGGACTATGGATCATTCAGGGATGTGAGGGTATGAGATCAAATTCTGTTGAAGAAAAACTATTTTCAAAAATGTTTTGTATAAGCTTCTGTCTTAAGCATCCTAAATAATGCCATAGATTACGTTTTTGAAAAATAGAAATCGTCAAAGCCTTTAGAAAGCCTTGGTTTCCCATAAATACTTGCTGCTCCTAGAAATCTTTTTAGTTGTCTACTGTGCATTCACTGACACTTCTGTTGACAACATGCACATTACTTGATGATTGGTGGCATACTGCAACAGTGGCAGCCTATCAAAAGATTGCAGGTGTGTCTTATTTGAGACATGGCTTTCAAGGTGATATCAAAGAGCCATATATTATGTTTATAGTTAGGCACCATGTCATTATAATACTCATTACGCTAGCAGACCATCAGGTCAGTGTGATGGATTAGCTCCAGTAACTTTAAGTTTTACAATTACTCACTTGTGACTAGTAGACAGTAAGTTATTAAAAGTAAAGAACAGTCAAAAATCAGGTTTTTCAGGAAATTGGATGATATTTGTATGAAACCAGATCAAAGTATGATGACCAAAGTATGAAAAATGACAGTTGCTTCTACATTGATAAAGTTTGATCATTAAGTTACTGGTCCCTTCCTCCATGTCAAACACTTGGATTCATTATTAAGGGGACAAGGTGACAACTCTCATTTTAATACACCAATGGTAACACGATATTCTCTTACCTCATTTAAATAAGTACCACCTTGTAACCAACATCCGAGAAGGCGTGTTTAAAGAGGGGCGTGGTTTATTTAGCTACTCTACTGATGGCAAAAATTGGACTGTAGGGTGTCAGCAAATATAATGAAAAGTTAAGCCAATGCATATATGTCAAAGGTTATTATTATTATACAGTATGTTTCCCATTTCCTCTGTGTCTGGTTACTGGCATGCTAGGTCTTCAGCCAGCATGGAACAAAAAAAAAGGGTGATTTAAAATTCAGACACAGTTGTCAAGTCAACACATCTGTTACTGCTGCTGTGCACTGCATCAAAAGAGACATGCCAAACGGGTGATGTATACATTTTTTTTTAAATGCATATCATTGATGCAATTTTAGTGTTTGAGTTGCTTTGTGTATCACCAAATTGGTTTAAGATGATTTTACTGCCCCTCTGCCTTCAGGTTGCTTGACATAGGTGTTTCAAAAAGCTGCCAGTCAAGGCTAGCTCAATGAATATAAGCTCCCCGCCCCATCAGCCTGTATTTTCAAACTTATGTTAGTTAGCCAAGTTGTGGCAAAATGGAATGACTGTTCAGGACTTTTAACTTCCTGTGAACCAGCTGTTAATAAGCTACTCGAAAAATAAGCTTGTAACAGTACAGCGCTTGATTGTCACAAATTCTTACAAAGATTGCATCGGTGATAATGTCAAAAGAGATGCTTAAGCTTCATCAACATAACGATAAAACCACTGAAACTGATACAACATTTCTACTGATGGTTGGCACAAATACAGCATGAGAATGGATTACCAAGAAAAACCTCCAAAAGGACACAGAGGTAAAAAGGAGCACTTAACAGGCAGAGATTGATTTCTAATTGCTCACTTTAATCCATTGTACAGGATGCAGACATGTGACTGACGTTTCAAAATCAAGCTGATATTTTCCTCAGAGTTACCTGACCATTGCACTTAGCTCCTATTTATAGCCCAGAGGCTCATTGAGACACAACAATATAAACAAATAAGATAATATGTTTCAAGGTAAATGGAAAATTATAGCACAAAATAAAAAGAGAAATAGTGTGTCTTGTTAATCAATAGGCCATATAAAAATATACATAGGTGATATTTGGGTGTCTGTGAATCCGGTGAAACAGGGCTTCAATACAATAGCTTTGACATGACCGGCACTCTGTGGAAAAACACAAATGAGGGGGCATTTTGTCCTGGTTTCTATAAGTGCCAGTGAGTAGGCTTTGACCGTTCAGTCTCTCTAGCATGGGTATCGGTCTGTTCAATGACACCCTTATCATACCGCATTGCAGAAACCTGGTGCGCATATCATTAGCTTTGCGCTCGAAATCTATGCCTGTTCTATAGTTACATCAGTCTTAAGAATTTAACCATTGTTAGGCCTACGTTCTGCTTAAGGTGTACCTGGTGATTACTGTCTGCCCATAAAAATGTATTCCTACTCTGCACTTGCGGAAGACAGTAGACTCTTTATTTTTGTGGTTTGTAAGACCCAAGAAGTCTATTTTCTCCCGACTTCTCTCTGCTGTGAATTTGAGATTGGGGTCAGATAAATTAATATAAGAAATTAACTCTGAGAAGAGAGAGTCAGTACCGTTCCATGCCAGTAGAATGTCGTCTATGTATATTTTCCAAAGGGCAACATTCTGGAAATATGGGTTTTTCTGGACAACGTATTTTAGACCTTGCCCCCAAAAAAGCTAATGCTACCCCCGCAAGCACATTGCCCCTGCCTACATTTCAAAGTGCGGTAATGATAAACCCATCTATCATTCCTGAGATCCGACATCACCTATTGTGGAAATGACAACATTTTCGGCAGTTAAATTAACATTATTTATAAAAAGCAATCTATTAATATGGTTTTTGAAATCTATAATTTGTTTAAAAGCATGATAGCTGTACTTTTAGTTTATGGTTGACGCAGCTTGTTGCCCATTAGGCATTTGGCATTTCTCAATGATTTCAAAGCACGTGAATGCATCCAACTGCTATTTAGGACTTCGTAACTGGTAAATTCCCACCTCCCACACAGTTACACAACTTTATACATTGGATAGAAAAATGTATAATTATACTAGATAATTCACACATGTACCATGGGTACCTTTTTCTTTTACCCCGTTTTCTCCCAACTGGTACAGTTTTGTCTCATCGCTGCAACTCCCGTACAGACTCGGGAGAGGAGAAGGTTGAGAGCTGTGCGTCCTCCAAAACACTGTGTCAGTGTGCACTGCACCCAGCCTGCCACAGGAGTTGCTAGTGCGCGATGGGACAAGGACATCCCTGACAACCAAACCCTCCCCTAACCCAGACGACACTGGACCAATTGTGCATTGCCCCATGGGTCTTCCGGTCGCAGTCGGCTGCGACAGAGCCAGGACTCAAACCCAGAATCTCTAATGGCACAGCTAGCACTGCGATGCAGTGCCTTAGACCTTTGCGCCACTCGGGAGGCCCTCCTTATGTGTACCTTTGACCTTTTTTTTACACAAGGGAACAACAATGTATCATAACCGTAGTCTTATTGTTAAGAGTGTGTGGATATACAGTACACTCAGTCCACAGTTTATTAGGTACACCCATCTAGTACTGTGTCGGACCCCCCTGTAGCCATGAAGGGATGCACCAGGTCAGCAACAATGTTCATATACACTGTGCTGTTCAAACGTTGCTCAATTGCTAACAAGGGAGCTAACGTGTGCCAGGAAAACATTCCCCACAACATTACACCATTGCCACCAGCCTGTACCATTGACACCAGGCAGGATTGGGCCATGGACTCATGCTGCTTAGGCCACATCTTGACTCTGCCATCAACATGGCACAATAGGAAACGGGATTTGTCAGACCAGAAAATATGTTTTTCCACTCCTCAATTGTCCAGTGTTGGTAATCACCTGCCCACTGGAGCTGCTTCTTCTTGTTTTTAGCTGATAGGAGTGGAACCCTGTGTTGTCTGCTGTAATAGCCCAATCCTAGACTCTGTCGTGCGTAAAAAGTCTAGGAGGCCTAGCCATTTCCAAGATACTGGAACCGGAGCACCTGGCACCGACGGCCATACCACGCTCAAAGTCACTTAGGTCACTAATTTTCCACATTCTAACACTCAATCGAATGCCTGTCTGCCTGCTTTATATAGCAAGCCATGGCCACATGACTCACAGTCTATAGGAGCGAATCATTTTAGAGAATGGGTAGTGTACCTAAAAAACTAGCCACTGAGTATATGTTCTTGGTAATAAGTAGCCATCTGCTGGCACTGCTGAAACATGAATGCACTCTGGACCAAAAGGTTGCAAATTCTAATCCCGAGAGCATTTATGCACACTTAGGGCTAGATTCTATCAGATCCCTGCTAATGGACATCCGCATAGCGGTTGTTTTGGCGTGTCGGAGGTGGAACAGCTTTAGAGTTGTCAGATCGACAAGCATCTTCTGGCATTATACCTGAAGCGGAAATTGCCATTGGCTGCACAGAGCTGCATTAAGATAAATCCCATGCAGTCTTGTTTACAAGTTGGAACACTGGAAAGTGAAATATAATCTACACATCGATAAGATTGATAGATATCTTAATTATTATTTAATTGAATGATTTTCTATTATTTCTATATAGCCTACACTTTCTCGTTCTGAACTTCTAAAACGAGTAGGACGGGTGTGGCTTCGTAAAAAGAACTACACAAGCAGCCTCTCACCAATTTGACAGCTCTAAAACAGTTACACCTCAGACACTGCCAAAACACTAAATCAAATGTATTTATATAGCCCTTCTTATATCAGCTGATATCTCAAAGTGCTGTACAGAAACCCAGCCTAAAACCCAAACAGCAAGCAATGCAGGTGTAGAAGCACGAGTGGCTAGGAAAAACTCCCTAGAAAGGCCAAAACCTAGGAAGAAACCTAGAGAGGAACCAGGCTATGAAGGGTGGCCAGTCCTCTTCTGGCTGTGCCAGGTGGAGATTATAACAGAACATGGCCAAGATGCTCAAATGTTCATAAATGACCAGCATGGTCAAATAATAATAATCACAGTAGTTGTCGAAGGTGCAACAGGTCAGCACCTCAGGAGTAAATGTCAGTTGGCTTTTCATAGCCGATCATTGAGAGTATCTCTACCGCTCCTGCTGTCTCTAGAGAGTTGAAAACAGCAGGTCTGGGACAGGTAGCACGTCCGGTGAACAGGTCAGTGTTCCATAGCCGCAGGCAGAACAGTTGAAACTGGAGCAGCAGCACGGCCAGGTGGACTGGGGACAGCAAGGAGTCACAATGCCAGGTAGTCCTGAGGCATGGTCCTAGGGCTCAGGTCCTCCGAGAGAGAGAAAGAAAGAATTAGAGAGAGCATACTTAAATTCACACAGGACATCGGATAAGACAGGAGAAATACCCCAGACATAACAGACTGACCCTAGCCCCTCGACACAAACTACTGCAGCATAAATACTGGAGGCTGAGACAGGCGGGGCCAGGAGACACTGTGGCCCCATCCGATGATACCCCCGGACAGGGCCAAACATTCTCTCCACCAGCTTCATGGGGAATGCTTTTCCAACAGTCTTGAAGGAGTTCCCACATATGCTGAGAACTTGTTAGCTGCTTTTCCTTCACTCTGTGGTCCAACTCATCCCAAACCATCTCAATTGGGTTGAGGTCAGGTGATGCAGGAGGCCAGGTCATCTGATGCAGCACTCCATCACTCTCTTAGTCAAATAGCCCTTACACAGGTGTCAAGGTGTCACAGCATCTAAAGGCTTGTGTGAGGGATGAGACCAACGCAAATAAGACAGAATTCCTGAGAGGAAAACATAAAACTCAATTGCATAGATTAACGTAGAGTTCACCCTGTACAGATACAAGTTACCACAGAGATTATACATCCATATAGAGAGCATCACACACTTTTTTCCCAAGATGGCGTAGCAGTTCAGACGTCCTCTACCCTCCTCTTGTTGTGTCCCGTGTATATATATATTTACATATTTTTTCTTCACTTACCTTTTTATATATATATATTTTTTTTAATTCTAAAAACTCAACCTCAAAGCACTCTCCTGCAACCCGCCTCACCAATTTAAAAAAGAAAGTATTATTTACCTCATCTGAATTTCCACAACAGAAGCTAGCAAGAGGTTAGCCATTTTCACTGGCTAACGTTGAAGTTCAGCTAGCCACGGTTAGCTGTCCTCAGCTATCCATTAGCTCGAAAAGCTATCGGCAGTTTTTGTACAGCGCGACTCAGACCAGAGCATACCGGACCTATTCTCTCTCCTTTCCCCGATTTCTACCGCAGGCTCTGGACATTTACACCTGGATCTTGCAGCTAACTAGCTGCTACCTGAGTGACTATTGGCAACGTCGGTCACGCAATTAACACACATTATTACGGAGCTAGCCAGCTAGCCAGCTGAAGAGTTCCGTCAGCCACTCCTGGGCTATTCCTGAGCTAGCCAGCTGAAGTGTCTCCTGGGCTACAACTCACCTATCCTGACCCGTTTTACTGCCGATGCGGAGCCCCATCGGGTCTTCACGACTGGACCACCGACGTTATCTGCCCGAGGGAGTTATCCAACTGGCCCCTCCGTCGCGACGTAACCTGATCGCCCATCTGCGGCCCGCTAATCGTTAGCTGTCTTTTCGGCTGCGATCTGAATAGGTCTATCGGACACTTTTCTTGGGCCACTATAACTAACTATTTTGCCAACTTGGACTGGTCCCCCCTTCCACACGGAACCCCACTAACCCACAGACGGAAACGCACGAGGTGGCTAAAAACAGACCTCCCTCCCATCTTCCACCAGCTTGCTACCTATGGCCCGGCTAGCTGTCTGAATCTCACTGGACCCTTTGATCACTCGGCTAAGCATGCCTCTCCTTAATGTCAATATGCCTTCTCCATTGCTGTTCTGGTTAGTGTTTATTGGCTTATTTCACTGTAGAGCCTCTAGCCCTGCTCATTATACCTTATCCAACCTCTCAGTTCCTCCACCCACACATGCTATGAGATCTTCTGGTTTCAATGATGTTTCTAGAGACAATATCTCTCTCATAATCACTAAATGCCTAGGTTTACCTCCTCTGTACTCACATCCCACCATACCTTTGTCTGTACATTATACCTTGAAGCTATTTTATCGCCCCCAGAAACCTGCTCCTTTTTCCCTCTATTCTGGACGTCACAGACGACCAATTCTTATAGCTTTTAGCCGTACCCTCATACTTATTCTTCTCTGCTCCTCTGGGGATGTAGAGGGGAATCCAGGCCCTGCAGTGCCTGGCTCCACTCCTACTCCCCAGGCGCTCTCTTTTGATGACTTCTGTAACCGTAATAACCTTGGTTTCATGCATGTTAACATTAGAAGCCTCCTCCCTAAGTTTGTTTTATTCACTGCTTTAGCACACTCTGCCAACCCGGATGTCCTAGCTGTGTCTGAATCTTGGCTTAGGAAGTCCACCAAAAACTCTGAAATCTTCATCCCTAACTACAACATTTTCAGACAAGATAGAACGACCAAAGGGGGCGGTGTTGCAATCTACTGCAGAGATAGCCTGCAGAGTTCTGTCCTGCTATCCAGGTCTGTACCCAAACAATTTGAACTTCTACTTTTAAAAATCCACCTCTCCAAAAACAAGTCTCTCACCGTTGCCGCCTGCTATAGACCCCCCTCGGCCCCTAGTTGTGCTCTGGACACCATATGTGAACTGATTGCCCCCCATCTATCTTCAGAGCTCGTGCTACTAGGTGACCTAAACTGGGACATGCTTAACACCCCAGCCATCCTACAATCCAAGCTTGATGCCCTCAATCTCACACAAATTATTAATGAACCCACCAGGTACAACCCCAAAGCCGCAAACACTGGCACCCTCATAGATATCATCCTAACCAACGTGCCCTCTAAATACACCTCTGCTGTTTTCAACCAAGATCTCAGCGATCACTGCCTCATTGCCTGCACCCGTAATGGGTCAGCGGTCAAACGACCTCCACTCATCACTGTCAAACGCTCCCTGAAACATTTTAACGAGCAAGCCTTTCTAATCGACCTGGCCCTGGTATCCTGGAAGGATATTGACCTCATCCCGTCAGTAGAGGATGCCTGGTTATTTTTTTAAATGCCTTCCTCTCCATCTTAAATAAGCATGCCCCTTTCAAGAAATTTAGAACCAGGAACAGTTATAGCCCTTGGTTCTCCCCAGACCTGACTGCCCTTAACCAACACAAAAATATCCTGTGGCGTTCTGCATTAGCATCGAACTGCCCCCGCGATATGCAACTTTTTAGGGAAGTTAGAAACCAATACACACAGGCAGTTAGAAACGCCAAGGCTAGCTTTTTCAAACAGAAATTCGCTTCGTGCAACTCCAACTCTAAAAAATTCTGGGACATTGTAAAGTCCATGGAGAATAAGAACACCTCCTCCCAACTGCCCACTGCACTGAGGATAGGAAACTCTGTCACCACCGATAAGCCCACTATAATTGAGAATTTCAACAAGCATTTTTCTACGGCTGGCCATGCTTTCCACCTAACTACCCCTACTGCATTCAACAGCACTGCACCCCCCACAGCTACTCGCCCAAGCCTCCCCCATTTCTCCTTCTCCCAAATCCATTCAGCTGATGTTCTGAAAGAGCTGCAAAATCTGGACCCCTACAAATCAGCTGGGCTTGACAATCTGGACCCTTTCTTTCTAAAATTATCTGCCGAAATTATTGCAACCCCTATTACTAGCCTGTTCAACCTCTCTTTCGTGTCGTCTGAGATTCCCATAGATTGGAAAGCAGCTGCTGTCATCCCCCTCTTCAAAGGAGGTGACACTCTTGACCCAAATTGCTACAGACCTATATCCATCCTACCCTGCCTTTCTAAGGTCTTCGAAAGCCAAGTTAACAAACAGATTACCGACCATTTCGAATCCCACCGCACCCTCTCCGCTATGCAATCTGGTTTCAGAGCTGGTCATGGGTGCACCTCAGCCACGCTCAAGGTCCTAAACGACATCGTAACCGCCATCGATAAGAAACAATACTGTGCTGCCGTATTCATTGACCCGGCCAAAGCTTTTGACTCTGTTAATCACCACATCCTCATCGGCAGACTCAGTAGCCTTGGTTTCTCAAACGATTGCGTCGCCTGGTTCACCAACTACTTCTCTGACAGAGTTCAGTGTGTCAAATCGGAGGGCCTACTGTCTGGACCTCTGGCAGTCTCTATGGGGGTACCACAGGGTTCAATTCTTGGGCCAACTCTTTTCTCTGTATACATAAATGATGTCGCTCTTGCTGCTGGTGAATCTCTGATCCACCTCTACGCAGACGACACCATTCTGTACACTTCTGGCCCTTCTTTGGGCACTGTGTTAACAACCCTCCAGACGAGCTTCAATGCCATTCAACTCTCCTTCCGTGGTCTCCAACTGCTCCTAAACACAAGTAAAACTAAATGCATGCTCTTCAACCGATCGCTGCCTGCACCTGCCCGCCTGTCCAGCATCACTTCTCTGGACGGTTCTAACTTAGAATTTGTGGACAACTACAAATACCTAGGTGTCTGGTTAGACTGTAAACTCTCCTTCCAGACTCACATCAATCATCTCCAATCCAAAGTGAAATCTCGAATTGGCTTCCTATTTCGCAACAAAGCATCCTTCACTCATGCTGCCAAACATACCCTCGTAAAACTGACCATCCTACCAATCCTCGACTTCGGCGATGTCATTTACAAAATAGCTTCCAATACCCTACTCAACAAGCTGGATGCAGTCTATCACAGTGCCATCCGTTTTGTCACCAAAGCCCCATATACTACCCACCACTGCGACCTGTACGCTCTCGTTGGCTGGCCTTCGCTTCATAATCGTCGCCAAACACATTGGCTCCAGGTCATCTACAAGACCCTGCTAGGTAAAGTCCCCCCTTATCTCCGCTCACTGGTCACCATAGCAGCACCCACCTGTAGCACGCGCTCCAGCAGGTATATCTCTCTGGTCACCCCTAAAGCCAACTCCTCCTTTGGTCGTCTCTCCTTCCAGTTCTCTGCTGCCAATGACTGGAACGAACTACAAAAATCTCTGAAACTGGAAACACTTATCTCCCTCACTAGCTTTAAGCACCAGCTGTCAGAGCAGCTCACAGATCACTGCACCTGTACATAGCCCATCTATAATTTAGCCCAAACTACTACCTCTTCCCCTATTGTATTTATTTATTTTATTTATTTTGCTCCTTTGCACCATATTATTTATATTTTATCTCTGAACTTTCTTCAAACTACAAATCTACCATTCCAGTGTTTTTCTTGCTATACTTTATTTACTTTGCCACCATGGCATTTTTTTGCCTTTACCTCCCTTATCTCACATCATTTGCTCACATTGTATATAATCTTATTTTTATTTTTATTTTTTTTCTACTGCATCATTGATTGTATGTTGTTTTACTCCATGTGTAACTCTGTGTTTTTGTATGTTGTCGAACTGCTTTGCTTTATCTTGGCCAGGTCGCAATTGTAAATGAGAACTTGTTCTCAACTTGCCTACCTGGTTAAATAAAGGTGAAATTAAAAAAAATAATAAAACAGCCGGAGGTGTGTTTTCGGTCATTTTGGGGTCCTTGTCCTACTAAGCGCAAACCAGATGGGATGGCGTATCGCTGCAGAATGCTGTAGTAGCCATGGTGGTTAAGTGTGCCTTTAATTCTAAATAAATCATTGACAATGTCACCAGCAAAGCACCCCCACACATCACACCTCCTCCATGCTTCACATGTGTGGTTCCCACCGTGGAGATCATCCGTTCACCTACTCTGCATCTCACAAAGACACTGCGGTTGGAACCCAAAATCTAAAATTTGGATTCATCAGACCAAAGGACAGATTTCCAACAGTCTAATGTCCATTGCTCGTGTTTCTTGGCCAAAGCAAGTCTCTTCATCTTTTTGGTGTCCTTTAGTAGTGATTTCTTTGCAGCAATTTGACCATGAAGGACTGATTCATGCAGTCTCTTCTGAATAGTGGATGATGAGATGTGTCTGTTACTTGAACTCTGTGAAGCATTTATTTGGACTGCAATCTGAGGTGCAGTTAACTCTAATGAATTTATACTCTGTTGCAGAGGTAACTCTGGGTCTTCCAATCCTTGTGAGAGCCAGTTTCATCATAGCGCATGATGGTTTTTGCGACTGCACTTGAAGAAACTTGAAAAGTTCTTGTAATTTTCCGGCTTGACTGACCTTCATGTCTTAAAGTAATGATGGACTGTCATTTCTTTTTGCTTATTTGAGCTGTTCTCGTCATAATATGGACTTGGTCTTTTACCAAATAGGGCTATCTTCTACATACCACCCCTACCTTGTCACAACACAACTGACTGGCTCAAACACATTAAGGAAAGAAATTCAACAAATGAACTTTTAACAAGGCACACCTGTTAATTGAAATGCATTCCAGGTGACTACCTCATGAAGCTGGTTGAGAGAATGCCAAGAGTGTGCAAAGCTGTCATCAAGGCAAAGGGTGGCTACTTTGAAGAATCTCAAATATATGTTGATTTCTTTAACACTTTTTTGGTTACTACATGATTCCATATGTGTTATTTCTTAGTTTTGATGTCTTCACAATTATTTTACAATGTAGAAAATATTAAAAATAAAGAAAAACCCTTGAATCTGTAGGTGTGTCCAAATCTTTGACTTGTACTGCATTTTGAAGACGGTTTAAATTAATTATGCCTCCTTGAATTTGCCTACTTTCAGAACTATGAGCTGTCCATTTCCAATTGATTGTGCTTCAGATTTCAGCACCACAATGTAAGTTACTTGAATATACTGTAGCTTATTGTGAGGTAATTAACTCTGATAAATACATCAAGGGCAAGAAACATGTTGTTTTTAATAAAAATCAATTATAGTAGTAGCAAGCTATCAACGTTGACCTCGGGTCTTCCTTCTCATGTTCATGTTCTCCATCTCAAACTGAACTGAACATAGGCTATAGTCTAGTCCGCATGCAACACCATGTATTTTTTGGACTAGGCCTAATCAAAAATGATTTTAAGAAGAAGCCTTTGACTCTCCTTCTGAACTACCACCGTAGTCCTAAACAGCACAGCGATTGGTTAGGTGGCACACAAAAACATTTTTGGTCAGCAACAGCAGAGCAGGCTGGGGCTCAAGATTGAAATATCCATTGCAGTGTGTAATACAGCCTAGTTTTATTTACACCATCCCAGCAGCTATCTTAGAAATATAACTTTGCTCTGTGCTACCTATAGGCTATGCATAATTTGTTTGAAACCACACTAAATATCCTGTAGGAGCACTTGATATTACACACCCAGAAGAGAATCAGATATGAGGGGTGGCATCGTCACACAGCGATATATATAGCCTAATAATAATAAGCAACTAATTCTAAAACACTGAGAAATATTCAACTTTCATCAATTACATGACCTTTCCCTTGACTGAAATTGAAAAACATAACCCTCCCTCATTTTCCTCCAGGTACCCATTTTGTACATTTTGATCCATCCCTAATTTGTAATTGATGAAATTAAAAAATGTCTCAGTCTTTTAGAAATATTTGTTTATTAGGCTATTAGGCCTGATGCCACCCCTCAGCTATGATTCTCGCGCAATATCAAGTGTGCTTGTAGGCTATTTAGTGTGGTCTCAATCAAATATTTATTTGTATTTATTAAGGATCCCCATTAGCTGCTGCCAAGGCAGCTGCTCCTCTTCCTGGGGTCCAGCAACATTAAGGCAGTAATATACAATAAAAAATATTACATGACAATACATAACACTTTTCGCAACACATTAAGTGTGTGCCCTCAGGCCACTACTTTACTACCACATATCTAAAAATACAAAATCATTGTGTATGCATGTGTAGATTGCGTTTGTTATCATGTGTATGTCTGTGTCTGTGCCTGTGTGTGTGTGTGTCTCTTCACAGTGCCCGCTATTCCATAGGGTGTATTTTTTTTTAAATCTGATTCTACTGCTTGCATCAGTTACCTGATGTGGAATAGAGTTCCATGTAGCCATGGCTCTATGTATCACTGTGCGCCTCCCATAGTCTGCTCTGGACTTTCCGATTGTGAAGTGGCATGTGGCATGTCTTGTGGGGTATGCATGGGTGTCTGAGCTGTGTGCTAGATGTTTAAAACAGACAGCTCAGTGCATTCAGCATGTCAATTCTTCTAGCAAAAACAAGTAGTGAAGAAGTCAATCGCTCCTCTACTTTGAGCTATGAGAGATTGACATCCATATTATTAATGTTAGCTCTCTGTGTACATTTAAGGGCCAGCCGTGCTGCCCTGTTCTGAGCCAATTGTAATTTTCCTGCCCCTCTTTGTGGCACCTGGCCACACGATTGGACAGTAGTTCAGGTGAAGCAAAACTAGGGCCTGTAGGCCCTGCCTTGTTGATAATGTTGTTAAGGAGGCAGAGTAGTGCTTTATTATGGACAGACTTCTCCCCATCTTAACTACTGTTGCATTAACATGTTGTGACCATGACAGTTTACAATCCAGGGTTACTCCAAGCAGTTTAGTCACGTCAACTTGCTCAATTTCCACCTTATTCATTACAAGATTTAGTTGAGGTTTAGTGAATGAGTTGGCTCAAATACAATGGTTTAAGTGTTTTAAATATTTAGGACTAACTTCTTTCTTGCCACCCATTCTGAAACTGACTGCAGTTCCTTTTTAAGTGTTGCAGTAATTTCACTCGCTGTAGTAGCTGATGTGTAAAGTGTTGAGTCATCCGCATACATAGACACACAGGCTTTACTCAAAGCCAGTGGCATGTCATTAGTAAAGATTGAAAAATGTAAGGGGCCTATAGACAGCTGCCCTGGGGAATTCCTGATTCTACCTGGATTATGTTGGAGAGGCTTCCATTAAAGAACACCCTCTGTGTTCTGTCAGACAGGTAACTTTATCCACAATATAGCAGGGGGTGTAAAGCCATAACACATACTGTTTCCAGTAGCAGGCTATGATCGATAATGTCAAAAGCCGCACTGAAGTCTTACAAAACAGCTCCCACAATCTTTTAATCACCAATTTCTCTGAGACAATCATCCGTAGTTTCTGTAAGTGCTGTGCATGTTGAATGTCCTTCCCTATAAGTGTGCTTAAAGTCTTTTATCTGGTCAAACACAATTTTGTTCCAAAAGTTTACTTAGGGTTGGTAACAGTCTGATTGGTCAGCCATTTGAGCCAGTAAAAGGGGATTTACTATTCTTGTGTAGCAGAATGACTTTTGCTTCCCTCCAGGCATGAGGGCACACACTTTCTTGTAGGCTTAAATTGAAGATATGGCAAATAGGAGTGGCAATATTGTCCGCTATTATCCTCAGTAATTTCCCATCCAAGTTGTCAGACCCAGGTGGCATGTCATTGTTGATAGACAACAATAATTGTTTCACTTATTCCACACTCACTTTTCGGAATTAAAAACTACAACGCTTGTCTTTCATAACTTGGTCAGTTATACTTGGATGTGTTGTGTTGGCATTTGTTGCTGGCAGGTCATGCCTAAGTTGGTTAATCTTGCTGACGAAAAAAATCATTACAGTAGGCAATATCAGTGGGTTTTGTGATGAATGAGCCATCTGATTGAATGAATGATGGAGCTGAGTTTGCTATTTTTTCCATAATGTCAGTTAAGGTGCTCCAAAGCTTTTTGCTATCATTCTTTAAATCATTTATCTTTGTTTCATAGTATACTTTCTTTTTCTTTTTATTCAGTTTAGTCACATGATTTGCATTACTTTTGCCAATCGGTTGTGCAGCCAGTATTATTTGCCATTCCTTTCAACCATACAATTTTTTAATTCCTCATCATTCCACGGTGATTTAACTGTTTTTACAGTCATTTTCTTAGTAGGTGCATGCTTATTAGTTATTGGAATATGTAATTTCATAAATGTGTCAGGTGCAGCGTCTGGTTGCTCCTCATTAAACACCACAGACCAGCAAATATTCTTTACATCATCAACGTAGGAATCACTATTGTCACAGGCGTCAAAGTGAGTAGACCAAGGTGCAGCGTGGAATATGTTCATCTTGTAGTTTTAATGAAAGAAGAATGAACACTTACAAATTAAACCAAAAAATGACAGCAGACAGTTCCGTCAGGTACTTTACAACTAAACGGAAAATAACTACCCACAAAACACAAAGGAAAAACAGGCTGCCTAAGTATGGCTTCCAATCAGAGACAACGATAGACACCTGCCTCTGATTGGAAACCATACCCAGCCAAAACATAGAAAACCGAACATAGAATGCCCACCTATCACACCCTGCCTAGCTAAACAGAGAAAACACAGCTCTCCTAGGTCAGAGTGTGACAACTACAAAACGTATTGTATACACTATATTAGGCCCAGCCTTTGGAACTTTGGTTTTCCTAGATAAGGCTACCATATTGTGATCACTACATCCAATGGATTTGGATACTGCTTTAAAGCAGATTTCTGCAGCATTAATAAAGATGTGATCAATACATGTTGATGACTTCATTCCTGTGTTGTTTGTAAATACCCTGGTAGGTTGACTGATAACCTGAACCAGGTTGCAGGCTCTGGTTACAGTTTGAATATTTTTCTTGAGTGAGTAGCTTGATGAAAGCCAGTCAATATTAAGGTCACCCAGAAAATATACCTCTGTTGATATCACATACATTATCAAGCAATTCACACATATTATCCAGAGACAGTCTGTTGGCACTTTGTGGTCTATAGCAGCTTCGCACAAGAATGGGCTTTAGGTGAGGCAGGTGAACCTGTAGCCATATTACTTCAACATTATTTAACATGAGATCCTCTCTGAGCTTTACAGGAATGTGGCTTTGAATAAAGACCGTAACACCGCCCACATTGGCATTTCTGTCTTTTTTGTAGATGTTATAACTGGGTATTGCTACCACTGTATCATAAAAGGTATTATATAAGTGAGTTTCATAGTTCATTTCAGAATAGGAATGTCATCTGTTACTATCAAGTTATTGATATCACAAACCTTGTTTCTTAGGCTACATATCTTAATGTGGGCTATTTTTAGCACTTTTCTGGGATGCTTGATTGTTTTTATTGCTTTACTGGGAAGCTCAGAAGTAGACATGACAATGTTATTTATGTTTGAGCTGATCGTGCAGGGTGAGCTGCACACAGTGGACTTCCTACTACTGCCTCACACTGCCTCAGTGCTATCAGTATAACTTTGGTTCATAGAAACATAATTACCGTATATAATAGTTGTAAGATACACAGAGGCATTCTGGGGAGTTAGAGGGACATAAATTATGTTACTTACATTGTGACTGCCAACACCCCTGGGATAATGTACATTTGCTGCAGCACTACGATAACTCAGTGACACAATGGTAAGGATTATCTGATCTGGGCTTGGGCCATTGATAAGTCATTGTCTCAAAGCAGAATCCAGGGGTCCAGGATCCAAGATGATTCCTCGAGAACATCTTCTGTTTCCAGAAGGTGTCATAGTTATCTATAAAAGTTATATTTTAGCCGGCGTCCTAACGAAAGTACTGGATCTGAAGTAATTGGCCACTTTTTGGAATCTTTCAGAGCTAGAATCAGTTCTTTAAAATACATTTTTAGCACTTCTGAGCTATCCCTCCTAATGTAATTTGAGCCCACATGGACAACAACAGCGTCAGCTACCGGCAGCTATCGTAGAACGGTCAGAAGCAGCCTTGTAATATCCCGTCAGCTCCCAGCAGCTGTCGTAGAATGGTTGGAAGCAGCCTTGTAATGTCCAGGATAGCACAGGGTTTTTGCTCCGGGAATCGAGATGTTTCTTACCATAGAGCTGCCGATAACGACAGCAGGTGCAATGGCTGAGGAGTTCCACGGTGAGTGACATATCTCGATGACTGGTTGGTAGGCTCGAGGACAGGAACATCCCACAAGTCAAACAGGAACATCCTACTAGCTCCATTCTACCAGGGAAGGGGTTTACCACGTCGGGGAGAGATCCCTGCAGTGTACCGACCAGTCGGATGTGGAGAGCCAACACATCGCCAGAGCGATGTCCGGCTACTGGGGTGGAAGAGAAAGAAAAAGTAGGCGGGCGTGGATTCCCCAGTAGCTTGTGTAAGTTCCCTACTTGTTTGCTAAGAGTAGCCACGTCGCCCCTGTAGTCCTCTGCAAGCAAACAGTTGCTATGTTGAAAGTCCAGGTGGTCCACATTGACCCAAAATAAAATAAAATAAACACAGCTCCTTCAGCATTGAAAACGTTTGTTAGCATCCTCCATTTGAGGCTATAAGCTAGCTAGGCTAGCTAAGCTAGCTGGGCTTCTATGTCTCTCTTCTTGACAGGGACTTGTTCGAGAGAGATTTACACAGGTATCAAAAATGTCAGGCAATGGTAAGCCTTTACCAAACACGCAATTAATTCAAATATTTATAAAATTCACAATGTGAAAAATGAATAGCGGTGTAGAGTATTGTAACTCAGGCTAGTAAAACACGTTTCGTAAACAACACACTCACATTGAGGGACATGTCTCTGGTGATGCCATCGTAAAATCCCAACCAATATGATCCATATTGATTCGGAGAAAAGTTATATTTCTAAGATAGCTGCTGTCTTTATTGGAGTTATTGACCTCACAATGAGACGTTGAAAAACTTGGATTGTGGTGCTGAAACTTGAAGCAGCAGCCGCGGCACAATCAATTCGAATTGGACAGCTCATGGTGCTGAAAATAGGCAAATTCGAGTAGTCATAATTCATTTCAATCGTCTTCATTTTAATTGGACTTTAATAACAAGAGGGCTTTGTGTTGGAGCCTATATCTTCCTATTTAAGAAATAAGAGGTAGGTCTACCTGTTTGACAGACACAATTAGGCTATAGGCTCTTATAGCCATAGATTTGTCGGTCATTTCCTCCACCCACCATGCACTCTTTCATTAGCCTACCCTCGTGTCAGTGAAGGGCTGTATAATGACAGGGCGAGACGCAGATGCAGATACAGGAGGCAGATGGTTCAAGTCTCTGATATTAATTGAACAACAAGGGTCAGGTCGAGGACAGGCAAAAGTTAATAAGCCAGGTCAGAGTTCTAAGCAGGGCGTGTCACGGCTGTCGTAGGAATGAGAGGACCAAGGTGCAGCGTGTGTGTCGTTCCACATTTTATTTAATCTCTGAAACTTTGCAATACATAAATAAACTGAATAAACAAAACAACAAACCGTGACGCAGAGGAGAAACAAACACTACTCAAAATTAATCACCCACAAAACCCAGGAAGAAAAACCCCTACTTAAGTATGATCTCCAATTAGAGACAACGAGGACCAGCTGCCTCTAATTGGAGATCATCCCAAACAATCCAACATAGAAATACAAAAACTAGAACCTAAGAACATAGAAATAGAACACATACAATAAACCCCCCTGTCACGCCCTAACATAGAAAATAACAGCTTACCATGGTCAGGACGTGACAGGGCGGCAGGCGGGCTCGAGGTCAGGGCAGGCTGAATGGTCAGGCAGGCAGGCTTAGTGTCAGGGCAGGCAAGAGGTCAGAACCGGGAGGACTAGAAAAACAGATAATAGGGAAAAACACACTGGTAAGCTTGACAAGACAAAACGAACTGGCAACAGACAAACAGAGAACACAGGAATAAATATATTGAGAATAATGTGGAAGATGGGTGAAACCTGGAGGGGGTGGAGACAATCACAAAGACAGGTGAAACAGATCAGGGTGTGACAGGCTGTTAAATTAAAACCAAGACTCGAACTGAGGGGGTATATGATGGTATGCCATAGGCCTTACCTTTTATTAAAGAAAATAACTAAAAGCACCTCCAGGTTTCACCCTTGTTAGCTTAAGATTTAAGAAAATAAAACCGATATGATTATATAAAAGCCACCAGTTAAAGCTTTCATTTTTCGGCGTCAGTAGGTCTACTCTGTTGGGGTGGTAAGGTAGGCCTAACTTTTGAAAGTAACATGCTCAGATTCCTGATAACCTCTCAGATGTAATTATTGCAAACAAAGGCAGTTTCGTTGCAAACAAGACACACTGATTTGGCATTGGAGAAATATGATAAGATGAACACAGGGGCCTATCTCTCTGTCCATTCTTAGCCTGTAATTTTGGTAATTTGTGTGGTATTAAAAAATATTCTGCTAGTATGTAAAATGACGTAGAATTGCATAAAATGCTTATATAAGTCATTTTTTTCTCAGACCTGCAAATACTATGATAGATTCATGCAATGCTTTTACTATAAAAGACATCTTTCAACCCCTACTCTTGTCCACGGTAGTCTGCGAACCCACAACCTTCTGACCCACAGCCCTGTATACTATCAAATTTATTGCATTGCCATATAATACCTAGAAGACGAAGAACAGTTTCTAAAACTGCATATCTAAGGCTCTGGTCTGTCCAAGTGAGGGTAAACGGAGACATGTTCTCTGCTATCCACTACATTTTGCAGAAGGGAAGGCCATTCATTTTCATTTCAGAGAAGTCCGATTTTCTCAACGTAACACTTATTATAAATAACGTTCACTCCCGTACTGAAACAGACATGGTGGTGTAACAGGAATACCGGAATGCTGTGAACAGTGAGGTTGTGAGTTAAAATCCTAGATAAGGACATGTTGAATAATAATTACTGTATAAATAAACATACACAATGTAGTCATGCCATAGTGTGTTAAGTTGAGAACACTGCATATTAGAAGTGCTGTGTGTATCATAATGACACATTTTTGTTTGCAGGGCATCACCTGTGAAATCTCATGAGACATTTTGAATCCACATGTGAAAGGTTATGTGATCACATGAAAATCCACATGTGAAACTTCATGTGAAATATTATCACATGTGAAGTGATCCAAAAACATATGGTTTCACATGATTTCACATGTGAAATTATGTAGTTTTTCTGTAATGGAGAACATATTACATTATTCAAAGTGGTGGATGTATTAAGTCCACTGTCTAAACCAAAACATTTTCAATTACACATTTCACATCAAGTAATGTGGAGATTTCCTTCAGTGATTGCGTTAGAAAGATATCATGAAGAACCATTTCAAACTCTGAAGTGTTTTGCAATGTTAGCCTCCAGGTAAGATAGCTAGCTTAGTTGTGTTGTTTATAGAACTGTGACTGTACTTGTTTTATTTTAGCCTGTGCTCTTTCAGAGTGAAGCACTGACCCTCAAGGGAACTTTTGAATAGATGCTCTGATTGGTTGTTTTTCAGGGCAGGAAGATTTTCTTCTAAAAGTCTCCTCATTCCCTCCACAGAGCAAGTCATACAAATAATAATTTGACCTTTCTGTGACTCGAACTATGGATTCTGAGTAGTTGAGGCTCTAAACGGCAATATATTTGGTTTCTAACTTTTAGAAACATCTTCTATGTGTTCCCTCAAGACACCTACACTATTTAAAAAAGGTGCTAAATAGAACTGTACAAGGTTCTTCGGTTTGTCCCCATAGGGGAACCCTTTTTGGTGCTGGGTAGAACCCTCTATGAAGGGTTTTATCATCTAAAGGTTCTTCCTAGAACCATCTGTGAAGGGTTCTACTGAGAAGTTGTGAGAGCAAAATTGCAAGATTATGTTTTAATACTTTTATTGCATCAAATGGTTGTTTTATGCAACAGAATAGAGGGTTCTTATAACTCTATTGTGTCTGTGTGAACTGAAAGTGGGCCTCAGAGATTTAACACTGACAGGAAATGTATGCTGTTTTTGGGTGCTACCGCATTCAAGAGCATGAGTTAGTGTTTCTGTACTGGGGAAGATGGTTCCACTATGGGTTTGGGGAACCAGACCCTGGTCTCTACACAATGAGGACCGTTTTTACAGCAGATACTGTCTACAAATCTTAACTTTGTGACCCATTCCATACATCTGTTGTGTCATGTAGACTGAAGGAGGATGGACTTTGCTATAAAATGCTGTGGCTCAAACCAGCTCGTTGAGTTCTCAGTGATCACCTCCAGGGGTGATTACCAACCAGCTCCATTACTGCAGTAATTAAATAACAAAAGTTTGAATGTTTTGAAGAAATGTAAAAGTCTCACCTTTTGATTACAATAATTCCACCACAAACCCTTTTATCTTTGAAGAGTTCTTACCAGAACCCTTTATGAACAGTTCCACCAGCTTTATTAGCCTTTAAAATGTAATCATTTATGACAATACATTACATACTTCAGAAGGCTTGTGATGTTAGGAATCTCCTGGTTTACAGGCCACATCAGGCCTGCAAATGACATTATGCTGGCTTGCAAAGTAATTGGTAATGCCTATTGGAATCAAACCAGAGTTAGGATAGCCAACAAGTGGAATTGTTAATCACCTACAACCTGCATTCAGAATGACTTCCAAGATATGGAAGATTGAATAGAGAGTCTATCTCAACCATCTAGACTGGAACAACAATCTCAGTAATGGGTGTAATAAATCCAATTACTAACAGATTGGATTAGTTTAGAAAGCTGTATATATATATTTTTTTAATGTAGCATAAAATGTATCAACCAAGCAGTGTACATGCAAAAACACAGATATAACAGTAAAACAAACAATTCTGAAAAGCTCCCTGCAATAGGGCATGCTGGGAAATATTATATATGGTTTTATGTAGAACCCTTCTTGCCTTCCAAAGAATCCTTCTTTCCTTCCAAAGAATCATCAAAGAACCTTTTCTCTAAAAACTGTTCTTATGATGTTAAAGGTTCTAGGTAGAACCCTTTGCTTTACAAAGAACCCTTGTCTTCCAAAAAGGGTTCTTCTGATCTAAACAGTTCTTGGTAGAACCCTATCCCTCTGCAAAGAACCCCTTTGGAACCCTTTTTCTAAGAGTTTAATGGTCCCGTGTGGCTCAGTCGGTTGAGCATGGCGCTGGCAACACCAGGGTTGTGCGTTTGCATTTATTAATTAGTATATCGTTTATTAATCATTACTCCCACATTTGAACATGTTAGTAAGTTAGTTATTCACACATTCATAAACAACTTTTAAAGTATATAATGAGGATTCATAAATGATTTATAAGAGGTTAAATATAGGTCCTTATAAACCATTTACTAATCATTAGTAAAATATTTTTGAGTGGCCTTATATAACGTGAGGGTTGTTTGTACTTTATAAATACTTAATAAATGTGTTGAGTGACCAGTTTAATATTTCATATAAAAAATAGACATGCCATTGTTAGACATTATAGCAGTACCGGATGCTCCTTCAGGTTTAAAAATGTCCCCTAGAACAGATCAATGGTTAAACAATGAACACACAATACAGAGGATGTTTAAGAAAATATATTAAATATATAATAAACAGTCACACTGTTGCAACAGGGTGATGTGTAACTTCCGACACACTCTATGCCAGGGGTCCCCAACAGGTCGATCGCAAGCTACCAGTAGCTCACAGACCACCTATGAGTATCTCTCCAAACAATTCTGAAATTATATGCAATTTTCACGTGTTCCACCGCAAACTGTCATAAACAAAGCTCACAAGTATCCGACACTGCAAGCTCCCAGCTACAATCTAACCAATGCAATATTGACATTATCCCACCCCTGGTTAGTAACAATTGGCTTAAAAAGCCAAACCTAACACAATATCTGCCAACTAAATTCCAGCAATATTGCCCCTTTCTGTCTGTGTGGTGCGAGTGTTTGTCTATTACTCCGTGTGCATCCAGTAGTGATGGGTCGTTCGCGAACGAAAGGCTCTTTTTGAACGATTCATTTGGCTCCCTGATTTGCATACATTTACTTTTGTTTTTGAGCTCCAGACATCGATTATATGCAGATAAATTACAAACATATTCTCTGAAGATGGTAATTCCTCAGTGCGGGAACAATATACTGAGGAGAGATTCAGTCTTCATTTTATTTTGCAGGCCATCTAATAATTTGGTCAGGTAAAAATATATTTGAACTCACATTTCACGATCTAACATAATGTTTCACGATCTGACAACATTTTAGGCTTTAAATTAGAAATTGACAATTTTTTATAGTTTTAGATCAATTTCCAAGCATTATTGAGCTAAGAGGCGTTTGGGAGCCGAAGAACGGCTATTTTTGGTGAACAAAGTCAAATGATCCGGCTCACAGAAAAGACTTGGAAAGCCCATCACTAGTTGCCAGTTGATGTGATAACCGTCTTGTGGGTGACAGAAATAGATTCCCCGAAACCTTCTCAATTAAATGATAACTGCAACATAGGATTACCTGGCAGAAGTATATTATGAGTAAGTATATCATTTCTATCGATTATTTGTTATTTGCTAACTTTTCCAGGAAATGAGCAGCAGCAGTACAGAACCATCGCTAGACTGGCACATTAGATGGCAAACAAGATGCACAATTAAAGGGCTAGTTGCGCAATTAAAGGGGAATTATACAAAAAAATCTAAATGTGTTCGTTTTCTTCCAGACCTTCCAGTGATTTATGCATTGGAAGCATTGGCTCAGAACATCCAATTTCATTGTTTCTCTATAAACAATTGACATTTTGAGAGTGAAAAAACAAAATAAATCTAAAACCAGGACATATAAAACAGAGAAAACATAATTTGGAAAAATATAAAATATCAGATTTTATAGGGCCCCCTTATAGTTTTTTATTAACCATTATTTGACCAGTTATATAGACAAAACACATAGTCCACTACTTTCTGTTGTACACTAAGGACCCAGGGAAGAGTTGCAGGGGAGAGGAAAGGAGAAGAATGTACCTATTTGAAAGCTAGAAATAAATGTTTTAAGTAGCTCTCATGCTAGAAAAGGTTGGATACCCCTGCTCTATGCTGAGTAAAGTAATATTTTTCATCCGAAAATGCTATCAGTGACTTTTCTACCAAAGCCAAAGTGTGGATTGCAGTCACTTCTTAGAGTGAGGCAACGCATTCTGAACACATCATTTGGCTGAACTATCCCATTACGTTTAAAGAGTTACTACCTTAAAAGCGTCAATCCGCAGATGAAACAATAACAAAGTGTTTTCCCCGCCACTGTTTAGGTAAAAAGCTGAGCGATTGGGCTGGAGAAATGTAACCACTCTCAAATGCATAGACAGAGCTATGGATGCAAGGGCTGACCATCCATGACATCAAAATTATAGTTTAACCATGTTTTGAGGTTAAACATTGTTTGTTTACATTTTCTTTGTTTACAAACAATGGAGAAAAACAAGGTTATATTTTGTGTTCTGATGGGGTACGGCAGTTGATTTAAACCTATGAAGCATTTATAAGTTGTATTCTTCAAGAATCAATAGGTTCATTTCATTAATTTAAAATTCCAAAAATGAATGTCGCAACTGCAGATTTCCCCTTTAAACGCCCAGTAAAAGTCTCCCCAAGCTAAGCACAGTGTGAAAGTACTCTGTGGTTAAAAGACTGAAGCACTGGAAGCATTTAAAGCTGGAATCCACATAAAGTGAAACAGAACACCTGTTTTTCCCAGTGTCAGAAGGTGAGTGTAGCTGGTGCATGAAGTCAGGCGCAGGAGAGCAAAATGAGTGAGCAAAGTACTTTACTCAAAAAATAAAAGCACAAGGTAAACAAATACGTTTGACCAATAACCAACGATAAACATTACGCACGGGTGAACACAGCACCCGTGGAAAAACCAGCCATCATGAACCGAACTGAACATAGAAATAATCATGCACAACAAACATGGGGGAAACAGAGGGTTAAATACATGAACATGGAATTGGAGAATGAAAACCACGTGTGTAGAAAATAAAGACAAAACCAATGGAAAATGAAAGATGGATCAGCGATGGCTAGAAGACCGGCGACGTCAACCGCCGAACGAACAAGGAGAGGGACCGACCTCGGCGGAAGTCGTGACACCCAGTGCCTTTGTTATTGTTTTTGTTTTGTTGATGAAATGGGCGAGAGAAGTGTCCGGCTGCATGGTAAATAAAAATTGCAGTACATATTCTGGTGTTCTATCGTGCATGTCTGAGGGACAAAAACAGTGTTTGTTGTTTGAAGTAACTTCTTTGTTGTAATATCCCAAAAGAATGTGGCAGTTTCACCAAGTATTGATTCCAGTTTTAAAAGTAAAAAACATATCAGTACTAATGAAGGAATACAAATCCACAAGAGACCAACTGTCCGGTCCGGCCAGCTTTTGTGTGTAGGCAACATCTTCCTGTTTTATGATTAGTTGGCGTTCGCAGGGTTGACAACATTAGCAAAACATTTGCATTACCCCTCTTCCTCTGTCCTTGTAACAATTGTTTTACAACGTTTCTTTAAAATAAAATGTTCCAATATATTTATTTAAACATACTGTTTTGTGACCTTATTCTTTTACCATTTATATGTTCTAAGCTATTTTGAGACCTTCAGGAGCCCCAGGTACTGCTGGAATGTCTACCAATGGCACGTCCATCTTTTTGTAAGAAATTACACTGGTCACTCAAAACATGTATTAAGTATTTATGAAGTATTAATACATGCAAAAATACTTTAATAGTGATTAGCAAATGGCTTATAAGGACATATATATAAACTTATTAATGGTTTTATGACTCAGAATTACACTCTTTAACATTTTATAAACGTGTGAATAACTAGCTTACTAACATTTACAAATGTGGGAGTAATTATTCATCAATTATAAATTCTGAATTTACTAATCCATTGTAAATTCTTTATTACCAAGTGTTATTATAAAGTGCTACCAAGTTATTTTGTTTTTGCAATGCAAATCTGTGGCACAAAACAGCATACATAATTCAGAGTATAGCCAAGATACCACCATTAAAACCAGCTGATGAATTTGGTGAGATGTAATTTTAAGGGCAATAGGACCTATGTAAGAAAGAGTGAGAGACGGGGTGCTGTTGTTGTTTTACAAGGCCAAGATTGATGTTTTATGAAATGAAAAATAACCTATTGTAATAAGAAACATATTTTCATTTTAAGAAACAGTGTGTTCTGCCCAAGGGCATCTTGGAAAAGAAAAATATACATAAAAGCCCTGCAAAATAGACATAACCGAAAAGATTTATACAACACCGTTATATGCATGCTCCTGCTCTGTCATAGTCTACTACTGTTATGGAAAAGACATATACATTTCATGTGATTACATGTGACCTTGTGTGATCTCATATGATTTCATGTGAAGTTAATGTGATAACGTGTGATAACATGTGAAGCAACAAGTGGAAACGTGCTCATGTCAATTAATGTGAAATAAATGTGACAACATGGGGATGTAAAATGTCAACATGTGAGAACATGAAACTACATGTGACAACATGTGAGCACATGTAAAAGATGAGATGTTAAATGTAATTTAGAATACATTACTTTAAAAGGCATAATATACATTAATTCAATTTAAACAGTCATCGTCCCCTGCAGGTTTTTCTAGTTCCCGGTTTGTTCCAGGGACTTTCTCAGAACTCTGTGTCATGGTCCCCTGGTGGTTTTTGTCTAGTTGCTGTGAAAATACGGTAAATCTACAACTAGCTATTGTATTTTTACAGCTAAACTAAGGTATTAATGATTACATTTACATTACATTTAAGTCATTTAGCAGACGCTCTTATCCAGAGCGACTTACAAAATGGTGCATTCACCTTATGATATCCAGTGGAACAACCACTTTACAATAGTGCATCGAAATCTTTTAAGGGGGGGGGGGGTTAGAAGGATTACTTTATCCTATCCTAGGTATTCCTTAAAGAGGTGGGGTTTCAGGTGTCTCCGGAAGGTGGTGATTGACTCCGCTGTCCTGGCGTCGTGAGGGAGCTTGTTCCACCATTGGGGTGCCAGAGCAGCGAACAGTTTTGACTGGGCTGAGCGGGAACTGTGCTTCCTCAGAGGTAGGGGGGCCAGCAGGCCAGTGGTGGATGAACGCAGTGCCCTTGTTTGGGTGTAGGGCCTGATCAGAGCCTGAAGGTATGGAGGTGCCGTTCCCTTCACAGCTTCGTAGGCAATCACCATGGTCTTGTAGCGGATGCGAGCTTCAACTGGAAGCCAGTGGAGAGAGCGGAGGAGCGGGGTGACGTGAGAGAACTTGGGAAGGTTGAACACCAGACGGGCTGCGGCGTTCTGGATGAGTTGTAGGGGTTTAATGGCACAGGCAGGGAGCCCAGCCAACAGCGAGTTGCAGTAATCCAGACGGGAGATGACAAGTGCCTGGATTAGGACCTGCGCCGCTTCCTGTGTGAGGCAGGGTCGTACTCTGCGAATGTTGTAGAGCATGAACCTACAGGATCGGGTCACCGCCTTGATGTTAGTGGAGAACGACAGGGTGTTGTCCAGGATCACGCCAAGGTTCTTAGCACTCTGGGAGGAGGACACAAGGGAGTTGTCAACCGTGATGGCGAGATCATGGAACGGGCAGTCCTTCCCCGGGAGGAAGAGCAGCTCCGTCTTGCCGAGGTTCAGCTTGAGCTGGTGATCCGTCATCCACACTGATATGTCTGACAGACATGCAGAGATGCGATTCGCCGATTCGCCGAATGATAAAGGACAGTATGCTGCTGTATGCTGATTACTTGTGACTCAACCTCACATGGGATTTAAACTCACAGCCTCGTGGTTGTTAGCTACCTGAAGTTCCTGCTGAGCCACCAAGTCTATGGACAAATGGAGAATGGCTATATATTTATTACCAAGAATACAAGAATACATGTTTCATAGCTCCATTGCTATGAACGTTAAGAAGCCAACGTTACTGAAACACTTTGCCTAAATTTGCAGTACAAATAAAGTAAATATATAAAACAACTTGGTGTTAATTCTATAAAATGACAATATGCTGCTGTATTCTGGTTTAAATTACTGTAAAATCTTGTATAATTTTGTACTGTGAACACAATTGGGACTACCAACCTGTAATGTCCTGCTACAATGTAGCTACACCACCAGATCTGTGAGCATAAAAAAGATAATAATGCAGTTATGCACTTTGCTAAAAGCAGCCCAGAATCAAGTAAATAATTGTACAATTGTGACCACCTACGTAAAACTAGCAATATTCAATTGACATAGCACATACCACAATTCTGTGGGGATTTGAACTTGCAACCTACTGGTTGGGAGTGCATCAATGGTTCTGCAGTACAACCAGGTTCATACTTACAACTTGAAAGATATATTAACACAAGGATATGGTTAGGGTACAGTGTTGTTCCCTGGGGTACAATAAGATCAAATGTACACTTCACAGCTACACATATAAACTCACATGGTACAACTTGTAGGTATGGGAGATTTTTCTACCCAGTATTTTGAATATAAGGTATGATCATCACTGTGCTTTAAAATATATGTGGGGCAATGTAGTGGTTGAAGCTCATTAGCATATTTGGGTATGAGGTAAAAAATATGTGTATTTGTGCCAACCGTCAGTGGAAGTGTTGGAGCAGTTTAAGCATTTAATGGTAATGCCTATGCAAATGGGGCA
This sequence comes from Salmo salar, assembly GCF_965601325.2. NCBI lineage: Eukaryota > Metazoa > Chordata > Actinopteri > Salmoniformes > Salmonidae > Salmo > Salmo salar. Next base: position 16,331,069 of record NC_138319.1, on the reverse strand, counting down.
ACTCCCTTGACATTGTTCTGAAACCTTTGCAATACAATGTGTTTCTAATGAGTTGCACTTTAAGGAGGTTATTGTACATTTTCCAGAAACTTAATTATAGCTTGTTGCCAGGAGTTGCTGAGAATTTGTCATTTATTAACTAGAAAGTACTTGACAGTTGTTATGTTTGATACTGGAACTCTGAGGCATAAATGGAAATCGCGGAACAGCTAACTTTGAAGCCGATGCGTGTATCACTTTATCAGAAGTACGTCATCAATGACATCCGAAGCTTTGTTTGGTCACATGCTTTTTCAAACCGTGTGTTGCAAAATGTGAGATCCCACTGATTTCGCTGTGGTTCCAGTGCTTTCTTCGATTAAGCTGCTTTCAGACACTGACCTTTACTGGATATCGTACTTATACATCTAGTTAGGATTTTGTACATGTGATTACACCTGAAAACTAGCTTAGTAGGTAGAGAAGGGAACTTTGGAACATTCAGAGACATGAGGTTGAAGGCACGCTGTCCTGAAAATAGTTTTACGTGAAACCACACTTTTTGCATTGTTGTTACAATAATTTGTTGTATTTAGTATATTATAAGCTTTGGTCTTCAGACAGAAGAAACAAATTATTTGAAATACAGTGCAGAAAATGTGGTTTCACATAAAACTATTTTCTAAATACTGTGCCTTCAACAGAAAGGCCTCACGCCCCTGAATGTTTCATAGCTCCATTGCTATGAACGTTAAGAAGCCAACGTTACTGAAACATAAATCATTTGTTGACCTATCCCTCTGTGTTGGCACTGATCTACTCCTCACTGGAATCCTCTCAGGATCCCTCAACCTTGACCCATCCTCCTCTACTTTCTTTACTGTCTCAGGATGACACCTTCTGCACTACTCTGACTCTGGCCACTTCAACCTGCCTCTCTCACACCGGATACATCCGCTCACCAGCAACATGGGCACCCCTACAATTAACACACACAACTTTATCCACCAAAACTACACAATCATCTGTCCCATGCCCTCCTGCACACTTTCCACATCTTGGAATCTCCTTCCTACACACTCCTGCGACATGAACATAAACGTTGCACCTGAAACAACGCAGTGGATTCGGCACAAATGCTCTAAAGGATAACTGATATATCATAACATGACTTTGTTGGGTAGAGACTCAACAGGACTGACAGTGATTCCTCTGTTCCACCACGCTCCCCAGCGGGTCTGCAATGCACCAAATGATGGGGTCACAGATACCAGGAATCTTCAACTTCAATTGCTCCATCTCCACACTTATCGCTACCCCAGAAATCACTTCTTTCAATGGTTCCCCGTTCCTAAGAGCAAAGCAAGAAACAGATCTTGACCCAAATTGTGTGACATGGAACACCTGCCCCCTTTGATCAGAAGAGACACAAACAAATATCACAAGTCCATTACAGGTTACCTTCACTGATTCAACTGCACCAAACTCCTTCCTTTCTCACCTACCCTGAAACCACAAATGGATACAACAAAAAGCAAGGGTCTACTTTCTCCAAAAATGTCTCTCCTACTGGACCAGATTCTTCTTTATCATGCCCAAACTTGGCGGGCCTCACCGCAGGTACTTCATCCTCACTCTCGTCAGGTTCCATCTTTGAGCTACTGGAGCATGTATCCCTCTTTTTGCACTTGACGCCAACCTTCCCTACCAAACCACTTCTCCCTACACTCAGCTCCTTCTCAGCGGTCATCACTGCACCTGCCACCGCAGTTAATTCACTCTCACTCTCTTTACATTCAACTTCCTTCTGCAGCTCTTCCAAAGTTCTGTGTTGTCCTTCATTCCATATTCACTCAAAATATATTCCACTTTTCTTCTTTTTTGTTGTTGTCCGCCATCAGATATTCCAGAAGGCTTGTGCAATCCCCCACTCCATATTTTCACATAATATCTTCCACTTTCATCCTGTCCTGTCCACCATCTTACCATCTGAGAATACTGTTGGCAAAAGGTCCTTAGACCTTCATCAATATAACGATAAACCACTTAGACTGGTACAACATTTCGACTGCCAGTTGGCACAAATAAAAAATATTTTAGACCATGCCCCCAAATGTGTTAATGAAAATGCGATGGAAACCCGTTTAACTCGGTACATGGGAATTAAACGGTAAAAGTACGTTTTATGTGCACTACGTCATCATGCACAGCCTTTTATGCCCAAAAAGTTAGTTTGATAAAAATATTGCTAGTGGGAAAATGTGCATATTGTTTTATGCAGAATATTATGCTTAGAATATTCGCATAAAAATGTGTTGCAAATACCCCTGCAGGTATTGTCTATTTCCAAGTTAATTTCAGGGACGTCCCCAAAAAGTTTTTTCGAACATTGTGTCATGGTCCCTGGATTACTTAAAACTCAGCCTCAATTGTGAATTGAACTCAAAACCTCTTGGTTGCTATTTATCTGAATTTACTACTGCATCACCAGGTCTGTGGACATAAGAGATTGGCTGTACATATAATACCAATAATTGTTTATTGCATTTTGCCTAAAGTACACCGAAAAAATAAAGGTTCTCAAATGGTTATACCTAAACTCTTAAGGTTCCTTGGATAACTCTTGCCCAATAAAGAATATTTGAGTTAAGTGTGGGGTTCTTGACATGGCATCTACGGTTCAAAGAATTCTAAAAGATTCTTGAAATGTATGGAAGCCTGCCGAAGTGTCCCTTTCATAGCACACAGCAAATTGGCCAGTTTTAACTAGTGTAGATCTTTCAGTGTAACATTTCTAGTGTTGATTCAATAGTTAAATTAACACTGTAAAGAGTTAAATTAACACTCTGGTGTAAAAGAACCAGTGTTGGTCAACACCAGAGTTGAACCAAAATCACACACATCATTATCATATTGTCCAGCATGCTCTTTTGCAGGTAGATTTTTTTTTATTGTTTGATTCAATATCAATGTTTTTGCATGTACATTGATTGATTCATTAATCTTATGCTACTCAAATATAAATAAAACACATTTTTCTAAACTATTTTTCTAAACTATTCCAAACTGTTACTTGGTCCTGGCAGTACGACCACAGAAACCTACCTACCTCCTGGTTCACTCTCTCCACCTGCCCATTGCTCTCGGGGTGATAACCGGAGGTCAAGCTGACCGAGACCCCCAGATGCTCCATAAACGCCCTCCACACACGGGACGTGAACTGGGGACCCCGATCAGAGACGATGTCCTCCGGTACCCCGTAGTGCCGGAAGACATGGGTGAATAGAGCTTCCGCAGTCTGTAGGGCCGTAGGGAGACCGGGCAACGGGAGGAGACGGCAGGACTTAGAGAACCGATCCACAACCACCAGAACCGTGGTGTTCCCCTGAGACGGGGGAAGATCGGTAAGGAAGTCCACCGACAGGTGAGATCACAGCCTTTGTGGAACGGGGAGGGGTTGTAACTTCCCTCTAGGAATGTTCCTAGGAGCCTTACTCTGGGCGCACACTGAACAGGAAGAGACATAGAACCTCACGTCCTTAGCCAAGGTGGGCCACCAGTACTTCCCCCTAAGGCCTCGCACTGTCCTTGCCACCCCAGGATGACCCGACGAGGGTAATGTATGAGCCCATCGAATCAGTTGATCACGGACACCAAGCGGAACGTACTTACAGCCTGTAGGACAGTTAGAAGGCGCAGGCTCCACCTGTAGTGCCCGCTCAATGTCCGCGTCCACCTCCCATACCACTGGTGCTACCAGCTTAGAGGCTGGAAGGATGGGAGTAGGATCGATGGGCCGATCCTCAGTGTCATAGAGACGGGACAGCGCGTTGGCCTTGGTGGTCATGGAACCTGGTCTATACGAAATAGTGAACTGAAATCGGGTGAAGAACATGGCCCACCGTGCCTAACGTGGATTTAGTCTCCTAGCTGCCCGGATATACTCCAGGTTCCGGTGGTCAGTCCAGATGAGAAAAGGGTGTCTAGCCCCCTCAAGCCAGTGTCTCCACACTGTTAGAACCTTGACCACAGCCAACAGCTCCTGGTCCCCCACATCATAGTTGCACTCCGATGGACTGAGCTTCCTAGAAAAGAAAGCGCAGGGGCGGAGTTTCTGTGGCGTACCCGAGCGCTGTGATAGCACGGCACCCACCCCAAACTCGGACGCGTCCACCTCCACTAATAACGGTAAAGAGGGGTCCGGGTGCGCCATCACGGGCGCATCAGTGAACAGCGCCTTCAACCGCTGCAATTGGAGTTGGCCAATTACGCACGGCATTAATGCGGTCACACTCCATCACCACCCCCGAGGTGGAAATCCGATAACCCAGGAAGGAGACAGCTCGTTTGGAGAACTCACACTTCTCAGCCTTGACGTATAGGTCATGCTCCAGCAGTCTACCAAGCACCCTGCGCACCAGACACACATGCTCAGCGCGTGTGGCGGAGTAAATCAGGATATCGTTGATATCCACAATCACGCCCTACCCGTGCAGGTCCCTGAGAATCTCATCCACAAAGGATTGAAAGACGGCTGGAGCATTATTTAACCCATACGGCATGACAAGGTACTGATAGTGGCCCGATGTGGTACTAAACGCAGTTTTCCACTCGTCTCCCTCCCGAATACGCACCAGATTTTACGCGCTCCTGAGATCCAGTTTCGTGAAAAAACGTGCTCCATGAAATGATTCCACCGTCGTAGCAATGAGAGGTAGTGGGTAACTGAACCCAACTGTAATGGAATTGAGACCTCTATAATCAATGCACGGCCGCAGACCTCCCCCTTTTTCTTCACGAAAAAGAAACTTGAGGAGACGGGTGAAATGGAGGGCTGAATGTACCCCTGTCCCAGAGATTCCGTGACATATGTCTCCATAGCCAACATCTCCTCCTGGGACAATGGGTATACGTGACTCCTGGGAAGCGTAGCGTTTCCCTGAAGGTTTATCGCACAATCCCCCTGTCGATGAGGTGGTAATTTAGTCGCCCTCTTCTTACAGAAGGCGAGAGCTAAATCGGCATACTCAGGGGGAATGCGCACAGTGGAAACCTGGTCTGGACTTTTCACTGACGTGGCACCGATGGAAACTCCCAGACACCTACCTGAACACTCCTCTGACCACCCCTGGAGAACCCCCTGTTTCAATGAAATCCTGGGATTGTGACTGGCCAGCCAGGGCACCCCCAGCACCACTGGAAACGCAGGCGAATCGATAAGGAAAAAACTAATTCACTCCTTATGATTCCACTGTGTTACCATGTCCAGTGGCACAGTGGCTTCCCTGACCAGCCCTGACCCTAATGGCCAGCTATCTAAGGAGTGTACGGGGAAGGGGGAATCTATTGGCACCAGCGGAATTCCCAGCTTGAGGGCGAGTCCGCGATCCATAAAGTTCCCAGCTGTGCCTGAATCGACTAGCGCCTTATGCTGGGAAAAGGGAGCAAAATCAAGAAAAATTAAGACAAACATGTGACCAACAGAGGGTTCTGGGTGAGTTTGATGCTGACTCACCTGGGGTGAACGAGGAATGTTCTGCCTGCCCTCTCGACTCGCAGAGGGACCCCCCCAGCACCGGTTGGCCGTGTGTCCTCGTCGACCACAGTTGGTGCAGGAGGAGCGCCCTCCTCTGGTTCCCCTTGAAGCGGCCCCCCCAGCTCCATAGGAATGGGCACGGGAGGGCTAGGAGGTGGAACTGACAGGACCCTTTCTGAATGCCCGCGGGCAGCCAGCAGATTGTCCAGTCGGATGGACATGTTGATCAGTTCATCGAGGGAGAGTGTAGTGTCCCGACATGCTAGCTCCCTGCGGACGTCCTCCCGGACACTACACCGGTAGTGGTCCATTAGGGCCCTGTCGTTCCAACTGGCCCCAGCAGCCAAGGTCCGGAACTCCAGAGCAAAGTCTTGCGCGCTCCTCGTCTCCTGCCTAAGACGAAACAGTCACTCACCCATAAAAAACATGGCCCACCTTGCCTGGCGAGGGTTCAGTCCCTTCGCCGCCCGGATGTACTCCAGATTGCGGTGGTCAGTCCAGATGAGATAAGGGTGTCTCGCCCCCTCAAACCAATGTCTCCACGCCTTCAGAGCCTTGACGACAGCCAACAGCTCCCGATCCCCCACATCATAGTTTTGCCCACCGGGCTGAGCTTCTTCGAAAAGAAGGCACAAGGGCGGAGCTTCGGTAGGCGTACCTGAGCGCTGAGATAGCACGGCTCTTATCCCAGCCTCGGACCTGTCCACCTCCACTATGAAAGCCAAAGAGGGACCCGGATGAGCCAGCACGGGAGCCGAGGTAAACAGAGCCTTCAGGTGACCAAAAGCCCTGTCCGCCTCAGCCGACCACTGCAGTCACACCGGTTCCCCCTTCAGCAGTGAGGTAATGGGAGCCGCTACCTGACCAAAACCCTGGGTAAACCTCCGGTAGTAGTTGGCTGAGGCGGACATTGGCAAACCCTAGAAACCGCTGCACTTCCTTTACCGTGGTGAGGGTCGGCCAATTATGCACGGCTGAAATGCGGTCACCCTCCATCTCCACCCCTGAAGTGGAAATGCGGTACCCTAGGAAGGAGACGGACTGTTGGAAGAACAGACATTTCTCAGCCTTGACGTACAGCTCATGCTCCAACAGACAACCAAGCACCCTGCTTACCAGGGACACATGCTCGGCGCATGTAGCAGAGTATATCAGAATGTCGTCGATATACACCACTACACCCTGCCCGTGCAGGTCCGGAAACTCTCATCAACAAAGGCCTGGAAGACTGATGGAGCATTCATCAAACGGTACGGCATGACGAGGTACTCATAGTGCCCTGAGGTGGTACTAAATGCCGTCTTCCACTCGTCCCCCTCCCGGATACGCACCAGGTTGTAAGCGCTCCTGAGATCCAATTTTGTGAAGAAGCGCGCCCCGTGCATTGACTTGATTGCACTGGCAATGAGAGGCAATGGGTAGCTGTACCTCACTGTGATCTGATTGATACCCCGAAAGTCAATACACGGGCGCAGACCTCCATCCTTATTCTTCACAAAAAAGAAACTCAAGGAGGCAGGTGAAGTGGAGGGCCGAATGTATCCCTGCCCCAGGGATTCGGAGACATATGTTTCCATAGCCGCCGTCTCCTCCTGTGACAGAGGATACACGTGACTCCTGGGAAGTGCTGCATCTACCAGGAGATTTATCGCACAATCCCCCTGTCGATGGGGTGGTAATTGAGTCACCTTCTTCTTACAGAAGGCAAGAGCCAAATCGGCATATTCTGAGGGGATGCGCACGGTGGCGACCTGGTCTGGACTTTCCACCGTAGTCGCACCGATGGAAACTCCCACACACCTCCCTGAGCACTCTCGTGACCACCCCTTGAGAGCCCTCTATTGCCACGAAATGTGGGGTCATGACAGGCCAACCAGGGTAGGCCCAGCACCACGGGAAACGCAGGAGAATAAATAAGGAAGAGACTGATTCTCTCCTTGTGACCCTCCTGTGTAACCATGCTTAGTGGAGCGGTAGCCTCCCTAATCAGCCCTGACCCTAATGGTCGACTATCTAGGGCATGCACAGGGAAGGGCATATCTACAGGAACAAGGGGGATCCCTAAACAATGAGCAAATGAACGGTCAATAAAATTCCCAGCTGCGCCTGAATCTACGAGCGCCTTATGCTGGGAATGTGTGGAAAACTGGGAATGCGGGGAGAGCTGGGAATGCGGGATAAACACATACATGTTAGCAACAGGGGGCTCTGGGGTGACACGATAGTGCCCTGCCTGCTGCCTCGACTCCCTGAACACCGACCAGCAGTTTGCCCTCTGCGGCCACAGATTGTGCTGGGAATGACCCCTCCTCCGGTCGCCCTTAATGCAGCACCTCATAGCTCCATGGGCGTCGGATCGGAAGTGCTGGGGGATGGAACTGACGGGCCCCCGATCTGGACGTCCGCGGGTGGCCAGCAGGTTGTCCAGCCAGATGGACAGGTCCACCAGCTGGTCCAACGTGAGGGTGGTGTGTCGGCAGGCCAACTCCCGACGGACGTCCTTGCGCAGACTGCACCAGTAGTGATCGATCAGGGCCCTGTCGTTCCATCCCGCGCTGGCGGCCAGGGTCCTGAAGTCCAAGCGAAATCTTGCGTGCTCCTCGTCCCCTACCTCAGGTGGAACTGACGTTCACCTGCCGCTCGACCCTCAGGCGGGTGGTCGAAAACTGCCCGAAAGCGGCGGGTGAACTCTGCGTAATGGCCCATTCCAGGGCTTTGCCTGAGAGGCAGGAGACGAGGGCGGACACGGTGCCCAGATGTTGTAACATGGTCGCGTGCTGCTGGACGCACTCTTCGACCGCAAAAGGGGGGTCGTCTGCTCCTGCTGACTCCATTTCGGGTGAGTAATTCTGTAATAAAGTCTGTGTGAGCTGGTGTGGAGGAGTCAGGCGCAGGACAGCAAATATGAGTAAAAAACGTATTTACTCAAAATACAAACAAATACAACGCAATAATGCGAGCCCACAATAACGGACCGTATTACATACAATCACTCACAAACAAACATGGGGGAACAGAGGTTTAAATAATGAACAAGTAATTGGGGAATTGAAACCAGGTGTGTAAGACAAAGACAAAACAAATGGAAAATTAAAAGTGGATCGGCGATGGCTAGAAGGCCGGTGATGTCGACCGCCGAACGTCGCCCAAACAAGGAGAAGGACTGACTTCGGCGGAAGTCGTGACAACTTCTCCAAGCTCTGATACGGCTGATGGTCATTAGTAGTATAACAAACTTTCTAACTGCCTGGTTCTCAGCACCCAACTGTCCCTCTAATCATTCTGACATCACTGCAAATGTTTTCAAAAATCTAATCGAACACTTCATGAGCTCATGTTGTGCAACATTTCTATAGGCTACACAATTGCGTGAGAAAACAGAGTTTTGATGGCCTCTATTAAAGATAGGAAGATCCCATCAGCTTTCTATAGGCTAGGCCTACTATATTTATTTATCAACTTTCCTAATAAGCACATTGCTTTGCTTTACAACAGGAGTATAACCTATCTGGCTTGAATGAAAATTAACCCACGGGAAAGTGTCCTGCATTCACTATTTAAGTGTATAGATTACAAAACAAATCCACACGTCCCTGTTCCAAGACAGTTGCATGATAATAGTCAATTCTAAATCAAAACTAATTTTACACATATATTATTTAGTATAAAGTGCATTCGGAAAGTATTCAGACCCCTTCACTTTTCGACATTTTGTTACGTTACAGCCATATTCTAAAATGTATTAAATATATACAAATTCTCATCAATCTATACATAATACCCCATTATGACAAATGGAAAACAGTTTTTTTCTTTTTTTGCAAATGTACAAAAACATAAGACTTGCTATGAGACTTCAAATTTAGCCAAGGTGCATCCTGTTTCCATTTATCATCCTTGAGATGTTTCTACAGCGTGATTAGTCCACCTGTGGTAAATTCAATCGATTGGACATTATTTAGAAAGGCACACACCTGTCTCTATAAGGTCCAACAGTTGACAGTGCATGCCAGAGATAAAACTAAGCCATGATGACGAAGGAATTGTCTGTAGAGCTTCGAGACAGGATTGTGTCGAGGCACAGATGTAACGGGTGTCGTACGGAGTAGACCAAGGCGCAGCGGGTTGAGTGCTCATATTTAACTTTTATTTGAGACACGTAACAAAAAGAACTTCCCACAAACGACAGGTGAAAAAGGGCTACCTAAGAATGACTCCCAATCAGCAACAATGATGTACAGCTGTTCCTGATTGAGAGCCATACCAGGCCAACACAAAGAAATATACAATATAGAAAAACCATAGAAATACAATACATAGAACAAAACCCCAAAACCCCGAAAACACAAAACAAACACACCCCTGCCACGCCCTGACCAAACTACAATAACAAATAACCCCTTATACTGGTCAGGACGTGACAACAGATCTGGGGAAGGGTACCAAAAAACGGCCACCCGGCCAAACTGAGCAATCGGGGGAGAAGGGCCTTGGTCGGAGAGGTGACCAAGAACCCGATGGCCACTCTGACAGAGCTCCAGAGTTTCTCTGTAGAGATGGGAGAACCTTCCTGAAGGAAAACCATCTCTGCAGCACTCCACCAATCAGGCCAGACGGAAGTCAATCCTCAGTAAAAGGCACATGAGAGCCCGCTTGGAGATGGCCAAAAGGCACCTAAAGGACTCTCTGACAATGAGAAACAAGATTCTCTGGTCTAAATGACAAGTGTCATGTCTGGAAGAAACCTGGCACCATCCCTACAGTGAAGTATGGTGGTGGCAGCATCATGCTGTGGGAATGTTTTTCAGCTGCAGAGACTGGGAGACTAGTCAGGATTGAAGGAGAGATTAACGGAGCAAAGTACAGAGTGGTCCTTGATGAAAACCTGCTACAGAGTGCTCAGGACCTCAGACTGAGGCGAAGGTTCACCTTCCAACAGGACATTGACCCTAAGCACACAGCCAAGATAATGCAGGAGTGGCTTTGGGACAAGTCTCTGAATGTCCTTGAGTGGCCCAGACAGAGCCCGGATTTGAACCCGATCTAACATCTCTGGAGAGACCTGAAAATAGCTGTGCAGCAACACTCCCCATCCAACCTGAAAGAGCTTGAGAGAATCTGCAGAGAAGAATGTGAAAAACTCCCCAAATACAGGTGTGTCAAGCTTGTAGTGTCACACCCAAGAAGACTCGAGGATGTAATCGATGCCAAAGGTGCTTCAACAAAGTACTGAGTAAAGGGTATGAATATTTATGTAAATGTAATATTTCAGTTTTTTATATTTAATACATTTGCAAAAATGTCTAAAAACATGTTTTTGCTTTGTCATTATGGGTTATTGTGTCTAGATTTCTTAGGGGAAAAAGCAATTTAATACATTTTAGAATAAGGCTGTAACGTAACAAAATTTGAAAAAAGTCAAGGGGTCTGAACACTTTCCGAATGCACTGTACATACCCCACCAGACTTGCCACCAGGGAACACTTCACAGTTCCCAAGTCCAAAACAAATTTAAGGCAAAATTGTATAGAGACATAGTCACATTGAACGCTCTTCCATCTCAAATTACCCAAGCAAACAGTAAAACCAGCTTTTAAAAAAACAAATAAAACACTACTTCACAGCACATCGCCTCTCCCATAGCTGACCTAAATAACTTTATATGTCTATGTAAAGTAATATGTTTTTCCTAAGTGTTTTGTCAGCACAGGAACTTTTGTACTTCGATATGTATTTTAAATGTATGTAGCTCTGTCCTTGAGCTGTTCTTGTCTATTATTGTTCTGTATTATTTTATGTTTTGTTTGGACCCCAGCAAGAGTAACTTCTCCTTTTGCAACAGCTAATGGAGATCCAAATAAAATACTATGAAAGGGACACATCTGCAGGCTTCCATACATTTCAAGAACCTTTAAGAATTCTGAAGAACCGTAGATGCCACGTCAAGAACCCCACACTTAACTCAAAGGTCCTTTATCGGGCAAGAATTCTCTAAGGACGCTTGAGAGCTGTGGAATAAACGTTTAGAACCTTCATATTTGTCAGTATATAGAGAAGATGCTGCACAGAATCAAATGAGAAGATGAGCTGGCTTGCATGAATTACTGGTGCCAGCACACAGTATACTCTGGGCACATTGTGTCAGTCTGTTAAGGAGCAGTGGTACCCCCCTGCCACCATCACCAGGTGTGTGGCACACCATTTTCTGAAGCAACATGTCATGAACATCATATTATATTGCATCACAAGGCACTAGACAGCTAAACCTTAAAATGTGTCATTTTTCACAAAAATATTTAACAAGGGTTGCCATGTCATTGAAAAAGTATATTGCAATCTTTTGATTTGGAATGGGCATCTCGCCTGGTGAAATTCGTATTTGTCCTTTTGAGCAAGGAGTGTCTGTCATCACCAATTTCAATCATTCCAAGAGAATGCATTTGACAGAGGGAGCAGGGTTGGAGAAATAGACTTAACGTTGACCTCTATGTCTGAGTGAAAATAATAAGGATATAGAACTTGTCTTGATTGACAGGGCTAGTGTTGAACAAATAAATTATTATATAAAAAGGTCAAGTTTGTTCAATTCAGATTTCAAATGACTGTCGCTATGTGTTTTGTGTTTTAAAGAGCTTTCAAGGCTCAATACTGTCTGGTATAATATCTCACACTGGGTTGTCATGGTGCACTAGATAGATTCACAGAAAATATCTCCTGTTTGCAATCTTGCTCAGTGGGCAATATTACATTGGCTGTCACATTGACTATTCCTGATAAACAGACATACAAAACACAATCTGAAGGGTTAGAGCAATTGTTTGTAACCATGGGTTACAATTTCATCAAAGCTGCAAGAATACAATTGAGAATAACCTTTGTCTGTCATAAGTCCAGGCTGATACCGTTTTGTGATAACGTTTTTTAGAGTAAGTTGACGATTTAGTCATAACCATCTCTCACACAAATCCGTGTGTATGACAAAGTCATAAAAACAACAGATATCAACTGTCTCTCTTGCGCAAACTCTAACCCAAATCTGATCTCTCAACTGTCATAGACTGCCATAAGAGGTTAAGACATGTCATGTCTTGTTCAAGCAGCATTATGTAGACTGTTTGACACATAGTTCCAGAGCTTAATTCCCCTCCCCTTTATGCTATGCTGTTGAACGATTCCTTCCCTCAGGCTCACAAATGACTGTGGAAGCTTCCCTGCTGGTGCCATAACGACAGCTGGCACCCGTGCACTCTGCCACAGCAACGGAGGTCATCTGAGCAGACAGTTCCCTTACCTCACACTTCATTGGGCTGCCATGGTTACATAAGGACGGCGGCAGAGAATGTGTTTGAGTAGATCACTTTTGTCAGCATTTCAAAGTGTGTTGCATTAGGGTTATTGTCCCACTTGCGACTACATGTCAACTGCATGAACTTTACACAAATCAAGTGATCAAAGGTCATGCAGTTTTTGATGAAGTCGCCTTCAATGGATTGCAGTTGCTTCTTACCAACTGCACCATGCTGGCATCACCTGCATCGTGGGAGGCACAATTTGTCAACCAATCATTAGGGTGGTTTCTTTTACCAACGTGAATGTGGCCAAAGACATGACTGAAACAGGAAACAACATTGCTGCAATTCTAAAGCTACAGGGGATACAAATGAAAATGATATTTGAGACCTCCCTCTAACCAATTATTGTACACATTCCATTTTCAGTTTGTGAGTGTGTGATATGGGGGTATAGAAAATGTATATTGAAAAACTTTTATAAACAATAGATGATATGTTGACACTGCCATGTTGATCTGAGCCTTGATACAGTGTTTGACTTTCGGCTGTTGCAGATGCACCTCCCCGACTTCACACGCCGACTTTGGTTTACAAATCGGCTTCGTTAGGCTTACTGCTCGAACACACCCAGACTCTCATCCCTGAGCTGTCCCAGCATACACTGCACATCTCCGTGTGTTGGCCCAGCGCAGTGTCCAATGCACAACGAGAGGAACTCCAGGAGTCTCCTGGGGAGGAGCACAGCACACTATGTTTCACCTATCCAAGTCATCCAACCCCAATCTAGAAATTCTAATGCATTGACATACTAAGGACTCATTCTACCAACTGAACGAAAAAAAATGGAGGAAGCGTACACATGTATTATTCATCAAACCTTGATCAAAGCCCTCATTTTGTATATCTATGGAGTTTGCATAATTTGCAAGTTGTTGCAATATATGAGTATTTTTGGTCTTGTGTTTTTCTTTCTCCATAAATACATCCATGAATCGACCAGTAGGATTCTCAGTTTATTATCTGGGTTTGTTTACCTAGTGTTGTTTTCTGAGCCACAGCCACACTACACTGTTGGATTAGCGCAGACCTCCAACTGGGTGTGTGTACTGTATTCCCTATGCTGGTCCAATGCAAAATGCATCGTAATAAACACATTGTCAGGCAAATGTGAAATGAGAACTGTGTGAGTCTGTTTAATTTTGCATGACATTGCTCCGGTTGCTGACTAGGTGAATTTGGCTGGTGTTTCCCTCTGGACTACAACACACACTGCATAACCAAAAGTATGTGGACACCTGCTCGTCAAAGATCTCATCCCAAAATCATGGGCATTAATATTGAGTTGGTCCCTCCTTTGCTGCTATATCAGCCTCCACTCTTCTGGGAAGGCTTTCCACTAGATGTTCGAACATTGCAGCGAACATTGCAGCCACAAGAACATTAGTGAGGTCGGGCGCTGATGTTGGACGATTAGGCCTGTCTCGCAGTCGGCGTTCCAATTCATCCCAAAGGTGTTTGATGGGGTTGAGGTCAGGGCTATGTGCAGGCCAGTCAAGTTATTCCACACCGATCTCATGGGGGAATTGTCATGCTGAATCAGGAAAGGGCCTTCCCCAAACTGTTGCCACAAAGTTGGAAGCACAGAATCATTTAAAATGTAATTGTATGCTGTAGCGTTAAGATTTCCCTTCACTAGAACTAAGGGGCCTAGCCCAAACCATGAAAAACAGCCCCAGACCTTTATTCCTCCTCCACCAAACTTTACAGTTGGCACTATGCATTGTGGCAGGTAGAGTTACCCTGGCTTCCGCCAAACCCAGATTTGACGGTCGTACTGCCAGATGGTGAAGTATTATTCATTGCTTGAGAGAGAATGCATTTCCACTGCTCCAGAGTACAATGGTGGCGAGCTTTACACTACTCCAGCCAACACTTGGCATTGCGTATGGTGATGTTAGGCTTGTGTCCGGCTGCTCGGTCATGGAAATCAATTTCATGAAACTCCCAACGAACAGTTATTGTGCTGACGTTGCTTACAGAGGCAGTTTGGAACTCTGTAGTGAGTTTTGCAACCAAGGACAGACGGACTTTATGCGCTACAGCACTCGGCGGTCCTGTTCTGAGAGCTTGTGTGGCCTACCACTTTGCGACTGAGCCCATGTTGATCCAAGACTTTTCCACTTCACAATAACAGGCTGACTATACCGCTCGTGTCGTGTGCGCGAGCATTGCAAAATAAATGTAGAAATCTATATTATTCAATTATTGCACCCACACTGCTCGCGCGCACCAACGAGCATGTGCGTTGCCAAGGGCTAAAATAGAAGTCAGTTCTATTTCTGACGCAGATCGCGCTGCCTCTCCCATCTCCTCATTGGTTTATAGAAGCAGGTACCCACATGCCATCTCCTCATTAGTTATACCCACGTGGGTGACTGAAGACGAACGAGGTCAGTGGCAGTAATGCACCTAATTTATGAAAGTTGCCAATCGCAAGAAGAAAAAGCCTGGAAGGATGAGAGATGACTAGAATCGATCCGGTTGACCGTTTTATGTGTGGATTAATTGGTTGAGTAGAGGACCTTGTGCGTTTCAGGTAAAATAATAACTAAATGTTTATATCCCAGGACAAATTAGCTAGCAACAGCAAGCTAGCTAAATAGGACAAATTAGCTAGCAAGTGCAAGATAGCTAGCTAAATTGCCATAAATGTTTGTTTTGATATTTTAACCTGCGTGTCGTGATCGCTCTTGGTGTGGGGGGACAAAATACATTTATGCACGATGGCGCACGCGCACAGCCAGTTTGGGTTCCGTGTAACTGACCTGTTGGAAAGGTGGCATCCTACGACGGTGAAACGTTGAAAGTCACTGAGCTCTTCAGTAAGGTCATTCTACTACCAATGTTTGTCTATGGAGATTGCATGGCGGTGTGTGCTCGATTTTATACACCTGTCAGCAACGGGTGTAGCTGAAATAACCAAATCCACTCATTTGAATTGGTGTCCACATACTTTTGTATATATAGTGTATCTCCCTCTCTGTCCCATGCTCTCCCCCTATTTTCCCCTACTGGAAGGGTGAGATAATTGTATGTCTCAAATAGTGACATCCTGCATCTCCTGTTATATATATTGCCATACAAAGCAACAGGAAGTCACATTTATTACATACACTCTTAGAAAAGATTATTTAAAAATGATTCTTCAGATTTCCGCATTGGATAACCCTTTTAAGTTCTAGATAGAACCTTTTTCGGTTCCATGTAGAACCCTCTGTGCAAAGGGTTCTGGAACCAAAAAGCATTCTTCAATGGGTTCTCTCTTTCTTCAATGGGAATCCTTTATGTTCTAGATAGCAAAAAATGCCTAAGATTGTATAACTCAAAGTCAGAGAACACACAGGAACCTTGTAGTCATTCCACCTGGACTCTGTAATAGAAAGTACTTCCAAAACATTACATAAATTAATGACCAATGTGAAGGATGAGAGATGGATCACTTATCACTGTGTCTCAAAATGGCAGTCGGGGGAATAACAAAGTAATTTAGATGATCCTAAGCGGATTACAGTGGCAGTGACTGTGCAATTAATCGTAATTTTGGGACAACATATGGCATAGAAAGTACAAACAGAAAAGAACCAATGAGAACAGAGGGAGAGAGGGAGAAACAAGAAAAAATGTACTCTTCAGCTCTCTTGTTCTCTCTCTGTCTTTCCTTCTTTTCTTTCTCATATCTCTCCCTCCCGTTTATTTTTCTTACTGACAATCCCTCCCTTATGCTCTCCATCCCGCTCTCCCACCAGCCTGTGCAACATTATTACTTTAGAGCACAAAGGAAAGGTCACAGCATTAATGTACAAAAAGGCAGGGAATCCATCTTCCCAATTTCACTAGGGCCAGGACAATACTAGTATCACGATACTCGTTAGTATCGTAGCAAGGAAATAAAACACGAAGCGGATTTAACTTCTTTAGGAAAATAGCTGTAATGTTGGAAACAAAAATCATTATGTTGTCATCCTGTCACATTTCTTTATTTTCCAAGCTATAGCACAATATTTTACATACAGCAGGTTTATAAAGGACCAAAGAGTTTGGTCTGCTACGTGTTTTCATTTATATATTGTGATTATGGCATCGTCACAGACCTAAATTTCACTATTACAACTTTGGGAAAGTCTCACATGTTCTAAACATGACAACTATTCTGTTGAAGAAGAAAAAGCTTAAGCTAACATGAGGCTTTTGAGTGATTTGATATTAATCAGGATTTACAACAATTTCCCTCACTCACACATTCGTGCGCACACGCACACACAAACACAAACACAAACACCAGCAAATAAGTAGGCTGTAGCCTGAATATGTCCTCATCAGAAGACTACCTATTTATAAAGTTGGTAATAATTTGAAATGCAGAACAATATCTTTTCAGATGTTTTCTTACTCCATTGCAGGCTCATTAATAAAATATGTCTCTCCAGGCAATGTGTGCAAGCTTTACTTTGATCAGTTGTAAATACATAGTCACGCACAAACACCTCAAAACAAACACATGCACACGCATATTTCATTGCAGGATTTACTTTGTTGACCAATTTGAATCCAGGCAATACCTCAAACAAGACATATTTGTGCCCAGCAGATGTTGTTTGGAAAGAGCACAGAGAGACAACACAACACCTTGCTGACTAGAAGAGCACAGCATTAGTGTGGCATAACTTTGGTGATTTATGACAGGCAGAAGTGCTGACCACAGACTCTAAAGAGGATGATAAAGCTAGAGCACAAGGTATGGATCATTAACAAGGTGTCTTATTGACTTATTGACCTTTTGACACCTTTGAGTTATTTTGTCCCTAGACCTCAGATAAATGTTGATCATTGACCTGAAGTGAATTTGTATAGGGAAGCCCTTTTTAGACCAGAGGACAATTAGTATATCTAGAAAGCAGTACCTTTATCTGGATGATGCGATGACCTGACACCCAACACAAATGAACATAACATTGGAGCATAGTATGTTTGGGTGTGATAACACAATTTCTCGGAAATCTAAGTATTCCCTTAGGGAAAAACCACATGAATTTCACGTGAATACGTGATTTAATGTTAAGTTAATGTGATGATGTGAAAACATGTGAAGCAACATGTGATAATATAACACTACACATGAGAAAATGTGAGAACATGATCTCATGTTCAATTAATGTGAAATAAATGTGACAACATGGGGATGCAAAATGTAAACGCGATAACATGAAACCACGTGACATGAGCACGTGAAAACACAATCTCATGTGAAATAAATGTGACAACATAGGTATTCAAAATTTCAACATGAGATACCATGACACTACACATGTGGCAACATTTGAGCATATGTGAAAACACAGGTGTCAAATGTCATTTAGAATATTTTACTTTGAAAGGCATAATCGGCATTAATTAAATTAAATCAGTAATGGTCCACTGCAGGTTTTTTCTAGTTCGCGGTTTGTTCCAGGGACATCCCCAAGGATGTTTTTCGGACATTCTGTTTTGTGGTCCCCTGGAGGTTTTTGTCTAGTTGCAGTGAAAATATGATAAATCTACAACTAGTTACTATATTTTTACAGCTACATGCAGGTGTTAAAGGACAGTATGCTGATTATTTGGAACTCAACCTCACTACCTCAAAGTTGCTAGCTGCCTGAAGTTCCTGCTGCGCCACTAGGTCTGTGGACATAGCCTAATGGATATTCGCAAGAATACATTTATGTACTTAGCCTAAAGTTGCGGTAATAATAAAGTAAATATACAGTTGAAGTCGGAAGTTTACATAAAGTCATTAAAACTCGTTTTTCAACCACTCCACAAATTTCTTGTTAACAAACTATAGTTTTGGCAAATCGGTTAGGACATTTACTTGTGCATGAAACAAGTAATTTTCCAACAATTGTTTACAGACAGATTATTTCACTATTTAAATTCACTGTATCACAATTCCAGTGCGTCAGAAGTTTACATACACTAAGTTGACTGTGCCTTTGAACAGCTTGGAAGATTCCAGAAAATGAAGTCATGGCTTTAGAAGCTTCTGATAGGCTAATTGACATCATTTGAGTCAACTGGAGGTGTACCTGTGGATGTATTCCAAGGCCAACCTTCAAACTCAGTGCCTCTTTGCTTGACATCATGAAAGAAATCAAAAATCAGCCTGGTTCATCCTTGGGAGGAATTTCCAAATGCCTGAAGGTACCACATTCATCTGTACAAACAATAGTACGCAAATATAAACACCATGGGACCATGCAGCCGTCATACCGCTCAGGAAGGAAACGCCTTCTGTCTCCTAGAGATGAACGTACTTTGGTGCGAAAAGTGCAAATCAATCTCAGAACAGCAGCAAAGGACCTTGTGAAGATGCTGGAGGAAACAGGTACAAAAGTATCTATATCCACAGTAAAACGAGTCCTATATCAACATAACATGAAAGGCCGCTCAGCAAGGATGAAGCCACTACTCCAGAACCGCCATAAAAAAACAGACTACGGTTTGCAACTGCACATGGGGACAAAGATCGTACGTTTTGGAGAAATGTCCTCTGGTCTGATGAAACAAAAATAGAAATGTTTGACCAGAATGACCATCCTTATATTTGGAGGAAAAAGGGGGAGGCTTGCAAGCCAAAGAACACCATCCCAACCGTGAAGCACGGGGGTGACAGCATCATGTGGGGGTGCTTTGCTGCTGGAGGGACTGGTGCACTTCACAAAATACATGGCTTCATACGGGAGGAAAATGATGTGGATATATTGAAGAAACGTCTCAAGACATCAGTCAGGAAGTTAAAGCTTGGCCGCAAATGGGTCTTCCAAATGGACAATGACCCCAAGCATACTTCCAAAGTTGTGGCAAAATGGCTTAAGGACAACAATGTCAAGGTATTGGAGTGGCCATCACAAAGCCCTGACCTCAATCCCATAGAAGATTTGTGGGCAGAACTGAAAAAGCGTGTGCGAGCAAGGAGGCCTACAAACCTGACTCAGTTACACCAGCTCTGTCAGGAGGAATGGGCCAAAATCCACCCAACTTATTGTGGGAAGCTTGTGGAAGGCTACCCGAAACGTTTGACCCAAGTTAAACAAGGCAAAGCTACCAAATACTAATTGAGTGTATGTAAACTTCTGACCCACTGGGAATTTGATTAAATAAATTAAAGCTGAAATAAATTATTCTCTCTACTATTAATCTGACATTTCACATTCTTAAAATAAAGTGGTGATCCTAACTGACCTAAAACAGGGAGTTTTTGCTAGGATTAAATGTCAGGAATTGTGAAAAACTGAGTTTGAATGTATTTGGCAAAGGTGTATGTAAATTCCGACTTCAACTGTATACAACAACTTAAAGGTGTTATTTCTATAAAATGACAGTAGGCTGCGGTATTCTGATTTTAATTCCTGTATAATCTTGCACAGTGGCCACAATTGTGACTTAGCCTGAAAAGGGATTTGAACTCATAACCTCTTTATACAGTGAGAGAAATAAGTATTTGACCCCCTCTCAATCAGAAAGATTTCTGGCTCCCAGGTGTCTTTTATACAGGTAACGAGCTGAGATTAGGAGCACACTCTTAAAAGGAGTGCTCCTAACCGCAGCTTGTTACCTGTAAAAAAGACACCTGTCCACAGAAGCAATCAATCAATCAGATTCCAAACTCTCCACCATGGCCAAGACCAAAGAGCACTCCAAGGATGTCAGGGACAAGATCGTAGACCTACACAAGGCTGGAATGGGCTACAAGACCATCGCCAAGCAGCTTGGTGAGAAGGTGACAACATTTGGTGCGATTATTCGCAAATGGAAGAAACACAAACGAACTGTCAATATCCCTCAGCCTGGGGCTCCATGCAAGATCTCACCTCGTGGAGTTGCAATGATCATGAGAACGGTGAGGAATCAGCCCAGAACTACACGGGAGGACCTTGTCAATGATCTCAAGGCAGCTGGGACCATAGTCACCAACAAAAACAATTGGTAACACACTATGCCGTGAAGGACTGAAATCCTGCAGCGCCCGCAAGGTCCCCCTGCTCAAGAATACATGCACGTCTGAAGTTTGCCAAGAACATCTGAATGACTCAGAGGACAACTGGTGAAAGTGTTGTGGTCAGATGAGACCAAAATGGAGCTCTTTGACATCAACTCAACTCGCCGTGTTTGGAGGAGGAGGAATGCTGCCTAGAACACCATCTCCACCGTCAAACATGAAGGTTGAAACATTATACTTTGGGGGTGTTTTTCTGCTAAGGGGACTGGACAACTTCACCGCATCAAAGGGACAATGGACGGGGCCATGTACCGTCAAATGAGAACCTCCTTCTCTCAGCCAGGGCATTGAAAATGGGTCGTGGATGGGTATTCCAGCATGACAATGACCCAGAACACACAGCCAAGGCAACAAGGGAGTGGCTCAAGAAGAAGCACGTTAAGGTCCTGGAGTGTCCTAGCCAGTCTCCAGACCTTAATCCCATAGAAGATCTGTGGAGGGAGCTGAAGGTTTGAGTTGGCAAACGTCAGCCTCAAAACCTTAATGACTTGGAGAAGATCTGCAAAGAGGAGTGGGACAAAATCCCTCCTGAGATGTGTGCAAACCTGGTGGCCAACTACAAGAAACGTCTGACCTCTGTGATTGCCAACAAGGGTTTTGCCGCCAAGTCCTAAGTCATGTTTTGCAGAGGGGTCAAATACTTAGTTCCCACATTAAAATGCAAATAATTTTATAACATTTTTGATATGCGTTTTTCTGGATGTTTTTGTTGTTATTCTGTCTCTCACTGTTCAAATAAACCTACTATTAAAATTATAGACTGATCATTTCTTTGTAAGTGGGCAAACGTACAAAATCAGCAGGGGATCAAATATTTTTTTCCCCCACTGTACATATCACCGACAAACTGAAATGGTCCACACACACAGCGTGGTGAAGAAGGCGCAACAGCGCCTCTTCAACCTCAGGAAGATGAAAAAAATGTGGCTTGTCACCGAAAACCCTCACTAACTTTTACAGGAGCACAAATGAGAGCATCCTGTTGGGCTGTATCACCGCCTGGTATGACAACTGCACCGCCCACAACCGCAGGGCTCTTCAGAGGGTGGAGAGCCCTACAATAACCACCTGAACCACTACCTGCTCACCCCGCTTCCAACCAGAAGGCGAGGTCAGTACAGGTACATCAGAGAGATTGAAAAACAGCTGGGACAGAGAGATTGAGAAACAGCTTATATCTCAAGGCCATCAGATTGTTAAACAGCCACCACTAGCACAGAGAGGTGGCTGCCTACCTACAGACTTGATATCATTAGCCACTTTAATAAATAGAACTCTAGTCACTTTAATAATGCCACTTTAAGAATGTTTACATATCTCGCATTACTCATCTCATATGTATATACTGTATACTGTATCCCTCACTATCTATTCTTTACTATCTATTGCATCTTAGCCGCTCTGTCACTGCTCATCCATATATTTTATACTTATATATTCTCATCCAATTCCTTTACTAGATTGTGTGTATTAGGTTTTGTTGGGAAATCTGTTAGATATTAGGTTTTGTTGTAGAATTGTTAGATATTACCTGTTAGATACTGCTGCACTGTCGGATCTAGAAGCATAAGCATTTCACTACACTCACTATAACATGTGTATGTGACCAATACAATTAGCTTTGATTTGATTTTGATCTAAAGTATCCTATAAATATCCTATAAAAAATATCCTCGAAATGTAAATGCAATTGCAAGTGAGGCAAGCCAAGTTAATTTGCAGGACGGGCCAAAATGTACCCAAGTGCATTGCGACTGACAGTAAATACAAAGCAAAACACTATTTTACTGTATTTTATTTAACCCTTATTTTACTAGGTATGTTGACTGAGAACACATTCTCATTAATGTAGAATGTACCAAAAAATTACTAACATTTATCAGCAATAGTTAACAGTGTAGTTTCATATCATCACATGTTTTCACGTGGAAAATCACATTATCTCACATGTGAAACACTTCACATGATCATGTTTTCAAATGTGCAATTCCATGTATAAATCACTGTTCAGCTTAAATATGACCTCACATGGGATTTGAACTCGCAATCTCGGAATTTGAGGTACGCTAATGTTTCTGCTGCACCACAAAGTCTGTAGCATTTTTTGAACATTCATTACCTATAATACATCTCTGCACTTAGCAAAAGAGTGCCATCTGCACTGCTATTTTAGTTATCAGTTATTCTGACTATTCTTTCATCATTGATTTAATTGACGTATTTCAGCAATTTTCTGTATAGTTGTCTGTTGGTGTGCCATATTATGCTGTTTTAATGTTACTCCTGAATCACTATGATAAATATAATTGTATTTTTAACAAGGCTGAGATTTACTTTGAAGTCCAAAGTTTAGAAATATAGGTAAAATCAATTACTGACGCAGACATGGTGGGATTGCAGAATGATCGGAATGCTGTGAGCCAAGAGGTTGAGTTGAAAACACTATGTTAAAAGCACTGTGTGTGTGTATCATAACAACACATTTTTGTTTGCAGGTCATTATCTTGAATCCACATGTGAAAGGTTATGTGATCACAAGTGAAAATCCACATGTGAAACTTCATGTAAAATAAAATAAAATGTAATTTATCACATACACATGTTTAGCAGATGCGAAATGCTTGTGTTTCTAGCTCCAACAGTACAGTAATATCTAACAATTCACAACAATACACACAATACACACAACCTAAAAGTAAAATCATGGAATTAAGGAATATATAAATATTAGGATGAGCAATGTCAGAGAGGCATAGACTAAATATAAAGTAGAATAGACGACAGTATATACATATGAAATGAGTAAAGCAAAAATATGTAAACATTACTAAAGTGACTAGTGTTCCATTATTAAAGTGGCCAGTGATTTCAAGTCTATGTATTTGGGGCAGCAGCCTCTAAGGTGCAGTAACCGGGTGGAAGCCTCCTAGTGATGGCTATTTAACATTCTGATGGCCTTGAGATACTGTAAAAACTGTTTTTCAGTCTCTCGGTCCCAGCTTTGATGCACCTGTACTGACCTCGCCTTCTGGATGATAGCGGGGTGAACAGGCAGTGGCTCGGGTGGTTGTTGTCCTTGATGATCTTTTTGACCTTCATGTGACATCGGGTGCTGTAGGTGTCCTGGAGGGCAGGTAGTTTGCCCCCGGTGATGCGTTGGGCAGACCGCACCAACTTCTGGAGAGCCCTGCGGTTGCGGGTGGTGCAGTTGTCTTACTAAGCGGTGATACAGCCTGTCTGTGTGGGTGGACCATTTCAGGTCGTCAGTGATGTGTACGCCGAGGAACTTGAAGCTTTCCACCTGCGCCACTGCGGTGCTGTCAATGTGGATAGGGGTGTGCTCCCTCTGCTTTCCTGTTTCCTGAAGTCCACAATCAGCTCCTTTGTTTTGTCGACATTGAGTGAGAGGTTATTTTCCTGGCACCACAATCCCAGGGCCCTCACCTCCTCTCTGTAGGCTGTCTCGACCTTGTTGGTAATCAGGCCTACTACTGTTGTGTTGTTAACAAACTTTGATTGAGTTGGAGGCGTGACTGGCCAAGCAGTCATGGGTGAACAGGGAGTACAGGAGGAAGCGGAGCATGCACCCTTGTGGGGCTCCAGTGTTGAGGATCACGAAGTGGAGGTGTTGTTTCCTACCTTCACCACCTGTGGGCGGCCCTTTAAGAAGTCCAGGACACAGTTGCACAGGGCAGGGTTCAGACCCAGGGCCCCGAGCTTAATGATGAACTTGGAGGATACTATGGTGTTGAATGCTGAGCTATAGTCAATGAACAGCATTCTTACATAGGTATTCCTCTTGTCCAGATGGGATATTGCAGTGTGCAGTATGATGGTGATTGCATCGTCTATGGATCTATTGGGGAGGTAAGCAAATTGAAGTGGGTCTAGGGTGTCAGGTAAGGTAGAGGTGATATGATCCTTAACTAGCCTCTCAAACCACTTCACAATGACATAAGTGAGTGCTACGGGGCGATAGTCATTTAGTTCAGTTACCTTTGCTTTCTTGGGTACAGGAACAATGGTGCTATCTTGAAGCAAGTAGGGACAGCAGACTGGGATAGGGAGAGATTGAATATGTCTGTAAACACTCCAGCCAGCTGGTCGGTGCATACTCTGAGGATGCGGCTAGGATTGCTGTCTGGGCTGGCAGCCTTACGAGGGTTAACACGCTTAATGTTTTACTCACGTTGGCCACGGAGAAGGAAAGCCCACAGTCCTTGGTAACAGTCCACATCAGTGGTACTGTGTCATCCTCAAAGCGAGCGAAGAAGTTGTTTAGCTTGTCCGGAAGCAAGACGTCGGTGTCCGGGACGTGGCTGGTTTTCCCTTAGTAGACCGTGATTGTCTATAGACCCTGCCACATACGTCTCGTGTCTGAGTCATTGAATTGCGACTCCACTTTGTCTCTATACTGACGTTTTGCCTGTTTGATTGCCTTAAGGAGGGAATAACAAGACTGTTTGTATTTGGCCATATTCCCAGTCACTGTGCCATGGTTAAATGCGGTGGTTTGCGCTTACAGATTTTTGCACGAATGCTGCCATCTATCCACGGTTTCTGGTTAGGGTAGGTTTTAATAGTCACAGTGGGTAAAACATCTCCTATACACTTCCTGATACACTCAGTCACCGTATCCGTGTATTCGTCTATGTTATTCTCAGAGGCCACCCAGAACATATCCCAGTCCACATGATCAAAACTATCTTGAAGCGTGGATTCCGATTGGTCAGACCAGCATTGAATCATCCTTAGGTACTTCCTGTTTGAGTTTCTGCCTATAGAAAGGGAGGAGCAAAATGGAGTCATGATCAGATTTGCCGAAGTGAGGGCGGGGGAGGGCCTTGTAGGAGTAGAGCAGTGTAGCAGTGGACGAATGTTTTAGCAGCGCGAATACTACATTCAATGTGTTGATAGAACTTCGGTAGCGTTTTCCTCAAATTTCCTTTGTTAAAAATCCCCAGCTACAATAAATGCAGCCTCAGGATATGTGGTTTCCGGTTTGCATAAAGTCCAGTGAAGTTCTTTGAGGGCTGTCGTGGTATCGACTTGAGGGGGAATATACACGGCTGTGACTATACCGAAGAGAATTCTCTTGGGAGGTAATACGGTCGACATGTGAAGTGTTCGAAAAACACATGATTTCACATGTGAAAATTCACATCATCACATTTAAAGTGTTCCAAAAACACATGGTGCGAAAAATGTGGAAATGTTACATGAAATCATGTGGGTTTTCCATAAGGGTTGTGTACCATTACTGTAAATATAATACACAAAGTGTAATATGGAATAAAGAGCACAAGTGGAATGTGAGAGTTTAAATTTCAACAGCATTCAGAGCTTTCATTTCAGTTAAATGAAAATAATTTTGAACAGACACAAAAGGTCTGGTTATCTGTCAACAACAGGTGTTGCCTTTTAAGGAAATTCAATTAATCCCTTGTTAAAAAAATGAACACACAGATGTGTGGGTTTTCTCAGTAAATATAGATACAATAACACACACACACACACACACACACACACACACACACACACACACACAATGTAGATCTACACAGCAATCTGCTTCCTTTTCCCCCATATCATTACACAGTATTTCGCAGTGAGTCTCTTGAATGCAATTCGTACATTTCACGGTTGATTTCGTATTCCTATCTACATTTATAGATACGCTTATGTTTTTTTGTTGTTGTTTTTTTTTTCGCAATCAACTTTAATGGCCCTGAAGATTGTTTTGTTATGGCTAAAAACAGTTACAATGTGTAGTTAGACACAATACATTTATATTAAAACACCATTGTGCAAGTTGTTATTGGTCTTGTGGCACATCTAACTAATCTTTCGACTTGAGTGTAATTTTCATGCATTGTCCAATAAAAACAGAGGCTACAACCCACACCATATACTCAATTTGACATATTAATTGCAATTAGTAACTAAGATCACACTAAGGCTGTCAACAGTATCCATATCACAACATAATCATACTCCGATAGCTGCTCTTGTTTTGCAAAACCCTTCAAGCTTATTTTCTCTTTTTTTCAGCTTTTTGTTTTTACAGTATTTGTATATCTACTTTTCACAACATGCTCTCAACATGTTCTCTTGTGGTGTATCTTTCAACTGACTGGTCTTTACAAGCCACCCAGGACGGCTGAGGTTAAAGTTATTCCCTTTAGGGCTCTATTTTAACAAACCTAATGCAATAGTAAATCTTTGTGCTGGTGGTAGTGCTATAATTCCAGGATGTGTCAGAAATATTTCTGCTATTTTCACAGCAAGAATTATGGGTGCAAAAGCTAGCGGTGGCGTGAAAGGGCTGGGTTTTAGGTTTTAGGTGTGTCCCCTTACTGGCCAATCAACCACTTACTGGCCAATATGGTACTTAATTACAACCCAGAAATTATTTGATATTGAGACAAAAATGACGGTATTAGAACTTTAAATAAGTTTGGAGGAGCTTCTCTTTGGTAACCGGGTGAGAGACACTCTGGAAATGGGGATGCGTACAAGCGAAATTCATATGAAGGAAGGCCTATGTGAATTATGAATCATGAAAAAGCATGACGGCAAAGTCATGATAAGGGCAAGGGTAAGGGTAGCCTATTGAGAGCTTGGTTTTTAATAGATTGAAATGGAAAACAAGCAATTGTTACAGAAAAATAACTTCATGATGGGCATATGGACACATGTACATGGAAGGGCTTTTGCGCACATCCAAAATAATAACGGGAGCTGGATAAAATAATGTAGCCTACAATACATACATAAAAAGGGGATGTCCGCTCACTGTTTTGCTGCTCCCAAACTTGATCTTTTAATAAAGCTTTGGTGACTAAGATTTATTTCAAAGCGGTCTCACAAGCCAAACCATATATCCATAGGGTGGAAAATGCCAGAGCACCAGTTTTTACATGCCGACTAACATGTGTTTGACACTTCCGACCGCCTTAGCGCCAGCCGAGAATAGAGCCCTTAGCGTTACATTATGCAGTAAACAGCACACAGAATATCTGTCCACTCTAAAACTGACTGGGAGAGTGTGACACGAAGGATCAGCTGATAGCCCAACAAGCAATGCTCTCTTCCAGGGACACTCATTACAATTCTCCCCGGGCTGCATTGTAGAACACAAACAGCTCTGCTCTCCAATGCCAACATTGGCACAATGGAGTGGGTGCTGTGAAAGACTGCAGACGTGCTGAGTTGGAGTTTTATCAGGTCAAATAAGGTCAGCAGTGCAGTTTTTTGGGGCTGTGTAAGTTTGATCAAATGTGCCCTAGTTCAAAAGGCCAGGAGTTAAAAAAGTGTTGAATTCCAGTAGCTTTCCCAAAATTCCCAGGTTTTCCAGAAATACTGGTTGGAATATTCTTGTTTATTTGTTTATTCGATCCTGATCCAGAAATCTTCCAACCTGGATTCGTAGAGAATCTGGGAATTTTAGGAAAGTTACCAGAATTTTACAACCATAGTTTACCACATCTACAGTACAAGGCTGAAGACAGGGTTGACGCTCACAGAGGCTCTAGATCAAGATGTGTGTTTTCACAAAGTTGTTTGAGATCCATACCTTCAGGCTCTGATCAGGCCCTACACCCAAATAAGGGCACTGCGTTCATCCACCACTGGCCTGCTGGCCCCCCTACCTCTGAGGAAGCACAGTTCCCGCTCAGCCCAGTCAAAACTGTTCGCTGCTCTGCCACCCCAATGGTGGAACAAGCTCCCTCACGACGCCAGGACAGCGGAGTCAATCACCACCTTCCGGAGACACCTGAAACCCCACCTCTTTAAGGAATACCTAGGATAGGATAAAGTAATCCTTCTAACCCCCCCCCCCCCCCTTAAAAGATTTAGATGCACTATTGTAAAGTGGTTGTTCCACTGGATATCATAAGGTGAATGCACCATTTTGTAAGTCGCTCTGGATAAGAGCGTCTGCTAAATGACTTAAATGTAATGTAATGTAAACATACTAGAGACTCTTGGAACAGGCTGGAACAGGTCCCTGGACACTGTATTTGATCAAGACTTCTAAGAGTACATTATGTAATGTAATGGATTGGATGACCATGGTCTGTCTTCATGGTTAAGGCTAGTAGAGATGTGTGTGTGTGCTTGTGTGTGTGTGTGTGTTACAACTGGGAAGCAGACACCGGTGCTGCATGACCTTTAAACAGAGTGGCCCTTTACAGCAGAACAGACAGACCTTTAAGGGCCTGACATGGACACCTGGAATTAAAAAGTTGATCCATCAGGATTGATAGGTATGCCATGCCTGGCTCCTTATTCATGCCATAATCATTGACTGGTTGTACCTGGGAGCTCATTAAACTGAGATTCTGACCAGTTCAGTTGTTAGTCTGTGTAATAATCCAAAGGAAAGTAGTCCACAGAAGAAAACCCCCAAATATATAAGTAGGGCTTAGGTTGTTAGAAGCAATCGTCCTCCCTTTCGTATGATGTTACGTCCTGAAAGAATAAAATAGAAATAGAAAAAATCCTGCAATTCAAAATTGTACACGATATTACAAATTTGTAAGTGCCTAAGATCCTGTTCAATCTCTTTAATAGCATTGGATTGGTGTTGGCATGGGCTAGAGGGAGTTTCCATATATGAGTAATTTCCTTTCAAATCCATAAAGGGAAGTGAACAAGTGCACACTTCGGGAGAAAGGAAAAGTAATTGGGACATACAGTGCATTCGGAAAGTATTCAGACCCATTGACTTTTTCCACATTTTGTTACGTTACAGCATTTTCTAAAATTGATTAAATTAGATTTTTAGCCTGTACCCCCGCACACTGACTCGGTACCGGTGCCCCCTGTATATAGCCTCCTTATTGTTATTCTTATTGTGTTACTTTTAGTCTTACTTTTTATTTTAGTCTACTTGGTAAATATTTTCTTCTTCTTGAACTGCACTGTTGGTTAATGGCTTGTAAGTAAGCATTTCACGGTAAAGTCTACACTTGTTGTATTCGGCACATGTGAAAAATAACATTTTATTTTATTTGACCCCTTGAAAAAGTCAAGAATACTTTTCGAATGCACTGTACCCCGAGTGTGGCTAGTGCAGGGCTATCCAACCCTGTTCCTGGACAGCTACCCTCGTATAGGTTTTCAATCCAACCCGTTGTAACTAATCTGATTCAGGTTATCCACCAGCTAATTACCTACAGGACGGTAGCTCTCCAGGAACAGGGTTGGAGAGCCGTGGGCTAGGGAGTGACCGGGGTAGAGCCCACAGCCTATACACATCTCAAAGAACCATGGAACCTTTTGGGTTACAAAGCTAATGACTCATGATTTCTACTATTACCATGACTATGGGTAGTAGATGGCGATCTGTGAAACTCTCTCTTCAGTCTGAAGTGTCGCCCCTTGCACCATTAAAGAATGGTAGTGCAATGGGTTGAATGGGTTGAAACGCTTCGGGAGGGCGATTAAATGTGTTTGATAGGCAGAGGTCCTGAGTTTGAGCCTTGGTATGAGCTGGATCATGGGAAAGCTGTACTTGCTAAGCAAACAGCCTGATGTCCTTTACATATGTGGTGTATTCACGTGGGGCTTTGTGTTAAATTATCAAATAGTCAATCAACCCATGTAGGTATTATTTCTGCTTATATACTGTGGAATTGCTGTACATTACCTATTTTAACAGAATTTAATGAAAAAAGTGCTCTGAAAGAAAAAAAATGGTAAACAAAAGATCATCCAAAAATTGTCACTTAAAGCACCCCTCGATGCACAAGTAGGTGAGCATGAGCACACAACCAAACAATTTGTGGTTAAGCCATTAGTTGTTGCTGGCCTTGAATGCTGACTCACATATTGAAGTAACACCGCAGATCCACAAAAGGTCACATCAACCATACTTCACTTAACACTCCATCTCAAACACTTAATATCACCACTCGCATGTTTCATTCTTACTGTAAAGTTTATCAGTGGACACATTTTTTTGGTGAACACAGCTGTCCTTGAATGTCATTCCTTGAGCACTACAAGCTATTTTTTACATGTGATAATGTCATGGGATGTTCTTGTTTATGTCTGTAACTTTGATGGTATTCACATCTTACAGTGTGGCTTTAAAGAGAGAGCACACACCTAGAACAGACACAGTCCCGTGAGCCCACTGAGTGTACTGCATGTGAGTCCTCTAAAGTCCTCTTAAGTGTGTCATCTCTCCTGGGCCTACCTGTGTGACAGCATTATTCATGGCCTGTAAGGGAGAGTGGGGTCAATTGAGCTACTCTTGTTTCTAGGAAACCATACACAAAATTAATAATTTCACCAAATATTTAGAAAGAGGCCATCATTTCATGGAGTCTGTGAAGGAAGAAACCACATGGAAAAAGTGGTAAGCAATTTATGTCCCAAAACAGATTTTCACCAAGTCAAATGAATCTATTGAGGTAGAGGTTTGATGATGCTTGTATCTAAACCAAAATAGATGATCTAAAGATTGTTCTATGCATCAGTTGGGGTCTCTATAACCTTCAATATGGAGGTCCTAAACCTAGCATGAAAGTGCATATTTGTAGCTGTGTGGGCTAATATAATCAAAATGTTTGCCTTGGGGTATGTTGAGCCAATGGTTGAGCCAATGGCAAGTTGAGTAAACTGAAAGTGTTCTTTCCAGATGTAATGCAAGGCATTATCGCTGGGATATGAGGTAACAACAGGGCCTGACCTATGTTAAAAGATTTTTTTAAAGTACAAAGCGTTCGTTAGGTGTTAAGCCTGTGTTAAAAGATGCTTCAAATTATTAAAAGACAAAAAAGTGATTGTGAATGTGTTGAATTGTGAGTGGGAAATAAAGATAGACATGGTTTTAAAAAGGTAGTGGTAATATTTAATTCAGAACAGAAATGTATAGGCGGCTCAAAGTACAGTGGCTTGCGAAATTATTCACCCCCATTGGCATTTTTCCTATTATGTTGCCTTACAACCTGGAATTAAAATGTATTTTGGGGGGGGTTGTACCATTTGATAAACACAATATGCCTACCACTTTGAAGGTGCAAAATATATTTTATTGTGAAACAAACAAGAAATAACACAAAAAACTGAAAACTTGAGCGAGCATAACTATCTCCCCCCAAAGTCAAAACTTTGTAGAGCCACCTTTTGCAGCAATTACAGCTGCAAGTCTTTTGGGGTATGTGTCTATAAGCTTGGCACATCTAGCCACTGAGATTTTTGCCCATTCTTCAAGGCAAAACTGATCCAGCTCCGAGTCGGATGGGTTTCGCTGGTGTACAGCAATCTTTAAATCAGCCCACAGATTCTCAATTGGATTGAGGTATGGGATTTTATTAGGCCGTTCCAAGACATTTAATTGTTTCCCCTTAAACCACTTGAGTGTTGGTTTAGCAGTATGCTTAGGGTCATTGTCCTGCTGGAAGGTGAACCTCCATCCCAGTCTCAAATCTCTGGAACACTGAAACAGGTTTCCCTCAAGAATTTCCCTGTATTTAGTGCCATCCATCATTCCTTCAATTGTGACCAGTTTCCCAGTTCCTGCCAATGAAAAACATCCCCAAAGCATGATGCTGCCACCACCATGTTTCACTGTGGGGATGGTGTTCTCGGGGTGATGAGCGGTGTTGGGTTTGTGCCAGACATAGCGTTTTCCTTGATGGCCAAAAAGCTACATTTTAGTCTCATCTGACCAGAGTACCTTCTTCCATATGTTTGGGGAGTCTCCCACATGCCTTTTGGCGAACACCAAACATGTTTGCTTATTTTTGTCTTTAAGCAATGACTTTTTTCTGGCCACTCTTCCGTAAAGCCCAGCTCTGTGGAGTGTACGGCTTAAAGTGGTCCTATGGACAGATACTCCAATCTCCGCTGTGGAGCTTTGCAGCTCCTTCAGGGTTATCTTTTGTCTCTTTGTTGCCTCTCTGATTAATGCCCTCCTTGCCTGGTCCGTGAGTTTTGGTGGGCAGCCCTCTCTTGGCAGGTTTGTTGTGGTACCATAT
This sequence comes from Salmo salar, assembly GCF_965601325.2. Classification (NCBI taxonomy): domain Eukaryota; kingdom Metazoa; phylum Chordata; class Actinopteri; order Salmoniformes; family Salmonidae; genus Salmo; species Salmo salar. The sequence continues at coordinate 16,298,171 of NC_138319.1, read as the reverse complement.
TCTATCCATTTTTTAATAATGGATTTAATGGTGCTCTGTGGGATGTTCAAAGTTTCAGATATTTTTTTATAACCCAACCCTGATCTGTACTTCTCCACAACTTTGTCCCTGACCTGTTTGGAGAGCTCCTTGGTCTTCATGGTGCCGCTTTCTTGGTGGTGCCCCTTGCTTAATGGTGTTGCAGACTCCGGGGCCTTTCTGAACAGGTGTATATATACTGAGATCATGTGACAGATCATGTGACACTTAAATAAAGTCCACCTGTGTGCAATCTAACTAATTATGTTACTTCTGAAGGTAATTGGTTGCACCAGATCTTATTTAGGGGCTTCATAGCAAAGGGAGTGAATACATATGCATGCACCACTTTTCCGTTTTTTTATTTACATTTTTAAATTTAAGTATTTTTTTTTAATTTCACTTCACCAATTTTTACTATTTTGTGTCTGTCCATTACATGAAATCCAAATAAAAATCTATTTAAATTACAGGTTGTAATGCAACAAAATAGAAAAAACGCCAAGGAATACTTTTGCAAGGCACTGTACCTCATACCCAGGGTAAGTTGTGCCAAGAGTTATGTTTCCCATACTGTAATGTTTAAATTAATTCTGATTATTTCGAGGGATACACAACATCCTGAAATATATGTAGATATCTTTGTTAGAAAGAATTCTATATTTCCCTTGATGGAGTGATGTGAATGTAAAACAAAAATTGCTTAACTTACCCCACTCTTCCCTACCTGTTTTTATGTATCTCATATTCATGGTAGAAGATGAGTGGAACTTTTAGAACATAAATGTACTTTTTAATGGATGAACATGGCTGAGTTTCTGTACTGAGAAAGCAGAACAAATTCCAGGCATGTAGTCTAGCCAGACTGATAGGCATGCCTTCGAGTTTGGTAGCAAAGTGATTGTCTATTCCCCTGCCTTGCTGGTCTTTGGGCGCCACAATGTGGCTGATTATGCTACTACATCAATAACAGTGTTGCTTTTACCTTTAGCATGTTTATCACCCTCTTTCTGATAATCGTATTCTTCAACTTCTGATTACCCACAGCTTCACATTTCGAACTGAACTCATATAATATCACTCATATATGAGAAAGAGAGAGAGAGAGAGAGAGAGAGAGAGAGAGAGAGAGAGAGATAATTCAACTTACTGATCACCAGGGTATAATGTGACGAAAGATTCCTCTTTATCACTCTATTCCTTTCTGTCTTGAACATCCTAATTCAAGGCATCTTACTTGAGTACCATTTCCCATTCTCCTCCACACACTATTATGTACTCAGTTTGAATCCCATCCAAACTCCTTTATTGAGAAATATGAAGCTGCCAATCCAAGTGAAGCTCTAGCCACCCCCATCCATCATCCATGCTGTATTAATTTGAGACTGGCTGCCATTACGCTGAGCAGCAGCTCTGACCAATAGGAGATAATATCATGTTCATTACTAGCCCATATTGGGTGATAAATGCATATTCTAGTGGGATGGATAAAATACGAGAGGGTGCGTGAAGACGATTTATTTCTGCAATACAGTGTGAAATAAGCCTGAAATGTATGCTTTTTTATCTCTCTCTCAGTCTAAATATAATTCCACGGGCGCTGCGGCTGCCATTTGAAGCTCCATTATTTTGAGGAGACATTATGTTGCGTGGGGCAGGTTTCTCTAACCCCGCTGGCCTGTGTGGTTTGAATTATCTCTGCTGGCTGGATGAGTGACTGTGAGAGTGATAGCGTCTGAGGCATATTAGATTAGTCAGCTTCTAATGCCTGTCTGAATAGCAATCGACAACATTTGAATATTTCTTAATGTGATGCTTTGCACTCTGACGCCCATGACAGGAACCAGAGGAAGGAAGAGAGAGGAGAAGAGAAGGAGAAGACGGAAGAAATACAGGGAGGACTGTTTGTTTAGACAGTTCCCTAGTATGTGAATAGGGGTTCAATTGAGAAAGTGACCTTATCGGTCTAAATAATTTGGACATGATTTCGATAATTGTTATGTTTGTAGATAGCGTACATACATAACTCTCAAGGTGATTGTTGGCAATGGCAATAACTGCATAAATGGCAGAAATAATAATAGTACGTACAAATCAGTCACTGTAACAAGGTCAAACAATTACAAGACAGTTTGAGTTCATCAGTAGTATCAGCCCCAAGGAAAGAAAATCATTAGAATCTGTTTTTATGATATAGTAACTGCCCCAGGGGTAGCAACATTAATAGAATCTGCCCTTCTACTTTAGTAACCACCCCAGATACAGCAACATCAAAAGCACTTGCCCCGGGGGCAGCAAGAATAGATAGAATAGAATCTGCTCTTATGATATATTACCTGCCCCAAGGTCAGCAACAGCAATATTATCTGTCCTTATATCCTTATACTATGGTCAGGTCACTGCCCCAAGGGCAGCAACTACAATAGAATCTACCCTTACACTCTCAGAGAAAAGGGTACAGTTAGGATACAGTATTGTTCCCTGGGGTACAAACATGGTACTGTTCATGCAGATAATCTAGAATAATGGTACATTTCTGTGCCCAATATTTTGAATAGCAATAATTTGGTGGGTGCTTCTATTTTTCCTATTTCACACATGTTCGAGGGTGTATTAATACGCATGTCTATCAATCAGATCAAGCATTAACCAATGATAGCCGACACCCGCATTGCTGATGTTTTGGCAATGTCGTACGTATAAATGCATTGGATCTGTCAAATCGGGTAGAAGATGAGCTTGATTATTGTCATGAAGCCACACCTATCTCACTCCCATGAGAAGTTCAGAATGAGAAAGTGTAGGCTATATAGAAATAATTAGGCTCAAATGTAAATCATTCAAATAAATAATGAGGATTTCTATCAGCTTAATCGCAGTGTAGATTACATTCCAGTGTTCGAACTTGTAAAAACGGCTGCATGGGATTTCTCTTAATGAGACGCCGTGCAGCCAATGGAAATATCCGCTTTAGGTATAATGCCAGGAGTCGCTTGTGGATTTGACAGCTCTAACACAGTTCCACCTCTGACACCACTAAAAAACAATTGCTATGCAGATGTAGGTTAAAGCGGATCTGACTGAACAGAGCCCTTTGTCTTAGTCTATGAGCCCTTAGTCTTCGAGTGAAGGAAAAGCAGCCAACAAGTGCTCAGCATATGTGGGACTCCTTCAGGACAGTTGAAAAAGCATTCTAGGTGATGCTGGTTGAGAGAATGCCAAGAGTGTGCAAAGCTGTCAAGGCAAAGGGTGGCTACTTTGAAGAATCTCAATTCTATAATCTATTTTGATTTGTTTAACACCTTTTTGGTTACTTCATGATTCCACATGTATTATTTCATAATTTTGATGTCTTCACTATTATTCTACAATGTAGAAAATAGTAAAAAAAAATAGAAAATCCTTTGAAGGAGTAGGTGTGTCCAAACCTTTGACTGGTACTGTATTACGAATTCTAACTTGTTGTGGCTAATGTTAGCTAGGTAGCTAACACCAGTTGGCAAATGTTAGTTAGGCTAGGGGTTAAGTTATGGTTAAGGTAAGAGTTAGGTTAAAGGGTTAAGGCAAGGGGAATGGTTAGCTAACATGCTAAGTAGTTGCAAAGTAGCTAAAATGTAGTAAGTACTTGCAAAGTTAGTAATTGGCTAAAGTTGTCCGTGATGAGAGTCAAACACTTTGGGTTGCTAGATATTCGCGTTATACGCCTACCCATCCAGCCTGACCAACCACCCTACTTTCATTTTTTGCCTTAAGTACCTTTCTGTCTTATGCAACCATATCAAACGTAACATATGACACTAATTTGAGTGTTACAGATTTACGTTTACTATGTTAAAGATGCACTATGCAAAAATCGCTCTGCCATTTCCTGGTTGCTAAAATTCTAATAGTTCGCCTAGTTTCTGTTTTGGTGACAAACCAAGCAAATATAGTGTAGAGAATCATTGTACCATCTAAAGTGCTGTGAAATATATTTTCCATAACCAAAATATTGTATTTTCAGCTGTTTGTAGCTGGTGTACCAAACCGAAGGTAAATGGTGCAAAAACTAAACTTTTGAACAGGAAGCATAGAAAAGCACACATAAAAGTGGCACAGTAGAGCTGTTCTTAGACTTGCTATCAATGAGAATGACAGATCTATAAAAGACACATTTCTATGTGAATTTGGTCAGGTCACCCAAAAAGTTACAGTACATATTGCAGCTTTAAAGATGCACTATGCAGAAATTGCGCCACCATTTCCTGGTTCTTAAAATTCTAATTGTTCACCTAATTTCAGTTTGTGTGACAAAACAAGGAAGTATAGTGTAGAGAATCATTGTACCATCTAAACTGTTGTGAAATATATTTTCCATAACCAAAAATATTGTATTTTCAGATGTTTGAAGCTGGTGTACAAAACTGACAGTAAAAGACTGTCACGATCGCTATCTTCGAACTCCCGATCATAAATAAACCAAGGCGCAGCGTGCATGGAATTCCACATCTTTTTAATGAAACTCACCAAAACAACAGGAGGAAAACAAAAACTTGACGTTCTGGGGCTGCTCAAAGGCAGCTACACAAAAACAAGATCCCACAACTAAAGGTGGAAAAAAGGGCTGCCTAAGTATGATCCCTAATCAGAGACAATGATAGACAGCTGCCTCTGATAAGGAACCAGCTCAACTCAACACAAAGAAATAGAAAAACTAGATTGCCCACCGCACATCACACCCTGACCTAACCAAACTAGAGGAAAATAAATGTCTCTCTAAGGTCAGGGCTTGACAGTACCCCCCCCCCCCCCCCCCCCCCCCAAAAGTGCGGACTCCCGGCCGCAAACCTGAACCTATAGGGGAGGGTCCGGGTGGGCATCTATTCTTGGCGGCGGCTCTGGTTCGGGTCGTAGCCCCTACTCCGCCCGCTGATCCCCCCCCCCCGCTTTTGTGTCGCCGGAGGAACCAGACCGTGGATCATCGCCGGAGGCTCCGAAATGCCGACCGCCGCTGAAGACTCCAGACTGCGGGCCGCCGCTGGAGGTTCCGGACTGGGGAACGTCGCTGGAGGTTCCGGACTGGGGAACTGTCACTGGAGGTTCCGGACTGGGGAACTGTCGCTGGAGGTTCCGGACTGGGGGAACTGTCGCTGGAGGTTCCGGACTGGGGAACTGTCGTCGGAGGTTCCGGACTGGGGAACTGTCGTCGGAGGTTCCGGACTGGGAACTGTTGGCGGAAGCTCTGAACTGGGAACTGTCGCCGGAAGATCTGGACTGGGAAGGCGCACTGGAGGCCTGATGCGTGGGGCTGGCACAGGTGGCGCCAGACTGGTAACACGCACCTCAGGGCGAGTGCAGAGAGCAGGAACAGGACACACCGGACTAGGCAGGCGCACTGGAGGCCTGATGCGTGGGGCAAGCACAGGTGGCGCCAGACTGGTAAGACGCACCTCAGGGCGAGTGCGAGGAGCAGGCACAGGATATACTGGGCCGTGAAGGCGCACCGGAGGTCTCGAGCATAGAGCTGGCACAACCCATCCTGGCTGGATGCTTACTTTCACCCTGCACATGTGGGGCGCTGGCACAGGACGCACTAATCTGTGAATGCGCACTGGAGATACAGTGCGCATCACCGCATACCACGGTGCCCGACTGGTCACATGCTCCCCACGGTAAGCACGGGGAGTTGGCTCAGATCTCCACCCTGACTCCGCCAATCTCCCCGTGTGCCCCCCGCTGCCTCTCGTGCTTCCGTCGATGTTGGTTCTCCCCGGTCCAGCTCGTCTTCCCAGTAAGCGCACGCTGCTTGGCTTTCTTGTGGTGGGATCTTCTGTCACGATCGCTATCTTCGAACTCCCGATCATAAATAAACCAAGGCGCAGCGTGCATGGAATTCCACATCTTTTAAATGAAAATGAAACTCACCAAAACAACAAACAGGAGGAAACCGTGACGTTCTGGGGCTGCTCAAAGGCAGCAACACAAAAACAGAATCCCACAACTAAAGATGGAAAAAAAAAAGGGCTGCCTAAGTATGATTCCTAATCAGAGACAACGGTAGACAGCTGCCTCTGATTAGGAACCATACTCGGCTCAACACAAAGAAATAGAAAAACTAGATTGCTCACCCCACATCACACCCTGACCTAACCAAACTAGAGGAAAATAAACGTCTCTATAAGGTCAGGGCGTGACAAAGACGGAAAAATTCAGCTTAAGTATGGGAGCTATTGCTATCAGCTTCATGTTATGATGCCAGGGATATCATTCATGCAAACAGTAGTGTCACGGATTCCCTGGTACTGCTGCTCATTCCATGCACCAGTTCCAGAGGTCTACGTCACCGGCCTCTAGGCTTCATTGAACTGTCCCATTGCGCACACCTGATTCCAATTCCCTTGATTAGGAATTGTATATATGTGCCCTCTGTTCACCATTGTCATGTTATTGTTCCCATGTTCGTTGGTCTTGTGAGTGCCTGTGCTTTGTTGTGTCGGCTTTCACGCTGCGTGTATTGCATACTCGTTACTACAGGTCTCGCCCCGTGTATTGTTATTATGGGTTTTGTCCCATGTATTTATTAGAGGTTTAACCTCGCTCTTTTGTTTGGGTTACATCCTTGTGTTTTTGTATACGTGCTTGTTTTGAGCTTTGTCCCCGTGCCTGCATGGCATATTGTATTAAAACTCCCTATTATGTATTCCTGCGCCTGTCTCCAATCATTTATACAACGTGATAAGTAGTCAAATGTTTTCCAACCGGGATATGTTTTATAACAAAAAACAGTGTTTCTTATTGGACAAGTTAAATAAGAAAAGTTCAATAAATCCCCTCCCAGTTTCAGCCCGTTTTCTGCTGTTTGGTTCTAGTGAATACCTCCCAGAGGTACAGGAATAAAGTGGATGTTTACATGACTTGTGTTATACTAAAGCTAATGCTGACACCTATGGAGACAATGTGTAACAGCATGTTCATGTTGTGCATATCATTACAATAATAACTACAAAAGTGAACACAAGCTACTGATACACAAGTAATACTGCCCATAAGTATTTGAAACCCCAGTTTGACAAATTACAGCGATGACACATGCATAAGTTGAGGTCTTTATTTGGCATATGAATACATAAATACAAATGAAAACACAAGTATGGTGTACATTGTTAGATCTCTGAACACAAACTAGCCCAAGATACACATGTAAATTCACTCACAAGAGACGATGAAGAAGAAGAGTCATGCTCTCCCTCCTCCGTGAAAAGAAATTTGACTGCAGGCAACCACAGCGCACAAAAATAACCCTACGGAGAGGCGGGACAGTCATCAGACTGACAAAACAGCAGTTTCCCTGTCATTGCTTGCTTGGTGATTGATACTGTAGGCACCTGTCCTATCTATAGATCACTAGAAAGAAGATGCATATCATTCGTTCTAGCGGGAGAAAGCTTTACAGAATTTTCTAACTAGAGAATTTAAACTTTTAAAGGAAAATAAGGTTAGTTAATTTATGAAGTGGAAAAACACCGATTGCCTTTGGTACAGCTGTATACTATTCCAAACCGGTGTTGTGCCAAAAGCTCCCCCCTGCCACAATCCCCCCCCCCTCGTGTGAACGTGCACGCACTCAATTCTTCATTGCTGCGACTTGCTTGCTAGTTGGGATTTCTGATCACGTTAGGCTGCGTTTCATGTTATTTTATATGATGGTTTGATCGCGGGGAGGCACTAGTAATATCTGCAGTTTTCGGTTTCGCTATTTGTTTCAAGTGTATTAGTCTATTAAAAATGTATTTTGGTTGCCTATCCTGATGTGAAGTTTGTTCTATGGAAAGTATTTGACTCTGATGTGTGCCACAGAAAGTATTTGACTCTAGCCACAAAATTAAGGAAATTAGAATGGGGGGGGGGGGGGGGGGGGGTGGGGGGGGGGGGGTTCGGCAAGGCTATTTTCTTGCCTGCCAAATCTCTCCCCCCCCCCTTCTATCTTGGGACTGCAAGGCCTGGCACACTTCATAATTATTTTGGTAGCTCATGTTAACCAGTAGTGTGTGCCACAGAAAGTATTTGACTTTAGGGGGGGGGGGGGCATTTTCGGCAAGGCTATTTTCTTGCCTGGCGAAATTTGACTTTTTCTGTTTTAGTTTTTAAGAATGTAGGCACAGTAGTAGTAATAATAATAACAATAATAAAATAAATTAATTGTACTCTGAGCGAAAAATAAAGTTCAAATATGTAAGTCACATGAGTGCAGAGGAAAGGGGGCAAACTAGATCCCAACTATCTAGGCCCATATATGATTCGAGGTCTCGAAGGGAAAAGTGCAGACTTGGAAGATGACAAGGGGGTTATCTTCCCTAAAATAAGCGTGGATCACCTGAGGCCTCATATAGAGGCGACTCGTCGGATCCCTCATAAAATAAATTCAGCAGCCTCCAGAACCACCACACCAGCAGGTGCAGCCTCCACAGCCAACACACCAGTAGCAGCAGCTGCTACTGATATAAACAAATGTATGTATGTAATCTTGTTAGGTTGATGCATTTATATATCTCAGTACACTTGCAGGTACATTTTTCCAGGTGTTGCAGAGGCTTGGGGAGGAAAATATGTATATGTGCTGTTGTCTAAAATCGGACCATATAAAATCTTTTATCAGGATCTCCACAGAACTGGTCCAAATATAAAGCTGGAAAGTGTGGTCTCGCCCCACTGTATGTGTGTGATTAATCTGCGTATTTATAAAACCTAAATTGTTGTTTTTCCAAGTAACAGATTTACCTTCATTGTCTTTCTTTTTTTCTGTCAGACAATCATGTTCCATCTGGTGCGGAATTTTAATAGGCAGTCAACCGAGCAAGCATTCTACATTGACACCTTTGAAATGACTGGCATTTGGAGGAGCAAGAAATCAAAACTTAAGGTTGGTTGGATTATTCTCATAATATCATATATTATATGTTATATTTGACAGATGTTGAACTCAAGCAAATGTATCCTTGCTCTTTTAAATTTCAGATTGATCCAATGATGTACAAGTACAATGAACACAACCACTGGAATGTGACGGTAAGAGCCACTAAGGCAGTACTAAGAACTAAGAAATATATACATAATACAGAATATACATGTGAACACCTACAGTCGTGGCCAAAAGTTTTGAGAATGACACAAATATTAATTTTCACAGTCTGCTGCCTCAGTTTGTATGATGGCAATTTGCATATACTCCAGAATGTTATGAAGAGTGATCAGATGAATTGCAATTAATTGCAAAGTCCCTCTTTGCCATGCAAATGAACTGAATCCCCAAAAAACATTTCCACTGCATTTCAGCCCTGCCACAAAAGGACCAGCTGACATCATGTCAGTGATTCTCTCGTTAACACAGGTGTCAGTGTTGACGAGGACAAGGCTGGAGATCACTCTGTCATGCTGATTGAGTTCGAATAACAGACTGGAAGCTTCAAAAGGAGGGTGGTGCTTGGAATCATTGTTCTTCCTCTGTCAACCACGGTTACCTGCAAGGAAACACGTGCCGTCATCATTGCTTTGCACAAAAAGGGCTTCACAGGCAAGGATATTGCTGCCAGTAAGATTGTACCTAAATCAACCATTTATCGGAACATCAAGAACTTCAAGGGAGTGGTTCAATTGTTGTGAAGAAGGCTTCAGGGCACCCAAGAAAGGCCAGCAAGCGCCAGGACCGTCTCCTAAAGTTGATTCAGCTGCGGGATCTGGGCACCACCAGTACAGAGCTTTCTCAGGAATGGCAGCAGGCAGGTGTGAGTGCATCTGCACGCATAGTGAGGCGAAGACTTTTTGAGGATGGCCTGGTGTCAAGAAGGGCAGCAAAGAAGCCACTTCTCTCCAGGAAAAACATCATAGACAGACTGATATTCTGCAAAAGGTACAGGGATTGGACTGCTGAGGACTGGGGTAAAGTCATTTTCTCTGATGAATCCCCTTTCCGATTGTTTGGGGCATCCGGAAAAAAGCTTGTCCGGAGAAGACAAGGTGAGCGCTAGCATCAGTCCTGTGTCATGCCAACAGTAAAGCATCCTGAGACCATTCATGTGTGGAGTTGCTTCTCAGCCAAGGAAGTGGGCTCACTCACAATTTTGCCTAAGAACACAGCCATGAATAAAGAATGGTACCAACACATCCTCCGAGAGCAACTTCTCCCAACCATTCAGGAACAGTTTGGTGACGAACAATGCCTTTTCCAGCATGATGGAGCACCTTGCCATGAGGCAAAAGTGATAACTAAGTGGCTTGGGGAACTCCCCAGACCTTAATCCCATTGATAACCTGTGGTCAATCCTCAAGAGGCGGATGGACAAACAAGACCCCACAAATTCTGACAAACTCCAAGCATTGATTATGCAAGAATGGGCTGCCATCAGTCAGGATGTGGCCCAGAAGTTAATTGACAGCATGCCAGGGCGGATTGCAGAGGTCTTGAAAAAGAAGGGTCAACACTGCAAATATTGACTCTTCATCAACTTCATGTAATTGTCAATAAAAGCCTTTGACACTTATGAAATGCTTGTAATTATACTTCAGTATTGCATAGTAACATCTGACAAAAATATCTAAAGACACTGAAGCAGCAAACTTTGTGAAAATTAATATTTGTGTCATTCTCAAAACTTTTGGTCACTACTGTATTTGGCTACGTGGTATGTAAACTTCTGACTTCAACTGTATAGTCTGTTACAAGTCATGTAATGATTAACTGGATATTGAATCACGAAGACTTATCATACATAACGTATAATAAAACATTTATACATGCCTCCTCTCAGTCAACAACAAGCTTCATGGAACATGGTCTCCTCAATTGACTCCACACTGAAATGAAAGTAACAATTAGCTGTCAGGCTAGGTCTGTAGCTCTATTTGGCATATAATACAAAACAATGTTAATTTGAAAGAGTTAGCTGGCTAGCATGTAAAGTGGTGAATTAAAGTACCCTAGCTTTTTCTGTTTTCCTAGCTAGCTTACAAAGGTGCTCAAATTAGTTCCAACTTTAATTATCTAACCTATAGTTTATCATATGACTTTGGTGTCATATATTTTAATAAAAAAATATTATTTGTTTACCTTAATACATTGAAAAATAACATGCTTATTTGTAGGCTACTTGCAAGTTGGTTCAACCACCATCCTCTTGCATCATAATGCTGGAATGGCAGTTTTAAGAGTGTATGCGTTTATTAAACACATTATTTCCTCTTGCTAGCATTTAGTTTGCAACAGCACAGGTTTGTATGAACCTTACTGTTTTCCACTCAGACCTAGGCAACAATGTTGCAAAATCTGAATTTGATCTTTGCCCTGCCATAGAGAGCTAACATGTCAGATGTCAACTAGCCATTTTTCTGACCAGGTAAAATCATGCAGCAGCATCATTAATATGGACATACATGTCAATACAAAACAGCTGGAACACTTTTGTGTTTGATGTGACTGGGTTAGCGTTTGTTTTTCTAAAATCCCCATTACACCCTGGGGAATGGATAGAACCCTCATGCTTCTTTACCTTCACTGGGTAAATACACTGGGGGCACAAAACATTAGAAACACCTTCCTAATATTGAGTTGCAGCCCCTTTTGCCCTCAGAACAGCCTCAATTCATCAGGGAATGGACTATGAGGTGTTGAAAGCGTTCAATAGGGATGATGGCCCATGTTGACTCATGCTTCCCACAGTTGTGTCAAATTGGCTGAATGTCCTTTGGTGGACCATTCCTGATACACACAGGAAACTGTTGAGCGTGAAAAACCCAGCAGCAGTGCAGATCTTGACACTCAAACCGGTGCGCCTGGTATCTAATCTAATACTCCGTTCAAACTTACTAAAATATTTTGTCTTGCCCATTCACCCTCTGAATGGCACACATAGACAATCCATGTCTCAATTGTCTCAAGGCTTAAAAATCCATATTTAAACTGTATCCTTCCCTTCATCTACACTGATTGAAGTGGAATTTAACAGGTGACATCAATAAGGGATCATAGCTTTCACTTGGATTCACCTGGTCACTCTATGTCAATGTTTTGTACACTCATTGTATATAGAACCTTTTTTAGTAAAGGTTTCTTTCATCTCGTCAAAAGAACCAAAATGTTCTATATAGAACCCCAAAGAACCATTTTGTGTATGGTATCTCACCTTATACTATGGTCAGGTTACTGCCCCGAGGGCAGCAACATCAATAGAATCTGCCATTATGATATACCGTTGTGGTCAAATATATCGGCACCCTTGCACTTTTCTTAAATAATTCCCTATTTCTTCCAAAATAAGTTCAAATTGAAAAAAAACTTTTGGTCTCCACACATTATTGGATGTTCAACATTGCAGAACCAATTTAGATTTTTGAAATGTAAGTTTAGAAATTTTATTTAGAAAAGTAAAACAAAATACCAGAGGTAATATTTGGTTGTACAGCCTTTGGCCTGCTGACAAATTATTCTTAGCCATCAATGAGCTTGATGCACCTTTCTACTGGAGGTTTGGCCGAATCTTAAACTACAAACCACTCCAATTCTGCAATGATTGAGGGGTACCTTCTACCAACTGGTGTTTTCAGATATCGCCGTTTTCGATGGCATTCAGATCTGGACTCAACGCTGGCCACTCCAGAACAGTCTAACATTTCTTGTTAAATCATTCCTGGGTGCTTCTTTTGACAGAGACCAAGTTTTGGACACTGGGTTGCACATTGGACTCAAACACCTTGATAATCTGCTGATTTCATGATGCCTTGCATCTGCTGATTTCATGATGCCTTGCTACCAGTGGCAGCAAAACAAACCCACAACATTATCAAACCTCCCCCGCTGCGTGTGTATTCGTTTTAACCTTCTGAGTATGAATGATTATATTGAAGAAAGAAGATGTAATGAAGGCAACTCTTATGATTAGGCTATATGTGGGCCTCATGATATATTTAACCAGGTAAATGTAACTAAATATAATCTATGTAATCACCAAAGGTCTTAGCCTATTTATCATGAGAGGGCCATAAACAATAACTATTTTTGTTGTTGTTGCAGATGGCAAAAGTTCAAATATTTGACTCTGGTGGCAAGTCCTGTCTTCCATTGTGGCTGACGGCATTCACCGCCATGCCTCAACTGCATTTACCGTCATGCTCTCATTGAATGCCGCCATGCCTCAACTGCATTTACCGTCATGCTCTCATTGAAAACAATGACATCTGTGAAATATTACCTGATTTTCATAAAACAGCCACACATTTGGGCTCTCGTTTCTGCATGACTAAATTTTGCACAGTGCAAAAGAGTAGCGTACAGGCACGCTTGCTTCAAATAACTTGTTCAGTGCAGTGGGTGGGTGATTTAAAAAAATATGTGAGCTATTCATGTAGGCAACACTGTCCTGTCAATGTCCCGCAAAATCATCCCATTGTCCCACATTTGGGTATTTTAAATGTTGTCACCTTAGGTTGACTACATCCATGATTGTTTTAAATATAAAAATGGGGTCGCAGGCCAAATAAGTTTGGGAACCCCTGTCTCATAGAATATTAGCTCAAAAGTATTGTGGAGCTCCTGCACCTAAATATAAACAGTACTGGCACCCAAAATGAGTACCAGCACCTAGTCCATTCCAAGTCAAGCACTGGATATAGAAAGATAACAAAAAATAGCCTAGCACCAGAAAACAGAAATGCTAACAAACGGCTAATCGCTAATAGGCATGCTAATTCCTAATGCATTCTAAATGAAAATGCTAATGCTAGCAGGAGCACGAGCTAGTTAACAAGCTCAACATGAATGCTGATTACAACAATAGGCAATCTTGAGCTCTGAATACAACAAGACAACATCTTAAGGCACTTAGGCCTACTTTTAGATGGACACACAATAAAACATCACATCAGCAAATGTATTGTGACTACAAGAGGAAGAGTAGTAGGAGGGAAAACATAAAATGCTCATCAGGATCAGGGAGAGTGACTGCCTCTCATTGAAGCCACGGAAGTTCAAGGCAGACCGCGGTACTGCAGGCATTGTTAGCAAAAACAGGATCCCCATTATAGTGAAAAATTGCAATCTTCCTGTAAATAAATAAAAACGTTTTGAAGACAATCCTGGTACCAATAATTGCTTCTATTACATCAGATGTATGGCCTTGAACCGATTATTTTTAAATCACACGCAGAAGAAATTATAAGGATAATTGAGTTAATGGCAGCCTGCAGTATCCAGGTCGGCTTCAACTTGAGTTACTCAATGACCACGTTTACATGCACACAGTATTCCAAATAGCTCATATCCTCAGGGCTGACAACTTTTGAAGAAAGCTTGGAGTGAGATTTGCTATATGAATTATATTGCCTCCTGGCATAACCCCTAGATGGGGGTCTGGGTGTCCTCCCCCAGGAAATGTTACTGTTTTAAAGCTTATTTCCCAAAATTCTACCTATTTCAATATGGCTTAGGCCTTTGAGCAGGTTAGATTTTTTTTGTATATGCCACAGTTCAGGTGTATTCAGGATGCCTTGAATATTAAATGAACACTCAAAATTTGACGACTTTGTTACTTTGAGATTTTTGGGGGATGAAATTTAGTATGGTAATCATTTTTACAAATGTCAAAACATGGGTGGTTTGACACTTTCTTTCAGACAGTAAGGAAATGGGGAGAAACAGTGGGAAGGTTGGAAACAGGGATTAAACCCTGGTCTCAGGTGGAAAGTTGTATGCAACATGTGCCAGGGAGTGTTACCACTACACCAAGGCTCTGCAGAGGAAATACTAATATTAATGGTTGATGGCAGTGGGTAACTAAATCATAGATTGCAGTCTCCTTGTCCATAGGCTGCTTTCAAGGTAAGGACACAAACATTTTGTAATTTGGGTGAACTCTCTTCAAAATAGCGATGAAAGAAAACCCTGCTTGCTCCATAGGAGGGTTGGCAAATACTGATCTATGTTTCCCAAGTGCTGGGTGTTTGAAAATGTTCTTGTTATAACAATTAATTTATCAAAATCACCCAACCTTCAAGAAAAAGAATCAGGTGGTATTTATGCCTACTAGTTGAAGATCCTTTTCATCATCTTACTCTGCATAGACAAAATATGATGTGTTTATGACTTGTGAGTCCCCTCTACCATCTCTGCCTAGTATGTGCACAATACTAAAATGTAAAAAATGATATGTGAGGCCTGGAGCATTTAATATCCAATGCTTATTTGTATGACTTATTCAAAACTGTCCATGAATGACAGCAAAAATACATAGCCTCATATGATTAATTTTGAAAGACACAAGTAGGTATATCAGATTTCAAATATGTGATTACACTGGCAAAATTGTGAAGAAGCCGAATAATAAAATAAGTGTGGGGAATAATAGTAGTGTTCTTGCTGACAAGTACACTAATTACCCTATAATTGTTAGATTACATGTTAGATATTGCTGCACTGTCGGAACTAGAAGCACAAGCATTTCACTACACTCGCAATAACATCTGCGAACCATGTGTACTGTATGTGACCAATAACATTTGATTTGATATGATTTTATCCCATTGTTAAGAATGAGAATTGTTCCAATGATCAGGTAATAGATAGATATTAAATGTTGTGAAGACAAGATGACCCTACACCCTAACCAAATTATTTTTATATTTATTTCCCCTCTAGAATCAGGTCACCCTACCTTCCCTGCTAAAACATAGTGTAGGTCTGTCTGCTGCCTTCTCCTTGTCACAGCCTAAACGCCAATCACCAAACGAGGGGACTAATGCAAGTGTGGATTAAATCGACTTTAGTACAAGCTGTCAAAAGGGACGGGAGTAACAGCTACATAATTGTGTTGACAACATTGTACATAAAACAGGACTACAGTGATGCTCTTTTACCAAACTTAGCGGAGAACGTTCTCTCTCCATTCAGCTCCACTCTAATCTTGAGGGGCTTTTCTTTAAAATGCCCATCCAATCACCTTGATCCCTTACATAACTAGACCAAATTATATGATTCAATGCGTTGCGGTTCACAGTGCTGTGGCAATACAGGACAATAATGTTAGAGGTTCCGCTCGTAAGGTTATTAAATTGCAGGTGCAGACAGTGGTGGAACTAGAGTTTTATACATGGGGTGGCCAAGGCTACTTCAGAGGGTCCATAGACCATGACAGAAAATGAGTGTGTAACCCTTACCTTGCATCTAAGGAGCATGAATGAATCCTATGATTTCTGATTACTTCTTCAATGTGGCAGATAGTGTGGTCCAAAAGGGTAACTTCACTAGAATTCTTTAACATACTGTGAATAGTCAATGTCTCTACCTCGGAACTGCAGCTCAATTTCTCACACACACACACACACACACACACACACACACACACACACACACACACACACACACACACACACACACACACACACACACACACACACACACACACACACACACACACACACACACACACACACACACACACACACACACACACACACGAGAGACTTGGGTCACTCTGTTTTCATGAATATATGATCTGGGTCTATAAGTGTTGAACATCCAAAATATTTTCCGAAAATAAAGCTCAAGCACCAAGGAGATAAGACAGCATTTGTGTGTTACATAAATTGCATAGTTTATTTACAAAAATGTAAATTTACAAAAAAACACACTGCAATTTGACATACCAGGTATCAAGAAATGGACTTGAAAAATTAAAATCATTTTGTTGCCCATCAATATTACAAATGTACAGTATCATATTTATGCACATATATACTATGTTAACTAATAACAAAGAAAAGTTTTGGAATTGGCCTAATCAAGACCAAATTAAATCTGTGTGACATGATACGCCTTGGATTGACCATTTTAGAATGTCAGTATACTAGCTAATACACAGTGCAGGTTTTAATCCTGACCAGAGGGACTGCCTAAGTACCAAATTTTCCTAGGTATATTTAAAACAGCATAATTCTGCGGTTCTGTTGAGAACTGGCAAAATGTTTCACAAACTCATCCATGTTGAGGGAGCGTACCCTCCTTGACTCAACACTGAGAATTCCGAGGTGATTTAACCTGTTATCAACCATTGTTGTCCTGAGGTGGGTTTTAATCAGTTTTAAAGCTGAGAAGCTTCTCTCGCAAGAAGCACTACTGACTGGTGTAACAACAGAAATCTTAAGTCGAAATAGCTCATGAAAGACCTCTTTCAAGTAGAGTAGACGGTCTGTCCCTTCCACTTTTCTCTCTCCTATCAAGATGCCTATCAAGAAGCCACTTGGTTTGGTGAACCTCATGTTTGAGGTCCTCTAAATCTGACTCAAAGGTCTGAGCAAAGGCAAATAGAGGCTCCTCATTCAAGAATGTTGTACTCTTTGGGTTGAGAGACTGGACCCCTTGCATTATCACACAATTCTTCTTTGAAAAACGCCTCTGCAGCTCAGCTGTGAGACTGTCAAGCACCTGATAAAAGATATCTCTTTGGAAGCTCTCACCATCACTTTGATCACAAATTTTCTGTCCTACAGTGCTCATCATCAATGAGTCGTGAAATCTTAAGCTTGTTTTAGGCTGTCTTTTACACACTGTTTGTACACTTATTTTGCAGTGCTCTGAAATCTTTTCAACCTCTGTCCATAGTTCTCCAAAGTAACCCTCACTTCTGAAGTCCTGTAATGTGTCTGTAAGGGCACCTACTAGATCCACAGCCCTTGCTAGGTCAAGAGAGCTTGACTGGAGCATGTCCGAAAGACATTTGGTATCACCAAGCACTTTACAAAAGGTAACCAAAAGCCCTATGAAATGTAAATATAACTGATCTATCACCACTATTTTCAAGTGTGATATCCTGTAGCACTCTCAGAACTGCCTCAGGCACTGATTTTACAGCATCGACAAGAACCAAATTCAAACAATGTGCATTACAGTGCACATAAAATGCAAATCTTGCACTGTTTTTAATCCATGCAGACACACCAGAATGCTTTCCGCTCATGACGGATGCACCGTCATAGCCTTGCCCCACAAGATTATTTCTGTAGTCCAGAACATGTTTTTCAAGGCAATCAATTATAATTTTTGTGAGACCTGCTGCATCTAAGCTTTTAGCTGACTGAAAGTGTAAAAAGCTTTTGTGGATGGCCCCGTTGTCATAGTACCTCACAACTAAAGACTTTTGTTATTTTTTCTTTAAATCTTTGGTTTCATCTGCAATTACATGAAAAACTTCACTTTCTTTTACTTCTCTTATTATTTCACTTTGTACCATCTCAGCTAAGCCCTCAAGAACTTCGTTCTGGATTTGGTGGCTTGTGTACTTAGCATTTCCACATGCATTCATCCTTTTCTCTATGAGAGTGTCATGCTTTGCTATTTCTTCTAAGATTGTCCAAAAATGACCCCTGTTGTGAGAGTCATCAGACTCTCGATGACCTCTGTGCTATATTTTCAGTGGCAGTTAATAGGAGCACATCTGCAATTGTTTTAATGTAAGTACAGTTTTCCTCCACTTTCTTTTCCGGTCCTCATTTATGACATCTAACATTGATGAGTTGCTGTCAATAGCCCTTTTATGCTGATTCCAAGCATACATAGCATTGATATGATGCTCTGCCTTCGAATAGAGCTTAAACCCAGAATCTTTAAACAGCGCCTTTTTTCCAGTTACAAAAACCTGACTGTGATGTGAAGGCAGATTCAGGTGTATTGGGCAGAGAAAAATGCCTACAGGCAAACAATAAGTCAAATCTTGATTTACAGAATATTCAAGTCATGAATTGTCCTTATACCAGGAGCTGTTGAAAGCCCTTTTCCTAGTACCAAGCTGAGTACTGGGAAATATTTTCAAACACAGCTGTACAGGACCTTCTTCTCTGGATCTTGAAATGTCTGAAATACACATTAAATAATGTGTCATCTCTCTATGGAAATGTATAATTAAGGGATGCACAATATTAGATACTAACAGCTGCTAACTAAAATGTGTAGTTTAAAGTATAGGCCTGGCCTACCATTGGGTCCTTTTGGAACAGCATATCTGGTGCTTGATGCAGTTGGGGGGGCTCGATGACATCTCCTGGCAGCTCTGGCTCACTGTCTTGCTCAGAACCAGAGGTCTCTGTGTCATCCCTTGATACATCTATTACATTAAAATAACACAAGAACCATTAGTGTATAATCACAATAAAAATGCCACAGCCATCAAAACAAGAACACACATGAATCAACAACCAACATTTTAAAGTGAGGCTTAATCTGACAAAATCATCTATTACAAGCTGAAGCTAAACTTAAATTCTGAACTGGGCATGTGACTGACTGCCTGGTAGATGCTCTGACCTGGTGGTGGTAGACTGGGTCCTTGTGAAGTCTGACCACACTGACTCTGACTAGCCTCATGTAAGGAGCTGCTCTGGAGTCCGGTGGTGATCCAAGGGCTGGGGTCTGTTTGCACCTTATCTGCCTGTTTATGCTTCTTTAAAAATAAGTCTGATATCTCTCCCTTTCTTTTCATGTTTAATTGTGGTAATATTTTGAGTAACGTTAACAGATTGATAATAACAATTGTTTGTATTGAGTTCCAGTACGAAAATCTAACTGAGTTAATGGATTTCAAATTGCTGAACACTGACAGCTGTAGCCTACTGGTTACCCCACATTAGCTAAACATTCGTATACTGTAACTTACGACACTGCACTGTATATGCGTGTATTACTAGCACAGATTTAAACATAATGTTAGGCTAAATTGGGAACCGATCTCTCTTATCTGATTAACTGTCTGTTAATGGAGCCAAAGGTCTAACGTTAACTTACACAGCAACTCAACTTTCGTAAAAGTTGTTCAGGAAACCTAAACCCGATGCTAAACCTTAAAACTTACTTCACTATATCATGCTTTCGCCAAGCGTGAAAAGAGCTCGTGGAGCTGTGGAAATATTCTCTCTTCTTCTTCTGTATGTTCTTCTTATTCTTCTGTATCTCGCAACCAACGAATATTCTCTCTTCCTCGATTATAAAAATGCACCGCCGAATGTCAAAATAAGTGCTTCTTTCAACAAGAGGTGAAATGGGATGGCAATCAGCATCAAACTGTCAGTAGCGAATAAAATGTTGGGGTGGCACCCGGGTGGCCAATCAGATGTCAGGGGTGTCCAGTGCCACCCCGGACACCCCTCTGGCTCCGCCCCTAGGTGCAGATGCTTCGATTTCAAAATGATTTGGAGAACATAAAACGTTAACGCACTGAATATACACTGGATTAATCAGTAAAATAAAACCAGTGCTTTTAGATGCGTGAGATATAAGAGGTGTGGTGTGTGAGCGTGAGAACTGGATGCGTGTGTCTCACGGACAATGCGTGAGAGTTGGCAGCTGTATCCCACTTAAGGTCTTATTCGGGATAAGCTGTTTACATGCACCTTTGATATCCCATTCAGGAGTATCCCTGTATCCATGAATAAACAGAATATTCCTGGTTGAAGTTCATATGGGTTAAATGGAATAGTAACTGAAATATGGACATTCACTGTAGGCCTATAACCTCTCACATGTAATTTAATATTAACTCCTGCAGAATTATACATTTCCTGGAGTAAAATCATACAACAAATGTTAATTTTGTCTCGGGAACAGGAGTGGAGAAATATGATTTCTTTCTTTCAGCATCTCTTGAGAAAACGCGAAGGCGTGTGTAATGTGTTATCTTTGACACCGTTATGCAAGCGGACTAGTTCAACCACATAAAATATGCGCCCAAGATGAACTGAAGTCTTATAAACGTGTTTAATCGTTTTCTCAGCTTTTAATTTCCTTAACACTGGTCAAACTGATGACATTGGACATTTTGCACATGACCAATCTTTCCACTGTTTTGGAGCTATTGCATTTTATCCCGGTCTCCAAACGAAACAGACAACTTTACCAGTGTTAACTATCGATATAAGACATTATTCTGGTAAGCACTAGTTTATTTAGTCTTCTAGGTCAACGATTTATGACAGAAGAGTAGTTGCATGTTTCTAACTATAGTTGACAAATGGCCTACCAAATGTCCAAAAGTATATGGCCTACCAAATGTTGGAAATTATAAGGAGAAACGTGTCTAAATTAGGAGTGAAAGTACCCACTATGTTATGTGGTTCAGTACGGAGTATCAGCAAAATAAATTGTTATTGAATTATTATGGTAGATCGAACTGCGCAGGTAGCCTACTTTTTGAAGTGATTTGTTTGACAATCAGATGAAAACATCATTACAAAACACCACAGACTGTACAACACATATGATATGTGCAACTGAGCCTGTGCAGGCCGCAAGAAAACAACAGTAAACAAGATAAGATGTTTACATGCCCCAGTATCCCATCTAAGATATGCATATCCCAGGCATCTTATCCTGGTTTCACATACGCAGGATTACAAGCTTAATCAGGTTATTGTAAACGGGATATGATGTTTATATGCGTCAACTCAAAAATAGAATACTTGAGTATCCCGAATAATAACGGATATTGGTGTGCATGGACACGTGGTCAATGGAGAGGGGGAAGCATTGAGCTAGCCTGCAACTTCACTTCCTGGAGTAGCTCAAACAGCACGTTAGGTCTCCATGAGATGCCATCTTAACTGACTTAATTTGGCTTCAGTGCTCTTCACGTGCATGGGGCCGGATCGGCTTTGTCCATTCATATACAGTCATTGGTCAGGGTGGTGAAAGCCCTTTTCTGACTGAAAGCAAAGACTATCTATTATATTGTTGAGAATGTCGAGTGACAGCTCTAACAATGGAAATAAATGTCCTCAAAGATGGAAGGCAAGCGAGAGGAGGTTAGACAGGGGGGCCATTCTAGCCAATGACAGGGCAGATACGTGTGGAAACAATATATAATGTTTTTTTTTTTTTTTAAGTAACCGAAATGCCAATGATCATGCTGTTTAATCAGCTTCGTGATATGCCACACCTGTCAGGTGGATGGATTATCTTGGCAAAGGAGAAATGCTCACTAACAAGGATGTAAACAAATTTGTGCACAAAATTTGAGAAGCTTTTTGTGCGTATGGAACATTTCTGGGATCTTTTATTTATTTTATTTCAGCTCATGAAACCAACACTTTACATGTTGCGTTTATATATATTTTGTGTTTGCTAGTGCATTCGTAACAACCCTACCATTACGAAACTTCTATTTGATCAAATAAGCCTCACATAGCAAATGAGCAATTACATTTTTTGTTGACCAAATTCGACACTCTCATTGACCTCCATCTAAAAACTCCTCACTTCATGGTCTTATTTTCATGGAAAGATTTTGTAGGACCTCTCTGCTGAAAGCTATTGATGAGTCGTCCGCGAACAAACTGGTCTTTTTGAACGGCTCCTTTTGGTGAACGTTGGGAACCGAATGATATCGGTGAGAGACGTTCGTTCGTTTGACACCCTGATTTACACACTGCTAGCCTAGTAGGCCTACTGCATTTTGAGCTTCAAAACAACCATTATCTGCAAATACGTTACAAAATCATTTTCTGAAGATGGTAAATCCTCAATGCAGATATCATAAATAGTGGGGAGAGCACATCACTCTGGTCCATGCTCATTTTTAAGTCGTGAATAAAAAAATAAAAAATTGCAGGCGATCTAATAACTGCATTTGAACGTGCATATCACGATCTGACATAATGGTTGCCTACCTTTTGGGCTTTACATTAGAGATTATCATTTTTTTTATGGTTCTAGGTCGATATTCAAGTTTTTGAATGAAGAGCCGTTTGTGAGCAAAATTATGCTCCTCTTTTACGTGAAGGAGCCAAATGATGCGGCTCAGTGAAAAGACCCTGACTGTCCCTCACCAATAAAAGCACGTTTCTGACATCTGCCCTGCTCGTGCTGGAGTCCTACAATCACTGACGTCTCAGGAATATTGAGTGCTGACATAATATTGACTGGCGTAACCTTGACCAATAAGAACTGAAGGAAAGTTCGGGTCTTGTAAATAGAGCCGCGTTCATGTGCTAGTTGCAAAAAACAAACAAACAAAAAAACGAAAAAGTCAAAAAATTTAAATATAAAAATATAAAAATTCTGACTCGTTCGTGAACAAGTATAGGACAAGGACAAGTATGAGTAAGTGCATGGTCCTTACTATTCGCCATTGAAGTTGGCATTTAAAATGGTTAAGGTAAAAAGGTTAGGGTTTGGTAAGAGTTATGGGCAAGGCTAAAGTTTAGGGTAGGGACTTCCCAATGATCGCGGATAGCAATCCGTAACTGCATATGTGGTGTGTCTGAAAGTGGGCTTTGCGAAATAAGTTGAAAGATCAACATAAGTGGGTGTATGGAAACATAGCAGCTAATTGGGCAGATTGGATGTCACTCAAGACTATTTTGCATGACCGCTTATTGCTTCCTTGTAGCATTTTAGCTAAGCCGGTTAGGATAATTAACGTATCCGGTTGGGAGAATTAACGTAGCCGGTTAGGATAATTCACCAGGCAGGTTAGGATAACTAACCTAGAATGTTAGGAGAATGAGGTTAAGGTTAGGGAAAGCGTTAGGATTAGCTAAAAATACTAGGAACAGCAAGCTGCCGCGTAAAACGGTCTTGAGTGACAACCAATCTGCCCAATTAGCTGTTAGGTTTCCATAACCCACTTATGTAGATCCTCCCACTTATTTCGCAACGCCCACTTTCAGACACACTCCACGTATGCGGTTAGCCATTTCTCGAATAGGATGCTGAGCTGCCAAACAAGAAGCTCAACCATAGCTGACTGAAGCTGGCCGTTTTTACATAGATATTATTTCAAATTAAATTTAGTCCGATAGGTCTACTTCGACTCTTTTCAATTGAAATAAGCTTAGACTAATGCTCAAACAAAGCAGCGTGTAAAACACACATTTCACCACTAAATGGTGTTAACTAAATGTTCTATATTATCACAAAATAAAGGCTCTATTGCTTCCTCCTTGATCTCAAAAGTAGAACATTATTCTGTAAAAGGCAAAGAGAAAATGGAAGTAGCCCATGCATCTGAAGTTAAAATTTCTAAATTGTTTTGGAATGAGACACATAAAACAATGTTCACTAGTGGTGGGTACCAATATCGATATGACCAAAGCTTATCATGATATCGGGTAAAAGAGCATACATGAATGTTCCTGTAGGCACAAAACTACCTCACAGTCTACTACGGGTTTCCCATTGTATTCAAACTTTTGGGGTAGGTTAGGCCCCAAGAACATTCACACATGCCCTAACAGGGAAGAGCGGGCCAAACTTCCAGTAGAAAGGTGCTGCAAGCTCATTGACAGCTACAAGAAGCATTTGTCAGCAGATATCTTGGCCAAAGCCTGTGCAACCAAGTATTACTCTTGGGTGTAGGCAGCAACATCAATATAATCTACCCATATGCTATAGTAACTGCCCAGAAATAGATGCAGCAATATCAATAGCATCTGAAGAAATACATTTCATCATATTCATTTATTCAGCTTAAATGTGTAGTTGTAGATTTCTTTACAGTGGAGTATGGCTGAAGTCAGTTGTGTTTAATGCTTATTTCTCTACCTCACAAGCCATCAGCCTGGGATTTGTAGACATTTCTACCAGAGTAATGACTTACACCTTTCAGCTCTGAGAGGAGCAAAGGGCCTTAACGGTAGATCTCCAGCAAATTCTTATTCTGGGTGGTTTTCTTGACTTCCTTTCAGGTGGTTCCTGCCTTTGTCATCCATGTCTTCTTTTGGCAGCCAACCTTCCAACCAAAAATAGTATTGCATAGAAAAATAAAGACAAAGCAATCATCCATCTATGTCGTTCATTAGTTGAACTTCTCTAGTATGCTATCAATTTACATCAGAAAATAGCCAAATATCAGTTCAGTAGTTGGTTGACTTGCACTGTCCTCCAGTGGTTAGTGTGTTCTACATGTTCAGGTATGATTCTTTGATGATCGACAGTCAAAGTAAGACAAAAAAAAACTGTTGGCATTTCTTTAATAAACATATGACCCCCCCCCCCCCCCAAAAAAAAAACATTTTAGTACAAAAGTATTTTTTGAAGTTGGGTTACATGTCTCCTTTTGTTTTACAATGGCTATTGGCAGAGGGCTTGTGGAAATTAAAGTGAACATGGCCTTCCTCCATCAAGTCAATCACTAGCTATCAGTTTTACTGCAGACACCCATGTGCCGCCAGTCTTTCAGGCGCCAATCCTCTTCAAAAACAAACCCCACCTTCAAGGTCAGGAGCCCGATCAACTGAGCCCTACTGGTTTCAACATATGCTTGGCCCAAAATAAAAAAAACATTGGTAATTTTCTAAAAGTTGTGCAGATAGCACTTCATTTCATACCTAAATCGTTATCGCCTACTTTAGTCAGTAGTGCAAAACAGTCTGCTCGGAAGCAATTAAAAGAAAGGCTTGGGTACATATTTAAAAGCAATACCTAGCCTGGTAAATGTACACTCAAAAATGTAAAAGCTTAATTTAAAAGACAGTAGTAGAATACATAAACAAAAAAACTATATGAAACGGTATGAGCAAAAAAAAGCCCCCTCTATACAACCCCCCTTCTGCAACATACCCCACATTCCAGATACAGGAGGAATACAATGCTTTACACAGATTTTTGTATTTATTATTACAAATCAAGTGTGCATTTCCAGATCCCTCTGGTCTAGCCTGAGAGGGTTTGGGCTCAGTTTCTTTTGAGTCCACAAGTCTGAGGTGTCCATCATACCCCGCCCATTCCCTATGCCACAGCCAATCAGAAAGGGAGGTGTCGTCCTCGCATGGCTGCAGAGTTCACATGTGGGTTGAAGCCAAGGGGCATAGGTGGGGCCACAGCCTGGGAAGGGGAGCTCCAGGACTGGCCCGGAGGAGGGATGGGCGGGGGAGGGGTAGCATGGTTATAGAGGTGGATGCTGGTGGGGTTGGGCTTCCCTTCCACAGGCAAGGAGGGGCTGTGATTGTACTCAAAGCGATGGTCTTTGTCACCGCTGAACACCATGCTGCTAACACCTCCACCTCTGCCTGAAGGGAAGGGCTCCTGGAGTGAGGTGGCCAGGGACCCGGTAGCCGAGGACTGCTGAGTGCTGCTGCTGAACACTTCCCTCAGGTTGTGGGGGGGCAGGCCACCCCCCAACATGTGGCCCATGTAGCAGTCGCCAAAACCTGCAGGAGGGAAGGGTGGAGGGGGTGGGCGGCTGTAGTCACCGCCATAGCTGGGTCCTTCTGTGCCAGGGAGGGGTGGGTAGTCTGGCTCCGGGAGCCTTCCTCCCTCACCAGCTCCACCTGAGGTTGGCATAGGCGGCAGGTGGCCCGTCTTATGCGCCATCTTCTGCCTGTAGTCCAAGTCCTCGCAGCGGGGAGGGGGCTCGGGTGGTTCAGGGGGTCTCTGGTCGGGGGGGAGGATGGGTCTGGAGGAAACGCCGCTCCCCTCGGACACTACGGGGGAAACCACAAGACATGATGTTAGTTCAAGGCAAAGGGATAGTTCTCGGCCTACTTTGCAAGTTCGTATTCTACCATAGGGATATCCAAAATTAAAACCATTGTGTACAGAATTTGAGACAAATAATCCTTATGGATAGTCACAGCAGTGAATACAAGTCTATACACATAATTTCTGCTTGCAAAAAATGAGGTTAAAGATACGTCACAATATTCTCTATATGAGTAGTTACCTGGCGAGACAGGGACAGGCTCTGGGGGCTGCTTGGGCTCAGAGGGTGGCGGAGGAGGTCCTCCTGCTGGTGCATTTGTGCCGTCTGCATCGCCAGCTTCCTGCCTCTGCTGGGCCTGGAAGAGCTGGGCCAGCAGCATGGTGACTGCCGTCTGGGTGGCTGCCGACGCCTCCCCATCAGGCTTACCCTGCGATGCCGACGAGGGATGCGGCGATGGGGGCTTGGGCATGGGGGGCGTGCGGGGTGCTCCACCTGACTGAGGGAGCTTGTGGGGCTTGAGTGGAGGGTGTGGCTCCGGAGGCCGGTCGGAGTCAGAGTGTTCTGGCGGCAGGACCTTGGAGAGCTGCTGTAGAGTCTCGGGGTTGACCTTGGCAATCTGGGCCGGGTTGACAGCGCTCTTGGACTGGCCAAGCAGGTTGAGAAGGACTGCCAGCTGTTCCTGGGTCAGCTGGGAGTTGGGAGCTTTTGAGTCTATGGGAGACAAAAGAAAATATATTTAAGCAATTTACTAAAAAGTACCTCTTAATTCACTCCAAGTTGTTATTAGTCGTTGCAATATAAGCCATTAAAGTGAGTGTGTAACTGACAAGGTGTGAGGCCAGTATGGAGGGGTGGCTTTGCGGTACTAGACTAAAGGCCCATTCACTCACCCAGTAGGGCTGAGGCAGCCACAGGCTGGACTTTGAGCCCCCCAGGCGGAGGGAAGCCCTGGGGGGTGTTGCTGCGACTGTCATCTCCCAGCCCCAGCTCCTTACGGGGAGCCTTGGGGGCTGACAGCTCCTCTGGCATCTGCTTCTGCCTCCGCCGCTTCTTACTCCACAACTCGTGGCAGTCCTGCCACAGGGGGAGACTGGAAGAGAGAGATGGGGAGAGGACAGGAGACAAAATGGAAATAAGGAGATCAAAGGCTGGGTCATCACAAAAATTATATTCTACAGTAATGAATCACAGACTATGAAGTAAAACGCCTTTGGCCAAACATACTCTGGTGGGGGCATCTTGGTTGGGTCCACGTCTTTGAGGAACTCACTGCTTAGCGCCGCCTCGGCAGCACAGCGCTTACTGGGGTCCAGCGCCAGCATGTGGTCAAACAGGTCCAGGGCAGAGGGTGGTATACTGACCAAAGAGAAACACGAAGTGGTTAGTCAAACACAGGATAATAACATTCTTCTCGTATACCAATGATGACCCCAATTACTGAATTAAAACAAGCAGATCAACTCACAAAGCAAACTCTTCTCGCAACCGCCGCCGGTACTGTTTCTTTGGTTTCATGGTGTTGAAGTAGGGCAGCTTGATGACATCTGGCCACACAGCGGGGCAGGGGCTGCCACAGATACGACTGGAAGGGAGAAAAGCCAAAGGCTAGTGTTCAATATCATGCCCTAACAAGAAGACTGTCCAACGAGATAGCTGAAGGTCTTTCAGACCGTTAAAAGGGATACTGAGGATAAGAAATTGACGGATTTATAGTACCCTTCTCGGACAACAACGTACCTGATCAGCTCTAACTGGGCAAGTTCCTGATTGGCTTGGAAAATGGGCTTTTTTGTGAACAGCTCCCCCAGAATGCACCTGATTTAAGACAAAAACAGGGTGAATGCATGATCCTCTTTATAGAACCATCTGTCCTCGGTTCAAGAATCATGAATCTCAGCCAGTGAAACACCACACCAAATCGTAGGTGTGTCTCTTACCCGCAGCTCCACACATCAATGGCAGGTGTGTACCTCTCCTCCCCCAGTAAAAGCTCTGGGGGTCTGTACCACAGGGTGATCACCTTGTTGGTGTACGGTCGGCTACAAGACAGGGACAGAAAAATACATAAGTATCAAAAATATCCTCATCATCCACAACAAAACACAGTTGAGACCAATATGCTTGATGAAGCAAAACAGTCATAGATAAAGTAATACATCTGAAAAGCCAATAACTATTGGCAGCAATCAACTCTAAGCCATATCGGGACACTTACCTCTCCTCAGAGTTATAAAGTCGAGCCAGTCCAAAATCTGCCAGCTTTATTTGACCCCTGGCGTAGAGAACAGAACACCGCATTAACGTGACATCCGACTCCTGTCAGACATTGCAACTGATTCCGCAGCGGATATAAATTGTTTTTCATTCTTTGACTATCCTGGTCCCAGATCTGCTTGTGCTTTGGCGTGATAATGACCATAGGAGTTGACAAGACAGCAGCGACAGATCTGGGACCAGCAGGCTAGCTATCCTGAGGAGCACTCACTTGTTGTTAAGCAAGATGTTGGAGCACTTGATGTCCCTGTGCAGGAAGTTCTTCTTGTGGCAGTAGTCGAGGCCCTCCAGCAGCTGCCTCATGAAGGACTTGATGTGGCTCTCGTTGAAGTGGACCAGGCCAGACTCCAGCAGCCCCATCAGGTCATGGTCCATGTATTCAAACACCAGGTAGAACGCACCTGTAAAAGGAGAACAAATGCATGGAGAAACAATGTAGACACATGGGTCTGTATCCCAAATGGCACCCTATTCCCTATATAGGGCACTATTTTTGACCAGGGATTCTCAAAGTGGGGTACTGCATCTCAAAATATTAAAACAATTCAATTATATATCAATATATATTTTTGTACATTTTGGCCAAGAGATCCATGGGATAAATTTAGGGGGTGTAATACAATCTAATATTATTAATCTACAATGTGTTCTTAACCCTGGGCAACATGGGCCTAGGAGGCTCACAGGGATATTTTCAATTTTTGTCGACCAATTATAAAATGTTCAACTCGATACTTGGTTCATTTCCCATTGCACTGCCAAAGACATAAAACTCCTTGTATGCTATTTTTATCTCACTCCCTTTGTGCTGTTGTCTGTGCCCAATAATGTTTGTACCATGTTTTGTGCTGCTACCATGTTGTGCTGCTGCCGTGCTGCTGCCATGTTGCTGCCATGCTATGTTGTTGTCTTAGGTCTCTCTTTATGTAGTGGTGTGTCGTCTCTCGTCGTGATGTGCGTTTTGTCCTATATTTTTATTTAATTTTTAATCCCAACCCCCATCCCAACAGGAGGCCTTTTGCCTTTTAGTAGGCCGTCATTGTAAATAAGAATTTGTTCTTAACTGACTTGCCTAGTTAAATAAAGGTTAAAAAGCTGATTAATCTGATTTGCTATCACAAAAGGGGTCCCCGGCCCTAAAAAGTTATAGAACCTCTGCCATAGGGCTCTGGTCAAAAGTAGTACACTATGTAGGGAATGGAGTGCCATTTAGTATGCGGCATGATAATTCAGTGGGTTTGTCATATGGACCTTTGTCGTTCTTGAAGTCCAGGGCGTCCTCCTTGTCAGTGACTATCTCCTTCATGTTGATGATGCTCTTGTGGTTGAGTTGGCGGAGGATCTTGATCTCCCTGATGGCGGTGATAGGGAAGCCCTCCTTCTCGTTGTCCAGGCGCACCTTCTTCAAGGCCACCATTTCAGCTACACCACGGGGATAGAGATAAAGGGCAGAGGATATTAGAAGATACCTTTTCATACATAATCGTTACCCTGGGCATAGAAAGACTCACATTTTTATTTAAGAGTTTGAGTTTGCCAAACAGATTATTCTGTTTGGTTAAAATGTTGATGGTAAAATAATACATTGTAAGCATTTAGTAGTCCTCACCTGTATCTTTGTCTTTTGCCTTGTACACCTGGCCGTAGGTGCCTTCTCCTGTGATGCCGATGATCTCAAACTTGTCCACGCACCGCTTCCCCCAATCGATCTCAGTCTCCTTGATCTCCCCAAAGCGTGGGCCGCAGATCCTGGGAGAATGACAAACAAACCAACAAGAGATTAGGTCAAGCAGTGGTTCTCAACCCCAGGCAGTAGAGCTTATTGAGGAGCATAGGCCATTGACGTGGTAGGGTGAGACATGGAAAGTGAAGGGGCCCAGACATACTTGGGCCTGCGGCGAAGCGTGGTGGTCTTCTTCTCGTCATATGGGCTGTGAGGGGAGGAGGCGCCTGTGGGTAGCTCGGGAGGAAGGGGCAGGTCGCTCAGGAGGTGGCGGGCCTTCTGACGCTCTGCTGGATTCTTCCCTGATAGCGATGGTAAGACGTCCTTCAAGCTGCACAGGGGAGGAAAATAAGATGAGAAGTTAGGCTATGGAAAGAGGGGGACGCATGTATGAGAGTGAAAAAATGTACGACTTCCCTTAATCATAAAAACTCTTTATTATGTTCTGATTACCTGTCTGCTCCAGCTAAGTGCTCGAGGATGTTCGGGGGCAGGTGTAGAGATGTCAGTGTAGAGGCAGTTGGGGCAGTGACTCGCTCCTTCTCTTTGCCCTGTCCAGATGCTGGTACTTTCCTCTTGTCTCGTTGCACCGAGGAGACATCCTTTCCCTTCACATCTCTATCCCTGCTGGGCTTGGGGGGCTCTGTGCTCCTCTTGGAGGTCCTGTCTGCGGGGGACTGGGGCTGGCTCGACACAGGGGTCCTGGGGCCCTTCTTAGTGGCGTGGTTGGTCTTGGGGCTGGGTTGGTGGGAGCCTGCAGAGGGAACCTTGGTGGGAGTTGAGGTGTTACTGGAGCTCTTGGCCCGGGCAGCTGCCTCGGCAGCTTTGGCCTTCTTCTGCTTGCTGAGCTCGGCCGCCAGGCTGCTCTTGAAGGTCAGTGTGCTGGGGGAGAGGCTGGAGGGCCGGCTGCGGGAGCGAGAGTGGCGGTGGCGGCTGCGTGAGCGTGAGTGCCTCGAGGGGGAATACGGACTCCTGCTTCGAGACTTGCCAGATCGCCTGGAGAAAGGAGACACATGAATCTTTCATAGGAGAAAAGTTCCCTTTAAAGAGCGACTGCCTTTAAAAAGCAACAAATCCCTTTGAAAACGGCCTGTGTGGCATCGATTAGAGTCAGAAACAGTTATTCTAGTGTCGAAATTGACTAAAGTGTAAGTAGGATAATTTTGGTCATAAAGTCAGTATCCTCAACAACAAAAATAAAAGAGTTTGGAATATCCATGCATCATAACAGGTAATATGAAGGCTGGATTTAGATTGTTCAATGTCCATTTCTCCTCCAACATGGGGTGAATAGCTGCTGTGATTGCTTTCTATCCAATAGCATAGACAGTGAGACAGACCTGCCCAGCAGCTCCGACTTTTGTTTACATAAGATAACACGTCACACATTTTCTTTACTTGAGAAATACTGCAAACACCTTAGATGTAAAATTGCGTAACAAACATCCGACAAAAACAACAAAATTACAGATTTAAGTTCTCAGATTCATTATGGTTATTTTAAGGAAGTAAAATAGGCTTCCGCGTCTAGTGTCTCATGGGTGACAAATATCATTAACCAAATGCAGAGTCAGTCAGGAAACACACCAAGAATTAAATCAATTTTTTCTAATAAGCAACAGAAAAACATGTGCCAATTGGTATGCTGTCTCTTTAAAATGTTCATATTGTCTAATACACTGTTACATTAGCAGACTGCTGGAATGACAAATAAACACTTTCAGTGGCATTGAAGGCATCATTACAATCTGAATCACAATCTAGTAAAACAGTTGTACTAAATGAGTTACACAAAGCTTTGCTCTCTTGGGTGATCCAGATTCTGCCCTCAAATTTACATCAATGTCTCTCAGTACTACTAAATTCTCTCAACAACAAAAAAATACATTCATGCCACTATTTTCCCCAGGAGATTTCATAATGTGGAGGGTAACAACTATTAATAATTCGCTTTCAGACAGTACAGTAACCTCTGATCAATTGCTTACCTTACGTCTGGACTTGGGCTCAGTGACTTTCGGTATGGACTTCGTGATCGCCGACGGGTACCGTAGGGACTTGATGCAAGTTCTCCCTGTTCGAATGGACTATGTCGGCCATAACTTGGAGACCTGCGCCAGTTGAATGGGCTCGTTGGAGACCGCTTTCTTTTGTTGCTTGAGTATGAACTGGGCGACTTTGAAATGTTGTAGGCACCATAGACCTCAGAATCTCGGCTGTAGTATGTTGAAGTAGGGGACAGCCTTTTGTTCCCATAACTGGGACTTCTTCTAGATATAAACTGGTTATTATAACTACCACTGGGAGACTGGTATCCATAGGAATACGATTTCCCATGTGGGCTGTCTGCCTTGAAACCAGGACTTCTTCTGTAGGCCCCGAGTTCTTCACGGTCATCTCGGTATGATTGTGGTGCATCCCTGTATGCAGACGGGGGCTCCTTTTCAGAACGTGTCTTACTTTTGTGCCGTTTAGACTCCTTTTTGTCCAAAGACATGGGGGCCAAGGTTGTAGACGTCTTCTTGCCGTTACTGTCAATGTTTCTCGCACCGTCTCGGTTGTTTTTGGTGGCGCTCAGGCTACTACCACGAGATTTCGAAGTGTCCCTCTCACGGCTCTGGCGTTCCTTTCTTTTCGGTTCCTTCTCTTGTCTATTCCTCTCGGATGAACCACTGATTTGTTCATCCTTCCTGAGATGCAATACAGCCCTGTCTCTTCGAGACCTTCTCACTGGTGATGTCGGTCCGTTCATGCCTGTGAATTCAACTTCGCTAAGTCGGTCGACTAAAATAGTAGCATGCGGTTCTGGTTTCGGCGAAGGGCTCCCAGAAAAGCGTTCTGATTGGGAACTCACATCGTCATATTCCACTAAAGTCCGAAGTTCACCTCTTTCAAGAGTGCCTCTCCGTTCACTGTCTGGTTCATCTGGCGTATGCCATTGTGCTTTCTCCCTAGCGTGACTGTGTTTCTTTCGGATAGATGACGACCGCCTCTTCTCCCGGTGTTTCTCTCGGTGTTGAGTAGCCCCGCTTCCAGGTTTAACGTTACTGCGCCGCTCCTGTCTGGCACTTCTCTGTGCCGATGGGCTTCTTCCCCGACCCTCGCGAAACACCTCCGAGTTAGGCATTTATCAAAAAGATGTGATATATACTTTTGGTAATATTAGTTGTCTTTAGTGTTATGTTCCTTGCCACACAAAACATTTGCTACAAATTAGCTAGCAAGCTAAAGCTAACTAGCTAGTCACTATAACTGGTAGTGAGCTATTCCAAACGATAATCCATCGGATTCATCAAACAAGTCCATCCAATGTTTACCTCGACATTAATTTCTGATAATACGAGAAAAAAAAATCTAATCATTAGAATCCTGGTCTGCAATTCCAAAGATTTGCTAGCTGGCTAGCCAGAGCTAACTAGCTAGCAACTGTAGCTAACTAGCTAGCAACTGTAGCTAGCTAGGCAGTGTCTCGTAATTGCATTCCATTCCATGCTTAGTGTAGCAGGCCCAATGTCTCCTGCTCGAAAGAAAATGTTTGAGGAATATCGCAGCTCACATCGGCTTTAAAAATATATTCCCAAAGTGCTGAAAATAAGGAAAAAACATTCGCTTTTTAGGACAAACTTCTTTACGCTTGCCATTACACTCCAGTTTGGACTAACAAGGAAGTAGGTAGCTAACTAGCACGCAAACCGTAGCTTTCAAACTGAAGGCCTACTATTCTGCTGTTACGTCCAATGATGTGCAGATCAGTGTTCACGTCATTACCAAAGGAAAACTCCTGACACATTTAAGTTCCTCCACATGGGGAATGAAAATAGTCAATCTAACATATTTAAGTAATTTTTAATTCCAAATACCATACTGCGTTACTTTGCATTACCTATAGCCAGGCCAAAATATACAACCCCTAGGATGCGCCAAGAAGTGGTCACAGGGCGAGAGCCAATAACACTGAATGTGTGATTTGGTTGGAGGGAGAGGGGTATAGCCTACATGTCATATGGGACAAACAGCATCATATCAAACTATACTGAACAAAAATAAATGCAAAATGCAACAAAAGATTTTGCTGAGTTACAGTTCATAAGGAAATCAGTCAATTGAAATAATTAGGCCCAGATCTATGGATTTCACATTACTGGGCATGGGTGCAGCTATGGGTGGGCATAGGCTCACCAATTTGGGAGCCAGGTCCAGCCAATCAGAATGAGTTTGGAACATTTCTAGGATTTTTTATTTCAGCTCATGAAACCAGCACATTACATGTTGCGTTTATATTTTTGTTCAGTATAGGTATATTAATAACTCATCCATTGACGCTTGTATTCCGATTTTCGCCCAGCGTCACCATTTGAGTGTCAGGGGGCTAGGCACAAGGCACTAGACAGGCTACAATTACTATTCCTCACTGGTGAAGATTATGCAACTAAACACTGCATGAGTTGACTTCGCAAGTAAGCATTTCACTAGAAGTTCTACACCTGTTGTATTCGGCACATGTGCCTAATACAATTTGATTCAGCCAAAACAAATGGTGGAAAGAGAACGTATCCCATTAATGGGTCATTTTAGTTTGCAATGTCTACTGTGAATATTACATTTAAACAAAATATTAAAAATAGTCTATTTACAGCTGTGTTGCACTGATTGTTCTGTTATTGCAATGTAAATCTCAGAATAAAAAGGGGTGGATTTGTTTGTAAAAAATTATAGTCACTTTATTTGTCTATCCAATAGCTCACAAAACATGAACTGAAAGGTACACAGCATTTCAATTATTGTACCCAGTAACAGTAAGATACATTAGTGTTTCTGTTAAGGATGTGAGTAAACAGACAACATAATAACTACACAATACAGGTATAGCCAACATCCATATTGAGATTGATCTTCAGTTTGATAAAGCAAATCAAAGATAAATATTACAAATTGAAAGTAAAAGGATATTAAAACAAAAAGGCAATACATGTGTACAGTAAAAAAAAAAAAAAGAAATACTCACATTAAAAGAAACAGTTTCCTGTAGAGAAAAATTCACCTGCATTCACATTACTGCAACAAAATGTAATACAAAGTCCTACATAGTCTCACGAACCAGACCTGGCCTTGCTCAATTTGACCTGGCCCAGTCCATTGTGATTAAGCCGAGCAATAGGAAAATAACTTAATAAAAACATATGTCATTTGAGACAACAGAGTTTCCAAGGGGCTTAGACCCACACACGTGCGTACACACACACACACACACACAACTTGATATAGGTCAGTCAGAAAGCAAGGTAGCACCATGGAAGTAGATAATGGTATGCTACAGAATGCTACAAGAGCAAAGGGGGGGGGGGGGGGTTCTAAGATGTCATGGAATTGTTTTAAGAAGGTCATATCATGGATCATTTAGCTATTTGATTTGGAATTTTAGGGGCCTTTTAGGTATCCTAAAAAAAATAAAATAAAGCATGACAAAATATTACACTTGGCCTACTATAGCCCATATAAAAACACAATGAATTACACATTCATAAACGGCAAGACAGTACAAAAATAAATCATAAGAAATAAGGTTTTGAAGTGTCTGTCCTATATCAAGGAGATATAAGAAAGCTCCGGATAATTTTTTTAAACATTTAACCCCTTATTTTTGTTGGCACAAAACTACTTCCATTCATTTGTATGGGTTACCTTTAGGACTGGTCCAGCGACACTTGTGAACGTCAAAGCAAAACACGGAGAACACCGTCGTGTTCGTGAGTCTACGATTTTCTGGATGTCTCCTGGTTTGACAAACAGCTCTGTAGCTCCGCCACTTTCCACTGCTGATGCGGAAGGGCGACATAGGCGGATGAAGTGGATTGAGACATAGCCCATGCTAGATCTCTCTAGCTCAAACTGACAGATTTTGATGGGCTTTTTTTAATTATGTTACTTAGATAACACACCGGTGCACCAATAGACTCTATGGGGTTTTAACATCAAGTTATGTAAGACTGAAAAGGTCAAACTATCATGGGGTGAGTTTCCCCAAAAACAAAGTAACTGTCCAGTATTTCCAGATTTATATTAAAGTAGCATTCCAGTGTTTCCAGATAATTACAATATGAGTGAAGTTTTTCTACCAATTTTTTTAAAAATGTAAAAAAACTGCTTTTCTGAGTTGGAATGGTGTGGGCGGAAACCAACAAAAAATATTCATGAGAGTAGACAGCTGATTGGCCAGCTCATCATCCTTTATGCGGAAATAAAAAGCATTCAAAAAAATAAAAACAAGAAAAAATATTTGTAAAAACTGTCAGATACACATTTGTGGTGGTTTTGAAGTGTTTTTTTTTTCTCCAATTCATGCTTTGGCCAAAAATACGAGTATAGGATGAGTCACGACATTATACGGGTATGAGTTATCAGAATTTTTTACTTTTAAAATAGATCCACTGGACAATTACTTTAAGGCTGTGTTTACACAGGCAACCCAATTCTGATCTTTTTCCACTAATTTGACCAATCAGATTAAGCTCTTTTGCCAAATCAGAATTGGACTGACTGTCTAAGGCGGTCTACACTTGACACTTACATGCGACTTCGCCTATCAGAATATGAACATCACATTGAAAAAGACAGGTCTAGATGCACAAAAGTCGCACTGTGGTCGGATCTGTCTAACCACTTCAAGAGGTGGTCAGAGACGCATGTGTGTGGATTTCTTCTCATTCTGGACCCAATCAGGCTACCGAAGGTGCATGCAGTGGGCCACATCAGCACTCTGCCCACAAGTTTTCAGAAAACTTGTGTTTTGGGAGAGAGAAGCACCTTTTTTTATTAAATGTTGAAGGAAATACATTCCTAGCATGTGAGAAACGTGTTTGCTGGCTTCAATTAGCTAGTTGGCTAGCATTTATTAGAAAAACAATGTTTTGTTTGGCTAGAGTTAAGCTAACCTGTAAGAAATCCCTTTAGCATTGCTAGCTACAGTACCAGTCAAACGTTTGGACACCTACTCATTCAATATTTTTTCTTTATTTTTACTATTATTTTCTACATTGTATAATAATAGTGAAGACATCAAAACTATTAAATAACATGTGGAATCATGTAGTATCCAAAAAAGTGCTAAATCAAAATGTATTTTATATTTGAGATTCTTCAAAGTAGCCACTCTTAACCTTAATGACAGCTTTGCACACTCTTGGCATTCTCTCAACCAGCTTCACCTGGAATGCTTTTTCAACAGTCTTGAAGGAGTTCCCACATATGCGGAGCACTTATTGGCTGCTTTTCTTTCACTCTGGTCCAACTCATCCCAAACCATCTCAATTGGGTTGAGGTCGGGTGATTATGGAGGCCAGGTCAGCACTCCATCACTCTCCAGCCTGGAAGTGTGTTGGGTCATTGTCCTGTTGAAAAACAAATGATAGTGGAACTAAGTGCAAACCAGATGGGATGGCGTATCTCTGCAGAATACTGTGGTAGCTATGCTGGTTAAGTGAACCTTTAATTCTAAATAAATCACTGACTGTCACCAGCAAAGCACCCCCACATCTCCTCCTCCATGCTTCACGGTGGGAACTACACATGCAGAGATCATCCGCTCACCTACTCTGCGTCTCACAAAGACATGGTGGTTGGAACCAAAAACCGCAAATTTGGCCTCATCAGACCAAAGGAAAGATTTCTACCTGTCTAATGTTCATTGCTTGTGTTTCTTGGCCCAAGCAAGTCTCTTCTTATTGGTGTCCTTAAGTAGTGGTTTCTTTGCAGCAATTTGACCATGAAGGCCTGATTCATAGTCTTCTCTGAACAGTTGATGTTTCATCATAGCACGTGATGGTTTTTGCAACTGCACTTGAAGAAACTTTCAAAGTTCTTGAAATTTACCAGATTGACTGACCTTCATGTCTTAATGTAATGGACTGTCGTTTCTCTCTGCTTATTTGTGCTGTTTCTGCCATAAAATGGACTTCTGTATACCACCCCTACCTTGTCACAACACAACTGATTGGCTCAAACACATTAAGAAGGAATGAAATTCCACAAATTAACTTCATTCCAGGTGACTACCTCATTAAGGTGGTTGAGAGAATGCCAAGTGTGCAAAGCTGTCATCAATGCAAAGGGTGGCTACTTTGAAGAATCTCAAATATATTTTGATTTGTTTAACACTTTTTTGGTTAGTACATGATTCCACATGTGCTATTTTATAGTTTAGATATCTTCACTATTATTCTACAATGTAGAAAATGGGAAAAATAAAGTAAGACCCTGGAATGAGTAGGTGTGTCCTGCAGCTTGCTGGCTAGTTACAGAGGTTAGTTGGCTAGTAGGCTACAGCCATCAAGTTGTGTCAGATTTATCCTGTTCCACCGTTTGCTGAATGCATACTGGCATTTGAATATAGCATGGGAAAAGGGAAACCGGACACAATATGGACACATTTAAATGTAGATTTAGACGCATGAGGTGTTCTTAATTCCATGATCAGAGCTCCATGATCAAAATACAAAAGCTGAATGAACTGTCAAGTCTAGACATGGCGGGTAAGAGTTAAAGAGTTCAAGTAGTCAAATGTAATGTCTGAAATGTAATGTCTATGATGAAATTCCAAAACAAGGAATTCAGTCAAAAGGAAAATATCATTTAAGGCTCAAAAAGAAAAGAAAAAAAAGAGGTACTCCAAACATTGCATATGACTGTGGGGATAGTCTACGCCAGGGTTTTCCCAAACGCTGTCCTCGGGACCCAAAGGGGTACACGTTTCGGCTTTTGCCCTAGCAAAATGTGAACAAGTAGTGTTAGTGCAAAAACTAAAACGTGCACCCCTTGGGGTACCGCAGAACGAGTTTTGGAAACGCTGGTCTACTTGTTCACATTCACAATGGACATCAAGGCATCAATGTTAATGACTGAGTGTGATGACTAGAGAGGAAGAGGTGAAGTGAGAGGGTCACCTCCCGTCAATTTCTCCATGTGGGAATACAGTGATAAGCAGTCTGCCTGCCTTCCCACTTTTGGGACAACGGCTACCATTGTTAGGGGCGCAGACAAGACCATCTTGTCATTATGTACAGTACCTCATTATATATTATGTACAGTACCTCACATCACCTCGCCCACCAGGGAAGGTAGAGGAGAAGAGATCGAATCAAATGCTCACTGTTGTAAACAGTAACTTCTGGCGGTTACTGAAGCCAATGTGGCATGTTGAATACATTTGTCGCACGAGTTTGGCTCTAACATTTGAACCGCTTTGGCTATAAGCTATTATTATTCCCCTCTATGATGATCACAAGCCGCGTTAGAAGGGAATGTCACAAAAAACACAATTTGGCCCCCATAAGAATATAGTTGAATAGCAATGTCATAGGAGTGGAAAGGCTGTCCTTAGGGCTATGAAGTGGAAAGGCTATCCTTAGAAGGGCTCTGATAGGCCAGATCGTTCTGCTTCGGTTTGCCACAGAGTGTCGTGCAGTACGCCTTAATTAAAACCCAGACAGTTATATTGGTGCCGTAATCTCCGAGTACGAGGTCTAAAGGGGATAAAATGCAACAGAGGTGGTTTGATGAACCATACTCTTTTGATGAGTAACCTTGCTGGAGACTTGTGTTAGCTTCCTGAATTCATGCCAATGGGCTTTAGCTAAGTGGTCTAACAGTCTTCTGACATGCAGGAGACCTGGTTTGAACCCAGTCACAAGAGCAAGATTAAATAGGGAGTGGAAAGGCTCGACAGGGCTATTGAACTATATTCCTAAGGGGGCAAAATTACATTTTTTTGTGACCTTCCCTTCTAACGTGGCGTGTGAGCATCAGTGGGGAACAGAAAGCCCATCTGCCAGAACCTTCTGTTTACTACTTTCCTGGCTGGGCAAAGAACCAGGATGTTGTCCCTGTTTTTGAATCAATTGAGAGAACTGAATCTGAATGCATCTGAGAAATTGAATACATGAAACATTGATTAACTACACCCACCAAATGGAGCAAATGTACCTGTGTTCAAGAATGTTTTTGGGAAACGTGTCGTTCAGTACAAACCGTCATGCAACGTAGCAAAAGTTGAAACAAATTGAACACACCCCGTCAGTAGAAGATGTAAAAGATGGGGTGTGTTCTGTCAGTAGAAGATGCCTGGTTATTCTTTAAAAAGTGCTTTCCTCACAATATTAAGTAAGCATGCCCCATTCAAAACAAATGTAGAACCAGGAACAGATATAGCCCTTGGTTCACTCCAGACCTGACTGCCCTTGACCAGCACAAAAACATCCTGTGGCGTACGGCATTAGCATCAAATAGCCCCCGCGATATGCAACCTTTCAGGGAAGTTAGGAACCAATATACACAGGCAGTTAGGAAAGCAATGGCTAGCTTTTTCAAACAGAAATTTGCATCCTGCAGCACAAACTCCAAAAAGTTCCGGGACACTGTAAAGTCCATGGAGAATAAGAGCACCTCCTCCCAGCTGCCCACTGCACTGAGGCTAGGAAACACTCACCACCGATAAATCAACAATTGAGAATTCAATAAGCATTTTTCTACAGCTGGCCATGCTTTCCATCTGGCCACCCCTACCCTGGTCAATAGCCCTGCACCCCCCACGGCAACTTGCCCAAGCCTCCCCATTACTCCTTTACCCAAATCCAGATAGCTGCAAAATTTGGACCCCTAAAAATTAGCAGAGCTAGACAATCTGGACCCTCACTTTCTAAAATGATCAACCGAAATTGTTGCAACCCCTATTACGAGCCTGTTCAACCTAACCTCTCTTTCGTATCGTCTGAGATCCCCAAAGATTGGAAAGCTGCCGCGGTCATCCCCCTCTTCAAAGGGGGAGACTCTCTAGACCTAAACTGCTACAGACCTATATCTATATATCCTACCCTGCCTTTCTAAGGTCTTCGAAAGCCAAGTTAATAAACAGATCACCGACCATTTCGAATCCCACCGTACCTTCTCCGCTATGCAATCTGGTTTCCGAGCTGGTCATGGGTGCACCTCAGCCACGCTCAAGGTCCTAAATGATATCATAACCGCCATCGATAAGAGACAATACTGTGCAGCTGTATTCATCGACCTGGCCAAGGCTTTCGACTTTCAATCACCACATTCTTATCGGCAGACTCAACAGCCTTGGTTTCTCAAATGACTGCCTCACCTGGTTCACCAACTACATCTCAGACAGAATTCAGTGTGTCAAATCGGAGGGCCTGTTGTTCAGACCTCTGGCAGTCTATGGGGCTGCCACAGGGTTCAATTCTCGGGCCGACTTTTCCCTGTATACATCAATGATGTCGCTCTTGCTGCTGGTGACTCTCTGATCGCAGACGACACCCTTCTGTATACTTCTGGCCCTTCTTTAGACACTTAACTAACCTGCAATGCCATACAACTCTCCTTCCATGGCCTCCTACTGCTCTTAAATGCAGGTCAAACTAAATGTATGCTCCTCAACCGATCGCTGCCCACACCTGCACGCCCATCCAGCATCACTAGTCTGGACGGTTCTGACTTAGAATATGTGGACAACTACAAATACCTAGGTGTCTGGTTAGACTGTACGCTCTCCTTCCAGACTCACATTAAGCATCTCCAATCCAAATTAAAATTGGCTTCCTATTTCGCAACAAAGCCTCCTTCACTCAAGCTGCCAAACATACCCTCATAAAACTGACTATCCTACCGATCCTTGACTTCGGCGATGTCATTTACAAAATAGCCTCCAACCCTCTACTCAGCAAATTGGATGCAGTCGATCACAGTGCCATCCGTTTTGTCACCAAAGCCCCATAAACCACCCACCACTGCGACCTGTACACTCTTGTTGGCTGGCGCTCGCTACAAACTCGTCACCAAACCCACTGGCTCCAGGTCATCTATAAGTCTTTACTAGGTAAAGCCCCACCTTCTCAGCTCACTGGTCACCATAGCAGCACCCACCCAGAGCACGCGCTCCAGCAGGTATATTTCACTGGTCACCCCCAAAGCCAACACCTCCTTTGGCCGCCTTTCCTTCCAGTTCTCTGCTGCCAATAACTGAAACGAATTGCAAAAATCACTGACACTGGAGATCCATATCTCCCTCACTAACAGATCACTGCACCTGTACATAGCCCATCCAACTACCTCATCCCCATACTGTTATTTTTAAGATTTTTTGCTCCTTTGCACCCCAGTATCTCTACTTGCACATTCATCTTCTGCACATCTATCACTCCAGTGTTTAATTGCTAAATTGTAATTATTTCACCACTATGGGCTATTTATTGCCTTACCTCCCTTGCACACACTGTATATACCGTAAATTCCGGACTATAAGCCGCAACTTTTTTCCCAGGCTTTGAACCTCGCGGTTTAAAACAATGACGTGGCTAATATATGGATTTTTCCCGCTTTCAATTTTTTTTTTCTCCAAAAAAACACATTCTGTGACGTGCTCAGTTTTTTGGCGGCATGAAGCTTTCATTAGACAAATGAAATTGCCGAACGGGTTACGTCAAACAACTTTTTTGTTTACTGTTTAGATTAAATCGAGCGCTCTCAAACTTCCCATCATTCTGATTACGGTAGTCATTTTGTCACCCTCATGGCAAAGACATGGAGAAATGCATATGATGCAGCTTTCAAGTTGAAGGCGATTGATCTGGCTGTTGGAAAAGGAAATAGAGCTGCTGCACGGGAGCTTGGTCTTAATGAGTCGATGATAAGACTTTGGAAACAGCAGCGTGAGGAATTGACTCAGTGCAAAAAGACAACTAAAGCTTACTGCAAATTTGTTATTTTTTGTTACAAGCCGTGTTTCGTTAAAGCCTATTTATTTTTGTTACAAGCCGTGTTTCGTTACAGCCTGTGTAAAGTTAATTTGTTTCAATGTACCGGTAGGCACCTGCGACATAGACATGTGCGGCTTATTTATGTTCAAAATGTTTTTTTTTTTTTTAATTCAGTGGCTGCGGCTTATATTCAGGTGCGCTTAATAGTCCGGAAATTACGGTATACACTTTTTTCCCTCTATTGTGTTACTGACTGTATGTTTATTCCATGTGTAACTCTGTTGTTTGTGTCGCACTACTTTGCTTCATCTTGGCCAGGTCGCAGATATAAATGAGAACTTGTTCTCAACTAGCCTACCTGGTTAAATAAAGGTGAAAATAAAAACCCCTGGGTTGCATTAAAGTCACTCAATAGTTACATGATAAGCCTTGCAGAGTAAACGGTCTTTATG
The DNA here is from genome assembly GCF_965601325.2 of Salmo salar. NCBI lineage: Eukaryota > Metazoa > Chordata > Actinopteri > Salmoniformes > Salmonidae > Salmo > Salmo salar. The sequence continues at coordinate 16,254,520 of NC_138319.1, read as the reverse complement.
GAAAATGTAGTTGCAGACGGTGTGCTCCAACTATGGTGGCGGAGATGGTCATCTTTGGTGCATAGCCACAAGTCACCACCCTGTTGTGAAATGAATCAGGGTCATGTTCAAAGAAAATTGAACAACCTAGCTCGCCAAAAAACATGCACTATTTAAGAAAAAAGTTCATGGAGGACCTTAAAGAGCGACTGACCGTAAAAAACAACTTCTTCTGGGAGTCCCATATGGCTGCACACAATTGGCCCAGCGTCATCTGTGTTAGGGGAGGCTTTACTTGGCTCATCGCGCTCTAGCAACTTCTTGTGGCAGGCCAGGCGCCTGCAGGCTGACTTGGGTCATCAGTTGACCAGTGTTTCCTCCGACACATTGGTGCGGCTGGCTTCCGGGTTAAGCGGGCAGGTGTAAAGGAGCGCGGTTTGGCATGCCATGTTTTGGAGGACGCATGACTCGACCTTTGCCTTTCCCCAAGCCTGTTGAAGCGATGAGACAAGATCGCAATTGGATATGACTGAATTGGGGAGAAAAAGGGGAGGGGTAAAAAAAAAATATGGCCTAAGTAGCATCGATATGAGTCAAACATTTATTCTAGTGTCAAAATGTACTACTAAGTGTATTTGTCCAAAACTGATATGCGAGACGATAAAAAAATAATAATTATATGTTACGGAATGAAGATTAACATAAGTTTTCTGTGGGTTGGGTTTATTTTAATCCTGCCCACAAGCCAGCACCCAAGTAATCATCAATTCGGAGCACAGCTCCACACTACCTGATCATAATGCCTATGGGGCTAGTCAGGGACCATCAGTAAATTACAATGTACATTTAATATTTTTTTTGTAACTATGCAAGTCAGTTAAGAACAAATTCTTATTTACAATGACGGCCTACCCCGGCCAAACCCGGACAACACTGGGCCAAATGTGCGCCGCCCTATGGGACTCCCAATCACAACCGTATGTGATACAGGGTGTGTACATGGGACAATATCACTAAATTTCAATGATTTAAAAACTTCAACCCAACTATAAATTGTAGAAATTCATATACAAATATCGAAAGCATTTAATGAGACAACTAAAATGATGTACATTGTGTAACTTATGGACGGTCCCTACTATTCCCAAAGATAGGCTATCCAAAGTCAAACCAACTTTGCCAAGGTAGCACACCAGCCGGCTGAAGCTAATTGGCTAACTCTTCCCATCTGCGAACACACAAGAGACACCTGCATCAAACCAGACCGCGAAACCAACTCCCGTTTGAATTCAGTCATGGAAACTAGCATTTCTTAATGAACCAAGTCTAAAACAAGGCAAAATTAGGAAGTGCAGTAGCCCTTTAACACCAAAGATCTACGACATGTTTAGATATAATCCAGTTGACCCAGTCTGTAACAAGTGGGTCTGAGGCAGCAGTAATGGAAAGGACTTGGTGCTATAGAAACCAAGAGAGAACATGAAAGAAAATCTGGTGATTTCTGGTAATGCTCATTAATTACAGGACCTAACTTTTCCAATGGAAAAGGTAAATGAAGTAAAGGCCAGGTAAATTACTAAACAAGTTCAGGTAAACTGTCAAGTTTCACACCCTTCTACCATAATGAACGAGAACCCAAAGAATTGGTCTTCTCTCCAAGAATGAATGAAAGGGAGTGTAAATAATGAAACTGATTCCCCTCACAACAGAGGAGAAACAAAGCTTGTCAGTGTGCTTATGTATACAATTTTGACGTTTTGAAAACTTAAGAGTGTATGCATCAATAGTAAACCTGGATTTTTGGTTTATTTTTAAAATAATTCAGTGCCTAACTAGTCCTGGGCCTAGAAAGAATATACAATAGTGATGAAGGACATGCTCCTACAGAAAGTATGATCAGCTTAGCCTATAATAATACAGTAAACCAAATTTGGCACATCTTACAGTAGCCTACAATTAGAAAAATATAACTCAATTGATTAAACAATAAAGTAATTTCAATATGACTGAAATATGTAGTCTAATATGTATCTTACAATATAGTCATCTCAGTTTTCATTTGAAACCTGTTTTGTCATTGCGTCGCTTGTTTGTAGCATTGCAAACTTTGTAGACTATTTGTATTCAACTATGAAGTTAACAGCAATCAGAGACAAACACTTTGATTGTGTTTATCTGAGATGGTGTGTAAAGTTATGCGGGAGGGCAAAAGATAATCTGACACACTTTAGCTGTGGTCTGAAGCAGTTGTTAGATTACAAGTGTTTTCAAATGGAAGTTAGTAATGATGGTTTTGTGAAACAGCTCTGAGATTTAACGATGATCCTATGAAATTTCTAACGAACTTAGCCTTAACATGCTTTTGGGAAACCCAACCCTGGAGGCATGCAGGCTTTTTTCCTCTCATTCAATCAGGTTAATTGGTGTTAAATCATTTTAATTGGAAATGGTCCCTCAGAAATAGGAAAATGTTCTGGGTTTGGAGCTGTCCAAGATCTCAGTCATAACATGACCATGGTCTTGTTGGGTATGCGTACATTTAAGTTATATTCACTTATTTTTAAATCAGCCTACAAAGAGCCAAGCCCAATGTTTTAACCACATTAAGTCTGTGCCATCTCTAACATGTGGTCCAGAAAAACTATAGAGGCTGCAGGTTTGAGGAGTGTCAGAGCATAGAGGATCGATTGAGCAACACAAGGATTATGGGACTGCCAAATCTGTCCATGAACCACTTGCCACAGTCAGCGCCACTCACCTTTTGTTCAACCAACCAGTTACTTCTGATCCAAGACTAGAATCCCTGGGTACCAGAACCAGGAGTAAGGGGCTTCTATGGGCACAAATAAAATGCAAAAATAGGTGAAATATTTATATACACAAAGCAGTCATCACTGACCCCCTTGTCACTATAAAATGCAGCATCTCTCTCGAATCCTCTTGGCCAAACTTTTCCTTTTCTTCTTGCCGTTTTTCTCTTTACTGTCCTCCATCTTTCTCGCTCGGATCTCTCTCATCAGGTCAAAGAATACCTGCAAGACGAGTATAAAACAGTCTGTCTACTGATATGGCACCATGTTACTATGTAACATCCAAGACAACCTTCTCTGCAGTTTGTGAATGCAGAGGAGCTGGGAGCAGAATGCTGAGCCCTGGTTGGTAGATGCAACCCATCTGGCTCACCTTGTCGACATTGGCACGGGTTTTGGCAGAGGTCTCCACGTAGCACACGCCCCACTGTTCAGCACGCGCCTTGGCCTCTTCCGCGCTGACCTGCCGCCGGTCCTCCAAGTCAGACTTGTTCCCCACCAGGAGGAAGGGCGCACTCTCATCCTCCTTCACCCGCAAGATCTGCTCCCTGCAGAGCAGAGTCATTAGATGACAGTGGAGCTATGACATGTAACAACTATGGGACTATGATATGTAACTACATGGAGTTGTTATGCTGCTCAACCTGAAGTCTGCTGTAGCTGCAAACGACTCTGCCTCAGTGATGGAGAAGACACAGAGGAAGCCCTCCCCACTGCGGAAGTAGTTGTCCCGGATGGCAGCATAGTCCTCTTGTCCCGCAGTGTCCAGGATGTCTATCTGGACCTCCTCCCCATCCAGAACTACCTTTTTCCTATAGCTGTCCGCTTTGGTTGGTTCATAGTCCTCAACAAACTAAGGGGGTAGCATCAACATACTTTAAATTACTACAAAGTGAGTTTATGCACACAACTGCAAAATTGGGGAAATGAAATCAGCCTAGATCAAGGCCGGCCAAACTGACGTTTGGTTTAGACTAGAGGTCGACCAATTATGATTTTTCAACGCCGATACCGATTATTGGAGGACCAAAAACATCCGATACAGATTAAATCGGCCGATGTTTTAAAATTTACTTATTTGTAATAATGACAATTACAACAATACTCAATGAACACTTATTTTAACTTAATATAATACATAAATACTATCAATTTAGCCTGAAATAAATAATGAAACATGTTCAATTTGGTTTAAATAATGCAAAAACAAAGTGTTGGAGAAGAAAGTAAAAGTGCAATATGTGCCATGTAAAAAAGCTAACGTTTAAGTTCCTTGCTCACAACATGAGAACATATGAAAGCTGGTGGTTCCTTTTAACAATATTCAATATTCCCAGGTAAGATGTTTTAGGTTGTAGTTATTATAGGAATTATAGGACTATTTCTCTCTATACGATTTGTATTTCATATACCTTTGACTATTGGATGTTCTTATAGGCACTTTAGTATTGCCAGTGTAACAGTATAGCTTCCGTCCCTCTCCTCGCTCCTACCTGGGCTCGAACAAGGATCACATCGACAACAGCCACCCTCGAAGCAGCGTTACCCATGTAGAGCAAGGGGAACAACTACGCCAAGTCTCAGAGCGAGTGACGTTTGAAACGCTATTAGTGCGCACCCGCTAACTAGCTAGCCATTTCACATCGGTTACACCAGCCTAATCTTGGGAGTTGATAGGCTTGAAGTCAAACAGCGCAATGCTTGAAGAACTGCGAAGAGCTGCTGGCAAAACGCACGAAGGTGCTGTTTGAATGAATGCTTACGAGCCTGCTGCTGCCTACCATCGCTCAGTCAGCCTGCTCTATCAAATCAGACTTACAAATACGAGCCTTTGGTCATTAATATGGTCGAATCCGGAAACTATCATTTCGAAAACGAAACGTTTATTATTTCAGTGAAATACGGAACCGTTCCGTATTTTATCTAACGGGTGGCATCCCTAAGTCTAAATATTCCTGTTACATTGCACAACCTTCAATGTTATGTCATAATTATGTACAATTCTGGCAAATTACAGCCTTTGTTAGGAATAAACGGACTTCACACAGTCCACAAATTCATGTTAGCAGGCAATATTAACTAAATATGCAGGTTTAAAAATATATACTTGTGTATTGATGTTAAAGAAAGGCATTGATGTTTATGGTTAGGTACATTGGTGCAACGACAGTGCTTTTTTCGCAAATGCGCTTGTTAAATCATCACCCGTTTGTCGAAGTAGGCTGTGATTCGATGAGAAATTAACAGGCACCGCATCGACTATATGCAACACAGGACACGTTAGATAAACTAGTAATATCAAACATGTGTAGTTAACTAGTGATTGTTAAGATTGATCGTTTTTTTATAAGATAATTTTAATGCTAGCTAGCAACTTACCTTGGCTTCTTGCTGCCCTCGCATAACAGGTAGTCAGCCTGCCATGCAGGCTCCTCGTGGAGTGCAATGTAAGGCAGGTGGTTAGAGCGTTGGACTAGTAACCGGAAGGTTGCAAAAACAAGTCCCCGAATCCCCCCTGAACAAGGCAGTTAACCCCCGTTCCTAGGCTGTCATTGAAAATAAGAATGTGTTCTTAATCTGACTTGCCTAGTTAAAAAATAAAATCAGCGGCCAAAAATACTGGTTACCGAATCCGATTAATCGGTCGACCTCTAGTTTAGACCACCAGAAGGTTCCAGGAATGTATATATATTTTTTTGTCAACCGAATGTGCCGCTTAGTTCATAGAACCAGTTACATGAGTAACCTCTGATATCCACCAAAGCGGTTCGTACAAATAGAGCGGTTTCTGTTCTCTTCATACAAATTTGGCTTTGACTTTTGAATGGTTGTGATGCTCAGGAACATGCATGGGTTTTTTTTGGGGGGGGGGGGGGGGGTCTCTACAGCATTCACCGGTCGTGTAGGAGATGTAAGGCTTGAAGTCAATGAGCCAAAACCAACCGCAATTGAAAGCAATGCAGATCTCCTTTTCTACACAAACAGTAATTACCTCATGAGCTTCCCTGACATTTTCCTGAACATCCCAAAACATTTCACTTACCGGTGCAAATATTTACAGCATTACCATATTCAAGACCTTTGCCATTTTCTAATTAGCCATAAGAACATAGAAATGTGGCTGCAGTTTGTGCTACAATAGTTAAAAAGGCAATAAAAAGAAAAATGTAAGTATATATATATATATATGTGTCAGCCTAGAACTTCCACATCGGTGCATCCCTAATGCAAACATCTAAATTCAGAGATGATAATTTCTACAATGGATCAATATAAGTCAAAAGTTTAGACAACTCTTTTTAAGGTTTTTATTTTTTACTATTTTCTACATTGTAGAATAAAGCTCTGACGAAGGCCGTGAGGCCGATATGTAAGCTTATTAAAGATCAGTGATACTATCAAGAGCAGTGTGTGGTTTCCTATTTCCTTCAGAATAATAGTGAAGACATAAAAATTATTAAATAAAGTGTTAAACAAATCTAAATATATACAGTTGAAGTCGGAAGTTTACATGCACCTTAGCCAAATACATTTCAACTAAGTTTCACAATTCCTGACAATCCTAGTAAAAATTCCCCGTCTTAGGATCACCACTTTATTTTAAGAACGTGAAATGTCAGAATAAGATTAAAGAGAATGATTTATTTCAGCTTTTATTTATTTCATCACATTCCTAGTGGGTCAGAAGTTTACATACACTCAATTAGTACTTGGTAGCATTGCCTATAAATTGTTTAACTTGGGTCAAACGTTTCAGGTAGCCTTCCACAAGCTTCCCACAAAAAGTTGGGTGAATTTTGGCCCATTCCTCCTCACAGAGCTGGTGTAACTGAGTCAGGTTTGTAGGCCTCCTTGCTCACACAAGCTTTTTCAGTTCTGCTGACAAATGTTCTATAGGATCGAGGTCAGGGCTTTGTGATGGCCACTCCAATACCTTGACTTTGTCCTTAAGCCATTTTGCAACAACTTTAGAAGTATGCTTGGGGTCATTGTCCATTTGGAAGACCCATTTGCGACCAAGCTTTAACTTCCTGACTGATGTCTTGAGACGTTGCTTCAATACATCCACAATTTTCCTACCTCATGATGCCATCTATTTTGTGAAGTGCACCAGTCCCTCCTGCAGCAAAGCACCCCCACAACATGTTGCTGCCACCCCCGTGGCAGTCCGCCACAGGAAGTTTTATCGCGGTATTGTTCAAATGTGCTGGAAATGTTCAGAAAGTACTGATACACACAAATCATTTCACCAAGATTAATATTGGAAACCAACAAACAAATAAAATTAACAGCACTATGCACTTTGAGTGCATAAACTTTAAAATAATAACATTAAAGATGTCACCATGTGGCCATAAGGTAAAAGCTTCCCTAGTGCAGGTTTAAATGAACACAACCTTAAGATATCAAATAAACAAATAAAATTAGCATCACTCACCTAGAAGTGAAACAAGGCAACCTTCAGCCTCAGAAAGCCAGGCCTCTCAACAATTTCAAATGGCATCATGTCCTTTGCAATGTAATATGAAAAGGGCTGCAATGAGGCCTTTCATATTACATTGCAAAGGACATGATGCCATTTCAAACCGGTAACCATTTCATCCCTACAGTGTGGTGAAGGTGCCTCTTCAACCTCCGGAGGCTGAAGAAATTTGGCTTGCCATCTAAAACCCACAAACTTTTACAGATGAACAATTGAGAGCATCCTATCGGGCTGTATCACCGCCTGGCACAGCAACTGCACCACCCACAACCGCCAAGCTCTCCAGAGGGTGGTGCGGTCTGCATAACGCATCACCGGGGGCAAACTACCTGCCCTCCATGACACCTACAGCACCCAATTACAAGGAAGGCCAAAAAGATCAAGGAAAACATCCACCTAAGCCACTGCCTGTTCACCCCACTACCATCCAGAAGGCAAGGTCAGTACAGGTGCATCAAAGCTGGGACCGAGAGACTAACAGCCATCACTAACAGAGAGAGGCTGCTGCCTACATAGACTTGAAATCATCACCACTTTACTAAAAATGGATTTCTAGTCACTTTAATAATGCCACCTTAATGTTTACATATCTTGCATTACTCATATAATATGTAAACTACCATAAAAAAAAAATGCTTTTCTGTAAAAAACATGGACATTTAAGTGACCCCAAACTTTTGCCCATTAAAATAACATTGATCAGAAATACAGTGTAGACACTGCTAATGTTGTAAATGACTATTGTAGCTGGAAATGGCAGATTCTTTATGGAATATCTACATATGCGTACCGAGGCCCATTATCAGCAACCATCACTCCTGTGTTCCAATGGCATGTTGTGTTAGCTAATCCAAGTGTATCATTTTAAAAGGCTTATTGATCATTAGAAAACCCTTTTGCAATTATGTTAGCACAGCTGAAAACTGTTCTATTTAAAGAAGCAATAAAACTGGCCTTTAGACTAGTTCAGTATTTGGAGCATCAACATTTGTGGATTCGATCACAGGCTCAAAATGGCCAGAAACAAAGTCCTTTCTTCTGAAACTCGTCAGTCTATTCTTGTTCAGAGAAATTATGGCTATTCCAAGTGAGAAATTGCCAAGAAACTGAAGATCTCATACAACGCTGTGCACTACTCCCTTCACAGAACAGTGCAAACTGTTTAACTAGAATAGGAGTGGGAGGCCCCGGTGCACAACTGAGCAAGAGGACAAGTACATGAGCGTGTCTAGTTTGAGAAACAAACACCTCACAAGTAATCAACTGACAGCTTTATTAAATAGTACCCGCAAAACCCCAGTCTCAAGGTCAACAGTGAAGAGACTACTCTGGGATGCTGGCCTTCTAGGCAGAGTTGCAAAGAAAAAGCCATATCTCAGACTGGCCAATAAAAAGAAAAGACAAAGATGGGCAAAAGAACAGACACTGGACAGAGGAAGATTGGAAAAAAGCGTTATGGACAGACTAATCTAAGTTTGAGATGTTCGGATCAAAGAACATTTGTGAGATGCAGAAAAAATAAAGATGCTGAAGTGCTTGACGCCATCTGTCAAGCACGGTGGAGGCAATGTGATGGTCTGGGGGTGCTTTGGTGGTGGTAAAGTGGGAGATTTGTACAAGGTAAAAGGGATCTTGAAGAAGGAAGGCTACCACTCCATTTTGCAATGCCATGCCATACACTGTGGACAGCACATAATTGGAGCCAATTTCCCACTACAACAGGACAATGGCCCAAAGCACAGCTCCAACCTAAGCAAGAACTATTTAGGGAAAAAGCAGTCAGCTGGTATTCTGTCTATAATGGAAAGGCCAGCACAGTCACCTGATCTCAACCCTATTGAGCTGTTATGGGAGCAGCTTGACCGTATGGTATGGAAGAAGTGCCCATCAAGCCAATCCAACTTGTGGGAGGTGATTCAGGAAGCATGGGGTGAAATCGCTTCAGAATACCTCAACAAATTCACAACTAGAATGCCAAAGGTCTGCAAGGCTGTAATTGCTGCAAATGGAGGATTCTTGACAAAAGCAAAGTTTGAAGGACAATTATTTCAATTAAACATTTTAAAAAAAAACATTATTTATAACCTTGTCAACGTCTTGACTATATTTCCTATTCATTTTGCAACTCATTTCATCTATATTTTCATGGAAAACAAGGAAATTTCTAAGTGACCCCAAACTTTTGAACGGTAGTGTACATACTGTATTTTATACCATCTTGCCTATACCACTCGGTCATCACGCATCCATATGCATATATATTCTTATTCCATCCCTTTACTTAGATGTGTGTATTAGGTAGTTGTGGAATTGTTAGATATTACTGTACTGTCGGAACTAGAAGCACAAGCATTTCACTCCACTCGCAATAACATCTGCTAACCATGTGTATGTGACTAATACAATTTGAAGTAACAAACAACTGTTCAGAGGAGACTGCATGAATCAGGCCTTCATGGAATGCTGTTGTAGCCATGCTGGTTAAGTCTACCTTGAATTCAAAATAAAATCAGTGTGTCACCAGAAAAGCACCCCCACACTATCACACCTCCATGTTTCACGGAGGGAAAACACACATGCGGAGATCATCCGTTCACCTACTCTGCGTCACAAAGACACGGCAGTTGGAACCACAAATCTCAAATTTGTACTCAGACCAAAAGGCCAGATTTCCACTGGTCTAATGTCCATTGCTCATGTTTCTTGGCCCAAGCAAGTCTCTTCTTATTGGTGTCCTTTAGTAGTGGTTTCTTTGCAGAAATCCAACCATTAAGGCCCAATTCACACAGTCTCCTCTGAACAGTTGATGTTGAGATATCTGTTACTTGAACTCTGTGAATCGTTTATTTGGGCTGCAATCTGAGGTGCAGTTACCTAAAATTAACTTATCCTCTGCAGCAGAGGCAACTCTGGGTCTTCCTTTCCTGTGGCAGTCCTCATGAGAGCCAGTTTCATCATAGCGCTTGATGTTTTTGCGACTGCACTTGAAGAAACTTTAAAAGTGATTGAAATTTACCAGATTGACTGACCTTCATGTCTTAAAGTAATGATGGACTGTCATTTCTCTTTGCTTATTTGAGTCGTTCTTGCCATATTGGTCTTTTACCAAATAGGGCTATCTTCTGTATACACCCCCTACCTTGTCACAACAACTGATTGGCTCAAATGCATTAAGGAAAGAAAATCCACAAATTAACTAGGCACACCTATTAATTGAAATGCATTCCAGGTAAATAACTCATGAAGCTGGTTGAGAGAATGCCAAGTATGTACAAAGATGTCATCAATGCAAAGGCTGGCTACTTTGAAGAAAAGTATATTTTGATTTGTTTAACACGTTTTTGGTTACTACATGAATCTATACGTGTTATTTCATAGATTTGATGTCTTCACTAGTATTCTACAATGTAGAAAATAGCAAAAATAAAAAACCCTTGAATGAGAAGGTGTGTCCAAACTTTTGACTGGTAGTGTGTGTGTGTGTGTGTATGTATATTTCTGGCCTCAAAAGTTGGATTTAGGCCATAAACATCTGTTATCCAGAAGAAAAGTAGGCCTTCCAAAACAGCCAACAAAATATGCTCTCCTGACAAATAATATTTCTTACCTCGTCATACATGAACTGCAGAGTGAGGGCTGACTTCCCCACTCCACCACTGCCCACCATGATCACTTTGTGGAGGGCCAGAGAGTTCTGCCCTTTGGGCTTTGCTGCTGCCATAGTGGTTCACTCCAAGTAAAGAGGGTTTAAGGAGAGCAAGAGGTTCAGGAAGGAACCAGCAGGGGAAGAGAGAGGATCTGAGGGTAAGACAGAGATTGGACAGCAGACTCCAACTGCAACGTGAGGCAGATTGAGCTTGTCCCCTAAAATGAAAATATAAATAAGAACAAGACATAACATGATTTGCAGTACATCAAATACATAATTCACACTGCTGCATTGTATACTACCGCCACACGGAAGCACTCTCACAGCAGTTAAGACAACTTCGCTGGATCAGTGAAACTGAGAATTTAGAAATGTCTTAAGAGAAATACAGTGCATTCGGAAAGTATTCAGACCCCTTGACTTTCCACATTTTGTTACGTTACAGCCTTTCTAAAATGGATTAGATATTTTTTTTCCTTCAATCTACACACAATAACAAAGCAAAAACAGGTTTTTATTATTTGCTCATTTATTAAAAATGAAACAAATACCTTATTTACATAAGTATTCAGACCCGTTGCTATGAGACTCGAAATTGAGCAACGGTGCATCCTGTTTCCATTGATGATCCTTGAGATGTTTCTACAACTTCATTGGAGTCCACCTGTGGTAAATTCAATTGAAGGAATTGTGTGTAGAGCGCCGAGACAGGATTGTGTCGAGGCACAGATCTGTGGAAGTGTACCAAAACATTTCTACAGCATTGAAGGTCCCAAAGAACACAGTGGCCTCCATCATTCTTAAATGGAAGTTTGGAAGCACCAAGACTCTTCCTAGAGCTGGCTGCCCAGCCAAACTGAGCAATTGAGGGAGAAGGGCCTTGGTCAGGGAGGTGACCAAGAACCCGATGGTCACTGACAGACCTCATGAGTTCCTATGTGGAGGTGAGAGAGCATTCCAGAAGGACAACCATCTCTGCACCAATCAAGCCTTTATGGTAGAGTGGCCAGACGTTAGCCACTCCTCAGTAAAAGGCACATGACAGCCCACTTGGAGTTTGCCAAAAGGCACCTAAAGGACTCTGACCTTGAGAAACAAGATTCTCTGGTCTGATGAAACCAAGATTGAATTCATTGGCCTCAATGCCAAGCATCACGTCTGAAGGAAACCCGGCACCATCCCTACGGTGAAGCATGGTTGTGGCAGCATCATGCTGTGGGGATGTTTTTCAGGGACTGGGAGACTAGTCCGGATGGAGGGAAAGATGAACGGAGACAAGTACAGAGAGATCCTTGATGAAAACCTGCTCCAGAGCACTCAGGACCTCAGACTGGGGTGAAGGTTCACCTTCCAACTGGACAACGACTCAAGCACACAGCCAAGACAACGCAGGAGTGGCTTCAGGACAAGTCTCCGAATGTCCTTGAGTGGCCCAGCCAGAGCCCGGACTTGAACCCGATCGAACATCTCTGGGAAGACCTGAAAATAGCTGTGCAGCGACGCTCCCCATCCAACCTGAGCTTGAGTGGATCTGCAGAGAATTATGGGAGAAACTCCCCAAATACAGGTGTGCCAAGCTTGTAGCATCATACCCAAGACGACTTGCGGCTGTAATCTCTGCTAAAGGTGCTTTAAAGTACTGAGTAAAGGGTCTGAATATTTATGTAAATGCCCTACTTCGTACATTGTTGGTTCAAATGTCTTCAAAATGATCTAAAAACCTTTTTTTGCTTTGTCAATATGGGGTATTGTGTGTAGATTTTTTTTTTTGGGGGGGGGGGGGGGTACTATTTACTCAATTTTAGAATAAGGCAGTAACTTATCAAAATGTGGTAAATCAAGAGGTCTGAATACTTCCCGAATTCACTGTATGTCCTAATTCCAAACAAGGATTGGTTAGCATTCAGTCCATTAAAAATAAGAAATAGGACCCTGTAAGGGACGCGAGGGAGAGGCAATGTGTCAGGGAAATATAGGTATTAGCTAGGCTACAGAGGAATTGTAAATGAAATGTCAAGTGCTGTATGATGTTTTTGACTAGAAAGCCATCGTAACTAGCCAGTTCACGTTAGCTAGTTTTGCTGACGCCAAGCAAGCTAGCGTTACCTAGCTAAGCTAGTTACTGTAGTTAGCTACATAAAACTAGCTAGTTTCACATACTAAAACAACGAGGTGTACTGTAGCTAACTAGCTACCGTTATGTGCATAACGACAAACTAAAGCTAGCTGGCTATCTACTTAAGCCAGGTGAATAACGTCAGCTAACCTGTTCTTCAAAGTGCGGTAGAAGGTTGGGCTAGCTAGCATGCATTGGAAATAACCTTACCTGGGGACACTATCGGCGATACAGGCTACAAAAATGACAGCTGCAAGCTGGTTTGAAGAATATCGTTTACTTATCCTCTTCTCGCGATCCTGGCAACAAGACAAGAGCTAGTCAAGTCTTCTTCTTTGTTATCTACTTCTTCTTCTATGATATCATGGCGGTCCGCAAACAATCGTTTAAGTCATGCCGCCACCTACTGTGCTGGAATGTACGATTAATCATGAGCTGCCCAATTCTGTACTACCATGAAAATAAAATGAAAAACCAAATAAATCCTTAACTTCTACCACACCCTCCCCCCTCCCATTAAACACACCACCCTTAGGATTGTTCAGCATGTCAACAACCATTTCAACAGGAACATCTGTTACCCCAAATATCTATTTTGCTGTGTCTGCAATAACCTTCAACCTGGAATTTCTGCTTTCCACAACCCAAGTCATATTGAGAACCTTACCAATAAAAGCTATGAACTCAACTTTATTCATTATCAAACATGTCCTTTGACACTGCACATTCATGAGCACACGATTTCTGAACAAGCCTCGAAACCATGCCAGGACCATCAGAAGCACCAGCCCCGACAGTCAGTACACTTACTACAGGTACACCCATGTAAGCTCCATAAATCCGCACTGTAGTTCTACCAATCTGTTTTACGGCCTCTGCATGCGATACATCATGACTGATCTTATATTTCTGAGCCTCTCTCTGTACCTGGCATCCACCAAATGCTGCACTGTGTTCTCCCCACAATTACAGCACTTAACCTTCACATTGCTTGCACATTGCTTCACATTGCCACATTCACCGTAATCATGTTCCCCTCCACACTTTTCTCTCCTTTACATTGAGCAGCTACATGTCCCATTCTTATGCATTTAAAACACTGCAGTGCATATGGGACAAATTCTCTAACATTGAAACTAAGGAGTCCCATCTGTATTTTTCTCATTAAGACTTTCTCAAACCTCAGCATCACTGATAAGCTTTCACATCTTTGACCCTCTTTCCTACTGATCAACCTTTTGGCCTCAATCACTCTGCCGCAGTGATGACTCCCCTCAATCTAGCAAAGGCACCAGGGACATGGCTTTTAAACTTCTTCCCATTAAGCGTTTCCATTTCCAAAATCTTCTCTTGCTGAGCTTGGCTACCAATGAACCAAGCTAATTTCACTTCACCTACCTCTTTCTCTACGGCATTAGTTAGATGGACAGAGTGTGAGGCCCTGTGGTCTCATCAAACACCATGACAACTTTCCACTCCGACACATCACTAATCTTGCTTCCTACCTTGGCCCTCTTTATGCTTTTTTAACTAGACGCTCAACTGCTTTCTGTATCTTGATCTCGCTTCTTCCTATGTCTTTCCACTACCGACCATTCCATCCTTGACCCTCATCCTCTACCATCCGTATTGACACCCATATTGTTCACATTCCAGTACAGCTGTTGCTTCACCAACTTTTTCTCCATTCCGTCCACACTACTCGACACCATTTCCCATTCCCCGAACTATGGTTCAACTCTACACACTTCACCAATCCGACCACCTCTTCTTTGGTATAATGGCGTACGCCACAATTATATGTGCATTCCGCCACCTCCTGAACAGGTGGATAATAAAGATCCCATCTGCTTGCTTTTCTATTATAATCAGGTCCATACACAGGCTCAGAAGGATCCTGTGAGGGCGGGACATTTTCTGGCGACAGTAGTCCTTGCAGTGCTTCTGCCGGGATGTCTTGGAGGCCCAAAAACCTCTCAGCTGCAGCTATAATGATGTCCAGCTGCTTGGGCTTCTTGGACAATTGTGCAGTACAATTAATAACTGAGGCTATAAATGCTACAAAATCCACCTTCTTCACACTAAATGTATCCAGATAACTTGACTGAGGTATACCATTTGCAACTGGTTGCGGTGCATCCACCGCCATATCTTATTCAGAACTGTGGCCTCTTGCCCCTTCAACTCTCTTCACCGCCTCCACATAGGAGATGTGCTTTACAGCCATGATCTTTGACACATCAACGTCTTTCACGGCACTCAGGGAATTCGGGAATATTATCCCCACCACAGTTGCAACATTTTACATTCACAGACTGTTCAATAACATATTCCTTCCGCCTGCAAACATTTGACACGTGGCCAAACTTTGTACGTTTCTTGTATTGCACAAATGCTCTTACGGCGTATCTTATATATCCCAGCTTTACATAGGATGGTAGATACTCTTCATCAAACATCAATAATAGAGATACACTTTGCTCCTTTTTAGTATTATCCATACGGCTCAATCAACATGCATTAACTACTCCTGGAATTCTTTGCCTAAGATATTATCAATGTCCAACGGGACGCCAGAGATAACACATTTTACCTGTGCCCTGCTCCGAAAATCAAAGCTGTCCACTTCATGCACCGATAACTTTGCGAGCCACAATACACGCTCCTTTTGCTCTTTAGATACACACAATATCAACACCATAACACTCCTGGTTACTTTGACTGCATCCACTTTTCCCAACGGCTTCTTCACCATCCTTGTGACTTCAAAAGGGTTTCCCAAATGAACAGCCTTATCCAAAATACATACTCCAACAAGCAACGATTCATCAGACTAATTTTCCACAACAATGTTATCCCTTTTTGTTCCATTCTTGGACTTCGCTGTTGTCCACTCATCTTTCTCACTAACTGTACTCAACGAATTCCATCTTCAAAAAACACTTCTGCTTCCGCCATCTCAACTCCAAACTCACTACACCAGTTTGAGCTTGGGACATTTTCGAATTGACTCTACACACTAGACGCCTGGGTGTATTTGAACGTTGATGACGAACACTGTCAAAATAACAAATAGATTATCTAAATAGCCAATTCACTACACGCCTATAAGGACAGTGTCAATAATTCCTAACACAACTGAGTTTAGAGAGCCTTGGCACAACATGTCACTCCAGCATAATCTCTCCTGAAAATGAGCAACCAGGGCCACGTTCAGTAGCCAAACGTTGTCGAATGTTACAGATACAAATGACATGAATAGAGCCAACATTAGGGTCGGCTCCAGGAATAAGTGACAAAGTGGTTACTTAGGTCCTCATTTCGGGTCTCAACTTAGGAACTCATTACTTAGGAACTCATTTCGGGTCTCAACTTACTGTTGAGAGTTAGAGTAGTAGAATACACAAGATGCACGTTTGACATTTGGTTGTGCATCAGCAATTTTTATATTGTTATGTCGGTCACTGACAGTCACTCAATTAGCCATGTCATCAAACCATTTTTAGATTGGTAAATTAGTCTAACAGTACTGACCGGGCACGGAGGTCATGTCCACTCATATAGGTCATGCTCACTCATATATCTTTAACATTGGCATAAATCCTGGCAAAATCTGTAGAATTGCAGGAAATTAGATTTCAAATTGTGAAAATTATCTCTGCCCCATGGCAAAATGCCTAGAATTGCAGGAAATTAACTTTAAAAACTAAATGTCTCTCCACCATCAAGAGGGAGGCCACTAAAATTTGCTAAAATTAGCTAAATAAATAATAGAATTAGGCTGCCTGTGTCAATGCAGCCTAAATGGTCGGTGAGGCATGTTTGTTCTAGCTTATATAACATATTTATATCTGGACATTACGTTGTTTCCTGCTGAACGCACCCCAAGTATCGACCAGAACAGGCTAGAGGGATACTTTCGGGATTTTGGCATTGAGGCCCTTTCTCTACCTCCCCAGAGTCAGATGAACTAGTGGATGACATTTTTATGTCTCTGTGTCCATCACGAAGGAAGTTAGAGGTAGTTTCGCGAGTGAACGCTAACATACTGGACACAGAGACATAAAAATGGTATCCATGAGTTCGTCTGACTCTGGGGAAGTAGATAAAGGACATCTTTGCCAAAATTCCAAAGTATTAAAGCCTAACACTGTGATAATCCAAAATGCACATAAACCGTAATTTCATCATTTAACATTAATATTTCACTAAATAATCAATACTTCTCAATAGTTATTGTATCAATGGTCAATGCAAAGGCTATTACATTGCACAATATCAGGACATAATATCACATAAACATTTAATTCTGCACTATGTAACTTTTTGGGCAACCCACTAAATACACATAGATATCTGTGTTGTAGATCTGTCATTCTCATTGAAAGCAAGTTTAAGAAGCGAAAGAACTGTTCTATGTGCATTATTTCTATGCTTCCCGTTCTTAAGTTTCATTTGCATGTTTTACTTTCAGTTTTGTACAACAGCTTCAACCAGCTGAAAATACTATATTTTTGGTTATCAAAAATATATTTCACTGCGGTTTAGATGGTACAATGATTTGCTGAACTATACTTGCTTATTTTGTCACATAAATTGAAATTAGGGAAACTATTACAGTTTTAGCAACCAGGAAAAGGCAGAGTGATTTCTACCTAGTGCATCTTTACGGGATATAGATACTAGGAAACACATCGCTCAACTTAGAACAAGCCTAATGAAGATATCTTAATGTGGGTAGGCCGTGACTGATGTTAAAGTTGTGACAGTTCGTTTCTGGTATCAGAACAAAATAGTCAGCACATAGTAACTTCTGATTTAGCTGTACTTTAATTAATGCAAACACGTGTGTGGTAAATGGGTTGTTCGTATATACGGTCTCGCTGTTTTACCTCGCAGGGCAAAACAGAGAAGAGCGCGTCCCATTCTATTGTTCTCTCTTTTATACTCTGATAGAGATAGTTCCCGCTCAATGCTGGCCTGTCAGAGGGAGGAGGAGCGTGGTTTAAACTTGCTCCTCCTGTCGTCAGCGTGCAGGCTGATCCCAGCGTCGTGACGCACTTCCTGTTGCCGGTTGTAGTTCTTCTTGTCTTCAACAGTTGATTTACTCGTAGTTTATGTACTTAGCATTGTAACATAGCTTCCCCAGTATATTATATAAGTTATGCATACAAATAGCCAGTTCAACCCTAACACTGACCTCACCTAAAAGTTGGATGCAATCCGCCAATCAAATTCCAAAAGAAAAGAAAAACGTAGAACATTATTAAGTGCCTGCACCTGCTGGATAAATATGTGGGTGTGACCAGTATGTGAGCAATCTGCAGTAAATCAGTCCAGTCTACAAACAATCCACAGTGATTAAGCTACAGCTTGGCCTAAATAGTGTTACAATTGGAATGTGCTTGAAATCGTTAGACAAATGAACAAACAGTCTGTGTTTGGCGCTAAAAGAAGGGATGGGGTGATGTAATAATGGCCAATGAGAGTCTGAAGCCACCGGTAGGCCATATTGGTACTCCACAGATGAGGAAGTTCTCCATAGGTTTGAATTAATTATTTCATTGTTTCAAAGACAAAATGACATATACCGGGTATTTAAGTATTTTTTGTTGTTGTTTGTTTTACTGTGGACAGTAACATTGTAAATCTTGAAGAAAAAAAATGTACTTAAATGTTTTCTTTTTTTCATTTTGGTTAAGCTCAAATTAAATATAATTGAAACATTAAGGTGTCTGTAAAATAATTGCTGAACATTGTATTTTTTATTTTTTTACATTAATGCATTTCTATAGTTTCCAAAATATATTTCACAACGGTGGGGGAGTGCCAAGATGGAGGATCAGTGGCTTCAAAACAGCTCCTCCTGGCCGTCACCTACTGTGGGTATTTAAATAATTAGTGTCATGTCCCACTTGATCCCACTTGCGCATCATCACATACATTTTTTTTGTTTGTTGTTGACTTGTTTCAGAGTAGGCCCATTTTAGAGGAAACACAACAGTTTATTTCATTCTGAAACCGCATGGGCACCAACTTCTGGTTCAAGATATAATTGAAGATGGCAGGTGAGAGATGTGCTTGGCTTTTAATCGATACAGCCTGAAACTAAAGACAGTAGCATCGTGTGAACGTTCCTCACAAGCCAAATTACATTTGAACTTTTTCTACTGGTTGTCCGTGGTGTTGGACCTTCAGATCGAAATATCCACAGTAAACTATTGTTTACCCAACTTTTTAGAGCGCTGGTACTGAAGTAGAAATGTCTACTATTATCTGGCACATGCGTAAACACCTGCAGACTTCTGTTAGTATGCATGCATGTAGGCTACTTCCATCTTGTGCACCTGCCTTTGGTCATGAACAAACACGTGTGTACGTGTTGCATGCATACTAACTGAAATCAGCAGTTATTTACATGGTTTTACGCATGTGTTAGAAATGTAAGCTTCAGCAATGTGCACAAAAAAAGTGCATTCCATACTTTCCTGCGGATTTGTCTCATTGGGAGCGGCTGAAGGACAAACTGCACAGCCAACTGCTAGAGTAAGTTCAAATATAAATTTATTAAACATTCTGGCTTTTAAAGAACAATCTCAGTTTTGCAGTCATTAGTTTCGGGTGTATACCAACTAATTGTACATTACAGCCTGATTTAATCAGACTCGTGCTTGGTGAACTAATGTAATTCAGAGAGGGCAATACCGAGGTAAATATTCAAAATGTTGTAATTGAGGGAAGCAATTGAACGCAGATATATAACCAATAGAGACTCAGCCTGGTTTTTGACCCCATTCACACAATGGCAATTGTTATTTCCAGTCTGCCGTCTTCTGTTTGTCACCATCCAATGTATTTGTATCTTAAGCACTTAATTTTCTGCCCATCAGTGGTTGGGAGTAAGTCCTTCATTTCTGACCTGCACTCAAAATATGCAGAAAAGACATGGAATGAGACCTTTAAACTGGTTCGCAGGTGTATGGTAAGTATTAGTGAAATATTTCTGAAATGTTCCTCCAATGTCATACGTTTCACCTAGCCCAGGTTCAAGACCGAGTTTCTCAGTCTAGCAGTATAACACTAACCTACCATGCAACTTATTTACCAACATTTTTCTGTGCCTCTTTGGGAACACTTTTCCCACAGAGGGTATGTCAGTGAATTGGTAATGCATCATTTGCTGAGCAGTGCCCGTGTAGAAAATAATTGAATCCAATTGTTAGACATCTTTGCCTAACAAGGTCAAGTTAGGATGTGTCAGTTATCCTGTGGGAGCTTTCGTTCTGAAAATATTAGGGTTTTAGGTGCCAGGGTTTTAGGTGCCAAGCTTAAGTTATGTTGCAGCATTGTGCAGGAGGGAGATTCCTAGATGTGTGCAGGAGGGCATGAGACAAAGGGATGCGTAGTATCGGTGGAGGAAGCTGTGGGGGTGCCCATGGGGCTGGAGATCAGAGGTCTCCGGTGAAAGGCTGGTTGAGGTTTCCAGGGTCAGAGTAGTACAGAAAGTGTCATATGCTGAAGCAATGTAGAGCGTGTTAGAGGAAGATGGGTACAGAGGGAGGGATCCTGAGAGGATTCCTCTGAGTATGCAGAGAGGAATGGGAATAATGTGGGTTTCTTAGCATTCATTGCCATTGTTGTCAACTGTACTGCAGAAATGGAATGCAAGTCACAGAAAAGAGGTTGTGGTGGCAGCTGCAAAGAAGTACTTGAGCTTTTACTGCAAAAGAGTTGCAGGGGGGGGTTGAGTGATAGTGTTCTGTCCTCCCAGACCGTTGGGAAGTAGGATTAGATGGAATTAAATAGTGGAATGGGGTGGTTTTTTTTTTGTGAGGGGTAATAGCTGGCAGGGAAATTATCATTTATCCCAATTTTGTATTACCGGAATTGAATGTAGGTAGGCCATGACTGACCTGACACTCCAGTACAGTAGGTGGCGGTGTATGCACCTTAAAGTTGGATGCGAGCCGCCAACCCAATCCTGAAGGTGTGCTCCCAAGGCAATAACACAACATGGAATCCATGTTTGGTTTTGATTTGGAGGTGAGGTGTTAACATCTAATAATTGGATTTAATTATTTCCTGGGCACCACTGACCACGGATATACCCTCCGACATGGGAAAAGCGTTGCCAAACAGGTCGATAAGTTAAACATTGGTTTAGTGTTTTGCTGCTAGACCGAGATACAAACTCGATCCAGAACATGGACTAATACTTCACCTAGTTCTTGGTTCTCAGTTGAAGCTTTTATAACGGAGCTGCCAATGTGTGTAACAGTCCTCATGCTCTGTCTACACGTTAATCAGTGTGACCTGGAGCTTCAGTATTGCTTGCTGTTTGGGGTTTTAGGCTGGGTTTCTGTATAGCGCTTCGGCTGATGTAAAAAGGGCTTTATAAATACATTTGATTGTTTACCCTATAGTCATTTAAATTTCCCCCACTCCCAAAAGTATGGTAAGTAAATCAATATACACTACTGTTCAAAAGTTTGGGGTCACTTAGAAATGTCCTTGTTTTTTAAATAAAAGCAATTTTTGTCCATTAAAATTGATCAGAAATACAGTGTAGACATTGTTAAAGTTGTAAATGACTATTGTAGCTGGAAATGGCTTATTTAAATGTATTTTAAGTGGAATATCTACGTAGGTGTACAGAGGCCCATTATCAGCAACCATCACTCCTTTGTTCCAATGGCAAGTTGTTGGCTAATCCAAGTTTTACAATTTTAAAAGGCTAATTTATCATTATAAAACCCTTTTGCAATTATGTTAGCACAGCTGAAAACTGTGCTGATTTTAAAGAAGCAATAAAACTGGCCTTTAGGCTAGTTCAGTATTTGGAGCATCAACATTTGTGGGTTTGATTACAGGCTCAAAATGGCCAGAAACAAAGAACTTTCTTCTGAAACTAGTCAGTCTATTCTTGTTCTGAGAAATGGAAGGCTATTCCATGTGAGAAATTGCCAAGAAACTGAAGATCTCGTACAACGCTATGTACTACTTCCTTCACAGAACAGCGCAAATTGGCTCTAACCAGAATAGAAAGAGTGGGATGCCCCGGTGCACAACTGAGCAAGAGGACAAGTACATTAGTGTCTAGTTTGAGAGACAGATGCCTCACAAGTCCTCAAATGACAGCTTCATTAAATAGTACCCGCAAAACACCAGTCTCAAAGTCAACAGTGAAGAGGTGACTCCGGGATGCTGGCCTTCTGGGCGGAGTTCCTCTGTCTGTCTGCTTTTGGCAATATTTTCTTTTTATTGGCCAGTCTGAGATATGACTTTCTTTGCAACTGCCTAGAAGGCCAACATCCCAGAGTAGTCTCTTCATTGTTGACATTGAGACTGTTTTGCGGGTACTATTTAATGAAGCTGCCAGTTGAGGACTTGCTCCAGATACTCAACTAGTCTAAAGAAGGCCAGTTTTATTGCTTCTTTAATCAGAACAGTTTTTGGCTGTGTTAACATAATTGCAAAAGGGCTTTCTAATGATCAATTAGCCTTTCAGCCTATTGCGGACAGTCTGAGCACTAATGGAGGGATTGTGCGTTCCTGGTGTCACTTGGGAAGTTGTTGTTGCCATTCTGTACCTGTCCTGCAGGTGTGATGTTCGGCTGTACCGATCCTGTGCAGGTGTTACACGTGGTCAGCCACTGCGAGGACGATCCTGTAGTGCTGTCTTAGGCGTCTCACAGGACAGACATTGCAATTTATTGCCCTGGCCACATCTGCAGTCCTTATGCCTCCTTGCAGCATGCCTAAGGCACATTCACGTAGGGACCCTGGGCATCTTTCTTTTGGTGTTTTTCAGAGTCAGTAGTTATTTGGATTTTTTACGAATGATCTTTGTAAGACAGGGTCCTGAAAAAGGGATGTTTTATTTATTTTTTGCTGAGTTGTGTATATCTCTCTGCAGAGGCTCTTATAAAGGGATAGTGTGAGACTTGAGCAATTATGCCTTTTCTACTTACCCTGAGTCAGATGAATTCATGGATACCATAATTCTCTGCGCACAGTTTGAAGGAAGTTACTAACTAGCGTTGGCGCAATGACTACGTCTATGGGAACAGCTAGCATGCTAGCTCTTCCTGTAGAAATGCTTGTTAGAAATGGCTAGCAAAAGTACCTTCAACTTCCTTCCAACTGCACACATAGACAAATGGTATCCGTGAGTTAATCTGACTCGGTAAGTAGAAAAAGGGCTTAACTGCCAAAAAAACCCACGTACTATCCATTTAAGATCAATGACAAGTTAGTGTATAGGCTATTTGTAGCAAACAGAATGAGCAGTGGTGCGAATGAGAGCCACGATCACACAGACGCCACTTGCTCCTCTTCTCCCTACAGTGCAGTGGCTCTGTTATATTTTTGATATTGTCAACATAATTACATTTTCATACATTTTGGAGTAGAATGTCTGTGACCTTAGTCATTCTACAAAAAAAACATCCTGGGGGGGCATGCCCCCGGACACGTTTTGCTGCAGGGGTTAAAACAATCATATATTGGAGTTCTTTTTAATTTGAAAGTAGAGGGCCTTATGTTTCCAGAAATGTATCGCGATTAAGAATCGTTTCACGTTTAGATGGCGTAGTTGGCTGCCAGAGCCAGTTTACCTCTGGACATTACATATAAGGAAGGGTCTTGGATGTTAATGGAGTAGGCTAGCCTTCACTTCTTAACAGTACATCTTGGGCTAATGTTTCACCAAACTTGTCTTGAGGACAAACATCCGTGACCGTTCAGCCACAAGACTTGAAATGCCTTCCAGATGTTGGCATTCCAAGATGATTTTAGCCAGATTAGTATAACTCTACATAAACAACTGGTCCCTTCTTTGACTGAGTAACTGGTATGATCTGTCACCAACAGGAATAATTTCCAGTATTAAGTGCCACCCCCTTCCCAACACATTACCCAGATCTACCATTGTTTAGATTCAATGTCAGTGGGGGTACAATTTTTAAAGCTCTTGTTTGTCGTTTTAGAATGGGCTGAAGGTTTTTGGAGTTGTCATTTGGACACAGCTTTCTGGACTCTGATGTGACGAATCTATCCTGATCCATCCATGGCCATTGTCCAGTTGCACTCCACGACTGGGGATGATTGTTGTGTGGCCTCGGAAAGAAGTTCAGCTTGGCAGCAGTCAGTCTCCAGGGCCTGTTAGGGGGAGTTGAGAGTGGTTGTTGGGCGGACAGGGATGTGATGTGCGGTCTGAGGGGATAAGGCAGCTGGAGTTGGTCCTGGGCCATTTAGATGTCTGCCCTCAACAATGCTGCTCAGTCTTAAGCCCTAAGTTCATTCAGTTCCTAAACTCTCGATGTGCTTTCTCAAGCTCTGTCATAGTATGTAGTAAGTGCTTTCTTTCAGGATACTTGAGATGCTCAAATGTCTTCATCTGTATTTTATAGGACAAATCGAGAGGTGACACCAAACCCTGTGAACCACTGATTAGGTGTCTGAAAATACTCCATGAATCACTGAATGGTAAATAAAACATGAGTTATTTGTATTCACAACACCAGCTAAGTTCAATCTTCTGCATAGGCTAGTATCAGTTGTAATGCACTCCATTCCAGTTGAAGGTCATCATGCAGAATTATGATTATGGTATCTGCCATTTGTTGTATGGTCACTTCACTCAAATTATAACTTTATATGAAACATTTCCCAAACCGTTTTCTGTTCCAGTGTTGTCTTTGAGCGCCATGGCCTCACGGTTGGAGATAATAGCCAAACAGAGAGGGTAATATGATTATTTTTGTAATCTGTTTCCATTCGGTAATATAATGCCTGGACTTTGTGTCCCTCTACTGGATAATCCAGGGACCTCTACCCATTTTGAATGCTCCGAGTCAGTGCAGCATCGCTTGAGTTTCCTGATTTTTGGATCGATAGATTCTTAGGCCTGTACAGTATGGAATTCATTTGATATACACTAACCTCCATCGCACTCTTGGTGTTTGCAATGGCATTTCTCATTATTGAGCCTTGACCTCTGTTTTGTACAGGATGGGGTCCCACCTGAGCCCCACTGAGACAACCTGTTACCTCACAGCCGACATGTTCTACCTAGAGGTCCTACTGCTGCCTGGGGGAGAAGTGGAGGACGTCAAGTTGGCCCAACACGGAGAAGCCCCTGTGGTATTAGACTGATATTGTTTCATTCCCATATAGGAAAACATTTTGATGTTTCAAATTACTCATGTCACTCAAGCCAATAATTTTTTTTATTTTTTTTTGTGTGTGTTAGTCAAGCGAGTCACTTCTTCAACTGCTAAAGTAAGATGTAATACATACGGTCTGATTAATACAATTTGTCTACTGACAAACTGAGGTCACCTGACATTTATTTTACCAAGTTCTACCAAAGTATACATTGTTGGCACTCAGATTACTCCCATCTGTTTATTACTGCACAGGTCAAAGAAGTTTGAAGAATTCTCAGTGAAACTGAAAGGCCTTTCCTCCCTGTACAACATCCCTGGAGACAAGTACTGCCTTTTTTACCACTAGTTGATATTCAATGTCATTCGCTTGTTATGCCGCTTAACCAGACAATCTTTTAGTGAGACCAAGATCAAGGTCTACACAGCCCTTCAGTTCTTGGGGAAAGATCTACAGAAGATATCCCATTTGCCAAGGTTAGTGAAATGTAATTAGAATGGCCGAAGTTGAATCGAGAAGGAATTGTGACTCCTGCATCTTGCTGTGAGAATTAAATAAGCTAGAGGTTGTCTTGAATGAAATTCTATATCATTGTGTTGAAATATTCACAAATGTTTTTCTCCTTTCAGAGCACTAAGGGAGTACAATCTTCAAGTGGACATGATTCTCAATGGCAGGATTGGATATCTTTTGGCAGGGAGCGAAGGTAGGTTACTACTAAAGGGAGCAAGACCATTAGCCAGAAAGCCCCTAGTCGTTTCTTTAGCTGCTCGATCACCCTCAATGACTAACAGAAATATGCTTCTTTTTTTGTTGTCCTATTCAGGTATCCCAATGACTATCCAATACTACATCAGCCCTTCTGACATTCTGTTGATGTCCGATTCAGGTATGTTTTGGAACATTTGCAACTGCGTTTGAATGTTATTTCTTTAAAAAATAAAATACTGTTGTGTTCTGCTATGGGATTGCAGAGAGGTGCAGTGTTGGCCAGTTGGCCTTGGTGACAGTGGGGCCAACTGACTGTACACACAAGCTCCAGATGGCATCTGTCATCCCACAGCCACCTCAGCTTGACGCCCAGGGGTAACTATCTCAATGTCATGATATTACTATTTTCAAATGATACATTGATATGAGCTTTTTCTAAATGCAAACATGGAATTCCCCATATTAGGATGAAATCCCAAATTAAGACAGCCATGTTAATAAAGAGTTTGTGTTTTTTGTTGTTGCAGTCTACCATTGTTCAGTCCTCTCTGTGAGGTGCTCTCTGGAATGATGCCAGCCTGCTTCCAGCTCAAACTGCAGCCACCCCTACCAATGCTCTCTTCCTTTGTTGAGAAGCTCAGCCAAATTACAGGTTTGTATGCTTTGATAGTCCTTTTAGCAAGATTCAATTGTGCTTATAGTCTTATCTGTGAATAAATGGGTCTTCTTGCACTGTAATTCACATTGGCATGATACAGACACATTTCAATTGAACGCATTCAGTTGTACAACTGACTAGGTGTCTCCCTTTCCTTCTTTCTTGTGATCAAATTGCTACTGTTTCCTAGATGTTGCCATAGCTGATACTGACCTGCAGTGGGCACCTTTTCCCCAGTTGATGATGACCTTAAGGGAAAATGGTGGTGACAAAACATGGGATGGCCAAGATGCCCACTTTCTAGTGGTTTGTGTATATATGCTTAAACCAAAACAGGTTTTGAATGCTTACGGACTTATAATTTTGCTCTACAACGGATATCATACTGGCACTATTCATTGACAGCTGTGCACAGTAAGACCTACACCACTTTGTTCTACTCAGCATTCCATCAAAGGTATTAATTTTGACACACCTGTCTTCTCCATCCAGCCACTCCCAGGTAGAGAAATGCACAGCTATGTGCTGCCAGGGGCTGCATGGGAAGAAGCTGCTCTGAGGGGGGCGCTGGTGAGTACCATTCCCTTCACCCACCCCGCCCATGTCCCTGCCCTACTGGAGCTGCTCCGCCACCAGTGTGCAATTAACACTCTACTGGCCAGCTGCATTACCTCTCACAGGCCCAGCCCAGGTAAGTGAGCAACTGAGCATACATCAGGGTTCTAATCCCCAAATGTCACAGAATACCATTTAATTATTACATGGATTATTACATTGACTTGGCTATAACCAAACCCCTTTTTCTAGGTCCAGTGTGTGACCTATACTGCGAGGTCCTCCCTGAGTCAGGTTCCAGCCTCTCTGTGACCTTTCACCTATCTGACAGTGACTCTCTATCTGTTTGTGAGTATTTGTTATCTCTACTCTGCAGGGGTCGGTTTAGCGGAATCACAATACAGTATGTTTCGCTCCATGTTCTCTACTCAGGGTTTAGTGTGGTGTATTGTTGTCTTGCAGTGCTGGTGAATGTGGCAGACTCCCAGAAGCTCACCTGCAGTCTGTTTGCAGTGAGGTCAGAGGATCAATCCATGGATGAATACGTCTCCAGAGTCCTAAAGAGGTTTGATTTTACATTCAGCCTGTCTTCACCCACTAGGTCCATTTCTCAGTCATACTGCTTAATTTTGTCTCTAGGCAGAGACCACATTCTTACACTGAGTATTTACTTAATGAGTTGTTGGTTACATGTCTTCGATATTCATCGTCTTGCTCTTCTGATTCAGATGTATGTCTATTCCTGTGACCATGCGTGCCTTGAATCGGAGGCTGTCCAAGAGGACCTGTGGAGAACCTCTACCTGCATGCTCCTCCACCGTATCCACTGCAGATGGCAGCCCTGCTTCTCCTCCTCTCCCCATGTCCTGTGAGGCTGACAGCCAGAAGAGAGACTGCCCTGGCCTGGAGTCCATTGGCATCCCTACTACCCCCTCTACTGCTGCCATGTTCTCCCAGGATGCAATGGGGCCGGATGCCACCCCGATGGAGGCAGAGTCTGCCTTCTGTCTGTCTGTTACTGAAGTCAATACAAACCCTACTGTCAACCCTTACCCCAGTGCCTCGGTGTGTGTGTATTCACATTGGATGCACAACAACCATCTCCCAGAATTTATCTAGTCAGTTTAATGTGTGACCCACAAAGGGGTTAAAATGTTTAAGTGATAATTTTATTGAATGGTTCTAAAATAAAGTTGAGTCTTTTGACCTATTAGTTGTTTTGAGGTAGCTGTCACATCAGCATAATAGGCTTTTAAACTATAATTACTTTAATATAAAGTAATTGTACTGCTTATAACTGTCCCTGCCGAAAACATATTTTAGCAAATAGGAAAGCCCTTAGCACTCTGTTTTACTTTGTTAGTGGGGTTCAGACGTCAGCGTGTTAAACTTCACATATTACTCTAATTTATGACATGTAAACCTTAGACCATGGCATGCACTGCATGTATTTGTAATTGCTTTAAACCACAACACGAATATAGTGTGTATTTCCAATAACTCCTCTAACTCTACCAGTCATTGTGTGCGGAGGTCAAATTGGTATCAATTTTCAGACCAGAGGACCGGTTAGTTACAACTGTTTTTATGGTATTGGCTGCCGTTTCCTTTTATTTGTTAATTTAACTCTCACATGCACATGTCAGTAACACTGTTAAATGAAGGACGTAGAACACATTGTGTGTGTGTTCTGGTGCGGCAGAAATGGTTGGCTGTAAAAGGTTTGGGGGCTTGGCATTTGACCCCTTCAGAGACAGAAAAAATTAAGTAGATTAAAAAAGAAATCCCCATTAGCCAATGGTGATAGCTAATCTTCCTGTGGCCCGACACAAAATACATTAGACAAATACTTAATTTAGTAACAGACATTACAGACTTGAATGTATACATTACTATACACAAACTTACTAGACAGTTTATTAGGTACACCACCCCGTTCATGAGAATAGATTGCGCCTACAGATGTGAGTCACGTGGCGGTGGCTTCCTATATAAAGCAGGCAGATAGGCATCGAGGCATTCAGTTACTGCTCGATTGAATGGGCAATAATGAGTGACCTAAGCCAATTTAGAGCTTGGTATGAACGTTGTTGCCAGGCGCGCCGGATCCAGTACCTCAGAAACGGCCGCCATCCTGGGCTTTTCCGTGCACAATAGTGTCTAGGGTTTACCGAGAATGGTGCAACAAATAAAACATCCAGTCAGCGGCATTCCTGTGGGCGAAAACAGATCGTTGATGAAAGAGATCGGCGGAAAAGGGGCAAGAATCGTGAACGCTAACAGGCCGGCCACAAACAGAAAAATAACGGCGCAGTACACTATTGTGCAGAACGTCATCTTGGAACCTACAACTGGATGGCCTATTGCAACAGATGAGCACACCGGGTTCCACTATCAGGTAAAAACAAGAAGCGCCTCCAGTGGGCACGCAATCACCAACATGGCGGCGGTGTACTGGTGTGGGGAATGTTTTCCTGGCACACGTTAGGTCTCTTGATACCAATTGAACATTTCTGGCACCATGTAGAATCCATGCCCAGAAGAATGGGCCTGACAACGGGCCTCAGGATCTCGTCATGGTATTTCTGTGCATTCAAATAACCATCAATAAAATGCAATGATGTTTGTCTGTAGTTTATGCCTGCCCATACCATAACCCTGTGGCGATTTTAGCATGTAAGTCTTGGTGGGGTGAAATTTATTATGCATGACAGCAAAGCCACAACACTAAACAATACATTACTTGCACTATAATGGTGACAAACGCTGGCCACAAACTGTTAGGGCCTACATAAAGCTGTCCCAACACCTTACCACTGCTACACCTGGCTATCAGCGGAGCCTTGTCTGGCAGCAAAACAGTTTACTGCATTTTAAAAAACAGCTGATATGGCTGACTTGCTTAATCAAATTTGATTGAAATGTACACCTATGGCATAATGGGACGACGAGCGGTTGAGGCAATCCGTAATTTTGATTAAGACAATGAGCGAGCTAGGATGGATGTAGTCAATATAACTATTTGTTCAGCACTTTTTAAATGTACAGCAACAGAATTCAGAACATGGGCCGTTCTTACAGTATTCTACCTGTACACCAAGTCAGAATCGTAAGATAAATAAAGGGGGCATATAAGCAGACAATTAAAGCACTTACAATATTTGATGACATTTCTCTAAAACAGGCTATATGCTACAGGTGCAAAACAAAGTGAGAACAGTAGGCTAAATTATAAAGGGAAAGGCACATGGGCTACTAACAGCTTACTACACAACATACAGTTAATATTAGCTACAGTATACATATCTCCCTTGCATATTAAATCATTTATGAAGCAGCATACAAGACATTTTTGAACTCACCTTGTGTTGTGCTCACTTTAGCAGGAAGGTGGAGCGGCGGTCCTTCGTGAGCAAATTTTTGTCATCGAACTTTGTCATCAAAGTCTCGCATTCTCTGGATGTATGGTGCTTTCAAGACAACTGGGAAAAAACAAGGTTGAATCATGATGATGTCAGGGATCTTCAGATCGGAGCTCTAGAAAGAGGCCCGAGTTCCTGACTTCCAATTCTGAGTTGGATGACCGTTCAAAACTTTTTTTCCCAGTCGGAGCTCTTTTTCCCCAGTTGTCTTGAATTCACTGAAGTCTGAGATTTCCCAGGTCCGAGTTTCCAGTTGTTTTGAGCGCAGCAGAAGTCATGCTGGATTGACAGCAGGGCCCACATTGAATGTTTATCCTTTTAAGTTCGGAAAAGAGACCCTTAGACCTGGACTTGGACAACACACCCACTCCACTGAATAGCAGGCTAGTGATTGCAATGCTTGCAGTTAGCCACTGATTCCTTCCAAACCACTCTGATGAATTTGCGATTTCCAAATTGTTGTGTAATGTTTGTTGTGTAATGGCGGCAGGTAGCCTAGTGGTTAGAACTTTGGACTTGTAACTGAAAGGTTGCAAGATCGAATCCCTGAGCTGACAAGGTAAAAAGCTGTCATTCTGCACCTGAACAAGGCAGATAACCCACTGTTCCTAGGCCGTCATTGAAAAGAAGAATTTGTTCTTAACTGACTTGCCTAGTTAAATAAAGGTACAAAAATATATATGTTCAATGGCCCATGAGCACTGATGCGTTTTATCTATTATTTCTCTTCATATGACACGGAGTGTAAAGGATTTGCCAGTAGATTGTTGACTTGATTCATGATGATGACTACTAGCTTGCTAGCTACGATTTTGAAAGTATGATGTTGACATGATCAGTCCAATCAAAGCTAAGGTAATGACCTTGAGTCTTCTTGGATGGGCACTTCTAATGTAACTCTATTGCAGCACCTAGGGGCTTGAATTTTCAAGCTCTACCTGTACATTTTGCGATGATGTAGTGTCCCCATGAGTGACAGAACACTGAGCCAATCACGGCGCAACTAGAAAACTTTACCAACCACTACGCTCCATATTTTCCGCTGGCTGCCTCACCACCACAGCAAGCACTGAGCTAGGCTGAAACCATGTTCGGGTTTTATTCTTATGCAGGCGTCATAACCAGCCATAAAATTACGCAATATATGTCACAACAGCTGTAAAAATGTTGGTCATGACAGTGTTATGACCATATCATAACAGGTTATGTCAGCTGTTAAGCCATATTATGGCATGGTTATGACGGTGTCATAACGTGTAATGACGCTGGGTATCAAGTAAAGTGTTACCAATTTGTTTCCTTATTTCTTTTAAATTATGTCTTGGGAACAATAGAACAGACACACACTTCAGTATTTCCATGATAAGTGTATAAACATGGATTGTGCAATTTAGCAAAACAAGAATTTAACTTTTTCCCAGGGTCAGTACAACACAAAGGCCACAGGGTTTGATACCTAAAGGAAGTTCAAATGAACGTTTTGGATGATAGAAATATCATAGCTTGATATTTCCTATTCCTGTTTAAACTTATTAACACTGGAAAGTTTCCAATAATAGAGTTGTATCACTTATTAAATGCTCAGGAAAGTCATTCCCATTAAAAGAGTAGGGCCAAATACTGACACTTGATTAGTGTCCATGTCCACTTATAGTAAAAGAGCCTGGTCATGGGAGTTTCATGTGGGAAATTGGTGGTAGTACTACTAGAGTAGGAAATTGTCACAAACGTAGACAGAGGTCGTGTCTACATACTTAAACTGCATACTCATTTCAGGGTTTGATCTACTAAAATTCACGAATCTTTTCCGACTCACGTGTTTGACAACAGCTGATAAGATAAATTGACCGGCTGTACAAAAATGAACGTATGGCGGGAATCAACGCAATTGACCATTCAGATAACGCATTCAGAGTACTATTTTCGAAATGTCACATACTATAAACGTTTATTTTTTGCAAACTATTTAGAAGCTAGTATGGGTATTCCGACACAACCAGTTATAGATATGTACATATTTAGCACATCCTTCAAATCACATACTGTATGTCCAAAAGCTAATATGTGCTCATCATTGCCTATCATGCTGTGCAATGCCAATGTTGTATCATTTGCTTCATGTACAATTTTGCCTAGGTTATTGTATACTGAAGGGGTTCCCTCTGATTTATTTCATCATCTCCCTTTAAATAAGGTGCACTGTCTCTTTAAATCTAGACTAGCGGAGTGCGTTTTCCCTTCACTGCTAAAAGTTATTGGGTATGGTTCTGGACGCCTCCATGACTGCACGCAACCCGCAACAGCTGCTTGCATTTAGGGGGTTTAATTTATAACGTATATTTGATATTATTCTGATGCGGATTTATTCGGACAATGCAGCCCCAAAGTTATGGAGTTAAACAAACTAGTTGGATAGAGAAGTTACGCTTCCCGTACCGTCTTGGAAACTCTAGTCTGGATTGGTTTGCGTAAAAATCGAAACGTCTTTTATCCCAGTTATTCTGTCAACATCTGGATTAACCATTCGATGACAAAGATTATTTTTGAATTTCCTTAACTCTATGTGATCATTTCCTTTTTCATATATGATAGTGTGTGGACGCTTATCCTGGATTTTTGCTTTTTTGGATACCAATGAGTTCTGCATGTAGATTATGCATTCTTTAGGATGGGTGCGAACAATGGGAAACAGTATGGAAGTGAGGGTGAGTATTTAGAATGCCCAAACTTTGAAGGAAACAATCGCCAGGGCAACAAGCTACTGAGAACGAACTTATCTTTTATGAATTCAACCTTGATGGTTTTGTATTAGAATATAATGGAATCTTCTGTGCTGTTCCACAACTGAATTAATTAGTCAAATTTCAGAAGGCCTTTATCCATCCTTGCTCATTTAATAGCAAATATTTTGTTGCATACAAAAATAGAGCTTTCCTGTACCAAAAAGGCATGCCAGGGTGTTTACTCTTAAAGTGAGGTAGGCTATAACCAGTTATATGGCAGACATTATTTTATGCACATGATCATTCCATCTAGCCTATAGCCCAATAGGCCTTCTGTACCAGGTGAGGGGACTTTACTGTATGGGAAGTAAACATCAGACCTCATTGCATAATAGTGACAACCTATATCATGGGAAGTAAAAAATATGAGATAGAAGGATTGTTAATTGTGATAATAGCCTATGTTGTCTTGCAAAATTACAAGATACAAATTTCATGGAAGGACCTACGGGCTCCTGGGTGGCACAGTGGTTTAAGGAACTGCATCTCAGTGCTAGAGGTGTCACTATGAACATCCTGGTTCAAATCCAGGCTGTATCAGAGCTGGCTGTGATTGGGAGTCCCATAGGGTGGCGCACAATTGGCCGAGCATCGTCTAGGTTTGGCCGATGAAGGCCGTCATTGTAAATAAGAATTTGTTCTTAACTGACTTGTCTAGTAAAATAAAAGATGACACTTACATCCAAATAGCCTAATTTCTGACTGAGACATATACCATACACAGTGGTTTAAAGTACTTAAGTAAAAATACTTTAAAGTTCTACTTAAGTTGTTTTTGGGGTATCTGTACTTCACTATTTATATTTTTGACAACTTTTACTTCACTACATTCCTAGAGAAAATAATGTACTTTTTACTCCATACATTTTCCCTAATACCCAAAAGTACTCATTACATTTTGAATGTTTAGTAGAACAAGGAAAATGGTCCAATTCACGCAGTCATCAAGAGAACATCCCTGGTCATTCATACTGCCTCTGATCTGGCGGACTCACTAAACAAATGCTTTGTTTGTGAATTATGTCTGAGTGTTGGACTGTGCCCCTGGCTATCTGTAAATTTAAAAAAATACAAGAACATTGTACCAACTGGTTTGCTTAATATAAGGAATTTGAAATGATTTATACTTTTACTTTTGATACATAAGTATATTTAAAACCAATAGTTTAGACTTTTACTCAAGTAGTATTTTACTGGGTGACCTCATTTTCTATTAAGGTATCATTACTTTCACTCAAGTATGACAATTTGGGTACTTTTTCCATCACTGACCATACACATACCATAATTCCTCTACCAAGGTCAAAATATAGAAATCTACAAAGTATGACTATTTGGGATATTAATTTACAGTACTTAATTACGTGTTCAATTGTTACTGTGTTCTAGAT
Organism: Salmo salar; assembly: GCF_965601325.2. NCBI lineage: Eukaryota > Metazoa > Chordata > Actinopteri > Salmoniformes > Salmonidae > Salmo > Salmo salar. Next base: position 16,219,795 of record NC_138319.1, on the reverse strand, counting down.
TGGCATATCTCATCAACTCTTGCCGAGTTCAGCACCTCAGACCTCAAGGCTTCTCCCTCAGATTTTAACAGACCCGTTTATTAGACCATTTGGGGTTCCCTCTTTATGTAAATACATATTTTTTTGTTACAACAGAAATCATTTGGGAGAGAGAATCAGCTTAAACACTACTTGGGTGGCTTAGGATTCATAGCTGTTCATTTTGCTCCACAGGAGATGACTCTGAACTAGCCTATGTTTACCCAAGGGATGTAGCCTGTAGCACAATAAGTTGCATGCAGCTCCAATGAAAACTTTCAAACAAGTTTTGCAGTAAAGCGTTAATATTAACATTAATATTAATATTAAGGTTGTCAAACAGAATTGTATTCATGTGTTTTATAGAGTGTATTTCGGTCCATTTACACATCTGTTTCCAAGTGTCCCCCACAATAAATCACACTTCAGTAACTAAAACTGAGCAAAGCTCTCCCAACACATTATATAAGCACAAGACAGGAAAGGACGTTTTTTTCCAGAAATGTCAACAAGCATTTTTCAGGTGCCTTTCACAGGTCCACTTCCTCTGAATGTGTCAACTACGTACTGATATTTCCCTCCAAGGACAGGAATCATGAGGTCGGCACAATTTGTAAAACTCTTATCTGCTTCTCGTCCTGTTAAACTAATGTTCTCTCCAGTAATATCTCAGCAAAGACTGGGGCCTTTTATCAATTAGATTTGCTCACCTTCTGTGTCCTCTCTCCTCCGTCCTCTCTTGCCTCCTTTTGAAAAAGGTGAAAGTTAATCGAGGAGAGTTGACGAGGAGAGTGAACATGGATGGAAATGCGCTTGCTTGAAATGAGACGTTCCTTCTCCCCTCGCGCGTCATTAGGCAAATTACGTTTACAGGGGTGGATCCCAAAACAAATGTGTAAAGTGCTCAAAACGAATTAAGTTAGTTTTATAGTTAAAACAATCCATAGAATATTGTTTTAAACATCTGCATGTTTTTCTCCTTTGACAAACAAAAGCTGATTCAAAGGGGGTGTGGCAGATCTCAAAACTGTTAAGCGTTAGGATAAAAAAAACACCTCAAACTTGTATCTCAAACATGGTTGCTCAAACATGGTTGCTACATCACAGAACATGATGTTATGTTGGCTCATTGGTTGAGCTGACCAATCAGCTGTCTACTTACATTAATATTTTTTACGATTGGTGTACGCCCTCACCATTCTGTTGTTGGGTACGCCCACACCATTCCAAAACAGAAAATATGATTTTTAACATACTTTATTAAATAAAAAATTGTAAGGAAAACTATTTCACTCGTTTTGTAATTAATTATAGGTCATATTTCATAGAAATCTGGAAACACTAGAGAGTTACTTTAACATCTATATGGTTCTCTATCATAATGATGTGACTCAATTTGATGGAAACCATAGCAGATGTGCTGTCTCTATGATGTCACCACAATATGTTGCCGATATCATACAGCAGTTTGAACGTGAAAGACATATTAGTTGCATTATATTTCCTCTAAAAGAGAGAGTGTGTGTGTGTGTGTGTGTGTGTGTGTGTGTGTGTGTGTGTGTGTGTGTGTGTGTGTGTGTAGGCTTTATGTGGGAGGGGGAAGTTGCACTTGAAAATTACTAGTCTGGTGAGGTAGGTTTTAGTATAGTCATTACAAATGAGGTGTTAAGACCTCTTTGCCTTTTTCAACGGCTAAGCTGAACTGTGTCCTGGGGGCAGCTTTTTTTTTGCACTAGCCATCTTCCAGAGCTCTTACTTTCCTCTCACAGCGTTCATGCATGTTAACCACATTTCTCTAGCGTTGTCTAGTCCATGTCCATGAGTGGCCTTGATGTGCGTATAAGTATGTGTACATAGGCGTGTGTTGTGTGGGTGTAACTGTTTGGGAAGACCTAGGAGGCTCTCACGCTGGGTGAAGGCACTGACCTCGCTTCAGCTCAGCGAAGCCACAAAGCTGCATTTATGATCTGACGGAGGAATGAGGTGCAGTAAAAAAATTATGTCCACTAACAGCCTCTTGGCCCTCAGAGAGGAGTGAGAGGAGAGCATGCCATCAGCAGCTTTTCATGGAGAAGAAAACAGCTAGAAACCAACCATCTAGACTAAACTCACAGCATATAGTTAAGCTGTGTACTACTGAGTACGGACCATACATCTAGTTATTTTACATACAGAATACTGCTTACAGCTGGGACCACTACACTGCATGGCCCAAGAGGACCTATGAAGCTGCAATCGCAGATCATATGTGATTACTCATTTCCCTCTCTGACAGGACAGCCTTTCCCTTCTGTCTTTTCCATTTTCTTGGAAGCAGGGGTTAAAGGAGAAACGTGATTCCTATTCCAAATGGAATGGGGGACACACTATCATAGGAAGCAACCAACAAAAATGTTGAACACATGCCAAGGTGAAATGTCCAACTGAAACTGAGGGAGGCAAAAGTCTTAAAGGACAGCATAGATGGCTCTCCATGTTTGCATAGTATGCTATTCTTCTGTTGGTTAAACCCTTTCAGATATCTCACCCTATCAATATCAATAGACACTCTTTCATGAGTGTAACATCTATGTATGTTTTCTTTGTCCACAGGTAAAGGTAGCTCCAGCATCTCCTCTGACATTAGTTCGAGTACAGATCACACACCGACCAAAGCTCCAAAGAATGTGGCTACCACCGAAGGTAAGGCATCTGGTGCTCATTATTCAACCCCCCCCTCCCCTCCCCCTCCCCTTTTCTGTAATACTGCCTATTTTTGGAGAAACTTGTGTGTTCCTGGGATAACCCTAAATTGAAAACAAACTCACGGCTCTCATCAGAGCTAAGGAGCCGGAGGCTTTTCTTATGCTTTGTTTCAAATCTCCTGCCCCCTCAAAGAGGAAGAATGCTTGTCCAAACTGGTAATATCAGGGTTGAGTGTTGTCAGTGATCGTGTGTGTGTGTGTGTGTGTGTGTGTGTGTGTGTGTGTGTGTGTGTGTGTGTGTGTGTGTGTGTGTGTGTGTGTGTGTGTGTCTCTGCCGGTGCGAAAAAGAGAGAGAAAAGGAGAGAGAGAGGGAAAGAGAAAGAGAAAGAAGACCAATGGGAAATGCTGAAGAGAACATATAGTACTGTGATGTATTACATTGTCTAGCAATAGCAGGAATAGCTAAAAAGATGCCAATTTTCTGCTATTTGTTTGGTCTGGAATGCATGGCCATTTAGCTGATCCATTAGGTTGTATCATCGGTGTAGTGGTTAGCTCTGTGCCTCTCACAAATAGATCCTCTCCTTCCAAGCAGACATTGTTCCACTGTGGCTCTCCTTCTCCTTCCTCTAACCCCAGTTCCCAGTGAGTATGCCCAGGCAATGTGCCAACCTGGCTACATCAGGGTCCTGCTCTTCATTGTGCTAGTGTGTTTGTAACTCCTGTCGATTTTGTGGTTGTCAAATCATCAAATAAAATCTCCAGGATATGAAGACGGTTGCATATATCCAAGCAATGCTCTGGCTTTGGTAGAAAAATACTCTCCAATATGTGTAACATATGTCTTTCTTGAGGGTATGTCAATCTGTTTGACAGTTTGTCAATCAAAGGAGCTGACTGACTGCTTGCATTTATGGAATGAAACCCTAAATGTCTCCTTTTCTATCAGCAGTTTAGAATGTGTTTCATTTAACTCTACTTAGCGTCTGCTGAGCTTCAATCTCCTCAAACCCATCATAGACAAAGGTCAGGCAGTTTTCCCTTTAAGAGAAAAAAATGGCATAGGCTTCTAAACCATCTTTAGACAAACACACACACACACACACACTCCATTGTATGGACACCAATCTTTTTATATTTGCTTTGAAAGAGAGGAATGAGGTGTTCTTGTGGAGCTTCCCACAAGAAAACAAACACATGGGCTACCCAGTACTTCTGGCTGTCACTCAGTCATACATTTCAAGGTGTTGCTGAGAGAAGAGAATATAAATAAGACGATTTTGCTGTGAAACTTCATATTATATCAGATGCAATTTTTGTTTCATACAAAAATGGGCATATATGTGCATATTAGTGATGTGTGGGTCAGCTGTTTGTCACCCGCCTGCAATTGCTATTAATACATCTGCCATTTCCTTGACTATATGTGATAAAGTGGAAATGTGATGCCCGCACTAACCGCAAATACAGAGAAAATGCGCTGTATGGTTAGAGATGGCGGAATAATTTTTTAGATAGGCTTATGTTTCTGCTTATAATTTCCATCATTTTGGTAGTGTCACGGTTGTCGTCTGGAATGGAGGACCAAAACGCAGCAGGAATGTGGATGCTCATCTTGTATATTTATTTAAATAACAAGAACACCAAAAGAAAATGAACAAGGAAACAGTCTTGTCAGGCACACTCAGCAAAACAAGAAACAATCTCCCACAAACACTAAACCAAACACATACCCATATATAGGACTCTCAGAGGCAACGAGAAAGCACCTGCCTCCAATTGAGAGTCCAACCCCCCATTAACCTAAACATAGAAATACAACCAACTAGACTAAACATAGAAATACATAAACAAGGAACAGTGCCCAAAAACCCCGGAATACATAAATCAAATCCCCTTCTACAAAAACACCACCCCGAACCGCATAAAACAAATACCCTCTGCCAAATATCCTGACCAAACTACAATAACAAATAACCCTTATACTGGTCAGGGCGTGACAGTACCCCCCCCCCCCCCCCCCCCCAAAAGGTGCAGACCCCGGATGCACCTCATAAATAAACAAAACCCAAAACAACAACAAAAAAATCCCCCTAAACTACAGGGAGGGAAGGGAGGGTGGCTGCCGTCACCGACGGCACTTGTGCTCCACCCCCCCTCCCCAACCCACCTATACAGGTGGTGGTTCAGGCTCCGGCCTACTGTCCTCCAGAATGCAGACAGACTTAATCCGTTTCAGGCCGTAGGCAGACTCCCCTCGTTCCGGATCGTAGGCAGACCTCTTCCATTCCACACTGTCGGCAGACTCATTTGAAACACAGTTACTTATATTTAGTTCTGGATCATTAATAGACTTACTCAGTTCCGGGTCGCTGCCAGACCCCTTCGGTTCCGGGCCACTCTGGCGGATCCGGGGCAGACGGGCCACTCTGGCGGATCCGGGCAGACGGGCCACTCTGGCGGATCCGGGGCAGACGGGCCACTCTGGCGGATCCGGGGCAGACGGGCCACTCTGGCGGATCCGGGGCAGACGGGCCACTCTGGCGGATCCGGGGCAGACGGGCCACTCTGGCGGATCCGGGGCAGACGGGCCACTCTGGCGGATCCGGGGCAGACGGGCCACTCTGGCGGATCCGGGGCAGACGGGCCACTCTGGCGGCACTGGCGGGCAGCTCTGGCGACTCCCCGACTGGCGGGCAGCTCTGGCGACTCCCGACTGGCGGGCAGCTCTGGCGACTCCCGACTGGCGGGCAGCTCTGGCGACTCCCGACTGGTGAGCGGCTGACGCACTAGATGCCTGATGCGTGGTACTGGTACTGTAGGTGTCAGCCTGGGAACACGCACCTCCGGGCTAGTGCGGGGAGCGGGAACAGGACGAGTCGGACTGGGCGGATGCACTGGAAGCCTGGTGCGTGGTGCTGGTACTGGACGTGCCAGACTGGGATTTCGCACTTTCGGGTCCGCACTAGAGACAGGAACTGGAAACACTGGGCCATGGAGGCGCACAGGCGGTCTTGATCTCACCTCCTGCACAACCCATCCTGGCTGGATGGAACTAGTAGCCCTGTACGAGCGGGGTGCTAGTACAGGGCGAACTGGGCTGTGCAGGGGCCTGATGGTTGCCGTGCGTAGAGCGGGCGTAGGGTAGACTGGTCCTAGGAGGCGCACCGGTGACCAGACGTGCTGCGCAGGCATCCTCCTACCAGGCTGGATGCCCACTCTAGCACGGCATCTGCGAGGGGCTGGAATAACTCGCACTGGACTGTGCGTGCGTATGGGTGAGATTGTGCGCACTTCCGCAAAACACGGCGCCCTCCACTCCATACGGTCCTCCATATAAACACGGGTAGCTGGCTTATGGCTCATCCTTGGCCCAGCCAAACTACCCGTGTGCCCCCCCCCCAAAAAAAAAATATTGGGGGTGTCTCTCGTGCTTCTCCCTCTGCGCGTACAAGGCCTCGTACATCCGCCTCTCCGCCTTGGCTGCCTCTATTTCCTCCCTTGGGCGACGGTATTCCCCAGCCTGGTGCCCAGGTCCAGCCCCAGTCCATCTCGAAATCCCTTTGCTCCTTAAAGTCCACCTGTTGCTCCTTCCTCTGCTGCTTGGTCCGTTTGTGGTGGCAGATTCTGTCAGGGTTGTCGTCTGGAATGGAGGACCAAAACGCAGCAGGAATGTGGATGCTCATCTTGTATATTTATTTAAATAACAAGAACACCAAAACAACAAAACAAAACGAACTCACGAACAACGAAACAGTCTTGTCAGGCACACTCAGCAAAACAACAATCTCCCACAAACACTAAACCAAACACATACCCATATATAGGACTCTCAATCAGAGGCAACGAGAAAGCACCTGCCTCCAATTGAGAGTCCAACCCCCCATTAACCTAAACATAGAAATACAACCAACTAGACTAAACATAGAAATACATAAACAAGGAACAGTGCCCAAAAACCCCGGAATACATTAATCAAATCCCCTTCTACAAAAACACCACCCCGAACCACTTAAAACAAATACCCTCTGCCACGTCCTGACCAAACTACAATAACAAATAACCCTTATACTGGTCAGGACGTGACAGGTAGGCTATTTGTCAACTTGTCTATAATTAGATACATTCAGCTTCCCTTCTGTCATTACTTGTTGCCCTAGAAGACTACAGTAAATAAACAGTTGCTCACCAGAATAATGTCATAAATTGATAGAATGAATGCTTCAATGCAGTTGACATTGGTAAAGTTTGTTTTTGCTTTCCTCTTCCACCTCTACTTCTCTCAATCAGCAAAGACATTTAGGGACCGGGTAGAAAATACAATAATTCCAAAAATACAGGAAGGATTTTCCATGCAAAATTTCCAAATGAGATCAGTTTGGCCGGTTTTAAGGAAATTAAAATCTGTTAAAACGACCCAACAGGTTTTTGATAAGATTTCAGACAGCTTGAATTAATATTTATGTGGTTGAAATACTATCAGCTTTTATGATGTTGATAAAGATAGCACCTTTACAGACGTTCCCTAACCGCACATTCATTCTCTCAAGATGCTAAAATAAATAAATAATATTTCTGTTCCTGAGTCAAAATTTACATTTGGTGTATCATTTTACTGCAATAACTGCTTAATTCTGCAGGAGTAAATATTATATTAGGCTATGTGAGAGGTTATGGACCTACAGTCAGTGTCCATATTTCATTTAGGATACTATTCCATTTAACCCATCGAAACAGTACAATTCCCTTGAAGTCCCAATCTTGTGACTGTCGAATTTGTATACCGCCTCAGAATCATCACACATAACATAGCCGTATAGCCATCACTGCTATCATCCTCTTTTAACACTTCACCAAATCTTTCCCAAACATTAGACCACTGTTCTGGCCCTCCCTTCTATTTATTTTCAACTCTCCATTTTGAAGATTTTCTGTTATTGAGTTATTCTTTTTGCCTCAGTGGATCGACGTTAACTTTTTCTTCCCAAGTTCCCAAAAGCATTTGGCGTGTATTTGGCGCACTACAGTTAGGCCCTAAAGCTTTTTTCATGACCCTAAACCTGCCAACCCCGTAGATATAATTGCCGGGACTGTGGGTTATGAGTCAACCCACTCATCACTAGTGCACATGTATTGGTCTTAAGTTCTTTCAATGACTGGTTCCGTAATGGACCACTCAGTGGCTAATAAAATTAACATTAATAAACATTAATGTTCATTAATGTTAATGAATAATCCAATTAACCATTTGTGAACTGTAACAAGTCAATTCAGAAGGAGTTTTGGTCTACTACTCTCAGCTTGGGTTCAAACAAGGCAGAGTATTGTTCCTCTCCAGACTACATTTGGCTCAGAGGGAAACGTTGACTCACCAGTATCTCTCCATCGAGGAGCTGCTGGAACCTTCACTGGGGTATTATGGGAAATTACTAATTGTGCCTTGTGTGTCTGCTAGCTAGGAGAACAACCTGTACAGGAGAGTGGGCCGCGGTCGGTGGCTGCCCAACCATAATTCCGCTCCTGTGTTATGACAGAAATTGTTATTTTTTTCTTCCTGCTAAGTGGGAGTAATTACATGGTCTGGAACCACCACAACCACAGCCAGTTTGCTTTCGTGACTCCCAAGCCCCCCCCCCCCCACACACACACACACACACACACACTCCACCCAGCCCCACGGCCCTCTAAACTAATCAGGATGCAGGCTGCTCCTGCACAAAATCACACATTGGCTCAGAGCTCAGATCTGGAGGCATGGTCCATCACATTTCCTGGCCTTGGGAGCTTGGGAGTCACGAAAGCAAACTGGCTTTGCCAAACTTGCTGATTGGGAGAGGATCCTCTCTAGGCTATTGGAACTAGCTACGGTTTGCATTCAGTAGCAGCACGGCTAATTTCATGATGACGCATCACTTGGATTATGTGAAGTCATCTGGGTGGCCTCATTTAATTGTGTACCTTCATAAGAAGAACAATAATATTGCATCAGTCTTGGCTTGGAAAGTTGTCAACCCTCACTGCACATTTGGATGTGATATCATGATTAAAGTGTTTGATGAAACCAGACTTTACACAATACAACTGGTCCACATTGGGGCACAGAAGTTAAAACCTGTTTGGGATAGGGGGTGGTATTTTCACGTCCGGATGAAAAGTGTACCCAAAGTAAACTGCCTGCTACTCAGGCCCAGAAGCTAGGATATGCATATAATTGGTAGATTTGGATCGAAAACACTCTAAAGTTTCTAAAACTGTTAAAATTATGTCTGTTGAGGTGACAGTGTTTTCAATGGGATTTCTATGTGGATCTAGATTTCTAAGGCACTTGCATGCAGTTCCTATCGCTTCCACTGGATGTCAACAGTCTTTAGAAATTGGTTGATGTTTTTCTTTTGAGTAATAAAGAAGTATTGCTGTTCAGAACGAGGGTCGAGTCTAGTGTACTGTTGTGGTTGGGGCGCGCGACCTGAAAGCTCGCTCCACATTGTTTTCGTCCTGTATTGAACACAGTTTATATTAAATTTGAGCAATTATAAAAAAAAATGTTTTAATTATTTAAAATACCTAAAGTTGTATTAGGAAAGTTGTTTGAAATGTTTGGATCAAGATTACAGGTAACCTATTAGATATTTTGTAGTCATGTTGCGCGAGTTGGAACCAGTGTTTTTCTGAATAAACGCGCCACATAAATGGACATTTTGGAGATATAACGACGGAGTTTATCGAACAAAAGGACCATTTATGATGTTTATGGGACATATTGGAGTGCCAACAGAAGAAGATCTTCAAAGATAAGGCATGAATTATATCGTTATTTCAGAGTTTTGTGTCGCGCCTGGCGGGTTGAATTATGATTGTCATGTGTTTGTTTGATGGGGTGCTGTCCTCAGATAATAGCATGGTTTGCTTTCGCCGTAAAGCCTTTTTGAAATCTGACACGGTGGCTAGATTAACAAGAAGTTTGGCTTTAATTTGGTGTATTGCACTTGTGAATGTATGAAAGTTAAATATTTTAATATTATTTTTTTAATTTCGCGCTCTGTAGTTTCACCGGATGTTGTCGAAATGTTCTGCTAGCCGAACCCCTATCCATCCCAAACAAGTTTTAAAGATAGGACCTTGTTTTTGCTTCATTGTAGGACATATATTACCAACATGCAGTAGACTGTTGCAGAGTTTATTTGAGGGTTTTGGAATTTGTTCATTCCATTGGCTTGCCGTGCACCTGCATCAAGTCACTCTTTGGGATTTAGCTCCCTTGTGTTTTCCCAGAACCTTCTTGTGGTTCAGCAATACTTCTTCATGCCATTTTTCCACATGAAGAAGATGAAGAGTTATACCCCTCTTCTCCATCACAGCGGATCTAAGCAAGTGGAAAATACCTTTTGATGAAGTCATCCAATATCATTCTGTGATATGTGTTTTTTATGGCTATTGAGGAGAGCTTGTGGGCTTAAACAGCTGACCTGCTTATTAGCTTCAGACTGTACATTCCTCCTCTGGGATGGATGAGGTTGAAGACTCCCAGCATGGGTTAAACCATGGCCCTGCAGTCTGGGCCTGCCTGGAGGGTTTTCTTTGGCACGGTTCTACTCTGGGGTGGAATGTGGTTCAGCCATAGAAATAGGATGTGTAGAACTCCTATAGTATTTAGTCATCTCAGCACCCAGAACCTATAGTATTTAGCAACTGTGGCTGTTTTAGATACCGCATATGTAGTTGAGAGTGAGAAATTATAATATGAAAAATCCCACTTGGTATAGTAGTATCAGGCTTCTTCAGTCACAGATAAGAGAGTGATTCATTGGAAAGTTGACCATGTCAAAGCCATGCACCTTCTGTGTTGTCATCCCCCCCAAACCTACCAGCAATTTGTTCTGGCACCAGGAAGGCAACTTAGAAACAGTGAATGGTGGGAAAAATACACATGCCTGCTTCCTTCCTGTCTGACCAGGAACAAAAGAAAAGTGAAACAGTTTGTAGGGAAAAGTAGCCATTACTCTTCTACTCGTGAACATGATAAAATAATATGAGGTGGAATTTTTAATGTAAAAGTGTGATAAGGAATCAGGCTCTGTTGGCCATTGGAATCAAACTAATTATTCTTTCAGTTAATTTCATACCCAATATCAAATCCAATTTCCCCAGCCTAATACATTTCTTATTGGATTATTGCAAGATCCATAGTAGCCTCTCAATTAGCAATGGCATAGTCATTCAGCAACCCACACAGGATATGGAGCCATATATTCAAATCCAATAATCCACATTTATTGTCCTCCATACAATAATCAGCCTCTGGCCAGTCTGAAGTGTTTCCACTTGGCTACTCTGAAGTCAGCGAGGGTCAGCAGTGCAGTCTAAACAGTGCAAAGTAGAAAACTCTGCTGTCTCCAAAATGTTAACATTTTGATCCTCCAAAGGACGATAAATCCCTTGAATTCCAGCTGTTTGTAAACTACTCGCCCCATAGACTCATGATCCATTTATTTTGTATGCTCAAGTAAATACACTACATGATCAAAAGTATGTGGACACCTGCTCATCGAACATCTCATTCCAAAATCATGGGCATTAATATGGAGTTTGCACTCTTCTGGGAAGCCTTTCCACTAGCTGTTGGAACATTGCTGCGGGGACTTGAACCACAAGAGCCTTAGCGAGGTCAGGCGATTAGGCCTGGCTCGCAGTCGGTGTTCCAATTCATGCCGAAGGTGTTCGATGGGGTTGAGGTCAGGGCAGGCCAGTTAAGTTCTTCCACACCGATCTGGACAAACCATTTCTGTATGGACCTCGCTTTGTGCACAGTTGCATCACTCCAGAGAACACATTTTCACTGCTCCAGACTCCAATGGCAGGGAACTTTACACCACTCCAGCCAACACTTTGCATCATGCGGCCGCTCAGCCATGGAAACCCATTTCATGAAGCTCTCAACAAACAGTTCTGGTGCCTACATTTACATTTTAGTCATTTAGCAGACACTCTTATCCAGAGTGACTTACAGTGGTGAGTGCTTATATTTTCATACTTTTTTTCATACTGGTCCCTCATGGGACTCAAACCCACAGCCCAGGTGGCGTTGCAAGCACCATGCTGTACCAACTGAGCTACACAGGACTGTGCAGATGTTGATTCTCAGCAGTCCCATTCTGTGAGCTTGTGTGGCCTATCACTTCGTGGCTGAGCCGTTGTTGCTCCTAGATGTTTCCACTTCACAATAACAGAACTTACAGTTGACTGGGGCAGCTCTAGTGGGGCAGAAATTTGATGAACTGAATTGTTGGAAAGGTGGCATCCTGTAACGGTGCCACGTTGAAAGTCCCTGAGCTCTTCAGTAAGGCTGTTCTACTGCCAAAGTTTGTCTATGGAGATTACATGGCTGTGTGCTCGATTTTATACACCTGTCAGCAACGGGTGTGGCTGAAATAGCTGAATCCACTAATTTGAAGGGGTGCCCACATACTTTTGTATATACAGTATAGTGTATATATGATGTATGTTAATGTGGATTTTTCATTGTCAGATATGAAATGGTCTGAGGAGATGTTGGTCTGTTATGATGAACAGCACTACACTGGATATTCCATAGTGTCACTATAAGCTACAAAACCTTACCAGGGGGTACTAGTAAGATTCCTCAAGACAGTATTTTTATTTTTATAAACAGCTATCATCAAAACCTTCTGTGTTTTCAGTGCACTGATCATAAATAACACAGTTAATTTATTAGTGATTGAGCGGGTTGTTCCCTAACCAAACAATAACACAGACTCCTGTCAAACTTCACACTTTTGCGGCAGCGCTGTGTTTTCTGAGCATTAGCAGAATGTTTTTGCCACACCGAGAGAGGCGGTCTACCCCGCATTTGTCCTCCAGCCTGACAGCTGTGTTGAAAGGTGCTCAAACAGGCATGGCGGTTTGTTTAGAGGAGGAAGCTGTTTCTATATGGAAATGTCTTGCAGGTGCTAGACTGCCAGCGTTGTAGACCCTGACCCCATGTTTGACTTCTAGTGGCAGACCAAGCAGAGCTGTGTTTGAGGTCTGCTTGAAAGAAGTTACATGTAGGTCTACGTTATGACAACTCCTCTACAAGGGATAACATACGTAATACCCCACATTGCAGTAAAGAAATAGCAAGGATCTGTCAATGTAGGCCAAACAGTGTTCCAATGTTAAATCATCGTAATATGGAGGGTAGATGGATTAATAAACTATAGTTGCCCTATTTTAGTTTGATTTAGATACTTTAGTCCCTCCAACATGCTATTTACCGCAAATCAAGCTCATGTTTCACAAAAAAACGTAAAAAAATAGTTGTCTTGAGATGGTTTGTATGTAAGTCTGAGATATATTTGTTGTAATTGCACCTCCTTTCTGTCTACTATCTCAGCCCCTCCCCCATTCTCTCCCTCGCTTCCAGAGTGAGGAAATGTGAGCGTAAGGCACAGAAAAGGACTGTTGAGATTGCAAGAGAAAAAGAAAAACAACAAGTAAAAGTAATTTCCTCAAGGAGGAGGGGAAGGGAGCACAGTTTGCCTCAGTCTTTCATCTTATAATTATTCTCTGATTACCGCTTAGTCTTTTCATTATCTATCTCTGGAAGGCAGGACATAGTCCCACTTGTTTGAATGCAGTTGCAGTGTTGGTTTCTTTCACTCTGAATCCCACTTTTCAGTATTATAACTGGAGCATGTTCGACAGGAGTTGGGAAAGACGCCATGTGGTCCCGCTAGTCAGGTTTTGGCTGTACAACACCTGGATCTGTGTGAGTCTGTGTGCCAATATGACATCAGATGTGGATATAGGGCTTTACCTTGCTCTGGTTTATCTCTTCCTTTCGCTCTGTGGGTTGTGTCACTACTCAGTAGAGCAAGTGACAGCTGTGGTGGAAGCAACCATGCGATATGGATGAAAATTACAGCCCTATATCCAGGGGTTTTAAAGCCAGAGCAGAAAACATGTAGCAAAGCATCTGGGATGTTCTCTACATTTCCCCCAATCATAACACAATGAAATACATAGGTTTGGGAATTCTTTCCTCATTGGCTGCGATCTACTGTGCATCTGTTGCAAATGGCTAAGGAACAGATCAACATTTACTGGGGGGAGGGATGGCCCAAAATAGGGGAGGGTTGTCAAACTGATTTTTTTTGCTTTGGGGAGGGTTCTGTTTTTTTTAATCCAGCACAGGGGAAGGTTGTGTGTTTTTTCCCTGGTTTACATTCTCTATTCTAATCGTATTTTCCCTATAAACAATATCTTGACTTACTTTTGATATTACCTTAATACAGTTTACAAATGTTTGTGAAGGTTTGGTGTGGCTATTATTAAGCTTTAGCTACTGGAGGTCTATGAAATGAAGGCAGTGCGCCCCGGCGCTCCAACTGACTCCGACAGTTTAACTTGAGGAAGACTGTTTCAGTTACTCCTATAATCTAACAATATCATGCTTATCTTTATACAAAATATTTGTATATATGTATGAATTACCCTCCTCCTGTATGGCTATATCTGTACAGCAGACGCAGTAGCCATCTGACATAAAGAAATGCATATATCTATGGGGTTTGGCCTAAGCTTCTCTTCCATTATGCAGACTAATATATACAGTTGAAGTCGGAAGTTTACATACACCTTAGCCAAATACATTTAAACTTAATTTTTCACAATTCCTGACATTTAATCCTAGTAAAAATTCCCTGTCTTAGGTCAGTTAGGATCACCACTTTATTTTAAGAATGTGAAATGTCAGAATAATAGAGAATGATTTATTTCAGCTTTTATTTCTTTCATCACATTCCAAGTGGGTCAGAAGTTTACATACACTCAATTAGTATTTGGTAGCATTGCCTTTAAATTGTTTAACTTGGGCCAAACGTTTCGGATAGCCTTCCACAAGCTTCCCACAATAAATTGGGTGAATGTTGGCCCATTCCTCCTGACAGAGCTGGAGTAACTGAGTCAGGTTTGTAGGCCTCCTTGCTCGCACACGCTTTCTCAGTTCTGCCCACAAATTTTCTATGGGATTGAGGTAAGGGCTTTGTGATCACCACTCCAATACCTTGACTTTTGTCACGAACGTCGTTGGAAGCATACTTGGACCAAAGCGCAGCGTGATCTGGGTTCCACATGTATATTAACCTCTTGGGGCTATGTGGGACGCTAGCGTGCAACCCGTGGTGCACCCTATCAACAGCAGGTGCATTTCAAGAGCGGCAAATTTGAAACCAAATAAATGTCAAAATTCAAATTTTTCAAACATACAACTATCTTACACCCTTTGAAAGATAAACATCTCCTTAATCTAACCACGTTGTCCGATTTCAAAAAGGTTTTACGGCGAAAGCATAAAGTTAGATTATGTTAGGAGAGTACATTGACAATAGCTGTGTGTAATGTTTTGTCAATTCAAAGACAGGCGTCACCAAAACCATAAAACCAGCTAAAATGATGCACTAACCTTTGACAATCTCCATCAGATGACACTCCTAGGACATTATGTTAGACAATGCATGCATTTTTAGTTCTATCAAGTTCATATTTATATCCAAAAACAGCGTTTTACTATGGCGTTGATGTTCAGGAAATCGTTTCCCTTCAATAACCGGCAGTCAAGTCAGCACCACAAATTAAATAATTAAAATTAGAAAACATTGGTAAAATATTATATTGTCATTTAAAGAATTATAGATTTACATCTCTTGAACGCAATCGACTTGCCAGATTTAAAAATAACCTTACTGGGAAATCACACTTTGCAATAATCTGAGCACTGCGCCCAGAAAAATACGCTTTGCGATACAGACAAACGGCCATGTTGGAGAGATCTAAAATCGAAAATACTATGTAAATAATCCATTACCTTTGATTCTCTTCATCAGATGTCACTTCCAGGAATCCCAGGTCCATAACGAATGTAGTTTTGTTCAAAAAAGCTCATCATTTATGTCCAAAAAGCTCCGTGTTGTTAGCACAGGATCTAAGCCCGCCGGACTTCACTTCATGAACGAGGGGAAAAAATATATTTACGTTCGTTCAAACATGTCAAACGTTGTATAGCATAAATCATTAGTGCCTTTTTTAACCAGAACATGAATAATATTCAAGGTGGACGAATGCATTCTCTTTTAAAACGAATTGGAACGAGGGTACCCAACATGACCTCGCGAGCCAGAGTCTAATCGGCCATCACCGTTCCAAGGCTCTTGTTCGGTCAGATCTCATAGTAGAAGATTCAAAACACTTTGTAAAGGCTGGTGACATCTAGTGGAAGCAATAGGAAGTGCCAAAACATTAATCAGCCCCTGTGTGTTTCAATGGCATAGGCTTAAAGGTAATTCAACACATCATGTATCCACTTCCTGTCAGAAAATGTCTCAGGGTTTTGCCTGCCAAATGAGTTCTGTTATACGCACAGACACCATTCAAACAGTTTTAGAAACTTTAGGGTGTTTTCTATCCATATATAATAAGTATATGCATATTCTAGTTACTGGGTAGGATTAGTAACCAGATTAAATCGGGTACGTTTTTTTTATCCAGCCGTGAAAATACTGCCCCCTAGCCCCAACAGGTTAAATGAAACTCTCAAAAAACAATAAAGAATAAACGAACACGTGAAGCTATGGAGTGCTCACAGGCAACTACACATAAACAAAACAAGATCCCACAAAACAGAGTGGGGAAATGGCTGCCTAACCTGTTAGGGCTAGGGGGCAGTATTTACACGGCCGGATAAAAAACGTACCCGATTTAATCTGGTTATTACTACTGCCCAGAAACTAGAATATGCATATAATTATTGGCTTTGGATAGAAAACACCCTAAAGTTTCTAAAACTGTTTGAATGGTGTCTGTGAGTATAACAGAACTCATATGGCAGGCAAAAACCTGAGAAGATTATGTACAGGAAGTGCCCTCTCTGACCATTCCTTGAGCTTCTTGACTCTTTTTATTGAAAACTTAGGATCTTTGCTGTAACGTGACACTTCCTACGGCTCCCATAGGCTCTCAGAACCCGGGAAAAAGCTGAATGATGTCGAGGCAGCCCCTGGCTGAAAAACATTAGCGCGTTTGGATAGTGGTCGGTCAGAGTACTATGAGACTGAGGCGCTTGCACGAGGCGACCCCATGTTTTTATTTTCTCTCTCTTTGTACTAAAACACAGATTCCCGTTCGGAATATTATCGCTTTTTTACGAGAAAAATGGCATAAAAATTGATTTTAAACAGCGGTTGACATGCTTCGAAGTACGGTAATGGAATATTTAGAATTTTTTTTGTCACGAAATGCGTCGTGCGCGTCACCCTTCTTTACACTTCGGATAGTGTCTTGAACGCACGAACAAAACAGAGGATATTTGAACATAACTATGGATTATTTTGAACCAAACCAACATTTGTTATTGAAATAGAAGTCATGGGAGTGCATTCTGACGAAGAACAGCAAAGGTAATAACATTTTTCTTATAGTAAATCTGACTTTGGTGAGGGCTAAACTTGGTGGGTGTCTAAATAGCTAGCCCTGTGATGCCGGGCTATCTACTTAGAATATTGCAAAATGTGCTTTCACCGAAAAGCTATTTTAAAATCGGACATAGCGAGTGCATAGAGGAGTTCTGTATCTATAATTCTTAAAATAATTGTTATGTTTTTTGTGAACGTTTATCGTGAGTAATTTAGTAAATTCACCGGAAGTTTGCGGGGGGTATGCTAGTTCTGAACGTCACATGCTAATGTAAAAAGCTGGTTTTTGATATAAATATGAACTTGATTGAACAAAACATGCATGTATTGTATAACATAATGTCCTAGGTGTGTCATCTGATGAAGATCATCAAAGGTTAGTGCTGCATTTAGCTGTGGTTTGGGTTTATGTGACATTATATGCTAGCTTGAAAAATAGGTGTCTGATTATTTCTGGCTGGGTACTCTGCTGACATAATCTAATGTTTTGCTTTCGTTGTAAAGCCTTTTTGAAATCGGACAGTGTGGTTAGATTAACGAGAGTCTTGTCTTTAAAATGGTGTAAAATAGTCATATGTTTGAGAAATTGAAGTAATAGCATTTCTAAGGTATTTGAATAACGCGCCACAGGATTCCACTGGCTGTTATGTAGGTGGGACGATTTCGTCCCACCGACCCTAGAGAAGCTAAATATGATCCCCAATCAGAGACAACGATAAACAGCTGCCTCTGATTGGGAACCATACCAGGCCAACATAGAATAGAATAACCTAGATTACCCACCCTAGTCACACCCCGACCTAACCAATATAGAGAATAAAAGGCTCTCTATGGTCAGGGCATGACAACTTTGTTGTCCTTAAGCCATTTTGCCACAACTTTGGAAGTATGCTTGTGTCCATTTGAAAGACCCATTTGCGACCAAGCTTTAACTTCCTGACTGATGTCTTGAGATGTTTCTTCAATATATCCACATAATTGTCCTCCCTCATGATGCCATTCATTTGGTGAAGTGCACCAGTCCTTCTTGCAGCAAAGCACCCAACAACATGATGCTGCCACCCCTGTGCTTCATGGTTGGGATGGTGTTCTTCGGCTTGCAAGCCTCCCCCATTTTCTTCCAAACATAACGATGGTCATTATGGCCAAACAGTTATATTTTTGTTTCATCAGACCAGAGGACATTTCTTCAAAAAGTATGATCTTTGTCCCCATGTGCAGTTGCAAACCGTAGTCTGGCTTTTTATGACGGTTTTGGAGCAGTGGCTTCTTCCTTGCTGAGTGGCCTTTCAGGTTATGTCGATATAGGACTCGTTTTACTGTGGATATAGATACTTTTGTACCTGTTTCCTCTAGCATCTTCACACGGTCCTTTGCTGTTGTTCTGGGATTGATTTGCACTTTTCTCACCAAAGTACATTCATCTCTAGGAGACAGAACGCGTCTCCTTCCTGAGCGGTATGACGGCTGCGTGGTCCCATGGTGTTCATACTTGCGTACTATTGTTTGTACAGATGAACGTGGTACCTTCAGGCGTTTGGAAATTGCTCCCAAGGATGAACCAGACTTGTGGAGGTCTACAATTTTTCTTTCTGAGGTCTTGGCTGATTTCTTTTGATTTTCCCATGATTTCAAGCAAAGAGGCACTGAGTTTGAAGGTAGGCCTTGAAATACATCCACAGGTACACCTCCAATTGACTCAAATGATGTCAATTAGCCTATCAGAGGCTTCTAAAGCCATGACATCATTTTCTGGAATTTTTCAAGTTGTTTAAAGGCACAGTCAACTTAGGGTATGTAAACTTCTGACCCATAGGAATTGTGATACAGTGAATTATAAGTGAAATAATCTGTCTGTGAACAATTGTTGGAAAAATGACTTGTGTCATGCAGAAAGTAGATGTCCTAATCGACTTGCCAAAACTATAGTTTGTGAACAAGAAATTTGTGGAGTGGTTGAAAAACGAGTTTTAATGACTCCAACCTAAGTGTATGTAAACTTCCGACTTCAACTGTAAATGTGGCTCATTTGGCCAGCATCCCTCGTTTATCGCACCAGGTTGCATCTGAATGCATGTTGGTGTCCGTAATATTTTTTTATTTTTAAGTCGGTTAAATTCAAATCTTTCCTGTCATGTTGTCTGGTGCAAAACATTGTATAGGCAGGGAGAGTGGTCAGCGCACTCTCAATCATCTGGCCAGGAGCCCTGCGTGGCATCGACTCTGCCACAAAGCATGCTGAAGTGACAAAGACGATTTCCACAATTTTAAACACATGGTCGTTAACATTATTTTGAGTTAATTCTATGAGCGGGGAGGGTGTTCCGTTTATTTAACAGTACAAGGGAAGGGTCATGTGAAAATATTTTTTATGTTGGGTAGGGCTGTCATTTTTTTTTATGACACTTTCAGTTGGACCAGCCCACCGCCCCCCAGTACATGTAGATCTGTCCCTAACGTGTCCTCTCTATCTATGTATCATGGCCAGCATTCCACACCTGCTGTCCACACTGTCACTAAACTAAAGATTGCTAAATCTACATGTATAGTACACTACCTCAAGCACGCTCTATGTCCAGGAGCAGCAGTTGGTTAGAAGACATTAAGCACTTCCTGCTTTTCCCTCTTGATATCCTGCTTTAGCAACCTGTAAATGTTGCATCAGCTTCTAATGTTTCTACAGTCAGCGCTTTGCAAGAGGCTGGATCAGTTCTGCCCTGACGCCAAATTGCTTTTGGAGCCTCAGAATGTCATCTCCGTTCAGAGAAATTAGTGCTGTGATACATAGACACACAATGGCCTCTCTCTGAGCTGAGAGAGTTGGAGCAGATCAGGCCTGGGTTTGGCTGTTGGATGTCTGAGGGTCTGCAGTCCTCCTCAGCGAAGATTTACGAAGTGAGGAGAGGCGAGGGGGAGGGATTGTGTGTCCTTGGAGCAGACACGGAGGCCTTTTTTTTTCTCGAGGCCCTGAGGATATTAGTGTTGTTTTGGGGGTATGTGTCAGAAGGGCCAGAGGACACGTGGTGCTGCTCATGCTCAGTGAGGAGCAGGCTGTTTGGGAGAGAAAAGTCATGCTAGTCGTTCTAAAACTCCCACAGTTTCCTGCCCTAGTATGCACATTGTAAGCGAAGCACCAGGTTCCATTGTACTCGGGCTTGTATGGTGACGTAGCTGCTTCCTGTAGTGAAGGCCTTGGTGACAGGCAAGCTGATGCACTGCACTGCAATCTCAGCGTCCACTTATTCAACTCAAGATGGGAGAGACTTAGTATTCTCCCACAAATCCCATTAAACTTTCTCTGCCCTTATTAGGACTCAGTCTTCCAAAAATGAGATATAAAGGCCATATGGTTTTATAGAGCCATTGTAACCCAATACTGGCCTAGATGCTGACAGCAGGTTCTGTCTCTCTATTTTGGGTCGTTTTGCTGTCCTTATCAATTACGTTAGAGCCCCTACACACAGTACACAAAAGCCTGGCCGCTGGTTTCGACATCTGAAATCATAGAGCATTTCTTATTACAGTGCCTTCAGAAAGTACTCATATACCCTTGTCTTATTCCACATGTTGTTTTGTTACAGCTTGAATTCACCCATTTATACGCAATACCCAGTAATGACAAAGTGAAAACATGTTTTTAGAAATGTTTGCAAATTTATTGAAAATGAAATACAGAAATATCAAATTTATGTTAGTATTCACACCCCTGAGTCAATACATGTTTGAATCACCTTTGATAGCAATTACAGCTGTGAGTCTAAGCGCTTTGCACACTTGGATTGTACAATATTTGCACATTATTATTTTTTGAATTCTTCAAGCTCTGTCAAGTTGGTGCTTGATTCCATAGATTTTCAAGACGATTTAATTCAAAACTACAACTAGTCCACTCAGGAACATTCAATGTCGTCTTGGTAATAGTGCTGAGCGGTTAAGCGAAAGTCTGGTTATTATTTTGTTTTTTAAACAACTAATTGACTGATTTTAATTCCATTTCATTCCATTTATTTTCTGTGAGCTCAATGCGCAGTTTCTGTAGAGGTAAATCAGATCCAGCCTGAACTGTGCAATGTTGTAGTTTCCAACAGGCCAATATTCTACATAGTTTAGCACAGAAAACGTAGTACAGTAATTAACTTTAATTCCCATAATCCATTGCGCCGGCCTGCTTGTCCAGTATGTGTGGAGCATTGAGCTATAATAAGAATGGTTTGGAATGGAGACAGAGAAGAGAGAATGAGCGATCGAGAGGGATCGAAAACAGATGCTTTGCGAGGTATCTCTACCTGAAAATACATGATCTAAGTGATTGATAGTTGGTATTCAGCAATCATAAAAGTTTGCCTTATTTACTTTGAAGAACTACTAAAATAATGACAGAATAGGCAGCAGCTCTATAGAGATGAGATGATGACTTGGAATGAAATAATAAAGGTATCAAATAAAACCAATATTTTCTTAAAGTATAGTAATGTGAATAAATGATGGTTAATAAGTGATAATATATATATATATTTTTTACTTGTATTAATTGTTTTATTCTGTGTTGTTACAGCATTCAACCCACATAATGCATAGTGCATTTAATGTCTAAGAAAAGAATCAAAATCGAAATCAATATTTTTTTTTTTAACCATCGGACAGAAACCGAACCGACCTCAAAGAGCACTAATCGTTTAGCACCAATAGAGGTGCATGGGTAAAATCACTGAGGAAGCCAAGCCAAGCCAGTAAAAAAAGCCATATTACAACGTATGTTGTGATAATTGCTTTGTTTGTTCTATAACCCATTTGTTCATACACCACTGTGATATACAATAAGGCCGTAACACCAAAAAGACAATAGTCACATAGTGGCGGAATAAATTAAACTACACATACGTTTATTTCATCACAAAACTGTAGAGCAACATCTGTCTGGTGAAGTCCACAAAGAAAATATTGCATGTAACATGCATGTAACATGTTATATCACCTGCAACGTGGTCAAGTAAGTTCATGTTTTCAACAGTTTAGAAAACTGCAACCGATTTAGTCCCACAGAGTTACAGCAAGTCAGCACAAAGACAACAGGAGTACTTCCTCCGCTATTCCAGCACCATTTCAACTTAAACATTTAAACATAATCAAATCAACAAGGCTATATATGCTTATTTTAACACACTGAAAACAAACTTAAAGATTCCCAAAATAATTTAGCCCAATCAATGTTTGTAAATATCATGTGGCTTACCATGGTACTGATTTCTGTCTGTCTGTGTTTGTGTGTGTACGTGCATGTGTAAAAAAACATTTTTTTTTTTACTCACCCTACTTGTAGACTAGTTGAATGCCAATACCGGAGTCTTCAGCGACGGTCTGCAGCCCGGAGTATTCAGCGACGGTCTGCAGTCCGGAGTCTTCAGCGGCAGTCCGCTCTCTCTTTCATGTTGGCAAGACGTTCTATGGCTCTGTCATACAGTACACTTTTAGTTGTTGTCATAAGCTACCTAGCTAAAATGCTTGCTAGCCAAACTTCCTCGCATGGGCAACAATGAACAACAGAACCAACTAAGTTAGCTAGCTAGTTAACGTGAGCCTACTAGGCTATATATTGGTCTCAGGCCAGTGGCACAACATATTTATTTATGGTTTGACCATAATCATTGGCCTGTACAGAGTCCAAATCCCCATCTCCATTCATTGGAAATGGCCGATTTAGCAAGCTAGCTACTGAAGGACATCAACACAAGCAGACCAGAAACAGACACGTTTTTCCTGAAAGTTACATGTTGCTTAGGAAGTGATTTGATTGGTCTGAAGCCAAATCCAAACTGGCTTCCCTTGAGGGGTTTGTTTTGCTGCACCAGGACAACTCACAGTTGAGCTCAGCTCAACACTGATTGGCTAATGATTTTTTAATTGTTTTATGAAGGGAGGCAAAGTGCTTGCTGGCATCAATCAGTCAAATGCTACAGCGGCAACAGGTTATACAATAAAAAATATAATAATACTAGTAGGAAAGGTTTTCATCTTAAGCTCACAACCTGTGGATACTATACGATTAGAAAGGTTCAAAATGTATGTAAAACATCACAACACAATTGAAAAATATATGGCACATGGAAACCAAACGAGGGTGGTCTATGGTGATAGGTGGGATGGGCTGAGAGTGGCTGGGGGTTGGGATTAAAGAGCTTATGTTTGGTAATGTATTATTGTTATGTGACTGCTTTATATAAAAGTACCATGTATGTAAAATGTGTATGCTAAATGTTTATGTAAAATGTATGTGTAAAAAGTATATGTAGTAGAAAAACTGTAAAAAACTAAAAGGATATGTGTCCTCGGAAGAGGGGGAAGTGTAATGGCTTTTGTCGTAATGAGAAGGGGACCAAAACGCAGTGTGGTAAGTGCTCATATTTATTCAAATAACGAAACACTTAAACAAAGAAACAAAACGAAAGCAAAACAGTTTCGTCAGGCAACAGACAACTAAACGGAAAACAACTACCCACAAACACAGGTGGGAAAAGGCTGCCTAAGTATGATTCCCAATCAGAGACAACGATAGACAGCTGCCTCTGATTAGGAACCATACTCGGCCAAAACAAAGAAATACAATACATAGAATGCCCACCCCATATCACACCCTGACCTAACTAAACAGAGGAAAACGGCTCTATGGCTCAGTACCCCCCCCCCCCCCCCCCAAAGGTGATGACTCCCGGCCGCAAACCTGAACCTATAGGGGAGGGTCCGGGTGGGCATCTACCCTTGGTGGCAGCTCCGGTTCGGGACGTAGCCCCCACTCCGCCCGCTGATCCCTCCGCTTTTGTATTGCCGGACCGTGGATCGTCGTCGGAGGAACCGGACCGTGGATCAGCGCCGGAGGCGCTGGACTGCAGACCGCCGCTGGAGACTCTGGACTGCAGACCGCCGCTGGAGACTCTGGACTGCAGACCGCCGCTGGAGATTCTGGACTGCAGACCGCCGCTGGAGACTCCGGACTGCCGCTGAAGACTCCGGACTGCAGACCGTCGCTGAATACTCCGGGCTGCAGACCGTCGCTGAAGACTCCGGGCTGAAGACCGTCGCTGAAGACTCCGGGCTGCAGACCGTCGCTGAAGACTCCGGGCTGCAGACCGTCGCTGAAGACTCCGGGCTGCAGACCGTCGCTGAAGACTCCGGACTGCAGACCGTCGCTGAAGACTCCGGACTGCAGACCGTCGCTGAAGACTCCGCGCCATGGATCGTCACTGGAGGCTTCTTGCCATGGATCATCACTGGAGGCTCCGGGCCATGGATCATCACTGGAGGCTTCGTGCCATGGATTATCACTGGAGGCTCCGGGCCATGGATTATCACTGGAGGCTTCGTGCCATGGATCATCCATACAGGCTCCGGGCCATGGATCCTCACTGGAAGCTTCGGGCCATGGATCATCCCTACAGGCTCCGGGCCATGGATCATCACTGGAGGCTTCGTGCCATGGATCATCACTGGAGGCTTCGGACCATAGATCATCACTGGAGGCTTCTTACGTGGAGCTGGAACCGGTCTCACCGGACTGGGGAGACGCACAGGAGACTGGGTGCGCAGAGCAGGGACAGGGTATACTGGGCCGTGGAGGCACACTGGAGGTCTGGAGCCTAGGGCTGGCACAACCCGTCCTGGCAGGATCCTTACTTTAGCCCGGAAAGTGCGGGGCGCGGGCACAGGATGAACTGGGCTGTGCAGGCGCACTGGCAACACAGTGCGTAGAGCTGGTGCAGGATATCCTGGACCGAAGAGATGCACCGGAGACCAGGAACGCTGAGCCGGCACAATCCTTCCTGGCTGAACGCTCAGTTTAGCCCGGCAAATGTGGGGCGCAGGCACAGCATAACATGGTGACTGACTGTTCACCTGCTCCCCATGGTAAGCACGGGGAGTTGGCTCAGGTCTCCACCCTGACTCTGCCAAACCCCCTGTGCCCCCCCCCCCCATTTTTGGGGGGGATGCCTCTCGGGCTTCCGTCGTTGGGCTAGCTCCTTGTAATGTCGCCATTCTGCTTGCGCCGTCTCCACCTGCTTCCATGGCAGGGTCTTATCCCCTGCCATTACCTCCTCCCAGGTCCAGGACGTCCTCCATTCTCTCTTCTCCCGAGCCCAGGATCCCTGCTCCTCCTGGGCATGCTGCTTGGTCCGTTTTTGGTGGGTAGTTCTGTAATGGCTTTCGTCGTAATGAGAAGAGGGGACCAAAACGCAGCGTGGTAAGTGCTCATATTTATTCATATAACGAAACACTTAAACCAAGAAACAAAACGAAAGCAAAACAGTTTCGTCAGGCAACAGACAACTAAACGGAAAACAACTACCCATAAACACAGGTGGGAAAAGGCTGCCTAAGTATGATTCCCAATCAGAGACAACAATATACAACTGCCTCTGATTAGGAACCATACTCGGCCAAAGAAATACAATACATAGCATGCCTACCCCATATCACACCCTGACCTAACTAAACAGAGGAAAACGGCTCTCTCAGTTGAGGGCATGACAGGAAGTGGTGGATGGGCTAATAAACTCTCTTTTGGTCCAGACAGCATCAGATACATGGGCTACACATACTGAGACAGAGGGGACACTGTTTCCCTTATTCTGATGATTTCTCTGGTGAGATTCAGCCACTTGCAAATTGATGGGAAATTTTGAAAACACAAAGAGAGATGAAAGATACATTCATTTTTTTATTGGTCAAATATTTGGGGAAGCCTGGCTTCCCTTGGCATCCATGGATACATGCCACTGCTCAGCATTACTTGCTAATCAACTCCCGTGTATATTTGGCCTTGTGTTTTAGGTTATTGTCCTTCTGAAAGGTGAAATTATCTTCCAGTGCTTAGTGCTTAGCTCTATTCTTTTTCTTTTTATCCTAAAAAAAACTCCCTTGTACTTGCAGATGACAACCATACCCATAAATCAAATCAAATCAAATGTATTTATATAGCCCTTATTACATCAGCTGATATCTCAAAATGCTGTACAAAAACACAGCCTAAAACCCCAAACAGCAAGCAATGCAGGTGTAGAAGCACGGTGGCTAGGGAAAACTCCGTAGAAGGCCAAAACCTAGGAAGAAACCTAGAGAGGAACCAGGCTATGAGGGGTGGCCAGTCCTCTTCTGGCTGTGCCGGGTGGAGATTATAACAGAACATGGCCAAGATGTTCAAATGTTCATAAATGACCAGCATGGTCAAATAATAATAATCACAGTAGTTGTCGGGGGTGCAACAAGTCAGCACCTCAAGAGTAAATGTCAGTTGGCTTTTCATAGCTGATCATTGAGAGTATCTCTGCCGCTCCTGCTGTCTCTAGAGAGTTGAAAACAGCAGGTCTGGGACAGGTAGCACGTCCGTTGAACAGGTCAGGGTTCCATAGCCGCAGGCAAAACAGTTGAAACTGGAGCAGCAGCACGGCCAGGTGGACTGAGGACAGCAAGGAGTCATCATGCCAGGTAGTCCTGAGGCATGGTCCTAGGGCTCAGGTTCCCCGAGAGAGAGAAAGAAATAAAGAGAGAATTAGAGAGAGCATACTTAAATTCACACAGGACACCGGATAAGACAGGAGAAATACTCCAGATATAACAGACTGACCCTAGCCCCTCGACACATAAACTACTGCAGCATAAATACTGGAGGCTGAGACAGGAGGGGTCAGGAGACACTGTGGCCCCATCCGATGATAACCCCGGACAGGGCCAAACAGGCAGGATATAACCCCACCCACTTTGCCAAAGCACAGCCCCCACACCACTAGAGGGATATCTTCAACCACCAACTTACGAGTATAGCCCACAAAGATCTCCGCCACGGCACAACCCAAGGGGGGAGCCAACCCAGACAGGAAGACCACGTCAGTGACTCAACTCACTCAAGTGACACACCGCTCCTAGGGACGGCATGGAAGAGCACCAGTAAGCCAGTGACTCAGCCCCTGTAATAGGGTTAGAGAAAGAGAATCCCAGTGGAGAGAGGGGATCCGGCCAGGCAGAGACAGCAAGGGTGGTTCGTTGCTCCAGAGCCTTTCCGTTCACCTTCACACTCCTGGGGCAGACTACACTCAATCATAGGACCTACTGAAGAGATGAGTCTTCAGTAAAGACTTAAAGGTTGAGACCGAGTCTGCGTCTCTCACATGGGTAGGCAGACCATTCCATAAAAATTGAGCTCTATAGGAGAAAGCCATGCCTCCAGCTGTTTGCTTAGAAATTCTAGGGACAATTAGGACGCCTGCGTCTTGTGACCGTAGCGTAAGTGTAGGTATGTACGGCAGGGCCATATCGGAAAGATAGGTAGGAGCAAGCCCATGTAATGCTTTGTAGGTTAGCAGTAAAACCTTGAAATCAGCCCTTGCCTTAACAGGAAGCCAGTGTAGGGAGGCTAGCACTGGAGTTATATGATCACATTTTTTGGTTCTAGTCAGGATTCTAGCAGCCGTATTTAGCACTAACTGAAGTTTATTTAGTGCTTTATCCGGGTAGCCGTAAAGTAGAGCATTGCAGTAGTCTAACTTAGAAGTAACAAAAGCATGGATACATTTTTCTGCATCATTTTTGGACAGAAAGTTTCTGATTTTTGCAATGTTACGTAGATGGAAAAAAGCTGTTCTTGAAACAGTCTTGATATGGTCGTCAAAAGAGAGATCAGGGTCCAGAGTAACGCCGAGGTCCTTCACAGTTTTATTTGAGACGACTGTACAACCATCAAGATTAATTGTCAGATTCAACAGAAGATCTCTTTGTTTCTTGGGACCTAGAACATGCATCTCTGTTTTGTCCGAGTTTAAAAGTAGAACGTTTGCAGCCAACTACTTCCTTATGTCTGAAACACAGGCTTCTAGCGAGGGCAATTTTGGGGCTTCACCATGTTTCATTGAAATGTACAGCTGTGTGTCATCCGCATAGCAGTGAAAGTTAACATTATGTTTTCGAATGACATCCCCAAGAGGTAAAATATATAGTGAAAACAATAGTGGTCCTAAAACGGAACCTTGAGGAACACCGAAATTTACAGTTGATTTGTCAGAGGACAAACCATTCACAGAGACAAACTGATATCTTTCCGACAGATAAGATCTAAACCAGGCCAGAACTTGTCCGTGTAGACATTTGGGTTTCCAATCTCTCCAAAAGAATGTGGTGATCGATGGTATCAAAAGCAGCAGTAAGGTCTAGGAGCACGAGGACAGATGCAGATCCTTGGTCTGACGCCATTAAAAGGTCATTTACCACCTTCACAAGTGCAGTCTCAGTGCTATGATGGCATCTAAAACCAGACTGAAGCATTTCGTATATATTGTTTGTCTTGAGGAAGGCAGTGAGTTGCTGCGCAACAGCTTTTTCTAAAAATGTTGCGAGGAATGGAAGATTCGATATAGGCCGATAGTTTTTTATATTTTCTGGGTCAAGGTTTGGCTTTTTCAAGAGAGGCTTTATTACTGCCACTTTTAGTGAGTTTGGTACACATCCGGTGGATAGAGAGCCGTCTATTATGTTCAACATAGGAGGGCCAAGCACAGGAAGCAGCTCTTTCAGTAGTTTAGTTGGAATAGGGTCCAGTATGCAGCTTGAAGGTTTAGAGGCCATGATTATTTTCATCATTGTGTCAAGAGATATAGTACTAAAACACTTGAGTGTCTCCCTTGATCCTAGGTCCTGGCAGAGTTGTGCAGACTCAGGACAACTGAGCTTTGGAGGAATACGCAGATTTAAATCGGGTACGTTTTTTATCCGGCCGTGTAAATACTGCCCCCTAGCCCTAACAGGTTAAAGAGGAGTCCGTAATTTGCTTTCTAATGATCATGATCTTTTCCTCAAAGAAGTTCATGAATTTATTACTGCTGAAGTGAAAGCCATCCTCTCTTGGGGAATGCTGCTTTTTAGTTAGCTTTGCGACAGTATCAAAAATAAATTTCGGATTGTTCTTATTTTCCTCAATTAAGTTGGAAAAATAGGATGATCGAGCAGCAGTGAGGGCTCTTCGATACTGCACGGTACTGTCTTTCCAAGCAAGTTGGAAGACTTTCAGTTTGGTGTGGCGCCATTTCCGTTCCAATTTTCTGGAAGCCTGCTTCAGAGCTCGTATATTTTCTGTATACCAGGGAGCTAGTTTCTTATGACAAATGTTTTTAGTTTTTAGGGCTGCAACTACATCTAGGGTATTGCGCAAGGTTAAATTGAGTTCCTCAGTTAGGTGGTTAACCTGTTGGGGCTAGGGGGCAGTATTTGCATGGCCGGATAAAAAACATACCCGATTTAAACTGGTTACTACCCTTGCCCAGAAACGAGAATATGCATATAATTGGTAGATTTGGATAGAAAACACTCTAAAGTTTCTAAAACTGTTTGAATGGTGTCTGTGAGTATAACAGAACTCATATGGCAGGCCAAAACCTGAGAAGATTCCATACAGGAAGTGCCCTGTCTGACAATTTGTTCTCCTTCTGTGGCATCTCTATCGAAAATACAGCATCTGTGCTGTAACGTGACATTTTCTAAGGCTTCCATTGGCTCCCAGAAGGCGCCAGAAAGTGGAATGACGTCTCTCCTGTCTCTGGGCGAAAAACAGCAGGAGATTTTGTGAGTGGTCAGGCTGAGAACAGTGACACTGGAGATGTGCGTTCATGTGAATTCTCCATTTTTTTCTTTCAGCCTTTGAATGAATACAATGTCGCCCGGTTGGAATATTATTGCTATTTTACGAGAACAATAGCATAAAAATTTATTTTAAGCAGCGTTTGACATGCTTCGAAGTACGGTAATGGAATATTTTGACATTTTTTGTCACGAAATGCGCTCGCGCTTCACCCTTCGGATACTGACCTGAACGCACGAACAAAACGGAGGTATTTGAATATAACTATGGATTATTTGGAACCAAAACAACATTTGTTGTTGAACTAGAAGTCCTGGGAGTGCATTCTGACGAAGAACAGCAAAGGTAATCCAATTTTTCTTATAGTAAATCTGAGTTTGGTGAGGGCCAAACTTGGTGGGTGTCAAATTAGCTAGCCGTGATGGCTATGTACTCAGAATATTGCAAAATGTGCTTTCGCCGAAAACCAAACGTCCCACCTTGCCCAGGGAGGTTAACTGATTTTTGTCCTCTGACGTCCTTGGGTAGGCAGAGGGAGTCCGGAAGGGCATCAAGGAATCTTTGGGTTATCTGAGAATTTATAGCATGACTTTTGATGCTCCTTGGTTGGGGTCTGAGCAGATTATTTGTTGCGATTGCAAATGTAATAAAATGGTGGTCCGATAGTCCAGGATTATGAGGAAAAACATGAAGATCCACAACATTTATTCCATGGGACAAAACTAGGTCCAGTGTATGACTGTGGCAGTGAGTAGGTCCAGAGACATGCTGGACAAAATCCACTGAGTCGATGTGTCACGTCCTGACCAGTATAGAGAATATTTTGTTATTGTAGTTTGGTCAGGACGTGGCAGAGGGTAGTTTATTTATGTATTACGGGTTTTTTGGTCACTGGTCTATGTTTGTATTTCTATGTGTATATTGTAGGGTAGTTTTTCTATGTTAAGGTTGGGTGCTGGACTCTCAATTGGAGGCAGGTGTTTCTAGTTGCCTCTTGAGAGTCCTATAAATAGGTGTGTGTTTTGGTTTGTCACTTGTGGGTAGTTGTTTGAGAGCACTGCTTTTGTTGAGCCTGCTGCTCTGTTCCTGTCGTTAGTTTGTTTATTGTTTTTCTGTGGTGTTCGCATTTTTTATAATAAATATGTTGAGCATGCAACCCGCTGCGTTTTGGTCCCATTCTCTCTTCCACGACAGCTGTGACACGATGATGGCTCCGAAAGCCTTTTGGAGTGGGTCTGTGGACTTTTCCATGTGAATATTAAAGTCACCAAAACGTAGAATATTATCTGGTATGACTACAATGTCTGATAGGAGTTCAGGGAACTCAGTGAGGAACGCTGTATATTGCCCAGGAGGCCTGTAAACAGTAGCTATAAAAAGTGATTGAGTAGGCTGCATAGATTTCATGACTAGAAGCTCAAAAGTAAATTGAAATTTGCTATCGTAAATGTTAGCAACACCTCCGCCTTTGCGGGATGCACGGGGGATATGGTCACTAGTGTAACCAGGAGGTGAGGCCTCATTTAACACAGTAAATTCATCAGGCCTAAGCCATGTTTCAGTTAGGCCAATCACATCAAGATTATTATCAGTGATTAGTTCATTGACTATAACTGCCTTTGAAGTGAGGGATCTAACATTAAGTAGCCCTATTTTGAGATGTGAGGTATCACAATCTCTTTCAATAATGTCAGGAATGGAGGAGGTCTTTATTCTAGTGAGATTGCTAGGGCGAACACCGCCATGTTTAGTTTTGCCCAACCAAGGTCAAGGCACAGACACGGTCTCAATGGGGATAGCTGAGCTGACTACACTGACTGTGCTAGTGGCAGACTCCACTAAGCTGGCAGGCTGGCTAACAGCCTGCTGCCTGGCCTGCACCCTATTTCATTGTGGAGTTAGGGGAGTTAGAGCCCTGTCTATGTTCGTAGATAAGATGAGAGCACCCCTCCAGCTAGGATGGAGTCCATCACTCCTCAACAAGCCAGGCTTGGTCCTGTTTGTGGGTGAGTCCCAGAAAGAGGGCCAATTATCTACAAATTCTATCTTTTGGGAGGGGCAGAAAACAGTTTTCAACCAGCGATTGAGTTGTGAGATTCTGCTGTAGAGCTCATCACTCCCCCTAACTGGGAGGGGGCCAGAGACAATTACTCGATGCCGACACATCTTTCTAGCTGATTTACACGCTGAAGCTATGTTGCGCTTAGTGACCTCTGACTGTTGTTAGGATGATGCAGCCATGCTTGAAAATATGAAAGGTGGTACTCATTGATGTATTGTGTTGGATTTGCCCCAAACATAACACATTATATTCAGGATATAACGTACATTTCTTTGCCACATTTTTTGCAGTTTTAATTTAGTGCCAAATTGCAAACAGGATGCATGTTTTGTAATATGTTTTATTCTGTACAGGTTTCCTTCTTTTCACTCTGTCATTTAGTTTGGTATTATGAAGTCACTACAATGTTGTTGATCCATCCTCAGTTTTCGCTTATCAAAGCCATTAAACTCTGTAACGGTTTTAAAATCACCATTGGCCTCATGGTGAAATCCCTGAGCGGTTTCCTTCCTCTCCGACAACTGAGTTAGAAAGGACACCTGTATCTTTGTAGTGACTACAGTAGGTGTATCGATACACCATCCAAAGTATAATTAATAACCTTACCATGCTCAAAGGGATATTCCATGTCTGCTTTTTAGTTTTTACCCATGTATCAATAGGGAAAAATTTCCTGCTCTTTCTGTTTGAATCTGTGTTTGAAATTCACTGCACGACCGAGGGACTTTACAGATAGTTGTATGTGTGGGGTACAGAGATGAGGTAGTCATTCAAAAATCATGTTAAACACTATTATTGCACACAGAGTGAGTCTATGCAACTTATTATGTGACTTGTTAAGCACAATTTTACTCCTGAACTTATTTAGGCCTGCCATA
This sequence comes from Salmo salar, assembly GCF_965601325.2. NCBI lineage: Eukaryota > Metazoa > Chordata > Actinopteri > Salmoniformes > Salmonidae > Salmo > Salmo salar. The sequence goes on along the minus strand of NC_138319.1, from coordinate 16,187,069 downwards.
ACAAAGGGGTTGAATACTTATTGGCTCAAGACATTTCAGTTTTTCATAAAAATGTCTAAAAACATAATTCCACTTTGTCATTATGGTGTATTGTATGTAGGCCAGTGACACAACATCTCAATTCAATACATTTTTTATTCAGGCTGTAACACAACAAAATGTGGAAAAGGTCAAAGGGTGTGAATACTTTCTGAAGGCACTGTATGTGCTGGTTTCTTTGTGATACAGTTTTTCCTAGGTTGATTTGGAAAAGGGACTAGACGATGTCCTATTCACTGTCAGTTAGGATTTAGAAATGAGTGTCATTGACTTTCTCACATAACCCACCCCCTTTTCTTGGCAAAACAACCACAGTGGAAAAGACCGATGGGAAAGAACTTGTCACAGGAGTAATGGCACTGAGGTAATGAATTGGACTGTCTTGCCAGACACTGTAGCATTAGCCCACTGGCAAGAGCTAGAGTCATGGAAGCTCTTGCAGTGTTCTTGAAAAGAGCTCTTTGGTGTACTGCTGGACTGCGTTGAGGTCTGGATTGACCCAGCCTGAACACTTCTCTCAGGCTTCGGTTAAGTCTGTGGCATCTTTTGCCAATTTATCTTTCGCCCTCTCTCTTTTTTATTCCTGTATCTAGTTTATTAGGATGAATCTTGACCTGGAGACAGAGCTGAGGGATTTCCACTAGATGGGCCAGCTGCAAAGTCAAAATTGTCTATATATCATATAAATGCAAGAAAACAAAAATGTGCTTTTTGGTCTTAATTTAAGATTAGGGTTAGGCATAAGAACAGCAGTGGGGTTAAGGTTATGGTTAGATTTAAAATCAGATTGTATTACTTTGTGGCTGTCCCAGCTAGTGACTACCCTGCAGAGCTGCCTCCAGTACATGAGTCATCCCAATAAATGGCCACCTGCTTCTCCTTGTTGTTGTCCTCATAGTTGTCTTCTCTCCTCTCCCTCTCATTCTTCACTCTACCTTTTTTCAACTTCTGTTGAGTTTATGATGCACAAAACGACTATCTGATCATCTTTATTATTATGGCTGAGGACTATATGGGTCATTTTATATGGATCATCATTGGTTTGGGTATCAGTGGGGAATTATTTTAGCCCAACATGCCTTGCTGTGGTTGCACACTTAAAATACATCAGTTTCTCTTTCATTTTTCCCCCTAAAATAGTTTGTGCATGTTAAATACCAGATGTTTGACTACTTTCTCTCTGATGTCTCAAACTAAAGGAATCTTGCACCATCTGTACCCCTTGTAAATTCATGTCTAGAGTAATCAGCTGGGTGAGATATGTCCTTTTAATTACAGGTTTGCAAGTAATACAGAAACATCAAATGTGATTACACTGTCGTGTTGAACTACCATGATTGATAAAAACATATGGTAGGAAGGAGTTCATTCAAAAGGGGACAAAGGATAGTTCTTTAGCCAATAGCATTTCACACACATCACACAAAAGAGTAATCAATACTTTTCAAGTTTGTGTTTATTTCTTTTACATTTTTTTACCCGATGAACTTGGGTGTTTTATATTTCAGGTCATTTGTTTTGACTGGATTTATGTGTTATGTTTGTCTGCATATTTGTGTATGTCTGAAATCTAACTTGGTTTATTAGCCCAGCATGCTGGTTTCCATTAGAATAATACTGAACTTGGACTGGCAAAAGCAGTGTCTGCATGTTTTTTAATGGCAGTACGTGTTTGTCTCACCATTGGGATGGAAGTGAAGGGCTTTGAAGACACTTCAAGGATCTATTCCTTCCGATGCATAGAACCGCCGATGAAAGTTAAACTTTTATGAGTCATGCTCTGGCTACCGAGGCTTGACTGATGCTGAGGTTGGACTCAACAGTTTCTCGTAAAACTCTTGTTTTCAATTAAAGTTACAAAATGATCAAGACGGCTGAAGTTTTTGTTTCTTCAGCAAACAGTAAAAGTAGAGAGGGTTTCAAAACCGTTCGGTTTTGAAAAGATTTGAACTACCGCTGTACTTGCAGTTGGCTCAATCAACTAGTTGGCATGAGCCTAAGTTGATACCTTTTGTCTCTTACAGAGAGCAAAGAGACTTAGCTGTGTATCCTCCAAAAGAAACCCAGGTGCTCAGACTCAAAATAGAGTGAATCAAAAGAAAAGAAAAGCTGTCTTCATTTAACTTTTCCCACCAGCTGCGTGAAAGTGTGGATAGGAGCTATGGGGAAAATGTAGCCTAATTAGGAGCACTGTGATTCTCTGGGTTTGGAATGCTCTTATGATCAGTGAGTGACATGTAATTACGGAATTTGGATGTTGCTCCTTGTCCAGTGGCAGCTGGCCATGTCTCCTGCATGCAAAATCCATAGTATCAGTTAGGATTTGGATGATGAAACTAAGGCTTGTTCATCCATCAAAATGAATGGCATATGTACAGTTGAAGTCGAATGTTTACAGACACTTAGGTTGGAGTCATTAAAATTCATTTTTCAAACACTCCACACATTTCTTGATCACAAACTATAGTTTTGGCAAGTCGGTTAGGATGCATGACACAAGTCATTTTTCTAACAATTGTTTACAGACATTATTTCACTTATAATTCACTGTATCACAATTCCAGTGGGTCAGAAGTTTACATACACTAAGTTGACTGTGCCTTTAAACAGCTTGGAAAATTCCAGAAAATTATGTCATGGCTTTAGAAGCTTCTGATAGGCTAATTGACATCATTTGAGTCAATTGGAGGTGTACCTGTGGATGTATTTCAAGGCCTACCTTCAAACTCAGTGCCTCTTTGCTTGACTACAAATTGTAGACCTCCACAAGTCTGGTTCATCCTTGGGAGCAATTTCCAAATGCCTGAAGCTACCACATTCATCTGTACAAACAATAGTACGCAAGTATAAACACCATGGGACCACGCAGCCGTCATACCACTCAGGAAGGAGACACCTTCTGTCTCCTAGAGATGAACGTACTTTGGTGCGAAAAGTGCAAATCAATCCCAGAACAACAGCAAAGGACCTTGCGAAGATGCTGGAGGAAACGGGTACAAAAGTGTCTATATCCATAGTAAAACAAGTCCTATATCGACATAACCTGAAAGGCCGCTCAGCAAGGAAGAAGCCACTGCTCCAAAACCGCCATAAAAAGCCAGACTACGGTTTGCAACTGCACATCGGGACAAAGATCGTACTTTTTGGAGAAATGTCCACTGGTCGGATGAAACAGCCCTGTCAGGAGTAATGGGCCAAAATTCACCCAACTTATTGTGGGAAGCTTGTGGAAGGCTACCTGAAACGTTTGACCCAAGTTAAACAATTTAAAGGCAATGCTACGTAGTACTAATTGAGTGTATGTAAACTTCTGACCCACTGGGAATGTGATGAAAGAAATAAAAGCTGAAATAAATCATTCTCTCTACTATTATTCTGACATTTCACATTCTTAAAATAAAGTGGTGATCTTAACTGACCTAAGACAGGGAAATTTTACTAGGATTAAATGTCAGGAATTGTGAAAAACTGAGTTTCAATGTATTTGGCTAATGTGTATATAAACTTCTGACTTCAACTGTACTTATATGTACATATTCTCATTCACCCCTTTATATTTGTGTGTATTAGGTAGTTGTTGGGCAATTGTTAGATTTGTGTGTATTCGGTAGTTGTTTGGGAATTGTTAGATTACTTGTTAGATATTACTGCACTGTTGGATCTAGAATCACAAGCATTTCGCTACACTCACATTAAAATCTGCTAACCATGTGTATGTGACCAATAAAGTTTGATTTGGTTTGCTGTTTCAGCATGACAATGCCCCTGTGCCGAAAGCGAGGTCTATACAAAAATGGTTTGTCGAGATCGGTGTGGAATAACTTGACTGGCCTGCACAGAGCTCTGACCTCAACCCCATCGAACACCTTTGGGATGAATTGGAATGCCGACTGCGAGCCAGGCCTAATCGCCCAACATCAGTGCCTGACCTCACTAATGTTCTTGTTGTTGAATAGAAGCAAGTCCCTGCTGCAATGTTCCAATATCTTGTGGAAAGCCTTCCCAGCAGAGGGGAGGCTGTTATAGCAGCAAATAGGGGACCAACTCCATATTAACACCCAAGATATTAATGCCCACATACTTTTGGTCATGTAGTGCATCAAGTGGAACCCACTATGAATGGACCACCCAGTATGAGAATGGGCAAAGCATTTAAATGCAGACCAAGGCCAGCACTAGTTCTTGAGAACCCCCGACCCGCAACCCGAAAGCTCCAACACTGAATGAGATGTGTTTTGCATAATTTGACCGCATGCATGATGTGTTCATACTAATCTAAAAGAAATAAAGGAATAAGACTAAGGATTTTCATAATCATTTCCACAACTAGGGTTCTTCTCCCTAGTCCTCCAGGCAGTGTTATTTTCTATACACATTTTTACATTTTCTCTAAGCCATTCTATATGGCAGAGATGATGGTTTTTTAGTTGTTTTCTGAAGCCTCTGTGAGTGTTGAGTCAACATATTTTTTCACTTTGTGTTGTAGTCTTGTATCATGTTCCCCAGAGGGCCTGAGTCTGGGTATGTCATCACAACCTGGTCAGGAGGAGTCTGATCTCAGGTCAGGTCTGGAATACAAATCTACGTGACAAACTTTAGGAGGGTCGCTGTCTGTCAGTCTGTCCGCCCGTCTGTGCTCTGCTCGCACACAAATCTAACTAACAGGCATTTGCGGGGTCAATGTTCGTTTGTCATGCAGCAACAGACATACATTATGTAGAAACAGTGTGCTCTGTCTCTGAAAATCTATAAATCTACATAAATAAATCTAACTAACAGGCATTAGCGGGGTCAATGTTCGTTTGTCATGCAGCAACAGACATACATTATGTAGAAACAGTGTGCTCTGTCTCTGAAAATCTATAAATCTACATAAATAAATCTACATAACTGACAGACATTATCAGTCTATCTGTCTGTTCCCATTTTCTCTCTAAATCCCCTCCACATTTGGACATACCCAATGCTTTAATCTATTTGTATACCTGCATGATATATTACACTGTAGAGACTTTTCTTGAATGCAGTAGGCTGGAAGCTTGATTTTAGACATCCCACTACATCGTGCAACGAGCTGCAGCTTTTTATCAGGGTTGTTCCCCCTCATAAAGAACCAAAGTCTAGCCATAACCCCAATATGCCCCATATAGGTGGATCATCCAAAACTCATCATTTGTTGGACTTTCGGGAAACCATTTATAATCATGGGGTATCAAATGGTGAAAATGTTTCCCACACTCTCCGGTGTTTTTATATTTGTGTAGGAGATGAGATTTATACACTGTCATATTTCCCCCTCCTCACACTTATCACGCAATTGTGTCTGTGTCCCAGTCAGAGGATTCATATTAAGGGAATATCTCAATTGCATACTCCTCGCTTCATCTTTCCTCTCTACTTGTCTCCCTCTCAAAACCCACTGGATGAGAAAGCCAGAGGTCCCTCCCCTCTGACCTTCTCCTCCATTGGATTTTTGAGGAGGTGAGGAGAGAGGATGCAAGAAGTATGCAATTTAGATTCTTTCTGTTTTTAGCTGATAATGATTCCACTCTCCCACACCGGGACGGCGAGGTGACATCATGCTTAGCGACTTCTTTCAATGATTACAATCACTCTGTACAAACCCTTTGAGTAGGGACGGGCCGCTTTGAGGGGTTATGAGGAGATGGTGATAGCATCGGAGGAGAGCACTCCGTGTCCCAGTGTGATGGGTCGCTCTCAGGAATCAGATCCAATTCCAGGGCCAAAAAAAGAGATGGGGGAATCCTCCTCTCTCACGCCACGATGATGGGATCCAGCTTGCAGCTTCTTACGACTCCCTCCTTCCCTCGACACGGCGGCACTCAGCGCACATCTGCAGTCTGGAGGGGCCTCAGTGTTTACATATGGCCAACCATACAACGCCGACCACAGCACCAAACTCCCTAACCGCTGCCTTTGAACAGAGCAAGTTTATCTGATGAAAAGGCCCTGTGACCATTGTACAAGTGCATGCAAGATAAACTTGACACTTCATTCTCACACAAACATCCCAAAACAAGATAATGAGATCCATGGTAACCCTATAGTTTGTGTTATTCATTGATGATTGAAGACTGCATGGCACCATCTGTGCCGAAAGCTTTAATAAAAGCCAGTTGATAGGTACCACATTTGATGCCTTTCTCTCATGGCTGGAGCTTTGAACAATATCAAATGGACTGCACCATTTTCAAAGTGTAAATATGGTAATACAAAGTGTTCTACAACAACGAACATATGTTTCTTGACAATGAGATTATGGCGAAGAGAGGAAAAATGGCTAATGACTTGCGTGTGGGATATTTTTTATATTTCTCAGGCTGCAAAATGTCTCTGATGTGACATCTCTATGGTAGCGTGAACTATGCTTCTGATTGTTTTCTCTCTATTTCTCTCTCTCTTTCTCTCTCTCTCTCTCTCTCTCTCTCTCTCTCTCTCTCTCTCTCTCTTTCTCTCTCTCTCTCTCTCTCTCTCTCTCTTGCTCTCAGACTCAGACCGCAGCACACGGACATTGAGCACCCCCAGCCCTGGCCTCATCCTGCCCACAAAGTCCACTTCCCTCTCCTCCCCAGCCCTATCCATCAATGGCCATGAGTCCACCTCCCCCTCTGGCTCTGCAGAGACCGTCGCCATGGTGCACCCCCAGCCAGGCACCCAGACCCGCTCCCGCCAATCTAAAGGCCAACACTACACCCCCATCGACCTCCTCCCTGATCATGCCCTCCTGCAGATCTTCTCTCACCTTCCCACCAATCAGCTGTGCTGCTGTGCACGGGTGTGCCGACACTGGTACAACCTGGCGTGGGACCCGCGCCTGTGGAGCACCGTGCGTCTGACAGGCGAGCTGCTCCATGCCGACCGTGCCCTGAGGGTGCTGACCCACCGGCTGTGTCAGGACACCCCCAACGTGTGTCTGACCCTGGAGACAGTAGTGGCCAGCGGCTGCCGGAGGCTCACTGACCGGGGGCTGCATGCAGTGGCTCAGTGTTGCCCGGAGCTGCGCCGCCTAGAGGTGACCGGCTGCTACAACATCTCCAACGAGGCCGTGTTCGAGGTGGTTTCCTGTTGCCCCAACCTGGAGCACCTCAACGTCTCAGGTAACCATGGGAGGTTGTGGACCAGTTCAGTTCAGAAGTGGTTGGAGACTCTGAATGAGTGAAGAATCAACTTTTATGCAAATGCTTCACACATATTCCTATTGTTTTTCACATCGTATATCAGAGGAATGCCCAGTTTCCTGCGGTTATTATACGGGTCGTTATTGATTTGCATTGGCATTTGTGTCCCTTGCCGTTGCAACCATAAAAACACTTTAACATGACAAATAGTTACACATCATACATGTTTTTGTTTAATTGAACTGTTTATGAATGATAAAACATAATGCAAGTCTTTTATACTGAAAAACTTTGTTTATGCATTGTTTAAAGTACTAAGGTTAAGCAAATTGCTCCACAATGTCACTTGGTGTTACTCAATTTAAATGAAGGGAAATAACATTGTGAGCAAAATTATTAACCATATCACTTTTGTAATTCATTTTCTTAGTTTTGAACACATGTGGCCTGCGTTTCAGAAAATCCTATTTTATCTAAAATGTCTCATTAGTGTTTCTTCTTTTGTCTTTATTTAACTAGGCAAGTCAGTTAAGAACAAATTCTTATTTACAGTGACAGCCTATCAGGGAATAGTGGGTTAACTGCCTTGTTCAGGGGTAGAACAACAGATTTTTACCTTGTCAGCTCGGGGATTCCTTGACAGCTCGGGGATTTGATCCAGCAACCTTTAGGTTATCTGCCCTAGGTTACCTAACCACTAGGCTACCTGCTGCCCCAAATGTACTACTCCTACTGGTGTCACAATGTTATCATAATGCAATTTAAAAAAATGTAAAGTCATTGTCGGCCCACAATGGAATTTTAGGAATGCCCATCCATAAAACAGGCTTTTTGCTTTATTAGTCCTGATTCCTGTGACTGTTCAATTTGGCTTATTAAGCTTTACATCAGGTACCAAACTTCATCAGGAGTCATCCTAAGCCTATTTGCAATGAGAATCCATGTGTTTACACAGCAGAAATGCAGAAGTATTTTGTTTTTCGCTATGACGCAGCTCGTCAAAAATGTACAAATACCACTGGTTATCATGACAATTTAGCCCACGGGGTGAAACTCCCGGGCAGCAGTTCTGAGTAGCTTAATTTTCCATTGCATATTGTCCATTTTACTTTGAACTGTCCTGTTTTAGGATATATTGTTTGTTAACATGTCATATTCAAATCAAAGCACATTTTTCATTTGATTGGGCACCAGGTTAAGCTGTTTTAGTGGTCACCAACCGGTCGATTGCGATCACACTGGGTAGGCAGTGTTCCCATTTTGAACCATTTAATTTGTCTGAAAATACAAACTCCACCTACTGGACGGACCAGGAGATCTGTGGCTAAATTGAATGTGCTTACTGCTCTGGCAATTCGAATAGCTCACATCACCGTGCCTAGAGCTTCCATGACCCCGGCCACAGCAAAGTTTGATACTAGCCTATATAAGATTTAATAACTTTTTAAACAATGACCAGAGAGAGACTGTCAAAGAATACAGTAAAGAGCTGCTGTATTGAGTGAGTTCATGCCAGCGCTGCAGCTGCAATGAATGACTAGCTATCGATAGTGTAGGCTATCGATAGCCCTGTGTTTTTATTATTATTAGCATTTCGTTGTCTCTATTTTAATATCGAGGAATATTTCACTGTCTCTGGTCATAGGAACAACATTAATTTTTGCACGAGGCTGATGCGGTGCAACCCAAGTTTTGCCATCAGGTGGAAGACGGTGTACCCTCTCTCTGGTCAGTCTTACCAAAGGAAAGGAAGGAGAGAGCAGAGACCATGAGAGGTTGGACCCTTTGCTGCTCTCTCCTTCCCTCCTCTGAGACTAATTCAGTGCATTCAAGACAACTGGGAACTCTGAAAAAAACTAGATCTGACACTGAAAAATATTGTTAACGGTCATCCAACTCAGAATTCCAAGTTGGAAACTCTGGCATCTTTCTACAGCTCTAACGTTTCGACCTGAAGATCACTGATGTCATGATTTGACCTCAGATTTTTTTTTCAGTTTCCAGTTGTCTTTAAAGCACCATGACCATCAGATGCAGGTAGCATTAGTCCAGTAAAACATTTTTTTATTTATTATTTCAATTAATGCTTAGCTGTGCCTCGCAAGTGCTACACCAACTGATCTATTTTGTTATCAAAGCTTGAGTTTGAAATATAATATGGTCTGAGAAGAACAATATTGGCAGGCCAGGCATATAGCAAATATGCTGTGATAATGTATTAGGCCTACTGCACAAACCTTATTCCTACATAACTGTTTTTATTAGGTTAATGTTGCGTTTTTTTAAGTCATGTTTTTTTTTGTATGGAGCGGTAGATCTCGGCTTGCTTTTTGACTGCGAAAGGGATCTTGTCTCAGAAAAGGTTGGTGACCACTTGGCTATTTGATCTGAGAAATGTGCATGATGTAAAAAGTGTCTGTCTCATGAGATTTTCATAAATGTAATTTCCAGACTGTAGGCTACAGAAAATGCCACATACTCTTTGTACCGTAGTTATACAAGCTTTATGTTAGACCTTTTTTTTTTTTTTTTTACAAAGTGGGCACTGCTTATCATGGGGCTGCATCAACGCTCACCTAAATAGCCCATACGCCACTGGGTGAGATAAATTATCACTGTTTTTTTAGCAGAATTGTGTGATGTATTATGTGTTGTTGGAGGTGCATCTTGGTCAGTTTAGCTCGGAAAATGCCTCCCTTGTCAATCTGCAGCCCTAGGCGGCTGCCTAATCTTGCCTAATGTGCGGGCCGGCCCTGCATCACACACATCTGTGAACTTTCCTTAAAGAGAAATTCATTTCAGTCCTGGTTTTCTCCCAAAGCTGGGAAAAACATTAAAGGAGCATGGAAGCTCTTCCAGCCATTGGGTCCCTAGTGGGAGAGGAAAGACCTACTAAGCTTTGAAAGCAGGACTCCTTTACCTAACAGTAGTAAGAGGGCTAGTCTGGTGTTTTCATTAAGGAAGTGGCACAAAAAAAAAACATTTACCTTGACTAGGCTTTGGTGACAAAGCAAAGTCAGTGCTATGAGGAAGTAAAGTCCTTTGTTGTGAAAATAGACTTGAATGGTCGTGGTTGTAGGAATAATGAAATGAAGATTCCCTGACGTGTTATTTGTATTCTGAATTTGGTCATGTCTTTCAAGAAGTATGGTTAGGCAATATAGCAGGTTCTACTTTGGCACCCTCAAGTGGTCTTTTCTCACATAGCTGCAACATTAGTACAAATTATAAGGAAATTGCGTATTAGTATACTAAGACAGAATGGTCAGACAACAAAATATGTAAATTGCTTGAAGTTATAGACCAAGACTAGTTATGATTACATGGCTTTTGTAGTCATTCATGAGGTAATCATTGCTGTCTATGTAATAAGCCATAACCCTTATTTTCCTCCAGGTTGTTCCAAGGTGACCTGCATCAGCCTCACCCAGGAGGCTTCAGTCCAGCTCTCTCCGCTGCATGGCCAGCAGATCTCCATCCACTACCTGGACATGTCTGACTGTTTTTCCCTGGAGGACCAGGGCCTCCGCACCATTGCCTCCCACTGCCCCCGCCTCACACACCTCTACCTGCGGCGCTGTACGCGTCTCACTGACGAAGCCCTGCGCCACCTGGCTCTGCACTGCCCCTCCGTCAGGGAGCTCAGCCTCAGCGACTGCCGCCTGGTGGGGGACTTCGGCCTGCGCGAGGTGGCCCGCCTGGAGGGCTGCCTGCGCTACCTGAGTGTGGCCCACTGCAGCCGCATCACAGACGTGGGGGTGCGCTACGTGGCTCGCTACTGCCCGCGGCTCCGCTACCTGAACGCGCGGGGCTGCGAGGGCCTCACGGACCACGGCCTGGGACACTTGGCCAGGAGCTGCCCCAAGCTCAAGTCCCTGGATGTAGGCAAGTGCCCGTTAGTGTCAGACAGCGGGTTGGAGCAGCTGGCACTGTATTGCCAGGGCCTGAGGAGGCTGAGCCTGAGGGCGTGCGAGAGCGTGACGGGTCGAGGTCTACGGGCCATAGCCGCAAACTGCTGCGACTTGCAGCTGCTCAACGTACAGGACTGCGAGGTGTCGTCGGAGGCACTGCGATTCGTTAGGCGCCACTGCAGACGCTGCGTCATAGAGCACACGAACCCCGGGTTCTTCTGAGAGAGGGATCACTGGATTCACCTTCTGACAAATGGATATGTTTAAATTCCTGCTCTGGGGTTGACCAAGAAGAGGGCTGAGTTGTCAGGACTAGTTGGAAATGGTGTGCAATATCCACGTGTATTTTTTTAAGGTTATTTGCATGGTTAATAATGCTGTTCTTTGCGTACACTCACATGGAATGTATTTAACATATTTATCTGTATTAAGATGAGGCAAATGTTTCAATGTATTAGACCTTGTTTGGTATTCCTCTCACATGTCACATTTCGGATGTAACGTTTGCTATGCAATAACATTGAGCACTGGGTACAGATTCATTTCGAATGCCTTCTCTTTACCGTTGTCTCTCTTTTGTGCTTCATTTCATCAACTTTAAGGAGACAGATATTCACCATTACATTGTACACATTCCTTTTTGCGCAGGAAGTTGTTCCACACCAAACCACTATGAATGTATCACTAGTCAGCTAACCCAATAACCAGCATATCTGGTGACTTCTTAACCCTGTGTTCAAATCCAATAGGAAGAAAGGTGTATCTTTGTCAGTCTTAAGTGCTTATAATGTTTCTTTTTTTGTATGTTGTGTGCATATGTACTTTATCAAATCTAACAGACAATCACTTCAATTGAGCTCAATGGTGTCATGCGTCTTGACTATTTTATCTTGCAAAGTACAGTGTATAGAATTAGTGTATAGACTCAATGTATAGACTCTGTGTATAGACTCAGTGTACAACTACGTTTTACTACCAAATAGAAAACAAAAGGATTGGTGTTCTTTTGACCAGGAACATGTTGCTGCTACAATTATTCTAATAAACAGCTTTGTAATAAACAACTCTTCAACCATCAGGACATATTTTTCACACAGAATGAAGTGAAAATAGCCACGAGACGTAAAGCTCATGTGGACATGAGTATGCATGAAGTTCATTTGTAGTAGCACTCGCAGTTTTGTGCCATTCAGGTGCTTGAAAAAGCATAGTATCTAATTAATACGGGTGCTACCATAAGTGGCTTGCTACCATATACGGCATCATACACTATATACGGTAACTTAACTGACAGAGGGAGCCGCAGAGAGAGTGCGAGAGATAATCCGTTGAGTTGTTAACCAAAGGTCATTGTTCTGTGTGTGTCTGCGCATGTGTGACACAGCACTTCACAACACGCTTCCTGTTTATTCATTCCATTGCTGTACCATGTTACCTCATATGGTAAGGACTGTGTGTCACCGCAACTTTGGCCACCATCCTCTAGGGTTGTGTTCCTGTTACAGTGAGGGAAAAAAGTGTTTGATCCCCTGCTGATTTTGTCTGTTTGCCCACTGACAAAGAGATGATCAGTCTATAATTTTAATGGTAGGTTTATTTACATTTACATTTACATTTAAGTCATTTAGCAGACGCTCTTATCCAGAGCGACTTACAAATTGGTGCATTCACCTTATGATATCCAGTGGAACAACCACTTTACAATAGTGCATCTAAATCTTTTAAGGGGGGGGGGGGGGTTAGAAGGATTACTTTATCCTATCCTAGGTATTCCTTAAAGAGGTGGGGTTTCAGGTGTCTCCGGAAGGTGGTGATTGACTCCGCTGTCCTGGCGTCGTGAGGGAGCTTGTTCCACCATTGGGGTGCCAGAGCAGCGAACAGTTTTGACTGAGGCTGAGCGGGAACTGTGCTTCCTCAGAGGTAGGGGGGCCAGCAGGCCAGAGGTGGATGAACGCAGTGCCCTTGTTTGGGTGTAGGGCCTGATCAGAGCCTGAAGGTATGGAGGTGCCGTTCCCTTCACAGCTCCGTAGGCAATCACCATGGTCTTGTAGTGGATGCGAGCTTCAACTGGAAGCCAGTGGAGAGAGCGGAGGAGCGGGGTGACGTGAGAGAACTTGGGAAGGTTGAACACCAGACGGGCTGCGGCGTGCTGGATGAGTTGTAGGGGTTTAATGGCACAGGCAGGGAGCCCAGCCAACAGCGAGTTGCAGTAATCCAGACGGGAGATGACAAGTGCCTGGATTAGGACCTGCGCCGCTTCCTGTGTGAGGCAGGGTCGTACTCTGCGAATGTTGTAGAGCATGAACCTACAGGATCGGGTCACCGCCTTGATGTTAGTGGAGAACGACAGGGTGTTGTCCAGGATCACGCCAAGGTTCTTAGCACTCTGGGAGGAGGACACAAGGGAAGTTTTAATATTTTTAAATAATAATATTAATTATATTTGAAGAGTGAGAGACAGAATAACAACAAAAAAATCCAGAAAAACTCATGTCAAAAATGTTATAAATTGATTTGCATTTTAATGAGGGAAATAAGTATTTGAACCCCTCTCAATCAGAAAGATTTCTGGCTCCCAAGTGTCTTTAATACAGGTAACGAGCTGAGATTAGGAGCACACTCTTAAAGGGAGTGCTCCTAATCTCAGCTTGTTACCTGTATAAAAGACACCTGTCCACAGAAGCAATCAATCAATCAGATTCCAAACTCTCCACCATGGCCAAGACCAAAGAGCTCTCCAAGGATGTCAGGGACAAGATTGTAGACCTACACAAGGCTGGAATGGGCTACAAGCCCATCGCCAAGCAGCTTGGTGAGAAGGTGACAACAGCTGGTGCGATTATTAGCAAATGGAAGAAACACAAAAGAACTGTCAATCTCCCTCGGCCTGGGGCCCCATGCAAGATCTCACCTCGTGGAGTTGCAATGATCATGAGAACGGCGAGGAATCAGCCCAGAACTACACGGGGGGATCTTGTCAATGATCTCAAGGCAGCTGGGACCATAGTCACCAAGAAAACAATTGGTAACACACTACGCCGTGAAGGACTGAAATCCTGCAGCTCCCGCAAGGTCCCCCTGCTCAAGAAAGCACATATACATGTGTAACAGTGTAGGTTCCGTCCCTCTCTTCGCCCCAACCTGGGCTCAAACCAGGGACCCTTGCACGCATCAACAACTGACACCCCACGAAGCATCGTTACCCATCGCGCCACAAAAGCCGCGGCCCTTGCAACGCAAGGGGCAACCCTACTTCAAGTCTCAGAGCGAGTGACGTCACCGATTGAAACGCTATTAGCGCGCACCACCGCTAACTAACTAGCCATTTCACATCGGTTACACTCACCCCCCCTTTGACCTCCTCCTTTTCCGCAGCAACCAACGATCCGGGTCACGGCACCAATGTAACAGTGTAGGTTCCGTCCCTCTCTTCGCCCCAACCTGGGCTCGGGGCTCGAACCAGGGACCCTTGCACGCATCAACAACTGACACCCCACGAAGCATCGTTACCCATCGCGCCACAAAAGCTGCGGCACTTGCAACGCAAGGGGCAACCCTACTTCAAGTCTCAGAGCGAGTGATGTCACCGATTGAAACGCTACTAGCGCGCACCACCGCTAACTAACTAGCCATTTCACATCGGTTACACATGCCCGTCTGAAGCTTGCCAATGAACATCTGAATAATTCAGAGGACAACTGGGTGAAAGTGTTGTGGTCAGATGAGACCAAAAAGGAGCTCTTTGGCATCAACTCAACCCGCTGTGTTTGGAGGAGGAGGAATGCTGCCTATGACCCCAAGAACACCATCCCCACCGTCAAACATGGAGGTGGAAACATTATGCTTTGGGGGTGTTTTTCTGCTAAGGGGACAGGACAACTTCACCGCATCAAAGGGACGATGGACGGGGCCATGTACCGTCAAATCTTGGGTGAGAACCTCCTTCCCTCAGCCAGGGCATTGAAAATGGGTCGGGATGGGTATTCCAGCATGACAATGACCCAAAACACACGGCCAAGGCAACAAAGGAGTTGCTCAAGAAGAAGCACATTAAGGTCCTGGAGTGGCCTAGCCAGTCTCCAGACCTTAATCCCATAGAAAATCTGTGGAGGGAGTTGCCAAACGTCAGCCTCGAAACCTTAATGACTTGGAGAAGATCTGCAAAGAAGAGTGGGACAAAATCCCTCCTGAGATGTGTGCAAACCTGGTGGCCAACTACAAGAAACGTCTGACCTCTGTGATTGCCAACAAGGGTTTTGCCACGAAGTCCTAAGTCATGTTTTGCAGAGGGGTCAAATACTTATTTCCCTCATTAAAATGCAAATCAATTTATAACATTTTTGACATGCGTTTTTCTGGATTTTTTTGTTGTTATTCTGTCTCTCACTGTTCAAATAAACCTACCATTAAAATTATAGACTGATCATTTCTTTGTAAGTGGGCAAACCTACAAAATCAGCAGGGGATCAAATACTTTTTTCCCTCACTGTATAACACACTGACAAAGAAGAGTAGAATAACATTTGAGTACCTGAGTGTTAAACAGTTGTTATTTTCACTGTCTTGTATTGTAGCTACATGTCTTCTTCTCTGTTCTTCTGTTATGTTTAAGTAGAAATTGAAATTTCAGCCACGGACTGACAACCAATGACAATTAACACTGATAGTCAATGGTTTGTGTGTATGTGAGTGTGTGCGTGTTTATGATTGATTTGAATGCCTATGTAATGTATGTGTTTTCATCAGTCTGAATTTCTCTTTCTCTCTGAAAGTAACAGCCATGATGAAACAGTTTCTGTTGAGTTCTTGCCTGGCCGTAGGCCTTTTCGGCACTTTGTTAGCTCAAACAGGTACATATTGCATTACAGATTTTGTCCTTATTTAACCTACAACCTGATCCTACTCCCCTCCTTTTTACCTATTGGTCAATATGACTTCAAGTCTTACTGACAGACACGTCTGTACTTCTAGAGGCTTCTAGCCCTTTGGTAACCCTAAAGAGTGGCAGTGTTCGTGGGCAGTACAGGACAGTGAAGGGCACAGAAAAGGTAGTGGAGGAGTACCTGGGGATTCCCTTTGCACACCCCCCTTGGGCTCGCTGAGTCTGACTGCCCCTTTGCCTGCTGAGCCCTGGGTGGGAGTGAGAGATGGCACCAAACTACCCCTTACTCAGGTTATGGTTTGGATCCATGGGGAGGCTTAGATGTGGGTGGAACCTTCCAATATGATGGATCGGCCCTGGCGGCCTATCAGAATGGGGTTGTGGTTGTCATTCAGTATCGCCTTAGCATCCTGGGTTTCTTAAGGTATGACCGTGACAACATTTCACCAGTGTTACTCTACATTTGTTCCAATTCGTATTCAGTGCCTTAAACTCTAACTGAACTATAGTATGTTTTACAATGGTGCCTTGAATGTTCATTTGATGTGCCAGGTGTGCCAAAACAATTGCAACCTTAGACATTACAACACCAGATGTATTTTTTATTTGCTTCAAGTACAGGAGACGAACATGCAGGTGGTAACTGGGGCTTCTTGGACCAGATTGCCAGCCTTCAGTGGGTTCGTGATAATATCAAGGATTTTGGGGGAGACCCAGACTCAGTCACCATCTTTGGACAATCTACCGGGGACATTAGTGCCTCCATGCTGGTAGGTATGAGAAAGACAATGTGACACAGCAGTGAGATGGTCAGGTACAGAAGAAGAGGTGTGGTTGAATTTATACCTCACTGTGTAAACCATCAAAACCAAAGAGAGTAGCACTGTTTGACCCAATGGCTCTGTCTATCGCCTGACAGGTGTTGTATCTGTTAGCTGAGGGCCTGTTTCCTAGAGCCATCCCTATGAGTGGAGTGGCACCACTGGAGGCCCATTACACCAACAACCCACTGGCCAACGCCAAGGTACTCATGAATACCTATGTCACACAGCATCCAGGTCCACACCCACCCTGCCCCCATTAATGCGGGTACAAAACAAACCATTGGTTACAATATGAATAACATGATGGCCCTGACTATGATCTAAAATAGTAACCAGTCTTCTCTGAGAGGGTTTATTCATGGCAGGTGAATTCCTCTCCTATTCCAGATGATAGCCACTCTGTCAGAGTGTGATGACAGCACTACTGAGAAGATTGTACAGTGCATCAGAGGGACATACTCACACCATCAAAAAGGTATACGGTCATTCAGTTCTGGTTGATGTGGCTTATGTTTGGCATGTTGGTCTATTATCATACGCACTGAAGCTAACAAAAATATCTGTATTTTAGGTTTAGGCATTCTTGAGCCCTGCCATTGATGGTGTGTTCCTGAAAGGGCCTCCTGAAGAGGTTTTGAAGAACAAGGAGTTCCTGAAGGTTCCTATGGTTGTAGGGGTGGTCAACCATGAATTTGGATGGATTATGGCTCAGGCAAGCTCATTGGCTATTATATCTTGTTATGAGATTTTCTTTAAGACAACGTTCTTGTGGTCATCAGATCAACTATTTACTGTACCTGTATCTCCAATATCTTCACCTCTGTTGCAGTCTAACTGTTTTTTCTGGTGCCATAGTTCTTTGAACCTCTGGGTTGGGTTGATGGCATGGAGAGGCAGTCTGTGGTATCCGTGATGGACATTTTCTTCCCAGCTTATGTAAGTTCTCCTTATTCATCCACTTATACACTTCTCTTGCTTAACCCTTTGAACTCACGAGAATTGGCCTACAGTGCATTTGGAAATTATATTATTATTGGGGAGTTTCTCCCATTCTTCACTCAAGCTCTGTCAGGTTGGATGGGGAGCATCGCTGTACAGCTATTTTCAGGTCTTTCCAGAGATGTTTGATCAGGTTTAAGTCCGGGCTCTGGCTGGGCTACTCAAGGACATTCATAGACTTGTCCTGTAGCCACTCCTGCGTTGTCTTGGCTGTGTGCTTAGGGTGGTTGTCCTGTTGGAAGGTGAACCTTCGCCCCCAGTCTGAGGTCCTGAGCGCTCTGGAGCAGGTTTTCATCAAGGATCTCTCTGTACTTTGTTCCGTTCATCTTTCCTTCAATCCTGACTAGTCTTCCAGTCCTTGCCGCTCAAAAAAATCCCCACAGCATGATGCTGCCACCACCATGCTTCACCGTAGGGATGGTGCCAGGTTTCCTCCAGATGTGACGCTTGGCATTCAGGCCAAAGAGTTCAATCTTGGTTTCATCAGACCAGAGAATCTTGTTTCTCATGGTCTGAGAGTCTTTAGGTGCCTTTTGGCAAACTCCTAGCGGGCTGTCATGTGCCTTTTACTGAGGAGTGGCTTCCGTCTGGCCTGATTGGGGGAGTGCTGCAGAGATGGTTGTCCTGGAAGTTTCTCCCATCTCCACAGAGGAACTCTGGAGCTCTAACAGAGTGACCATCAGGTTCTTGGTCACCTCCCTGACCAAGGCCATTCTCTCCCAATTGCTAAGTTTGGCCGGGCGTTCAGCACTAGGCAGAGTCTTGATGATTCCAAACCTCTTCCATTTAAGAATGATGGAGGCTACTGTGGTCTTGAGGACCTTCAATGCTGCAGAAATGTTTTCGTACCCTTCGCCAGATCTGTGCCTTGTGTGTAGATTGATGAGGAAAAACATTTAATTTAATCAATTTTAGACTAAGGCTGTAACATAACAAAATGTGGAAAAAGTCAAGGGATCTGAATACTTTCCGAATGCACTGTATATTGATAGGACTAAATTGAATGCATAGCATGGTAGCAAAGGGAATAGTTTGGAGTATTAGACAAAAGTTGAGGATACAACAGTTCACCTGGCACAAGACTGAATCCAAACATTACACTGTTAATTTTACATTTACTGTAATTTTCGCCGCATTTGTTGATAACGAAATCAGAAAATACTCTGATAAATTGTAACGGCTGTCTTCAGAAATGAACCAAGGCGCAGCAGGTATGTGAATACTCATATTTAATTACCCAAACAAAGGAGTAAAGCATCCACAGGAAACAATAAACACGACAGCAGCAACAGTTTGCAGGCTAATAAACGCAGTGCAAAACAACCACCCACAACCCCAAAGAAAAACACACACACCTATATAGGACTTCCAATCAAAGGCAACTCAACACACCTGCCTTCAATTGGAAGTCCCAATCAACAACACAAACATTTAACAAACACAAACCACCTGCCACATCCTGACCAAGACTAACACAATTACGCCCTCTGCTGGTCAGGACGTGACAGTACCCACCCCCCTCAAAAAAAGAAAACACAAGAAAATCCCCAATACCCCAACAAAACCAACAAACAATAACCCCTAAACAATAAGGGAGGGAAGGGAGGGTGGCTGCCGTCACCGACGGCTCTGTGCTACACCCTCCCTCCCCAACCCACCTATCCTGGAGGTGGCTCAGGTGCAGGACGTGGACCTCGCTCCACCTTCGGCGTCGCCCACTTTGGTGGCGCCGATAGCTGCGCCGGGCAGACGGGCCACTCGGGCTGACCCTGGCAGACGGACCACTCGGGCTGGGTCGGAAGGCATGCGGGCCACTCGGGCTGGGCCGGAGGGCAGGAGGGCCACTCGGGCTGGGCCGGAGGGCAGGAGGGCCACTCGGGCTGGGCCGGAGGGCAGGAGGGCCACTCGGGCTGGGCCGGAGGGCAGGAGGGCCACTCGGGCTGGGCCGGAGGGCAGTCTGGCCACTCGGGCTGGGCCGGAGGGCAGTCGGGCCACTCGGGCTGGGCCGGAGGGCAGTCGGGCCACTCTGGCAGCTCCGGGCAGTCGGGCCACTCTGGCAGCTCCGGGCAGTCGGGCCACTCTGGCAGCTCCGGGCAGTCGGGCCACTCTGGCAGCTCCGGGCAGTCTGGCAGAACCGGGCAGTCTGGCAGCACCGGGCAGTCTGGCAGCTCTGGCGACTTACGACTAGCGGGCAGCTCTGGCGACTTACGACTAGCGGGCAGCTCTGGCGACTTACGACTAGCGGGCAGCTCTGGCGACTTACGACTAGCGGGCAGCTCTGGCGACTTACGACTGGCGGGCAGCTCTGGCGACTTACGACTGGCGGGCAGCTCTGGTGACTGTTGACTGGCGGGCAGCTCTGGTGACTGTTGACTGGCGGGCAGCTCTGGTGACTGTTGACTGGCGGGCAGCTCTGGTGACTGTTGACTGGCGGGCAGCTCTGGTGACTGTTGACTGGCGGGCAGCTCTGGTGACTGTTGACTGGCGGGCAGCTCTGGTGACTGTTGACTGGCGGGCAGCTCTGGTGACTGTTGACTGGCGAGGCTGGGCTGACACACTAGACTCCTGATGCGTGGGGCTGGTATTGGATGTGCCAGCCTGGAGACACGCACCTCCATGCTAGTGCGTCTAGTGGGAAACACCGGACCGAAAGGGCGCACTGGCGGTCTTGAGTGCAGGGTTGGCATCACCCCTTCCGGCTCGATGCTCACCTTGCCCTGCCACCTGCGGGGTGCTGGTACTGGGCGAACTGGGCTGTGCGTCCGTATAGGCGAGATGGTGCGTACCTCAGCGTAACATGGCGCCCTCCACCTCATACGCACCTCTCTGTAGTCACGGGTAGCTGGCTTACGGCTCTTCTCTGGCCTGGCCAAGCTACCCGTGTGCCCCCCCCAATTTCTTTTTATTGGGGGTGCCTCTCGGGTTTCCTAGCCAACCGTGTTCCAGCATAACGTTCCCGTTGGTTCCTCTGTCCAGCTGCCTTCACTCTCCTGAGTGCCTCCACCTGTTCCCATGGGAGGCGATCCCTTCCGGCCAGGATCTCTTCCCAGGTGTAGGCTCCCTTACCGTCCAGGACGTCCTCCCATGTCCATTCCTCCCTTTTCTTCTCCTGTGGCTTCCTCCCCTTCTGCTGCTTGGTCCTGGTTTGGTGGGTGGTTCTGTAATGGCTGTCTTCAGAAATGAACCAAGGCGCAGCCGGTATGTGAATACTCATATTTAATTACCCAAACAAAGGAGTAAAGCATCCACAGGAAACAATAAACACGACAGCAGCAACAGTTTGCAGGCTAATAAACGCAGTGCAAAACAACCACCCACAACCCCAAAGAAAAACACACACACCTATATAGGACTTCCAATCAAAGGCAACTCGACACACCTGCCTTCAATTGGAAGTCCCAATCAACAACACAAACATTTAACAAACACAAACCACCTGCCACATCCTGACCAAGACTAACACAATTACGCCCTCTGCTGGTCAGGACGTGACATAAATTCAGTACCATGATAAGAATATTCCTGGAAAAGTGGGGTAGGTGCAATGTAAGACAAGGGTTTGAGTGAGAGGACTAACTGGTGTCTCCAAGTGGCCACACAAGTAATTTCAATGCACTTTTAGGACTCAAAGAAGGGTTTTCAACTATAAAGTGCTTTTTTGAGCTCTCCTAGCTGTGCAGTTGAGGAACTAGAGCAAGCACACTTGACGTTGTTTTGTTTGGAACACAACCCTGCAATCACACAATTGTTGTTGTTTCCGCAATCCAAAAACTGACCATTATAAATCACATCCTGGGTCAGGTGGGCATCATTTGAAAGCTTGTTCTATTGCCGACATGACTATCTAAGTTTTAAAATAAGATCTTATAGTGTTAGGCTTTCACAAGACAATGCAAAGAAATTTTGGTGCACATAGAAAGTGGTTCCGCGGCAAATTTTGTTACAATAGGCAAACGTCTCATTCTGTTCAGAACAACCCACGGTATGACTCCATGTCATCTTGTAACTGAACATCAAACAAGAGTGATCATAAACGTTGACACTGTATATGACATGGGTTTTATGATATGGAAATGAGAAGTGCACATTTAGACTCAAGTGGGGTTTGGTTTGCTTGTATGACATTAAAGGGGTATTTATTATAATCCTCAACGTCATCTTTCAAAATACATTGAGACAACGAAAAAGTTGCAAAAGTAACCCAATTAGAGGGAGGGACGAGGGCAACCTCTTGTTACATTGCTGTGAAGCGCAGAGCCTGAGCTCTGATGTCGTTTATAGCATGCTACTGTACAGCCACTGCGTTCCAATTTAGGTGCTTATCAGTGACCAAATCTGACATTTTCATCCCGTATACAGGTACAAGTGTAAAGGGATACACCAATATTTCATTCCACTGGTTGTTAGATTGCAATAGGTGGACAAAAAGTCAACATTTTATAGCAACAATCCTTCATTGCTACATACATTTTTGGAATTATAAATGAATGACATACTGTATACCCATTGATTCTTGAAGAATGTAGCTTATAAATTCCTATTGAGTTTAGTTGAACTGTTGTAACCCCATCAGAACCCAAAATATAAGCTTGTTTTACTACAATGTTTGTAAACAATGTAAATGTATAGCCTCAAAACATGGTTAAAACTATAATTTTTATATCATAGAGGGTCAGTCCTTGCATCCATATCTGTCTATGAATTTGAGAGTGGTTACCGATATCCAGGCCCATGCCTCAGCTTTTTACCAAAACAGAGGCAGTGTTACACTTTGTTATTATTTCAATTAAGGATTATAGAATTAAAGGATGCAATCTTAACAGTTTGAAATCATGACATCTGGTGGGAATGAGCTTATTGTAGAGGAATACCTCCAGCATGTGAAAAAACCCAGAGGACATACGGGATGCATTCAGTGCAGCCTCAGTCTCACCATGTAACTTACAACATCCCTGTGTCATCACTGTGTTAACTCTCCATCCAGAGATTATATACATAATGTGTGTCTCCTGATGGACCGATCAGTGAAGAGGAAACCCAATAGAAAGAAATCATCAACACTGCAGGTCCACTTTAGTATATTTTAGCTGTATTAGCTTTAACACGGTAAAATATAACCCCCCAATTCCATTTACAAAAGGTGTAGCATTGACAAAGTTTGATATGACTGACATATTTAATTCACACGATTATTTATGTCATTTAAATAGGCTGTCCATTTGTAGGGTAATACAAACCCTAGTTAACTTTTCAACCTCATATTCCTTATCTCCAGTACCATACCAGAGTCTACATATGTGAAAATGGCACATTACTATGACATTTAACATTTTTAAATTAAATTTTATTTAACTAGGCAGTACAGTTAAGAACAAATTCTTATTTTAAATGACGGTCTAGGAACAGTGGGTTATCTGCCTTGTTCAGGGGCAGAACGACAGATTTTTACCATGTCAGCTCGGGGATTCGATCTAGCACCCTTTCGGTTACTAGCCCAACGCTCTAACCACTAGGCTACCTAAGAAGAAAGGTCCTAAAAAATGCTTGTCTGTTACACCAGGGTAGGGTTAAAAGTTCACTGAAAGAAATAAATGTTCTTAAATGGTTCTTCCTCAGCTCTTAAGGTTCCTTGGAGAACTCTTCCCCAATAAAGAACATTTGGGTTAAGTATGGGATACTTGACATGGCCTCTACGGTTCTTCAGAATTCAAAAAGGTATTTAAGCCTGCAGATGTGACCCTTACATAGCACACAGAAAATTGACCAGTGTTAACTAGTGTTGATTTTTCAGTGTAACATTTCTAGTGTTGATTCAAGAGTTAAATTAACCCTGTAGTGTTAAATTAACATAAAAAAGAACCACAGTGTTAATAACCAGAGTTAAACCAAAATCACACCCATAATTATCATATTTCCCAGCATTCTCTATTGCAGGTAGATTTTTTGAATTTTCTTGTTTCAACATCTATGTTTTTTTTCATGTACATTGATCGATGAATTAATCTTTAGCTACTCAAAAATAAATAATACATTTTTTCCTAAACTATTCCAGTCTGTTACTTGGACTTGGTTGTTCCACTTTACAGTAGATGTAAAAGGTAATCTCATATCTTAGTATTTCCAAACCTGGCAGTCAATCTGAATGCAGGTTGAAGGTGAATGATAAAAAAAGGTTGGATATCCCCACTGGATTCCAATAGGAATTAAAAGTCACTTTGCATGCCAGCATAATGTCACTTGCAGGCCTAATGTGGCCTGTAAACTATGAGTTTCAGGCCACTGAATTAGGGTAAAACTAGGCTCTCAAAAGAAGGCACTATGAAATATGTATTGTCTTAAAGAATAAAAAATGTATTTAACATATTGACTTAGGACAGTGGTCACCAACCTTTTTCTTCAAGATCACTTTGAGTCAAAATGCAAGCTGAGATCTACCGCTTAGATTTTTTTTAACATGACTTAAAAAACATAAGCCTATGCAACATTAACCTATTAGAAACACTACTGGAGCAATGAGGTTTGTGCAATAGGCTAAAGGCCCAATACATTATCACTGCATATTGGCTTTGCTTGAAATTCCCTGCCAATTCATTGTTGTTCAAACCATTTTTAAAAATTATATTTCAACATTGTAGGTAGGATATATGATCACACCGGTAATAGATCAGTTGTAATTTTTTTAAGTTGTATTTTACCCCCCTTTTTCTCCCCAATTTCGTTATATCCAATTACGATCTTGTCTCATAGCTGCAACTCCCAAAAAGGCTCGGGAGAGGCGATGGTCGAGTCATGCATCCTCCAAAACATGACCCGCCAAACTGGGCTCCTTAACACCCTTTCCTCGACTGACACTGATCAAAAAGGGACACGTCTTCCAGCTGATGGCGAAACTCCAGTTGGACCGCATTATTTCAGCCTCATGCACAAATTCACGCTGTTACTCCTACGAACACAGAAAGTGAAATATTCCTCAATATTAAAAAAGACCCAAGCTGCTAATAATAACAACGCAAGCCTATCGATACACTTTCCTCCTCATTTATTACAGCTGCAGTGCTGGTTGTAGCGCGAGTTGAAGTAAGAAGAACGAGCATTTTATAGCTTAAATAGCCAAAGTGCTGAATAAAAAGTGTTGACAGTGAGGAGTAAGAACTTAAACATGAACTATAGGTGAAGTCAGAAGTTTACATACACCAAATACATTGAAACTCAGTTTTTCACAATTCCTGACATTTAATCCAGTAAACATTCCCTGACTTAGGTCAGTTAGGATCACCACTTTATTTTAAGAACGTGAAATGTCAAAATAAGATTAAAGAGAATGATTTATTTCAGCTTTCATTTCTTTCATTACATTCCCAGTGGGTCAGAAGTTTACATACACTCAATTAGTATTTGGTAGCATTGCCTTTAAATTGTTTAACTTGGGTCAAACGTTTCAGGTAGCCTTCCACAAGCTTCCCACAATAAGTTGGGTGAATTTTGGCCCATTCCTCCTGACAGAGCTGGTGTAACTGAGTCAGGTTTGTAGGCCTCCTTGCTTGCACATGCTTTTTCAGTTCTGCCCACAAATTTTCTATAGGATTGAGGTCAGGGCTTTGTGATGGCCACTCCAATACCTTGACTTTGTTGTCCTTAAGCCATTTGCCACAACTTTGAAAGTATGCTTGGGGTCATTATCCATTTGGAAGACCCATTTGCGACCAAGCATTAACTTCCTGACAGATGTCTTGAGATGTTGCTTCAATATATCCACATCATTTTCTTTCCTCATGATGCCATCAATTTTGTGAATTGCACCAGTCCCTCCTGCAGCAAAGCACCCCCACAACATGATGCTGCCATCCCTGTGCTACCCGGTTGGGATGGTGTTCTTCGGCTTGCAAGCCTCCTCCTTTTTCCTCCAAACATAATGATGGTCATTATGGCCAACATTTCCACTTTTGTTTCATCAGACCAGAGGACATTTCTCCAAAAAGTACGATCTTTGTCCCCATGTGCAGTTGTAAACCGTAGTCTGACTTTTTATTGCTGTTTTGGAGCAGTGGCTACTTCCTTGCTGAGTGGCTTTTCAGGTTATGTCGATATAGGACTTGTTTTACTGTGGATATAGATACTTTGTACCTGTTGGGTGAATCTTCACAAGGTCCTTTGCCGTTGTTCTGGGATTGATTTGCACTTTTCGCACCAAATTACGTTCATCTCTAGGAGACAGAACGCGTCTCCTTCCTGAGCGGTATGACGGCTGCATGGTTCCATGGTGTTTATACTTGCGTACTATTGTTTGTACAGATGAATGTGGTACCTTCAGGCATTTGGAAATTGCTTCCAAGGATGAACCAGACTTGTGGAGGTCTATAATTTGTTTTTCTGAGGTCTTGGCTGATTTCTTTTGATTTTCCCATGATGTCAAGCAAAGCAGCACTGAGTTTGAAGGTAGGCCTTGAAATACATCAATGATTGACATCAAATGATGTCAATTAGCCTATCAGAAGCTTCTAAAGCCATGACATAATTTTCTGGAATTTTCCAAGCTGTTTAAAGGCACAGTCAACTTAGTGTATGTAAACTTCTGACCCACTGGAATTGTTATACAGTGAATTATAAGTGAAATAATCTGTCTGTAAACAATTTTTGGAAAAATCACTTGTGTCATGCACAAAGTAGATGTCCTAACCGAAATTTGTGGAGTGGTTGAAAAACGAGTTTTAATGACTCCAACCTAAGTGGATGTAAACTTCCGACTTCAACTGTATTTGCTGTATTCGATGACAGTCTCTCTCTAGTCATGGTTTTAAAAGTTTTGAAATCTCACAGTGTCAACTTCGCTGTAGCATTTTCTTTTACATCTGCTATGTTACTGCAGACAAATCTGAGAAATCCGATTGGCCAGCGTTAGGCCTATAGTGCACTTAATTTGCTCTCTGGGCCTGCCGGTAAGGCGGATTTGTACCTTTGGACACATTAAATGGTGCTAAATTGGAACACTCCGCCTACCCGGCACACAGGGCAGCTGAATCGGATGCACCTACCACCAACAGCACATTGCAAAAATCAGGATCGACTAGAAATGCCTTGGAGATGAACCATTTGATGACTGACCGGTTAGTGACCACTGACTTAGGATCTCAGTTGTTGAAGGCCACAAGACTGAAATGGTTCTTCAAAGAACCATCCCATTAAAATGGTTCCCCTATGGCATCGCTCTCAAGAACCTTATTTGGTTCCAACTTGCACCTTTATTTTTTAATGTGTAAGAAAAACTGTGATTTCAAAACCTGCAATGAGGGTATTTTCTTTCTCTCCACGTCACCGCAAATCTCGTAGTGTTTGAAAATCAATTTTTGATGTTCTATTGTGCTGGGGATAATGAAAATTAGGTTGCTAAAGGGTGCAATTGTCATTTAAGACAAAAGTAGATACTATGGAAATTATTAAATTGTAAGAACTTCTGTAAAGAATGGAAGCTATGCCGATCAGGGTAGGCCTGGGGCTGCTTGATGACACTTCAAATATTAGTTAATGGTTCCATGATGGAATAATATCCATTTATACTCTTGACGACCACACCTTGGTCACTGCTGATTGGACAGTATTACCAGCAGGCGCCACAAGCTGTGTCTGGGTGAGAAATGCAGTCCTGGATCTTAGACCTGAGGAGAGTGAGAGGTGTCTTTAATGTTGTTTCAAATAAACATACATAAACACACACGTATGCACACACACAGCAAATTCTCCAGTGTTAACAAAAACTAAATTAACACTGAGTCTGTGGAACCATATAGACAACGGAACAGTGTTAAATGAACACACTGCTTAGTGTAAAGTCTTATTCAAATAATTCCAAGAGTGCCTTACATTTTCAAGTAAATTGTAGAGTTACCACCCATGGCTGCTTCATTCATCCATTTTCGGTCCTACAGAGTTCACCAAGTGAGACCTAAAGGAATATGTTTTCATCTTTTTTTAAATAGAATGATTTTGAGAGCCTAGTTTTCCTCTAATACAGGGGCCTGAAACTCATACACATCACTTTGTGGTACAAAGGATGACCTTAAAGGGTACAACTACAGTGACAAGTGTTTGTACCCCTTTAGGAACAAATCCAACCCTTTTTTTCTTGAGTAATATAAGGGTTTTCTGGCCTGGAAGTTTACTATACTGTCTTGCAAGGTGTTATGTAACTCCTGTTGGAATCCAACCAGTGTGAGGATATCCAACTTTGGAAATATTTTATCACCTGCAACCTGTATTCAGAATGACTGCCAGGATTGGGAAAACTAAGCTATGAGTACCTAAAACACCTAAACTACACAGAACAAAAATATAAATGCAACATGTAAAGTGTTGCTGCCATGTTTCATGAGCTGAAAACAAATTTTCCAGATGCACAAAAAGCATATTTCTCTCAATTGTTTTGCACAAATTTGTTTACATCACTGTTAGTGAGCATTTCTCCTTTGCCAAGGTAATCCATTGACCTGACAGGTGTGGCATATCAAGAAGCTGATCAAACAGCATATCATTACACAGGTGCACCTTCTGCTGGGGAAAATAAAAGGCCACTCAAAATGTGCAGTTTTGTAACACAACACAAGGCTACAGATGTCAGAAGTATTGAGGGAGCATGCAATTGACATGCTGACTGCAGGAATGTTGCTAAAGAAATAAATGTTAATTTCTCTACCATAAGCCGCCTTCAACGTCATTTTAGACAATTTGGCAGTACATCCAACCAGCCTCACAACCGCAGACCACATGTATGGCTTTGTGTGGGCGAGCAGTTTGCTGAGGTCAATGTTGTGAACAGAGTGTCCCATGGTGGCTGTGGGGTTATGGTATGGGCAGGCATAAGCTACAGACAATGAACAAAACTGCATTTTATTGATGGCAATTTGAATGCACAGAGATACCGTGACGAGATCCTGAAGCCCATTGTCTGGCCATTCATCCGCCATCACCTCATGTTTCAGCATGATAATGCACGTCCCCATGTCGCAAGGATCAGTACACAATTACTGGAAGCAGAAAATGTCCCAGATCTTCAATGGCCTGCATACACACCATACATGTCACCCATTCGCACAGCCGTTGAAGAGGAATAAGCCACAATCAACAGCCTGATCAACTCTATGGGAAGGAGATGTGTCTCGCTGCATGGAGTAAATTGTGGTCAAACCAAATACTGACTGGTTTTCTGATTCATGCCCCTTGTGTGTGGGGCATGCCCCAAGTGTGTGGGAAAACAAGACAAAACAAATGGAAAATGAAAAATGGATTGGCGATGGCTAGAAGTCCGGCAACGTCGACCGCCGAACACCGTCCGAACAAGGAGAGGCTTCGACTTCGGGCAGAAGTCATGACACCCCTACCTTTGTTTTTAAGGTATCTGTGAACAACAGGTGCATATCTGTATTCCCAGTCATGTGAAATCCATAGATTAGGGCCTAAAGAATGTATTTCAATTAACTGATTTTCTTATATGAACTGTAACTCAATAAAATCTTGGAAATTGTTGCATGTTGCATTTATATTTTTGTTCAATATAGAACGACCATTTCAGTAACCGGTGCAATAAATACAAGAAACATATTGGATTAGTTTAGAAAATGTTAGTAATTGTCACGTCCTGGCCAGTATAAGGGTTAATTGTCATTGTAGTTTGGTCAGCACGTGGCAGAGGGTATTTGGTTTATGTGGTTAGGGGTGGTGTTTTTGTAGTAAGGGCATTTGATTTAAGTATTCCGGAGTTTTGGGGCACTGTTTGAGATTCATGTAATTCTATGTTTAGTCTAGGTAGTCTGGTTCTATGTTTAGTTAATTGGGGTGGGGACTCTCAATTGAAGGCAGGTGTGGTCTATTTGCCTTTGATTGAGAGTCCCATATATTAGGGTGTATTTATTTTTTTTTTGTCATTTGTGGGAGATTGTTTCTTGTCTAGCGTATGTGAGCCTGAGAAGACTGTCTGTAAATCGTGAGTTCGTTTTGTTATTTTTGTATGTTCATTTTGAGTTTATTAAATGTTCAAGATGAACAATCTCAATCCTGCTGCATATTGGTCCTCCTTTACCGACAATAAGCGTGACAGTAATTTGGTTCAAGGTGATGTGTATGAGTTTCAGGCCCTTGTATTAGGGTAAATCTAGGACTTCAAAATAAGGCCTTATGAAATACGTACACTCATGTACGTACACCCATGAAAAATAAACTACCGGGCCCCAACATAGAAATCAGAATGTTTCAGATTAAAATAACGTTCTGAACAATATGTGTTATTAAATGTACTAACTATAAGCTTCTGCTGCTCTGTACTACAATTGTGCAGATTTTAGTTTCCACCTTCATCCTTTGCTTGTATTAACAGTATTGCAAACAATTTTGGTTCCTAATGTTAACGAAAGCTGTCTGTGTCATGTGATTTTTTTAATGCTTTATTATACATAACTTTTATTATATGGTATTGTTATTATTTTTTAATATATGGTATTGTAGTCAGTTACCAATGATCCATGTTTCAGATTAAATAATTTATTACCAATTATTATAAACAAGGCTAACCCTCTTTTGCCCTATGCATAATTTCTAAATAACATACCCCAAATTAAAAAAAAGTTGCAGTCATAAATGTGGTACCTACAGAGAACAAGCATCTGTGAAACTACAACTGTAGTGTCAAGACATTATGTGGGCATTCCTGAGTAAATTCAACAGGAGATTAACCATAGCAGAAAATACTCTGAAACAGTATTTTGACCATCCCCGGGCAGGCTTTGGTAGAACAGGTTAAGGCATTTGTCCTTGTGTTTGTTCCCTGTAAACAAAACACAGAGGTTACACTGCACCAAGAGCCCCAGCGTCAAGCCTTCTTGTGAGCAAACTGATTTATGTCTTTAAAGTTTCATTTTCTAGCTAACTGGTTTTCAATTGAAAGGATGGCAAGGCTGTTCAACCTGTCTTGGAACATTGTAGATCTTTATAAGTTTCAGTTTACTGAAGGCACATTCACCTCCAGCAACTGTTACAGGTCATTGTACAGAAGATTCACAGTACAATGCACACCTCTCCAAAAATGCTCTGTAGCAGAATCTTGTGGATGGCATTTAGGAGCTTTACAGGAGAAAAATCATCTAAAAAAGTAGCACCATATCCTCTAGATGTCGCACTTCATTTTCAAATCCATTTGTGAGATCTTTGGAGTACTTGTTTCTCAATTTGTGTCCAGATACACGAATTTGGTTTTCAGTCAATTTCCTAAATGTAAGTATTGGTGAAAACTCCTCGCATATAGCTGCAATCGTGTGGAACCGCATGTCCAAATGACTGATTATACTATCCAGAGCCACAAAACATTGTGTTGCGAAATCCAGTATCTGACTTTCTTTTCATTTGCTATGTCATCTTCAGTCTCATCAGGGAAACGTTTTCTTTTTTTCTGGCGGCTCCTCTGTTCACTGTGAAACTGAGTAGTTACACCCATTTAATTTGCTACCATGTAGGCTTCTGCCAGAAGAGTGTCCCATTGATTATTCAGAGCCTATATTTCTTCCTGTAGTGCCTCAATGTCAGCTGCTTCAGTGTCCATAAAAATATTTCCTGACTGAAGAATTAGGCTTCTATTCTCAATAAACTGCAAAACGTTTACCCAGAAAGTGAGCAAGAAGATTGCCTTGAAAGACATGAAGTAGCTTTTAAGACCTTTGCCTCAGATTTGGCTTCGTTTGACAGGCTTTAGGTAGCAAGAAGCATGTCTAGGGCCTTGATGATAGACGGTAAATGAGTTGCCACTGGTTGGACCACAGCAATATGCGCACACCATCGCGTGTCTGAAAGGAGGTTAAGACAGCAGCCAGTCTTTTCCTTGAGTATGGCCCATCGCTCTGGGCTGGCACTGAACAGATTGTAAAGACGATTCACACAGCCAAAAAAGATTGATACTTCTGGGCACGACTGAGCTGCATGTACACCCACAAGATTAAGAGTATGGGAGGCACAAGGTGAGTATGTGGCAGGTGGATTCTTTTGCAGTATGTGTGCTTAAACTCCCTTCACTTTCCCTGACATATTTGCACCATTATCATAGCCTTGACCATGGCAATCTGCTGTGTCAATACCATGCCCTTCCAATGCACTCACAATCATTTCAGAAATGTCACTGCCTGTCTTTCTAGCAGTCTTTAAATTTAATAAAATGTTCAACTATTTCCCATTCAACTGTTCCCTGGACTTCATCTTTGTGTACATATCTCACCAATAATACATTTTGCTCAGTATGGGAAATGTTTGGAGTTGCTTCACATATAACCGAGTAATAGATTGCATCTTCTCTTTCATAAAGTATTGTTTTCAAAACCCTTTGACCACGTAATCCTATGAACTCGTTTTGGCTCTCAGGGCTGAGGTAAAGAGTCAGTCGTACTCCTTTCTTTTTGTCCCTGACTTCCTGTAAGTGCTCACATAATAGCGGGTCATAATTTGATAACAGTTCAAGTAAGCCTAGGTAATGTCCATATTGCACATCATCAAGATTGCTTGTTCCTAGATGCTAAGTACAGTGTCACATCCAAATTCCTTTGCTCTGTTTTTATACATTTCTGACTGAATTTGTTTCTGCAGCTGACTGTCTATACATGTAGCTGTTGTAACGGTATGCTGCAGATTTTTCCATTTCTAGTAACAGTTCTTGTGAGACACACCATCCTCATGCTCTGGTAGTTTGTCATACGTTCTCCACCATTTCACTGATTATATCTTATAGCCATCCTTATTATTCAGACAACTGGGTGATTGTTTACTTTGCTCATGAGAAAAGAGAACACATGGAATGCAATATAATGCCTTTACACTCTTACTATAAATAAGCCAGTCTCTCTGCACCCTTTCTCTTCCATTTGCTGACTTACTGTACTGTAAATAATTTGGGAATGGCTTGCCTTCATAGTCTGGGGGCATGATTTTATACAGTTTTGTCTCATCACCACACCTGTTGGCTAGTCTGCAAACAATAGCTTCTCTTTCCTGGTATTGTACTTTCTCTGGCCACAGTGCTGGATCATATAAAACCTCATCTTCCTCCCTTTGAATCTGTCCATACATATATTTCCCTTATTACTTGCTTGTTCAATCTCTTCTGTCACTCCTTCACTGGCACTGCTGCTACTCTTTAACTCCTCTTCCTGCTCTCCTCTGCATCAGAGTCTGTCTACAGCTTTCTGCTGAGATTCTGTCTAACCTGGGGTTCTCTAGGCACTAGGAAGTGAGTAAACAAAGGGAATTTTAGGTTTAATGTTCACTCCTACAAAGGTTAGCATACTAAAAATCCACTACTGAAAGAAAAAACATTTTAATAGTATACATATCAGAATATGTATTTAAGTGTGTCTAAGTCATGTGCCTAACTTTACAATTTAAAAATGGTCTAGTTATGCTGCTGCTGCTGCTACAAAACTGCCTCACCTCCAAGGTCCGCTGTTCAACTTCATGTAGTAGACACACGTTGGGATCTTTGACTACAGCGGTAGTAGTAGTAGCGTCTACCATATCGATAGGTAGGCTACATGTTAGGTTTTAATTTTAGTCTAGCTAGCTAACAAATATCACGCAAATATTGGGGAATACAGTTATAATAATAGCTAAATAATAGCTGATTAGCTAGCCTTAGCTAGCCGTAGCTCATCATCCTCATGTTAATAATTACTGCTTTGACCGAGCCGAGTGAGTACACGGTAGGCAGCTACCTGTAGCTAGCAAGCTATCAAGCTAGCTACTGTATACTACTGTTCAAAAGTTTGGGGTCACTTAGAAATGTCCTTGTTTTTGAAAGAAAAGCTAATTGTTTGTCCATTAGAATAACATCAAGATAGCCCTATTTGGTAAAAGACCAAGTCCATATTATGGCAAGAACAGCTCAAATAAGCAAAGAGAAACGACAGTCCATCTTTACTTTAAGACATGAAGGTCAGTCAATATGGAAAATGTAAAGAACTTTGAAAGATTCTTCAAGTGCAGTCGTCAAAAACATCAAGCGCTATTGTGAACTGGCTCTCATGAGGACCGTACAGGAATGGAAGATCCAGAGTTACCTCTGCTGCAGAGGATACGTTCATTAGAGTTACCAGCCTCAGAAAAAGCAGCCCAAAATAAATGCTTTACAGTTAAAGTAACAGACACATCTCAACATCAACTGTTCAGAGGAGACTGTGTGAATCAGGCCTTCATGGTCGAATTGCTGCAAAGAAACCACTACTAAAGGACACCAAGATACTTGCATGGGCCAAGAAACATGAGAAATGGACATTAGACCGGTGGAAATTTGTCCTTTGGTCTGGAGTCCAAATTGAAGATTTTTGGTTCCAACCACTGTGTCTTTGTGAGATGTAGTGGGGGTGAACGGATGATCTCCGCGTGTGTATTTTCCACCGTAAAGCATGGAGGTGTTATGGTGTGGGGATGCTTTGCTGGTGACACTGTCAGTGATTTATTTAGAATTCAAGGCACACTTAACCAGCATGGCTACCACAGCATTCTGGCTTGGGCTTGGTGGGACTATCATTTGTTTTTCAACAGGACAATCACCCAACACACCTCCAGGCTCTGTAAGGGATTTTTGACCAAGAAGGAGAGGGATGGATTAGATGACCTGGCCTCCACAATCCCCCGACCTCAACCAAATTGAGATGGTTTGGGATGAGTCGGACCGCAGAGTGAAGGAAAAGCAGCCAACAAGTGCTCAGCAAATGTGGGAACTCCTTCAAGACTGTTGGAAAAGCATTCCAGGTGAAGCTGGTTGAGAGAATGCCAAGAGTGTTCAAAGCTGCCATCAAGCCAAAGGGTGGCTATTTGAAGAATCTAAAATCTAAAATATATTTTGATTTGTTTAACACTTTTTTGGTTACTACATGATTCCATGTGTTATTTCATAGTTGTGATGTCTTTACTATTATTCTATAATGTAGAAAATAGTAAAAATAAAGATAAACCCTTGAATGAGTAGGTGTTCTAAAACTTATGACTGGTAGTGTATGGTATTTTCTTAAATAAAAAATAAAAAATGACAAAATATTTGCTTGGAATCTCATTTGGTGAAATACATAGGATCGAAAATGGATGAATGCAATAACCATGTCTCTGTCACTAACAAATACAGTCATGGGTGTTAACTACAATTTATTCAAAAGGCACTCTGTGAAATATCTGAATAAGGCTTTACACTTATCAGTGTGTTCATTTAACACTGTTAGTGTATATATGGGTCCTCAGACAACACTTTCAGTGTTGATTTAACACTCTCAGTGTTCATTTAAAAAATGTTTAACACTGGAGAAATTGCTGTGTACACACACACACAATATCAGACGGATTTGTTGTAATCAATACAGTTATATTGTAACCTCCTCACTTACTCAGGAACCGCCTTGCAATTATACTTGAGTTTTGGATCTATCTCTTTCTGTAGGTCCTGTAAGGAGGGATCATCACAGGTTGTCCTTTAGCAGAGAAAGACATGAAACAATTATAATATGTCATAATATCCCATGAAACATAAAGCCAACATATACAGTGGGGGAAAAAAGTATTTGATCCCCTGCTGATTTTGTATGTTTGCCCACTGACAAAGAAAGGATCAGTCTATAATTTTAATGGTAGGTTTATTTGAACAGAATAACAACAAAAAAATCCAGAAAAACACATGTCAAAAATGTTATAAAATGATTTTCATTTTAATGGGGGAAATAAGTATTTGACCCCTCTGCAAAACATGACTTAGTACTTGGTGGCAAAACCCTTGTTGGCAATCAGAGGTCAGACGTTTCTTGTAGTTGGCCACCAGGTTTGCACACATCTCAGGAGGGATTTTGTCCCACTCTTCTTTGCAGATCTTCTCCAAGTCATTAAGGTTTCGAGGCTGACGTTTGGCAACTCCCTCCACAGATTTTCTATAGGATTAAGGTCTGGAGACTGGCTAGGCCACTCCAGGACCTTAATGTGCTTCTTCTTGAGCCACTCCTTTGTTGCCTTGGCCGTGTGTTTTGGATCATTGTCATGCTGGAATACCAATCCGCGACCCATTTTCAATGCCCTGGCTGAGGGAAGGAGGTTCTTACCCAAGATTTGACGGTACATGGCCCCGTCCATCGTCCCTTTGATGTGGTGAAGTTGTCCTGTCCCCTTAGCAGAAAAACACCCCCAAAGCATAATGTTTCCACCTCCATGTTTGATGGTGTTCTTGGGGTCATAGGCAGCGTTCCTCCTCCTCCAAACACGGCGAGTTTAGTTGATGTCAAAGAGCTCCATTTTGGTCTCATCTGACCACAACACTTTCACCAGCTGTCCTCTGAGTCATTCAGATGTTCATTGGCAAACTTCAGACGGGAATGTATATGTATTCTTGAGCAGGGGGACCTTAAGGGAGCTGCAGGATTTCAGTCCTTCACGGCGTAGTGTGTTACCAATTGTTTTCTTGGTGACTATGGTCCCAGCTGCCTTGAGATCATTGACAAGATCCTCCCGTGTAGTTCTGGGCTGATTCCTCACCGTTGTCATGATCATTGCAACTCCACGCGGTGAGATCTTGCATGGAGCCCCAGGCCGAGGGATATTGACAGTTCTTTTGTGTTTCTTCCATTTGCAAATAATCGCACCAAATGTTGTCACCTTCTCACCAAGCTGCTTGGCGATGGTCTTGTAGCCCATTCCAGCCTTGTGTAGGTCTACAATCTTGTCCCTGACATCCTTGGAGAGCTCTTTGGTCTTGGCCAAGGTGGAGAGTTTGGAATCTGATTGATTGATTGCTTCTGTGGACAGGTGTCTTTTTTACAGGTAACAAGCTGCGGTTAGGAGCACTCCCTTTAAGAGTGTGCTCCTAATCTCAGCTCGTTACCTGTATAAAAGACACCTGGGAGCCAGAAATCTTTCTGATTGAGAGGTCAAATACTTATTTCCCTCATTAAAATGCAAATCAATTTATAACATTTCTGACATGTGTTTTTCTGGATATTTTTGTTGTTATTCTGTCTCTCACTGTTCAAATAAACCTACCATTAAAATTATAGACTGATCCTTTCTTTGTCAGTGGGCAAACGTACAAAATCAGCAGGGGATCAAATACTTTTTTCCCCCACTGTATCCTATATATAAACAGACATTTTTTGTACTTTTTTACATAATCCCATACTAGGCACAATGCAGGTGCAGTGATTATGAAAGACATACAAATCAACTATGACACACACGCACACACACAAGCACATGTCAGTTTGTCTGGACAAAAAGCTTACCCCTTATTCTCCTTGGTCACCAGGACAACACTCAGGCTCTTCATTTTGGCAGCTTTGAACCTTTTCACCTCGATGGTGGCAAAAATACTTCACATAAAAGACAAACATAGAAATGTGTAAAGATCAGAATTTACATTAAATCAATCAACTTTGTCGGTGCACTATTGCTTAAGCAAACAAAAACATAACAGTCTACTAATAATATGCGTAGTGTTGTGGCAATAGAGGGGTTCTACATTTTGGTGGAAATGGCAGCTGTGGTAAAATTATGTTTTGGCTTGGTTGTCTGTGAGTACGGCTGTTAGGGTGACCGTATTACTGCCACACCGGCGTTCACGAGTCATGAAGGCAGTCAAATTCCACGTGACCGTTTAGTCATGGTAGTTAAGTCCAAGCTCTGAAGCTGCTGATGGTCATTAGTAGCCTACCGAACATGGTTACAGCTTAACTGGCATACATATGCAGCGTGTGAGTTTCAAGTATGGGCAAGATCGTTTTCAACATAAAATGCACCTTTATAATAAAAGCATTACATGCATAATTTGCTGTCACTTTTGAGAATGGTGTTTTCCTGCTAATGGAACATTCGCGCTTATAGCCTACTGCCGTGTGTGCATTGCTGTGCTTATAATGTGCTATAAATAGCCTAATAGTTTATCAAAATGTTTAGCTAAACGTTATGATCTGTTGCGACAGTCTCATTACTTTTTTCAGCCTCATTACTTTGATGCCAGTGGTTGTATTCATTTGGAATCTATTGATTCCCACAACTGTCCCAGACTATGTTTGGAATATTTATTTCTCACACAGAATATAATAGGTTAACTTTTGTACTATGGGGGATAGTAGACTGACATAGGCTAGTGCTTTTGCTGTTCATTAGGCCTACTCATCTTGTTGGCTGACGAAAAGTAAATGTAGCCAGTTCTTCCAATATCTTCAATACTTGCCTCGGAATTGGATAAGGACTCGTGCAATTGCGTCCCCGATGTGTCTGTCTTCACTTGTCGCCTTTGAGAATGACCTGATCAAGTGACGGAGAGCCATGTGAATGAGAGGTACTTTGGTGCGCCCAGCCGGGAGAAGGGAATTATAATTATTATATTCAGTCCAACGACACAACGGCCACTGGCCGCAAAAGGCATGATTTTACGGCCACACAAAGGGGATGCCGCAGGGAAAATCGAGACATTATCAAGTGCTTGTCAAATTGTGAATGAGAGACTGATGAAGTACATAAAAAAACTAAGCAAAGCTCATGCCTTTCATGCAACATTTTTAAAATCATCATTAGTCTCATCTGTAGATGTAGTTTCTGTAGATGGCGCCAGAGGGGATGGCTGCCATTTCATGGGCTCTTAACCAACCGTGCTATTTTGTTTGTTTTTTCAAACTTTTTGTAACTTATTTTGTACATAATGTTCCTGCTACGGTCTCTTACGACCGAAAAGAGCTTCTGGAAATCAGAAATCACACCTGAACAGGCCCTCATACCCGTCATTCGCAGGAGAAAAAGATGGAAGAGGTATCACGGAAAGAGATCGGGGTGCCTTGTGAGGATCCGCAGACGATCTGCCTTTGCCAACGTACAATCATTGGATAATAAATTGGACAAACTAAAAGCATGTATATCCTACCAACGGGACAGCCACCGAATCATTGCTTAACGAAGACATGAATAACATACAGCTGGCGGGTTATACACTGTATCGGCAGGATAGAACAGCAGCCTCTGGTAAGACAAGGGGTGGCGGGCCTATGTATATTTGTAAACAACAGTTGGTGCACGATATCTAAGGAAGTCTTGAGGTTTTGCTCGCCTGAGGTAGAGTATCTCATGATAAGCTGTAGACCACACTATCTACCTAGAGAGGTTTCATCTGTATTTTTCGTAGCTGTCTACATACCACCACAGACCAAGGCTGGCACTAAAACCACACTCAATGAGCTGTATACCACCATGAGCAAACAGGAAAACGCGAATCCAGAGGCGGCGCTCCTAATGCCGGGGACATTAATGCAGGGAAACTTAAATCTGTTTTACCTCATTTCTACCAGCATATTAAATGTGCGAACTCTAGACCACCTTTACTCCACACACAGAGATGCGTACAAAGCTCTCCCTCGCCCTCCATTTGGCAAATCTGACCATAATTCTATCCTCCTGATTCCTGCTTACAAGCTAAAATTAAAGCAGGAAGCACCAGTGACTCAGTCAATAAAGAAGTAGTCAGATGAAGCAGATCCTAAGCTACAGGACTATTTTGCTAGCACAGACTGGAATATGTTCCGGGATTCCTCTGATGGCCTTGAGCCACCACATCAGTCACTGGCTTCATCAATAAGTGCATCAATGACATTGTCGCCACAGTGACTGTACGTACATACCCCAACCAGAAGCCATGGTTTACAGCAACATCCGCACTGAGCTAACGGCTAGAGCTGCCGCTTTCAAGGAGCGGGACTCTAACCCGGAAGCTTATAAGAAATCCCGCTATGCCCTCCGACAAACCATCAAACAGGCAAAGCATCATTACAGGACTAAGATCGAATCACACTACACCGGCTCCGATGTTTGTCGGATGTGGCAGGGCTTGCAAACTATTACAGACTACAAAGGGAAGCACAGCCGAGAGCTGCCCAGTGACACGAGCCTACCAGACAAGCTAAATTACTTCTATGCTCGCTTCGAGGCAAGTAACACTGAAGCATGCATGAGAGCATCAGCTGTTCCGGACGACTGTGTGAGCACGCTCTCCGGAGCCGATGTGAGTAGGTCAACATTCACAAGGCCACAAGCCCAGGCGGATTACCAGGACGTATACTGTGAGCATGCGCTGATCAACTGGCAAATGTCTTCACTAACATTTTCAACCTCTCCCTGTCTGAGTCTGTAATACCAACATGTT
Source organism: Salmo salar (assembly GCF_965601325.2). Classification (NCBI taxonomy): domain Eukaryota; kingdom Metazoa; phylum Chordata; class Actinopteri; order Salmoniformes; family Salmonidae; genus Salmo; species Salmo salar. The sequence continues at coordinate 16,147,092 of NC_138319.1, read as the reverse complement.
CCAAGCAGACCACCATAGTCCCTGTGCCCAAGAACACTGTGTGGTTTGAAAGGCTGGTCATGCCTCACATCAACACCATTATCCCAGAAACCCTAGACCCACTCCAATTTGCATACCGCCCCAACAGATCCACAGATGATGCAATCTCTATTGCACTCCACACTGTCCTTTCAAACCTGGACAAAAGGAACACCTAGGTGAGAATGCTATTCATGGACTACAGCTCAGCATTCAACACCATAGTGCCCTCAAAGCTCATCACTAACCTAAGGACCCTGGAACTAAACACCTCCCTCTGCAACTGGATCCTGGACTTCCTTACAGGCTGCCCCCAGGTGGTAAGGGTAGGTAACAACACATCCACCACGCTGATCCTCAACACGGGGGGCCCCTCAGGGGTGCGTGCTCAGTACCCTCCTGTACTCCCTGTTCACTCATGACTGCAGGGCCAGGAACGACTACAACACCATCATTAAGTTTGGCGATGACACAGCAGTGGTAGGTCTGATCACCGACAATGATGAGACAGCATATAGGGAGGAGGTCAGAGATCTGGCAGTGTGGTGCCAGGACAACAACCTCTCCCTCAATGTGATCAAGTATAAGGAGATGATTGTGGACTACAGGAAAAGGAGGACCGAGCACGCCCCCATTCTCATCAACGGGGCTGTAGTGGCTGTATGTTTTGTTAATTCCATGTGTAACTCTGTGTTGTTGTATGTGTGGAATTGCTATGCTTTATCTTGGCCAGGTCGCAGTTGCAAATGAGAACTTGTTCTCAACTAGCCTACCTGGTTAAATAAAGGTTAAAAAAAAGTGGAGCAGGTTGAGAGCTTCAAGTTTTTTGGTGTCCATATCACCAACACACTTACATAGTTCAAGCACACCAAGACAGTCATGAAGCGGGCATGGCAAAACCTATTCCCCCTCAGGAGACTGAAAAGATTTGGCATGGGTCCTCAGATCTTCAAAAGGTTCTTTAGCTGCACCATTGAGAGCATCCTGACTGGTTGCATCACTGCCTGGTATGGCAACTGCTCGGCCTCCGACCGCAAGGCACTATAGAGTGTTCAGCCCAGTACATCACTGGGGCCAAGCTTCCTGCCATCCAGGACCTCTATACCAGGCGGTGTCAGAGGAAGGCCCTAAAAATTGTCAAAGACTCCAGCCACCCTAGTCATAGACTGTTCTCTCTGCTATCTGCACGGCAAGCGGTACCGGAGCGCCAAGTCTAGGTCCAAGAGGCTTCTAAACAGCTTCTACCCCCAAGCCATAAGACAACTGAACATCTAATCAAATGGCTACCCAGACTATTTGCATTGCCCCCCCCCTTACACTGCTGCTACTCTCTGTTATTATCAATGCATAAGTCACTTTAATAACTCTAGCCACATGTATATATTACCTCAATTACCTCGACTAACCGGTGCCCCCGCACATTGACTCTGTACCGGTACCCCTTGTATATAGCCTCGCTATTGTTATTTTACTGCTGCTCTTTAATTATTTGTTACTTTTATTTTTATTTTTTCTTCTTAAAACTGCATTGTTGGTTAAGGGCTTGTAAGTAAGCATTTCACTGTATTCGGCGCATGTGACAAATACAATTTGATTTGATCATGCAGCCTTAGAATGTATTAAAATGTAAACATATAGCCCAAAGTTTGTATCACAGCTAAAGTTACATAAATACCTCTAAATTAAACATATATGAGTACCTGTTCCTTTGTTAACCGCTCAAAACACAGATTAACCAGATGTGCGCACTCCCTCAAATACGCACTCCCTCAAATCCTTTCTATTTTATTCAGCTATGTTCAATTGTATTCTTCATACTATAAAATAATGCCACGAAATTCTAAGCAAATCTTGCCTGCTAAATTAACTAGTGTAGCGCACAGCCATATGGCATAGCCAGATCAGGGCCTAACTCAGAGTATGCTATTCTGTTCTTCTGAAACAGACTACATTTCTTCTTCTTCTAAAATAAATAATGGATTCATTGCGATGGTTTTTATTAGACTTTTTAAAATGTAGATGTTCCAAAGGTCTGCATCAGTGGCTTTGAAGGCTATGCATGGAAGCCAGGAGATGCTAAATGTGTTCATGTTCATTAAAGGTAAATTACCGTGACACCGGCAGTTATTTGCTTGACAATCACCGGCTGCCAAAATGGCATGACCGCCACAGCCCTATCTGTGAATATTTGTATTTTTCCAGAGCAGAGAATATCACTACACTATTCAGTTGAAATAACACATTCCATTGCACAGTGAAACCTGATAAGACTATCACATTTTTGTGCTGAGGTGTTATTATTGGAGATGGGCCAGGCCAAACACATAAATGTGTCTCAAATGACACCCTATTCCCTATATAGTGCACTACTTTTGAACAGAGCCCATACAGTAGGTCTTTGGTCAAAAGTTGTTAACTTTATAGAGAATAGGTTGTCATTTAGGACCTAGTCATTGCACCTTACCTGGTGGGGCTGAAAGGAGTGGCAATAGATCCATTCAGCATGGCTGTGACATCGCCACATGCGGCATCTGCAAACTAACAGGGAAAGACTAATACAATGTCCATACAAGGGAAGTAACGCCTAGATTTCCAGTAAATTTACAGCGAAATTCCAGTGAATCCTACTCATTTTTAACAGGTCACTCACTCCCACTGCTGACTCATATTCTGCAGCCCTCATTACTCACAGATTTAGAAAAACAACACATTCTCCCCCACACCTACACTAATCTATTCAGACATTATATTGTGAACTTCACTGTCTATGAATAGCAAATTCAACACAAACATGTGTTGTGCTGTCCTGAATTCCAAAGTGTAACTGCATGAAAGTGTGTAGCCTATAGCCCATCGCCATGTAGGACATTGTCCAATCAGGAGAGAGCTAAGAAATGTGTTTCCATGGAGACAGACACAAAGGCCAATTGATGAACAGTTAGACAGTGAAACCCTTTCCTCTGCTCCCCATCACAATCACAGACTGAATTTGGATTAGTTTGTGGCTATCTAATTTATATTAGTATATTTTGTTCCGTGCATTTTGTATTCATGGCTGGTAGGTGTAAGATTTCAAAGCACCTTGGCCATAGCAGGCTCATTAACAGTCTGAAAAGAACTTACTGCTGCTGAGGCCCGATTCCAGAATGAACGAACGGTGTTGTTGACACAGTCTGTCCAGCCTGGGCACCCTGTGGTGAACGTTTCTGAGAGAGACAGACAGACAGACAGACAGACAGACAGACAGACAGACAGACAGACAGACAGACAGACAGACAGACAGACAGACAGACAGACAGACAGACAGACAGACAGACAGACAGACAGACAGACAGACAGACAGACAGACAGACAGACAGACAGAAAGGACAGGAAGGAAGGAAGGAAGGAAGGAAGGAAGGAAGGAAGGAAGGAAGGAAGGAAGGAAGGAAGGAAGGAAGGAAGGAAGGAAGGAAGGAAGGAAGGAAGGAAGGAAGGAAGGAAGGAAGGAAGGAAGGAAGGAAGGAAGGAAGGAAGGAATGATGCAGGCACTACAAGGAAACTTTTTCTGACAGCACTAATTTCAAGGAACTTCATAATTGTTTGCATGTTTCTCCATACTGTATTTACATAATGTAGTGACGGAAGCAAACTGGATCATCCTAGGCTGTTCCATCACAATAGCCTTTGGCCAGAGGACCTGCTGAGGCCCTCTGGCTCTGACCCACATGTCATGAGCTATACTGCACTTTATCATGGTCGGATGTATAGTAAGGTCCCGTCCCAAATGGCACCATAAAAGTAGTGCACTATAAACACTCCTCTCCGCATGTACTTGGACAGTGAAGCTAACATTTTGTCTCTATTCCAAACCATTTTGGAATTCAGATAAAATGTTTCATATGAGACAAGAATACAGAATGTCACCAATTATTTGAAGGTATTTTCATACATTTCTGTTTTACAGTCACTTTTATTGTAAGTAAGAATATAATTTGTTTCTGAACACTTCCATGGTAATGTGGATGCTACCATGATTATGGATAATCATGAATGAATTGTGAATAACGATGAGTGAGAAAGTTACAGAGGGACAAAGATCATACCCCCCCAAAAAATGCTAACTTCCCCAGTTATTGGTAATGGTGAGAGGTTAGCATGTTTTGTTGTAGCTTCCTTCTGTAACTTTCTCAATAATCATTATTCATGATTCATTCATAATCATGGTATTATCAGGATACATTTAGAAGTGGTCAAAAACATCTGATCTACACACTTAAAAGGAAAATTACTCCATTCATCATCCCCCACTCAGTTCATATTGGGCAAAACATAACCCAAAGCACAACCAAAACAAACTGCAAATGCATTCAACGAGTTTGTAGAGTCACAAGCTTGATGTAGTCATTGCGTGCTAGGAATATATGGGACCAAATACAAAACTTTTGACTACTTTAATATCCTAAGGTAATTTGCCCAAATATGGGCCTAGGTAAAACAGAAATGTATGAAAATACCCTCACATAAAAGGTAACATTCTGTACTTTCGCCTCATATGAAACATTTGATCTCAAATCTAAAAAGCTGTAGTATAGAGCCAAATTTAAAACTTTCGCTTCACTGTCCAAATACATACAGAGGGGGGTGGAGCTGTGCACTATATATGGAATAGATTGCCATTTGGGATGCATTCTAAAACAACCAGTACATTAGTGGTTTATACTGTACATGTATGGTCTATTAGCTGTAATTTTTTTTATATTAGACATAGATCTGACCTAGCACAATATACTTGACATGTTTATGGCTATCACTGTGTTATGTGGGTGTGACACCTACTCCCGTTGCCTGCTGCACTGCTGCATGGATTCCACCTGGCAATCTGTTCACCATCTGCCCTGGCCTGTCTCCCCCTGTCTGGTACAGGTACCCCCACCACACTCCCCCCCTCTCTCCCGAGCTTTCGCTCGCCTCCAGCACACACACATTGTTGGGGCGAGTGACTCTGAACTTACAATGGCTAGCCCCAAGTCGTTATACATTTAAAAAAATTATTGTGCATTTTGCTATTTGCATCATGACTTCTGCATGCTTTGTTGACTATGAATTTTCTTGTTTACTCAACCTTGGGACAGACTATGTTTGCTCCCACACACGGGACTCTAACTCTCTATTGGTTACACTGATTTTGGGCCTCCCATCCTATTCTAACCACCTCTCGCAGGCTTTGTTTTCATGTTACCTGATGAAATTGCTGTACAATATGATCATGTTGCCATCTAATGCACATTCAAATCTCATAAATCAACACTGTAGAGATCTCCCTGTCTTCTGCCGTGCCTTGATTGTATTATTTCTCTTTATATGTGGAAATGTGCATGTATACCCTGGGCCATCTACTGTTGCTAGCCCCAATTCTGACTTGTGCTCTGATATCTGCTTCACTGATTTCTGCTCTCATAAGAGCCTGGGTTTTCTGCATGTTAATTAACACTAGAATTTGCTGGTTTTAAGCATTACACTTTCAAATAGCTCTTTGTTGACTGTTGCTGGGTGCTATCGTCCTCCATCAGCACCGGCCTGGCCCCTTACACTAAGTCTAAATGTGTCCTGCTAGGTGACCTAAACTGGGACATGCTTAAACCACCTGACCAAATCCTAAAGCAATGGGACTCCATAAATCTTTCTCAGATTATTACCAATCCCACAAGGTATGACTCCAAACACCCAGAAAAGGCTACTCTCCTTGATGTTATCCTCACAAATAATCCTGATAGGTATCAGACTGATGGTTTCTGTAATGACCTAAATGATCACTGTTTTACAGCCTGTGTTCGTAATGGCCGCTCAGTGAAACGACCTGTCCTGATTTGGCGTAGACGTTTGCTAAAAAACTTTCATGAGAAAGCCTTCTTTCATGAACTAGCCTCTGTAAAATGGTATAGAATCAGCTTGATCCCCTCTGTCGCAGACGATTGTACCTTCTTTTTTTATATTTTCAGTGGTATTGTTAACAAAGAAAATGAGAATTAAAAACAGGTTTAGCCCTTGGTTTGACCGTGATCTTGCAGAGTTACTCCACCTCAAGAATTGCATTTGGCTGGCGAAATGCTCGTCACACGCATACTCAGGCTGACTGACTCTTGTTCAGGCAAATGAGAAATAAGTGCACTCAGGCTATCCGGAAAGCCAAAGTTAATTACTTTAAGGAGCAGTTCTCTCTCTGTGGGTCTAACCCCAAAAAGTTCTGGAAAACAGTTAACCTGTTAGGGCTAGGGGGCAGTATTTACACGGCCGGATAAAAAACGTACCCGATTTAATCTGGTTATTACTACTGCCCAGAAACTAGAATATGCATATAATTATTGGCTTTGGATAGAAAAAACCCTAAAGTTTCTAAAACTGTTTGAATGGTGTCTGTGAGTATAACATAACTCATATGGCAGGCAAAAACCTGAGAAGATTCTGTACAGGAAGTGCCCTCTCTGACCATTCCTTGGGCTTCTTGACTCTTTTTATTGAAAACCTAGGATCTTTGCTGTAACGTGACACTTCCTACGGCTCCCACAGGCTCTCAGAACCCGGGAAAAAGCTGAATGATGTCGAGGCAGCCCCTGGCTGAAAAACATTAGCGCCTTTGGTAAGTGGTCTATCAGAGGACAATGACACTGAGGCGCGTGCACGAGGCGACCCCATGTTTTTATTTTCTCTCTCTTTGTACTAAAACACAGATTCCCGGTCGGAATATTATCGCTTTTTTTACGAGAAAAATGGCATAAAAATTGATTTTAAACAGCGGTTGACATGCTTCGAAGTACGGTAATGGAATATTTAGATTTTTTTTGTCATGAAATGCGTCGGGCCTTTACACTTCGGATAGTGTCTTGAACGCATGAACAAAACAGAGGATATTTGAACATAACTATGGATTATTTTGAACCAAACCAACATTTGTTATTGAAGTAGAAGTCCTGGGAGTGCATTCTGACGAAGAACAGCAAAGGTAATAACATTTTTCTTATAGTAAATCTGACTTTGGTGAGGGCTAAACTTGGTGGGTGTCTAAATAGCTAGCCCTGTGATGCCGGGCTATCTACTTAGAATATTGCAAAATGTGCTTTCACCGAAAAGCTATTTTAAAATCGGACATAGCCAGTGCATTGAGGAGTTCTGTATCTATAATTCTTAGAATAATTGTTGTGTTTTTTGTGAACGTTTATCGTGAGTAATTTAGTAAATTCACCGGAAGTTTGCGGGGGGTATGCTAGTTCTGAACGTCACATGCTAATGTAAAAAGCTGGTTTTTGATATAAATATGAACTTGATTGAACAAAACATGCATGTATTGTATAACATAATGTCCTAGGCGTGTCATCTGATGAAGATCATCAAAGGTTAGTGCTGCATTTAGCTGTGGTTTGGGTTTATGTGACATTATATGCTAGCTTGAAAAATGGGTGTCTGATTATTTCTGGCTGGGTACTCTGCTGACATAATCTAATGTTTTGCTTTCTGAAATCGGACAGTGTGGTTAGATTAACGAGAGTCTTGTCTTTAAAATGGTGTAAAATAGTCATATGTTTGAGAAATTGAAGTAATAGCATTTCTAAGGTATTTGAATAACGCGCCACAGGATTCCACTGGCTGTTACGTAGGTGGGACGATTTCGTCCCACCTTCCCTAGAGAGGTTAAAGACCTGGCGAATAAACCTTCCTCCTCAAAGTAGCCCATGTCCCTTAATGTTGATGATGTGGTTGTTACTGACAAGAAGCACATGGCTGAGCTCTTTAATCACCACTTCATTAAGTCAGGATTCCTATTTGACTCAGCCATGACTCCTTGCCCGTATAACATTTCCTCATCTCTCACCCCTTCTAATGTGACTAGCCCCGATACTCCTCCCTCTTTTTTGCCTGCCCCGCTACAAAGTTTCTCCCTGCAGGTGGTCACTGAGTCCGAGGCACTAAAGGAGCTCCTTAAACTTGACCACAAAAAAACATCTGGGTCAGATGGTTTAGACCATTTCAACTTTAAAGTTGCTGACCCTATCATCGCCAAGCCTGTCTCTCCTCTCTGGGGAGGTTCCCATTGCTTGGAAGGCAGCCACGGTTTGTCCTTTATTTAAAGGGGAGATCAAGCTGATCCTAACTGTTATAGGACTATTTCTATTTTGCCCTGTTTATCAAAAGTGTTGGAAAAACGTGTCAATAATCAACTGAGTGGGTTTCTTGATGTCTATAGTATTCTCTCTGGTATGCAATCTGGTTTCCACTCAGGTTATGGATGTGTCACTGCAACCTTAAAAGGTCCTCAGTGATGTCATCATTGCCATTGATTCTAAGCAATGCTGTGCTGCTATTTTTATTGATTTGGCCAAAGCTTTTGAAACGGTAGATCATTCCATTCTTGTGGCCCCGCTAAGGAGTATTGATGTCTCTGAGGGGTCTTTAGCCCAGTTTGCTAACTACCTCTCTCAAAGAGTGCAGTGTATAAAGTCAGAACATCTGCTGTCTCAGCCACTGCCTGTCACCAAGGGAGTACCCCAAGGCTCGATCCTAAGCCCCACGCTCTTCTCAATTTACATCAACAACATAGATCAGGCAGTAGGAAGCTCTCTCATCCATTTATATGGAGATGATACAGTCTTATACTCAGCTGGCCCCTCCCTGGATTTTGTGTTAAACGCTTTACAACAAAGCTTTCTTAGAGTCCAACAAGCTTTCTCTGCCCTTAACCTTGTTCTGAACACCTCCAAAACAAAGGTCTTGTGGTTTGGTAAGATGAATGGACCTCTCCCCACAGGTGTGATTACTACCTCTGAGGGTTTAGAGCTTGAAGTAGTTGTCACGTCCTGGCCAGTATAAGGGTTAATTGTCATTGTAGTTTGGTCAGGACGTGGCAGAGGATATTTGTTTTATGTGGTTCGGGGTGGTGTTTTGGTAAAAGGGCGTTTGATTTAGTATTTCCGGGTTTTTGGTTTATGGTCTATGTTTATGTATTTCTATGTGGAGTCTAGTGAGTGTGTTTCTATGGTTGATTAATTGGGGTTGGGACTCTCAATTGAAGGCAGGTGTTTTCTCTTTGCCTTTGATTGAGAGTCCCATATATTAGGGTGTGTTTGTGTTTGTCATTTGTGGGAGATTGTTCTGTGTTTAGCCTTGTGCCTTACCAGACTGTTTTGTTGATCGTTCGTTCTTTTGTTATTTTGGTGTTCATTTTGAATTTATTAAAACCTGCTGCGTTTTGGTCTCATCACTACGACAACCGTGACAGAATCTCCCACCAAACCAGGACCAAGCAGCAGAGGAACGAGGAGGAAGGATGGACGTGGGCAGAGCTAAGGAGGAGCGTTTCCAGGGCGATGGAAGAGTTTAGGAAACTCGAGAGGCCGCCCCAATAATTTTTTTGGGGGGGGCACAAGGGCAGTTTTGCGGGGCAAGAATGGAGCCCCAGGCCAGCTCCCCGCACTAGCATGGAGGTACGTGTTCCCAGTCTGGTACGTCCAGTACCAGCACCACGCACCAGGCTTCAAGTGCGTCATCCCAGTCCGACGTCGCTAGAGCTGCCCGTCAGTCAAGAGTCGCCGGAGCCGCCCGTCAGTCAGGAGTCGCCGGAGCCGCCCGTCAGTCAGGAGTCGCCGGAGCCGCCCGTCAGTCAGGAGTCGCCGGAGCCGCCCGTCGGTCAGGAGTCGCCGGAGCCGCCCGTCGGTCAGGAGTCGCCGGAGCCGCCCGTCAGTCAGGAGTCCCCGGAGCCGCCCGTCAGTCAGGAGTCGCCGGAGCCGCCCGTCAGTCAGGAGTCGCCGGAGCCGCCCGTCAGTCAGGAGTCGCCGGAGCCGCCCGTCAGTCAGGAGTCGCCGGAGCCGCCCGTCAGTCAGGAGTCGCCGGAGCCGCCCGTCAGTCAGGAGTCGCCGGAGCCGCCCGTCAGTCAGGAGTCGCCGGAGCCGCCCGTCAGTCAGGAGCCGCCGGAGCCGCCCGTCAGTCAGGAGCCGCCGGAGCCGCCCGTCAGTCAGGAGCCGCCGGAGCGGCCAGACTGCCCGGAGCCGCCAGAGCGGCCAGACTGCCCGGAGATGCCAGAGCGGCCAGACTGCCCGGAGCTGCCAGAGCGGCCAGACTGCCCGGAGCTGCCAGACTGCCCCAGCGGCCAGGATCAGCCAGAGTGGCCCATCTGCCCAGAGTCTGCCGATGACCAAAACCCAAGGGAGTCTAGCAGCAACCTTGAACTGAGTAAGCCTGACAATTCAGAACGTAAAGAGATTAACTGTTTAATTGCTGAGTCTGCATACAGGGTGGAGAGGTGGAGGTCTGCCCATGATCCGGAGCAGGGGGAGTCTGCCTACGGATCGAGGCTGATCGGGTCGGTCGGCACTCTGGAGGACAATAGGCTGGAGCCTGAACCACCACCTGCATAGGTGGGTTGGGGAGGGGGGGTGTAGCACAAGTGCCGTCGGTGACGGCAGCCACCCTCCCTTCCCTCCCTTTAGTTTAGGGGGATTTTTGTTGTTGTTTGGGGTTTTTGTTTTTCTTGAGGTGCTTCCGGGGTTAGCACCTTTAGGGGGGGGGGGGGGGGGTACTGTCACGTCCTGGTCAGTATAAGGGTTAATTGTCATTGTAGTTTGGTCAGGACGTGGCAGAGGATATTTGTTTTATGTGGTTCGGGGTGGTGTTTTGGTAAAAGGGCGTTTGATTTAGTATTTCCAGGTTTTTGGTTTATGGTCTATGTTTATGTATTTCTATGTGGAGTCTAGTGAGTGTGTTTCTATGGTTGATTAATTGGGGTTGGGACTCTCAATTGAAGGCAGGTGTTTTCTCTTTGCCTTTGATTGAGAGTCCCATATATTAGGGTGTGTTTGTCATTTGTGGGAGATTGTTCTTTGTCTAGCATGTATGAGCCTGAGAAGACTGTCAGTATATCGTGAGTTTTTTTTGTTGTTTTTGGTAATCATTTTGAGTTAATAAATGTTCAAAATGAACAAAACCAGTTCTGCTGCATATTGGTCCTCCTTTTCCGACGATGATTTCGCCATATCGTCTGACGACGACGAAATCCCTGACAGTAGTCACCTCATACAAGTACTTGGGAGTATGGCTAGACGGTACACTGTTCTTCTCTAAGCACATATCAAAGCTGCTGGCTAAAGTTAAATCTAGACCTGGTTTCCTCTATCATAATCACTCCTCTTTCACCACAGCTGCCAAACTAAGCCTGATTCAGATGACCATCCTACCCATGCTAGATTACGGAGACGTAATTTATAGATAAGCAGATAAGGGTGCTCTCGAGCAGCTAGATGTTCTTTACCATTCGGCCATCAGATTTGCCACCGATGCTCCTTATATGACACATCACGGCACTCTATACTTCTCTGTAAACTGGTCATCTCTGTATACCCGTCACAAGACTCACTGGTTGATGCTTATTTATAAAACCCTTTTAGGCCTCACTCCCCCTATCCGACATATCTACTGCAGCCCTCATCCTCCACATACAACACCCGTTCTGCCAGTCACATTCTGTTAAAGGTCCCCAAAGCACACACATCCCTGGGTCGCTCATCTTTTCAGTTCACTGCAGCTAGCGTCTGGAACGAGCACCCAAACAAACACTCAAACTGGACCGTTTCATCTCAATATCTTCATTTAAAGACTAAATCATGGACACTCTTATTGACAGTTGTGGCTGCTTTGCGTGATGTACTGTTGTCTCTACCTTCTTGCCGTTTGTGCTGTTGTCTGTGCCCAATAATGTTTGTACCATGTTTTGTGCTGCTACCATGTTGTACTGCTGCCATGTTGTGTTGCTACCATGTTGTTATCATGTTGTGTTACTACCATGCTGTGTTGTCATGTGTTGCAGCCTTGCTATGTGGTTGTCTTAGGTCTATCTTTATGTAGTGTTCTCTCTCTTGTTGTGATGTGTGTTTTGCCCTATTTATTATTTCTTTATGTTTTTATCCCAGCCCCCGTCCCCATAGGCCTTTTGCTAGGCCGTCATTGTAAATAAGAATTTGTTCTTAACTGACTTGCCTAGTTAAATAAAGGTTAAATAAAAAATGTAATGAATGAAAATGTACAGACTGGTGGTGTGTAGATCCATTTGAGCCTTACCATTGCTCTCCTCCTTGCCACACCAGGTCAGTCCATTCATGATGAAGCCGACTAGTGTGTCCTCGAGGGTCAAGAAGCAATCTCGCTTCTCTGTGAAGTCATGCACTATTTTCTTTGTTTTGCTCCAGAACAACATCTGGTGGTGCAATGAAATGTAAAAAAAATGTAAAAAAATATTTACTTGCAGCTGTCAATAAAACAAAACATATGAATATATTTGAGTGGTGTGTGTGTGAGCGAGCATGTGTGGGTATCTCACCCTGTTACAGACAGGATCCTGGACCACAGTATGGATAAGGGGGTCATAGGCCTCCATCGGTACATTACACGGGTCCCTCCCCACGAATGCTTGCTCAAATGCACTCCATATCTTTTGACAGTTGTTTGCACTGGAACAATCACAGGAATTATCAAGAATAGTATTGCTGCATTATCATACAAATACAAATATGGCCAATCATTGATTGAGGAAGGAATAGCTCCCTGAGAAATGGTTACTGAATAGGAGAAAACTAAACTGTTCTAACTGTTCACTCATTGTGTTAAGCTGTCTTGACTGTATTATAGTAAGATGGGGAACAGTGAGAGAGTATCAGAGCAGAGCTTGAACAAGCTAGCCACCCTGTTGTTACAAGGCAAATCCACATCCACCTGTGCCATAAAGCAACGCAGGTTCACATACATACAGACAGGGAGGCTACATCATACATACAATTGAGTCTTCGTGTAATGATATTCAACTATGGCAATGGAAATGGAATAAACTGCTGCAAAATGAGTTAACCTGAAGTTTGAGTTACTTTTAACAATAAGCTAAACATTTAAATTAAATGTGCAAAATAAATCTAATAAAAGTGTCTCACCTTGAGGATTTGTTGTTCTGTATAAATGCTTCACATTTGTCAATAATCGTTTTTTTAAGGCTTTCACTCGATGGGCTGGAACTAGACAGTACGTGACTGTGCACTACTCCCAGATAAATAGCGAAGATAACGACAAGTGAAAGTACTGCACAGAGACCCATGATTAGGCAGAGGCGAGTCCTTCGCTTTTTCCTTGGAAAACGGTGCGATTCTTCATGCTCCATGGCTACTCCTTGTTAAGTCAACTGTGAAATCGGCGCTCAAATGTGGTTTGTTTTTGTTTATGTTGTGCCAGTGGGATAGCCTATTGCTTCAACACCGTCGGTGCACTGAGTTCTATTTTCGGAGTTGGCCTTAGGGACAGTATGCTACGACGTTACCACGCGAATATCTCTACTGCGACGCACCGTACTGCATCTCAGTGATTGAGGCGTCACTACAGACACCCTGGATCAAATCCAGGCTGTATCACAACCGGCGGTGATTGGGAGTTACATAGGGCGGTGCACAATTGACCCAGCGTCGTCCGGGTTTGGCCAGTGTAGGCCGTCATTGTCAATAATAATTTGTTCTTAACTGACTTGCCTAGCTAAATAAATAAAATATAAATGTGAAATAACCTAGCCTACAATTTGGCTGTGGTATAGTTAGCTTTATATGAAATATTCATACTTTTCTTGTACCTCAAATTACAGTGGTGTACTTAAGAAAAATACTTTGAAGTACTACTTATGTCGTTTTTGGGGGGGTATCTGTAATTTACAACTTTTACTTTTACTCCTCTACATTACTAAAGAAAATATGTACTTTTTACTCCCATACATTTTCCCTGACACCCAAAAGTACTCGTTACATTTCGAATGCTCAGGCAGGACACCAATATGGTCCAATTCAAGCACCTATCAATATAAGGCATTGTCATCCCTACTGCCTCTGATCTGGCGGACTCACTAAACACAAATACTGAATTTGTTAATTATGTATAAATGTGGGAGTGTGCCCATCTGTCCATAAATAAAACACAAAAACTATAAAATTGTGGCATCTGGTTTTCTTAATATAAGGAATTATATGTGTAGCATTTAATTGTACGTTTTACTTTTACTCAAGTATTACAATGCAGTACTTTTTCCACCACTGTACATTTAAACCAGATACTGTAAGACTTTTACTCAAGTAGTATTGTACTGGGTGACTCTCACTTTTACTTGAGTCATTTTCTATTAAGGTATCTTTCACCCCCATTGTTAAACGGAACGTGCGTGATAGAAATTACATTCTGAATCAGCCGATGATGGCGAACAAGTTACAACCCCTGCTTTGCCATTCGGTGACTGCCATACATTTGTTTTCAGTTTGGATATTGGTTTGATATTCGGTGTTTGCTCGTCAATACCTCTTCGATGGAAGGAAAGTCCGAGCATGATTAGAGTGATATATCTAGAATCAGATGACAATAGAGAGCGAGGTATAGCCTTCGTTTTCTTTATTTCGTTTTGTTTTCAAAAAGTGACTTTACCTTGGTTTCAATTGTGGAATAATATGCGCTTGAAGCTAAGGGACTGTCTTAAAAGTGCATTCAGCAGAACCTGGTGTTAACAGAAAATGTGTTTTTGTCTTAATTAAATTATATAGAGATCTTCAACCAATTTTTTATTTTTTTTTACCCACAACAATTACATTAAAACGTGATGTTGTTAATTTCTTATGGTTTTATGTAAAACTACAAGGTCAAAAAACATAAATAGCCAATGATCTTTCTTACACAATCTATAATAGCTTACTTACATGGGCTAGAGAGCTAAAATCACTTGTAGCAAAGTCACTCATATCCCTAATTCATGATACACCCATTAGAATTCCAATTTTAAAGTTCCCTGATCATAAATGAATATTTATGTCATAATCATAATTTTTAATAGCTTCCGATCCACTCATGCTAGAGATCTACAGATACGTGCTATGTGTTTCCTGACCTCTATTATCAAGGCGATTTACTTTAAAAAAATCCTCCCCTTTGATTTTCTACAAATATTTATCATATTACTGCTGTGGTTATTTATTCACGTACAGATCAAGCTTCCAGTCCAATTGACATATACATCTAAAACCACTTGATTTTAGGTCACTTACTTCCCTCCTCCATAGTACACCCATTAGAATTGCCATTTTTCATTTTAATGATTCTACATGAATATCTAAAACCACATAGGGTAATGTCACTGATGGCGCATTCATGATAGGTTGGAAACACAGTTTAGTTGACAGTGATCATTTTTTCACTATTTCATGCACAGACTGCAATTGAATAATACTGTACTAATAACAATATTATAATTATTACTTACAAACAATGTTAGTTTGAATGCGTCTACAGTAATTATTTTATGAGGTAATGAACAAAGAATTGTATACATTTTTTGTTGTTGCATCAATTATGCCGCTATTATCTCTTTTTGGAACAGTCAACAAAAAACTAAGTTTATTGCGAGCTAGAAAATAAAAGAATGCCCATAACATATTTTTCAATTACACAGTGAGGAAGTTTCAAATCTATTTCAAAAAATAATATTAAACAGTGAATCTAAATAATTATTTACACTTCAATACATCATTAACATTCTTGCATTCTTCTATCTTCCAATATTTCCAATGTGCATAACCAAGTATAGGGCTACAATGAATATGTAAATGCAATGATTACATTTTTTTAGGGGGGGGGGGGGTTCAAGTCAATCCTTCAGGGGGAGGGGTTAATAAGTATTTGCCCCAATGAAGAATGACTATAACACAAGAGTTGTGTCACACCCTGAACTGTTTCACCGGTCTTTGTGATTGTCTCCACCCCCCTCCAGGTGTCACCCATCAATATAAATATTTAATGTGCAATTTAAAGTTTAATAAACATATGCACAGGTTGTACGACCTTGTCTCTATAGGCTACCTTTGAATTGTCTAATTATCCGTTAAGTCATCGTTTACCGAATTGTGGGGTGCGACCCCTGAGGGGGACGGACACGGGGACTGGGGGGACGGGGGGCGGTAACTGAACCAGATTGTAACACCTACAATAGCAAATCAACTTGATTCTTGATCCCAATTAAAGCTGGTACTTTTTTTCTATCTTAACGCTTGAGCCGCTAGTTGTGGCTCTCAACAACGTAATTGGTGGCTCCAGTTATGTTGTCATGGGTGACCCTATCGATGAGAACCTCACGCATTAGGTGCTCTTCCATCTCTCTTCCCTTCCTCTCTCTCAATTAGCATACCTTGAAACCTGTGAACTTGCAGGCTAAGTAATCAAAGTCAATGGAGTCAATTTGAAAAAGGTATATTTATAAATTAAGCACGACTAACACTTTTACAGGAAATATATTTTTCAGTAATGGCAAGTTTCTAGTGCAAAGCGTGTCAATGCTCCTCTTGCATGAGTACTATTTCTCAAAACGTAACAGTTCTATTCAGATGAAGTTTGTGATTTGAAAGACAACTTTGGCAGAATTACACACTTTCAAATCTAATTCTAGTATATGCTACAGAATTAGAGACAAATCTCTGGCAATATCAGTTCAATTCTGTTTCCGACAACAGCAGCAACCTATCCTTATTGTGTAGGTCTATAGAAAACACATTTGAAGGCCAACGTTGTGGAAAAAAACATTGTGGAAAAAACACCAATCATGTAGCCTATATTCAACCTTAGAATCATAATATCCTTAGAATACTTCAAGAAACACATTTATTTTGTATTTCAACAGAAATTAGGCCACCCTTGTTATGTCATCATTGATATGGTTTTGACATTATATTATAGGCCGATGAATGAGAAGATTCTATTTTTAGTGGCCAAAACAAGTTTTAGCTGCATCGGGTAGAGAGAGTGGAATAAGGAGATAATTACTTGTCAAGGGAATGATTACATTTATTTTGTATTTTATTTTATTTATTTAACCTTTATTTAACTTGGCAAGTCAGTAAAGAAAAAAATCGTATTTACAATGACGGCCTACCACGGCCAAACCCTAACCCGGACGATGCTGGGCCAATTGTGCACCGCCCTATGGGACTCCCAATAGCCGGTTGTGATACAGCCTGGAATCAAACCAGGGTCTGTAGTGACGCCTCTAGCACTAAGATGAAGTGCCTTAGAACGCAACGCCATTCGGGAGCCAATTATGGGTCCAAATTTGGGAGCCCATTATGGGTCCAAATTGGGAATTTACCCAGGACAATGGGACAAGCACCTCTTTTCTTACGAGAAGTAGGCATATCATGTTAAGCTATCTTCAATGACTAGAGAGTCAAGACACCCGTTTAAAACCTCTGCGGGATAGGTGTCCCTAAACCAGGACGGTTGTTGCTAATGTGCGCTAATGTGAATAGAATGACATTGTAAACAACAGTCAACTTTCCGGGACATAGGCATGTCTTATATGGGCAGAAAGCTTAAATTCTTGTTAATCCAACTGCAGTGTCCAATTTACAGTAGCTATTACATTGAAAAAATACCATGCTATTGTTTGAGGAGAGTGCACTTTTATCACGGCAGTTGGTTTGATACATTCACTGAAGGTAAATCATGTACTTACATTCAGTAATCTTGCTCTGATTTGTCATCCTGAGGGTCCCAGAGATAAAATGTAGCATAGTTTTGTTTGATAAAATCTATTTTTATATTAAAATGTAGGAAATGGGTTCTACAGTTTGAACCCCTGCTGTCCTTGTAAACGCATGTTTTACCAGATCTAATGTGTTATATTCTCCTACATTAATTTCTAATTTCCACAAACTTCAATGTGTTTCCTTTCAAATGGTATCAAGAATATGCATATCCTTGCTTCAGGACCAGAGCTACAGTCAGTTAGATTTGGGTATGTAATTTTAGGTGGAAATTGAAAAAAAGGGTCCGATCCTTAAGAGGCTTTAAAGCCCCTTCCGAAAGACAGCATCCTCCAGAGGACAATGTCATAGGCCCAATACCAAATCAACCCCTAGAACCTATTCCCTATGCACTTGTGTAGATCAGAAAGGATTTGATTGTACGGTGAAACTTCCACCTAGCCTATCAGAGGGCAAGTTGGAGCTATTGACATATTGATTACACCTGTCAAATCCACTCAGATCTCCACACTCTAAAAATAAAATGTTTTTGGAGTATCTTTTAGGGGTTCTTCAAATTTAAACTGTGGGGCAACCCATATAAGTTCTTTGAAGAACCCTTTAAAATTATTCTTCAAAGAACCCCTTTTAATGAAACCTCAAAGAACCTTTTGAAGAACCTTTTGGGGTACATTTTTTAACCACCCCCCCACCCCTTTTATTATTATTATTATTATTAATAATAATAATAATACCCATATCAATAACAACAATAACACAATATTTTAGTTGTCTGTGTTTATTATGATTTTAGTGGCAAAGCAGAATAAAAAAATCTAAATATGAGGTAAACTCTCAGCAGATCCCCAAGTCCAATGGGTATATCCTCTGTCGTGTTGATGTTAATGTGTTGATATTCTCCTTATCCATAGCCAGAATGATTTTGCAGTGTATGGTGATCGAACAGGTTTCCTGTTATATTCATCAGAGGTGTAGGGAGGGTGAAGTCTGTGAATCCAATAAATAGCAATTATACAATGTTTAATTAAACATTATTCATACATTGGTTCTTGTGGTGAATGTGAATGAAAAAAACTATTTTGATAGTGGTTGTCATACACGTACCATGTCCTTAATGTAGAGGCCTATGGGATTTTCATTGAAGAGGTAGGGGAGGAGGATGGTACATTTGATCTGCATAACATACCAATACCAATTGACATACCTTTGTATGCCTCCTCATCTATATATGCCTGCAGACACAGACACAAAAGTGAGCAGTTCAGTCATCTGCACCCAATACAGCTGGCCTGACCTCTTTGTTGATTGATAACCATTGAATTGTGTCCATTTTCACAAATATGAAAAGGTAGATGGTATCATCATCAAACAATATCAATTTAGATCAAACAAGGGACAAACCTTACCTTAAATGTAGGAGATTTTTTTTTAATGTTTCAGTTAACTGCTGTCCTTTAAAATTCAAATCCAAATGTTTCAGTTGGGCAATTACAGTAGGCTCCTGCAAGAAACCTCACCAACTAAGGAGGTTCCTAGATGAACTCCACCTCCTATGAGGTTCTTGGATCTTAGAAGAACCCTCGTTGAACGAGTTTTGCATAGGGCCGATTTGGGATTGGGCCATACACCAGTTTCAGGACCCAGTTCACTACATGCAGAGGCAAGGGATTGAATGTTGCAGAGTGGTAATAAAGTGCCTTAAATTATGAAGTGATAGTATTCAAATGTAGAAAGAAGTGGAAGGCGTGCAACCAATGTGAGTCAAGGTGCAACTAAAACATTTTATCATAGCTGAAAGGAAAGGGGTAACGCCACTCACCATTATATTTGTTTTTATTTAAACAACTACTAAAAGCAGGGGTTGGAACCAAAATTATTTTTAAAACTTTTAGTTCTGAACAGAAGCACTATTTTTTCCATTCAGTTGCCGCTGTTCCAACCAGCAAGATAAAGTTCTGAATCAGATCGAAACAAAACAAAGTACTGGCTTATATCGTTCATTTCTTTTCCTTTTTTAACCTTTCAAATCAACCGTTTTTTTCTCTCCATTTTAGCTAATTAAATTAGGCTACTTAACCAATCAGTGCAGATAGAGTAGGCAAGATATTTGTTTACATGCACAATGGACAGACAAGTGTAGCCTATGGCGCCAGATGCAACTGGAATTTTGCGGGTGGGGAGAGAGCGAGAGAGGGTTGAGGAGCAGGTTTGAGCGAGAGAGGGTTGAGAAGTCTTGAAGCACTGGACATCTTGTTATGACATGCATTATCTGAATTAGGTCCACAGAATTACAGTGCATTTGGAAAGTATTAATACCGCATCACTTTTGCCACATTTTGTTATGTTAAAGCCTTATTCTAAAATTGATTAAATAGTTTTTTTCCTCATCAATCTACACACAATAACACAATCCCTGCCGCTGAAAAACATCCACACAGCATCCCCATGCTTCACCGTAGGGATGGTGCCAGGTTTCCTCCAGACCTGACGCTTGGCATTCAGGCCAAAGAGTTCAATCTTGGTTTCATCAGACCATATAATCTTGTTTTTCATGGTCTGAGAGTCTTTAGGTGCCATTCGGCTAACTCAAAGGGGGCTGTCATGTGCCTTTTACTGAGAAGTGGCTTCCATCTGGCCACTCTACCATAAAGGCCTGATTGGTGGAGTGTTGCAGAGATGGTTGTCCTTCTGGAAGATACTCCCATCTCCACAGAGGAACTCTGGAGCTCTGTCAGAATGACAATTGGGTTCTTGGTCACCTGCCTGACCAAGGCCCTTCTCCCCCGATTACTCAGTTTGGCCGGGCGGCAAGCTCTAGGAAGAGTATTTGTGGTTCCAAACTTCTTCCATTTAAGAATGATGGAGGCCACTGTGTTCTTGGCACAACCTTCAATTCTGCAGAATCTTTTAGGTACCCTTCCCCAGATCTGTGCCTCGACACAATCCTGTCTCGGAGCTCTACGGACAATTCTTTCGACCTCATGGCTTGTTTTTTCCTCTGACATGCACTGTCAACTGTAGGACCTTGTATAGACAAGTGTGTGCCTTTCCAAATAATGTCCAATCAATTGAATTTACCACAGGTGGACTCCAGTCAAGTTGTAGAAACATCTCAAGGATGATCAATGGAAATAGGATGCACCTGATCTCAATTTCGAGTCTCATAGCAAAGGGTCTGAATACTTATGTAAATAAGGTATTTCTGTTTTTAATGTAATACATTTGTAAAAATGTCAAAAATCCTGTTTCCGCTTCATCATAATGGGATATTGTGGGTAGATTGCTGAGGATAAAAAAACAAAACATTTTTAGAGTAAGGCTGTAACATAACAAAATGTGGAAAAAGTCAAGGGGTCTGAATACTTTCTGAAGGCACTGTATAATAATGAATTTGATCAAATCCGGGGCGGCAGCGTAGCCTAGTGGTTAGAGTGTTGGACTAGTAACCAAAAGGTTGCAAGTTCAAATCCCTGAGCTGACAAGGTACAAATCTGTTGTTCTGTCCCAGTAAATAAGAATTTGTTCTTAACTGACTTGCCTAAAGGTAAAATAAAATGTTTAAAAAATCCATGTCAATGACAACATAACAAGGGTAGCCTAATTTCTGTTGCAGATTTTCTGAAATTGAAATCCCAAATAATTGTGGTTCTTGAAGTATTCTAAGGATATTATGATTCTAAGGTTGAATATAGGCTACATGATTGATGATTTTTTTCCACAATGTTGGCCTTCAAATGTGTTTTCTATAGACCCACACAATAATTGTCGGATTGTCGGAAACAGATTTGAACTTAAATCGCCAAAGATGTGTCTCTAATTCTGTAGCATATACTAGAAAAACATGTCAAAGTATGTAATACAGCCAAATTTGTCATTCCAATCACAAACTTGAGCGGAATAGAACTATTGCGTTTTGAGAAATAGTACTCATGCAAGAGGCGCATCTCCACACTTCGCACTAGAAACTTTTTCCATGACTAAAAACAGATTTTTTCTATATGCCTTTTTCAGATTGACTCCACTGTTCGATTACTTAGCCTAAAAGTTAGCTCACATGTTTCAAGGTATGTTAATGAGGGAGAAGAAGGGAAGAAGGCAGGAGCATGCCGCGTGAGGTGCGCGTTGACAGCTACAACTCGGGACAACATAAATGGAGCCGCCAATGAATTACCTCGTACCCCTGCACATTGACTCGATACTGGTAGCACTTGTATATAGCCAAGTTATCGTTACTCATTGCGTATTTATTATAACTTTTATTTTTATGTTTTACTTTTCTATTATTTCTCTATTTTCTTTCTCTCTGCATTGTTGTTAAGGGAAGAGGTCCCTGAACCAATAGTTGGTTGTATTTACAAAAGTAATATGGGGTGGAAGCTATTGGAGTTTTAAGGAAGTATTTTGTATTTAAAGTCCATTTGCATTCATAGAAAATAACCAAAATCATAAAATACTAACTAATTGCCGTAGATTGTACAGAGGAGGTCCCTGAATCAATAATAGTTGGCAGTATTCATGCCAGGAAGGCCAAAAAGATCATCAAGGACATCAACCACCCAAGCCAAGGCCTGTTCACTCCGTTATCATCCAGAAGGTGAGGTCAGTACAGGTACAACTAAGCTGGCTTCTATATCAAGGCCATCACACTGTTAAATAGCCATCACTAGCCGGCTTCCACCAAGTACCCTGACCTTATTTTTTTACGGAACTGAACAGCAAAAACAAGGGGTGTAAATTGTTTGCTATCGTCAGCTGATTTAGAATATGATATTTCTATCATCCTGGCATGTTCCTTGAAGAGGTATTGACAAGAAAAGTCCATGAATACACACCAGTGGTGTGTATTCATGGATGCCAAGGGAAGCCAGGCTTCCCCCCAAAATATTTCAAAAACATTTTTTTAAATCATATAAAATGTATCTTTCGTCTCTGTGTCATAAAAACAACACCTCTCTCTGTATGTGTAGCCCATCTATCTGATGCTGACTGGTCAAAAAGAGTATGACATTGTTGCCACCTGTAGCATTGAATGCAAGGGAAGCCAGCAGCATTTGGCATTCCTTGATAAAGTGTAATAGCCAATCAGCGTTGACCTAAACCAGAGAGTAAGAGGAAGCGAGAGGCCCAGCTCGGCGGAAAATCTTTCTGTCTGTCCCTCGTTTATCAACCAACCGTAAAATCTAATCTGACTGTAAAATAGCCTTGTGGTCATTTTCACGCAAAGATGTGTATTTATCAATGTGAATGTGATCGTTTGAGGTGTACAAATCCCATGTCTGCTCTGAGCTGGGTGTACACAGTTTTACAGGTGAACAAGTGGTGATGGTTTTGGAATACATGATAAAATAGAACTTGATTGTCAAAGTACATAATAGACTAATAACTGGGTTTGATAAGTAAACAAGATTAGGGACCAATCAGAGAGCAGGGTTATAATGATGTCATTATGAAAGGACCAATCACAGAGCAGGGTTATGACCATGTCATTATGAATGAACCAATCAGAGGGCAGAGTTTTGATGATGTCATTATCACATAAATATAATTAATCTGTCTTTATTTCAGTTAAAATCAACAGACATAGTAAACAAACAGCAAAATGTGTCTGTATATCTAAAGACAACTTAGAGTATAATGCATTGAAAGGTGACACATAGCCTACTATGGGAGTAATTTTTAGGGTGGATGTAACCTATCTATAGATGTAGCCTCTGTCTGTGCAGTAGGCTGTTAGCACAGGGCAGGCAGGAGAACTGTTGAGGGTTTCGGATGCACTGGAGGATCATCAGAGTTCTGTGAGGAGACAAGATTCAAAATAACAATGTGCAATCTACTGTGCTTAGGGTTCTGTTCACTTTCCCAAAATTCCCAAGTTTTCCAGAAATCCTGGCTGGATGTTTCCCAGAATCAGGTTTGAACTAGAAAAGGACATTTCCTAAGGAAAATGTGTATGCTTGCTAGTCTTAAAGTGTTTATGCTTGTGAAATAGTAGTGTCAGTGACTGCAGTAATGGTAGTAGTAGTAATGGTAGTAATACGGTTTTCATAAACTATGGGTTAGTTAAAGTTAGTTATTTTGGGGTGGTTTGTAGGTGTAGTTATTGAAGAGGGTTTTTGTGGGTTAGTATAGTAGGCTAGCAGGAGTACTATAGCATCTTAAGCCATATCATGTGTTTTTAAGCTCTCAAAATGTTTTAGTTGGAACATTATGATAGTTCTGTGGCAGTGACTTCAGTTTAGAATGTTGAAGCCTCCATTCTGCCATTGAAATGAATGGGGATACAACAAACTTTATAGATTATAAAGTATGAATGCTTCCAAAAAGCGGTGTTGAGGTAATCTAAGTTGAGTCAGTCAGCACAATGTTGGGGCGGTGTTTCTAGCTGGAACGGATCAAGGCAGCGGCAAATATTTGTTTTGCCTTTGAAGTCTATGGAGCTTTTATCCTAATTTAAAACGGTTATAGTTCAAAAAGTACAAATAGCATCAACAATCTTTTGACAAGCAATCTACAATGAACAAAAATATAAACGCAACATCCAACAATTTCACATTTTTTACTGAGTTACAGTTGAAAGTAAATTGAAATAAATTCATTAGGTAGGCCCTAATCTATGGATTTCACATGACTGGGCATAGGCCCACACACTTGGGAGCCCACCCACTGGGGAGCCAGGCGTGGCTACACGTGGTCTGCGGTTGTGAGACTAGTTGGATGTACTGCCAAATTCTCAAAAATGATGTTGGAGGCGGCTTATGGTAGAGAAATCACCATTCAATTCTCTGGCAACAGATGTGGTGGACATTCCTGCAGGCTCCCTCAAAACTTGAGACATCTGTGGCCTTGTATTGTGTGACAGAAGTACACATTTTTGAATGGTATTTTATTGTGCCCAGCACAAGGTGGAGCTGTGTAATGATCATGCTGTTTAATCAGCTTCTTGATATGCCACACCGGTCAGGTGGATGAATTATCTTGGCATAGGAGAAATGCTCACAAACAGGGTTGTAAACATATTTGTGCCCAACATTTTTGAGAAATAAGATTTTTGTGCGTGTGGAACATTTCTGGGATATTTTATTTCATTTTACAAGTTGAGTCAGTCTGTAACATGTCAAAGTTGGTTTGGTCTTTGTAGCTTTAACAGTTCAAGAACAGTGGAAAATCCAAATGGCGTTTCTAGCTTTAAAGGTTGAAGACTAGTTACAGTCCAAACTTTTACCATGTTAATAACCTATGCCAATTGAAATGCATTGGGATTTATGCAAATATGGTTGTAGTGTCAAAAATAATCAGTAGTATCCCCCAATTCTTTTTCAAACAACAGTCTCATAGTAACGTGTGCGCTGGGAGTCGAGAAGCAAGTTCAGGGAGTGAATAATTTCATAAATGAACAAAACATAATACAAAACAAGAAACACAAACAACGCACAGACATCAAACAGAAACAATGACACCTGGGGAAGGAACCAAAAGGAGTGACATATATAGGCTGAGGCGTGAGAGCCTGATGAGCCGGCTGAGACCTCCCTGGTTGCATTGGTCGAGGCACGGGAACCTGTTCACCCAGCTGAGGCATAGGAGCCTATCGAGCCCGCTGAGGTATAGGAGTCTATCGTACCCGCTGAGGAATCACAGCCTGTCGATCCCGCTGAGGTATGGAAACCCGTCGAGCCAGCAAAGGCAGGAAAACCCCTCGAACCCGCCAAGGTATGGGAATCCTACAAACCGGCTGAGGCCTCCCAGGTAGCTCCAGTTCTGACCCCCAGACCCGACATCACCTCCAACACAAAAACCAAAAAACTCTCTGATGCTTCCCTTTGGTGAGGCGTCATTCTGTAACGTGTGCGCTGGGAGTCGGAAAGCAAGTTCAGGGAGTGAATAATTTAATAAATGAACGAAACATAATACAAAACACGAACAACACACAGACATGAAACAGAAACAATGACACCTGGGGAAGGAACCAAAAGGAGTGACATATATAGGGCAGGTAATCAAGGAGATGATGGAGTCCAGGTGAGTGTCATTATGAGCTGATGCGCGTAACGATGGTGACAGGTGTGGCCATAATGAGCAGCCTGGTGACCTAGAGGCCGGACAGGGAGCACACATGACAATCAGTGGTAGTCTGGACGTTTTAAAATTGCTTTGGTGTTGGTAGCTTTTACGGTTTTGGCGTTAGAGGTTCCAGCAGATGGCAAATAATAATAATAAGTATGACCAGTTTCTAAAATTTGCTTTGCTTTCAGCAAGCATACCTAATAAGAAGGAATACTCAGGATTTCTGGAAAACTAGAAAGTTACCGAAATGTTCAAAACAAATTGTGTTTTAGTGAAGGAGAAAGTGAGGTATAGGTGATGTGACTTACAGGTCACTGTCTGTGCAGGTCCAGCGGAACCCTCTGGTCTTTAGGACATTGATCAAATCCACAATGGAACCCTGAGTGCAGGATTCTCTAAAGGAGGATAGAACGAGGATACATAAAGTACATAACATATAGTATTTCTAAAGGTTGGTGTATTGTAGACAAACCATTTGTATCTGATGCAACTTGACAATAACATAATTTGCATCACATTTGCATAGATAAACTTATTTTGTGTTGATATTGAAAGATATGCCCAGTTCGTAACTTGGGTGTTTATCTAGGGTTCGTTCCAAATGGCACCCTATTCCCAATGTGGTGCATTACTTTTGACCAGGCCCCAACGGGCTCTATGTATGGAATAGAGTGCCATTTGGGACGTATTCCTAGTCATTCTCACATGAAGGGTCCCTCCAGGTTGGCCACCACCTTGATGTTGACATGATCCACCATTCTGGGGTTCAGGCTGTCTAGCTCCACACTCCCAAACATGCTAGAACAAGATGAAAAGGACCAGAGTGAAACAATCACTACCACTGTTAGACCACTATGTACTGTCAGTGGCTGTCACGTCTTCGTCTTACCTTTTCCTGTTGAAAGCATTCTCTATGGATCCATTGAGCAGCACTGTGATGTTGCCACATGCCGCTGCAGCAAACTGGCAAACATACAGAGATGAGGCAATCATAGCCAGACATAGTCCACAATATACAGTAGACATGTCATGCAGTCACCCAGTATCTCAGAATCACAAGGCATATCCCTACCACAAAAATACTGCCATGAGATTAGTGGCATTCGTGTAATTTAGGCTACCATTTTGTGAGTGAGCTTACATTTTGTGAGGCTTGTCTCCACAAGGAATAGACAGGATGGTTTACACACGTTGACCAGTCTGGGCAAGAGTTGAAATCAAAGCCTAACAATGAGAAACACATGAAGGAGCTTCATAAGAAAGAGCCAGCCATTTTTTACATAGAAAAACCACCACAGAGACAAAGTCAATGACATCCGCTGGGAAGATTACATTATCCTTCTAAGGAAAAGCAAAGTCATTCTCCTTGTTTGATTCGTGTGCAGAGCAGGGGGGGGGTCTCCGGTGCAAAATTGGAAGAGTTTACCACAGAGATGGGGGTGTAAAACATGGTGTTGTGATACAGCTGTGCTACATAACACCCTATGTGTGCGATATCCCCCACTCTGTCTCAACTTCCTCTAAGCACTGACCCAAACATTACATCTGTGGCCAACCACAGAGCCCGAGCCTGTCATATTGTGACCTCTCTCCTCATCAGGGGCTTTGGAGTGATGGCTTGGCGCCCACTGGAACAACTGTTCCTTCAGTTTTTTGGGGAACAATGTGAAGAGAGGAATCATAACTCTCTCTCTCTCTCTCAGATCATGATGAATCCTACCTCTGTCTTTCTCTTCCTGTCCGCACCAGATGAGGTCATTAAACATGTATCCCACCAGCGTGTCCTCCAGGGTCCAGAAACGACGTGTTACAGCTGCATAGCTGTGCATCAGCTCCCTGGTCTTACTCCAGAACAGCAACTACAAAAACCACAAGGGCAACAAGCACAAACCAGATACTAGATATCAGAGGAATCATACAGTAGATACTCAAGAAATCAAAGATACTCAAAAACACAACACAGTCAGTTACATCCTCAGAGGATTCAGGGCCCGTAATCATAAAGCGTCACAGGGTAGGAATGCTGATCTAGGATCAGGTCCCACCTGTCTCAGATGAGAATCCAGCGCTGCCATGGTGATACTCACCTTACCACATGTCAGAGTCTGTGGCGTGGCATGGAACATCCTTTTGTAGTCCTTAACCTTCACGTTACAGCGAGACTTCCTCATGACAGCCTCCTCAAACTCCCTCCAGATCTCCTCACAGTCATAGCTACAGTAACACACACAGCACTTTTACCTACAGTACCAGTCAAAAGTTTGGACACACCTAGTCATTCCAGGGTTTTCGTTTATTTTTACAATTTTCTACATTGTAGAATAATAGTGAAGACATCAAAACTATGAAATAACACATATGGAATCATGTAGTAACCAAAAAAGTGTTAAACAAATCAAAATATATTTAATATTTGAGATTCTTCAAAGTAGCCACCCTTTGCCTTGATGACAGCTTTGCACACTCTTGGAATTCTCTCAACCAGCTTCATGATGTAGTCACCTGGAATGCATTTGAATTAACAGATCTGCCTTGTTAAAAGTTAATTTGTGGAATGTATTTCCTTTTTAATGCATTTGAGCCAATCAGTTGTGTTGTGACAAGGTAGGGGTGGTATACAGAATATAGCCCTATTTGGTAAAAGACCAAGTTCATATTATGGCAAGAACAGCTCAAATAATCAAAGAGAAATGACAGACAATTATTACTTTAAGACATGAAGGTCAGTCAATGCGGAAAATTCCAGGAACTTTAAAGTTTCTTCAAGTACAGTCGCAAAAAACATCAAGCGCAATGATGAAACTGACTCGCATGAGGACCGCCACAGGAAAGGAAGACCCAGAGTTACCTCTGCTGCAGAGGATAAGTTCATTTGAGTTAACTGCACCTCAGATTGCAGCCCAAATAAATGCTTCACAGAGTTCAAGTAACAGACACCACTCAACATCAACTGTTCAGAGGAGACTGCATGAATCAGGCCCTCATGGTCAAATTGCTGCAAAGAAACCACTACTAAAGGACAAAACTAATAAGAAGAGACTTGCTTGGGCCAAGAAACATGAGCATTGTACATTAGACCGGTGGAAATCTGTCCTTTGGTCTGATGAGTCCAAATTTGAGATTTTTAGTTCCAACTGCCTTGTCTTTGTGAGACACGGAGTAGGTGAACGGATGATCTCTACATGTGAGGTTCCCACCGTGAACCATGGAATAGGAAGTGTGATGGTGTGGGGGTGCTTTGCTGGTGACACTGTCGGTGATATATTTAGAATTCAAGCACAATTAACCAGCATGGCTACAGCATTCTGCAGCGTTCTGCAGCGATATGCCATCCAATCTGGTTGCCGCTTAGTGGGACTATCATTTGTTTTTCAACAGGACAATGACCCAACATACCTCCAGGCTGTGTAAGGGCTAATTGACCAAGAAGGAGAGTGATGGAGTGCTGCATCAGAGGGCCTGGCCTCCACAATCACCTGACCTCAACCCAATTAAGAAGGTTTGGGATGAGTTGGACCACAGAGTGAAGGAAAAGCAGCCAACGAGTGCTCAGCATATGTGGGAACTCCTTCAAGACTAATGGAAAAGCATTCCAGGTGAATCTGGTTGAGAGAATGCCAAGAGTGTGCAAAGCTGTCATCAAGGCAAAGAGTGGCTACTTTGAAGAATCTAAAATTGATTTGTTTAACACTTTTTTGGTTACTACATGATTACATGTGTGCTATTTTATAGTTTTGATGTCTTCAATATTATTCTACAATGTAGAAAATAGTACAAATAAAGAAAACCCTTGAATGAGTAGGTGTGTCCAAACTTTTGACAGGTACTGTATTTCTAATCATAGATAACATTTTTCAAAATGTCATGTTGAGAGCATGTTGCATATAATTAAATAAGATCCCTTACGAAAAAACCACATGAATTTCACGTAATCACGTGATCTCATGTGATTTTATGTGAAGTTAATGTGATAACATGTGACAACATGTGAGCACATGATCTCATGTGAAATAAATGTGACAACATGGGGATGCAAAAAACATGTGATACCATGAAAATACACATGACATTTGAGCACATGTGATAACCCAGGTGTTAAATGGCATTGAGAATATTTTACTTTAAATGCTTAATTTACATTAATTCAATTTAAACAGTCATGGTCCCCTGCAGGTTTTGGTTAGATTCTGGTTTGTTCCAGGGCCATCCCCCAAGAACATTTTTAAAACATAGTGTCAACCTGAAATGCAACCTGAAATGTCCTGCTGCATGTCCTTCCATACCACCAATATTTTCAAATGTATAAAAAAAGGTATATCACATTTACATAAGTATTCAGAACATTTACTCCATACTTTTTTAAGCACCTTTGGCAGAGATTACAGCCAGACAGGATTGGGTTGAGGCAGAGATCTGTGGAATGGTACCAAAACATTTCTGCAGCACTGAAGGTCCCCAAGAACACAGTGGCCTCCATCATTCTTAAATGGAAGAAGTTTGGAATCACCAAAACTCTTCCTGGAGCTGGCCACCTGGCCAAAGGGAGCAACCGAGGGAGAAGGGCCTTGGTCAGGGAGGTGAACAAGAACCTGGTGGTCACTCTGAAAGAGCTCCAGAGTTCCGCTGTGGATATGGGAGAACCTTCCAGAAGGACAACCATCTCTGCAGCACTCCACTAATCAGACTTTTATGGTAGAGTGGCCAGACGGATGCCACTCCTCAGTAAAAGGCACATGACAGCCCGCTAAGAGTTTGCCAAAAGGCACCTAAAGACTCTCAGACCATGAGAAACAAGATTCTCTGGTCTGATGAAACCAAGATTGAACTCTTTGGCCTGAATGCCAAGCGACAGGTCTGGAGGAAACCTGGCACCATCCCTATGGTGAAGCATGGTGGTGGCAGCATCATGCTGTGGGGATGTTTTTCAGCAGCAGGGACTGGGAGACTAGTCAGGATCGAGGCAAAGATGAATGGAGCAAAGTACAGAGAGATCCTTGATGAAAACCTGCTACAGAGCGCTCAGGACCTCAGACTGGGGTGAAGGTTCACCTTCCAACTGGACAACAACCCAAGCACACAGTGAAGATAACGGAGGAGTGGCTTCGGGACAAGTCTTTGAATGTCCTTGAGAGGCCCAGTCAGATCCCGGACTTGAACCCGATCGAACATCTCTGTAGAGACCTGAAAATAGCTGTGCAGCAACGCTCCCCATTCAACATGACAGAGCTTAACAGGAACTGCAGAGAAGAATGGGATAAACTCCCGAAATATAGGTGTGCCAAGCTCGTAGTATCATACCCAAGAAGACATGAGGCTGTAATCGCTGCCAAAGGTGCTTCAACAAAGTATTGAGTAAAGGGTATGAATACTTATGTAAATGTTATATTTCGTGTTTTTTATTATTTATTTTTTGCAAAAATAAAAAATGAACAGTTTTTGCTTTGTCCTTGTTGGGTATTGGGCATAGATTGATTAGGGTAAAAATGTAAATGTAATCAATTTTAGAATAAGGTAAAATATGGAAAAAGTTAAGGGGTCTGAATACTTTCCGAATGCACTCTATATACAAAAGTATGTGGACACCCCTCCAAATTAGTGTATTTGGCTATTTCAGCCACACTTGTTGCTGACAGGTGTATAAAATCGAGCACACAGCCATGCAAACATTGGCAGTAGAATGGCCTTACTGAAGAGCTCAATGACTTTCAATGGGGCACTGTCATAGGATGCTACATTTCCAACAAGTCAGTTCGTCAATTTTTTGCCCTGCTAGAGCTGCCCCGGTCAAATATTGGCAGTAGAATGGCCTTACTGAAGAGCTCAGTGACTTTCAACGTGGCACTGTCATAGGATGCCACCTTTCCAACAAGTCCGTTCGGCTGGAATGGTGTAAAGCTCGCCGCCATTGCACTCTGGAGCAGTGGAAACACATTCTCTGGAGGAGGAATTAAGGGTCTGGGGCGGTTTTTCATGGTTCGGGCTAGGCCCCTTAGTTCCAGTGAAGGGAAATCTTAACGCTATAGCATAGAATGACATACTAGACGATTCTGTGCTTCCAAATTTGTGGCAACAGTTTGGGGAAGGCCCTTTCCTGATTCAGCATGACAATGGCCCTGTGCATAAAGCGAGGTCCATACAAGAAATAGTTTGTCGAGATCGGTGTGGAAGAACTTGACTGGCCTGCACAGAGTCCTGACCTCAACCCCATTGAACATCTTTGGGATGAATTGGAACGCCGACTACGAGCCAGGCCTAATCACCCAACATCAGTGCCCAACCTCACTAATGCTCTTGTAGCTGAATGGAGAGCCTTCCCAGAAGAGTGGAGGCTGTTATAGCAGTAAATGGGGGACCAACTCCATATTAATGCAATGATTTTGGAATGAAATGTTCGACGAGCAGGTGTCCACATACTTTTGGTCGTGTAGTGTAGTTGTCCTCCGGCTACACCATAACGCTACCCCAGAGAGTGCTGCTGAGGCTACTGTAGAACTTCATTGCAAAACAATGTGTTTTAATCAATTATTTGGTGACATTAATACATTTTGTATAGTTTTATCTAAAAAGGATAACTTTTTTAATGTTTCACAATAAAAAAAAAAATGAAATTCACTGTTGAGGATGGTTCTTCCCTTCCTCCTCTGAGAAGCTTCCACTGATTTCACAGCTACACATGAACTCACATGGTACAGTTCGCTACCTTGTAAGTATAATGGGAGGGCAAACTGTAAACTGAGGGACCGGAGGTCCTTTTAAAAATTTTAAAGCTCGTGTCTGGAGTCGGACACGAGCTTTGCTGTACTATAAGGCAGCCCCCCCACACCTCTCTGATTCAGACACATTTCATTTGAAGGCATTCAGTTGTACAACTGACTAGGTATCCCCCTTTCCCCTTATAGAGAGTTTAGTTTGAGTTAAGTCGGGTCTCTCTCCCTCTCCCCCTTTTCTTTCCCGCTCTCCTCACTCTCTCCCCCTTGAGGTGGATATCAAGTGATCTGGAGTAGTACTTGCAATAGTTTTCCACTTCTACTTTCTTAACACCAAGCATCATAAAACATTATGACACAGTAATAACCATGTCATAATATGTCATAACAGTAGACATGACTTGTCATAACCTGTCACAGTACAGTCATAACTCATGACACATATTTAGACCTGTTGTGACATTTATTGCATTATTTTATGGCTGGTTATGACACCTACATAAGAGTGTTAAAACCCACAAAGCCTACCAGATTACACCATTGCCTACTTGAAAACATCATGTGTATGTTATATAACATTTTCTGAAATGTACCATATTCAATTATTGTAATTGTGCACACACTGATGTCAGACATGTACCTACTGTACCCCAATGATCTGTTGCTGATGACTGGGATGAATGCAGGACCAGATTTCAGGAGCAGGACAAGACACTTTCTTTTTGACTGATGACTGACATATGGGCATGCACGTGATAGGCCTATCTGGCTTATATGATTATGATGGTCATAATGCTTCTTGGCAGAATCCAAAAGTGTATTTTTTTTGTCCAAGTAAAACGACACAGGATGGTCATAATACTTCATGACAGTGTCATAAAGTGTATTTTCTACAAGTTATTTAAGCAATAAGGCCCGAGGGCACACACACACACACACACACACACACACACACACACACACACACACACACACACACACACACACACACACACACACACACACACACACACACACACACACACACACACACACACACACACACACACACACACACACACAGTTCAACTCCCAGAGAAAGGGAGGATGATGTGGGACTCAGAGGAGAGGTGCAGAGTCTGTCACAAGAAGCTGTGTAGAGCCCAAAGCTTTATGACGCACTACCAATTGCACTGCCCCCTTTAAACTTTTATGACCGAAGACATTGGTTGCCTTTGTTTTCACGCCCTGATTAGAATTATGATTCAAGGAAATGGATAGATTGTAGTGTCCAAAAGGGTGCTAGATGTAGCCACGCAGTTATTCCTCATAAGTCTCACGCATTATGTCGCTAGCCCATCACTCTCTAACAGGAGGGAGTGCATTTATCTTAGCTGTGACATATTCGTTCTCAACAAGTACAGAAACATCACTCACGCCTCTCCAATACAGCCCCCTCTCTGCCTGTGAGGCTGTGACAGACATGGTGGGCCATGTAAACACAGCTGAAGTTGGAAGATTACATACGCTTAGGTTGGAGTCATTAAAACTTGTTTTTCAACCACTCCACAAATTTCTTGTTAACAAACTATAGTTTTGGCAAGTCGGTTAGGACATCTACTTACAGAAGTAATTTTTCCAACAATTGTTTACAGACAGATTTTTTCACTTATAATTCACTCTATCACAATTCCAGTGGGTCAGAAATGTACATACACTAAGTTGACTGTGCCTTTAAACAGCTTGGAAAATTCCAGAAAATGATGTCATGGCTTTGGAAGCTTCTGATAGGCTAATTGACATAATTTGAGTCAATTGGAGGTGTACCTGTGGATGTATTTCAAGGCCAACCTTCAAACTCAGTGCCTCTTTGCTTGACATCATGGGAAAATCAAAAGAAATCAGCCAAAACCTCAGAAAAGAAATTGTAGACCTCCACAAGTCTGGTTCATCCTTGGAAGCAATTTCCAAATGCCTGAAGGTACCACATTCATCTGTACAAACAATAGTACACAAGTATAAACACCATGGGACCACACAGCCGTCATACCGCTCAGGAAGGAGACACGTTCTGTCTCCTAGAGATGAACGTACTTTGGTGCGAAAAGTGCAAATCAATCCCAGAACAACAGCAAAGGACCTTGTGAAGATGCTGGAGGAAACAGATACAAAAGTATCTATATCCACAGTAAAACGAGTCCTATATCGACATAACCTAAAAGGCCGCAAAGCACGGAAGAAGCCACTGCTCCAAAACAGCTATAAAAAGTCAGACTACGGTTTGGAAATGCACATGGGGACAAAGATCATACTTTTTGGAGAAATGTCCTCTGGTCTGATGAAACAAAAATAGAACTGTTTGGCCATAATGACCATTGTTATGTTTGGAGGAAAAAGGGGGAGGCTTGCAAGCCGAAGAACACCATCCCAACCGGGAAGCACAGGGTTGGCAGCATCATGTTGCGGGGGTGCTTTGCTGCAGGAGGGACTGGTGCACTTCACAAAATAGATGGCATCATGAGGGAGAAAAATTATGCGGATATATTGAAGCAACATCTCAAGACATCAGTCAGGAAGTTAAAGCTTGGTCGCAAATGGGTCTTCCAAATGGACAATGACCCCAAGCATACTTCCAAAGCTGTGGCAAATGGCTTAAGGACAACAAAGTTAAGGTGTTGGAGTGGCCATCACAAAGCCCCGACCTCAATCCTATAGAACATTTGTGGGCAGAACTGAAAAAGCATGTGCGAGCAAAGAGGCCTACAAACCTGACTCTGTTACACCAGCTCTGTCAGGAGGAATGGGCCAAAATTCACCCAACTTATTGTGGGAAGCTTGTGGAAGGCTACCTGAAACGTTTGACCCAAGTTAAACAATTTAAAGGCAATGGTACCACATACTAATTGAGTGTATGTAAACTTCTGACCCACTGGGAATGTGATGGAAAAAATAACAGCTGAAATAAATCATTCTCTCTGCTATTATTCTGACATTTCACATTCTTAAAATAAAGTGGTGATCCTAACTGACCTAAGACAGGGAATTTTTACTCGGATTAAATGTCAGGAATTGTGAAACCCTGAGTTGCATGCATTTGGCTAAGGTGTATGTAAAATACCGACTTCAATTATATATATGCATTCGTGAAATGTTAGGTGCTTTGTGTTTGTTTTGCATGGCCACTGATGTGATTGATTTGCGGTATAATTACATCGGAGTGGAAGGTGGCGAGATGACATGTCCTTTTTACAAATTGACGTCTGGTTTCACATGAGGTTATTGTCATTCATTGTACATTTGTACATATTACGCTTCTTTTTTTTAGCTACTGTAACCATGTTTTCAGACCTGCTTCGAACTTTGCCTGCTTTGATAGTCATAAGAGCAGATTAACCACCATAACTCTGTACCGAAACAAGAAGTACTTTAAAGGATCATTGCTAGAGGTTGACAAAAACACTCATGCGAAGGATGCATTGACTGTGGACCCCATTGCTTACTCAGTAAAGGAGGTACAGTAAAACTTGTATGTTTTTATGAGCACTTGCATTCCACCGTTGTGATCATTCCAATGAAAATGAAGGGTAATTGAATGAGTAAATGAAGTGTGAGCACATTGAAGCAGTTTGCACTCAGCATTCATGACACAGGCAAACACACACACACACACACACACACACACACACACACACACACACACACACACACACACACACACACACACACACACACACACACACAGAGAGAGTGCCTGGATATTGGCCATATATCACGCACCCCTAAAGTGCCTTATTGCTATTATAAACTGGTTACCAACGTAATTAGAGCAGTACAAATACATGTTTTGTAATACCCGTGGTATACGGTCTGATATACTATGGCTGTCAGCCAATCAACATTCAGAGCTCGAACCACCCAGTTAATAATTAAGCAATTAGGCACATGGGGGTGTGGTATATGGCCAATATACCATGGCTAAGGGCTGTTCCTAGTACGACGCAACGCGGAGTGCCTGAATACAGCCCTTAGCCGTGGTATATTGGCCATATACCACAAACCCCCGAGGTGCCATATTGCTATTATAACTGGTTACAAATATAATTAGAGCAGTAAAAATAAATGTTTTGTCATACCCATGGTATACGGTATGATATACCACGGCTGTCAGCCAATCAGCATTCAGGGCTCGAACCACCCAGTTTATAATTTATTGTTGAATACTCGTTTCTGATTGGTTAAAAGGGCATTCTAGAATGGACATTAAAACCAGATAACTGGACAGTTAGATATCGGGACACCTTGCAATCATGACGCAATGAGCGCCTACACATGCAGACCTTACTTGCTACAAAGTTACAGAATGCTAAACCAACAACCACACAAAACGGATTTAGAAAAATTGTAAATGCAGGTCTTACGAGGAACAAACTTTGCTTGCAGACTTTCATTGATTTGTTTTTGCAGAGACATATTTTGGGAACGTCTGGTGACTTAACGTGGTGAGTGATGAACAAGAATGTATCTGGTCCCTACTGTTGCTGTCAAATACTTCCACGTTTCTAGTTTGACCAGCTGTTTTCAGCAACTGATATTTTTTAATTTGGTTGTCATATAGGCAGGTTTGCTAGCAACAATTTTCCAAATTTCTAGCCTAGTGTTGGATATACAATGCGATCTCCTAGTTATGAAGTGTTGAGTGTCCTGACGAGAAGGCAAACTTTTCTACCAATGCCAGGCAAAATCAGCCATTATCAGCTCATTGTTATGGATGTATCCAAATGAATGTCAACAGAAAACAGCTACTTTGCTGTTACTCTACCTGCAAAGGTTGTGACTGTGTGAGCCGTAGCTAGCTGGCTAGCTAGCAAGCAAGGAATAAGAACGCTGCCAGCGAGCATGGCAACGGAACATAAAAAACGAATGGCTGGGTCGCGTCCATAAATATCGAACTAAACGAACGAATGACTGGGTCCAAAAGATGAGAAAGTATGAATTCACTTATAAAGATGAAAATATCAACAACAACAAAAAAGTATTTCTACAGGTAAAGTAAATGTGTGCTTTCATATTGTTTTCTTTGGCAACTGTAAGCAGTTGTATTTTATTGTTAGCCTGCAATACTTTATTATAAAAGGTGGCTATTTTGTCTATGTTCCACAAACACTTTTTCACATGTGAAATCATGTTATTTTCCACATGTGAAATCATGTGGTTTTCCGTAAGGGATTCTATGTTAGAAATACATTTGATTTGTCAAGACACTAAGTCGGTCAAACTGCCTACTTTTTCATGTCTTACCCACACTTTACCTGGAATTAGGGCAAACTAGTGTTATGTAGCTGTAACATCGACCAATCACTATATGTTTCAGGTTAGGTGTCGTCCCCATCTCAGCTCTCAACCCATCAGTGCAGAACAGGACAATGGAAAACCCTGATTAAATAAATAAAACACAATACCTCTTTCAATGTATTCATCAATGTCTATAAAGGAGTTATTTCACTCAGGTTATGGAGGTACTATAGAAAATAACTCACATAATATGAGCATGTGGAATATGCTAGAGGTCGACGAAGACTTCTGAAAGGTCATGGTGTTCAGAGCTCATGGATGGAGCTCTCCAAGGTACGCCCCAGGCCCCGCTAACTTTCAGAGTTAGGCCCTGTCACTGTCAATAGAGAAAGAAAGAGTGAGTGAGAGTAACAAAGTGTGTGTATGTGTGTGCACGTGCTTGGTGACATCAATTGACATCAAGAGCGTGAAGTCAATGAAGAGACAGTGTATGAACTCAATTAACTCAGTGTATCATCAAAGCAAACCTTATTTGACACATGCCCCGAATACAACAAGTGTAGACTTTACCGTGAAATGCTTACTTACAAGCCCTTAACCAACAGTGCAGTTCAAGAAGAAGAAAATATTTACCAAGTAGACTAAAATAAAAAGTAATAATAAAAAGTAACACAATAATAATAACGAGGCTATATACAGGGGGCACCAGTACCGAGTCAGTGTGCGGGGGTACAGGCTAGTTGAGGTAATCTGTACATGTAGGTGGGGGCGAAGGGAATATGCATAGGTAACTAACAAACAGCGAGTAGCAGCAGTGTAAAAGAGGGGGGAGACGTTATAATTTCATGCTCTCTCTCTCTCTGTGTGTGTGTGTGTGTGTGTGTGTGTGTGTGTGTGTGTGTGTGTGTGTGTGTGTGTGTGTGTGTGGTGTGTGGTGTGTGTGTGTGTGTGTTTGAATGCTTGGTGACCTCAAGTGAGAGGTAAAAGATGAGACGACCCATGTGTTATCCCAAATGTGACTCTAATTATAATTTCACGTTATACTACTAGGAGGCACATTTGTGCACTGGGGGAAGAGGTCAACCACTAGAAGTTTGTAGAAAGACATACAAACAGGTCAGGTTAACATTTTTGGTAGGTAGTGTAAGATTCTGGTCAGTGTGTGTAATAGCGAGGAGTTGGCGAGTCGGAGGGTATGACTTTAGTTAGGGTTCATGAGTTGGGATAGTAGAGTAACAGTGTTTACCAGTGGCTGGCAGAGCTCCTTGCGTCTCTCACTACTCTCAAGAGAACACACACAGGGTTTGTTGCCTGTTACATCTAATCAGCTAAGGGAATGTGGCTGTCTCTTCCCACTGTCTTTGTGTCCTGTCATAAAGGTGGTTGTCTTTCAGCTGTTTACAGTAGATGTAAGGGTAAACAGTCCATCAAGCACACGCACTCAAATTAAGGCAGACATTACTGATGAATGACACATTTTTTGTTAAAAGCCAATCATCCATTTTCTTATCACTCATGAAGTACAGTACAGTTCAAACTCACCAACTCAACACCGATACCTTACCTAAGATTAGAATAAATCAACAGGAAGCAATAACATGGTAATGAATCGGTAATCATGTCAAACATATTCAATAGAAACACAGTCAAAAAGCCAATACATACAAACCAGACAAAGACCAAGAAGTGCTTACCACTGCATAAGGGACACAAACATTGATGAGTTGATGAACAGTTAGCTCCACAACATCTGGATGTCCGTAGGAGTGGTGTTCATTTCCCTCGTTGCACAGTAGCAGTGTCCTGGGGTTGTGCAGTGGACATTAACCTCCTCCCTTGGCCACTAAGAAACCTGAGGGGCTGGGCTCCCAAAACTAGGCCTTTTCCTGCCACAGAGAGACAGACAGATGGCCCGCATGACTCTCATTACAACCGTCTCCGGCCCGCATGACTCTCATTACAACTGTCTCCACACAGAGGGCAGGAAAAGGACTCTGGGGAAGGACACTTACCATATGCAGGGACAGGGGCGAGCACACATACATCATATGAATACATAAAGATATGCCTTTTGAATTGACTTATATCTTACTTTAAGGCTGGATAAGGGGTGGATTGCCAATCAACATACGGTGTGTGCAGTATCACTTAGTGGCCAGTAGATGGTGGTAAATGTCTTGTTTGTATGCGAGTTGTGGTTTCAATCCCCATCCCAGTCTTTCACTGTTTCAATCATACATTACCAGGAAGTTGTTCCTTCCATCACATACAGTATAATAAAAATTGCATGATTATAATTATAATTTGTAGATTATAACCCCTCTCCTCTCCCCTAGAAAATAGACTATGATTTCTCTTAGCCAATTTACCTGGTCAAATGAACACATATTTTAATGTCTGTTTCATGCAAATCCTTGTTTCTGCTGATATCTTGGTAAACCAGGTTACACAGAACTCTAATATAGAACTACAGACACTTTCGGGTAATATACATATTGTAGGGAATACATGTTTAATTTCAGTTTAATTGTATATATCAACAGCTTAAAGTCTTACATTATCATATTTCATTTCACAAATAATTATATCCAATACATGTATTCACTCTTATTACATATTGATGTGTGTGTGTGTGTGTGTGTGTGTGTGTGTGTGTGTGTGTGTGTGTGTGTGTGTGTGTGTGTGTGCGCGCGCGCGCGCGCGCGCGCGTGTGCTTCCATCTTGTCCTGTGCACATGTTCTCCCCTACTACAGATGAAGCTAGAGACCGGAAAACATACAGAGAGAAACATTACATAACTCTTGTAATCACGCAATACAATAATCAGTATTAAAGGACTGTAATTCCTACAATTGATGTATACAAACTGTACTATGGCTTGCTATTTTTTTTGCAAGAAAAATAGGCAAGCAAACAACGTTTTTTTATGTAGACGTTAAACGAGGTTGAGGGATTACTGGTCATACCTTTCGGAGGTCCAGCACATCCTGCAGCATATATCGGATTCTGGGGGAGGTTGTCCTATTCTTCACAATATTCACAATCACGTTGTAGTACTGGTCCATTCTGGGCTGTGGAAGTATAGACAGGCCAAGTGAATGTAGTTGACTGATTTATAGAATCTATTGGATTGATCTATCCAATCATTTGGGATTAAAATGCACTGTACTGTACTCGTATAAATATAACAGATCACATCAATAAATCAATACAGTGCTGTACCCTGTCCTTCTCTAAGCCCTTGCCGATGGTGGAGAGCATTGTGCACAGACACTCCAGAGAGTTATCGTCGCCATCCTTAGATAGCTTTGCGATGCAATCGTGCACAATGGCTGCTGTAAGCATCTTCAACTGGAACAACTCGCAAATTAATCTGATGTTGCCTAGAGACCGTCTGCACCACATGGCCTTGGCCTCCTCCAGTCGCTGGCTGACCTCCCCCTGGAAGGTTAGGACAGGCTTCACAAGCTGTATCAGAGTTTAATTAAGCACTTTTGATAAAATTATAATTTAATTGGGAATAAAACCATTTATTTCCACTGCAATGTAAGGAGCAAATTCCGATGTCATATACTGTATGTCAAATATGTGTTCAGTGTGTTCTGTCTATGGAGTAACCAAGGAACATTTGTTTTAATGACACACATATTGTAGTGAAATCAGGGGGTAATCACAACCAGGGCTGGGAACTAGCAACTGTCAATCCAACCCCTTAGCTGTTAAACCAAGAGATCCAAACCTCTTTCCAAGTTCACAAGGTGTCAGTTTAAGCTAGTCCCTAAAATATGTTATTGTACCTTGGTGGTGGTGTCCAGCTCCTTCTGCTTTCCTCCAAAGAGCTCAGATTTATTATTCTCAAACTCAAACTGGCATCGATTCAGCAGTAATTTACGGAAATTCAAAGTCACTCTCGGATTACATGACGTTGGCACTTTGAGCTGAAGAGTAAAAAGAATGTTACAAAAGTAAAAATGCCTGTGAATTAATGTTTTAAGTGGTCCTCACATTTGGCAAACAAGAGCTAAGAAAGGGAGATGGGCACAAACACAGTTACAGACTTACCCCCATTAGGCAGCGGCACAAGTTGGCGTAGACCACAGAGCTGGCAGGGTGTGCTATGGCCCTCTCATATATGAGGTCAATGATGCCCTTCAGCTTGTCTTCTGTGTCAATGGTGAGCTCAGTCACTACTACCATCAACTCCCCAAAGTTCTTAGGAGTCAGCCTGTCCAGGATGTGACACATAGGGACAAACAGCTTCTGCATCTGTGGATCTTCAGCTTGCATGGTTTCCTTCAAGCCCTTGAGGACAGAAATGGGTGGCATGGCAAAATATCACTGGAAATATTCATTTTAGAAGGTACTACAACACAACTACAGTAGGCACTTACCAGGTTATGTTCTACTGACTCCTCACTGACAAGATTGCCAGTTATATCTAGACCAGATCCAAAGATTAGAGAGAGATATATAAGTAGAGCGAGACAGAGAGCAGAAAAATAAATACATCAATGTGGAGCCGCTGGTAGTGTCCTAGTGGAGACTGTAGACATTGTACATTTGCACTGTCTGAGCTTTGCTACCTATTGAATACACTGTACACATCCTCAGCTGTAGATGAAGACATAAGGAAAAAGAGAATGGAAAAAAGAGAATCTTCTATACAGAACAATCCATTAAGAGACACATTGAGTCATATTTAATAAGTACCTGTTTTAGAGAACTTCACCAGTTCCTCTGAGCAGACATCCTCTAGTTTTTCTTTCAGTGCAGAGGTGGACATCTTAACTTTCTGAAAATATACTTCATGACCAACAGGTATCCTAGGTATGTCTTCAAATCCAAGGGGGGCAAATAGAGACTTGCAGCTCTAGATTCAAACAGAAATAAAAAGAGAGATGCAGGATGGTACATAGAGAGAAAACAGAAATATTTCTATGTACATGAAAATTACAAAGGAGCATAGTTACCAGAACCATATTTTTCTAATATGGTTCTGAGAGTTACTAATGCTGCAGTACCTGGAGGAAATGGATGTGATCCTCTGTCTGTGTCAGCAGTATAATGTTAGCATCAATCTTCCTCAGTTCAACATTGTCCTTCTCCAGTGTATCTAGAAGTCCTTCAGTCTCGCTCACTATATCCCTCTCCTTAGCTTTGATCATCTCTCTCACCTCAGAGCTTCTTCTCTCAATGAAGCGGATCAGCTCAGTGAAGGTCCTCTCACTGTCCACCACAGCTTCCTGTGCAGAGCACTGATAGGGAATTCAGAAAGTAGAAATGTAATTGAAGCCGCCATCGTAATGTACTTGTTTACAACCTACATTGTTGCGGTTCACAACTTACCTGGTTGTAAGTTTTAATAATTCCTGAAAACATTCTGTGGTTTTATTTTAGCATTGCAAATATGGCTCTACTTGAGCACCATGAACATGTTGCCCAGTGAGAAACAGGTTGAGTGACTAATTTCTCTGCTAATCTAACTACAGGAGAGCTGCCAGGAAATGAGCCAAGAAATGTCCCTTACATGTTTACCGACAACAGCCTGTGCCGACGAACAGTTCATTAAAAGCTTTGACTAGTACATTAGAATTCCTTACATGATTTTCTGTTGATACCCTGACACACTGCAGCCACCCTCTGCTTTTAGACGTTTCTCTTTGCAATGTGTTTTGTCCTTTAATGTTTCCATATTTTACAGGTCAAAACTTACCTTGACAGAACCCATCATGTTTTGCAGGTCCAGCATCGCAGTTTCCCTATTCTTGATCTTCTGCTGACATTCCCTTTGTACCTTCCTCACCTGTTCCTGTGAATATACATAAACCCTATTTGATAGTATTAATGCTGTGATGACAACAACAACAAGATTACATTGAAAGACAAAAGCTTTCTGGCAGTTGGGCATACCTGTTTCTTTGCTCTTTCAGCTGGAGCTACAACAGTTTCATGACCTCTGTGTTGATCTATAGCACACTGATAACAAATACATTGTTGATCAGTGCAGCAGTAGACCTCCAACAGTTTGCCATGGTGAGGGCAGATCCTCTCATTTAGTTGTGTGGAGGCTTTACGCAGACTATGTTTCTTCAAAGCTGTTGACTCATAGTGAAGCTGAATGTGAGTCTCGCAGTATGAGGCCAGACACACCAAACAGGACTTCACTGCTCTGTGTTGTTTACCAGTACAGATGTCACATGGCACATCTCCAGGTCCAGCATACGGCAGAGAAGGGGAAACTTCTTGTCCTGTCTTCTTCAGTTTCCCCACTACTTCAGTTAGCATGTTGTTTCTGCTCAGGACAGGCCTTGGGGTAAAGGTCTGTCTGCATTGAGGGCAGCTGTAGATAAGCTTTTGATCATCCTGATCCCAGTGACCCTTAATACAAACTTTACAGTAGCTGTGTCCACATGGAATAGTCACCGGATCGTTCAGTAAATCCAGACAGATTGAGCAACTAAACTCATCCAGGGACACTGAAATACAGGCCTCTGCCATGGTCACTGTCATTAAAAACACTAAGAATAGTCACATTCAGTTTCACTTCTCTGAAACAGTTCTTCTTCTTCACAATGAACTGACAGGTGCATACACCGCCACCTACTGTACTGGAGTGTGAGTTTGGTCACAACCTATCTTTTATTTATTTAACCTTTATTTAACTAGGCAAGTCAGTTTCTTATTTACAATGACGGCCTTCCCCGGCCAAACCCTAACAATGCTGGGCCAATTGTGCACCGGCCTATGGGACTCCCAATCATGACCAGTTGTGATACAGCCTGGAATCGAACCAGGGTCTGTAGTGACGCCTCTAGCACTGAGATGCAGTGCCTTAGACCGCTGCACCACTCGGGAGCTCTTTGTAACTATACCATTATATTCTCTCAACTAACCCTACGTTTCTAATAAAATAAAATTCCCAACAAACCTCATTACTCCCATCACCCCCACACAAAATACCAGCCACTCCCCATGTCCGTTCACCCTCTCTTTTTATATATTTTTTATTGAACCATTATTTAACCTCTCTGACCCTTTCAAACAACATCTCCCTTTCTACATCATACATTTTCACAAAAATTTCCTCTACCATACAGCCATTACACATTCAAGTACCATGACTCCATCTATTTCAAAGATTAATTAAACCCCGTAAACCCTAATCTCACCTACACAACATCAATTCCTCCCTTTCATC
This sequence comes from Salmo salar, assembly GCF_965601325.2. Lineage (NCBI taxonomy): Eukaryota > Metazoa > Chordata > Actinopteri > Salmoniformes > Salmonidae > Salmo > Salmo salar. The sequence continues at coordinate 16,102,267 of NC_138319.1, read as the reverse complement.
TCCATTATATATGACACTATATCCCGTACAGATTTCCTTGTACTATAAAAATGTTTGCCCATTCTACTTTCATCCCATTGTCTATGCCAGCAATCTAACCCATTTTTCAGAATCAATGTTTTAATTTCCCCTCTACCCAACTGCACCTGTATATCCACAATATTATTTTTCACGGGTCGTTTTGCTATTATATCTACTATATCATTTCCATAAACTCCTGTATGACCCCTAATCCAACAGAACTGGATTTCAATACCAATACCAATAACCCCAACAACAGCAGCATTATTTATAATCATAAATTCTCACGTTCTGACTTTCTAGATCTTAAACTACATAAAACTGATGTAGTCCCAACATATTACTACTCTTCTTGGTTGCACCTTCTCTATCCATGGCAATCCAACAATTATCACAACCCTTTCTGTTGAATATACAGACAAATCATTTGTTAGTCTCTTCCATAGATTAAAGTCAGGAATTAACACACCTGCTCCTGTCTTCCCATTCATAGGATCCTTTGAACCATCTGTATACACTGCAAGACAATAATACAACTGATTACTAATATATTGATCCACTACTGTTCCTACATTATCTTCTTCACACCACTGTTTCTTTTCTTCAATCAGGCTAAGATCAACATGTGGTCTTGAGTAAAACCACGGTGGCACATTTCTGAAAGTTTTTCAATGAGTCAGTGGGAGAGTGGCCTTTACCTGCAAGTGTAGAACATAGTTGGATAGAGGGTACACCTTTGCCATTATGGCTTCTGTGACAGCATGGGCAGCACCATTGAGGCTTATCTCCATGTTAAAGTAGTACATTTCTTTGTCATCGACTTCTATTAGTTGATTGACACTCGCTAAACAAACTGAAAGGGTGCATACTGCCAACTGGATTGTGTTGTTTGAACAGGCATTAAGCCAAGGTTGGTGATTTACTGCCATCTTCAGTTTTGGAACGTTTGCTCAGGAGTATAATTCATAGGCTGATACTTCCTGCTGATCTGGATGTTATTTTCTGTGTGATCCTTCCTTACCCTAGGGTTTCCCAAATTTGGTCCTGAGGCCCCACTTAGGTCACATTTTGGTTTTTGCCCTAGCAGTACACAGCTGATTCAAATAACCCTGCCTTAACCCATGTAAACAGTGTTTGGCCACCAAGTGCTAAAGGTCAGTACCTAAATAATGTGTGTGAAATGCTAGATAGTGTATGTGATGTAAACAGAGAGGTCTACTTTCTTTGGGACCTGAATATTGAATGGTTTTAGCTTCTCACTGTAACCAGTGCCTGTAATCTGGTTCAGGTTATTAATTAACCTACCAGGGTGTTTACAAATACTACAGGAACAAGATCATCCACATGTATAGATCACATTTTTACTAATACTGTAGAACTCTGTTCTAAAGCTGTACCCATAGCCATTGGATGCAGTGATCACAATATAGTGGCTATATCTAGGAGAACCAAGGTTCCAACAGCTGGGCCTAACATAGTGTACTAGAGATCATACAAAATATTTTGCTGTGACCCTTATGTAGATGATGTAAAACATATTTGTTGATCTGATGTGATTAATAAGGAGCATCCAGGCGCTGCATTTCATGAATTTATGAAATAGCTTCTTCCAATTATTGATAAACATGCACCTGTTAAGGAACTGTAAGGCTCCATGGATTGATGAGGAATTGAAAAACGGTATGGTTGAAAGAGATGGGCCAAAAGGAGTGGCTAATAAGTCTGGCTGCACATTTGACTAGCTGACTTATTGTAAATTGAGAAATTATGTGACAGAGCTATTTATCTAATTGAACTCAGAGGGTTTTCTTTAATGGAAGCTTTAAATGTCAAACATGTGGTGTACCCAGGGCAGTTCTCTAGGCCCTCTACTTTTTTATATATTTACCAATGACATGCCACATCTCTAAAATGAAGGGAATTGTATTTGGTACAAATCATTCCCTAAGCTCTATTTTATTTTAATTGAACCTTTATTTAACTAGGCAAGTCAGTTAAGAACAAATACTTATTTACAATGACGGCCTACACTGGCCAAACCCGGACGACGCTGGCCAATTGTTCGCCACCCTATGGGACTCCCAATCACGGCCGGTTGTGATACAGCCTGGATTCAAACCAGGGTGTCTGTAGTGATGCCACACAGAGATGCAGTGCCATAGACCGCTGCGCCACTCAGGAGACCTCAGCTGAATCTAATAATTGTCATGACTTTCCAGTCCTGAGATGGAGATCGGGGGTGCCGGCTAGGCAACAATATTTCTATTTTTGAGAATGTGGAAATGTTCTGTGGATACTAGAAGAAATCTCATGTTGAATTAATTTTGATGTTGTGACATCATGAAAGACGGTAGAACCACATAACTGTACCTCTGTCTACACTTCTCAATTATGAGGTTTGCATCAATGTTGTTTAAAATCAATGATTAAGTATCATAATACTTTTTAAAAGATAGAAATGTGATTTAAGTCTTCTAAATGAGAAAATTGTTTTTCATGTCAAGTTTACCAAGTCAGTAACCACACCCACGTGAGCACAGAGATTATGCAAAACGTAATGGAACGCCCTTTTCCCGCTGAAGAATTAACATATTAGACGTTACGTGCAGCGCCAGCTGAATACGTTACAAATGGTTGAGAAATCTACCACTCTATAGACCAAGCAGACTAAAGCGTGAGCCGGTTGTTGTAAAATGGATTAAAACGACAACTCTAAAAACTAAAACTACAAGACCAGAGAACGTTAGGACGCTGGTCCCCACGTTGAAATGGTTGCCACTCTATAGACCAAGCAGTCTAAGGTGTAATCTGAATGTTTCATAATGGTTTTAAACTCTGAAGCTATCAATCACTACAGAAGAAGCAAATCCTAGACGTCGCGTTATCAGTCTGCAGCTGTTAACGTACATAGCCTAGGACGAGAACACCGACAACCTCTGAAGCATTCTAACGAGATCAACTCTGAGAACTACTGTACAGGGTAAATCGAAGTATCCATTCTTAACACCACCATGACCAGGAGCTCTACCTAAGGACATGGTGAACTCTGGTGGCCGAACCAGTGTCATACACCCAACATCTCTGTGACCAAATGATTTGGACAATCAAGGACAACTCAATCGTAAATACATAAATTGCATACTCTTTTTCCAAATGAGAGGTTATTAGAGTGCTTCAGATTTTGTATTTCGTGAGCGTAGCTTCCCAATGTCCGATAGAGTAACTCCTTTGTCTGCCTTCCTCCCCTCTCTGAATTCGCCACTGTGTTATAACCAAACTGTCCTGCTTTGTTAGACTTCTAGAGACTATTTACTGTATAATGTTATTGTGTATTTGTGTATTCTGTAATTGTTTAATTAGTTAGTAAATAAATAATTGAGCCAACTTGTGTATCACTGATTCATCAATAAAGTAGGGTTCATGCAAACTACAAGAAATTACAATGTTCAGAATGACTGATTAGGTAATAATACATTAATAAGTAATTGTAATCGATAAGATATGAAAATATATGAAGAGAGTTAAATTCGGGAAATAATAACTCTTTAAACATCATTTTCCTGTGGTGCCCCGACTTCTTAGTTAATTCATGTTACATTAGTTTAATCACGTAATAATAATAATTACATAGAGAATTGATTTGATATAAGTCTTCACATGAATGAATAGTCACGTCACGACATAATGAATGGTGTGGATGTTGAACAAGAAGAAGACTAAATTACTTTGTGTTACCTTAGATTGTGGGGAGAGGTATGTCCGTAATAAAGAGATGTTCTGCTTTTTTGACACCACACACCACAAAGCAAGTCCTGCAGGCTCTAGTTTTGTCGTATCCCAGAACAGAGGCACATCTTGCTCTTAATTGTAATCAGAGGTCTAATATAAATACTATGCATGCCAGTCCCTCTTGGCTAAGAGTTGAGAAGAGACTGACTGCATCACTTCTTTTTATAAGAAAGAATTTGTTGAAAATTGCAAATTGCTTCCAGAGTCAACTTATGCACAGCTCTGACACACTTACACTACCAGACATGCCACCAGGGGTCTTTTCATAGCCCCCAAATCCAGAACAAATTCAAGAAAGCGTACAGTATTATTATATAGAGATAGTATTGCATGGAACTCCTTTCCATCTCATTTGCTAAAATGAAAAGCAAACCTGGTTTAAAAAAACAGACAAAGCAACACCTCACGGCACAACGCCTCTCCCTATTTGATCTAAATATTTTGTGTGTATGTATTGACATGTAGGTTGTGTGTGCCATTTTTAAATGTATGTAGATCTGTCCATGAGCTGGTCATGTCCTGGGGCCAGATTCACGAAACATGACTTACGAAAAAAATTAAGAAGCTGCTTAAGAAAAAAAATAAGATGTTCATAAGATACAGTTGAAGTCGGAAGTTTACATACAGCTTAGCCAAATACATTTAAACTCAGTTTTTCACAATTCCTGACATTTAATCCTAGTAAATATTCCCTGTCTTAGGTCAGTTAGGATCACCACTTTATTTTAAGAATGTGAAATGTTAGAATAATACTAGAGAGAATTATTTATTTCAGCTTTTATTTCTTTCATCACATTCCCAGTGGGTCAGAAGTTTACATACACTCAATTAGTATTTGGTAGCATTGCCTTTAAATTGTTTAACTTGGGTCAAATGTTTCAGGTAGCCTTCCACAAGCTTCCCACAATAAGTTGGGTGAATTTTGGCCCATTCCTCCTGACAGAGCTGGAGTAACTGAGTCAGGTTTGTAGGCCTCCTTGCTCGCACATGCTTTTTCAATTCTGCCCGCATAATTTCTATAGGATTGAGGTCATGGCTTTGTGATGGCCACTCTAATACCTTGACTTTGTTGTCCTTAAGCCATTTTGCCACAACTTTGGAAGTATGCTTGGGGTCAGTGTCCATTTGGAAGACCCATTTGCGACCAAGCTTTAACTTCCTGACTGATTTCTTGAGATGTTGCTTCAATATATCCACATCATTTTCCTGCCTCATGATGCCATCTATTTTGTGAAGTGCACCAGTCCCTCCTGCAGCAAAGCACCCCCACAACATGATGCTACCACCCCCGTGCTTCACGGTTGGGATGGTGTTCTTCGGCTTGCAAGCCTCCCCCTTTTTCCTCCAAACATAACGATGGTCATTATGGCCAAACAGTTCTATTTTTGTTTCATCAGACCAGAGGACATTTCTCCAAAAAGTATGACCTTTGTCCCCATGTGCAGTTGCAAACCGTAGTCTGGCTTTTTATAGCTGTTTTGGAGCAGTGGCTTCTTCCTTGCTTTGCAGCCTTTCAGGTTATGTCAATATAGGACTCTTTTTTACTGTGGATATAGATACTTCTGTACCTGTTTCCTCCAGCATCACAAGGTCCTTTGCTCCATGGATTGTTCTGGGATTGATTTGCACTTTTCGCACCAAAGTACGTTCATCTCTAGGAGACAGAACGTGTCTCCTTCCTGAGCGGTATGACAGCTGCGTGGTCCAATGGTGTTTATACTTGTGTACTATTGTTTGTACAGATGAATGTGGTACCTTCAGGCATTTGGAAATTGCTTCCAAGGATGAACCAGACTTCTGGAGGTCCACAATTTTTTTTCTGAGGTCTTGGCTGATTTCTTTTGATTTTCCCATGATGTCAAGCAAAGAGGCACTGAGTTTGAAGGTATGCTTTGAAATACATCCACAGGTATACCTCCAACTGATTCAAATGATGTCAATTAGTCTATCAGAAGCTTCTAAAGCCATGACATAATTTTCTTTAATTTTCCAAGCTGTTTAAAGGCACAGTCAATTTAGTGTATGTAAACTTCTGACCCACTGCAATTGTGATTATAAGTGAAATAACTGTCTGTAAACAATTGTTGGAAAAATTACTTGTGTCATGCAGAAATTAGATGTCCTAATTGACTTGCCAAAACTATAGTTTGTTAACAAGAAATTTGTGGAGTGGTTGAAAAACGAGTTTTAATGACTCCATCCTAAGTGTATGCAAACTTCCAACTTCAACTGTAGTTCGTAAATGTAATTCCTCAAAATGTTCTTCGAAATTTGTAGTTCTCTTAGGAACTTCGTAAATATATTTCTTAAGAACTTCATAAATATCTTCTTATGTGGCATTGACATTAGTGACGTGCTTGAAACCAATAAATAAGCCTATGTGACAGGAATGATAGGATTTGGCCCACTATAATAAAGTGTTGATATTTCAATTTTATTAAATGTATTTTTTTGCTTTATGTCTCGAGAATAAAAATGTTTTAGTTGGCTCGCGAACCCTTTACACACAAACAAAAAAACATAATTGTTCACACATTATAGCCATCAGACTAACGTTAGCTACTGTACATCAAAACCAAAAATGGATAACCTAGGAAAGCGCAATAAAAACTTCCGTAAACAAGAGCTTGAAGTGATGGTGGAGGAAATAGCAGCCAGGAAAAGGTTGCTGTTGGGGAGACTTGATAGCAGGTTCACTGCAGAGACCAAAAAGAGAGGATGGGCGAGAGTGGCTGAGTCTGTCTCTGCCATCTGGGGTATGGCAAGGGACAGTGACGCCGTAAAAAAAGAAGTGTTCCGACATCAAGTCCGCTGCTAAGAAGAAGGGAGCTGAGAGACCATTTATGTGGACCAGCTGGAGGAGGTGTCATCCATCAGAGATGGTGGTAGAGGGACTGCGCGACCGTTAAATTAGTTAGCTACCTTAGCTAGCTAACATGTAAATACATTATAGCCAACATAGCTAACGACGTTAACGTTAGCTAAGTTCTTCTTTGCAAATTGACGAGATAGCGCCAGCTATTCAACACTTCTAGAATATTGGAATATATTGTTAATTACTAGCTAGCCAGATAATGCGTGTTTAATTTGTATTCTTGCAGCATTTAAATATCCTGAAGCCAACTGTTTCTGTGGCGCAAGAAAACATGAATGGTTACAAAAGTACCCATTCGTCTCAAAACAAGGGTTTAGCTGTCCTAAAGTTAAGTACATTTCCAGGAAGAAATCCTAAAGCATTATTTTCAAGAATCCCATTTCTTCTTAACTTTTTTCTTTGGAAGAAACTTAGGAAAAACTTTAAGAACATTTCTTATAAGTTCACTGAGGAATAGCACTTTGCTTAACTTTCTTCTTAAGTCTAAAGATAAGGGGAAAAATGCCAGTTAAGAAATGTATTCTTAAAGTTTTGTTAATCCGGCCCCTGGACCCCAGGAAGAGTAGCTGCGGCTTTCACAACAGATAATGGGGATCCTAATAAAATACAAAAAATACCATAGGAAGTCCCACCCAATTGACTAGTCCATGCTAAAACAAACTTTGGGGCAAGTTTGCCCTCTATCCAATTCCTCTGTGTAGAGGTGTTGCCAAAATAGCTTAAAGGGAAAGTGTTTTATCAGATGGTCTTACCTGGCAAGTCATTTTTAAAGGATGGAACTAGAAAGTTAATTCTGGAACTGATGCATGTAATTAATCTGTATAAACGTTGATGTCACCCCCGTAAATGACTAGTCACAGTATCCACTATGCTTATATCATCAGGTACTTTATTTGTTAGCATATTAAAGTAGAAATAAGTCATATTACAACACAAGCTAGGTTTCCACTCAATTGGTGACAGATTTTCATGCAAATATTCTCAAATTTGCATTTTCCCACCAGAGATGTTTCCATCAAATTGACTTGTTGCCGATAAAAGGCTGTGGGTGATGACATAGTGCACATAAATACAACTTTTGCAGTTACATTTCTGCATGTACCAAATGAAAAATACCAGTAAAATGGGTTTCCATTGCATTTTAAATTCTACTGATGGTTTTGTCACAAAATATGTTGCGTTATAGAGTGAATGTGCCCACTCTGGTATCTACTGTAGCCAACCGCTCGAAGATACAGTGGGGGTATAGCCTACATGATGAGATTATTATTTGCCAAAGGGAGAGATTTTATTTCTCAAAAAGCAGCCAAGCATCGATCATCATGTTAGAATAAGACCCTGGATATTGATTGGAAAGGAGCATCAAGTTCATCACCTCGCAGTTTCACCTCCCTGTGAAGTTCACCATAATTGATTTAATCTGTAGCTTAATAAACTTCAATGCTTTCCCGAGTCGTAGTGGGAGGACCAGACAGCATGTCATTTTGTGACTCCAAGTTTACTTCGATATGATGGTTATTGTCCCCCATGATGAAACCGAGAAGGGGACTGTGGATCGGTCTCCATCCATTTGTCCATCTGTACGTTAGTCACACACGATCTCAGACAGCACTGGCTCAATTTCGACAAAACTTGGGTGAATGATGTGTCCTGCGATAGAGATCCAGCATTTACAAAATTACACCGATTGGCCCAAGGCAGAAGCTATAATAATTAACTGAAATGAGGAAGAGGTGAGAATGATAACTGGACCCAAAATGTGTCTTCTCCAGCAGGTGGTGTTTTTTATTTAGCACATGACATGGAGTACAGGGAGTGGATTAGCTAAAGAGACTGCAGCGGTCAACATCTGCCAAGCTCACTGGGCCAGTTAATCAAGCTTTCACAAGCAAGACCTGATGAGAAGTTTGATATGTACCCTAGACTACCACACAAAGGCACTATGGATTTATTTTCCCTGGTTGACACAGACATGCTCAGGAAAGTAATATCACAACTTAAGCCTTCTACCTGCCTTCTCGATCCTATTCCCACCACCTTCAAAATAGTTTTTTAATTGCATATCTAAAGAAGTGCAATCTATTGTTAATCACTTTTTTTCATTTTTGAAAAAAATCCAATCTGTTTTTTCGTGCCCACCACAGCACAGAGACAGCCTTAGTTAAAGTGGTAAATTATCTTAGAGCCAACCCAGATGCCAATCACCTCTGTGCTTGTACTCTTATATTTAAGTGCTGCATTTGACACTGTTGACCATGATGTCCTTCTGGAGAGACGGCCTCTCCGGTCCTGTTCTAAATTGGTTTAGGCTCTATTTAACCGGTCAAGAGTTCTTTGTCACCCTTCGTGAATATAACTCAGAGAAAATACATACCACATGTTGCGTTCCACAAGGGTTCAATTTTGGGTCTGGTACTATTCAGTTTATATATGTTACCCCTTGGCAGCGTGATCAGAAAGCACAGCATTGATTTTCACTGCTATGCAGACAATACACAACTACATTTGTGTCACCAGAGGATTTTAGCTCCACGGCTTAAAACCTGTTGGTGCTAGGGGGCAGTATTTTCATGGCCGGATGAAAAACGTACCCAATTTGAACAGGTTACTACTCTGGCCCAGAAACTAGAATATGCATATTATTAGTAGATTTGGATAGAAAACACTCTGTAGTTTCTAAAACGGTTTGAATGGTGTCTGTGAGTATAACAGAACTCATATGGCAGGCAAAAACCGGAGAAAAAGTCAAGCAGGAAGTTGAAAATCTGAGGTAGTTTTTTCAAGTGATTGCCTTGACTGTATACAGTGACTTAGGGTTCATTTTGCACTTCCTAAAGCTTCCACTTGATGTCAACAGTCTTTAGAACTGTGTTTGAAGATTCTATGGTGAATTTGATGGGAATTACAGCACAAGGAAGTAGCTGTCCCATTATAACTCATGGGCTCAGTCACGCGCAATGACTTGGGAGCGAGCTGAGTTCATATTCACTCCTAAAGAGAACGGATAGGTCTGGTTGGAATTTTATTCAAGATATATGATAAAAACAACCTAAAGATTGATTCTATACATCGTTTGACATGTTTCTACAAACTGTAGTATAACTTTTTTGACTTTTCGTCTGGACTAAGTAAGCATGCGCGTTGTGGATTTGGATAGTGAACCTAACGCGCAAACAAAATGGACATAAATATTAACTTTATCGAACATTTATTATGGAGCTGGGGTTCCTGGGAGTGCCTTCTGATGAAGATAATCAAAGGTAAGTGAATATTTATAATGTAATTTCTTAGTTTTATTGACTCCAAGATGGCGGGTTTCTGTTTGATTGTGATTGGTGTCTTCTGGGCTGTACTCAGATAATTGCAAATTGTGCTTTCGCCGTGAACCTTTTTTGAAATCTGACAAAGCGGTTACATTTAGGAGAAGTGTATCTATAATTCTGTGCATAACACTTCTATATTGATCAAAGTTTATGATGAGTATTTCTGTAATATGTGTGCTCATTGTGCTCATTCACCGGGAGGTTTGGAGGGAAAACATTTCTCAACATTACGCGCCAATGTAAAATGCTGTTTTTGGATATAAATATGAACTTTATCGAGCAAAACATACATGTATTGTGTAACATAATGTCCTAGGAGTGTCTTCTGATGAAGATCGTCAAAGGTTAGTGCATAATTTTAGCTGAATTTCTGGTATTTGTGACGCCTGTCCTTGCTAGGAAAATGGCTGTGTGGTTTTTCTTGTGTTGGAACTGTCCTTACATAATCTAATTTTATGCTTTCGCCGTAAAGCCTTTTTGAAATCGGACAATGTGGTTGGATTAACGAGAGTCTTATCTTTAAAATGGTGTAAAATAGTTGATTGTTTGAGAAAATGGAATTATGAGATTTTAGCTGTTTTGAATTTGGCGCTCTGATTTTCCACTGGCTGTTGTCAAAATCAATACCGTTAACGGGATAAGAACGGGAAGGGGTCCCCTAGAGGTTAATTATTAGACTGTATTAGTGATTTAAATACTTGGATGGCTCACAACTTCCTCCAGCTAAATCAAGATAAGACCGAGGTAGGTATTGTTGGAGCCAAAGCACAGAGGGAGAATCTAGCCGCACATTTTAATTCACACACGATCTCAATTGATCTCACACGCGATTTAGTCACACATGATCTCAATTGGGCCAAGGGGGGGGGGGGGCACTGCATCATTTGTGGGGGACAAAATGTTTAATATTGTCTTGTTATATCAATATTTAAGCATTAATGCATTTCCACTGCCATTTCTCACATAATAAATTTTAACGACAAAAAACAAGCTCACCTTGTTTTGTCAAACTTTGGAAAGTTTACAAAACAAACTAGCTGTTTCCATCAGGCCTGTCGTGACATTTTTTACGTGACATGTACAGATGTAGGATCTTAATTTGATCCCTCTTGTTGATGAGAATTCTCTTGCACAGCAGGAAATATAAACTTGTAGCTTTTTAAACCTTGAATACGCTTTCTAAAGTTTGTAATTTTCACTTTAAAATGTCAGACTTGATTTGCCCTAACGTAAAATGCAGCAACCCCAACAAAAAACATAAACTATAATCCACATTTACTGTTGCTGCAGGATTATTTTCCTGCTGTAACAAACTGCCTCAAATTAAGATCCTACATTTTTATTTGTATTTATTTAACCTTTATTTAACTAGGCAAGTCAGTTAAGAACAAATTCTTATTTAGAATGACGGCCTACCCCAGCCAAACTCTAACCCGGACGACACTGGGCCAATTGTACGCCCTGCCGTATGAAACTCCAAATCACGGCCAGTTGTGATACAGCCTAGAATCGAACCAGGGTCTGTAGTGACTCCTTTAGCACTGAGATGCAGTGCCTTAGACCGCTGCGACCCTCGAGAGTTACATCTGTACTTTACTTGCATAAAAAGGTTGAGTTGAAACCTGGTAACCCACAAGAACCATGCATTTCAATGCAAAACGGCAAGGACAAAGATACCAGTCGCTCTTTCCAACAGAGTAGGAGTGTACCACAGGCTATGTTCAGTTCTTGTGATTGGACTCTATACACTACCGTTCAAAAGTTTGGGGTCACTTAGAAATGTCCTTGTTTTTGAAAGAAAAGCACATTTTTTGTCCATTAAAATAACATAAAATTGATCAGAAACAGTGTAGACATTGGTAATATTGTAAATTACTATTGTAGCTGGAAAGGGCAGATTTTTTTATGGAATTTCTTCATAGGCGTACAGAGGCCCATTATCAGCAACCATCACTCCTGTGTTACATTGGCACGTTGTGTTAGCTAATCCAAGTTTATAATTTTAAAAGGCTAATTGATCATTAGAAAACCCTTTTGCAATTACGTTAGCACAGCTGAAGACTGTGGTTCTGATTAAAGAAGCAATAAAACTGGCCTTCTTTAGACTAGTTGAGTATCTGGAGCATGAGCATTCGATTACAGGCTCAATATGGCCAGAAACAAAGAACTTTCTTCTGAAACTAGTCAGTCTATTCTTGTTCTGAGAAATGGAAGGCTATTCCATGCGAGAAATTGCTAAGAAACTGAAGATCTTGTACAACGCTGTGTTCTACTCCCTTCACAGAACAGCGCAAACTGGCTCTAACCAGAATAGAAAGAGGAGTGGGAGGCCCCGGTGCACAACTGAGCAAGAGGACAAGTACATTAGAGTGTCTAGTTTGAGAAACAGACGCCTCACAAGTCCTCAACTGGCAGCTTCAATAAATAGTACCCGCAAAACACCAGTCTCAACATCAACAGTGAAGAGGCAACTCAGGGATGCTGGCATTCTAGGCAGAGTTGCAAAGAAAAATCCATATCTCAGACTGGCCAATAAAAAGAAAAAAGATTAAGATGGACAAAAGAACACAGACACAGGACAGAGGAATTGGAAAAACACATGGTCCTGGTCTTCAACGGTCTTCCTTTTGGCCCTTGTACAAATGGAGCTGGAGAGAGAAAGTGGAACCATGAGTGAAACATTACATCAGACTTGAACAAGAATCTAATATCAGTGCTTTAAGATTAGAGGATAGGTGAGAGAGAGGGAGGGGGAGAAAGAGAGACAGACAGACAACAAAAGACAGAACCAACATAACAGGTAGTGGAGGTTGTGGGATAGCTGGTCATACCATTCTGTGGTCCAGCACATCTTGAAGCATATAGCGGATTCTGGGGGAGGTCCTCCTTCTCTCCTTTATCAGATTAATCTGTGTGTAGTGTTCATCCATTCTGGGCTGTGGATGTATAGACAGGCTAAATTGAATGCTGTTGACTGACAAACAAAAGACGCACATCAATAAATCTATACAGACAGACAGACCTGGTTCTTCTCAAAGTCCAAGTCCTTGCCAATGGTGAAGAGTATTGTGCACAGACCCTCTAGCGAATCATCATCCCCATCCTTTATTAGCTTTACGATGCAGTAGTCTATGAGGCCCTCGGTCATCATCTTCAACTTGAACAACTGGCAGATGAATGTGATGTTGCCTAGCAACTCTCGCTGCCCCTCTGCCTTAGCCTCCTCCAGCTCCTCCCTCAGTCGCTGGCGGTCCTCCTCCTGGAAGGAAACCGGGATGCCTGTTCAGCCTGCCTTGTCCTAATACAAATTGCATTTTACTAAACAAGGTACAAGTTGTTACAAGCGTTACAATGATCCGTTGAAGGGAATACTTGAATGTATTATCAATGTAAAGTTAAGGGAAACTTAATCAATTACAATTGTTTATAAAGAATAAGGCATTATAAAGAGAAATTAAGTTTATGTAATGTGGATTTTGACATCTCATTGATAAAATGTTGCTGTATGATGTGCTACCTCAGTGGTGGTGTCGAGTTCCCTCTGTTTTTCTTTTAAGATCTTACTATTATCCTTCTCGAAGCCCTTCTGGCATTGGTTCAGCAACAGCTTGTGGAAATTTACTGTCACTCCAGGTATTTTGAGCTGAAAGGGCAGGATATGTAGGAGACAAAAACTCATTGACGGGTTATCCGATTTTGGAGCGAGAGAGACAGAGAGAGTTAGATTTTAATTAGTTCGGATTAGATTCTGAACGTTGACCACTATTACATTAGTGTATTGGATACTTATTTGTTATATATACAGTCACTAGTGAAGGTCTACACCCCTTGCACACAGTCTTCACATTTTGCTGCCTTCAAATAACAAAAGGGTTTAAAATCTAATAGAAATTGTAATGTGAAGACATATTGATTGCGTATGTCTTCACACCGCAGAGTTAGCCTAATACTTGGTGGAAGCACCTTTTGCAGTCATTACAGCTGTGAATCATTTTGAATAAGATTCTACCGACATTGCATAACTCTTAGGGCATTGTTTTTAGTCAAAATTGCTTAAGCTCAGTAAATTTGGTTGAGAATCATTGATAGACAGCAATATTCAAACCTTGGCTATGATTTTTCACGCAGATTTAGGTCAGGGGGTTGATACTGTACCACTCAGAAACACTCAATACATATTGGAAAGCCAGTTTGGTGTGTTTTTTTGCATTAAAATGTGCTTAACTGTCCCGCTAAAAAGGAACTCTATCCCAGGGTTTAAGTTTTTAGAAGACTACGGCGGGTTTTCCTTAAACCTTTCAAATGTATTTTGATCTTGACAAACTCCCCAGTCGCTGCTGGTGACAAGCATACCCATAACATGTTGCCACCACAATACTTGAAAATGTTGACTCCAATGCTTCCCACAGTTGTGTCAAATTGGCTGGATGTCCATTGGGTGGTGGACTATTCTCAATACACACAGGAAACAGTTGAGCGTGAAAAACCCAGCAGCGTTGCAGTTCTTGACACATTCGCCTGGCACCTACTACCATATCCCATTCAAAAGCATTTACATTTTTTTTCTTGGCCATTCACCCTCTGAATGGCACACATACACAATTCACATCTCAATTGTCTCAAGGCTTAAAAATCCTTCCCTCCCCTTCATCTCCACTGATTGAAGTGGATTTAACAAGTACATTAATAACGGATTGTAGCTTTTACCAGGTCAGTCTATGTCATGGAAAGAGTGTTCCTAATGTTTTCTACACTCAGTGTATGTTGCCCTAAGAGTTGGTAAAATCATATTAAAAACAATACACAGCTGTTGATGACAGGCAAACACAAATACACACATGGAGACTTGTACAGATGCATACGTACCCCCTTGAGTTGGTGGCACACCTTGGCATAGACCTCAGCGCTGGTAGGGTTTAAGATGGCCCTCTCATATATAGAGCCAATGATGCCCTTGAGTTTGTCTTCTGTGTCAATGGTGAATGCACTCACTACCTTCATCGACTGATGGAAGTTCTTGGCAGTCAGGCTGGTCAGGATGTTATCCATTTGTTCATACATTTCCTCTGTTTTCACTGTCTCTAGGTCCACAAAGTCCTGCTTCATGTAATAAGTTAAGGGGGCAGAAGGGGGAGTAAGCAGAGTTAAATAATAAAGGGGCAGCATCAGCAACAGATATTATCTCCATCGATATTCAACCAGGAGCGTATACACATGTACATATTAATCTGACCAGATCTTACCAAGTCCTTTTCTTCCACTGCCTGTCTGCTAGTGCTAAGAGAACTGATAGCTGAGAGAGAGAAGAGAGAGAGAGAGGAAATGAAAACAAGATGAAAGAGGAGGTTGTATGTCAGTCCTGTATGTTAGGTCCTTTACTTTATGCCAGTAATTGTGCTGTGATGGTACTACCCAACTAGCACATTTGGTTCCTTGGAAGTTGTGGGAACGTACGTTTTTGGTTTCCCATTGGTTCTGGAAACTAAGTCATAAGTATTGAATGGAAGTGAAAACGTAGCCTGTTCAGGGAACACACATGAATGTTTCAGGGAGGTTCTGAGAGCGTTTTACTATGTTTCCCTGAAAGTTTTCCTGGGAGGTGGTATTAACATTCTGAGAACTAAAATTATAGGTCATTAAATAACGTTCTGAGAATGTTTCAACACTGCTAGTTTAATTTAACTGATTTTAATTCCAAGCACAGATAGGACACATGGACATTATTTTGCTTAAGCTTTAATCATGCAAACACATTTATTTTTAATTGTGGCATGCCGTCAGTGAGACTTGAACCTATGATCTTCTATAGTCTATCCATGGAATTAGTCCACAGTGCCATCACGGAGCTATCACTCATTAAAATCAGGTGTGGCCAATTAGTGGGTGCGGCCAACACACAAGAACACACTTAACATGATAGGATATATATGTTTTTAAATACAATTCTTAGAACCTTTTTTAAACATTACTACCGTAATTTCCGGACTATTGAGCGCACCTGAATATAAGCCGCACCCACTGAATTAGCATTTTTTTTTTTTAACATAAATAAGCCGCACATGTCTATAAGCCGCAGGTGCCTACCGGTACATTGAAACAAATGAACTTTACACAGGCTTTAACAAAACACGGCTTGTAACAAAAATAAATAGGCTTTAACGAAACACGGCTTGTAACAAAAATAAATAGGCTTTAACGAAACACGGCTTGTCATCGACTCATTAAGACCAAGCTCCCGTGCAGCAGCTCTATTTCCTTTCCCAACAGCCAGATCAATCGCCTTCAACTTGAAAGCTGCATCTGTCACGGTTGTCGTAGGTTAGAGACCAAGGCGCAGCGGGTTGCGTGCTCATCATTATTTTATTTATAAGTGAACACGAAAAAACTATAAACAAAGAACGACAGTACAACAGTTTCGCAGGCTATACTAACAGCAGTGCAAAAACAATCTCCCACAAAGGGACAGGTGGAAAACAGGCTCCCTAAGTATGACTCTCAATCAGAAACAACGATGTACAGCTGTTCCTGATAGAGAGCCACACCAGGCCAACAAAGAAATACACAACATAGAAACCCTAGAATACAAAACAAGAACATAAACCAAAAACCCCGGAACACATAAATCCAACACCCCTCTACATACACACACACCCCGAACCATATAAAACAAACACCCCCTGCCACGTCCGACCAAACTATAATAACAAATAACCCCTATTACTGGTCAGGACGTGACAGCATCATATGCATTTCTCCGTGTCTTTGCCATGATGAGGGTGACAAAATGACTACCGTAATCAGAATGATGGGAAGTTTGAGAGCACTAGATTTAATCTAAACAGTAAACAAAAAAGTTGTTTGACCTTAACCCGTTCGGCAATTTCATTGGTCTAATGAAAGCTTTATGCCGCCAAAAAACTGAGCACGTCACAGAATGTGTTTTTTTGTGGGGGAAAAAATTTGAAAGCGGGAAAAATCCATATATTAGCCGCGTCATTGTTTAAGCCGCGAGGTTCAAAGCGTGGGAAAAAAGTTACGGCTTATAGTCCGGAAATTACGGTAATGTTTTCTTGTGTTTTTTATAGAAAGTTTTCTTAATGTTCTGAGAACATGACTTTAAATAGAACATTGAAAAAACCTGTAGAAAACTTTATCATGAACTACTGAAATTCCCACAGAAAAACGTTGTTTCTTAAAACATTCTCTGAACAATTTGAGAACATTATTTGAAATAGAACCATGAGGAAACCTGTAGGAAATGTTAAGCTGAAGTACTGAAATTCCCACCAAAGAAATATATGGTTTTCAGAACATGATGTGCTAGTTGGGCAATCGGCACCATTCCCAGAACGTTGTGGGAAGGTTGTATGCAAAATAACCGTAGGACAACCACACACTCAACAAGCTCTAAGAAACATATGGTTCTCAGAACGTTGTGCTAGCTGGGTACTTACTGTATGGTCCCAGACTTTCTTCAACTGTTGAAAGAAATAGAGAAAAAAAAGTGTTCATGTATGAAGGAATTTGGCTTGTGCACAGAAATAGTAGGCCTTGGGTTGCAACAATCCCAGTAATTTAACCAATATTCCCAGGTTGGAAGATTCCCTGTATAAGGAGGGAATAAGCAGGGAATCTAAATTCCTCTAACCAGGATTTCTGGAAAATCTGGGCATGTTAGGAAAATTACTGGAATTTTTCAGACCTAAAATAAGCACCTGATTTAGAAAACTCCAGAAATTGCAACTTGGAGGAATCTTCAAATTGCTGTTGCATTTCAGAGGCACATGTCATCACTTCTTCAAAAGCCTCAGTGATGCTGGGCAATTTCTACAAACAAACAAGGAAACATGCAGGACATCAGACATACCACAAATCCATTTCAGAAAAACGTCTTAATACACCGCAACATTGTAAAAGTCAACATATAAGGTGTTCATATAAATAGTTATATGTAGTGAGCAGAGATAGAAGTGTACTATATTATTTTTTAAATATATATTTATAATACCTTTTCAAAAAAGTTCAGCAAAAACAGATAAAAACAAACAAAACAATAAACTAAAGGTTCACAAGATATTAATGAATCAAGTCTTCCTGGTTTGTGAATAATATCCATTTCTCCCAGTTACTTTCGAATAAAGGATTTTGGAGTCTTAAGGTATATGTATGTCAAGCTTTCCATATTAAAGATATCTTGGATTATCATTTTGGGGCTTTTACTTTATATCAGTTCCTGGTAATGGCTTTTTTACTTGCAGCAAGGTGACTTTTAACAAGTATTTGTGACTGCCCATCACATTCTCTGGGACAAAACAAATGGGTGTGGTTGGCATCCACATAGCCACACAGCTGCCAGCATGGCTGTTGTATAGTTAGCTGTTGACTTTTGATTCTAGGAGGGCAAAAAAAAAACAAGTTGTTTCTCCAACAGAACTCTCCATGTTCTTGAGTTTGAAGAAGTACAGTGCATTCAGAAAGTATTCAGAGCCCTTTCTTTTTCCACATTTTCTTACGGTATAGCCTTATTCTAAAATGGATTAAATTAATACAAATCTTCAATCTACACACAATACCCCATAATGACAAGGCAAAAACAGGTTACATTTTTTCTTAGCAAATATTCAGACCCTTTGCTATGAGACTCGAAATTGAGCTCAGGTGCATCCTGTTTCCATTGATCAACCTTTAGATGTTTGTACAACCTGATTGGAGTCCACCTTTGGTGAAATCAATTGATTGGACATGATTTGGAAAGGGACACACCTGTCTATATAAGGTCCGACAGTTGACAGTGCATGTCAGCGAAAAAACCAAGCCATGAGGTCGAAGAAAATAATCATAGAGCTCCGAGACAGGATTGTGTCGGGGGAAGAATACAAAAAATGGCTGCAGCATTGAAGGTCCCCAAGAACACAGTGGCCTTCATCATTCTTAAATGGAAGAAGTTAACCTCTATGGGCTAGGTGGGACGCTTGCGTCCCACCTACTCAACAGCCAGTGTAATCCCGTGGCGCGATATTCAAATACCTCAAAAATGCAATTTTTCAAACATATGACTATTTTACACCATTTTAAATACAAGACTCTCGTTAATCTAACCACACTGTCCGATTTCAAAAAGGCTTTACAACGAAAGCAAAACATTAGATTATGTCAGCAGAGTACCCAGCCAGAAATAATCAGACATTCCATTTTTCAAGCTAGCATATAATGTCACATAAACCCAAACCACAGCTAAATGCAGCACTAACCTTTGATGATCTTCATCAGATGACAACCCTAGGACATTATGTTATACAATACATGCATGTTTTGTTCAATCAAGTTCATATTTATATCAAAAACCAGCTTTTTACATTAGCATGTGACTAGCATTCCGACCGAACACTGCCGGTGAATTTACTAAATTATTCACGATAAACGTTCACAAAAAACAAAACAATTATTTTAAGAATTATAGATACAGAACTCCTCTATGCACTCGATATGTCCGATTTTAAAATAGCTTTTCGGTGAAAGCACATTTTGCAATATTCTAAGTAGATAGCCCGGCATCACAGGGCTAGCTATTTAGACACCCAGCAAGTTTAGCACTCACCAAAGTCAGATTTACTATAAGAAAAATGTTATTACCTTTGCTGTTCTTCGTCAGAATGCACTCCCAGGACTTCTACTTCAATAACAAATGTTGGTTTGGTCCCAAATCATCCATTGTTATATCCAAATAGCGGCGTTTTGTTCGTGCGTTCAAGACACTATCCGAAAGGGTAAATAAGGGTGACGAGCATGGCGCATTTCGTGACAAAAAAATTCTAAATATTCCATTACCGTACTTCGAAGCATGTCAACCGCTGTTTAAAATCAATTTTTATGCAATTTTTCTCGTAAAAAAGCAATAATATTCCAACCGGGAAATCGTTTTTTTATTACAAAGAGAGTGAAAGTAAAAGCATGCTATCCCCTCATGCACGAGCCTCAGTCTAATGGCCCTCTGATAGAGCACTTGCCAAACGCGCTAATGTGTTTCAGCCTGGGGATGGAATTACATCGTTCAGCTTTTTCCCGCCTTCTGAGAGCCCATGGGAGCCGTAGGAAGTGTCACGTCATGCCAGAGATCCCCTGTAATTGTTAGAGATGATCAAGGAGGGCAAGAAATTGTCACACAGGCCACTTCCTGTAAGGAATCTTCTCAGGTTTTGGCCTGCCAAATGAGTTCTGTTATACTCACAGACACCATTCAAACAGTTTTAGAAACTTTAGGTTGTTTTCTATCCAAAGCCAATAATTATATGCATATTCTAGTTACTGGGCAGGAGTAGTAACCAGATTAAATCGGGTACGTTTTTTATCCGGCCGTGCAAATACTGCCCCCTAGCCCCAACAGGTTAAGAACCACCAAGACTCTTCCTAGAGCTGGCCGCCCGGTCAAATGGACCAATCGGGAGAGAAGGGCCTTGGTCAGGAAGGTGACCAAGAACCCGATGGTCACTGACAGAGCTCCAGAGTTACTCTGTGGAGATGAGAGCATTCCAGAAGGATAACCATCTCTGCACCAATCAGGCCTTTATGGTAGTGGCCAGACTGAAGCCACTCCTCAGTAAAAGGCACATGATAGCCCACTTGGAGTTTGTCAAAAGGCACCTAAAGGACTCTCAGACCATGCGAAACAAGATTCTCTGTTCTGATGAAACCAAGATTTAACTCTTTGGCCTGAATGCCAAGTGTCACGTCTGGAAACCTGGCACCATCCCTATGGTGAACCATGGTGGTGGCAGCATCATGCTGTTGGAATGTTTTTCAGAGGCAGGGACTGGGAGACTAGTCAGAACCGAGGGAAAGCTTAACAGAGCAAAGTACAGAGAGATCCTTGATGAAAACCTGCTCCAGAGCACCCAGGACCTCAGACTGGGGTGAAGGTTCACCTTCCAACAGGACAACAACCCTAAGCACACAGCCAAGACAATGCATGAGTGGCTTCGGGACACGTCTCTGAATGTCCTTGAGTGGCCCAGCCATAGCCCGGACTTGAACCCGATCTAACATCAAAGGAGAGACCTAAAAATTGCTGTGCAGCGACGCTCCCCATCCAGCCTGACAGAGCTTGAGGGGATCTTTCGAGAAGAATGGGAGAAACTCCCCAAATACAGGTGTGTCAAGCTTGTAGCATCATACCCAAGAAGACTCGAGGCTGTAATCGCTGCTACAGGTGCTTCAACAAAGTACTGAGTAAAGGGTCTGAATAGTTATGTAAATGTGATCTGATTTTTATGTTTAATACATTTGCAAAAATGCATAAAAACCTGTTTTCGCTTTGTCATTATGGGGTATTGTGTGTAGATTGATGAGGGAAAAAACAGTAATCAATTTTAGTATAAGGCTGTAATGTAACAAAACGTGGAAAGTCAAGGGGTCTGAATACTTTCTGAATGCACTGTATGTTGGGAACTGGATATATTGTCCCAGTCTTCCTCTGAGATGTCTATATTCAGTTCCTTTTCCCATTTTGCTTTAAAATAACGAGTTGAGTCTATCAGGCCATGACACAGTGAAGAGGTTGTCTTGGACATTGCCTGTTGATATGCATTTCGAATAACATGGATAGTCATATTTGGTTTGAAAGAAGGTTCTGTCATTTTTTTTTCTCTTTTTCAAAATAGTCCATTAACTGTAAGTATCTGAAGAAACCTTGGTTTTCCATCCCATATTTCTCCTTGAAATAAAAACAGAGTTGTACATCCTCTACAATTGCACACAATGCTGTCATGCCTCTCTCAGCACATTCCTTAAATGTTTTATCGTAGATACCTGGTTTAAATTTTGAATCAAACGCAAACCATTTCAACATTCTGATTTCCTTTTCCAGGTTGTGTTTTACAATCCAAAACAAGAGGTCTAGTGTAAATGATGATATAGGGTTAAGTATTCCTGTATTCCCAAATGGGTCTTTATCCCCAGCT
The DNA here is from genome assembly GCF_965601325.2 of Salmo salar. Lineage (NCBI taxonomy): Eukaryota > Metazoa > Chordata > Actinopteri > Salmoniformes > Salmonidae > Salmo > Salmo salar. The sequence goes on along the minus strand of NC_138319.1, from coordinate 16,080,302 downwards.
GAAGTTGTCTATATATATATATATATATATATATATATATATATATATATATATATATATATATATATGTCTATAAGTGCTGAATGATATTGACTGACAAATAGAGAGAAAATAAATACCTTTGTTCAAAACTGATCCAAACCTTTCCCGTTCTAAATGTCAGTGTTCAAACTTTACACTCTTAAAATGTTATTGTAAACATCTGTAGCACTTTATTCGAGCGCTATTGATTTTACCTGTAGGAAATGGGGGTAGACCTCTATGTGTGGAAGCTGTCTACCCTCTGTTTCGGTCCTCTTCAGCTCATCAAGCTCCTGCTCCAGTGTTTGTAGGAGTCCCTCAGCCTCACTCACCATCTCCTTCTCTTTAGCTTGGATCACCTCTCTCACCTCTGAGCACCTTGTCTCAATCAGCTTGGTGAAGAACCTCTCACTGCCCTCCATTGTAGCCTGTGATAAGCACTATCAAAAGACAGAGAGAGAAAGAGGTGTCTGGTGACACATTTTGCTCAGAAACTTTGGTAAGCATTGTCTGCGTCCCGAATTCTCCACACTTCTCCCAAAGTATTGACTTGCATACTCCCTGTCATGATTGATGGGCTGCGGTGGATAGCTGACGTTTTACGGGCTCCTGACAAATACTGCTATTTTGTGTTTTTTAATGCTGATCTTAACTTTATGTTACATAATGTCTCCGCCATAATTTCCTATGATCGAAAACGACTTCTGGAGATCAGAACATCGATCACTAACCTCAATTTGGACGAAGATTTCTACTTCAACGAGTCAGCAGCTCTAGACGTTCTTCTTACTTTGTACCAGGCCCTAATCCCTGGGACTTGAAAGAGGAAGCAGCGGCTAAAAAGAGACAGGCGAGGCGGCATGCTAATGAGACGTCGGCGAACAAATAGACTGCCATTTCCCTCTGTTCTGATGGCAAATGTGCAGTCACTGGAGAACAAACTGGATGAACTCCGTTCGAGACTATCCTTTCAACGAGACAGAAAGAACTGTAATATCCTATGTTTCTCGGAGTCTTGGCTGAACAAGGACATGGATAATATATATCTCGTGGGTTTCTCCATGCATCATCTAGACAGGACGGCAGCCTTGGGTAAGACTAGGGGATAGGGGTGTGTCTCTTTGTTAACAGCAACTGGTGCGTGAGCTCTATTGTTGAGGAAGTCTCTAGTTTTTGCTCCTCTAAGTTGCATACCTCGTAGCTGTCTATTTACCACCACAAACCAATGCTGGCACTAAGACCGCACTCAACAAGCTGTATAGGGCAATAAGCAAACAAGAAAATGCACATCCAGAAGCAGTGCTTCTTGTGGCCGGTGATTTTTGCATTTATTATTGGTACTTCTTACCCCTTTTTCTCCCCAATTTCATAACATCCATTTGATAGTTACTGTCTTGTCCCATCGCTGCAACACCCGTACGGACTCAGGATAGGCGAAGGTCGAGAGAGCCATGCGTCCTCCGAAATAAGACCCCGCCAAGCCACACTGCTTCTTGACACACTGCTCGCTTAACCCGGAAGCCAGCTGCACCAATGTGTCGGAGAAAACACTGTACATCTGGCAACCAAAGTCAGTGTGCACGCGCACGGCCACCACAAGGAGTCGCTAGAGAGCGATGGGACAAGGGCATTCCATCTGGCCAAACCCTCCCCTAACCCAGATGACGCTGGGCCAATTGTGCGGTGCCTCGGGTCCCCCGGTCGCTGGTGATTTTAATGCAGGGAAACTGAAATCCGTTTCAGCTCACTTTTACCAGCATTTCACCTGTGCAACTAGAGGTGACAAAACTCATCTTTGATCACCTTTACTCCACACACAGAAACAAATACAAGGCTCTCCCTCACCCTCCATTTAGCAAATCTGATCATAACTGCATCCTCCTGATTCCTGCTTACAAGCGAAAACTCAAAAAGGAAGTACCAGTGACATGCTCAATACGGTAGTGGTCCGATGAAGTGGATGCTAAGCTACAGGACTGTTTTGCTAGCACATACTGGAATATGTTCCGGGATTTATTTGATAACATTGAGGTGTTTACCACATCGGTCACCAGCTTCATTAATAAATGCATGGACGACCTCCCCCCCACAGTGACTATACGCACATATCCCAACCAGAAGCCATGGAATACAGGCAGCATCCTCACTGAGCTAAAGGATAGAGCTGCCTCTTATATTTAACACTTTTTGGTTACTACATGATTACATATGTGTTATTTCATAGTTTTGATGTCTTCACTATTATACTACAATATAGAAAATAGTAAAAATACAGAAAAACCCTTGAATGAGTAGGTGTGTCTAAACGTCTGACTGGTACTGTACGTCAATGATATGTCAGATATAGTAAAGTGCAAACTCATGCTTTACGCTGATGACTCAGCCATACTGGTATCAGGGAAAGATACAGTTTACATAGAGGAGACCCTGAGTAAGGAATTGCAATTTGTTAGAGATTAGTTGACTAACCACAAATTGTCGCTACATTTGGGAAAAACTGAATCGATTTTGTGTGGAACAAAACGTAGATTGCTTTGGGCTGACAAGATAAAGGTAAACTGTGCAGGCAAGGAGATTGAATGTAAAACAAGTGTAACTTATCTTGGTATGTCCCTAAATCAATCCCTTTCTGGAGAACTGATTGCTGCTAAAATTATTTCAAAAAATGTAAATGTTTATATCATAACACTAGATATGTTAACATCAAAGTTAAGAAACCGCTAGTGGGCTATCAAAAAAGCTGAAAAGGTGGAATGCAGGTCATGCAAAATAATGTTATCAGGTATATGCTTAATGTCCCCCCTAGGACCCACATAGGGGTACAGGAGTTACAGGAGGATGGCTTATATAAAAAAAAAATACATTGATATGGTCTATAACCAGCACAGTTAAAATACCAGTGCTAGTGTTATGTCTTGTAAAATACCAATATTAAATAGTACTGCAATGAGAAGGTTTTTCTATACAGGCATTTGTCTATGAAATAGCCTCCCGTTGAAGATCAAGCAAAGAAAAAAGTAGAAAATTGCTTTAAAAAGCAGGCAAAGGTTTTCCTTTGGACAAGGTTGTCTAAGTAAGATGAACCACTCCACTGCCCCTTGTGCTCCCTACTGCTGGTCAGGTGTATTTATTTGAATGATAGGTATGATGTGCAATGAATAGAATGAACAGCTTCCACCCCCAAGCCATAAGATTTCTGAACAATTAATCAAATGGTGTCACGTCCTGACCAGTATAGAGTATATTTGGTTATTGTAGTTTGGTCAGGACGTGGCAGAGGGTAGTTGATGTATGTATTATGGGGTTTGTCACTGGTCTATGTCTGTGTTTCTATGTCTAGTTGATTGGGGTTGGACTCTCAATTGAAGGCAGGTGTGTTGAGTTGCCTTTGATTGGGAGTCCTATATAGTAGGGTGTGTTTGTCTTTGTTTTTCGTGGGTAGTTGTTTGAGAGCACTGCTTTTTGTTGAGCCTGCTTTCACTGTTTCATGTCGTTAGTTTGTTTATTGTTTTCTTCCGTGGTGTTCGCATTATTTTATAAATAAATATGTTGAGCACGAAACCCGCTGCGCATTGGTCCCTTTCTCTCTACGACGACAAGTGTGACAGAACTACCCACCATACCAGGACCAAGCAGCGGAGGATATCTGGCGAGGACCGGGGAACACGGCTGGTAAGGGAGCCCGAGAGGCAGCCCCAATAAAAAAAATTGGGGGGGCACAAGGGCAGTTTGGCGGGGCGAAGATGGAGCCCCAGGCCAGCTCCCCGTACCCTTTTTAGGCAAAGACGAACTGGACAGGTCCCGTGCTTTGGGGTGATGGGTACGGTGGCGAGGCCGAGCATTTTCAGGCCAGTACGCGCAGTACCAGCGCCCCGCATGTGCCAGGGGAAAGTGGGCATCCAGCCAGTAGGGGTGATGCCAGTCCTGCGCTCAAGACCGCCAGTGCGCCTCTACGGTCCAGTGTTTCCCGCTACACGCACGAGCCTTGAGGTGCGTGTCTCCAGGCTGGCAGGTCCAGTACCAGCCCCACGCATCAGGCATCTAGTGCGTCAGCCCAGCCTCGCCAGTCTGGTGCCGCCAGAGCCGCCAGCCAGTCAGGAGTCGCCAGAGCCGCCCGGCAGTCAGGAGCCGCCAGAGCCGCCCGGCAGTCAGGAGCCGCCAGAGCCGCCCGCCAGTAAGGAGCCGCCAGAGCCGCCCGCCAGTCAGGAGCCGTCAGAGCCGCCCGCCAGTCAGGAGCCGTCAGAGCCGCCCGCCAGTCAGGAGCCGTCAGAGCCGCCCGCCAGTCAGGAGCCGCCAGAGCCGCCCGTCTGCCCGGAGCCGCCAGAGCGGCCCGTCTGCCCGGAGCCGCCCGTCTGCCCGGAGCCGCCAGAGCGGCCCGCCTGCCCAGAGCCGCCAGAGCGGCCCGCCGTTCCGGATCCGCCAGAGCGGCCCGCCTGCCCGGATCTGCCAGAGCGGCCCGCCGTGCCGGATCTGCCAGAGTGGCCCGCCGTGCCGGATCTGCCAGAGTGGCCCGCCGTGCCGGATCTGCCAGAGTGGCCAGGGTCGTCCGCCAGCCGGGCGCGGCCAGGGTCGCGGCCAGAGACGCCCGCCAGCCGGTCGCGGCAAGAATCGCCTGCCAGTCCCCTGCATTTGTTTTGTACACTGCTGCTACTCGCTGTTTATTATCTATGCATAGTCACTTCACCTCTACCTACATGTACAAATTACCTCGACTAACCTGTATCCCCGCACATTGACTCGGTACCGGTACCCCCTGTATATAGCTTCGTTATTGTTATTTTATTGTGTTACTTTTTATTATTTTTTACTTTAGTTTATTTGGTAAACACTTTCTTAACTCTTATTGAACTGCATTTCATGGTAAGGTCTACACATGTTGTATTCGGCGCACGTGACAATAAGTTTGATTTGATTGTTTTTTTAAGGTCGAAATGTGAAATGAATATGGTTGATTCTTAATTAATGTCAGAGAAAAGTGCAGAAAATAGTGCCACTTTCTAGGATGTCAAAATAAATGAATGTATTTATGGTTGCTTGTAATTTTGGAAAAAGCGTTTTTAATTAATACTTTTAAGAGATACCCTCTGGGTCCACATTGTACATTTTGTTGTATACAGTACATTCGGAAAGTATTCAGATCCCTTGACTTTTCCCACATTGATACGTTAAAGCCTTATTCTAAAATAAATGAAATATTTTTTTCTTCTCATTAATCTACACACAATACCCCATAATGACAAAGCGAAAAAAGGTTTTACATTTTTTGCAAATTGCATTTTCATTACATTTATGTCATTTAGCAGACGCTCTTATCCAGAGCAACTTACAAATTAGATTTTTATTTTAAAAAATTCAACCAGAAATACCTTATTTACATAAGTATTCAGACCCTTTGCTATGAGACTCGAAATTGAGCTCAGGTGCTTCCTGTTTCCATAGATCATCCTTGAGATGTTTCTACAACTTGATTGGATTCCACCTGTGGTAAATTCAATTGATTGGTCATGATTTGGAAAGGGACACACCTGTCTATATATGATCCCACATTTAACAGCGCATGTCAGAGCAAAAATCAAGTCATGAGGTCGAAAGAATTGTCCATAGAGTGCCGAGACTGGATTGTGTCAAGGCACAGATCTGGGGAAGGGTACCAAATAATTTCTGAAGCATTGAAAGTCCCCAAGAACACAGTGGCCTTCATCATTCTTAAATGGAAGAAGTTTGAAATCACCAACACTCTTCCTAGAGCTGGCTGCCCGGCCAAACTGAGCAATCGGGGGAGAAGGGCCTTGGTCAGGGAGGTGACCAAGAACATGATGGTCACTGACGGAGCTCCAGAGTTCCTCTGTGGAGATGGGAGAACCTTCCAGAAGGACAATCATCTCTGCAGCATTCCACCAATAAGGCCTGGTAGAGTTGCCAGATGGAAGCCACTCCTCAGTAAAAGGCACATGACAGCCCATTTGGAGTTTGCCAAAAGGCACCTAAAGGACTCTGACAGTGAGAAGCAAGATTCTCTGGTCTGATGAAACCAAGATTTAACTCTTTGACCTGAATACAAAGTGTCACGTCTGGAGGAAACCTGGCACCATCCCTACGGTGAAACATGGGAGTGGCAGCATCATGCTGTGGGGATGTTTTTCAGTGGCAGGAACTGGGAGACTAGTCAGGATCGAGGGATAGATGAATGGAGCAAAGTACAGCGAGATCCTTGATGAAAATCTGATCCAGTGCGGTCAGGACCTCAGACTGGGGTGAAGGTTCACCTTCCAACAGGACAATGACCCTAAGCACACAGCCAAGATAACGCAGGAGTGGCTTCGGGACAAGTCTCTGAATGTCCTTGTGTGACCCAGCCAGAGCCCAGTCTTGAACCTGATCGAACATCTCTGGAGAGACCTGAAAATAGCTGTGCAGTGACGCTCCCTATCCAACCTGACAGCACTTGAGTGGATCTGCAGAGAAGAATGGGAGAAACTCCCCAAATACAGGTGTGCCAAGCTTGTAGCATGATACCCAAGAAGACTTGAGGCTGTAATCGCTTCCAAAGGTGCTTCAACAAAGTACTGAGTAAAGGGTTTGATATTTCCAGTTTACTTTTTTATAAATTACCAAAAATGTTGTTGTTTTTTTAAACGGTTTTTGCTTTGTCATTATAGGGTATTGTGTGTAGATTGATGAGCGGAAAAAGGTTGTAACGTAACAAAAAGTGGAAAATGTCAAGAGGTCTGAATACTTTCCGAATGCACTGTATGTTGGTTACCCAAAATAAATGCAAATAAAAAAAGCAAACACAATTGAGATTCACCCACAGACGAGCCCTAAAACAGCTCATCACATGGTGTGGGTGACTGCATACTCGGGAGTGTTTCTGAAAGTGGGTGTTGCAAAAGAAGTGAGGATCAACTGTAATGGGTCTAACATTAGTGCTCCACTATCAATTAGACCAGCTTAATGTTTACATAGCAGGTGAAGAGAACTAACGTAGCAGATTAGGAGAATTCAAGTGTCAGGTTGGGAGAATGAGGTTAAGGTTAGGAAAAGGGTTAGGGTTAGCTAAAATGCGTGGCAGGTTAGAATAATTAACGTGGCAGGTTAGGAGAATGAGGTTAAGGTTAGGAAAAGGTTTAAGCTTAGCTAAAATGCTACAGTTGTCAACAATCGACTCATCGTGCAGCCCAATCAGCCACGCAAAATGGTCTTGAGTGGCTACAAATCTGCCCAATTAGATGATTCGCTTTCCATACAACCACTTCTGTTGATCCTCCCACTTCTGTTGACACGACCACTTTCAGACACACTCCATGTGTGCAGTTACCCATGACTCCATCAGTCAACTAATGTCGCACCTTTAGAGACTCCACTTCCTGTCTCAGTTTCTGTAGTTCCTCCTCTCTCTCCTGGATTATCTGTTGGCATGTCTTCAACTGCACATTCACCTTTTTCTGTGGACAAACATACAGACAGTTGTAATTGACATCACACAATGGATCAAAACACAACCCTTTCTGATAGATACAGTACCAGTCAAAAGTTTGGACACACCTACTCATTCCAGTGTTTTTCTTAATTTTTACTATTTTCTAAAATGTTGAATAATAGTGAAGACATCAAAACTATGAAATAACATACATGGAATCATGTAGTAACCAAAAAAGTGTTAAACAAATCAAAATATATTTTATATTTGAGAATCTTCAAAGTAGCCACCCTTTGCCTTGATGACAGCTTTGCACACTTTTGGCATTCTCTCAACCAGCTTCATGAGGTAGTCATGAATGCATTTCAATTAACAGCCTGCCACATATCTATGTACCTCTTATACTAAGCCTATAATGGTATCCCATCCATACCTTTTTGGTAGCCCCCTGAGCAGCAGCTGAGTCTTCAGCTTTCGGCTTATCATCATGATGGGGACATGTGTTCTCCTGTAGTGGTATAGATGTGCTGACCAGCTTCTGATTCTTCATGGCTAATGACTTATAGTGAGGACGCAAAACAGGTTCTGTGTCTCCAGGTCGAGTGTATTTCTCAGCATCATTGTCAGCTTGCAGCCCGGTCTTCTCCATCTTTTCCACCAACTTACCAAGCTGGGCCGTTTCTTTCTAGAGAGAAAAATACACACACACACACAACAGAAACATTACATCACTTATCTAAAACATTACATTTTGGCAATGCAATAATCTGTAATACTATAGAATTGATAGAACTGTAATTCCTACAATTGATGCATATAAACTACATACTATGGGTTTAATAGCATAGAACAAGAAAATGAAACAACTAATAGGTTAGATACGGGTGTTTAAAGAGGTAGACGAATAAATGGCCATACCTTTCGGTGGTCCAGCACATCCTGCAGCATGCTTGTGATTCTGGGGGAGGTTGTCCTATTCTTCATAATCTTCACAATCATCTTGTAGTACTGATCCATTCTGGGCTGTGGAAGTATAGACAGGCCAGGTGAATGTAGTTGACTGATTTATAGATCTGAATCTATTGGATTGATCAATCCCAAAATGTGGAATAAAAATGCCATTGATGCAATGCCATTGATTTTGCTGTCATGGATAAAAAATAAAATGTTTTTATTTTGTTCAAAAACAAACAGACGGATGGATGGACAGACAAAATGCTGTACCCTGGCCTTCTCCATGTCCAAGTCCTTGCCGATGGTGTAGAGTAATGTGCAGAGACCCTCCAGAGAGTTATCATGTTGGTTCTTCAGCAGCCTTACGATGACGTCGTGCATGACGTGCTCAGTCAGCATCTTCAACTTGAACAACTCACACATTAACTTGATATTGCCTAGCGACTGCCTCTGCTCCTTGGTCTTGGCCTCCTCCAGCTCCTCCCACACTCGCTGGCGCTCCTCCACCTGGAAGGAATCAGGAAAGTTAACAAGTTAAACTATACAAATTGTTACTAGTTAGATAACAAACCGTGTTCCAATTATCAATTGAAGGGAATAGCACCACAATATATTACCAATGCACAGTTAGGACAACATAATCAATCACACATCAAAGCATTAAAATCATACAGAGGAATGAATATCATTTAGATCAGATTAGAATATCTCAAAAACATGTTTCAAAATGTTGGTCTATAATGTAGTCGACAGTGTGTCTGAAGGGATGGATGTGCTACCTTGGTAATGGCATCCACCATCTCCTGTTTTTGCCGGAAGATTTCGCAACTGTTTCTCGCCATGTTCTCAAAGTTTGTTTGGACTCGGTTCAGAAACAGCTTGCGGAAATTTACTGTCACTCCTGGTTTGGCAGCGGTGGGTACTTTAAGCTGAGGAGGAGGATATGCAGAAGGGAGAAAAAAACTCAGGTTAAAAGCATAATATGTATGATTTCCTGCTGTTCTTGGTGTGTGGTCCCTGGCATTTGACAAAAAATAGCAATCACCTCTGAGAGACAGACAAAATAAAAACAGACGGAGAATTGTATAGATGCAGACTTACCCCCATGAGGCAGCGGCAGATGTTGGCATAGGTCGCAGACCTGGTAGGTTGTGCCAGGGCCCTCTCATATATGAGGTGAATGATGCCCTTCAGTCTGGCCTCTGTGTTAATGGTGAACTCAGTAATTGCCTTCATCGATTGCTGGAAGTTGTTTTGATTTACCCTATCCAGGATGTAATCCATTTGAGCATACAGTTCCTGTGTCTTCTCTGGCTCTGGATCCTGAAACTCCTTCATCAAGTTATAAATTGGGGGACAGGTGAGGCAGTGACATAGACATCAAAGTTAAAGAGGGTAAGGAGGTCAGAGAAACAATTAGGGGGAAGTATGATATCACCAACAATTTAATCAGGAGGGTATCACTGAACACACATGTACCTACTGTGTACATACAAACTCTGGACTTACCAAGTCCTGTTTTTCCACAGCCTGTCCACTGGAAGAGGGAGCTGATGACTGGGTTTCTTGTTTGCATGTCTTCTTGGTCCCACTCATCTTCTGTGGACAAACATGCACTGTTACTGAGGCAATACTACCGTGGTATTACAACATTATACACTCTTCCTGAATGTTATATTGTGATAAATAGAAATGTGTCTGCCCTCTCTGGTAGATGGGAGGGGCCTGTTTAATTCACTCAACAATATACAGTAGGCTAATTTCATACTGTGCCACATTCAATGATACTCCATGTAGTTTAGTCACTGCAGATGTTATTATCCATACCGTTTTCTTGCTAAACAGGTGCTGATTTCTCAGGATATGTTTGCTGAGTATTTCCTCAGTATGTTTCCTCAGTATTTGACTTGGAGTATATGACTATGTTTCCAGATCCAGTGTCATCAGTTTGCAATCCAGTCTTCTTTATTTTTTCAATTTCATCAAACTTGGTGTTTGTGTCTAGTACAGGTCTTGGGGTGTAGGTCTCTCTGCACTGGAAGCATATGTGGTAAGGATTACTTTGGTCATCCTGATCCCAGTTACCAATACATAATTCGCAGTAACTCTGTCCACAGGGAATTCTCACCGGATTCAGTAAACCCACACAGATTAGACAACTTAATTTTTTCTGATTCAAAATATCAATCGTTTGAGCCACAGTAGTTGAGTCACTATTTCCGGTGCATTGTAATAAAAAACGTTACTGTACTACTACAGCGCAGTTGTTGGTTTTGTTTCTTGTACTGCTAGCGTAGCACAATATAGACCACCGCCTGTAGTTTCCAATGTGAGCAAATGACTCTCAGTGGGGAAAACAAACAACGAGGTGGGCAGAGCCAAGCACGAGCTAGCGAGAGCCTATTGGCGCGTTCTAGTATATATTTGCGTATTGCCGTTAGTAAACGACTCGGAAGTGAACGTGTACAGTAACTCAATTCGTCATTGCACTCCTTCTAAACAACATTTTAGTAACGTTGGCAAAGGGTAAAGTAAAAAAAAACTTTGTCCACTCTGTTCGTAACATATTTTAGTTTTGGAAACAGTGAAAAAAGGAGGAACCCGCACACTGTTCTTGATAGTATCACTGCTCTTTATTAAGCATTTCGCTACACTCACAATAACATCCGCTAACCATGTGTATGTGACCGATTTGAGCTTACGTATCGGCCTCACGGCCTTCGTCAGAGCTTTTGTGAGTTTCTTCTTCTTCTATGAGGTTTAACGGTGGTTGGCATCCAATTTGTTGCATTACCGCCACCTACTAGACTGGAGTACAACTCCATTACATTTAATGTATTCCTACCTCATGCCATCATCCTGAAAGGATGGGACATCACCACTTAACACACCCTGTAACTCTTCTGCTGTCAAGTCTCGCACACCCAAATACCTCTCTGCAACTGCCACCACAACCTCAATTGTCTGAGACTTCCAATCCATCCCTGCAGTACAATTAATAACCATTGCTATAAATGCTAAAAATCCCATTTTACTGAAACTTATATCACCTTTTGGCCTATCCCTCTATACAGGTATATCTCTACTACTCTCACCACTCCTCCCCCTTAACCCATCTTCCTCTACTTTCTTCAACGCCTCAGCATATGGCAACTTCTGCACTACTGTAACCCTGGAAACCTCAACCTGCCTCTCTCGCACGGGACATTTCTGATCCCCAGCTCCATGGGCACCCCTACAATTAACACATTCCACTACTTTCTCCAATACTACACATTCCCTTGTCTCATGCACTTCTGCACATTTCTCACACCTTGGACCCTCCCTTATACACACTGCTGCCACATGTCCATAAGCTTGACAACTGTAACATTTTAATGTATTCGGCACATACGCTCGTAACTTATATATCCTAACTTCACTTTGTCAGACAAAGACTCAACTTCAAAACGCAAAAGAACAGACAATGAATCTTCTGTTTCCCAACTCTCACCACCCTGTCCGCGTCGCAACAAATGACGAGCATCACATACACCGGAAATCTTTGCCCTCAGCTAGGCAACTTTTATATCTACTGCCACCCCGGTTAACACGCCTTTCATTGGTGCCCTTTTCTTGAGAACAAAACAATTCACTTTTCTTACCCCCATTCATTTTACTTTGAGCGCATTCTTCCTCTGCCCAACAGAAACACAAACAATTATCACTAGACCACTTCTAGTTACCCTCACCGATTCCACATGACCCAACTCTTTTTTCACCCACTGTGAAACCACAAATGGATCAGCCAAAAGGCAAGAGTCCACTTTTCCCATAAACTTCACCCCTACTGTCACAGACTCTTCTTCATCCTGATCCTCAGTACATTTCTCGGTCTCCGCTAACTTTACCGCACCTACCACCTCTGATACTTCACCCTCATTCACTTCCCTTTCTCCTCCTGTCTTCAGCTCCCTCTGCTTACACCTTCTACCATTCTTCTTTTTTTCCATCATTTTTATCCGACTCATGCTCACCCTCTTTTTCCCTCTCTCTCTTAGGGCTCTTCTCCCTCTCTTTTTCCCTCCATTCCTCCGCTGTGTTCCAAGTACACGTCTTCTTATGATAATACTGCTGCTCCATTCCTGACACCCATCTTGTTCTTGCTTTCTCTAGGGACTCCATTTTCCCCTTCTTTCTCGACACGTCATGACCCTCGTCTCAATACTATCTCCTTTCGTGAGTTTTTTAAATTAGCACCCTTATGTAGACCTAGCCCCACCCACATCCGTTCCACGCATCGAATGACATTACTCAATGACATGGACCCCAATCTCAAATTCACTATTGAATGTGACACTAAACGTGTTCATTACCTTGATATGTGGACTGAGAAATCGACTGGAACCCTGTTTACAACTCTGTATAGAAAAGAAATTGACAGAAATACTCTATTACAGGGGGACAGCTTCCACCCTGAGCAATTAAAAAGAGGACTTCCAAGAAGCCAGTTTTTCAGACTGCACAATATATGCCACTCCACAGAGGACTATCTGGAAAAAGCAGCGGAGATGCGCAATAGGTTTCTAAGAAGAGGCTATTCTCCACAATGTGTGGATGAAGCTCTTAATTTGGCATTGGGGAAAACACGAGATGAGCTGCTACAAAAAAGACTCACTAGAGCTAAAAAACCACTCTGTAATGTTCACAACCACATATACTTTGAACTCGCGAAAAGCGGGAGATGCTGTCAAGAAACACTTGCATGTTTTATCATCGGACCCAGCTTTGCCGGCTGAATGTAAGAATCCACCACTTATTGTATATAGGAGAGGTCACAATGTACACAATAAATTGGTCCATGCCAACTGCCAGCCACAAAAGAAAATCAGCCAGGCTCTTTTAAACCCTCTTCCGAATGGTAGCTATAAATTCAGAGGTTCCGCACAGTGCAACACTATGATGAAGTGTGAATATTTCTGCCATCCACATACAGGAAAAAGTTTCCAAATAAATTACATTATTACGTGCTCCACCACCCATGTTATCTACATTATTAAATGTCCATGTGGGCTGTGCTATGTACAGTTGAAGTCGGAAGTTTACATACACTTACGTTGGAGTCAATAAAACTTGTTTTTCAACCACTCCACAAATTTCTTGTTTACAAACTATAGTTTTGGCAAGTCGGTTAGGACTTTCTGCATGAAATGACACTTGTCATTTTTCCAACAATTGTTTACAGACAGATTATTTCACTTATAATTCACTGTATCACAATTCCAGTGGGTCAGAAGTTTACATACACTAAGTTGATTGTGTCTTTAAACAGCTTGGAAAATTACAGAAAAGGATGTCATGGGTTTAGAAGCTTCTGATAGGCTAATTGACATCATTTGAGTCAATTGGAGGTGTACAAAAATAGAACTGTTTGGCCCTGATGACCATCGTTATGTTTGGAGGAAAAAGGGGGAGGCTTGCAAGCCGAAAAACACCATCCCAACCGTGAAGCACGGGGGTGGCAGCATCATGTTGTTGGTGTGCTTTGCTGCAGGAGGGACTGGTGCACTTCACAAAATAGATGGCATCATGAGGCAGGACAATTACGTGGATATATTGAAGCAACATCTCAAGACATCAATCAGGAAGTTAAAGCTTGGTCGCAAATGGATCTTCCAAATGGACAATGACCCCAAGCATACTTCCAAAGTTGTGGCAAATGGCTTAAGGACAACAAAGTCAAGGTTTTGGAATGGCCATCACAAAGCCCTGACCTCAATCCTATAGAAAATTTGTGGGCAGAACTGAAAAGCGTGTGTGAGCAAGGAGGCCTACAAACCTGAGTCAGTTACTCCAGCTCTGTCAGGAGGAATGGGCCAAAATTTACCAAACTTATTGCGGGAAGCTTGTGGAAGGCTACCTGAAACGTTTGACCCAAGTTAAACAATTTAAAGGCAATGCAACCAAATTCTAATTGAGTGTATTTAAACTTCTGACCCACTGGGAATGTGATGAAAGAAATGAAAGCTGAAATAAATAATTCTCTCTTCTATTACTCTGACATTTCACATTCTTAAAATAAAGTGGTGATCCTAACTGACCTAAAACAGGGAATTTTTATTAGGATTAAATGTCAGGAATTGTGAAACTCTGTTTAAATGTATTTGTCTAAGGTGTATGTAAACTTCCAGCTTCAACTGTAGGTAATACCTCTCCTTCTCTCAAACAGTGAATCAGTGAACATAAAAGTTAAATTAGGAGAAACGAGAGGGATTATCCAGTCGCAGTACATTTTAAAACTTCTTCGGGATCGGTGTCCCTTCCACGGGACGGTTGAGCTAACATAGGCTAATGCGATTAGCATGACGTTGTAAGTAACAAGGAAATTTCCCTGGACATAGACATATCTGATATTGGCAGAAAGCTTAAATTCTTGTTAATCTAACTGCACTGTACAATTTACAGTAGCTATTATAGTGAAAGAATACCATGCTGTTGTTTGAGGAGAGTGCACAATTTTGAACATGAAAAGTTATTAATAAACATATTAGGCACATTTGGGCAGTCTTGATACAACATTTTGAACAGAAATGCAATGGTTCATTGGATTAGTCTAAAACGTTGCACATACACTGATGCCATCTAGTGGCCAAAATCTAAATTGCATCTGTCCTGGAATAATACATTATGGCTTTTCTCCTGCATTTCAAAGATAATGGTACAAAAAAATCTATTTTTCTTTGTATTATCTTTTACCAGATCTATTGTGTTATATTCTACTACATCCCCTTTCACATTTCCATAAACTTGAAAGTGTTTCCTTTCAAATGGTACCAAGAATATGCATATCCTTGCTTCAGGGCCTGAGCTACAGGCAGTTAGATCTGGGTATGTTATTTTAGGCGAAAATTTAAAAAATGGGGCTAATCCTTCTGAGGATTAATGTCCTAAAACATTACATTTCTACCTTTAGATTTTGTGGCATAGAAAAAGTTAAGATATCAGACAGGGGAGGTGATATAAATAATACTCTGAGCAAATAAGAATGTTTTGGGGTTTTCACCCTCCAGACATTATTTCCTAAAGGTCTTAATGATGAAATGCCTATGTATATTATGTTGTAAATTTCAACATGAATTATGCCCCTATTTCAGATTATTCTGATGTTTTTCTTGTGCTGTACCCAATGATTTATGAAAACTTGCTTGGTAGGTCGATGTCCTCATTGTGGTTTTACTGGCGTATTTAATATGTTTTATGTACACACTTTATTAGAATATTTATGAAAGGCATTTTGTTATATTTGGTAGCACTTATTTTTTTTCCTTTGACTCCAACCCCATTCGATGTGTGGAACGGATGTGGGTGGGGCTAGGTCTACATAAGGGTGCTAATTTAAAAAACTCACAAAAGCTCTGACGAAGGCCGTGAGGCCGATACGTAAAGCTTATTAAAGAGCAGTGATTCTATCAAAAGCAGTGTGCGAGTTCCTTCTTATTTCTCATTTTATTCAACTGTTACCATGCACCAGCAAAATAGATAGCTCAGATGTGCAAGTGCCTTTTGAGTTTTGGAAACAGAAAACTGTATTGAGATCAAATGTTTCATCAATAAGAAAATTAAGTAATTTAAATTTCGGCCACAATCCTTCTCGCTCCATCTTCTCCCACTGTCGGTCACTGGGCTTCCTCTCACCATCATATTTGGTAGTGATTGGAAACGCCAACCGGAAGCTTCACGTTTATATTGTATATTCGGTGAAATATCTGTCTCATTCTTCCTTCTGTGGCTCTGCTGTTGGTTTAGTTTATTCAGAAAGAACTGTGTGTGAGAGACAGGTATAGGATCAATAGCATGTCAAATGTATTCACAAATGTAAATCACCAATCCACAAATGTAAAACACTTTCCACAAATGTAAATCGCCATCCACAAATGCAATTCGCTATCCACAAACAAACACCTTTTCATTTTTCCAATAACTGCAGATATGCAGGTCATTTCCAAGGGTCTTAAGTAAAATGACTGCCATAAAGACAGAGTTATGACACGTAGAAAGCGATTTGTAGTCATCTAAAAAAAGTTGATCCCATAAAAGTTGATCCCATTGATGCCGTTGACCCTGATCACTGGTTGCTGTGGAAAAGGAGGTCGTCAAAGGGGGTGAGTGTAACCGGTGTGAAATGGTTAGCTAGTTAGCGGTGCACGCTAATAGCGTTTCAATCGGGGATGTCACTCGCTCTGAGACCTTGAAGTAGTTTCTCTTGCTCTGCAAGGGCTGTGGCTTTTGCAGAGCGATGGGTAACGATGCTTTGAGGGTGACTGTTGTTGATGTGTGCAGAGGGTCCCTGATTCAAGCCTAAGTTGGGGCGAGGAGAGGGACGGAAGCAATACTGTTACAAAGTCTGATTCCATATCCTACACCTCCCCTCTACCTTTTGCATGCCTCTCCTGGGGAAATGGTTAGAGGCCTCAGGAATACTTATGTCTCGTTGATGGTCATCCTCTGTGCAACATGAGACAGTGGATGGATTATAATCACTTACAATGTATGACATACAGTATCCTTCACATTTAGTGGTGCTATCACATTGGCCAGCTAATTCAACTATTTGGTTGATGAACGGGTGTACACCGCAATAGTGTTGCAAATATAGAGTAATCTAGGGCTAGGGTTATTTATGTTGGACATACCATGGTTACACATATGGTTAACATATTATGGTTACCATAATATAATTTCTGCAGCCTTGACAGGCAGCCATCAACATGGCCGAAGGAGAGGCTGCCAGCGATTTACAGAAATCACTTTCTATGGTTACGATTTTTTTTTTTATGACTACAAATCTCTTTCACGCATGATAACTTTTTTCTACCGTGATAACTTTTTTTCTATGTGTGAGAAAACAAATTCTACACATGAGAACTTTGTCTTTTTCTTCTTGTCATATCCCTGCCAAATGTCAGGTGACCTAAGCACTTCCAAATATGGAGTTGCAGGCTTTCCATATCTGTCATGTTTGCGCATATTTCTCCTACAGTGGCTTGCAAAAGTATTCACTCCCTTGACATTTTTCCTATTATGTTGCCTTACAACCTGGAATTAACATGGATTTTTTGGGGGTTTGTATCATTTGATTTACACAACATGCCTACCGCTTTGAAGATGTAAAATATGTTTTATTGTGAAACAAACAAGAAATAAGACAACAAAACTGAAAACTTGAGCGTGCATTACTATTCACCCCCCCAGTCAGTACTTTGTAGAGCCACTTTTTGCAGCAATTACAGCTGCAAGTCTCTTGGAGTATGTCTCTATAAGCTTGGCACATCTAGCCACTGGGATTTTTGCCCATTCTTCAAGACAAAACTGTCCCTGATATAAACATTGGGTTGTTATTTTACCTGAAATGCACAAGGTCCTCTACTCCGACAATTAATCCACAGATAAAAGGCTAAACTGAGTTTGCTTCTAGTAATCTCTCCTCCTTCAGGCTTCATCTTCTTTGGACTTTATATGGCGGTTGGCAACCAACTTTAAAGAGTTTTGAAAATAATAATGGGCAAATGTTGCACAATCCAGAAGTGCAAAGCTATTAAAGACTTACCCAAGAAGACTCACAGCTGTAATCAATGCCAAAGGTGTTTCTAGCATGTATTTGACTCAGGGAGCTGAATACTTAAGCACTATATTTTAGTTACTACATTTTTATTAATAAAATAAATAGAATGTTCCTACCATTTTGACATTACAGAATATTTTGGGTTACAAAAAATGACAAATCAATGTTGATCCTCCTCCGCAACACAATAAAATATGAAGAAAACCAAGGGGTCTGAATTATTTTGCTAGGCACTGTAGTCTTGCATATGATGGAAGCATCTAATGTCCTCATATCCAGAGCAGCTACAGCCTTCCTGGAGTGACCTCAAGGGTTGGAGGAAAATTAGGATTTTATAGAAATTGGAATTGTCATGTGCTTACTTCCTATAGGAGTTCACTTATTTAATGCCTTAACACATTTTGTATTTTCTTTTACCTGAGATTCCCATCTGTGTCAATTTGTTTTGGTGTGATGTAAAGTTTTGCAGCGTTTGAGAACATCATGACATTTATAACACAATAATAACACAGTAATAACTCAGTAGCAGGAATTCAGCAGGCTTTGTTGGCTTATTTCTGTAGTAGAAACTTTGACTTTGTAGAAAATGAAACTTTGCACTTTAAGTCAACCTCTCCATGCTATGTATTCAACTCAGATAGAGTTTGGCATTGTCTACAGCTGCCAGAAGGACAAGATGTACATATCATGGAAGGGGAAAGGGGCATTCTGTAACAGGGAACCCATCAAAGTGTCTGTTCAAAAAGGTATGTTGTACAGCCTTGTCTGTCTAGCTGAGCACCTGTGTTGCAGTTCAAATACTATGCCCTAGGTGGAGCCATTCTAATTGATCAAACATGAATAAGGCCATAAAAAGAGAGATGTAATATAATAATATGTCATTTAGCCAGGGGCGGAAATCCCGGGGGGACGGGGGACACACGACCCCCCCATCCTGGGAAAAATATGATTTGTCCCCCCCAATATATCACTGAAACATAACTATGTAATTTAAATAATATTAATAATACGCAATGAAAGCAATTGTGCTGATTATAGACACTTAATAGCGTGTTTTTAAGTTTCAAAAGATTGCGACCCCCCACCCTTTGCCTCACAATGGTTTGATCCACTGCCAGTTCCTTAGTTGGCAAAGTAACAGAGGGGTCGTATCCACTGTCTGAAAGGCACTCAATGAACGTAACTGACGTGAGGTTAATCCAGTCAATCGCACACACACACTAGCTGAATATGCAGAGCTAGCGCGCAAATATTAACTATTAAGCTAGCTAGTACCTATTCCATTTATGTGGCCTCGTCAAAGATGGAATCTTTACTATCGTCAATTTATTCCTAGATCAGCATGCAGATGATGTAAGTTAGTGCTTCAAAGTCCCTGTGATAAGGTTAGCGATAAACTGGAGTCCAAACTGAACAGAACTACACTCTCTTCTACCATTGTCTTAAATATATTTAATGGTCTCGTTGCAAAAGCTAAATTGTCGCAAGGGAACTTTTATTTATTTATTTATTTATTTTCACCTTTATTTAACCCGGGTAGCAAAGATTATAGCAAACACCACTGAAACGGAATTGGTGCTCGCTAGCTTTGCAAATTCAGCTATTGTTGGAAGCCAGCCAATATGAAACAAACTATTAAAATTACAAAAGGTTGCAGCATATGTTGTGTAAATGGTGAACTTAAACAGCTGTCAACTCTTGTCATTTTAATCCGTTTCACATTTGCTAGCTACCTTTTAGATCGAAGCCCAAATAGAATGATTGAAGATGATAGAAGCCCATCTCCTACTGCAAATAACCTACACAATGTGTGTGTAGCCAGCCAGCCAGGTAGAAAAATGGCAGAAAAATAAAAGACGGACATCAGAGTATTTTTCAATACACCAAAACGCATAGTAAGAACCCTAGTAGCCTAATATCTCAAAGACTAGTTGATAAAATGTTCATAAGAAAGAAATGAAATTCGAATGGAAATGTTTCACAATGATGTCATTAGGCAGAGCAGGCAACAGATGGCAAACAGACAGCAGAGTTGGGGACAGATGTGCAGGGACAGACTGGCAGAGACAGGGAGTCTCAGGTAAGTTTGTTGAGTCTTTGTTTGGCAACATTATGAAAGGTTCTCAATTTTTTTGACTTGTAAAATAGGAACATAATTGGAAAATGCCATGGATACCCCCACTCTCAACTTAAACTGGTGACTGAACTAAGATTTGTTAAAGGCAATGGTATTGCTGTTGTGATTAGTTGTGTAGTTTTGGGTACCGGTAGTTAGGAGTACGGCAAACACCTTATTTCTTTGGTTCCTCAATATACATTTACCATATTACAATGTAGGTTATGTGTTACAGCACTACTTTTGGTGTCCCCCTCAGGAATTGCTCTTGAGAAAATTTCATGTAATTGTCCCCTCCAAAGTTGATATCAGATTTTCGCCCCTGCATTTAGCAGACACTTTTATCCAAAGCAAATTACAGTAGTGCATCCATACAGCAGGAATCGAACCCACGACCCTGGCATGCGCCATGCTCTACAAACTGAGCAACACAGGATGTTGCCTGATGACTTACAGTGGTTTAGATACAGTGCCTTGCGAAAGTATTCGGCCCCCTTGAACTTTTCGACCTTTTGCCACATTTCAGGCTTCAAACATAAAGATATAAAACTGTAATTTTTTGTGAAGAATCAACAACAAGTGGGACACAATCATGAAGTGGAACAAAATTTATTGGATATTTCAAACATTTTTAACAAATAAAAAACTGAAAAATTGGCCGTGCAAAATTATTCAGCCCCTTTACTTTCAGTGCAGCAAACTCTCTCCAGAAGTTCAGTGAGGATCTCTGAATGATCCAATGTTGACCTAAATGACTAATGATGATAAATAGAATCCACCTGTGTGTAATCAAGTCTCCGTATAAATGCACCTGCTCTGTGATAGTCTCAGAGGTCCGTTTAAAGCGCAGAGAGCATCATGAAGAACAAGGAACACACCAGGCAGGTCCGAGATACTGTTGTGGAGAAGTTTAAAGCCGGATTTGGATACAAAAAGATTTCCCAAGCTTTAAACATCCCAAGGAGCACTGTGCAAGCGATAATATTGAAATGGAAGGAGTATCAGACCACTGCAAATCTACGAAGACCCGGCCGTCCCTCTAAACTTTCAGCTCATACAAGGAGAAGACTGATCAGAGATGCAGCCAAGAGGCCCATGATCACTCTGGATGAACTGCAGAGATCTACAGCTGAGGTGGGAGACTCTGTCCATAGGACAACAATCAGTCGTATACTGCACAAATCTGGCCTTTATGGAAGAGTGGCAAGAAGAAAGCCATTTCTTAAAGATATCCATAAAAAGTGTTGTTTAAAGTTTGCCACTAGCCACCTGGGAGACACACCAAACATGTGGAAGAAGGTGCTCTGGTCAGATGAAACCAAAATCGAACTTTTTGGCAACAATGCAAAACGTTATGTTTGGCGTAAAAGCAACACAGCTCATCACCCTGAACACACCATCCCCACTGTCAAACATGGTGGTGGCAGCATCATGGTTTGGGCCTGCTTTTCTTCAGCAGGGGCAGGGAAGATGGTTAAAATTGATGGGAAGATGGATGGAGCCAAATACAGGACCATTCTGGAAGAAAACCTGATGGAGTCTGCAAAAGACCTGAGACTGGGACGGAGATTTGTCTTCCAACAAGACAATGATCCAAAACATAAAGCAAAATCTACAATGGAATGGTTCACAAATAAACATATCCAGGTGTTAGAATGGCCAAGTCAAAGTCCAGACCTGAATCCAATCGAGAATCTGTGGAAAGAACTGAAAACTGCTGTTCACAAACGCTCTCCATCCCTCACTGAGCTCGAGCTGTTTTGCAAGGAGGAATGGGCAAAAATGTCAGTCTCTCGATGTGCAAAACTGATAGAGACATACCCCAAGCGACTTACAGCTGTAATCGCAGCAAAAGGTGGCGCTACAAAGTATTAACTTAAGGGGGCTGAATAATTTTGCACGGCCAATTTTTCAGTTTTTTATTTGTTAAAAAGTTTGAAATATCCAATAAATTTCGTTCCACTTCATAATTGTGTCCCACTTGTTGTTGATTCTTCACAAAAATTACAGTTTTATATCTTTATGTTTGAAGCCTGAAATGTGGCAAAAGGTCGAAAAGTTCAAGGGGGCCGAATACTTTCATAAGGCACTGAATATATAAAGCTAACATGCTATTGTTTCCACCGTAATAATGCTTGCTAGACCATCCAGGAGGTCGGGCAAGTGCTGTATTGAGCAGAGTAGCGTGACACTGCCATCACTTTTGTTTGACCGGAATGGTCCTGTGTCAGAGGATAGGGCAGTAAAACTCAATACAGATATAGCATACAATGATCTTTATTAACTACACCATTTCATAAAACAGTGTGCATGCAATGCTAGGCGACCTACTAAATACCTGCAATCTCTGTAACCCAATCAGAAGTGCTGCAATGAACTGAAGAAGGTGTAAGGCACACAGGCTATCAAGTGCAATAACGCACTTAAAAGTGACACTACAGACTAGTGAAGTATATGGCTAAGGAGAACTGAACATCCAAGGTTCTACTACTACTTCACTGCAAACCGGGCCTAGCCCAATGAAAAGCAATTGTACAAACATGCAAGTTCACCGCACACTATCCCAAGACCCACACCTGATAATAGAGTCATAGACCCCCCGCCCCCTCCACTGAGCTAGACAGTCTGCAATCCCCGTTCTGTTCTACCCGCAAAAACCACACTATTTAACTATACACTAAAAACATTTAACAAGACTAGGCCAACGAAAGAGGACATAGACATAACATTGAACATTTAAATGTAACTTTTAAAAACAATTAGCTCTCCCAACTGATGGGACCCCCCCATGGGGTCTGGGCATGTGCACCACTTTTGGGCAGGTCAGTATGGCTAGCGGCAGACCGGCGGTGGATACATATCCACAGCATACTGAACTGGACAGGAACAACAACTAGGCTATACTCGGATTCAGGTTGATCACCGTAGGTTTTAGCCTGATTAATTATGTAGAATTCAGGAGTGCACTACACTCACAGTGCGCTCTGTTTACCAACACATAAAGCTTAGCTAAATAATTTGCCTGTCCAAGAGCATGCTACATCACGCAGCACGGTCTGTTCCCAAAAGCCGGGGAGATAGTGCTAGGAGTGCGATCCATCTTATCTGGATCCCCAAATTCCCCCTCACTACCTGTCTTCGTCGCCGGCTGCCCTACCCAGCAGCGAACGACAACATCCCCGTTAAATTGAGTGCAATACAGATACTAGCAAAGACTACAAGCCCAACGTTCATCAAAGCACAACTACCCCGCCAAGACCTGCCTGCGCTCTCGGCTCTGCCTTATATCAGTTTCTCAGAGTCCCGGGCAGAGTCTTGCAAGCAGGCACAGGTGTGAGAAATTTGTTTATTAACGTCATCCCTTACAAGCTGTCCCACAGCTACACTACACTACCATAGCATCCGCTCGCCGGTCAACATATGCCTGGTGGCGTGCGGGGCGGCTGATGCTTACTACCACATGAGCATCCACTGCTGGGACATGGCTGGAGGAGCTGCCATCATTAGAGAGGCCAGGGGTACCATTATGGACACCTCAGGTTAGTCATTGTGTACTGCAGCCATATCATAGACATCTGAGGTGAGTCACTGTGCACTGCGGCCATGCTACTACAGGATCTACTACATGATAGTACATATTGGACATTGAGTTGTAACTAGGAAGTGGTGGGCTTCTGTAAAGAAGTGTGGATTGTAGATGGTACATGATCAAGGCCTCCAGTGAGTAAATCATTTTATTGATCTTAGTAATATTTCCAACATCTTAAAGTTCTCCCAAGTGAGTAAAACACTGTTGTACTTGCTTTACTTGCAGACCACTTGCTATAACATCTTTATCTTTTATTGTTCTCCTACCCTGGAGGACCATTTAACCTGATGTCCAGGAAGCTGATCATAGCCAGCAGTAGAATCACTGCAGAGTCCATCTCCTAGGTGATTCAAAGAATCCCCTGAAGGAAGGGAATACACTGAGGACTACACCATCACGCACACGCCAGCAAACAACAAACATTACCACAACATAAGATAACGTTCCCTTAAGTCTCATTAGGTAATTACCTAACGTTTTCATAGGAATGTTCCAGTGCTGTGCAACGACTGTTTCCAAGAGGCCATTCCCTTACAGGAAAACTCCACCCAAAAAACTATCAGGTTTTCAAGATATGTGACTTTCAAAATACAGAAATCATCCCTATATGATGCATTTTGCATCATATGATGCTGCACTTTTGTTTTCTGAGGGTTAGGAGAATATTCCATCAACGTACCACCAAACATACGCAGAACATTGTTGCCATGTTCTCAGAATATAAGATATTAATGTTCTAGACACGTTTCATAGGAACGTTGCAAGAACATTCATGTTTTCAGCTTTCTGTGGGTTAGGAAAATGCCTTGTTTCTGTTGCCATGCAAATCAAAGCACCGATTGGTGATCCACTGATCCATTCACAGCTCTTTGTCTGTGTTAAGGACAGACACACAGTGCTTTTAACATAGTGTTTTTAACGTACATATTTCACACACTTTGAAATATATAATTTCATTGTGCATGTTAATTTATACAGTAATTATTATTCAGCATGTCCTCACTTGGGATTTTATCCTCTTGGTTCACTCCACCCTCTCCGAGCTGGGCATCTCTGGCACCGCGCACGCTTGGATTGCGTCCTACCTGACAGGTCGCTCCTACCAGGTGGCGTGGCGAGAATCTGTCTCCGCACCACGTGCTCTCACCACTGGTGTCCCCCAGGGCTCTGTTCTTGGCCCACTCCTATTCTCGCTATACACCAAGTCACTTGGCTCTGTCATATCCTCACATGGTCTCTCATATCATTGCTATGCAGATGACACACAATTAATCTTCTCCTTTCCCCCTTCTGACAACCAGGTGGCGAATCGCATCTCTGCATGTCTGGCAGACATATCAGTGTGGATGACGGATCACCACCTCAAGCTGAACCTCGGCAAGACGGAGCTGCTCTTCCTCCCGGGGAAGGACTGCCCGTTCCATGATCTCGCCATCACGGTTGACAACTCCCTTGTGTCCTCCTCCCAGAGTGCTAAGAGCCTTGGCGTGACCCTGGACAACACCCTGTCGTTCTCCACCAACATCAAGGCGGTGACCCGATCCTGTAGGTTCATGCTCTACAACATTCGCAGAGTACGACCCTGCCTCACACAGGAAGCGGCGCAGGTCCTAATCCAGGCACTTGTCATCTCCCGTCTGGATTACTGCAACTCGCTGTTGGCTGGGCTCCCTGCCTGTGCCATTAAACCCCTACAACTCATCCAGAACGCCGCAGCCCGTCTGGTGTTCAACCTTCCCAAGTTCTCTCAC
Organism: Salmo salar; assembly: GCF_965601325.2. Classification (NCBI taxonomy): domain Eukaryota; kingdom Metazoa; phylum Chordata; class Actinopteri; order Salmoniformes; family Salmonidae; genus Salmo; species Salmo salar. Next base: position 16,054,850 of record NC_138319.1, on the reverse strand, counting down.
GCCACCCCGCTCCTCCGCTCTCTCCACTGGCTTCCAGTCGAAGCTCGCATCCGCTACAAGACCATGGTGCTTGCCTACGGAGCTGTTAGGGGAACGGCACCTCCGTACCTTCAGGCTCTGATCAGGCCCTACACCCAAACAAGGGCACTCCGTTCATCCACCTCTGGCCTGCTCGCCTCCCTACCTCTGAGGAAGCACAGTTCCCGCTCAGCCCAGTCAAAACTGTTCGCTGCTCTGGCACCCCAATGGTGGAACAAGCTCCCTCACGACGCCAGGACAGCGGAGTCAATCACCACCTTCCGGAGACACCTGAAACCCCACCTCTTCAAGGAATACCTGGGTTAGGATAAGGTAATCCTTCTAACCCCCCCCCTTAAAAGATTTAGATGCACTATTGTAAAGTGGTTGTTCCACTGGATATTATAGGTGAATGCACCAATTTGTAAGTCGCTCTGGATAAGAGCGTCTGCTAAATGGCTAAAATGTAAATGTAAAATGTACTCTGATGTTCCTGCTACGCCACCAGGTATCAGTTAATCTGACTATACTCTCATCATTGATTTGATTTACTTAATTCAGCAATTTAAGTGCTTTCTGTATAGTTGTCTAGTGTTGGTGGGGCATATTAACCTGTTTTAATGATATTTCTGAATCACTATGATCAATATGTGTATTATGTTGTATTTAAACGCTGTGTATATGTAGGGCTGCCTTGTAAAATACATCTAAATCTCAATGGGACTATTGCTTACACAGATCAAGTTGTTTTAGATCAACACACGTGCCTAGGCACTAGGGAGAAGGGGTTAGTGTTTGCTTCTGGACAGAGATTAACTGTATTGGCCTAATTAGCACTTTGTGTAGTGATATCTCCTTATTGGGAAAGTGGTTAGGGCGTTCATCATTGGGCCTGGTGGCCTGGGTTCGACACCTACTTGGGGAGTCACCCTACGCTTGCATTGTTAGCAATATACAGTGTATTCGGAAAGTATTCAGACCCCTTTTCCACATTTTGGCTATCTGGCAAACAGGCTACACTCTAAGTAGTGTCTTTTGCTGATGTGTATTTGTCTGGTAGTGGTACTCTATCTATCCTACTCCTTTCCTTTTGGCAGAGTTAATACCTGCCGGCGCCTGAACAAAATCATTATCTTTACCTCTCTCTAACAATACGGTTACAACGTTACAGCCTTATTCTAAAATGTATTACATTTATTGTTTTCCTCATCAGTCTACACACACTAACCCATAATGACAAAGCGTAAAACAGGTAGATGTTTTTGTTGTTACAAATGTATTAAAAAGGAAAAACAGAAATACCTTATTTACATAAGTATTCAGACCCTTTGCTATGAGACTCGAAATTGAGCTCAGGTGCATCCTGTTTCCATTGATCATCCTTGAGATGTTTCTACAACTTGACTGGAGTCCATCTGTGGTCAATTCAATTGATTGGACATGATTTGGAAAGGGACACACTTGGGTCCCACAGTTGACAGTGCATGTCAGAGCAAAAACCAAGCAATGAGGTTGAAGGAATTGTCCGTAGAACTCCGAGACAGGATTGTGTCAAGGCACAGATCTGGGGAAGGGTACCAAAACATTTATGCAGGATTGGAAGTCCCCAAGAACACAGTGGCCTCCATCATTCTTAAATGGAAGAAGTTAGGAACCACCAAGACTCTTACTAGAGCTGGCTGCCCAGCAAAACTGAGCAATAAGGGGGAGAAGGGCCTTGGTCAGGGAGGTGAGAGTTTTTGTGTACTCCTCGTGGAATGACTATACTAACTTTCACTTAATAGAGGCTAATGCCTTAGAACAGGGATCATGAGAACTTGTTCTCAACTTGCCTACCTGGTTAAATAAAGGTGAAATAAAAATAAATAAATAAAAAATCAACTAGATTCAGCCCCGGGCCAATTTCTTTTTTTAAGCGGATGGTCAGGGGGCCGGAACTAAATTACAAATAATTTGTAGACTTCATATTGATCGCAAGAAACCCAAACAGATATAATAAACTGAACAGAAATCTTAACCCGACATGTAAAGTGTTGAATTATGAAGACAATAAAGAGCTAATATTGTACAATCCATGTTTGTAAAGCTCTTACAGACTATAAGGCACTGAATGGTCAATCTGTGGTGTGCATTGGCCATGCAGCATTTACAGTGATTCAGCCTCTGCAGAAGTCAGGGCATTCATACTTCTTGTGCTTTACAGAGCTGATCAGAGCTGTTGTGAAGGAAGTTGTCAAGGAAGTGAGTTTGTGTTTCTACAGAACCACCTCCCGCCCTCAACTACCGTCAACCAATCGTGCCGATGCGGAGCTATACGGACCAGTTCGCATTGTTACAAAATTTGAGAGGTGCACGGTGATGCAGTACGGAGCTCAGTTGGGCCTTTGTGTGCCTCCAGAGGCTTCGCAATTACGTCACACCATCCATACGGTGCCTCCGACCGCAACATTTGTCGGATCAAGCATTAATTGGCTCTTACAAATGAGGAGCCGCTGTAATCACTGCCAAAGGGGGTTTCTAACATGTATTGACTCAGGGGGTTGAATACTTACGCAACGACCATATTTTCATTATATACATTTCTATCAATCTTTTCAAAACCATTTATAGAAATCTTCTACTTTGACATTAGAGCATTTTGTGTAGATTGTTCCAACTTTGTAAGAATAAAATGTGAACATATCCCAGGGGAATGAATACTTTTGCAAGGCACAGTAGTTTGAGTTCAAACAATGAGTTTTGAAGTACTTTCTGAATTCCTGTTCAGAAGAGTGCAGAAAAAGTTGACAATATTTGTTTATTCCACATAAGGAGTAATGCACAGCTTAGGAACATGCTTCCTTGAGAGTACATTTTTTCATATCTTAAGAAAATAGACTTCAGTATACTTTCAAAAAGTATATCTAACACAGTTTTTTTTACAATCGCTTACACACTAAAAATGGTACTTGAGGCACACTCAGTGAAACCATTAACTCATGTACCTGATCTTCAGACCAAGTCTGCAAAACTGCAAGCACATTATCTGCTTTACACTCAGTTTGCAATTGAAAAACACACTTCTTGCAAAACACTAAACACAGTTCTCTACATTAGACACATCATTCAAAACTAACAGGTCTTGTGTTTTGTTTGGAAAACGCTGCCATTCCAAATGCTACACTCATTTACCGATTACCTACACCCAGTGCTCACATGTGAAAACACTTATAGCTAATTTCTTCACTTAGAAATCAGCTTGAGCACTATAAATAAGCTTCAGGTTGCCTTTCTTGGTTTGGACAACAATGGAGGCCAATTTTGGAGCGAGAGAGGAGTAAGAGGGGGACGAGGACAAGCCTATTTGTTTATCTTCTACTGTATTTGTTTTGTCTGTTACTGTTCATCCCTAAATCTGGATGAAAATACAATGTTTTGAGAAATAAATACATTTAATTTCTCCCCCCTTGCATATCTGAATGTGCATACATAATGTATATATTTGTGTACATACATGTACAAACTGCCGTGGACTCCACTGAACATGCAAAAGACACAAGATAGTAGGGTTTTACATTTGTCACATCCGTGTGTAGTTGGCGTGTATTAGAGCTAATCATTTGATGGTTTGTGTGTAGAGTTTTGATGCAAAACAACATTTTGAGAAGAGTTCAAATAGTTTTGAATTAAGTGTTTGGTTTTGCAAGAGATGTGACATTTTGCATGTTGTGTGTGTGTTTTGGGGTTTTGTGTGTAGAGTCTAGAGAAAAGGATCCATAGTTTCAGAAATCATGTGTAAGCAATTGTCAAAAACTGTAAATGACCACAAAGTATATTTTCAAAAACGCATGTGCACAAACATTTGCATATTACCGAGCACCTTTTCTGCAGCTGAGGTTGATTTATAATATGATATTGTTCCTCATATTTACCTGTCAAATGTTTTGATGTTAATTTTCAAACTGAATAATGTACTTTTGTAACGGGCGTCGTAAGGATTGGACCAAGGTGCAGCGGGAACGTGTATACTCATCTTCGTTTTATTGTGAAGAAGGAAAAACAAACAACGTATACAAAACAACGAATGACACTCAACATTCCTGTCAGGTGCACAGACACAAAACAGGAGACAACTACCCACAAATCCCATAGAAAAAAACACCCCATTTAAATAAGACCTTCAATTAGAAGCAACGAGAAGCAGCTGCTTCCAATTGAAGGTCAACCCCATTATTAACTAAACATAGAAATAGAAAGACTAGAACTAACATAGAAAAACACTTACCTAGAACATAGACCAAAAACCCCGGAACACTCTAAACAAACACCCCTCTTACATAATAACATAGCCCAACAAAACCCGAAACTCTCTAAACAAACACCCCCTGCCACGTCCTGACCAAACTACAATAACAAATAACCCCTTTACTGGTCAGGACGTGACAACCTTTAATTACACATTTTATTTAAATGTTAATTTATTACCATAATGTGAACAACTAAAGTGTGTAATACCAATGGTGCACAGTTCTCAAAAGTGTTAATTGCAAATTGCTGCCCTGGGGTCAACTGCTTTGTAAATAGCATGTTAATGTTGGTTGAGAAAATGCCTTGGTCAATAAATTTAACCTTTACACGGCTAATTACAATAGCTGATGTGGTTAATTAGTAGAAGTGTATTTGTAAAAGTATACTGAAAACACAATATAAATACACTTTTTATTGTAAAGAAAAATACAGAAATTCTAATTCAAATACCATTTTAGTGTAATTCAAAGTATATTTGTTTTTCTCTTTATCTAATATACTAAGAATATACTTAAATACAAAATAGTGTCCCAATTTAGATAATTATACGTGTATTTTAATGCTAATAAAAGACAAATAAAATTGACATTAAATGTATTTTAAAAAATTCAATTTAGATGATTCTAAATATATTAAAATATGTTAATAAAGTATGATTTAAGTATACAATTAAAAAAAAAAAAAAATTCCGCTTGGGTACACAGCCTTCTGAACATGTGATACGGTATGTGAACTCCTCCAAGACCACTTTAAAACCCATAAAAACACAACAGGATAAGTAAAATCATTGGTGGTATAGTTTCCTTTGTGGTCCTCAAGGGCAATCTGCAACCTCATACCAATTCAAATAGGTTGGCTAGAAGCTCAAAGTCATAAGCTTGTGTCCCAAATAGCACCCTATTCTCCTTGTCAAAAGTAATGCTCTAAATAGGGAATAGGGTGCCATTTGGGACGTACCCAAAGGGAGACATGGGAAAGCCAAGACTACCATGTTGAGTGTATAGTGGTATCTGTATTTATGTTGAGTGTTTAGTGATGTGCTGACAGGGTTCTAAATTAGAATTGTTCATAGATAGCACTGGTGCTCCCAGCTTAAAACAGTTACGAGCACAATCTCAAATTCAGGAGCACCAGAAAATCAGAATTAAAAAAATTGATTTAGATCAAATTAAATGTTATTCTTCACATGCTTCGTAAACAACAGGTGCTTACTTACGGGTCCTTCCCAACAATGCAGAGAGAAAGAAAACAGAGAAATAATAGAAAAGTAAAAAACATAATAATAAAATGATTAACCCTTGAGGGGCCCCAGTGTTGAGCGTCGGCGTGGCGGATGTGTTGTTGCCTACCCTCACCACCTGGGGGTGTCCCGTCAGGAAGTCCAGGATCCATTTACAGAGGTAGATGTTTAGTCCCAGGGTCCTTACTTTAGCAAAGATCTAGGAAGGCACTATAGAGTTTAATGAATAGCATTCTCTCAGCATTCTGGTTCAGTGTTGCTTGCCTCGAAGCGAGCAAAGAAGGCATTTAGCTCATCTGGTAGGCTTGCATCACTGGGTAGCTCTCGGTTGGGTTTCCTTTTGTAATTCGTGATAGTTTGCAAGCCCCGCCACATCCAAAAAGCAGAGCCGGTGTAGTAGGATTCAATTCTTACTCCTGCATTGACACTTTGCCTGTTTGATGGTTCATCGGAGAGCGTAGCAGGATTTCTTATCAGCTCCTTGACAGTGGCAGTTCAAGCCTTTAACTCAGTGGGGATGTTCCCTCTAATCCATGGCCTCTGGTTGGGATATGTACAGTTGAAGTCGGAAGTTTACATACACCTTAGCTAAATACATTTAAACTCAGTTTTTCACAATTCCTGACATTTAATCCTAGTAAAAAATCCCTGTCTTAGGTCAGTTAGGATCACCACTTTATTTTAACAATGCGAAATGTCAGAATAATAGTTGAGAAAATGATTTATTTCAGCTATTATTTGTTGCATCACATTCCCAGTGGGTCAGAAGTTTACATACACTCAATTAGTATTTGGTAGCATTGCCTTTAAATTGTTTAACTTGCGTCAAACGTTGGGTGAATTTTGGCCCATTCCTCCTGACAGAGCTGGTGTAACTGAGTCAGGTTTGTAGGCCTCCTTGCTAGCACACACTTTTTCAGTTCTGCACAATTCTATAGGATTGAGGTCAGGGCTTTGTGATAGCCACTCCAATACCTTGACTTTGTTGTCCTTAAGCCACAACTTTGGAAGTATGCTTGGGGTCATTGTCCATTTGGAAGACCCATTTGCGACCAAGCTTTAACTTCCTGACGGACGTCTTGAGATGTTGCTTCAATATATCCACATAATTTTCCTACCTCATGATGCCATCTATTTCGTAAAGTGCACCAGTCCCTCCTGCAACAAAGCACTGCCACAACATGATGCTGCCACCCCTGTGCTTCATGGTTGGGATGGTATTCTTTGGCATGCAAGCCTCCCCCTTTTTCCTCCAAACATAATGATGTCATTATGGCCAAACAGTTCTATTTTTGTTTCGTCAGATCGAAGGACATTTTTCCAAAAAGTACAATCTTTGTCCCCATGTGCGGTTGCAAACCGTAGTCTGGCTTTTTTAAGGCGGTTTTGGAGCAGGGACTTCTTCCATGCTGAGCGGCCTTTCAGGTTATGTCGATATAGGACTTGTTTTACTGTGGATATAGACACTTTTGTACCTATTTCCTCCAGCATCTTCACAAGGTCCTTTGCTGTTGTTCTGGGATTGATTTGCACTTTTCGCAACAAACTACATTCATCTCGAGGAGACAGAACGCGTCTCCTTCCTGAGCGGTATGAAGGCTGCGTGGTCCCATGGTGTTTATACTTGCGTACTATTGTTTGTACAGATGAACGTGGTACCTTCAGGCATTTGGAAATTGCTCCCAAGGATAAACCAGACTTGTGGAGGTCTACAATTTTTTTTCTGAGATCTTGGCTGATTTCTTTTGATTTTCCCATGATGTCAAGCAGAGGCACTGAGTTTGAAGGTTGGCCTTGAAATACATCCACAGGTACACCTCCGATTGACTCAAATTATGTCAATTAGCCTATCAGAAGCTTCCAAAGCCATGACATCATTTTCAGGAATTTTTCAAGCTGTTTAAAGGCACAGTCAACTTAGTATATGTAAACTTCTGACCCACTGGAATTGTGATACAGTGAATTATAAGTGAAATAATCTGTCTGTAAACAATTGTTGGAAAAATTACTTGTGTCATGCACAAAGTAGATGTGCTTACCGACTTGCCAAAACTATAGTTTGTAAACAAGAAATTTGTGGAGTGGTTGGAAAACGAGTTTTATTGACTCCAACCTAAGTATGTAAACTTCACTGTTGGGATGACGTTGTCGATGCACTTATTAATGAAGGCGGTGACTGATGTGATAAGCTCCTCAATGCCAACAGATGAGTCCTGGAACATATTCCAGTCTGTGCAAGTGAAACAGTCCTGTAGTTTAGCGTCCACTTCATTGGACCACTTCTGTATTGCGTGCGTCAATGGTACATCCTGTTTGAGTTTTTGCTTGTAAGCAGAAATCAGGAAGATAGTTATTGTCAGATTTGTATGCTTGGGTGTAACGAGGGTCGTATAAAGGGGACCAAGGCACGGCGTGTAGAGTGCTCATATTTTACTTTAATGATAACACTTAAACAAAACAACAAAACGTCAGCCAACAGTTCCGTCAGGTGATACTCACAAAACGGAAAACACCTACCCACACCAACACAGGAAAAACAGGCTGCCTAAGTATGGCCTCCAATCAGAGACAACGATAGACAGCTGCCTCTGATTGGAAACCATACCTGGCCAAAACATGGAAAACAAAAACATAGAATGCCCACCCATCTATCACACCCTGACCTAACTAAACAGAAAAACACAGCTCTCCTAGGTCAGAGCGTGACAGTGGGAGAGCTTTGTATGCGTCTCTGTGTGTGGAGTAAAGGTGATCTAGTTGCACAGGTGACATGCTGGTAGAACTGAGGTAAGACAGATTTCAGTTTTCCTGTATTAAAATCACCGGCCACCAGGAGCGCCGCTTCTGGATGAGCATTTCTTCTTTTCTTTTCTTCTTTGCTTATGGCCTTATACAGCTCGTTGAGTGAGGTTTGTGGTGGTAAATCGGCAGCTATGAAAAATGTAAATAGTATGGTCTGCAGCTTATCATGACGTATTCTAACTCAGGTAAGCAGCACCTTGAGACTTCCTTAATAACAACCAGCTGTTGTTAACAAAGAGTAAAACACCCCGCCCCTTGATGTTGCCTGATGCTGCAGTTCTGTCCTGCCGATGTGTAGAAAAACCAGCTAGATGTATATTATCCATGTCCTTGTTCAGCCAAGTTTCAGAGAACCATAGGATATTACAGTTCTTCAGGTCCCGTTGATAGGATAGTCTCGAACGGAGCTTGTCCAGTTTGTTCTCCAGTGATTGTTTATTCACCAATAGAACAGAGGGCATTTACTTGCCGCCATAGTTTCAACAGGGTGCCTGCACGTCAGCTTCTTTATCACTGTCTCTTTCATTTGTTAGTGATTAGGGCCTGGTGCGGGGTTAGCAGTATGTCCTGCGCAGTCGACTCATTGAAATAGAAATCTACATCCAAATCTAGGTTAGTGATCGCTGTTCTGATGTCCTGAAGCTCTTTTCGGTTAAATGAAAACGGTGGCGGAAACGTTATGTTTTAAGAAAAAGTTAAGATCAGCAACAACAAACAAACACAACATAGAAGAATTGGTCAGGAGCCCGTAAAACGGCCGCTATACATTCCAGCGCCATTCTGTTAGATAAAGCCTACATGAATTCTATCTACTTTTGAAACACGTGCTGTGCCCTAGAATCTTATAATCCTTTAAAGACATTGTTTATTATAAAAAGCTAAATGGTTGATTGAAGTTACAAAATCCTTTTCTTTCTACTAATTAGGGCCAGGGACCGAAATGGTATGTATTGTGATTCAAACGATTCAATACGCATTGCGATTTGATACTGACATTTTATTGCGATTTGATGTTCCAAACAAATCGTTCACCAAATTGCTCGAAATGCTCAATGCTGCAGAGGGACAAGACAGAGCCTGTCACAAAAAGAGCCGTGTTGAATAGACCAAACTGCAGCGGGAATATGGATGCTCATGTTTTAATTCAAAAAAGGAGTAACGCATCCACTGGAAACCAATATACACGACAGGAACAGTTTTGCAGGCACACAACACGCAGTGCAAAAACAACTACCCACGAAAACCAAACAAACACACACCTACTTATGGGACTCCCAATCAGAGGCAACTAGAAACACCTGCCTCCAATTGAGAGTCCAGCACCCAAAACTACACATAGAAAAACAAACCTAGAACCTATACCAAACTAATACACCACACTACACCACACACAAAACCCCATAATACAAAACAAATATACCTCTGCCACGTCCTGACCAAATATAATAGAAATAATACCTAAATATTGGTCAGGACGTGACATTACCCCCCCCTAAAGGTGCAGACCCCGGAATGCACCTTAAAAGAACACAAAAAATCCCCATTACCCCAACAAAACCAAAAAGCAATACCCCCTAAACAATAAGGTAGGGAAGGGAGGGTGGCTGCCGTCAACGACGGCACTGTGCTACACCCTCCCTCCCCAACCCACCTATCCTGGAGGTGGCTCCGGTGCAGGACGTGGACCCTGCTCCACCCTCGGCGTCGCCCACTTCGGTGGAGCCGATAGCTGCGCCAGGCAGACGGACCCCTCAGCTGGGCCGGAGGACAGGAGGGCCCCTCGGGCTGGGCCGGGGGACAGGAGGGCCCCTCGGGCTGGGCCGGGGGACAGGAGGGCCCCTCGGGCTGGGCCGGGGGACTGGAGGGCCCCTCGGGCTGGGCCGGGGGACTGGAGGGCCCCTCGGGCTGGGCCGGGGGACAGGAGGGCCCCTCGGGCTGGGCCGGGGGACAGGAGGGCCCCTCGGGCTGGACCGGGGGACAGGAGGGCCCCTCGGGCTGGGCCGGGGGACAGGAGGGCCCCTCGGGCTGGGCCGGGGGACAGGAGGGCCCCTCGGGCTGGGCCGGGGAACAGTCTGGCCACTCCGGCAGTTCAGCGCAGTCTGGCCACTCCGGCAGTTCAGCGCAGTCTGGCCACTCCGGCAGTTCAGCGCAGTCTGGCCACTCCGGCGACTGTTGACTGGCGGGCAGCTCCGACGACTGTTGACTGGCGGGCAGCTCCCACGACTGTTGACTGGCGGGCAGCTCCGACGACTGTTGACTGGCGGGCAGCTCCGACGACTGTTGACTGGCGGGCAGCTCCGACGACTGTTGACTGGCGGGCAGCTCCGACGACTGTTGACTGGCGGGCAGCTCCGACGACTGTTGACTGGCGGTGCTGGGCTGACGCACTAGACTCCTGATGCGTGGGGCTGGTACTGGACGTGCCGGCCTGGAGACACGCACCTCCATGCTAGTGCATCTAGCGGGAAACACCGGACTGAAAGGGCGCACTGGCGGTCTTGAGCGCAGGGTTGGCATCACCCCTTCCGGCTCGATGCCTACTTCGCCCTGGCACATGCGGGGCGCTGGTACCTTGCCTACCGGCCTGAAAATCCCAGGCCTCACCACAGCCCCAACCCCAAAGCACGGGACCTGTCCAGTCTGCCCTACAAGGGTACGGGGAGCTGGCCTGGGGCTGTAATCTCGCCCCGCCAAATAGCCCTTGTGCCCCCCCCTAAAAAATTATTGGGGCTGCCTCCAACATTCCTCCCTCACTTGCCTCTGTCCTCTTCTCCGCTGCTTGGTCCTTTGGTGGTGGGTAGTTCTGTCACAAAAAGAGCCGTGTTGAATAGACCAAACTGCAGCGGGAATATGGATGCTCATGTTTTAATTCAAAAAAGGAGTAACGCATCCACTGGAAACCAATATACACGACAGGAACAGTTTTGCAGGCACACAACACGCAGTGCAAAAACAACTACCCACGAAAACCAAACAAACACACACCTACTTATGGGACTCCCAATCAGAGGCAACTAGAAACACCTGCCTCCAATTGAGAGTCCAGCACCCAAAACTACACATAGAAAAACAAACCTAGAACCTATACCAAACTAATACACCCCACTACACCACACACAAAACCCCATAATACAAAACAAATATACCTCTGCCACGTCCTGACCAAATATAATAGAAATAATACCTAAATATTGGTCAGGACGTGACAGAGCCATGATAAAACGTGTTTTGATCAGTCATGGAAATAAAAGTCCAGACAAATGTTGGCTTACCATTTTTTAAATCCAAAAGGCACTCGCACAAATATTTAGGAGCAGATGAGACCAAAATGGTCTCACTTTAAAGCCCTGTGTGCTGATGATTCTCTGTGTCAGATTATCAAGGATGCCCTATAGAACAAGGTGAAGATCATGACTAAGAGCTCCTCTATAGATCTCGTCACCAAGACAGACCAGAAGGTGGAGAAAATCATCATCCTTTCTGTCAAGGAGAAGTTCCCCACATACAGGTTAGACACATGTCAAGGTGTGTGTTACTGGTGGAGAAGTCAGGTGCAGGAGAGGAGAGAGTTGTGAACAGGCGCACACTTTATTTAGGCAGAGGCAATAAAACAGCCAGACGCCACTGCGTCAAAACCTCCAGCCAAAGGTAAAAGTGCAAGGCGCGAAAACAGTCACAAAAATGATCAAATGTTTTACAATAAACATCCTTCCTGGAAAAACCACGGAATAACGGGGAAAAACCCAGCCTGGCGCGTACACACAAAACACGTAACAAAACCCAATTTCACACAAAGACATGGGGGGGACCAGAGGAATAAATACATGCAGTGTGATTGGGAATGTAAACCAGGTGTGCAGGGAACAAGACAAAACAAATGGAACAATGGAAAATGGAGCGGCGATGGCTAGAAAGTCGGTTACGTCGACCGCCAAACGCCGCCCGAACAAGGAGAGGAGCCGACTTCGGCGGAAGTCGTGACCACACACACACACCGTTTATGTCAATTTTTTATTATTTCCCCCTGTCCTTCTGTGGATCATCTATATTGGGGAGGAGTCAGTAGCAGCTGGAGGGGCCTTTGTGTATACAAACAACCGCAAATGGATCATCGACCCTATGGATGGCACCACAAACTTTGTACATTGGTAAGATCTCTCTATAGCCACTACTATCTTTTAGAACTTAGTAACACATGAAACTGTAGCTACTGGTCAGATATTAATTGTCATTAGATATTGTGTTGATGGTTTACTAGGAATGTTAAGGTTTCCATTTGTAGCGGTGTCCATTGGCTTTGCTGTCAATAAACAGGTAAGTTCACACCTATTACTGATGCAATTAAATTAAGATACAATTCAATAAGTGAACAATTCTAAAACCAATCCTGTTTGTTACTAATGGTAAGCCCAATCACTGATAGCAGTTGCAACAGTGCTTATTGTAACAAGGTGGATATTGCCTGTTACTTGTCAGCCCTTTGTGTCTTCATTGACTCTGCCCTATCTTTCTCAACATTTCCGCAGTGTAAAAGAGCTGTTCAAAGTGCAACATTTACCATAAACCCTACATAATCTGGCAGCATGATTACATTTGAAACATTTCTTCAACGAGTGGCACAGTGGTCTAAGGCACTGCCTCTCCATGCTAGAGGCGTCACTACAGACCCTGGTTTGATTCCAGGATGTATCTCAACCGGCCGTGATTGGGAGTCCCATAGTGCGGCGCACAATTGGCCCAGCGTCGTCCGGGGTAGGCCGTCATTGTAAATAAGAATTTGTCCTTAACCGACTCGCTTAAATAAAAAAAAATAAAGAGGCAACTATTTATGTATTGCTCAGTTTACAATACTCGTGCTAAATTATCGTCCCCTTATAATGCACATTGTTGAAGGCAAAGGTTCAAATTTTAAAATCATGCTGAATGATTATCCCCCTAGATTCGATTGACGCACCGGTTCCGCAATCTAAGTAACATAATAAAATAATCTCCATCAAAATCTGTCAGTTTAAAATAGTGATGTCTGTTTTTTTGCATTGGCTGCGTCTCAATCAACTGCATTCGCCTATGGCAACCTTCCACATCTGTGGTCGATGGTGGCCAAGCTACAGCTGTGTTTGTCAGACCATGAGACATCCCAAATATTGGTGTTCTCACAGACACATCTGTAGCGTCCGAACAGTTGGGCCTATTATGACCACTCTATGGAAAGGGGAGATTCAACCCCCAAAAGTGTCACGGGGCTCATCTGAAGGTAACCGGTACCGGTTAAAAAAAATAAATGGAAGTATGGACGTAGCTTTGTGCGTACCCAAAAAGTTTTTGTTTTTTTTACTATTTACTACATTATAGAATAATAGTGAAGACATCAAAACTATGAAATAACACATATGGAATAATGTAGTAACCAACATTTTTTTTTACAAATTTGAGATTCTTCAAAGTAGCCACTCTTTGACCTTGATGACAGCTTTGCACACTCTTGGCATTCTCTCAAACAGCTTCATGAGGTAGTCACCTGGAATGCATTTCAATTAACAGGTGTGCCTTGTTAAAGTTCATTTGTGGAATTTCTTTCCTTCTTATTAATGCTTTTGAGCCAATCAGTTTTGTCGTGACAAGGTATGGGTGGTATACAGAAGATAGCCCTATTTGGTAAAAGACTGAGTCCATATTATGGCAAAAACAGCTCAAAAAAGCAAAGAGAAACAACAGTCCATCGTTACTTTAAGACATGAAGGTCTGTCAATCCGGAAAATGTAAAGAACTTTGAAGGTTTCTTCAAGTGCAGTTGCAAAAACCATCAAGGGCTATGAAGAAACTGTCTCCCATGAGGACTGCCACAGGAAAGGAAGACCCAGAGTTATCTCTGCTGCAGAGGATAAGTTCATTTGAGTTACCAGCCTCAGAAATTGCTGACCAAATAAATGCTTCACGTAGTTGACGTAACATACACATCTCAGCATCAACTGTTGAGGAGACAACGTGAATCAGGCCTTCATGGTCGAATTGCTGCAAAGAAACCACTACTAAAAGAGACCAAAAAGAAGAAGAGACTTGCTTGGGCCAAGAAACACGAGCACGAGCATCAGACCGGTGGAAATCTGTCCTTTGGACTGATGAGTCCAAATGTGATATTTTTGGTTCCAACCGCTGTGTCGTTGTGAGATTCAGAGTAGGTGAACGGATGATCTCCGCATGTGTGATTCCTACTGTGAAGCATGGAGGAGGTGTGATGGTGTGGAGATGTTTTTCTGGTGACACTGTCTGTGATTTATTTAGATGTCACGCCCATATCCTTTTCACCTGTCCTTGTGCTTGTCTCCACCCCCTCCAGGTGTTGCCCATCTTCCCCACTTATCCTCTGGGTATTTATACCTGTGTTTTCTGTCTGTCTGTGCCAGTTCGTCTTGTTTGTCAAGCTTACCAGTGTTTGTCCTGTCAGCTCCTGTCTTTTCCAAGCCTCTCTTTTTCTTGTCCTCCTGATTTTTGACCCTTGCCTCTCCTGACCCTGTATCCGCCTGCCTGACCACTCTGTCTTTTCCTTGACCCTGAGCCTGCCTGTCTGCCATCCTGTACCTTTGCTCCTACTCTGGATTATCGACCCCTGACTGCCTTGACCTGTCGTTTGCCTACCCCTGTTGTTACAATAAATATTGCTACTTCACACAGTCTGCACTTGGGTCTTACCTTGATACCTGATATTAAAATTCAAGGCACACTTAATCAGCATGGCTACCACAGCATTCTGCAGCGATACACCATCCCATCTGGTTTGTGCTTAGTGGGACTATCATTTGTTTTTCAACAGAACAATGACCAAACACACCTCCAGGCTGTGTAAGGGCTATTTAACCAAGAAGGAGAGTGATGGAGTGCTGCATCAGATGACTTGGCCTCCACAATCACCCGACCTTAACCCCGTTGAGATGGTTTGGGATGAGTTGGACCGCAGAGTAAAGGAAAAGCAGCCAAGTGCTCAGCATATGTGGGAACTCCATCAAGAGTGTTGGAAAAGCATTCCAGGTGAAGCTGGTTGAGAGAATGCCAAGAGTGTGCAAAGCTTTCATCAAGGCGAAGGGTTGCTACTAAGAATCTAAAATCTAAAATATATTTTGAGTTGTTTAACACTTTCTTTGTTACTGCATGATTCCATATGTGTTTTTTCATAGTTTTGATGTCATCACTATTATTCTACAATGTAGAAAATAGTAAAATAAAGAAAAACCATTGATTGAGTAGGTGTGTCCAAACCTTTTACTGGCACTGTATATCCTGAGTTTTTTTTATATCTTCTAGATATAGGACAGACACTTCAAAACCTTGTTCCTTATGATAAATTTTTTGACTGTCTTTTTGTGCCATTTATGAATGTGCTATTCAATATGTTTCTATGGGCTATAGTAGTAAAAGACAAATTCAAAATTGTTGCAAATATGTTATTTATATACACTGCTCAAAAAAATAAAGGGAACACTTAAACAACACAATGTAACTCCAAGTCAATCACACTTCTGTGAAATCAAACTGTCCACTTAGGAAGCAACACTGATTGACAATACATTTCACATGCTGTTGTGCAAATGGAATAGACAACAGGTGGAAATTATAGGCAATTAGCAAGACACCCCCAATAAAGGAGTGTGCAAGGAGGAGCAGGAGAAGCACTGCCAGAGCCCTGCAAAATGACCTCCAGCAGGCCACAAATGTGCATGTGTCTGCTCAAACAGTCAGAAACAGACTCCATGAGGGTGGTATGAGGGCCCGACGTCCACAGGTGGGGGTTGTGCTTACAGCCCAACACCGTGCAGGAGGTTTGGCATTTGCCAGAGAACACCAAGATTGGGAAATTCGCCACTGGCGCCCTGTGCTCTTCACAGATGAAAGCAGGTTCACACTGAGCACGTGACAGACGTGACAGAGTCTGGAGACGCCGTGGAGAACGTTCTGCTGCCTGCAACAACCTCCAGCATGACCGGTTTGGCGGTGGGTCAGTCATGGTGCGGAGTGGTATTTCTTTGGGGGGCCGCACAGACCGCCATGTGCTCGCCAGAGGTACCCTGACTGCCATTAGGTACCGAGATGAGATCATCAGACCTCTTGTGAGACCATATGCTGGTGTGGTTGGCCCTGGGTTCCTCCTAATGCAAGACAATGCTAGACCTCATGTGGCTGGAGTGTGTCAGCAGTTCCTGCAAGAGGAAGGCATTGATGCTATGGACTGGCCGCCCGTTCCCCAGACCTGAATCCAATTGAGCACATCTGGGACATCATGTCTCGCTCCATCCACCAACGCCACGTTGCACCACAGACTGTCCAGGAGTTGGCGGATGCTTTAGTCCAGGTCTGGGAGGAGATCCCTCAGGAGACCATCCGCCACCTCATCAGGAGCATGCCCAGGCGTTGTAGGGAGGTCATACAGGCACGTGGAGGCCACACACACTACTGAGCCTCATTTCGACTTGTTTTAAGGACATTACATCAAAGTTGGATCAGCCTGTAGTGTGGTTTTCCACTTTAATTTTGAGTGTGACTCCAAATCCAGACCTCCATGGGTTGATAAATTTGATTTCCATTGATTATTTTTGTGTGATTTTGTTGTCAGCACATTCAACTATGTAAAGAAAAAAGTATTTTAATAAGATTATTTATTTCATTCAGATCTAGGATGTGTTGTTTAAGTGATCCCTTTATTTTTTTGAGCAGTATATATATATATATATATATATCTCCTAAAATTCAAAATCAAATAGCTAAATGAACAATAGTGTGACCATCTTAAAATAATTCCATATGTCAGTGCCTGTAGCTCACCAATCCCTATGAGGTAGGTGTCTAGTGATACAGGTTATGGACCCTGTAGGCGATTTGTGGTCGGTAGCAGAGTAGAGGGAACAAGCAGGGTTGGACACGAACCTGTTGTTTTCCTATACACAGTCTCCGTGGTTCATATGAACCCCCGAAATGAGCTGTCTTCCTCCAGCTCACCGCTTTTTATTCCTTGGAATTAGATTTGATTACGAATTGCCCCTGTCTGTTACCACAGAGGGGTCTATTTTTCAGAGCTGTCTGTCCCATTCCCAGCTAGGTAACAAGGCACTTTGTCACCAGTAGGCTGCCTATGACTGGTCAGTAGGGTAACCTCCATGATAATATTGTGACAACAGGCTAGTTGTTACAACAGTACCCCCAGGTGGCACATAAACAGTTTTTTTCAACCCCAAGTTCGACAGTGTTCACGGGTGTCAAAATTGTTGTGTCTCCCGCATGTGTGTTAGATGAAAAGTGTCCCTTCTCCACAGTTGTCAAGAGTGGTGGTTATTTTTCCATTTCCAATCTCTCTGTCAACAAGGTGGCGTCCTGCCTCTTCAGATGGCACTTCACGGGAGGCTCGCGCTCTGCTCCGACCAATGGTGAGCATGCGCAGTGGATTATGCGAACAGTGACTTCGGGGTACAGGCTACAACTCAGCACATTCCATTTCTGGGTCTCGAGCTAGAAACTCGCTTATCAAGCTTTTTTATCCATATGGAGTGTTCGGGTTCCGGCTCTGCTTAGCCAAATTTCGTCTTGGTTACACAATGCGTTTTCGGCAGTGCCTACTCCTACTGGGGGTGATGGCTTCTGTGATAGAAGTCGTTCCCTGGGGCTATTGTTGATGCGGCCCTTCCAGCGCTGCGGGCTAGCCACTCACCTGGACTCATCTCGCAGCCTAAGCCGGTTGCTTTGTGTGTCCCTGTCAGGCCTATGGGCCATGGCCCATCGGTGGGACCCTCTTCTATTGTGAGGGGGCTCCCATGGGTTGAGATGTATCACAACAGACGCTTTTGTAATAACCTGCCTTGGTTGGGTTCATGTGAGTGACTGATTGATTGCACAAAGGAGGAAACCACACTAGCACTCCCAAGCAATTTGGCATTATGCCCAGAATATTGTTTTGGGACTAGATAAGTGATACAAGGTCTCAGCTTTGAGGGAAGAAGCATTGTGAGTTATCAGTCAGCCACATGCAGGAACCAACGTTAATAATGAATAATGTAAATCATGCTTATAACTTGTTTGTGTAGCAGTATAAAAGGACTGATAGGGAACGCCCCCTTTCCGAGTTTTCATCAAGCTTGTACTGAGTTTGTGAACCTCTCCGCATGTTAAATAAAGATTGCTTCGTTTACTAGGACTTTTGAGTCCTTAGTGTTGAATTTCAACGACAGGCTCCTGACTGTCTGAGTAGGTGGGGTGGGGCTGAGTGCCTAGTTAAATAAAGGTTAAAAAATGTTTTACTGAGAAAACATTTATTAGCAATTCAAGAGAATAAGCCATTTAATTAGGCGACCAGTTCAGGAGTGGGGTGTAATAAATTATCAGACTCAGAACATGACATCAAAAACAGTCCAATCATGTAACACATACCTGTTTAAAATAGAAAAAACAACAATCATTAGGAATTCTTAATCATCAATTATCATGTCAATAGTTTCACAACGTTGAAAAGTGTTTTTAAAGGTGTACGTTTTTAACCAGTTCAATAAAATGTCATATGAATGTCAGAATGAATTAACAAAAATAATATAATTAACATAGGGAACAATAACTCATGAACATGTTTATTTATTGTGTGTGTGTGTGTGTGTGTGTGTGTGTGTGTGTGTGTGTGTGTGTGTGTGTGTGTGTGTGTGTGTGTGTGTGTGTGTGTTTGTGTGTCCTATCAGTAAGAAAGCTGGCGGTGTTTCTTGAGTTCGATAAGTTTATTGAAGTTTGGTTGACAGGGCAACTCGAAGGTCATGCTGGCTGTCCAGTTTGTTTCTGCTTTTAGTTTTCAGCACGGCTATAGCAGAGAAGCCACTTTCACACAGATAGGTCGTTCTGAACGGTAGCTTGATTCTGATTGCATAACAGACGAGAGAAGGATACTCTCCCATTACGCTGCTCCAGAACTTTGGCAGTGTCATTTCAGGGAAGACGTGTGCTCACAGTCCGCGATCAAACAACAGCGCCAACAGCAGAGCCTCTTCGTTGCTTGGCAACGTGACGCTTCCCACCTCCACTTTAAAGGGGTCCCGTATCCAGTCGTCTATCTCCTGTTCTTGTAGTCGCAAAACTTTCCCTGCAGCTTGACAAGATGCTGTTTAACTTTTTTTTTTCAGTGTGTCGCTGTGCGCTTTGTTGATCAGATTCTGAATCTGGAAATCAGTATTGGGAATTGTCTTGTTTTGTACACTTTGTACAAAATAATAAAACGCAGAACTACAGGATGTTTCTTAACATAACTCTTTATTAACTAGCTACAACTACATGTTAGACTATCTCCAACCACGATCAACTGCCCATGACCTAACCGTCTGGGTGGTCTTAACCAATCACCGCACAGTATGATACGGCGGTAAAATGCATCCAATTATAATTCAGTATGTATTCACATATGAATATTACATCCCCCTTCTTTTAAACAAAATACAAATGTTTTACATATTCTAAGCTTTTCTTTTGGATACATGCTCTGTAGTTTGAACTCAAGGTAAGTAACCATTTATATTGCATAATACACCAACTGAATCAACATAGACTCTGAAACAATGATCCAACTTTTCAAACAAGGGATTCTCAGCAACTCAGCTTTCACTGTAGAAATGACATCTTAACATTTCAAACAAATACAATACCAAAGCATGTCAAGTGAACTTTCAATAACAAGTTTACAGTCTGGAACGCTTTTAGGGCAGCGATCCGCCTACACCCTTTGACAATTCACAGGTCGAGGACAGCTCTGGGCTTGACCTCTCTTCCTGACCTTGTGCGATATGATGTTGAGCATGCTTCTGTGTCAGTCAACAGCTCTTGTGGTGTTGCAGGTAAGTGTGGTGTATGTTGTGCTGTGTGTGTGTTTAGTCCATCACGTTCTCTTTCAGGGGAACAGTTAATCTCATCAGTGTGTTGTTCTTTTGTGTTCAGTAAGTGACGACGATTGCGGCGGTACACTGCTCCTTCTGCTGTGCGGACGTGATATGAACGTTCAGTGTCAGCTGGCTGGATGACGACTGCTGGTTTCCAGAGGCCATGCTCCTGGATTCTAACGGACTCTCCGTCGATCAGTGGTGGCAGTGGTCTAGCTGACCTGTCGTAGTATCGCTTTTGTTGTTGTTGTCTCTGTGCACGTTTTTCATGCATTTCCTTGTAGCTGACAACCTCAGGTTGCAGCTGCTGGTTGGTGCTGGGAAGGGTTGAGCGAAGTCTGCGGCTCATCAACAGCTGGGCTGGTGATTTGAAATTGTCAACTGGAGTGTTGCGGTATTCAAGGAGACTGAGGTAGGGGTCTCTCTTGTCTGCTTTTGCTTTGTCCATGAGTGATTTAGCAATCTGCACAGATTTTTCAGCAAGGCCATTACTTTGAGGGTAATGTGGGCTTGTGGTGACATGTGTGAACTCCCATGCTTTTGTGAAGGATTCAAACTCATTTGATTTGTAACAGGGCCCATTGTCAGATATTAAAGTCTCTACAATGCCATGCCTGGCAAAGGCTGCTTTCAGCTTGTGTATCACAGCTGCAGATGTGGTGCTGTGAAGCTTGTCGAGTTCGAAGTATCTGCTGTAGTAGTCCACTGTTACGATGTAGTCCTCGTTGTTCCAGGTGAACAGATCGGTTGCCACAACCTGCCAGGGTCGGTCTGGGATACAGTGAGGTAACATTGGCTCTTTGGTGTTTGAGGGGCGTCTTTCAAGACAGATGGTGCATCTAGCAACAATGTCCTCTATTTGTTTGCACATTCCAGGCCAAAACAAAATGTCCCGTGCTCTCTGTTTGCACTTTTCCATGCCCATGTGTCCAGCGTGAATCTTTGTCAAAATCTCTTCTCTGAGACTGGTAGGAATAATGATTTTCTCTCCTTTGAAAATGATTCCGTTGATCTGTGATAGTTCATCACGATAGTTCCAGAATTCTGAGACGCTCTGAGGGCATTTTCTCCTCTCCTCAGGCCATCCATCCTGTATGACTTTCCTCAGCTGTGTGAGTTGTGAGTCCTTGTCTGTTTCTGCTTGGATCTCCTTCAGTTTCGTGTCACTAACTGGTAAGTTGCTGTACACAGTGTGCACTTGCATGTCCATGCCCTCACTGAGGCTGCTGTCCTTGTAGGTAAGAAACTTCCTGGAGAGTGTGTCTGCGACAGGGATGTCTTTTCCTGGACGGTGAGTGATTGTGAAGTCGTATTTTTGTAGTTGAAGGATCATTCTCTGTAGCCTTGGCGGGGCTGCAGCTAGTGGTTTCCTCATGATTGACTCAAGGGGCTTGTGGTCGGATTCCACAATGACTTGTCGTCCATATACGTACTGATGGAAACGTTTACATCCGAACAGAATGGCATAGAGCTCCTTTTCGATTTGAGCGTAGTTGATTTCACAGTCTGTGAGAGATTTGGAAGCGTAGCCGATGGGCTTTCCTTCTTCCAGTAGCACTGCACCTAGTCCATACTTCGACGCGTCCACTTGGAGTCTGAGCTCTTTGTTGGGGTCGTAGTAGGCAAGGATTGGTCCTGGTTCTCTCGTGATCAAGTCTTTCACATTCTGGAAAGCAATGTCGTGTTGCTTGTCCCAAAGAAACTCACTGGACTGCTTTAGCAGTTGACGCAGGGGTGCATTAGCATTGGAGAGGCTGGGTGCGAACTTGGCTAAGTAGTTGACCATGCCAAGCACTGTTTCCAGCTCTGCACGGTTCTTTGGTGGCTCCATTTCTTTTATGGCTGAGATCTTCTGTGGATCTGGCTTGGTTCCATTCGCTGTGAGAAGATGTCCGAAGTAGCTGACCTCTGTAGCGCTGACTGTGCTCTTCTCGGGGTTGAGCCGGACTCCTCTCTCGCGGGACCTTTGCAGCATCGGAGCTTGCCTGTGCGTGGTTTCTCCACCACCACTAACGCGTTTACCCAGTCAGTCGGTTCTGTAACCTTGGTGACTATGTCAGATTGCTCCATACTCTCCAACTCTTTCTTCAGACGGGCACTGAGAGCAAGGGGAATCTTTCTCGGTGGGTAGACCACAGGGGTTGCGTCTGGGTCAAGGTGAATGGTACATTCTCCTGGGAATAATCCTATTCCTGTAAAGACATCAGCAAACTCCTCCAGTACATTTTCTGTCTCTACTGGTGCTGTTACTGATAAAACTAGCTTGATGAGGTCCATGTCTAAACATGCTTTAAGACCTAGCACTGCAGGTGCTCTAGTGTCAACAACAAAAGTCCAACATCATGTCACTTTCTTTGTATTTGCATTTGAAAGTGCATGTGCCTTTTACTGGGAGCTGTTCACCACCATAACCAGTCAGTCTGCGCATGGTGGGCTGTAGCTCGCACTCAGATGTCAAGCTGCGGTACTTATTCAGAGGAATAATGTTTACTTGTGCACCAGTGTCTAGTTTGAACTTTAGCTTTGTGCCTTGTGTTCCTATCTCAATGTCAGCAAAGGCTTGCTCTGTCTCTGATATGTGACTTTTCTGTGTCACTGAATCAATAAACAGTTCATCATCATTTGACTCTTTGATTGACATTTCATCTTCACTCACTGTGTGTACTGTTTTTCCACGGTAAGCTCTGCACACTTTTGCAAAGTGATTCCATTTACCACATTTAGTACACTGTTTGCCTTTAGCTGGGCAATTTCCTTGTTCGCCATGCACTTTGTATCCACAATATCCACATGTTTTGGGGCGTTTTGAGTCTGTGTCGCTCTGTTTTGGAGTTATGTCTCTCTCCGTTCTGAAACGCTCTCTCTGGGCACCGGAGGTGTGCTTTGATGTCTGCCTGACTGCGTGCACTGCTTGTTCACGTGATGCACGCGTGCTGCCGCGCGAAATGGTTTTCATCTGAGCCTGTGCTAGCTCGTGAGATCTGGCTATGTCGATAGCTTTGTCCAGCGTTAGCTCAGATCTAACATTCAAAAGTTTCTCTCTCACTCGCGGTGAGTGTATTCCAAATACAATACGGTCCCTGACCATCTCATCCTTGTTTGCATAATCACAATCTTTCACAAGCAGACGCAGCTCAGTCACAAACTGTTCAAAAGACTCGCTAGCTCCCTGTACTTTCTCATGGAATTTGTACCTAGCGAAAATTGTATTAGTCTTCGGCACAACATATGCTTCAAAACGATCGTAGTATGTTTTCAGTAACTTTGATTCAGCCTCGGTAAGTGTCCATGTGTTGTAAATATCTCTCCCTTTTTCACCGATCCAGAGGAGCAGGTAGCTACATTTTTCCTCTTCTCCTCTTTCCTTCAAGGACCCGTGAACATTAGCTCCACATGCTGTTTGTACTTACGCCATGCATCGGGTAAGTTTGTAGACTCCCAGTCCATTCGAGGTGAAGGAACTCCAGAAAAATCCATCTTTTAAGACCATTTACTCTGACACCATGTCTTGTTTTGTACACTTTGTACAAAATAATAAAACGCAGAACTACAGGATGTTTCTTAACAAAACTCTTTATTAACTAGCTACAACTACATGTTAGCCTATCTCCAACCACGATCAACTGCCCATGACCTAACCGTCTGGGTGGTCTTAACCAATCACCGCACAGTATGATACGGCGGTAAAATGCATCCAATTATAATTCAGTATGTATTCACATATGAATATTACAGGAATCATATCCTCCCGTTAGAAACACGATTCAAGCTTCATCATGAAGGCATCCACTTTGTCTCTCTGTTCAAATCGATTGTGCCACCTCCCTTGCATTGACACATTGAGAGAATTCAGATGATCAAAAATATCCGCCAGGTAGGCAATTTGCGTGAACCATTCCTCACAATGTAAATGTTCGGGCAGAGATGACTTGTTTTCCCGAAAGAAACGCAGCAATCTCCGCTCGAAGCTCATAAAAGTGACCCAACACTTTACCCCTGGAAAGCCAGCGGACCTCTGCATGATAAAGCACATGCTGGTGCTCGCTCCCCATATACCTACAGAAGGCCTGGAAAACACCTGCTTTTCGTGGAACCATTTTTGATATAGTTGGCACACTTGATCACATCCTGGAGAGTAGCGTGGAGCTCTGGCACCATGTAATTCGCTGCCAATGCATCCCTGTGTAGGAAGCAGTGGTCCACGTCGCACTCTGTGCTCTCTACAGGATTCACTTTACTACCCCGGAGTGCTTTCCCGTCATAGTAGCTGCCCCAATTGTGGTCACACCGACGCACCTATTCCAGGCCAGTCCCACGGAGCCCAGGTACATATCCATTGTGTTAAAGACAGGCTCTGCAGAGTTGGTGTCTGATTTAGACCATTAGAATGGCATGGTTAGCCACATCCGGGGATTCATCAAGCTTTAGTGCGTAATGGCCATTTGCACTAATGCTCTCTGATGTCTAGCGCGTTATGTCCTCAGACATGTCCTGGATTCTCCTCCTCATGGTGTCATTGGATAGGGGGATGGTTTTAAGTTTGTTGGCGGCTGACTCTCCCAAGATTTCAATGCACATATCATTCGCAGCAGGGAGTATGAGATTCTCGGCGCTGGTGTGGCCTTTTTTGCACTTAGCATTGCGCTAGGCCACAAGGTAAGATGCGTGAAATGCCTTTTCATGTACCATGCATACTTTGTTGAATGAATCTTGTGAGGCCTCCAGATATTGACATTTCATTTTTTTAAAGTCAGCTGTTTTATTTTTGTTGCTTGGATGCTTGCTTGGATGCTTGGTGCCCAGATGGCGTTTCATTTTGTAGGGTTTCATGCATAGGACGCACTACGGTCTACTCACCCTGTCTGTCTTCTATATATGGTTGTGTTCGTAAATTCATCAGTTATAGCGAATTTACGAATGCATCCAACGTAAAACCATATTTGATGAAGTCGGGGTCGAGAACTGTATTGTATTGGTCAATGAGCGAGCGCAGCGCGAAAACCCTCTGAGTCCGAATTTACCTAGACATTTCACAACTGCGGACGCACTGCACGTGTAAAGTCAACAACAATAAGGGGTGCACCGGTATCCTTTCAAAATAAATGTCTCGGTGCGGCGGTTACCTTTCAAAATAATATTCTTTTTATTTTATTTTTCATGCACAAGTCCCGCGACCCCTTAAAATCCTCCCACGACCCCCATGTGGGTTGCGACCCCCCCAGTTTAGAATAACTGCCTTAGACCATATATAGCCCATCTAGCCCATCTATCCTAATAACTGAAACAGAAACAGACATTAAATAAGAAGATAAGCACTTTACCCGCTGCATTTTGGTCCACTCCTTACGACAACCGTGACAATAACTATTAAATTGAGATTAAAAGATGTCCCTCTTGTTCAAAGTAGAAATACTTGTCTTAACATGGCCTGGGGTGGATGAAGGTCAGATGACTTGTTGATAGAAAAATGTCTACTTTCTCGTGAACATTGATGGTACTTATAGGTAAAAAATATAATTTGAACAATAACCCTGAGAAGTACTGTAGGCTACTGTTTATTCAATTTGCTTTTGGGGAGTCTTCAACAAATTGAGCCCCTATCTCAAAAGATTCCATCTAGGTTGTTATACTGTATCTGTCTGCTGTTCCAAGAAATAATCAACCTCTTTGGCCAACAGCTTGAGCATTACACTAACTTTGTTCCAGTCATTTCCTGAGGATAGCAGCACACTCAATCAATAATCAATATTTAACCGTGTATGACTGTCTCCAAAACACACCTGAGTCTATATAACTTTCTCAACTTTTAATTAAATACATTTCCCTGAACTTGGCCAATTTAACAATTGGAAAGATAAAGTAACAAACCAATTATAAACTTCTAGGTAGTTGATATAAATTGGTGGCGGATAAAGTGAGATACATTTGACAATTTAAATGATGATGAATAGGCCTCCCGCAAAGTTAAGTTAATGTAATCAATTTTTTTATCTTGCGAAAAAAAAGGAACAGTGCTCCTATGGTCACTGTGATATGCTATCTTCATTCAGGTATTTTTGTGAGAATTACCAGTAGGCCTACACATTAATACACATGGGAAAACCATGAACATTTAGTATGGAAACACACAATTCAAGTTTTTATATAATGCCCCTTGTGGACTGAAGACGTGAGGCTGCTTGGCATTGTAAACTCTGACATCAACACAAGACTGTTGGTTCACAATGGGTATGAAGTAGCCTGAGTGCTAGTCTGTTTGTGCTGTCATGCCAACTCCTTGTCACATTGTCACGCCAATGAGCAATGGATTTGTCAAGAGTACAAACAGATCTGACATCAGGCTAGGTACGAAGTGATACTGCCTTTAACCATTGGAATGTGGACCTTTACCGGTATAAGCAAATATCTGAAAAATATCAAGATAAAACTGGAACAGCAGAAACATTGTGATTTCTGCTCCTTTGGAGCGTCATCCCTTTTTCGCTGGGAAGATGTCTATCTCCTTAATTATACAGTCTGCGATGGTTTGTTGTTGGCTGAAAGCATTCTTCTAGATGTCAAGTCAAACGGACCTCCTGGATGGACAATACACATATTCACACATATTTACAGCGTTTAAGTAATACTACACAGAATTACAGGTTTTCTACTCAAAGACAGCAAATATATGGTAAACAATTCAAAGGGCATAAATACACTGTCGTTATTTTGTAAATGGAAAAAGATCTGCAAATGTTATCAACAAATGTAATCAACAATATTTTATTGCCAATTCCTCACACTCAGTAGTTATTACGGTTGATTGTCTGTATCACTGACAAAGAAAAGAGGAGGATTGGGTGTTAATTAAGACCTTAATTACTAACATATTCCAGACTATTCAGTAGAAGAGTATTGGGCCAGTAACGAAAGGTCAGTGAATAGAATCCCTGTGCCAACTAGGTGAAAAATATGTCGATATAACCTTGAGCCAACTAGGTGCCAACTAGGTGAAAAATATGTCGATATAACCTTGAGCAAGGAATTTAACCCTAATTTATCCTCCTGTAAATCACTCTGGATTAGAACATCTGCAAACAATATCTACTTGTGGTGTACAAATAATGACTTTATGAGATATACCTTTTTTTAACTTTGACCTCAACAACTAGGAGAATGTATGTTCATGTATGTTTGGCCTCAAGGTTAGGGAATCCAAAGGATGATGAGTGTAGAGGGAGACTGGTGCCTCAGCAGCACTCACCCATGCACAGGATCTTCTGCATAGTAGAGAAGATCTTGCTCACCGTCTCTGGCTGTCTGTTCGAATCCAGCTCACTGATGATCATCAATTTCTTTATCTCTGCAACAAAGAAATGAAACACACATTGTCTATGTTTGTATTAGCCTGTGCAATATTTGTTAGATGCTATAGAACATACTTAAGAATAATTATAAAATCCAAGTGATAAAACATCACAAAAGTGTGTGGTGATGCCCAACCCGCCGCAGAAAAAATATCTCCTATAGTCAACCTTTTAAAGCAGGGCTTCACAAACTTGGTCCTGCAGCCCCCGCTGGGTGCAGATCTTGTTTTTTCCCTTAGTACTACAAAGCTGATTCAAATAATCAACGCCTGATGATGAGTTGGGTATTTGAATTAGCTGTGTAGTGGTAGTGATAGGGCAAAAACCAAAACTTGCACCCAGGGGGGGCCCCGGGACCGAGTTTGGGAAACCTGCTTTAAACAATGCTCAAGACGCTGCCAGACCCTTGGTGGAGTGGGCACATACACCGCTAGGTAACCCTTGCCCCTTGCTGATATATGCCAGAGAGATAGCCTCCACTATCCAGTGGGAGAGATGATGCTTAAAGAACACCCTGCCAGGAGCTGGATTAGCAAAACAGACAAAAAGCTGCTCACAACTGGATATCCCGAATCTGTTCAATGTATGTTATTAAAGCTCACACCAGACACAGGGCATGTAACCTCTGTTGCTCTTCAGAAGCAAAAGGAGGAGGCGAAAAGATAAATATCTTAAAAGCGAAGGACCTGAAGGACATAGCCATGAATTTCAGGGTGAAAGACGCATATGGACAAAACTGCACCTTAGTCACCAGGGGCGAACTGAGTACAGGAAGGGTGTACAGATAACGCGTGGAGGAACCAACACGTTTAGCCGAGGGCAAAGCCATGCGCAAGGAGGTTTAACAGATAGGTTTAGTAGGAGATGATCTTCAGATCTACCGACTCCACCTCCTCCAGAGGCTCAAAGTGGGCCTCCAAAACCAAATCTCTGGCCTCGCTTGCTAAACCTGCGCAACGGGAGTTGCCACGGATTCCCGCCTAAAAGCCCTCCAGGCGCTCCCTCTACAATGTGAGCTAAATCAAAATCACTGGCGGAAACACATAAAGGAGGGTCTGAGGCCATTGGTTTCCCGTCAGAGTAGGCACTCTGGTCCCTCATTGAGAAATATATACGACACTACAATTTTTCTCGCTATGCAATAAAGATCTATTTTGTGCCCAACGAAAATGTCCCATACCTGGGTGTACCCTCCACTCCTGAGAGAGAGGGTCCCACCTGGATAAAATATCTGCACCCGAGTTGAGTCAACTGGGGACATGTGTAGCCCAAAGCGAGAGCCTGTGCGCACCGTTCCCCAGCAATAGGGAGCTAGCCAAGGTTAGGAGGGAGCAAGATAGCGGCGTGTCCAAATACCCATATTTGCATCCTAAATAGAAGGCCGCTTGAGCATGCAAAAAAAAAGTTTTATAGTATGTGACATTTCGAAAATATAGTATACTTTAAATGCCATGACGTCATACTAATTTCGGTTTTGACAACAGCGGATCAATTAGATATGGGGATGTGATACCGAAATGAACCAATAACGCAATTGCACATGACGCATTCTCAGTATGAAGAAATGTGCTGAACAAAAATACGAAAGCAACATGCAACAATTTCAGAAATGTTATTGAGTTACAGTTCATAACCCCCCCCCCCCCCTTAAAAGATTTAGATGCACTATTGTAAAGTGGTTGTTCCACTGGATATCATAAGGTGAATCCACCAATTTGTAAGTCGCTCTGGATAAGAGCGTCTGCTAAATGACTTAAATGTAAATGTAAATATAAGGAAGTCAGACAATTTAAAATTAATTAGGAGTGGGAATACAGATATGCATCTGTTGGTCATAAACCCAACAAAAAAAAGAAACGTCCTCTCACTGTCAACTGCGTTTATTTTCAGCAAACTTAACGTGTAAATATTTGTATGAGCATAACAAGATTCAACAACTGAGAAATAAACTGAACAAGTTCCAACAGACATGTTGTAACGGTCTTCGTCGTCCTCAGATGAAGGGGAAGAGAAATCAGACCAAAATGCAGCGTGGTAAGTGTTCGTCATTTTTAATGATAAAACTGAACACTAAATCCGACAAGCAAAACAAAAGAACAACCGAACAGTCCCGTCAGGTGCAAAACACTAAACAGAAATTATCTACCCACAAACCCCAAAGGAAAACAGGCTGCCTAAGTATGACTCCCAATCAGCGACAACGAAGTACAGCTGTCCCTGATTGAGAGCCACACCAGGCCAAAACAAAGAAACACAAAGCATAGAAAAAAGGACATAGAATGCCCACCCCAACTCACGCCCTGACCAACCAAAATAGAGACATATAAGGATCTCTTAAGGTCAGGGCGTGACGCATGTGACTAACAGAAATGGAACAATGTGTCAAGGAACAAAGGGGGGGGGGCAAAATCAAAAGTAACAGTCAGTATCTGGTGTGGCCACCAGCTGCATTAAGTTCTGCAGTGCATCTCCTCCTCATGGACTGTGCCAGATTTGCCAGTTCTTGCTGTGAGATGTTACCCCACTCTTCCACAAAGGCACCTGCAAGTTCCCGGACATTTCTGGGGGGAATGGCCCTAGAACTCACCCTTCGATCAAACAGGTCCCAGACGTGCTCAATGGGATTGAGATCCAGGCTCTTCGCTGGCCATGGCAGAACACTGACATTCCTGTCTTGCAGGAAATCATGCACAGAACGAGCAGTATGGCTGGTAGCATTGTCATGCTGGAGGGTCATGTCAGGATGAGCCTGCAGGAAGGGTACCACATGAGAGAGGAGGATGTCTTCACTGTAACACACAGCGTTGAGATTTCCTGCAATGACAACAAGCTCAATCCGATGATGCTGTGACACACCGCCCCAGACCAAGACGGACCCTCCACCTCCAAATCGATCCCGCTCCAGAGTATAGACCTCGGTGTAACGCTCATTACTTAGACGATAAACGCGAATCCGACCATCACCCCTGGTGAGACAATACCGCGACTTGTCAGTGAAGAGCACTTTTTTCCAGTCCTGTCTGGTCCAGCGATGGTGGGTTTGTGCCCATAGGTGACGTTGTTGCCGGTGATGTCTGTTGAGGACCTGCCTTACAACAGGCCTACAAGCCCTCAGTCCAGCCTCTCTCAGCCTATTGCGGACAGTCTGAGCACTGATGGAGTGATTGTGCATTCCTGGTGTAACTTGGGCAGTTGTTGTTGCCATCCTGTAGCTGTCCCGCAGGTGTGATGTTCAGATGTACCGATCCTGTGCAGGTGTTGTTACACGTGGTCTGCCACTGCAAGGACAATCCTGTCTCCCTGTAGCGCTGTCTTAGGGGTCATTGCAATGTATTGCCCTGGCCACATCTGCTGTCCTCATGCCTCCTTGCAGCATGCCTAAGGCACGTTCACGCAGATGAGCAGGGACCCTGGGCATCTTTCTATTTGTGTTTTTCAGAGTCAGTAGAAAGGCCTCTTTAGTGTCCTAAGTTTTCATAACTGTGACCTTAATTGCCTAGCGTCTGTAAGCTGTTAGTGTCTTAACGACCATTCCACAGGTGCATGTTCATTAATTGTTTATGGTTCATTGAACAAGCATGGGAAACAGTGTTTAAACCATTTACAATGAAGATCTGTGAAGTTATTTGGATTTTTACGAATTATCTTTGAAAGACAGGGTCCTGAAAAAGGGACGTTTCTTTTTTTGCTGAGTTCAGATAGCTTAAGAAAAATGGGCCTCAACGGGCCTCAGGATCTCATCACGGTATCACTGTGCATTCAAATTGCCATCGATAAATGCAATTGTGTTCGCTGTCCTTAGCTTATGCCTGCCCATACCATAACCCAGTAGTGGTTGGTGCCGTTTAAGATGAGAGGATGATTATTGTTTTTATGAGCATCGCCTTATTTCTATTACAGCATATTGGATGACTGTCATTCATATTCCATTCACCCAGTTTAACATCGATAGGTTAAGGCTACTACGTGATACTCAAATGTTCCCTACGCCCATCATGAGGTTGCTACAACCTAGCCTATGAATTCAACGCATGTGCACACAGGTCGAGAGAAAGAAACGTTTAAGAAACGTTTTTCAACAGAATCGGCGGAATGAACACACCCCTGATCACACGCCACACAGTTCACCTTCATAGCCACATACAAACAGCTCGTTGGTTTCCTTCTCGCATCTACACGCCCTCCTCCTCTCACCTTTTGTATTCTCTTGCGGACTTCAATGCACAACACATCAACTGTCTGTGACCAGGCGAAAAAAAACGCAGCTAGCTCACCATATTAGTTAAAGTAACTCAATAGTCAACATAGCTAATATAACTAAAGCACTAGTAAACCCGCTACAATCCTGCAGTACAGTTTAGTAGGCAGTTTAACTGTTACAACGGCGGGCCCCGGTGGCAATACATTTGTAAAACCAAAAGCTTATCTTGACTTGGAGAGTTCAAGTGTTGGATAGTCATAGCCAGCTACCTAACATAGCATCCCTCTGTTTGAGGCGGGTGTTTGAGTAGGCTAAACTAGCTAGCTGCATTTGCTAGCTAAGTAAGTGAAAGTGAAACAAATTTAAGAAATATAGCTAGCTCTCTCTCTCCATCTTGCTCCTCCTTCATTTTTGAAAAAATGAATCTGTTCAAAACTGTTCAACTATTGTCTTTCTCTTGGAGTCAACCACTCACCACATTTTATGCACTGCAGTGCTAGCTAGCTGTAGTTTATGCTTTCAGTACTAGATTCATTCTCTGATCCTTTGGTTGGGTGGACAACATGTCAGTTCATGCTGCAAGAGCTCTGATAGGTTGGAGGATGTCCTCTGGGAGTTGTCATCATTACTGTGGAAGTCTACGGAAGAGGGTGAGAACCATGAGCCTCCTAGGCTTTGTATTGAAGTCAATGTACCCAGAGGAGGATGGAAGCTAGCTGTCCTCTGGCTAAACCATGGTGCTACCCTACAGAGCGCTGTTGAGGCTACTTTAGACCTGCAAAACAGTGTGTTTTAATAAATTATTTGGTGACCTGTGAATATATTTTGTACAGTTTTATCTAAAAAGGATCACATTTTTAATGTTTCACTATATTTATTTTAATGTAAATCACTGAGGAGGATGGTCCTCCCCTTCCTCCTCTGAGGAGTCTCCACTGCCATAACCCCACCACCACCATGGGGTACTCTGTTCACAACGTTGACATCAGCAAACCGCTCACCCACATCACGCCCGCTAGGTCTGCAGTTGTGAGACCGGTTGAACGTACTGCCAAATTCTGTAAAACAACGTTGGAGGATGCTTATGGTGAAGAAATTAACATTCAATTCTCTGGCGACAGCTCTGGACATTCCTGCAGTCAGCATGCCAATTGCACGCTCCCTCAACTTGACACATCTTTGGCATTGTGTTGCGTTATAAAAATTCACATTTTAGACAATTAAGCTAGGCTACTTAATTGGGAAGATGCAGTGTTCAAATGTAGGTCGTTTTTTTAAGTCGTTTTTGTTCTCCTTAAAATGATCACAAGTATTGCGTCACAGGCTACATGTTTTTTTTTTTACCCAAAATGGATTACTGTGTTCTCATTGAAAAGTGTTTATTGTTTCCTTGGCATTCGTCACAGCTTTTAAACTAAATACTAAACCATCTTTTGATCTCTGAATGTGTCGGTACCGGGGACTCGGGATGTGGCTATGTTATTGATGTCATGTTAATCAGGTCTTTTTTTATTTTAACATATGGAATGTTTTAGTTTTTAGGCTAGAATATCTAGCTATTTAATTATTGAATGTATGGATCAACCCTTAGTAATTCTGATCTAATTCCCAATGTTCAGTGCTTTAGTTTATTATGTTACTGTCAATTGTATAGAATTTGTGATGTAACCCACTGTCCACGTTTTTCTGTGCAATTTGCTTTTAATTTGAACATTTGAAAAATGTTGGTCTGTATACTAGGCTATTTGATTTATTTTACACTATATGTGTCACAGTACTTTGGTTTCACTAATAAATATTTCGAAAAACACTTAACCTGTTAGGGCTAGGGGGCAGTATTGACACGGCCGGATAAAAAACGTACCCGATTTAATCTGGTTACTACTCCTGCCCAGTAACTAGAATATGCATATAATTATTGGCTTTGGATATAAAACACCCCTAAAGTTTCTAAAACTGTTTGAATGGTGTCTGTGAGTATAACAGAACTCATATGGCAGGCCAATACCTGAGAAGATTCCATGCAGGAAGTGGCCTGTCTGACAAGTTGTGTTTCATCTTGGCTCTTTTTATTGAAGACTGAGGATCTTTGCTATAACGTGACACTTCCTACGGCTCCAATAGGCTCTCAGAGCCCGGGAAAAAGCTGAACGATATCGAGGCAGCCTCTGGCTGAAACACTTTATCGCGTTTGGCAAGTGGCCGATCAGAGTACTATGGGCTTAGGCGCGTGCTCGAGTCGACTCCATGCTTAATTTTTTTGTCACGAATTGCGCCATGCTCGTCACCCTTATTTACACTTTCGGATAGTGTCTTGAACGCACGAACAAAACGCCGCTATTTGGATATAACGATGGATTATTTTGGACCAAACCAACATTTGTTATTGAAGTAGAAGTCCTGGGAGTGCATTCTGACGAAGACAGCAAAGGTAAAAACATTTTTCTTATAATAAATCTGACTTTGGTGAGTGCCAAACTTGCTGGGTGTCTAAATAGCTAGCCCTGTGACGCCTGGCTATCTACTGAGAATATTGCAAAATGTGCTTTCACCGAAAAGCTATTTTAAAATCGGACATATCGAGTGCATAGAGGAGTTCTGTATCTATAATTCTTAAAATAATTGTTATGCTTTTTGTGAACGTTTATCGTGAGTAATTTAGTAAATTCACCGGCAGTGTTCGGTGGGAATGCTCGTCACATGCTAGTCACATGCTAATGTAAAAAGCTGGTTTTTGATATAAATATGAACTTGATTGAACAAAACATGCATGTATTGTATAACATAATGTCCTAGGGTTGTCATCTGATGAAGATCATCAAAGGTTAGTGCTACATTTAGCTGTGGTTTGGGTTTATGTGACATTATATGCTAGCTTGAAAAATGGGTGTCTGATTATTTCTGGCTGGGTCCTCTGCTGACATAATCTAATGTTTTGCTTTCGTTGTAAAGCCTTTTTGAAATCGGACAGTGTGGTTAGATTAACGAGAGTCTTGTCTTTAAAATGGTGTAAAATAGTCATATGTTTGAAAAATTGACGTTTTTGTATTTTTGAGGAATTTGAATAACGCGCCACGGGATTACACTGGCAAGCGTCCCACCTAGCCCATAGAGGTTAAACAAAACAAACAACGAAAACAGTCCAATAAGGTGCACAGACTATACTGGAAACAACCACACTTCAAAACACAAGTGAAACAAACCCCAACTAAATATGGCCTCCAATTAGAGGCAATGACAACCAGCGCGTCTAATTGGAGGTCCTACCAAAACCCCAACATAGAAATGGAAAAACTAGATAAACACATAGAAATTGAAAATGTAGAACATAAACCAAAAAACCCGAACCACACAAAACAAACACCCCCTGCCACGCCCTGACCAAACTACAATAACAAATAACCCCTTTTACTGGTCAGGACGTGACAGTTATTGTAATTTATCATTTAAACAGTGCATCTGTTTGCTCAATGTTTTCTATCTTACCTAAATGTTATTATCTGATGTCAGTGAAATCCTCATGAGTGTAATACCCTGACTACAAAATCAATTTAGGAATCTATGTTATTCAATTATTGCACCCACACTGCTCGCGCGCACCAACGAGCATCTGCGTTGCCAAGGGCTAAAATAGAAGTCATTCCTATTTCTGACGCAGATCGTGCTGCAAGTCCTGCCTCTCCCATCTCCTCATTGGTTTATAGAAGCAGGTACCCACGTGCCATCTCCTCATTGGTTATACCCAAGTGGGTGACTGAAAGACTAACTGTTTTACTGGTTGTCATGGTAATACTATGAAAGTGTAGATGCCAATCACCATTTAAGTTCAAAGATGAAAAGGCCTGGAAGGAGAAGAGATGCCTAGAAACGATTCGGTTGACCGTTTTATGTGTGAATTAATTGAGTAGAGGACCTTGTGCATTTCAGGTAAAATAACAACTTAATGTTTATATCCCAGGACAAATTCACTAACAACAGCTAGCTAGCTAAATAGGACAAATTAACTAGCAAGTGCAAGCTTACTAGCTAAATTGCCATACATGTTTAATGCTTTTCGACCTGTCCCCAAATTAATGTCATTGGTTCAGAGTTTGTTTTGATATTTTAACCTGCGTGTGGGGTTCGCGTTTGGTGTAGGGGGACAAAATAAATGTATGCACGATAGCGCACGATGGCTCGCGCGCAGCCGGTTTGGGTTCTGTGTAAGTACCTTCATCAAGAAGAAAGCAATTATTTTCACAAAGTGTACTAAATGTTCAATACAACCTCTATACGTTAGAGCATTTGGTCTGCAGAGTGATAATTGAGATAACATTTGAAAATCTAAAGTCAGCATTGCAGTTGGAGCTCTGCTATTTTTGCCAGTGCTCTCATACTTGGCACGGCCACTAATATTTGTATTTTTTGTCTTTCAAATCTCAGATATTTGCTTATTTGACTCGCACAGTGAGCTTCCAACCACTAGAGGACAGTAGTATATCAGCCATTTTGAATGGTACCAAAAAGCTGACGCTACATTAGTAATTGAGCTTGCAGTATTTTTTTTTAGAATAATTCAATTATTATGAATTATCCTTGTGGAGTTATCATTAGTTTCAGTCATAATCATTAGGTATAAATGACATTGCATCTTCTGAAGTTCTTCAAAGCTGCTGAGTCGACTGGTTTTCTGCCCTGAGGATGAAACTGAGAGGACAGAGAGAGAGAGAGAGAGAGAGAGAGAGAGAGAGAGAGAGAGAGAGAGAGAGAGAGAGAGAGAGAGAGAGAGAGAGAGAGAGAGAGAGAGAGAGAGAGAGAGAGAGAGAGAGAGAGAGAGAGAGAGAGAGAGAGAGAGAGAGAGAGAGAGAGAGAGAGAGAGAGAAGCTCTTATGAAATTAAACTATACTGAACAAAAATATAAATGCAATACGTAAGGTGTTGGTCCCATGTTTCATGAGCTGAATAAAAGATCGCAGAAATGTTCCATATACATATATTTCTCTCAAATTGTGTGCACAAATTTGTTTACATCCCTGTAAGGGAATATTTTTTCTTTGCCAAGATAATCCATCCACCTGACAGCTATGGCATATCAAGAAGATGATTAAACAGCATGCTCATTACACAGGTACACCTTGTGCTGGGGAAAATAAAAGGCCACTTTAAAATGTGCAGTTTTGTCATACAACACAATGCCACAGATGTCTCAAGTTTTGAGGGATCATGTAATTGGCATGCTGACTGTAGAGCTGTTGCCAGAGAATTTAATGTTAATTTCTCTACCATAAGCCGACTCCAACATCGTTTTAGAGAATTTGGCAGTACGTCCAACTGGCCTCGCAACCGCAAGACCACCTGTAAGCACCCCAGCCCAGGACTTCCACATCCGGCTACTTCACCTGTGGACTCGTATGAGACCAGCCCCCCGGACAGCTAATGAAACTGTAGATTTGCACAACCAAAGAATTTCTGCGCAAACTGTCAGAAACCGTCTCAGGGAAGCTCATCTGCATGCTCATCATCCACACCAGGTTCCTGGCTGCAGTTCGGCATCGGAACCAACTTTATTGGGCAAATGGTCACCTTTGAAGGCCATTGGCACGCTGGAGAAGTATGCTCTTCATGGATGAATCCCGGTTTCACCTGTACTGTGCAGATTGCAGACAACGTGTATGGCATTGTGTGGGTGAGCGGTTTTCTGATGTCAGTGTTGTGAACAGAGTGCCCCACTATGGCAGTGGGGTTATGGTATGGGCAGGAATAAGCTACGGACAACGAACACAATTGTATTTTTATCAATGGCAATTTGAATATACAGAGATACCGTGACGAGATCCTGAGGCCCAGTGTCGTGCCATTCATCAGCCACCATCATCTCATGTTTCAGCATGATAATGCCCCGCCCCATGTCACAAGGATCTGTACACAATTCCTGGAAGCTGAAAATGTCTCATGTCACCCATTGAGCATGTTTGGGATGCTCAGGATTGACGTGTACAACAGCTTTTTCCAGTTCCCGCCAATATCCTACAACTTCGCACAGCCATTGAAGAGGAGTCGGACAACCTTCCATAGCGAAACAAATAATAAATGATGAAATATAGAAGGGCTCCCAAATTGATAGACATATGTTCACTTACTCATTACAATCCACAAAGCAGAGCAAACTTAATTGAAACATACAACAACAAAGCAGACTGCCCTTGGCCATAAAAAACTCTGGGCAAATCTGCAACTACACATTTGTATTAAAAGATTCTTTGAATGAGGAGATTGATGGACATGTTAAGTAGTAGTTTAGAAATATTAAATTAGCTAACTGCAGCATGCTCACTATTCTGTGCCCTTGATTTTGAATGTTTTCATGTATGAGCCTAGCCTACCATCTATGAATGTTTTCACGTATGAGCCTATCTAAACCTTGTTGATGTCTCTCTGTAGTGCAGATGAAGTCTATGATGTCGCAACAGAGATGTTGCATGTCTTTCAAATGACAAATCCAATTTCATTGATCAGAGAAATTCCAACCCCAAAACTCAGCAGTGGTTTATCAAGAGAGTCAGATGACTGCTATAGTTAATCACTTCAAGATGTGAAGCAGGTGTTTTCTAGTCAGTGTTTTATAATAAAATGGAAATGGTGTTTTAGTAAAGACAATATTTATTTAATTGAGGCAATCGTGTTATAAATGTGTTGAACTGAGCACCTGTGTATTGGCGGAGTTGGTAATTGCTTGATGATAAAGCATACCATTTCCTCAGTGTCTCTAATCTACCCATTTAATGCAGATGTTGCACACACACAAATACAACAGAAAACTAACAGGTCAAAGCAGTTAAGGATCTTCTTACAATTAACTCCCAATCAAAGACGCTGTAAGAAGCAGCAAAAAACACCTGCTGAAAAAGAAGAGAAAAGAAAATAAGAAAAAACAATGGGAATAGAAGCAAAAACAGTCAGTCAGAGGATGAGGAGAAAGCTCCCAGCAAAGTCCAATGCAGGGAATGTGCTAAGAGCCCATCTTTCTGCTTCAGTGGACCCCAAAAACAAAGCAGGCAGGCCGTGGCAGACTTTTGGTCCTAGTGGGCATGTAGTAGAAAAACAGTGTTAACGCCGACTCACAAATAATCAAGAGAGAGGAGAAAGGCAATTAACAATGTTATACTTCTTCTCTTTATCCAAGATCAGCCCAACTGATTCTCAGTTGCTTACGATGTCCTTCAGATCACACAATTAAACATATATCACAGTGCTACAGTAGACTATCTTCCCATGTAGGCTATGTACAGGACTTGAACCTCCTGACCCTAATTTTTCCATTACCTTACTTTGTTAGTCACTTGCTTTGGCCAATCCGTTTTTTTTGGCAGGGTCATTGATATGCTAAGTTTCTAACCACTGAGACCAAGCCAAATGAATTAGCTTGTCCTGGCTACCAGCCAGCCAGGCTTGGGGCTCACATAGTCCCCTTTGTATTTGGTTCTACATTTTTGTTTGTTTGAAATCTGGTTGAAAAGTTGAAAGGGGTATTGATTTGTCCCCATAGTGCTTTACGATAGGATGAGTTGATGTATAATTATCCTTGAGTGTAAGTAAATGATTCATCATGTCATTGTAATCAAGTCCAATTCAATTAATCATGTTCCTTCAGTGCATAGAGCATTGAGTCTTTAACCCTAAAGAGATACAGATTGTTTTCCTAGATTGATGTGAGTTCAGTCATTGATAGGACAAACCCCCACACATTCATACATACTAAAGTAGTACATAGATAAAATGCAATAACTACCGCCTTGGTAGTAGTCCTTGTCGTTATGTGGATTGTCATGCGTTCGTCTTTGGTCTCAGTGCAATTCCTTTGATGTGTTAATGCATTGTGTGTTTGCTTAAGTGGTCCATTTTGCCTCCATGTTGATGAATCATTCTCCTTTGTCTTGTCAATCCGCCATTATCGATTCCTTTAAACAAATGCTGTCTTTGCTTTTTAACCCTGAGATTTAATTACATCTATTGGAGCTGTTTTTTCAAAGTGAACACACTTTTGGCATGATTGAACTTTTGCTCCTCTTCTAATCGACCAACCAATTTCCCCTTTGTCACCACCTCACTAGACAAGAGACAGCATCAGAAGAGACGTCCCAGCACCTCTGGAAGAGTACAGTATGACATCCGAAAAGGGGCACACCACCACAGTTAGCCACCATGCTACAGGAAGACAGGGGTACTGTTACCCTCTAATGCAACACACTATCTCCATCGATTTCCACGTGTGATTCAAGTTGTTTGAAATGTTAGGATGAGGAATCAATAGGATCCACTGGCACTAGCTAGTGTAGGCTTTAGCAATTAGCAGTTAGAGCTGTCACGTTTCTTTGGCTGGTGGTGGCAGACAGACCAAACAAAAATTAAGTCAGAAGTGACTGCTTCCTATATACAAAAGTCATTTAATTATTAATAACTGAGCAAAGAAAACTCACATCACTCTGATCCAGCTCCCATCCCAGCCCAATGTGCTGCACACTCCATTGACAATTTTTTAATAGGATGGGATTGTGTTCATGAAACTAGAGCAGAGGTAAGACTACACAAGAGTTTAGAGTAGGGCTCTTTCCTCTTAATTAGAAAAAGTAAGGGGAGGAGGGGATATTCCTATTGAACAATGCTTGAGTTGATTCCCATTTTGTTCAAGCTGGGCTGAAGCCTGTTTGGGTACAACTTTTTAATGCGTGAATTGTATTTGTCTCACAGATATTGTCCTACATCTGCCGTTCTACTCACAGATTAGCTTTTACCTTCTGCATTTTACTCCCTGTTGTGGTAACAGTGCTGAATTTTTAAATATATTTCTGTAAAATGAGTGCTATTCAAAAGAGAAAATATAGAATCATGCCAGAAGGTATTTGTTCCAAGCTTTGTCAGCGGTGAGTTAGACCTCTCCGGACAATAAGTAGTCACCCATAAACTCAGCCCTTGTGTGGGTGGACTGTAAGCCCAGGGGCAACCATGTCACCTTGTTTTACCCAGGAGTCTGTGAGAGCAGCCAGTACTCACCACCCAAAGCACACTCCAGGGAGTCATTAAATATGGGGAGTGACCACAGCCCTCAAACAGGGCGTCCCCAGAGGCAAAGCAGCCCCTCATTTGCATTAGCTAGGTCTCTACACCAATGCATAACATTTGTATTTTCCGAGGCAGTGCGTTGTACATTGTGTGTGCGTCTCTGGCAAAGATATTTGTACACAGAACCTAAATTTATGTTGCTTTTGATTCACCACATTCACAAATTATATTCAAATTATATTCTGGCCATAAAAATAGTTGGTGTGTTTTGTTGATAATGCATCAGTAGATTACTTCACACAGAAAAGATGAATCAGTATCCATTAACCTACGATAATATCCCATAGATTTAATCAGAGATTATGCTCAACCATAAAGATGTTGGTATAAATAACAACATTTTATTACATGTTTATCTCATAGCAGGTGCTAAATGTAACAATAACTTGTTAGTGTGCTAGTGTGTTAGTGTGTTGTGCAATGAAGCACCTCTTTCATGGCCTCTGCCTCCTGCTTACCTCCCATAGATCTGGTAATGGATACAGCCTCTATGGGATTTAGGGATGGGCGGCTTGCTCACCTGTTAAATAGGGCTAGCTTGTAAGTCCATCCTCTAGCTAGGCTTGACGAAGCATGGCCATCCCACTGCCTGAAAACCAGCAACAGAGGGTTTGTTATTTGTCTCTCCTCTCTTGTTAGAAATGTTTTTTGAACATTTCAAGCGTTCAAGGTAATTAGGCCTCTTTTTCAACCGCTTCCAAAATGCTTTGGTCACGTTCAGTCAGCAGATACAGTGCCAGCGAACAATTACTGTGCAATCGATGGGAAACATGTTTTAATGAATACGGTTTGTTTGAGCATAACCGCGTCCACCAGTGCTCTGTTTTGAATCTCCACAAAGAGGGAACACAATGGAAATGAACCTTTGCATTTTCCATTGATATTACTCGGGCTGCTCCAAGGGAACAGGCACCGCAGAAGGCGACAGCCATAAAAGATGTTTCGTCTGCCAGTCTGTCACAAAAGCAGCATGTTACTGTGTGATTGACAGAGCGTTGCTAGCTCCAGGTCCTTGGAGACTTCACTGGGTGGTGGTGGTGTTACAGAGTCACATCTTTGGAAACCTCTTCTCATTTTCGGAGGCAGACAGAGTGAGTAGAGCAACCGGCATGGTCTCTCAGAGCAGATCATACCAAGGTCTTGTTAGGCGGTTATGTTGGAAACGCTTTATGGTTGATGTCGAACAGAAAGTCTGCCCAAGAGGAAACGTTCTGAAATGAAAATAAAAGTGTTGGAATGATGTACTGTAACTGGCAATGAAGTCCCGCAGCATTGAGGCTTGAAGAGAAGGTCCTGCCAAAGGCCCACACCAGAGTCAAGAAGAGTAACCGGGAGCTTTGCCAAAGCACTAAGAGGCCATTCTCATTAACAAACATAAGGAGAGGAAGCGCAACGAGATTTCAATTTACATACAGTAATATGTTCATAAACTTTTCAATTGACATTACATTCTTGCCTTACCTTTCGGTTTGGTTGGCGATGTGACATTCTTGCTCTGCAGCTCCACATTTGCTGTAAATATCAGTATCACAGTAGCCAGTAGGCACCGACTAGCCATTACGCTTGCAAACTATTAAACAATGCGAGCAAGATTTCCTCTAAAACATATTAGCTAGCTAGCTACACCTATTGAATAATGTACCCAAACCATATTACACTCTTGAATAATGCAACAACTCACAAGCAAGTACAGTTTTAGCTTATTAAAGTTACCTTAGAACAAACCAGGCATTTTATCAATATCATGGAAGTCATTATATGAGGTAAATTATCAATTGTGACTGAAAATGTTGATACCTTGGTGAGTTGATCAGCTTCTTGCTACATGCTTCTTGCCTGGATGATGGCAGTTGAGCTTTCCTAAAGCTAAGGTGACAATTTCAGAAAGCCCAGGACCGAGTTTGGGAAGCCCTATCCTAACCAATGGCTGTGCTGTGTAGGCCTACGGTGGCAGTTCAGGAGGAGAGTCAAAGGCTTCTTCAGTGAAGGGCTGTAAAGTTAAAACCAAGACTTGAATTGAGGGGGTATGAGAGGGTATGCCATAGGCCTACCTTTTATTAAAGAAAATGGTAAAAAAGCACAGGCCCTGGTAAACTTAACATTTTAAAGAAAAGAAAATGGGTTATATAAGGTGATCTATAACAGCGCTTTGGTCCGAGGTGCTTAATGCTAGAAACAAGCTGTAAAATGTCCGGGAAAGACGTGACTCCAATGCATATGGGGACATCATTGTCTATAGCCGAGGAGACAAAAAATTGACTTTGCTTGGGAAGTAATCTAATTCTGTCACTATCAATTGAATAAGCTATTCACTTTCTGTACAATAGAAGATGTTTAAACCCAGACAGCTTTTAGGGAAACACTTGTGACCTTCTCTCATTGGGTTAAGAAGAAGAGTAGCCAGCAGTTAAAGCTTACATTTTTCTGTGTCTGTAGGGCTACTCTGTCTAGGGTGGAAAGGTAGGCCTAACTTTTGAAAGTACCTTGCTCAGATTCCCAGATGTAATTATTTGCAAACAGGGACAGTTTCGTTGCAAACAAGACACACTCATTTGGCATTAGAGAAATATGATAAGATGAACACATAGACCTATCTCTATCTCCATTCTTTGTTATCCTCACAAATAATCATGATAGGTATCAGTCTGGTGTTTTCTGTAATGACCTTAGTGATCACTTTTTTACAGCCTGTGTTCGTAATGGCCGCTCTGTGAAATGACCTGTCCTAATTTGTCATAGACGCTTGCTAAAAAACTTTAATGAGCACGCCTTCCTTCATGAACTGGCCTCTGTAAAATGGTATAGAATCATCTTGAAAAATGCCCCTCTCCCCACAGGTGTGATTACTACCTCTGAGTGTTTATAGCTTGAGGTAGTCACCTCATACAAGTACTTGGGAGTATGGCTAGAGGATACACTGTCCTTCTCTCAGCACATATCAAAGCTGCAGACTAAAGTTAAATCTCAACTTGGTTTCCTCTATCATAATCACTCCTCTTTCACCCCAGCTGCCAAACTAACCCTGATTCAGATCATCATCCTACCCATGCTAGATTACGGAGACATAATTTATAGATTGGCAGGTAAGGGTGCTCTCGAGGAGCTAGATGTTCTTTACCATTCAGCCATCAGATTTGCCACCAATGCTCCTTATAGGACACATCACTACACTCTATACTCCTCTGTAAACTGGTCATCTCTGTATACCCGTCGCAAGACCCACTGGTTGATGCTTATTTATAATACCCTCTTTGGCCTCACTCCCCCCTATCTGAGATA
This sequence comes from Salmo salar, assembly GCF_965601325.2. Classification (NCBI taxonomy): domain Eukaryota; kingdom Metazoa; phylum Chordata; class Actinopteri; order Salmoniformes; family Salmonidae; genus Salmo; species Salmo salar. Next base: position 16,010,687 of record NC_138319.1, on the reverse strand, counting down.
TCTACTGCATCCTTCATCCTCCACATACAACACCTGCCAGTCACATTCTGTTAAAGGTTCCCAAAGCACACACATACCTGGGTCGCTCGTCTTTTCAGTTCGCTGCAGCTAGCGACTGGAACGAGCTGCAACAAACACTCAAACTGGACCATTTTATCTCAATCTCTTCATTCAAAGACTCATTCATGGACACTCTTACTGACAGTTGTGGCTTCTTTGCGTGATGTATTATTGTCTCTACCTTCTTGCCCTTTGTGGTGTTATCCGTGCCCAATAATGTTTGTACCATGTTTTGTGCTACTACCATGTTTTTCTGCTGCCATGTTGTGTTGCTACCATGTTATTTTAATGTTGTGTTGATACTGTACCATGCTGTGTTGTAATGTGTTGCTGCCTTGCTATGTTGTTGTCTTAGGTATCTCTTTATGTAGTGTTGTCTCTCTTGTCGTGATGTGTGTTTTGTCCTATATATTACTTATTTTATTTTTATCCCTGCCCCCGCAGGAGGCCTTTTGCCTTTTGGTAGGCCGTCATTGTAAATATGAATTTGTTCTTAACTGACTTGCCTAGTTAAATAAAGGTAAAAAAAGAACTTGTAATTCTTAGCCTGTAATTTTGGTTGAATAAAATATTATAAAAGGCTATTTTTTTCGGACCTGTAAATACGATGATAGATTCATGCAATACTTTTACTATAAAGGAGATCTTTCCACCCCTACTCTTGTCCAAGGTGGTCTGCGAACCCACAACCTTCTGGCCCTCAGCCCTGTCGAAATTCCCGTGTTGCCATGTAATAATTACAGGACGAAGTATAGTTTCTAAAACTGCATATCTAAGGCTCTGGTCTGTCCAAGAAGTGAGGGTAAACGATAGACTTGTTCTCTGCTATCCACTGTGTTTTAATTATTATTTTGGGTATAGTATCACTTGTTTTGGAAGTGTTCAGGGAGGGTTTTTCCATATAATTATAAATAATGTTCACTCCCTAAAGTCTGAAATATAATAAAAATGTCTATACATTTCAGCTGTTTCAAAAACATCGCTCTGCTATTAGTATTTTTACTGTATGAACTTTGGGCTCAACAAGTTTAGTTTGGGTCCTGCTGCCGTTGCTTAGAAACAAATCAAGCCTCTACATTTTAATGAGCAATTTTGTGATTCACACGCTCTTCTGTTTATACACTCTCCCTCAAAGTTGCCAATCCAAGGATGCTAAATCAGGTGCAGTCATTGTTTGTTGTGATATTTGTTTGATTGGAGCCAAAATTCTATATATTCTACCCCACCCTTAACCAGACGATATTTGCTCATGCAGTTTGTGGGTGGATTAGAACTTAAAGGTCAGACTTACGAACGCTGTTGATTAAGGTCCCCAGGGCAAAGCTTGTTATGTTCCATATTATATCACCACATAATTATATATGTAGAAATCTCTACTTTGCATTGGTATACTAGACCTCCTTTAACAAACATTAGTAAAACTCCATAGCTTTCTTGAAAGCTTCAATCGCACCCCTGGGACTGTGGTTCTTCCAGTGATTAGGGTAGCTGAACTCTCAAGGAGTATGCTCTTTCAATGTGGTCTCAGTGCATTTCGTATTATTCTGTACGTAAATCTGTGATACACCGTTTAGTATGATATATTAGCCTGGATTGCTAGACGGTCGCATATTACGCCCACCCATCCTCCCCAACCAACCTCCATACTTTAGTTTCTGTCTAAAATAACTAGACCATTAGTAGGTATGACACATCTTGGAGGTGCTCATAAATACGTAAAGTGTGTTTCGTATGACTCTGAGGCCAGGCTGGCTCTTTGAATTAAGTCCCCCTCCCCCTTCTGATACACAGCTAGCTGGGCTGATCTGGAGGCTAATTGGCCCCTGGGTCGGGCGAGCAGTGTTTACCAGTGTTCCTCTGAGAGCCAGATGAACCGGTGGGGGGAAAGGGAGGGTGCTGTGGAGGCTCCCCTTAAGATACAAGTCCCCTTTAACTCCCCCAAATTCTCTTTAAAGACCATGCCCATGCCCTGCCTTTGCTCATAACCCAACCAGCCATGGACAACAGACTTGAACTTCCCTTCGGGGCAGCAGGTAGCCTAGTGGTTAGAGTGTTGTGCTAGTAACCGAAAGGTTGCTGGATCAAATCTCTGAGCTGACAAGTTAAAAATCTGTTGTTTTGCCCCTGAACAAGGCAGTTAAACCACTTTTCCCCGGTAGGCAGTTAAGAATTTGTTCTTAACTGACTTGCCTAGTTAAATAAAAAATAAAATAAATACAGCAAAGCTATTTTATATGTAAAGGGTACCTAAGACTTGTTTTTTTGTTTTTCGTAGACAGGTACGTTCATGCTATAATTTAGACTGTATTGGGAAGACATATGGGCTCAACGTGATTTGGGATGTTGTGGTATGCAAATCAGGGGTGGAGAAATGTTGCTCTTTCCACAAATGAATTGGGTCCACATCTGCTGTACATTAGCCAGACAGCATTCCTTGGAAACGGGACATTCATTTCAATTATGGAGAAGAGGATGAGTGTGAAGCGGTGGACATTTTAGCTTGTCTTGCATCTTTTCAGAATTGGATAGGGAGGCAGGTGGGAGACACAGGAACACAGTAGCAACGTGCTCCAGGCGCATGGCATTCACACCCAATGAAAGACAAATCTATTAGAGGTAAATGCCATGAACGCCAACAGAATACTAAAACATTTCAGAAAGAAGGTTTCAGTGTGGAAGTCAATCTAGTCTGCACTGCTGGAGAAATAACATTGTCAATGTGTAGGGGGGAAAAAAACAAGTTTTGTTTTGCATATGCATCCACATTGTCGAAGTAGTTCCGCTGTTACAAAACCATTCATCTTAGAGATACGAACGGCTGTTCACTGAAGTGTGTCAAAACAACCTCATCTAGTCCCTTGTTCAATAGAAAACTTTTTTGCAAAGGAAATTTAACCAAATAGTACACTGCCAAAAAAACAACCACAGAACAAAACTCTAGGTATTACAAAAAACACTGCAAAATCACAAACAATGTGTGTAATCATACATACATCCCCTCAGATTTGTACCATTAATATTGTTCCAAGATAGTTTTTGCATTTCATATTTGAGGTAAAAGAAAATCAACACAATCTTCACCAACACGAAACCTCAATTTACATCACAAGCAAAACAAGTGTTGGCTGATAATGGACCAAACCTTGGCAGTCTTGTCCAGTTGATACTTTTGGGCTTTCTTTGTTTATTTATGTGGCGGGTGAGTCCACTTCCCTGTTGCTAATACCCAATTAGGGAGATGATTATTGATCATAGTGTTGAAAGTCTCCCCTCTCTCAGGATGGGCTCGATCAATAGGTGAACGTAATGAGCAATCCTGCTTGTTTACAGATAATACAATAGAATACGAGTAGGAGGGGATCAGTGGAGGCTGGTGGGAGGAGCTATTGAAGGACGGGCTCATTGTAATGGCTGGAATGGAATTAATGGAACAGAGTCCAACATGTGGTTTCCATGTGTTTGATACCGTTCCATATATTTTATGCTGTCAATTAACTTCTGGGCCACATCCTGACCGATGGCAGCCCATTCTTGCATAGTCAATGCTTGGAGTTTGTCAGAATTTGTGGGTTTTTGTTTGTCTACCCGTCTCTTGAGGATTGACCACAAGTTCTCAATGGGATTAAGGTCTGGGGAGTTTCCTGGCCATGGACCCAAAATATCAATGTTTTGTTCCCCAAGCCACTTAGTTATCACTTTTGCCTTATGGCAAGGTGCTCCATCATGCTGGAAAAGGCATTGTTCGTCACCAAACTGTTCCTGAATGGTTGGGAGAAGTTGCTCTCGGAGGATGTGTTGGTACCATTCTTTATTCATGGCTGTGTTCTTAGGCAAAATTGTGAGTGAGCCCACTTCCTTGGCTGAGAAGCAACTCCACACATGAATGGTCTCAGGATGCTTTACTGTTGGCATGACACAGGACTGATGCTAGCGCTCACCTTGTCTTCTCCGGACAAGCTTTTTTCCGGATGCCCCAAACAATCGGAAAGGGGATTCATCAGAGAAAATGACTTTACCCCAGTCCTCAGCAGTCCAATCCCTGTACCTTTTGCAGAATATCAGTCTGTCTATGATGTTTTTCCTGGAGAGAAGTGGCTTCTTTGCTGCCCTTCTTGACACCAGGCCATCCTCAAAAAGTCTTCGCCTCACTATGCGTGCAGATGCACTCACACCTGCCTGCTGCCATTCCTGAGAAAGCTCTGTACTGGTGGTGCCCAGATCCCGCAGCTGAATCAACTTTAGGAGACGGTCCTGGCGCTTGCTGGCCTTTCTTGGGTGCCCTGAAGCCTTCTTCACAACAATTGAACCGCTCCCTTGAAGTTCTTGATGTTCCGATAAATGGTTGATTTAGGTACAATCTTACTGGCAGCAATATCCTTGCCTGTGAAGCCCTTTTTGTGCAAAGCAATGATGACGGCACGTGTTTCCTTGCAGGTAACCGTGGTTGACAGAGGAAGAACAATGATTCCAAGCACCACCCTCCTTTTGAGGCTTCCAGTCTGTTATTTGAACTCAATCAGCATGACAGAGTGATCTCCAGCCTTGTCCTCGTCAACACTCACACCTGTGTTAACGAGAGAATCACTGACATGATGTCAGCTGGTCCTTTTGTGGCAGGCCTGAAATGCAGTGGCAATGTTTTTTGGGGATTCAGTTCATTTGCATGGCAAAGGGGGACTTTGCAATTAATTGCAATTCATCTGATCACTCTTCATAACATTCTGGAGTATATGCAAATTACCATCATACAAACTGAGGCAGCAGACTTTGTGAAAATTAATATTTGTGTCATTCTCAAAACTTTTGGCCACAACTGTACACAGACACACAGGGATGCACATATTAGATACATGTTATACTGCAACATGTTAGTAAATTATAATATCTGCCACAACATAGACAGCAAATGTAGTGAGGTGAAAGTGTTTCAATCCTTTATACCACACAACATGGTCTGCCATAACATAGACAGCAAATGTAATGAGGTGAAAGTGTTTCAATCCTTAATACCACACAACATGGTAGTAGAAGTACTCAGTCACCACTGCCCTGACCCATAACTCTGTAGCTTACAGGTGAACAGCATTGAGCTTGGCCTTGACAATACCCATAGAAACCACTAGCAGCCTCAGCACATCACTGAGACCAACGGTGATAAGTTTTGCAAACAAAGCTACCTCCCAATGCTAGAGGTTGTGGTCACAGATTCCTGTTCAGCCCCATGGGGGTTTCATATGCAAACGGTAATTAGGAGCGAATGCCACCAATGGTCACGAAACAGCGTGAGTGTCACTAATTACCCACTGAAGGCAATTATCTTGCTACTCTTATTTATTTTCCTCCACAAAACTTGGTTATGACCAGAAACTGCCTTCCAAATGAACTGCTGTGAGCTAGATTAGCCTGTTGCACGGGACTCAAAGCCGCCTGGCCCATCAAAGACAGCTGCACCACAGTCTGGTTTTGAAGTTTGGTGAAAGGCGTGAAATGGCTCCCTGGTCTGATGCCTGAGGAGCTAAGCGGGGTAATGATATAATGATAGCCAATCGTGTGCAATTGTGTGCTTCTGAATGAGTGCTTCATCCAAGTCAGTGTGATGAGGGAGTGTGATAGAGAATCCTATCTCTGATAGGCTACATGTACGTTTACAAACATGACCCATTTAAAGTCAGGCATCCCTTGTGTGTTTTAATTTCAACTAGGCTATATGCAACAGAATAAGCACAACAGCTTAAGTATCAACACTACATTTGTGCTATTACAGTACTAAAAGAAGCTTTGAAACCATAAAAAGATGGTCGAAACACTTTATTTACTGCAGTAACTTCATCTCACCTCTCCCTTAGAAAGTGAAGGCCTCACTCTGCAACGGCCCCCAAAGAGAAACCTCAAGCAAACAAACTTTTCTTGGGCTAATTTACATAGCTAGGTTAAGCTTATGTAAAAGAGATGCATTATGAGTGCTTTGGAGGCCTGGAAACAAACACTTTCACCTCCCTCCTCCCCTTTGACAGGCGAGTGACAGCTATTTAAATGCAAACTGTCATTAACAAACACAACCCTGCGCGACACCTGCTTTAATCACAGCAACAAAGGCGCAGCGAGTGGCCGGGCAGGAGCCCCCTCTCTGTGTGATATTCAAATGATGGGGAGGTGCAGCGCACAAAAACAACAACATCAAAGAATAGGGAGTGCAGAGAGGGAGATGCTGCACTGTGCGCCTCCAAGCACCCGAGTGTTAATCAGCCTAATTTTCAAAGTGATTAAAAGAAAAAGGAATCACACGAAAAGTTATTGCATCACCACTGATGTGAAATTTCCTCCTCCAGTCCAGCAGCAACAAACTTTACCTCATGCCAAAGGCCTGCCTTTCACTGTCTGTGCAGTCGTTATGGCTGCCATATTGACCATGTTTCAGGTAACATTTTGGGTGCCTGTATGGGTGCACTTATGTGGCCTACACTTTTCCTCCTCTTTTGATTTATTCGAGTGTTTCTGTGAAATAAATAAATTAAACATCCCTATGGAAATTCCACCAACAAGATAATAAAACTTTTGTCTGATCTACCATATGCAATAAACTTGATGTGGATACATGCGTTTGATTCCGATCTTTATCTCTGTGTAATTTCTCAGCAGCAACAGAGGGTGTGTGTGTGTGTGTTACTATAACTTTGGGACCAATGTAACCGCAGTTATTAGACATCTGCTGCCATCCCCAGAGAGAATAAATCAACAGCCACTCTGAGTAATCAAATTGAATCACCAAGTCACCAGTCTTCTGGATTTCATTCATTGACAGAGCACATAACATGTATCTGTGAGAGACTGCCATGAATCTCAACCCATAAATAAAGCAATAAATTGTCACCTTATGTTTGTAAGTTGTGCTTTGACTTCCACAAGCCATAAAATAGAATTTGTCCTCAAACCACAGGTAGACCTATTTCAAAATCTGAAAATAATGATAATGGTAGGAGCTTCCCACGTTTGACAGTAGGGACTAGAAGATTTGGGGGGGGGGGGGGGCTATAGTAATTAACTGCATCATAAAATGTAGCTTGAGTGATGCAATCTTACGGCTTTGTGTAAGCAAATACCTAATTTTGTGTGTTCAATAGCCTATAGTGAAAGTATTTCTCAAGCGAACAGCTACTGATGGTATAATTTTTTTAAATAAAATAATTGCTGCATACTTAACCCTTAATCCCTTTAAATGTTTCTTTCAAGGTTATTGTGCTTGTCCCATAGTAGTCTATTTCCCCTCTCAACTGTTCCCTGTCTCCACCTCAACTGCCTACAGAATGGCTAGGCCTAAACACTTTCTTTTGTGCCAGCCTCCAACATGTACCTCACCTTTAGTTCTTATATAATAGATTTTAGGTGGAATAAGCATTAGGAGAAAAAAAACATGGTCCTTGTTTGTAAGGAAAAGTCATTTGGCCTTCAGAATTGAGTTTGTGTTTTATCTATTCTCTCCCTTCTCCACCTCACTGGGAACTATGTATTCAACTTCGGCTCAGACCTCGTAATGCCACACAAATATGCTACGTATGATCTGAGTCACCTCGCTGAATCATGGGAATTTTGTTAAATCTCTATATTGACTGTGCTAAAATAAGAGAATGCATACATGCAATGGCTTCTAATGCACATCTTACACCCTTTTACACATCTTTCATGTCTTTTACTTCCTGGTTAATGAGATTTCCTCAGGCGTTGCTACAGATGTTAAAGGGATAGTTCAAGGATGGTTTCCTTACCCTGTAATACCCAATTCTATGGACAAGGTATGACAGAAATCCATGCTTTCAATTAATTTCCCTGGCACTGTCTCCACATGCTAATGTTTTGGCAATTGTGGTAGGAATTCCATTCAAGTTATGGGAACAGCATTTGCATTTTTCACAGATCATGTCCAAATCATCTGAAAGTATGTAAAATTGATGGTGAAGCTCAACAGAGTCCCTTATAGATGATTTTAACATGATACATGAAAAATGCTAACATCGTTCCCATGAATTGAATGGAATTTGTGGCACAAAGCAAAAGCATTTAATGTTAGCATATGGAAACAGTGTCAAGGAAACCAAACCAAAGCATGGATTGCTGTTATACCTCATCCATAGACTGCTTACAGAGTAAGGAAACCAATATGTCATTTTTTTTTATTTGGGTGAACTATCCCTTTAAGCTCTGAAAGCGTGTGCCAGTAACATTTCAATAGACACAAAACCAACCTGGTCCTTTCCTGTTCCACTAACAAGTTCTCAAGCGCTTACCTTGGCACACAAAGCCCATAGGCTTTCATCAGATAAGGATTTCCGGATTTTCCTTGCAGCCGATGTGGAGAAATCCCCAAAGCCCCGAACAAGACAATCCAGATGACATTTATAAAAGGGTCTGAGGAAACATGTTCTAATAGAATAGGAACAATACCAGGAAGTCTCTTTCCTTAAAAGCCGTGCCATGAAAGTGGTTTAGTTTAGCAGTTAAACAGAGAGCTTAAATCAAAAGTTAGTTGTTCCGGCACCTTAGACCCACTAGAATTTGCATACTGCCCCAACAGATCCATGGATGACGTAATCGCCTGCACACTGCCCTTTCCCATCTGGACAAGAGGGATACCTATTTGAGAGTTCTCTTCATCGACTACAGTTCAGTCTTTAACACCATAGTACCCTCCAAGCTCATCACTAAGCTCAGGCCCTGGGTCTGAACCCCACCCTGTGCAACTGGTAACTGGTTGCTGGACTTCCTGACGGGCCGTCGCCAGGTGGGGAAGGTAGGCAACAATACCTCCACTATGCTGATCTTCAACATGGGGGGCCCACAAGCCGATGAATATACTGTTAAATCGTCAGCGTACATACAGTGCCTTCAGAAAGTATTCATACCACTTGACTTATTCCACATTTTGTTACTGCCTGAATTCAAAATGGATTAAATATTCACCCATCTACACACAATACCCCATAATGACGAAGTGAAAACATGTTTTTAGACATTTTACAAATGTATTGAAAATGAAATACAGAAATAATAAATGTACATAAGTATTCACACCCCTGAGTCAATACTTTGTAGAAGCACCTTTGGCAGAGTCTTTCTGGGTAAATCTCTAAGACCTTTCCAGACCTGGATTATGCAAAATTTTTCCAATTATTATTTTCAAAATTCTTCAAGCTCTGTCAAATTGTTTGTTGATCATTGCTAGACAACCATTTTCAGGTTAACCTGGTTTTCATCTATGATTTTACCTGTGCTTAGCTTCATTCCATTTATTTTTTAACCCCAAAAAACTCCCCAGTCCTTAATGATTACAAGCATACCCATAACATGATGCAGCCGCTACTATGCTTGCAAATATAGAGAGTGGTACTTATTAATGTGTTGGATCAGATTTGCCCCAAACATAACACTTTGCATTCAGGACAAAAAGTAACTTTTTTGCAGTATTATTTTAGTGCCTTGTTGCAAACAGGATGCATGTTTTGGAATATTTTTTCACTATGTCAATTAGGCTAGTATTGTGGAGTAACTACAAGGTTGTTGATCCATCCTCAGTTTTCTCCTATCACTGCCATTAAACTCTGTAACTGTTTTAAAGTCACCATTGGCCTCATGGTGAAATACCTGAGCATTTTAATTCCTCTTCGGCAACTGAGTTAGAAAGGACGCCTGTATCTTTGTAGTGACTGTAGTGATATACCATCCAAAGTGTAATTAATAACTTCACCATGCACAATGTCTGCTCTTCTTTTTTTACCCATCTACCAATAGGTGCCATTCTTTGTAAGGCATTGAATAATCTCACTGGTCTTTGTGGTTGAATCTGTGTTTGAAATTCACTGCTCAACTGAGAGACCTTACAGATAATTGTATGTGTTGGATACAGAGATGAGGTAGTCATTCAAAAATCATGTTAAACACTTTTATTGCACACAGAGTGAGTCCATGCAATTTATTAGGTGATTTGTTCAGAACATTTTTACTCCTCAACTTATTTAGGCTTGCCATAACAAAAGAGTTGAATACATATTGACTCAAGACATTTGAGCTTTTTATGTTTTACTAATTTGTAAAAATCTTGAATAACATGATTCCACTTTGACATTATGGGGTACTGTGTGTAGGCCAGTGACCCCCAAAAAATTCAGGCTGTAACACAACAAAATGTGGAAAAAGTTGAGGGATGTGAATACTTTCTGAAGGCACTGTAGACACACAGGATTTATTTACGGTCAGTGGAAGGTCATTAGTAAAAACCCCAAATAATAATGGCCCAAGCCGGCTGCCCTGCCGTACACCACACTCAACCGTATTTGCATTAGAGAGGCTTAACATCAAAGAAAACCCTTGGTTTTCTATTAGATAGTAGGTAACTCTCAATCCATGAGGGAGAGGATGTAAATCCATAATATCAAAATCTGCACTGAAATCTAACAAAACAGCTCCCAAAATCATATTATTATCAATTTCTTTGTATTTGTATTTGGTCAAACACTATTTTTCCAAAGATTTGCTGAGCACAGGTAACAGGCTGATTGTTCAGCGGTTTGAACCATTAAAGGGTGCTTTGCCATTCTTGGGCAGCAGAATGACCTGTGCCTCCCTCCAGGCCTGAGGACACACACCATCTTCTAGGCTTAAATTGAAAATGTGTCAAACAGGAGTCGCAGCCTCCGTAATTTGCCATCCAGGTTGTCGGTACCAGGTGGCTTGTCCTTATTTATAGATAGCAACAGTTTTTTTTTTTACCTCTTCCACACCATCTTTGCAGAACTCAAAAGTACCGTGGTTGTCTTTCATTATTTGGTCCGATATGTTTGAATATGAAGGCTCAGCGTGTTGTTTGCATGTCATGCCTAAGTTTGCTAATCTTGTCAACAAAAAAGTTGTTAAAGTGGTTGGCAATATCAAAGTGTTTTGTTATGAACAAGCCATCTGCCTCAATGATTGATGGAGCTGAGTTTGCTTTTTTGCCTAGAATTTCATTTAAGGTACTCCAGAGCTTTTTACCAAGGGCGCAACTTTGGTTTGAGGAGTGGGGGGGCATAACTTATTTTGTAATTTAAAAAAAAAACACTCTTAACAGCCTATCCGACCACTCAGAGGAGTCCGCGTCGTCCTTAAGCACACCTTTGCCTCATTTTGTATCACATTCCAATGATAAAACTGGGGGTGACAAAAATGCAATTTCAGAATGTGGGGTCTCCCCCCCGTCACCAGTGAAAGTTGCGCCCCTGCTTTTTACTATAATTCATTATATAGTTTGTATTTGTTTCATTGTATAGTTTCTTCTTCTTTTTGTTCAGTTTTGTTACCTGATTTCTCAATTTACTGTATCTTTGCAAACTGATGTGATGTCAGACTTACTGTATTTGCTATTCCCTTTGCCATTTCCCTCTTAGCCATGTAGTTTTTCAAGTCATCATCTGTCCATGTGGATTTGACAGTTCTAACAGTCAGTTTCTTGATGGGCGCATCAGTAACCGGAAGAAGCAATTTCGTAAATGCTTCAAGCACGGCGCCAGGTTGTTCCTCATTACACATATCAGACAAAACCTCTTGCATGATCACTTATACACAATTTTAGGTGCGGTCTTGGGACTTAGATTTTTCTAGATATGGCTATTATATTATGTTCACTACATCCGATGAGTGTGGATACTGCTTTAAAACAGATTTCTGCAGCATTAGTAAAATGTGGTCAATACACATGGATGACTTAGTTCTGTGTAAATACCCTGGTTGTTTGACTGATAACCTGAACCAGATTGCAGGCATCGGTTACAACTTGAAGCTTCTTTTTGAGTGGACAGCTTGATGACAGACAACCAGTCAATATTTAAGTCACTGAGAAAATATACCTCTCCGTTGATATCACATACATTACTGAGCATTTCACAAATATACTCCAAATACTGACTTTTAGCATTCATTGGTCTATAGCAACTTCTTATGAGAATAGGCATTTGGTGAGGCAAATGAACCTGTAGCCATATTACTTACACATCATCTGATATGAGATCCTCTCTCAGCCTAACATGAATATGATTGGACATAGAGTATATAGCAACACCTCTTCCATTTGCATTCCTATCTTTCCTTTGTATGCTATAACCATGTATAGCTAATACTGCATCATCAAAGGAATTATCAAATTTTGTTTCAGAGATGGACAGAATATGAACGTTTTTTAGTAAGTTGTCAATTTCATGAACCTTGTTTCTCATTCTACATATGTTAATAGGGGCAATGTTTTGTCCTTTTCTGGGGAGCTTGTTTGTTTTTAGTGCTATTCTGAGAGGCTGATCCGAGGTACACTATTAGAAAAAAGGGTTCCAAAAGGGTTCTTCGGCTGTCCCCATAGGATAACTCTTTATGGTTCCATATAAAACCCTTTTTGGTTCCAGGTAGAACCATGTTGGGTTCCATGCAGAACCCTCTGTGAAAAGGGTTCTACATGGAACCCAAAACGGTTCTACTTTGAACCAAAAGTGTTCTCCCTGGAACCTAAAATAGTTCTTCAAAGGGTTCTCCTATGGGGACTGCCAAAAAACTTTTTTAGGTTTGAGATAGCAGCTTTTTTTCTAAGAGTGTAGACATGTCAGTGACATTTATATTTGGTACTGAGTGGGCAGCCCACAGTAGGCTTTTTTCTAAGGCAGACAGTTTTAGTGCAAACAGTGGAATTCAATTCTATGGGCATATGATTATTGCTGACAGTACCCTCAGAGATAGCAGTTAAAGGAACATAGATTAGGTTACTGTCAGAATTATAAACATTATATACATTCAGAGTCTGACACAGACTTTTTTAACCAAGTCTCAGGAATTATCAAAATCAAATCAAATCAACATTTATTTGTCATGTGTGCCGAATAAAATAGGCGTAGACCTGTCAGTGAAATGCAATATTTAAGAAAAAAATTGGTATTAGGTGAACAATAGATAAGTAAAGAAATAAAAACAACAGTAGTGAGGCTATAACAGTAGCGAGGCTATATACAGGCACTGGTTAGACTAACCGGTCAGGCTAATTGAGGTAGTATGTACATGTAGGTATGGTTAAAGTGACTATGCATATATGATAAACAGAGAGTAGCAGTAGGGTAAAAAAGAGGGGTCGGTGGGTGGTGGATGGCGGGACACAATGTAGATAGTCTGGGTAGCCAATGTGCGGGGGCACCGATTAGTCGGGCTAATTGAGGTAGTATGTACATGTAGGTATAGTTAAAGTGACTATGCATATCTGATAAAACAGAGAGTAGCAGCAACGTAAAAAAGTGGTTGAGGGGGGGGGGGTCCGGGACACAATGAAAATAGTCCGGGTAGCCATTTGATCACCTGTTCAGGAGTCTTATGTCTTGGGGGTAAAAGGTGTTGAGAAGCCTTTTGGTCCTTGATTTGGCGCTCCGGAAACGCTTGCCATGCGGTAGTAGAGAGAACAGTCTATGACTGGGGTGTCTGGGGTCTTTGATAGTTTTTAAGGCCTTCCTCTGACACTGCCTGGTGTAGAGGTCCTGGATGGCAGGCAGCTTAGCCCTAGTGATGTACTGGGCTGTACGCACTACCCTCTGTAGTGCCTTGCAGTCGGAGGCCAAGCAGTTGCCGTACCAGGCAGTGATGCAACCAGTCAAGATGCTCTTGATGTTGCAGCTGTAGAACCTTTTGAGGATCTGAGGACCCATGCCAAATATTTTTTGTTTCCTGAGGGGGAATAGGCTTTGTCGTGCCCTCTTCACGACTGTCTTGTAGTGTTTGGACCATTCTAGTTTGTTGGTGATGTGGACACCAACGAACTTGAAGCTCTCAACATGCTCCACTACAGCCCCGTCGATGAGAATGGGGGAGTGCTCGGTCCTCCTTTTCCTGTAGTCCACAATCATTTCCTTTGTCTTGATTACGATGAGGGATAGGTTCTTATTCTGGCACCAACCGGCCAGGTCTCTGACCTCCTCCCTTTAGGCTGTCTCATCTGTGATCAGTTCTACAACTGTTCTGTTGTCTGCAAACTTAATGATGGTTTTGGAGTTGTACCTGGCCAAGCAGTCATGGGTGAACAGGGAGTACCAGCCTTTCAAAGCACTTCATGGCTACGGGCGTGCTATGGGTCTGTAGTCATTTAGGCATGTTGCCTTTGTGTTCTTGGGCACAGGGAATATGGTGGTCTGCTTGAAACATGTTGGTATTACAGACTCAATCAGGGACATGTTGAAAATGTCAGTGAAGACACCTGCCAGTTGGTCAGCACATGCACGGAGCACACGTCCTGGTAATCCATCGGGCCCCGCGGCCATGTGAACGTTAACCTGATCACACAGTCGTCCCGAACAGCTGATGCTCTCATGCATGCCTCAGTGTTGCTTGCCTCGAAATGAGCATAGAAGTGATTTAGCTCATCTGGTAGGCTCGTGTCACTGGGAAGCTCGCGGCTGTGCTTCCCTTTGTAGTCTGTAATAGTTTGCAAGCCCTGCCACGTAAGACGAACGTCGGAGCCGGTGTATTGGTGCTTTGCCTGTTTGATGGTTCGTCGCAGGGTATAGAGGATTTCTTATAAGCTTCCGGGTTAGAGTCCCGCACCTTGAATGCGACAGCTCTAACCTTTAGCTTAGTGCATATTTTGCCTATAATCAATGGCTTCTGGTTGGGGTATGTACGTTCAGTCACTGTGGGGACGACGTCCTAGATGCACTAGGACGATTGTGGTTAGATTTACCAAATAGAGGGCGAGGGAGAGCTTTGTATGTGTCTCTGTGTGTGGAGTACAGGTGATCTTGAACTTCTTTCCCTCTGGTTGTGCATTTAACATGTTGATAGAAATTAGGCAAACTGATTTGAGTTTCCCTGCATTAAAGTCCCGGCCATTAGGAGCGCCACCTCTGGGTGAGCGGTTTCCTGTTTGCTTATTTCCTTATACAGCTGACTGAGTGCGGTCCTAGTGACAGCATCTGTCTGTGATGGTAAATTAACAGCCACGAAAAATATAGATGAGGGTAGGTAGCAACACATCTGCCACACTGATCCTCAACACTGGAGCTCCACAGGGGTGCCTGTACTCCCTGTTCACCCACGACTGCATGGCCAGGCACGACTCCAACACCATCATCAAGTTTGCAGACGACACAACAGTGGTAGGCCTGATCACCGACAACGACAAGACAGCCTATAGGGAGATGGTCAGAGACCTGGCCGGGTGGTAATCAAATGGCTACCCAGACTGTTTGCACTGTGTGCCCCCCACCCAACCCCTCTTTTTACGCTGCTGCTACGCTCTGTTTATCATATATACATAGTCACTTTAACTATATATTCATGTACATACTACCTCAATTGGGCCGACCAACCAGTGCTCCCCCACATTGGCTAACCGGGCAATCTGCATTGTGTCCCACCCACCACCCGCCAACCCCTATTTTACACTACTGCTACTCTCTGTTCATCATATATGCATAGTCACTTTAACCATATCTACATATACATACTACCAAAATCAGCCTGACTAACCAGTGTCTGTATGTAGCCTCGCTACTTT
Organism: Salmo salar; assembly: GCF_965601325.2. NCBI lineage: Eukaryota > Metazoa > Chordata > Actinopteri > Salmoniformes > Salmonidae > Salmo > Salmo salar. The sequence continues at coordinate 15,995,086 of NC_138319.1, read as the reverse complement.
TATAGCCGCGCTACTGTATATAGCCTGTCTTTTTACTGTTGTTTTATTTCTTTACTTACCTATTGTTCACCTAATACCTTTTTTGCACTATTGGTTAGAGCCTGTAAGTAAGCATTTCACTGTAAGGTCTACCTACACCTGTTGTATTCAGCGCACGCGACAAATAAACTTTAATTTGATTTGATTCGATTTTTAATGTCCCGTTGGTAGGATATTCGTGATTGTGCCTCGTCTAATTTATTGTCAAATGATTGTACGTTGGCAAGTAATACTGACTGAAAAGGCAGCTTTCCCACTCGCCATCTGCTGATCCTTATGAGGCACCCTTCTCTTTGTCCTCTGTACCTGTGTCTCTTTCTCTTGCCAATGACGGGGATGTTGGCCTTGTCGGATGTCTGAAGTACATCCTGTGCGTCCTGCTTGTTGAAGAAAAAATCTTTGTCTAATCCGAGGTGAGTGATCGCTGTCCTGATATCCAGAAGCTCTTTTTTGTAATAAGATATGGTAGCAGAAACATTATGTACAAAATAAATTACAAATAACGTGCAAAAAACCCCACATAATAGCACAATTGGTTAGGCGCCCGTAAAACTGCTGCCATTTCTTCCGCCGCCTGTTTGAGAAGCCTTAATTACAATAAGATTAATTTTAAAAATCAAACTTCTGACATTTATATGAATCATTCCAAGGCCACAGATGCGGGATTTCAGATCAGACAGATTCTTTAACACAAACAAACAGGTAACCCTCTATATGAAATAGCCATGTGGTTGCATACACCGCTACCGATTGTACTGGAGTGTGAGGCCAGGCAAGGCCTACCTACATTAAATTCTCTTCATTAGTCCTATTCCTCTAAGGAAGTGAAATATAGCCCTAGACACCACCACCTACTCTCATTAAAAACCCACTACCCCATTCCACTACTTTAACCCTATCTGCTCCTGCACCATACCAATGGCCTGGGAGGACGGGACACCACCCCTCAACACACCCTGTAACTCTTCTAAAGTAAAATCTCGTATACACAAAAACATCTCTGCAGCTGCCACCACAACATCTATTATCTATGATTTATGTTCGATTTCTGCTGTACAATTGATACTCATTGCTATGCAAGCTAAGATGCCAACCTTACTTGTGAATCACTCGCTGGCACAAATCTACTGCTTACTGGAATCCTCTCAGGATCCCTCACCCTTCTCTACGTTCTTCACTGCCTCGGCATACGACACCTTTCGCACTACTCTGACTCTGGCCACTTCAACCTGCCTCTCTCGCACCGGACACATTTCCGCAACATGGGCACCCTTACAGTTAACACACACAACTTTATCCACCGAAACTACACAATCCTCTGTCCCATGTCCTCCTGCACACTTTCCACATCTTTGAATCTCCTTCCTACACACTCCTGCGACGTGAACATAAACATTGTACCTGAAACAATGCAGTGGATTCGGCACAAAAGCTCTAACAGGATAACTGATATATGCTGAAAGGACTTTGTCGGGTAGAGACTGACTCAAAACTCAAAAGGACTGACAGTGACTCCTCTGTTTCACCACGCTCCCTACCGGGTCTGCGACGCAAATACATTGTTGCTTAACTAAAACAGATTTTGTATAACCTTTGTTGTACTGTAGCAACCTGTATAGTCTGTTCACGTAATTGGCATATTCCAAAGACCTAGGGCGTGTTCCTCTGCCCAGGCATTGCCAAATGCCGACGCATGCCAGATCTTACAATGCCTGGATAGGTATTTTATGTATCAGCTAACCACATCATATGTTATAGCAATCTGGTGCCAGACTGCACAGTCGATGACATGGCACGCGACCATTGGATGATCCATGCAACATCTGAGAAGGGGAACGCGACCCTAAGGTTTCACTGAATGGTGTCAGCCATGTCATATGGGTCCGTAAACAACAATAACTTGGTAAAAGGTGTGTGTTTGTGTGAGTGTATGCACTATGCATCAAGCTTGTGGGTGTGAACAGGAATGCTCTCAGACTTTAATCTACTAATGTCTATGGGGGGGTCGGTGGGCTGGAGTAGGCCCACATCCCAGCATGCATTTCTCCCAACCACATACAGTACATGTTCTGCCACAGGGAGACATATCTGGGTCCATATGATCTAAAAAAATATATATAAATATTAATGGGTTGAGGTGGTAGAAGTCAAAGTCAAATAACCAACCAGTCTGTATGCATGAGTAACACTGGCGTCTGACAACAGCAGTGAAATAGACTTGGACGAGGAAAAGCTTCCCAACGTCTCCCCCAGTCAAGAGGGGAGGGTGACGCCTCAAGACAGAATCACATAAAATATGGAGAGAGATTCATTAGAAAGGAGGTGCGTCATTTCAGCCATACATCATAGCTCAGTCGCCAACACCAGCAGACACTCTGTCTGAGATGCTAGTGTGTGTGGGTTGTTCTATGTCTACTACAATTATGGTAACATATTTAGATGATTGCCTGTGTTTTGAGAGATGTATCACTACTACTTTTGTGTGTCATAGCCCACATATGTGTAATTGTCTTTCTCCCACTCCCTCGCTCTATTTCCCTTCTTCCCTGCTCTCTCTGTCCTTGGCTCCTAGAGTCCTTCACCTTGACTGCATATGCAATGTGGGAGTGTGGTTGTTAAAATGTATTTAGCCGAACACGGGGTACACAGCTGTTGATGAGGTGACTGGGCAGCACAGGTTCACCACCTCTCTCATTAGCTCAATAGAGACTTCACCATTAGTATCTGTGAGGCTGTATGATAGAGCGATGAACTGACAGTGCACATTCCACTACCCATTCCACCTTACTCAAGCTGTTGGCTCACTTCAACCCGTGCTTGCAACATTGCAGGTGTGCGCATTCAACTAGAAAACATTTAAATGTACAGTAGCTCACTGTACTGTACAGTATGTTTACATAAATCTTGTATGCCGGGTTGATATTAGTTAATAATTGCTCCAATATGGTATGTAGTTAATGTGACACTAGCACCTCCTCTCTCTCCAAGTCCTCCTAGAAAGTACTGACATAAGGCTTTTTTTGAAAAATAGTTGTTCTACAATGTTCTCTCCTGGGCTTCTATTTTTAATTATTCTCAACATATATTATTATTATGCATCAAAGGGTTTCGTCAGCAATTTTATTATTGTTATTTCATTATTTTATTTGGTATTGCATTACATTATTTCACATAGTGGAAGTGGAATGAGAAGACTCTCTTCTGCAACACAAAAGAAAATATATTCATAATTGTATAGCTATGGGTCACTTTGCACAACATTGTGTCACTCTCTATAAAGTCCCCCCGGATGTCCAATGCAGCCAAATGCAGTGGTAAGCAGAACAAACCACCATTCCCGAGATTTAATTGTATTACTCTTCCCCAGTGCTCGCTCTACCCAAGTAATGTGGATGACAATCATTTTACTTTAGTTTTCCTTTTCTGTGATTGATCGGACAGAATAAATTATGATTAATGGATAAAGTAAATTCAGACCATTCAATGTGTTGCTATGAATCCTCCCATCCATCTCCAGGCCTCTCTATTGTTTGTACTGTGGGCAGCAGGCATTAGGAACCTCAGCAAAGCAATCAACTTCTCGCTGCATATTAGCTTTATCCACGTCCTCCTCCATATCCCACAGCCATGAAGAGGAAATTGTCGGAATGACAATGGATTAGCCACAGGCACTTTGAATGACTCAGCTAAGGAGGAGACAAGAGTATCTTGGTACCTTAAGGGAACTTTAAAGGGTCCTGGACACAAATTCCACTGTCTTAAAACATTGAACTTAACCTACTTCTCTGTCTCTTGTCCCTTGTTGCAGGATATGCTCTAACTCTGGATCAAAAAGAATTGCAGCATAGGCTACTGTAATCATATTTTTGGCCATGAAAAATTGGTCAATAACCTAGTTCAATAACCTTAAGGTAGGGAAATTACCAGTGAACGAATAAGCCGGCTACCGTTGTAAGAGGACATTGATTAGGACTTCCAGTTAAGATTTATGTGAAATGACTCTAAAACTGAGCATTGCGGGCTTCCTGTATGTACTAGCCCATTCATGTAATTAACTCGGAGTGTTCCCCATTAGCTAGGTCAGTTAATAAGTTCCTACGGGTAACATGGGGAGGCAGGCGGACCTCTGGCCCTGGAGATGTTCAACACAGATGAGACAGAGAACGGAACTGGGCCAGAAGCTCAACACGGGCTAAGTGGAATTGTCTCTCATGGTCATTGGGAACTAGTAACCTCCACTGCTGTAGATAAGATAACCTTTGTAGTGGTGTGTATGAATCACACCACTACATCCCAAAGATCTGTGCTCTCTAACATGCAGTACAGCGCCAATCTGTCTTTCAAAGCTCTACTGAGGAAGGGTTAGGGGGAATGTACATGTAGGTTGCTGGTCAGGGAACACTGGACTAAAGCCTGGACTATACAGTAGCTCTGGGATCTAGCAGAGGTCTTCATTATTCATCATGTGAGCGTACAGTACCCTGTAAAACCATTATTTTATTTTATGAGGAAATTACTGTTTAATCAACAGCATCATACTGTATGAACTGAATACAGTAGAAGAACGTAAATTACATTGTATTGTGGGAAAATATTAAACGTCCAGAAAATGTTCAGGTATTTTGGACATTACTGTAATATTTGAAGTATTTTCTACATTACGTTAAATATGCTATGTAAAATACAGAAGCAGTTCACTTACTATATCTGTAAGTGTTCAATCAAATCACATCCTTTAAAACCTTTCTGGCACAGGCGTTCTGCTAGCAACCCACCTCGACAACATCCAGTGAAATTGTAGAGCGCGAAATTCAAATTACAGAAATAGAAATATTTAACATTCATGAAAATTCAAGTGTCATACATCAAAATAAAGGTTAACTTCTTGTTAATCCAGCCGCTGTGTCAGATTTAAAAAAAGCTGCCATATCAGTTCTGTTATACTCACAGACATTATTTTAACAGTTTTAGAAACTTTAGAGTGTTTTCTATCCAAATCTACCAATATGCATATCCTAGCTTCTGGGCCTGAGTAACAGGCAGTTTACTTTGGGAACACTTTTCATCCAGACGTCAAAATACTGCCCCCTAGCCCAAAGAGGTTAAAGCTGGGGTATTCAGCTCTTTCCCTTGAGGTCCCAAGCCTGCTGGTTTTATGTTCTACCTGATATTTAATTGCACCCACTAAATCAGTCCCTGATTTGAGGGGAACAATGCAAGTGGAACTAGCTTCGAGGTCCAGAGTTGAGTTTGAGTGCTCTAAAGAGAGAAATCATTTTTGCTGTATTGGAATGGCTTGTAATTCCACCCCACAGAATACAGCACCGTACCGTATTTTTGGAGCGCCAGAAACCCTTTGACCACTAGTGGGTTAATGGTATTGTTGTTTTGGCTCATTAACATATTTTGAGGCATACCTTGTAGGAGGCTACATTTGTTGCACCCGTTAGTGTGCAGTGCTGTACCAATTTAACTTCTATTTGGATATAGCGGCCCATCAATTGAAAATCTATAGGGGACAGATTGGAGTGACATTAAGTCTAGAAGGTCTGCATCCCGGGGTGTCACCTCTTTGCTGTTGACATTGAGACTGGTGTTTTGATGGGTACTATTTAATGAAGCTACCAGTTGAGGACTTGTGAGGCGTCTGTTTCTCAGATTGGTCACCCTAATGTACTTGTCCTCTTGCTCAGTTGTGCACCGGGGCCTCCCACTCCTTTTTCTATTCTGGTTAGAGCCAGTTTACTCTGTTCTGTGAAGGGAGTAGTCCACAGCATTGTACAAGATCTTCAGTTTCTATGCAATTTCTCGCATGGAATAGCCTTCATTTCTCAGAACAAGAATAGACTGACGAGTTTCAGAAGAAAGTCTTTGTTTCTAGCCATTTTGAGCCTGTAATCGAAGCCACAAATGCTGATGCTCCAGATACTCAACTAGTCTAAAGAAGGCCAGTTTTATTGCTACTTTAATCAGAACAACAGTTTTCAGCTGTGCTAACATAATTGCAAAAGGGTTTTCTAATGATCAATTAGCCTTTTAAAATGGAAAACTTGGATTAGCTAACCCAATGTGCCATTGGAACACAGGAGTGATGGTTGCTGATAATGGGCCTCTGTACGCCTATGTAGATATTCCATACAAAATCAGCCGTTTCCAGCTACAATAGTAATTTACAACATTAACAATGTCTACACTGTATTTCTGATCAAGTTGATGTTATTTTAATGGACAAAAAATGTGTTTTTCTTTCAAAAGCAAGAACATTTCTAAGTGACCCCAAACTTTTGAACGGTAGTGTATATATACTTTGTGTCATTACATAGTGATTGCTTTGATACTGTATTTAGATTACAGTATGTACAGTATACTGCACTATAAAATACATGAACTTACTTGCCAATTAGCTGCCTGTAAATTACTGTACAATTCCTGGCAACCCCTTTACAGTGTATTCACCAAACCACAACTGCTACACATGCAGAGACAGAAAGTATGTCAAAGTCATACAGTAGCTGGATATTTGGGCAGATCATACTGACCTGCTCCACATCTTCATGTGTTAGGTGAGAAATCGAGCATTCCAGACAGATATACTTTTTTTTGTATATTTCATGGGTTCTGGGGTCTTTTTGTACAATGACTCATTCATGCTTCTCTTCTTTGTCTTTTCTCTCTTTGATCTAAATAATGAAAATGTTACGTGTTGCCTTTTAGCAGTCCTCTTGTATGTCAAAGTTACAAGGCAGAAAGCCTGGGTCGCCGATGGCAGTAAAGATTGACATCAAGGTACAGGAGAGGGGTGGGGATGGAGCTGGGGTGGGGGGTGGGGGGTCAGTAATGGAAAAGCTGTAAGCCTTTTACTGATTCTCATGAATATGGTGTGTAATAGTGAAATACTGTAGATGCTACACAATGTGCTATTCTGTCTCAATCAGATTCTGTAGAATATTGAGAATATGATCATCTCTATTCCTGCAGACAGCCAAGTTAAATCTTTGAGTCAGTGATTGTATTTAATCTTGATATTTCCCAATCCAGCCTGAGTGAAAGAATGTGTAGTTATTGAAGAAGAAAAGTCTTATTTTATGGAGAAAACAAACAAACACAACAAACAAAAACATTCACCCACTTTCCTTTGAACCTTTACCAAGGTTTACCTTTGAGAGAATAAGAATAAGGCTGAACCCACCATACCAATATTTACACAATTCACAGTCTTTGTTTACAATATCCTCATATCCTCATATCATGAGAACTGGAAAGATCTACTGAAATCACTCTGTGGTGTTATTCATCCACGGGGAAAAGAGCTTCTGTCTAAATAAACAGTATTCAATCAATCAAAACAAGTTGGCCATAAGAGCCAATGAAAATGCTAGCAGCATTGTCAACGCATGGGTCTGTACGGAAGGGTTGGGCGGGTGGCCAGTTGTTTCTCTAGATCTCCTCCTCCTATAGTTCCCATCCCTCTGCCTCTCATCCCGTCCTTCAGACTTATCTTCTCCGAGCTCTGGCTGCGGCAGTAATTAAGCACCAGGCAGCGTTATATCTGGGGAGATACTGCAACGAGCTACCATGGAAAATTAGGCTGCATAATAATGAGGGGTAAGGGACACAGCACTGCTACTGGTCTACTGCCGTATTAAGATGAAAGGACTTTCACAGCTAATTGGAGATGTGTTAAACTGCTGGGCGGCCCCTCCCCCATCCCTAACCCCCCGTTTCTCTACTCACCCCCAGGAAATGTCTGTTTCATTTTTTTACTGTAATTCTGTGTGCCATTGCCATGCAATATCATAATTTTTTCCCATAGAAAAGGATCTGCGGTGAATAATTTAAACACAACTGAGTTAGAATTTAAACTGAACAAGTCATAGGTCCTACTAGCAATTACCTCTTGCAAAGCTGTTGCTCTGGGCCAAGGTGGGCAGATTTTTGGATTGGTCAGCAATTTACTTGTACCACCTTCTAATTGAGCATAACATGGTTATAATACTGATCAATGGTGCTTGATGATTGATCTTTGATTCCACCTAGCTGTCACCAAACATTAAGGATGTTGTCCTCCATAAGGAGGTCTTTATCTGGCTGTGCCGCAACAATGGCATCAGCAGCATGTCAGAGAATAATTTGAGTAGACCTGGTACTTTGCCCTGCAGCGTAAAGAGATACTATTGTAGTTGTGCTGGAGCTATGGCAAAATACCGCTATGTGTCGTCTATAGATACCTGTGTCCACTAAAGCTAATTACATAACAGCCGACTAATGTTCAGTAATACTACTTACTGTAAGACATAATGTAGAGATATTGTACATCAGAACCTGAAAATACCCTGCTGAGACTACAATTGTAAACTACTTTGTAATTAGATTTAACTTTGAACAAAAATCCTCATCATATCACTTTGCACATTGTCCCTCAGCACAAATTCCACAATTTTGAACTCAATTCTCGAATGTGAATTGAATAATTGGATATTGAAAAATGTTCATATCTTGGGCCTTCTTGTTGCTATTTATACTGAACAAAAATATAAAATGTGTCATGTGTGGATCTTCGAAGCAGGGCGCCTATCAAGGCTTTTATCTCAGGTGTGGCGCTAGAAGTAAAAGCAAAAGATATAGGTGAAGAATTGGATCAAGTGGTTGGTGCACACCAACTGACCCTCATGGTGGATGGAGTGAGGAAGCTCACTCCATTCATTCTATTGTTTTTTGATGAAGGGTCTTTCCCTTCTCACGTGTATTTGTGTTTTATGCAATACCCTGTGACAGCCTTCATGCCCAAACCCATGCAGTGTGATGAAAGCGTCAGGTGTATGTTGACGGGACGGAAATCGTATGCCAGCTGAGCCTAAATGCTGCAATTGTGATGGTGAACATGCACTCAAATTCTTGTCACCCTCCTTTCATTTTTGCCTTAAGGGTAAATATGTTTTTGTATTTGCTTCATTATTCTATTGTTGACATAGTCCAAACATGTTTTGCTTGTCAGCAATCAAGTTTTCAAGATATGTAACTTTCAAAATACAAAAGTCATCCCTGTATGATCCATTTTGCATAATTTTCAAAATACAGAAATCCTCCCCATATGATTGTCACGCTGGTATAAATCATTCGGGAGACAGGCGCAGGAATGCGTAATAGTTTTTTTTTATTAAACCCCAAATTATGGCGTGCCGGGTAAAGGCATGCGGACAAAGATGAAACAAACACGTAAGAAAAACACAGGGTAGAAACCCAAACAAAAGAGCGAGGAGTACATAGAATAAATACACACGCGCACAATGATTAACCCACGGAACGAGACCCGTAATCATCTGCGCAATCCACAAGGGCACGAAAGCCCAAAACACACAGCACAGGTACTCATACGCACCAACAGACATTGAAACAATAATCGAACAAGACCGTGGAAACCAAAGGGCACATATATACAAATACTAATCAGTGGGAATAGGGGACAGGTGTGCGTGATGAAAGTTCCAGAGGGATCTGTGACAATGATGCATCATACAGGGATGATTTCTGCATTTTGAATATTATGCAAAACGCATAAAGTTTTTAAGATACACTTGAAGTCGGAAGTTTACATACACCTTAGCCAAATACATTTAAACTCAGTTTTTCACAATTCCTGACATTTAATCCTAGTAAAAATTTCCTGGCTTAGGTCAGTTAGGATCACCACTTTACTTTAAGAATGTGAAATGTCAGAATAATAGTAGAGAAAATTTGATCAGCTTTGATTTCTTTCATCACATTCCCAGTGGGTCAGAGGTTTACATGCACTCAATTAGTATTTGGTAGCATTGCCTTAAAATTGTTTAACTTGGGTCAAACGTTTCAGGTAGCCTTCCACAAACTTCCCACGATAAGTTTGGTGAATTTTGGCCCATTCCTCCTGACAGAGCTAGTGTAACTGAGTCAGGTTTGTAGGCCTCCTTGCTCGCACACACTTTTTCAGTTCTGCCCACAAATGTTCTATAGGATTGAGGTCAGGGCTTTGTGATGGCCACTCCAATACCTTAACTTTGTTGTCCTTAAGCCATTTTGCCACAACTTTGGAAGTATGCTTGGGGTCATTGTCCATTTGGAAGACCCATTTGTGACCAAGCTTTAACTTCCTGACTGATGTCTTGAGATGTTGCTTCAATATATCCACATAATTTTCCTCCCTCATGATGCCATCTATTTTGTGAAGTGCACCAGTCTCTCCTGCAGCAAAGCACCGCAACAACATGATGCTGCCACCCCTGTGCTTCACTTTTGGGATGGTGTTCTTTGGCTTGCAAGCCTCTCCCTTTTTTCCTCCAAACATAACGATGGTCACTATGGCCAAACAGTTTTATTTTTGTTTCATCAGACCAGAGAACATTTCTCCAAAAAGCACAATCTTTGTCCCCATGTGCAGTTGCAAACCGTAGTCTGGCTTTTTTTTATGGTGGTTTTGGAGCAGTGGCTTCTTCCTTGCTGAGCGGCCTTTCAGGTTATGTCGATATAGGACTCGTTTCACTGTGGATATAGATACTTTTGTACCTGTTTCCTCCAGAATCTTCACAAGGTCCTTTGCTGTTGCTCTGGGATTGATTTGCACTTTTCGCAACAAAGTACATTCATCTCTAGGAGACAGAACACATCTCCTTCCTGAGTGGTATGATGGCTGCGTGGTCCCATGGTGTTTATGCTTGCGTACTATTGTTTGTACAGATGAACGTGGTACCTTCAGGCGTTTGGCACTGAGTTTGAAGGTAGGCCTTGAAATACATCCACAGGTACACCTCCTGTTGACTGAAATTATGTCAATTAGCCTATCAGAAGCTTCTAAAGCCATGACATAATTTTCTGGATATTCCAAGTTGTTTAAAGGCACAGTCAATTTAGTGTATGTAAACTTCTGACCCACTGGAATTGTGATACAATTAATTATAAGTGAAATAATCTGTCTCTAAACAATTGTTAGAAAAATGACTTGTGTCATGCAGAAAGTAGATGTCCTAACCTACTTGCCAAAACTATAGTTGTTAACAAGAAATGTGTAGAGTGGTAGAAAAACAAGATTTAATGACTCCAACATAAGTGTATGAAATCTTCCGACTTCAGCTGTATGTAACTTTGAAAATACAGAAATCATCCCTGTATGATGCATTTTGCATATTTTTCGAAATGCAGAAATCCTCATCATATGGAGGATTTCTGTATTTTGAAAGTTACGCATATTAAAAAGTTTATTGCTGACAAGCAAAACATTTTGTGACTATGTCAACAATGGAATAATGAAACAAATACTAAAAGATCGTTTTTGGGTGGAGTTTTCTTTTAAGGCAAAAATTAAAGCAGGATGGTTAGTTGGTTTGATGGGTGGATGTATAACGCAAACGCCTAGCAACCCAAAAGTTGTGAGTTCCGATCTCATCAAGGACTTTAGCATTTTAGCTAATTAGCAACTTTTCAACTACTTAGTACTTTTTAGCTACTTTGCAAATACTTAGCATGTTAAATAAACCTTTCCCTAACCCTAACCCTAACCTTAACCCTTTTAGCTAACCCTTGCACTAACCCTAACCTTAACCCTTTAATCTAACTCCTAAACTTAACCATAACACCTAATCCCTAGCCTCGCTGACATTAGCGAGCTAGCTAACATTAGCCACCTAGCTAGAACTCGTATCATACATTTGCAAATTCGTTACATATTGTACATTAAGCACATTTGTAACATATAATAAGAATTGTAAGTCATAACATATCAAACTAAATGGGAGTGTTTCTACAACAAGGACGACACACAAGACATTCTCCAAACACCCCACAGGGCCGACAACCCCGTTATTTGCAAGAGGATGCGACGCAGGTACAGAGGACAAAGAGCCGGATGCCTGGTCACGACCTTGAGAAGGCGACTGGAAAAGCTGCCGTTACCGTCAATACTACTCGCCAACGTGCAATCATTGGACAATAAATTAGAGGTACGATCACGAATATCCTACCAATGGGACATCAAAAACTGTAATATCCTATGTTTCATGGAATCGTGGCTGAATGACGACATGGATATTCAGCTAGCAGGATATACGCTGCACCGGCAAGATAGAACAGCGCACTCCGGTAAGACGAGGGGGGGCGGTCTGTGCATATTTGTTGACAACAGCTGGTGCATGAAATCTAAGGAAGTCTCTAGATTTTGCTCGCCTGAAGTAGAGTACATTGTGATAAATTGCAGGCCACACTACTTGCCTAGAGAGTTTTCAGCTATACTTTTCGTGGCTGTTTATTTACCACCACAGACAGATGCTGGCACTAAGACCGCACTCAGTCAGCTGTATAAGGAAATAAGCAAACAGGAAACCACTCACCCAGAGGCGGCGCTCCTAGTGGCCGGAGACTTTAATGCAGGGAAACTTAAATCAATTCTACCAAATTTCTATCAACATGTTAAATGTGCAACCAGAGGGAAGAAAATTCTAGATCACCTGTACTCCACACACAGAGACGCGTACAAAGCTCTCCCTCGCCCTCCATTTGGTAAATCCGACCACAACTCTATCCTCCTGATTCCTGATTACAAGCGAAAATTAAAGCAGGAAGCACCAGTGACTCGGTCTATAAAAAAGTGTTCACATGAAGCAGATGCTAAACTACAGGACTGTTTTGCTATCACAGACTGGAACATGTTCCGGGATTCTTCCAATGGCATTGAGGAGTACACCACATCAGTCACTGGCTTTATCAATAAGTGCATCGAGGACATAGTCCCCACAGTGACTGAACGTACATACCTCAACCAGAAGCCATGGATTACAGGCAACATTCACACTGAGCTAAAGGGTAGAGCTGCCGCTTTCAAGGTGCGGGACTCTAACCCGGAAGCTTACAAGAAATCCTGCTATGCCCTGCGACAAACCATCAAACAGGCAAAGCGTCAATACAGGTCTAAGACTGAATCATACTACGCTTCGACGTTCGTCTTATGTGGCAGGGCTTGCAAACTATTACAGACTACAAAGGGAAGCACAGCCGCAAGCTGCCCAGTGACACGAGCCTACCAGATGAGCTAAATCACTTCTATGCTCGCATCGAGGCAAGCAACACTGAGGCATGCATGAGAGCATCAGCTGTTCCGGATGACTGTGTGATCATGCTCTCCGTAGCCAACGTGAGTACGACCTTTAAACAGGTCAACATACACAAGGCTGTGGGGCCAGACGGATTACCAGGACGTGTGCTCCGGGCATGTGCTGACCAACTGGCAGGTGTCTTCACTGACATTTTCAATAGGTCCCTTATTGAGTCTGTAATACCAACATGTTTCAAGCAGACCACCATAGTCCCTGTGCCCAAGAACACAAAGGCAACCTGCCTAAATGACTACAGACCCGTAGTACTCACGTCCGTTGCCATGAAGTGCTTTGAAAGGTTGGTAACATAAACACCATTATCCCAGAAACACTAGACCCACTCCAATTTGCATAACGCCCAAACAGATCCACAGACGATGCAATCTCTATTGCACTCCACACTGCCCTTTCCCACCTGGTCAAAAAGGAACACTTATGTGAGAATGCTATTTATTGACTACAGCTCAGTGTTCAACACCATAGTACCCTCAAAGCTCATCACTAAGCTTAGGATCCTGGGACTAAACACCTCCCTCTGCAACTGGATCCTGGACTTCCTGATGGGCCGCCCCCAGGTGATGAGGGTAGCTAGCAACACATCTGCCACGCTGATCCTCAACACTGGAGCTCCATAGGGGTGCGTGCTCAGTCCCCTCCTGTACTCCCTGTTCACCCATGACTGCATGGCCAGGCACGACTCCAACACCATCATTAAGTTTGCAGACGACACAACATCTCCCTATAGGCGGTCTTGTTGCTGATCACCGACAGCAACGAGACCACCTATAGGGAGATGGTCAGAGACCTGGCCGGGTGGTGCCAGAATAACAACCTATCCCTCAACGTAACCAAGACTAAGGAGATGATTGTGGACTACAAGAAAAGGAGGACCGAGCATGCCCCCATTCTCTTCGACGGGGCTGTAGTGGAGCAGGTTGAGAGCTTCAAGTTCCTTGGTGCCCACATCAACAACAAACTAGAATGGTCCAAACACACCAAGACAGTCGTGAAGAAGGCATGACAAAGCCTATTCCCCCTCTGGAAACTAAAAAGATTTGGCATGGGTCATGATATCCTCAAAAGGTTCTACAGCTGCAACATCAAGAGCATCCTGACTGGTTGCATCACTGCCTGGTACGGCAATTGCTCTTCCTCTGACCGCAAGGCACTGCAAAGGGTAATGCGTACAGCCCAGTACATCACTGGGGCGAAGCTGCCTGCCATCCAGTGTCAAAGGAAGGCCCTAAAAATTGTCAAAGACCCGAGCCACCCCAGTCATAGAGTGTTCTCTCTACTACCGCATGGCAAGCGGTACCGGAGTGCCAAGTCTTGGACAGAAAGGCTTCTCAACAGTTTTTACCCCCAAGCCATAAGACTACTGAACAGGTAATCAAATGGCTACCCGGAGTATTTGCACTGTGTGCCCCCCAACCCCTCCAACCCCTCTTTTTACACTGCTTCTACTCTCTGTTTATCATAAATGCATAGTCACTTTAACTATACATTCATGTACATACTATCTCAATTGACCCGACCAACCAGTGCTCCCCCACATTGGCTAACCGGGCTATCTGCATTGTGTCCCGCCACCCGCCACCCACCACCCACCAACCCCTCTTTTATGCTACTGCTACTCTCTGTTCATCATATATGCATAGTCACTTTAACCATATCTACATGTACCTCAATCAGCCTGACTAACCAGTGTCTGTATGTAGCCTCGCTACTTTTATAGACTCGCTACTGTATATTGCCTGTCTTTTTACTGTTGTTTTATTTTTTTACTTACCTTTTGTTCACCTAACACCTTTTTTGCACTATTGGTTAGAGCCTGTAAGTAAGCATTTCACTGTAAGGTCTACACCTGTTGTATTCGGCGCACGTGACAAGTAAACTTTCATTTGATTCAATTAATACACACCATGCGAAACATAACATATCATACTAAATGGAGTGTCTCAGATTTACATGCAGAATAATACAAAATGCTCTGAGACCAGGTTGAGTGTGTCCATCATCCCACTTTTTTAGCATTGATTTAAAGCTGAAATTTGTAACTTTTGGGGTGATCATTCATCCTCATTGAAAGCAAGTCCAAGAAGCGGTAGATCTGTTCTATCTGCACTATTTCTATGCTTCCTGTTCTTCAGTAACATTTTTGTGTCTTTTACTTTTGGTTTTGTACACCAGCTTCAAACAGCTGAAAATACAATATTTTGCGTTATGGAAAGATATTTCACAGCGGTTCTGATGGTACAATGATTCTCTACACTATACTTGTTTTGTCACATGAACTGAAATTAGGCAAACTATTCGAATTTTTGCAACCAGGAAATGGCGGAGAAATTTCTGCGTAGTGCAGCTTTAACACTCTCAGAGCAGATCAAATGTAACACTAGTTCCAGTGTGTATATGGTCCCACTTATTCAGTGTTGAGTTACACTGGAGAATTTGCTGTGTGAAAAGGAAAATGCTTCTCCACTCTCTGTGATAACAAAGGTATGACCTCTCTCTCATGTCAGTGAACCCTTCTGCCTGAGACCTGAATATAATGAAGCAACAGGGTTGGGGGGGGGCTAAAGTTTTTGTTTGAAAAGGAAAAGGATAAATTAATGATAGCAGTTATTTTTTATCATTGTTACTGAGGAAATAGAATCTAATTGATTGATTAGTCACTTTAAAGCACATGCTCTTTTTGGTTATCTATTTTTATGGTCGCGGTTTTGTGTCATTGAAGCTAATTTAACACCATTTGTTGTTAAAGAAAATGCTCTACATGTGATGCTGGTTAGTGACTTGCACTGTTTTTTCATGATGTTATCCATCATGTCTGTATCCTGTCTAAAAGCATTAAGCAAAGTATTATATCTGTCAAAATATTTTTGCACCCTACAGAAGTCTGAATTACTGTGCAATTCTTACAAGAACTGAGAAATATCCCACAGTTCATTTTCCACAGCTTCATGAAAACCTTGATGTGTGAATAACTTTGAGGGAGGAAGGGAGCCTAAAAAAGAAATAAAGAAAGGTAGCCTAACTGTATTATTGGCATTGTTCATTTATTTAACTGTCTCAGATATGTTTGAGGCATTAGCCCGGTTTGCAGTGTAAGATGCTGATTCTGAAATACTGCTGGCCTCCTGATCAACTCGATTTTTTACGATTTAAATGTTATTCCTGCATTAGTTGGATCCTTTCATCTGTCAGGCCTCATTGTGGCATTTGGCTAATGACTGACAGCGATGGCAACTGTAGACGGAAGCTGAGGGCTGCACAGAATTCTGTCAGATGAAATCTCTTCAACAGCAGAAGATGGAAGAACTTTTATTAAGAAGAAATAAATTGAACAAAAATATAAAAACAATACGTAAATTGTTGATCCCATGTTTCATGAGCTGAAATAAAAGATCACAGAAATGTCCCATACGCACAAAAAGCTAATTTCCCTCACATTTTGTGCACAAATTTGTTCATCCCTGTTAGTGAGCAATTATCCTTTGCCAAGAGAATCCGTCCACCTGATAGGTGTGGCATATCAAGAAGCTGATTAAATGGCATAATCATCACACAGGTACACCTTGTGCTGGGGACAATAAAAGGCCACTCTAACATTTGACATTTTGTCACCTGTCACAACTTCTGCCGAAGTCGATGCCTCTCCTTGTTCGGGCGGTGCTCGGCGGTTAACGTCACTGGTCTTCTAGTCATCATTGATCCATTTTTCATTTTCCATTGGTTTTGTCTTGTCTTCCTACACACCTGGTTCCAATCCCATTCATTACATGTTGTGTATTTAACCCTCTGTTTCCCCTCATGTCCTTGTCAGAGATTGTTTGTTGTTATGCTCGTGATATTCGATTGGTGCGCGACCGGTTTTTGTACCCACCTTTATTTTATTATGTACTTTGGTTTTGGAGGTTTTGTTTTACGTTATTAAACTACTCCATTTATACCAAGTTTGATTCTCCTGCGCCTGACTTCCCTGCCACCTACACACACGGCATGACATCACCCAACAGAATTCTCTACCTTCTCCACTGCCTCTAACGTCGTTTTAGAGAATTTGGCAGTATGTCCTACCGGCCTCACAACTGCAGACCACATGTATGGCGTCGTGTGGGTGAGCGGTTTGCTGAAGTCAACGTTGTGAACAGAGTTTCCCATGGTGGGGGTGGGGTTATGGTATGGGCAGGCATAAGCTACAGACAACGAACAGAATTGCATTTTATCAATAGCAATTTGAATGCATAGAGATACCGTGACAAGATCCTGAGGCACATTGTCATGCCATTCATCTGCCGCCATCACCTCATGTTTCACAAGGATCTGTACACAATTCCTGGAAGCTGAAAATGTCCAAGTTCTTCCATACTCACCAGACATGTTGCATTTATATTAATATTGTTCAGTACAGATATCTTGATCAGTGTATACTACTTTATTACATTAATATATCCTTAATAGCCAAACACGCAATAATCTGAAAATCAATAGCATTCCTGCAACAAGAGACCGACTCAAAGAATACCTCTCCTAACAAACACAAATGATTAAACATGGTTTGTTTGCAATTTTAGTTTATAATACAGAACAATATGGGGTCAATGCAACCATGTATACATTATAATAGTGACCTGGTCATAGGAGCTCTCTGAGGCTTCTTCTCCATGCTAATGACTCATTTTGCATCATGCCCAGAGGAGAGCTAAACCAAAGCATCTCCTTTTGACCCAGAGCATAATGAAATGTCTCTTTGTCATGCTCTCTGACATAGCTGATGCTACTGTATATTGATGTTGGCTTCTTTGCATGCACTTCGGAGGGAATGAGAGATTAAATTATAGTTAAAAACTAGCAAGAAGAAAAAAAGGGCAGCAGTGCCTACCTCGTCCTCGACTCAACTCCCATCAGCTGCATTGTCTCAAGTAATTACATTTACGAGAGAGTCAGTAAGAGAAAGAGAAGCCTCGTGAAGACGAGGGATTCAACTCTGCCAACAGATGTTTGTGAAATTAAAAGACTAGCTACAAAGAGAAAGAGGCGATTGGGGAGAATGAGGGGTACGGCAACAGCAAATTGCAATCTTGAGACAGTGTGAGTGAAAGGGGTTTGAATGCATTCTCTATTTGCGCCCAGGGCTAGGGGGGCAATGGATAAGCCTGATTTGTACATTCTATAGAAGAATGCTGCCTCAGGATCAAGAGTGAAACATTTTTGCGATGCCTTTATCTCTGTGCCACACACTCCAAAAGGCCCTGGTGGAAATTACTTGGATCCCCAAAAGAGAAAATCACAAACGGCTCCCTTCATTGAAGTGCTAAAGTACACTGAAAAAAGGAAGGTTCTTAAATTGTTCTTCCCCAGCTCTTAAGGTTCCTTGGAGAACTCTTGTACGATGAAGAACCTTTGAGTTAAGTGTGGGGTTCTTGATGTGGCATCTACGGTTCTTCCGAATTCTAAAAAGTTATTGAAATGTATTGCTGCCTGCAGATGTGTCCCTTTCATAACAAACAGCAAATTGTCCAGTGTTAACTAGTATTGCTTTTACAGTGTGACATTTCTAGTGTTGATTCAGACGTCACATTTTCACTGTAATGAGTTAAATTAACACTCAGAGGTGTAAAAAACAAAACAGTGTTGGTGTTAATAACCAGTTGAACCAAAACTTCACCCATAATGATCATATGTCCCAGCATGCTCTATTGCAGGGTGATTTTTAGATTGGTGAAGAAAAAAAAATTAAATAAAACAATTATAATTCTTGATTAGATAAGTATTCAACCTCATGAGTCAGTACATGTTGGCAGCGATTACAGCTGTGAGTCTTTTGGAGTAAGTCTAAGAGCTTTGCACACCTGGATTGTAAAAATCTGTCGTTCTGGCAGTCATTGAAAATAAGAATTTGTTCTTAACTGACTTGCCTAGTTAAATAAATGTAAAATAAAAAATGACAAGCATATCATGAGGCAGCCACCATTATGCTTGAAAATATGAAGAATGATACTCAGTGATGTGTTGGATTTGTCCCAAACATAACACTTTGTATTCAGGATTTCTTTGCTGCATTGCCTTATTGGAAACAGGATACATCTTTTCCAATATTTTTTATTATGTACAACCTTCCTTCTTTTCACTCTGTCATTTAGGTTAGTATTGTGGAGTAACTTCAATGTTGTTGATCCATCCTCAGATTTCTCATATCACATCCATTAAACTCTGTAACTGTTTTAAAATCACCATTGGCCTCGTGGTGAGATCCCTGAGCAGTGTCCTTCCTCTCCAGCAACTTATTTTTATTTTTATTTAACTAGGCAAGTTAGTTAAGAACAAATTCTTATTTACAATGACAGCCTACCCCAGCCAAACCTGGACAATGCTGGGCCAATTGTGCACCGCCCTATGGGACTCCCAATCACAGCCAGATGTGATTCAGCCTGGATTTGAACCAGGGACTGTAGTGCCGAATCTTGTCCTGAGATGCAGTGCCTTAGACCGCTGTGCCACTTGGGAGTACCCAACAAGGAATCCTGTATTTTTGTAGTGATTGGGTGTATTGATACACCATCCGAAGCGTTATTAATAACTTCACCTCGCTGAAAGGGATATTCAGTGTCTGATTTTTGTGGTTGAATCTGTGCAAAGAACCATCTCATTTAAGGTTCTTCAGAGAACTATGGTGTCGCTCTGAATAACCTTATTTGGTTCCAAATGGAACCTTTATTTTTAAGAGTGTAGAGTGTAAGGCTTTTTCCTGGTCCAACTACAATTAAATTAAAGTGTACAGTGTGCTCCAGTGAGTGTAGTGATTGCTGGGGTGTGTCAAGACATTACTTTTGATCTAATACTCTATGGACATCCCCCACTCATCATCACCTATCCCTCCAAAAAGCAATGCTAAAATGCATTACCAGCAGTACTTACCCCTGATACTTTAGACACTACATTTAGTATCTTGTATTTTAAGGCCTGCCTAGAAGACAGCAATGCCTGTCCAGTCAGGTGTGATGATAAAACAGCAGCAGGCAAAGCACTATATGAAATAAATTGCCTCAGGATGGGGTGAAAGATCCATTCTTTGTATCTCCCCTCAGATTCCCTTAAATGACCTTGGTTAAAGACCATCACTTTGTTGGGCCAAACCTGTCACATTTCATCAATCTCACTGAAACTGAGCTGCTCCGCACATGGGATGGCAGTCAGGCAAACAGGACGATTGGCAATGCCACACCTGTGTGAAATGAACCTAGAGCACAAGCTATCATAGAGCATAACCAACAGTCGATTGGTGCAACTCAAATCACAAACGTTTGCATTGTTAGTTACAAAGTTTTGAAAGCAAACACAGGCAGCATACATTTTTTCCTACCGCTAATATGTGACTGCACTACTTGCTATTTGCCAGATTAATTGCCAATTGTTCATTCTATGAACTAACCTAGGGCACAGTCTACCATAAAACGTGGAACTCAGCAAGTCATGAAAGTTTGCTTTTGAAAGTAAATGCAAACACAAGCAGCATAACATGTTTTGTACTGCTAATATGTGGCTGTAGCCTACTACTTGTTAATTACCAGTTATGCCGACAGTTAGATTACACCGCAATCTGTAGGGAAAGCTGCTTGTAATTTTTGACATGTGCAAGATGGCTTTATGAAATGGGAAAGAACACATTGAAGTTGAATGACCGCTATGAAAGGCGGAAGAAAGCACAACAGTAAAGTTTCACGGTAGAATTTCGAACGAGCACATTAGTCCAGTCTGACAGATGAGTCTTAATTGTTACCTCTGGCAAAGGGACTTCACACAAGAGAACAAAAGCTGGCCTCTCGGCGCCCTGCTTGATGCAATGTGACGATGACCTTGCTGCACTGTCCCCTCTGCAGAAATCTTTACGAGTTTACGCTGACATACTCCCACATGGCTCTTTTTCAGGTATATCTTGCTGATTGACTGATTTAGTTAACTCTGTCTGGATTTCATGGTTTAGAGTACTGTAGTTCTGTCGCTTGCTTAAGATAAATTCCTCTTGTTCCTCTGTCCCTTTTGACTTTTCTTTCTCTGTACTGTATATGGTTTATCCTTGAATGCATTTGAACTAGGTCAGTTACCCTGTCCGTTACCCTCTCATCAAAGTTAGTTTGGTTTCTTTGAACGTTTCCTTTTGTTCCATGACTGCAGGACTAATATTACAAGTTTTGTATGCACTGCATTTGGATTGTCTGCATTGGTTTTGTCATATATTGATACTTGATTCATAGCATGTTAGTACATCAGGCAGTCATTCTTTGATGTTAGCATGATGCTAACACATTACAGCATGATAAAGCCATCAGCTGGCTGACAGGAACCTATAGTTTGTTTTCTCCAAATAGGGGTAACGTCACTTGAAACGCTTTCCCTATCTTGATCTACCACCCTCTCCACGGTTGCCTTGTCTATTCTCATGCTTTTGTGATTGATGTCTCAATCCATGTTTACCTGAATGGTGGAACCAACCAAACATGCTGAATCAAGGGAACAATCAGCATGCTTCCCTCTTCACTTGAAATGTTACTTAAGCTGCTATCTCTTTATTTCATTGGTCAACATATCGATGTTCTCTCCTCTGCTTTGAGGGATGTGTGAGAGAGGTTAGAGCATTATCTATGTTGTCAGGGGAGAGGAATAGAATCAGTGGGGAGTCTAAACATCATTCACTTGGTCAAGATTCCATACGGTGAGGGTCCCCCACATGATCGATAGTAAACAATAGAGTGCATCTCACAATGCAGGATGTACACTCCCCTACGTATTTATTTGGACAATGAAGTTAAAATATTTAATTAGTTGTCTCTGTACTCCAGCAAATGTTTTCTATGAGGCGAGAGTACAGAATGTCACCTTTTATTTGAGGGTGTTTTTATACATATCTCTTTTACTGTTTAGAAATGAAAGCACTTTATCTATCTAGTCCCGCCATTTGAAGGTGTCATAAGTATTTGGACAAATTCACTTATAGTGTATTACATTTTGTCAAAAGTTTAGTAATTGGTCCCATATTCCTAATTTGCAATGACTACATCAAGCTTGTGACTCTACAAACTTGTTGGATGAATTTCCAGTTTGTTTTGGTTGTGTTTCGTATTATGTTGTGCCCAATAGAAATGAATGGTAAATAATGTATTGTGACATTTTGGAGTCATTTGTATTGTAAATACGATTAGGATATGTTTCTGAAAACTTTTACATGAATGTGTGTGCTACCATGATTACGGATAATCATGAATGAAATTGTGAATAATGATTAGTGAGTAAGTTACAGATGAACAAAGATCATGCCCCCAAAACGTGCTAACCTCTCACTATTACCAATAACAGGGGACTATGATATTTGTAACTTTCTCACTAATCATTATTCACAATACACTCGTGGTTATCCGTAATCATGGTAGCATTTACATGAATGTAGAAGTGTTCAGAAATACTATTCTTATTTACAATAAAAGTGACCCCGAAATGACACAATACATTTTTGACCAATCATTTCTTTAGCGCACATCCAAAATGCTGGAGTATAGAGCCAAATTAAATCCAAACAAAATACGTAGGGGAATGTACATACTGGTCCATAAGGGCACTTGCTAGATTTTTGTGCATACCTTTATTGGGACTCTAAGTGTAAGATAGAATTTGCTCAATAATGCAGATACTGTCAATGCTTCTACTACTACTTCTAATAGTAATACATATTTAATTCAGAATTGAATAGGACAACAATTTATGTTTTTCTTGCACCTTGATCCTGATTCTATCCTGTAAACGTCCATGTCCAAATCACATGTGGAGGTCATCTATAGATGCACACAGATCAGCCAAGCAGCTGGATATCCTCCTTACAGAGAGGGAAGTGTGTGTGTGTGAGTGGTGGTGTGGTAGTGGTGTAAGTGGGTCTTGGCTGTGCGGTGCAGTGCAGTGGTGCAATGGTGGGCATCATGGGGGTGTTAGATGAGCCATTGATCCATCCCAGCGTGCCGTCCCAGCGGGCGTTGCCTTCTCTCACACCACTCTCCCCTCCTCCTCATCATTGACTTCCTGCCAGGACGCACGCTGTCACGGCAGGACCTGACATTTAATGATCCTCAGATGGAGTAATGTCACATTTATTACTCGCGGCCAAACGTGACGGAGCAGAATCTGAGGGGTGAACACAGGCAGAGAAATCAAACAATAAACCGGGGAAGAGAGAGGACCGGCCACTCATTGGGGTTCAGTAGAAAATAATACTACTGTAGTGACAGTACAACACGTTTGCCGTGTATAAGCTCTGAACATGACTCATTGAGTCAGAGGAGCGTTTTGCTGCGAAATAAAGCTAGCATAGCAACAAATTCGTAATAATCTTAAACCCTCGAGGCCAAGTGTCCTCCCATATTATACCACATTTAGAATACAGCACTCCATATTTGACCTGCATTAGTGGGACAAATATTTACGCCAGAGGAAGAACTAATAATGTCCTCATAATGTACATTGCTCACTTGACCCTGTCAATACAGTATTGTCACCTCTGGTTCTTACATATAGAGTACCGTATCCTTTATGGGTGGCTGGCAATTACAATGGACATAACATGATTGGCACAAAGGTCTTATTAGTTGATGTTAACCTGTTTTATGGGGATTTCACACCAATGATTAAGAAGAGTGGCTAAGTGAATACACTGAGGACAGGGGTAATGTCAGTATGCATGCCTTCACCGATCTTACCTCACCTGGGTGATGTCTTTGTAAATCTAAAGGGAAAGAGATTAATAATAGATGAATACTTTTTGTCAAAACCTAGTAGGGAAACCTGATAAAGGGTAGAGGATAGGGTGGGATTAGTTGGGATACAAGCCTAAATGGGTCTGACTAGTTTGTGACAGGCTTTTGAAAATGTCAACTTTCACCTTGATATCATTCAACATACAGCTCAGGCACCGGGCCCGTTTGCTGATCTCGATAGCTTGAGCATTAAGAGAGGGAGAACAGTTCATTACCAAGCTATAAGGCTGAAACCCGTAGCGCAAAATAGTACAAAGGAATCCCAAATACACTTCTTTTGCCCGGCGACTCAGAGGTCGGGTAATTATGCATCCCTCCCAGTGACATATCGCAGCATAGAGAAACTGCTTAACTAATTCTCAACCTCCCTCCACAGAAGAAACTGAACGTAAAGGGGACTTTGGAAGAGATGTGTTAATTTACAAATGGCTTCAGGAAGACTTCATTAAGACGGCTGCAGGAGTGGAGAAACTGCTGAGTCCTGGAGACACAAAATATTTATTCATCGGCACATTAATGTTTAATTCCTTTTTTCCTATTTTTAAATGGAGGGAATATGGAGATAGCTTTGAAATTTGACCCTATATGTAAAAGTATAGGGTGACTATAGAGTGCCTCAGGGAGTGTCATCATAGTCATAAAAAGTGCATTAAGATCTGGCAGAGAAGAGATGCACCTATGAATATTTAGAATTATTCTAACCATATTCTCCTCGCCTCCCTATGCACTACTCTGTCTGTTGGAGAAGGCTCAATCTGTTTGCTAATTCAGAAAAATACAAGAACTACCCAGGGATGATTGTGGGTATGCCTGTGTACTGTATTTGTGTGTGTGTGTTTGGGTGCGCGTGCATTGCACGTGTGGTATGTGTGTGTGCGTGCATGTGTGTCAATGTGTGTGGTGATGTAGCTTTGCCATATCACAGATTACAAATGAGCACCAATAAACCTGAGCACCTGACATTGGCCATGAATCAATTCCTTTAATTACTCTTTGACAGTATGAACAGGTAATCACTCTACAACCTGTAGATGACTATTGATACATGGCGGATACATGACGTTAATGTGGAACTTTTAATACGTAGCAACTCAAATGTATTGTCAGGTCACTATATCATCACTCTCATATGATCCTAGATATTCCTAGTATCTCAAAAAAAATCGAAAGAAAGCCTGCCTGCCTGCCTGATAAAAGACTTGGGTTCGTTGTTAGACAACATTGGTGTGTTTGGTAGAGCTCCAGTCTAATTACAGAGCAACAAATGAGTTGCCAATCATGAGAATGTATTGTCGGCTCTTATCTGAGGAACCCATCAAGTCCACCCAATTAAAAGCCGCGACAAGAGAGAGACAGCGGCAATGAACGGGCCTCTCATTCAGTTAATTCATGATTGCCAATTAAAACAGAATACAGCACAAAGTTGTAAAGCTGTCAGGAGGGGCGGGCTAAATTACCCTTTTCCACTTTGAATGATGGATGCTTTCATTTTTTCTCTCCCTTATCTTATTTATGCTCAAGGCAGAAGGGGGAGAACAAAAGTGGGAACAGTTTAAAGTGTGTGTCGCTAATGACGAAGGTGCCGTGTCTTCTTCAACAACACATGACAAAAAAGTGTGACTTGCGTCGCCATCGGTGAAGGTTTGTTTAGGTTGTTTTCCCTCTCAAAACAGTGTAGCTCGCTTAATTAATTCATAGATATCTGTGAGAGACTTAAACAGATAGAGGACAGGACGCCATAAATTACTTCACCATTACTTTCACTAACACCATGTAAAAGAGCTAGCTCTGAAAGCCAAATAACTCGTCATCGAGCTGTTGTTGCTATTCCAGACCAATGTATTACAATGTCCTAGAAGATGTGCTTATGACATAAACCATGATCGAATTGTCATATAACACTTTCCGTGTCAGTTTCCCAGACAGCGATTAAGCTTACTTCTGGACTAAAAAGCACTTTACATGGAGATTTTCCATTTAATTGAACATGCTTTTATGTCCAGAACTAGGATTAATCTGTGTCTGGGAAACCAGCCCTTTGTGTCTTTGTAAGAATCACAATATCAGAAGAATCAGCAAAAAATGTCAGGATAGGTCTAACAATAAATCACTAGTATATTGTAATTTCTCAAAAGCATTCATCCAACAGGTTAGATCACATCTCTGGTGTGTGATGTTAGGCCGTAAGTGCCAGCATTAAATGTAATCGTGTGCACAACAGTAGAATAGAAGATGAAAGGGTACCTTATCCTGGCTGGGAGAAACGCCTTGGCGGTGTCTGCTGCACCATTAGCCACTGTTGCCATACTATTGATGGTTTAATTAAAACATGTCAGCCTAAAATATGTCACATTTTTAAAAGGCTTAAATTGATAGCTAACATTAATTTCCACTTTCTCAAAATGACTTTTAATTTCACCGGCCAAATTTGAGCTTGTGTCTACACTGGCACGCCCTCCCTGTTCTTGCTCCTTAAACAATGTGTCAAACCTGGGTGACAGTGACACTGATGCTCTGCACGGCGCCGCCGACTACGCCAAGTACGAACGACAAGTGTGCCTAAGAATATCAGTAAACACAACACCAAATTGTGTTCATTACTGAATAATCATCACATTACCATTAATGTACAGAACAGAATAGAGAAGAGAAAAGTAACATGACATTTAATTACAACCTCCAAACAAAGTGGCTCTAATGCACATCATATCTATTGAAGTACTCAGACTGACCATTACCTGCTAAAGATAATGTTGAGAGCGCTGCTGATGTTCTCTATGAAGTCTGTCTGCCTAGGTATACTCCATTGGGACCCTTTTGTTTCGCCCACTCTTCACTAATCAATATTCTTACTCATGTGATGTCCTGCCTGACCTGGTCTTACAAGGTGTTACCGGCCCCTTGGAGCACTCATGTCACATGACACCAGTGGTGGAAAAAGTACCCAATTGTCATAAAGTAATGATACCTTAATAGAAAATGATTCAAGCAAAAGTAAAAGTCACCCAGTAAAATTCTACTTGAGCAAAAGTGTTGAAATATACTTAAGTATCAAAAGTAAATGTAATTGCTAAAATATACTCAGGTATCAAAAGAAAAAGTATAATTCATTTCAAATTCCTTATATTAAGCAAACCAGAGGCCACCATTCATGTTTTTTATTTATTTACGGATAGCCAGGGGCACACTCCAACACTACAAACAAAGCATTTGTGTTTAGTGAGTCCGCCAGGTCAGAGGCAGTAGGGATGACCAGGGATGTTCTCTTAATAAGTGCATGAATTGGACCATTATCCTGTCCTGCTAAGCATTCAAAATATAATGAGTACTTTGGGTGCCAGGGAAAATGTATGGAGTAAAAAGTACATTATTTTCTTTAGGAATGTAGAGAAGTAAAAGTAAAAGTTGTCAAAAAGAAAAATTGTGAATTAAAGTACAGATACCCCCAAAAAACTACTTAAGTAGTACTTTAAAGTATTTTTACTTAAGTACTTGACATCACTGCTCCTCCCTCCATCAGTGTTAAGACACAGCACTGATGTCTTTTCTCAAGCTATCAAAGATCTAGGGTGAAATACAATGATTCCCCCGTCACCCCAAATTTGTATAAGACTACAACATATCCAGAAGATGAGAATAAACTACTCTCATGCGTAGAAATTCATAGCCAAACATACAAATAACTGCCAAAATAAAGGAAACACTTTAGTGAATGAGGAATACAAAGTTTATTGAAAGAAGGTGCTTCCACACGTGTGGTTCCTGAGGTAATTAGGCAATCACATCATACTTACACGGAACCCAAATTGGCTGTGCGCGTGTACCATCATGCGCCAACGTGCGCCATTGTGCATACATTTATTTTGTCCCCCCACACCAAACGTGATCACGACACGCAGGTTAAAATATCAAAACAAACTCTGAACCAATTACAATAATTTGGGGACAGGTCGAAAAGCATTAAACATGTATGGCAATTTAGCTAGCTGGCTTGCACTTGCTAGCTAATTTGTCCTATTTAGCTAGCTTGCTGTTGCTAGCTAATTTGTCCTGGGATATAAACATTAAGTTGTTATTTTACCTGAAATGCACAAGGTCCTCCACTCTGACAATTAATCCACACATAAAACGGTCAACTGAATCGTTTCTAGTCATCTCTCCTTCTTCCAGCTTTTTCTTCTCTGGACTTTATATTGCGATTGGCAACTTTCATAAATTAGGTGCATTACCACCACCGACCTCGTTCGTATTTCAGTCACCCACGTGGGTATAACCAATGAGGAGATGGCACATGGGTACCTGCTTCTATAAACCATTGAGGAGATGGGAGAGGCAGGACTTGCAGCGCGATCTGTGTCAGAAATAGGAATGACTTCTATTTTAGCCCTTGGCAACGCACACGCTCGTTGGCGCGCATGAGCAGTGTGGTTGCAATAATTGAATAATATAGATTTCTACATTTATTTTGCAACACTCGCGCACGCGACGCGAGCTATGTCGTCAGGGTATTAGGGTCATGTATAAAAATGCCCAGTCGCCCATTATGGTTATCATGGCTAGAAGAGATCTTTGAAAGAAGGATCTCAAAGGAGCATACAGGTGTAGGATCTACATTTGGTAACTCTTTTGATGCTGAGAACCTGTAGTGTATTTACTGTTTAAAAAGTCTTATAACGTTTTTTATTTCCACTTTAAAATGTCAGACTTGATTTGCCCTGACAAAAAATGCATCAACCCCTACAAAAATGTCCATTCATTTCAATCCACATAATAATTCACATTTTCTGTTGCTGCAGGATTATGTTCCTGCTGTAGCAAACCGGCTCAAATTAAGATCCTACATCTGTAAAGTATTTAAAGTTTGTGTGTATGTGTGTGTGTGCGTGTGCATGTGTGTGTGTCAGTCACCAGTAGCGCAACTCCATATTAAGTTTTTGTATCCTTTATATACTTTATTCCAACTACTATGTTGGTGTTTCCTTTATTTTGTCTGTTACCTGTAACTTCCCAGGTAGCTTGTTCGAAGTCCTCTTATAGCTTCACCATTATTACCCACAGAAGAGATTCTCATGGTGCGAATGCAAGAGATAAAGCTATCTTACCAAGACCCCATTGGTGAGATAGTGATTATTCCCAAAATGTGAAAATCCTTAGACAACGGAGTGAGGATTACCGTAACTGTGTTCTAGTGAAACAGCCAGGAAGAAGAATGGAGAAAATTATATTTTCAATCTCGGCTCCAGTGGTCAGCTATGTATGGATCCACAGGGGAGGAGCTCGGCAGGTCAAGCTCTTTGTAACAGATTAAAAGGGAGTCTCACTAATGTCACCTACCCTGGGATTCAATGATGTGGCCCAGGAAACGAAAGCGGTGACGGACCGACACTAGACAGCCACATCACATCAGGCCCCTGTCACTGTGTCTCACTGTGTCCACCCTGGGCCCTTCGTTTGATCCTGGAGGCTCGGCCAGCCCCCAGGGGCCCCCTGTCAGCCTGAGTCAGCGTGGACCCCGTCTGCACACTCCAGAGGCATGGGAGCCCCAGCGGCACTCTCGGACAGGCTTAGGGCCATATAACACCCGGTCCCTAGCTCAATCAACTCCTTCCAATCTGGACTGTACACTGCTGCACCCCTGGACAAATAAACCTCTCTGCTGTGGATAGAAAAAGAGAGAGCGAGAAGAAAGTGTTGTAAATTGACTTCTTCTTGAATGTAATCACACCTGTGACCTCTTGAGAAATTTAAAGACTTGCGTTTGAAATAGGAGAGAATAAACTGGGATAAAAATAATGGATTAACACTGAGGGGTTACTTATAGTACTTTAAGTGGTTACTATGAAATATGAGACATGTTTGTCCTTGAGGGAGAATGCACTATTATTCACATTGACAAGCAGCAATGCTAATCTTTTCTGCAATCTTGTTTTTATGCTCTGATTGCCTCCATTCATCAAGGAATGTGCACTAATGATTTGTTGTCACGATCCTCCTTCAGAATACTCTTCAGAGTTGTAACTCTATGTAACTTTATGTAACTTTTTGGCACACACACACACACGCATGCACACATACAT
Organism: Salmo salar; assembly: GCF_965601325.2. NCBI lineage: Eukaryota > Metazoa > Chordata > Actinopteri > Salmoniformes > Salmonidae > Salmo > Salmo salar. The sequence goes on along the minus strand of NC_138319.1, from coordinate 15,965,050 downwards.
ACATACAAACACACACACACACACACACGCTAACTAATGTGTGAATCTGATATCCAGTACATGAAGCACACATGTTGTGCTTTTTTACTTCCCTGCAATACCATCATTCCATTTAAACTAATTTGGTAGTGGAATGTATATATCAGTATTTTACCTCACCCATTCCATCATTGAACAAAAGTACATTTATTAAATGAATATGGCAAATGGTCCAAAGAGCAAAAGTAAATGAAAAGAATCATATTTTTTCAACAATCTTTTCCCATCAAGATGAATAAGTTTTTGAAATCCATTATATTACCTCTGAACAATCATGAAATGACCAACGAGGCAAAATTATAATATAAAAAAAAATCATCTAGATAATGAAAAATGTATCATATATAAACCTGGCCATTATTCCCATTTTGTCCATTTATCTAATCGCTTAGCTTTAATATCTAGGCAAATGATCAATCACTTTCAGGACATTCTCTGTTGTCTTGTTGTTTACTACTTTTGGAAATGGTGATCATATAACCCTTTTAGATGACTAGCTAACCTGGCTAAGTAAACAATAAAAAAAAATACTATATATTGGTAATAAGTCCTCTCTCTCTCTCTCTCTCTCTCTCTCTCTCTCTCTCTCTCTCTCTGATTGACTCAGCAAGCACATTCCCCATTCTAAGAAAAAAACATGTCGATGAAACCAGAAGACCTCGGAGTTAATCAGCAGCCATGCTTCATTTGGACGGGCAGAATGGGACCTAATCTAATGAGTGTGTGTATTTGTGTGTATGTGTGTGTCTTAATTCCTGGTAATTCCTGAAGACCCTATGTTCTCATCCCCCTTTGTTCAAGTTTTGGAATTGGTTAATTGAGCCTATCAGAGTGATATCCCAAACACCTATTCACTTCCTTTCTCCTCTTATGTCAGGGGGTGCTGATTATATTATGACACCCAGCCATGGTGCTGGAACCACGGGAACCACAGGAGGGCATGACTCCATTTTGACTGTGCCAAATCCCAATTCATACAGGGCTTTTGCGTGAACATCTCCAACTGTGTTGTTAGTAGATGTATTTGCTTTCCTCCTTGTCTCACAGGAAGAATGAGAGGCCTTGTTTCCCTGCTGCATGGTGGCCAAAAACACTCCAATTTGTTCAAGCAAACAGAGCACAGATGCTGGGGAAGCTTTGGGATGAGGAAGGAGGAGCGAGAGGAGAGAAGAGAGGGGGAGGTAAATGAGGGGATGGGGGGGGGTAACATGCTCTTTGCCAAGCAGGCAACCACGAGGACCATCCCATGTGAGAGTGAATGCAACAGGCCTCAGCAGTGTTTTCAGCCTGATCACTGGAGCATGTGAACACACACAACTCTTCCCCGTGGTAGAAAAGTCTTTAATTTCAAAGCCAATGCTTCTCTCGAACTGTCTCTCCTTCTCTCGCTCTTTTTCTCTCTCTCATGCACACACACACACACACACACACACACACACACACACACACACACACACACACACACACACACACACGCACATGCACACACGTACACATGCACAGCAATACACAAACATGGAGACACTCTTTCTGTCTGGTTGACAATGGGAGAAAAACTCCTGGAGATGACACACTGCCAAGAGGTGCTGTCACAATCTTTTGGAGCATCTGTTACCTTTCTAAGGAATACTGATTGAGAACCCAATCGCTACATTGACAATGAAAGTCAGACAAAACACAATGGAAGAGAGAATAACACATGACTGTATACTGTTACATGGAGTCCAACATGCTGATCCACACATTCATCCCAGGTTACACTTTTGTGCCTCAATGTGTACAATATCACAGATCACAGGGGCTACTAAGCGTGCAGGATTTTGCTCTAACACACCTTATTCTACAAATCAGCTGCTCACCATGCAGGACTTTGATTAGCTGAATCAATTGTGATAGACGATGGCTAGAGCAGAAGCCTGTACATCCAGTATCCCTCCGAGAGGAGGGTTGGCCATTCCCGTACTATACTGCATACTCTCTCTCTCTGCAAACTTAATTTCCTTTTTCAAGACAATCACTGTAATTGAGGCAGCTGTGGAACATAGGCTAATACAATATTTTCCCTGGCCCTTACTTTTCCCCCCACTGTACTGTAACCGACATATCAAGTTACACAAGCTGTCATGGCACTTTCTCTTCCTCTGTGTGACACACAGAACAAAGACACTGGTGATCTGGGCTGTCATTAGGATTCGGGTCTCCCCGACACAAACAGAGGTGAATGAACATGTCTGTCTTGTCTTTGTCTTTCTCTGGCCGGCAGCGCCACGTCTGGAAGAAGGCAATTGCCGAGAATGACTCATGCGCCTGTCCACTACTTCAACACACTTGAATCCGAAAATGCTGTTTATGAAGTATTACATTCTGTGTGTCTTGTTTTTTTTTTGTCATTTCCATATGGAGAGAGAGGTGGTTACCACCAGTCACATGAGGGACTGACTCATCCGTTTTTTCACAGTCATCTTCAAGTCATGTCATCTAGCTGTATGTCCAACATTGATGATGTCACAGAGTAGCAATTCAGGTTGCACATCCATGGTCTTTGGGTGCATCCAGTCTGATGCAGCTCATCTAAAAAGTGTGTTTAATTTTAAGTTGGGGGAAATCAAGTATTCACAGTCGTCTCTAGGACCAGCCAACCAGGGCTTACAAAAAATCTTAGCCCCCAGGGAACAGGAGAGAGGGAGGCTAAATTAATGTAATCTGAATGAGGATTGCCTGAATATGGTGGTTCAGGGAGTGAGTGATTGTATCCGCCTGTAGCTAATGTCCACAGGAGGTTGGTGGCACCTTAATTGGGGAGAACGGGTTCGTGGTAATGGCTGGAGCAGAATCAGGGAAACTGTATCAAATACATCAAACACATGGTTTGATGCCATTCCATACACTCCGTTCCTGCCATTATTATGAGTCGTCCTCCCCTCAGTAGCCTCCACTGCTATTGTCTGCTCCCATCGAAAATGAGTATATGACCACCCTAATCAATACCCTGAATCCACAGTGATTAGATTGTTTCTAAGTTTGGGATAATGTAACGCAATTTCATTTCAATCAGTTTGCTGTCTGTTTTTGTCACAGCGGCGCATATCTTCTAAAAGGGCGAAGAGTCGCTGGCCTCGTCTGTAGAACATCAAGGCCCCGGTTCATTTATGCCTATGAGCTCTGTGCAATTAGAGACGCTTGTGAGACGCTAGCACGCTCAGATAGAGTAACATGAAGTCACAGTGGGCAAGGCCCCTCTGCCGCCTTATTAGCCAGACACAAAGTCTCCTCTGATGTGGCTCTTTCTCAATAAGAAAACAATTAAGCTCATCTGTGCACTGGCCTCTGTGCAATTACAACAGAGAAGGAATTCTTAATGATAACCATGAGATGGCCTTGAGTTGGTGCAGTCAATCACTAGCATGGTGGATGAGAAATGTAATGTTCCCTTTCAGTCGGTAGTCTTGGTACAACACAACTATGGGGTGTCGCAGTCTCGCTACTTCGACTGAAGAACTAAAATCAGGTCTGACAATGACATCTGTGCCTCGCTGGAAGCCCCGCATCCCACAGGCGATAAGACAGAGGCTTGGATTAATTCCTTAAATTCTTTCGACAAAGGTTAAGATTAACAAGCCGGGTTCGAGGTCACGACCATACCTAAATTAATAAAAATGATCTAGCTGTCTGGCTCCTATCAGTATGTTTGCGGGACTGACACTGACACGGCTGACACTGTTCCCCTAGTCCGCGGCACAGGTTCTCTTGACTGTCGTGTAGCATTCTTGAGTGTGTTTTCGGAAGTGACTTCCTCTCCTCTCCCAGGTGCCCATACCTCGGCTGAGTCTGAGTTGCGGGACGTGGAGATGAATTGGGTCTTTGGTAAGAGCTAATGTCTTGTCTGCCAGGGCGTGTTGTATGCTCTAGCTGCCTGTTTTCAACCCGGCTCCTTTGCGCTCTGTTGCCGGTAATGGAAGGCTACTCAAAGAGAGAAGTCTGCCAGGTTCGGTGGGTAGCCCCCGCCACCTGTTTCTCCTCGGTCAAGCACCGCTTGCCTCTTGTTCCAGACTTGTCAGTGAAGGGTCTGGTCCCACCTCGGTGATCCAGTCCTACGTAGACTTTCAAGACCAGGTTAGCTAAACAAGCGCTGCATAGCGTGCTAGCCAGATTAGCTAACACACCGAGGCGAGCTAGCTACTACTAGCTATTCCTGCCTCCCCACAGGGGAGTTGCTTGGGTAGCTCTCTTGTTTAGTAAATGGAACATGTTGCGATCAAAGAGGCTAGCTAGCCTAGCTTAGACTAAAAATCCTCCTGCTAATGTCGTCTAGCATGCATAACTTCCGGCAAAGGAAACTTACTAGCTTCCTCTGCCGTTATGGCAACCCCATACCTATTTCCAATTACTGGAGTTGGAGGGAGTGGAGGAAGCGGGACTTGTGTGCACCTCTGATGAGGAAGCAACCCCGGAGTGTGGGGCCTTAACACAGGTCTGAGCGACGGACCAATGGCAAGTATCAATGGGGTTTTCAAGCTTATGAAACTGGCAGGTAAATGCTGCCAGGAGATGGCAATGTTTCGAATAGGCCTAGCTTGTGCATCAGTATCACTAAATATCTAGTATCTCTACCAGGGCTGTTCAATGTCAGACCAAGAGAGCCAAAATACTTTTTGTTTTTCACCCTCTCCTTCTAAATAAGGGACTAATTCAGACCTGGGACATCAGGTGAGTGCAATTAACTACCAGATAGAATAAAAAAACAGAAGTTGTTCTGCCCTCCAGGACAGAAATTGAACAGCACTGCTCTAGACAGATAGGCTGCCTCCAACAATATACCAATGTTCCAGCATACATGTCTGTACAAGTACCCGAGTCAGAACAAAACGTCACCGCCTTATACACTTGCTGCCATTGTGTCAACATCCAAGCCCGGACACAAAGTATTAGCTAGCCAGCGCGATTAAGAATGCGCAGATTATTTAACAGAGTGAACTGCTGTGCCAGATTTCTGCTCAGTAGTGTTGCGGTTTTACTCTTTTTACTGACTCAGATCTTTTCAACTCATTCAGTCAAAAGAACAAATCTTTCAACTAATTTTGTTCATTTGATTCAGTAATGCCAAGAGCACGCAAGACCCTCTACCGGCAAACAATAACAAAAAATCTAATGAATGATTATTCTACAAGCCTCTCATTCACCAAAGGGGGCTTATTGTAAATGTAATTTGTAGCCTGAGACTTATAAAAGTGTGCTTCAAACAATGTACATTTGTGATTACCAGGCATACAAATACAATTATTTATTGATAGGTTTGAAATAAGGTCTCGTTGCGGCCACAACTGGACTAGATTATGAACGACTCTTGGCGGAATGCCCTCGGCTTGACTGCCCCAAAGGAGATTAGCACAATATCGTTTGCGAACTGCAGCAGACACCCCCCCCCCAACTATTTCTTCTCGAGTTTGAGTGTTTGTGTTTGTTTTGGTTCTACAAAGCTGTGTCCCATCTATAACATTAATTGCATTAATTCTTGCACCATGCGATTAATTATGAGTTCTAAGCGTATATTTTTTGGGGTCGACGTGTTCAAACTATTGCATTCCATGCCTTAGAAAGCTATTAAGCATAAGTGCAATTTCATGTCCTTTTTTCAAAGAAGGGAGTTAGGCTACATGCGCCTATGTATATGTTGTACACAAAAAACATGATCGACATGTTCGTAAAAAATGTGTTGCCTGTTCTAACAGTATTGCAAACATAAGCACGACACAGACAGGCAGGGCAGTCTAGCGATGTCATGTTCATCATAGCTGATGAGTTACATGCAGCTATTTAGGCAGGGCAGATCAAGCACAAGCAAGACACAGACAAGCAGTCAAAATAGCGATTTAATGTTATTTTCTCATCATCGTTGCAAACATTGGCTAAGCAGGAGGCTTGGAGAAATAGGTTTCCGGATTATCGGGCCGGGGCGAAAACTCAAATTTTGTGAGTGCATTTCGCGTGGCTAGTTTGCATCATCTACCTTCAACATTTTGTTTAGAATCACTATGTTCGGTGATGTCTGCCTACAGGCTAGGGAAACAGTTACATTTTTCAAACTTGACCCTCTTGCCCAAACTCGTGATTTGTTGGGAGAGTTGCCATTTCGGAAGAGGACATTGACCGGAAAAAAATTGTTCCTCTGAAATTTCCAAGACAATCCGACATCCTCCCCAGACTGAGTGCTGTTGCTCAGTCTGGGATATCTGAGACTATGAGCTATCACTAGCCAACAGGGAAAAACTACAACCTACAACACACACATGGCTCCTAGCCTCCCATGCATAGGCTACTTTCTGTCTCTTATACTAAAACTAAATAATATTTTAAAAACTAAATTGCCTAAACTGAGTGAGGCTCGTTGTGACAACAATATCCCCAAATGGCACTGCTAATCGGGAACGTTACTGATCGCAGAGCCCTTGTACCCAAAGTGGGCCAGGCTTTAGGCAAACCTTGGCACATGAACACAGTTTTTCAACCAAAGTTATACAGTGTTCATGGGTGTCAAAAGTGTTGTGTTTCCTGCATGTGAGTTCAATGAAAAGTGTCCCTTCTCCACATTTAGACACACAGTTGTTAAGAGTAGTAGAAATGGAACCAGTCTCTCCCAGTCCACAAGGTGGCTTCTCGCCCCTTCAGATGGCACTTCACGGGAGGCTGGATTATGCGCACAGTGACATTAGGGTACAGGCTGCAATTTGTTGTGGGACCCACGCGCCTCTGTGGTGTCATCACCTCAACTGTTCCCAAGGCAGTTGTTATGTACACATTGTTGTTTTAACTGTAAGTGTGAGATGTAAATATTGTGTGTTTTATTGTTCCTGGAGGCTGTTTCCATAGTGATAACCAAAAGATACCCGTGTTGCCTCACTCCCTTCTCCAAAGGGAGGCAATCCGAGTGGTTCCTATGTCGGAGAACCAGGATGGCTGGTGCAGATGGCATTTCCTGGTTCCGAAAAGGGACGGGAATTTGAGTCCAATTCTAGACCTACAGTGCATGCCCTCAACAGTCACATCAGAGTCTAAACATTCAGAATACTCACGAGCCACCGCTATTACAGTGGATTGGCTGGTAGCAGCAGAGTCGAGGGAACAAGCAGTGTTATACAAATCTATGCTATTGACCCGTATTCAGTCTCTAGGCTTCATAAGAAAACAGAAAAAGAGCTGTCTGACACCATCTTAGTGCATTCCACTTCTCGGTCTCGAGCTAGACTCAATCCTGTATCACACTTTTCTTTCCCTATAGAGGGTGTCTGGGCTCTGCTCAGCCAAATTTTGTCTGGGTCTTACAGTGCGTTTTCGCCATTGTCTGTGCTTACTGGGGGTGATGGCTCCTGTGATAGAAGGCGTTCCCCTGGGGCTATTGTTGATGCAGCACTGAGGGCTAGCCACTCTGAATGTGTCTCGCCTTAACCGGTCGCATCGGGTGTCGCTCTGCTATTGTCAGGGGGCTCCCATGGGCTGATTTGTATCCCGCAAGATGATCAGGACAGACGTATCCCCCTAGGGTGGACAGTGGTGGGGAGCGAACAGCATGTTGATTACCTGGAGCTCCTAATGTTGTATCTGGCGCTGAGGCACTTCTTCCTTCTTTTGTCAGGGCGGCGTGTGCTGGTCAGAACCGACAGTGTGTCAGTGGTAGCGTACATAACCTTGGCTCGCTCCCTATTGCTGGGAAGCAGTGCACACATACTCTCGCTTCGGGCCATGCATGTCCCCGGTTGCCTCAAATGGGCCTGGCCCCTGAGAGGGCCAATCTGAGGTTTACCTCCGAATGTTATTGCTACTATTCAGTCCACAAGGGTGCCCTCCATAAGAGATCTGTATGCGTATAAGTGGCAAGTGTTTGAGCTTTTGTGCCAATATAAAGGACTTGTTCCTTTTCAGTGCTCTGTAAGGGACAACCTAATGTTCCTAATGGGGGTTTTCGAGCAGAGTCGGGCATTCACCACTATAAAAGTGTACATGGCCGCTATCTCAGCATCTCATGTGGGAATTGACGGAGCCACACCGGGGCCCGGGGCCCACCCCCAGGTTGTGCGGTTCCTGAAAGGTGTGCACTGTCTCAGACCAGTCTTTACATCTATTCCGCCCACGTGGGATTTGACTCTGGTTTTGGAGGTATTGTGTGCAGCTCCTTTTGAACCTCTGGAGACAAGAGATCTGAATATCTTCTCCTACTATTCATGGCTTTGGCCTCGGCTAAACGTGTTTGGGACCTCCACGTGTTATCCGTACCTTCAGGGCGAAGGCCACTGTCCTACAGGTTCATAGCTTTGGAGCTATTTCCCTTTGCCTCCTCCTTTTGCTGAAGAGAAACAGAGCTTACATGCCTTGTGTCCAGTATGAACTTCACGCATGTACATTGAGCGGACCCAAACTTATGTGACCAGATTTTTGTCTGTTTTGCAAATTCAGCTCGCAGCAGGGTGTCCTTTAAGCAGCGTCTCTCCCACTGGGTTGTGGCGTCTCTCCCTGGCATATGGCAGCAAGGTTCAAGGGTTACCTAGTGGTGTATGTGTCCACTCCACCAGGGTTCTGGCAGCATCTTGGGCAGAATTTAAAAGGTTGACTGTAGTGTATATTAGTGCTGCAGCAAGAAGGGCATCACACCACCACTTTTGTGAGGTTTTATCGCTTAGATGTCACTTCTCCCAGTGTAGCCCACAGTGTGCATACAACGGGACAGGAGAGGGTCATTAGGCACTCCGTGTGCGCAATACCCAGACTACCACATCTTGCCATGAGCCATTTGATTTGGTATCCATTGGGGCCGGCTTTGGGAGAGATATCAATTCCCCATATTTGTATTGTACAGAGAGTACCAAATGAAAGGGAACGTAACGTTAACGACTACAAATACTGTTTCCAGAAGGAGGAAAATTAGGTACAATACCTGGGCTACGTTCAGTAAGTTTTTACATTCTGGAACATTCAATTGACATCCAGGATTGTAACATACCCTGTTTCACGGGAACATGGCTCTCTGGGTACATGCTGTTGGAGTCGGTACAGCCACTGGGATTATTTGTGCGTCGCGCCGACAGGAATAAACATCTCTCAGGGAAGAAGAAGGATTAACGACTCATGGTGTAATTGTACAAGCATACAGGAACTCAAGTCCTTCTGTTCACTCAAGTCCTAGAATTCCTCACAATCAAATGCTGTCCGTATTATCTCCCAAGTTAATTCTTGTCGGTTCTTATCACTGCGGTGTATATCCCCCCCAAGCTGACACCACGACGGCCCTCAAGGAACTCCAATGGACCTTATGCAAACTGGAAACCATATACAGTATGCATATACAGGCTGCATTTATTGTAGCTGGGGATTTTAACAAAGCAAATTTGAGAACAAGGCTACCTAAATTCTATCAGCATATCGATTGTAGTACCCGGGGTCTTGCTTCCAAACAAACTAAAACATTCTTTGCCCGCTTTGAGGATAATACAGTGTTACCGACGTAACAGACTAGCTGGATGGTGTGTTTACGGACATATTCAATCTCTTCCTCTTCCAGTCTACTGTCCCTACATGCTTCAAGATGGCCACCATTGTTCCTGCACTCAAGAAGTGCTTTGAGAGACTAGTCAAGGATCATATCACCTCCACCTTACCTGTCACCCTAGACCCACTGTAATTTGCATACCGCCCCAATAGGTCCACAGACGATGCAATCGCCATCACACCGCACACTGCCCTATCCCATCTGGACAAGAGGAATACTGTAATAATGCTGTTCATTGACTACAGCTTAGCATTCAACACCATAGTACCCTCCAAGCTCATCATTAAGCTTGAGGCCCTGGGTCTCAACCACGCCCTGTGCGATTGTGTCCTGGACTTCCTGACGGGCTGCTCCCAGGTGGTGAAGGTAGGAAACAACATCTCCACTTCGCTGATTCTCAACACTGCAGGCACTGCAGGCAACAAGGCAGGAGAAGACATGGGCGGTTGGGGGCTGCAGGATCCAGGGGGAGACAATCTGGATGGGAGTGCCGCATCACCTCTGGTGCCTCCTGACCATTTGTAATTGATTAGGGAGAGCGGACTAGCACAGCTCCCAATGTCACTCTCCAATTAAATAACTCTCACCACTGAACTGCTGCCGCCCCCTTTCCTGATCAATCTCTCACGCTCTTCCTCTCTTTCCGACTTGGATTCTCTCTTACTATCAGTACATCCTCCCTCTCTTGCTCTATCTAACACCTTTGCATCTAATTTCACTTTTTAAACATCTGTCTATCCATAATATCTCCCTCAACTATTTCTCCCCATCCCTCACTTCCACTCAACCTTATTTTCCTGCCTTCCCCTCCCTAATTTCTCTTTTTCCACCACTCTGACCCATACATCCACCCATCCTCTCTCATTTAAAGGTCAAAATCATGTTTTCCATGAAATTGTATGATATTTGGATGAAACCAGATCAAAGTATGATGACTAAAGTATGAAAAATGACTGTTGCATCTACATTGATAAAGCTTGATCATAAAGTTACTGGTCCCCTCTCCCATGTCAAACACTTGGATTCAGGAGCAGGATTGTTAAGGGTAGTTAGCCATGTGAGAAAAATACATTTTTCTTTGATTTTCAGCATTTCTATCCCCCCAAAATATTATGAGTGATATTTTAATCACTCAAAAGGCTATTTTACATGGGAATCAGAATGACTGTTAGGGACATTTATGCTCTCTCACCTGCTTTTACAGATCTGGCAGAAAGAGGCTGCTCTTTCTATTGGTTTGGGTCACTTCTTCAGCTCTGTGCACTACGGTATATCATAGAGGAGACAAGGATTGTCACGTCCTGACCATAGTAAGATGTTATTTTCTATGGTAGAGTTGGTTAGGGCGTGACAGGGGGTGTTTTGTGTTTTTCTATGTTTTCTATATCTATGTTTAGTTCTAGTTTTCTATTTCTATGTTGTTGTTTTTTGGGATGATCTCCAATTAGAGGCAGCTGGTACTCGTTGTCTCTAATTGGAGATCATATTTAAGCAGGTTTTTTTTCCACCTGTGTTTGTGGGTAGTTATTTTCTGTTTAGTTAGTTTATGTTCCTGACAGAACTGTGAGCTGATTGTTTTCTCTTTGTTATTTTGTCTTTAGTGGTTTTGAGTTAAAATACATTTCATCATGAGCACTCAACACGCTGCGCTTTGGTCCCCTCTCTACGACAGGCGTTACAAGGATGGAGAGAATACCTAGATTCTAGCATGACAATTAAAAAAGCATGCTTGTCCAATAATGCAAGAGGTAAAGAACAATAAGCACAAAACAAAAGACACAATAATATAATTATCTAAAATGTCCTCTTTCTCAGGTTTCTCTTTCTTTATTCCTTATTAACTTCCTCTCAGTTACAGTGTTAGTCTCTAGTTCGAGTGGCACTACCAATTCCTAACATGAATATGCTCAGTCCTCCCCTCCCTTAATTGGACATGGCATGTGCGCATATATACAGTAGCTGCCCTCTCTGAGAAAGAACAATGTTCTGGTTTTACCCAGCTAATGACATTGTGATATGAAATAACCACCAACCCTGATACACAGACACCATCGTGTTGGACTATTAGTCTACATCTGTGGCTTTGATAAGGGTGGTCTCCTATTGTGTTATTAAACACAGCTTTAATTAGAGTCACTGAGCTACGTCCCAAATGGCACATTGTTCCCTATATAGCACATTGCTTTGACCAGAGCCCTATATAAGGAACAGGGTGCCATTTGGGATGCAGCCATAGTGTAGCTAAAAAGCTGTGTAACAAATGGGTAATAGCATATTGGTTTGCTCCAGAGGTCTGTCAACATAGCATAGACAAGCAGCATGACTGTATTGGGTCAGTCTTTTACTGCACTCTTTGTTGCCTAAGGAGCCAGTTAGTGGCTAATTGGATGAAAAACCTAACTTTCTCTAGATGGGAACCGAAATATGTATAGGTTGTCGCGAAAAACGTGGAGGAACGGTAAAACTATCAATTTAAAACATGTGGAACTTGCACTGCAGGCCAAATTGAAGCAGCAATTAAGGCAAATATTTAAATAATGTAAAAACATATTGCACTGTTATGATTTTTTGGGGCTTACACATTACTGACAGACAATTCAATATTTCAAGACCATAATTAAAATTCAGATTGAATGGACTATTCTAAATATGATTCCCTTTCCAGTCCAATTATTTATCTTCTGAAACAAACCAAATGCTCAATAGCGGGTTCAAAGTGAACCACAAGACGTCTAAAAGCTCATTTAAAAAAAGCATAGAAAGAAACATCTAAAAACATAGGCCTCAAATAAGTACTGACAGACAATGTGAATAGCTACTGTACTGAAGTTTATTAAAAGCTATTTGCAAGTTTAGGCCCCCTGGATGGCTTGAAATGACATAAATTCCATGAGTCATCATAGCCCTATCTCCCTGTATGTATTTATTTTAAGTTAGCTCAGAGTCCCATCAAAACCACAAACATTTAAAACACTTTAGATGGTGCCATCTGCCGCCACTATAAAACTGGTCAGTTAGCAGCACTGTAAGACTTTTCTGTAATTTCAACAGTAAAACACTGTAGAATGCACAGTACAATACTGTTTGTTTGTTTTACAGCACACTGTAAGACTTTTCTGTAAGTTCAACATAAACCACTGTAGAATGGACATTAAAGGTCATGAACAGTTCAATCAGGTTTTTCATTAAATTAGATGATATTTGGATGAAACCAAATCAAAGTATGATGACCAAAGTGTAACAAATGACTGTTGCATCTACATTGATCAAGTTTAAAGTTACTGGTATTTCCCCCATGTCAAACACTTAAATTAAGTATGCAGGATTATTAAGCGGATATGATAACATCCCCCTAACTCTCATTTTAATACACCAATGGTAACATGATATTCTCTTCCCTAATTTAAATAAGTACCGCCTTGTAACCAACAGTGATAGCCAACAAAGGCGTGTTTGCGGAGGGCCTACTCTACTAGTGCCACAGTTTGACAGTAGGGTGTCAGCAAATACAATTAAAAGTTTATACTATTCATCCAAGGCAAAGATACTCATATGTCTCCCCTTTCCTCTGTCTGGTGTTAGCAAGTTACTGGTTAGCTAGGTGTTCAGTCAGCATGAAAGAAAAGGGGGGCAAGGGTCATTCAAAACTCTGACGCAGTTGTCAAGTCAACACTTCTGTCAGTACTACTGTCAACTGCATCACAAGAGAAATGCCAAATGGGAGCTGTATTAAAAAAACGGACACCACTAGCTAAGTTTCAATCCAATTTGTGACAGATTTTAATGTGAATATTCTAAAATCTGCATAAAAAAACATGCACATTTTCCCACTGAAGATGTTTCCATCAGACAGATTTATTTTGGATAAAAGTCCAAAATACTGAATGAAAAATACTAATTAATGGGTTTCCATTGCATTTTCAATGATGCTGATGGTTTTGCCACAAAAACTGTTGCGTTATATAGCAAATGTACCCACTCTGGTCTTGGCAACATAGCCAGGGGGAAGTAGTTTGGGGGTGGGTTTGCATGTGCTCTAGCCAACAGCTTGCAGATACAGTGCAGGTAGGCTAACTACATGATGAGATTATTATGGATAAGAGCAAAAAATGTTTTTATTTGTCAAACGGCAGCCAAGCATTGATCATCATGTCATCAGAATAAGACCCTCAATATTTCAAGGAGCATCAAGCTCATCAAGTGCACTTTCACCACCCTGTGAAGTTCATCATAATCTATTTAATCTGTAGCCTAATAAACTGCATGGTTTCCCGAGTCTTAGTAGGAGGACCACACAACATATAGCTTTGCTCCAAGTTTACATCGATATGGTGGCTATTATATCAATATTTGCGCATAAAGGTGTTTCCCCTGCCATTTCTCGCATAAATCTCACCATGTCGAACGAACAAATAGTCTGTCGGAATTTATAAAATTGCAGAGTTTGATCAAATTACTACTCTTCTTGGTTGCACCTCATCTATCCATTGGAATCCAACAATTATCACAACCATTTCTGTTGAATATACAGATAAATAATTTATTAGTATCTTCCATAGATTAACATTGAACTCAGGAATAAATACAGCTGCTCCTGTCTTCCCATTCATTGGATCCTTTTAATAATCTGTATACACTGAAAGGCAAGAATAAAACTGATTACTAATACATTGATCCACTATTGTTCCTACATTATATTTATCACGCCACTGTCTTTTCATCAATCAGGCTAAGATTAAAATGTGGTCTTGTAGAAAACCATGGTGGCACATTTCCTATTGCCACAGATGGCCCTATAACAAGGTCCCTGAGTCCATATTCATCAACCCTTTTCCCAATCTCTGGACCAAAACCCCTCTTTTGATATAATTCATATTCCCAGCAGTCTTCCAATACTGTCAGTGTAGGATGATTTACCATACTACCCTACAGTCTTGCCCAGTATTCCAGGGCTAGTTTAACTTGTTTAAGGGATAGTGGCATTTTCCCAGTATCTACTTGTAAAGCCTCAACCGGTGTGGTTTTAAATGCACCATCGCATATCCTGAGTGCCCACGCTTGCATCCTATCAAGGCGCAACAGTGATGTAAAAGCCGCAGAACCATATACAAAGCACCCATAATCTATGGACAATCTCATCAAAGTACAATACATATTCAGTAAAGATTGACTATCTGCCCCCAATCATGCCCAAATATTGTCCTCATAAGATTAAATACTTTCTTACATTTAGTGTCAATGCATGTAATATTGCGTCTCCATATTTCATCAAACCATAGCCCAAAATACATAAATGTTGTTACCCTTTCCATTTGTTCTCCATATAATTGAACACTGACATCTTCCTTAATCTTTTTGTTCGTGAACAACATGTGGCAAGATTTAGATACAGATAACTTGAAACACCATGATAAGGACCATTCCTCTACTGCTACAACAGCACCTTTCATTTTCTCTATTACATAAGGAATATTCCTTCCCCTTTTCCAAATGGCACCTTCATCTGGATTTAAGGCTGCCTCTATACCCTTCTGATATCCCCAAAGATATCATCAACATGAATAAGATAGGACTAATAGTACTACCCTGTGGAGTTCCATTTTCCACCTCATTCGCTTGATAACTCCGATCCCATCCTGACCTGGAAGGTTTGGTCAAACAAGAAATCCACAATCAAGTTGTACATTCTCCCACTAATATCCATTCCATTCATATCAATTCAATTCAATTTAATCAGTAGACTTTTCCTCCCCATTCTACACTGCTCAAAAAAATAAAGGGAACACTTAAACAACACAATGTAACTCCAAGTCAATCACACTTCTGTGAAATCAAACTGTCCACTTAGGAAGCAACACTGATTGACAATACATTTCACATGCTGTTGTGCAAATGGAATAGACAACAGGTGGAAATTATAGGCAATTAGCAAGACACCCCCAATAAAGGAGTGGTTCTGCAGGTGGTGACCACAGACCACTTCTCAGTTCCTATGCTTCCTGGCTGATGTTTTGGTCACTTTTGAATGCTGGCGGTGCTTTCACTCTAGTGGTAGCATGAGACGGAGTCTACAACCCACACAAGTGGCTCAGGTAGTGCAGCTCATCCAGGATGGCACATCAATGCGAGCTGTGGCAAGAAGGTTTGCTGTGTCTGTCAGCGTAGTGTCCAGAACATGGAGGCGCTACCAGGAGACAGGCCAGTACATCAGGAGACGTAGAGGAGGCCGTAGGAGGGCAACAACCCAGCAGCAGGACCGCTACCTCCGTCTTTGTGCAAGGAGGAACAGGAGGAGCACTGCCAGAGCCCTGCAAAATGACCTCCAGCAGGCCACAAATGTGCATGTGTCTGCTCAAACGGTCAGAAACAGACTCCATGAGGGTGGTATGAGGGCCCGACGTCCACAGGTGGGGGTTGTGCTTACAGCCCAACACCGTGCAGGACGTTTGGCATTTGCCAGAGAACACCAAGATTGGCAAATTCGCCACTGGCGCCCTGTGCTCTTCACAGATGAAAGCAGGTTCACACTGAGCACGTGACAGACGTGACAGAGTCTGTGGAGAACGTTCTGCTGCCTGCAACATCCTCCAGCATGACCGGTTTGGCGGTGGGTCAGTCATGGTGTGGGGTGGCATTTCTTTGGGGTACCGCACAGCCCTCCATGTGCTCGCCAGAGGTAGCGTGACTGCCATTAGGTACCGAGATGAGATCCTCAGGGCCCTTGTGAGACCATATGCTGGTCCGGTTGGCCCTGGGTTCCTCCTAATGCAAGACAATGCTAGACCTCATGTGGCTGGAGTGTGTCAGCAGTTCCTGCAAGAGGAAGGCATTGATGCTATGGACTGGCCCGCCCGTTCCCCAGACCTGAATCCAATTGAGCACATCTGGGACATCATGTCTCACTCCATCCACCAACGCCACGTTGCACCACAGACTGTCCAGGAGTTGGCGGATGCTTTAGTCCAGGTCTGGGAGGAGATCCCTCAGGAGACCGTCCGCCACCTCATCAGGAGCATGCCCAGGCGTTGTAGGGAGGTCATACAGGCACGTGGAGGCCACACACACTACTGAGCCTCATTTTGACTTGTTTTAAGGACATTACATCAAAGTTGGATCAGCCTGTAGTGTGGTTTTCCACTTTCATTTTGAGTGTGACTCCAAATCCAGACCTCCATGGGTTGATAAATTGGATTTCCATCGATTATTTTTGTGTGATTTTGTTGTCAGCACATTCAACTATGTAAAGAAAAAAGTATTTAATAAGATTATTTCATTCATTCAGATCTAGGATGTGTTATTTTAGTGTTCCCTTTATTTTTTTGAGCAGTGTATTATATGTTTTTTTGGCTATGTCGCTTGGTTCACAGCAGCACTGACGGATGTGTTGTAATGACAACTTTGTCAGAGTTTTGAATGACCCTTCCCACCTTTTGGTTCCATGTTGGCTGAAGACCTAGCTAACCAGTAACTAGCTAACACCAGATAGAGATGAAAGGGGAGACATATAAGTATCTTTGCCATAGATGAATAGTGTAAACTTTTAATAATATTTGCTGACACCCTACAGTCAACTTTTGGCACCAGTAGAATAGCTATGTAATTATTCATGGGTTGCATGTTTCCTCACGATATTGTTTTGAACGTTTGCTTTGTACTGATGCCCAACTGAGCATTCTACTCAATGCATCGTCAATGAGTGCTGATGAAGATTTAATCAAAAGTGCAATACAGTGGCTTAGAAATACAATGACTTTCAAAGGGAGGCGGCCGGTAGTATAGTGGTTAGCGTTGGGCCAGTAACCAAAAGGTTGCTAGTTCGAATTCCCAAGCCAACTAGGTGAAAAATAGGTTGATGTGGTCGTCCTGAGCACACTGCACAAAGCGGCTGAGGTCAGTGATCGTGAGGAGAGGAACCCAGCCATCATCCTGGACTATAATCACAACAAAAGAGGCGTGGACAACCTGGACAAGGTGATTGGAACTTACAGCTGTAGGAGGATGACTGCCCGCTGGCCCCTGGTCATCTTCCATAACATCATTGATGTGTCCTCATTCAATGCCTTTGTGATATGGAACAAGATCAACCCTATCTGGCTGCCTGATAAGCAGAACAAGAGGAGGGTGTTCCTGGAGCAGCTGGGAAAGGCACTTGTAACCCCACACATTCAAAGAAGGAAGCGCCTCCCCCGCACAGCAGCCTCTGCAGCTCTTGTGAAAGCTGTTCAGGGGACAGAATCTTGTCCTGATCCACCTGAGCCTGCAGCTGGGGCAGGCAAAAGGAGGAGATGCCAATTCTGCCCCCCCCAAAAAGGACTGTAAAACCGATACTATGTGCTGCACATGTGAGAAATACATCTACAAAGTCCATGCACACACACTTGCATACTGTCCTACATGTGCTAATTAGAGTTGATTGATTTATGTTCTTCACATTTTTGTTTTGTATCTATTATCTTATTTTAATCATATTTATTGTTGTTGTTTAAACACCTTGTGGGTGGGGGCAATGGTTAAAGAAGACAAGTATTTTGTAGTTGAATTCCTCATTGTACAGTATATAAGAATATATCACTATGTTAACAAAAAAGACTGTTATTGTTTCCGTTCAATAAAATGCATTCAAAACTACTTTCTGCACATTTCTGCTACTTTCTTAGGTTATACAAGTGCTATCTCTTGCTAAAAAATTATGTTTACACCTATGCAGTAGCTTTAGCAATAATAATAATAATAATAAACCTCTACTTTAGTAAAGAAAATAATTATGACAGGTGTGTTGTAATAAAAACGAGTGGTGTCCACTGATTAAATGCAGTCTTTCTGCATTGTGAAGAGTGAAAACCCAGATATTCACAAAGTTCGTGATGAATGACAGGTTGTTTCTTCATGCAAAATAGATTGAGGGTTTAAAATTCAATTAAGCTTCTTTATTTTAGGTGGTTTAGTGAAGGCGGGTCATTTTTTACCCTTAGGACAAGGGGAGTATACAGAATGTTAAGACTACACAAGGGTTAATAATCCCACCTCCTGAATCCAAGTGTTTGACTTGGGAGAGGGGACCAGTAACTTTATGATCAAACTTTATCAATGTAGAAGCAATACTTTGTTCATCATAATTTGATCTGGTTTCATCCAAATATCATCAAATTGAATGAAAAAACTGATTTTGACTGTTCATGACCTTTAACTGATATGTGGTAGTGGTTCCCTAACAATTTAATTTATATAGAGTACAGCTCAGAGTGGCAGCAAGTCCCAAACCTCTATTGGTTGAGTGGCTAGACATGTCTTTTTTATCTGTTTTTCCTTGTAGTCACTGTCAGTTTAGAAGCCTTTGTTAAGGCCTAAAATGCAAGTGATATAAACGGCAAATATCAGTTAGTATACTGTAATGTATAATTACATATTCACTATTTGCAATTCCTGAATTGTATTTTTTTTCATTACAATTCAACAATGAAGTACTGTTTTGCTGTAAATTCACTGCAGCATACTGCAAATTGGAGAAATGAAAGATATTGTGGTATCACTGGCTCATAAATATTTACAAATTAAATGTATATAGGACACATCTTAGAGTGGTAGCAGGTCTTAAACCTTAAATTGTTGAATATTTAACCATGTCCATTTAATCTGATTTGTCCTGTTCTCACGGCCAGTTTGGAAGCCTTTGATTATGCCTCTAGAAGTACAAGTGATATAAAATACCTAGTATTCATTAATAATCTGTTATATACACATGCCTAGCAGCCAATCCCTTGTAAAAACAAAATCTTACTGCTTAATAGTCACTTTTGCAGTCTTGTACTGTGCTTCATTGCATTTAAATTATTGTAATTTATCGGAAACTGGCATCAAAATACTGGGGATATCTCAATAATGTACTGCCATTATCCAGAGATAGTCAGAGATACAGTATATCATAAGATATCTTGTTGTAATTAGATTTTTTTTGAAGACCAGTGTATGCTTAACTACAACAACATGTTCAGCAGGCTAATGGGTACAGAAACGTTTTACTTGCTATGACTGTCATGTGTTTTTTTTATCAACCTTGGTTGAATGCATCAACTAGTAAGTTGCACCCTTTAAATGACACAAATGTAGGCCTAAATGTAAATATAAAAATTAAAACTTGCAAAGAACACTGAGTAATATGTCACTGGGTAATTAAAGTAAAATGCTGTAATTGTAATTGGTACTGTAAATTAGGTTACACTAACTGACTTGGTACTGTATATAAGACTACAGTAACAGTTTTGGTACCATGGCATGATTACAGTCGCTGTACTGTAAATCATTTTGTTAGGTCTGGTAGTCTTGCCCCAGTTCACGCCTGGCATTGTACCTTGCGCCTGTTTGTGGGAGTACCCAAAACCCTTTGCAGCTGGCTGGGGAATCTCCAACAGAGCCAGCTCTGGTGCAGCCAGAGTGAAGGAGAGGACCATCTGAATAATTTTCAGTCAGCGAAGGCACATTCGTCTGTTTGTACGTGTGTGTGTGTGTGTGTGTGTGTGTGAGAGAGAGAGAGAGAGAGAGAGAGAGAGAGAGAGAGAGAGAGAGAGAGAGAGAGCGAGAGAGAGAGAGAGAGAGAGAGAGAGAGAGAGAGAGAGGGGATCGGAGTTCCTGCGCTGCATCTCTTCTACGGTTCACCAATGCGCGTTGTGGTAGAGTTATTCTATTCACCTGTGCACGATCAGGAATACGTTTGTATTACAAACTTTTCATATATATTTTTGTCATCATCACCTCTAGTGGTAGCCAACACGGAAAGAGCTCAACTTTTATAACTTACGACCTGCCAATACGAGGTAAGTTTTATCGAATCATTGAAGTTGTGAGTAAATTCAAACCTATGTTACGTGCATTTCCACCAGAGTTGTTGCTTGCAGCAGTTGAGAACGATTCCACTGGGACACGAAGTTGGCATATGGTTAATTCATGACATTACGTTATATTTCGCTAATTCTGTCATCAGTATGCAGTGGACACAGCTTTCCTGCAGCGGCTGTTCACTGATATGTTTGTTGACCAAGGGTTTTGTGGTGAATGGTGCGTCATGGACATTTTATTGCCAGACATTTTTAACATTCGATTGAGATATCTCGCTTCCCCCGTTCCTGTCTCATTTCTCTCAACACAGTTGGAGGTGAGCGCTATAAGTGGCAGACCTATTTATGATATGCTATTGGATGTTCTTAGTCTCTAGCCTTCAACAGTTCAATGTTGGCTAAATGTAGCTATGAATGAAGCGACGCTCCATTTTGGCACCGATTTTGGAACATGCATGCGCGGTGTTGTTTCAAAATAACTTTATTTGTGTAGACTATTGCATGTGCACATTTAGCAGATTCATGTTAGGATTTGTTTTGTGAACGTATGATCTTTGAATATGAATAGCACGCCACGAACTACGGTATGTATACCCTGGTCACTTATGGGGTATTTGACAGAATGTTCATTATAATAGAAAAGGTAATACAAAACTTATAACAATTAAGGCTATCAACCTGCTTCTCTTGGCAGTGTCTGGAATGAGAAATACACATGTCATGCATTAAAACTTATCAAGCATGAAATGCATCCTACTAATCGGTCCCGTGTGGCTCAGTTGGTAGCGCATGGTGTTTGCAACGCCAGGGTTGTGGGTTCGATTCCCATGGGGGACCAGTACCGAGAAAAAAATGTATGAAATGTATGCATTCACTACTGTAAGTCGCTCTGGATAAGAGCGTCTGCTAAATGACAGAAATGAAAAAATGAAATGATAAAATGAAAAGTTATGATTGGCATGCATACCATGATGACAACAACGTATTGGTCGTTTGTCACTACACAGTCGATACACCTACGTATGGTACTTTATCATATGGTAGATGGGATACGCAGAGCAAACTGCATAGCGTACGGACGATTCTGACAGACTTCTCCTAGACCTTGCTAAGGTGGGGACTGATCAGGGTTATTTTTTATGGTGGGTGTTCCACATGGAATTCATACTTTAGATGTCATATTCATCTATATTCTTTTCAGGTTCTCCACACTGTAATTTAGGAAATTCTCATTCAATACAGGAGCGAATTAATAAGCAATGCTTTCATCGTTTGAAAATGAATTTAAATTATTAATGTTGCTTGAGATTGGATTTGTTTTATTGCTATGAATCAGCCATTTTCTTGCACAACACAAATCAATCAGCTAATTTTAATTGGAGTGATGCAATTACTCAATTTGCTCTCTAATCAAATTGACTTTTGAAAAGTTTGTCTGCTGTTGCAGGTTGATACATTTTGCTATTCAGAAGACTGATTCTTTCATTCAGTCCTCTAATTAGGTCTGCCTGGATAGTTTTCACAAAACAAGCGTCTGCTTTCTTAGGTTTGTGGCCCCTCCCCATCTCAGACAGTAATACTAATTTGGACTCCTTACAGTGTGTCTACCCCATTATGGAGAAGTACACTTACACTCTCCCCCTGTGATAGTACATATTACAAACCTATAACCTACCCCATTAGATGGATTGCTTTGGCTATACTAAGGCTAAGAGGTGTGGAGCGAAGCAATTGGAGGCTGATGCTTCATAAAACCCATAGAGATTTGAAAGGCTATCTACTCTCAGCCACTGGCAGGCTTACATCAAAGAAAAGTCTTTACATTTCCTAGAAAAACACTTTTATGTGACCAAGTCACTGACTCACCTACATAAAGTATCACGATTGTCCCATATGAGACCTATATTATGGGTATCGTTTAGGTACAGCCTCCTTTACTAATAATGTTGACAACTGTGCTGTATAAAATTAAAGATAGTTGGGAACAGTTGTTCAATGTTTCAATAACATGGCATTGGGTTTATGAACTGATATACAAAACAACAATGGATGCATCAATTCATTCTTTACAATTTAAGCTATTATATGAAATTCTCGCTACAAAAATAGTGCTCAGTGTTTGGGGTATTGAACAGTCAGACCGGTGCAGACTCTGCCATGCGGAAACAGAATCAATAGAGGATCTCTTTTGGTACTGTCCATTGGTGGATTGTTTTTGGAGTCAAGTCCAGGAATGGTTGTTATGTTATAATATCAGGGTGTGGTTGGACCTGCAAACAGTATTGCTGAGGGATTTGAAGGACCACAGTCATTCAATAGTAAATATCATTGTGCTCTTGGGTAAACATTTTATTTTCCGGGCAATTTCGGGCAGAAATGTTGCAGATGGGGAGGTTCAAGTCCCTAGTGAGACACCATGGGAGAATGGAAGGATGTGTTGTGAGAGGAAATTGTAGAATGATTATTTACTGGGGAAGATGTAAGATCTGTGGCTGTCTGAAGTAAATATATACACAAACGTACAGTATAAATGTTTGAGGTCCTCCAATCAGAGGTGAGGGTGGGGATGGGATTATTGTATGTTTTGTGTTTCGCTATTTATACTGAACCAAAACATAAAAGCAACATGCAACCATTTTAAAGATTTTACTGAGTTACAGGTCTTATGAGGATATCAGTCAATTGAAAAAAAATAATTACGCCTTAATCTATGCATTTCACATGACTGGGAATACAGATATGCATATTTTTGTCACAGATACCTTAAATATAATTGACCTCACAATGGGCCTCAGGATCTTTTCACGGTACTTTTGTGCATTCAAATTGCTATCGATAAAATGCAATTGTGTTCGTTGTCCGTAGCTGATGCCTGCCCATACCATAATCCCACCGCCACCATGGGGTACTCTGTTTACAACGTTGACATCAGAAAACCACTCACCCACAAGACGCCATGCACATGGTCTGCGGTTGCGAGACCGGTTGGATGTTCTGTCAAATTCTCTAAAACCACGTTGGAGGCAGCTTATGGTAGAGAAATTAACATTTAATTGACTGGAAACTGTTCTGGTGGATATTCCTGCAGTCAATATGCCAATTGCACGCTCCCTCAAAACTTTGCACATCTGTGGCATTGTGTTATGTGACAAAACTGCACATGTCCCAAGCACAAGGTCTACCTGTGGAATGATCATGCTGTTGAATCAGCTTTTTGATATGCCACACCTGTTAGGTGGATGGATTATCTAGGCAAAGGACAAATGCTTACTAATAGGGATGTAAACAAATTTGTACACTAAATGTGAGAGAAATGAGCTTTTTGTACATATGGAACATTTCTGGGATAATGTTATTTAATCTCATGAAACATGAGACCCACACTTTACCTGTTGTGTTTATATTTGTGTTCAGTGTATGTTTTGGTTTCATGCTGTGAGCTGTTTGTGTGCTGGACCTGGTAGTTATGGGTTAGCTCGCTTCCATAGGGGCTTGGTTCTTCCCGCCCTTGGAAAATCCCTTTGGGCGCCCTCTGACCAGTGCACCCACGGTGGGAGTGGCCATTCGTATTGTCTTTGTATTGTGTTATTGTAATAAAAAAATTAAAAAAAGAATAATATATATATATATATATATATATATATATATATTTACACACTACACTACCGTTCAAAAATCTCAGGGTCACTTAGAAATGTCCTTGTTTTTGAAAGAAAAGCACATTTTTTGTCCATTTGAAATAACATCAAATTGATCAGAAATACAGTGTAGACATTGTTAATATTGTAAATGACTATTGTAGCTGGAAACGGCAGATTTGTTATGGAATATCTACATAGGCGTACAGAGGCCCATTATCAGCAACCATCACTCCTGTGTTCTAATGGCACGTTGTGTTAGCTAATCCAAGTTTATAATTTTATAAGGCTAATTGATCATTAGAAAACCCTTTTACAATTATGTTAGCACAGCTGAAAACTGTTGTTCTGATTAAAGAAGCAATAAAACTGCCCTTCTTTAGACTAGTATCTGGAGCATCAGCATTTGTGTCTTCGATTACAGGCTCAAAATGGCCAGAAACAAAGACTTTCTTCTGAAACTCATCAGTCTATTCTTGTTCTGAGAAATTAAGGCTATTCCATGCAAGAAATTGCCAAGAAATTGAAGATCTCGTACAACGCTGTGTATTACTCCCGTCACAGAACAGCGCAAACTGGCTCTAACCAGAAGAGAAAGAGGAATCGGAGGCCCCGGTGCACAACTGAGAAAAAGTACATTAGTGTCTAGTTTGAGAAACAGATGCCTCACAAATCCTCAACTGGCAGCTTCATTAAATAGTACCCGTAAAACACCAGTCTCAACGTCAACAGTGAAGAGACGACTCCGGGATGCTGGCCTTCTTGGCAGAGTTGCAAAGAAAAAGCCGTATTTCAGACTGGCCAATAAAAATAAAAGATTTCCCCTGAACTCTGCCGAGAAGGCCAGCAAACCGGAGTCGCCTCTTCACTGTCGATGTTGATACTGGTGTTCTTCAATTTCTTGGCAATTTCTTGGTATTTTTGATCAATTTGATGTAATTTTAATGGACAAAAAATGTGCTTTTCTTTCAAAAACAAGGACATTTCTAAGTGACCTCAAACTTTTGAATGGTAGTGTATATAGACGCTCCAAATGGTCCTCCACACTGAACCCTTTCTGTGGGTTGTCCCACTTGGTTACACTCTTAGAAAAAAATATTAATTGAGAAGGGGTAGGATTCTACCAAGAACCTATAGATGGGTCTGTTATGCAGTGTTTATCACCAGACCTTTACAGTCCATTCTATGGCAATACGTGATTGTGATTTGCCATTGTGTGATCGGAGTGCTGCAGTGCAACTTGTTCCCTCAAAATTCACAGTGACTTGGTTGAACATTTCTCCAAATCAGCTGTAGAAAAACAAGCATCTCTACTGTACTTCTTAGGGCTCTTGCGTTTTCAGTAAAACATCAGGATTATAAGATTCTGTTATTCCGTGAATAGGGAGTTGTCTCAGTGGTTGCTTTGAACCCCCTCTCTCTGTTTGCATATCAGAAAGCCAGTGCCCATACTAACCTTACTGAGCTTATACGAGGCCATAGCAATCAGACAAGGGGTCCAAGATGGAGTAGTGAAATGCAAGTGTTTACAGATTTTAACTAACACAGACAACTGGCCAGTATTGACTTTTCAGTGTTACATTTCTAGTGTTGATTCATGAGTTAATTTCACTCTGTAAGAGTGAAATTAACACTCAGTGGTATAAAAGAAGCCTCAGTGTTGGTGTTAATGAGCATAGTTATTGTTTTACACTGTGGTGAGTAAAACAGTCCCATCAAAACCACGGGCATCATTATCATGTTTCCCAGAATGCTCTACTGTGGGTAGGTTATTTTTCTAAACTAATCCAATCAGTTAGTTCGATTTATTGCACCTGTTACCGAAATGGTTGTTCCAGATTAAGTGGTTTAGGTAGTCTCCATTTTCAATTTCCATTGTCCTGACAGTCATTCTGAATGCGGATGAATAAAAATACAAACTGTTGGCAATCCTAAATCTGTCTGGATTCCAATTGGAATTATGCATTAATTTGCAAGTCAGCATAATGTGACATTCAGGCCTGATGTGGTCTATAAACCAGGAGATTCCTGACACCGCTGTGTTAGGGGACATCAAAATAAGACCTTGTAATATGTAACATATATTGTCATAGTTTTAAAAAAAGTATAACATTTGCCTAAGGACTAGCTTGGTGAAGTACAGTCATGGTTGGTAACTCTATTATGGTCAGTGCAATCCAGATCCTTGGGACGTCCCTACCCTTAACCCCAACCTTAACTCCTACCCTTACCCTTAAAGTTACCTTAACCATAACCCTAACCTTAACCATTTTACATTTTAACTTCAATGGGGTAGGGAAGTCCCAAGGATCCTGGATAGCACGGACCACTCTAAAATTCACAAACATTTTTAAGGGACCCTGGGAAATATGCAAATTAGGCTTTACACCTTACACCATTTCATTATATTTCACTTCACTGTAGATGGAAATTGTGTGATTTTTTTTATTTTTTTTAACCCCACAGTAGAGCAAATGCATTTTATATTTAATTCCAGATCAGAGTGAAATACTAATTAGTTCACTCCAGTGCATAGTGAAATGCCTATTGCTTTACTCCAGTGTATAGTGAAATCCTTAATATTTCACTCCAGTGTATTGTGAATTTCACACAGCCAGTGTACATGTTCTACTTAATATAGGGTTATAGAGACACTGTTTAAATGTTAACATTATAACACTTTTGAAAGTGTTAAATTCACTCTGTTAAGAGCAGATGCATACTGTATACACACAGCACAAGTGTTAGAATTAACACTACAGGGAGTAAGTTTAACACTTCCAATTTTGCTGTGTATTTGTTGTGCCCCGGTAGACACTGTGAAATCTACAAGCTATATGAAAGGGCGGAAATTAGTGATTGGTTACTAAGCACTCTTAATCCCATTGTGAGGCGGGCAAATGGGATTAGAGACCTCAGAGAGAGAGAGAGAAAGAGAGAGAGAGACCGAGACCCTTGGTACATGATGCAGATTAATATTTCCTTATCACTGTCTCTCCAACACTCTAATTTCTCCCTTTTACTACTGGTATTTTAAAGCAACTAAACACCTTCCAAGTCAGTGATGTGTAAGGTGATGCTTTTGTTATATCCTTTTGTTATATCCTCAAGTGCAAATGGTGGAAGGACAACTTCATTCTTCAAGCAAAACAAAACAGATATTTCTCCTGTACACTGAAGGTTGTAAACATCTGCTCTTCCTCTCTCCATCCCTCTCTCTTTTGCTCCTTCTGTTTCTTATTGATGCACATAGCATCAGCGAGCTCTTGACTCTCACCACAATTCATTCCCAGTTCCGTTCTGTGGGGCTCTGGGTTAAGCACAATAAGAAGCATTAATTTGTCTGCTCGCCTCAGCCTGACCCTGCACTGGGCAGATCCTCTCCAACACAATACCACAGTCTCAACCTGCCTGCCTCTGCCTCTACGGCTCTCTTGGTTTTCGCTGCCCTCCAGCCAGATCTGTTCCACTTTCTACCACTACCTGCCATTAAATCGGATGCAGGAACTTTGCATTTACTTTGTCCCGTGTGTGTGTGTGTGTGTGTGTGTGTGTGTGTGTGTGTGTGTGTGTTCCATTCTGTACATCATTAGGCTTTTCACATTCAGGACACAAACAGGTCACCTTGAGATATTTGTCTATTGGAGGGTCAAGTGGGACCCAGGGGATCCTGAGTAGCGCAGCAGTCTAAGGCACTGCATCGTAGTGCTAGAGGTGTCACAACAGACCTGGGTTCGATCCCGGGCTGTATCACGACCAGCTGTGATCAGGAGTCCCATAGGGCAGTGCACAATTGGCCCAGTGTTGTCCGGGGTAGGCCGTCATTGTAAATAAGAATTTGTTTTTAACTGACTTACCTAGTTACATTTTTAAAAAGCGCTCTGTGTACTTTATACTCTAAAAAAAAGGGTTCTTGGGAGTTTCTTAGAAGTAAGCAATGGTTCTATGGAGCACCATTTCTACTCAAAGATTCCTTTCTCTTGGAAAGGGTTCTTTGCGGTCTGAATGGTTGCAAAGAACCTTCTTGCTAGAGGATGTCTCCACTGAAACAACCATTGATGTTGCTAAATATGAGTTGGCAGCAATTTCATCTAATTAGTCTTCTCCTTCTCTTCTTTATCTCAGTTTATACCAGGTTTGAGCAGGACTAGCATAACCGTGTGAAGGTGGAAACAAGCTGATTTAAATTCTGTGAAGTGTTACTGCTCTTTTTGCCTCCCGAAATAAAGCCACAGCTATGTAATGAAAACACTTCTGAAGCAGTGCATGATACCATCATTTATCTCTGTGTGTTAATTACCAGCACTTGATAATGACTTCGTTAAGGCACGAGTGGAGCGGAGCAAATGACTTCCAACAGGATGTGGTGTTAGCTGTTTTTATTTAGCTCCCGGGGAGGAAGAGTAGAAAACACAATGAGTGCTAGAAGAGAGAGGAAGAGAGAGGACATTGCATGCCAAGGTAATTATCTCCATTGGCCAAGGCATCTGCCTATAGTCTATAAGAGGAGAGAAAAAGACAGGTCAGAGAGGAAACAGATGTATGCATGGTCAAGAGTCCCGGTTTCTGTTTCTTAAGAGCTCGCTTTCAGTTTCAGTAGTCCTCTTGGGATTTTTTGTGAGTTTTCTTCTGGCTGACTTGAATTGGTAAGTCAAGTGATATTTGGTCATGTACCCTAGTGAATGGATTGACTTCCGAGTGTTTACACACTCTCATTACAGTCTTTTATGGCTAAGCCTGCTCAGCTCTCAACTAGATAACAAGTCACAGTATACTGCTCAGGTAATTCTCCAATGGTGGTGTCGCTGGGATGTGGTGTGATATATGCTTAGACAACAATCGATCATAATAAGCCTATTTCACTACTTCCACTAGTTCCTAATGGCATGATTGGTCGTTGGTAGTCAATCCCATGCAGCAGCATGATGGTGGCTGAGTGACTGAGGCAGAGATCGCGTTGCATGCTCATATGGCGCTCCGTAGTCCTCACACACACAAACTGCTGGGAGTAGAGGTCAGAACACGAACCGGTCCGTCATGTTGCTGACAGCTCAGATTTATTTTTAATCTTGTGGATGAGGGCTTGCCAAACAGATCAGGTGCCTTGTTAGTGTTGTGTGGAGAGCCATAGCGGTATTACTTTGTGCCCTTCTACAAAGAAAATGTGACAAAATAACGACCTTGGAAAAGGTAAGTCTGCAGTAGTGTGAATTCAACACGAAAGAAGGCTGAACGACACTTAATTGTTATTCCTACCGCCGACTATTTTTTTCCCCTGTATGTGGAAATCACTTTGCTTGTGTACATAGATAAGCCAGGTCATTTTGCTCCAATATTCTTGTTAACATTTGACTTCACTCAATTTGGGTTTTGTTGGGTATGGGAATGTACAGTGTAGGTTAGTACGTAGAACATTATGGGCCCTTGAAGGATACTATGTTAATTGTATTTACCATATTTACTGTCTATTCATTTTTGTTAGATTTCTTTATCAGTGGTTGAAAAAGGTAATTATCATTGCATCAGCAAGCACATTACTTAGTGTCTAAAGTGACTGCGGTCACTGAGGCAATTTTGCTGATGGCAGTTTCTCCCTCTCTCTCTCTAACTCTCTCTCTCGCTCTCCTCATCCCTTTGTTCTGATAGGTGCCAATTACTCCACCCCTGTGGTGAAGAAGCAAGCTTCCCCGTCGCCATTGACCCTCAATCTACCCCCAATGTCAACCCTCTATCTCCAAAGTGAAGGGAATTACCACAGCTTTTGTCTACAATCAAGACCAATGAACAGCAGCACCACTCCAATACCCAGAGCTTGACTTTTTCCCTTTTCTCCAATCCATGTACTCTCTTCTTCAGGGTTGTATCCACGGTCTTCTTCTTTTTCTTTTTGGCAAAACATTGGGTCAGGAGGACAGTGGGGATCAGGCCCTGAGAGTTTTGACATTTCTCCGCTGTGTGATTTTTCTCTCTCCTGGGCTTGTTGCTTGTTGGAGGGGGCCTAAATGAGGTGGTGTGGCTCAGGAAGTGTGTGGAGAGCAGGTGCTCTCCTGGCTCTGCTGCTTCCCCTCTGGGAGCTGGGCTGCTGGGGGTTGATCTCCGCCTCTGGGGCCTCTGGGACACAGAACCAGAACCAGCACACTGCTGGAGGCCCAGGGGAGCTGCTTCGGAGGCACAAACGCAGCTGGGTATGGAACCAATTCTTTGTCCTGGAGGAGTACACAGGTGAAGAACCGCTGTATGTTGGCAAGGTAAGTGTTTGCACTTCATGTGTATTTATATAGCAGTTTGGATCAGAAACAAACAATAGATATTGTTTAACTGCACCATGTTTTTAGATAACAATTTACAAGATTTCATCACTCTGATCACTAGTATAACATGTAGAATACGTCAAAATAAGTCACTCTAATTGCTTATTTGTTTAGTTAAACACATCCATATCTATTTATAGAATTTGACATTTTAAGCTCATGTTTCAGATATGTGTTGCTTGTCTCTCAAGTTTATTGCATTCCAAACAGGTTGAAAAAAATAAACATAATTCTTTCAATAATTAGAGTAAGTGATCATTTGAACCATTTAATGACACAATGCTGTTTTTTAAACGTTTTTATTATATGTTGCAATCTCTCTTTTAAACTGTATTAGTGTATCAGCAACTCACAACAGGTGCCAGTAACCACAGCTCATTTCAGCACCACATTTAAGCGGACAGCTCCCTCTCAGTGAGGGCCTGAGCTCAAATTGGGCAGATGGGCCTCATTTGCATTTCCTGTATTTCTGTTTTCTTGTGGAATTTCGTGGTCTTATAATCAAATCAGGTTTCAGCTTTCCGCTCATCTGCAGGATAATTGCTCAGGTCTGCATTTGTTTGCAGGCTCTGCACTCACAAACACACTTCCTGACAGTCTCTGAACTAGATAAGTGGTTCCAGCAGCAGGAATTAGGATAGTTGTGACTCTCCCATTATCTCCCATTGAGTGCTGGAGTAATGTTATGGATAGGAAGCCAAATCACAATGTGTATCCTTAGTGTCAGTGAAATCTTTATGTAGTATACTGCATATACTGGCCTCAGTGATTATGTGTATTTACTATGGTTGTGGTATGCATTTTATTTTTCTTTATTTGTAGTCTTTGTTAGTCATTTTTATTGGTTTCTTTGTACAATGTTGACTTTTTAAAGTTGGAACGAGAGCGGTGCAGAAGGTCAATCTGGGCTACTGAGTTGAACCTGAGATTTGTGTACGTGAAGTCAAAGTTCCTTCTCGGACTCGTACAACTCCAGTACGATAAAGTTAAGTGGATAAAAGGACCTTTTTCATTCCCCTCCAAGCACTCGGTCAGGCTTGTACACTGTAGAAATAGTAGCATCAAACACAAACTGTCACTCATAGAATCAAGTGGTTAAGAAATACAAATGGTTTATAGCCTAAATATTGATTGAGGATAAGGGCCTATGGAGAATCTTTTTTTGTGGAATTACACTTTATGCTTTGTTTAGACAGATTAGAAACACGAGGAGACAGAGGAGTCAAAGTGGGACAGGCAGAAGCGGGAATTGAACCCCTGACTTCCGGGGCAGTAAAATGGTACATTTCATTGTAGTCTCATTGGAATATTACCCACTCAACCACACAGCCAAACTGTAAAAATAAATTCTGGGGTAAATTGAAATTGACAAAAACAAAAAACAACAACATATACTTAACACAAAAATGTAACCTTTAATTAACTAGGCAAGTCAGTTAAGGACAAATGATTATTTACAATGATGGCCTACACCGGCCAAACCTGAACGACGCTGGGCCAATTGTGTGCCCCCCTATGGGACCCCCAATTACGGTCAACTGTGATACAGCCTGGAATCGACCCAGGGTGTCTGGAGTGATGCCTCTAGCACTGAGATGCAGTGCCTTAGACCACTGCACCACCCGGGAGCCCAACAATCTGTTCATTTCATTCCTTTTCCGGTAGTGCTCCCAGTTCCTGGCAAGGTGTTACACACTTAAGTATTGTTACAACACACCATGTAATGTTTCAAAACATCTCAGAATTATGTGTTTCAATACTCCAGCAAGAAGGTTTTGTCTCCTTCGCAATGGTGGCAGTTCAGTTGCCGCTGGTTTTGGTTTTACAAAACACTTCATTTTAACACTCTACAGTGTCAACGGAAACAAGGTCCACAGCTTTTAATAGGAACCTTTTGTAGGTATTTAAGAAGCATGGGCAATTATTCATCCATTTGAATCATCTTTCAGGATACAAGAGGGTCTGAGATTTTTGCTTGCCTTATGCCTGGTAGCCTTCCAAACCTTAACCTCTCACCCCCTCGCATGGCTGACCAATCAGATCTGTTGATTCCTAGAGGTGATGCATGTTGCCCAGGAGCAAAAGGAACTGTCACGTTAGGTGTCATGACACTGTTTCTGACATGACAGGAAGTTCTGACCTCGTGGCTGAGGTCAGAACTTTGCCTTCATTCGTTTTTTTGTTTAATGGACTTCGAGTGAGAACCTAAGTGAATGTTATCATAAAACATGTATATATTTAATGCAATACCATAGGCATTTCATAAGGCCTTAGTTTGAGGGCCTAGTTTTCCCCTAATACAGGGGCCTGAAACTCATACGCGTCACTTTGAACCAAAACCAAGCCCATCATTATCATATTTCCAAGCATGATCTACTGCAGGTTGATTTCTATCTTTTTTTAATGTGTTTTTGCTTGTACATTGATTGGTAAATCTTATGCTAAACAAAGATAAATAACATACATTTTTCTAAACTAATCCAATCTGTTAGTTCAATTTTTTTTTAACCCGTTACTGAAATAGTTGTACAGTTTAAATGGTTTATGTAGTATCCTCACAATGTTCCTAACTCTGGCAGGCATTCTGAATTCAAGTTGTAGGTGAAGAAGAGCTTCAACTGTTTGAGAGCCAACTCTGGGTGGATTCCAATAGGATTTACACGTCACTTTGCAAGCCAGCAAAATATGGCTTGCAGGTAGGGTTGCAAAATTCTGTGAACTTTCCTGAAATTCCCAGGTTTCCCAGAACTCCCAGGTGGAAGATATTTCGAATCCAGAGTCCTTCAACTTGGATATCTGGGTATTTTAGATAAGTTACTGGAATTTTGCAAACTCTACTTGATGTGGCCTGTAAATAATCAGTGTGCGATATGTAATTTATTGTCATAAGTTTAATTTGAATGATAACATTCACATAGAAACTCACTTTTTGAAGGCCACAGGATTGGAAAGGAATGAATTCAACAACTATGTATGTGTCACAAAAAATTATAGTCATGGTTGGTAACTCTAGAATTCACTCAAAAGGCAAGGCACTCTGGGAAATATTTGAATAGGTTTTACACTAAGTAGTGTATTAATTTAACACTGGTTCCAGTGTGTATATGGCCCCACTCTTTCAGTATTGATTCAACACTCTCAGTGTTAATTTAATTTAAGACTGGTTCCAGTGTGTATATTGCCCACTCTTTCAGTGTTGATTTAACACTCTCAGTGTTAATTTAATACTGGATAATTTGCTGTGATAGTCCTCCTAGTTATGTAATGAAGAAGAACTTACTGTGTCTCCATATTGATATGTATACTTGCACTCAAAGAAACAGTGGCCACTACTAGATGCAACATATTTTGATTGATTGGTGGAATTGCATTTTATCAGTCTTTATGTGAATTTCCAAAATTAACAACAGTGATAATCCCAGAATAATGTAGTGGGATTTCTTGTACATAATCATCTTAATCATCATCATTTTGGACATTTCTGTACATGCAATACTTGAGTCAGAATATCTCAACACTGGTCGGCTGTTGGTTATTACACAGTAAGTCCCTCTTAATAATGATGTATACTGAGTCAATAGTGCCACTGTGCCAGCCATGGATAGCCATAATTTGGCATCTGTGTGCAAACAATCCGACAGACCCCCCTAGTTGGATCTGGTCATTTGTCTAAGCAGAAGAAGGGGGATATATGATATAATGTGGGGGAAATGGGAAGTCATCACTTTGGCCTGGCTGATCCCGCCGCTGCTGCATCTGCAGCCCTGCTTGGCTTTAATGGATTCTGTCAGATTGTGAAATTCAGAACCAAATGTCTCATTATGCCTTGGCACTGTGCCTGGGGTAAGTGCACTGGCCTAGAATCAGCTGCAGTCACAGCAAGCCTGCGAAAACATACATTAAAGACTCAAAACTACACAGTGTCGACTGAAAATTGGTGACGCATATTTAAGCAAGTGGGAATGGCGTTGTCGGAGTAGTGCTTACACTTAACAGATGCTCGGTGGTAAACATGACATAATTGCAGTGATTATGTGCGGTGATTATCGTTTTGTGCACAGGGTGTTCGAGTTACTAAATATTTGCAAGTACCAGTGTGGAGTCTGGGCTGAATTAGTGATCTAAGTAGGCATGCAATTCGGTATCACTTTTATTCCTAATTAGTTTAGTCAACTTTTATCTCTAAGCTTTCATTTTGTGTCTTGTCTATGTTTACCAGAACGTGTACAGAAATCACAGTTTCTGAGCAATTTTACAAACTTCCGAAAAACATTATACTGACTTTGTAGATGAGCTCCTACCACGGTAGTGTCCTCCTTTCCCATAGGTCTGTTCACGTTTCAGTGGCTACAGTGCTTTGCCCATCAACCCTCAGGGCAAGCAGAGCGCCCGTTCACGTCAAATGGACTATCGTAGGGCACAACAGACAGGACCCTTGTGCTGCGTCTAGCTTATTTTTAGAGCCTGTTTTCAGAAACTGAAAGCCTGAATAACCATCCCATTAATGGATGGACTTATTTCCCTTTTCTTCCTTTAATGCCTGCTTTCAGGGCAGTATTATGAAGCCTTTCCCCTGCCAAACACACAACTATGGGCCTTTGTCCATGTGAATAGAGAAACACAAGGAGAGGAAGGAGATCGGAAAACATCTGTGGATGAGCAGCTGGAAATTTGAGCTAAAGCAGACTTGTACTGAGTACACGAAGTACAAAGTACACATGCTCTATCAACATGTAGTCTGTAACTTGAAAACAAGTGGATCTGCAACTTGGGTTTTACTGATCACCACCAGTTACGATACGAGATGTTTTTTCCCCTTTAGTTCTTGGCTGAATCATTCCTACTCTGGTGGCAAATAAACTTCAATAACTAAGCCTATAGCGAAAGTCATTATATTTTTGAAGAAAACACGCACACACACACACACACACACACACACACACACACACACCACACACACACACACACACACACACACACACACACACAATGATACCCATGCTAGCTCCCTCATTAGCATTCTGTTAGAGGTTCCCTTTCAAATGGATTAGTGTCATAGAGCCCGGCCTGCTATGCCATGCCTCCACTGATGGGTCAGTCCCAATCTTATCTAATCACTATCTCCACTCATTTACCACAAACAGGGAGGCAAAGCTGGCTAGTGGAAGGGGCCGCATGCGCTAGCTAAAGAGGAGGGAAGATGAGAGAATTTGAGCTGACGGGGGTCATCATATCCTAGAAACTACCCCAGGGAGAGGGTATGGGAGTGGGGGAGCTCATCATGGAGCCTGGGGCCTCTGGGAATGTTGTGGTAGTGGGGGTTTGGAAGGCAACGCTATGCTATGATCCAGGGAATGAAAATAGTTGATGATAGTGGTGTACCTTCTAAAGGACTAGCTGTGGCAGAAAAATTATATTCTGTTAGGACTTTTTTTGATAGTCTTTTCTCCAAAATACAGTATAAAATGCAGACACTCTTTCACTTCACCCTTTATTTGTGTCTGATGTGTCAGTGTACGCACTATAAGAAACTATTTAACTTCTCTTTGTCTTGAGATATGGGGCAGAAGACATCTGGGCTTTAGGGGGCTGAGGCAGGTATGTCCCCTGGGGCCTGAGAGTGCAAGGTACAGAGCAGAGGATCACTGTTGACCTATCACCTTGCCATGAGAAGCATCCTTTGGGCTTGATTTTCCCACTTTATGGTACACAGCTGGTAGGGTTGCTAAGAAACAGAGGTAGAGAGAAGAGCTAAATCATTGCTGACTAGTTCCATTCTAGTTTGTTTGATGCCCCCTAGTAAAACTGTATCTTGCTCATATGAAGGGAGCACAAGAGGGATGGATGGTGTGTCTTGGGAATTGTTTGTTTATCATAGGTTATATTATGGTTTGAGGTATGGTTAGAGGTAGGGGATTGAGTTGTTGAAATTGTTGAAGTTCTATATTGACTTTTAGGGATCCGAACTAGTAAGACCTTGAATTTTTGATAAGGTGTCCTGAGCCTTTGGTTGAAAGTATTGTATGACAACAAAGACAAAGGGAATGTACATTATGCTTCAATTCAAGTTCACACACGCGCACACACACACGGTATTGCCTGTTATCTTCTGAAAAATTGACAATGTTGGCTCAGGGGAGACTTTGGATCAATCAACTTGAACAGTTATAATTTTTTCCATAGCTGTAGGGCCTCAAGAAAATAAGTTATTTGAATGATTAAAACACACAAAATTGTGACAGACAGGCTTGATTTGGTCTTATGTAGCAAAATGTTAAATCGTGTTTTTTACGTTGAATAAAAGTAGAGCTAGAAAATGGTATATCATACCCTATAGAACAATGACAAAGTAATTCTGATTTGAAAGTTGATAAACTTGTAACCCCATTTTGAGAAAATGGCCCTTAAATGTTTTAATACACCTACTGGAGAGCTCTTCTTTGTCTACACCCCACCAATCTCTGAAAGGATTCACATGAGGCCATGTGCTAAACAGAGTGAGAACGGTAGTGTACTAAACAACTAAAGATATCAAGACTAAAGGCTGGTTTAACCCACCGTTCCTAGGCCATCATTGAAAATAAGAATGTGTTCTTAACTGACTTGCCTAGTTAAATAAAGGTGTAAAAACAAAACAAACCAAAAAATTATATATATATAATTTTTTTTAATTTTTTTTTTTTTACCTTTATTTAACTAGGCAAGTCAGTTAAGAACACATTCTTATTTTCAATGACGGCCTAGGAACGGTGGGTTAACTGCCTTGTTCAGCGGCAGAACGACAGATTTTTAGCTTGTCAGCTCAGGGATTCAATCTTGCAACCTTACGGTTAACTAGTCCAACACTCTAACCACCTGCTTTACATTGCACTCCACGAGATTACGCGAATGCCGTAAGAAGCCAAGGTAAGTTGTTAGCTTGCATTAAACTTATCTTATAAAAAACAATCAATCAATCATAATCACTAGTTAACTACACATGGTTGATGATATTACTAGTTTATCTAGCCTGTCCTGCGTTGCATATAATCACTTAGGTACACGTTGCTCCAACCATAAACATCAATGCCTTTCTTAAAATCAATACACAAGTATATCTTTTTAAACCTGCATATTTAGTTAGCCTCTTACATCTAGACGTTCCGCTAGCGGAACACCTGCTCCAATATCCAATGATAGGCGTGGCGCGAATTACAAATTCCTCAAAAATACAAAAACTTCAATTTTTCAAACATATGACTATTTCACAGCATTTTAAAGACAAGACTCTCCTTTATCTAACCACACTGTCCGATTTCAAAAAGGCTTTACAGCGAAAGCAAAACATTAGATTATGTCAGCAGAGTACCAAGCCAGAAATAATCAGACACCCATTTTTCAAGCTAGCATATAATGTCACAAAAACCCAGAAGACAGCTAAATGCAGCACTAACCTTTGATGATCTTCATCAGATGACACACCTAGGACATTGTTATACAATACATGCATGTTTTGTTCAATCAAGTTCATATTTATATCAAAAAACAGCTTTTTACATTAGCATGTGACGTTCAGAACTAGCATACCCCCCGCAAACTTCCGGGGAATTTGCTAACAATTTACTAAATTACTCACGATAAACGTTCACAAAAAGTATAACAATTATTTTAAGAATTATAGATACAGAACTCCTCTATGCACTCGATATGTCCGATTTTAAAATAGCTTTTTGGTGAAAGCACATTTTGCAATATTCTAAGTACATAGCCCAGCCATCACGGGCTAGCTATTTAGACACCCGGCAAGTTTAGCACTCACCAATATCAGATTTACTATTATAAAAGTTTGATTACCTTTTGTTGTCTTCGTCAGAATGCACTCCCAGGACTGCTACTTCAATAACAAATGTTGGTTTGGTCCAAAATAATCCATCATTATATCCGAATAGCGGCGTTTTGTTCGTGCGTCCCAGACACTATCCGAAATGGTAAATCAGGGTCCCGCGCATGGCGCAATTCGTGACAAAAAAAATCTAAATATTCCATTACCGTACTTCGAAGCATGTCAACCGCTGTTTAAAATCCATTTTTATGCCATTTTTCTCGTAAAAAAGCGATAATATTCCGACCGGGAATGTCCATTTAGCTAAACAGAGGAAAGAAAACAAAGCTTTCGGTCGACGCGGGCACGAGCCTGAGTCTCACAGTACTGTAACCAGCCACTACCCAAACGCGCTACTTTTTTTCAGCCAGAGCCTGCAAAGCCACGATTCAGCGTTTTGCCGCCTTCTGAGAGCCTATGGCAGCCGTAGGAAGTGTCACGGGACGGCTAAGATCCTCACTCTTCAATAAACAGAGACAAGAAGAACGACACCTTGTCAGACAGGCCACTTCCTGCATGAAATCTTCTCCGGTTTTTGCCTGCCATATGAGTTCTGTTATACTCACAGACACCATTCAAACAGTTTTAGAAACTTTAGGGTGTTTTCTATCCAAAGCCAATAATTATATGCATATTCTAGTTACTGGGCAGGAGTAGTAACCAGATTAAATCGGGTACGTTTTTTATCCAGCCGTGAAAACAGGTTAATATTGCCTGCTAACATGAATATCTTTTAACTAGGGAAAATGTGTCACTTCTCTTGCAAACAGAGTCAGGGTATATGCAGCAGTTTGGGCCGCCTGGCTCGTTGTGAACTGTGAAGACTATTTCTTCCTAACAAAGACAGCCGACTTCGCCAAATGGGGATGATTTAACAAAAGCGCATTTGCGAAAAAAGCACAATCGTTGCACGACTGTACCTAACCATAAACATCAATGCCTTTCTTAAAATCAATACACAGAAGTATATATTTTTAAACCTGCATATTTAGCTAAATGAAATCCAGGTTAGCAGGCAATATTAACCAGGTGAAATTGTGTCATTTTGCGTTCATTGCATGCAGTCAGGGTATATGCAACACTTTGGGCAATTTGTCAGAATTTTACGTAATTATGACATAACACTGAAGGTTGTGCAATGTAACGTTTTGTTTTTGAGGTGATAGTTTACGGATTCGACCATATTAATGACCTAAGGCTCGTGTTTCTGTGTGTTATTATGTTATAATTAAGTCTATGATTTGATAGAGCAGTCTGACTGAGCGATGGTAGGCAGCAGCAGCAGGCTCGTAAGCATTCATTCAAAATAGCACTTTCGTGCGTTTTGCCAGCAGCCCTTCGCAATGCATTGCGCTGTTTATGATTTCAAGCCTATCTACTCCTGAGATTAGGCTGGTGTAACCGATATGAAATGGCTAGCTAGTTAGCCGGGTGCGCGCTAATAGCGTTTCAAACGTCACTCGCTCTGAGACTTGGAGTAGTTTTTCCCTTCTTCTACATGGGTAACGCTGCTTCGAGGGTGGCTGTTGTTGATGTGTTCCTGGTTCGAGCCCAGGTAGGAGTGAGGAGAGGGACGGAAGCTATACTGTTACACTGGCAATACTAAAGTGCCTATAAGAACATCCAATAGTCAAAGGTATATGAAATACAAATCGTATAGAGAGAAATAGTCCTATAATTCCTATAATACCTACAACCTAAAACTTCTTACCTGGGAATATTGAATATTGTTAAAAGGAACCACCAGCTTTCATATGTTCTCATGTTGTGAGCAAGGAACTTAAACGTTAGCTTTTTTACATGGCACATATTGCACTTTTACTTTCTTCTCCAACACTTTGTTTTTGCATTATTTAAACCAAATTGAACATGTTTCATTATTTATTTGAGGCTAAATTGATTTTATTGATGTATTATATTAAGTTAAAATAAGTGTTCATTCAGTATTGTTGTAATTGTCATTATTACAAATAAAAATTTTTTTTTAAATCGGCCGATTAATCGGCATCGGCTTTTTTGGGCCCCAATAATCGGCATCGGCTTAAAAAAAAAAAATCATAATCGGTCGACCTCTAGTCTGTATACAGTTATCACAGTGACATCATGAACATTCTATAGTCGTCCGACATCAAACTTGTCGTTGTCGTTTAAAAAAAGTATAAACATAAAAACAACAGGCTGCATGACATCAGCAGCCTGGTGGTCCAAAATAGCATAACTGGTGTATTTTAACACCAGTAAACCATCCGTTTAAAAATGTATGTAGT
Source organism: Salmo salar (assembly GCF_965601325.2). Lineage (NCBI taxonomy): Eukaryota > Metazoa > Chordata > Actinopteri > Salmoniformes > Salmonidae > Salmo > Salmo salar. The sequence goes on along the minus strand of NC_138319.1, from coordinate 15,924,564 downwards.
ATATGTCAATCTAGCAAACCAGGCAACTAAAAGCAGCTTTCTAAACAATGTTTTGGTTAGTTTCTAGCTTATTAGGTAGCTAGCTAGCTAAAGTTATGTTAGCTGGCTAGCCAGTTCAAATAATGACCATATCATATAGCTGACAACGTCTTAACATGAGCTAATTTGTATTCATTATTACAGGAAACTCAAAACAAGATCATTATTTACAATTTAATGGCAAGCTAATTACAGAAATTAGCTTACGGTTGGGAGTGTGACGAAATAAAAGCAGGGTATTTTACCGAAGAATTTTAGAACTTGGACACTGTCTCGTTGGCCTAACGTTATATCCTTATTTGCCTTTGGTGCAGGCCATGTTGTTCTTCACATTAACATCTCTGGTGAACACACACTATATCAAATAAAATCTAAGTTTATTTGTCACATGCACAGGATACAGAAGGTGTAAACGGTACAGTGAAATGTTTACTTGCATAGTGGAATCTTTTGTTTAGACATTTAGCTAGCTAGCTAAACAATGAACCATAATCCTAACTCATAATGTTACTACCCTGCATGAATCTACAGGTAGCTAAAGCTAACCAACTAGGTTCAATGTTAGCTAGCCAGCTAACATTAGAATATTACTAGCAATGCAAATGGCTCTGAGATACGAATAATATTACTACACAAATCATACACGTAATGTTAGCTAGCGAACCAGCCCGCTAACATTAGCTAGCTAGCTAACAGTACGCTTTAACTTGCAATGAAAATTACTTTCTGACAAAATTAGAAAAGTATGATATTTGAAAATGTAGCTAGCTAGACTCTCTAGAACGATGAACTCTTCTCCCTCCTTGTCATGGATACCTTGGTTGCCCTTAGTTTGAAGATGTAATCTGGAGACAGGTGTTTTATACAACAGCCTTCTGTGTGTTCTCTTTTCGACTCTCTCCGCATATTTGCAATCAAACGCCTGAATTTTCTCTACCTCCTTAGCTATCATACTCTGCTTCCACTGGTCATTCCACTGATTTCAAACCTCGGTCCTCCAGAAAGTGGAGAGCATTAACAACACTTTTGCAGTTCTTCGTAGTATTGTTCAAAAAAGCTGCATTAGAAATGATTACCTACACATATTGAGCAGCTCATATTATAGACAGAAGCGCGCTACATGGCAGACCAATCCGAACTCATCTCTCGGGCATGCCCAGCCCATCCATTATCTCAGCCATAGCTAGCAGGAAGGTTCCTCTCTTTTTCCGTGGCTAAAACAACTACGCTCGTAATTTAACAATTGTATTTGTATTTACAAATGGCATACATTTATTATTAAAGCACATGAAAGTTCACATGTTCCAGAAGGCATTTCTTCCCCCCAAAAAACATTTTAATTTTAAAACAAAATGTTTACGTTCAAATGCCTCTCCTGTGAAGTAGTGACGCTCGACATAAGCCTCGTTTCCTGAAACGAGTCCCAATTACACTATAGCTTGAAATGAATAGGAGTCAATTTGCCCTGTCATTAGCTTTTTTCCCTCTAAATAGAATTAGACAATGAATGTGAGGCGTCATTTTTCATGGAATGACTAATCAGATTACGGTATGAACATTAATTTTCAGATAAGTGTCTGTTTGTAATTAAACAAGTTTGATCTGGGTGTATCAAATACCGGACCAGGAAGCCATGTTGTATAATGCACTATTAAATAGAAACCATTTTGGAAATTGATCCACATCGTCAGTGAGTCTTTCAGGTATATGCTGGCAGCCTGTTACATAATATATTATCTCTTTAAAATTCACAAGTTGTGAATACTTTGCTATGGTATCGACAGTTCAGTGTTGTCTTGCTTTGATATTGCGTTGATATAAGGTCAGACTATTTCTTTCATTTCACTGTCAATACTGTAGGTGTTATTCTTGCCTCTTCAGCCTGAATTAACTTGTGTCCTGAAGTGGTTTGTTGGAAAGAGTTTGTGTGAAGTCATCCTATTCTTGGAATGAGGCCCATTCATTTTCAGTGGGGGAGATGAGTCCATTGTCTGGCAGCGGTAAATTATGCCCTTGGCTGCAGCTAGCTATGCAAAGCAAAGACTATGGGATGATTCAGAAATGGATTGGGGTATGATCTAAGGTTCTTGTTGAGTTCTGTGTGACTGTTCCTGATATCCCACAGAAGGAATGTTTAAGTCGATAGAATGATTTACTGTGTTTCTTCGGCAGGGGATAAATGCATTCACTTCTGCAGGGAATGTGTGTACACATCAAACGTGTTCCCTCCCAAAGGCCAAGGATGTCTCATGTTGAGGTTTAAGGTATCTTATTGTTTGAAGTGGTACTGCTTGTTTGAGTTGGTTATTATCCCCTTGGATTGTAGTGGTATGGAAGACTATGTAAATGAGAATTTAATTATTATCCCCTATGTTCTCTTTCAGTCACAGGTATCAAGTTTCACTCACACATTTATTTTGTAACATTGAGAGTGAGTCACAGAAGTCATATTCACTTTAATGCCTGAGCTATCCACATCCACAGACAATATTACTCAGGTCTTTTGTGTTTGCTGAATGACTCCTTGAGCCCTATTCAATCGAAACAGGTAACTGAGATGAAAAATACCATTCTTCCAACAGCGAGAAGCAAGTTTGAATTTAAATGCGGTTGGCATTCTACTTGTTTCACACTGCCATTCCTCTGTTGAGGACATTATTCCAAACATGTACTCTTGAACCCCAAGAAATATAGTGTTTTTGACACATGCTTGTGTTCAGTATATGGGGATAGATTTCTGCCATGTGTACATTATGTTTAGGCAGGTATCTACCTCCATACAGCTTGATTAAATAAGGACCATTGTTTTCATTATTTCTTATCTTATTATTTTTTGAATGTATATTGTACATTGCTCACAGTTATTCACATAGTGTTTGCTCCCTGGAGCTAACCCTATGGGTAATGTATTGGCTCTCTGTGACACGTCAGTATATCCAGCCACAACGACAAATCAATAAGTTATTTAATTTTCTATTTCATCAATTAGCAGACAAATGAATCTAATCATATACTGAAGCTAAAATTAGAAGACACTTTACTCTGGGCAAGAGCATACAATCTAAGAAGGAACTTTTTAGTACCACAGGGAGATGCGGCGACTTCACAGCCTCATCACCAAAGTCATTCACGCCTAGGCTATGATTTTTACTAAAGGCCACATTCAACAATGTCAGCCACCAAACGTTGGTAAACGGAAATTTCAGAGTGGGTGATATACATATTAAAGGGAAATTTCACCCTGGCTCGGACACGGCATATAGTCAATTCTACATAAAAAAACATCGCTTTTTTTATCAAACAATTATCTAGAAGCTAGAAATAACACATTTTCATTTCACTGGTAGAATCAGGAAGTTTCGACTCCCTGTGTATTTTTGAACCACAAAGTGAACCACAAAGTCCCGTATTCATAGCGAATGCTGATACCGCCCGCTAGGTAGAGGGAGTGTGCCCACAAACTTACATAATGGCGTTGTTAACTTCGAACGACCAACACACAGTAATTTCAGGATTTCTCTCGGCAATATGTTTGTGTTTGTTTTTCACTGTTTATCATCATGGCTGTGTGATTCTGCCAGTGGTTTGCGACTATTAAGAATGATGCGGTGACCAAAGATTTTCGGAGGGATTTTCAGGCTGAACTGATGAGAAATACATTTCAACGACAGCTGAGAAGTGATGCGATACCATCGTTTTCGTCTTCCTTCACAACAAAATGGAAGATTCTCAATTAGAGGTAACCTAACATTAGCTAGCTTGATAGCCTAGCTGGGTAATTTATCTAGCTAGCGTTACAGTCCTGTACTGAACTTTAAAAGCCATCAGCTAAATCATATAGCTAGCTATCTTTTGGTATACACACAGTCAATCAATTTCGCCCATGCCATGGTAGTCACTGCTTGACTGGTAGCTGCCTTCAGCAGAGTTAACATGTTTGTTTGTTTGTTCATTCTATCTTTGACTGACGTTAGCTAATGTAAGCTAGCTGATGTTACCAAATAAGAGTATCTACATTTGGTAGCCATCTAGTCCACCCTTGTTTGGAAAACAATCTGTTAGTAAAAATAGAATTGTTGATATAGCAAACTCACTCTCTGTTTGTGTGTTGGTAGCAATGATGAATGTATATAAATCGTCTGGTTGGTTAGTTGGTTCTCAGCCAGTCTCAACTGGCTAGCAATCTTGCTTCCAATTTAGACACTAGTTAGCTGACAGCAAGCTGACAATATTGAAATGTCCATGTTAGGTATGCTTAACTAGCCCGTCTAATAGAGATCAATACAATTAATTGGGTGGTTAAATTGTGTATTGTTGTATATTTTGTTGTAGGTGATATAGAATCTGATTCCACCAACACGCACTCACAACACCTAGCTCTGCGGGGGCATTTTGGGTAAACAAACATAAGGGAGCGGACACACCTTGCGGTTATGGAACACACCAAGATTGTGAGACATAAACCAGCAATGGACACTGACAGTAATGATACAACCACCTCATTCTTCTCTGCAGATTTTTAAAACACAATGCAAAGACATGTCTACAAAATTCCCCTGTAAAGGGCTACTATTGACAAGAATGATCTGTCAAAGTCAATGGGCTGGAGGAGGTTTACAGATAGTACATTGAGATGAGGAAGGGGGGGGGTTTGGTTGTACAGGGTTGTGCTTAGACAGTAAATGTATTGTGTATGAGTGCGATTGAGGTCCCTTTTCTCCTCATGGCACCTCATGGTCCCTTCCACCAAAATAGTAAAATGCTAACACCACAACCATGCCTTTCCAGGAGACATGCAGTACCCGCAAATCTTCAGCAAGAGAACTGAACAGTTGGTGGTTAAGAAGCCCTACACCACTTTCAGCAGTCTTATCCAGTTGGCCATTTTCTGCAGACAGGACAAGCCCATCACCATAAGCACAAAGAATTTCAGCTTCCACAGCCCACCATTGCCAGTGTACCAAAGCCTGATAAAGGACTATGGCTGCGTTTACACAGGCAGCCTAATTCTGATATTTCTTTCACTAATCAGATCAGTTCTGAAAAGACCTGATGTGATTAAGACCAGTTAGTGGAAAAAAGATAAGAATTGGGGTGCCTGTGTAAACACAGCCAGTATGGCTCAGCATAAGACCATGTAGAACAGGGGCCTCTAACCCTGTTGCTGTGGAGCTACCCTTCTGTAGGTTTTCGCTCCAAACCCAATTGAAACTAACCTGGTTCAGCTTATCAACTAGCTGAAAATTAGAATCGGGTGTTCTAGATTAGGGTTGGAATGAAAACCTGCAGGATGGTAGCTCTCCAGAAACAGGGTTGGAGAGCCCTAAATAAATACCCTAAATAAATATGGATATTTTCTATCAATCTACAGAATTTGTCTGCCCTTATGTATTTACAGAAGATATTTATATAAGCTGTATAGGGATCTGTAGCATCAAACAGATGCTAGACATTCAGATATCCAAATAATGTTTGTTTATTTATAAAAAATCTAAAATACCAGAGAGTGTACACTATTTAATGCTAACTCAAGAGAACTGGGTATTCAACAACAATGTTATATGGTAAAAGTAACATACCCCAAAAATTGTATGAACAGTGTAGTACAGCTCAGTGTGTCCAAATGTGTCTCAGGTATAGAGACACACAAGTGCAGTTACACCAGATAATGTGATTTAAGCAAAGATTTTTGCCGAAATCTTGTCTATTTCAAGTCTTCTCTCATTGATCGAGACAGGTGGGTGTCCATCCCAAAGTGCTGCATACCATGATGACAGAGATCTGTCTCGATCAGACAGTGAGAAGACATGAAGTAGACAAGATGGCAGCGCACATATTGTTGGATTACTTTATGGAGCAAAAAAGTATAACGGATCATTTTCTAAATTCAAACTGACCCCCTGCAACTGGACACGGACATTTTATGAGACTCCTGTTTCCCATAATCAAGGACGAAGACGACATCGCTAAGGTTGGTCGAAAATTCTATGTGCTTCACCAAACAGTACCTATCCTGTAACTCCCAGTAATGGATACCAAAAATCTTTGGTTAAATCACATTATTTGGTGTAACAATCTGTAGCTAAGAGAACTATCAGCAGATGATGGGATAGGGGGTCATGATGAAATTGCCATTCCGAAGAAACATACAGTAAGTATGTGAGTGTTGTCATGATCAAACTGCCATCTGCTTGAAATCCAGCATAATGTCTAATCCCTCGAGAGGGATACAGTTCACAGGATACAGTTCTGCTACAATGACACACGGAGGCAAAGGAATTCTCTTTCTGTACCTAGAATCCACTCCAGGAAGAAGCCCAGGCACCACACGATATCGTCTGTAAGACGAAAACAAAAAGATTATACAGTTTGAACAACAGTTGAACCGAGACAGCATAACAGCAACATTAGGGTAGACTCGTTGAACATGCATACATATGCACAGGTACTGTAACGGCTGTCTGAAGAGAGAGTAGACCAAGGTGCAGCGGAGTTAGTGTTCATCAAAGACGTTTAATTGACGAAAGAACACTATACAAAAAAACAGGAAAACCGACAGCCAAACAGTACTGACAGCTAACACACTGAAAAGAAACAATTACCCACAAAATCCAAAGGAAAAACATGCTCCTTATGTGTGACTCCCAATCAGCAACAACGAACTTCAGCTGTGCCTGATTGGGAGCCACACACGGCCCAAAACAAAGAAATACAAAAAACCTAGAAAACGAACATAGAACGCCCACCCAATGTAACACCCTGGCCTAACCAAAATAAAGAACAAAAAAACCCTCTCTATGGCCACTGCGTTACAGGTACAGAGATCACATGTACAACAATATCTAGCTAAATAGAAAGAAATATGGCATAACCCTTGCACACTGACCAGACCGCACAAATCAGCCTAGGTAGGTAGACAGTATCTGCCTACAGTCTATCAGGCATGCTTAGGATTTTTTTTTATATAGTGAAACTAGCTTCCGTTTTAGAGATTTACAACAGTAAATTGTTTTATTATTGTTTCTCCTCACTGTTTGATTGTAGTCTAAAATTTAGTGGCCAAAATCTAAATTGCACCTGGGCTGGAATAATACATTATGGCCTTTCTCTTGCATTTCAAAGATGATGGTACAAAAAAATACAAAAGAACGGTTGTTTTTTCTTTGCATTATCTTTTACCAGATCTATTGTGTTATATTCTACTACATTCCTTTCACATGTCCATAAACTTCAAAGTGTTTCCTTTCAAATGGTACCAAGAATATGCATATCCTTGCTTCAGGGCCTGAGCTACAGGCAGTTAGACTTTGGTATGTCATTTTAGGTAAAAATTGAAAAAAAGGGGCTAATCCTTAAATGTTTTAACAAGAGTTCTGTCCGTGGTGCTGAATGAACAGTGTACTTTTCCCTCTGTTCTTCATTGCATGTTTAATAATGAAAATACCTACCAAAAGGAGAACATGGATATTGTTTATTTCTGTGCATGTTAACCTCTCTAGGGTGTGTGGGATGCTACCGTCCCACCTGGCCAACATCCAGTGAAATTGCAGAGCGCCAAATTCAAAACCAGAAATACTCATTATAAAAATTCATAAAACATACAAGTGTTATACATCGGTTTAAAGATTAACTTCTTGTTAATCTAAACACGGTGTCAGATTTCAAAAAGGCTTTACGGCGAAAGCATACCATGCGATTACCTGAGAACAGCGCCCAGCAGACAAATCATTACAAACAGTTACCAGCCAAGTAGAGGAGTTACAAAAGTCAGAAATAGTGATAAAATTAATCACTTACCTTTGATGATCTTTGTATGGTTGCACTCACAAGACTCCCATTTACTCAATAAATGTTTGTTTTGTTCGATAAAGTCCCTCTTTATATCGAAAAACCTCCGTTTTGTTTGTGCGTTTTGTTCAGTAATCCACAGGCTCAAAGGCAGTCACAACAGACAGACAAAGAATCCGAAAAGTATCAGTAAAGTTCGTAGAAACATGTCAAATTACGTTTATAATCAATCCTCAGGTTGTTTTTAGTCATAATAATCAATAACATTTCAACCGGACAAAAGCTTCGTCAATATAAAAGGAAAACAAGAAAGTCATGCTCTCGGTCGTGCGCATGAAAACTCTCGGGGACACTGAATGGTCCACTCATTCAAAGTGGTCTTACTTCTTCATTTTACAGAATACAAGCCTGAAACAATTTCTAAAGACTGTTGACATCTAGTGGAAGCCATAGGAAGTTTGAGACCTAAGTCAATGCATACTGTAATGGCATTCAATAGAAAACTATTCAATAGAAAACTTCAAAATTTAAAAAATCCACATTTCCTGGATGGATTTTTCTCAGGTTTTTGCCTGCTATATCAGTTCTGTTATACTCACAGACATTATTTTAACAGTTTTGGAAACTTTAGTGTTTTCTATCCAAATCTATGCATATCCTAGCTTCTGGGCCTGAGTAGCAGGCAGTTTACTTTGGGTACACTTTTCATCCGGAGGTGAAAATAGTGCCCACTACCCTAGTGAAGTAAAAAAAGTAAAATAAGTAGCATATCTGGACGTGATTTACAGTAGATATATCTGTCAACACAGTCATACACATGATGTATAATCATGTAATATGATTCTGGCAAATATATTCTAATGTGGCCCTCTATTGAAAATAATTACCCAGGCCTGCAATAGCCCATAATGACAAAGCAGAAACAGGTTTTTAGACATTTTTGCAAATTTATAAAAACATAAAAACTGAAATATTACTTTTACATATATGTATTCAGACCCTTTACTCAGTACTTTGTTGAAGCACCTTTGGCAGTGACTACAGCCTTGAGTCTTCTTGGGCTCCCTAGTGGCGCAGTGGTCTAAGGCACTGCATCTCAGTGCTAGAGACGTCACTACAGACCCTGGTTCGATTACAGGCTGTATCACAACCGGCCGTGATTGGGAGTCCCATAGGACAGTGCACAATTGGCCCAGTGTCGTCCGGGTTAGGGTTTGGCCGGCGTAGGCCGTCATTGTAAATAAGAATTTATTCTTAACTGACTTGCCTAGTTAAATAAAAAATAAACGCTACAAGCTCAGCACACCTTTATTTGGGGAGTTTCTCCCATTCTTCTCTGCAGATCCTCGCAAGCTCTGTCAGGTTGGATGGGTAGCATTGCTGCACAGCTAATTTCAGGTCTCTCCAAAGATGTTCGATCGGGTTCAAGTCCGGGCTCTGGCTGGGCCACTCAAGGACATTCAATGACTTGTCCCAAAGTCACTCCTGCGCTGTCTTGGCTGTGTGCTTAGGGTGGTTGTCCTGTTGGAAGGTGAACCTTGGCCACAGTATGAGGTCCTGAGCGCTCTGGAGCAGGTTGTCATCAAGGATCTCTCTGTACTATGCTCCTTTCATCTCCCAGTCCCTGCCGCTGAAAAACATCCCCAAAGCATGATGCTGCCACTCCCATGCTTCAACATAGGGATGGTGCCAGGTTTCCTCTTGCTGCTTGCATCAGCTGTACCTGAGGTTCTAACATTAGCGAAATCCAGCTCTTAGTTTCGAATCCTCTTCCCTTCATTGAAACATGTATGGTTGAATGTCACCATGTAGCTAATACAGTTGAAGTCAGAAGTTTACGTACACTTAGGTTGGAGTCATTAAAACTCATTTTTCAACCACTCAACCAGTGGGTCAGAAGTTTACATACACTAAGTTGTCTGTGCCTTTAACCTCTTGGGGCTAGGTGGGACGCTAGCGTGCCACCCGTGGTGCACTCCATCAACAGCAGGTGCATTTCAAGAGCGGCAAATTTGAATCCAAATAAATGTCAAAATTCAAATTTTTCAAAAATACAACTATGTTACACCATTTGAAAGATAAACATCTCCTTAATCTAACCACGTTTTACGATTTCAAAAAGGTTTTACGGCGAAAGCATAAATTTAGAGTATGTTAGGACAGTACATTTACAAGAGTTGTGTGTAATGTTTTGTCAAGTCAAAGACAGGGTCACCAAAACCATAAAACCAGCTAAAATGATACACTAACCTTTTACAATCTCCATCAGATGACACTCCTAGGACATTATGTTAGACAATGCATGCATTTTTAGTTCTATCAAGTTGATATTTATATCCAAAAACAGCGTTTTACTATGGCATTGATGTTGAGGAAATCGTTTCCCTCCAATAACCGGCAGTCAAGTCAGCGTCACAAATTAAATAATTAAAATTAGAAAACATTGGTAAAATATTATATTGTCATTTAAAGAATTATAGATTTACATCTTTTGAACGCAATCAACTTGCCAGATTTAAAAATAACCTTACTGGGAAATCACACTTTGCAATAATCTGAGCACTGTGCCCAGAAAAATACGCGTTGCGATACAGACTAGACGTCATGTTGGGGAGATCTAAAATCGAAAATACTATGTAAATAATCCATTACCTTTGATTCTCTTCATCAGATGTCACTTCCAGGTATCACAGGTCCATAACGAATGTAGTTTTGTTCAAAAAAGCTCATCATTTATGTCCAAAAATCTCCGTCTCGTTAGCACATGATGTAAGCCAGCCGGACTTCTCGTCATGAACGAGGGGAAAAAATATATTTCCGTTCGTTCAAACATGTCAAACGTTGTATAGCATAAATCATTAGGGCCTTTTTTAACCAGAACATGAATAATATTCAAGGTGGACGAATGCATAGTCTTTTATAACGTATTGGAACGAGGGTACCCAACATGAAGTAGCGCGCCAGGTGTCTAATGGGACATCACCGTTCCATGGCTCTTGTTCGGTCAGATCTCCCTCCAGAAGACTCAAAACACTTTGTAAAGGCTGGTGACATCTAGTGGAAGCAATAGGAAGTGCCAAAATATTCCTAAACCCCTGTGTTTTTCAATGGGATAGGTTTAAAGTCAATACAACACATCAGGTATCCACTTCCTGTCAGAAAATGTCTCAGGGTTTTGCCTGCCAAATGAGTTCTGTTATACTCACAGACACCATTCAAACAGTTTTGGAAACTTTAGAGTGTTTTCTATCCATATATAATAAGTATATGCATATTCTAGTTACTGGGTAGGATTAGTAACCAGATTAAATCGGGTACATTTTTTTTATCCAGACGTGCAAATGCTGCCCCCTAGACCCAACAGGTTAAACAGCTTGGAAAATTCCATATAATTATGTCACGGCTTTAGAAGCTTCTGATTGAAGATGTATCTGTGGATGGAGGTGTACCTGTGGATGTATTTCAAGGCCTACCTTCAAACTCAGTGCCTCTTTGCTTGATATCATGGGAAAATCAAAAGAAATCAGGCAAGACCTCAGAAAAAAATTGCAGACCCATTCCACTGTTGCCGACAATTTACAGTTGAAGTCGGAAGTTTACACACACCTTGTCCCTGTCTTAGGTCAGTTAGGATCACCACTTTATTTTAAGAATGTGAAATATCAGAATAGAGAGAATGATTTATTTCAGCTTTAATTTCTTTCATCACATTCCCAGTGGGTCAGAAGTTTACATACACTCAATTAGTATTTGGTAGCATTCCTCTAGAATTACCAAATGGGCTGATTTGGAAGGTGTATCCCCAATGACCCAATATGTTTATTCAGTCGGGCCTAGTTTTCTGTAGCTGAGATTTCTGTCTTGGGTTGTGTGCACATTTCTGCCCAGCAAGTGTGTGATAATGTGTGTACTGCGTAGATCTGACTTCATGATGAATTCCAGTATGATCAATCAATTATGATATATCTGTGTTGTAGTCTGAACTTTGAGACTCCATGTCAGTGACTGAATGGGTATGTTTTGTCACTACCTACCTCAACTCCTTGTGACTCTGAGGCTGTCTTAATATGGACACCGTACAGAGGGCCTGTTTACCTACCTTGTGATAAGTCACAATGCTTATTTTCCATCCTTTGACTGGAATGCATCAGGCTTTATGGCAGCTGCAGTCACATCACTGGGGATCCTCTAGTCATAGCCTTCTGAACTAAACAAATAGAGACACTTAGCTCCACACTCTTCTGCACTGTTAGCATAGTCTTATAGGTTTCCGTTGTGATGGGCTCTTGGCTGTGGTGGAGTGTGTGTGGATTTACATGTGGACAGTAGAAGTATATCGTAATTCAAGACTGTCTGTTGTAAGAGGTTATTTGTCTCTTTCAATCTCTGACTCAGGTTGTGTCCCAAATGGCACCCTATTCCAGGGCTGGCTCCAGGCTTTTGGGGGCCCTAAGCGATAGCTGAGTGAGCGTGATGAACAAAATCAATGGGGGCCCTATGGAGGTCAGGGCCCCTGGGCAAGTGCCTTGCGTGCCTGGTTCGGCCATGATTACAATGAGTTTAGATACCTTGCTAGACTAACTTACCAATCTAAAAATGTTTAGCTGGCATGGCTAATTGAGTGACTGACGTAACAAGAGAAAAACTGCTGATGCACAACCAAATTTCGAAGTTGCACCCTGTGTATTCTACTATTCTAACTCTCAACAGTAAGTTGAGACCCTGACTGAGTTCCAAAAATGAAAAAATGTAATGTTGCAGTTTTAACTTTGACACGTACCAACAAGTGGGTGTGATCATTCTACAGTGGTCCCTGGAGCATACGCTCAAACCAGTGTGAACCACTCTTATTTATAACGTCCGGTTTCGATTGATGCAACAGTCAGCGTTTGAGCTTGCAGTTTTTTTCACAGAAACATTTTGCACAATCAAAGTACTTACAAAGTTATGTCCTGAATGTGACTAGTTTATTTTTGGATGCAATGTTCAGACATTCACAGAAGTAGCGACAGTATAACACAATTATCCAACCCGGAAACTATATGCTACATTAGTCCTAGAGCTAACTGAGGAAAGATTGACATAACACAACCGGTAATATTTAGCTACCTCTGACAGAAAACCCAATATGAATTAGCTAATAGCAATTACTATTTACAATTCATCACATCACAGGTGAACTCACCATTGATCGAAATAATTGAGTAAAACACTTTCTAAAAATCAAAGTAATCTAACGATGGGTAGTTTGTGCGCGCCACAATGTTTGTCTTTTCGCGTCAACCAAAGATAAGAAGAGGAGACAAGATGAGATAGGTATGTTTGTACTGCAGCATGCATGTTGAAGGGGTGAGTTGTCTATGATCATTCACTTCCGGAAGTTTACTCGAAAGATGAGTGAACCATTCCTTCACCTCATTATAACCTATTTGGTCTGACAGATGTTTACATGACACCCAGAATGCATTGTATAATGTCAACAAACATGGTGCCACACATATCTGGCAAATAGCTTAGCATTAGCTCATCATAATCAGTACAACCTTCAAGAAATTATTTTATACACATCATAGGTGTCCATTACAATCTACGCAATAATCGGAATGCATTATTTGTCACTAGTACTTGAAAACATGTGAATAAAACTGTAAATACATTATGCTCCACACATACATACATACATACATACATACATACATACATACAGTTGAAGTCAGAAGTTCACATACACTTCGGTTGGAGTCATTAAAACTTGTTTTTCTACCACTCCACAAATTTCTTGTTAACAAACTATAGTTTTGGCAAATCGGTTAGGACATCTACTTTGTGCGTGACACAAGTCATTTTTTCCAACAATTTTTTACAGTCAGATTATTTCACTTAGAATTCACTGCATCACAATTCCAGTGGGTCAGAAGTTTACATACACTAAGATGACTATGCATTTAAACAGCTTGGAAAATTCCAGAAAATTATGTCATGGCTTTAGAAGTTTCTGTTAGGCCAATTGACATAATTTGAGTCAATTGGCGGTGTACCTGTGGATTAATTTCAAGGCCTACCTTCAAACTCAGTGCCTCTTTGCTTGACATCATGGGAAAATCAAAAGAAATCAGGCAAGGTCTCAGAAAAAACATTGTAGATCTCCACAAATCTGGTTCATCCTTGGGAGCAATTTCTAAATGCCTGAAGGTACCAGGTTCATCTGTACAAACAATAGTATGCAAGTATAAACACCATGGGACCACGCAGCCGTCATACCACTCAGGAAGGAGACACGTTCTGACCCACTGGAATTGTGATACAGTGAATTATAAGTGAAATAATCTGTCTGTAAATAATTGTTGGAAAAATTACTTGTGTCATGCACAAAGTAGATGTCCTAACCAACTTGCCAAAACTATAGTTTGTTAACAAGAAATTTGTGGAGTGGTTGAAAAACGAGTTTTAATGACTCCAACCTAAGTGAATGTAAACTTCCGACTTCAACTGTACGTTTTCTGCAGTTCTGCACATTTTTGCCATGGGGTGGAGAAAAAAAGTTATATTTGTATAACAAATTTCCTTCAATTCTACCCATTTTTGCCATTGGGTGATTAGGGCCCTCTGTAATTTGGAGGTCAGCGCCCTGCGTGACTAGTCGGTATTCGGCCATGATTACTACACATTTAGCTAGCGGGCTAGACTAATATACCACTTAAAAAAGTGTTAACTGACATGGGTAATTGAGTGATGTCAGTGACTGACATAACAAAAGAAAAATTGCTGATGCACAACCAAATTTCAAACTTGCACCTTGTGTATTCTACTATTCTAACTCTCACAACAGTAAGTCGAAACCCCAACTGAGTTCCTTTTGGGATGTGGGGCCCTAAGCGACAGCTTATGTCGCACATATCTGGAGCCGGCCCTGCCCTATTCCCGATGTATATGGTTCCTGGTCAAACATAATGCACTATATAGGGAATAGGGTGCCATTTAGGATGGTGACCCAGTTTTCTGCTGACCTCTCTCACCAGGACCTCTTTGACATTCTCCATCCAAGTATATTTAGTGAATACGGCCTAAGTAAGAACTATTGATATCATCTTTGTGGAGTGGCCACTTGAAAGTGCTTGAAGTGATAAGCACCCTTAAACCAACAGGTTTTTAATCAAAATAATGTGTGTCAAGCTCTACTATTTAAACACTTTAGTATTCGAGAGGGCTTGAGTGTGTTTGTGACAACAAGTGTAAACAAACTTGAGCAATAATATTTTTCCAGTTTAACCCCTAGTAGACCAGTGGGATGTATATTCATTTCACATTTATGACAATAAAATATTTATTAAAATCACAAATGCTTCAGATCAGATTCATCAACAATCAATAATGACAATCAATAATCAACAATCAATAATGTACACACAATATTTAGAGATCTTGGGACTATACGGTTCTATGTTCTCTATCTATATAGTACTCTAAGTACCCCAATTCATGTGGTTAAGTTCAAAAGAATACTAGTGTGTGATTGTGTGTGTGTGTTTGTGTGTGTGTACTTATGTACCTAGTACAGTCCCCTCTCTATTGGTCGTCCAACAACCTTCAAATACAGAAATTACATTTAATCAAATTGCTCATGTTATTCACTTTGGCATCATCAGGCTCTCTTTGGAGTCGCCCTTGACATGTGTTTGTTAATTAAAGACACGCAGGAGTACCTCCCAGGCCTTTTAATCTAGTGCTCCCCCCCCCCCTCCCGTTTTGTCAGTCTTGCCACCGTGGCAATTTGTCATCGACTCAGATGAAAGTCATCAAGCTGGTAATCAGGACAGCTTTTTCGCTTTTCTCTTTTATCCCCCCCACCCCACCCAACCCAGAGATGCATAGCACACAGAATGGTAGCATGAATAGGCATCCCCCTTTCAAAGAATTATGGGGGAGGGAATCAAAGCTCTTTTCCCCACTAACAGGCTCCTTAGATACAATCTCTGGGTGACCTTTTTTTCCTCTGGGAAGTAATACAGCCCACCACTGACAGCTCACAGCTCACTGACAGTCACTTTGTACTAAAAGAAACCCTCCAATGACACCGCAAGGGAGCGGACATGCATATTCCATGAGTCGGAAATACAATACAAGAAGATAGAATTTGCATTTATATAATTTCCTTACATTGACTAGCCTCCATGCTAGCCCCAACAGCAGCAGTGTGGTGTCATAGAGTTGAAGTGCATTAGGTAGAACTGAGTTGAGCCAAACAGTGAGCTTGACACACACATCACCAAAAATCCAACAAACCATTCATACTAATGAGATTAACAGCTAGACCTGGTGACATATAGCTAATTCAAAACCCTGGGCTTTGTTTTTATGCGGTAATTTCTGTCGCAAAATGTTTGGCTGATTCATATGGTGTTGTTGGCTAATCCTCTGGCCTTTGGGTAAGTGGGCAACTCGTCTCATATACTACCGACGCTTTTAATCATGCTAATGTTAATGGGTTGGTAGAGTAAGATGTAGGCGCTCTAATTAAGGTGGAGAATGTTCTAGTTGTTCCCATCCAATTTTCTTCCACTGTGGTAATTGGGATTGCTTTCTGAGGCATTAGGATGACTTGGCGGGCAGGTGCAGATATGAAGTCTCCCTGACGTTGAAGAAAGGCAGAATTCCGAAAATCATTTCTGACTTTGATGGAAAGATGATTCGCTCATGTGCGCAGCCAGAGAGCAGCGAGGCTTGCTTTATCCTCGCCGAGTCTGTCTCTGTGTAATTTTTAAATTGGGCTGAATCTAAAAAGGGAAACGTTATCTCCTATACACCCTTACAACCAAGCAAGAGACACTCTCCTAGATCCTCTATAAAGCTTTCAATATTTCTCTCCTCACACCAAGTAATTTGATTTGAGAGTCAAATCAGTATTTGCCACCATTCAGTCATGATAGGGGAAACAGACAGATTAGCTGTAAATTAGTTGGAAATAAAACCACCTGCTCATATCCTGTAGTGTTTTGGCAGCAGACAGGTTGTAATACTATTTTACATTTTTGGTTCAGTTGCGCCAGGCAAGCTCAATTACGCCCAGATACAGTATTTGAAATGGTTTCAAATATTATTTGAACCCCCTATTTAGTTAGTGACCGCCTCAAAGAGCTCAAGACAAACGACACGTCTCTGAAACAGCGACCTAATAGCACTTTCGTTCATTTGCTTTATATATCACAGGGCAATGTGTTCCCCATGATAACCTTGATGTTACCACAGTGATGGATATGGCCAGCACCTGGCCGCACCATTCTGGCACATTTTGACATCTCGTATAACCTTACCTGATTGTCTCCTATGACATGTCACTTTATTATGGTATTAAGCTAATTTACCATGAGATTCTATAGGATGATCAGTCAACATTAGAGAGAAAGCCCACATTGCTCCCTGTCACCCAGATATTGATGTGTAAATACCAGGGGGGAACGACTGCCCCCTCTCATCGAATACAGGATGATGGCGTGCAGTGGCTCTTGATGATTTCTGCTATTTTGTGTGGTTTTTTTACACAGATCTTAAAATGTTTTTTACATAATGTCTCCGCCATCATTTCCTATAACTAACTAACCTTGATTTGTACGAAAATGTCCTCTTCATCGAGTCGGCAGCTCTGGAAGTTCTGCTTACTCTGGACCAGGCCCTAATCCCCTAATTTCAAAAGAGGAAGCGGCGGCAAAATAGAGGCAGGTGAGGCGGCCTCCTGACGAGACTACGTCGATAAGCAAATAGACCGCCATTGCCTTCTGTTCTATTGGCGAACCTGCAATAGCTGGAGAAAAAACTGAATGAGCTATCCAATCAACGGGACCTGAAAAACTGTAATATCCTATGTTTCTCAGAGTTGTGGCTGAACGATGACATGGATATACTGTACATCTCGCTGATATTTATATGCATCGTCAAGACAAAGAGGAGGGTTGTGTCTCTTTGTTAACAACAGCTGGTGCGCGATCTCTAATGTTAAGGAAGTGTATCGAGTTTTTGCTTGCCTGAGTTAGAATAACTCATAATGAGCTGCAGACAATACTATTTACCAAGAGAGTTTTCATCTACATTTTTCATAGCTATCTATTTACCTCAGACAATCTGCACCTGCGGGATTGTCTGAGACCAACCACCCGGGCAGCTGATGAAACTGTGGGTTTGCACAACCGAAGAATTTCTGCACAAACTGTCAGAAACCATTTCAGGGAAGCTCATCTAGGTGCTCGCTGTCCTTACCAGGGTCTTGACCTGGCTGTAGTTTGGCATTGTAACTGACTTCAGTGGGGAAATGCTCACCTTCGATGGCCACTAGCATGCTGGAGAAGAGCGCTCTTCACAGATGAATCCTGGTTTCAACTATACAGGGTAGATGGCGCCGTGTGGGCTGGCGGTTTGCTGATGTCAAAGTTGAGAACAGAGTGCACCGTGGTTGCGGTGGGATTATGGTATGGGCAGGCATAAGCTACAGACAACGAATACAATTGCATTTCATCAATGGCAATTTGAATGCACAGAGATATGACGAGATCCACCGCCATCACCTCATGTTTCAGGATGATAATGCATAGCCCCATGTCGCCATGATCTGTACACAACTCCTAGAAGCTGAAAATGTCCTAATTTTTCCATGGCCTGCCTACTCACCAGACATGTCGCCCATTGAGCATGTTTGGGTTGCTCTGGATAGACGTGTAGGACAGCATGTTCCAGTTCCCGCCAATATCCAGTAACTTCACAAAGCCATTAAAGAGGAGTGGGACAACATTCCACAGGCCACAGTCAACAGCCTGATCAACTCTATGTGAAGGAGATGTGTCACGATACATGAGGAAATTGGTTCTCACACCAGATACTGACTGGTTTTCTGATCCCCGCCCCTACCTTTCTTTTAAGGTATTTGTGACCAACGGATGCATATCTGTATTTCCAGTCATGTGATATCCATAGATTAGTGTCTACTGAATGTATTTAGTCTGACTGATTCCCTTATCTGAACTATAACTCTGTAAAACTTTGAAATTGTTGCATTTTGCATTTATATTTTTGTTCAGTGTATTATGATCACTCTATGGTAAGGGGAGACTCTCTCGAACACAATGGTGTTCTCTGTTTTGCTCTACGACCTCCCCAAATGTGTCAGGAGACTCCTCTGAAGTCGGTACTGTCGATGCATGAACTTCTGTTTGGTAGCGTCTAAACCATTTGGGCTGCAAACTAATGGAAAGTATGAAGGTAGTTTTGTGCTTACCCCAAAAAAAGAGTTAAATATGTGAATAAACATGAATTTTATTTAAATCTCCTTGATTTAGGACAGACACTTCAAAACCTTGTTTCTTATGATATATTTTTTGACTGTCCTTTTTGCCGTTTATGAATGAGTTATAGAATGTGTTTCTATGGGCTTTAGTAGTAAAGGCCAAATATATATATAGAGATTTTTTTTTATACCTAAAGGTGTTATAAAAAATGTCTCAAATAGCTAAATGATCCATAGTATGACCATACAATGGATCATCAGTATGATCTAAAAACCTTCAACAGTATGCTCACTTCGAGCCAAGCAACACTGAACCATATATGAGAGCACCCGTTGTTCCAGACTACTGTGTAATCTAGCTCCCAGTAGCCAATGTGAGTAATATCTTTAAACAGGTTAACATTCGCAACAGATGGAATACCAGGATGCGTACTCAGAGCATGCGTTGACCAGTTGGCAAGTGTCTTCTTTGACATTTTCAACCTATCCCTGACCCGGTCTGTAATACAAACTTGTTTCAAGCAGACCACTATAGTCCCCGTGCCCAAGAACTCCAAGATAACCTGCCTAAATGACTATCGCCCTGTAACTGTCACATCTATAACCATGAAATGCTTTGAAAGGCTGGTCATGGATCACATCAACACAGACACCCTGGATCCACTTCAATTCGCAAACCGCCCCAACAGAATCACAGATGATGAAATCTCTATTGCACTCCACACTGCCCTCACCCACCTGGACAAAAGGAATACCTATGTAATAATGCTGTTCATTGACTACAGATCAGCATTCAACACCATAGTCCCATCCAAGCTCATCACCAAGCTCAGGACTGAACACCTCCCTCTGCAACTGTATCCTGGATTTCCTGGACTTCTTGATGAGACGTCCCCAAGCCATGAGGGTAGGCCAACAACGACTGACCATCAACACGGAGGCCTCTTAGGGGTGTGTGCTTAGTCCTCTACTCTACTCCTTGTTCATCCACGACTGCATGGCTGAGCATGACTCCAACACCATCATCAAATCTGTTGACGACACAATGATTGTAGGACAGATCACTGACAACAATGAGACAGCCTATAGGGAAGAGTTCAGAGACCTGGCAGTGTGGTGCCAGTACAACAACCTTAACATCAGCAAGACAAAGGAGCTGATCGTGGACTACAGGAGACAAAGGGGCGAGCACACCCCCATCCACATTGTTGGGGCCGTAGTGGAGTGCGTCGAGAGCTTTATGTTCCTCGGTGTCCACATCAATGAGGAATTAACATGATCCACACATGCCCACACAGTTGTGAAGAGGGCATGACAGCTCCTCTTCCCCCTAAGGAGGCTGAAAACATTTGGCATGGGCCCTCAGATCCTGAAAAGGTTCCACAGCTGCACAATTGTTGCAAGGCACCCGACCGCCATCAAGGACCTCTATACCAGGCGGTGTCAAAGGAAGGCAAAAGAAATAGTCAAAGATTCCAGTCACCCAAGCCATAGACTGTTCTCTCTGCTACCGCATGGCAAGCTGTACCACTGCACCAGGTCTGGAACCAACAGGACCCTGAACATCTTCTACCCCCAAGCCATAACACTGCTAAACAAGACTGCTAAATAGCTAATAAAATGTCTACCCAGACTACCTGCATTGACCTTATTTTTGCACTATCTTGCGCTTGCTCCATGCACACACACTGGACTCTACCCACACACTCACACATACTTACACTGACACCCAAACACGCACATACACACTCACACACACCACACGCTGCTGCTACTGTCTATTATCTATCCTGTTGCCTAGTCACCCCTATAGCTACAGTATATGTACACTACCGGTCAAAGTTTTAGAACACCTACACATTTTTTCTTGATTTTTACTATTTTCTAAATTGTAGAATAACAGTGAAAACGTCAAAACTATGAAATAACACATACTGTATGGAATCATGTAGTAACCAAAAAAGTGTTAAACAAATCAAAATGTATTTTATATTTGAGATTCTTCAGATAGCCACCCTTTGCCTTGATGACAGATTTACACAATCTTGGCATTCTCTCAACCAGCTTCATGAGGTAGTAACCTGTAATGCATTTCAATTAACAGGTGTGCCTTGTTAGAAGTTCATTTGCGGAATTTATTTCCTTCTTAATGCGTTTGAGCCAATCAGTTGTGTTGTGACAAGGTAGGGGGGTATACAGAAGATAGCCCTATTTGGTAAAAGACCAAGTCCATATTATGGCAAGAAGAGCTCAAATAAGCAAAGAGAAACAACAGTCCACCATTACTTTAAGACATGAAGGTCAGTAAATACGGAACATTTCACGAACTTTGAACATTTCTTCAAGTGCAGTCGCAAAAACCATCAAGCGCTATGATGAAACTGGCTCTCATGAGGACCGCCACAGGAATAGAAGACCCAGACTCTGCTGCAGAGGATAAGTTCATTGGAGTTACCAGCCTCAGAAATTGCAGCCCAAATAAATGCTTCACAGAGTTCAAGTAACAGAAACCTCAACATCAACTGTTCAGAGGAGACTGTGTGAATCAGGCCTTCATGGTCGAATTGCTGCAAAGAAACCACTACTAAATGACACCAATAAGAATAAGAGACTTGCTTGGGCCAAGAAACATGAGCAATGGACATTATACCGGTGGAAATTTGTCCTTCGGTCTGGAGTCCAAATTGGAGATTTTTGGTTCCAACCGCCGTGTCTTTGTGAGACGCGGTGTGGGTAAATGGATGATCTCTGCATGTGTGGTTCCCACCATAAAGCATGGAGGAGGAGGTGTTATGGTGTGGGGGTGCTTTGCTGGTGACACTGTATGTGATTTATTTAGAATTCAAGGCACACTTAATCAGCATGGCTACCACAGCATTCTGCAGCGATACACCATCCCATCTGGTTTGCGCTTAGTGGGACTATCATTTGTTTTTCAACAAGACAATAACCCAACACACCTGCAGGCTGTGTAAGGGCTATTTTACCAAGAAGGAGAGTGATGGAGTGCTGCATCAGATGACCCCGACCTCAACCAACCTGAGATGCTTTTTGATGAGTCGGACCACAGAGTGAAGGAAAAGCAGTCAACAAGTGCTCAGCATATGTGTGAACTCCTTCAAGACTGTTAGAAAAGCATTCCAGGTGAATCTGGTTGAGAGAATGCCAAGAGTGTGCAGAGCTGTCGTCGAGGCAAAGGGTGGCTATTTGAAGAATCTCATTATGTGTTATTTCATAGTTTTGATGTCTTTACTGTTATTTGCATTCTGGAATAATAGTGAAAATAAAGAAAAACCCTTGAGTGAGTAGGTGTTCTAAAACATTTGACCGGTAGTGTACATCTACCTCAATTACCTCTTACCCCTGCACAATGACTCAATACTGGTACTCCCTGTATATACAGTGCCTTCAGAAAGTATTCTTACCCATTGACTTATTTCACATTTTGTTTTGTTACAACCTGAATTCAAAATGGATCAAACTTTATTTTTATCACCCATCTACACACAATACCTCAAAATGACAAAGTAAAAACATGTTTTAAAAAATGTTAGCACATTTACAGAAATACACGATATATACAAAAGTATGTGGAAACCCCTTCTAATTAGTGGATTTCGCTATTTCAGCCACATCCGTTGCTGACAGGTGTATAAAATCGAGTACACAGCCCTGCAATCTCCATTGACAAACATTGGCAGTGTAATAGCTTTAAAGAAGAGCTCAGTGACTTTCAATGTGGCACCGTCATCGTCTGCTAAATTACGTAAATGTAAATGTCATAGAAGCCACCTTTTCAAGAAGTCAGTTCGTCAAATTTCTGCCCCGTAAGAGCTGTCCCGGTCAACTGCAAGTGCTGTCATTGTGAAGTTGAAATGTCTAGGAGCAACAATGGGTCAGCCGCGAAGTGGTAGGCCACACAAGCTCACAGAATGCAACATCCAAGTGCTGAAGCACGTTGCGAGTAAAAATTGCATTCTCTGGCGTGATGAATCACGCTTCACCATCTGGCAGTCCAAAGGACAAATCTTGGTTTGGAGGATGCCTGGAGAATGATACCATCCCCAATGCATAGTGCCAACTGTAAAGTTTGGTGGTGGAGGAATAATGGTCTGGGGCTGTTTTTCATGGTTCAGGCTCGGCCCCTTAGTTCCAGTGAAGGGAAAGCTTAATGCTACAGCATACAATGACATTCCAGATGATTCTGTGCTTCCAACTTTGTGGGAACAATTTTGGGAATGCCCTTTCCTGTTTCAGCATGACAATGCTCCTGTGCACAAAGCGAGGTCCATACAGAAATGGTTTGTTGAGATCGGTGTGGAAAAACTTGACTGGCCAGCACAGAGCCCTGACCTCAACCCCATCGAACACCTTTGGGAGGAATTGGAACGACGACTGCGAGCCAGGCCTAATCACCCAACATCAGTGCCTGACCTCACTAATGCACTTGTGGCTGCATAGAAGCAAGTCACCGCAGCAATGTTCCGACATCTAGTGCAAAGCCTTCCCAGAAGAGTGGAGACTGTTATAGCAGCAAAGGGGTGACCAACTCCATATTAATGCCTATGATTTTGGAATGAATGTTCGACGAGCAGGTGTCCATATACTTTTGGTCATGTAGTGTATCTTATTTACAGTTGAAGTTGGAAGTTTACATACACTTAGGTTGGAGTTATTAAAACTCATTTTCAACCTCTCCACAAATGTACAAACAATAGTACACAAGTATAAACACCATGGGACAGCGCAGCCGTCATTCCGCTCAGGAATGAGACGCGTTCTGTCTCCTATAGATGAACGTGCTTTGGTGCGAAAAGTGCAAATCAATCCCAGAACAACAGCAAAGGACCTTGTGAAGATGCTGGAGGAAACAGGTACAAAAGTATCTGTATCCACAGTAAAACAAGTCCTATATTGACATAACCTGAAAGGCCGCTCAGCAAGGAAGAAGCCACTGCTCCAAAACCGCCATAAAAAAGCCAGACTACGGTTTGCAACTGCACGTGGGGACAAAGATCGTACTTTCTGGAGAAATTGTCTCTGGTCTGATGAAACAAAGATAGAACTGTTTGGCCATAATGACCATTGTTATGTTTGGAGGAAAAAGGGGGAGGCTTGCAAACCGAAGAAAACCATCCCAACCGTGAAGCACGGGGGTGGCAGCATCATGTTGTGGGGGTGCTTTGCTGCAGGAGGGACTGGTGCACTTCACAAAATAGATGGCATCATGAGGAAGCAAAATTATGTGGCTATATTGAAGCAGCATCTCAAGACGTCCGTCAGGAAGTTAAAAATGGACAATGACCCCAAGCATACTTCCAAAGTTGTGGCAAAATGGCTTAAGGACAACAAAGTCAAGGTATTGGAGTGGCCATCAGAAAGCCCTGACCTCAATCCTATAGAACATTTGTGGGCAGAACTGAAAAAGCGTGTGCGAGCAAGGAGCCCTGCAAACCTGACTCAGTTACACCAGCTCTGTCAGGAGGAATGGGCCAAAATTCACCCAACTTATTGTGGGAAGCTTGTGGAAGGCTACCCGAAACGTTTGACCCAAGTTAAACAATTTAAAGGCAATGCTACAAATACTAATTGAGTGTATATAATCTTCTGACCCACTAGGAATGTGATGAAATAAATAAAAGCTGAAATAAATCATTCTCTCCACTTTTATTCAGACATTTCACATTCTTAAAATTAAGTGGTGATCTTAACTGACCTAAGACAGGGAATCTTTACTTGGATTAAATGTCAGGAATTGTGAAAACCTGAGTTTAAATGTATTTGGCTAAGGTTTATGTAAACTTCCGGCTTCAACTGTACCTAATTATTCACACCCCTGAGTCAATAGTTTCTAGATGTACCTTTGGCAGCGACTTCATCTGTCAGTCTTTCTGGGTAATTCTCTAAGAGCTTTCCACACCTGGATTGTGCACATTTGCCCGTTATTCTTTTCAAAATTCTTCAAGCTCTATCAAATTGATTGTTGATTATTACTAGACAAACATTTTCAGGTCTTGCCATAGATTTTCAAATAGATTTAAGTCAAAACTGTAACCAACCACTCAGGAACATTCACTATCTTCTTGGTAAACAACTCCAGTGTAGATTTGGCCTTGTGTTTTATGTTATTGTCTTGCTGAAAGGTAAATTCATCTCCCATTTTCTGGTGGAAAGCAGACTGTACCAGGTTTTCCTATGGGCTTTGCCTGTGCTTAGCTTCAGTCCTTAAAGATTACAAGCATGCCACCGCTATGCTTGATAATATTGAGAGTGGTACAAAATAATGTGTTCTTTTGTATTTGCCCCAAGCATAACACTTTCCACTTTTTTTTTTTTTTGTATTTGCCCCAAGCAATTCACTTTTTGTCCATTCAGGACAAAAAGTGAATTGCTTTCCACATTTTTGGAATATTTTTATTCTGTACAGGCTTCCTTCTTTTTAATCTTTCAATTAGGTTAGTATTGTGAAGTACCTACAATGTGGTTGATCCATCTTCAGTTTTCTCCTATCACAGCCATTAAACTCTGTAACTGTTTTAATTTCACCGTTGGCCTCATGGTGAATTCCCTGACTGGTTTCCTTCCTCTCCGGCAACTGAGTTAGGAAGGACCCCTGTCACTTTATTGTGACTGGGTGTATTGATACACCATCCAAAGTGTAATTAGTAACTTCACCATGCTTGAAGGGATATTCAATGTCTGCTTTTAACATTTTTACCCATCTACCAATAGGTGCCCTTCTTTGCGAGGCATTGGAAAACCTCCCTGGTCTTCGATGTTGAATCTGTGTCTGAAATTCACTTCCTCGACTGAGGGACTTTACAGATAATTGTACGTCTGGGGTACAGAGATGAGGTAGTCATTCACAAATCAATCATGTTAACCATTATTATTGCACACATAGTGAGTCCACTAATTATGTGAGTTGTTATGAAAATGTTTACTCCTGAACTTATTTAGGCTTGACATAACGAAGGGGTTGAATACTTATTGGCTCAAGACATTTCAGCATATCATTTAAAAAAACAGAATTTCATTTTGGCATTATGGGGTATTGTATGTAGCCCAGTGACAAAAACCTCTCAATTTAATTGATTTTAAATTCAGGCTGTAACACAACAACATGTGGAAAAAGTCAAGGATTGTGAATACTTTCTGAAGGCACTGTAGCCATGGTATTTTTACTTGTTATTGTAATTCGTTACTGTATATTTATTCCTCTTGTCACTTTTGAAATGTTTTGTTACATTTTTTTTCTTTAACTCTGCATTGTTGGAAAAAGACCTATAAGTAGGCATTTCACTGTTAGTCTACACCTGATGTTTACGAAGGATGTGACAGATACAATTTGATTTGATTGATGCCACGGAAGTTCAAGGCCGACCGTCGTACTGCAGGCATTGTTAGCAGAAAACAGGATCCCCATTATAGTGAATGGAAAAATGGCAATCTTCATGGTCAATCTTCGTGTAAAGAAAACATTTTTGAAGACAATCATGGTACCAATTATTGCTTCTAATACACCAGATATATGCCCTTGAACCAATTATTTTAAAATCGCACACAGAACAAGTTCTAAGATTAATTGAGTTGCCAACTACTCATGTTATGTCTCCATGAGACGCCAACTTACCCGACTTCATTTGGCTTCAATGTACTGTTGAGTCTTCACATAGGAATGAATGGTGTCACATGATAGATGGTTTGATCGAAGGCTTTGTCCATTCATGCAGTATATACAGTCATTGGTAAATACAGTCGCACCAACACCGTGGTATGCTCCATGCTGTTTAGTTACAATTTACACGAGCTTGCTGTTGTTCAAAGATGCTATAGCAACCTGTTACCCCTGGTAGATTGCTTTCTTTTTCTAGGGTTTTTGGGTGGTTGATAGTTGCTTTTCAGATTGTTTTTTTTTTAAACATGGTTAAACCTAATTGGAGACACATCCAATGAACAAACAATGCAATGAGTACCTATAAATGAATTCCAATTACATCTAAGGATTTGGCACTTACAGAGTAAATAAGAAATTATAATGAAACACTAATTCCAGTATCGGCTCCCCTTTTCCCAGAGCTTATTGGTGCTCCCAGTGCTCCTTCATTACACATACAAGTCTAAGGACCCAGAATGGTACCTAAATGAATGCATAGTCTAGCTTTTACATGACATGTTTTTGTTAATTACCGTCCTATACCAGTTCTTCACTGGCTGATATAAATGTTTCCTTTAGGTGTATATATTTACTGTATATACAGGTACACTGCTAATGAAGCAGATGTTAGCTGCGAAATGATTGTAATGAGATTGTTCATGCAGTAATTATGTGTTTTTCAACATGTATGTGTTTTGTTTACAGGTGTACGTGTGGTGTGAGTGCGTGCGCTTCTAAGCAGAGGCATAGTAACTACATAGCTACTCCCGAACAAAGGCAAAGGGAACTAGAGAGGATCATGGTCTCTCTCCACCCCCCCCCCCCCCCGCCCGATTTGAGGGGGGGGGGGGGTGGTAGGGTGGTGGGTGAACACACTGAGGCCTTCTCAGAGCAGAGGCAGGGATCACCATGGCTACTCACCAGAACCAGGGGTGAAGTGAATAAATGAAAAGCTCAGCACAGCAAGAGCTGGAGTGTGCATTGATGCTCTCTCGCCTGCGTTTTTAGCTCCTTTTGTGGTGCAAAAGGACCTCTCTCCCTTTCCTTTACACTTCACAGTTTTTCTTCACCCTGAGTATTATGTTTGGTAGTATAACATGTTGTACTTCACAATCAAACCCCCGTTGGGCTTCATATATTGTTTTAGGCATTGCACCGGCAGAAGCAGTTGCATTATTGTTGCAATAATGTATTGACAAAATAAGCTAGAGCATAATACTGCACTTAATAACATCTTCCTTATACTGTACAGTCCTACTAATGTAAGAAAACAATGTTGTAAGGACTGTCCCCTGATAATTATACACTTTTGATACATTTCAGCACCTAGTTTGATTTGGTAGCCTACAACTAAGGCAGCATTTTTTTTACAGCATATACTTCCTTCTTTACTTCCTCACAACATAAATAAGTGTATTACAGTAGCCCATAAGCATAAAACACAGCCAGATCAACCAATGGTGTTTCTTTACAGGTTTTATTTTGGCCTATTTGTGAACCATGTTACTGCCCTCGTGGAAACCCCATTAAACTCAACTGTTCAAACCGCGGCGCTCCTTAGCAGCAGCAGTAGCCAATAGGCTGTTTCGGTGTACCAGAGCCAGTGTTGCTCACAGGGTGCTTCTGGGTATGTAATTTGTATTTGCGCCTGACTCAAAACTGTGTGTACACAGTCCGTTAAATAGAATAAAACTCTCTCTCTCTCCTCCTGAGAGAGAGGGGGAAATACAAAGCTTGAAACATGTATCTGGGATTTCATTTATTTCTTTATAAAAAAATATATCTTATTTTCTTCTTCTAAGGCTTCCAGTCGTCTTTGTCGTTTTCTACAAAGTACGTCAGTCAAACAGGGAGGAAGAAAAGAGACATGGCCAGCGTAATAATAACAGTGCTAACACACTGTGACTGAACAATACAGCAAAGATTAAAACTCCATTAAGCAGCACCAGAACCATTCAAAACCAAACAGCCTCTTAGCGATTGTGATGGAAATGTGCCATACATCGTAATGTGTATAATAACAGGTGAGATATGGCCATGGTGACGCTGTTTTTTCTTAAAGTTTGGCCAATTGCAGTCTTTTTAACGCTCCGAGGTAAACAAGTAAACACAAAGCAAATGTGATTGCCCCAGGAGGACTGTCTGCATACAAAGTGGCGATAAGTGTCAGCATTGATTTCACTGGAGTTTTTCTGCTCTGTTCCGCTCACCCTATCGTACTCTCGCTGTGGCGCTGCCAGCAGTGTGTTTTTAAGTTACACTGCTGTACTGGGCTGTGGAGCATACTGGGTTCTGTTCATCTCAAAGGAGGCAAAGATAGGAGGATATTTACATTTTTGCAAGAGAAGCAACTATGGTGCTCAATTAAAGTTCTACATAATAACAGTAGAAGTTTGAAATAACACCTGAAAATGAGCAATGACGGTTAAAAAACAGGTTCGATTAAAGGAAGGAAGTGGTATTCTACAGGGATACACTTTTTAATAGGACCTACTGTGGCACACATATTTTATGTAATATACTCACTTCTGAATAGATTCAAAGTGAAACACTTGAAGCCCATTGGGCAAAAAAAGCCAAGCGTAAAGCTAACAACCCAGTTTTGAGAGCGACTACATACTGCAGTCAGTTGACCCCTGACCTTCAGTTACATGCTTTGTGGGCTGTCAGCTTTGTCCTTCCTGTCTGTGGTATTTACCAGAACACACCGCCGTCGATGGCTTGCTCAAGATTAAATGTTGACTCGCCACTGCAGTTGACAATTTACCTCAAGTTTGCCCCTGACAGCAGGGGATGGTGAATAAACAAACGGCTTCCCTATTGGAGTGTCAAGAGGCGCATGCTGAGGCATGCCCATGCAACCAATACCATCATTATGCCCCAGACATGCCATTCATCAACAGCCTGATGGAATCCATTAATAAAATACATTTGGTGTCCGTCTGAGGCTCTATTGGATATATAAAACATACATTAAGCCCGCGGCGATATTCAGGCAATCATTTGATACACCTATTGACTTTGAAACAAAAATGATACTGCCAGACGCCCGCTGGGATACAACATGGATCTGTAAAACCTTTGTTGCATCCTAAATGACACCCTATTCCCTACATTGTCCACTACTTTTGACCAGAGCCCTATGGGTCCAAATGAAGTTGTTGTTGTTTTCTTGAAGTGAAGTGCTTGGGAAATAACCCTGCTTCAAATGTAACTACACTGTAATCCCTGGGCAGGTCTGGGCTTCATATCCTACAGAATTGTGCTAACACTATGCAACACTCTCCATATTCCCACCAGACTGCTTGTTAGAAAGCATTTATATTGCATACAGCCATGCTCACAGAGCTTTGAGACTTCTGGTATCCTGTTTTACAAACAATGTGCACGTTGTTCACTTATTATTTGTTTTGGTGTGTGTTTATTCAGCACAATGTTTCTGCCCAGGAAAAACGTTGAACCTATTTGAAATTTAACAGAGGTACATAATGGATCGATCATAATGGTATATCATTGGATTTGTTTTTATAAGTCACCAATCCTTTTGAACATCTCATTTCTACTGACTGACATTATCTCTGGTCTCCAATTACAGCTCCACTCGGACGTAGACAAAGGGGACGGCAAAGTGAAGTACGTGCTCTCCGGGGAGGGCTCCACCTCCATCTTCACCATCGACGAGAACACGGGGGACATCCACGCCACTAAGCGTCTGGACCGGGAGGAGCAGGCCTATTACACCCTGCAGGCCCAGGCCGTGGACCGGCTCACTAACATCCCTGTTGAGCCCAGGTCAGAGTTTGTTGTCAAGGTCCAGGACATCAATGACAACGAGCCGAAGTTTCTGGATGGACCCTACATGGCCGGGGTACCAGAGATGTCAGCACTGGGTAAGCCTCTTTCTCAGCCTCTCTCTCTCTCTGTTTGTTTGTCCCCAGTCCTCTGTCCTCGTCTCTGTCTGTCTATCTGTCAGCCTGTATGTGATTTTGATTTTGATGTCTGTATGTCTGCCTGTAATCTGCCTCTGATTCTCTCTCTCTCTCCCTCTTTCTCGCCCTCTCTCTCTCGCTCTCTCTCTATTTCTATCTGTCTCTGTCTCTCTCTCTATCGCATTTACCCACCACAATCTGCAATATCCTACATTTATCTCTCTCTGTCTCTCATCTCTGTCACTTCATCTATATTAATGAACACAGTCTACGCTTTATTATAAACATGGAACTGAATCTGTTGCATTCATTTGTCTGTCAAACTGTGCATGATTGTCATAGCCACAACTGAAGAGGGTCCTTTTCCACACACAGAGGTTTTCTTTGTAGTGTTTTCATTAACTGTTGCATTTTCAAAACACTGTGGTTTTAAAAGCTCCAAAATCTAATCTGACCTTTTACAAAGTAATTACTACAACTGGTTAGTTCCTTTAAGTGGTTCCCATTGTTCCAAATTGTACATTGTTTAGATGCGGTTTTATACCTAAAATAGGGAAGAACCTCATGAGCCCCCCCCCAAAAAAGATCATTGCTTAGTTTGAACGATGAAAGCAGTGAAATATCTGCTTATACAAACAGACCCGAAACCCCAATGTTGAGCAATGAATCTAGCGAGTTCAGAGATGGCAGATTATTCAAATCCAACAGGACATGTAACGGAGCACCTCGCGAGGTGCTTCGCCACGGAAACAAAAGCTTACCGCACAGTGCCTGGGGACACCGTGAGCCAATCCTGTCGGAATGGGAAATGTGGATTAAGCCTCCATTTAAAATTCATGTGACAATCTGCCAGGGAGAGGAATAAGAGGCTCCACACGCCAAGTGGCAGACAATGTCTCCCAATCTTCAGGGTTAAGTGATATGACAGGCACAAACACACCAACCTCAATATTCTTATCATGTAGACCCAGAGACAGCAGAACATTGCATCTACGTGTTGTATCTTCCTCAGGCTGATAGGCAGAGATGCAAACAAGTGGATACATGGAGAGACTGTTTGGTGTAAAGTCAAAATGGAGCCTATGCTAGGCGTTTACTGGCAGTGATAGGAGTATTTTCCAGGCCAATGCAGTGCTTTGCTCATGTCCAACGGGAGATAAGAGAGGTAGAGCAACTGAGCACTACATCTGCAGTAAAAGAAGCGCTCCGAACACCAATAGGCCGGGCCACACTCTCTGGCTTATTTACATCACCATGGTCTTCATCTGAAGTTGTTAGAACAGCGTGTGAATTATACATCCCGCTCTTTGTAAATATCTGCTCAGGGCTATTTATAGATTTATAGTACAGGAGTGGGCCAGGCACCTATTGTCCTCCATAACTCCTTCATAGATGTGTTTAAATCATTAAGGGGCGTAGACCGGCTACCTGTAATGAATTGGTTCAATTTAGAGGAAATCATGAATTTAATTAATTAAAGCAATTAGATGGTAGTTGGTACACATGGTAGCCCTTATGGCCCGGGGATCTAGGAATACTTTGTCTTAATCACGCCTCGGGATGTCAAATGATAGGGGCTTGAAGACATTTGGCTGTGTGACAACCTCTGAGCAGCCAAGGCACAGGTCTCAGGTCTACACGTCAGAGAGACATTTTACATTTTTTACATTTTAGTCATTTAACAGACGCTCTTATCCAGAGCGACTTACAGTAGTGAATGCATACATTTCATACATTTTTTTTCTTCATTTTTTTTTCTTTTTTTCTCCGTACTGGCCCCCCGTGGGAACAGACGTTCCCCGGGAGCTGATGGAGGGCTTAGGGAATGTAATGTCAGGCCAAGGCCACCGCCTCGTAGAAATGTACCACCCCCCACTCCTTTATCCACCTGTCATTGTTCTTGTCTAATTCATGAGCTTCCAAGATCAAGGATGGAATAGTCAGTTAATTCCGGAAGAGGAAACGAAAGGGGTGCTTTGGTTTCAGGTGACATGGATAAAAACTAGGAAGACAGTTCATTTCAAATGATTATTTCCCTGTGATTTGAGATTTGGGGAAAGCCAAAGGAAATGTAAGATGGAATTATGGAGCCCATTGATTACAGTACCAGTGTGGCTCAGTGAGATTGTATGGATCAGAGCATTGGCACCTACCGGTACCTATAGGCATATCCTGGGCACAGCAGGGCCATTACGGATTTGTCTTTCTTCGGATTTTGTCATTCATTTTCACACGCCAATTACAAATAAAGTTGAACTAGTCTCCGTGCAACAATCCCTGCTTATCTCAAGCGGACGGGAGCAGGTGTGAACATGCAGGAATATAATCAACTTAATCATGGGCACCAATGTTGAATACTCATCAAGGAGTTGCAAAGTTGGTGAGCTTAAACTGCAGGTTTTGAATATTGCTTTTGTAATATCTAATCATCAGTCATACCCACACACAAATCTGTTTTGTATTAGAGAGGAACAGAGTTGCTACAAACATTTCTTACCACTCTCATACTTTGCCGATTATGTTACCTTTGTCAGCATGTTGCACTAACGTACAGTACGCTTACCTTTTGGACTTTTTACGCTTGGCTGTTGAAAGTTTACTCTAATGGTAATTCTTTAGCATATGTTAAGTAGAAGAGAAGTCAATACTTATCTTCTGTCTCATACACATTTTGTTCAACGAAGTATAAAAAGGTACAAGCCATAACAGTGTAAAACATATAGCTTACAGTTTGGATATTTGGATACTTGGATCATGTTTACTTGGAGATGAGTATTCATGGTGGCAGTTGGATCCAGTCTTGTGTCTGTAAAGCTTTGATGAATACCTGTCGGCCATTCAAATTAGACATGCTGCTACATTTATTTTCATTACTGTCAGATGACAATCGCTCACCCTGAGATGCAGACTTGATTAGGAACCCCTGTTTTGTCCCGATTCACTGAAAATAAATGAAAATATGAGAAATTGATCAATCACACAAATGAAGACAGACAAAAAGTGAAGTGACACAGACAGGCACATGACAGCTGCATCGAGAGGAACCGTGTAATATATTCTGATGTGAGGATGTTTATCCGTTTTGGACAACCACTCTTGAAGGCTGGCTATTCTTATTTGTGACCTTGACTGCTATAAATATTACAGTGTTTCGCAACCAATTTCCTCTAGCCTGGGTATCAGTACAGTTACACCACAGAAAACACAAAATAGACATCTGAAAGAACCACATCAGAACCATTATTGAGGGATAACCTAAATTAGTTTTAGCTTACTGCAACTGTGTAGTGATAAGAATTGTGAATACCATAGCACAGCATTCTAACATAGTGGCATTGATTGACCTTGTTTTTTTTTATGTTGTAATATAACCTGCCACGACTAAGACGTGATGATATAATCTTGGGGGTCCACATAGAACTAGCTTGATGATAACTTCTCGATGTCCACCGAGCCATTTTTTATTATATTGCTTAAATTCAGGACCATCGCCTGTTAATTCTGGTTTATGACTGGAAATACGCCGACCTAATCTTCCATTTCCATAATCACGTCATTCTGTAAGAGTACGTAAAATATGGCTCATGCAAGAAAGTGTTTTTTTTATAAGGGTGTTTGATGCAAAATAAAATATAACCTACTTTGTAAGACAGGCCCATACTGTAATACATAAAGGAAAGTGCCTTAGACACCGGCAGAGATGCATGGCTATTAAAGTGAAATATACAAACATAAAGTAGCCTATTCATCTGACCATGCTCAACAGAAAAGGGCACACTTGTGAGAAACATTGTTTTTATTCCAAGGTTACGTCTCCTGTGTCAACGGTTGATAATTGCATCTTTGTCAAATCAGAAGTGGGCCTCAGCTTCAAGATCACCAATAACGCAAATTCTGAGACTTACTTTCCTTGATGGACTTGTACACCCTCACACAAAAAATTCAATGTAACATCCCAGCAAATATAACATTAATTTCAGTGTGTATTAGTCTTTGTGATAAATTCACCCTAGAATGGCAGTGGCTCTCCTAGTAGCTCTCTATTGAGGTCCAGTTGTTTTGCCTGGCAGATTACTGGCTCAGTACACTTGGTTCTGTATGTTACAGATAAAATGCTGGTCTCCGTCAGGGGCCAGACCGTAGTTCACAACAGTACAATAGAGGTAAATTGTCTGATTAGCGGTGATTACTGGACCTTTGTGCTTTTGGTCCCTTGACCAAAGCACTCCTTCCAACAAGCTTGTTAATCCATGTTTCTCAAACGTCAAATTTCAAAGTTATTCCAAACGTCAGATTTCAAAATGCTTAAGATTAAGCATCCCCCCATCCCCAATCCCCCATCCCCATCCACCATCCCCCACACCCTAGCTAAACCGAAACCTACTTGAAGTTAACAACGCTCACCATTGGCCCTAGTGGCCTGTTTCCACGTCATCTCCCGACGTGCTCAGAGATGGCTAAGGTCCAGCTGTGTAGAGGCAAACTGCTTTAGGAAATATGGAATATCAACATGCTAAAAGTGTCATTAACAATCACTTTAAAATCAAATTAATTGTGTTAGTTCTAAGAACGGCTATACACTTTTCAACCTCTATTGCAAGTTTCCAAACTACTGGGGGAAATCACAGTACCTAGCATTGTTCATAGTCACCACAGTACATTTTCAGTAATAGCCATGGGTGTTTAATTCACGATAACAGCTATGCCGTTTCTAACCAATACCTTACACAGGTTTCTACAGACCAAAGTTGCACCTTAATTATAATAAACTAAACTGATAACAATGATGTAGCAATGTTTGTCAGCTTAAACTGACAGATTTTGATGGGAATTTTTTTCAATGTTACTTAGACTGATGCACCAGTGATTAAAATGTTATTGTACCCCAGGGAAGTAGAAGTAAGTAGTATGTTTACCCTGCACTACAGTACATTCCTGATTGTAGCCTATAAAGAATAAGGTGTGATTTATACTGAATATATAACATTGTCATTTGTAAGCTTGTAGAAATGCTGTCACACATGCTGTTGATGTGAGAGCTGTGTCTCTACAGATGGCTGATGTTGTCTTAATACCTAATTGGATGCTGTCTGTGCAGGAACAACGGTGGTCCAAGTGGCGGCCACAGATGCAGATGACCCCACATATGGGAACAGTGCCAGGGTGGTCTACAGTATCATCAGCGGACAGCCTTACTTCTCAGTCGACCCAAAAACAGGTAGGCTGCTGACTGTTGGGAATAAGAATTGGCCATGCATTCTGGACCCTAGACATACTGTATCACTAAATGTTATTAATTGAATTGTTGAAGATATTTGTTCAAGAAAGCATCAAACTGTAGCGGTTTCCATACTTTGCCAAAGTCAGTTCACATTGTAGCAGATACAGCATGACCTAAGCTAGCCACCCAACTCTTCATATTTTGGTGCAATTGTAGACAAAGGAAACAGTATGCTATCATACATTTTCTCTAAACACAATAATAGTTTTTTGAGCATTCAACAAATATAAAGCAAAGGATCTGCACAACAATGTTGGGATGTGAGGTGGTTGTTCTTGCTCATTAGCCACTGCCCCGCTGTGGGGAACGCTGGCCTCATGCAAAGCACTGGGAAGAAAACAGACAATTGTGGGTAGTTCCATCATGTTTGGCTTATCACCATCTTTTTCTCCCAGTAACACATCCAGGGGATATCTGCTTACATGCTGAGGTTTTATAAGTCTGTCTATGAGTAAACTCACTGACTTCTTAAAATCAATGGAAACTTTTTCCTATACACTCTTAGACGTAAAGGTGCCTGGAATAAACTTTTGGTTTGCCACAACGGTGGAACCTTTCCAGTTAAAAGAAGTTCCTTGAGGAACCCCTATGTAAAGGTTCAAGCCGGAACCTTTTTAATAACATATTGTAGAGGTATCAGCTTGTCAGATTGGAGGCATGGCTTTCAGATACTTCTTTTTGGCCACCCATTAGTGTAAATATTTATGCATATTCTTATATAATATCAATACTATTAACATTGCTGTCTACATATTGTAATAAAGTGGTAACTTTTCCCACTTTGGGCTTCCTCCAGGAACCTGTTAATACATTGAACCATTAAAGGTTCATCCAAGAACTCCTCAACTAAGTGAAGGTGCAAATATGAACCCTTGATTAGCAATGGTTCCTTGAGGAACTCCAGGGGTTCCTTGAGTCACAACTAATTTGAAGTGTGCACTTTGGATAAAATGAACTTATATGTCTTGAATAACAGAGTCCATGACACTGGGTGGGCAAGTAGCAACCAGCCAGTCCCCTGATTCAAAACGATACGTGTTTCAGGAAGTGCTTTCAAACTAGTAGACATTTGCAGCATTGTCAAGTCAAGCCATGCTGTGAAGCCTGGCACATTAGCCTGTGTGGGGAACAAGATTGATAGAGATTTGATTACTTGAATGTGTCCTCACAATGATCTTTAACAAAGTTAACGAAACCACTTCAACTCAGCATTAAGTCTCAAGTCGGAATTCGTGACATCAATACCAATCAGAGCGAGAGCCGACATTTGCTTAAGTAATGTTTAAGCAGCATGTCTGCCCATTACTCCGTCTGCATAGTTATTTCATAAAGACTCCTCCAGTTCAAAGAATGGAGCCCACATGCTAATAGCAGCAAACTATAATGCATGTTTCATTAGCTAAGTAGGCTCTTTAAATCTTCAAATGTGATCTTTCATATTGTTTTAAAGAGGTTGTGATTACTGAAGAGGCTACATAGTGTACAGTCATTGAAGAAAAAGTACTATTCAGGAGGTCCAATGGTGCTCTTTAACTTCCTGGAAAGCCAGATGCACTATGTGAAGGTCTTATGAAGAAAAACTTCCAAAAGGACTATTTCGAAGCAGAAAGGAGTTGGAGCGTTCAACAAAAAAGGCAGAGAATTATTTATGTTAGCATAAATACATTGTTAATCCATTTCGACGTCAAGCTGACGTTTTCCTCAGAGTTGATTTTTGTTGTTGTTGAGCACTCCTCCTTTCCTTTCTTTGCTGAAGCGCGAAGGCCCACCTTAACGTCAGACAAATCAAATCAAACGGTATTTGCCACATGCGCCGAATACAACAAGTGTAGACTTTACCGTGAAATGTTTACTTACAAGCCCTTAACCAACAGTGCAGTTCAAGAATAAATAAATATTTACCAAGTAGGCTCAAATAAAAAGTAATAATAAAAAGTAACACAATAAGAATTACAATAACGAGCCTATACAGTGGGGGAAAAAAGTATTTGATCCCCTGCTGATTTTGTACGTTTGCCCACTTACAAAGAAATGATCAGTCTATAATTTTAATGGTAGGTTTATTTGAACAGTGAGAGACAGAATAACAAAAAAAAAAATCAGAAAAACGCATGTCAAAAATGTTACAAAATGATTTGCATTTTAATGAGGGAAATAAGTATTTGACCCCTCTGCAAAACATGACTTAGTACTTGGTGGCAAAACCCTTGTTGGAAATCACAGAGGTCAGACGTTTCTTGTAGTGGGCCACCAGGTTTGCACACATCTCAGGAGGGATTTTGTCCCACTCCTCTTTGCAGATCTTCTCAAAGTCATTAAGGTTTCAAGGCTGACGTTTGGCAACTCGAAGCTTCTGCTCCCTCCACAGATTTTCTATGGGATTAAGGTCTGGAGACTGGCTAGGCCACTCCAGGACCTTAATGTGCTTCTTCTTGAGCCACTCCTTTGTTGCCTTGGCCATGTGTTTTGGGTCATTGTCATGCTGGAATACCCATCCACGATCCATTTTCAATGCCCTGGCTGAGGGAAGGAGGTTCTCACCCAAAATTTGACAGTACATGGCCCCGTCAAATGATGCGGTGAAGTTGCCCTGTCCCCTTAGCAGAAAAACACCGCCTTAGCATAATGTTTCCACCTCCATGTTTGACGGTGGAGATGGTGTTCTTGGGGTCATAGGCAACATTCCTCCTCCTCCAAACACGGCGAGTTGAGTTGATGCCAAAGAGCTCCATTTTGGTCTCATCTGACCACAACATTTTCACCAGTTGTCCTCTGAATCATTCAGATGTTCATTGGCAAACTTTAGACGGGCATGTATATGTATTCTTGAGCAGGGGGACCTTGCGGGCGCTGCAGGATTTCAGTCCTTCACGGCGTAGTGTTACCAATTGTTTTCTTGGTGACTATGGTCCCAGCTGCCTTAATTAAGATCATTGACAAGATCCTCCCGTGTAGTTCTGGGCTGATTCCTCACCATTCTCATGATCATTGCAACCCCACGAGGTGAGATCTTGCATGGAGCCCCAGGCCGAGGGATATTGACAGTTCTTTTGTGTTTTTTCCATTTGCGAATAATCGCACCAAATGTTGTCACCTTCTCACCAAGCTGCTTGGCGATGGTCTTGTAGCCCATTCCAGCCTTGTGTAGGTCTACAATCTTGTCCCTGACATCCTTGGAGAGCTCTTTGGTCTTGGCCATGGTGGAGAGTTTGGAATCTGATTGATTGATTGCTTCTGTGGAAAGGTGTCTTTTTTACAGGTAACAAGCTGCGGTTAGGAGCACTCCCTTTAAGAGTGTGCTCCTAATCTCAGCTCGTTACCTGTATAAAAGACACCTGGGAGCCAGAAATCTTTCTGATTGAGAGGGGGTCAAATACTTATTTCCCTCATTAAAATGCAAATCATTTTATAACATTTTTGATGTGTTGTTCTAGATTTTTTTGTTGTTATTCTGTCTCTCACTGTTCAAATAAACCTACCATTAAAATTATAGACTGATCATTTCTTTGTCAGTGAGCAAACGTACAAAATCAGCAGGGGATCAAATATTTTTTTCCCCCACTGTATACAGGGGTCTCCGGTACCAAGTCAGTGTACAGGGGTACAGCTAATTGAGGTGATCTGTACATGTAGGTGGGAGCGAAGCGACTATGCATAGGTAACAAACAAACAGCGAGTAGCAGCAGTGTACAAGAGGGGGGGTCAATGTGAATTGTCCAGTGGCAATTTTTATGAATTGTTCAGCTGTCTAATGGCTTGGGAGGTAGAAGCTGTTGAGGATCCTTTTTGGTCCTAGATTTGGCGCTCCGGTACCACTTGCCGTGTGGTAGCAGAGAAAACAGTCTATAACTTGGGTGACTGGAGTCTCTGACAATTTTATGGGCTTTCCTCTGACACCACCTATTGTATAGGTCCTGGATGGCAGGAAGCTTGGCCCCAGTGATGTACTGGGCCGTTTGCACTACCCTCGTAGCACCTTACGGTCAGATGCCGAGCAGATGCGGTCAGGATGCTCTCGATGGTGCAGCTGTGGAACCTTTTGAGGATTTGTGGACCCATGCCAAATCTTTTCAGTCTCCTGAGGGGAAAAAGTTTTGAGAAGGACTATGTTTCATGTTTTTGCATGATTTTGCGGTGAAGTTTTCTGTGAGAGAACTCCACAGGAGCCTTCTCTTTCTTAGAAATATTCATAAACCAAGTTGTTTACCAGGCTGGTCAATACTGTTATCAGTAATTGTAAGAAGTTTTGAAATGGTACATTCTGTATTGCTTGGTGGTGCAGTCTCTTGCAATCAGTGTAGTGATATCACAAATGTCTTTTGAGGGACACCTTAACTTTTGCATATTTTAAC
Source organism: Salmo salar (assembly GCF_965601325.2). Classification (NCBI taxonomy): domain Eukaryota; kingdom Metazoa; phylum Chordata; class Actinopteri; order Salmoniformes; family Salmonidae; genus Salmo; species Salmo salar. The sequence continues at coordinate 15,884,246 of NC_138319.1, read as the reverse complement.
CGAATTTGTATGCACTTTACATTTGCAGACACAACATGGAGGAATACATACGGCAAAGCTGAATCATACATATTGTGTCTGGCGCAGGGGAAAATAAAATGGGCTTACATGCTAGGTTAAGAAAGAACATATGGAATAACTGGACATGTTCTTAGTTTGACAATAATATGAATCCATTTAAATGCAGCTACCTGTGACAAAAAGGCCAAAGGTGAATACTGTTTCTATGTCTCTGTAAACTACTAATCACACTCATTTGTTGAAAAAGTCTGTGCCTTAGTGAAAGGGTGACTTTGACTAAGTGCTTGAGCTGAAAGGCACTCATTAAACTCTAGCTACACAAGGGGTTGAGGGGTAGTGGGCAGGGAGGTACACAACGTCACATGTGACCTGGACTTGGAGGGTTTGCATTATGGCTCACTTTTGTCCAGCAAGTCCTTTTACTTGGCATCTTAATCCCAAATTGAATCCTCAAGGTGCCCTTGGGAAAAAAAGTGGTTAACCCTGAATAGCTCCAATAACTTCCAAGCTGTAAATGTAATGTATAATGTGGGCAAAATACATATGTTGCTGTGGGTGAGGGTGGCTTATTAAACATCCATTTTGTAATGTAGCTCAGGAAATAGCACACTTGAGTTTGAAGGTGAAAATCGAAATGTGGTGCACTGCAATGCGCTAAGGGTGTGTGTTAATTGATGAAAGACTCAATGAATAAATGTAGCTATGAATGAGTGTCTGGTCTGTCTACTGTTTGTTATGATACTCATTATGCATTTTTGAATGGCATTAGTAGAAATGGACCATGACTAACAGGGATTAATAATGCACTCCTCCCTGCACAACACACACACGCAAGTACACACACACACACACACACACACACACACACACACACACACACACACACACACACACACACACACACACACACACACATAGTTTCATACACCTTAGAGGCAGAGATGGGCACTCGAGCACATCAGCGATGCCAGCCATGTCTGCTTGCCTCAGACCTCCGTGTCCTCACTACGGGAGAGAGCGGAAAGGCCAGGCGTCTACGCGAGGATTAATTATGTTTAAAGGGGATATTTAAGACGGGCCTGCGTGCATTTCAATTTGACGTAGGCGCTACTTCTGCGATGACAGCGTTTAGAGCTTCACCGTCATCTCTTTCAGCTCCTCCGGTCATGAGGAAGGAGATAATTTCATTAAATGTAAAATGCTCAAATAAAGAAAAAGGCCAAGGCCAGTCTAGCTGCTCTCCACCTATTCTTTCATCTCATTGTATGTCATGGCTAAGATACCAGATACCGAGCCTGGGAGATGGTTCCGAAACCCGGTAATCCTGTTCTGATTAAGATATTGGCATGGCCTTTTGGGAGCTTTCTACTGTGGGTGTTCTCTAATCTGTTCGAATCATGACACCCACACACGCACACGCACACACACACACATACAGAATTGTGCATCACCTCAGGGAGATTGTTGTACTATCCACTCCAGTGACTGGAGGACATTACAGCTCAGCGTAGATATAAATCTGGCCTCCCACCATTCTGCCAGGTAATGTGCAATACAACCTGGCTCTATCTTTGGTATAATACTCAGAAAGAGATACCATTGGCAAAAATCCTTTATCTCACCCCTGCACAGCAAAATTTGATTGGTAAATTGAACACTGTGGGTTTTCAATTTAACACTTTTGAAGTGTGTATATGAGAACCAGCAAAAAGTGTTGCCCTTTTAACACAGCTACTTTCCAACACCAGTGGCATTAAAATGTTACACAAACTCTGTGTTAAAGGTAATGGTGTTCACTGATACCTTGTATTTAACACTTGTCTTACATTTTTACACTAGGTCAGTGTTAAAGGTGCGCTGGTATGGTGTTCACTGATACCTTCACCGCAAATTCTCCAGTGTTAAAGCAACACTGAGATTGTTCAATTTAACACTGGTCAAATGTCTATATGGATCCACACTTTCAGTGTTAAATGAACACATTGCTTAGTGTAAAGCCTTATTTGCATATTTCAAATCAAAATCAAATCAAGCTTTATTTTTACAGCACATTTCAGACATGGAATGCAACACAATGTGCTTCACAGGAAAAACTAATAAAATTAAGAAAATAAAAACGTAAATATTTACTACACAACAAACATGAGCATAAAATACAAAAGAATAACAATAAAACTGAACGACTAAAAAAGGAGTCTCTTATAAATATGTCCACAGTTTCGGCCCCCTTCAGGTTCAGTGGCAGGCTATTCCAGAGGCATAGTAACAATGGCTGCCTCTCCATGCCTCTTGGTTCTAGTCTTTGGGATACTTAAAAGGCCAGTGCCAGAGGACCTGAGGGACTTACTGGGTACATAACTTAAAAGCATGTCTGACATGTATTGGGGTGCACAATCGTGGATTTATTTAAAAACCAATAGAAGAATCTTAAAATGTATTCTAAAACTCACAGGCAGCCAGTGCAGAGACCTTAAAACTGGTGTAATGTGTGCTCTCCGTCTGGTCTTGGTCAGTACCCGTGCAGCAGCATTCTGTATGTTTTGTAGTTGACCAATGGCTTTCTTGGGTAGACGAGACAGGAGAGCATTACAGTAGTCAAGCCTACTTATAATAAAAGCATGGATGAGTCTCTCTGTATCAGCTTGAGAGAGAAATGGCCACACCTTGGTAATGTTCCTCAGCTGGTAAAAAGATATATTGGTCACATTCCTAATGTGTGATTCGAAATGGAGTTCAGAATATAAAATAACACCTAGGTTTTTTACCTGGTGTTTTATCTTTATTGCTGTGAATTAAAATGTGAGGCCAGATTCTCTTTCTGTGTTTTGGCTCCAACAATAAATACCTCGGTCTTGCCTTGATTTAGCTGGAAGAAGTTGTGAGCCATCCAAGTATTTAAATCAATAATACAATAATACAGTAAACTAATAATTTATCCATGGAGCCTAAATCCTCTGGTGACACAGAGACGTAAAGATGTGTATTGGCTGCGTAGCAGTGAAAATCATTGCTGTGCTTTCCCATAATGCCTTTCGAGTGAATTGTAGAGTCACCACCCATTACTTTATTTGTTAGTGACAGAGACATGGTTGTTGCATTCATAAATGTTCAGTCCTGTGGCCTTAATAAAGTCAGCTCCTAAGCAAATATGTTATAAAAAAGTATAATATAACACAATACATAAAGCCTTATTATGAGAGCCTAGTTTTAACATAATTCAGTGGACTGAAGCATGTAGTTTACAAGCAAAATCAGGCTTTCAAATTTTTTACATTTAACTAGGCAAGTCAGTTAAGAACAAATTCTTATTTACAATAACAACCCGGATGACGCTGGGCCCTTCGGGACTCCCAAATCCAGGCGGGATACAGCCTGGATTTGAACCAGGGACTGTAGTGACACCTCTTGCACTGAGATGCAGTGCCTTAGACCACTGCACCACTCGAAGGTCCAAAGTCACATTATTTCAAGTCACATTATGCTGGCTTGCAAAGTGATGTGAAAATATGCTGGGAAATATGATATTGAGGGGCTTGGTTTTGGTATAACACTGGTTATTAACGCCAACAATGGGGTTAATTTAACACTTACAGGGTTAGTTTAGCACCTGAATCAACACTAGAAATGTTGCACTGAAACACTAGGTAAAACTGGCAACACCAGCTGCCATTCACTCCATTCATAAAGTAACACCACATCAAAACAGCTTACACCAGGATATGAACACTGGCGATTTTTTTAAATTTAAAAAAAAAATGTATTTCACCTTTATTTTACCAGGTAGGCAAGTTGACAAAAAGTTCTCATTTACAATTGCGACCTGGCAATGTAACAGTAATATTATTGAAGATGAGTCACAGTTATCTACATCTCGTAATGTTACATAATTGTTGAATGTTATACCACACCCAGACCACCAAGATATGGGAATTTTGCAGTATCACATATAGTCAAGGTGGAGAATGATGCCCAGGAGACCTCAGCAATTCAATCTATGTACCTTTCACAGTTTGAGTGAGAAAAATTGTTATTCAAATACGTATCTGTACTCTGGATTGGAATCTTTCAAAAGATAAGTTACATGTAGAGAATGTTTGTAAGGTGGCTTTTCATGAACAAACTAAAAGGCAACAACCTGGCTTGGAGGTTGTACTATTCCCAGTGTATATGGTCTTTTTCCATCTTACATCTTACATGGATCAATTGGGTGTAGGTGGACCCCCGGAGGTTGAGGAAATCACACCACTCTTATTTAAGTTTCCATCGCCTTCATCATTACCTTTCATAGCCACACGGATGGTAGGCCAGAGGGTTTCCTATCCTAGCAAAGTGCTCCAGTCCCCACACTTTTATTTCCTCCTCCCAAGACGAATGTCAAGGATCCCTGTCTTTTTGCAGGGAGAGTGGCCTACCCCTCTGCCTCCAGCACTGGGGAGAGGGAGACAGCTAGATAAATGTGCGGCGGCTACAATGCGTCTGCTACGGCAGCACCGGAGGCTGAGGGAGTCACGGTGCGATGCCGATGTGGGGCCATGCCGCGATAGCGACAGAAGGATTTTAATCATCGCCTCTCCCCAGGAATGACACGGGTGCAGCACAACAGAGATATAGAGCGAGGGGGGCTGGCACCCAGCAGACAAACAACAGCCTGGCGACATAGCCGTGCGGATTAGCACTGTCGCTCTGTGAGAAATATGTGTGCTGCTGGCCAGGCGGGCGTCAGGCGTCGGGAGGAGAAAACACATTGCATTTTTTCTTTTTACCCCCACATGCTGGAATAAGGATTCATGGCATCATTAACCACAGCCTATATCTCTTGGGCACCAATGCACAGAGCTGATATTAAATAAGTATATCAATTGTATGTGAAGCCTATCTTTGTTTAGTGAGATTATTCATTTGGTTTACTGCTGGGTGCACACACTTAACATATTTTCTTACGGGCTTCATTTCAAGTTTTTTGGGGGAAGCCATTGTTGTTGTTGTAGTTGTTGTTGTTTGAATGTAGCCATTAGCCAACTTTTTCTAACAGACAACTTCTTCTTCTCCAGAATTCTTTAAGACTGTTTTGTTCTTTCAAGTTAGAACTTTATTGTTTTCTGTCTCTGTGGTGGTAGTGCTAGATAGAGTTGAGAGAACAGGGAAAGTTTTGTTTGTTTTGTACCTAGCCTGGTTTGAGGGACCTCTGTTGGATTGAAGGCTTGAAGCAAGCTCTCTGATGCATGTCAGCAAACAGGGTTCACAGGTGTCACAACAGCTGACACTGGGGCACTGTTGATGCTCTTTAATTGGCTACAAGGTTACACAGTGGGAGAAACTAGCAGCAAACCTGATGAATCTATGAATAGATGGATGTATGGATGGATGGATGGATGGATGGATGGATGGATGGATGGATGGATGGATGGATGGAGGAAAGGGGATACAGCTAGGAACAGGAGAAGATGGATGTATCCAATCCACACATCCACACATACAGTAGCTCCATAGACAGATGCTTTGACAAACATGAAGGCATCAGGCGTTAAAAATAAACCAGCTTCTCGGCTGACATGTTCTGACTCCTCATCTTAAACTGAGAACCAAAGCATTGTAAAAGAGGCAGCTGTGGTTTTCTCCCAGTAGGACAACTTCACCCACTATTCATTAGTTTGTGCTGAATGGAAAGTGACATGTTGTAACTACTTGACTTTATTGACCATCATTATGTTGTGGCGAGAGCATGGCAGAGGCCTCAGATAAAGAGGTGGACAGCGTCGTAAAATGTTGCTAATTGAGTCATTTACTTCGACTGGGCCAATAACAGACTATCTGATTTGTTAGTATAACAAATGTTCAGGCAGTTGGTCTAAATACCTCGAAACACTGTTTTTCCTCAGCGAACCCAGGCTTCATTTGTGAGATGTATGCATCTTTTTGTCAAGTCTTCCGGCTGCGTTCACTATGTTGCTATGAGAGTGTATATGATTGTGGGTGGTCATCAGGTGTAGGGGTGCATACACAGGTAAATAAGCATTTTCCAAAGACAATAGCAGTAATGTCCTATTCTTTACATTAGAGTCCAGTGGACCTATCTATGCAATCTCTGGATTTTTAGGAAAACATGTCTTCAAACCAATACATACGTACTTAATCTACTTAACCTGAATTTGGGAGGGAAAGAGAGAGAAAGTTTCGTTTCCCATTAAGTCAAATACAAATTTATTTGCAAGATTTAACCAAATCAATGTTTGGATCATACATGGCAAGTATCTGTGCCCTCTAATAGCCTGCCTAGTTCTCGAGTAGTTATGATAAAATTTTGTCCAGAACACACAGATACCGTTTTTTCGACATTGTCATCCTCTGGTCTTCTATTTTATTAAGGTCTCTTAAGGTCAAGTCCCCTGAGATGTGCTTGTGTTAATTAGAAATGTCTCGCTTATGCCATTGATATCAATGTTTGATTAAGTGGGAGTTTGATTCAGCCCATAACCTCTCAGTTTGATTATTTAATATTCACCAAAGTCTAATTAAAAACTCATATTTCGGGAATGAAAACTGAAGAGGGGTTGAAAAGGCTACCCAGTTTTTCTTATTTTTTGTAAGAGTCACAGTGTATCACACCTACATGACAAATGTAATTTATCTTGACTTTATTTAACAGATCGCAATAAACCAAACTTAACTCAGGCTGACTTCATCCCCAAGATGATTTGATTAGTTCATTTTGTATCAAGCTCAAAGAGAGAGACTTAGGGGCTATTCTCAATCACAAACATTTAAGGAGAGGCAGCGCGACGAGATTTCAATTGACATATGTACATACACTTTCAATTTACATTACATACTTGGCTTACTGTACCTTTCGTTGTAAAGGAAATGTGACATTCTTGCTCTGCAGCTCCAAATTTACTGTAAATATCAGTATCACAGTAGCCAGTAGCCAATGACTAGTCAGTAAGCTTGAAAAATTCGAATTAAACCTTTCCACTAAAACATATTAGCTAGATGTTAGGTTTATTTTCTTGACCATACACGCATTAAATGTAGCTTGCATGACAAAAACACAGCTAGCTAGCTATGCCAGCTAGTTTACCCCTCTCATCGAAAGTTTACCCCTCTCAAGATGTGAGAAATACGTAAGTTTACAATACAGTAATGTCTCTCGAGAATCTCTCAAAATTCTCCTTAATTGTCATCACTGAAAAAAAACTGAGAGAGCAAGCAAACCTACGTGTTCCAAACTGTGTTTCTCGGCTTCCTGAGCTAGCTACTTAATGAGTAATCTTTCATGTTCCGTAGGAATCCCCAATACGTGCCTTTTAATTTTTTATTCCGAGCTGTAAGTCATTAACCATGAATGCAACAGTAATTGCCTTATAATGATTAGGACTTTTTGCCATTAAAGATTTGTTGTAATTTTGTGGGATTATTACGATTCTCATCTTTAGAGTCAGGAGATAAAATGCTGATTTCAATTTCATAAGTTGGTGTATTCTTTCAAAAGCAATTACCATTAAGCAACTGCATAGGGCCACAGGCCTTTGCTATAGATAACATTTTTCTCAGCACCTACAGAGATATAGTGTATAAAGTTGACCATAGAAGTGTTTTCACTTTAGTGTTAGGATTGGACACAAAAAGTAAAGATTGTTTGACACTTTAAGTCCATGTTTCTTCTCACAAAAGGGAACCATCAAAAGGTGCAGCAGTGCCAATAACCCAGATAATAAAGTGCATAACAACTTATTTTCAAGCAAGAGTTAGGCATCTTTCGAGGCATTTGCTTTTTTCTCTGCTCCTGTCATCCCTCTCTCCCTCTCCTCACCTATCACCCCCCCCCCCCTCTCTATCTCTCTCTCTCTCTCTCTCTCTCTCTCCTATCAAGCTTTCTTTCTCTCTTTCTCTCTACTTCTGTCATCCCTCTATGTCCTCTCATGTCCCCCCTCTCTATCCACTCGTGTCATCCCTTGCAATCTATCTCTCTCTCCTCTCCCATCATCCCCTCTCCCTTTTCACTCTTATCTTCCACTCTTATCATCCCTTTCTCTTCTTTCCTGTCATCCCTTTCTCTCTCCCTCTCTCTCCTCTCCAGGCGTCGTCCGGACGGCACTGCCCAACATGGACCGAGAGGTGAAGGACCAGTACGTGTTGGTCATCCAGGCTAAAGACATGGTGGGCCAGATGGGCGGCCTCTCCGGCACCACCTCTGTCACGGTCACCCTCACTGACGTCAATGACAACCCGCCACGCTTCTCTCGTAGTAAGAGTCCTATATACTTTGTACGTCACTAAATCTGACGACATGCCCTCTATCTGTTTCCCTCAGACAAAGCCCTAAACCCATCCATTCACTGTCATTGCAGTCTCACTATAGTGGAGGTTGGACATAAATCTCTACAATCACTCTCGTTCACAATGGCAGTAGGGGAGAAAGCTTTGAGTGAAAATGTAGTCTATGCTTGATATTGCAGATTCATTCAACTACAGTACCCCTTTCAAGCGTATGCGTAATTTTGCTGTTCGTCGTGGGTTCACTGCCCCTTTCTGACTAATGGTCAAAGGCTTCAAATGCAGTTTGCCCTAGAAGGTATAAACCTTTCTCCCGCTCCCCTCACTCCACATCAGAGCGGAGGGATTTCTGCAAACATGGATACCAGGATCAATCAGGCTCCATTTTTTTTGTCATCAGCCTATTTCACGGCCCGCTAATGGGTTCCTGGCCAGGCGTTGGGATTCAAAGGCATGAGGTGCTTCTCATGATAATCTGTGGCCCCGGCAATTGCTTTACCGCTGATAGTCCCACCGACCGCCGCTGCCTAGGCTGTTACACTCACTGCTGGACTGCCATGAAGTGAAGTCAATTTGCTGGAACCCGGAGGGAGGGGGGAGCGGGGACAGGTTCAAGTTTGCACAACAAATCGTCAATGCCGCTTTAACCCAGCGCTGTTTTGCTGGGTGTGCTGGGAAGAAAGATGCTTTGGGACCAGGTTGGGTGTGAAGTCACCCCCCCCCCACCCCATCTGTATCCCCCCCCCACCCCCCACCCAAGGTCATGGGTCAGAATCAATAGAGTATTACAGCGCACCACAGCTGATAGTCTAGAAGCACTAGCCCTTGGAGGAGAGAAGAGGAGGGAAGTGAAGGCTGGAGGCACAAGGACAGAGAGGAGGGGCGGTTACCAGGGGGCAAAGAGGGGCATACACAGTACGAAGGGAGGGGAAGAAAGGCATTTTTGGGGGTCTTCCACAGCGAATTAAAAAGCCATTACAAAGATTACACAGCGGCAAACAATGTCAAGCAGATTAGCATTTGGAGCGTGATGTCGGGAGCCACTGGGGTGAGAAACACGGAAAGATCTGGTAATGAGCTCCGTCATGGTGATTGGGGAGATTATGATTATTTATATGATTCCCTCCTTTTTTTCTTATGAGAGTGCTTTATGTCAGGGAGGTGCAGACAAAGACACCGGGAGCACAATGGAAGAGTTTGCTTGTAATAGAATTTTCCAGTGAACATTTCATCCCACCAAAGCATAGTCCTCAGACTCTCCCATTCACTTTGGTCAAGAGATATTCTGTTTCATGTAGAGTGGAGCGGTCAGAATATGTAATACATTTTCATATGAATACAAACAACTCCATTGTTATAAAAATGTTAAGGTTCAATAAAAAATATATTTGCCCTCTTCACCATAAATGTCTTGAATGTAAAACGAGTCATTTAATATTATTGTCACTATTTCCTCATATATTTGGATAAAACTCATCCTGGACCATTACTTTGTAGTGTGACCACTCATTGTGAGAGAGGGAACTCAAAGGCAGCTGTAGTGCACTATGAATCTGAGCGGCTAAGGAGTAAGGAAACCACCTCATCTCTAACTACTACTTCTCTTTCCTCCAGAGAACTATCAGCACATGGTGCCGGAGTCCTTGCCCGTGGCGTCCGTGGTGGCCAGGGTCAAGGCTCTGGATAATGACATAGGCCCCAATGCAGAGATGGAGTATAGGATCATGGAGGACGGACCTGGGGTGTTCAACATCACTACAGACGAGGACACGCAAGAGGGCATCATCATCCTTCAAAAGGTACACATGCTGTATCCTTATAGGCTGTGTTCCCAAGCCAGCTTTGTCACAGGGTCCAATCTGATCTTTTGTTTGTTTTCGCCGTCACCGATCATAGACGAGTGCCACAGAGTGGAAAGTCACGCAGACAATAAACACAGACAATAAATGTGTCACATCAATGGCCCTCCTATATTATAGGGCTACAACTGTGCGCCCAATAAGCCAAACAGATGACAACATATCTTCTAAACACTATTATTTAGAAATGCCTTTTACTGTGATGTGTTGTGTGCCTTTTCTCACAATCAATAGTTTGCTTTCACACTACACAGTAAGTCAATATAAAACGTTTGGATGAAAAATATATTTGTGATAGAGAGTTTGATTATGTGCAAGATTGCATAGGGTCGTTGGACTCTAGCGCCAGCATTTCTTCAATCTACTGGTGTAGCGCAAGGCCATGTTGCCATGAGCGATGCACATACAAATATCTTTATGGCTTTGCCCTCACCATTTACAGAAAATGTGGCCAGTGCAGTGTGCTTAGAATCCAGCCAATTAGGATGGGCTCCACCTTGACTGGAAGGTTACTGTCAATTTCTTTTTTAAAGAAATGTGAAATAGCTTTTAATATTTTTTTTTGTCTCTTTACTTTATGTTTGTCTCAGCCTTTAGACTTTGAGTCCAAGAACAGCTTTAACCTGCGAATCGAAGCCACCAATCGGAATATCGACCCTGCGTTTGTGCACCTGGGTTCGTTCAGCGACACCACGTCGGTCAAGGTGACGGTGGAGGACGTGAACGAGCCGCCCGTGTTCTCCACACAGCTTAGCAAGATGGTGGTCTCCGAGGACGCCAGAGTGGGCATCTCCATTGGGAGGGTCTCCGCTCACGACCCTGACTCCTCCAACAGTGCCATCAGGTAGAACCCAGCTCTCCAGTTATTATATGCCATTACAGGCAATTCCTCTGTTGTCCCAGCCATTTTCTCAAGTGGCCCCTGTTTCTTAAAATAACTTTGCCCCATTCAACAGAGTGGCGAATTCAAGCCATATAACCCATTTCTTTCAACATGTTGCCACACCGCAAGGTTGACAGGAGGTCCAAACACCTTTAGAGCAGTACTGTAAATAAACGTTCACATTCTAATGCCTCAATAGCACCTCACTGACAGAGTTCTAAACTCCCTCTGTGACTGTGTGACATGCACTAAAGCCAGATGGCGTGCGTTCGAGGGACTGCAACATTTGTAAAAGTGAAATGCCATCTAAAATGAGCGAAGGGCATTCCCCCAGGAGGGTCAACAGTTTGTACCAGCTCCATTGCATTTATAACACAACACAACCACTCAGAAAGGCAATCTGCCCCATGTCACTCATGAGACTCCCTCTCATTACGCATTAATTGAAAATAAAAGTGTTGTGTGGTAGTATTCATGCTCGGGGCGTTAGGATTGTTAGTAATCTTAATCAGAAAATCTAATTACACCGCCATTGTGGGTGTAAATTGCCTCTTTTTGCTGCTGTGGAGGCTTTCAGCGTCTGCAATAATATGGCCCTACCTCTGTTGAAATTAGAATTATTGTGGAACTAATGCAGCCACAAGAGTCAAATTACATTGAATAATACCCTTTGGATACCAGCTAATTGAAGTTGTCATTTTTTCCAGAAATATAAGCTGCTGTATAGAAATTGATAGTGTTTGTTCTGTGTTCAGCATTAATGTATTGCTGTCCAATTTCACATTTCTATCTTAAAAACTTTGATTGAGAGCAGTTCTCGTCAAAATCTAAAAGTTGTAGAAACCTCTCATTCATAGTTCAACATCATGATCGTTTTCAGCGTCAAAAATGAATATGAAAATGACATAATTGCCCTTGTTGATACAGCTCAGTAATATTCTATACCAATGGACTGAAACCAGAAGCACTTTTAAATAGTTAATTTGACACGTTTGGAAGGTAGAAAGTTCTTATTCCTTCAGAAATGTTTAAGAGTGAAATTATTACATGTAATATCCTTAGAACTTTCTTCAAAAGGAAAATACCTCATCATAGCTACGTGTGTGTTTGTCATTCTGCCTGTCTGCCTGCCTGCCTCTGTCTGTCTGTCTCCAGGTACTCCATAGACAGAAACACAGACCTGGAGCGTTTCTTCAACGTGGATGCTCTGAGTGGGGTCATAAGCACAGCCAAACCCCTGGATCGAGAGGTCAACTCTGTCCACAACCTCACTATCCTTGCTATGGAAAGCCGTAAGTACATGTGCACACACACACACACACACACACACACACACACACACACACACACACCCTCTGCCACATCAAGCCTCAAAGTCTGACTAGTTAGTTTTATGAAGGCCCTGCATAAAGTATTGTTGTCCTTTCTATCTTGTCATGTAGCCAACCCTACCCCATATTCAACACCCCACAATGCCACTGCTTCGTCATGACTGCATTAACGTGACGAAGCGTGTGGGTCGCGGCGGGGCTGTCAGGGGAATCTTAATTCTGACGTAAGGCGGATGCTTTCGACCTCCGGGTCTCCGTGAGTCGCAGAGTGTGTGAGGGGCAAGCTGCTAACTAAGGGCAGGCGCAGGTGAATTATGCTCATGTGATGTGGGGGGAGAAGAGGAGAGAAAAGAGAGGTGCCGGAGTGCCTTTGAGTCGTCCTTCCATGGCTTTAAGGACAAAGAGGCCCTCGCATTCCCCCCCTTACGTGTCTTTTTGTTGAGCAAGACTTTTTGTGGAAGGTACTACGCAGCGCACAGACTCCATCGTGCGCTCAATGTCGTCGAGATACGTCGAGTTCCTTGTAGGCCTATTTGGCAGGGAAACTGTGAAGCAAGCTCTTAAGCCTATTGCCTGTTTCTGTTTATGAGTCTTTTATTAAAGAATGTGAAACAATGTTGTTTCTGTTTGCTGCTTTTCATTAATTTATGCATAGTTGTTCTTTGTATGGCCTTAAAAAACAGTTTTCCTATGGCCAGAATATTATCTATAGGCTATTGCATATTGAATTTTTATCAATTATAAAAATAGAACAAAATATGGATCTGGTAAAAGGCAGACATTTGGACGTTTCAATTAAAAAATACTTTTTCACATGATTATAGAAACTGAAACGTGATTTTAGAGACACAAAGTAACAGCCTATGGTTAAAGGGTTAGTTTATAGTGGGCTCTCACCATCATCATCATTATTCACATCATTACAGTTCAATCAAGTCACAATTATCAGATTTGGTATTGACATGAGTGAGCAGGCTTTCCGAGTGAGTAGACACATGGGTAGGCCTACCAACGAAAAACGTCTGAAAACAGAAATGATTATGATATTGGGACCACAGAAATCCCATATTGAAATAAAATGTCTGCCTTTTTTTGCCTACATTTACATAGAACAACATCACAAAATCGATTTGACCTACGTCTTTTTATTTTGTCTCAATTTGATGCAGAAAATGTTGGTTATTTCAAAAGAACAGAATACAATATTTTGAATTGACTGTTTAGGCTATTATACTAAAGATCTATCCAAGGTTCAACTTTAAGACAAGGGCATCTTAAAAACAATCAATTATATACAGTATATGCATGACAGATTCACAAGACTATAATATTTAAATCATGCATAGCTGTTCTTTATATGGCCTTAAATACATTTAAATCATTTTCACCTCCCATTGCTCCCGTTGTTCCCATTTTCAACATTGGAATGTAATAACATTGGAATGTGGTAAAGTGCTGGCGAGGACACTCAGGTGAAGCCATTGAATAAAATAAATTACAATGAAATAAAGCTTTTTAGCTTTTGAACCTGATTTAAAAATAAAAATGTATAGTTTGGACTATCCTTTTTGTAATGTATGAGACATCAAAACATTCTAGATAAACCTCTCCTGCTATCACAACAGCTGTTCACTTTACTGTCATTTGGAAAATCATTTGAAAAATCAGCTGATGATTGTTGAAACAGGGTTCAAGTTCAATGTCTGCTTTCACAAATAAGTGCTTATTATATTGATAGGCAAACACTGCCATTAATACAAGGAACGGAATGTGTTTTTATGTCACACGATTTTGGACAAGTAAAATGTTCTTAGAATGTATAAAAATAAACTAGAGTCGATGTCCGCACACCCGCGGAAATCTAATTAGCATAATAAAAACGTCCCCATCAAAAATATGTCCGTTTAAGCTAGAGATCGTCCGCATCCACCGATGTCGCACTTTCGCATCTGCGGTGAAAAGTGACGGAGCTAGAGCGGTGTTTGTCAGACCATGAGACATCCCAAAAATCTGTCTTCTCACAAAATAACTTGGCAAAGCAATTGTCTTTTTGTCCTAAATACAAAGTGTTATGTTCGGGGGCAAATCCAATACAACACATTGCGAAGTACCACTCAAACATAGGGGTGGTTGCATCATGTTACGGGTATGCTTGTAATCGTTAAGGACTGGGGAATTTACGGAATGAAGTTAAGCACAGCCAAAATCCTAGAGGATAACCTGGTTCAGTCTGCTTTCCACCAGACAGTTCACCTTTCAGCAAGTAAATAGCCTAAAACACAAGGCCAAATCTACATTGGAGTTGCATACAAAGAAGGTGGGAAAGACAAGGTAAACACCTTCTCTGCCCCCTTCGAGGAAAAAACAGTGCCGCCTCTCATGAGGACTGTGAGCTCTCGTTCTCCGTGGCCGAGGTGAGTAAGACATTTAAGCATGTTAACCCTCGCAAGGCTGCCGGCCAAGACGTCATCCTTAGCCGTGTCCTCAGAGCATGTGCAGACCAGCTGCCTGGAGTGTTTATCGACATATCAATTTCTTCTTATCCCAGTCTGTTGTCCCCACTTGCTTCAAGATGTTAACAATTGTTCCTGTACCCAAGAAAGCGTAGGTAACTGAACTAAACTAAACTATCGCACCTTATCCCTCACTTCTGTCATCAGGATGTAGTTTGAGAGGCTAGTAAAGGATCATATCACCTCCATCTTACCTGACACCCTAGATCCACTACAATTGGAATACTGCCCCATCAGATCCACGGATGACACAATCGCCATCGCACCGCACACTGCCCTATCCCATCTGGACAAGAAGAATACCTATGTAAGAATGCTGTTCATCGACTATAGCTCAGCCTTCAACACCATACTGCCCTCCAAGCTCATTACTAAGCTCGGGGCCCTGGGTCTGAAGCCCGTCCTGTGCAACTGGGTCCTGGACTTCCTGACAGGCTGATCCCAGGTGGTGAAGCCCCCTCCTGTACTCCCTGATCACAGATGACTGCGTGGCCGCGCACGTTTCCAACTCAATATTCAAGTTTACAAACAACACAACATTACCATCAGCAATGAGACAGCCTACATGGAGGAGGTGAGGGCCCTGGCAGTGTGGTGCCAGGAAAATAACCTCTCCCTCAAAGTTCACAAAAGAAGGTGCTGATCGTGGACTTCAGGAGACAGCAGGAGGAAGTATGCACCCATGCACATCGACGGGACCGCAGTGGAGAAGGTGAAAAGCTTCAAGTTCCTCGGTGTGCACATCACTGACAACCTGAAATGATCCACACAGACTATTCAACCTCAGAAGGCTGAAGAAATTCAGCTTGATCCCTAAGACCTCTAAGACCTCCCAAGTGGCGCAGCGGTCTAAGGCACTGCATCTCCATGCTAGAGACGTCACAACAGACCCTGGTGAGATTCCAGGCTGTATCACAACTGGCCATGATTGGGAGCCCCATAGGACGACCCAGTGTCATCCAAGTTAGTGTTTTCCCGGGGTAGGCCATCATTGTAAATAAGAATGTGTTCTTAACTGGCTTGCCTAGTTAAATAAAGGTAAAATAAATAAAAATAAAAGACCCTCACAAACTTCTACCATTGCACCATTGAGAGCATCCTACCGGGCTGAATAATAGTACAGAGAATAATTTATTTCAGCTTTTATTTCTTTCATCACATTCCCAGCGGGTCAGAAATTTACATACACTCAAATAATATTTGGTAGCATTGCCAAAAAAATTGCTTAACTTGGGTCAAATGTTTCCTTCCACAAGCTTCCCACAATAAGTTGGGTGAATTTTGGCCCATTCCTCCAGACAGAGCTGGTGTAACTGAGTCAGGTTTGTAGGTCTCATTGCACGCACACGCTTTTTCAGTTCTGCCCACAAATGTTCTATAGGGTTGAGGTCAGGGCTTTGTGATGGCCACTCCAATACCTTGACTTTGTTGTCCTTAAGCCATTTTGCCACAACTTTGGAAGTATGCTTGGGGTCATTGTCCATTTGAAAGACCTATTTGCGACCAAGCTTTAACTTCCTTGCTGATGTCTTGAGATGTTGCATCAATATATCCACATACAAGTTCCTCCCTCATGATGCATTCTATTTTGTAAAGTGCACCAGTCCCTCCTGCAGCAAAGCACCCCCACAACCTGATGCTGCCACCCCGTGCTTTACGGTCGGGATGGTGTTCTTCGGCTTGCAATCCTCCCCCTTTTTCTTCCAAACATAACAATAGTCATTATGGCCAAACAGTTCTATTTTTGTTTCATCAGACCAGAGGACATTTCTCCAAAAAGTACGATTTTGTCCCGATGTGCAGTTGCAAACCGTAGTCTGGCTTTTTTTATGCCGGTTTTGGAGCAGTGACTTCTTCCTTGCTGAGCGGCCTTTCAGGTTATGTCGATATAGGACTCGTTTTACTGTGGATATAGATACGTTTGTACCTGTTTCCTCCAGCATCTTCACAAGGACCTTTCCTGTTGTTCTGGAATTGATTTGCACTTTTCAAACCAAAATACGTTCATCTCTAGGAGACAGAAGGCGTCTCCTTCCTGAGCGGTATGACAGCTGCGTGGTCCCATGGTTTTTATACTTGTGTACTATTGTTTGTACAGATGAACGTGGTATCTTCAGGCGTTTGGAAATTGTTCCCAAGGATGAACCAGACTTGTGGAGGTCTACAATTTTTTTTCTGAGGTCTTGACTGATTTCTTTAGATTTTCCCATGATGTCAAGCAAAGAGGCACTGAGTTTTAAGGTAGGCTTTGAAATATATCCACAGGTACTCCTCCAATTTACTAAAATAATGTCAATTAGCCCATCAGAAGCTTCTAAAGGCATGACATCATTTTCTGGAATTTTCCAAGCTGTATAAAGGCACAGTCAACTTAGTGTATGTAAACTTCTGACCCACTGGAATTGTGATACAGTGAAATAATCTGTTTCTAAACAATTGTTGGAAAAAGGACTTTTGTCATGCACGAAGTAGATGTCCTAACCGACATGCCAAAACTATGGTTTGTTAACAAGAAATGTGTGGAGTAGTTGAAAAATGGGTTTTAATGACTCCAACCTAAGTGTATGTAAACTTCTGACTTCAACTGTACATACACTGCTCAAATAAATAAAGGGAACACTTAAACAACACATCCTAGATCTGAATGAAAGAAATAATCTTATTAAATATTTTTTTCTATACATAGTTGAATGTGCTGACAACAAAATCACACAAAAATAATCAATGGAAATCCAATTTATCAACCCATGGAGGTCTGGATTTGGAGTCGCACTCAAAAGTAAAGTGGAAAACCACACTAGAGTCTGATCCAACTTTGATGTAATGTCCTTAAAACAAGTCAAAATGAGGCTCAGTAGTGTGTGTGGCCTCCACGTGCCTGTATGACCTCCCTACAACACCTGGGCATGCTCCTGATGAGGTGGCGGATGGTCTCCTGGGGGATCTCCTTCCAGACCTGGACTAAAGCATCCGCCAACTCCTGGACAGTCTGTGGTGCAACGTGGCGTTGGTGGATGGAGCGAGACAGGATGTCCCAGATGTGCTCAATTGGATTCAGGTCTGGGGAACGGGCGGGCCAGTCCATAGCATCAATGCCTTCCTCTTGCAGGAACTGCTGACACACTCCAGCCACATGAGGTCAGCCACATGGGCCTTCCCTGTGGCTCAGTTGGTAGAGCATGGTGTTTGCAACGCCAGGGTTGTGGGTTCGATTCCCACGGGGGGCCAGTACCAAAAAAAAAAATGCATGAAAGGAAATGTATGCATTCACTACTGTAAGTCGCTCTGGATAAGAGCGTCTGCTAAATGACTAAAATGTAAAATGTAAATGTAAAATGTAGGTCTAGCATTGTCTTGCATTAGGAGGAACCCAGGGCCAACCGCACCAGCATATGGTCTCACAAGGGGTCTGAGGATCTCATCTCGGTACCTAATGGCAGTCAGGTTACCTCTGGCGAGCACATGGAGGGCTGTGCGGTACCCCAAAGAAATGCCACCCCACACCATGACTGACCCACCGCCAAACCGGTCATGCTGGAGGATGTTGCAGGCAGCAGAACGTTCTCCACGGCGTCTCCAGACTCTGTCAGTGCGCCAGTGGCGAATTTGCCAATCTTGGTGTTCTCTGGCAAATGCAAAACGTCCTGCACGGTGTTGGGCTGTAAGCACAACCCCCACCTGTGGACAACGGGCCCTCATACCACCCTCATGGAGTCTGTTTCTGACCGTTTGAGCAGACACATGCAAATTTGTGGCCTGCTGGAGGTCATTTTGCAGTGCTCCTCCTGCTCCTCCTTGCACAAAGGCGGAGGTAGCGGTCCTGCTGCTGGGTTGTTGCCCTCCTACGGCCTCCTCCACGTCTCCGTGACTGGCCTGTCTTCTGGTAGCGCCTCCGTGCTCTGGACACTACGCTGACAGACACAGCAAACCTTCTTGCCACAGCTCGCATTGATGTGCCATCCTGGATGAGCTGCACTACCTGAGCCACTTGTGTGGGTTGTAGACTCCGTCTCATGCTACCACTTGAGTGAAAGCACCGCCAGCATTCAAAAGTGACCAAAACATCAGCCAGGAAGCATAGGAACTGAGAAGTGGTCTGTGGTCACCACCTGCAGAACCACTCCTTTATTGGGAGTGTCTTGCTTATTGCCTGTAATTTCCACCTGTTGTCTATTCCATTTGCACAACAGCATGTGAAATTTATTGTCAATCAGTGTTGCTTCCTAAGTGGACAGTTTGATTTCACAGAAGTGTGATTGACTTGGAGTTACATTGTGTTGTTTATGTGTTCCATTTATTTTTTTGAGCAGCACATGTCAAATGTTTGGACACACATACTCATTCAAGGTTCTTCCTTTATTTTTACTATTTTCTACATTGTACATAAATACTGAAGACATCACAACTATTGAATAACACATATGGAATCATGTAGTAACGGGGTCCGGGGCCCATGCCAAATCTTTTCAGCCTCTTAAGGGGGAAGAGGCATTGTCTTGCCCTCTTCAAAACTGTGTTGGTGTGTGTGGACCATGATAGATCCTTAGTGATGTGGACACAGAAGAACTTGAAGCTCTCGACCCGCTCAACTACAGCTCTGTCGATGTGAATTGGGTTGTACCCTCCGTTTCCTGTAGTCCACGATTTGCTCCTTTGTCTTGCTGACATTGAGAGGTTGTTCTTGCATCACACTGACAGGTCTCTGACCTCCTCGCTATAGGCTGTCTCATCGTCGTCGGTGATCAGGCCTACTACCGTCATGTCGTTGGCAAGCACCAATGATGGTGTTGAAGTCGCTCGCGACCATGCAGTGGTGGGTGAACAGAGAGTACAGGAGCGGAGTAAGCACGCACCCCTGAGGGGCTTTCGTGTTGATGGTCAATTTGGCAGATGTGTTGTTACTTACCCTCACCACATGTGTTGAACGCTGAGCTGTAGTCTTGAACAGCAATCTCACATAGGTGATCCTTTTTTCCAGGGGGGAAAGGGCAGTATGGAGTGCAATAGAGATTGTGCCATCAGTGGGTCTGCTGGGGCGATATGCAAACCAGTCTTCTCCTCGGTGCACAAATAGTCACGAAACCAAAATGGTAATCACCATCCCTCAAGTAAATGCCTTGTCATTCAACCATTATTATAGGCCTAAGATGAATGCTCAAATAATACTTCTTCCTCTTGTCTCGATATAGTAACACATAGGGAGTAAACATCTTTAATAATAACTGTACTAAATGTCATAACAGGCCTTCACTGAGGAGTCATTGGCCTCTGACACAGTCAGACTTCTATTCTCTTCACAGCAGAAAGTGGCAGCTGTAGAATCAGGCATCCAAACAGTCTCTCTCAGAGCCCAGGACGCCTTTTTACACTATTTATAGTAAATGGGCTTTTTGTGACAAAAGTTGGCAGAGGAGCACTTCTTCTAGCTAAGGGTTCTTGTTCATTTGAGACGTGGTCGGTCAGCGCTCACATTTCATCCGCACTCTGACTCTGCTCCAAACATGCCAATGACAACAAATCTGTGCCCCGGGGTACCACACGTCCTTTTTACTACTGTCAAATCAGCCGCTCCCGAATGTCAGCCAGCGCGCCATCTCTCCTGTCAGCGTGGCTGCCGACGCCAGGCTAAATCATCGTCCATCCAGGCTCTCAGGAGCCAGCCGTTTATATTCAGTGCCACATTGGTGTCAGAGAAGGGAGCCAGTGGTGGAGCCTGTGGTGCCGGATGCTCTGTACTACAACTACGCAGTCACCTGCATCTGAAATGGCATCCTATTCGCTATATACTGCAGTGCTTTCAGCAGAGCTGGGTTCTATATAGTGCACTATATAGGGTATAGGATGCCATTTATTTTGCATCCCTAGCCTTTACCACCACAGCTTTAGCTCCACTCCAATCATAATCAGCTGCTTGATCATGTTGGCTGATCCCTATCAGAGCAACTAAGGATGCCAGTTCATAGAGAAAGCCTTGTATATTTTATTAGAACGGGCACTTTTGGCCACAATTTGTTCATTTTGCTTGACCTTTGTGATTCATTAAAAAGACATGCGAAAGCTCGATAGTAGGGAAAGTGGAGGAGGGTGACAAAGTTAAGACAGGGTAAAGTTTTGAAAGTTAGCTGGAATCAGCTATGATATGAACTATTTTTCTCTCTGTCTTTCAGATGATCCAACCCAGGTTGGAAAAGGTTTTGCTGTCATTACAGTGCTGGACATCAATGACAACCCTCCGGTATTTGCCATCGAGTATGAGACCCTCTTGTGTGAGAATGCCTCTCCTGGACAGGTGAGAAACTGAAGATACTGTACATTTTCTGATGGGGAAGGAAATTATTGGTACAGTACTACATCCCCCAACCTTTTTGATTCAGTTCATATTTACTATACATTGCTTATATACCTTTAAAATGTCAGATATTTAATAATTTAGTGTGTTCCTCACACACTGTTTGATTCCCATTGGTTGGCAACCTGCGGCCTTTGGAAACCAATGTTCCCAATAAAACTTGAATCGGCCCCAGACTGTATGGATCATCCCCTTTCAAAGCTTGAGGTAATTTCAGGGAGACACTTTTAGATCAAACTGCAGGTATTGTTGGTGTTTGTATCCTTAATTAGCAATCTTACAGTCATTTCTGCTGCTGCTGCCAGCTGAATTAATGACAGTGTTTGAATTTCCCGTGGCTCTACAATGATATCATACAGTAACATGATATTTCATGCTGGGGTGGAGTGGGTGTCTGCCCGGGTCTGATTCCTCATTCGGAGTGTGTGTGTGTGTGTGTGTGCGTGCGTGTGCGTGTGTGTGTGTATAATTAGAGGATCAGTGTGGCGGGCACTGGAGCGGAAAATGCATCACAACATTATGCAAATGAAACAGGGGAAGGCTGGAATTTAGTTTCAGAAAGGCGTGTCAGACGCTTTAGCCGTGCAATACATTCTCTCTGTGTTTAGCATTTGGCCTCATTGTCGCCAAATGACTGCTGCGATGGCAATTCGTCTACTCCTGGCATTTGGAAAATACAATCAGAGGGGGGAAAAGGCAAGCATGTAGAACTGAATAAGTACGATTGATCAAAATGATGCATTGATTTGGGAATGGCTATTAGGCCTGTTTAAATATGTTATTTACATTCCCCTTGATCACAGTGGGGTGTACAAGAATAACAAAATGATTTGATTTGGAAAATGAAAGCAGTTTTATGTAGCCTACACATTCGTCTTGTAACCACAGTATGATATAAATCTCTTCTGCCATGGGAGCCAGTTAAACTCTTTGGTTTGGGGAAAATTTGCCTTCAAGTCTGTAGGATCGTTAAAGGCTATTGGTAGTTTGGTAGTCCCGTTGACGCAGAACTGAATGAATAACTTAACCAGATCTACAGACTTCTGTTGCCCGTCTCCCCCATCCCTGTTCAAGTAGATTGTTTGTCGATTAAGAGTTTCAATGTGTTGGCATTTCTTGTTCGCACATATTTAATGGTCTCACTCCACAAATGAGTCATTACCTTGGAGTGAAATTCTAATTTTCTTGATTGAGGTGTTTGAAAATAGTACATTATTGTGTTGAGATGTTGGACTATATTGTAGAGCATTCCATCTCCTGTCCATGCCTTTTGAAAAGCATTATTTTTAGGACACTTTGCTTTTTCTATTTCAATAAAAAGCTCTCTGCTGTACTTTAAGCTAGCCTATACATCACATGCATTTGTCCTTGTCACACCATGATACATGAGGAAATTGCTTTGCTTTTACGTGCCATCACCTTCCTTACCTTGTTCTCATACACTGCAGTTGTGTGTCAGAAGCAGCCCAGGGTCTGACTCAGAGTAGGAGTGCTGATCTAGGATCATGTCTCCCCTGTCTGTGTAATCTTATTCATAACGATCTAAAAGGCTAAACTGATCCTACAGGAGCAGTGCTTGAATCGTTTTCTTTCAAATCCTTGATTGAGCTTGCCTGGCAAAATTGGACTAATGGAATACTCCCAAATCTTCAAACCACTAGTCTCTCTGGCTCTCCAGGCAGGATCAATCAAACACTTAAAATATTTAAAAGTAAACACAAGTCTGGTCAACGCAATGGTCTAATTATTATGTCTTCCCTCATACCTGTAAAAGTGCCAGGCCAATGTGTCATGGTTGACCTGTTAAACCATATGTACCACACATGTTTTTTTCAGACAGAACTCGTTCAAAAGCACCACTTTTTTTTCTTTTTTTTAAAGAGAATGGTGCCGGAGGGGATGGCTGCCGTTTTACGTGCTCCTAACCAACTGTGCTATTTTGTAAATTTTTTCACGTTGTTTATAACTTGTTTTTTACTTATTTTGTACGTAATGTTGCTGCTACCATCACTTATGACTGAAAGTAACTTCTGGACATCAGAACAGCGATAATTCACCTCGAACTGGACAAAGATTTTTTCTTTAATGAGTCCGACGCGAAGGATATACTGCTTTCTTGGAAACGGGCCCAAATCCCCGTGATATGCATGAAGAGAGAAGGTCGGGCTGCCTTCTGAGAATTCATAGGCGAGTGAGTAAACCCCCTCTACCATCAGTCCTATTAGCCAACGTGCAATCATTGGATAACAAAATGGATGAGCTCCAATCAAGGATATCCTACCAACGGGACATTAAAAACTATAATATCTTATGTTTCACTGAGTTGTGGCTAAACAACGACATGGATAACATACAGCAGGCGGGGTTTTCGGCCCATCTTCAAGATAGAACAGCAGCCTCCGGTCATACAAGGGGTGGCGGACTGAGTCTATTTATAAATAACAGCTGGTGCACAAAATCTAATATTAAGGAAGTCTCTATATTTTGCTCGCCTGAGGTAGAGTATCTCATAAGCTGTAGACTATACTATTTACCAATAAAGTTTTCATCTATAATTTTTGTAGCTGTCTATTTACCACCACAAACCGATGCTGGCACTTAGACGGCACTCAACGAGCTGTATCGGGTCATAAGCAAACAGGAAAATGCTCATCCAGAGGCGGTGCTGCTAGTGGCCGGGGACTTTAATGCAGGGAAACTTAAATCCGTTTACCTAATTTCTACCAGCATGTTATATGTGCAACCAGAGGAAAAGGAAACACTAGACCACTTTTACTCCACACACAGAGACATGTACAAAGCTCTCCCTCGCCCTCCATTTGGCAAATCTGACCATAACTCTATCCTCCTGATTCCTGCTTACAAGCAAAAACTAAAGCCGGAAGTACCAGTGACTCAAAGGAGGATGCCGATGCTAAGCTACAGGACTGTTTTGCTAGCACAGACTGGAATATGTTCCAGGATTCTTCCGATGGTATTTGGGGGGACACCACATCAGTCACTGGTTTCATCAATAAGTGCACCGATGGCGTTGCCCCACAGTGACCATACGTACAAACCCCAACCAGAAGCCATGGATTACAGGCAACATCCGCACTGAGCTAAAGAGTAGAGCTTTCAAGGAGCAGGACACTAACCCGGACGCTTATAAGAAATCCCGCTATGCCCTCTGACAAAGCATCAAACAGGCAAAGCGTCAATACAGGACTAAGATTGAATTGTACTACACCGGCTCCGACACTCGTCGGATTTGGCAGGGCTTGCAAACTATTACGGACTACAACGGGAAGCACAGCCGCGAGCTGCCCAGTGACATGAGTCTACCAGACGAGCTAAATAACTTCTATGCTCGCTTTGAAGCAAGAAACACTGAAGCAGGCATGAGAGCATCAGCGGTTCCAGATAACTGTGTGATCATGCTCTCCGTAACCGATGTGAGTAAGCCCTTTAAACAGGTCAACATTCGCAAGGCCCCAGGGCCAGACAGATTACCAGGATATGTACTCTGAGCATGCGCTGACCAACTGACAAGTGTCTTCACTGACATTTTCAACCTCTCCCTGACCAAGTTTGTAATATCAACATGTTTCAAACAGACCACCATAGTTCCTGTCCCCAAGAACACCAAGGAAACCTGCCTAAATGATTACTGACCCTTCTGTAGCCATGAAGTGCTTTGAAAGGCTGGTCATGGCTCACATCAACACCATTACTCCATAAACCCTAGACCCACTCCAATTTGCATACCGCCCCAACAGATCCACAGATGATGCAATCTCTATTGCCTTCCACACTATCCTTTCCCACCTGGACAAAAGCAACACCTATTTGAGAATGCTATTAATTGACTACAGCTTGGCATTCAACACCATAGTGCCCTCATAGCTCATCAATAAGGGAAGGATCCTGGGACTAAACACCTCCGACTGCAACTGGATCCTGGACTTCCTGACTGGCTGCCCCCAGGAGGTAAGGGTAGGTAACAACACATCTGCCACGCTGATCCTCAGCACAGGGGCCCCTCAGGGGTGTATGCTCAGTGCCCTCCTGTACTGTGTGGCTCAGTTGGTAGAGCATGGTGTTTGCAACGCCAGGGTTGTGGGTTCGATTCCCACGGGGGACCAGTACGGGGGGAAAAAATGTATGAAATGTATGCATTCACTACTGTAAGTTGCTCTGGATAAGAGCGTCTGCTAAATTAATAAAATATAAATGTACTCTGCATGGCCAAGCCCGACTCCAACACCATCGCTAAATTTGCTGATGACACAACAGTGGTAGGCCTGATCACTGACAACAATGAGACAGCCTATAGGGAGGAGGTCAGAGACGTGGCAGGATAACAATCTCTCCCTCAATGTGATCAAGACAAAAGAGATGATTGTGGACTACAGAATATGATTGTGGACTGAGCACATGCCCATTCTCATCGATTGGGATGTAGTAGAGCAGGTTGAGTGTACACATTACCAACAAACTATCATGGTCCAAACAAACCAAGACAGTTGTGAAGAGGGCATGACAATGACTATTCCCCCTCAGGAGACTGAAAAGATTTGACATGGATCCTCAGATCCTCAAAAAGTTATACAGCTGGATCATCGAGAGCATCCTGACTGGTTGCATCACTGCCTGGTATGGCAACTGCTCAGCCTACGACCACAAGGCACTACAGAGGGTAGTGCATACAGCCCAGTACATCATTGGGGCCAATCCAGGACCTCTATACCAGTCGGTGTCAGAGGAAGGCACTAAAGATTGCCAAGGACTGCAGCCACCCTAGTCATAGACTGTTCATTCTAAGGTCTACACCTGTTGTATTCGGTGCATGTGACAAATCAAATTTGATTTGATTTTTGAGTTTCTACACTGAAATATTATGAGGTTAAAAAGAACCCAGCGCTGGTTAAAAAAACACACATTGGGTTTCACCTGGCCTCGTCACAAACCAGGCTTCTCTAAAACGGGAAACCTGGGGAAGTTCCATAGCAGAAATTAGCTAAAGAGGGGTCGGAAACCTGGTGTAAATCAGTGACGCCTAGCAACACGACAAATATTGCTTGGGGGGAGCTCCAAAGGTGCTCACCAGATTAGTGCCGTAGGAGCATCTGTCAACAAAACAAGCATAGGTGACAAAACATTTTAGAATGTTTGCAGCATGCTGGTTTTCCCAGCATTTCTCTGTTATTTCGAGGTGAGCTAAAGTTCCAGCAAGAGGGTAGAAATGGTCTACAATGCTGGCCAAATCAATATTTTTAATTCTGATGTTTCTAATGTGATATTTGGCTGTAAAGGCTAGCATGAGGAAAAAGAAGTAGCTAGACACAATGAGGTTTGTTTTTAGAAAAGTCAGCTAACCTTGTCAGCTACCTACTCTAGGTATAACTAACTAGCTAGCTACTCGCTAGTAAAATTTTTCTCAAGATTATAAAGCCAACAAAATGTTAAGAAAAACTGCATATTAGTGACCTAAAAGGTTAGCTCTGTTAACTTATCCAAGGTCAGTGATACATACAGCAACCATGCACTGTCTATGGGAACAACTGCAATCATGTTGCAAGCAACATTGCTAAAATGAACCTCAAAATAAAATGAACCTCATAAAATGTCACCTGTAATGCTCATCTTCTGTAACCTAATAGTCATCTCCTTATTGTCATACTGTACTGAAATTACAAGGGTTGGATTTACACTAAACAAATTTATGTCAGCACTTAAAAGGTGTACAAAATCTTGCATATGGTTTCCCTCAAACATTGTCTACTGGTATCATTTTAAATTGAGAACGTATAGCTCAACATGTAAACAATGTGTGTGTTTAGCTATTCCGGCTTCAGATGACAGATGCCCATAAGGCCAGTAATACCATCGTACTGTAGGCCTATGGCTGCATTTGTGTTGCATGTCATATGATATGCTGCAAAATGGATACACATACTGTAGCTGATATCCTGAGAGAGAGTGACAATCAAATAAAACAGAATGAAGATCTTACAACTAGACAAAAACGAAATGTTTATTTGAGAATACAACACGGAAACGCAGACACATTACAGACAGAACCCCCTCCCCTCTTTATTGCAGGATTGTGATGTATGATTAATCTACATTGACACTAGTTCATTTTAAATAATAATTTAACAATTAAAACAAGTTTAAAAACTTCACTTCAAAGAATCAACACTTCACTTCAAAATGTACAAATAACTAATATGGAAAGATTAGACATCTTAGTCTAAACAACAGTAGATAATTGAGTAGTAACAAGTAGGCTAATATTACTGAAGCATGATTTCAGGTGAGAAGAAAAAAACGGCATTCCAGCGGTGGCGAACATTGCTCCACTGATCCCTGATCTACTGGGTGAGCAGACCTATTTTATTCCAGCTCAGCAATAGCACACTTGATTATCAACTCATTACATTTGCTAAGTTGAATCAGGAGTGTTATTTCTGGGCTGAAACTGAACCCTGCACACCCAGCAAACCTCCAGTAGGGTTGGCCTGCTCCAAATGTAATAGGTTTATACATTGTGTGTGATCTTTAACTGTATTTTTGTATACTTTTGATAACATAGGTAGGTCATAACATACTGTATGGCATGGCATATAGGATATACCCTTAGTCTCTTGGGACATGCAAACAGGCTTTCACAGCTTAACATATCTGAGGACAGAAAACATCACAAAGAAACAGGCTTCATTATACTCAAATTTGACAGCACTGAAAAATATGTTGCCATTATCTCTCTGTCCTCAAACTCCTCCCCTCTAGGGACTTGAACTGGATAATCTTTTCATAATATCCTCCCACGAAATTACCTGCCCTATCCAGTATCCAGTAGCCTACACTGTCCCTTTACTGACAGCTGGAACTGAAATTTCAACCTCTTCAATGGCTGTTATCTACAAATGTATTTGGAGACTGAGTTTTAATTTACAATGATTAGATTAAGATAGCTGGTTAATAGAAAGTTAGCTAGCTGATGACATTTAATTCACTTTGCTAAACAGTATGTAAAGTTAGCTAGCTAGCAGCTCAGCCAACAAAGTGGCCTACTGTAGCCAGCTACCTAACTAGCTAATAATACATCGTTTTTTTACCATAAAAAAGTATTTACTTAAATGAATAAGTTCTCCCACTACCTGTTTTTTGGGTCCTTACAGAAACAAAATAATGGGAATCTTTCATGATATTTTAGATGGTAGCAAAGCGCAGCCAGCAGCCATGTGGACGAATAGAGACACGGAATAAAGTCTGTCAACAGAGCTGTTTAGAACATGTTGACTTTACCAGCGTAATCCACTTCCAATTTCAATAAATATAAATTGCAGACTGACGGCTACACTTGATTACTTGAAAACTAGCACTTGAAACTAGCATAGGCAACAAATACCCAGATTGACAATTGTGACGCACATAACACACAGCACCCCTTCTACGGCTGTGTTGGGGGATTGTTCTTGAAATGTAAAGTACTGTAGTATAGTATTCTACAATATAGTAAAACATTTTATAGTACGCACAACAGGATCGAGGGATACTAGTGTGTAGTATAATATTCTATGGTAAAAGTTTACTACATAATTCTATTGTAAGTACTGTAGTATTCTGTAGTAAACTGTAGTATTTTTTCATATGGGTATGCCCCTACTAAGCCACGCCTCCAGTCTTACCATCTGACCCGGTGGACCCTAGCTCAATAACTCAGCATCAACAACCCAACTTAAAGAAAAAAATGGGTTGTTTGTGACCCAACTGGCTAGGTCAAAATAACCCAATGTGTGTTCTGTCCAATATTTACCAAAATTGGGTTGTTTTTAACCCATAATTGTATATAATGCACTGCCTGTGGCATTATGCAAATGTGAAAATATAGATATAATAAAAAAATTATAAAAAGAAGCGGGAAAAGTTGACATTTGAGCAGGATAAAAACCCAATTTGAATAACAAGGAGCCCTCAAACTGTTTGTTCCATATCAGGATGGGTGGACATGTTAGCCTTGCAGCTGTACAACGCAAAGCAGAGCCTCCCTATCTTTTTAATTAACATGTATCTCTCTATACATCCACCCTCGAGAATGGAACAGCAGAGAGCACACAAACAAACTCCTATAGACTCTATCTGCACATGGGCAGCCGCCTTCCCACTTCCCAACAAGCTTAGTTAAAACCTACAGCCGCCCACTGGAGAACTTCTCCCCCATTGGCCAGTAAGATTAAAACATAATGTTTGCCGTTCGGCTTAGACACTGTGGCTCTGTGTGGCTCTGTAGCACAGATTAGCCGGGAGCGTGATGGTTGGAATAACCTGCCATCATTCAGGCCTAATTAGGGGCCGTCTCGTGGCACTGGCTCTCTCCAGAGACGCTACTTGTTACGGATCATCGGTGCGTCTGTCTTCTGCCATAATATTAATTTATATTACAACGGAGAGGAGGGGGGAAGAGGGAGAGAGCAGAGGTCACACGCTTACAATCATTTCCATCATTGTAGCTATTACGTAAATGAGTGGACTTTCTTGGCATTCTGCTGCCCCAATCTGCCACCCTGCGCCCCACCCCACCCCACTCCTCCCCTCTCACCCAACACACAGCCCCAATAGACCTTGTCCCACCAAGTGTCCCCTTACTTTGTTTTGTTTGTTTTAGTTTTCCATTGGGTTCCTCTATTGATTGAAGAAGGAAAACTAACAGAAGTTAATCATAGCTACCAAAGTGAGGTTGATATATTTTCTTCATTATTTAAATCTGTTGTAAATATTTGTCATAATTTTCTGAGAATTTGTTCTATTAAAATAATAAGTGTGTTTTCATGTATTGTACTTCTTCTTCCTGTTGCAATTTAGATTCATTATAGGTGTTTTTTGAAGATGATAGTCAGAAACAAAACATTTAATTGAAGGGGGGAGTCGGAAAAACAATAATGTCATGGCACATGTGTCAGGAGAGAGAAAAAGAGGGACAGTTCAGTTGAATCTGTAAAAAGGGTGTACCACGATTCAAAATAGTGTATATGGTGACCCTCAACAGCATCTTAGCTCAGGTATTCAGTGTTCTCAGACAGACAGGTAGCTTCAGGTACACAGTCTCTCTCTTTTTTTTAAACACTTTCATATAACCTCTCACTGAGACCCTGGTCTCTTTTTCAAATGATCCCCGCAATATACAGTACCAGTGAACAGCTTGGACATACCTACTCATTCAAGGGTTTTTCTTTATTTTTACTATTTTCTACATTGTAGAATAATAGTGAAGATATCAAAACTATGAAAAAACAGTAACCAAAAAAGTGTTAAAAAATTTAAATACATTTTATATTTTATATTCTTCAAAGTAACCACCCTTTGCCCTGATGACAGCTTTGCACACTCTTGGCTTTCTCTCAACCAGCTTCACCTGGAATGCTTTTCCAACAGTCTTGAAGGAGTTCCCACATATGCTGAACAGCTGCTTTTCCTTCACTCTGTGGTCCAACTCATCCCAAACCATCTCAATTGGATTAAGGTTGGGTGATTGTGGAGGCCAGGTCATCTGATGCAGCACTCCATCACTTTCCTTCTTGGTCAAATGGCCCTTACACAACCTGGAGGTGTAGTCCCACTAAATTATAGTCCCACTAAGCGCAAACCAGATGGGATGGTGTATCGCTGCAGAATGCTGTGGTAGCCATGCTGGTTAAGTGTGCCTTGAATTCTAAATAAATCAAAGACATTGTCACCAGCAAGCACCCCCACACCATCACACCTCCTCCTCCATGTTTCACGGTGGGAACTACACATGCCGAGATCATCCATTCACCTACTCTGCATCTCACAAAGACACGGCGGATGGAACCAAAAATCTCACATTTGGACTCATCTGACTAAAAGACAGATTTCCACCGGTCTAATGTCCATTGCTCGTGTTTCTTGGCCCAAGCAAGTCTCTTCTTCATATTGGTGTCCTTTAGTAGTGGTTTCTTTGCAGCAATTTGACCATGAAGGCCTGATTCACGCAGTCTCCTCTGTGGAAGAGAGAACTCTAGGTCTTCCTTTCCTGTGCCAGTCCTCATGAGAGCCAGTTTCATCATAGCGCTTGATGGTTTTTGCGACTGCACTTGAAGAAATTTCAAAGTTCTTGAAATGTTTCTGATTGACTCACCTTCATGTCTTAAAGTAATGAAGGACTGTCATTTCTCTTTGCTTATTTGAGCTGTTCTTGCCATAATATGGACTTAGTATTTTACCAAAAATGTCTATCTTCTCTATACCACCCCTACCCTGTCACAACACAACTGATTGGCTCAAACGCATTAAGAAGGAACTCAATTCCACAAATGAACTTTTAACAAGACACACCTGTTAATTGAAATGCATTCCAGGTGACTACCTCATGAAGCTGGTTGAGAGAATGCCAAGTGTGTGCAAAGCTGTCATCAAGGCAAAGGGTAGCTACTTTGTTTCAATTAATTTGTTTAACACTTTTTTGGTTACTACATGATTCCATAGGTATTTTTTCATAGTTTTGATGTCTTCACTATTATTCTACAATGTAGAAAATAGTAAAAATAAAGAAAAAGCCTTGAATGAGTAGGTGCATCCAAACTTTTTACTGGTTCTGTACAAAAATACAAATTTTTAGCAGATTACAAATTAAGATCTTATAAAGACCATCGTGGACTAAATGTTCAAACTTCAGCCTGTGGACAGAACACACGTTGGGTTATTTGTTGCCCACCAGTTGGGTCACTTAAAGGCTCTGCATGGTCAATCTGTAGTTAGCAGCGTCATTAAAGCATTTACTGCGATACGGTCTCCGTAGAAGTCAGAGCATTTATACTTCTAGCGCTTTGCGGAGCAGAGCTTTTGTGAAGGAAGTTGTCAAGGAAGTGATTTTGTGTTTATACAGGACCTCCTGACCCACCTACCGTCAACTAATCATATCAATGCGGAGCTATACGGAGCTATACGGATCCCTCCGGCTTTGTAAAAAAAATTGGGAGGTGCACGGTGATGCGGTAGAGTGCTCAATTTCCCCGCTGCATGCCTCTGGAGGCTCTGCAATTGCGTCACATCCTCCATACGGAGCCTCCAACCAAATGTACGGCTCAAGCATAAATTGGCTTTTAGTTGGGTCATTGAGCTATGATCCACCGGGTCAGATCAGAAGACTGTAGGACATGGCTTAGTAGGGGTGTGGCTTTTTGATTGTTCTTTTTGGCCACCCATGAGAGTAAATGTCATTCCGGTTCATCTGTTCTGTTGTATTGTCAACACGTGTTAAGGTTGAGCACCGAGACTTCGTTAGCTTATTGAGGTTTACACAAGTGATAACTATCCCAAAATTGAGAGATGCATATGCACTTAAGGAACTGATACTCTTGTGTTAACCTCACTAAAACTACAAAAGTTTCAGCGCTCAAATTTAACATGTGGAAATTTAACAACTGGAAATACATGTACTCTCATGGGTTGCCAAAAATGACTATCTAAAAGCCACGCCCCTACTAACCCACGCCTCCAGTCTTCTCATCTGACCTGGTGGATCATAGCTCAATAACCCAGCATCAATAACCCAATTTAAAGAAACAATGGGTTGTTTGTGACCCAACTGGCTGGGTCCAAATAATGTGTGTTCTGTCCAATATTTACACAAATTTGGTTGTTTTTAACCCAGCATTTTTTTGTGTACCCACATAAAAAAAATACCATAGTATACTGTGGTATAAATACTATAGTATTCACCGTAGTGTTTTTCCAGACTAAAATCCGCAAAAACATTATGGTGAATACTGCAGTATTTACTGTAATATACTGTAGTATTTACTATAGTGTTCTACAGTATATTACAACATGTTATTGTAAGCACTACACGATTGAGGGATACTACAGTGTGTAGTATAATATTCTATGGTATACTAAAGTTTACTACATAATTCAATAGTAAGTACTGTGGGTACACTGGAGTTCAATCCATATCTGCTTAGTCTATGTCTCTTGGCTGGATGAGACTATTTTGATACACAACATTCCAGAGTTGAGCTGGCTGACTTATATAAATGAACGGAGATTGAAACAATGGTATTTGTTGACCATTGTGAGTATTGATTACAATCAAACTCCAGAGTATGTCTGAATTAGGGCCTCAGTGGGGGTATTAGTGGTGGGTGGATGGTTAGGAAGCGTGGGGGGCGTGAGGTCTTGTCGATTTGGGGAAATTATGTTACGTTTGATGCTGGCGCTCCGATGCATTTGTCGAAATCGCTAAGCAGTTTACTTTGAAGCAGTGTGCCGATGCTTGTATCACTTTATCAGAAGAACATGATCAATGACGTCCGAAGAGTTGTTTCATCGAACAACCACCTGATTGGTTTGACAGAAGACAAAAAAGGCTACGCTTTTCAACACAATTGGCAAAAAAATAACAACTCAATGCTACAGGAAGCTTCAATCCCCATCACTAATTCGGGGCAAACTGTATGTGCCTTGTGTCACTGATGTGGGTGTTGTTTTCGGTGTTGATGCCGCGGTGGGGGCAGGAGTGAAACTGCGAGAAGCAAGGGGTGTGAAAACCATGGGCCCTGCCCCCTCCCAGTGTCAACATCACCCCATGGTGACATCCAGCCATCTACCCCCCCATCTCCCGTAGCCATGGTAACAGTCCGTGTATATTTGAACTCTGGATTCAACTTTCAATACCACCCGTTATCTTGTTGTGGAAAAAGATCCTCATCATCTGTACATGGACAGCCTGACTGATGTAAATGATAAACGTGGGCCAATCAAATTAATGCGCCGGATTGTCTGTCCATGCTGACGTGTTGAGTGCTGCAAACGTGTAATTTCACCTACGTATGATGAAACTTTTGACAGTGTTCTTTATGCCCGCTCTAGAGACAAGTGATGATAATTAAATCACGACTAGAGTTAGGTGTCAAGTTGCTGTACGGCCGTTATAAAGAGAGGCAGCAATCACGGTTGTTGTCGCAGTCAAAAAACAAATGGTAAGATATAAAATCGAGATCTCGTTCTACAGCCCTGTCTAAACCCAGACACTTTGAAAGTGATCATTTGTAAGGTTTTCTTTTGCCTTATCTTGTTTTAGCTCAGACAAGTTAGGAGGCCATCTAACTTTATAGAGGGGCAATTTATCTGTAATTTATCTCTAATCAGGTTGTGGAGCAGTAGGACCGGCAAGGACGGAGGTGTGTGTGTGTGCACGTTACTCTGAATGAGCAAACATTCCCTGCCTTCCTCTGTGTTTATCCAGTGCCGACGTAAAGGCACAAATGAAGACATGGTTGCCCTTTTATATCTATTTGATCTGAGACCC
Source organism: Salmo salar (assembly GCF_965601325.2). Classification (NCBI taxonomy): domain Eukaryota; kingdom Metazoa; phylum Chordata; class Actinopteri; order Salmoniformes; family Salmonidae; genus Salmo; species Salmo salar. The sequence continues at coordinate 15,849,701 of NC_138319.1, read as the reverse complement.
AGCCGTATGTAAACTCAAAATCCCTCTATTTCTGTGATTTATTTGCCTCCTCAGTCTTGCCTCTGACAGGCACCGTTCAACTGTTAATGTCTCTCTGTGTGAATTTATGTCTACATCCGTGTCTTTTCCCTTCCGTCTCCTACTCGAACCATTAGAGGATTCACTGCCGAAGAGCTTACGAAAAGGTTTGCATCACCGCCTTGCTAATGAAAGGCATTATACATATACCTTCCCTCTCACTGCAAGTCATGAATTAAATTGATACCTTCCTCAAGATGAGTTTATTGTGATATTCAAAGAACATCAAAGAAGTCCCATATCCTTCATTATTAGGGGATAAGGCAATCCACATACTGTATGTAGAGGGATGTCTGTATTTGTATTGAAATGTGTATTTCACTGCACATGCAGTGAAATAATAAATATATATTGCACCATGTGAAGAAAATGTATTTCATGTTGTGCAGATGTGCATACAGTGCTTCCATGTTCAGGCTATAATGTGATGTATTGTAGCTGTAGCTCACTGTATCTACCATGATACACACATCTAAACCAATGAGTGAATTTCTGATTTCTGCCAATAGATCACTTTTTTTGTCTAATTTTAATCTCAGCACCAGGGAGTAGTGCACATGCAATATTCATGAAATCACATATGATGATAAAATCTCCCTGGGTCTGTCAGTCCTAATTGGCAGGGTGTCTTTCTCCACCTCCTCTAGTTTCTAATAACTGACAGCTTGTAACTACAAGCATTTAATCAAAGATGACAACTGATAATCCATGTCTCAGCCATGATGGATCGTTGGCTGCCTTTGTGTTACTTTGTGTTTTTGTCTGAGGTTACTTTACATGTATTCCTCAATATGGTGGATAGTAGGTGATAATTTAGCATGAAGTGTTTTTAAGCTTTGTCTGCAGTGGGCTAAATCAGGGTCACACAGAGTGTTTTTTGGTAGTCTTAAACAAATCTACCATGTCAAATATAGAGTTTAAATGTGAACCATTTTTAGTTTGCATCCCAATATTACACTTTATATACATCACAGAAGACTGAAATATAACAAAACTGTTTGACATAGAAACACCGGATTTCTGCATTTAAAAAATAAAGTATGTTTATTAATTACACAATTCTGAATAATATGAATAACATTTCACCCATGAGGCCAGTTGAGGGTGATTTGGTCATTTGACTGCAGGAAAGGGGTATATACTATGAACTTCTTTGCTTGGATGCAATCCATGGTTTTTGGGGATGTTGTTAGGTTGAGGTTCTTATTGTGGATGACTTCATTGGAAGCAGTGGAGACAAAATACTATGCTGGACTGTAGACGTAGGAATGGCAGTGTACTATATATCACTCACTATGATGGCCCTTGTATTTGTATTAATTATGGATCCCCACTCTTCCTGGGGTCCAGCAAAATTAAGGCAGTTTATACAATTTTAAAACATTACAATACATTCACAGATTTCACAATACACTGTGTGCCCTCAGGCCCCTACTCCACCACTACCACATACTGTATCTACAGTACTAAATCCATGTGTATGTATGTTATTGTGTGTGTGTGTGTGTGTGTGTGTGTGTGTGTGTGTGTGTGCCAATGTTTGTGTTGCTTCACAATCCCCGCTGTTCCATAAGGTGTTTATTTATGTTTTTTTTAATCAAATTTTACTGCTTGCGTCAGTTACTTGATGTGGAATAGAGTATCATGTAGTCATGGCTCTATGTAGTACTGTGTGCCTCGCATAGTCTGTTCTGGACATGGGGACTATGAAGAGACCTCTTGTGGGGTATACATGGGTGTCCGAGCTGTGTGCCAGTAGCTTAGAGAGACAGTTTGGTGCATTCAACATGTCAATACCTCTCATAAATAAAAGTAGTGAGGAAGTCAATCTCTCCTCCACTTTCAGCCAGGAGAGATTGACTTCCATATTAATAAAATCATCTCTCTGTATACATCAAAGGGCCAGCCATGCTGCCCTGTTCTGAGCCAATTGCAATTTTCCTAAGTCCTTTTTTGTGGTACCTGACCACACGACTGAACAGTAGTCAAGATGCGACAAAACTAGGGCCTGTAGGACCTGCCTTGTTGATAGTGTTGTTAAGGAGGCAGAGCATCGCTTTATTATAGACAGACTTCTCCCCATCTTAGCTACTACTGCATCAATATGTTTTGACCATGACAGTTTACAATCTAGTGTTGCTCCAAGCAGTTTAGTCATCTCAACTTTTTCAATTTCCACATTATTTATTACAATATTTAGTTGAGGTTTAGGGTTTAGTGAGTGTTTTGTTCAAAATACAATGCTTTTAGTTTTAGAAATATTTAGGGCTAACTTATTCCTTGCCACCCACTCTGAAACTAACTGCAGCTCTTTGTTGAGTGTTGCAGTCATTTCAGTCGCTGTAGTAACAGACATGTATAGCGTTGAGTCATCCACATACATAGAAACTCTGGCTTTACTCAAAGTCAGTGGCATGTCGTTAGTAAAAATTGAAAAAAGCAAGGGGCCTAAACAGCTACCCTGGGGAATTCCTGATTCTACCTGGATTATATTTGATAGGCTTCCGTTAAAGAACACCCTCTGTGTTCTGTTAGACAAGTAACTCTTTATCCACAATATAGCAGGGGGTGTAAAGCCATAACACATACGTTTTTCCAGCAGCAGACTATGATCAATAATGTCAAAAGCGGCACTGAAGTCTAACGACAGCCCCCACAATCATTTTATCATCAATTTCTCTCAGCCAATCATCAGTCATTTGTGTAAATGCTGTGCTTGTTGAGTGTCCTTCCCTATAAGCATGCTGAAATTCTGTTGTCAATTTGTTTACGCTAAAATATCATTGTATCTGGTCAAACACCATTTTTTCCAGAAGTTTACTAAGGGTTGGTAAAAGGCTGATTGGTTGGCTATTTGAGCCAGGAAAGAGGGCTTTACTCTTCTTAGGCAGCGGAATGACTTTAGCTTCCATCCAGGCCCGAGGGCACACGCTCTCTAGTAGGTTTAAATTGAAGATGTGGCAATATCGTCTGCTATTATCCTCAGAAATGTTCCATCTAGATTGTCAGACCCTGGTGGTTTGTCATTGTTGATAGACAACAATAATTTTTTTCACCTCTTCCACACTGACTTTACGGAATACAAAAGTACAATTCTTGTCTTTCATAATTTGGTCCGATATACTTGGAATTGTAGTGTCAGCGTTTGTTGCTGGCATGTCATCCCTAAGTTTGCTTATCTTGCCAATTAAAAAGTCATTAAAGTAGTTTGCAATATCAGTGGGCTTTGTGATGAATGAGCCATCTGATTCAATAAATGAAGGAGCCGAGTTGGCTTTTTTCCCAAAATTTCATTTAAGGTTTCCCAAAGCTTTTTACTAACATTCTTTATATAATTTCTCTTTGTTTCATAGTCTAGTTTCTTTTTCTTTTTATTTAGTTTAGTCAAATGATTTCTTAATTTGCAGTACGTTTGCCAATCAGTTGGGCTGCCAGACTTAATTGCCATACCTTTTGCCTCATCCCTCTCAACCATACAATTTTTCAATTCCTTATCAATCCAAGGGGATTTAACAGTTTTTACAGTCATTTTCTTAATGGGTGTGTGCTTATTAGTAACTGGAATAAGTAGTTTCATAAATGCATCAAGTGCAGCTGTCACGGTTATCGTCGGTAAAGGAGGACCAAAATGCAGCAGGTATGTGTATGCTCATCTTGACGTTTTAATAAATTCAAAATGAACACCAAAATAACAAAAAGAACGAACGATCAACAAACAGTCTGCAAGGCACAAGGCTAAACACAGAACAATCTCCCACAAATGACAAAGACAAACACACCCTAATATATGGGACTCTCAATCAAAGGCAAATAGACAACACCTGCCTTCAACTGAGAGTCCCAACCCCAATTAACCAAACATAGAAACAGACACACTAGACTAAACATAGAATACATGAAAATCAAACAGTGCCCAAAAACCCCGGAATACTTAAATCAAATGCCCCTTCAACAAACACACCACCCCGAACCACATAAAACGAATACCCTCTGCCACGTCCTGACCAAACTACAATGACAATTAACCCTTATACTGGCCAGGACGTGACAGCAGCGTCTGGTTGCTCCTCATTACACACCACAGACCAGCAAATATTCTTTACATCATCAACATATGAATCACTACAAAGCTTCTTGTATGACCACGTATACACTATATTAGCCCCAGTCTTTGGAACTTTGGTTTTCCTAGATATGGCTAATATATTGTGATCACTACATCCTATGGATTTGGATACTGCTTTAAAGTAAATATCTGCAGCGTTAGTAAAAATGTGATCAATACATGTTGATTATTTAATTCCTGTGCTGTTTGTAACTACCCTGGTAGGTTGACAGACAACCTGATCCAGGATGCAGGCACTGGTTACAGTTTGAAGTTTTTTCCTGAGTGGGCCGCTTGATGATAGCCAGTCAATATTTAAATCACCCAGAAAATATACTTCTCTGTTGATATCACATACATTATCAAGCATTTCCCACATATTATCCAGATACTGACTGTTAGCACTTGGTGGCCTATAATAGCTTCCCACAAGAATGGGCTTATGGTGAGGCAGATTAACCTGTAGCCATATTACTTCAACAGTATTTAACATTAGATCGTCTCTAAGCTTTACAGGAATGTGGTTCTGAATATAGACCACAACACCGCTTCCGTTGGCATTTCTGTCTTTTCGGTAGATGTTATAACCATGTATTGCTACCACTGTACCCTTGGATTGCGTTCCAAATGGTACCCTATTGGAGCCCCATAGGGCTCTGGTCAGAAGTAGTGCACTATATTCAGGGACGTCATACACCCATTATTTTGAAGTGAATGGAAGGGGTGGTGGTCCAGCACAGCCCCCGAATTTTGCTGTTTTTAAACACCGGAAACATCTTTTTCCTGCAATCTAGAGCCATAATCAATATATATTATATTTGTCTGCATCGGTTCTAAGCATACCTGTTCAAATGTAATTTTAATGAGGGTGTCATTCTGTTGTAAATCACACATCTCAATATACTGCACTACATTCAAATTACAACACAGTCAGGGTCATAGCTACATATGAGGGCACAGAGGTCCGGACCTCGGTAATTGTTTTGCATAAAAAAAATCTATTAAAAACTCAGGAACTCAGTCAGGAACTCAACTTATTGTTGAGAGTTAGAATAGTAGAATACATAAGGTGCAATTTCAAAACTTGGTTGTGCATCAGCACTTTTCCTCTTGATATGTGTCTCACTGACAGTCACTCAATTAGCAGTCAATTAACATTTTAGATTGGTAAATGAATCTACTTAGTCTAGCCAGCTATCTAAACTTTTAGTAATCATGGCTGAATTACCGACCAGACACGCAGGGCAAGTGCTCAGGGGCCCTGTCCTCCAGAGGGGGGCCCATTGATTTAGTTAATCACTATCTTTTTTCAAATAAAGTATTTTTTATTATTTTTGAAAATACAATTACACATACAAAACATTTTTAAAAAGGGAATGGGTATCAGTGTTATGTGTAAACAAGTAAGCGTTTGTGTATTCACAAAAATAACAAATAAATTAAAAGCGACCAACTGTACAAAAACGAATAGAAAATGAACAAAAGAGAGAGACCGTTTCAGTCATGTTAATAAAATCCCCCCCCCCCAAAATGTTTTATATAAAGATTTTTTTTAAAGATAATTGCTTAGCTCTTAATGCCATGACCCCTATATGAGCTTGCCAGCGTCTGTTAAATTCCTCAAGTTTACCTTTGATGTAGTAGTTGATCTTGTCCAATAGACATGTAACTTGCAAATTCATTGAACCAAAAAGTTAGAGTTGATTTCAGGTTAATTGCTATACATTTTCTTGTTAGTCACTCTCACTCAGATATCATATTAACATGGCATAAGTCATGGCAAATTGTGTAGAATTGCAGAACATTTGCTTTTAAAACTGCAAAAAATCTCTCCCCATCCCATGGCATAATGTGTTGAATTTCAGGAAAGTAGCTATAAAACACAGTACATGGGATTCGAACACATATCATAAATACAGGCACATTTCATGGGATCATAATTAATAAAAACAACATGATATTATCCTAAGGTGCCAGATTACATTTAAACTAGTGATGCACCGATATGACATTTTTGGCCGATACCGATATCTGATATTTTCCTTGCCAAAAAAAACAATACCGATATTCAATATTTAAAATTTTAGCGGCCTTTTAAGCATTCTAGTACAGTTAGATAGTTAACACACACACATGGATGCAGCGGTCTAAGGCACGGCATCTCAGTGCAAGAGGCGTCACTACAGTCCCTGGTTCGAATCCAGGCTGTATCACATCCGGCCGTGATTGGGACCTCCATAGGGTGGTGCAGAATTGGCCCAGCGTCATCCAGGTTTGGCCGGGGTAGGCCGTCATTGTAAATAAGAATTTGTTCTTAACTGGCTTGCCTAGTTAACTAAAGGTTACACACATACACACACCACACTGACCAAAAAGTTATTTTGTTGGCATTTACGTATGTCCCCATTACCAGTAAAACCTAATCAAAACATATTTCTTTCACTTACTTGCTGTGCTGTTTCGTTGTTTATTTGTTCAGTCGTTTCATTCTCAACCAGGATTTCTATGGAACGCCGTTTGAGTCTTTGCGTGTCAAAAAAGAAAACAAGGACCAGTAGATGTATGACTGCTCGTCACATAATAATTTAACACTTTCATACATTTTTTATGTAGTTATTACACATTGATTACACTATCACTTGTATTACATGTCACAACGATTCATCAATACGTATGCTATGATGCTGGTAAAGTTGTCTCACGCACCTACAGTGCTGGTCATAAAAAAAAGCTAGCTAGCTCATGGATGCAAACAATGTTCTTCCCCAAAAACATAGCAAAACAACATATTCTGTTTCAGTAGCTATAGTTAGCTAGCTAACTATATAGCTAGGTGTCATCATCTAAAATAACCCTCCGTTTTTATTTGATTAATGGTGGTCGGACCCATCTATGTGAAGCTAGCCACAATAAGGATTAGCCACAATAGTGGATTTTGCGGTTAGCCTTCAAAGTAAAAGTCCCGCATAATTATACAATTTGTATTCATTTGCATCAATGTCAATTATATACTTTTATTTTGAAGACAAACCGAAAATTCCACTATTGTGCCTAATCCTTATTGTGGCTGGCTTCACAACACATAACTATGCTTCTACACCTGCATTGCTTGCTGTTTGGGGTTTTAGGCTGGGTTTCTGTACAGCACTTTGTGACATCAGCTGATGTAAGAAGGGCTTTATAAATACATTTGATTGATTTGATTGATAACCAAGCCCGGTCGAGCCTCACTAGCCAGATGAAGCTAGTTGGCTGCTCATAACATTAGCTTTGGGCAACAGGGTTAAGTAGCTAGCTAGCTATTTATTTTCATGAACTGAAGTTCAATTTCAATAGGCGAACAACAAGTGGCAACCTAGCTAATACTTACTCACAAGGATTACTAAGAATAAAGAAAATGACTGCAGTTTCCACTGGTCATTGTTTTCAGGCTGGTTGTATTGGTGCTATCTAGGGAGCAAGCTAAAGCGAGCTACCCCAGAAGTTGCAGTTGAACAAATTATGCTTTATTATCAATGTGGTATTGTAAACACATCGTTCGTGGCCGGTGTTTGTTTGTTTGCAGACTTTTGTGTACAGCTTTGACAGTGCTACTGTATCTTTTTTGGCACACAAAGACCCAAACGGTGTTCCATAGTATGTATGTCTTGAAGCTAATAGCAGTGACGATATTACTGTGGAACTCCGTAGGAAAACATCTGAAAAATAGAGCACTTGGTAGTGTATACCGGTGCTCGACCTGTCGGCGAAAGCCAACATCACCCACGACAGAAAACTGTTGATTGTCAAGGGCAATGAATGCCATTATCTTGGCTTTAATGGATTTCACCTTTTGAGTTGTCTCGCTGAAATGTTCTTACTCTTTCAAATGACTGCTCGACTTGCTGACTGCTCGATCCACACAGCAGACATTGTGGGCTAGGTTATGAATGCTTTGTTGCACGTGTAGTGGAACATTTTACATGGCGTCATTACGGCATGTACCTAGGTTATATAGGTATGCATGTCAGCTTTGACATTGGTTTTGCACATCGGCGTTAAACTAGACATCGGTCGATACCAATGTTAGCATTTTTAGCTAATATCGACCGATTCCGATATGTTCACTGATATATCGTGCATCCCTAATTTAAACCAAGTATTGTTCTGCATATCTAAGCATAACTCTTGAGTTGTCTGTATCCTCCTGATGGGTGATTCTCTTTTTAAAAGAAACAAAATATGCTTCTCTGCATCTCTGCTAAAATCTGGGTAAAAGACTGAAAGGAATGTGTCTTATTCAGTACATTTAGTAATTGCTTGCAGTAATTCATTGCAGGCATGCCAGCTAAGATAGTTAGACAAGCTACTCTAACTTGATTGATAGACTGAAATGGCTTGGTAAACTCTTAGAAAAAAGGACTCCAAAAGGGTTCTTTGCGGAGAGATAGGATTCTACCAAGAACTGTTTTGATCAGAAGAACCCTTTTCGGAAAACAAGGGTTCTTTGTAAGGTGAGGGGTTCTACCTAGAACCTATAATATCCTAAGAACCATTTTTGGAAGAAATTTGGAAGAAATTTCATTTTGGAAGAAATGTATTTGATGATTCTTTTGAAGGCAAAGGATTATTTGGAATGCAAGAAGGGTTATACATAGAACCATATATAACATTTCCCAGCGTGCTCTATTTTAGGGAGATTTTCAAAATTGTTTGTTTTACTGTAATAATGAAAACTATGTTTTTGCATGTACATTGCTTAGTTGATTAATTTTATGCTACACAAAGATAAATAACATACCGTTTTCTAAACAAATTATATCTGTTAGTAATTGGATTTACTGTACCCATTACTAAGATGTTTTTTCCTGTTTAGATGATTGAGGTAGTCTCTGTATTCAGTCTTCCTTACCATGGCAGTCATTCTGAATGCAGGTTGTAGGTGATAAAAAATATCGTAACTCTGGCTGGATTCTAATAGGAATTACACATCACTTTGCAAGCAAGCATAATTTGACTTGCAGGCCTGATGTAGCCTGTAAACCAGGTGATTTCTAACACCACTGTGTTAGGGCATAATTAAGCTCTCAAATAAAGGCCTTATGGTATACGTAATGCATTGTCATTTAATTTTAAAGGCTGATAAGGCTGATTGAGCTGTTCATAGAGGGTTCTAGGAAGAACCCTCCAAAGATAAAAGGGCTCTTGGTAGAACCCTTCACAGATCGTTCTAGGAAGAACATTTATATAGAGGGTTCTAGGTAGTACCATATACAGGGGGTTCTTTGAAGAACCCCACATAAAGGGTTCTAGATGGAACCCTTTGCAAAGGTTTCTAGCCAGCACCAAAAGGGTCCCCTATGGGGAAAAACCAAAGAACCCTGTATGGTTCTACTTAGCACCTTTTTTTCTAAGAGTTTTAGCTAGTTATGAGGTTGGTGTTGGAAAATTGCTGCGGGGGCCTTGCTTCCATGTAGGCCAGTCAAGTTGTTCCACACTGATCTCGACAAACAATTTCTGAACTAACTTGTTGGAAAGGTGGCATCCTCTGACAGTGCCACGTTGAAAGTCACTGAGCTCTTCAGTAAGGCCATTCTACTGCCAATGTTTGTCAATGGAGATTGCATGGCTATGTGCTCAATTTTATACAACGGGTGTGGCTGAAATAGCCGAATCCACTAATTAGAAAGTAGTGTAGCATAATAAAATTAATTTACAAAACATACTTCCTGCCATTCCTGCTCATTACCAGCAGCTAAAATCAAATCAAATGCTGTATGTCACTACACTCTCTCTCCTCCTCCACGGATGATACTTTCTGCATGCACTAGACTAGAGCATCTAGCGTCTTGCCTAGTATTCCTTTGCTCTGTGGTGCACCTTTGAAGGAACCACTTACTAGGGAGAATAAGGGGGGGTACTCCTTGCCTGGTCCAGTTAGTGTGCCCTCTCCGCAAAATAGCGCTGACAGATCTTTTTATATATAATGAGCAAATACATTTTTATTTGTCACATGCTTTGTAAACAATAGGTGTAGAATAACGGTGAAATGCTTTGATTCTTCTCAGCAATGCAGAGAGAAAGATAATAGAGAAATAATAGAAACGTAAAACACGTAATAATAAAAGTAATAATAGATACACAATGAGTAACTATAACAGTAGCAGCAGCATGTGTGATGGGTCAAAAAAACAGTTTGTGGAAAAAGGGTCTATGCAGATAGTCCGAGTAGCTATTTGATTAACTATTTACCTAACTACTGTATTTAGCAGACTTAAGGCTTGGGGATAGAAACTGTTCAGGGTCCTGTTGGTTCCAGACTTGGTGTATAGGTACCGCTTGCCGTGTGGTAGCAGAGACTTGGGTGGCTGGAGTCTTTGGCAATTTTTAGGGCCTTCCTCTGACACTGCCTGCTATAGATGGCAGGGACCTCGGTCCCAGTGATGTACTGGGCCATCCTCACTACCCTCTGTAGCGCCTTGCAGTCGGATGCCAAGCAGTTGACATAACAAGCGGTGATGCAGCCAGTCAAGATGCTCTCAGTGGTGCAGCTGTAGAACCTTTTGAAGATCTGAGGACCCATGCCAAATCTTTTCAGTTTCCATTTTCATGGCCTCTTTACAACTGTGTTGGTGTGTTTGAACCTTGACAGATCCTTAGTGCTGTGGATACCCAGGAACTTGAAGCTCTCGACCCGCTTCACTACAGCCCCGTCGATGTGAATAGGGGCATGCTTGGCCCTCCGTTTCTTGTAGTCCACGATCAGCTCCTTTGTCTTGCTGACGTTGAGGTTGTTGTCCTGGCAACACACTGCCAGGTCTCGGACCTCCTCCCTACAGGCTGCCTCATCATTGTTGTGTCGTCAGCAAACTTAATGATAGTGTTGGAGTTGTGCATGGCCAGGCAGTTGTGGGTGAACAGGGAGTACAGGAGGGGACTAAGCACGCACCTCTGAGGGGCTCCCATGTTGAGGATCAGCGTGGCAGATGTGTTGCTGCCTAACCTCACCACCCGGGGTGGCCAGTCAGGAAATCTAGGATAAAGTTGCAGAGGGAGGTGTTCATTCCCAGGGTCCTTAGCTTAGTGATAAGCTTGTTGAACTCTAAGCTTTAGTGAATGAACAGCATTCTCATGTAGGTATTCCTTTTGTCCCGGTGAGAAAGGGTAGCGTGAAGTGCAATAGTGGCTCTTTTGGGGCGGTATGTGAATTGGAGTGGGTCCAGGGTGTCTGGGATGATGGTGTTAATGAGAGCCATGACCAGCCTTTCAAAGCATTTCATGGCTACAGATGTGATAGTCGTTCAGACAGGTTACAATTGCATTCTTGGGCACAGGGACTTTGGTGGTCTGCTTGAAACATGTAGGTATTACAGACTGGGTCAGGGATAGGCTGAAAATGTCAGTGAAGACAAGATGATAAACATTGGCTTAAAAATTAAGTTTAACAAATTAATGTAACGTGTGAAAAATTAAAAAACAGTACAAATCTGTGGGGGCATGAAGCCTCTGACTATATTGGGAATAGGGTGCCATTTGGGATGTATCCTAGCTCTCACAGAGCAGTTGGATCTCCTACTGCAACTGGACATGGGGATATGCCCACTTAGAGAAGCACCACACATAGACTGCTACATAATGCTGGTGTTGACACAAGTCTGTGTCAAGTTTGTTAAGCTAAATGTTAGTTAATTGTACTTAGATATAAGCACAGCCATGGGAAGCAGGAAAAATCAAAATAACAAATAAAAAAAACATTTATTTAAAAATAATAATTAATCACAAAAGTAGTGCACTGGGCCTTTACCAGTCCTGTATTAGTGGACCGATATAGCCGTCTGCACCCCCACCTCCAATCTTTGCACAGCTATGGATATAAGCAGACATTTTACATGTTAAATGTTGGTTTATGAGGAGTTGTGCTAGTGGATATAGGTTTATGTGGCAATGTGTTTTTCTTTATTGACATAATTCAATATCTGGTACAACACATAACACATTTTTCCTCCATCCTCTTTAGCTAAAGCTGTTTTTATTCACAATGAAAAAGAGGAGGGTAAAACCAACAAAAATGTTCCTTCAAAAGATCCGTTCGGAGGGTCACACTGAAAATGTGTTCTATTTCCTCGGCGTCAACATCAAAAAATAAAAAAAGTCCTCTAATTTTTGGTGCTCCCTGACTGTCTAAATTTAATTTCTGTGATTATTAGTGAGCAGCATTCTCACATAGGTATTCATTTTGTCCAGGTGGGAAAGGGCAATGTTGACTGCAATAGAGATTTCGTCATCTGTGGATCTGTTGGGGCGGTATGCGAATTGGAGTGGGCCCAAGGTGTCCGGGATGATGGTGTTGATGTGATCCATGACCAGCCTTTCAAAGCATTTCATGGCTACAGATGTGATAGTCGTTCAGACAGATTACCCTGGCATTCTTGGGTACAGGGACTATGGTGGTCTGCTTGAAACATGTATGTATTACAGACAGTAAGGGATAGGCTGAAAATGTCAGTGAAGAGAAGATGATCAACATTGGTATAAAAAGAGACAGTCAATAAATTGTATTAATGTAGGTCTATTATAATTTATACACCAGTTTAAATTTGGTTTTAGTCATTTTTGTGTAATGAGTTTGTTTTCCGCCAAAATGTATTTTCTTCCAAAAATGTAACATATATATCAAACATCCAAGCCCGTAAGGAGGTCCAATCTGGCATGCAAGTGTTTTGAGTAAAACAGTTGAATAATATAATAATAATATATATATTATATTATTCAGCTGTTTTACTAAAAATACCTGCGTACCAGAATGGTCCTCCTCACGGGCTGGATGATTGATACGCCTGGCATTGGCATTGCTAAGTTGTCCCTACATTGTAACCTGAGAAGAAAACAGACTATGTTTTGCTGAGAAAATCGATTCCGGAGCTTTTTTCTCATCCCTAAAAAGCTGCATTAGGCTCCTCTTGCCAAATAAGCACTTACTGCAAGTGATAAGTGATGTAAAACCATAGCCAACATGATAAAATAAACATTTCATAAATCAAAATCAAGTTTATTTGTACCAATTTACTCACTCTATTGCCTTGGCCTTGTGTTAAAAGAAATGTATGCTAGTTTGTAAATTAATCAAAACATGTGAAGGCATAGCAATTCACCATGTTCAACCAGCACTGTTAATTGTTATGGATATTCCTGAATAAAACAAAGAAACTGCGGCTATGGACTAATGACCCATTAGCCCCGACCAATTAATACTTTTCATTAATCAATCAATCAATCAACCAATCAGCTTCACAATTTGGGGTTGTCAGTAGGGGTCCAAGCAGTCAGAGTGGTTGTGTGTTCCATGTGTTCCGAGTACCATACAATCAGAGTGGTTATGTGTGGTCATGTGTTGCACAGGTCATCCAGACTATCAGTGCAGTGGACAAGGATGAGCCTCCCAGTGGTCATCGCTTTTACTTTGCCCTGCCTCCATCTGTGGCCGGCAACTCCAACTTCACTCTCCGAGACAACAAAGGTAGGTGTTTTCTCCTCGTCAAAGTACAACAATTAACAGTCGATTACTGACAACAGAGAAGAATGTGAGGAAAACGTTAAATCAAAAGGGATTAGAGTTTGTAAGGACTATAAATCCAGGGTCAACTATGGCCATAACTGTACTGCAAGTATGGATTGAGAAGTCTTTCTTGTCCATGTTTGATTTTTCAAACATGAGATATTTCAAGACCTTTTTGATTGATAGTAGTTGCTGAAACAAACTTTCTGAGAATGATTCTGATGGCTTATTCATGTTTGTTTCACCTTTAAATCAATTTTATGGATAGGAAGATCCATGAATGTTAATTGCAGGTTTAGATGTGTGGAGGCAGAAACAGGTTTTGAAATGTAATGACTAAATTTGAAAGTATAATTTAATCTCTAATGGTATCATGCCCATTTGCACAAAATATTTTCCTCCTCTGTAAATATTGTCTGGTCTTCTATTCCTCACTTGTTATGATTCATATGTCACTGCTGGTCAAGTAAAATTGGAAATCAAACCAACAATGTAATTCCTCAACAGGTGGCATACAAGAGAATGGAATATCTTTGATATCTTACATTATATGAATTATTGGCTCCATTTGTTGATTTTCTTTATTCTCTTTGTTAATGAAAAGAGAACATAATGGCACATACAACAAACTCCAAAGCTAGTCGCTGGTGCTGTAGCATATGTATTCATGCAAATGACCAATAGACTATGTGATCTGTGAGATACAGCATTTCATATATGCTGAACAAAAATATAAACGCAACATGCAACAATTTCAAAGATTTTACTGAGTTACCGTTCACAGAAGGAAATCAGTGTATTGAAATAAATAAGATAGGCCCTAGTCTATGGATGTCATATGACTGGGCAGGGGCGCAGCCATGGGTGGATCTGGGAGGGCATAGGCCCACCCACTCTGTAGCCAGGTCCCACAATCCCGCAGGTTAAGAAGCTGGATGTGGTGGTTCTGGGCTGGCATGGTTACACGTGGTCTGCGGTTGTGAGGCCGGCTGGACATAGGGCTGTTACGGTGACCGTATTACTGCCACACTGGTTGTCATGGGTCATGACAGCAGTCAAATTCCACGTGAGTGTTTAGTCAAGGTAGTTGATGCTGCTGATGGTCATAGCCTACCAAACTTGCTAACTGCCTGGTACTCAGAACTCTATTGTCTATCTAATCTCTCTGACATCAATGCAAATGTATTTGAACATCTAATCAAACACTTCATAAGAGTCCATGAGCTCATGTTGTGCAACATTTCTATAGGCTATGCAATTGCATGAGAAAACAGAGTGATGGCCTCTATTTAAAAGAGGAGGATCCCATCAGCTTTCTATAGGCTAGGCCTATTATATTTATTTTTCAAC
This sequence comes from Salmo salar, assembly GCF_965601325.2. Classification (NCBI taxonomy): domain Eukaryota; kingdom Metazoa; phylum Chordata; class Actinopteri; order Salmoniformes; family Salmonidae; genus Salmo; species Salmo salar. The sequence continues at coordinate 15,834,633 of NC_138319.1, read as the reverse complement.
TTTCCTAATATTAAGCACATTGCTTCTCTTTACAACAGGAATATAGCCTACCTGTCTGGCATGAACATGAATCACGGGGAAAAGCATCCTCCATTCGCTATTTAGGTGCATAGATAACCTGTTTTTGTACAATGCCCCTGTTGCATAATAATAATAATGGTCCATTCTAAATCAAAACAAATTTCACACATATATTATTTAGTATATGTAAAGACAAGATTAAATCAAGAATCGTGTGATGGGTGACAATATTAGCCTATCACTTGTGAATTATATATTATCACTGGTGAATGTATATATTATCACTTGTGAATGATATATTATCACTTGTGAATGATATATTATCACTTGTGAATGATATATTATCACTTGTGTATGATGCCCAGCTGTTACGCATGCTTTTTTTTGTGGCTTTTTCAAATCATAGTCGCACACCTCATATAGCCTAGCCCATAGGCCTATATGTTTTGATAAGGTTTGATAAGGTACTAAAGTAGCCAAAAAACTTCTTAAAATGAAGCACATTAATCCACTTTACAACTGGTGTAGAGCCTAACTGGCATACAGTGAGGGAAAAAAGTATTTGATCCCCTGCTGATTTTGTACGTTTGCCCACTGACAAAGAAATGATCAGTCTATAATTTTTAATGGTAGGTTTATTTGAACAGTGAGAGACAGAATAACAACAACAAAAAATCCAGAAAAAGGCATGTCAAAAATGTTATAAATTGATTTGCATTTTAATGAGGGAAATAAGTATTTGACCCCCTCTCAATCAGAAAGATTTCTTGCTCTCAGGTGTCTTTTATACAGGTAACGAGCTGAGATTAGGAGCACACTCTTAAAGGGAGTGCTCCTAATCTCAGTTTGTTACCTGTATAAAAGACACCTGTCCACAGAAGCAATCAATCAATCAGATTCCAAACTCTCCACCATGGCCAAGACCAAAGAGCTCTCCAAGGATGTCAGGGACAAGATTGTAGACCTACACAAGGCTGGAATGGGCTACAAGACCATCGCCAAGCAGCTTTGTGAGAAGGTGACAACAGTTAGTGCGATTATTCGAAAATGGAAGAAACACAAAAGAACTGTCAATCTCCCTCGGCCTGGGGCTCCATGCAAGATCTCACCTCGTGGAGTTGCAATGCTCATGAAAACGGTGAGGAATCAGTCCAGAACTACACGGGAAGATCTTGTCAATGATCTCAAGGCAGCTGGGACCATAGTCACCAAGAAAACAATTGGTAACACACTACGCCGTGAAGGACTGAAATCCTGCAGCGCCCGCAAGGTCCCCCTGCTCAAGAAAGCACATATACATGCCCGTCTGAAGTTTGCCAATGAACATCTGAATGATTCAGAGGACAACTGGGTGAAAGTGTTGTGGTCAGATGAGACCAAAACGGAGCTCTTTTGCATCAACGCAACTTGCCATGTTTGGAGGAGGAGGAATGCTGCCTATGACCCCAAGAACACCATTCCTACCGTCAAAGATGGAGGTGGAAACATTATGCTTTGGGGGTGTTTTTCTGCTAAGGGGACAGGACAACTTCACCGCATCAAAGGGACGATGGACGGGGCCATGTACCGTAAAATCTTGGGTGAGAACCTCCTTCCCTCAGCCAGGGCATTGAAAATGGGTCGTGGATGGGTATTCCAGCATGACAATGACCCAAAACACATGGCCAAGGCAACAAAGGAGTGGCTCAAGAAGAAGCACATTAAGGTACTGGAGTGGCCTAGCCAGTCTCCAGACCTTAATCCCATAGAAAATCTGTGGAGGGAGCTGAAGGTTCGAGTTGCCAAACGTCAGCCTCGAAACCTTAATGACTTGGAGAAGATCTGCAAAGAGCAGTGGAACAAAATCCCTCCTGAGATGTGTACAAACCTGGTGGCCAACTACAAGAAACGTCTGACCTCTGATTGCCAACAAGGGTTTTGCCACCAAGTACTAAGTCATGTTTTGCAGAGGGGTCAAATACTTATTTCCCTCATTAAAATGCAAATCATTTTGTAACATTTTTAAGATGAATTTTTCTGGATTTTTTTGTTGTTATTCTGTCTCTCACTGTTCAAATAAACCTACTATTAAAATTATAGACTGATCATTTCTTTGTCAGTGGGCAAACGTACAAAATCAGCAGGGGATCAAATACTTTTTTCCCTCACTGTACATACACAGTGAATGAGTTTCAAGTTTGGGGAAGATAATTTTCACCATAAAAATACACCTTTGTAATAAAACCATTACATGCATAATCGCATTTGTTGTCACTTTTGAGAATGGTGTTTTCCTGCTAATCAAACATTTGTGCGTATAGCCTACTGTCGTGTGTGCATTGCTGCTTTTATAATGTGAAGAAATAGGGTAATAGTTTATCAACATTTTAGGCGAAACATTCTCATCTGTAGCGTCAGGCTCATTGCTTAAAACAGCTTTTTTGATGCAAGTGGTTGTATTAATTTAGGATCTATAGTATCCCACAACTGTCCCAGACTATGTTTATAATATTTATGTCTCGCACAGAATAGAATAGGTCAACTTTTGTGCTATGGGGGATAGTAGATTGACATAGGCTAGTGTTTTTGCTGTTCGTTAGGCCTAATCATCTTGTTGGCTGACGAAAAGTAAATATGGACAGTTTTTCCAATATCTTCAGTATGTGCAGTTGCGAGGAGTGCAGTTGCGTCCCCGATGTGTCTGTCTTCAGTTGTAGCCGGTGCGAAAGACCGATCACATGACAGAGAGCCATGTTAGTGAGAGGTGCTTCAGCAGGCAGCTGGGAGAAGGGAATAATTATTATTATATTCAGCCAAAGGGCACAACGAACACTGGCCACAAAAGGCATGGATTCTTTTAGGGGGCATTACGGTCACACAAAGGGGATGCATTCGGGAAATTCGAGGCATTATCAAGTGCTTATCAAATTGTAAATGAGAGCGAGACTGACGAGGTGTCTACAGCCTGTGCAAAAAACTAAGCAGAGCTCATGCCTTTCATGTAACTTTTTTCAAATCCTAATTCTAGTCGCATCATGCAGCCTTAGAATGTATTAAAAATCTAAACATATAGCCCAATATTTGTATCACAACTATGTTGCCAGCTATGTTCAATTGTATTCTTCAAACTATAAAATAATGCCACGGAATTCTAAGCAAATCTTGTCTGCTAAATCAACTAGTGTAGCCCACAGCAACATGGCATAGTCAGATCAGGAACTAACATAAGGACAACTCAGAGTATGCTATCCTGTTCTTCTGAAAAAGACTACGTTTTCTTCATGTCATGTTTCTTCAGACCAGTCTAAAATAAATAATGGATTTATTGTGAAGGTGTAGGCTATATTACATGGATTTATTAGACTTTTTCAAATATAGATGTTCCAAAGGACTTCATTAGTTGCTTGTAGGCTATGCGTGGAAGCCAGGAGACGCTAAATGTGTTTATCTTAATTAATGGTTAATTACCGTGAGACCGGCAGTTATTTGCTTGACAATCACCTGCTGACAAAATGTTATGACTGCCAAATTCTCTAAAACGACATTGGAGGTGGCTTATGGTAGTGAAATGTACATTCAATTCTCTGGAAACAGCTCTGTTGGACATTTCTGCAGTCAGCATGCCAGTTGCTCACTCCCTCAACTTGAAACATCTGTGGCATTGTGTTGTGTGACAAAACTGCACATTTTAGTGGACTTTTATTGTCCCCAGCACACGGTGCACCTGTGTAATGATCATGCTGTTTAATAAGCTTCTTGATATGCCACACCTGTCAGGTGGATGGATTATCTTGGCAAAGGAGAAATGCTCCCTAACAGGGATGTAAACAAATTTGGCCACAAAATTTGAGAGAAATACGCTTTTTGTGCGTATGGAACTTTCTGATATATTTTATTTCACCTCATGAAACATGGGACCAACACTTTACATGTTGGTTCATATTTTTGTTCAGTATATGCTAACAGTATATACTGATTGTTATAAACTATGTGATTCGATCCCTGAATGCTGAATGGCTCACAGCCGTGGTATATCAGAACGTATACCAGGGGTATGACAAAACATTTATTTTTACTGCTCTAATTACGTTGGTAACCAGTTTATAATAGCAATAAGGCACCTCGGGGGTTTGTGGTATATGGCCAATACACCATGACTAAGGGCTGTATCCAGGCACTCCGCTTTGCGTCGTGAATAAGAACAGCTCTTAGCCATGGTATATTGACCATATACCACCCCCCGTGCCTTATTGCTTAATTATACCACAGTTAAATAAATACTGTATGTAGATTATATCAATCATTCAGTCTGTATGCTGTCCTAATATAGGCAATGTACTGTTTCAGCTTGTATCAGGACTGTGCAGGGTTTCTCTAAATACTCTCCCCCTTCTTCCTGACTGATCTGGTTCATCATTTTCCTCCCTTCCAGACAACACAGCATCCATCGTAACGAAACGTGGAGGATTCCGGAGACGGGAGCAGGTGCTGTACCGACTGCCCGTGTTGATCGTAGACAGTGGAAGCCCCGCGCTCAGTAGCACCAACACCCTATCAGTGAGCGTATGTGACTGTGACTCGGACGGCGTAGCCCAATCATGTGGGGCGGTGGCGTACACACTTCCTGCTGGCCTCAGTACAGGAGCCCTTGTCGCCATTCTGGGCTGCATCATTACACTCCTGGGTAAGAACAACCGTGATGTCAACTACTGTAGACAGTGTGCACGTTTGAGATACACAGATTCTTCACAGGTCTACATAGGTCAACAGATCTTCATCATGCTTGGAACAATGTTTAACCTATCAATTTGCTATGCAAACCTGCACATATTCACATTCTTATGTTGTCTTCAGTTCTTGAATAATCTTTATTTTTAATTTTTATGTAAGAGCTTACTAATGTGATGTGTGTGTAGGTATGGTAATGTCTTTGTGGGTATAGGGGCAGAGTATGGGTATAGGATTCTACATTTTGGGCTGGTTTTGACTGTACCTGGGTTTATGACGCGTGTCTCTCATGATGACAACACTAGTCACATTTGCTATGAGCTTTTGTTATTAATGCTTCCACTTAGATTGAATCAACTAAGCAGCAAATGATTGCCCATGAAATCCAGAGACAAGGTTTTTGTACCACAGCACAGTCAGAAGAATAGTTTAATGCACTGGTGAACTTTATCGAACACTGAGATGGAGTCTAAATAGGATATACAATAACAAACCTTTTGGTTTTTTGATAGGGCCAGCCAAAACTCACTTTCATTTAAATTCGCAAAAATGTGCTTAATTTTTATTGCTAAGGAGAATACTTTTTGTAATAAATGAGATATTGAAAGAGGAACACGGTAAAGACGTAGTTGTGGGGCTCTGGACTCAGCATTGCTAATGTGTGCATGTTTGTCTGTTTCTGTCTGTTTCTGTGTCTGCGTGCGTACGCTGTCCGTGGGCGCACGTGTCCTTGTCTGCCTCCATCGGTCTGTGCTGCTTAACTTTGTCTCCTTTTCCCCATTCTCTCTATCATCCCATTCCCCTTCTCCCTGTTTGACCCTCCCTGCCACCCCCCTCTTGCATTAACACCCTGTGCACAACCCTTCCAAATCTTGCGTGCCTCCATCAAGGCCTATTTCAATCTGCGCTCCTGTAATTGGGGATGTGATTGCGTGTGATTGCATTGTTTTGGTTGAGAGGAGAGCTCAGAAAAAGACCAGAGGTGCTGCTGCTGTCGTCCTCAGGTGCTGTCAGTCCAGGTGTCCTCCAGCCGTAGTAGAGTAGAACAGACCTCACAATCTCTCGCTCTCTCGCTCTTCTCTCTCTCATCAAAGAAAAACAGGGCCTCCATCCCCATCCCCACACCAACAACTTCTATTCATCTTTCATCACTGAGTAGAGTAGCTATAATGACGGGTGGCTAAGATGGCAGGTGAAAATTGAACAGCAACTCCTTGAGATGTACCAACCTGTTTTCTTTGTTGATTGATAAGAGCCCACTTCACAATGTCCATGAGTTTCAACCACTCACCAGCTCACTTACCTATCATATAGTTGTGTGACTAGTGGTGTGTGTGTGTGTGTGTGTGTGTGTGTGTGTGTGTGTGTGTGTGTGTGTGTGTGTGTGTGTGTGTGTGTGTGTGTGTGTGTGCATGGTTGGCTATGTAGTTTTTCTATCAAACTGGACGGTCATTAGTTTTAGGTCCACATGACATTAAATAACACATCTACTATTATCATTTAGAAGACATGTCCTCTGTCTTCCACTAAATTGTACACCCTCAAAATATTATATTTTTTCCTAGATTTTTAGCTGTCATCTAAATCATTTTTGGAGATGAATGTCCCCATGGTCATAGTGACATTGAAACTGCAAAAGAAAGTTGGCAAGTCATTATTTGAAACGATTTAGCACCTTTTTATTTTTTGAGGTCCGGTCAGGTGACGCGTCAGACACGACCAATTAGGGCTTTTAAGTAGCACCCCCTCAGCGCCAGACTTCTGTTGCCATGACTATTGTCACTCAAACCAAATAATTTTCTCACTACCCTGGCCATTCTAATTCTGAATTTGCCTGACTATGAAAAAGTGGAGGACCACAGTCCCAACTACTTATATATGACTTATTGAGTGATTAGTGATGCTTAACACAACTACTGGGAAAGCAAGAGATAATTATGCTTATGTAATAGTACATAGCAGTAGACCGTAGTGTATTCTCCCCCTACACAAGTAGTTTGTTTATCTGTGATCTAAATTAGTTGAGTATAGGCAATACACCAAATGTATCATTATTGACAAACATTATTGTCTCCATAAGACATATTGTCCTCATATTGATGTGTCCATTAGTCCTTTTGTCATCAGAATGTAGTTGTCTTTACAATTATGCAGCAATATGGGAGGTTTGTGGTTTGTGAGTGACACAGCCAGTGAATAATCAGCCTGAGGTTGAGACAGAGCTAAGCAAGCAGAGTGGTGATGATGAGGAGGGGTCTTTTTGCTTCAGTTCATTATAATGATGTACACTAGCAAGGAGAGCCATGGCAGCACAGAAAACTCTGCTTGCACAGTATTGATTGTGCTTGATGGATCTTTTAAACAATTCAATTACAGCAAATCCAGGATAACATCAAATAGATTTTTTTGTTTTTTTTTTGTTTACCATCTGCATCTATACAGTGTTGATCCACTCCAAAGAGGGTATTTATTTATATGAAGGCTGGCTGAATAATGTCTAGTGTGGTGGTCATTGTATTGAAGCCGCTTGATGACTGTCACAGTGGGTTCTTTGTATGCTTGGGCATCTTCCTGCAGCCACTCGTAAGGCATGATTGGCTCCTGGCCAACACCCAGTATGTGATGATGAGACACAGCATAGCGCCTTCTAGGTATTCAACCCTAAAAATGAAGATATTCTCTTTCATTGTGCCACCATATCATGATTCATCTGGAAAAGCATTACCGAACTGAATGGAATCTGGACAGCTCTTAAGCTCCAATACAATCAGAGGTGAACCAATGTACTATTCTCCTCATTGATTCCAAGGGATGTGTCATCTTTCAACATAGCATTTCACTATAGCTATACAATTACACACATAGAAAATTATATCAACATTCCAAATAATGGCCAGAAGTAGTGGTAGTAACAGTAGTGAGGGAAACAGACCAGTGGTATTGACAGATTAAACCATGGTTGAGTAGTACCACAGGTGGAGTAGTAACACACTGTAGCTATTAGAGCCATGCATTCAGAAGCCAGTCACCAAACAGCAGTCAAAAGGCTCTCCATTCATCAGCGTCTCCCCAAGCCTTTAATGTAACACCCCCACCCCTTCCAGCTTCTCCATTTGCTCTCTTATTACGAGGTGTGAAGCGGTGTTTGCCTTCGCTTTCCCAGGCCCTTCTCTCTAGCCCGCGGAAGCCAGACGCAGCAAAGGGAAGAAATATGGTCCCACAATGCGATATTTCACTGGCACCAGTGCGACGTTGATGGATGAAGGATCATTAGACATTTGCCAGTTTGCTTCGGTGTGGAGAGTTATTTTCAGCAATAATATATGGGACCAGGGATTGGAGAGGGGTGCCTAGAAGTTCAGAAATTCTGGTTTCAGGAAGTTTTCTGTCCGTTTGGAAGTGGTGCGCAAAATGGAGGATGGAGGAGAGAAATGTATTGATGCAAAGACACTGTTTCAATGTTTTATTTTCACATTCATCAGATCAGGGCTATTATTTTCCGTAGATTTATAATCCAAATGTACTGTGCCTTTATATTGAATAAGTATCCTAATGCTGATGATGAATAAACATTGACTCAGACTCTTCTCTTTCCTTGTTCAGTGATGGTGCTGCTGATTGTGTCGATGCGTCGGAGGAAGAAGGAGCCCTTGATCCTGGAGGAGGAGAGGGACGTGAGGGAGAACATCGTCCGCTACGACGATGAAGGTGGAGGAGAGGAGGACACTGAGGCCTTCGACATGGTGGCCCTCCGCAACCTCAACGTCATCAGAGACCCCAAGGTCCGGCGAGACGTCACCCCTGACACCCCCACCTTCTTCCCCTACCCGAGATCCTCCTCCACGCTTCCCGTCTACAAGACCCTGCCGGACAACGTGGTGTTCCGAGAGTTCATTTGGGACCGGCTGAAGGACGCAGATGTTGATCCATCAGCTCCGCCGTATGACTCTTTGCAGACGTACGCCTTTGAGGGGAATGGTTCGGTAGCTGAGTCGTTAAGCTCCCTGGAGTCACTAAGTACAGACTCAGAGCAGAACTACGACTATCTCAGCAACTGGGGGCCGCGCTTCAAAAAGCTAGCCGACCTGTACGGCGACGGCAAAAGCGTGTTCTCATAGCCAACATTTTCCCGAACTTATACAAAAATCAACAATAGTATGTGTTGTAATAAAAAAATATAATTAACAACTAGTCTGCCAAAGTGCAGGGTGCGAGAGTCTGAGAACAAAAGTAAGAAACGAAAAAAATCTTGACTTAAAAGGTTTGGTTTGTTTACTTGCCTTGGATTTTGGATTTTCAAAAAGGGTGACTTGGCAAGTTTTGACATGTAACTTCAAAAGTGACTAGACTGAAAAGGAAACCTTGTGAGCAAAGACATTAAAAGGTTTCAAAGTTGGGCTGGGGTCCAGCAATCGACTGTGTACGTGGTAGGCTACAGTATATTTATGTGGAGGCACCTGTTCTCTCATTCCTGTGATGGGCACAGACCCAGCAGTCTTGTTTTGATGCATTCCCTTGCTCTTTTTGTTAAAAAAAAACACTTTCTCCTAAAGTGCTCGGTCCCTGGCGGCTAATCAGTAGAGTAGTCACTCAACTATTCATTTGAAAGTCGTCAAGAGTGTCAATGTTTTGTTTTTGTTTGGTGTTTTTCAGATTACGAAGGAAAAACTCTTATTAAGTCACAGACTCGCGGAGAAAAAACGAACCAAGAGAAATGTCAGTCAGTCATATCTTTCAGTGCTATTTGTGACAAGTAGTGAAGTGTACAGATCGGTTGAAGAGGAACCACTACTGTTAAATTCTTGAGAGTTTTGAAATCTGACCTCGTGTCTACAAGAAATTGTGTGTACTGTGGTCTGAGAAAAATAATGCAACTGATCTGTGTGTATCCTTCGATAGGTGCAGGAAAGTGTTTACTTTCTCCTCTTAACATAGCATTTTACAGATGTTACTATGTGGTGTTTGCCTTTGAGTCTATTTTCCTTAGGCCTGACTCTTTCTATTTGCCAAGTCCAATTTTATGTAATACTGATGTAATAACAATGATGTAACATTATGGTTGAGATGGAAAATCCATATCCGGATTGAACCTTCAAGTAAAGTATTTTCCATTATTTGCAAAGGAATTTGGAATTCACGGTCCAAAATGTACTCTTGCCCAAGGAATTCAGTTGACATTGTGTTGGACCGTGGAAGATACTTTCAACTTAGACTTGAATAAAGTGAAGGCTTGTTTGAATGGATTTTTGTGCTGGGCTGAGATGGGTCACATACATAGCTGCAGGAAGATGTTTAGGGGTGCTGCGATTTATTTATTTTTTGCCGGGGGGGGGTAATATAATTTTTTTGTGAACGCTATAGATGGCTATATCAGTCCACTAATACAGGACTAGTAAAGACCCAGTGCATTCATTACTTTTGTGAGAGACTTAAAAAAAAAAAAATTGTATTAATATATTATTTTTAGTCCAAAATTTAAAAAAAAATGTTGTTCTTTTTTTGCTGCAGCACCCTCAGCATCCTACTTCCAGCGGCTATGGTTACATAACAACAACAACAAGTATTTCCTGTTGCTCACAGTAACTGCAGTAAATCAGCTTGTCCCAAAATTATTCTGCAGAATGAAATCATGTCCGCCCATGGTGCACATTTTGTTAATTGATTATAAAGGACACACTGTATGGCGAGAATACGGGAGGCAAAGGGAGCATTTTCTTTCAAACAAAATGCCTTTTGAACTGTTCCCACTGGAAGTCAACATGTTAATCAAAAAGTATTCTTATTTATTTTGAAGAAGCAGAATTATATGATGTTGGCAGATGTTTTTATCCTTTTTGCTGACAATAAAAAGGACATTCAGTTCCTCAAAAGACTGAGGGGACTTCTTTCAGTTCTTTTGAGCATTAAAACATCTAGGATATGTCAGTGTTTAATTACATTATCAAGGTGAACCACATGCTTTGAGAGAAATAAATGATGGGTTGTTTGAGGAGATGGAGATGCAGAGCTGCCTTTTTGCCTGGCATGAATATCAGCAGGCATAACACACACACACATTTTCTTTGCCTTTGCACAACTCTGGGATCCAGATGGGAGAGGGCGGGGGGGGGGGGGGGGGGGGTGTACAGAGAGAGGAGGAGAGAGAGTTTTCTATTTGTTTCACGTCTCCTCTCGATGAGTCTTTGTACTTGAAAGGCCCGTTGGAGACAAAGCGGCAGACTTGACGCTCTGTAGAGCCATGTGTGATGAATGGCTTGCACACTGTCGACCCTCTTAAAGAGCCTTTTGCAAATTAGCCAGGCGCTCCTCCTGTGGTGGGATCAGCCTCTTATCTGTGTGTGCAAATAGTTCTGGTCAGATCATGTGAACAGTCGCATTCACACACATTTTTGCACTCCCTATGGTGTGTGCGTGTGTACTCTGTGTGTGTTTGTGTCTGTGTGTTGAGCGAGAAAGAGAGAGAGAGACACCAGGGGGTTGTATATTGCTCAGTCATTAGTTATGAAGGCATTACCTATAGTGCTTACCACGATTTCCCTTTTAAAGTAATTATTATTTATCAAACCATAAAGATATAGATTTGGCCTAATCAGCAATGCAAATTCTTTATTACCTTATAAGGAGGAATTCATCCAATTTACTTGCAGTAAAGATAATAGAGATTTTACGGGATTTTCTGATCATAAACTACTGAATATGAGATGTCATATCTGGTTGATTGATTGGTTGAATGTTATCTTCAACTCCAGTGTCAACCTTACCTTGGCCTCTGGAACCTTCACTTTAATCAACTAAATATGGAACAGAGAGCTTTATAAAAACCAGCTCTACAGTGAGAAATAGCTGCACTCAATTGCCCAGTGCCCCAAACCCATCTATTTACAATGAATAGTTAATCAGACCAGAACCCTAATATAAAGTCTTAGGGCTCTATTCAATGCTTATTGCAGAAGTTCAGCTTTATAGCGCGACTGACAATTAAAGGCAATGTCCCTGTGGTCGCGGAGACTGCATTCACGGAAAACTCTGTATGTGTAGGCTCAATCTGACATGTCCTTTATATTTCTAGCACACAATCTATAATGCTTCAGCCCTTAATAAGATGTTGTTGTTGTTTTTAATCATTGTCATTACCGAATTTCAGTAATTGAAGATGATTTGACACAGGAAGAAATTTGCGTATGAATAGCTCACTGCATGGTTTCCTCTGTATTGATAAAGTTTTGTGATGCAATATGGAGAAGAGGTAGCTTCTCGGGCTCTTTCTCGACAGTTCGCCGAGGTGCATGAATACAATTGACAGTACCGTAATTCACTGTGATGCAACAGAATGCAATGAGGTTGTTATGCATCTTCACTTGGGCCGGTAAATATGCTCCCTCTCCTTACAGGTATTGACATAGTTTCTGAAGCTTTGAAGAAAAGCAAAGGGAGAACATCTGACGAATATGAACCATGGGCCATGAAAAGCAAAGATAAGCATGTTCATTTTGGTCCTGCTACTTACAGCACTTTGTCGTATTGGCCACTCAAGAGTTGTAATGCGACGAGCCAATGATTGCTTAACTTTTTTCACAATCTAATGAACTAATTTAGAAAGATTTGTCAAAGACTGTTTGAGTTATAAGCAGTCAAATCTGCCCTTGAATCCCAGTTAAATTAGTTAAATAAAGGTTAAATAGAAAATATTAATAAATTATCTGTTGTACGGTACCCATACCAATTGACAGACAACAAATCCTTTCAGAAATGTCTTATTCACATCAAAGTGCTACTCCATTATATTATTGTTGACCTAAACATTATATTTGGATTTGTATTACTAGATGCTTGAACTCATTGACTGAGGCAGACTCGTAGTCTATTCCAAACACTCACCACATACCACACACCACAGACACACAGTACCATCCTGACACCTAGGCCGTTTGCATGTGGAAACAGGGATGATTAATTGTCATGTCACATACATTCATAATCAGGCTGAGTGTCTTTCGTCTTCCTCAAACCCCCCTCTCATAGTCTCAGAATGAAAAATGAATTCTATTTGAGTGTCATACTGTACTGTAGATCAGTCACTTGGTGATCCATCCGCAGCCAGTACATTTCTCATAACCCTGCCATTGTAATAAAACCTTACTCTTGGACATACATACTTACTAATGACACTAGTATTCTTATGTTTTTTGACAGAGATGGTATTGACTTTCTACGGTAGTTTCAAATAGCAGCCTTTAATATGATGTTGATGGTTGATAATGACCAGACTGCACCTGTCAATCAAAATCAGGAAAGAGTGTCTCCAGAGACCAGAGCCTGGGGGCACTGAAGAGCATTCAGGAACATGATGTTATCAGGGGCTCAATCTGTACCGCGGCAGATTACACCCTGCTGGCCCCTGAGGCTTGGTAGTTTGGGGGGGTATTTTCAGGCCCTTGACGTTCCACGTTATCATAACCCTTTATCACCAACAAATTGCTCTGATGAGGAGTGGGCAATATTTAGAGACAAGGGAGGGTAGAGGGACATCTTCTTCCTTAGAAGATTTCCATTGGAACACTGCTATTGGCTGCCTGCAGTTACAATCATTTTCTTTACATTTACATTTAAGTCATTTAGCAGACGCTCTTATCCAGAGCGACTTACAAAATGGTGCATTCACCTTATGATATCCAGTGGAACAACCACTTTACAATAGTGCATCTAAATCTTTTAAGGGGGGGGGTTAGAAGGATTACTTTATCCTATCCTAGGTATTCCTTAAAGAGGTGGGGTTTCAGGTGTCTCCGGAAGGTGGTGATTGACTCCGCTGTCCTGGCATCGTGAGGGAGCTTGTTCCACCATTGGGGTGCCAGAGCAGCGAACAGTTTTGACTGGGCTGAGCGGGAACTGTGCTTCCTCAGAGGTAGGGGCGCCAGCAGGCCAGAGGTGGATGAACGCAGTGCCCTTGTTTGGGTGTAGGGCCTGATCAGAGCCTGAAGGTATGGAGGTGCCGTTCCCTTCACAGCTCCGTAGGCAAGCACCATGGTCTTGTAGCGGATGCGAGCTTCAACTGGAAGCCAGTGGAGAGAGCGGAGGAGCGGGGTGACGTGAGAGAACTTGGGAAGGTTGAACACCAGACGGGCTGCGGCGTTCTGGATGAGTTGTAGGGGTTTAATGGCACAGGCAGGGAGCCCAGCCAACAGCGAGTTGCAGTAATCCAGACGGGAGATGACAAGTGCCTGGATTAGGACCTGCGCCGCTTCCTGTGTGAGGCAGGGTCGTACTCTGCGAATGTTGTAGAGCATGAACCTACAGGATCGGGTCACCGCCTTGATGTTAGTGGAGAACGACAGGGTGTTGTCCAGGATCACGCCATGGTTCTTAGCACTCTGGGAGGAGGACACAAGGGAGTTGTCAACCGTGATGGCGAGATCATGGAACGGGCAGTCCTTCCCCGGGAGGAAGAGCAGCTCCGTCTTGCCGAGGTTCAGCTTGAGCTGGTGATCCGTCATCCACACTGATATGTCTGACAGACATGCAGAGATGCGATTCGCCGCCTGGTTATCAGAGGGGGGAAAGGAGAAGATTAATTGTGTGTCGTCTGCATAGCAATGATAGGAGAGACCATGTGAGGATATGACAGAGCCAAGTGACTTGGTGTATAGCGAGAATAGGAGAGGGCCTAGAACAGAGCCCTGGGGGACACCAGTGGTGAGAGCGCATGGTGCGGAGACAGATTCTCGCCACGCCACCTGGTAGGAGCGACCTGTCAGGTAGGACGCAATCCAAGCGTGGGCCGCGCCGGAGATGCCCAACTCGGAGAGGGTGGAGAGGAGGATCTGATGGTTCACAGTATCAAAGGCAGCAGATAGGTCTAGAAGGATGAGAGCAGAGGAGAGAGAGTTAGCTTTAGCAGTGCGGAGAGCCTCCGTGACACAGAGAAGAGCAGTCTCAGTTGAATGCCCAGTCTTGAAACCTGACTGATTAGGATCAAGAAGGTCATTCTGAGAGAGATAGCAGGAGAGCTGGCCAAGGACGGCACGTTCAAGAGTTTTGGAGAGAAAAGAAAGAAGGGATACTGGTCTGTAGTTGTTGACATCGGAGGGATCGAGTGTAGGTTTTTTCAGAAGGGGTGCAACTCTCGCTCTCTTGAAGACGGAAGGGACGTAGCCAGCAGTCAAGGATGAGTTGATGAGCGAGGTGAGGAAGGGGAGAAGGTCTCCGGAAATGGTCTGGAGAAGAGAGGAGGGGATAGGGTCAAGTGGGCAGGTTGTTGGGCGGCCGGCCGTCACAAGACGCGAGATTTCATCTGGAGAGAGAGGGGAGAAAGAGGTCAAAGCACAGGGTAGGGCAGTGTGAGCAGGACCAGCGGTGTCGTTTGACTTAGCAAACGAGGATCGGATATCGTCAACCTTCTTTTCAAAAAGGTTGACGAAGTCATCCGCAGAGAGGGAGGAGGGGGGGGGGGAGGGGGAGGAGGATTCAGGAGGGAGGAGAAGGTAGCAAAGAGCTTCCTAGGGTTAGAGGCAGATGCTTGGAATTTAGAGTGGTAGAAAGTGGCTTTAGCAGCAGAGACAGAAGAGGAGAATGTAGAGAGGAGTGAGTGAAAGGATGCCAGGTCCGCAGGGAGGCGAGTTTTCCTCCATTTCCGCTCGGCTGCCCGGAGCCTTTTTCTGTGAGCTCGTAGTGAGTCGTCGAGCCACGGAGCAGGAGGGGAGGAACGAGCCGGCCTGGAGGATAGGGGACAGAGAAAATCAAAGGATGCAGAAAGGGAGGAGAGGAGGGTTGAGGAGGCAGAATCAGGAGATAGGTTGGAGAAGGTTTGAGCAGAGGGAAGAGATGATAGGATGGAAGAGGAGAGAGTAGCGGGAGAGAGAGAGCGAAGGTTGGGACGGCGCAATACCATCCGAGTAGGGGCAGAGTGAGAAGTGTTGGATGAGAGCAAGAGGGAAAAGGATACAAGGTAGTGGTCGGAGATTTGGAGGGGAGTTGCAATGAGATTAGTGGAAGAACAGCATCTAGTAAAGATGAGGTCAAGCGTATTGCCTGCCTTGTGAGTAGGGGGGGAAGGTGAGAGGGTGAGGTCAAAAGAGGAGAGGAGTGGAAAGAAGGAGGCAGAGAGGAATGAGTCAAAGGTAGACGTGGGGAGGTTAACCTCTTGGGGCTAGGTGGGACGCTAGCGTGCCACCCGTGGTGCACTCCATCAACAGCAGGTGCATTTCAAGAGCGGCAAATTTGAATCCAAATAAATGTCAAAATTCAAATTTTTCAAAAATACAACTATGTTACACCATTTGAAAGATAAACATCTCCTTAATCTAACCACGTTTTACGATTTCAAAAAGGTTTTACGGCGAAAGCATAAATTTAGAGTATGTTAGGACAGTACATTTACAAGAGTTGTGTGTAATGTTTTGTCAAGTCAAAGACAGGGTCACCAAAACCATAAAACCAGCTAAAATGATGCACTAACCTTTTACAATCTCCATCAGATGACACTCCTAGGACATTATGTTAGACAATGCATGCATTTTTAGTTCTATCAAGTTCATATTTATATCCAAAAACAGCGTTTTACTATGGCATTGATGTTGAGGAAATCGTTTCCCTCCAATAACCGGCAGTCAAGTCAGCGTAACAAATTAAATAATTAAAATTAGAAAACATTGGTAAAATATTATATTGTCATTTAAAGAATTATAGATTTACATCTCTTGAACGCAATCAACTTGCCAGATTTAAAAATAACCTTACTGGGAAATCACACTTTGCAATAATCTGAGCACTGCGCCCAGAAAAATACGCGTTGCGATACAGACTAGACGTCATGTTGGGGAGATCTAAAATCGAAAATACTATGTAAATAATCCATTACCTTTGATTATCTTCATCAGATGTCACTTCCAGGTATCACAGGTCCATAACGAATGTAGTTTTGTTCAAAAAAGCTCATCATTTATGTCCAAAAATCTCCGTCTCGTTAGCACATGATGTAAGCCAGCCGGACTTCTCGTCATGAACGAGGGGAAAAAATATATTTCCGTTCGTTCAAACATGTCAAACGTTGTATAGCATAAATCATTAGGGCCTTTTTTAACCAGAACATGAATAATATTCAAGGTGGACGAATGCATACTCTTTTATAACGTATTGGAACGAGGGTACCCAACATGAACTCGCGCGCAAGGTGTCTAATGGGCCATCATCGTTGCATGGCTCTTGTTCGGTCAGATCTCCCTCCAGAAGACTCAAAACACTTTGTAAAGGCTGGTGACATCTAGTGGAAGCAATAGGTAGTGCCAAAATATTCCTAAACCCCTGTGTTTTTCAATGGGATAGGTTTAAAGTCAATACAACACATCAGGTATCCACTTCCTGTCAGAAAATTCTCAGGGTTTTGCCTGCCAAATGAGTTCTGTTATACTCACAGACACCATTCAAACAGTTTTGGAAACTTTAGAGTGTTTTCTATCCATATATAATAAGTATATGCATATTCTAGTTACTGGGTAGGATTAGTAACCAGATTAAATCGGGTACATTTTTTTTATCCAGACTTGCAAATGCTGCCCCCTAGACCCAACAGGTTAAAGTCACCCAGAACTGTGAGAGGTGAGCCATCCTCAGGAAAGGAACTTATCAAGGCGTCAAGCTCATTGATGAACTCTCCAAGGGAACCTGGAGGGCGATAAATGATAAGGATGTTAAGCTTGAAAGGGCTGGTAACTGTGACAGCATGGAATTCAAATGAGGAGATAGACAGATGGGTCAGGGGAGAAAGAGAGAATGTCCACTTGGGAGAGATGAGGATTCCAGTGCCACCACCCCGCTGGCTCGATGCTCTAGGGGTATGCGAGAACACGTGGGCAGACGAAGAGAGAGCAGTAGGAGTAGCAGTGTTATCTGTGGTAATCCATGTTTCCGTCAGCGCCAGGAAGTCTAGGGACTGGAGGGTAGCATAGGCTGAGATGAACTCAGCCTTGTTGGCTGCAGACCGGCAGTTCCAGAGGCTGCCGGAGACCTGGAACTCCACGTGGGTCGTGCGCGCTGGGACCACCAGGTTAGAGTGGCAGCGGCCACGCGGTGTGAAGCGTTTGTATGGCCTGTGCAGAGAGGAGAGAACAGGGATAGACAGACACATAGTTGACAAGCTACAGAACTGTTGTTTCTTGTATTATTGTCTCCTGTGTCTTTAGAGAACTGTTTCACTTTGATATCCTTTTTCTTCTGTCCTGATTTTCTCTTTCTTTTCTTCTGTTAACTAGATATTCTTTGTTGTTCTTCGTTAGCTAGCTAGCTTCTATTTTCTGTAATGGTAAACAGGTTTTTCAATATAACATTCACTGTCAAATTTTTTTGCTGTTTCTGGCTGTTTCTGGCTGACTCTAGAACTACGGTAAGATGGTTTGGCAGAAGGAAGGACATTCCTTGGTTTCACTTTTGGTATGTTTTAATTTATTCATGTGCTGGAATGAAAATCAGAGAACAAACATATAATCAACAAAATGACATAATGCATAAATTAAATTATCATAAAGATATTTTCACATGATTCAATAATGGCAAATACAACAATCAGAATTCATCTACGGAATTTCAACATGACTAAATTTATCTTAAAGGGGCAGTGCAGTTAACGTCAATTTCCTGCTTGTTTTATGAAATGTCCACACCATGAGGTCGAAAATTATGATAATGCCATTTTTGTGTAAGAGCTCTTTGAAAAAAATGCCTGGGATTTCATTCTATTCAAGTGGGATGGAACTTTTGGCCCACATCATGACATCACAATGTGATCTGATTATATACTAGACCAATGACTGTTCATCTGGGAAAGGGGGTGGGCTATAGACCATCCTATCAGCCAATCAGGGCTGTGCATGTAAATATATTCAAATTTGTTTCCTACTGCCCACACGATCAGACTGAGCATTTCAAAGGCCAAAGGAGGCTCAGGGAAATAAATAATAAAAAATATATTTTGGGGAGTTAGAAGTAATTTCATAACTCAGACCAGCAATATCTAGCACTAATTAACATCATTCGTCATATATTATTACAACCAAATTTACCGCCAAAAGAATAAAGGGAATTGCACTCCGGGAGCCACATATAAGTTTACAAACAATCGTGAGATAACTCAAAACAATCGCCTGCATTAGGGAAAACAGTTAAACAAAAATAAATGTCTATTTACTAATGTTTGCTTCTTTGACACACACAAATCAAAGAAAAGCATGAACTGTTGTGGAAAAGTTGACATGTGAGAAGTTGAAGCGTTTTTAGGGTCATGTCTAGAAGGGATAGAGCTCTGTTTTGCATTTTAGCTAACCCTCACCCCTTTCCTAACCTTAACCTAATTATCCTAACCTGTTACGTTAATTCCCGATACCTGCTGCGAAAGTTCTCCTAACCTGCTATGAAAGGTCAAATCTGACAAAAGCTGTATACCATCTAGTCAAACCCAGTTTTTAATGTCAACAAAGATTGTCTATTATATTGACAAGAAATTTGAGAGACTGTTCTATCAATGGAAATACATGTCCTTAAAGATGGAAGGTAGGCAGGAGGATGTGAGACCAAGTGGGACCATTATAGCCAATGAAGGGCATATA
Organism: Salmo salar; assembly: GCF_965601325.2. Classification (NCBI taxonomy): domain Eukaryota; kingdom Metazoa; phylum Chordata; class Actinopteri; order Salmoniformes; family Salmonidae; genus Salmo; species Salmo salar. Next base: position 15,815,308 of record NC_138319.1, on the reverse strand, counting down.
AACGTGTGAACAACATGCCATAAAGATAGATCGAGGACTCATCTGTGCCCTTATCAAGTCCGAGAAAGTATAGGCAGTACCATTGAGTCTATCTCCATTTTAAAGTAATCCATTTTCTTCTACTTCTTTGGCTGATTGATCCCAACTCATAGGAAGAAGGAATATGCCCGGGATAGCATATGGACTGCCTTTTGCTGCCTGTTGTTTATCATATTGTGATTGTCTAGTATATATTAGGGATTGTTTTATATATTAAGAGTATGTGAGACAAGGGAGATGTACCTGTCCATAGTTGTTTATTAGGAAAGGAAATTGTACTAATTATCTCATGTTTTGAATAAAACAACAATTTTGTCTGTCATTGTCTGTTGCCACTGCTATTGCTGCCTAATTTTGCTGCATTCCCCCTTCCCCCTTCCGTATTCAAAAGGACCACAATGGAAATAGGTTTTTATGCTTTATTGTGTTATCCTTGATGGCTTTCTTAAGTTGTATGTGGAGGCGTTACTGGCTGGAGCGCCCTTATGGTTTATATATTCTTTTAATTGTCTAATAAATTAAATCAATCAATCAATGTAAACCAGTGAATATTGATTTCCAAGTTTACCCAGCGTGAAACAAAACTTCATAGCTGAAGTCTTCTATTTTTCCCCCTTTTTCACAGACAAAACTTCCCACCTAGACCTCTGGCCGTCCATCCCAGGGTGCTCTGTGTTAGCAGGGAGACGGCCTCCGCCTCGACTGTGACTTTTCTCCCCTCGCTGCTGGTCCTTTGAACAAGAGAAAATGGGGGAAAGTAGGATCAAAGGGCCTTGCAGCACTATGTTTTATTCTCTGTTTCTCTCAATGCCTCTCACAGTGCCCGGGCCTTCAGCGAGAATAATGTCAAGCCTGGGGGCTGTGTACGGTTCCACCCAAATTAGACTGATCCCAGACCTGCACAATATAAATAATTATCTTGTGAGGCGTGAGTGCAACAGCTTACTCCTTGGGCGCCCCGGGTATTAGTGAGGATTCCAAAAGTAGACCAAAGATGTAGAACATTTGAAATGATTCTACAAGAATTTAAATAGAATAAGAAACTTCAAAATAATTCAATTTTGACCCATTATCGAAACATGAATTTCCATGTAACATGAGGCCTTGTAGCACGTAAGGATATAATGACTTATCACAGAGTTGTGTTGAGAGGGTACTAAAGACGGGAGCGGGCCAGCAGGAGAAATTAGAAGCCTTTTATTAGTTAAAGGGTAATTCCACCACTTTTCAACCTCAAATTCACTATCTCCAGCACCATCCCTGTGTGTATATATGTGAAAACGGCGCATTTCGATGATCTGTGGTTGAAAAGATGAGAACAAAGTTTTTTTTAAAGAAGTAAAAGTAAAAAACAGGGATTTTGATCCAGCCTTAATGGCCATGTACCCTTATAATCTCTACCCGGCACAGCCAGAAGAAGACGGCACCTCTCAGAGCCAGGTTTCTCTCTAGGTTTCTTCCTAGGTCCCTGCCTTTCGAGAGACCTTTTCCTAGCCACCATACTTCTACATCTGTATTGCCAGGTCTTTGGGGTCTTTGGGGTTTTCGGCTGGGTTTCCGTATAAGCACTTTGTGACAACTGCTGATGTAAAAAGAGCTTTATAAATACGTTTGATTGATGGATTTTCAAAACCTGCAACAAGTTTTTAGCCAGAGGGAGGGTATTTTCTTGCTCCCCATGTCACCATGAATCTCAAAGTTCTTGAAAATCATTGTTTTTAAAATTGTTTTAACTTTTGATGATGTCATCATTGACGATGTCATTCTGCGACAGAAAGGTAAACATAATTTCCAAATGAGCCAACGTATGCAGCTTTTCCTGTGAATGCAGTCTCCGCTAAAGCGGGGACATTGCCTTTCATTTTCAATCACACTGTAAAGCTGAACTTCCGCGATGCATATTGAATAGAGTCTTTTATATTTTTTACTACAAAACATAGAAACATGCAGTTTTCACATATGTGACCGACCGCCTCGATTCGGTCTTATGTAGCAAAATTTGAAATTGTATTTATTACATTGGATAAAAGTAGAGATCGACAGCTAGAAAATGGTTTAACATACCCTGCAGTTGGGGAACAATGGCAAAGTAATTGTGCTTGGAAAGATGGTAAACTTGTAACCCCACTTTTGAGAAAATGGCCTTGAATATTCTGGTACACCTACTGGAGAGCTCTTCTTTGTCTACAGCCAGTCAGCATCGTTCACACCCTCTTAAGCCTTATCCCCACCCATCTCTTTAAGGATTCACATGTGAGGCCATGTGGTAAAAACACACTATATTAAATTAAATCTACATTTATTTGTCAAATGCACAGGATACAGAAGGTATTAACGGTACTTGTACAGTGAAATGGTTACTTGCATAGTAGCAATATCAAAAACAGAGTGTCCAGATAAAAATATTGTATAAATATTTTATCACTATTAGATGACGCTTACCCGACACACTCATCTAAATTGATGGGTCATGTGAAGGAAATGCTATAACCACCCCCAAGCTACATCTAGCTAAGTGGATGGGTCACTATTGTCTAGACATGTTCATGAAACACAATAGATGGCCGTAATCACCCCCAGACACACCTGTTTAATTTGATGGGTCATGTAATTATCTGTCAGAAGTGGAGGATTTTTTTTTTTTTACATGTAGCTAGATAGCTAAACAATGAACTGGCATAATCCCAAATCAGACTACTACCAATACAAACATTGTCATAGCTGTAGTAAGAATCTGCAGGTAGCTAAAGCTAACAAACAAGGTTCAATGTTAGCTAACTAACATTAGGCTATAACTAGCAATGCAAATGCGTACTGAATCGAATAAAATTACTATACAGAACATACACGTAACATTAGCTATTGAGCGAGCAATCTAACGTTTGCTAGCTAACTAACAATACCCTTTAACTTGCAATAAAAACAACTTTCTGACTAAATTAGAAACGTATATCTGAAAATGTAGCTAGACTCTTGCTAGTATACATGGATGAACGCTTCACGGCAGATTGGAACCATTTAACTCCGTTTTGTTTGTAGCTACATCTTGTTTGGCCAGCGTTGTGTCAAGTCACTCCGGTTCACACTGACCGTGGCATGTGCAGAAAGTAGCCCATCACTTTTTCCAACTGATCTGTTGATAGCGCCTGCTAAATTCAGGGCATCAATGTTGTTGAGAAAAGTAGCAAAACTTTTGTAGTTCTCGATGGCTCATGTAATATCTTTCAAAAACGGTGTGGTAGAAAGGACAGTCAACACATACTGAACAGCTCACGTTATAGACAGAAGCATGCTACATGGCAGAACAATCCAAACTCATCTTCCGGCATGTCCAGCCCATTCATTATCTCAGCCAATCATGGCTCGCGGGAAGGTTCCTGCCTTTTTCCGTGGCAAAAATAACTAGGCTTGTAATTTAACAATGTTATTAATATTTACAGATGGTATACAAGCTTGTTATTAAGGCACATGAAAGTTCACATGTTCCAGAAGGCATTCCTGACATAAAAAAATGCATTTTGATAAATAAATAAATTATCCCGCCTCCTGAATCCAAGTGTTTGACATGGAGGAGGGAACCCGTAACTTTAGCCTTGTTCACATTGGCAGTGTAACGGCCGTCGTTAGAGAAAGACCAAGGTGCAGCGGAGGATGTGTTCATCTTGAAGGAATTTTAATACAAAAAGAGAACACTTGACAAAATAAACAAAATGACACCCGACAGTTCTGTCAGGTACTAACAATGAAACGGAAGCACTAAACAGAAACAATCACCCACAAAAACCCAAAGAAAAACAGGCTACTTATGTGTGACTCCCAATAAGCAACAACAAACTACAGCTGTGCCTGATTGGAAGCCACACGGCCAAAATCAACGAAACAAACCAACCTAGAAAAAAGAACATAGAACGCCCACCCAATGTAACACCCTGGCCTAACCAAAATAAAGAACAAAAACCCCTCTCTATGGCCAGGGCGTTACAGGCAGTTTGAAGTGACTCAAATCCTATTTATTTGCATATCTGATTTGAATCGTTTCTTTTTCCTGCAGTCTGAACAGCCAAAAAGCGCATAGAATTAGCTTGGTATGTGGTTTGAAGTCAAATACAAATCTGATTCCTGGCCATGTGACTTGTGTCTGAACGTTCAAATCTGATTTATTTTCCCTCGAGGGGTTTTTGACTGTTATTCAGCATATCTTGTTGCTTGCTAGCTACTCTGTTGACAGGACTCGTTTTGAAAATTGGATAATGTTATCCTTTGAGGCTTTACCCTATGATTTTGAACATTCAAAGCAACGGGAATCGTCCACGGCAGGCATTGTGGTCTCCTTAGCTTGCTACATAACTTCTGAGTGATAGGAAGCGCAAGCACCACCACCAATCAGCCTGGACTCTAGAGCAGCGGAAACGCGTTCTCTGGAGTAATGAATCACGCTTCACCATCTCAAATCAAATCAAATTGTATTTGTCACATGTGCCTAATACAACAGGTGTAGACCATATAGTGAAATGCTTACTTACAAGCGCTTAACCAACAATGCTTTAAGAAGTTTTAAGAGAAAAAATAAAAATAAGTGTTAACTAAAAAATAGATAAGTAAAAAAAATAGAAAAAATAAATAAAAGGAACAAATAATTAAACAGCAGCAGTAAAATAACAAGCGAGACTATATACAGGAGTCAATGTCAGGGGGCAACAGTTAGTCAAGATAATGGCGGTAATATGTACATGTAGGTAGAGTGAAAGTGACTAGGCATAGATTATAAATAGAGAGTAGCAGCAGCAAAAAAGAGGGGTCTGGGTAGCCCTTTGATTAGCTGTTCAGGAGTCTTATGGCTTCGGGGTAGAAGCTCTTAAGAAGCCTTTTTGAACTAGACTTGGTGCTCCGGTACCGCTTGACGTGCGGTAGCAGAGAGAACAGTCTATGACTAGGGTGGCTGGAGTCTTTGACAATGTTTAGGGCCTTCCTCTGACACCCCCTGGTATAGAGAGAGGTCCTGGATGGAAGGAAGCTTGGCCCCAGTGATGTACTGGGCCGTACACACTACCCTTTGTAGTGCCTTGCGGTTGGAGGCCGAGCAGTTGCCATACCAGGCATTGATGCAACCAGTCAGGATGCTCTCGATGGTGCAGCTGTAGAACCTTTTGAGGATCTGAGGACCCATGCCAAATCTTTTCATTCTCCTGAGGGAGAGTAGGCTTTGTCGTGCCCTCTTCACGACTGTCTTAGTGTGTTTGAACCATGATAGTTTGTTGGTGATTTGGACACCAGGAACTTGAAGCTCTCAACCTGCTCCACTGCAGCCCCGTTGATGAGAATGGGGGCGTGCTCGGTCCTCCTATTCTTGTAGTCCACAATCATCTCCTTTGTCTTGATCATGTTGAGGGAGAGATTGTTGTCCTGGCACCACACGGCCAGGTCTCTGACCTCCTCCCTATAGGCTGTCTCATCGTTGTCGGTGATCAGGTCTACCACTGTTGTGTCATCGGCAAACTTGATGATGGTGTTGGAGTCATGCCTGGCTATGCAGTTGTAACAGTATGGCTTCCGTCCCTCTCCTCACCCCTACCTGGGCTCGAACCAGGGACCCTCTGCACACATCGACAACAGCCACCCTCTAAGCATCGTTACCCATCGCTCCACAAAAGCCACGGCCCTTGCAGAGCAAGGGGAACAACTACTTCAGGTCTCAGAGCGAGTGACGTCACCCGATGGAAACGCTATTAGAGCGCACCACCGCTAACTAACTAGCCATTTCACATCGGTTACACAGTCCTGAGTGAACAGGGAGTAAAAGAGGGGACTGGGCACGCACCCTTGAGGGGCCCCCGTGCTGAGGATCAACGTGGCGGATGTGTTGTTCCCTACCCTTACCACCTGGGGGCGGCCCGTCAGGAAGTCCAGGATCCAGTTGCAGAGGGAGGTGTTTAGTCCCAGGATCCTTAGCTTAGTGATGAGCTTTGAGGGCACTATGGTGTTTAACGCTGAGCTGTATTCAATGAATAGTAATCTCACATAGGTGTTCCTTTTGTCCAGGTGGGAAAGGTCAATGTTGAGTGTAATAGAGATTGCATCATCTGTGGATCTGTTGGGGCAGGATGCAAATTAGAGTGGGTCTAGGTTACAAATAAGTTACAAATAACGCAAAAAAACACACATTCGCACAATTGGTTATGGGATCGTAAAACGGCAGCCATCTCCTTTGGCGCAATTATCATGCCATCTGGCAGTCCGACGGAAGAATCTGGGTTTGGCGGACGGCAGGAGAATGCTACCTGCCCCAATACCGTTTGGTGGAGGAGGTATAATGGTTTTTGTCTGTTTTTCATGGTTTGGGCTAGGCTCCTTAGTTACAGTGAAGGGAAATCTTAACTCTACAGCATGCAATGACATTCTAGATGATTCCATACTTCCAACTTCGTGGCAATAGTTTGGGGTAGGCCCTTTCCTGTTTAAGCATTACAATGCCACTCGTGCCCAATGCGAGGTCCATGCAGAAATGGTTTGTCGAGATTGGTGTGGAAGAACTTGACTGGCCTGCACAAAGCCCTGACCTCAACCCCATTGAACACCTTTGGGATGAATTGGAACGCCAACTGAGAGTCAGGCCTAATCGCCCAACAGCAGTGTCCAACCTCACTAATGCTCTTGTGGCTGAGTGGAAGTCCCCACAGCAATGTTCCAACATCTAGTGGAAAGCCTTCCCAGAAGAGTGGAGTCTGTTACAGCAGCAAAGAAGGGACCAACTCCATATTAATGCCCATGATTTTTGAATGAGATGTTCGACGAGCAGGTGTCCACATACTTTTGGTCATGTAGTGTATTTTGATACTCTTGTGGAGTGGTGGAATAAGTACTCAAATGTCATACTTGAGTAAAAGTAAAGATGCCTTAATAGAAAATGACTCAAGTAAAAGTGAAAGTCACACAGTAAAATACTACTTGTGTAAAAGTCTAAAAGTACTTGGTTTGAAATACACTTAAGTATGAAAAGTACATGTAATTGCTAAAAAGTAAAAGTATTTAACATTTCAATTCCTTATTTTAAGCAAATCAGGCGGCACAATTTAAAAAATATATTTTATTGACGGATCGCCAGGGCCAGACTAACACTTAGACATAATTTACAAACAAAGCATTTGTGTTTAGTGAGTCCACCAGAGTGGAGGCAGTTGGGATGACCAGGGATGTTCTCTTGATAAGTGTGTAAATCGGACCATTTTTCTCTGAAAATGTAATGATCACTTTTGGGTGTCAGGGAAAATGTATGGAATAAAAATTACATGATTTTCTTTAGGAATGTAGTGAGGTAAAAGTAAAAGTTGTCAAAAATATAAATAGTAAAGTAAAGTACAGATACCCCAAAAAACTGTACTTTTTACTTATGTACTTCACACTACTGCTCTTGTGTAAGCCTTAGTAAAGCTACAAAAGTGTCAGTGCTTAACCCAAACATACATGCATGTTCTTCTTCTTTGGTATTATGGTGGTCAGAAAACAAATGTTATAGGTGCTTGTTGCCACCTACTATATGGACTGTGTATCAGCCTACTATTCTGTAATATGAATTCGTTACACTTTGTGAAAAAATTGCTCTATTAACTTAACCTGCAGCCATTAAAACCTCACCACTATTCCACTACTCTGGCCCTTTCTGATCCTACTTCATGCCTCCAGCCTGGGAGGACGGGACACTATCGTTCAAACATCTTGTAACTCTTCTGCAGTAAAATCTCGTACACCCAAGTACTTCTCTGCAGCTGCCACCACAACATCTATCCTCTATGATTTACGTTCCATTCCTGTGGTACAACCATGACCATGAATGCCCCTCCCCAAAAAATGGACTGAAGCACGTTATTCCTATCACTCTCTATTAGCCTTGGCCTGCTCACAGGGATCCTCTTTGGATCCCTCACCCCTGACCCACATTCTTCATCTACCTTCTTCACTGCCTCAGCATATGAGACCTTGTGCATTAATCTGATCCTAGCAGCAACCTCAACCTGCCTTTCTCTCACTGGACACCTCTGATCTCCAGTACCCCTACAGTTTACACACAACTTTTTCCACTGATACTACACATTCCTTTGTCATGTCCTCCTGCACACTTCTCACATGTAGGAATCTACCTCCTACACACTTCTGCCACATGACCATAAACTTGACACCTAAAATGCCATAATGGTTTAGGGACAAAAGCTCTCACGAGATAACTGACACATCTTAACTTGACTTTATCGGGTAACTCAGTAGTACAGACAGTGTCTTCTCTGTTTCATCACGCTCTCCACCGGGTCTGTGTCTCACCAAACGACAGGCGTCAAAGACACTGGGAATCTTCAACTTGAGTTGAACCTCCTCAACACTTAACACCACTCCAGTTATCCCTGCTTTCAACTACACCCTGCTCTGGAGAGAAAAGCAAGTCACAGTTCTTGTCCCCAATCACGTGGTGTGGTGCGCACGCTCCCTCTGGATGTCAGAAATAGCAAAAATCAACACGATTCCACTTCGAGTCACTTTTACCTACCCAACATTCCCCAACCTCTTCTCCACCCAACCTGACACCACATATGGATCTGCCAGGAGGCAAGGATCCATTCTCTCCAAAACTCTCACTCCCACCGGGCCAAAATCATCTTTGTCATCATCAGGATGAGGCTCAAACGTGGCGGTCGTCACAACACCTGCCACCTCAGCTAATTCATCCTCACTCTCATCATGTTAAATTTCCTTCTGTAGCTCTTCCAAAAGTTCTGTATGATCCACCACTCCATATTCACTCAAAACATGTTCCACGTTTCTCCTTTTTTCCTGTCCACCTTCTCCTTCATCAGCTCTTCCCTCATTCCGTATTTACTTATAATACATTTCACGTCAGTAAATGTTTTCCTGTCCACTATCTTGCCCCACACCAGCAGCCTTGCCAGTAGGCTGACCAAAACCTTAAATGTCCCTGAACGAATACAAACTCCACTCGCCCGTAGTTGGTTCCAGAATGGCCCTTTAACATGCCTCAACACTGGCACTAACCGGAATTACATTTACTATCATGGGTGGCCAAAAATAACTATCTGAAAGCTATAGATCTACTAAGCCATGCCTCCAGTCTTCTGATCTGACCTGGTGGATCATAGCTCAATAACCCAGCGTCAACAACCCAACCTAAAGGTCATGAACAGTCAAATGTGATGACCAAAGTTTGAAAAATGACTGTTCCTTCTACGTTGATAAAGTTTGATCATAAATTTACTGGTCCCCCTCCCCCATGTCAAACACTTGGATTCAGGAGGCGGGAATATTAAGGGGAAAGGGTGACATCACCCTAACTCTCATTTTAATGCACCAATGGTAACATGATATTGTCTTACCTAATTTAAATAATTACCACTTATTATTAACCAACATCGGACAAGGCGTGTTTGCGGAGGGGCATGGTTTATATAGATAGATAGCATCTCTACTGGTGCCAAAATATGACTTATTAATATTAATATAATTAAACGTTTACACTATTCATCTATGGCAAAGATATGTATATGTCTCCCCTTTCATCTGTGTTTGGTGTTAGCTAGTTACTGGCTAGCTACAGTAGGTTTTCAGCCACCATGGAACAAAAGGTGTGGATGGGTCGCTCAAAACTCTGATGCAGTTGTCATATCAACACATCCGTCAGTGCTGCTGTGAAACGTATCACAACAGACATGCTGAAAGGTAGATGTATTAAAAAAGTGAATTGTTTTGTGTATCACCGACTTTGTATGAGTTGATTTAACTCCAACACTGCTCACTGCATCCAAGTTTTCTTGACATAGGTGTTTCAAAGAGCTGTCAGTCAAGGCGAGCAAATTAACATAAGCTCTCCGCCAACTCAGCCTGTCTTTTCAAACTTCTTGGTAGTTAGCCATAGAGAAAAAGTAATTTTCTAACATTTTGAGCATTTCTATCGCCGAAAAATATTTCTGGTGATATTTCAGTCATTCAAAAGGCTGTTTTACATTGTAATCAGAATGACGGTTCGGGAACTTTAAAGAAAACTGTGGGCTGTTTGTGACCCAACTGCCTGGGTCAAAATAATCCAACTTGTGTTCTGTCCAATATTTACCTACGTTTGATTATGTTGTGTGCGGGTAACAAACATTCTTGTAATAATTAATGTTGACTCCAAAATTACCACCCTTAGGGCAGGAATATCAAATGAAGCATAAACTCCAACTGTTTCATTGTCATAATTTAGATATTAATGGAAAGCAAAATACCAGATGTTTTCAGGAATATTGATCGGAATTTCGCTATTTATCTGATTCTACACCATTCACATACAAAGTAGTTTTCCACAGAGAGTAGATAAATTTATTTTTACTTCATGATACTTAGTAGAAATGCAGGGATAATAGCTAGTAGGAGAATAAACTAGTACACTATACAAGCACCACGTCTTGAGAAGATGAGCTTGTCCTTGTTTTTTGCATTCGCATGGCAACTACACCAGTGAGGAATAGGAGTAATGAGAAGACGATGAGTGGGAACACTTCTAGATGGGCAAAAACATGTCAAAGCAACATCAGTATTAATGAGCCATAATCATATGTTTATCATCATTAGCCAAGCTTGGGATGGGATGTGTGGGTGACATGTTTGCTTATCATGTTGACATGGAAAACAGTTACACGCAACATGGAACCTCCATTCAATCAATGTGATCTATTTTAGAATGCTGCCTGCCATGGAGAGGGACTGTAGGACTCATTGTTCCACCAAAGACTTGGAGAACCGATTTGGTGAACCAAGGCTAATGAAGCACACATCCAAGGTGGGAGATTCAAGTTTAAATATCTAGTCTATTTGCGCTGTCTGTTAGTACACAAAAATGGCACAATGATAACAATGGCTAGCTATCATAAGCAGGCCAGACTTCTCCAGCTAGCTTATGGGAGACCTTTCCACCATTCTATTACACACAGCATTTCTGTTTTGAACTAAAAGTTTCTCATCTATGTATGTTTTATGTCATTTACAAAGCAGGGACTTAACGCGTGATTTTTTCTATGATACAGTACAGTAGTTGTAGAGACCATTTTATGCTGCGATATGAGCCACACGGAGTGTCAGAATGAATGAGTGTGTAACAGTACTTTCCCAGCACTTATCAATTAACACTTTCTGTACTTTTGGACCTGATTTTAGAGACTGATCCTTCTAATGTTTCATAATCTATTTAGTTATTTATTAAATGCATTTCTGCATTAAATGCTTCTCATTCCTCTGTAAAAACAGCCCAGTCTCGCCACCATTTGTTGGTTAACCAGTGGCTTCATTTAGTTATTTCAAAGTGGTGCCACATCAAGGGTGTACTGTATTTCTATAATAAAACTGTTGGGAACAATGAAAAGGAGGAATTATCCTGGTACTATTTAATTGAGTTTGACCAGGTGCCCAGCTCTATGTCAGCCTAATCTCCCTGCAGTGGTGCTGTCTCGCTCTCTCCCTGGGAGACAGCGGAGGCCGATAAACTTTGCAGCTCCCTCGTACCTGCACAATGCACCCTCTGCATTATTCATGGGTAGGAGCTAGAGCATCTTCAAATGGCCTGTCATTTCCTTTTACCTTCCATCACAATGGCCATATGCCACAGACACTAGACAGGACTGGGGGTAGGCATTCTGAGGGTGAGCCTGAATTTCCTTTACAGACACTAACATGGAAACATATACATGTTTTAGCATGTAGGACGCTTGGGAACTCAAAATCTGCCATGGCAGATTTCAATCTTTTGCTGTTTCGCTATCTCCTCCCACGGTTGACACCTCCACACAGCAAAATCAATGGTGTACATTTAGATCTGAAAGCGTAAAATGAACACTATTTTCAGTAAACATATGAGTCCCACTGTACTGGTGTTAAAATAACACTTTTGAAAGTGTTAAATATTTAACTCTGTTACAGTGTTCTAAATTTCACTCAAAGTGTTTAAAGGAACAAAAGTGTGGTGTTTGCGTAGCTCTACTGTAGAGTAATACGCAACAACTACAGCATAAAACATAATACTTGGTTTAAAGTAAACTTGGATCACTTTTCTAAGTGCTGAGACTGTTTCTCAGTGTAAGAGGTTTTTTGAGTGTTTTAACACTGCTTAGTTTGAAGCCATATTCAAATATTTCCCAGAGTGCCTTTTGAGAAAAATTGTGGAGTTACCACCCATGATGGCATTTTTTTGTGATAGAGACATGGTTGTTGCATTCATCTATTTTTGGTCCTATTGACATCGCCAAGTGAGATCCTAAGCAAATATATAATCATACACATCGCTTTGAACCAAAACCAAAACCATTCCTATCATTATCATATTTCCCAGCATGCTCGTTTCAATATCTGTGTTTGTGTATGAGATTGATACATTTCATGCCACGATGGTGACAGGTGTGTGCCATAACGAGCAGCCTGGTGACCTAGAGGCCGGAGAGGGAGGACACTTGACATTAGGATGGTGTTGGCGTATTGCAATCCATCTTTTAGGTGCCTACACCGCATCCTACTGTACTGGCCTGTGAGGCCAGTCACGGCCTACCTACATAAAATTCTGGTAATAAAAAATTGGGAAAAAGGGAAATTACCCTGTCAACTATTAACCATCACTAAAAAACACCACCCCATTTCACTATTTAACCCTATCTGATCATACTCCAGTCCAACGTTCTGGGAGGACGGAACACTACCACTCAACACACCCTGCAACTCTTCAGTAAAATCTCGCACTCCCAAGTACTTACCTGCAGCTGCCACCACAACCTATATTTTCTGCAGTACAGTTGACAACCATGGCTATGAATGCTAAGAAACCCACCTTAGAGGAAAAATAAAAATAAATGGAGGAACTTATTCAAGAAAGATCCATTGTAATATATTATAAAAAATAAAGTGAACTGGATGGAATATGGGGAAAAATGCACAACATAATTTTTCAATCTTCAGCATAGAAATGTTACCAACATGTTTTTACTGAAACTTGTTACAAATGATGGAGTCAGTCATTATTCACCAAATGACATTTTGAAAGAGGAAGTAAAGTACTTTAAGAATATGTTTTTGTTTCAGTCTCCTCCATCTCCACTAACCAAAGCTAAGTGTATAGATTGTTTTCCTATTACTAATGTAAAAATAACTGCTGTACAGAAAGACTCATGTGAAGGCCAAGTTACACAGGAGGAACTTCTTAATGCAATAAAGCCTTTAAGTCCGGGAAAACACCTGGGCTGGATGGCATACCAGTGGAAGTATACCAAACTTTTTTTGATATACTCAGAGGACCATTATTAGCATGTTTTAACCACTCCTATATAAATGGTAGATTATCGGACACTCAACAAGGTCTGAATTAATTATTACAGAAACAGAATCCAAGTGGTATACGGACATAGATCCAGTCTATAAAAAAATGGACGCCTCTTACACTTCAGTGTTGTGATGCAAAAAAGTGCTTAGCGCATAGAATTAAAAAGGTTTTGTCAGATATTATTCATCCTAATAAAACATGTTTTTTACATGGAGATAATATAAGACACGTACTGGAAACAATAAAACACTATGACATATCGGGGAAACAAGGCCTGGTTTTCATAGCTGACTTTGAAAAGGCTTTTGATAAAGTATGACTGGAGTTTATATATAAATTCTGGAGAATCTCTTATAAAATTGTTTAAAGTTATGTATAGTAACCCTACTGTAGGTGTAAAATAGTGAATAATGGCTACATCTCAGAAAGTTTTCAACTGTCAAGAGGAGTAAAACAAGGTTGTCCACTATCGGCATATCTATTTATTATTGCCATCGGCATGTTAACTGTTAAAACGAGATCCAACAGTAATATTAAGGGATTAGAAATCCATGGCTTAAAAACAAAGGTGTCATTGTACGTTTATGATTCATGTTTCTTCTAAATCCACAATTAGAATCCCCCCATAGCCTCATAGAGGATCTAGATAGTTTATAACCTCTCTGGATTAAAACCAAATTATGATAAGTGTACTATATTACTTATCAGATAACAAAAAAATTATACTTTTACATTACCGTGTAGTTTATCAATAAAATGGTTTGACGGGATGAGGACATACTCAGTATACATATGCTGAAAGAAAGACATTTTAATAGAAATTTAGCAAAAATAGATAAGATCTTGCGACCATGGAAAGGAAAATACTTGTCTATTTGTGGAAAAATCACCATGATTAACTCTTTAGTCATATCACAGTTTACCTATTTGCTTATGGTTTTGCCTACACCTAGCGACCTGCTGTATAAATTAAATGCGCAAAAAATATTACATTTTATTTGGAATGGCAAGCCAGACAAAATATAAAGGGCCTATTTATATAATGAATATGAATTCGGAAGGAAGAAATGATTAAATATTAAAGCATCAGTCATACAAAAGTTATACTTAAATCCGGTTCTCTAGTAAATTAGTAAGAATGTCTCACCCCATGGTCAAGAACGGCCTTTTTCCTTAATTCAGATTACACCCGCTCATTTTCGGATATTTATAAACGAATCATCTCCAAAAAAATCATAGTTTTTTTAAACAATCCTTAGAAAGTTGGTTGCAATTTAATTGTAATCCACCTGAAAAGACAGAACAAATAATACAACAAATATTGTGGTTAAACTGAAATATACAAATTGATAAAAAAATAATATATTTTTCTATAAAATTGAAAAAAAAATCTTTGTAAATTATCATAAATAGAACTGTTGTAGTTATGTCACACATGCAGCTAACACAGACATATGGAAATGTCTGCTCTACCCAAAATTATAAAAAACGAATTGCAGCATTACCACAAAAATGGAATAGGCAAGTGGAAGGGGGAAAAAGTAAGGAACTTGTCTGTCGGCCCTGCATTAAAGACCAAAATTGGATAAAGAAATTTGTGATGAAGAAAAATATATACCAGTTTTGTTTAAGGACCAACAAATTGACAGCTGTGCCATATACATTGCAAAATAGTTGGGAAGAGATTTTCCATGGCACATGGTTTATGAATTGACACGCAAAACGACGCCAGATTCAAAACGTAGAATTTTTCTATTTAAATTATTCTACGAAATTATAGATGTGTGGGATACAATCTTCCAAGCTCTGCAGATTTTGCTGCGAGGAGGCAGAGTCATTATATCATTTATTTAGTCTATATGTAGCTTGTTTTTGGTCACAGGTCCAGGAATGACTGAAGAATTGCAACATTTACCTAGAGCTAACACTGCAGATAGCAATACTGGGTGATTTGAAAAGTCATAGTCAATCGATCAATAATATTATCATTATTTTAGCAAAAATGTTTATCTTAATTTACAATCTGTAGAAACTATGAGAATAGAAAGGTTCAGTACTTTTGTGAAGCATCACAGCACAGTTGAAAAATATATGGCAAATAGAAATCAAAAATGGATGGTGTTAAAAGATAGATGGGAGGGATTGAATGGAGCTGAAGGGTGGAACTAATAACAACAAGGTAACAAATGTAAATCATACGTGGTCTGTAAAATGTATAAAGGTTCAGAACTTTTGTGAAATAACACAGTTACAAATATATGACAAACAGAAATCAAACTGGATGGACATCAGAAATAGAGGAAGGCCAGGACAAAAAACAAACAAAATATAACTATTGTAAAATAGATTGTGTCTGTAAATGTGTATAGAATGAATAAGCTGGAAGTAGAAGCCAAAGTGTTATTGTTAATTTGTTTACTCCAATTGGGGGATGGGTGATAGGGTTTGCAGGGACTAATAAAGGAAGATATATTTTTAAAAAGTGAGTATGTGTATATATGTATGTGTATGAATGCTATATATGTGTATATATATGAATGCTATATATGTACAGTTGAAGTCGAAAGTTTACATACACAAAAAAAAAACGTGTTTTTCGACCACTCCACAAATTTCTTGTTAACAAACTATAGTTTTGGCAAATCGGTTAGGACATCTACTTTGTGCATTACACAAGTAATTTTTCCAAGAATGATTTACAGACAGATTATTTCACTTATAATTCAATGTATCACAATTCCAGTGGGTCAGAAGTTTACATAAACTAAGTTGACTGTGCCTTTAAACAGCTTGGAAAATTCCAGAGAATGATGTCATGGCTTTAGAAGCTTCCGGTAGGCTAACTGACATCATTTGAGTTAATTGGAGGTGTACCTGTGGATGTATTTCAAGGCCTACCGTCAAACTCAGTGCCTCTGCTTGACATCATGGGAAAATCTAAAGAAATCAGCCAAGATCTCAGAAAAAAATTGTAGACCTCCACAAGTCTGGTTCATCCTTGGGAGCAATTTCCAAATGCCTAAAGGTACCACGTTCATCTGTATAAACAATAGTACGCAAGCATAAACACCATGGGACCACACAGCCGTCATACCGCTCAGGAAGGAGACGCGTTCTGTCTCCTAAAGATGAACGTACTTTGGTGCGAGAAGTGCAAATCAATGCCAGAACAACAGCAAAGGACCTTGTGAAGATGCTGGAGGAAACAGGTACAAAAATATCTATATCCACAGTAAAACAAGTCCTAAATTGACATAACCTGAAAGGCCACTCAGCAAGGAAGAAGCCCCTGCTCCAAAACCTCCATAAAAAAGCCAGACTACGGTTTGCAACTGCACATGGGGACAAAGATCGTACTTTTTGGAGAAATGTCCTCCGGTCTGATGAAACAAAAATAGAACTGTTTGGCCATAATGACATCATTATGTTTGGAGGAAAAAGGGGGAGGATTGCAAGCCAACGAACACCATCCCAACGGTGAAGCACAGGGGTGGCAGCATCATGTTGTGGGGGTGCTTTTCTGCAGGAGGGACTGGTGCACTTCAAAAATAGATGGCCTCATGAGGAAGCAAAATTATGTGGAAATATTGAAGCAACATCTCAAGACATCAGTCGGGAAGTTAAAGCTTGGTCGCAAATGGGTCTTTCAAATGGACAATGACCCCAAGCATACTTCCAAAGTTGTGGCAAAATGGCTTAAGGACAACAAAGTCAAGGTATTGGAGTGGCCATCACAAAGCCCTGACCTCAATCCTATAGAACATTTGTGGACAGAATTGAAAAAGTGTGGGCGAGCAAGGAGGCATACAAACCTGACTCGGTTACACCAGCTCTGTCAGGAGGAATGGGCCCAAATTCACCCAACTTATTGTGGGAAGCTTGTGGAAGGCTACCCGAAACGTTTGACCCAAGTTAAACAATTTGAAGGCAATGCTACCAAATACTATTGAGTGTATGTAAACTTCTGACCCACTGGGAATGTGATGAAAGAAATAACATCTGAAATAAATCAATTCTCTCTACTATTATTCTGACATTTCACATTCTTAAAATAAAGTGGTGATCCTAACTGACCTAAGACAGGGAATTTTTACTAGGATTAAATGTCAGGAATTGTGAAAAACTGAGTTTAAATGTATTTGGCTGAGGTGTATGTAAACTGTGTGTGTGTGTGTGTGTGTGTGTGTGTGTGTGTGTGTGTGTGTGTGTGTGTGTGTGTGTGTGTGTGTGTGTGTGGTGTGTGTGTGTGTGTGTGTGTGTGTTGGTGTGTTGGTGTGTGTGTGTGTGTGTGTGTGTGTGTGTGTGTGTGTATATAGATATATTTACCCCAAAAATACATGGGGGATTGGAGAAATGATGCAGACAATTACATTGATGGATGCAACAATCTATCCTCAATATTAAAGCTGATTCCCTCCCCCCCAAACTATAAATTAACAAATAAACAAAATAAACCCACCTTACTGAAGCACATATTTTCCCCATCCCTCTCCATTGGTCCCTACTCACAGATTCCCTCACCCTGTACCCATCTACCACTTCCACTCGCTACACTGCTTCAACATACAACGCTTTCTTTACTACTCTGACCCTGGTAACCTCAACCTGCATTTCTCTCACTGGACACCTCCAATCTCCAGCCCAATGGGCACCCCCACACAAAACATTCTCCATTGGTACTAAACATTCCTTGATCTCATGCCATCCTGTACCACTTCTAGCAATCTCCCTCCTACTGCAATATGACCATAAGCTTGGCACCTTACACACCATAGTATTTTTACCTAAAGCATCTAATCTGGACCAATCATTTCAGTAATGTGTGCAAGTCCAAGTAACATATTGGATTAGTTTAGAAAATGTTTGAAATGTATATTTTAGTTCCATAAACTCAATCAATTAATGCACATGCACAAACATAGATATTAAAACAAACAATTTAAAAAATTTACCTGCAATAGTGCATGCTGGGAAATATGATAATGATGGGTGTGGTTTTGGTTCAAAGTGTACTGGGGTAAAACTAGGCCCTCAAAATAAGGCCTTATGAAATACGGATATTATTATGTTAAACCTCTCAGTGATAATTTGTTGTTTTTTAAAGTGGAGAATTTGCTGTGTACATCTTAATTTATAGCAATTAATCGAAGGACAGGGGCTGAATACGGTGTGTTAAAAAATCAATGTCGTGTTAATTTTCTTTACATTTTTTTATTTCACCTTTATTTAACCAGGTAGGCTAGTTGAGAACAAGTTCTCATTTGCAACTGCGACCTGGCCAAGATAAAGCATAGCAGTTAGACTCATACAACACAGAGTTACACATGGAATGAACAAAACATACAGTCAATAATACAGAAGAAAAAAAAAGAAAACAAGACCATTAGAGCATGAAAACATAAAGATTTCAATGTAGAATAGGTCTTAAATGTAGAACATCAGCTGTTATATAAAAGGAAAATACAGTGCAGTGAATGAGAAGTTTCATTAGTTAACCCTTGAGGTAAAGTACACTCATATGATGTTTTGTGCTGCTTCCCCCTGGGCACACACTGGTTGAATCAACATTGTTTCCACTTCATTTCAATGAAATTACATTGAACCAACGTGGAATAGACATTGAATTATCTGTGCCCATTGGGTATTTTCATTTGCAGCTCCTTGACATCTTGTCAGCTACCTTTGAGACTTACCTTCCAGGATGGCGTCCCTCGCGTTATTTTTATTTACTAAGTTTATTTGCATGACGAACCCCCAAAAGGTATTTCCCTTAGAGGTAATTGGGATTGCTGTCATTGTGCCTCCCTAATGTCTCAAAGTCGACATTAACATATCATTAGCTCTTTCTGGGACCGTTCACTCAGAAAATTACTGGCCTCCAAAGACCTTCAGCTGCATCAACATGAACATAATGTTGAAATGATGACGTCAGCTTCTTGTATAGTAGCCTAACTCTTTGAGCTTATTTAGAATCCCACCTAACTAAAATGGGTAGATTCACTTTTAAATGCACTGTAACAAGGAATTTTCACAAAATATTATTTTATATTATATTATTAATAGGACACCTATTAATAAGGGTTCCTCAAGGGTTCTTTGGGAAGGGTGATGGTTCTACATGGAATTAAACTGACCCAAATAACCTTTTGAGACTTTCAATGGTTCTTTGCAGTTTAAAAAAGGGTTCTTTCCTCTTTTAGTGATAATTAAAATGTAGGAGATGTGGCTCATTGGAATATTTTAGGGCATGGTTTGTTCACAGCAATTTTTGTTCAGTGTGAGAGTATCATTCCAGTTTATCTAATCTGTTGTGTTATGTTTAACATGTTATACAGTGCATCTGGAAAGTATTCAGACACCTTCATTTTTTCCACATTTTGTTATGTTACAGCATTATTTTTAAATGGATACAATTACTTTTTCCCCCTCATCAATCTACACACAATACCCCATAATGACAAAGCAGAAACAGGGTTTTAGAAATTTTGCAAATCTATAAAAAAAACAAAAAAAAACAGAAACACCTTATTTACAGTATATGAGTATTCAGACCCTTTGCTATGAGACTTGAAATTGAGCTCAAGTGCATCCTGTTTCCATCGATCATCCTTGAGATGTTTCTACAACTTGATTTTGAGTCCACCTGTGGTAAATTCAATTGATTGGGCATTATTTGGAAAGGCACACACCTGTCCATATAAGGTCCCACAGTTGACAGTGCATATCAGAGCAAAAACCAAGCCATGAGGTCGAAGGAACTGTCCGTGAGCGCTGAGACAGGACTGTGTCGAGGCACAGATCTGGGGAAGGGTACCAAAACATTTCTGCAGCATTGAAGGTCCCCAAGAACACAGTGGCCTCCATCACTCTTAAATGGAAGAAGATTGGAAGCACCAAGACTCCTCCTAGAGCTGGCCGCCCGGCCAAACTGAGCAAAATTGGGGAGAAGGCCCTGGGTCAGGGAGGCGACCAAGAACGTGATGGTCACACTGACAGAGCTCCAGAATTCCTCTGTGGAGATGGGAGAACTTTCCAGAAGGACAACCATCTTTGCAGCACTCCACCAATCATGCCTTTATGGTAGAGTGGCCAGATGGGAGCCACTCCTCAGGAAAATGCACATGACAGCCCCCTTTGAGTTTGCCAAAAGGCACCTAAAGGACTCTCAGACCTTGAGAAACAAGATTCTCTGGTCTGATGAAACCAAGATTGAACTCTTTGGCCTGAATGCCAAGCGTCACGTCTGAAACATGGTGGTGGCAGCCGCCGTGGGGATTTTCTTCAGTGGCAGGGACTGGGAGACTAGCCAAGATTGAGGGAAAGATGAACGGAGCAAAGTACAGAGAGATCCTTAATGAAAATCTGCTCCAGAGCATCTTCCAACAGGACAACAACCATAAGCACACAGCCAAGACAATGCAGGAGTGGCTTCGGGACAAGTCTGTGAATGGAAAGGCTGGAGCAACGAACCGCCCTTGCTGTCTCTGCCTGGCCGGTTCCCCTCTCTCCACTGGGATTCTCTGCCTCTACCCCTATTACAGGGGCTGAGTCACTGGCTTACTGGTTTTCTTCCATGCCGTCCCTGGGAGGGGTGCGTCACTTGAGTGGGTTGAGTCACTGACGTGGTCTTCCTGTCTGGGTTGGCGCCCCCCCTTGGGTTGTGCCGTGGCGGAGATCTTTGTGGGCTATATTCGGCCTTGTCTCGGGATGGTAAGTTGGTGGTTGGAGATATCCCTCCAGTGGTGTGGGGGCTGTGCTTTGGCAAAGTGGGTGGGGTTATATCCTACCTGTTTGGGTCTCCCGGTTGCGACCGACTGCGGCAGAGCCTGGACTCGAACCCAGAATCTCTAGTGGCACAGCTACCACTGCGATGCAGCGCCTTAGACCACCACGCCACACAAGAGGCCATTATGGGGTATTGTATGTAGATTGATAAGGGGCCTGGAACTTAATAAGGGGCCTGTAATTTAATAAAATGTGGAGAAAAAATTTGAAAATTTTTGAAAAATGTGGAATAGGTGAAGGGGCCTGAATACTTTCCGAATGCAGTGAATATGACTACGGCCAGTGACGGTGTCTAGCGAAAGACTAATGTATATCCTTGTGTCTCTTGAGAATGTTGACTAAGTCAGTAGTTCTCAATTCTCTCTTAAGGGACCCACAGCCGTTCCAGAACTAGCACACCTGATTCAACTTGTTAGTTAACACCATAATAAAACCTATGGATTTTTTACAATATAATTTGGCTATAAACCAGAACAAAAAACCTCTGGTTCTACAAAGAACCTTTGAGATTGAGAAATGTTCTTCATAGAACCGTTCTCCATAAAGGTGATATAAATAACCATAAAAAAAGGGTTCTATACTGTATATAGCCCCAAAAAGGGTTGTAACCACAGCAGAACCCTTTTTTGGTGCAGTATAGAACTGGTTTTAATGGTTCTATACAGAACCTTGGAAAAGGGTTCCTTATAGCACCATACAGGTCCCATTTAGAACCTGATGAGCATGGTTCTTTATAGAATCTTCAAGAAAGGTTTGATATAGCACCAAAAACAGTTCTGCTATTGTTACAAGCCAAATAACCCTTATTTGGCACTATATGGAAGCATTTGTTTTTAGTGTGTATACGTTATTGTTTACTTACATAGATCAAAATAAATTGTCTTATCTGCTTTATGTAAACATCTTCCAACAAAATGAAATAAAAACAACTCCACTCGCTGTGTATGTGCATAAAGTGGTAATAACATGGTAATAGTATGTTTTAACTAAGATAGGATGCAGGGATTGCACTGTTGAATTGTTGTTGTTGTTGTTTCCTGTCATTCCCTGAATACAGCTCATAATAAGACAGTGTGACTCTTGTTTAAAGGCCACTGTATGCCTGCCAGATGGAGGAATACAAGACACTTTCAAATAACATTCTTGACCATATAAAAGAAAAACATGATGTACAAGTAAACGCATTTTGTGCTTTGTTCAAGCAATGGATTGATCAATTTTGTCTGAATATGCTGTGCAGATGAGAGACAAAACGTAATACTTAGAACTTTTCAATCATTTAAAGGGTTTAATAAATGTTGATTCATGCCCCATGCTTCGGTGACATTGCTTGCCTACTTACACAGTACATGTTAACTCGCCATTGAAAAAACGTTGACATAACTATACTTTTAATAAAACGATGAAAAGCAAAGGTACTATGCTTTATTCAGGAGTAAAAAAGGTCCCCTTAGATATATATCCCTTTGAGAGATACAGTTTGGAAAGTATGCCTGATCTCTCTGCAGCTGCGTTTGAACGTCGACGGACTAGGAAACGTATCTATTTCTCCACATCCTGCAGGACATGGATCTGCATTTCCTCTGCACTTTGATAAAGCAACAGCCAGCCAAGCTGTCAGCCTCCATTAGCAGCCTCTCCACCCTGCACTGACAGCTGCTGTGTGTATGCGTGCGTGTGCGTGTGCGTGTGTGTGTATGTGTGCGCGTGTGCATCTGTGTGTGTGTGTGCATGCATGTGTGCGTACGAGAGCAGCTTGATTTTGGATACTTTTTGGACAGTCTGAAGTATTTGAAAAGAAAAAATATCTGGGTAGAGGACCACATTTTGATAACCTCACCTTCTTTAAAAGCAGACATTCTTCAAATACCCATCACATTTTCACTCACTTCAATCTAAACTCAAACTGAACTTACCATTTAATTTACATTAGAGTGGTAATTGGTGTTGTCAATGTCACAGCTTCAACGTAGCTAATGTAGCCACTTAAAAACATCTATCTTCCTCTCTGCATGGCCAGAACACACTCACATACGTGACAATAAATCAATTTGACCAAAATAAATCATTGCCACAAGAATCTAGACAACAGCATGCGGTATATTTAGACTATGTGAGATACAGCTGCTGCAGAAAATGTTTACCTTTTTGGCTGCAGGGTTCCAGTGCAAACACAGCCCAGCCTTGGTGTGTGAAGAATGCATAATGACACCCGAGTCCTGTCACACTTTGTACAGGATAATGATTCAAACGTCTTGAAGGGCAGGACAAGAAATCCTCAAAGTTTATTTTCACATTTTCAGTCCCTGTCAAAGTGTATACAGAGGATGGTTAAACCGCGATAAATTGGGCAGAAATTTGGCAATGGGTTTCGACACGCTTGTAATGTGGCTTAAATTGTATGCCCTTTAAGGCAAGGGGGACGAACCTCCTCAATGTCAGTGCGCTCCCCCACATGTTGAGTGCTTAGTTTGCAATGCAGTACAAGATCCCCCGATCTGCTTAGTATGCATCCACTTGAGTTTCCTAAAGGTTACCAAACCTAATTAGACATTTATGCAGGATCTTCAAAGGTCCCTCCGTTAATAATGATGTGCTAATTCTGAGGACTGCATCGACGGCTTGTTTCTGCTTGCAAGAGTAATCCCCCTCACAATATGTGCATACACAAAGGGGATCGAGATGGCAGCGGAAATATTAGGCACAGGGATTAGATCAGATTGGTCGTCGGGTCTAAAAAACGGATTTTATGTACTCTTTTGTATATGACCCATAAATGCTACACAGGTCCATGGGTCCTGTTGTTGTGAATGGAGAATTAGATCATGATAACCCTTCATAATCACTTCATCTTGCTTGCTTTAAAAGTAAACTAATGGAGACTGAAAAAAGCGGAAAACACACTCACATCTCAAACACACTCACACCTCGGAGGCTGATGTCAGGATGCTGCCTTGTTGGTTATTGCATATGTAAAACTCCTTGCAGACAGCCTATAAGGCAGCGTCATGACTTATAAGCATCTGAGGCTGCTATTGAATCTGATCAGCCTGCCAGGAATAGAGCACACTCAGTCTTGATCATATACATAATGCACTGACTGCTAATATGCCTGCAATGAGCTTTACCTATGAAACAGCATACATGGCAGAATCCTGACTTATCAGTCTCTGAGGCTGCTATTGAATCTGATCAAACTCTCAGGCTGAAATTGAATCTGATCAGCCTGTCAGGAATGGAGCTCACCCACTATGTAAATGTAAATATTATCCATAAAACATGAAGTGTCCCTTACAATTATACACATATTAGTTACGCAAGCTAACAACCAGCATAGATAACAAGATAACTAGCTAGCTAACAAGACTACTTAGCTAACTAGCTAGCTAGCTAGCTTGTGCCCTCACAAGACTAGCCAGGTTAGCTGCGTTGTTGCTTGCATGTGATTGGCTGTGGTCTTGGGGGTGACACACAGGCTTCCTATCAGGCATTGTTCATGCCTTAAATGCCCCATGAGGGCTTAGATGTCCAAAGAGCTCTTAGCTCACAGTAAAGGACATTTACCTTGCTAACATTCAAATTTATAAACTGATAATGAGCTCCAAACACAAACAAAAGCATGATATCAACAAGAAACGTACCATCCCTTATTTGTCCACTCCTATTTATAGAGTTTATCTTGTGATCTTGACAAAACAACTTTCGTTATGTCGTGACCATAAGATGTGATCTCAACATAATGAGGGAATATTTTTTTTATTCATAATGTCCTCACTGGAATTCCGTACTCATGCCCTTTTCCCGTGATTAACTAAATGGGATTGGCAAATTAATCTGCAAGTACAGAGGCATCTTTGCATCAAGCCTGAACAGTGCCTCAGGTAACTGTAAATGACAAAACATCCTAAATAAAATTCCATTACCATTTATTAATCAATTATGAATGGCAGCTAATTAGTGTTATGCTAGAATAAATTTCTCCCTCAATGTCAAAGCTAGAATTGTAGCAGTTTATAATTTATAACACATTATGACAAAATCCCTTAACCCACTTTATAAAGATTTTGGTGTATTTTAGTACTGGGTGTGTGACGCAACTGATCGAATGTGATCTAGTTTGTAAATAAAGACACTGCATAAACATTGCAATTTCAGGTTTGATCGAATTCCAGTGCGTAATGTGTCACCTGCGTGCGTGCGTGTGTGTGTGTGTGTGTGTGTGTGTGCGTGTGTGTGCGTGCGTGCGTGCGTGTGTGCGTGATAATAATAAGGCAAATTATAAGTGGAAATTAAGAGGGGGTCAAATTTGTGAGAGTAATTTCTCATTTCTCTGCTTCACTGCACGTCAGTGGAAAGCTCTGCATTTTGAGTGATGGCCCAAACAAGAAAAAGTGAACAGCAAACCCTGTGGTGAGGAAGAGTGAGAGAGGGAGAGACAGAAGGAGGCAGAGAGAGAGAGAGAGAAAGTGTGAAAGATAGAGATGGAGAAAATGGGAAAGAGATGAGAAAGAGAGAGAGAGACAGAGAGAGAATATCCAACATCAACACCTTTTTATGGGCATGGCATAGACCCCTCAAATTCAAATCTGGACCTTTAAACCAGTTCCACTGCTTTTCTTAAAATTATTCAATTTAATAAGGGACTGATTTAGACCTGGGAAACCAGGTGGGTGTGGAAACCAGGTGGGTGCATTAAAGTATGTTGAGATCACGACTTATTTATCTCATTATCACTACATAACAATAGTTGTTTTGTTGAGATCACGAGATAATCAAAGTACCATGCATCATCCATTAATTTGTTCAGATGCACGATAACCACTTCCTCCAGGAGCCTTGCGGCTGCGTTGATCGCAATGCGGGGCATTAAAGCCATCAACGATGCCTGACAGGCAGTTCTGTCTCCCAGGCTGCGTGTCGCTCCCAAGACTACAGCCAATCACACGCAAGGAACAACACAGCTAATTTGGCTAGTCTTGTGCGCTAGCTAGCTAGTTAGCTAGCTAGCTTGACACCATGTTTTGTGGATACTATTTATATTCACAGTGAGTGAGCTCCGTTCCTGACAGGCTGATCAGATTACATTTGAGCCTCTGAAGCTGATAAATCAGGATTCTGCCTTGTATGTCATGCCTGCTCCCACTCCTCCTCGAGCGCCAGGCTGCCCATCATTATGCACACTTGTCACCATCGTTACGCACACCTGCGCTTCTTTGGACTCACCTGGACTCCCGTGTCAGCATTATTGTTGTTATGTTTCCCCTGTTCAGACGCTGTCCTTGTTTGTTTCATGTCAGTTATTTATTAAATGTTCACTCCCTGAACTTGCTTCTCGTCTCCCAGCGTCTTTCCTTATATTGTAGGCTACTTCATAGGTAAGGATCCTTGCAGGCAGATTATCTGTAAAAGTGCTTTATAGGCATATGCATATCTAATCCAGGGGGTGAGCGCTATTCCTGGCAGGCTGATCAGATTCCATTGCAGTCTCAGAGGCTGATGTCAGGATGCTGCCTTGTAGGCTATTTCATATGCGAGGCTCCTTGCAGACAGCCTATAAGGCAGCATCATTACTTTTGAATATGATCAGCCTGCCAGGAATAGAGCACACCCAGTCTTGATCACATACATAATGCACTGACTGCTAATCTGCCTTCAATTAGCTTTACACATGAAACAGCCTACATAGCAAAATCCTGATTTATCCGCCTCTGAGGCTGCTATTGAATCTGATCAAGCTCTGAGGCTGAAATTGAATCTGATCAGCCTGTCAGGAATGGAGCTCACCCACTCTGTACATTTAAATAATATCCATAAAACATGAAGTGTCCCTTACAATTACACACATATTAGTTATGTGTATAATTGTAAGAGACACTTCATGTTTTATCAGGTAGAACAGAAATCCAGTGGTAGTTCGTACCTCGTAGGGTAAGATTTGAATACCCCAGGCAGAGACCATGCCCAGAAAGTGGGAAAAAATACCAAGGAAAGTAACAGTTTTGTAAGGACCTTTCAGGGGTGAATTTAATGAGAAAGTATCAATCCTTTAGCTGAGAAAGAAGGCACTGACAGCAACACAAAGTAATCTCTTCTTTATTAAAAAGACTATTCACATTTGACTCTGTAGAGCCTATAGTTTTCCATAATAGTATTCTCATAAGAACCAAAGGTAAGAACAATATTAAATTAGAACAAGGAGCTGTGGTATGAATGATGATTGGACCACATGAAATTCCCATCTCAAGGGCTACTCTCAAGAGGAAATTATATTTCAATGACTTCATCTCTGATCATGGTTGAGAAAAGCTTGTGTGGACAACTTTCGCTGCTTCAAATGCAGCTCGAAGGACCATGACAAATAGAGGGCAAGCCAAGAGAAGTAGGTGCCTTTGGCAATTCAACTATTCACCAACACCAATAGCTATCGGCTAGTACATGCATCATGTTTTAGTAATCTCTGCAAAGCCAATGTTCTCTTGCAAGACATTTCTAAATGGTCAAATATTGCACTCAGAGACCTACAGTACCAGTCAAAAGTTCTGACACACCTACTCATTCAAGGGATTTTCTATATTTTTACTATGTTCTACATTGTAGAATTATAGTGAAGACATCAAAACTATGAAATAACACAAATAGAATTATGTAGTAACCAAAATACGTATTAGTAAAATCAAAACATATTTTATATTTGAGATTCTTCATAGCCACCCTTTGCCTTGATGACAGCTTTGTACACTCTTGGCATTCTCTCAACCAGCTCATGAGGTAGTCACCTGGAATGCATTTCAATTAACAGGTGTACCTTGTTAAAAGTTCATTGGTGTAATTTCTTTCCTTCTTAATGCATTTGAGCCAATCAGTTGTGTTGTGACAAGGTAGTGGTATACAGAAGATAGCCCTATTTGGTCAAACAAGTCCATATTATGGCAAGAACTGCTCAAATAAGCAAAGAGAAATGACAGTCCATCATTACTTTAAGACATGAAGGTCAGTCAATCCGGAACATTTCAAGAACTTTGAAAGTTTCTTCAAGTGCACTCTCAAAACCCATCAAGCGCTATGATGAAACTGGCTCTCATGAGGACCGCCACAGGAGAGAAAGACCCAGAGTTGCCCCTGCTGCAGAGGATAAGTTTGTTAGAGTTACCAGCCTCAGAAATCGGTAGTTAACTGCACCTCAGATTGCAGCCCAAATAAATGCTTCACAGAGTTCAAGTAATAGACACGTCTCAACATCAACTGTTCAGAGAAGACTGTGTGAATTTTTATTTATTTTTTATTTCACCTTTATTTAACCAGGTAGGCAAGTTGAGAACAAGTTCTCATTTACAATTGCGACCTGGCCAAGATAAAGCAAAGCAGTTCGACAACATACAAAAACACAGAGTTACACATGGAGTAAAACAACATACAATCAATGATGCAGTAGAAGAAAAAAAAATAAAAATAAAATAAAAAGCAGTGATCTGTGAGCTGCTCTGACAGCTGGTGCTTAAAGCTAGTGAGGGAGATAAGTGTTTCCAGTTTCAGAGATTTTTGTAGTTCGTTCCAGTCATTGGCAGCAGAGAACTGGAAGGAGAGACGACCAAAGGAGGAGTTGGCTTTAGGGGTGACCAGAGAGATATACCTGCTGGAGCGCGTGCTACAGGTGGGTGCTGCTATGGTGACCAGTGAGCAGAGAT
The DNA here is from genome assembly GCF_965601325.2 of Salmo salar. Lineage (NCBI taxonomy): Eukaryota > Metazoa > Chordata > Actinopteri > Salmoniformes > Salmonidae > Salmo > Salmo salar. The sequence goes on along the minus strand of NC_138319.1, from coordinate 15,786,460 downwards.
AAGGGGGGACTTTACCTAGCAGAGTCTTGTAGATGACCTGGAGCCAATGTGTTTGGCGACGATTATGAAGCGAAGGCCAGCCAACGAGAGCGTACAGGTCGCAGTGGTGGGTAGTATATGGGGCTTTGGTGACAAAACGGATGGCACTGTGATAGACTGCATCCAGCTTGTTGAGTAGGGTATTGGAAGCTATTTTGTAAATGACATCGCCGAAGTCGAGGATTGGTAGGATGGTCAGTTTTACGAGGGTATGTTTGGCAGCATGAGTGAAGGATGCTTGGAATAGAAATAGGAAGCCAATTCGAGATTTCACTTTGGATTGGAGATGATTGATGTGAGTCTGGAAGGAGAGTTTACAGTCTAACCAGACACCTAGGTATTTGTAGTTGTCCACAAATTCTAAGTTAGAACCGTCCAGAGAAGTGATGCTGGACAGGCGGGCAGGTGCAGGCAGCGATCGGTTGAAGAGCATGCATTTAGTTTTACTTGTGTTTAGGAGCAGTTGGAGACCACGGAAGGAGAGTTGAATGGCATTGAAGCTCGTCTGGAGGGTTGTTATCACAGTGTCCAAAGAAGGGCCAGAAGTGTACAGAATGGTGTCGTCTGCGTAGAGGTGGATCAGAGATTCACCAGCAGCAAGAGCGACATCATTTATGTATACAGAGAAAAGAGTTGGCCCAAGAATTGAACCCTGTGGTACCCCCATAGAGACTGCCAGAGGTCCAGACAGTAGGCCCTCCGATTTGACACACTGAACTCTGTCAGAGAAGTAGTTGGTGAACCAGGCGACGCAATCGTTTGAGAAACCAAGGCTACTGAGTCTGCCGATGAGGATGTGGTGATTAACAGAGTCAAAAGCTTTGGCCAGGTCAATGAATACGGCAGCACAGTATTGTTTCTTATCGATGGCGGTTACGATGTCGTTTAGGACCTTGAGCGTGGCTGAGGTGCACCCATGACCAGCTCTGAAACCAGATTGCATAGCGGAGAGGGTGCGGTGGGATTCGAAATGGTCGGTAATCTGTTTGTTGACTTGGCTTTCGAAGACCTTAGAAAGGCAGGGTAGGATGGATATAGGTCTGTAGCAATTTGGGTCAAGAGTGTCACCTCCTTTGAAGAGGGGGATGACAGCAGCTGCTTTCCAATCTATGGGAATCTCAGACGACACGAAAGAGAGGTTGAACAGGCTAGTAATAGGGGTTGCAATAATTTCGGCAGATAATTTTAGAAAGAAAGGGTCCAGATTGTCAAGCCCAGCTGATTTGTAGGGGTCCAGATTTTGCAGCTCTTTCAGAACATCAGCTGAATGGATTTGGGAGAAGGAGAAATGGGGGAGGCTTGGGCGAGTAGCTGTGGGGGGTGCAGTGCTGTTGAATGCAGTAGGGGTAGTTAGGTGGAAAGCATGGCCAGCCGTAGAAAAATGCTTATTGAAATTCTCAATTATAGTGGGCTTATCGGTGGTGACAGAGTTTCCTATCCTCAGTGCAGTGGGCAGTTGGGAGGAGGTGTTCTTATTCTCCATGGACTTTACAATGTCCCAGAACTTTTTAGAGTTGGAGTTGCACGAAGCGAATTTCTGTTTGAAAAAGCTAGCCTTGGCGTTTCTAACTGCCTGTGTGTATTGGTTTCTAACTTCCCTAAAAAGTTGCATATCGCGGGGGCAGTTCGATGCTAATGCAGAACGCCACAGGATATTTTTGTGTTGGTTAAGGGCAGTCAGGTCTGGGGAGAACCAAGGGCTATATCTGTTCCTGGTTCTAAATTTCTTGAAAGGGGCATGCTTATTTAAGATGGAGAGGAAGGCATTTTAAAAAAAATAACCAGGCATCCTCTACTGACGGGATGAGGTCAATATCCTTCCAGGATACCAGGGCCAGGTCGATTAGAAAGGCTTGCTCGTTGAAACGTTTCAGGGAGCGTTTGACAGTGATGAGTGGAGGTCGTTTGACCGCTGACCCATTACGGATGCAGGCAATGAGGCAGTGATCGCTGAGATCTTGGTTGAAAACAGCAGAGGTGTATTTAGAGGGCACGTTGGTTAGGATGATATCTATGAGGGTGCCAGTGTTTGAGGCTTTGGGGTTGTACCTGGTGGGTTCATTAATAATTTGTGTGAGATTGAGGGCATCAAGCTTGGATTGTAGGATGGCTGGGGTGTTAAGCATGTCCCAGTTTAGGTCACCTAGTAGCACGAGCTCTGAAGATAGATGGGGGGCAATCAGTTCACATATGGTGTCCAGAGCACAACTAGGGGCCGAGGGGGGTCTATAGCAGGCGGCAACGGTGAGAGACTTGTTTTTGGAGAGGTGGATTTTTAAAAGTAGAAGTTCAAATTGTTTGGGTACAGACCTGGATAGCAGGACAGAACTCTGCAGGCTATCTCTGCAGTAGATTGCAACACCGCCCCCTTTGGTCGTTCTATCTTGTCTGAAAACGTTGTAGTTAGGGATGAAGATTTCAGAGTTTTTGGTGGACTTCCTAAGCCAAGATTCAGACACAGCTAGGACATCCGGGTTGGCGGAGTGTGCTAAAGCAGTGAATAAAACAAACTTAGGGAGGAGGCTTCTAATGTTAACATGCATGAAACCAAGGTTATTACGGTTACAGAAGTCATCAAAAGAGAGCGCCTGGGGAGTAGGAGTGGAGCCAGGCACTGCAGGGCCTGGATTCACCTCTACATCCCCAGAGGAGCAGAGAAGAATAAGTATGAGGGTACGGCTAAAAGCTATAAGAATTGGTCGTCTGTGACGTCCAGAATAGAGAGAAAAAGGAGCAGGTTTCTGGGGGCGATAAAATAGCTTCAAGGTATAATGTACAGACAAAGGTATGGTGGGATGTGAGTACAGAGGAGGTAAACCTAGGCATTTAGTGATAGTGAGAGAGATATTGTCTCTAGAAACATCATTGAAACCAGAAGATGTCATAGCATGTGTGGGTGGAGGAACTGAGAGGTTGGATAAGGTATAATGAGCAGGGCTAGAGGCTCTACAGTGAAATAAGCCAATAAACACTAACCAGAACAGCAATGGAGAAGGCATATTGACATTAAGGAGAGGCAAGCTTAGCCGAGTGATCAAAGGGTCCAGTGAGATTCAGACAGCTAGCCGGGCCATAGGTAGCAAGCTGGTGGAAGATGGGAGGGAGGTCTGTTTTTAGCCAGCTCGTGCGTTTCCGTCTGTGGGTTAGTGGGGTTCCGTGTGGAAGGGGGGGACCTGTCCAAGTTGGCAAAATAGTTAGTTATAGTGGCCCAAGAAAAGTGTCCGATAGACCTATTCAGATCGCAGCCGAAAAGACAGCTAACGATTAGCGGGCCGCAGATGGGCGATCAGGTTACGTCGCGACGGAGGGGCCAGTTGGATAACTCCCTCGGGCAGATAACGTCGGTGGTCCAGTCGTGAAGACCCGATGGGGCTCCGGATCGGCAGTAAAACGGGTCAGGATAGGTGAGTTGTAGCCCAGGAGACACTTCAGCTGGCTAGCTCAGGAATAGCCCAGGAGTGGCTGACGGAACTCTTCAGCTGGCTAGCTGGCTAGCTCCGTAATAATGTGTGTTAATTCCGTGACCGACGTTGCCAATAGTCACTCAGGTAGCAGCTAGTTAGCTGCAAGATCCAGGTGTAAATGTCCAGAGCCTGCGGTAGAAATCGGGGAAAGGAGAGAGAATAGGTCCGGTATGCTCTGGTCTGAGTCGCGCTGTACAAAAACTGGCGATAGCTTTTCGAGCTAATGGATAGCTGAGGACAGCTAACCGTGGCTAGCTGAACTTCAACGTTAGCCAGTGAAAATGGCTAACCTCTTGCTAGCTTCTGTTGTGGAATTCAGATGAGGTAAATAATACTTTCTTTTTTTAAATTGGTGAGTGCTTTGAGGTTGAGTTTTTAGAATTAAAAAATTATATATATATATAAAAAGATAAGTGAAGAAAAAAAATATGTAAATATATATATACACGGGACACGACAAGAGGAGGGTAGAGGACGTCTGAACTGCTACGCCATCTTGGAAAAAATCAGGCCTTCATGGTCGAATTGCTGCAAAAACAACACTACTAAAGGACACAAATAATAAGGAGATACTTGCTTTGGCCAAGAAACACGAGCAATGGACATTAGACCAGTGGAAATCCAGTGGAGTCCAAATTTTTGCTTCCAACCCCTGTGTCTTTGTGAGAAGCAGAGTAAGTGAACAGATTATCTCAGAATGTGTGGTTCCCACCGTAAAGCATGGAGGAGGTTTGATGGTTTGGGGATGCTTTGGTGGTGACACTGACCGTGATATATTTAGAATTCAAAGCACACTTAACCAGCATAGCTACCACAACATTCTGAAACGATACACCATCCCATCTGGTTTGCGCTTAGTGGGACTATCATTTGTTTTTCAACAGGACAATGATCCAACACACCTTCAGGCTGTGTAAGGGTTATTTGACCAAGGAGAGTGATGGAGTGCTGCATCAGATGACCTGGCCTCCACAATCACCTGACCTCAACCCAACTGAGATGGTTTGGGATGAGTTGGACTGCAGAGTGAAGGAAAAGAAGCCAACAAGTGTTGAGTGTTTGTGGGAAGTCCTTCAAGACTGTTGAAAATGCATTCCTCATGAAGCTGGTTGTGAGAATGCGAAGAGTGTGCAAATCTGTCATAAAGGCAATGGGTGGCTACTTTAACACTTTTTTGGTTACTACATGATTCCATATGTGTTATTTCAAAGTTTTGATGTCTTCACTTTTATTCTACAATGTAGAGAATAGTACAAATAAAGAAAAACCCTTGAATGAGTAGGTGTGTCCAAACTTTTGACTGGTACTGTAAGTCAGTGGTAACTCTCTACCAAATGTGTTACAGAATGCAGTTATGAGCCTAAAAAGGGAAACAGACATCTGCCTTTCAATTATGGATTATTCAGCCAATTTTATGGAAAGTGACGATTACAAACAAACCAGTTTTTAAACAATAAACAGATAATAATTCCACGTTATGTTTTATGGACAGTAAAAAATTTTTTTTCAAAATCAAGGGAGAAAACCATTGCGGACGTTGTGAATGCTTTCACCATTAAGAACCCCCTCCAAGGTATTGGATCCTGATAAGCCTAAAATTGTAACATTTGCATGATGTTGTACTACTGCATTTTCTGTCAGATATTACACTCACATAGTGCTGGGATCAAAGTAGTGGTACCGTACAATATTTTCTGAGGAACACATAGGAACACATTGCTCTGGGTGTCAGTTTAACAAAGTGTATGCCAAGTCTAGCTAAATTTTGATTTAGGGGATAAATATTTTAATGCTTCATGCGATTGACATTTAGCTTCAGACCTTTTTAAGTCTCTGATCAGCCTTATTCAATTTAACGGTCAACTGGTACCTTCTGATATCACAAGCAGAAGTCACATTTTTCTTACACTTATGTATCATTATTCAATGCAGACATTCTTATATTCAATTAACATGGCAGACACTGCATTGTGTCAAACGTTCATTAGAATCAATCAAATCCAAAAGCATTCCCCATTCAGATACATTCCTTCTCACCCTGGTTCCTTTTATAAGAGGAATTCCAACCCCAAACACTGTGCTTCATGCTCTTGCATTGTTCACATTTAATTTCTAATAGATAAAGTTCCAATTTTTCATTAAGCTAAGAGCTTTTTCTATCCATCCACAATCTCATCCATATGCAGATGTCATCTCTGGTCATTACCATTCATTTCGAGCTACATTTCTGAGACCTGGGTGTCACCTTTATGGCTCGGAGTGAAATTTGAGTAATGACGCTAATACGTTAACATCAGCTCTTCATCCAGATCTCATTAGACATATGAACATACAGAAGTGGATATACCACGTTATTATGAGAAGGTGATGATGAATGTAAATATCTCCCTGCTCAATCCCAAACCATGATTGAGACAATCCTAGCTGAAAGTATTCCCATTTGAAGACCTTTAATAGTTTTTCTTTAAAGAGGACTGGACTGGCACCGCATTTTCTCAGTCAAACAGCTGTCTCTGGTCTCTCCAATGAAAGCCATAATAATAAAACACCTTTCAACTTTGACACAGTGCTACTATGATGAGATTGGCACTTCCTTTTGAAAGAAGAGCTGAATTGATAACCTGGCTGCAGCAATGGCAGCAACAGACAGATACCTTTGACATTGTGAAACCGTTCACGTGTTCATTAAAAGGACATCATTACATAAATAAAGGGAGCACTGGGTTAAATTAGCCAGGATATGCAGCATAGGCAATGACAAAAAAAACTGGAAGGTTAAATGGCCACATGAGCTGAAAGGCATTAGAGGCTAAGGCACTTTAGAAAAATTGCCAAATATTGAATGGTAATGAGGTGTTTGACTTGAAAAGACTTGTAACACGTTGTGTCACCTGCACAGTCTGCTGAATAACATTGTGAGACTCGACTTTAATTACAATTTTCTGAGACATTCTGAGGCTCCGTCAAAAGGTGTATTTCCAGGTTACGTATGACAGTAAAAACAGTTAATAATCCGTTTGAGGCCCTCTTTTGTCCCACAACTGTTCTGAGATGACAAGATGGCACCGACTGTCACGTCCTGACCAGTAAGGGGTCATTTTGTTATTGTAGTTGGTCAGGACGTAGCAGGGGTGTGTTTGTTTTGTGTGTTTCGGGGTTTTTGGTTTATGTTCTATGTTTTCTATTTCTATGTGGGTTTTTCTAGTTTGTCTATTTCTATGTTAGTTTTGGGAACGACCTCCAATTAGAAGCAGCTAGTTGTCATTGCTTCTAATTGGAGGCCATATTTAAGTGGGTTTATTTTCTCTTGTGTTTGTGGGTGGTTGTTTCTTTGTATAGCTTTGTAGCCTTACAGGACTGTCGTTCGTTTTCTTGTTTTGTTTACTGTTCACGTTTAAAAATAAAAGTATAAGTATGGACACTTACCACGCTGCGAAATTGATCCGACAATTTCTCCTCATCAGAAGACGAAGCTTATGACAGAACCACCCATCAAACCAGAACCAAGCAGCGGAGGAAGGAGCAGCAGAGGAGCTATAAAGAGTCATGGACTTGGGAGGAGATCCTGGATGGGCAGGACCATGGCACCAGGCGGGGAAGTACCGCCGCCCTAAGGAGGAGCTGGAGGCAGCTAAGGCGGAGCGGTGCCATTACGAGGCGTTATACGCAAGGATGGGCAAATACGAGAGGCAGCCCCCAAAAAAATTGTTGGGGGGGTACACGGGTAGTATGGCTAAGTCAGGTCGTAGACCTGAGCCAACTCCCCGTGCTTAGTATGGGGAGCAACGGATCATGAAGGCACCGAGCTATGCGGAAATACACACGGCAGCCATCATACCTCAGCACAGCCCAGTTCGCCCTGTGCCAGCACTCCGCCCGTGCCGGGCTACGGTAACAATCCAGCCAGAATGGGTTGTGCAGGTTGTGCGCTCAAGACCTCCAGTGTGTAGTCAAGGCCCCGTGTATCCAGTTCCTGTTCCTCGCACTAGCCTTGAGGTGCGTGTCACCAGTCTGGCACCTCCAAAGCCAGCCCCACGCACCAGGCCTCTAGTGCGCCTGCCCAGTCCAGTACGTCCTGTTCCTGCTCCTCGCACTAGCCTTGAGGTGCGTGTCCCTAGGCTGGCGCCTCCAAAGCCAGCCCCACGCATCAGGCCTCTGGTGCGCCTGCCCAGTCCAGTACGTCCTGTTCCTGCTCCTCGCACTAGCCTTGAGGTGCGTGTCACTAGTCTGGCGCCTCCAAAGCCAGCCCCACGCACCAGGCCTTTAGTGCGCCTGCCCAGTCCAGTACGCCCTGTTCCTGCTCCTTGCACTAGCCCTGTTGTGCGCATCCCTAGTCTGGCACCTCCAAAGCCAGCACCACGCACCAGGCCTTTAGTGCACTTGCCCAGTCCAGTATGTCCTGTTCCTGCTCCTCGCACTAGCCCTGTGGTGCGCGTCCCTAGTCTTGCGCCTCCAAAGCCAGCCCCACGCACCAGGCCTTTAGTGCGCAGTCCCTGTCTAGAGCTTCCGGCAACAGTGCCCCGTCTAGAGCTTCCGGCGACAGTGCCCCGTCTAGAGCTTCCGGCGACAGTGCCCAGTCTAGAGCTTCCGGCGATAGTGCCCCGTCCAGTGCTTCCAGTGACGTCCCACAGTCCGGAACCGACAGAGGCGGCCCACAATCCAGAACTGCCAGAGTCGCCCGCCAGTCCGGCGAAGCCAGAGTCGCCCGCCAGTCCGGCGTAGCCAGAGTCGCCCACCAGTCCGGCGCAGCCAGAGTCGCACCTCAGCCCGAGGTCTCCAGCGACGCCCTACAGCCCTAAACCTTCAGCGGGGGTGGACAGGTTAGAGTGGGGATTAAGCCCAGAGCCAGAGCCACCTCCGTGGGGGGAGGTTTGGGAAGGGGGGATGTAGCACAGGAACCGTCGGAGACGGTGGCCACCCTCCCTTCCCTCCCTTTAGTTTGGGTTTATTGTTTAGGTAATTTTTAGTTTCAGGTGCTTTCGGGGTCTGCACCTTTGGGGGGGGGGGGGGGGGGGGGTACTGTCACGTCCTGACCAGTAAGGGGTCATTTTGTTATTGTAGTTGGTCAGGACGTGGCAGGGGTGTGTTTGTTTTGTGTGTTTCGGGGTTTTTGGTTTATGGTCTATGTTTTCTATTTCTATGTGGGTTTTCTAGTTTGGACACTTACCACGCTGCGTATTGGTCAGATGATTTTTCCTCATCAGAAGATGAAGCTTATGACACCGACAGAGAAGGTTTCCTTGCTTCTAGTCCTATGTATTATTGCTTACATTGATAGCCCAGAAAATCTTAAGTGTAATTACATACAGCCGGGAAGAACTATTGGATATCAGAGCAACGTCAACTTACCAGCACTACGACCAGGAATAAGACTTTCCCGAAATGGATCCTTTGTCTGAACCACCCAGGGCATTTGAACTGATTCCAGAGCCTGACCCAAAACAACGCCACCAGAGAAGAAGTTGACGGACCGGTCTTCTGGTCAGACTTTGGAGGCGCGCGCACCACCCACCGCTTCCAAGTATATTACTTTCTAATGTCCAGTCTCTAGATAACAGGGTAGATGAAATTAGGGCATGGGTTGCTTTCCAGAGAGACATCAGGGATTGTAACATACTCTGTTTCACGGAACCATGGCTCTCTCGGGATATGCTGTCAGAGTCAGTACAGCCACCTGGATTCTTTGTGGGTCGCTCCGACAGGAATAAACATCTCTCCGGGAAGAAGAAGGGTGGGGGTGTATGTTTCATGATTAACGACTCATGGTGTAATTATAACCACATACAGTAAATCAAGTCCTTTGTTAACCTGACTTACAATTCCTCCCAATCAAATGCTTACCATATTATCTCGCAAGGGAATTCTCCTCGGTTATTGTCACATCAGTGTAAATCCCACCTCAAGCCGATACCACGACGGCCCTAAAGGAACTTCACTGGACTTTACGCAAACTGGAAACCATATATCCTGAGGCTGCATTTATTGTAGCTGGGGATTTAAAAAAGGAAATTTGAGAACAAGGCTACCTAAATTCTATCAGCATATCGACTGTAGCACTCGCGCTGGTAAAACACTGAATCCCTGCTACTCTAACTTCTGTGATGCATACAAGGCCCTCCCACGCCCTCCTTTTGGCAAATCTAAGTGCTAAGGACTATTCAATGCTGGTCTGACCAATCGGAATACAAGCTTCACGATTGTTTTGATCACGTGGACTGGGAAATGTTCCTCGGTAGCCTCAGATAATAATATTGACGTATACGCTGATTCAGTAAGTGAGTTTATAAGGAAGTGCATAGGAGATGTCCCCACATGCTTCAAGATGGCCACCATTGTTCCTGTATCCAAGAAGGCAAAGGTAACTGAACTAATTTTCTATCGCCCCGTAGCACTCACTTCTGTCATTATGAAGTGCTTTGAGAGGCTAGCCAAGGATCATACCACCTCCACCTTACCTGTCACCCTAGACCCAAATCAATTTGCTTATCGCCCCAATAGGTCCACAGACAATGCAATCGCCATCACACTGCACACTGCCCTATCCCAACCCGGACAGGAGGAATACCTATGTAAGAATGCTGTTCATTGACTTTAGCTCAGCATTCAACATCATAGTACCCTCCAAGCTCATCATTAAGCTTGAGGCCCTGGGTCTCAACCCTGCCCTGTGCAATTGGGTCCTGGACTTCCTGACGGGCTGCCCCCGGGTGCTGAAGGTAGGAAACAACATCTCCACTTCGCTGATCCTCAACACTGGGGCCACACAAGGGTGTGTGCTCAGCCCCCTCTTGCACTCCCTGTTCACCCATGATGGTGTGGCAAAGCACACCTCCAACTCAATCATCAAGTTTGCAGATGACACAACAGTAGTGGGCTTGATTACCAACAATGACGAGACAGCCTACAGGGAGGAGGTGAGGGCACTTGGAGTGTGGTGTCAGGAAAACAACCTCTCATTCAACATCAACAAAACAAAGGAGATGATCGTGGAATTCAGGAAACAGCAGATGGAGCACCCCCCTATCCACATCAACGGGACAGCAGTGGATAGGTTGGAAAGTTCCTTGGTGTACACATCACAGACAAACTGAAATGGTCCACCCACACAGACCGTGTGGTGAAGAAGGCGCAGCAGCGTCTCTACAACTTCAAGAGGCTGAAGAAATGTGGCTTGTCACCTAGAACCCTCACAAACCTTTACAGATGCACTATTAAGCACATCCTGTTTGGCTGCATTAACGCCTGGTACGGCAGCTGCATTGCCCACAACCGCAAGGCTCTCCAGAGGGTGGGGCGGTCTGCACAATGCATCATCGGGGGCAACTACCTGCCCTCCAGGGCACCTACAGAAGGCGAGGTCAGTACAAGTGCATCAAAGCTGGGACCGAAAGACTGAAAAACAGCTTCTCAAGGCCATCAGACTGTTAAACAGCCATCACTAACACAGAGAGGCTGCTGCCTACATACAGACTTGAAATCATTGGCCACTAATAAATGGATCACTAGTCACTTTAATAATGCCACTTTAATAATGTTGACATATTTTGCATTACTCATCTCATATGTATATACTGTATTTTATACCGTATATTGCATCTTGCCTATGCCGCTCTGTCATTGCTCATCCATATATGTATATGTATATATTCTTATTCCATTCCTTTACTTAGATTTGTGTGTATTAGGTAGTTGTTGTGGAAATGTTAGATTACATTTTAGATATTGCTGCACTATCGGAACTACTGTAGAAGCACAGGCATTTCGCTACACTCGCAATAACATCTGCTAACCATGTGTATGTGACCAATAAAATTTGATTTGATTTGATTTTTTGAGATGAATATAAACAATCACAACTTTTAAGAGGGCCTACTCTATCCCGCCCTCTTGACACAACAAAGGTTTGACTTCAAAATTCCATTACATCATCTGGAGCGAAACAGCTCCTGTGAGTTCCACATTGACCTTCTTAGACAGAAAACCGTCCAATTAGTTGATGAGGAGGTGGTGGTAGAGAGAGACCTTATCACCTGGATATTGCCTTGAACTAACCGTTACTGCAGCATTCACCCACACAACAGCTCCTAGCAGCAATGTTTTACGTCGAACTAAAGAAAGTGACTGTTTCCGTATTTCACATGAATTTGAAGTGAATCCCTCAAGCAGATATCAGAACCTCATGCTTCGATAGGGCACTCGCAGATGTTTTACTTTCTCCTTGAGACATTGCGTCCATCTTTTCATTGCTTTTTTCCCCTTTTACTTTACCACATACGGTGTATACATGTTGTCTAAAGGGTGTAGTGAAGAGTGCTGTCTGTCTGTCCTCTGAGTTGATGACAGGGCAGTGATGAGGCTGCTGGATGACTCACCAAAAAGCACAGAGAACTATTACACACACCATATGTGCATGTCTCACATTTCTGATGGGACTAGCTTGATCTCACTCTTCTCAAGGGAGGAATTTAGGGGTGAGGCCTCTGAATAGAAGGGAATACTCATATTTCTGAATAGATATTTCAGAAAGATAAACAAACGTTTAAAGACTGTATTGAAGTTTGCAAAGTAAAACTACCACATTTGTTTAAGGCTGTTTTATAGTTATAAATTCATAATACAGAACACAAATGCACAGCTTGTATTTCGTAGAACAATATAAAGGTAATGAAAGATAGTGTTTACCTGTATATTATAACATACACAGAAAATTCTCAAGCATTAACAAAAAACAAAATGAACATTGAGCGTGTTGAGTCTGTGGATCCATAGGGACACCACAACAGTGTTAAATTAACACACTGCTTAGTATAAAGCCTTATTCAAATATTTCCTAGAGTACCTTTCAAGTAAATCGTAGAGTTACCACCCATGACTGTATTTGTTACCGACATAGACATGGTTATTGCATTCATCCATCTGCACACCTATCGACATCACCAAGTGAGATCCTACGTGAATATGTCATCATGAAAAAAAATATGTTCTTTAACACAATACCATAAGTATTTAATAAGGTCTTATTTTGAGGGTGTATTTTTACCCTACTACAGTGGCCGGAAACTCATACACGTCACTTTGATCCAAAACCACTCCCATAATTATCATATTTCCCAGCAATTGTTTATTTTACATTGATTTATCAATCGTATGCTACACAAAATAAATAACCTACATTTTTCTAAACTAATCCAATCAGTCAGATTTTTTGCACCCGTTACTGAAATGTTTGTTCCAGTTTAAAAGCGTTAGATAGTCTCCTCAAAACATTTGTAACACTGTTAGTCATTTTGAATGCAGGTTGCAAATGGCTAAAAAGTCCAACTGTTGGATCGCTTAACTCTGGCTGGATTTCAATAGGACTTACACATCACTTTGCAAGCCAGCATAATGTGACTTGCAGGTAGGGTTGGAAAATTCTAGCAACTTTCCAGAAATTCCCATTTTTTCCAGAAGTATTTTCCTGAAAACGGAAGCTGGAAATTTGAAGTCCTTCGACCAGTTTTTAGGTCCTTGGAATTTTGCAACCCTGCTTCAAGGCCTGATGTTGCCTGAGGTATGAACTGTGCAGTGGAGGCTCCTCAGAGGAGGAAGAACCATCCTCCTCAGTGAATTTCATAAAATGTAAATAGTGAAACATTAAAAAAGTGATCCTTTTTAGATAAAACTATACTAAATATATTCACGTCACCAAATAATAGATTAAAACACACTGCTTTGCAATGAAGGTCTACAGTAGCCTCAACAGCACTCTGTAGGGTAGCACCATGGTGTAGCCGGAGGACAGCTAGTTTCCATCCTCCTCTGGGTAAATTGACTTCAATACAAAACCTAGGAGGCTCGTAGTTCTCAACCCGTTCAATAGACTTATTGACAACTTCCAGAGGATGTCCTCCAACCTATCATAGCTCTTTCAGCATGAACTGACGTGTTGTCCACCAAATCAAAGGATCAAATAATTAATCTAGTACTGAAAGCATAAGCTACATCTAGCTAGCTCTGCAGTGAATAATATGGTGAGTAGTTGACTTCAAGAGAAAGACAATAGTTGAACAGTTTTGACAAATATTTTTTTAATGAAGGAAAATAGAGTGAAAGAGAGAGCTAGCTATACTTTTTTGATATTTTTTCACTTTCACTTACTTAGCGAATGCAGCTAGCTAGTTTAGACTACTCAAATACCCGGTTCAAACAGAGAGGAGTTCTATGTTAGCTAGCTGGCTATCCAACACTGGAACTTTTCCAAGTCAAGGTAAGCTTTTGGTTTTATTTATTTACTGCCACAGGGGCCTACCGGTGTTACTGTGAAGCTGTTTGCTGCTGACTGTACACTGTACTGCATGATTGTAGCGGGTTTGCTAACACGTTAGTTCTAGTTGCTACAGTATGTTGATGTTAATATTGTGACAACGATGTAGGCTGTGTATAGAGGTTAGCATTTATGATATGAAGGTTTGGCTAGGAGAGGTTTTTTCGCCTGGTCACAGACTGCTGATATGTTGTGCACTGAAGTCCACAAGCTAAGGGAAAAGGTGAGAATAGGAGAGCACGTAGATACGACGTGGAATTATACAACGATCAAAGGGATCGTGCTGTTTGTATGTGGCTGCTATGAAAGGGAACTACGCTCGAGTGTGTTCAGGTGTGTATTCATTCCGCCGATTCTGTTGAAAAAAATGTCTTAAAGGGAAGCAAACAGAAAGAAACAGGGATAAACATACCAGAATTTGTCCAATAGACACTCTTGTTTGCAACTGATGACTAACGATTACACCCTAGATCAGCTAGATGCGGGCAAGAGTGTGCAACGCTGTATTGAACGCGTCAATGTCTGTCACCTTTATTACTCAAATATCTCTCGACCTGTGCATCTACCTTGTACACTTTAATTCATAGGCTAGGTTGTAGCAACCTCATGGGTATAAGGAAATGTCAAGTATCATGTAGTGGCCTAAACCAGGGTTTCCCAAACTCAGTCCTGGTGCCTCCCCTGGGTGCATATTTTGGTTGATGCCCTAGCACTACACAGATGATTCAAATAATCAAAGCTTGATGATGAGTTGGTTATTTTAATCAGCTGTGTAGTGCTAGGGCCGGGGGCCTCAGGACCGAGTTTGGGAAACCCTTGCCAAAAACTATCAACGTTACATTGAGCTGGGTGAAAGGAATATGAATGACAGTCATCCAATATGCTGTAATAGAAATAAGGCCATGATCATGAAAAATATAATGGTCCTCATCTTAAACTGCACCGACTGCCACTGGAACTGGGGTACAATTATACACTTATAACTTAAGGTACAAAGGACGACCTTACAGCAGCGTTTCCCAAACTCTGTCCTCGGGACCTACACAGCTGATTCAAATGATCACTTGATGGTTAGTTGATTATTTGAATCAGCTGTGTAGTGCTAAGGCAAAAACAAAAACAAGCACCCCTTGGGGTCCCAAGGACTGAGTTTGGGAAAATCAAATCAAATGTTATTTGTCACATGCGCCGAATACAACAGGTGTAGACCTAACCGTGAAATGCTTACAAGCCCCTTAACTTACAAGCCCCTTAACCAACAATGCGGCCTCCCGAGTGGTGCAGTGGTCTAAGGCACTGCATCGCTGGGCTGCAACCGGAAGACACAACCGGGCACACAATTGGCCCAGCGTCGTCCGGGTTAGGGGAGGGTTTGGCCGGCAAGGATGTCCTTGTCCTATCGCGCTCTAGCGACTACTGTGGCGGGCCGGGCGCATGCACGCTGACGCAGTCCCCAGGTGTACAGTGTTTCCTCCGACACATTGGTGTGGCTGGCTTCCAGGTTAAGTGGGCATTATGTCAAGAAGCAGTGCGGCTTGGTTGGGTCGTGTTTTGGAGGACGCACAGCCCTTGACCTTTGCCTCTCCTGTGTCCGTATGGGACTTGGAGTGATGAGACAAGACTGTAACTACCAATTGGATACCACGAAATAGGAAGAAAAAGGGGTAAAAAAAAGATTTATAATAAATTAAAAAAAAACAGTTCAAGAAATAGAGTTGATAAAATATTTACTAAATAAACTAAAGTAAAAAAAAAGTTTAAAAAAAAGTGAACACAATAAACTAACAATAACGAGGCTATATACAGGGGCTACCGATGCCGAATCCTGCCTTACAGGGTACAAGTATAGCACATGTCAAACTCGTTGTCTGTGGGTTTTCGCTCCTCCCTTGTACTTGATGAATTAAGGTCACTAATTAGTAAGGAACTCCCCACACTTGGTTGTGTAAGGCTTTATTGAGAGGAAAAATGAAAAACCTGCAGACACTTGGCCCTCCATGGAATGAGTTTGACACTCTTGAACTACAGTGACAACCTTTTATGAGTGTGTAATGCAATGGCCTGGAACTCATGGTTTACAGGCCACATTAGGCATGCAAGTCACATTCTGTTGACTTGCAAAGTGCGTTTAATTCCTATTGGAATCCAGCCAGTGTGGGGATATCCAACTATTGCATTTTCTTGTCACCCTCAACATGTATTAAGAATGACTGGTTGGGAAAAACTAAGCCATGAGACTCCCTAAGGGTGCAATAAGTCCAAGAAACATATTGGATTAGTTTAGAAAATGTTTGTGGTTTTCTATTTGAGTAGCATAACATTAATTAATTAATCAATCAATCAATGTACATCCACAAACAGATATTGAAACAAACAATATGATAATGATGGGCGTGGTTTTGGTTTAAAGCGATGTGTAGGAATTTCAGGCACTTGTATTAGGGTGAAACTTTCAAAATAAGGCCTTATGATGTATGTATGCTATTGTGTTAAAGATAATTTTTTATAATAACATATTTGCATAGGATGTCACTTGGTGATGCCCATAGGACCAAAAATGGATGAATACAACAACCATGTCTCTGTCACTAACAAATACAGTCATGGGTGGTAACTATACAATTTACTCGAAAGACATATTGGAATAAGGATTTACACTAAGCAGTGCGATATTTTAACACTGTTCCACAGACTGAACACTTTCAGTGTTGATGTAACACTCTCAGTGTTCATTTGATTTTTCTCACACTGGAGAATTTACAGTGTAGCTTCAGGTCCTATCTAATTCATCTGCCAAGAATGCAAAGTTCTGGCATGTGTCAAGAAACGTATGATGCGCTTATAATACTGTCATGAAGGTTCAAATACTAGAATGTGTTACCCATCTTTAGAACTAATGCAGAATGAGGTCACGTATAGAAAGTTATGTTGCTTTAAATACTGTTAAAAAAATATCAAGAAACTGCCTGTTCAACAAAAAAGTATAACTGTCATAACACTGATAATAATTATTACAGCAAGCTCCACTGTTTTCAACCATGCAGGGGAAGAAAACATGAACTTATTTGTCTCTTCCATCAGGATGTCAAAATTGAGTTCAGGGATGTGCTGTACTATTATGTATGTTATTACGTTAAATTAATTAAATAACTTTTTTTTTTTTTTTTAAATGTTAGCCGTTCAGAAGGTTGTCTCCTCCTCCGCTCCCCCATGCCAGAGAGTCAGTCTGACAAGGCGTGATCCTGGGTCCCGGGGACATTGGTCAGCATCCACAAAGTCCCAGGACTCTAGGGAGCTAATGGACCCCGTGGGCGACCCTGTGCCCTCGAAGGCGTAGGTCTTCAGGCAGTCAAATGGCGGCACGTAGGGGTCCTGATCTGCTTCATCCAGCCTGTCCATGATGAACTGTTTAAAGACATCGTCCTCGGGGCCGATGAGGAGGGAGTGGCGGAGAGACATCGACATTCTGATACTGGCTGCCACCTCCTCTCTGCGGAGCCTCCTGTCCCTCCTGCGGGGGTGGGGACGGAGGGGGACAGCAGGCTGACAGAATCCCCCCAGGTCACCCCCTCCTCCGCCTCCTATTTCTCCATAGTGCAGCACCTTCTCTGAGACCCCCTTAGGCAGCTCCAGCTCCTTCTCCGCTCTCCCCAGCCCCTCCAGCTGTTTCCTCCTGTGTCTCCTCAGCATCAGCATTACAATGAGCAGCACTGGAGACACAAACCAACAGGAGATGATTGTGTGTTTAAAACACACATGCTGGCAAACTGAGAGAAGAGCATTTCAGGTCTGGATTAAGTATGTACACTCTTTAATGACAAATAATAGGGCAGGCTTTGATTTTTTCTATTATAAGGGGAAACATTGAGAGGAAACAATTGGGAAAATTAGATACAGATGTAGGATCTTAATTATTTTGTTGCTGAGATTTTCCAGGAAATGCAAAGTTGTAGTGTATTTTAGTTTTAAAAAGGCTTCTAAAGGTTGCAGTTTACACTTGAAAATGTCAGACTTGATTTCCCTAATGAAAAATGTATCAACCCCTACAAAAATGTTCATTAAAGGTAGTAATATGACGTAGAAGCAGAAAGTTAACAGCATAGTGGGTCAATTTCCGCAACAACTATGAGCATTGAAATGCGAGGCTCAACTTCTCCGCTGTTTCAGTGGCCTGGCTACCATGCTTTAAACAGCATAAAGCGAACCCGTGCACAGGCACAGATACTGTGAGTGACTGTGTGAGAGCAAAGTATTGCATCTCGCTCATCTCAATAACTGTGGTGCTGCTCGTGGCAACTTCATTTCGCTGAGTCTACCTTTTATTATAATCCACATAATAATTCACATTTCCTGTTGCTGCAGGATTATTTTCCTGCTGTAGCAAACTGGTTCATATTAAGATCCTACATCTGTACCATCATTTCTGCTAATACTGTAAAATAATATTTGATCTGAAGTCATCATTCATATTTCGCCTCATACAGTATCCAAATGAATAAATTCTTTAGTGTGATTTTAAGCCTAAGGGTACTAGCGATGGCAGTAGTGGAGTAACCTCGTGTCTCGCAAGCAATTCCTAGTGCGCTAGTATCGGAGTGCTTTTGTATTGTTTTCATGGGGTATTGCACTCATGTGAGGGGATGTTAGCCCAGTAAGCATAGCTATTAATATTTAATGTGATGGGCAAAAGGATTACCCAAAGCAACAGAGGTCATTATAAAGCTCTACACTATTGCAAACCCATCAATGTCCCATGAAGCATTGGTATTGATGCATTGCCACAAATAAGCACATTACTAGCTGAAAAGGGACCATTATTTTTGCTTTGCTAAGCATTTAGAAGTTTTACATTTGTGTTAAGGGCACACTAGTGAGTTTGAGTAAATTATGACTGTTATTAATGAGAGTGGGATAAGTTTCAGAGATATCCAACTACATAGCCACACACTACATACTTGCCCAGTTGATTTGAAGTGGAACTGCACTAGCTCACACTAACACAACCGGTCTGTTGAAAAAGAGTCACTTGTAACTTGTAGATCTGAAACAGTTTATTTGAATCAGGATATGTTTCCATGTAAACACATTCAAAAAGAACCCATCATATCGGATCCAAAGCATTTTAATGCAATAACGCATAAAAGAGAAAATACCAGATATGCCCATTCCAAGAGTACAGTGTCACTGACCTGTGAGTGTTGCCAGGCAGACCAGGAAGCCAAGCAGGGTCTGTAGGCTGACCCCAATAGAGATGGCCAGGGCCTCCACCCCGCCTGTGGGGCAGTGTCCGGCGGGCTGACAGCTGCACACGCTGATGGTCAGGGTACTGGTACTGGAGAGGGCTGGGGAGCCACTGTCCGCCACCACCATGGGCAGCAGGTACTGGGTACGGTCCCTACGGGTGAACGAGCTCCGCCGTGCCAGGATGCTAGCACTGTTGTCTGTGATGGATGGGAAGGTTTTATTTGAGGAGCGAATCTGATTTGAAAGCTTAAAACCTCTACAGGATCAGTGGGTCCCCCACGGGACTGTTGAGCTGACGTAGGCTAATGTGATTAGCATGAGGTTGTAAGTAACAAGATCATTTCCCAGGACATAGACATATCTGATATTGGCAGAAAGCTTAAATTCTTATTAATCTAACTGCACTGTCCAATTTACAGTAGCTATTACAGTGGAATAATGCCATGCTATTGTTTGAGGAGAGTGCACAGTTATGAACTTGAAAATGTGTTAATAAACCAATTAGGCACATTTGGGCAGTCTTGATACAACATTTTGAACAGAACTGCAATGATTCATTGGATCAGTCTAAAACTTTGCACATACACTGCTGCCACCTATTGGCCAAAATCTAAATTACGCCTGGGCTGGAATAATACATTATGTCCTTTCTCTTGCATTTCAAAGATAATGGTACCAAAAACGCATGCTTTTTTCTTTGTATTATCTTTTACCAGATCTAATGTGTTATATTCTCCTACATTAATTTAACATTTACACAAACTTCAAAGTGTTTCATTTCAAATGGTACCAAGAATATGCATATCCTTGCTCCTGACGCTGAGCTACAGGCAGTTAGATTTGGGTATGTCATTTTAGGTTAAAATTGAAAAAAAGGGTCCGATAGATATGTATGGTGTCCATTTTAGGACAGCTTCACAGGTCTATGAAAGTTGCTTTAGACATGTGATGATGTCCTAATATGGACACCGTAAATATATAAGCTTGTCTATCTTTTCTTTCAGTGCATAGCTACACAGATGCTTAAGTGATGTCAGATGGTGTTCATAAATAGTTTGAATAACAGTTAGAGGATCTATCTGTACTTGACCTTGGTTGTCCCTGATTGTGAAATTAGGGTTGATGTGCTTCTCAGGGACCATGGAGAAGTAGAAGTGGTGTCCCTCCACAGGGTCGTCCAGATCCACAGCGTTGATCAGCTGGATGAGCTTACAAGACACACAGACATAACTGTCAGACCATGGTTCTGACTGACAGTGATTCTCAAAGAGCATCGGAAAATACAAAATAGCATTGATAGTCCTACCTAGGGAATATCTCAACATTTATCTAAGACAGTCAACACAAGGTAACTGACGAACTAACTGAGATAGCTTGTGATTGTGATTCAGCATTGTCCTCTCCGGGATACAGCCTATAGCCCATATACCTGTACAGAAGGCAAATGTTGCATTATTCTCAGTGAAAATAGTGAGGGGTCCATCCTACCTCTCCTGACTGTGTGCCCTCACAGATATATGGCTGGTACTCTCTGGCAAGCATTGGTGCATTGTCGTTTATGTCCAGCACTTTGATGAACACCACCACAGATGAGGATAGATGGTTCTGCTCTGCAGTTGTCAAGATAGACATTTGTTGGAGTCCGTTGGACACATGTATCATAAATGCTTTGGAAAAGCTCTGTCACAAAGGCAGTTTAACATGATAAATGTTACTGTAATAGTCACATCTTCTTGAATTACAACGGTGGCTCAAATCATCACTCAATACCAAAGCAGACGGGATATTGGACAAAATGAAAGCTATAAAAACAGTTTAGAGCTTTTCAGGAGAGTTGAATATTGTACTTCCTTTGAGGCTAGTTGAAGATGGTTCAGTATGCCAGTAAACTATTGCCAGTCATAGTGCATGTTTGCCATCATAGTGGATTGATGTGCTTTTCTCTGTATTATCAATACCTTATTGTATTTTGTATGAACAAGAGAAATTCTCCTTACTTGTTTCCTTGGCATTTATGGTTAGATTGTGCCAGGCTGCTTCCTCACGGTCCAAAGGTTTCCCAACAGTTACAGTCCCATTGTTTGGGTCTATTTTGAAAGCTTTTGTGATATCGCTGCTTTTGTCAATGGAATATCTGGAAGAGAAATCACCAGGACACGCAGTTAGTGAGCAATGCAAAGCGCTGGTTTCTCATAGCTGAGCAGACAAAGCACAGTGATTCCACCGAGAGATCCTTTGAGGAAACTGTTCATTTTTCTGTTTCCACAGACACATATTCAACGGGCTTGAACAAAGCCCAGTATGACAGAACAGCAATACAACAAAACAGTATGAAGAATTGTCGAGAATGATATTGTCAGGTGAATGTTTCTCAGAATGCTGTGTATCTGAATAAAATACCATTCCAAAACATCTGAGTAAAATCAGATAGATAGTGTTTTTTTCTCCAACTTGCCTTCCTGTGAAGGCCTCCAATACAAGCTACAGCATACTGTGAGTGATATGCAGCACCTGCCACTCTTTAACACTGCTGGGCTACATGCAACAACACTGTCTCCGCAGCAACGTGCCCCACTTGCAAATGACTCTAAATCTGAATTCCATATGCCACCTCATACGGAGCTTTATTACATTTCTAGCGTCCTCTGCGAGTCACTTTGTGATAATACCACAGCAATAGATAGAAAAGCCTCTGAGGTATGAAGAATAGCCATGATTTATTCAACAGGCCTCATTTCCTGCTAAAGTAATATGAGGTAAATATGACCATGTACGGGCTACCCACTGAAATCAAGGGTAAAAACAAATAAAATGCAGTCAGTAAGTACATTTCCATCCACAGTCATACCGTATAACATTTTTTTATCACGGTTGTAATGGAGTCAGGAAGTGTCGGTATAATTTCAGAAATGTCGACAATTTGTTAGTTTGTCATGGTGTGATCTTTTGATGTCGGTAAAGTGAATTATGTGACACATTGCGGAGGAAACGATTTCTTGCGCAATTGTTGATATAATAACCATCATGTCAAGGTTACTTTGCAGTCATGTGTTGTGTGGTCCTCAGACTACGACTTAAAAAAGCATGTACTGTTTATTAGGCTACAGATTAAATACGTTATAATGAACTTCACAGGGTGGAGATGTTTCTTTGCTATAAATATTGAGGGTCTTAATTTGTATGATGATCAGTGCTTAGCTACCAATTAACAAATAAGAATGATCTTGCTCTTATCCATCTCATCCAGTGGATTCTGCTGAGAGGAGGATGGCTCATAATAATGGCTGGAATGGAGAAAATGGAATGGCATCAAACACATGGAAACCATGTATTTGATACCATTCCACTAATTCTGCTCCAGCCATTACCACGACCCTGTCCTCCCCAATTAAGGTGCCACCAACCTCCTGTGATCAAATCATATAACCTAAACTGTCAAGTTTATCAGTCAACAGTTGTCTGCCATTAATTGCAATAGTTTGTCTGACACAGCCATTGATAGAGTGGAAAATGCAAATGTGCTTCTTTTTTATGCTGATTTTATTATATTTGCATAAAAATCTGTCGCAAATTGGATTGAAACCTAGCTAGTGACACTACTAGAAATATAATAATTGTTTTACTCCAAGGAGGCATCCGTCTACATGTGAACAGCTTAGACTGCTAACTTAGCAGTGCTAAGTGCAACCTATGGCTGGGTTTAGGAGGCGGGACATCTGTCCAGGTTATCTCCTATTTGACAGTCATGGAGGGTCACTTTACCTGATTGGGTTGTTGATTGCATCAGTGTCTCTGGCGCTAACAGTACCAACCACGGTCCCCGCCACCATATTTTCCGGAACCTTCCACTCATAATTGGGCGCCATGAAGATAGGGGGCTCATCCACGTCCTCGACGACGATCTTTAGGGTCGTCCTGTCCCGAAACTCATTGTAGCTCAGAAAGCGGGTGTCTATGTGATCGTTGACAGCCTCCGCAGCCATTACGAACCGTCGCTTGCTCTCATAGTCCAGAGGCTAAAAAAGTAAAAAAAATCAATAACAGCTCTTTGTAGCTAAGCTCTTACTGGAAGGCACTTTTTGGTATGGAACAACTAAAAATACCTCTTTTGTTGATTGATTTTCTAGCAGTGTGATACAGTATGCCACTTTAGATTAACTGGCCAAAATATTATGAAGACATAACCATTTCAGAAACCCTGAAAACCAGCACCCTGCTCTCTTCTTTCAAGTCCCCTTTCCCCCAATTCTGACAGATTGGACGAGGAAAATGCTTCATTCAAAGTCATTGAGCCACCAGCTGTGGTCTTACACTTAACTGATGCAGTATTTAGATTGACAGTCAATGATGAGCCAATGATTTTAATAACAAGCCGATTTCAACCCTGTGTCTTGAATGGAATAAACAGCATATCGAGAACAACACAAAGTCTACTGTAAATGAATTACACAATAGATGAAAAGGCCATTCAAAGACACAACTAACCTAAAAATAAGTTTCTATAACCATAGACAATATGAAAAACAAATAGCAAAAAGAAGTCAAAAGATGTAAGTACGGTGTCCATATTAGGCCAGCATCACAAGGATGTAACACTTTGCATTGGTGGCTAAAGTACAGTAAAGTACAGTGTTTTAACTATCTTCACCTTGGCCAGGAGGACCACTCCTTCCTGTGTGACTGGATCTGTTTGGATCTTGAAGGTGGCGCTCTCCTCCAGGTCCTCTAGACTGTAGTTCATCCTGGCGTTGATGCCCACGTCACCATCGTCTGCCATGATCCTGCCCACCGTTGTGCCCACCGCAGCAGACTCCAGAACAGCAAAGGTGTACAGGTCTGGGGAAACAAGAGCCCAAGGAGAGTCCAAGGAAATAGATGAATGGATACATCTGTTCAATTGATTCTGCTGCTAAAGACAGATACAGTGTGTTGGATAAGGAACATTTGTGAAAACATGTAACTTTTCACATGTTCACATGCCTGCAAGAAACTAATAAGGACTGTCCTTTTACTTATTGTATACAACGTTTCTGGGAGTTTCCTGTGCGGCTGAAGAAGTGTGGCGATTAAGTTGTGAATAGCCAGTGACGGGTGTCTGCAGTAGTGTGGAAAATTATAAACAGAAATCGTTAGAGGTTCGTAGGAAACGATTGTGGTGAGGCACAGATAAGTCATAACAGGTGATGGGTCTATATAATCCTGGCCCAACTCTAATAAGATGATGAGAAAATGTGATTGTGTCTTTAAGTGAGTCTATTTGGATGACTGTCACAAGTTGTGGACGCTCAACACACTACCCAAAACAAAAACAACAAACGACTACTCTCTGATAATAACTTTCAAAGGTTCCAAACCACCTTACACATAACATTGTATTGGTCAGTATGTGAGATATAAACTCAGCAAAAAAAGAAACGTCCCTTTTCAGGACCCTGGCTTTCAAAGATAATGCGTAAAAATCCAAATAACTTCCCAGATCTCCATTGTAAAGGGTTTAAACACTGTTTCCCATGCTTGTTCAATGAACCATAAACAATTAATGAACATGCACCTGTGGAACGGTCGTTAAGACACTAACAGCTTACAGACGGTAGGCAATTAAGGTCACAGTTATGAAAACTTAGGACACTAAAGAGGTCTTTCTACTGACTCTGAAAAACACCAACACCAGGATGGCAACAACAACTGCCCGAGTTACACCAGGAACGCACATTCCCTTCATTAGTGCTCAGGCTGTCCACAATAGGCTGAGAGAGTCTGGACTGAAGGATTGTAGGCCTGTTGTAAGGCAGGTCCTCACCAGACATCACCGGCACCAACGTCGCCTATGGGCACAAACCCACCGTCGCTGGACCAGACAGGACTGGCAAAAAGTGCTCTTCACTGACGAGTCGCGGTTTTGTCTCACCAGGGGTGATGGTCGGATTCGCGTTTATCGTCGAAGGAATGAGCGTTACAGCGAGGCCTGTACTCTGAAGTGGGATCGATTTGGAGGTGGAGGGTCCGTCATGGTCTGGGGCGGTATGTCACAGCATCATCGGACTGAACTTGTCATCATTGCAGGCAATCTCAATGCTGTGCGTTACAGGGAAGACATCCTCCTCCCTCATGTGGGACCATTTCTACAGGCTCATCCTGACATGACCCTCCAGCTTGACAATGCCACCAGACATACTGCTCGTTCTGTGCGGGATTTCCTGCAAGACAGGAATGTCAGTGTTCTGCCATGGCCAGCGAAGAGCCCGGATCTCAATCCAATTGAGCACGTCTGGGACCTGTTGGATCAGAGGGTGAGTGCTAGGGCCATTCCCCCCAGAAATGTCTGGGAACTTGCAGGTGCCTTGGTGGAAGAGTGGGGTAACATCTGACAGCAAGAACTGGCAAATCTGGTGCAGTCCACGAGGAGGAGATGCACCGCAGTACTTAATGCAGCTGGTGGCCACACCAGACACTGACTGTTACTTTTGATTTTGACCCCCCCTTTGTTCAGGGACACATTATTCCATTTCTGTTAGTCACATGTCTGTGGAACTTGTTCAGTTTATGTCTCTGTTGTTGAGTCTTGTTATGTTCATACAAATATTTACACATGTTAAGTTTGCTGAAAATAAACACAGTTGACAGTGAGAGGACGTTTCTGTTTTTGCTGAGTTTATAAGTCATAAACTTGTAAGTAACTATTTGAAGCATACTGCATCTCAAATAGCATAAGAAGATTTAGAAAAAAAAGAACGTTGTACTTTGTTAAAAGTGCTGTCCCTGTTTTCCCATTTGAGAGAAATTGATTTCTTCCCTTGGCATTCATTTAGAGAGGTTTATCTCAGAGGAAGCCAGGTTTGTTTCCAAAGGTCATGACAAATGTCCTTTCATGTGTGAATGATTAAATTCATCCAGCGGGCTCACAAACAGACACACAGACACGCAGTCGTGCCACACACACACACACACACACACACACACACACACACACACACACACACACACACACAAGCACTCGCGGGCACACACACGTTCTCTCAGAATATACATCTGCTTGTGTGTTTAAACTGCAGTCAACAACAAGGAGTAAGAGCAGAATACAACTGTGTCATGCAAACTAAAGAGGCTGAAAATATTCATACTCCTTTCCTCTTTTGTGATGTGAATCAGCATGTGCGAGAGGATTGGAAGTGGCACACTGACTCTGTGGAAGTGACTGATGTGACTCACTGTGCTGGAAGGTGGGTCCGTTGTCATTGACGTCCGTCAGGCTGATGGTGACAGTGGTGGAGGCAGAGTAACCACCGCTCAGTCCCAACATATCCTTCACCTGCACCACCACCAGATACTGGTCCCTAGCCTCCCTGTCCATGTTGGCCATCGAGGTCATGATGATGCCTGAGGGTGGGGGAGGGAGAGGAGAGAGAGAGAGAGGTAGGAAGGTGGAGACAGAGAGAGGGGGGTGGGGGGTGAAGAGAGAGATACCACCCAGAGAGAGAGGGGTGAATTCACACAAATCTTTCTTATGTTCAATAGTTTGATAATCAATTAAATCAAGTACTTGCTTTTTAAAGATCTTGAACACTGAACATGACATATTTTGAATTCATGGACCCATGTGAATGTCTCTACAGTATACACTACATTAGTAGTCTAGCTAAACAAAGGTTAAATAAAAAATATTTAAAAAAAATACATGGCCAAATGTATGTGGACACATGCAACATCTCATTCTAAAATCATGGGCATTAATATGGAGTTCCCTCCCCCCCTTTGCTGCTATCACAGCCTCCAGTCTTCTGGGAAGGCTTTCCACTAGATGTTGGAAAATTGCTGCGGGGACTTGCTTCCATTCAGCCAAAAGAGCATTAAAGAGGTCAGGCACTGATTAGGCCTGGCTCGCAGTCGGCGATCCAATTCATCCCAAAGGTGTTCGATGGGGTTGAGGTCCGGGCTCTGTGCAGACCAGTCAAGTTCTTCCACACCAATCTCGACAAACATTTCTGTATGGACCTCGCTTTGTGCACGGGGGCATTGTCATGCTTAAACGGTAAAGGGCCTACCCTAAACTGTTGCCACAAAGTTGGAAGCACAGAATCATCTAGAATGTCATTGTATGCTGTAGCATTAAGATTTCCCTTCACTGTAACTAAGGGGCCTAGCCCGAACCATGAGAAACAGCCCCAGACCATTATTCCTCCTCCACTAAACTTTACAGTTGGTACTCTGCATTCGGGCAGGTAGCATTCTCCTGGCATCTGTCAAACCCAGATTCGTCATCGGACTGCCCGATAGTGAAGCGTGATTCATCACTCCAGAGAACGCATTTCCACTACTCCAGAGTCCAATGGCGGCAAGCTTTACACCCCTCCAGCCGACGCTTAGCATTGCGCATGGTGATTAAAGGCTTGTGTGCGACTGATCGGCCATGGAAACCCATTTTTTTTAAGCTCCCGACAAACAGATCTTGTGCTGACATTGCTTCCAGAGGGAGTTCAGAACTCAGTAATGAGTGTTGCAACCGAGGACAGACTTTAGCACAAGGTTGGTCATGTTCTGTGAGCTTGTGTGGCCTACCACTTTGCGGCTGAGCTGTTGTTGCTCCTAGACGTTTCCACTTCACAATAACAGCACTTACATTTGACCAGGGAATCTCTAGCAGGGCATTCATTTGACGAACTGACTTGTTGGTAAGGTGGCATCCTATGAATGTGCCACGTTGAAAGTCACTGAGCTCTTCAGTACAGGCCATTCTACTGCCAATGTTTGTCTATGGAGATTGCATGGCTGTGTGCTCAATATTATACACCTGTCAACA
Source organism: Salmo salar (assembly GCF_965601325.2). Lineage (NCBI taxonomy): Eukaryota > Metazoa > Chordata > Actinopteri > Salmoniformes > Salmonidae > Salmo > Salmo salar. Next base: position 15,758,610 of record NC_138319.1, on the reverse strand, counting down.
ATGGATGTGGCTTAAATAGCCCAATCCACTAATTTGAAGGGGTGTCCATATACTTTTTGCCTTGTAGTGTATCTATCTCTCAACTATACCTGTCTTGGGCTCCACAGAGAAGTAGGGCTCCCCCTGTAGGATGGAGTAGATGAGCTTGGCATTGTTTCCGAACAGGGGATCGTCAGCATCTGTAGCTGTCACCTGGGCCACGATAGTCCCTGTGGAGGGGGAGAGGATCACACAGGCATGCTTGGCTCAGGTTACAGCCTCCCAGCCACCCTCCAGCAGCCAACGGGGAAATAAAGTGATTATGCCACGTTCCCACAGGGTCTGTCTGGCTCAGGGGTGCAGAGGGAGGCGGTGGGCAGAGGAGGGATGGGATAAGGCTGGGTGCCCAACGCTCACTGTGGCCTTTCACTAGGCACTGAGGCTGGGCAGGTGTGCGTGACAACCTCTCCACCCTCCACCGTGACATCTCTCTTTCTCTTTGTCTCTCGCTCCCCATCGTTCTCTCGCCTCGTTTTTCTCCATCCACCACTCTGTCACTATCTTTCTCTGTCCCTCTCTTTCAGTCTGCATGTCTATTTCTGTTTCTTCTAGCGACCACTCTCTCTTTCTCTCTCGCTCTCTCTCTGTTAGCCGGGGTATTACTTTCTGTATCTCTCATTCTCTATGACCACCTCTGTTTGTGTCTCCACCTTTTCTCTTTTCCTCTCATTCTCTCTCTCTTCTTCTCTTTCTCTCTCTCTCTCTATCCAAGTCCAATGCATTATGATTTATTACAAGAAAGATATTATTCTGAAAAGGCAGATTACATATAAATTGAAATGGTTATGCTTGCGCTATGAAATGGCACTAGTAATGATAACATTATTTACATAAAAATAAATCATATGAGGGATTCAGAGGTATGATACACAAACCAATACTTTCAACTTCCTGAAAGGGCGTCTGAGGACAGACATATAGCCTTTATATTATTCTATCATTTCAAATGAGATGAAACAATTAATTTATTTCAAATGCTCTTCAAGGTACATTTCAAACCTGTATGAAATCCCCTGTACCATGTGAGGGACTCACAAATCACAACTCCAGGTGCTAAGCAAATACATCCATACGGGAAATGTACATGTTTTCATTTCAAATGCTCTTCAAGGTACAGGTGCAGGTAACATTTCAAACCTGCATAAAATCACCTCTACCATGTGACTTGAGGGACTTAATCGTAACTTCATGTGCTCAGTAAAATTCACAAGATCCCTCAACTAAGATTTTTCATCAACCATATGCGTAATTTAAATGTAATTTGACTGTGTCACTGTCCATACTAGGACAGTCTCAGCAGGAGTTATTTCAAACGTCTGCTGGGACTGAGGCTGTCCTAATATGGACCCATAGTTTCCGCATATTGATGTATCAAACATACCCATGGGACACATCTCAGGGATGCTGGAGACATAGGGCTCGTTCTGGAACTGGGGGATGTTGTCGTTGATGTCTTGGACCTTGATGATGAACTCTGACTGGGGCTCCACGGGTTCGTTGGACTTCCGAGCAAGGGCATGAGCCTGCAGGAGGTAGAAGGCCTTCTCTTCGCGGTCCAGCTTCTGCAATGTACGGATCTCTCCTGAATATTCATTGATCTCAAACATCTCCCCTGCACCTTCCCCCGACAGTATATACTTGATAGAGAAATCCCCTTTGTCGTAGTCTGATTTTAGCTGAGGGAAAGGAGAAAAGAAAACAAATCTACTGAGAATTTAGTCAAAAAGCCATTGACTGCTATAATGTAGGACATTTTCATTCAGGGGAGAACTGGTACCTGGCCAATCACGCTTGGATTGGGGTCCTCCTCTGGGACAAAAAGCTGTTTCCAGATCCAGCCACGTCTGAGTCTCTGGTGTAGAGCTGTGGTGGGAGACCCCTGGCCAAGCTGGTGGTTGGGCTCCAGACTGTGTGGAGCTCTTGCCTCACTCAACATGCAGCATGATGTCAAGGACAGGATAATAACTAAGTCCAGCAGACAAGGACACCGCATTGTGTTAGTCCGCTGATCCATTTTCTGAGCCTCTCCCCGTGGTTAGCGCACAGAGGTACAGATGTCACTGGTTCATTAAAAAGGTTCCTCTGAGCGTCAGAGAGACACAGTGATATGGCAAGGACCTTAGAGAGGTGGCTGGCCACCCTGCTGTTGGCCTGTTGCTGTAGACAGTCATTCTGTTGTGGAAGGGACAAGGGTGGTTGGAATGGATGACTTGTTGAACTTGTTTCATAAGATGAATATTCCAACATATTCATAAGATTTTGTAACGATTTATCAAAATGGAGATGATGGGTGAATTAATTCTGGTCAAAGCAATTTGACCACATTGAGAGATGGAATCCTCATCTGAACAATACAAAACTGAGATCAATTTTTAATAAGAAGAGAAGCAAGTCATCTTTCATATTTGATTGTTGTTTATCTAGCTGACAAGATGAAAGAGTATTTTTTACCAGGCTTTGACACAAATCTAAATACCAGCCGTGGCCTCTATCAACCCCTTGTCAAACACTGTATTTAGAGGCATGAAAAATACATTTTAAACAGCTATTACTGACACGTGCAGCTTCAACAGAGATATCCAAGAAACGTTTTTGTGTTTCTGCTTCTTGGAAGGATGGTCTAATGCTGGGATTTTGACTTGAACTCTTGTGAGGATAAAAAGCCTCCTCTGTTTTATGAGGAAACAAGGCCATGTATTGTATTCCATGGGCAAGCAGTAGGACCCAAACATCATTCCTTCAGCATGATACAGCTCTATGCAGCTGACTAATCAATAATTGGTCAGACATGGACAATAGAGACACGTGCCTGGAAAGAGCATAAAATGTCCTGTGAAATGTGGAGCTTCGGTCAAGTCTAGGACATTGCGGGATGACTACATGTCTAATAGTAGTTCCGGAAAGGGGAGTTTGGGGAATGTGGAAACCCAGCTACAGACCTGGTCAATATTAACAATGGAAACAAAGAGATATGAACTGTAGAACATATTTTACTTATCTTATATTAATAAAATGTAAAACGTTTTGTACACAAAAACTGAACTGACAATTCTAGAGCATTTTAGTGGTTTTCTGTTTGAGCTGATAAATCAAGCGTTTTTTTTAATAAACTTTTTGACAGTGCCATCATGACAACCATGCAATATATCTGCTGGTCGCTTCTGCCATTGACAGAGAAACCAATATGAAACCCTTTGCATTGGTATGGTAACCAATAGTGATACTCCACCAACAGCTGGTGTCTCTGTCATTATAATGGCTTGTTTCTATTTTAGTGTCTTGCTAATCTACCGTTTCCTTCAGATTGTCTTCATGCTATTCCCAATATAAATCTTGTCTCATAGAGATCAGGTGTGTAACTGAGTCAAATAGTTGCTGTCTGACTGTTCTCTCTTGATGCAAACATTGCCCCACGATTCCTTTTGTGTCTCCTGTTCAGAGAAACTCTCCAAATTATTTTGTGGTGAGAATGGCTTAAAGGCTCAGTGCAGTCAAACATGTGATTTTCATGTGTTATTTATATATATCCGCACTGTGCGGGTTGGAATAATACTGTGAAAGTGTGAAAATTATGATAATGCCCTTTTAGTGTAAGAGCTGTTTGAAAATCCTGCATGACATTTCAGCCTGTTTTGTGGGTTGGAGTTTTGGCCTGCCTGGAGAAATTAACAGGCAGTAATTTCATTACAAAAAACTCTCATAAACGTCTCAGAATTAGACGTTCATCCATTTTTCTCAAACGTCAAATTTCGAAGTTGTTCCAAATGTCCGAAGTGTTTGGTTACTCTGTATCGTTCCAAGGTTAAGTTTAGGCATTAACTCAAAATTCTTAAGGTTAGGTATTAACTCCAAATGGTTAAGGTAAGGGTTAAGGTTTGGTATAGGCTTAAAACTAAAATATCTAAAACAACTTTTTATCATTGGATTCAAACATGCAACCTTTGGAACCAGATGAGTACAAGCATCTGCCATCCCCATCCACAACACAATAGCAAAACCAAAGCCTATTGGTAAAAGAGCTCACGGTTGCCCCTGGTGGCTGGTTTTCGCGTTTCCATGTCCTTAGACATGGATAGACGTCGAATACTGACTTTTATGACGGGTGACCTGCCTGATTAATTAATAGACCAATAAAGAAGAAGAAAAAATGTGTTCCACACCTCTGCCAATAAGTTTTCTAGTTTTCTAGTTTTCTAGTTTTCTGTTTTCCCCTGTCCACTCAGACCACTCCCAAACAGTCCTAGCAAAATTCTAGCTTGAGAAATTGCTCTGTGCTAAGAAGCTATTTTTGTTTATTTTTAACCATTTTAAGAATCACAGTAAGACACTTAATTGTTACCCAGAAATGATTTGATATTGAGATTTAAAAAAAGGCCTGGACCTTGGATTCAAGATATGAAATAGTAGTTTCATCAAAATACCATCACCATCAGTGAAATGCTTCGAGTAGTTTAGCATTTTGTATGTTTCTGTACATTCAGAAATATAGACCTTCAACGTCACCAGAGATAATGCTGTGTGCAATAATATTAAATAATACAATCATTCTGTCTGCATTTTGAAATAAGTAGTGGTCGCTGTAGTAGCCATGGAAGTAGTCTGACTGCCTAATGGTCATATTTAATCTTGTGAAAGTATTTACTGTCAAGCTCCATACATTACAATGTGATGGTAAAAATCTATTACCAATGCCCAATTTCTTTTTGAAATTCAATTTGGTCGCACAATGTGAGTGAAAGTGTATATGTTTGTGTGTAAGTGCGTCTTAACTGGGCATATTCATATCAGCATGAGCGTCGTGGATGGAAATTCCAATTAGTGTCCAGTGAATCGTAAAGTAATGATGGGCCTTCATAGGGCTGCCAAGCAGGCTAACTGAACGCTGATGGCCAAAACTAGAAAACAGCCTCCGATGCTACTGAGGCAACTCCCAGTGTTTAACATCTCCCAACTAGGTACGCCAATAAATATCAGTGCCAGATAAGTCACACACCACCGTGACTGGCTGACACACGGCCCAACAGATCTAGAGATAGTTGGCTAACAAGATGCAATAGAAGATGGTGCATAGACTAGGCAGAAAAACAGAACCCATGCTTTTATACAAAGGCTCGTAAAAATATGGTGCTATAGGCAGGTCTTTCACTGAAGTCTGTCCTAACTCATAAGTGCTGTGTCGTTTGTTTAGAAATACCTAATGCCATGACAACAGACTAATATGAATACGCCAGGTTTCCTACCAATCCATATTGTATGCTAATATTTCTATGCATGTCCATTAGCAATTCTTTTTTGCAATAGCTTTTTTCCATGGTAATTAAACTGAAATGGCATCTGGCTTAATGGCATCAAGTAGCACAATGAAACATAGCGTGGATGGCACAATGAAACATGGCGTGGGTGGCACAATGAAACATGGCGTGGATGGCACAATGAAACATGGCGTGGATGGCACAATGAAACATGGCGTGGGTGGTACAATGAAACATGGCGTGGATGGCACAATGAAACATGGCGTGGATGGCACAATGAAACATGGCGTGGATGGCACAATGAAACATGGCGTGGGTGGCACAATGAAACATGGCGTGGATGGTGGTGGATTACTTATTCTAGAATCTGTCAAAAATGCAATAAATGCAAATTACGCTGGGGTGTTGATCTGAGCAACCCCAGAAAGTGGTCTATTTTCCATTCGATGCACCATTTGAATTTATTTTTGATGTATAGGATCACTGCGTGTAGAACCTTGTGGCTGGCAGACCTTTTTTTCTGTAGTAAGCAGGAACATGTACATATCTCCACTACTCCATGACATGACAGGGTGAGAATGAGCTGGGGTCTCGCAATGTTAAACACTAGATGCAGTGAGACAGTGACATTATTCTCCTATATGTGATCTCATTGAGATATTTACATTCTCCACCTCACACTTCACATACTGTTAAACTACCTACCTGCCACATCTCAGAACTGGCTGCATTAAGCATGTGTGCAATGTGCCATAAGGCCCGTAAGTGTAACACAAGGTAGTCTATGTAGACAAAGACGTTATAACAGAGTAACTTCAGTGTAATAAGACATGGAATAACAATATAAGACTCCAGTAAGGGTATGTCCATCACAGAGTAAATGTTTTGTCTGTGTGCAGAGCATGCTGTACTTTCATCCCTGGCATGCAATCAGTGGAACAAAGCAACAGTACAGCAATTGTGTAACTAGTCAATTTCAAAAAAAGTTGTATGCCTATAGATAGCCAGCCTGAAATGTCACTTTAGTACAAAACACTGCTGAATGATCCCCCTTTCATTTCCAGAAGACAGATAGAATGGTTGATCTCCCTGTGAAGAACCAAACCATCGTTGGATCACTTCACCAAAACTAAAATGCATTTTAATTGGTCATTGGGGAGCCCATGTTGGGACATGTTGTTTACTGTTCGGCTTCAGAAAGCAATGTCATCTACCTCTCCTAAATCAGGAACATGAATACCCCAAGCTGAACAAAAACAATGGCAGAATGTCACGCTACCATGTACTACTTAGTAGAAGTCTTACTGTATTTGCGTGTTGTTATGTTAGTCATTAGTGTCTACAATGTATCACTAACGTGGTAATTTTAGAGTGAAAAAAATGTTAATTGTTATCCTTTTTAAGACATCGTTTGTACATTCACACTTTGATATTTCTATGAATAAATTGTTTTGACTTGTTAGTTTCATAAGCAATTAGAATAACGCATCTGGGAAGAATGACAATGTACACTATAGAATTCAACATGTTCAGAGGAGTTCTTAATAAGACCACAATATCACCAGAGTTTACATTGCAATTCTTCATTAACATACATTATACTAATTGATCATCTGTCTTATACAGGCAACTGTAATGATATATGTTAACTAGTAGTGACAAAAGGGACTAACATTTTTTAGATGCATTGAGCAACAGTGAGGTACTTCTATGGATATGACATCTGGGTGTTTAACTCTTGGTCTTCAATGATCATTCCCCCATTGAAATCTAATTAACATAATATAAAAATCCCTATGAAACTTTGTCTGTTTAAACTAGAGATATTTTTTTGCATGGGCTGCGTCTCAATCCACAGCATCTGCCAATATCGCACTTCCGCATCTGTGGTGAAAGGTGGCAGAGCTAGAGTGGTGTTTGTCAGACTATGAGACCAAAATGTGGTCTTCTCACGAAAACGCCTGCAGCGTCCGAATGGTTTGGTCTACAAACTATTATGACCACTCTATTATGACCACTCGAGTGAACGCTGAGACTCTCACAAACACGATGGTGTTCTCCGTTTTGCCCTAGGACGCCCACAAACCTCACAAGACTCATCTGAAGGTCCCCGGTACTAGTTAAAATAATATATTGAAGTATATATGGAGATAGTTTAGCGCCTAAAATAAGGGAATAAATACATGTAAAAACATGAATAATAATAGTTATCTGATCTTTCTTATTTCTCTCAGATATAGGACAGACACTTCAGAACAAACTTGCTTTAGATTTTTTGGGGGGGACTATCTGTTGTAGTGAATATCTTATTCAATGTGTTTCTATTGGCTAATAGCATTGATTCCAAATTCAATGTTTCATCCAATATTTTTTTGTAAAATGTTTTGATACCTTACCACAATACAAAATGAAATAGTTAAATGATCCTTTGAATGACCATCCCATTACAGAAAGCCCATTCAATTGATTAATTTTGATAAAAATGTATTCATCCTTCTATTTCAAGATTTATAATGTTTAAGGCTTTATAGAGCATATGATATACTCTGTGATTTTTTAAAATAACGGTACATGAACAATGATGAAAGCATTTCTTCAAAAAAAAGTTGGTCTGGTCCCAGTTTCACATAATCCAGCATCAATAATCAGTTACATGTAATACCTACATGTTAAATTAAGTAAACCATACCAACTTAGAATTGAATCATCTCTAGTAGATCTATGTCTATACTCTTTATTCATTTCACATTCTGAAAGAAACATTAGCTACACCCACCTTCATGCGTGATTGTTCTCTCTTTAAGCCACTCTTCAACAGCTGCTACCAACAGAGATCATCATGGTGTGGAAGAAAACACACAGTCTGGTTAACTAAGGGCCCTGGTACTGCAGATACTGCTTTTCAGACCCAATAACAGTAGCAGCAAATGGACATGGTTCTCACAATGCGTAATCCCTTCCACTGACGACCTCCCCCTTTCTTCTTCTTCTTTCCTTTTTCCCTCTTTCTCAAACTTCCCTTGAAAGAACAAACACTGGCACTATTGTCTGGGTGCACATCTGAACAGTGCTGAACACTCACGGCCTTCATTGCCATGCAAATAGCCCCAGCCTGGAGATACAACAGGATTTCTATCTTTCTACCCGGCTCTCGCTTGCTCTCCCTCTCTCTCTCTCCCTCTCTGTTTGCGAACAATCCAGCACTTATTAGAATTTTGCTTGTGCGGCAGGATGGCAATGAATCCAAGGAGACTATTTCTGCGAGTGATATGAGGGTTCAGTCTGTTTTTGACATTTAAGCCCGGGGAGAAAGACGGAGAAAGCCCTCGACGTAGGCCTTGTCTTGATATTGACACGAGTTTTGAATTCATGTGTGTTTGGACGTGAATCGTCTGTGGACACTGTGGGACCACTGTGGAGAGTTCACACTACTCTAACTGTTGTAGAGGAATGATTATCCCTAATGATAATGGTGCTCACTCCAATAACTGAAAGCTACTTTGCCCCTTAGGGCAAACGTAAATAACACTATGATAAAATATGTTTTACACAATACATTTTTTGCTCCCTGACCAATAAATTAGCACTGGCACTGAGGAGCAGGTTGGAAATCATCTTGATGGAAACTATGCAAGCAAAAGATATCTGTAGATTTGCTCTGAGGCAGAACTTTCTTTCTTGGCATGTACACTCATTTGACATGCTAACTAACCTTAAAGGTAAAAAAAAATACAAGAGTTGATACATCATGCGGTGACATCATTTTGAATATTAAATAGCTCCCCATGTTATTTACCATTTATTGCAGTGGCTGTAGCTCAATCCCCTCTTTCCACAGATACAAAGTTTGTGCCTATTCCATAACATGGGGCTCTTGAAAGTGGCCTTTTTCTACATGAGAGGATCTGGAGAAGAAAATCATTACAAAATATTTTGTAGAACTCTAACCATGTGAGCTACAAACTCATACGTTTACCACTAGGGCTGTGGCGGTCACAAAATTACATCAGCTGGTGATTATCAAGCAAATAACTGTCGGTCTCAAGGTAATCGACCGTTAATTAACATAAACACATTTAGCATCTCCTGGCTTACATACATAGCCTACAAGCCACAGTTATTTTATAGTATGAAGAATACAATTGAACAAAGCTGAATAAAATAGAAAGAATATTTTCTTCAAACGATTTGAGGGAGTGCGCACACGCGGCTGTTCTGTGTTGAGCGGTTAACAAAGAAATACAGTTCTGGAAAAAACTGCAAAATTATCTGTTTCTCTGGTTTTACTATTTATATGTATGTGTTTGGGTAAAATGAACATTTTTGTTTTATTCTATAAACTACTGACAACATTTCTCCCAAATTCCAAATAAAAATATTGTCAGTTAGAGCATTTATTTGCAGAAAATGAACACTGGTCAAAATAACAAAAAGATGCAGTGGTGTCTGACCTCGAATAATGCAAAGAAAATAAATTCATATTCATTTTAAAACAAAACAATACTAATGTTTTAACTTAGGAAGAGTTCAGAAATCAATATTTGGTGGAATAACCCTAATTTTCAATCACAGCTTTCATGCGTCTTGGCATGCTCTCCACCAGTCTTTCACATAGATGTTGGGTGACTTTATGCCACTCTTGGCGCAAAAATTCAAGCAGCTCGGCTTTGTTTGATGGCTTGTGACCATCCATCTTCCTCTTGATCACATTCCAGAGGTTTTCAATGGGGTTCAGGTCTGGAGATTGGGCTGGCCATGGCAGGGTCTTGATCCGGTGGTCCTCCATCCACACCTTGATTGACCTGGCTGTGTGGCATGGAGCTTTGTCCTGCTGGAAAAACCAATCCTCAGAGATGGGGAACATTCTCAGAGCAGAAGGAAGCAATTTTTCTTCCAGGACAACCTTGTACGTGGCTTGATTCATGCGTCCTTCACAAAGACAAATCTGCCCAATTCCAGCTTTGCTGAAGCACCCCCAGATCACCACCGATCCTCCACCAAATTTCACAGTGGGTGCAAGACACTGTGGCTTGTAGACCTCTCCAGGTCTCGCACCCAGTGTGAAATAGATATTCCAAACATAGTCTGGTAGAATTGTGGGATGGGATAGATCGCAAATTAATACAACCGCTAGCATAAAAAAAACATGTATTACGCAATCATTCACAAGTGATAATGTATAATTCACAAGTGATAGGCTAATATTGTCACCCATCAGACTATGCTTGATTTAATCTTGTCTTTAAAAAAAAATGTAATCTATGGACTTAACTAGTAAATTTCACGTGATTCATTTTCATGCCAGCCAGGTAGGCTATACTCCTGTTGTAAATATAAGCAATGGGCTTATTAGGAAAGTTGAGAAATAAATACAGTACACCTAGTCCATAGAAAGCCAATGGGATCCTCCTCTTTTTAGTAGAGGCCATCACTCTGTCATCTCCGCAATTGCATAGCCTATAGAAATGTTGCGCAACATGAGCCCATGGGCTCATGAAGTCTTTGATTAGATTTTCGATTACATTTGCATTGATGTCAGAGTGATTAGAGGGACAATAGAATGCTGAGTACCAGGTAGTTAGCAAGTTTGGTAGGCTCCTAATGACCAGCAGCAGCAACAGAGTTTGGAGAAGCCTAATTACCGTGACTAAACAGTCATAAGGAAAATGACTGCCTTCATGACTCATGACCGCCAGTGTGGCGACAATACGGTCACCGCAACAGCCCTAGTCATCACCATCGAAAGTTGAGACTCACGAACATTGACTGGCTCTACAACAGCCACAAGAGACTGAACTCATTTCGAAGAGATCTTCTTACAAAATCGACTGTCCAGATCGAACCGTTGGAGCTACAAACTCATACCAATATTGAAAGGGGAAACTCTCATAAACATGAACGTGTCGGTTGTTCTACTCTACAAAGCACACAAGCTTCAGCAGAGTCTCTGAAGGTAACCCATTACTGGATGTAAAAAATATATACAGTACCAGTCAAAAGTTTGGATAAACCTACTCATTCCAGGGTTTTTCATTATTTTTACTATTTTTCTACATTGTAGAATAATAGTGAAGACATCAAAACTTTGAAATAACACATATGGAATCATGTAGTAACCAAAAAAAGTATATTTTAGATTTTAGATTCTTCAAAGTAGCGACCCTTTGCCTTGATGACAGCTTTGCACACTCTTGGCATTACCTCAACCAGCTTCACCTGGAATGTTTTCCAACAGTCTTGAAGGAATTCCCACATATGCTGAGCACTTGTTGGCTGCTTTTCCTTCACTCTGTGGTCCAACTCATCCCCAAAAAATCTCAATTGGGTTGAGGTCGGCTGATTGTGGAGACCAGGCAATCTGATGCAGCATTCCATCCCTCTCCTTCTTGGTAAAATAGCCTTTACACAGACTGGAGGTGTGTTGGGTCATTGTCCTCTTGAAAAACAGACAGTGTCACCACCAAAGCACCTCTACACCATCACACCTCCTCCTCCATGCTTCACAGTGGGAACCACACATGCGGAGATCATCCGTTCACCTACTCTGAAAGACACACATTTGGACTCGTCAGACCAAAGGACAGATTTTCACTGGTCTAATGTCCATTTCTGGTGTTTAATGGCCAAAGCAAGTGTCTTTTTTATTATTGGTGTCCTTTAGTAGTGGTTTCTTTGCACAAAGTCGACCATGAAGGCCTGATTAACACAGTCTCCTCTGAACAGTTGATGTTGAGATGTGTCTGTTACTTGAACTCTGTGAAGCATTTATTTGGGCTGCAATCTGAGGTGCAGTTAACAGTAATGAACTTATCCTCTTCAGCAGAGGTAACACTGGGTCTTCCTTTCTTGTGGCGGTCCTCATGAGAGTTTCAGTTTCATCTTAGCGCTTGATGGTCTGGGCGACTGCACTTGAATAAACTTTCAAAGTTCTTAACATTTTCCGAATTGACTGACATTCATGTCTTAAAGTGATGATGCACTGTCCTTTCTGTTTGCTTATTTGAGCTGTTCTTGCCATTATATGGACTTGATCTTTTACCAAATAGGGCTATCTTCTGTTCAGTGGGGGAAAAAGTATTTGAACCCCTGCTGATTTTGTACGTTTGCCCACTTACAAAGAAATGATCAGTCTATAATTTTAATGGTAGGTTTATTTGAACAGTGAGAGACAGAATAACAACAACAAAAATCCAGAAAAACGCATGTCAGAAATGTTATAAATTGATTAGCATTTTAATGAGGGAAATAAGTATTTGACCCCCTCTCAATCAGAAAGATTTCTGGCTCCCAAGTGTCTTTTATACAGGTAACGAGCTGAGATTAGGAGCACACTCTTAAAGGGAGTGCTCCTAACCTCAGCTTGTTACCTGTAAAAAAGACACCTGTCCACAGAAGCAATCAATCAATCAGATTCCAAACTCTCCACCATGGCCAAGACCAAAGAGCTCTCCAAGGATGTCAGGGACAAGATTGTAGACCTACACAGGGCTGGAATGGGCTACAAGACCATCGCCAAGCAGCTTGGTGAGAAGGTGACAACATTTGGGGCGATTATTCGCAAATGGGAGAAACACAAAAGAACTGTCAATATCCCTCGGCCTGGGGCTCCATGCAAGATCTCACCTCATGGAGTTGCAATGATCATGAGAACGGTGAGGAATCAGCCCAGAACTACACGGGAGGATCTTGTCAATGATCTCAAGGCAGCTGGGACCACAGTCACCAAGAAAACAATTGGTAACACACTACGCCGTGAAGGACTGAAATCCTGCAGCGCCCGCAAGGTCCCCCTGCTCAAGAATACATATACATGCCCATCTGAAGTTTGCCAATGAACATCTGAATGACTCAGAGGACAACTGGTGAAAGTGTTGTGGTCAGATGAGACCACAATGGAGCTCTTTGACATCAACTCAACTCGCCGTGTTTGGAGGAGGAGGAGGAATGCTTCCTATGACCCCAAGAGCACCATCTCCACCGTCAAACATGGAGGTGGAAACATTATGCTTTGGGAGTATTTTTCTGCTAAGGGGACAGGACAACTTCACCGCATCAAAGGGACGATGGACGGGGCCATGTACTGTCAAATCTTGGGTGAGAACCTCCTTCCCTCAGCCAGGGCATTGAAAATGGGTCGTGGATGGGTATTCCAGCATGACAATGACCCAAAACACATGGTCAAGGCAACAAAGGAGTGGCTCAAGAAGAAGCACATTAATGTCCTGGAGTGGCCTAGCCAGTCTCCAGACCTTAATCCCATAGAAAATCTGTGGAGGGAACTGAAGGTTTGAGTTGCCAAACGTCAGCCTCGAAACCTTAATGACTTGGAGAAGATCTGCAAAGAGGAGTGGGACAAAATCCCTCCTGAGATGTGTGCAAACCTGGTGGCCAACTACAACAAACGTCTGACCTTTGTGATTGCCAACAAGGGTTTTGCCACCAAGTACTATTATTATTTCCCTCATTAAATTATTATTTCCCTCATTAAAATGAAAATCATTTTATAACATTTTTGACATGTGTTTTTCTGGATTTTTTTGTTGTTATTCTGTCTCTCACTGTTCAAATAAACCTACCATTAAAATTATAGACTGATCATTTCTTTGTCAGTGGGCAAATGTACAAAATCAGCAGGGGATCAAATACTTTTTCCCCCCACTGTATACCACCCCTAACTTGTCACAACACAACTGATTGGCTCAAACACATTAAGAACAAATTAACTTTTAAGATGGCACACCTGTTAATTGAAATGCTTTCCAGTTGACTACCTCGTGAAGCTGGTTGAGAGAATGCCAAGAGTGTGCAAAGCTGTCATCAAGGCAAAGGGTGGCTAGTTTGAAGAATCTCAAATATAAAATATATTTTGATTTGTTTAACACTTTTTTGGTTACTACTTGATTCCATAAGTGGTATTTCATAGTTTTTATGTCTTCACTATTATTCTACAATGTAGAAAATAGAAGAAACAAAATGTAAAACCATTGAATGAGTAGATGTGTCCAAACTTTTGACTGGTACTGTATATATTATATCTCTCAGATATAGGACAGACACTTCAAAACCTTGTTCCTTATGATTTATTTTTGGACTGTCTGTTTTGCCATGTACACATGTGTTTTTATGGGCTATAGCAGTAAAGGCCAAATTCAATGTTTTATCAAATCCTTTTTTATACCTACAGGGGTCCTAAAATTCCAAATCAAATGGCTAAATGATACATTTTATGACCATCTTAAAACAATTCCATATGTTAGCTTAGCAGATATTGCGATCTAAGGGCTTAGACCTACAGGGAAGCATTCCAAAATGTTAATGGATGCATCATTAAAAAAGTAGAAAAGCCAGCATCATTAACAGCATTCTTCCCTCTGAGGCCGGAACACAATGATTTTGTTATTTTGTAACTGCAGATATGTTCAGTCGCTGTGAACTCCACGACTCCCATTTTGATTCCATATCAAACACAGAAATGTCAGGACCTGTTCTGTGACATTTCCAACCTCCATTGTAGACTGGGTCTAATAAAGCCTCCCTCATTAGAATGACAGAGAGTGGGCCAACAACAACACCATTTAATGCTAGCCCAACACTTTTGTTTTTACTCTTGTTCTTTCACAAGATTATAATTAATACATCAATATAGAAATATGACTGCGTTGTCAGAATGGAGTTTTATTCTATCTTTAGCTATCCTTTGCTAGAAACTAGAATCATAAGGTTTGATATTGGTATTATATTGTGTAATATTAACAAAAAACATGATATGATGCTGTATTGAGAGTAGCAACAGGGTTGAATTTGAACAAGCTTTTTTTCTTCTTGTAGGAAGAAATCACCTTGCCCAAGGCTGGGTCCTGGACAAACATTGTTATAAGACAAATTATTATGATTGAAGAAAAACAGTGTTATTTTGCGATGACTGACTTCTGCTTTGGGCTCACACAATGAATGCTGTAAATAACTGTTTTAACACAGATAATCTGTTCACATTCTTTTCACAAGTCTGCTCTAACTCCGAAACACAGAGGTCGAAGGGATTCATTTATATTGTTAATGAGCAACTGAGTGCACAAGTTCCGCATGTCCGGGTCAGTGGAAAAAGGTCCTTTCCCCATTGCTGGAGGGAGAGGAGCTGTCCTTTATGATTTCCATTCATATTGTCCCGCTGTTTCTGAGGAATTTTGAAAAAGTCATTGAGATTCCATTCATTCCACTGCACTGAATTTGATGAGGACGTCACATAAAGAATGCATGTTCCTTGTGTATTTCTTGGCCTTTGTATCCAGCCCTGGGAAACAGCAGACACACGTATGACAAATCAGGACAGAGTGCTGAAGCAGCCTAGGGTTCGTTCTCTTCGTCGTGTTAGATGTAACATTTACAGTGATACAACATTAACAGCAATGCCTGTTCTAGATTTTCTCATAATGGCTATAGGCATTTCTTAAATTATTCACCTGACCTTGTTAATGGTTAAATGGGATTATTAAAGGTCACCAGAGTAAGAAGCATACAGTAAAACAAGAGTATAACAACATTTATGAAAAAGGCCCTATACCAATTCAAGTGTATATCTACCTCTGAACAAGAAGGCCTCCCATCATACATGGTATAAAGCATTTGCAGTTCAAGGTTAAATCAATTTCACAAGGAGAATAATTTACTTCTTCCCATGTTCAATGTCGGTGTCATTGCATTGAAAAAGGACCATGGACAATAGCTCTCAAAAGTAGATACAAGGAAAAAGCTATAGCCTCTCCACGATCTCAGGGGAAATATTGTACAGAGGAGGATGTGGTAGTATCCATCATTGTGATGAAATGCATAATTATTCCTCATCGTTTCCGTAATCCCTTCTCCAGATTTGACCACCTAGATTACTTTGAGGCTCTGTCACTCCTCCAGTTTATATGTATTGTAGCTGTGTTGTCACCTACTCTGTGGCACGGGGCGACTGTAGATGATTCACGGATAAGGTTACAAAGTATTTACAACAAATAAGTTGAAAACAATCGATCCAGCGCGGAGCACTGTCATAGCCCAAAGGGATGTGCTTCCCCTGAAAGAATGCACAATCCCCCTGGCCAGGTTTCAATTGAGACGCAGATTGTGTCTGATTGATCAATGAGAAGCACTGCTGAGCCATCAATCTAACAGGACTGGAATAGGGAAAAGGGGACATTAACATGTATAAGCCAGCGTGTCCCGCCAATGCCCTCTACCCAATGTCTGAGAAGCAGCTATACCACAGGGACATGGCAGCTACAAAATAGCAGCTCTTCTGTAAGTGTGAGACCCCTGGACAAGTGTTATGTGGTAGGTGTAATGTGAGAACAACATGGGGCTGTCAACATCTTGGCTACAATTTTGATCTTGCCTGACAATACAGTGTCACATTCAGTGTGAGGCTCTGCTTGTGATATTGAAACTCAGGTTATGCAGGACTCCTATCATTCTTGCAGGTGCCACTTCAGTGTGATTTGTGCAGTAGTGGATTTAGGTATGGGCTACATGGGCAGGCACCAAAAAAATCGGAATGGTGACATTTGCACAATCTGTTTTCTGTCTATTATTTGCACGTCACGTCAATGATATCATGTCACCGTGTGGGACTGTGGGTCAATTAACCTTGTCGGAGTGGGCGCCCTGATTCTAGTTTGTGAGCTAGGCAGACTACTGCCTGGGAAGGTCTCCCACTCAGAAGTACGAGATGGGGAGGGGGCCGGGGTAGGTTGACCTCAGGTCTCCCCACTGGAAGCCCGAGGTAGGGGCGGCGGGGGATTCTATCACATAGCGCAGCTCTAACTTTGTACAGAGCTAATGCAATTAGTAAAATCAGTCACACTACGAAATGCTACTAAATAAACCACAATTCATTCATAATACTGTGAATATATAGTTTCAAAGAATAATCTAAAACCAGTCTGCACACCACCAAGGTGAATTGGTTTAGTCTTGACTCTTGGTTGACAGAGTTGGGGGATGGGTAATGTATTGATGCTCAAGTGCCAAATCGACACAAACAGATAAGAAAAGGTCTAAGCCATCAGGTTTGGAAAAAGAGGAAAAGAGAAACGCGCAAAAGATAAAGGTATGCAGCTACTTAAAGACGTCTATATTATGCTGATATTTTGTATCTTTTGTGATATATTGAGTCTTTTGTGGTGTCTCATGCTTAGGGCAGCATGTAGCCTAGTGGTTATAACATTGGGCCAGTAACTGAAAAGTTGCTGGCTCGAATCCCAGAGCTGACAAGGTAATAAATGAATAGTGTAATCATTTGATTCTCTTCGTATTTATATACTACCATTTTTTTCTATTTGTCTTTCTTACTTCTTTTTGATATTTATGAGTCTTATTTTTGTATATATATATATAGTTTTAAATGTTATGATTATTTATTTGTGTTGTTCCAAATGTCTGGGAGTAGGGGAGCCATACAAGCAAGAACTGCCACTGGATTTGTGTATGCATGGAAACAAGAGGTGAATAATGCAAACACTTCCCATTTATTCTCGAATGGATATTCAATCATCCCAATGAATTATATACATTCTATTTTGATAGAGTAGAATGTCTTAAGACTAAGTAGTTGATAAAAACTCTTTCAGTTGTCTCACTAATGTATGCACTTTCATGCTCTTGGCTATGGCCAGATATAGTCCTCATTTGTATAAATTATACAAAGAATGGTTATAGATCAAATTGATATAAGAAAACTTCTGGTGTGTTTGAAACTGAGGAGCATTTCATGCTAGATCAGCTTTAAAATAGTTTGTTGAAATATACTATACCTGATTCAGCAATTTACACATTGAAATGATTTGGTTCCAGATTTTATGCTGTAACAGAATATTTATCCAACCGCTGGGTTTAAGAGACTTCGACAAAATGAAAACAGGAAAGGGATAGCATGGATGTCCCTGTTTTTTCCCTTTGGCAGTGACTGTAGCACCAGGCCCGAAACTTAGTGTCAGTCTGGACAATTGATATGTTAGACCCAATTGGAGCTTTCAGTCATCCTCATAAGGCCAGACAGAGGGAGGTTGAGAGGAACTTTCTTAGCTTCCATTTTAGTAATTTAGCAGATGCTCTTATCAAGAGCGACTTACAGTAGTGAGTGCATACACTTTCATACTGGTCCCCGTGGGAGTCAAACCCACAACCTGGCATTGCAAGCACCATGCTCTACCAACTGAGCTACACGGGACAACAGTCTGGTGTCAGTAACTGAAGAATCTCCAATATGTTGAGAAAGAAAACAACTTTTTCTGTGCAGTGCATTAGCAGTTCAAGTAATCCTTGCCTTACCGGCACCAGAGTTCTATTATTGTGATAAATACATCTAGATTATTCGCTGTATTGTCTATTCACAAAAGATGAGGCAAGGTTATGTTAGGTTTCTTGAAGCCTTGCAGAGCAATTTTGTCATCTAAGTAAACAAACTCCTCAACAGCTCTCAATCGGTGTTTATGATAAGTGGATAGATCTATATTCACACTTGGCTTAACAAGATCAGGGAATGAGTTTAGTGGATGCTCAGTTGGCTGTGAAGAAATCTTTGATATCCACACTTTGATTTTAACAACATGCGGAAACAACAGCATAATGTATTTGATTGGCCGCTTTAGGAATTTCCAGATAAGAAAATACTACTTTGCTACAGTATGGTGAGTTGTTTGGGTGATCGATAGTGTGCACCAAATTAATTCAAATAAATCTAGGAGGCGTGGGAGGTGGTGTGTGTGTGTGTGGGGGGGGGGTAATCCTAAAAACAGTTAGGTGGCCACCCTGTCGAGTTCCTCCCCCATAGCTCTCAAAGGAGCCTGGGTCCATAAAAGCACTGGGCCTGCCCCTCATCTCAGTGTCCATCAACTTATTGATCCAGAGACCTCATCAAGCAGTGTATCTGAATCCAACAGGGTGGCAAGGCTTGACTTTGCAAATCCCTACCCCATTCTAACTTTCCTTTTGATCTGAGCCCAGGCCTCCTCTATTCTCTGTTCTACATCTTGTTCACTCTCTTCGGGGGAGCAGCTCTTGGCTTGGGGTGTTGTTTTCTATGTAGGTAAAGACAGGTGGAAATGTTCAACCGTACCATCAAGTATATTCCTTACATCATCGCTTAGGCTAGCTACATCACTTCAGTGGGACAAATTGTGTGATTTCAGTGGTAGGGGATATATGGCTGTGATACTGCATAAAATATTCCATGTGAATTGAAAGACTGATTGATCACATCATATGTATATTGCACATGGCCTGACAACACTAGCTAGAATTTAGCAATATCCTAGTCAAATGGACAAGCACAGTTAATCACTGTGATATTTTATCCATGCACTTTTGCACTGTTGCATCATAGATGCCAAAGAACAAAAGGAACAAATAATAAAACATCACAATCATCAGAATAATTGTAGTAATTGCAATAGTTGTGTTGTCGGCATGGATTTTGGTGTTACCGAAAGTAACATAATGCCATTTAGAACACTCTGATACCAACCCCATGATGACAAGGACAGATAACGAAGACAGCCAGGGCCTGTCTGCTACAAGCAGAGCACAAACCCAAATGAAAGGGAAACTGCTCTGTGAAGATGATTTAAAAGATGATCTCTGTTCTCTTTCCTCTCCCACAGGAGAAAAATCAAAGTCAATAAGGCGGCACAGTATCAGGATGCACATCGGAACGGGAGCCCATTGGGGTGCAATCAAAGAGTGGTAGCACATGGGAACTGTTTATCTGCATGCAAAGACTGGTACTGTAGCACACATGAAACTGTTTATCCGCATCAATATCATTTTGTGTCAAATAAAGTGTAGAGAATGCCTGGAATAGGTTCCTTCATGAACCTTTAACCTTAATCTGTACATTCCACTGTTTACAGGCTAGACACATTACATGCCATCTCCTCTAAGACATCATGTCTCAGATTCCAGGCTTATTTTTCTTTATTTCTGAAGTTTTTACCCATGAAGTATTTGTATTACAATTGATATGTATGTTGACAAAATGTTTTTAATTAAAGCAATTTCCTATCAAAGTCCTCCAACATAAAGAAAGCTTTGAAAAGAAAGGATGTTTAAAAAGCTTGCCAAGCCTTGATATAACTATTTGAACTGAGGATAGAAAATAAAACAGCAAACATTGTGACATTCTAGGACCCAGCGTGTGAGGGGGTGCTAGTAAAAAGCCAAAGCTTTTCTCAAGGTCAGCGGTCTTAAAAGGAGAGAACTGGGCTGTTCAAAGGGCAGTTTAGCCCATGGCTGGACACACTCGCTAAAGTGTGTCGTCAACTTCTGCAGCATCGAAGTCAGCAAAGAGGAATTGAGCGTCATTCTACAGTTAATATCCGACGGCTAGCTGTGAGATTTAACCTAAACTGGGGGATAATCTCAGACTTCAGTTAGACCTAGATTCAATCCGGATCGCGGAAGATCCGTACTATAGCGCAATAAAAAAAAACGTAAAGGCAATGTTCCCGCGTTCGCGGAGACTGCAATTACATTGACGGTAAACGCTGCATATGTCAGCTCAATCGGAAATGACCTCAACATTTCAGTCGCACTATAACATGGATCATTCGTGGTTCGGATTTAATCTAGCCCTTTAGTCTTTGAGAATAAATGAGTCTTGCAGAGAATCTAGAATCGAAGCAATGTTTTTCCTCGTGCGTCATGCGGGCATTCAACATAACTGTTCAAAATGGTGGCCATCACCATGCTCATAACTCTCCCCTTGTAAACGATTCATCCTGAGTTGAAGCGCTTCTTAAGTAAGACTGCTAGCACGACAAAGGAAAGGTAGTGCTACACTGGTACTGCTATATGCTTCTCCAGGATGGAGCACTGCACCGCCATGACGGCTCATGAGCTTGGTTCATTGACCTCATGGGGTCAATTAGGTTTGCCGCGAGGAGACTGCCTCGGGTCTGCAAGAGCGCAAGTCGGCATGGTGATCGATAGCATGGATGCTTATCAGCCGCAGAGTGTGTTTCAGACACTTAATTGCAATTGATCTCCTTTGCTGTACCATTAATTGTAAATCCTCTCCCAATCACCGCGTCCGCACTGCACAGATTGTACTCTAAAACTAAAACTTAATTCATCAGTGAGTTCCGCATTGGTTTCCGATAAGATGGCGGTAGACAGTGCTGGACACCACAAGACCTTAATGATAGAGTTTTAGCCAGAGGTGTTTAGATACTTTCTGCTGGTTGAAAGAACAGTTGAAAGGTCAAGGTTGCAAGCCAAAGTGGAGCTCCTTAGTCATAGTGGTCAATAGGCTTATGGCTGTCAAGATCTGCACGCTAAACAGAGGAGTACACATTTGAACATTGATTTAATATGAAAATTAAGAATCAATGATTTGATTCCACTGTTGCATTATCATTTAGAGTGCAAAATGGGTCTAGGCATATTACATATATATAATAATGATAAAGACAACGAGAAAAAGTATATGCATATACAGTACACACATACACAAAACACGCATTAACAAAAGTAAATTGCAGCAGATACAATCTGAACAAAGCAGCTTGAACAGCAAAGTGGTGGGCATATAATTATACACATCTTCATATATACAACATGTGTGCATGAATCCTACACATATAATGGAAGACATGTATGACCCTGTATTTATTTTCAAGAGGACAAGGTTTCTATTGAGGCACAGTGTTCACAGTATAAAGGTGAATGGTGCATAATGTTGATAAAGAGACAGGGCACTTCATTTTCGATTAGCCACCCCTGCCCTTGCTCTCTCGCTCTAATATATTTAATGCAATGTCAATTTAACTACGCACCGAGCAACCTCCTTTGAAAAAAACTCTGCTTTCCTAAGCATTTTTTCTTCCTCTGTTGCGTGTGTGTGCTTTTCCCTGGGAAATAGAAAAACCTGCCCTGAGTTATACAAGCATATACCTAATCACATTACAGTGGCAGTGGAATGTGCAACAATAAGGCTCTGAGCCATAAAGTAGTTCCCTTCCTTTAGAAACAGAGCATACATATCTAAACAGAGATTTAGCAGCCCAGTGAGGCTCACCCAAAGGATCAACTCCACTAGGAATCCCTTGAAACAAATTGGATATTAAATAAGCTAGGCAGGGGATAAAGATGTCAGCGGTAATAATGCTCTTCATTTTGACCGTGATCTTATTTATTAGGAGAGGAGGTTGATGGAGCCAGAGCAGTCCCACCGAGTTGACAGAAGGGTTTCTCCCAGGAAGAAGGAGAGCGGGAGAGAGACTGGAGCTGTGAGATTGATCTGTCAGCAGATCCATGGGAATGCCGACTTTGTCACCCTGCCCTGTTGAGGACAAACTCTAGTGTAATATAGTGTAACTGCAACACAGGAACTTTCCATAGGATGGGCACACTCACACACTCCTACAGTACACTTACACATGGCTGAGGACTTGAGGAGAGAGGTTAGTCTGTACACAGGCCAGAAGGCAAGTAACGTAGCTAGCTAACTATTTTCTTGCTTATTGTGCAGTGGAAGATAAAAAACCTGTATGCCTATGGATGTGTAGCTAGCTATGTAGCCGATCTGTGTATGGCCCCTGAAATGTTTGGTATATATATTAGTTCAGAACCTAGCTACGATCCTCCGCTATCATAGCTGGTTGTATCAACTTCAAAACAGTCTGAATGACATCAATGAAGCCTGTGGATTGAGTAGAATATAATATCACTTTATGCCAAGGATGCAAGTCGTGTATACATGTAGTTATTACCAAGCTTGAGATCCCCACATTGTAGCCTGTACATTGAATATATTCACTGATCATGTACTTTACCTTGGCAAATAAAGGTGCAGTTCAGGTATGAATGTCTGTGAGACACTCTTTTCAGTCATATCCAATACCAGGAGTGTCAAACTCCAGTCTTTGAATGATGCTGTGTCTGCATGTATGTATTATAATTATACACTTCAACAGTGTTTACCAATCCTGATACTGGGACATCAATGGTTACACATTGTAACTATGCAATACACTAGAAACATGATTTAACTAGTAAAACGCTGATTTGTAATTCATATACAGAAACAGTATTTAAAAAACTGTACACTACACTTCCTATGCATCATGAAAAAACTTTACAACCGTTTCTTCTCAATATCTAATTTATTTTATCTGCACTGATCTGAGGACACAGGATAGGTTTAGTATTTCATGAAATGAGAGACTTAAATTCAACCAGTAGAGAATGTGAACAGCTTTATTGAAAGTTCATTATCCAAGTGCTATAGATACATAATACATGCATTATAATATTGTAATTTTATATTATAAATACAAGTTCAATCTATACTTCAATGCACATCTGGTGTCCATTAGAAAAACAGAGGAAGAAAGAGAAGGTGGAAAGAGAGGTGTGAGAGAGTGTAAAAGACAGAATGGGAAAGAGGTAAGAACAGAGGAGCAGGGAAGACAGCATATGTGACCAACCGCCTCGATTCGGTCTTAACCTGTTTGGGATAGGGGGCAGTATTTTCACGGCCGGATAAAGAACGTACCCGATTTAATCTGGTTACTACTCCTGCCCAGTAACTAGAATATGCATATAATTAGTAGATTTGGATAGAAAACACTCTAAAGTTTCCAAAACTGTTTGAATGGTGTCTGTGAGTATAACAGAACACATATGGCAGGCCAAAACCAGAGAAGATTCTATACGGGAAGTGCCCTGTCTGACCATTTGTTGTCCTTCTATAGCCTCTCTATCAAAAATACACCCTCTGTGCTGTAACGTGACATTTTCTAAGGCTTTCATTGGCTCTAGAAAGGCGCCAGAATGTGGAATGATAGCTCTGCAGTCTCTGGGCGAAAAACAGCAAGGGTTTTGGAGAGTGGTCCTTCTGAGGACAATGACACTGGAGCGCTCGTGCACGAGACGACTCCATTTTTTTCTTTCTCTCTTTGAACGAATACGTCGTCGCCCGGTTGGAATATTATCGCTATTTTATGAGAAAAATCGCATAAAAATTGATTTTAAATAGCGTTTGACATGCTTCGAAGTACGGTAATGGAATATTTTCCATTTTTTTGTCACGAAACGCGCCGGCGCGTCACCCTTCGGATAGTGACTTGAACGCACGAACAAAACGGAGCTATTTGGATATAACTATGGATTATTTCGAACCAAAACATCATTTGTTGTTGAAGTAGAAGTCCTGGGAGTGCATTCTGATGAAGGACAGCAAAGGTAATCCAATTTTTCTTATAGTAATTCTGAGTTTGGTGAGTGCCAAACTTGGTGGGTGTCAAAATAGCTAGCCGTGATGGCCGGGCTATCTACTCAGAATATTGCAAAATGTGCTTTCACCGAAAAGCTATTTGAAAATCAGACACAGCGATTGCATAAAGGAGTTCTGTATCTATAATTCTTTTTTAAAACGTTTTTTGTCAACGTTTATCGTGAGTAATTTTGTAAATTCACCGGAAGTTTTTGGTGGGTATGCTAGTTCTGAACAAAACATGCTAATGTAAAAAGCTGGTTTTTGATATAAATATGAACTTGATTGAACAAAACATGCATGTATTGTATAACATAATGTCCTAGGAGTGTCATCTGATGAAGATCATCAAAGGTTAGTGCTGCATTTAGCTGTGGTTTTGGTTTTTGTGACATATATGCTAGCTTGAAAAATGGGTGTGTGATTATTTCTGGCTGGGTACTCTCCTGACATAATCTAATGTTTTGCTTTCGCTGTAAAGCCTTTTTGAAATCAGACAATGTGGTTAGATAAAGGAGAGTCTTATCTTTCAAATGGTGTAAAATAGCGGAACACCTGTCCATAATTAAGTAGCAAAATTTGATATTGTGTTTTTTACATTGGATAAAAGTAGAGATTCCGAGCTAGAAAATGGTATATCATACACTACAGTTGAGGAACAATGGGAAAGTAATTCCACCTTGAAAGTTGATAAACTTCTAACCTCACTTTTGAGAAAATGGCCTTTCAATGTTTTGTTACCTACTGTAGAGCTTCTTTGTCTACACCCATTCAGCATCGTTCACACCCTCTTAAGCTTTAGCCCCATCCATCTATTTAAGGGTTGATCCGAGCGTTCTGTCTTAACAACAGCAGTCAAGCACCCAAGCTTCCAGACACAAATGAGAGAACAGCTCACTCTGACCATTTTACTCGCACTAGCAGAACTGGTTAGGCTGTTTTTCTGTTATCCAGAGCGTTGGTGACTTCAACTGTGCTGCTGGCAACAATTGATGCTTTTTTGCTAACGTTTACTGACACCAGCCATATTCAACGGGTGTTGAGCGTTCGTAAATTCATAAATTATTCTGCGGTCTGGCACACTCAGATGAGATTGTTCTGAAATCAGAGTAGATAGCCAGAGCGAATTTACCAGCTACATCTATTAAAAGTTGTCGCAGTGAAATCATTAATATTCTATTGAAATGGTTACTTGCATTGTGGAGTCTTTTGTTAAGACATGTAGCTAGCTAGCTATACAATGAACTATAATCCCAACTCGTTACTACCCTGCATGAGTCTGCAGGTAACTAACCAACCAGGATCAATGTTAGCAAGCTAACATTAGGCTATAAATAGCAAAGCAAATGGCTCTGAGATATGAATAATATTACTACACAGATCATACACGTAAGGTTAGCTAGCTGATATAACAACAGCAGTCAAGGACCCAAACTAACTGGTTAACGTTGGCTAGCTTGCTAGCTACTTCCAGACACAAATGAGAGAACAGCTCACTCTGACCATTTAACACGACCTATTGAAATGGATACTTGCATAGTGGAGTCTTTTGTTAAAACATGAAACTAGCTAGCTAAACAATGAACCAT
Organism: Salmo salar; assembly: GCF_965601325.2. Lineage (NCBI taxonomy): Eukaryota > Metazoa > Chordata > Actinopteri > Salmoniformes > Salmonidae > Salmo > Salmo salar. The sequence goes on along the minus strand of NC_138319.1, from coordinate 15,732,472 downwards.
AATCCCAACTCTTGACGTTACTACCCTTCATGAATCTGCAGGTAGCTAACACACCAGCTAGCGAACATTAGGCTATTTGACCAAGAAGGTGAGTGATGAAGTGCTGCATCAGATGACCTGTCCTCCACAATCACCCATTTGAGATGGTTTGGAATGAGTTGGACCGCTGAGTGAAGGAAAAGCAGCCAACAAGTGCTAAGCATATTTAGGAACTCCTTTAAAACTGTTGGAAAAGCATTCCAGGTGAAGCTTGTTGAGAGAATGCCAAGAGTGTGCAAAGCTGTCATCAAGGCAAAGGGTGGCTACTTTGAAGAATCTCAAATATAAAATATTTTACATCACCAGGTCATTGTGGATTACTGAAGCATAATACGTCTTATAACAAATCATGATAACATTGAATAGATATATGCATGTGCACCCAGATGTGCGTGTGTAGCATGTGACAACAGCAGGATCATATCAAGGATAGCATCACAAATAAATACAAAAATACCACTTGAAGCTTGATGATGAGTTGATCATTTGAATCAGCTGTGCAGTGCTAAGGCAAAAACAGAAATGAGTCCCCAGGACCAGGATTGAGAACCACTGCTCATCATTGGTATCTCTTCATCTGTAGACAGGCTTTCACAGCTCTCTGTATCTTAGGACATCACAAGAAACAGACTTCATGACACTCAAATTAGACAGCACTGAATATTATATTACTATTATCTCTGTCCTCACTTTGATTCCAACCTCTCTTTTTAAAAAACGGTGAAAAAGGTAACTCAAATAACCAAATTCAACCTAGCTAAATTCCAATTTATACAAAATTGTTTGACTACAGAGGTAGCAAAACTGTACTTCAATGCTATGATACTCCGCCACTTAAAATACTGCTTGACTAGTTGGGCCCAAGCTTGCTGTACAACATTAAAACCCATTCAACATGTCTACAAATAAGCTCTCAAATTGATTGATTGAAAGCCCAATGGCCACCATCATTGTTACATCCTCAGCAAGTATGGGAAAATCTTGTGCACTACACAAGTCTTGAATTCAAGATCCTAAATGGCCTGGCTCCCCATCCACTTAGTACTTTTGTCAAACAGAAAACCAAAACCCATGGCAGTAGATCTACAAGGTCTGCCATGAGAGGTGACTGTATTAAGGAGAAGCACCTTTAGTCAATCTGCTTTCTCTGTGAGAGCTTCCCATGTCTGGAACACATGGCCATCAGACACACAACGGCACCACCTATCACTACTTCACAAAAAACATGGCTAAACGACAATCAGACTTGTGAGCATAATTCCTAACTGTGTATTGCCGCTTTCCATGTTATCTGTTTTCTGTAGCTTGTGAGGTGTGCAAACACTTTGTTGCTTTAATGTATTTTGTTTGGTTGCTTTTTGTGCTATTGCTCTGTCTGCATGCTATGTGTTGCTTGTCCTATGTTGCTCTGCATGTGCTCATTGCTCATTGTTTGTGTGTATTGTTATTGTAATTGTTTTTAATAACCTGCCCTGGGACTGTGTGTCACACCCTGATCTGTTTCACCTGTCTTGTGATTGTCTCCACCCCCTCCAGGTGTCGCTTATTATCCCTGGTGTATATATCCCTGTGTTTCCTGTCTCTCTCTGCCAGTTTGTCTTGTATGTTTTTCAAGTCATCCAGCAGTTTTCCTGTACTCCTGCTTCTATTCCCTTTTGCTAGTCCTCCCAGTTGTTGACCCTTGCCTGTTTTCTGGACTCCGTACCCGCCTGCCTTACCATTCAGCCTGCCCTGACCTCGAGCCTGCCTGCCACTCTGTACCACCTGGACTCTGAACTGGTTTTGACCTTTTGCCTGTCCACAACCATTCTCTTGCCTACCCCTTTGGATTGTTTAATAAGTATCAAGACTCAAACCATCTGCCTCCCGTGTCCGCATCTGGGTCTCACCTTGTGCCCTTATACTGCGGGTGAAAATTAGCAGGCTGGCTAAAACAGGCACCTGTAAAACAAAATTAGATAAACTCAAACTCTAAATAATACCATTTTAAAGTCCCAACTGAGAGGAAAGGAGAGAGTAGTAGGAGGCTGGAAGATCAGGTCAAGTCAAAGGTGATTAAAACTGACCAAACACACCATGACAGTCGTGAAGAGAGCATGACAAAGCCTATTCCCCCTCAGGAGACTGAAAAGATTTGGCATGGGTCCTCAGATCCTCAAAAAGTCCTACAGCTGCACCATCGAGAGCATCCTGACTGGTTACATCACCGCCTGGTATGGCAACTGCTTGGCCTTCGATCGCAAGCCGATACAGAGGGTAGTGCATACGGCCCAGTACATCACTGGGACCAAGCTTCCTGCCTCTATACCAGGCGGTATAAGTAGGGGAGTATCATAGCATTAAAGTACAGTTTTGCTAACTCTGTAGTCAAACAATTTTGTATGAATAGGAAATTAGGTAGGCTGAATTTGGTTATTTGAGTTACCTTTTTTCACCTGCTTTTTAGAGAGGTTCAAATCATGTATGGTACTTAAAATGAGATACCACCTGGAGCATCTCCCCTGACACATAGACGTCTGGCTCAGTAGCATTAGTTGCCCTCTTTGCGAAGAACATGCAGACAGTTTTTTTTCACATTGAGATTCAAACATGATTCACTGAGCCACGTTGTAATAGTAGTGAGTTACTGTAGTGAGTTCTTGTGCAGCTTGTTTGCTCTTTGCATGCACATATACTGTATCACTATCATCTGTATACATTTGAACTTCAGACCAAGTACAGACAGAAGGCATGTCATTAATGTACAAGCTGAACAAGAGGGGTCCCAGTATTGACCCTTGGGGCACGCCCACATCATAACTGAGAGTGGACGACCCTTCATTGCTCACTCTGACACACTGGGTTCTGCCTTCAAGGTATGATTTAATCCGTCTCAAGCCATCGGGGCACAAAGTTGAACTTGGACAGTTTTGTGATGAGAACCTCAGGGTTAACAGTATCAAAAGCTTTCCTTAGGTATGGAAATACAGCCCCAACAACGCCCCCTTCGTCCATCTTGGACTTCACATTTTTCCAGAAGAAAGCAGTTGGCCTTTTCGGTAGAGTGTTTTGCTCTGAAGTCAAATTACATGGAATGTAATGTGAAGGGGCTGTTGTTGAGGTGGGCAATCAGTTGCTCTGCTACACACTTTTCAGCAACCTTCAACACCACAGGTAGTATATTAATTGACCCGTAGTTACTCATGTCAGCAGAGTCACCTGATTTAAAGATGGCCGTTATTATGGCCGACTTCCAGACCCTTGGAAACACACCCTGACCAATAGATTTGTTGGTGACCTTAGTAATAGGGCCAATGACTCTTTGTCGTTTTGAAGAAAGGTAGAGTCCTGCCCAAACATATCTTTGGCTTTAGACTTCTTAATGAGCTAATCACCTTGTTCACCTCTGACTTAGAAACCTCCCTTATGATGAAGACAGGTTGAGTGTGTCATGACTCGACTTCATCAATCTGAAGACTGTTATTTATCTATTTAACTATGTTTAATTGTTACCCGATTAACTTAATCATGTAACAATTAACTCATTTGGATCTGGGGCACCACGAGAGCGGTTATTTAAAGAGTTACTTTCTCAGAATGAAAAGCTAAAAGGTCTTTACCTATCACATCAATGAACAGTCAACTTAACCTCATATTATCATTCTGAACAGTCGTAACCTCCTTGCATCTGCAAAAACCCGAGCCTTACTTATTGTTCAGTACTACACAAATTGGTTTAATTATTTACTAGCTAATTAAATGGGACCACAGGATAAACATTGTTACCGTTACTACCACCACCACCACCACCACCAAATGGGGGCTCGTCCGGGATCTTGCCTTGGCTATTTTGACGTTATCCCTAGTATATATGGTAATTGGTTAGTGCCAATTGGTGACTCTTTGGTGGGTCTTGTGGTTTGCTTAGTTTGGGTATTGTCCCAGAAGCCTGTATGGCTATCTGCCCATTTGCATGCACTATTGTATATTGGGAGTTACATGTTGACATTCTGTAGTTGTGTGGTTGAGAGAAGACCTCGAAGTCTCTTTTCCTGTACTGTCTAGAAAGCCTTTGTTCTGTTCCCTGTTGGGTCATTGGATTATGGAGGTGAGTTGAGTTAACGTCTTAATGGTCTTTCCCCCTGTTAGTTATAGCAGTTGTCTCGGGAGCAAGTTCGGGGTCGGTTACCTCCGTGCTAGTGGGCTCTAGTGCACAAATACCCGCTGCAAAGCCACCGAAGACTAGGGCTAAGTTTAATAGGATTTGGGGGAAACTCAAGTAATACTCATCTGTTTTTGCACTGTTAAGTCAGCTATGTACTTCTGTAGTCGATGTGCTCATTAGGGCTGTTCATAGTTTGGGCTACTAATCTGTTCATTTGGTAGTAGCATTATGGTGTCTACTGAGGCTTTTGTCTGTGCTCCTGAAGAGTTGCTTATGCCGTTTATGAAGGAACAGCTTCTGAAGTTGCGTGAATATAATCATGTTGAGATTAGTAACAAATGTCTCAAGAATAGTGAGGTCAATTCTGTCAGTTAATTTGCTTTCAGCTGGTATTTTGAAGTCAGAATTTAGTGAACCTAGTCCAGCTGTATTGGCAGTACCAATTGTCTAGTGCTGGTTTGACATTTGGGCAGAAAAGGAGTTACTTTTATTGCAGCTAAATCATGACTAAGATCTGGAAAGGTTGAAACAGCAAAAATAACTTGATTTGGAAAGGTTGAAGCAGGATACGGAAGAAGTTAAAGTGCGGGTGCAACATGAGCAGTTAGAACTTGTCAGAGAAGGCAAGCCTTCAGGTGAATTTTCTTTTGAGAATGACTACTCAAGCTCCCTAATGAGACGCTCTTCCCTTGGTCGTTCTCTGCCTTTTGATGTTGCTGGTAATCTCTGGTTGTTGCCTAAATTTACTGATAAGGATCCTGATCTATTTACGTTATTTGAACGTGTAGCAGACTCCCGGGCTTGGCCTGATGCAGACCGTACTTTGATGCTACAGTGTTTTGACCGGTAAAGCTCAGGAGGCTTACTCATCTCTTAGCTCTACATATAGTGATGATTATGTAAAGGTTAAAACTGCTGTCCTGCATGTTTACGAGTTGGTCCCTGAAGCGTATTGACAGTGTTTCAGAACGTTGAAGAAAGGTGAAAAACAGTCCCATGTTGCGTTCACGGGATTTGTTAACTCAATTACTACTGCGTCATTTGCTAGTTTTGAAGATTTGTGCAACCTGGTTGTCCTCGAACAATTTTAAAGAATCTGACCCTGATCGTCTTGCTATCTATATAAATGAACAAAGTACAGATTGCCTCTGAAGCTGCTGTTTTGGCAGATGAGTATGTACTGACCCACAACGGTTGTTTTGGAGGGTCCCGTAAGCAAGATTGGGGCAGAGGATCAGTTCAAGTGGATTTTGTTCAGCATATTCCTTTGGTTCTGGTAATGACACATTTCCATCTAGATCCGAACCTTGTTCATGAATGATGTAAGTAAAATCTGTAATTATTGGATTAAGGGAAAGGCCACTGGAAGAATGTCTTGTCCTTGGTAAAAAGCAGATTGGCCAGCACAAATGTAAAACCTGTTGCGTTAGCTGGGCCTGTTCCTCATGTAATCCTGTTGCGCAAGCTCAAGACTTGTCCAAAACCTTTAGTACTGATTATTTGCCTTTTGTCAGAGGGTTATGTTTCACTATTGGGAAGTGATGTGCAAGTGCCAATAAAGATTGTGAGACACTGGTGCCTCTGAACTGTTTGTTCTGGAGACAGATAAAGAAACCAGTGTCCTGACTCTTGGGAAAGGTTTGAATACATTGTCTGTACCCTTGCACAAAGTCAAACTTATATCTGACCTAGTGCAAGGTGAGGTTTCCCTTGCGGGGTGTCCCTTTCTGCCCGTTGACGGTGTCAATGTGATTTTGGGTGACTACTTAGCCGGTAGTTGTGTCTGGCATGATGCATCTCCTCTGGTGGTTTCTCATACCCCATCCCATGTAGGGATCATCGATGAAAACGTACAGAGATTCTCTGACATATTCTCTGCATGCAATGTGACTCGTGCTATGAGCCGTGCTGACACTAAGGTCATAACGGAACTTACACAACACATAGCCGAACATTTTGATAAGCCATTCAATTATTTGTTTGCTTATGTCCTGTAGTGATCTTGTGATGGATGACTTTTTATTTGTATTTTTTTTGTTGCTCTTTTGCACCCCAGTATGTCTACTTGCACATCTATCACGCCAGTGTTAATGCTAAATTGAAATTATTTTGCCACTGCGGCCTATTTATTGCCTTACCTCCCTAATCTTACTACATTTGCACATACTTTACATAGATTTTTCTATTGTGTTACTGAAGCCTATCCACTTTCGCAACATTACCACAGTCTGTGAAGGCTTTGTCACAGTTCATCTCAAATTTTGGAATACCTAAGGTGATTCAGAGCGATCAGAGTTCCAACTTCGCACAAGTCTTGCGACAATTGCGTATAAAACATAATCAGGCCAGTGCTTATCATGCGCAGAGTCAAGGGGCCCTTGAGCGTTCATCAGACTTTGAAGTCACTGTTACGTGCGTACTGCGCTGAATTAGAATGTAACTGGAAGGAAAAAAGGAAAGGGAAAAACTAGTGCATCTCAGGTGAGGATGAAAAGGTTATTTGACAATTTAGTCCAGGGGACCAGGTTCTGGCCCTGCTGCCCATTGTCGGTTCTCCTTTTCAGGCCAAATTCAGTGGCCCATACATGGTTTCGCCAATTGTCCAATCTGAACTCTGAATGCTACCCCTGAGCGCAGAAAGGCGAATCAGCTATGCCATGTCAATTTGTTAAAGCCTTAGTATGCTCGTTTGTCTTCTGAATTGGCTAAATCAGGACTGTGCTAAAACTGACTCGGTTAGTCCTGTTCTTTTGGTGGAATCAGTTGATCTGAGGTCAGCCACCACCTTCACATACAGTGGCAGAGTGTGATGAAGAGGGGGGGGGGGGGCACTGATGGTATTTTGCAGGGTATGTTGATGCATTGAGTCCCTTTTTGGGTCACCTGTCTGATTGTCAAGCAGAGTTAACTGATTTGGTCACTGATTTTCAGTCTTTGTTTGACACCTTCTTGTAGGCGCTTTGTTGCTTCAAGCAGATGTAGGTGTTGAACATCCATTTCTCCCGAAATCAACAGCTATCAGTTGAATTATTCAGTGGGGGAGAAGGAGGCCCTTGCCTTAACCTTACTTTCCTGCACACCATGCTTTGCCCAAATCGCAGGATTAGACGCTGGTGTTTGTTCCTGCAGGCGTTCCATTTGGATGTATGACATGTAAAATGTGTGGATAATGTGGTGGCTGATATGCTTTCCCGTGCACCGATTTAGTTGATCTTCAGACACCTTTGTTGCATTTGTTTTTCTTCTCCGTTGGTGGTCTGTACAGGGTTTATTTTGTCCTTCCTGTTGCTCTGGCTTCTGCTTTCCTGTCGCTTGGTCTCAATTTCTCTTAGCGGCACGCTTGTAAGGTTCTGATTGTCTAAAATGTTTCCAACAAGTCTTCTATTGTTGTCCGGTGACTTGTGTAGTCCTGAACAGAACTACAGATTTAACTTTCCTTCCATTCACTCTTGAAGAGGCTTCTTTGAAGATAGGCTAGCCAGCCTTATCGATGGTTTGAGCAGAGTAACAGGATGGTCCTATTTAAATTCGCTTTTGAAGATGCTTTACTTAGGACAGCTAATCAGCCATACCAGTGATTGTCCGGGAGGTGAGTTTATCGTCTCAACCTCGTGATGAGATTCAAAGATCGAACCACTTTAAATGTGCAGCTTCATGTTTTCTGGTCTGTTTTTTTAACCCATTACTTATACAGATTGCTTGAAAGGGGCGGTTCTGGCCGGTTCACACTCTCACCTCACTTTGGAGCGGGGACTACTCACTGTGCAAAGTTTATGGAAAACAATTCTCTTATCTTTTCACATCCCTCTTTTAACAAAAACACATATTTTTCATATTACATGCACAGTGCATAGTATTGAATCTTTGTATATGTAGTAGGTATACTTTCCAAGTTACAGTATTTCCTTTAACATTTTAAATGACATCACAAAATAACAATAGTGTTCTATAGAGCCCCTCTGACCATTCCCCACATTCTATGTTAGAAATATTGTTCCAGGATTTGCTTTCGAACGTGTCAGTTTCAGCTGGGAAAGTATTTTTTTTTAATTGTTTATTTAACCTTTAACTTGGCAAGTCAGTTAAGAACAAATTCTTATTTACAATGACGGCCTACCAGGGCACAGTGGGTTAACTGTGTTCAGGGGCAGAATGACAGATTTACCTTGTCAGATCTGGGATTCAATCCAGCAACCTTAGTTAATGGCCCAACGCTCTAACCACTAGGCTACCTGCCGCCCCACTAGGCTACTTGTTGAAACAAAGAACTTTCATTTGAATCTTGATAGCACAGACCTGAAACGTCTCCCTTGATTTACAACAGGGTGTGAGTTAACCCCCACTGGTTCTTCCTTCCCCCTCTATGGTGAGAGGGGGTCTGAATGAAGTTATTCATTGCAAACCTGATCTGACCAATTTCTATTCTCGTGGACAGTCATGACAAGTGTCATTCACTGGCGCTGAGCCAAAGAAACCAGTGGAGGTGTTCTGTCAGTACCATGAGTCAACAAAGTAAGAATTGAAGGCTGTTGCTATTTCGACTGCATTCTGTTACACTGTCATTCTTCACATTGATTTCTAGTCTTTTTGCAGTGGTACTATGGTCTTAACCTGTAACTTTTTCAGATTCTCCCAGATCAATTTAGAATTTCCCTTCACCAATTGTTGATAAATAAGTATGCCTTGGCCTGTGATTTCTTTCATCACCTTATTTCTCAACATGGTAAACCTACATCTGTCATGCTCTAATTTGAACTTTAGGGCAGTATTTAGAGCATGATCTCTCATCCGTTTCCAGAATTCTCCATTTAGCCAAGGAAAAGTGCTTTTTGGCCAGGTTTTGATTTTCGTTAGGTTCTAAATATCAGATGAAAACACTGAAATCTCCGACCAAGTTTATTCACCCATTGGGTTGATACAGCTGCATAAGACACATGGTTCCACCAGTGGTAGGATACATACCCCAATTTGGGGTGGAATCTCCTCCTTAAACATATCTTTGTTGCTAGGCAGGAAATTGACATGGGCAATAAACTGTTCCTTCTCCCTTAACTTGACCTGGCCTAACCTCAATCCCCTTCCTCACTAATCCACAGCTCTCCACCCTTATCAGTGCCTGCCAACATGTGACCGTCCTCCCTTTACTCAGTACATTCCAAGCTTAACTGCATCCACCATATACACTCCTCCTACTTCTAACCATTAACTTCTGGTGTAGACCCTAGACTATGGCACCCTCATGTCTCTAGAATGACTAATATTCAAAGTTTAGAAATCAGAAGCAATTTTTTTGTAGTCTGTATTGGGGATTAAAAAAAACCTGACTATCAACTTTGACATTTTGTATAGGACAAGAGAACATTCTAGTTAATTCCCTTAATTGTGTTTTCAAAATCATTTAATTCACTCTTAGGTATCCTGAGCTGATCAGGCTTTCTAACAGTAGAGGTTAAACCTGTTCTTGGAAAGCTATCTGACTAGATTATGATCAGACAGCCCAGTAACCACATTGAAGGATTTAGTCACTCTGGTTTATTACTGAACACAAGATCAATCTGTGTTTTAGAACAAGTCACCCTGGTTGGCCCTTTAACTAGCTGTGTAAGGTCAAAGGTATTAGTGATCTGTTTGAGGGTTTTACTACAATACTTGTCTTCAACATTTGTTAATATCTCCCATTAAGATGAGCTCTTTCCCGAAATCACATTCCCTAAGCATGTTACAAAACTGATCAAAAATGACTTTGGTGGAAGATGGTCTATACATTCCAATAAGGGTAAAATACATTTGGGGAGACAGTGTAATGTTTAGGCCAAAACATTCTAGTTCATTATCACATGACCACTGAATTAGTTTACATCATGTTCTTTAATGTAAATCATTAGACCCCCTCCTTCTATCCTGAAAACATTGCAGCCAGGCACAAACGATCAAAGCAGCAGATGGAGAGTTTATATGACGCCATATCTCTAAAAGGCAGAGGAAGTCAAGGTTGGAGTCTGTGAGAAGATGTTGAATTTGATCACTTTTTGGAATGACACTGAGAATGTTCAAGTGCCCCCTAGTAGTCCCTTGGATTTAGCTGGTGGGACCCAGATGATCCGAGAATGATTGACACATTGAAAAAAAGTTAACATTTTGGTGTTTTCTGATGGCTGGGTTTAGGCCGTTTTTGTTTCATTTTGCTTAGGAGCAGTTCGCTAGTACAGCTTAGATGTATCCAGTGTCCTCCACCTCGTGTGTGTACGTGTTAGAGTTGGGGTCAATTTGAATTTAACTCAAATCAGAAAGTGATTAGAATAAAAAGTGGTAAATAGAAAAAAGATCTGTATTTGACTGATTTCAACTCAAATTGACCGAGTGAGATTAAGAGGGAGGTAAAAATATAAAACCTTAACATCATTGAGTGTAGTGAATGAGAGAGAAGGGAGCACGATACTGAGAAAGAATGAGCTAGAGGGCTACATCTCAAGTGTAGACTCAACCGTTTGTCCATACCAACTATGCTATGCACTGGCATGGAGGCTGAGATTGCAATTCTACTCTTCCTTCCTATTGCTGTCCTAAAGCACATACAATAGATCACATTTGTGTTCCTCTTGTCCAAGGACATACTCTTCATACCCCAGGCAGGCTTGTGAAGGACTCTCAACTGTGGACCTTTCCATGTCATTCAAGCTCACCAGAGTTCACTGCTGTACTGGATTGTTTATCTGTATTGGATCGTCATCTCAATACAGTGCCATGCTATATCATTGTCCATGTGGAACATCTACTGAAAGCAGTTATTTTCTTAAGGCCAATGCAAGCAGTCATATGTGTAGCTATTTGAGATGAACAGCGAGAATACAATACTGTTTTGGTGGGCAGGGTTGTGGGAGTCTACATGCAATGTAGTACATAATCACAACACTATCTTGAAATGTTACGTTGAGTTTTTTTTTCCCCCCCGTTTTTGCACACAGATAAACTACGCAGTAGATACAGTTTGCATCCTCTTAAATGTAGTGAAATAAATATAGTTAGACACTGGGAGTCAGTCCCATTTTATCTGCCTTTTTGAACATACTAAGGGGTGATGCGTTTGGGCAAAGGGCCTAGACCATCACAGTCAATTTGTAATCCTTTCCCTTTCCATTGGCAAGAAATCTATTTCCAGGTTGTCAGAGAAAATGGAGCTTAATTAAAAAGAACACAGTTATCCACCTCATTAAAGCTGGGAACTCAGGCAAGTCAACCGAGGCATTTCATTATTTAACTAGCTTTTAAAAGCAACGAAGCACTGACAAAGTGAGTCTCCTCTTCTTGCTCTCCTATCACAAGGACACAACACTTTTCAAATGTATTATTGCACAAAACATTCCTTGTGTGATTTTTCCAAATGTATCGCCATAAAGTAAATACACGAAGAACATATGGCATGAGTAGGATAGTATTGTAAAGATGTCGGAAATAGTAATCCCTGGTCAAAATAACTGTCTCCGGGAAATCCATTGAGGTTGGAAATCAAGTTAATCTTGACCTTTAATTACCTCTAAAAGTCTAAGCCACTGGGGGGGATTAACTCTTTAGTCATATTCCGGTTTACCTATTTGTTTATAGCCTTGCCTGCACCTAACGACTTGTTTTTTAAATGATATTGTTTTTAAACTATATGAGCAAAAAATATTACATTTTACTTAACTTGGTATGGGGGGGTGGGGGGGTTCATCATACATATGGAATTGTTTTAAGAAGGATCCTTTAGCTATATGATTTAGAATTGTATGACCCCTGTAAGTACAGTATCAGTCAAAAGTTTGGACACATCTACTCATTCAAGGGTTTTTCTTCTTTTTTACAATTTTCTACATTGTAGAATAATAGTGAAGATATCAAAACTATGAAATAACACATTTGGAATCATGTAGATAGCCAAGAAAGTGTTAAACAAATCAAAATATATTTGATATTCTTCAAAGTAGCCACCCTTTGCCTTTGACAGCTTTTCACACTCTTGACATTACCTCAACCAACTTCATGAGGAATGCTTTTCCAACAGTCTTGAAGGAGTTCCCACATATGATGAGCACTTGTTGGCTGCTTTTCCTTCACTCTGCTGTCCAACTCATGCCAAACCATCTCAATTGGGTTGAGGTCTGGTGATTGGTGAGGCCAGGTCATCTGATGCAGCACTCAATCACTCTCCTTCTTGGTCAAATAGCCCTTACACAGCCTGGAGGTGTGTTGGGTCATTGTCCTGTTGAAAAACAAATCATAGTCCCACTAAGAGTTGTATATCATTGTATATAGTCTTATTTTTTTTTCTTCTACTGCATCATTGATTGTATGTTGTTTTACTCCATGTGTAACTCTGTGTTTTTGTATGTTGTCGAACTGCTTTGCTTTATCTTGGCAAGGTCGCAATTGTAAATGAGAACTTGTTCTCAACTTGCCTACCTGGTTAAATAAAGGTGAAATAAATAAAATAAATAAAAAAGAGCAAACCAGATGGGATGGCATGTCGCTGCAGAATGCTGTGGTAGCCATGCTGGTTAAGTGTGCCTTGAATTCTAAATAAATCACTGACAGTGTCACCAGCAAAGCACCAACACACCATCACACCACCTCCTCCATGCTTCATGGTGGGAACCACACATGCAGAGATCATCCGTTCACTTACTCTGCATCTCACAAAGACACGGCGGTTGGAACCATAAATCTCAAATTTGGACTCATCAGACCAAAGGACAGATTTTCACCGGTCTGATGTCCATTGCTCATGTTTCTTGGCCCAAGCAATTCTCTTCTTATTATTGGTGCTCTTTAGTAGTGGTTTCTTTGCAAAAAATCAACCATGAAAGCCTGATTCACACAGTCTATTCTGAGCAGTTGATGTTGAGATGTGTCTGTTACTTGAACTCTGTGAAGCATGTATTTGGGCTGCAATTACTGAGGCTGGTAACTCCAATGAACTTATCCTCTGCAGCAGAGGTAACTCTGGGTCTTCCTTTCTTGTGGCGGTCCTCATGAGAGCCAGTTTCATCATAGCACTTGATGGTTTTTGTGACTGCACTTGAAGAAACGAATTGACTGACCTTCATGTCTTAAAGTAACGATAGACTATCATTTTTCTTTGCTTATTTGAGCTGTTTTAGTCATAATATGGACTTGGTCTTTTACTAAATCGGGCTGTCTTCTGTATACCACCCCTACCTTGTCACAACACAACTGATTGGCTTGAAATGCAATTGAAATGCATTCCAGGTGACTTCCTCATGAAGCTGGTTGAGAGAATGAGAAGAGTGTGCAAAGGGTGGCTACTTTGAAGAATCTCAAATATTACATATATTTTGATTTGTTTAACGCTTTTTTGGTTATTACATGATTCCGTATGTGTTATTTCATTGTTTTGAGGTCTTCCCTATTAATCTGCAATGTAGAAAATAGTAAAAAATAAAGAAAAACCCTTGAATGAGTAGGTGATTCCAAACTTTTGACTGGTACTGTATGTATGTACTCCAAAAATATATGGGGGATTGTAAATTATTAAAGCATCATCATCTTCTTTCATACTGGACACAGAGACATACGAATGGTATCCACTAGTTCATCTAACTCTGGGAAAGTAGATAAAGGGCATCATTGCCAAAATCCTGAAGTATCCCTTTAACCCATTTTTTGGGAGGCACAAAACTACCTTCATGCTACCATAAACTTTTCAAACCAGTAACAGATTTCCTTCAGATGAGTCCCGTGACACTTGTGGAGTTGACCATCGTGTTCGTGAGTCTCATCTTTCCACAGATTAGTCATATTAGTTTATTTATTATTATTATTTGTTTGGACACTACAGACGTTTCCTTGCGAAGACCAATTTTTCGGGATGTCTGATGGTCTGACAAACACCGCTTTAGTTCGGCCACCGGCATGTGGTGCATTGAGACACAGCTCATGCAACAACAAAAAAAGATATGTGAATAGACTCTTTAAGGATTGCAAATTCAACCTGGACCACGGAGGATCTGCATTATAGCACGATTGACATTTAAAGGTAATTTCCGATTGAACCGACATGCAGCGTTTACCATGAAGGCGATCTCCGCGAATGGAACATTTCCTTTAAAAATGCTGCATAGCTGAAAAGGGGTGATCAGATTGAATCTAGCTCTTTTCCTCCATTTGAACTTCCTGTTACAACGCCAACGCCTGTACACAACATACAATAACGTGTTTGTTAACATAATACTTCCGAGTGATCCGAGGCCTTGCTTGTTAACAATTACGTCAGTGGTGCGCTCTGCCCCTAACGTGTCATATTCACGATGCATAATTGCGCTCACACAATGAGCACACACCAGATAGAGGCTCCTTATTGATTAAAGGGTGTTTTCACACCTGGCCTTTTCAGCCTGTGACTCTCCCTGCCAGGGTTCTAAGGGTTGGCAATCCATTCTTGGGGGAAGATTAATCTTCACACCTCAGTGAGAGGTTAAAGCGGCACGGTCTCCTCAGCCCTGTCAATGACCTCCCACTGCTTGACGGAAACTCAGCTCACGGCATCTGACAGAAGCTTTCAAGTCAGGAAATCGTTTCCTCCTTCCATCTTATAAGAACTTATATGAGCTGAAATGAGTGTGGTGATCTAGTGTGTGGAGGCTTTTTTTCCTAATTCCGAGAATTAGGATCTGGTAAAAGAGCAGCCTTGATTGTCCAGCATTCATTAAGCTCCGTATTTAAGATGTTCCCTCTCTGAACCCGACCTTGTGTCGCTGTAAGTATACAGTCGGTCTGTGTAAGTGGCAAGTGGCACAGCAGCTGTGCACAGCCTCGTTGTCGTCCAAATGTGGGTCATCAGTGCTTGGTGTTATTTTCTTAATCTCAACTCTATTAAAGAGAGACAGGCTCCAGACAAGACAGAGCTCTACATTACCCAGTGGGGTGCCTGCCTGTCTGCAATAGCCACAGGGTTCAGTCCCTGTGATTTATACCACAATACCAATGGCTGTGATGGTAATATACCACAGGTAATTGAAAAAGAAAATTGAACTAGGTCAACAGAAACAGAGACAGAGTCATTCGGTGTTACACGGAGGCTCTTAAACCTACTGTATAACATCATCCACAACAGCCGCCCATTCTTTGCAACATCTCACAGACTTCTAATATCTGGCACTGAATAATTGTCCCCATATTTCATTTAGACTTAATACGCCCTGGAATGGATGTGCGAGGTACTGTGATACAAACAGGACTGATAAGATGTAGTATAAAGATAGGCAGCTAGCTTATCTATTGAGTGCTTCTCAGTAGCTGCTTAAATGGGTCTTTAGGTGAACTGACATGAGGGTGACATGAGGATCCCAATACACAGGACTATATTGTCATTGACATGATTCATCCGAACGATAACAGGGATGATTTCTGTCATCATCGGCGTCATAAAGAGAGAGTATGTTGACCAATGATCGTTGGCACATCCACGTTTTAATGATTGAGTCTGTGTCTTCCTTGTCAATGACCTTTGAGGCTCAATCCAATATTAGGCATGGTTTAAAATGCCATCCAAAATGTTATTTGGCAAACTGGGGGACTAAGCCATTATTAATCTGAACTGTTTCTAATGACACACAATGCAATTAACAGATAACAAAATGTATTAATTGAAATTTACTGCGACACCTTTTCAACTTTCAACTTGTTTACAAGAAGAAAATACAAATTGAACAAATACAAATAAGACCTGATAAACTGTATCAGACCATAAACAGAGTATAAAAGAACATACAAAAAGATTTAACCCTAAAAGCGCAACATCCCCCCCAAATTCATAATGATTGACACTGTCTGTCAAGCAATAACCTTTTTATTAATCTTTTGTAACACAAGTAAATGTTTTTAATTCCCCAAAATAATAATATATTTAAAAATGTATAGTCAAATTGATGTTTAAAAACATATGTTTTTGTTTGTATTTTTTTTTCATGTTTTTTTACAGTTATTTGGTCAATTTCATCCATAGCAACTTGTCAGGATCATATTTCTGTTATTCATTCAAAGTGTTGTGTTTCTATGAAACTCAGGGTGAGAAATTGTCCAATGAACTAACTCTGGAACATTATGGGCTATCAACAGTTCCCATTGCATCTGAAAGATGACTCTCAACTTGGTATAGAGACATTGACAGGAAGCTAAATATGTATTTACAATGTTTTGTTATTTTTTTGTTGTTATTGTGGCTGGTGCCAAATCTGGATTGGCTGCATATTTATATATTTTCAGTGTACATACATCTACCTCTGTGGCAAATGTGGGTCTTTTATCAGCTTAGCCTCACACGAATAGTATACAAAATATATATTATTCTTAATTACTCCATATTACCACAGACGTTATCATTTTTTGTCGGTAACTAGCAGCTTGACAAAGTCCTACAATTTCGGAAGGATCCCCTGTTGGAGCTTTTAGGGTTAAAAATCTGCTGTTTATGGGAAGGACCCATATTCTACTTATGCTATTTATTCATCGTTTATGAGTCAATTTACATTTGATTTCATTGTAAGTCCCTCTATAATGACAGGCTATCAAATCTAAGAACTGCTCCTTTTGAAAGCTGTCCTGTTATGTACAGTCTCTGTGTATGGATTGCGTAATCTAGATTCAGCCCACTTGAAGTACAGTACAGTAGGTACAGCGTGTAGCTCTTTGATAGAATTCAGCTGATGTTCATGTATAACCAGGAACTGAAATACACAATCTACCAAAAAGCCCTCCAACTCAGGAGGAAATTGGTTCTTCAGAAATGGGTTCTTGACATGGTTTGATGCTCTGTTAGACGTATCAGGGTATTACATGTGGAGTATGGAAGTTGTCTATAGCGAGAACATCTTAATGATGAAGCATTTCTCTGTAAATAGTACTATGCTAATTATTGTTATGGTACATAAGACTCATGCTCAGCTAGAAATAATGAAATAAATGGAATTGTACTTCGGGAGCACGTCTGCTCTTCATCACTCTATTCTCTTTGCCAATTTGAGAGAGAAAAGTTGTGTTTGACAGAACTGAGCCAAAATAAGAACATTATTTCCTTCATGCAGGAGGACACAGGCTTATTAGTGAGTTTAGCTCAGTCAAATAAAAGTGCTCAAGTGCACAGCTGCCATGACGGAAAATATAATATGCACTGCTTTCATTCACACAATTATTACTTCTCATGCGGATGATGGAAATGGGAAATGTTCTTATAACAGCTGAGTCGCCAGCCTTATTCAGAAGCGTGTTGCATATATTCATGATCTGGCCCACAAGATGGAAATGTCTCCCCCTGATTCCTTGGATCCACTGTGTTTAGTATTGAGCTGCATTAAGGGTGATTGACAAAGACAGTTTTGTCTGAGGGGGGAATAGAGTGGAGACCAAAGTGACACACATGACAGAGAGAGAGAGAGAGAGAGAGAGAGGGCCATCCAGGTAAATAGCCTAATTCAGATTTGTTCCCCCAAATCTCTCGCCCCCTTACTTTGTCCTGCTTCATGCTGGATGATGCTAAAATGTTTGGGCAGGAGGAGATGCATGTGGGAGCAGGATAGCCCAAAGGATGTTAGGCACTGTCCCACAGTCCTGACTCCTGGCTGACATGTTGCATAATGTCTGTCTCCTTTCTGCATGGCAGGGAAATAAAGCAGCAGCATTCATCCACAGCATTCTGTGTCTATCTGAGATTTCGTACCACATCCTCAAATGACAACAGTCACATGAATTGTCATGGAATGTACCTGGATTGAAGGGTACAGTACGGTGGGTAAACAATATTTAAACTACCAGCATGGTAAGTTTATTCAACAAGGCTAACTAATGTATGTAATGTATTGTGTATTTGAGTTTACATTTACGTACAGTTTTGAGTAGGGCTCTCGAACCCTGTTCCTGGAGAGCTACCGTCCTATAGGTTTTCACCCCTACCCTAATCTAGCGCATCTGATTATATTAATTAGCTAGTTCATAAGCTGAATCAGGGGGATGGACCGAAAACCTACAGGAGGGTAGCTCTCCAAGAACAGAGTTGGAGAGCTCTGGTATAGAGGAACTGAAAAAGGGCAAACGAGGGCTCATTCTATTCCATTCTGAAGTAGTGAAAACCCAAACTCAGATCAGAAAGCATCACACCCTGGCCGACTGCTACCCCCTATGGAATACAGTCCAATAAAGCCAGTCCTCGACTTCAGAGAAAAGTTGCCTCAGAGAAACTCACTCCAGGGCGTGCAGCCCTGGGCATCCAGATCTCTGGGGCCTACCACATGAGGATTACAATGGGGAGCGGTTTCGGTTTCATCTCTCTCTCTGCTATTTATTAATGACAGCAGCATGTTAATTCACAATCATCTGTACAGACCAGTGAAGATAATCTGATATGAACACATTAATCTGATATGAACACATAGTATTATTGTATGCCGTATTATGCCTGTTTAGGATAGGCAGAGGAGGGGGTAAATTGAAAGAAGGGCCAGAAAATGGTTGTGACACAAAGATAACAGTAGCGTAATATGAGAAACTAATCTTCAGCTGGTGTTAAATCTCAAATTCACAATCTCAACAGAGAGAATTATTGATAGTATGAGCATATGAGCATCGCAAAGAAGCCAAGGCATTTTTGGATCAGCATGAGGGGGATCTTTAAATTCACAGCATGGGTATTTCAAGGGGGAACTAGCGTCTTTGATCAGGGTTGACACAGCGTTTTGTGTGTGGGTTTTTCATCCCTCTCCAGGATTCTACTGTGTCTGGATAAACAAATGTCAGTTTGTATCAAAATTTCCCCTACCTTTACTTCTGATGTGCACTCCTCTGCTGCTATCCATGGAGAATGTCTCCATCAGGTGACAAAAAGGTTAACATTTGTCAGGTTCGAGTTTTAGGATTTTCCCTTGTGCTGTGTGGTGGACAGCAACAATGTTTCAGAAAAACTGACTGAAAGAAAAGCAGTCTTTTGTTTGTATTTCAATCATTCCAGCACTCTCAGATATTTCAACTGTGTTTGATTGAGATTGAATGGCACAATGGAACAAATGGAATAGTCCCAAAAGTGCAACCCCCTCCAACAGATCTGCTCTCTTAATATGACCAGTTTTTTTTGTTGTCAGAGCAGGAAAATAATCCTGCAGCAACAGGAAATGTCAATTATTTTGTGGATTATAATTCATGGCAATTTTTGTAGGGGTTGATACATTTTTCGATAAGGCAAATCAAGTCTGACATTTTTAAGTGTAAATTCCAAACTTTAGATTACTTTTTAAAACTCAAATACACTACAATTTTGGATATCCTGCTGCGCAGGAAAATTCTCTGTGGCAACAGAGTGATCATTAAGATCCTACATCTGTTGTGAAAAACAAGACCTCAGATTAGAAAGCATCACACCCTTGCCGACTGCTACTGACTGCGGAATAGAGAGTCCAACAGAGCCCGTCCTCAACTTCACATCAAAAAGGCGCCTCAGAGAAACTCACTACAAGGCGCGCAGCCCTGGGCACCCAGATCTCTGGGGCCTACCACATGAGGAGTACAGTGGGGAGCGGTTTTTGTTTAATCTCTCTCTCTCTCTCTCTCTCTCTCTCTCTCTCTCTCTCTCTCTCTCTCTCTGCTATTTTTTAATGACAGCAGCATTTTAATTCACAATCTTCTGTGCATACCAGTGAAGATAATCTGATATGACCACATTAATCTGATATGAACACATAGTATTATAGTATGCCACATTATTCCTGTTTCAGATAGGCAGAGGAGGGGGTACATTGAAAGAAGTGCCAGGAACAAAATGGTTGCGATACAAAGGTAACATCAGCGTAATATGAGAAACTAATCTTCAACTGGTGTTAGGTCTCAAATTCACAATCTCAACAGAGAGAATTATTGATAGTATGAGCATATGAGCATCGCAAAGAAGCCAAGGCATTTTTGGATCAGCATGAGGGGGATCTTTAAATTCACAGCATGGGTATTTCAAGGGGGAACTAGCGTCTTTGATCAGCGTTGACACAGCGTTTTGTGTGTGGGTTTTTGCTCCCCCTCCAGGATTCTGCTGTGTCTGGATAAACAAATGTCAGTTTGTATCAACATGTTCCCTTACCTTTACTTCTAATATGCAATCCTCTGCTGCTATCCATGGAGAATGTCTCCATCAGGTGACAAAAAGGTTAACATTTGTCAGGTGGAGTTTTAGGATTTTTACTTGTGTTGTGTGCAACTTGCGGTGGATGGGAACAATGTTTCAGGGAAGCTGACAGAAAGAAAAGTACTCTTCTCTTTGTATTTCAATCATTCCAATGCTTTCAAATATTTCAACTGTGTTTGATTGAGCTTGAATCGCACAATGGAACAAATGGTCACAAATTGTTAGAATAGTCCCAAAAGTGCAAACCCCTCCTACAGATCTGCTTTCTTAAAATAATCGGTTTTGTCAATTTAGGAAAATAATCCTGCAGCAACAGGAAATGTGAATTATTATATGGATTACACTGTAATTAAGGGACATATTTTGTATAACTTGATACATTTTTCATTAGAGAAAATCAAGTCTGAAATTTTAAAGTGGAAATTCCAAACTTTAGATATCTTTCTAAATCTTGAATACACTACAATGTTGTATTTCCTGCAACAACAAAATTATCAAATTACGATAGCAGATCTGTGTCTGGCATTCCTGGCTCCAATGTAAAGAAGCCAACTTAACCAATGGCTTAATCAGCATTATTATGTGAGTTGAGTGGATTTCAAAAGTCGCAAGAATTTGAGCTATTTGAACCCAGGTCTAACAGCAATCCTAAATATTTTGTATTAGGTACAACTTTTAGAACGAGGGCAGAGACAGAAGCACAAACAGTGTACTTTATCAAAATTGATGTTTTGCAAAGGCCCAACTCTCTAAATAATTTGCATAGAAAACCTATCATCATTTACTATTGCGTTCTAACACTTCTTCTTGTTTGCCATCGGTTGTGAAGCCCAATAATCCCCAGGTCAGTTTAACAGAATCTGCTCGCCTTAAGGGCAGAAATATTTTGCATCTAAATACAGTGTTTACAGTGTTCCTGGGTTGGAGTTGTATGCAGAAACATGAAAAAGGTCTGTGTTTACTGCCTCGATATTGATCAAAGTTGACAGCTACACAAGTTGGGTAAAGATAAACATTAGGATGATGTATTTTTGTTGCATTATTTACTATGGCTGGCCTGGTAAGGCGACAGTCCCTGCAGTAATTTCTGCAGATGCATTACATCACATTCTGTTTTCATTTTTTTCTTATGCCTTTTTGAATGTTCATTCATTAAAAATAAATCTTTTGTCATACCCGTGGTATACGGTCTGATATACCACGGCTGTCAGCCAATCAGCATTCAGGGCTAGAACCACCCAATTTATAATTATTGTTATATAACGTTTTATTTAAGGTCAAAGAAGCCGCTTGTACTTTCGGTTCAGTTTGTGAATGATATTTCATTATTTAGACTAGAACATAATGCATATTTTTATTTTATTTTGGTCTTGTGCCCTGGTAGCAATACACACTGTGTGTACAAAACATTATGAACACTTGCTCATAGACTGACCAATGAATCCAGGTGAAAGCTATTATCCCTTAAGGATCGGACCCTTTTTTTCAATTTCAGCCTAAAATGGCATACCCAAATCTAACTGCCTGTAGCTCAGGACCTGAAGCAAGGATATGCAAATTCTTGATACCACACAGCAGGGGTTAAAACTGTAGAAACCAGTTCCTACATTTGAATATAAAAATGTATTTTATCAAATGAAACTATGCTCCATTTTATCTCTGGGACCCTCAGGATGACAAATCAGAGCACAATTACTGAATGTAAGTACATTATTTACCTTCAGAGGTGAATGTATCCAACCAGTTGCCATGATAAAAGTGTTTTGTTGTTGTGTAATCTCCTCAAACAATAGCATGTTATTTTTTCACTGTAATAGCTACTGTAAATTGGACACTGCAGTAAGATTAACAATAATATAAGCTTTCTGCCCATATAAGACATGTCTTTGTCCCGGAAAGTTGGCTGTTGTTTACAATGTCATTCTAGTCACATTAGCGCACATTAGCAACAACCATCCCGGTTTAGGGACACCGATCCCGTAGAGGTTAAATCCAAAAACAACCTACATACGGACAGTACCAAAACATATGGAATGATTCTGTCTCTTTGCAGCAAAATCTGCAGAGCTGGGAAGACGGTATCCCCCATATATATAACATTCTATTAGTTGCAAGAATTTTGTATGAAAATTTAAATTGAAAAATGTGAAGTTTTGAATCCGGCGTCATTTTGCGATCAGATCATAAATGTGCCATGGAATCAGTACGTCGAACATCTCCCAGCACAGGTGTCAAGTTTTTGATCCTTAAATGAAACTGGTATACCTTTTTATTTATCACAATTTTCTTTAACCAATTAGGGTCTTTAACGTAGGGCCGACAGACAAGTTCCCTACTTTTTCCTCCTTCCACTTTCCTCTTCCATTTTTGCAGTAATGCTGCAATTAATTTGTTGTAATTTTAGGTAGAGCAAACATTTACATACATTTTTGTTAGCTGCATGTGTGACATAACTCCACCAGTCTTATTTATGATATAATTTACAAAGAGTACACCTTTTTAAATGTTTTTATTCTATGGCTTGTTTAAAAAATAGCGATATTTGGGAAATTATTTCCTTTTCAAATAACTGAAAGTACAAGGTTGTAATATGAATAAAGGGAAAAGGGCCATTATTGAACATGGGGTGAAACATTCTTATTCATTTGCTAGAGAACCAGTTTGGATTTAAGTATAACTTTTATATGACTGAAGCCTTTAGTGAGAGGTCTAATGCTTTACTATTTAATAATTTCTGCCATCTGAATTCATATTCATTACATAAATAGGCCCGTTTAATTTTGTCTGGCTTGCCGTTCCAAATAAAATTGAATATTTTTTTCTCATATCATTTAAATAACTGTTCGCTAGGTGTAGGCAAGACCATAAGCAAATAGGTAAACTGGGATATGACTAAAGAGTTAATCAGGGTGATTTTTCCACAAATATTTGCCTGTCCATGGTAGCAAGATCTTATCTATTTTTGCTAACTTTTCTATTTATGTATACCGAGTATTTTCACATCACCATCAGACCATTTTATTGGTAAACTACACGGTAATGTAAAAGGTGTATCTTTTAGTGATCCAATATGTAATATAGTAAGATAACTTCTTTGCATGCAGATCAGAAAGCAGCACCCGAGGCAAAGTGGTGGCCAAGCTAATTGGTCCTGCCAAACAGCCTAGCTTCATTTGTGCCCTCATCCCCTAATCTGACCATCGTGGGGTGAATTTCTGTTTCTGACACATCATCCCATGCCTCAAAGACCAGACACCCTCAATGATGACTGAATAAGGAGCTCACCTTCAACTAATTACGCAAATGTGTTAGGTAAGGATTGGCTTATCAACAATACTCCCAATTTAAATTCAATATGCCATCTCACCAGAAAGCTATGCATCTATAGGACTGGTTGCACTAGGGCTGTTGTGGGTTAGCTTGATTCACTATGAGCTAGCTAACTTGTTACATTTTTTGTGTGGGTTTCTGAGGCTGTACTTGTTTGTTCTGAGGCGGTCGCACACACCAAGCTTGGTTCTCTCTGATTGGCTTCTACAGGGACATTTGGAGATAAAGTATTGGATTTCTCTCAAGTGTCTGGAGGACCTGTGGCTTTGCTGAGAGGAGAGTTCGGTGCTTTGGGCAGGGAATTAAGAGGTGTGTTTAACAGTTCAGAAGTTGGATTGAGATGTGTTGGAAAGTGAAGAAATCGAGTCAAATCACTGATTGGAAAAGGTCTACTCGTGGGATTTAGTAGCATGTAGAGGGCTGTTCTTTCATGCTTGTGCAGCTTTGTTGGTTTCACGTCAACGTGGAGTGTCAGGACCCTCTGTCTTAATATACCAGAAACAATGATAAACAGTGATAAATTACAAACAGAGACAGTCATAATTTCCCATTTAAATGTAAAAGTACAATATTGTGTGTTTTATGAACCTTGGTGAATTCCCATTGACCAAATGTGCTACTGATACACTTCAAACCTCAGCTGGAAAATCACATCATTACCTAATTCCCTTGTGATGGAAAGCAGCTCTTTTAGACCACTGAAAGACTATAGATTTGATTGCAAGCCTTACACGCAGACACTTTAGTCCGTATGTTTTACCTTTACCCCTGCGATTCCAACACCCGATAGAGGTAACATACGAAGTCGGAGCAGCATTGTACATTTCAATTGGAAAATGATGATTTAATTATGATAATTTTGTTTTTGCCTAGTGAGTTCGCCATCCCCATGGAGCATAATAATTAATCCATTACAAACAACACCTGCTAGTCAATATGGCGACACCTCTGAGCTAAAGAACACAATAGAACATCATTGCGTTACAACGCATCCACCATGTGCATGACTTGTAGTCTTTGAGGAATGATTACACTTCCTTGATTGATTCTCTCTGGACGAATCACCATTGCTGTGGATCAACCTTGAGCCTCACTTCATGGTCAGATGCAGTGGGGTGGGTGTGTGTGTGTGTGGGGGGGGGGGGGGGGGGTCATATACAGGTGGCAGAGTTTCATTTCTGATGCATGTTTAAATCCTACATATGATCCTGAGAACTCTGTCGTGATCCTAGGCGATGCAATTACTATTCTCATTTCATCCATATGACCTTCGTAAAGTAGGCTTTCACTTCACACGGTCAATGACACATCTAACTCTTATTTCTTCCTGTTACATTGTTATGATCCTTTTTTTTGACAGAACATGTACAGTACCCTAGGAACCTTTGAATCTCTGCTCATTCTTGTCATACCATGTTTCAATTTCTCAACTAACAATAGAACATAATTTGTAAAGACAAACTAATTGCACAGTTTGTTGATGTAAAGGACAACACGCTGCTTGCTTAGCGAGTACCACTTCCTTCTGATTCGGCTCACACTGAGGCTCAAACCTCTGCCTTGCTGGCACTAGTGACCGCCCTTTCCTGAAGCACTTTACCAGTCAGCGTCACGTGAAAAGCTAGCTATTTGGTGGCGCAAGTGGGAACACTTCAGGCTGAGGAGAAAGTTTCACACATAATGCACTGTACCCATGTGCTTCATGACAACTATGATTTTTTTTCTAATCAACCCTTCGCTTCACCTGTTATATTGAGCTCCTTACAGATATCTGTATATAAACAACACGCATCTTCCTCCGTAACATGCCATTTCAAACATCTGTCGCTTTATTAGCCTGACATTTACACAGTATTAGTTGTTGTTCCGAACTGTTGATTGTGTTTCATTTTCTGATCTCACATTATTAAATTCTTTCTCCATCCTCTATCAGTGGCGGCTGGAAATGACTTCAGACATTTCATTGCAGGGATTGTCGATATGTGATAGTTCATTTGAAGAGGCCCATAAATCTGGTAGAAAGTGAGACAAATCCATATGAAGTTTAAAGTTTAAAAGTTAACGTGTGTGAACAGGAGAACCCATATTTCTAAAGGTGACTCATTTGTCTTATCAGGACACAACATATTGTTTCTTTGTTGGTAGAAGTGAGAAGTTCAGACAAAGTAAACACTGTACACCTTTAGACTTTTCATAATAACTTATCATAAGAAGGATCATTTTTGAAAGTTATATTAAATGGCTGCCAACCAAGAGTACATTACATGGTGATCTGATGGGTAAGCAAGATACTGTCAGGGCTTCAGTGTGTGGGTGGAGAGTACATCATGCCCTTGTAACCATAGCTATTAAGTTAAGGCAAAAACACATGTAGGTTGAGTTAGCAAATTAATCATTTCTCCACATGAATAATGAACTCCATTTACTTTCGAAATTCAATGATAGTGCTCAGGTCATGTTTGCTGGGAAATGTCAAATGCTGAAGTTGTGTGTGAGGGTGGTAAGGTTAGCTAGAATCACAGTAAGAAGCCTACTGAGATCATTTTTAGGAGTGAACTGCATAGTTTAGATCAGTAGGTCCTAACCTTGCATGTATATCCATAATCAGTTTTCCGAACTCTCTGGCCTGACACACACACACATATACTGTATATATCGAGGTTTAATATTAGTTAGTCTCACAGCTAAAAGCTGAATTGCAGTATACAGACTAAAGGTAGTTGAAGAAGAGGAAAAAACGGACAGTGAAGTCTGTAGTCTTGATAGCTTCGGATGGTGCCTGCTCTTGGTGAAGGCCTTTATATTCTGCTGGCAGCAGAGTTGGATGGTACTAAGGACCAACCAGCATTTGCAAAGAGGAGGAAATTAAACTAGTGAAAGGAAACTGAGGTGAGTCTGTGTCTTGCTTGATGAGTATCAGGTGAATGAGGTTAAAACAAATAAAACAAGTAACTCTCAAAAACACATGATACTATGAGGTTACAAGGAAACATCCATGTGCCAAGTCTTACTTTTCCATTTCTCCTTAAAGGTCCCTATAAGATCCCTTTGCTTTAATTCTGCAGCTAGGTGACAAGCCAGTGGTCCTCTGCCATTGCGGGCAATGTAAATGCCCAGCACAGGGTAATTGCTCCAGTATTGGAGGGCCGGGACAGAATTGGAATGAGTCTTGGAGGTCGGCACCACGTTGATTGAGAAGTGGGGAGGCTAGGGGAGGCGAGAGGCTGGCCGCCTCCGTGGGAGCACTGATAAGGAGTATGCAGACAAAAGGGTCTGGGGAAACCCGGGCCTCTATTAGAGTTGTGTGGGCAATGCCACAGCGGTTAGGGGTACGTGAGCGGCAGTTGCCTGTGTAATGAGTGAGCGCTGTGCACTGGGCGCCGGCAGTAGGACTGAAGGAAGGAGAGAGTGTGTGAGACAGGCCTGGAGAGGTATGCGGCTTTGGCCTTGGCATGGGCGGCTGTTTCCTGCTCGCGTCAGGCCGAGCGCATTTTTCATCAATGCTTAATGATTGCACGCAGGGGCTGTGCTAGTCTGTGTTGGTGACTCACCACAGGTGTTTGTATCAATGTTCTACTGTACAGCTTGGCTTTGCGAAAATGCCGGAAGACTCATACTCGCTTCAGCCTTTTCAAACAATGCAATTCAAAAGAGAATGTAATTGTTGAGTGATTGATTCAACAGTCTTCTGAACGCCATGTGCAATTCTGTACCACAATTACTGATTATTCAAGATGTACTTCACACACATGTTTAAAGTGTTGTTTTTTTCTCTGAGAAACCTAGTTTGCTATGCCCCTCAGTTTATGTTCCTTACCAACACAAAACAGGAAACTTTTAGTCTGTCATAGTGTTGTCATGACACCAGAATTGTGACTTTAATACCAATACGAGGTTTAGATCACAATACTCAATATCAAAACGATACCAAAACGATATCAAAACAATACCACGGCTAATAAAGAAGGCGTATTAGCCAAAGTCATAGAATGGCACTTGATCCAGACTAAACAAAACATGCACCCCTTGAGGTCCTGAGGACTGAAACCCAGACATAAGGAATAAGTTGGTTCGGTGAAGGAGACATGAGGCAAGGATACTTTTCTTCAGTATCTCTGCGGGAGGGAGATGATTAAGTGAATGAATAAAGTTGTGAAAATCAGCATATTTCGCCTAATGGTCACAAACAAAGTACAAGGGTAGTGAATTGATGTTAGCTTTACCTGTAAGCTAGAAAGGAAAGTTAGCCTACAAAGCTGGAATATACCTGTATGTTCTTCAGTGGAGGCTGAAGAATACATTAGAGGAAAAACAAAAAGAAATGAAGGAACTTATTCAAAAAAGATAAAGTGTAATATATTCAAAAAAAATAAAGCAAACTGTATGGAATATGGGGGAAAATGCACCAAATAATATTTTCATCTTCAACATAGAAATGCTAACAAAAATTATTTACTGAAACTTTTTACAAATGACAGAGTCACCCATGATTCACCAAACGATATTTTGAAAGAGGAAGCAAAGTACTTTAAGCATATGTTTTCGTTTCAGTCTCCTCCATCTCCACTAACCGAAGTTAATTGTAAGGATTTTTTTCTATTAATAATGTAACATGAACAGCTGTACAGAAAGAGTCATGTGAAGGTAAAATTACAGGGTAGGAA
This sequence comes from Salmo salar, assembly GCF_965601325.2. Lineage (NCBI taxonomy): Eukaryota > Metazoa > Chordata > Actinopteri > Salmoniformes > Salmonidae > Salmo > Salmo salar. Next base: position 15,704,139 of record NC_138319.1, on the reverse strand, counting down.
TTTCTTGGTGCAATTAAAAGCCTTTAAGTCCGGGAAAACTCCAGGGCTGGATAGCATACCAGTTGAGGCACACCAAACAATTTTGGATGTAATCAGAAGACTGTTATTTGCATGTTTTAACCACTCCTATACAAATTGTAGATTATCAGATACTCAACAAGAAGGTCTGATTTCATTATTACTGAAACAGGACCCAAGTGGTAAATATAAATATCCAGTCCATTTAAAATATCGGAGACCCCTTACACCACAGTGTTGAAATGCGAAAACTAAACTAAAATGCACAGTGCATAGAATAAAAAAGGTATTGTCGGATATTATTTATCCTCATCTGAGGAAATTTATAAGAAAATAAAAAACAGAAATATCTTATTTACATAAGTATTCAGACCCTTTGCTATGAGACTCGAAATTGAGCTCAGGTGCATCCTGTTTCCAATTATCATCCTTGAGATGTTTCTACAACTTGTTTGGAGTCCACCTGTGGTAAATTCAATTGATTGGACATGATTTGGAAAGACACACACCTGTCTATATAAGGTCCCACAGTTGACAGTGCATGTCAGAGCAAAAACCAAGCCATGAGGTTGAAGGAATTGTCCGTAGAGCTCCAACACAGGATTGTGTTGAGGCACAGATCTGGGGAAGGGTACCAAAAAAAGGCGTCAAAGAACACAGTGGCCTCCATCATTATTAAATGTAAGAAGTTTGGAACCACCAAGACTCTTCCTAGTGCTGGCTGCCTGGAAAGAATGAGCAATCGGGGGAGATTGACTTTAGTCAGGGAGGTGACCAAGAACCTGATGGTCACTCTGACAGAGCTCCAGAGTTCCTCTGTGGAGACGGGAGAACCTTCCAGAAGGACAACCATCTCTGCAGCACTCCACCAATCAGGCCTTTATGGTAGAGTGGCTCGACGGAAGCCACTCCTCAGTAAAAGGCACATGACAGCCCACTTGAGATGCCAAAAGGCACCTAAAGGACTCTCAGACCATCAGAAACAAGATTCTCTGGTCTGATGAAACCAAGATTGAACTCTTTGGCCTGAATGCCAAGCATCACGTCTGGAGGAAACCTGGCACCATCACTACGGTGAAGCATGGTAGTGGCAGCATCCTGCTATGGGGATTTTTTTCAGGGGCAGGGACTGGAAGACTAGTCAGGATCAAAGGAAAGATGAACTGAGCAAAGTACAGAGTGATCCTTTAAGAAAACCTACTCCAGAGTGCTCTGGACCTCAGGCTGGAGAGACGTGAAAATAGCTCTCCAGCGATGCTCCCCATCCAACCCGACAGAGCTTTAGAGAGTCTCCAGAGAAGAATGAGAGAAACTCCCCAAATACAGGTGTGCCAAGCTTGTAGCGTCATACCCAAGAAGACTCTAGGGTGTAATCGCTGCCAAAGGTGCTTCAACAAAGTACTAAATACTTATGTAAATGTGATATTTAAGTTTTTTTATTTTGAATAAATTTGCAAAAATTTCAAGACATGTTTTTGTTTTGTCATTATGGGGTATTGTGTGTAGATTGATGAGGAAAAGATATTACAAAATATTAATATATTTACCCCCCAAAAATTATGGGGTATTGGAAATGATGCAGACAATTACATTGGTGGAAACCACAAACTCTCTGCAATATTAAAGCGGAACTAATTGATGTATTTGATACCATTCTACCTATTCTGCTCCAGCCATTACCATGAGCCTGTTCTCCTCAATTAAGGTGTCACCAACCTCCTGTGATGTTCTTTTATTGTAAAGTGTTCTAGCCTGTATGGACATTGTTTTGTTTCGAACAATAATTAACACTATCAACATTTCTGCATGCCGTCTAGCATTATTCAAGTGTGTTAACTTCTGTGTAGCACGAGTGTGGAGCTACCGTGATGCAGCCCAGACGCCCAGTGCAGTGGTCCCACAGGACAGGCTAGAGAGCTAGCTCTAGCAACCTCTTCTCAAGCTCTCACGGCACACCTCATATCTCACACATATTTACTTCTTTTATTTTTCTAATTAGTCCATTGTATAGTCAACGCGTTAACGTTTCAACTGTGCTCCAAATCGTTTTGAAATCGGAGCATCTGCACCTGCAATTTAATAACATCACGAATGGAACCTCCATCATTATTGTCCTGTCTTGCCACAGCACTGTGAACAGCAGCACATTGAAGCATATGATTGGTCTAGTTATGTAAGGGATCAAGGGGATTGGATGCATGTTTTAAAGAAACACCCCTCAAGATTAGATTGGAGCTGAATGGAGAGAGAGAGAATTTTCTCTGCTGAGTTTATAAAACTCTAAAAAGAGTATCACGGTAGTGTTTTATATACAATGTTGTCAACAAAAGTAGGTTGCCGTTACTCCAGTCCCTATCGCAGAATGCAGCCTTTTGACAGCATGTACTAACGCCAATTTAATCCACACTTGCATGCATGAGTCCCCTCATTTGGTGATTGGCATTTGGACTGTGACAACGAAAAGGCAGCAGACAGACCTACAGTATGTTTTAGCAGGGAAGTTTCATAGGGCGACCTGATTTGTAACTATGAAAATAATTTTGTCAAACGGAACCCAAAACGTATTTTATTATTCCACTTCTTCCCAAGTTTGCCAGTGCAATCACATATTTGAAATCTGATATACAGTACCTACTAGTGTCTTTCAAAATTAATGATATGAGGCTATGTACAGTAGCAATGCATGGACAGTTTTGAATAAGTCATACAAATAAGCATTGGATATTAAATGCTCCAGGAATCAAATAGAATTTTTTACATTTCAGTATTGTGCACATACTAGGCAGAGATGGTAGAGGGGACTCACAAGTCATAAATGCATCATATTTTGTCTATGTAGAGGAAGTACTGTAGGCGTAAACCACCTGAATATTGATATTCATTAGATATTTTTTTAAGGTTAGGTGATTTTTAGAAATTAATTGTTATAACAAGAACCTTTTCAAACACCCAGCTCTTCGGGGAGGCCAACCATCCTGGAGAGCAAGCAGGATTTCCTTCAAGCTCTTTTTTAAAGAGATAGTTCACCCAAATGACAAAATGTTTGTGTCCTTACCTTGAAAGCAGTCTATAGACAAGGAGACTGCAATCTATGATTTGGTTACCCACTGCCATCATCCATTAATATCACAATTTTACTTTAAATTTAATTCCCTGAAAAATCTCAAAGTAACAAAGTCGGCAAATGTTGTGTTCATTTAATGTTCAAAGCATCCTGAATACACCTGACCTGTGGTTTACTTTTTTAAATGTCCACCCTGGTCCTAGGCCTAAGCCATGTCAAAATACATAGAATTTCAGGAAATTTGCTTTAAAACCTTTCCATTTTCCATCTAGGAGGGCAATGAAATTCACAAAGCAAATCTCACTCCCAAGCTTTCTTCAAAAGTTGGCAGCCCTGGTAATTGGAGCAAGCAAGAGAAATGTACGGTGTGCTCGCGCTATAAGGGGACATCGGCTGCGCTGATAGACGGACTTGATCCTCAATCAGTATATGACATGAGACACATTTGATAGAATTACCGAAAAGTAACAAAAATGTGAGTAACCAAACCGTTTTCATGTTCCAGTATGGAAAAAGTACCAAAGTTTCAGGTACACCATGCAACACTTGTTCATCATCGTACCATCCATGTCAGATGTTACAGTAAAGTAGACTACACTGCAGTACAATAGAGTAAGGATGTTTATTGCAGAGAGCTAGCAGCAGCGGAGATGCTCAGCTTGGGATGGCACCAGAGGGAAACTTAACATTTAAAGATATCTCTGGCCTGCCAGTACTGAGAGACAGCAAACTATTAGGATGATATATTTATTTTCCTCCAAACGTTGCACAGATAAAGCTGATTAAGATCCTCTTTTAATGCAGTATACTGCACAGCGAGTGGAGCGCCTCTCTCACCCCAAAGACCCCAGGATAATGGAAGGGGAAGAAGAAGACGGCGGGTGAACTCTGGACCCTGATGCAGAACCATGGAGCTGGAGCTCGCCACTGAAGCACAACTTGTGATCTGCTCAGGTTGCTATGGCAGGAGAACGAGGTCAGGACGGTGGCGCGCCTGAAGGATTCCTGCTCTGCTTTGTTCTCTCTGGCTCAGTCCCAAATGCCCCCCACACCCCATTCAAAAGTAGAGCACTTTAAAGGGAATAGGGTGCCATTTGGGAGACAACCCTCTAATTCACTTTGTGGTTATAAATGAATACTCTCTGGAGCCAACTTGTATATCAACTCTGATGTAGGCTACAGTCGGTAATTTTACGCTTTGTTTAACTTTTTGGAACATGATCAACTTTCCATAAAATGTTCAACTGGATCATAGTAAGTTCCTTTGTGGAGAAAGGTAAATCCAATATTACATCCAATGACAATGACCAAACCAGTCCTGCTGAGACTGAGGCTGTCCTAATATGAATACTGTATATATCCCTTCCATGTTCAGTCCTCAGGGTGATCATGAAGACAATAGCTCTGATACAGTTTGTGTTTACACCCTAAATAATTATTTAGATTAGGTTGTAAGCAGTAGAAATACCCCAATATGAATGAAATATGCTACCAATGCTGTGTTCTATAAAAACAGGGGAGAACTAACAGCATTTTGTTTATCAATCCAATGTACTCTTCACTGTGCACGCAGCAACAAGCCTCCCCTGGCTCTCAGATAAAACATGGGCTCTGTCACACAGGGTTGTGCCCAGCCCCGGCAGGGGAGCCCTAATGATTTCAATAAAAAACGAATGCAAATGATTACCTTGGGGTTCCCCCTTGTGTTGAAACTGTCGCTCTGCCCCTGTCTACAAAGATGGATCACTGCCATGTATACAGTCTCCGGCCATGGAGCACTCAGCAAAATAAACACACACAGGGTAATATAATAATACATATTTTCAGTTGTTCTCCATGGTGCATTTCTTGAAGGCCACAGTGTGATAGAAACGTCTACCAGTACAGTTGACTGTACAGAATATGGTCCGATGGTCTTTTATATGGATTTGATGTGGTTTCATTGAAATGCATCTGGAGTAGCCTAATGAATATTGCACACTGTTTTCATTCGCAGAGCCAACCATATGCATATGATTATACTGTGTACTCTTTAATCATTTCTGTTTTGGTCTTGACCTTTAATTAGGTACAGTGTTAACGAAGCGTAGCATATCTAATGAGGTACAGGTATGCCATATCATAAAGCTTCACAGATCTATACCATATGGTGCACCTGAATAATTATGAGGCAGGTCAGCAAAGCACGTTTAGAAAATCATAGTATAGAAGTAAAACATGCTATGTAACATCCGCTGGGCCTTATTTCCAGTCTGTAAAACAACCCTTATGTGAGTGTAATGACAACGTTGTTATCTTAGTGCACACATGAAAGGTAACATTGCCTACATTGGAGCAGTATGTGTACAGTGTCCATATTAGGACAGATGCGCTAAAAATGAGAGGCACCATCCTTCTCAAACTTTTACTGCAGTGGGCTAAATCAGGGTTACACAGAGTGTTTCTTGGTAGTCCCAAACAAATCTAATTTTAAACAAAAGTATACACCTCACACACATGGTTATGGGATTAAAAAAAAGAAGACACATGTACCATGTCAGATATAGAGTTGAAATGTATTCCCGTTTGAGTTTGCATCCCAATATTACACCTTATTTACATCACAGAAAACTGAAGTATAAGAAAACCGCTTGACATAGAAACATAGAAACATAGACATAGATTTTCTGCATCTGTTTTTTTAAAAACAATGATTATTAATTATGAAATTAAGAATAATATTCATAACATTCCACCCATGAGGCCACTAGGTGATTTTACAGCAGGAAAGGGATCTATGTGGAGTATTTAGGTCATTATTAATTTGGCTATAATAGCAACAATTAAATTAACCAAGAAAGCAGATGAATATTTATAAAATAGAAGGCCATTTATTACCTCTAACCTCATTCCACTAACACAATGAACCCCTCATTAGTTTTGCTTCTAGTTTTTGGACGTTGGTGGGGGAAAAGTGTCAACTCATTCTCATATGAGCTCGTAGATAAATAGCCTTTCAATACACTGTCAGACTTCAAGCAATCTTCTTGTCAAGCTTGATCCCAGAAACCTCCCAGTATTGAGGTTTCTCTGGCCTTTTGAATCTAAGGTTATTTCATGATTCGCTACGTTCTATCCATTGTCCTTTATCCTTTTTTTTTATTTTACTCTAGGCCTCAACACCATGAAATGCTCACTACGTAGCTAAAATCCTAACAGCACCCACTCTAAATGAGTTTCACGGAATAAATAATTGAGATTATTTGTGTTGTCATTCAGTGGTCGTGTGTATACATGTATAGCCATAGGCAGTTCATAAACATTAAATTAGGCAGTCTTTTGCCAGGAGCTGCTTTTTCTCCACTAAAATATTCTGTTGTGTTTTTCATTGATTTGTTACAAAGTAACATCCATCTATCAAAGCACGACTGATTTATTAAGTATCTTAGATGTGAACAACTTGTACACTGGAGAATTCCATTAATATACTTTCATAAATGTGAACTAAACTGAAGAAAAAAATGATATAAATACTCCATTTGCCTACCTCTACTTTTGGAAAATCTAAATGTGATCATGTCAAATTAGACACAGTATTTTTCATTCTTTTTAGCAGAATGAGAGAATTATGATGAAACATACTATTGCTGCAAAAAAAACACCATTGGTTCCACAGAGGCAAGATTTAGGTGGACTCAACTAAAGCGTCAGCTGTAATTACTTTTCTAATAATCTGAATCTAAATAATGTATTCAGGGACAGATTTGGATGGTAGATATGGTGCTGATGAGGATCTATGACTAAAGACCAGATGTGCCAAACCACCTCTGTGAGATTCACGGCATGATGGGATGATTAATGATTACTACTGATGCCTCATGCATTAGGCGGCTCAGAGAGCGTCTTGTCTTATCTGAAACCCTCTCTCTTACAGACTGAGATAAAACATGCATGGACTCAACTTTTGGGGAGAGAGTTGGAGACCAGACTCAGACTCCATGGCCTCATTAGGCTGAAAAGATTTGGCATGGTCCCTCAGATCCTCAAAAAGTTCTACAGCTGCACCATTGAGAGCATCTTGACTGGCTGCATCATCGCTTGGTATGGCAAATGCAAGGCACCCAACCACAAGGCGCTACAGAGGGTGATGAATATGGCACAGTACATCATTGGTGCCGAGCTCCCTGCCAGAGGACCTCTATACCAGGCGGTGTCAGAGGAAGGCCCAAAAAATTGTTAAAGACTCCAGCCTCCCAAGACATAGACTGTTCTCTCTGCTACTGCACGGCAAGCTGTACCAGTGCACCAGGTCTGGAACCAACAGGATCCTGAACAGCTTCTACTCCTAAGCCATAACACTGCTAAACAAGAGTGCTAAATAGCTCATCAAATGGTTACCCGGACTACCTCCATTAATCCTTTTTTGCACTCTTGCACTGTCTCTATGCACACACACTGGACTCTATCCACACACTCACACATACTTACACTGACACCCCAACACACACATACACACACACACTATGTACACCCACACACACATAACATGCGTACACATGCATACTGCGGCACACACACACTTTGACACTCACCACAGACTCTGCTGCTACTGGTCCACATACGCTGCTACTACAGCTCAGTCTCTTATCTATCCTGTTGCCTAGTCACTTTACCCCTATCTATATGTGCATAGCTACCTCAATTACCTCATAGCACTGCACACTGACTCGGTGCTGGTACTCCCTGTTTATAGCCATGTTATTTTTTACTCATTATTGTTATTCACTGTGTATTTATTCCTTGTGTTACTTATTTTTTTTCTTTAACTCTGCGTTGTTGGAAAAGGACCCGTAAGTAAACATTTCACTGTTAGTCTACACCTATTGTTTACGAAGCATGTGACAAGTAAAATTGTATCTAATTGTAATTGTGTTGTATGGGTGTTAAGGTTGTACAGTGCACTCAACTTAATGTGTGAAGTGCTTTTAACAAATATTGTTAAAGTACTTCTGTTTCCAGTACATTTTAGTGATAGTCCATGTGGATACAAACTAGCTTAAATTAGGTATAATTAATATAAATGATTTTAGCACCGTAGGTGTCGAAGAAGTGTCTAAAAAGAAATCAGACTGCCAAAAAAAAACGAATTAACTTCACCTCACTTAAGAGTAAACAAATAAGGCGGCATCGGTTGCTCTGGGACTAAATAAAGTGAGAGGGTTGTTAGCCTAGCCACATGAACTGATAGGGATATTTACATCTCTGACTTTGCTGCAACCTCACTTTCAATTAGTTTTCCACTCTCACAGAACCTTTTATAATTGCACTGATTAAGCCTGTAGATTTACCGGTAAAGTTTACTAAGGCCCTTATTAAGGTGTGAAGGGGAAAAAAACATGGTCCGTTCAAGGGTTCCCTCTAAAAGTGTTAAATTCTCAGAATAATCAGTCAGTTTTTTCACAGAGGTCAGAGAAGGACTTGGTTGCTGATATTACCAGCTCAGATGCATAGTTTACTATAATAATCGCACAAAAAAATAGTCCACAGGTAGGCCTTTGAAATAACCTTAGGAAACATATTGTCACGTGTGCTCCCTTTCCGGCCTCTAGGTCACCAGGCTGCTCGTTATGGTGCACACCTGTCACCATCGTTACGCACATTATGACACTCACCTGGACTCCATCATCTCCATTATTACCTGCCCTATATATGACCCCTTTGGTTCCTTCCCCAGGCGTCATTGTTTCTGTTTCTGTTTCATGTCTGTGCGTTGTTCGTGTTTTGTATTATGTTCCGTTTATTTATTAAAACACTCACTCCCTGAACTTGCTTCCCGACTCTCAGCGCACATCGTTTACACTAATCTTGATAAACAATACAATATCCCTTAATCAAGTCTTTGAGAATGTTCAGATTTCTATGGAGTTGAGAAAACTAGACTTTAAACTATAAATAGTTCCTTAGTTACAAACATTTCTGACCACAATATGCAGATGGGTTCCCCACTTCAAGATGGCGTCCCTCTTCCTGACACAGCCCCTTCCCCATCTAACTCCAACCAGGAAGTGACTATGGGTGGGGCTAGTAGGTGACTGGGGTTGAACCCACATCTCAAGGAACGTTGTGGGTTACAGTACAATAACTACTGTCAGATTAAGAGATTAAAGCCCAAAACCCCCCGAATCTGATATGTCACTTTTTTCTCCAATCTGGGATTGTAAATTGGAGATATAATCGATTAAATACTTCTGGGCTGCACGAGCACCATACAAATATGAAATAGAATGTTGTCCAGGCTTGAAGTAGATTCAGGTGAGTACTTTTGGAATGCTGAGCAGTTGACTGCACCAGATGGCAGTGTGTGAGTGGGTTTCTTTTGACAATGAAGCACCGGATTACAGTCATATCATTTTGAACCTAGAAGAAGACCTATAGATGGACACAGGAAAGAAGGAGTTGTAAAGTCTAGTTGGTCAGAAAAGTATGGTAAGTTACAGAGTGAGTGTCTTTGATAACTGCTTAGTTGGTTAGCTAGCTAGCTGCATTTTACACTTAGCTTAATTGCAAAAGGGTTTTCTAATGATCAATTAGCCTTTTAAAATGATAAACTTGGATTAGCTAACACAACGTGCCATTGGATCCCAGTATTGATGGTTGTTGATAGTGGGCCTCTGTACGCCTATGTAGATATTCCATAAAAAATCTGTCATTTCCAGCTACAATAGTCATTTACAACATCAACAATATTTGTATTTCTGTATATCTGGTCAATTTGATGTTATTTTAATGGACCAAAAAAAATAGCTTTTTTTCCAAAACAAGGACATCTAAGTGACCCCAAACTTTTGAACGGTAGTGTATATATAGAATGTGCGACTCTCTATTTATTTATTTTTATAGCTTACAGTTTATTTGCCGTTAGTCAGCACCTCTTTACTAAATCTTTTTTTCTCTGGGTGTGCGTCAGCTCATGCTTTTTATTAGGGTTTCCACTAGTTACCACAGCCACAAAGTCAGAATTGGCCAAATCGTAAAAAATCATGAAAACAAACTTTTGCTTTTTGGTCTTAATTTAAGGTTAGGTATATGGTTATTAGTGTGGTTAGGATTTTAAGAAGAGTAATTGTAGAAACAGGCGGAATTTACACACTTAGAAAAAATGGTGTGATTCTACCTAGAACCCTCTATGAAGGGTTCTACCAATAACCATTTTATAATCTAAAGGATCTTCCTACAACCATCTGTGAAGGGTTCTACAGAGAACCCTTTAATCTTTGGAAGGCTCTTCCTAGTACCCTCTATGAATGGTTCCACCAGCCTTATTAGCCTTTAAAATGAAATTATTTACGACAATACATTACATATATCATAAGGCCTTTATTTGAGGGCCTAATTATACCCTAACATAGTGGTGTTAGGAAACTCCTGGTTTACAAGCCACATCAAGCCTACAAATCACATTATGCTGGTTTACAAGCCACATCAAGCCTGCAAGTCACATTATGCTGGTTTACAAGCCACATCAAGCCTGCAAGTCACATTATGCTGGTTTGCAAAATTATCTGTAATTCCTATTGGAATCACGCCAGAGTTAGGATATCCAGCAAGTGGAATTGTTAATCACCTGCAACCTGCATTCAGAATGACTTTCAAGGTAGGGAAGATTTAATACTGAGACTACCTCAATTATCTAAACTGGAACAACCATCTCAGTAACATGTGCAATAAATCCAATTACTAACAGATTGGATTTGTTACGAAACTGAATGTTATTTATCTTTGTGTAACATAAAATTTATCAACCAGGCAATGTACATGCAAAAACACAGCTATTACAGTAAAACAAACGATTCTGAAAATCTCCCTGCAATAGAGCATGCTGGAAAATATTATATCTGGTTCTATGTAGAAACCTTCTTGTCTTCCAAGGAATCCTTCTTGCCTTCCAAAGAATCATCAAATAACCATTTCTTCCAAAAACGGTTCTTAGGGTGTTAAAGGTTATAGGTAGATCGCTTTGCCTTACAAAGAAACCTTGTCTTCCAAAAATGGTTCTTGGTCGAACCCCATCCCTCCCTAAAGAACCCTTTTGGAACCCTTTTTTCTAAGAGTGTATGACTTTTAAGGCAGGAGCATGGAACACTCAATGTCAGTAAGTTATGATATCATTTTTTTCCTGTATGTTACATTATACTCTACCATTTCAAGAGCTAATAATGCACTCATGTACCATAAAGGTCTACTCCTGAGTAACTCTCTGCCTAAGAGCGTTAGGCAGGAGGCACTGGGCCAGTGGGAGGTCAGGGGTGAGGGCTCTATTTCAAGCACACTCACTACCTCTATCCATCTCTCTCTGTACTGGTCCAAGGACCGTACAGAGCCTTCTGACCAACTACCTGTGATCTCTCCAGAGCACAGAGAAGTAAGCTACACTCATAATAGTATACTATCTAAACCTATTTCACTATGGCAGTCTGCCTGTGTGACAACATAGCATATTATCCATGGCCACTGGTTGGATTGGATTTACTGTACTCACTCTAATAGTCATGCTCTCTCCTCCCTGTAAAAGTCTCCCAGACTTTTATCAAAACTGTGTGTGTCCATCCCCCTTTCCTCTAGGTATCCGCAGACTTTCAATGGCCGCATTTTGGGGATGACCAAATACAATAAGAAAAATGTATTGAAAGATTACTAAACAATAACTTTTTCATAGCATGTTTGTCATGTTGGTCTTCAAATTCTTACTAACTTCTGTGATAACTTAAACATCAAGAAAAATACGCACTCAAATAAATGCAAGTCTCATGTCCAGAGTAATAACACATGTTTATTCATGTATATCATACAGGTGTCTCAACTAAAATATATGTCCCAGACAAGATTAAAGAATGGGACAAAGTGATAAGGGGGTGCTTGCGAGACAGAGAGACTGTCGCTGTACTCCCAGGTAAGGCCCTTGCTTCTGGAACCACTGAAGGCCCCAGTATTCAGTCAGGAAGCTTGAAGATGTGTCACCATCTGTCACAGCTTGCAGTAGCCTGAGGGAGATGACAATTAATGCGTTATGTACCTTTCATCACCAAACCCATGTTCACCTCACATGTTGCTGAACAATTCAACCCTTTTGTTAGTCATTGATAATAGAAATTCACATACTAATATTCCGTTCGTAAACATTGACTGTAATACTTTTAGGGTCCTATGGTGAAAGACTGCTGTGCAAGTTATTGGGTAACAGCTTTCATCCCGTATTCACAAAGTGTCTTCAGAGTAGCAGTAGGGATCTAGGATCAGCTGCCCCTTGTCAATTTAATCTTGTGATATAAAAGGCAAAACTGATCCTAAATCAGTACTCCTACTCTGAGATGCTTTGTGAATATGGACCCTGGTCTGTCTGCATGCTGCTTTTCTAGTGATCTAACTCCTTCTTCATCTGAAATGAAACAACACCGACAACATGAAAAATATTTAGCCTAGTCGGTCAGTAACTTAGTTAACTAATTTAAATGTGCACAAGCCTATTCAGCCAAGTAATACCAAAACAACACAGCATATTTGCAGTGAAATCAAAAGGGACATTTTTCTTGCCAACTTTCTCAGTCACCAGTGCATCAATAAACAGGCAAGGGAACAAAGTAGTTTGACAAAAAGTGTTCACAATAGTGAATAGCTAGCAAATAGCTAGCAAATATATAGTTGTTATTTTAGGTGGTGAACTCAGACTAATGGTGTGAGTTAGGTAACATTAGCTAACTTTCTTCCAGCAGTTTCAAGCTAGCTAGCTAGCTAATGGCATTTTTATCAACTTAATCAATCAGATGGATAGATTAGCAAATATAGCTTTTCGTTTTCCCCTTGCATGTAAAGCTGCCTGATACAGCTTGCCAGTTGGAGTAATAGCTACTTGTTTGTAGAACCATCTTCTTCACTAGATGTTGTCCCCAGTCAGCTCCAGAATCTTCACCTGAACAAACGTCACAGGCAAAATCACAGGCTGCGTCATGCATTCACAAATTATTTAGTTTTGCATCCCGGGAGAAAGACAATATACATTTTTTCTTTTTCTTTTTCTACAAGTGGTGTATATTGTATTTATATTGGCAACTGTTTTGTGCAACATGTCCTTTAAAAGATTAAGATTACTGTATTGGTCAATTGCAGACAAGGTCCCACCGAAATGTTACTTCCTTTTTAAACCCAACCCCTCCGAAAGACACACATACATACACATACAGGTTTTGGAGAGGAGCGGGGTGTTGCCACAACAAGCTGTTGTTTTGGGAGGTACAGCAAGGGCACAACGGCAGGTAATGGTGTCTAAGATTTGATACCAGCAGCCCTGCGGTTGCCGGCTCACTTCCCACCAGATATTTCTAGTCGGACCCGGGAATTGCTTCCTCGCCTCTCTAACCACTAGACTACCTGCAGTAGTTTGCATGGCTCCCCATCTGAGAGGCAGATCTTGTCTTCCTGTGAATGTGGAGAGATGGGCAAATAGATTATCCCATGTAGTCCAGATATTGGTATACTGACGTCTCACTGCATATACACAGGAAAAGACACAGAAGGTAGAGACCACTACTAACTTGACCTAAGTGATTTTATGGTGGCACTTGGTTGGTGTACTTTTAAAGTACTTTTTTTACAGTTTGTATAGCGCAATGAACAACACTTAAAAAAATTGACATGTAGTGATAAACTTTGTCCTTGGATCATGTGAACGTGTGATGTAAATATGTTTGTGTGAATATGTGTGTTTATATGTGTCACGTCCTGACCCTAGTAAGATGTCATTTTCTATAGTAGAGTAGGGCAGGGCGTGTTTTGGGTTGTTCTATGTTTTCTATTTCTATGTTTAAGTTCTAGTTTTTCTATTTCTATGTTGGTATTGTTTGGGTTGGTCTCTAATTGGAGGCAGCTGATCATCGTTGCCTCTGATTAGAGATCATATTTAGTAGGGGTTTTTCTCTTTTGGTTTTGTGGGTTATTATCTTTTGAGTAGTGTGTTTTTCTCTCTGCGTCACGGTTTGTTGTTTTTGTATATTCAAGTATTTTCGTGTATTGCATTTAGTTTCACTATAATAAAATATGTGGAACTACGAACACGCTGCATTTTGGTCCGCTCCTTCAAACAGCCGTGACAATATGTGCATTTTACTTCAACAACAAAGGCAGATGCGTAGATTGGCACTTATGATTCTGATTTAATTAGCTGCCACTCTTGGGAGTGGCTGTAAGGTAGCTGCTCCTACATGCTACACAACTCATTATGGATGAATTAATGAAGGGGGACGTGCGGTTGGCACCATCCGCCTGGCACCAACTGATGCATTATGTATTATTATTATTATTTAGTGCAAGAACAAATAAAGTCGCTGGGCCTGGTGGTGTATATCAGGGACAGCAACTAAGAGGCAAATATATTGATTCTACTGTATGATCCAAATGTATCACCTCATATATCACCTACCTCCAGCTTATAACCTCCAACCACAAAACTCTCCCTTCACCGGTTCATCCCAGCATTTTTCTGGATTGAAGTAGAATTATAAATAAACTGTAATTATTGATTTCAGATTTTTTTTCTGCTTTGTTCCTAGGGATTAGATCATCCCAGGGATTTGTCATTTCTGATCATCGTAAGCATCATATAGACTCATCAGCTACTGTTCATGTCATAGTTGTGTGTAACGAAGGGCATATATTTATTACATTTGAGCAACTTTGTATCGTACCCAACTTGATTTGGCACTTTACCCACAGATTGCCTAAGCATGTGATATCACCATCGGACAAGTGAGCAAGATCAAAGTGACTGGAGTTGTAAAGATGAATGTTATCTCTGGTGATATGTAATTCATATACATGTGTATATATAGCGCTTTTCATTACAATCAAGAATCTCAAAGTTGCTTTGAAAAGAAAAACACATTTAGGGATCTGGCAGTTCATGGGTGATGGTCTCCCACAGCTTCAGACTTCTGAATGAAGGGGAAAATGGGAGACAGGCGATTTCCTCTCTTCTCTTCTTATCAGATGAACAGAGAGACTGTGTGTCAGTGATTTTAGATCTCTCACCTGCCCATTAAGCTAGTGAGCGTTGCCATCCCGCTTTGCTAGCTTTTCATCTTTCACCCATGACAGAAATTACATGATTCAATGGTCTCGTGGAAGAACTGATGGACAACTGGCTCTAAAATTTTTATAAACACAGTGTTTTATATAGTGAGCATTCATATTTCACTGGCAAATACAGACATGGTTAATGAATTTCAGTGGTGCATTTGACCTTCCAGATGCTTCCTGTCCTCCAAGAAATTGATGCTGGAGGCTGTCTTTACCATACAGCCTACACAGGGTACCTGACAGATACTCCAAAGCAAACCACATTTTCACCATCACTCCATTTATTGAGGCATAAGTGGTGAGTGTGCGTGCGTGCGTGCGTGCGTGTGTGCGTGCGTGTGTTACTCATGGACATTGAGACACAGCAAATCAACGTATGTTCATTCTTTAACTCAATGTCAGTTTTGAATTTGAATTACGTAGCATAGCTCATGTTTTATTTATTTATTTAAATGAAATACCAAGACAGCTAACGGTGACAATGAGTACTGTGGAGGACTGACATTTTGGATAATATCCCCATTATAAACTGTAAAAAAAAAGAGAAAAAAAAAACAGTACGGAGGATTGACTTCCAGACAAAGTTTGAATTTGGTTTCCATCTTCTCTAATGAAAGACTAGAAGTCAATATTGTTATGGGGCTTTTCATTGAGTATTGACCTTTTAGAATGATGGATGTTTTTGACAACTGTAATAAAACCTTCTACATGCATGGAAATGCTCGCCGGAAGCCTAGACATTTCACTAAATGAAACCGCCTCATAATCTTTTTGTGTCACATTCCAGAATACCTTGCAAGTAGTTCTCAGAAGGAAATTAGGAAATTATAAAGGAAATTACATTTAGTAATTCATGAAAATCCTGTCTCAGTACTTTTCAGCTGGTTACAGTGTTGTTGCTGTCTAATACTGTTAACGTCTTTATCATATGTACAGTATTTCCTCTGAAATCCTTTTAATCCATAACTGATTATTGTATCAAGATGGTTACCATATACCAATACATGAGATTTGAAATATACAGTATACAATTAGTGACTGGTTGTGTTTTATTTGATGAATGATTGCATAGCTATTGGAAATGTAGCCTACATACAGTACTTTACTATTTCAAACCCTTGCACGACAAGGATGAGTAAAGTTGTACATTACACTTGTATAAACTTTACTCATGAATACACGCAAGTATCCAAATGAGAGAAAAGAGTTGCTACTTGAATAGCGCCAACCTTTTCCAACTGTGAATCTACTGCCCTCTAGCGAAATATATAAACAATCACAATTCCACATGATTGGATACTGTATTTATACCTTCATTTATGACAAGCAGAGGAGGCTGGTGAGGAGAGAACATCTCATAATAATGTTTGGAATAGAGTAAATGGAATGGTATCAAACACATGGAAAATCAGGTGTTTGATGTGTTTGATACCATTTCATTTATTCCTTTCCAGACATTACTATGAGCCCGTCCTCCCCATGTAAAGTGCCACCAGTGATGACAACACAGCCTCGTTGACTCTGGCTTCCACGGCTAATGACAACATAACAGCCCACTGATTTTGTTCGTCCTAAATAGTCACAAGTAAATACATGACATTTGCATTATTATCTTATTATAAAAAGGTGAACCAAGAGTTCACACCATACATTAGTACAATGTGGATTCGTTGAGGTGGGAAATAACCACAATAGATTTCACATCCACCTGGAAATTTCATTGATATTTAAGTTTCACCCAAATCCTATATTTACTATATCATTCACTACACATCATATTTATCACATTAATTGCTTCTCGTTGCCAACCCTTCCAAACCTATACTGAACAAAAATATAAACGCAACATGCAACAATTTCAAAGTTTTTACAGAGTTACAGTTCATAGAAGAAAATCTGTCAATTGAAATAAATTAATTAGGCCCTAATCTATGGACTTGGCATATAGATCTGCATCTGTTGGTCACAGATACTTTTTTTTTTTTTAAGTAGGGGCGTGGACCAGAAAACCAGTCAGTATCTGGTGTGACCACCATTTGCATCATTCAGCGCAGCACATCTCCTTCACATAGAGTTAATCAGGCTGTTGATTGTAGCCTCTGAAATGTTGTCCCACTCCTCTTCAATGGCTGTGCAAAGTTGAGGATATTGGCAGGAACTGGAACACGCTGTTGTACACGTCGACCAAGAACATCACAAACATGCTCAATGGGTGACATCTAGAAAATGCAATTGTGTTCGTTTTCCATAGTTTATGACTGCCCATACCATAACCCCACCGCCACTATGTGGCACTCTGTTCACAACGTTGACATCAGCAAACCACTCACCCACACAAAGCCATACAAGTGGCATGCGGTTGAGAGGCCGGTTCGACGTACTGCCAAATTCTCTAAAATGACATTGGAGGTGGCTTATGGTAGAGAAATGACAATTCAATTCTCTGGCAGCTGCTCTGGATGACATTCCTGCCAATTGCATGCTCCCTCAAAACTTGAGACATCTGTGGCATTGTGTTGTGTGACAAAAATGCACATTTTAGAGCAGCCTTTTATTGTCCCCAGCACAAGGTGCACCTGTGTAATGACCATGCTGTTTAATCAGCTTCTTGATATGCCACACTTGTCAGGTGGATGGATTATCTTGGCAAAGGAGAAATTCTCACTAACAGGGATGTAACAAATTTGTGCACACAATTTGAGAGAAATAAGCTTTTTGTTCATATGAAACATTTCTGGGATCTTTTATTTCAGCTCATGAAACATTGGACCAACACTTTACATATTACGTTTATATTTTTGTTCAGTGTAATTCATCACGGGAGGAAGTCTGGGAGCTGAGACTATCATCAAATATATTTTATTTGTCAGTAGTAAATAGTTTAGGCCACTAGATGGACTACTTCAACAAGACTTAGAAGCACAAGGCTGGGAAAAAAACTTGAGCATCAGTGGCAGGATCACTCATGTAATGCATCAGCAACATTTACACCAGAACAATGGTGCTCCTCCTCATATCACATCCCATAAATGAATACAACTGTTCCACAATAACAAAGTCCTCTGGTGTGTTTTAGCATTTATCCTCTTTACCCTGTCAATCAAAAGGCCTCCCTTTAGCAATTGTAATTTTGCTTCCATTATTATTTATTTGCTTGTAGAATAAATATTTGCTCATTGTCCTAAAGGATTTGATTGGGCATTTTTTAATTAGCTCTCCCAAGCAGACGCTTAAATGTCATTGTGTTCAATGGAAATTGCATTAGTGTCACTCCCAAAATGGATTCTATGGTCCCTGACTGTGATGGAGGACCAATGGTGGCTGGCATCATTATGCCTGATTATGAGGGCAAATATGCCCTGCACTTAATTGCTATGACATTTTTGTCAATTCAGTTTGATTGGATGGTGCACGTTTGTCCACTCGGTGCCCCTTCAATTTCACTGGATATACAGTATGTGTGTGCAGATACAATCAGTATTGGCATCCTTGATAAAGATGAGAAAAAAAAGACTGTATAAAATAAATAATACAAATACTGAGCTATATTGTGTGCAATTTTTTTATTACTATTACATTATTTTGTACTAATACAATTGCTCAGATAAAGAGATTTAGTTTGACAAAAAATACTTTTTATCTCAAAAAATAGTGGTCGAAATGACTGGTACCCCGGTCTTCAGTTCAAACGACAGGTTTTCCATGGGGTTCAAGATGGTCATTGCAAAATGTTGATTTTGTGTTCAATTAACCATTTGTTTTACTTCTAAGTCCCGCAACATAATCTCAAAACGTTTAGTTGAGCAACCAACTGTATGTGGATTTCGATGTGTGCTTGCTGGAAGATCCACTTGAGGCCAAGTTTCAGCCTTCAGGTTTTCGGCTAAAATGTCATCATGCCGTTTACCTTAACAAGAGCCCCAGGACCAGTGGAAGCAAAATAGCCTCACAACATCCAAGATCCACAACCATATTATACAGTAGGTACGGGGTCCTTTTCTGCTTATGCATCCATGTTTCCCTATTTTCATGTCATCCACCAAATGTAAAACACCTGAAGTCAGCTAAACGACATTGTCACTTAGATTGGAACCAGTGCTATGGTCAGATGACATAACCACTCACACCAGTTGCAGGTTGGGCATCGAAATAAGGATGGAGGAGCTACATTGACGCCGCCGCAGAGAGATGGTTTCTGAGAAGGATACAAATATACTTTGCATGATGATGCATATATTTACACCACTGGTAGTCCGACCTTGTAATGTCTGACATTTACAATCGTCGTCTGAAAAAGCAAATTAGCTCACCTAAGTGGTTCTATGGCCCATTTTACACAATTCACAAACAATCAGTATATCTGCTCAAGATGAAAATGAAAGTAAACTGGAAATACTTCCCTGAAAAATGGCTACAATTATGTTACATTTTACACAACCTTCATAAGCAGTGGTGGAAAAAGTACCCAATTGTCATACTTGAGTAAAAGTAAAGATACCTTAGTAGAAAATGACTCAAGTAAAAGTGAGTCACCCAGTAAAATACTACTGGAGTAAAAGTCTAAAAGTATTTACTTTTAAATATACTTGAGTATCAAAAGTAAATGTAATTGCTAAAATATACTTTAGTATCAAAAGTAAAAGTACAAATCATTTCACATTCATTATACTAAGCAAACCATATGCCACGATTTTCTTGTTTTTGACATTTACGGTTGGCCAGGGGCACACACAAACACTCAGACACCATTTACAAACTAAGTATTTCTGTTTAGTGAGTCAGTAGGGATAAGAGGCAGTAGGGATGACCAGGGATGTTCTCTTGATAAGTGTGAATTGGACCATTTTCCTATCCTGCTAAGCATTCTAAATGTAACGAGTACTTTTGGGTGGCAGGGAAAATGTGTTCTTTAGGAATGTAGTGGAGTAAAAGTAAAAGTTGTAAAAAAATATAAATAGTAAAGTAAAGTACAGATACCCCAAAAAACGACTTAAATAGTACTTTAAAGTATTTTTACTTAAGTACCTTACGCCACTGTTCATAAGTAGCAGCAGCCACTCTATGCGTCTGAATGGTTCAGGGTTACATCATCTAACTGTATAGGCAAAGATGTTTAACTACTCCAAAATGCAAAAAATAATAATAACCTAAATATCAAGTAAAAATGCATAAATGTCATATGTTTTCAGTGGTATACATGTTTTTCCATTACGCAAGCAGAAATCTACTCAACTGATGCAGTTACAATGTGAAGATACCTCATAAGAAAAATAACAATAGCTTACAAATTCCTTCTGTTTTCCATTGGACAACATCAAGATTCTGTAAACTATTAAATAACACAATCAATCTGTTTGTCATTCTACAGTATACTCTCTGTCACGGCACAGTATGTCACAGCTCTTCCCATTAAATATGACAATGATTACCAAGTGCAATCATAGAACCCAGGGAGTGAATTTAATGATAGCCTGTTAGGTTGAGGAGTGTGAGGAACACATCCCATGCATTAGTGCACATTCTCTTACTTGAGGTTAGTGGATTGTATGTTTTTCTGTGGAGTCGTCTCTGTATCATGTGGAGTCGTCTCAGTCGGGTACGTTCATAATACTATTCATGAATGTGGTATATGCAGCACACTGTAATACATCAGGCAAACAAGTTGAAATTGCTGGGAGCATGCAAGCAGCTCGGTGGCGGTTTAGAGAGAGGAAGCTGATTTTAGTTGGTTGTGTCTGGTTTTCTGGTCTCCACAGCGATTAACGAGTGTTGGAGATGGAGGCACAGCCTACAGTGAGTTATTGGCTGTTTGTTATTCTCAATTGAGGGGACAAATTTGAGTGTTACAGGGCAATTAGCTGGGTGTGTATGGCGCTCTGCATTGCAAGTGTAAGAACGCCTAAGCGAGGCCATTCGTTAGACGTCCCTATAGACCAATAAGTCTCACACACACTGTCCTAGAAATGCTGGGTTTGTTTGGAGGGGTTAGTTCACTAAAAATAAACATTTAAACATGCCAAATATGCGCTTGCTTGTCTGGGTCGATCCACAATAGCCTAGGTAAATGGAAAATCATGAATCGTAAATTTGTATTTGTAGTAAAATAACCAAAGCTGAAGCAATTTGAATGAGATACTGTACTGTATCTTGTTATAGGGGATGTTCAAGAAATCACTCTATATACTACATACGATGAGTACATGATTGAGAGGTTATGCAATGATGAGGCAGAAGTCATGCATTTGCATTTTTTTTTATTTATCATTCGATTAAGACCTCACATTAATTAATGCCTGTTTCTAATGGGCTGTATCATAGAGAACGCCAGGAAATAATGAGATTACCCTGACTTTGAGAAGTACTTTGAGACGATGCCCACATTGGAAATGAAGACATGCCTCCACTGGTGGAATAATTGACAGGGATGAAGACGGATGGAGTCTATCCTGGTGTACCAACGTTCCGGCCTTACATCCGTTCCAGACCAGCCATCCTACAGCTGTGCCCTCTGCAAAGCATGGAGGGATTCAATTAGCTTTAAAAGGCTTTTTATAAGATCCTGCCTTTGCCAGAATCTGGTTAGGAACTATAGGAAGTGAAGGTTTAGCAAATGCTTGGTGGCAGGATATGCCAACAGGCAGTGTTTTGGAGTGAGTTGCTAACATCTGAACTCAGTCTTAACATACTAAAACTATTTTTTTTATTTAAATCAGGAAGAGAAACACCCTGACTGTGATATAACAAGCCATTGTGGTGTATTGATTATGTCTGGGATTAAAATTATGGAGTGCCATTATGAATTGTGCAATAAAAGTTATGACAGAAGGTTAGAAATAAAAATAGAATGAAGTTATTCTAGTTCTGAGGTTCGCTCACTCAGTTCCGAAAGCAACTGAGAGTTAATATAAAAAGGCCTTGAATATTTCACTCTATTTTTAGTTCAGTCACAAGATTCTTACAGGAAATGCACGTGGCCAAAAACAGAACTGATGTGTGGTGGCTTTGTTGTTGTTTTCGGGTGGGTAAGGACGATGCACAGCTATAACAGGTGGTCACAGAAATATGAATTAATAAATATGTTAATAGGCAAGCTGTAGAAGCAAACCCACCGCCTTCTGGGCGTGATTAGAGTAATGGTTTAATGAGCTGTTAATGCGCACAGGTGTGTGTGTGTGTGTCTGCATAAGTGTATATTAACATTTGCGTGTGTGCGTGCCTTCATGTGTTTATTACCATATTTATTACCTTTTTAAACCTGTTTTATATTTAAACAGAGTGATGTCAAAATATATGTCAAAACATTTGTTTTTGGTGGAGGTGACAGACATTTCTCCCTCTACTACTCTGTTGAGAGGTTAATCGCTTTTACAAATGTGCCTCTGGGGAGCAGATTAGCGTTTTTCATCATGAATGTTGTTCTGGAGGCAGCTCTGCAGAGTGGTCACTTGCTGGCACAGCCACAAAGTCAAAAAATCTGATGTTAAACCTAACTCAAACCTTAACCCTTACATTAACCACACTGTCAACCCTAATGCCTAACCCTAAGATCAAAAAGCTCATTTTTGTTTTCAAAATTTTTAAACTATAGACAATTTTGACTTTGCAGGAGGCCCATTTAGCGGAAATCGCTCTGTTCTGCCTCAAGGACAAGACTCATCCCAATAAACGTCAACTTGCTCCTAGGGATTTGGTTTCTATGGAGAAGAGGAGCCGAGGGGCTATTTTCTTTGGCTTTCATTTGTAGCACAGCAGGCCAGATCCCATTCCAGGTGATTAAAAAGCGGTAAGCTGGATCATAACGCCTCACCCTCCTCCCTGTTTCAAGTTTCAAGTTTTATTAATCGTATGTGCAGGATACGCATGATATACATCCTCCAACGAAATGCTTACTTTCAGGTTCCTGCCTGTCAGGGGAGAGTGGGGTTAATGTTGCAATTTTTTACGTTCAGCATCACTCCATCAAGGGAAATATAGTATTCTTTCTAACAAAGCTTTCTAAACTTCCCCCAAATTAAATATTACCACTACCTTTTTATAACCATGTTTATCTTTATTTCCCAAACACAAGTCAACACAATCACAATCGCTTTTTTGTCTTTTAATAATTTTAATAATATTTTAACACAGGCTAAACACCTAACAAACACTTTGTAATTTTTTTTCTTCTCACAGGCCAGGCCCTGTTGTTAACTCATATCCCAGCGATAATGCCTTGCATTACGCCTGCGAAGAAAACACTTACATTTGCTTAACTTGCCATTAGCTCAACCATTGGTTCAACTTACCTAGAGACAGAAATGTTGACTATATTAGCGCACACAGCTACAAGGATGCACATTCATGCTAGGTTTAGGACCTCATATTGAAGCTAATAGAGACCCCAACTGATTTATAGAACAATCTTAAAATGATCTACTTTGACCTCTAGCGCAATAAATTCACTTAATACATTTTTAAGGTGGTTTCTTCCTTCACAGACTCAGTGAAAGTATGACCACTTACTAAATATTTGGTCAAATTAATTGTGTGTATTGTTTCCTAGAAACAAGGCAGGCTCAACTTACCCCTTTGGCTAAACTTACCCCACTCTTCCCTACAGGAGCTACTACTGCTGCTGCACTGCCTGGTGCTCACCAGAAGATGGCCTCCATGTCATCACCAGTTACGTGTCTTAGAATGTGTACATTTCTTCTCTCAACCTTTCCTGAGCTCTTATACAGCCATATATTGCACTTATATCCTGATATGGCTTGACTACATCCACAGTAAAGTATCTGTCAGAATCAATGACTCGGTTAGCAGTAGAAGTCCAAATGTTCACCAACATGGTGAAAGATTCGACCTCAGTTACCTCAGGGTATTACTGTGTAAACTCTCCAAGAAATGTCAAATTGATGCTGGGAGAGTATCCAAGTGTCTGGAACTTTATTGGAGGGATGCGACACCATTCTTTCACGAGAAATTCCATAATTCTGTGTTATGTTGATGGTGGTGGAAAATGCTGTTTCAGGCGCCGCTCCAGAATCGCCAGTAAGTGTTCAATTGGGTTGAGATCTGGTGACTGAGAGACACACAAACACACACACACACACAGACTTTAAACCCCCTATGCTCCTTTGAGACCCTGCTTTCAAAGTCATTGAGACCAATTCTTCTAGCCATCCCTAATGAAAAAGTCCTACTGAATTACTACTCACTACTACACAAGCTCTACACAAAACCTACTGGTTTTACTACTTGATGCCTATTGAGATTTGTCGTAAACTAGTAGTGATTATGTAGTAATTTAGTAGTTATGACTGATAAAATGGGACATTTCATTACTTGGATCACTGCATATTTCCAATTCAAATCACTATATAATTCTTCCTTAAATGACTACTGTGTAACCACTGAGCTTTGGGTATCTACTACTTAAAACCTACACATTCCTACACAATTCTTTCATGTTCTATATTGAATTGCTACACAATGCCTACACATTACTTCTGTATGCCACTCAATCCCTATACAATTACTACTGCCATCTGTGTGTGTAGAGTTATGTCACTACTGATCACTACTTAATTGCTTCTGATAATTTTTCTTTTCCTACATAAACCATTTTGAATTACTATAAACGGACACATTTAATACTGTTTGCTTATTCAAAATCACTATTGACATCTTGTTTCACTACTGTGTCACTACTAGACTAGTGCACATGTTATTTCCTCAAGTTTATAACTGTAGTTATATCATCAAGCAACAAATAATAAGCTTAAACAAACTTTATTTTATCAAATGAATTACATATTAAATTATATATTTATATTTGTTTGTATACAAACACACATACTTATTTGCTAGAGTGATGAAAACTACATAGCTACATTTCAATGGGGCTAGCAAACAGCTAGGCTAAACACAACAGAGCTCCATGACAACGGCTAACAGCTAAGACCGTTTTGGTTAGCAAACCAACTACTTCCTGTTTTGTCTTCTTCTGCATTTATGAGCACAGGAAGCCACAGGCTGCAAAACTCTACTGATATTCTGCGGTTGGTGTTTTTTGTAATGATTTAAGTGACCATTGTGCTGTTGTTGCTGTTAGAAATACTAAGGTTCCTAAGACAAACCCACGTTTTATTCGTAAGAGAAATTTGAAGTGTTTTACTGAGCAGGCTTTCTTTCATGATTTGTTTTTATTTGACTGGAGCAAGCTTGATCTTATCCCTTATGTGGAAACTGCCTGGAAATTCTTTCATTATGTTTTTTTCCAAATAGTAAACAAACATGCCCCATTCCGCAGGTTCAGGGTTAAAGGGCGGGATAATCCATGGTTTTCTTCTGAGCTGTCTTGTATTATTCACAAACGTAGCCTAGCCTGGGCTAAAGCAAGGAAATCATGTTCTGACGCTGATTGGCTTATTTTTAGGCAGTTACGAAACAAGTGTTCTTTTCTTCTCAGGAAGGCCAAGTCTGAATATTTTATGTCTGTTACCACTGAACCTGAATGACCCTAGAAAGTTTTGGAAGGCAATTAAGTCTATGTCTGGAAACAGTGATGTTAACGAATTACTGACATGTGTATTGATGGACTTTGTTGCTGTATATGACAAAACTGAAATGCTGAATTGCTTCAATGAGCACTTTGTATCATCTGGTAGGCGGTTTGAGTCAGTGTCCTCTGTCTTTGTACAACCCTGTGTGGTTGAACCAGTGAGAGCTGGTCAAACTTTTAGCTTTTCGCTATTCTCAGTGGAGGTGGTACATAAAGCCCTGAAATCCTTAGATCAGAGAAAGCCTGCAGGCTCCTGATCTTCTGGATCCCGGCTTTTTAAATCTAGCAGCTGATTTCTTAGCTGAACCACTTACATATTTGTTCAATCTAACCCTGGAATGTAATGAAATTCCAAAGATCTGGAAATCAGCATTTGTCATACCACTTTTAAAAGGGGGAGATCGAACTCTTTTAAATAATTATAGGCCAATCTCAAAGCTGTCACCCCTGGTAAAAATACTTGAAACCCTTGTGAGTGAACAGCTAAAATATTTTTTTTTTTTACTAACTCTATTTTATCAATGTACCAATCGGGCTTCAGGAAGAAGCATAGCACAATTACAGCAGCCATGAAGGTTTTAAATGATATCACTAAAGCCCTTGACAAAAAACAGCACTGTGTCTCACTTTTTATTGATCTCTCTAAGGCTTTTTATACAGTTGATCATGCTATACTAAGGCAGAGATTGTCGAGTGTAGGTCTTTCAAAACATGCAGTTGCATGGTTTGCTAACTATCTGTCTGATAGAACTCAGTGCACTCAATCTGATGGGCTCCTGTCTGTTAAATTGTCTGTCTGTAATGGTGTGCCCCAAGGCTCTGTACTTGGTCCTCTCTTATTCACTATTTATATAAATAATTTAGACAAAAATGTCCAAAATGCGCAAAAGCAAACTGCTTTTTATACTGTTCAACATACCTTGTGTCAATTGAAGCTTATCCTCAATACTGACAAAACTAAACTAATGGTGTTTTCTAAAGCAAGAAATAGACCTCTGAACTTTTCACCTATTATTACCTGTCAGGGCAATGAGATTGAGACTGCAACCTCATATAAATATATTGGAATTGATCTTTTAAATTGCATATTCAACAACTTACAAAAAAATTGAAGCTGAAATTGGGATTTTATTTTAGGATTAAGGCTTGTTTCTCTTTTGAAGCCAGGAGGCTAGTATCAGCTACATTTTTGCCTTCACTAGACTATGGGGATATTTGATATATGAATGCTTCCGCTCAGTGTTTGAGATCAATTGACACCCTTTACCATGGCACTTTGAGATTTATTTTAAACTGCAAAACCCTTACGCACCACTGCACTTTGTATACCAGGGTTGGCTGGCCTTCTCTAGTCACTCGGAGGCTCAGTCACTGGTATACTTTTATTTACAAAGCCATTTTGGGTTTACTACCTTTTTATTTGGGCATTTTTATTTCTGAACAAATGTCCGAACTGAATTTGGTAAAAGGGATTTTATGTACTCTGCGCCATCGTCTTGGAACGCCTTGGAACGCCTTACAAAATACTTTAAAAATGGAAGAACTTGTCCCGATTGGTATATTTTTATATTACTGATGAATGATTTTGAGACTGATTCCCTGACCTGTCAATGTTTTTCATTTGCTGTTCTTGATTTTGTTATACTCTTGTGAATTCTATGGTTTTTACTAGATTACTTGTAGTTTTTCATGTTGTTTGTCTGTAATTTTTGTAATGACTTGGTGCTGCCTATCTTGGCCAGGACGCTCTTGAAAAATAGATTTTAAATCTCAATGAGCCCTTCCTGGTTAAATAAAGGTTAAATAAAAAATGGAATTCAATAAATTCACTATACAAATAAGTAGTAAAAATCTCTACCTGATTACTACTGGAAACACTACTGTATTCCTACCGAACACTACAAAACTCTACGTGTGTATCTTGAGTAGTGCATAGACCCCTTTCTCTGTTTGCAAACATTGCCGCAAGAGGATTTTGTTCTTATAGAACTGTAGCAAAAAAAGCCTCCATTTACATGTTGCTTCTGAGTGCATTTCACACTACTTTTGGATGATAATTGGATTTTAATGCTTGTATGACTGTCCTGCCTAATATAATGTTTGTGTCATCACCACAAATCAACTGCAATATACTTAAAAAACACTTAAACTTCAACCAGTATAATGGCTCCTTGGCTAGCTTTTGCTACAGCCTATATCAATGAGCATTAGCATTCTAGCTAACAACTGCTGCATCCAAAATAGTTACTTTGCAATGATCCCAACCAAATCTAATCTAAGCGACTGTTCAAGCAAGAATCAAAACATCATTGTAATCGTATGAGAACCCCAAAAAGTACTTTTGTTTAAAAGTAATACAAACGTAAATCTAGGCTATGTTGAATTGCCGCAGATGGCAATTGGCTTTCTGACTGTCGCTAAGAGTCGACTGCTTCCGTGCGTGACGTCAGGGTGTCGTGCACTGGAAAGGGTCTATAAACTACACATTCACTACACAATTCCTACAAGTCTCTACATAGTCACTACTGCACAAATAGGTGTTGTGTAGTAATTCAGTAGGTCTTTTTCATGACGGATGGTAGCCAAAATGATGGGCAACTGGTCATTTTTATACATGACCCTAAGCATGATGGGATGTTAATTGCTTAATTAACTCAGGAACCACACTTATATGGAAGCACCATGTATTTTGAATTTAAAAATACAAATAAATAAAAGGGTGTCAGGATCAATATTGGGGGTGTTTAGTACAGTATGCGAACCTAGCCGTGTTGTCAGGACATTTATTCACATATTTATTCACTTTGTTCAATCCCATCATGCACTTTGATTATTTTGCAATAAAGCTCTCTGCCAGGTTAATTGAGTGCTCGGCTCGGCGTGGGAGAGTCCGGCCGCCACAGAACAGCTATTGTCACACTCATTTCAAACAGGGTACAGCGAGCATGACGGGGAGAGGGTAAACATGTCCCAAGTGCTCCTCTCATTCATCAAAAAGTTGCAGAGTGCAGCAGCACGGACAGGGGAGGAAAAAATAACAAATTGAAGAGGAATTGCTTGCTTGCACTCCTCCGTCCCCAGCCTGGCCACCTGGGATGGGGGAGGTCATAAACAAGGGAATTCAGAACGTGGGTGGTTAGGAAAGTTCCTGTATTAGACAGAAGGAAAATACACAATAATGTTCTAACCTCATTGTTTAACAGCGTCCCATGTGTTTCCTTTCTAGAGCTGCCACAACCCCTTTCCTCGATGACCCTCCTGAGGGACTCACACTGAGTGCATCACTCTCTCTCTAGCTCCCCCCCACACGGTAGGACCAGGCCATATCACAATACATAGCCTTCAGTGTGACCACATGCAAAAGCTCATGTCACATCGGTGGGAGAAATGGCCCACGCATAAGGGAAATTGTGACATTGTTTTGACGGCCTCCAGTGAACGCCTTATTCAACAGATGTCTCAAAATATGGAAAATAAACCTTGCCTGGTAACTAAGTAGACTTGGACAAACAAATACTGTGCTGTAGGTCTAAGCCTGGCGCAGGGTCGATGTCTCTCATGGCCTTACCAAAACATACTGTAGTTAGCCTTAGGTAATGAAGAGAAGGGGAATCGATTTGAACCCTGTGAACATTCAGTACAGTATATTTGTGCCTTCATGATGACCCTGCAGACAGCTTTGAGTTACCATTCAGCATACCTGGCATAAAAAAAACAGCACTGACCAGCGTACATTTCAAGCTGGTCCATGCTGGTCCATACTGGTCCATGCTGGTCCGACCAGCATGGTCTGACCAGCATGGTCTAGCTGGTTAGACTGCCAACAAGCTGGTCAAGCTGGTGATGCACAGCAAATTCTCTAGTGTTAAACATTTTAGAAATTAGTATTAAATCAACACTGAAAGTGTTGAGTCTGTGGACCCAGATATACACCAGAACAGTGTACAATTAACACACTGCTTAGTGTAAAGCCTCATTAAAAAATTTCTTGGAGTGCCTTGCCTAAGGAGTAAGTTGTAGACTTACCACCCATGACGGTATTTGTTAGTGACAGAGACATGGTTCATCCATTTTCGGGTCTATGGACTTCAGCAAGTGAGATCATACTTGAATATGTTATTATTAAAAAAACATGATTTAACAAGATTCCATACATATTTTATAAGGCCTAATTATGAGGGCTTAGTTTTACCTTAATACAGGGGCCTGAAACATAGTGATAGGGAAACAAAGCTTCCTGAAGCACTGAGCATTTCCAGTCAATTGTGACAAAAATTAGTTTATTACGCGAGGCTTTGATCATCACATTGTACACTAGTGGCACCTACTGGTCGTTTGTTTAGAACAGCCAAATTATGATAAACGACGTCGCACATGCCGTAGCACGTGAGCACGGTAGCCTTTTTGTTTTTTCCACAAAACGAAGCTTCGGACATCATTGATCATGCGCTTCTGATAAAGTGATACAAGCATCGGCACACTGCTTCGAAGTACACTGCTTAGTGATTTTGAGGCATGCCTCGGAGCTCCGGTATCAAACGTAACTTCACTAATGAAATGCATACACTTTGAACCGAAACCATGCCTATCATATTTCCCAGCATGCTCTATTGCACTTTTATTTTTCGAATTGTTAGTTTCAATATCAATGTTCGTGCATGTACAGTACCAGTCAAAAGCTTGGACACACCTACTCATTCAAGGGTTTTTATTTTGTATTATTTTCTACATTGTAGAATAATCGTGAAATAACACACATGGAATCATGTAGTGACCAAAAAAGTGTTAAACAAATCAAAGTATATTTTATGTTTGGCATTCTTCAAAGTAGCCACCCTTTGCCTTGTTGACAGCTTTGCACACAACCAGCTTCATGAGGTAGTCAACTGGAATGCATTTCAATGCATATTCAATTTTTTTCAATCTTATTGTGTTTGAGCCAATCAGTTATGTTGTGACAAGGTAGGGTTGGTATACAGAAGATAGCCCTATTTGGTAAAAGACAAAGTCCATATTTTGGCAAGAACAGCTCAAATAAGCAAAGAGAAAGGACAGTCCATCATTAATTTAAGACATGAAAGTCAGTCAATCTGGAACATTTCAAGAACTTTGAAAGTTTCTTCAAGTGCACTCTCAAAACCCATCAAGCGCTATGATGAAACTGGCTCTCATGAGAACCGCCACAGGCAAGTAAGATCCAGAGTTACCTCTGCTGCAGAAGGTCAATTCATTAGAGTTAATAACTGCACCTCAGATTGCAGCCCAAATAAATGCCTCACAGCCAAAATAAATGCCTCTCTGTTCAAGTAACAGACACATGTCAACATCAACTGTTCAGAGGAGACTGTGTGAATCAGACTTTCATGGTCGAATTGCTGCAACGACACCACTACTAAAGGTCACCAATTTGAAGAAGAGACTTGCTTGGGCCAAGAAACACGAGGAATGGAGATTAGACCAGTGGAAATCTGTCCTTTGGTCTGATGAGTCCAAATCTGAGATTTTTGGTTCCAACCGCCGTGTCTTTGTGAGAAGCAGAGTAGGTGAACGGATGATCTAAACATGTGTGTTTCCCACTGTGAAGCATGGAGGAGGAGGTGTGATGGTGTGGGGACGCTTTGCTGGTGACACTGTCATGATTTATTTAGAATTCAAGGCACACTTAACCAGTATGGCTACCACAGCATTCGCAGCGATATGCCTTCCCATCTGGTTTGCTCTTAGTGGGACTATCCTTTGTTTTCAACAGGACAATGACCCAAGACACCTCCAGGCTGTGTAAGGGCTATTTGACCAAGGAGAGTAATGGAGTGCTGCATCAGATGACCTGGCCTCCACAATCACTTGACCTCAACCCAATTGAGATGGTTTGGGATGAGTTGGACCACAGAGTGAAGGAAAAGCAGCCAACAAGTGCTCATCATATGTGGGAACTCCTTCAAGACTGTTGGAAAATCATTCCAGATGAAGCTGGTTGAGAGAATGCCAAGAGTGTGGAACGCTGTCATCAAGGCAAAGGGTGGCTACTTTGAACAATCTCAAATATATTTTCATTTATTTAACACTTTTTTGGTTACTACATGATTTCATATGTGTTATTTCATAGTTTTGATTTGTTCATTTGTAACAATGTATGCTGAGAGTCGGAAAGCAAGTTCAGGGAGTGAATACATTAAATTAATAAATGAACAGGATGACGATCCCGGGAATCAGAAGCGGACTGGTCACCTCTGCTAATGCGGGGGAACCTGTCGATCCGGCTGAGGCGCAGGAGCATGACGACCTAAAGCGCCGGACAGAGAGCATACGTGACAGTACCCCCTCCCCGGCGCGTTCGGCTCCAGCCACAGGATGCCAACCACAGGGACGATCCCGGGGATCCGGAGCGGACCGGCTGAGGAGTGAGAGCCTGATGAGCCGGCTGAGACCTCCCCGGGTGAGGCACGGGAACCTGTTCACAAAGCTTAGGCATGGGAGCCTATCGAACCCGCTGAGGCATGGGAGCCTACAAACCCACTGAGGCCTCCCAGGTAGCTCTGGCTCCAACACCCAGACCCGACATCACCCCCCAATACACAAAAAAAAAAAAAAACACTCCCTGATGCTTCTCTTTGTTGAAACGTCATTCTGTAACAATGTATGCTGAGAGTTGGTAAGCAAGTTCAGGGAGTGAATACATTTAATAAATAAATGAACAAAACAAGAAACACAAGCAGCGCACTGACATAAAACAGCAACAATGACGACTGGGGAAGAAACCAAAGAGAGTGACATATAAAGGGCAGGTAATCAAGGAGGTGATGGAGTCAAGGTGAGTGTTATTATGCACGTAACACTGGTGACAGGTGTGCACCCTAACGAGCAGCCTGGTGATCTAGAGGCCGGAGAGGGAGCACACATGACATCACTATTATTCTACAATATAAAAAAATAGTAAAGAATAAAGAAAAACCCTTGAATGAATGGGTGTGTCCAAACTTTTGACTGGTACTGTACATTAATTGATCGATTAATTAATCTTATGCTACTCAAATATGAATTACAAACATTTTCTTAAGTATCCAAGATGTTATTTGGATTTATTGCACCTGTTACTGAACTGGTTTTTTTTTCTCCAGTTTAGATGCTTAGGTCATCTCATAGCCAAGTTTTCCCAACTCCGGCAGTCATTTAAAAACAGGTGATTAAAAATTCCTAAAGTTGAACATCAAGGAGGTGATGGAGTCAAGGTGAGTGTTATTATGCGCGTAACACTGGTGACAGGTGTGCGCATTAACGAGCAGCCTGGTGATCTAGAGGCCGGAGAGGGAGCAGACATGACATCACTGGCTGCGTTCCAGCAGGAATTACACAATACCTTGCAAGCCAACATAACGCAACTTTTTGGTGTTATTCATCTGCATTTAGAACGAGTACCAGGGTTAGAAGCATTGTGACGAGACTACCTAAGGCATTTAAAATAGAACAAATATTTAATTAATGTGTGCAAAATCTTTTTTATGAAATCTTTTTTATTTATATGTGTGTAGTATGACATCAATCAATCAATCATTATACATGCACAAACATACGTAGATATTCAAACAAACTATTCTAAAAATAAACCTGCAATAGAGCATGCTGGGAAATACATTAACAATGGGCATAGTTTTGGTTCAAAGTTATGTGTATGAGTTTCAGGCTAAGCATAAAACTAGGCACTCAAAATAAGGCCTTATTATGACATATTCACTTAAGATTTCACTTAGTTATGTCCAATTGGATTGAAAATGGATGAATGCAAAAACCATGTCTGTCACTAACAGGTACAGTCATGGGTGGTACAATTTACTCGAAGGGCAAGGCACTCTGGGAAGTATTTGAGTAAGTATTATTTTTTTACACTGGAGAATTTGTTATGTGGTGATGCTGGTATGCTGGTGACCAGAGATGGGCAAAAATTACAAAATACAATTACAAAATACCATAAACAAAATAAACTGCCAAATACTTTTATTTTGTAATGTTTAAAAAAAAAAAATTTAGCAGGGTAATGTATATGAGTCACTAGCACTGTGCTATAGCAGAACCAATTATTCAAACAATTACCCATAAAAACACTTCCCCACAAAAACAATGTTACGACCTAGCCCTCACCTGCCTCATGATCTCTATTGGAGCCGGCAAAGAACTGCCGACCCCATTCATCTCTGATAGAGGAGATAAATGTTTGCACTTACTTAATATTGGTTCCTGTTGTCCTTCTCTAAAGTACCATTTGAAAGATTTTTTCCGTTTGCTCTAGGCTGCGGTTGGCTTTGTTTTCATCGAGTCAGCTTTGCAGTGTTTAGATGAAGTTTATTTTCTCCCTTAAAAAGATGTGAAAGAGCGAATGAGGTAATCAGTATGAGAGGGGCCTGTACTTGGCCACATGCAATATTAATCCAATCTGCGGAGGCGGTTTGGCTTCCAGGCTGGCCCATCCCGAGGGGACTTCTCCATTACCTCTCTCTGCTTATCTTCTATTCCACCGTACTTATGGAGAGAAAGCTCACCGGGTAGGCTCATCTGAAACTTCTCCTCTCCTTTTTTTCACCTTTCCTTTCTTCACTCTTGGAGAGATAGACGGGCGGTCTTTCCTATTGCATTATTGATCATAGAAGCTGAGGCAACTTTTACAATGCGTCATCATTAATACATTCTATTTCATCAACAGCTACTGATTGTCAGAGAGCTCTTAATTGAAAAGACATGATTTCACTGCTGCTGATGGTTGTCATTGTAGGATAAGTGGGTTATGTGCTTAAGATGGCAGTCTGGGAAAATATACAGGTTTTTGGTTTGTGGTTGTTTATTACATTTTTAAGGTGTAATTATGTAAAAAATTACATTGCAAACTATTGTCTAACTCTTCACGGAAGCTGATACAACAATGACAAATATAGCTATTACTTAATAATGTAGCTATGTCACTAATCTTTTTATAGTGCATCATTTGACAGTTGTTTGAGGTTAAAAAGTGGGACAGTGCTTCTGACTGCTGAAGAAGCTCTTACACTGGACATTTCACAGATGATGGTCATTATGCTACGATCCTGTGTCGCTTTACTTAACCTGAATTCAATATATTATTCCAAGGAGGCATCTGTAGTTTTAACCAGTGAATGTTGCCATTTTGGGAATTTTGTGAGGTTTTGAAACATTTGGCTATCCTGGAACTAACCCCTGATTTGAAATGCAATGAAAGTGGCATCATTTCAACAGCATTGTGATTCAAAGCGAGGGATTATCACCACAAGCAGAGTGATTGGATTGATACCAGTGGTAATCCCTTGATATCCTAGATATCGCTTTAGATTCCAATTTACAAAATTAGCCTTCATCCAAAAACATTTTTTTTTCTAAATAATGTTGTTGATTCTTTGTACATGTTGTATGTTGAGTGATTAAGACTGATGATTAATTGCCATCTGTCGATACATGAGTCATTCCATCCTAAGGCAATTGTAAGTTTAAAATGAAAACACTTGAAGGGAAAACTTGACTGAATATCTGCATGTTGTGCCAGAAAAGATTCTCTTTGGTTAGAATAGCTCAATGTAACCACTGTCAAGGCTTGATCTGGACTAGCTGTCCAGATCAACTAAAGCATGTTTGAAGGGTGTCTGCAGTATTTGCACCCACCTAGGGATAGTAAATCAATAATACTATCGTTATGACAATCAAGTACAGATAAATGTGCAAAACAGTGAAGACATACAGGAACATAATTGATTGCATTGTTACAGATCACTCATGACTGAGTGGATGAATAGGGAAATGATGGAAATGTATGAAGGGAATAAACTTTGGCTGTAGCATACATTACGTCAGAAGCCAGACATGGCAGGAGAAAATGAACAACTCTTGTCCACAAGCCCTCTTTAAAAACAACCGGATCCAAATGGGATAGGAGTAGTCTCTCCAGTTGCACTATCAACACTGTTGAATAATTAATCACCTCTGTCACAGGATCTCACTTTTGACATTGGCGTCAACCTCTACATGATGAGCTGCCAAGCCTGTCCATTATACAGGCTCACACACTCCTCCACCGTCGATTGCATTTCAAGCACCTCGCTTTCTGAGATCACACGGTCTTGACCTCAATCATAGTGATGTGAACAGATGAGTGGAGAAGAACTTCACCGCCACCATTGACTTGACACTGACAGTCTCACTGTCATATCATTCTGATGGATCGAGGACATGTTTATGAAATATCATAAGTGGTATATATCATTCCTTGCGTATGTGAAGTTATCATGGTTATAGTGGGTCACCGATAGAGCATATAATTTTAACAGTAGCTGTTAAACATATCACGTTTCAGGTAAGACCCAAATGCAGACTGTGTTGAAGTAACAATGTTTATTACAGCAACAGGGGCAGGCAAACGACAGGTCAAGGCAGGCAGGGGTTTATAATCCAGAGTAGTGGGGTAAAGGTACAGGAAGGAAGGCAGGCTCAGGGTCAGATCAGGCAGAGGTCGGTAATCCAGAGTAGGGGTGTCACGTCCTGGCCAGTATAAGGGTTAATTGTTATTGTAGTTTGGTCAGGACGTGGCAGAGGGTATTTGTTTTATGTGGTTCAGGGTGGTGTGTTAGTTAGGAGGGCGTTTGATTTATTATTTCCGGGTTTTGAGTTATGGTCTATGTTTATGTATTTCTATGTGTAGTCTAGTGTGTGTGTTTCTATGTTGAGTTAATTGGGGTGGACTTCCAATTGAAGACAGCTGTTTGGTGTTGCCTTTGATTGGAAGTCCTATATTAGTTGGGTGTGTTTGTCTTGTATTTGTGGGAGATTGTTTTTGCATTGCGTGTGTTTTGTGAGCCTGCAAAACTGTCATTTGTCGTGCTTATTGTTTTCTTGTTTTTTCATGTTAAACGTTCGTTAATAAATTAAGAAAATGAACACCAACTCTGCTGCATATTGGTGCACCTTTTCAGACGACGATTTCGCTATATCGTCCTCCGACGAAGAAAGCCGTGACAAGGGGCAAAGGTACAGGACGGCAGGCAGGGTCAGGGGCAGGCAGAGTGGTCAGGCAGGCGGGCTCAGAGTCAGGACTGGCAAAGGTCAAAACCAGGAGGGCGAGAAAAAGAGAGACGGGAAAAGCAGGAGCTGAGACAAAACACTGGTTGGCTTGACAAACAAGAAACACCGGCAACAGAGAACACAGGTATAAATACCCAGGGGATAATGGGGAAGATGGGCGACACCTGGGGGGGGTGGAGACAAGCACAAGGACAGGCGAAACAGATCAGGGCGTGACAAAACAGTTAGCTAAGCCATAAGGCACCACTGTGAATCATCAGTGTTATTTTGTTTGTTGTCACCTGGACAACAGTGTTTGTGTGGGTTAGTCCTCAAGGTGAGAGTGGAGGGAACTGGTCCAGTCCCCATGGTAATGGAGCTGAAAATAGACCTCTGTCATTCTTTCACTCTCTCGCTCTCTCCCTTTCTCTTTCACTCTCTCGCTCTCTCTCTCTTGTTGTTATAACCTGAAAATAACAGATGTAAAGGTTTTGGTAATTGTATACAGACAGCGGCTACACATTAATACAGGCATGGCAGATGAGGATACCTACAGTCGGGGGAAAAAGTATTTGATCCCCTGCTGATTTTGTATGTTTGCCCACTGATAAAGAAAGGATCAGTCTATAATTTTAATGGTAGGTTTATTTGAACAGTGAGAGACAGAATAACAACAAAAATATCCAGAAAAACGCATGTCAAAAATGTTATAAATTGATTTGCATTTTAATGAGGGAAATAAGTATTTGACCCCCTCTCAATCAGAAAGATTTCTAGCTCACAGGTGTCTTTTATACAGGTAACGAGCTGAGATTAGGAGCACACTCTTAAAGGGAGTGCTCCTAATCTCAGCTTGTTACCTGTAAAAAAGACACCTGTCCACAGAAGCAATCAATCAATCAGATTCCAAACTCTCCACCATGGCCAAGACCAAAGAGCGCTCCAAGGATGTCAGGGACAAGATTGTAGACCTACACAAGGCTGGAATGGGCTACAAGACCATCGCCAAGCAGCTTGGTGAGAAGATGACAACATTTGGTGCGATTATTCGTAAATGGAAGAAACACAAAAGAACTGTCAATATCCCTCGGCCTGGGGCTCCATGCAAGATCTCACCTCGTGGGGTTGCAATGATCATGAGAACGGTGAGGAATCAGCCCAGAACTACACGGGAGGATCTTGTCAATGATCTCAAGGCAGCTGGGACCATAGTCACCAAGAAAACAATTGGTTACACACTACGCCGTGAAGGACTGAAATCCTGCAGCGCCCGCATGGTCCCCCTGCTCAAGAATACATATACATGCCCGTCTGAAGTTTGTCAATGAACATCTGAATGATTCAGAGGACAACTGGTGAAAGTGTTGTGGTCAGATGAGACCAAAATGGAGCTCTTTGACATCAACTCAACTCGCCGTGTTTGGAGGAGGAGGAATGCTGCCTATGACCCCAAGAACACCATCCCCACCGTCAAACATGGAGGTGGAAACATTATCCTTTGGGGGTGTTTTTCTGCTAAGGGGACAGGACAACTTCACCGCATCAAAGGGACGATGGACGGGGCCATGTACCGTCAAATCTTGGGTGAGAACCTCCTTCCCTCAGCCAGGGCCTTGAAAATGGGTCGTGGATGGGTATTCCAGCATGACAATGACCCAAAAAACACGGCCAAGGCAACAAAGGAGTGGCTCAAGAAGAAGCACATTAAGGTCCTGGAGTGGCCTAGCCAGTCTCCAGACCTTAATCCCATAGAAAATCTGTGGAGGGAGCTGAAGGTTCGAGTTGCCAAACGTCAGCCTCGAAACCTTAATGACTTGGAGAAGATCTGCAAAGAGGAGTGGGACAAAATCCCTCCTGAGATGTGTGCAAACCTGGTGGCCAACTACAAGAAACGTCTGACCTCTGATTGCCAACAAGGGTTTTGCCACCAAGTACTAAGTCATGTTTTACTTATTTCCCTCATTAAAATGCAAATCATTTTATAACATTTTTGACATGCGTTTTTCTGGATTTTTTTGTTGTTATTCTGACTCTCACTGTTCAAATAAACCTAACATTAAAATTATAGACTGATCATTTCTTTGTAAGTGGGCTAACGTACAAAATCAACAGTGGATCAAATACTTTTTTCCCCCACTTTAGATCTCCCTAAAAATGTACTTCTGTTGTGATACATAATTTTTGTAAAAAAAAAAAGAAAGATGAACAGGAATATTTAGACCTGATATTATTTATTAAGCTTATCATGTATTATTCATTGGGTCAGAATATGATTAGAATAATAATCCTATTGTTTAACTCCCAAAATCAATCTCAATTGCAAATTAGCAATCCGGCGTAGCCTAGTCATTTTTTTCATGCTTTTCACCACCTTGCCATTGTCAATCTTGTCTCGTGTTTGGCAGTGCTTAATTTCTCCTCATTTTCTAATTAAAAACTTGAGCAGTTCAATATCACGGCCTGATTAAAACATTACAAGGGCCTGGGCTTCCTCAACCACAGCAATTACAGATTGGATGGCTGGACAGTACGCATCACTCTGGACAATTTAACAGTGACTATAAATTCAGCAGAAGGAGTTTAATGGAACGTTTTAGTCCGCTCCTCCAAACAGTGTTATTTCTTGGATAGGATGATGGTCTAGTGAGATCAGTAAAGGCAAAATGGTAGATAGACCTTATGTTATTTTCTAGGTGCACACAAACAGAATAATGGAGGTGAGTCTCTACAAATGAACCAAATTACCTTATATGCATTTATTGAAGATACAAGATTAATGACAAGTAGAGATATTCTTTTATGACCATGCCTTCAGTAGGAAAACATCAGCCACTGTTGATATCGTAAGTAAATTGGTGGATATCAATAAAGTGACATGTTTCCCCATGGTCCCAAAACCTCCCTGAATCATTACTTAAGACTGCAAAGCATATTGATAATAACTAACCATTTACATGCATCATAAAGATAGAACACTGTTTTATCATCATACATTACGTTGTTCTCATTACAAGCGCATAGATGGCCAATCATAGCAGTGGCAAGTTGGCACGGGAAGAAAAACACACACAAAAAAAAAAAACAGCGTCCTGTCTTTCGAGTTATGATTAGAATGCCCATGCAGGTAGCGTGTGTCTTTGGGGTTATATTGGGAATCAATAAAACAGTCTTATCTGTGTGGCACCACACAGCTGGAGGACTACAAAGGAACTGCTGCACCATGTGATCAAACCTGCCAGAGATGAGAAGAAGAGAGATAAGAGGGGCCTCCTTGCTCGCTTTTCTTTTGGCATAGCATCCGGACCCAGGGAGGGGAAGGGGAGGGGGAGAGAGGGATGAGGGGGGAAGGGTGATGACTCCTTTGAGAGGAGAAAGCTTCTAAGAGATAAATTGCACTTACCCCTGTGTTCACTGTGTGCAGTGTTTCCCTTTGATGCTGTTGTGAAAAGGGGTTCACTATTACATGTCTCCCTCCTGCTTAAGGCGTCAGCATACTTCAGGCCGGCTGGCGCCTAGCCGAACTCGGCTAGCCAAACCGAATGAGTGTGCTCGCATACTCCCTTAAATATAACTTCTCTTGAAAAAATAAACTTGAAAAAAGCAGCAGTAGTACTGTTTGTCCATTTTGAGACAGTGTCTCTTTCTTAGCACAAGAAATCTGTCATTAATTTAGACATTTTAGCCAAAGATATTTTAGTCCGCTTAATTTTACATCCACAGTAACTAATATGTTTGGTGCAGTACTTTTCAACAACAACAAAAAAATTGCATGAAAACGAGTCGTCTCTCGTTGAATGACAGCAAAGACTTTACTGCAGAATTCCTACTGTTGACCAATTACCTACGAAGGGCGTCGACTTTGGCTTGCCTCCAGAAAATGTGTTGTATGCCCGAACAGCACCAACAAAAAATCTGCGAAGTCCAAAGCTAACAAAAACATCACAAAATGTCATCATAATATATGCACAAACTCTACTGAACTGTTTCGGCTGGGAAGCATGCGGACGCCTTTAGACCTACAGTAGCAGTATACCTCTACAAAAAGGTGCTATCTAGAACCTGTCCCCATAGGAAAACCCTTTGAAGAACCCTTCTTGGTTCCAGGTAGAACCCTTTTTGTTCCTTGTTAAACCATTTTGGGTTCCATGTAGAACACTTTACACAGAGGGTTCTGCATGGAACCCAACATGGTTCTACCTGGAACCAAAAAGTGTTTTACCTAGAACCAAAAAGGGTTCTCCTATAGGAACAGCTGAATAAACCTTTTGGAACCCTTTTTTCTAAGAGTGTAGTGAGGGTAGTGGATAAAAATCCATGTATCGCATCATACCGCATCCAACCTGAAGACAACAATACAAGGCTGTGTAGTTGGTGTCGTTAAACATGTTGCAACCCTATAAGGAGGAAAATATGATAAGTTAGCATTCCCTACAGAGCCTATTCATCCTCCTCATTCAACTTTAGGCCTTGTGCATAGCTTCACAGACATGCTTCCTCACAACACCGCAAATATCCTGTGAAACATGATCTTTCTCAACACAGGAAGGGTTTATCACATTCATGTGGACATTCCTGCAAATTCATGAACATCTCTTCATTGGCATGATACACAGATTA
The DNA here is from genome assembly GCF_965601325.2 of Salmo salar. Classification (NCBI taxonomy): domain Eukaryota; kingdom Metazoa; phylum Chordata; class Actinopteri; order Salmoniformes; family Salmonidae; genus Salmo; species Salmo salar. Next base: position 15,662,734 of record NC_138319.1, on the reverse strand, counting down.
CCATACAACATCTGTGTGTTTACTAGTTCTGTAGTAAAGTGTCTGTTTACATGATGCCAGGCAGGCCCAGTGCCCTGTATTGTCACCATAAAAATATTGACTCTTCTAATGAGACTTTTTACAAGCCAAAAATATGTTTTCTTCTTTCTACCGATAACATATTAACCTGCATGTCAGTGCCAATGAGGCTGATGAATGGCAGTGCTGGCATGGCCATCACTACTGACTGGGTTGGTTTCCACATCACCACGGGCAGACAAGATTGTGTGCAATTAAGCTGGACTGAAAGCCATGGGCCATGATCAGAAACGAAGTTAAAGGGTAATCTCAAATGCAGAGATCTTCAGCTGAAATGTCAAGTTAAAGGGAGCAGAGATAGTTTTGCTCAAAAGAAAAACGGGTGTTCTGCTTCTATCTCACAAAAGCTTCAATGTGGATTTAGGTCAGTGTTCCAAAAACATTCTGAGCCAAGGCCAAACGATACATAGGCATTGGTTGTCGCTTCAGTCTTTCCTGAGCAAATAATGTTTTTCTTTTCACTTTGTTAACATTGAGTCGTCCGAGAGAAAAAATTCCTACCGGCACACACAAAGAGAAATAGATTGCCTATTCCCAGTTAAATGATCTTCAAGGGTTGACATATTAAGCTTAGTGAGTTATCAGTCAAAGAACACGATTCTCATTGAACTGGACTATTCTATTCTCTTCAGGAGTAAACAACATCACCAGCAAACCACCACACATAGTAAAATGAATCTTAAAGGAATCTCGAAGGGAACCCAGGATAGATTTTCTGAGGAATAAGCTATTATCTACAATCAATGGTCTTCAGATGAAAAAGGAATCCACTAATGGACATCGCTGTGTGAAAAACTAAAAATGTGTTTGCCTCGCATTGCTTGTTTTTTTAATACCACTGGGCAATCTGGAGCATATGTAGATGCCATTACCACTGGGTAGTCTGGGGCCTATGTAGATGCCATTACCACTGGGTAGTCTGGAGCCTATATAGATGCCAATACCACTGGGAAGTCTGGGGCCTATATAGATTCCATTACCACTGGGAAGTCTGGGGCCTATGTAGATGCCAATACCACTGGGAAGTCTGGGGCCTATGTTGATGCCAATACCACTGGGAAGTCTGGGGCCTATATAGATGCTATTACCACTGGGAAGTCTGGGGCCTATGTAGATGCCAATACCACTGGGAAGTCTGGGGCCTATATAGATGCTATTACCACTGGGAAGTCTGGGGCCTATGTAGATGCCAATACCACTGGGAAGTCTGGGGCCTATATAGATGCTATTACCACTGGGAAGTCTGGGGCCTATATAGATGCTATTACCACTGGGAAGTCTGGGGCCTATATAGATGCTATTACCACTGGGAAGTCTGGGGCCTATATAGATGCTATTACCACTGGGAAGTCTGGGGCCTATGTAGATGCTATTACCACTGGGAAGTCTGGGGCCTATGTAGATGCTATTACCACTGGGAAGTCTGGGGCCTATGTAGATGCTATTACCACTGGGAAGTCTGGGGCCTATATAGATGCTATTACCACTGGGAAGTCTGGGGCCTATATAGATTCTATTACCACTGGGAAGTCTGGGGCCTATATAGATGCTATTACCACTGGGAAGTCTGGGGCCTATATAGATGCTATTACCACTGGGAAGTCTGGGGCCTATATAGATGCTATTACCACTGGGAAGTCTGGGGCCTATATAGATGCTATTACCACTGGGAAGTCTGGGGACTACATAGATGCTATTACCACTGGGAAGTCTGGGGACTACATAGTGGCCATTAACTAGACTGACATGCGGAGCAACCTACTACTAATTTACAGTAGATCCAGACACATTTAGTGTGCATGGAGGACTATCTGGCACTTGAACGTTTTCAAAGAAAGAAGCAAAAGGCAAAGACTTTTGTCTGAGGGGGGAATAGAGTGGAGAGTGACAACCACTGTAACGTGTGCACTGAGAGTCGGGAAGTTCAGGGAGTGAGCATTTTAATAAATAAAAGAAACAATGAACACGAACCACAAACATCGCACCGACATGAAAACAGAGTCAATAACACCTGATGAAAGAACCAAGGGGAGTGACAGATATAGGGAAGCTAATCAAGGAGATGATGGAGTCCAGGTGAGTCATGAGGCGCAGGTGCACAAGACGATGGTGACAGGTGTGCGGGATAATCAGCAGCCTGATGACCTAGAGGCCAGAGAGGGAGTATAAATGACAACCACAGCCTCTTGCAGAGAAGAGTGAGAGTGGCAGAGAGACAGAGAGACAGGCAGAAATACTGACTACATGTTCTTGCTCTTTTCAGCTCAGCTAAACAAATCTTGTTACTCATACGCAGAATATCTGAAAGACATGTTAGCTAATTAATGTGTAGCCTACTGTACAGTATGTGTCTTCAGCCACATTATACGAGATAAAAATGCACCCGGAGTGTCTTGAGCTTCGTTTCAGATGAGGAGTGTATCAGTATGCTGGCTGACAGACATATGTGCTCTAAGCTATGATATTCTCTCCAAGCTTGTAATTGAGGACAGAAAAACTCACCGCCCGAGCCACAGCCCTCTGGATAACTCCCTGCATGAGGTCATTCTGCTTATGTGAGGCCAGCTACTGTACTAGTCAATGGAGAAACTAGTCCTTTCAACCCAGTTTTACCCTGTCACAGCCTATTGAAATAAAGCGTAGCTTTGCAAATGTTGACGTTCACAAATCATGGCCATTGCACAATACACTTTGTGGGTTTTTGAGAATTCCGTTTTGGCTATTCCTGACACATGCAACTTTCTTGATAACTTTGCTGCCAGTGAGGGTAGCTGTCATAGGAAGACCGACCTGTTATTAAATTTATTTTCCCATTTCGAGAGCTTGGGACTATAAGGTTCTATCTGCAAAAAGATGATTCCGAGATAATTGGCTTTGAAGTTCCGAACCCTGATTGGTTTGAACGGTGTCATACATTTTTTTTATTGTATTTTTAACAAATTATTAACAAAATGAATTGGGGTATTTAGAGTACTATATACTGTAGGTAGAGAACATTGAAATGTACAGGGCAATGTCAATAACTCAATATTGACAAAAATGCAGTTATCTTATAGTCCCAAGCTCTCGATTTGTCACCAGGGAATGGTACAAAATACTACAGACATGGAACTTTAGGCATTACTGCAAACAGTGTGTGGCTGAGCTCCAGCTTTGGAACTCAATATTATGCATGCAGACCGATGGAGAGACAGTGGGAGAGATGGATGTGCTAGTACCTCTTTGTGAATGTCTATCTGAACTCTCATTGGTCTATTCGTTAAAGCTGGCCTTTTGTTTTAGTGGCTACAGAATTAGCGTGAGCCTCAATGGCTTGTTAGCTTAAAGGGGCAGTCTGGGATTGGTACATCCACTTTTGGACTTCTAATTGAATTATATAGCCATTGATTCTTGAAGAACATAACTTATAAATGCCTCATGAGCTAAGTTCAACTGTCTTACCCCACCAGAACCCAAAACATCTCTGCATGTTTTATCAGACGAACATATTCCGTAGGTGCAAATGATGAAATGAAAAGTACTTCAATTTACTTTGAAAGATTTTATTATTTTCATTTATTTGTATTTTGTTTGTACAAATTCTATCTGTTCTCTACGGTGTGTTTTTACTAAATTATTTGCGTTTGTTTGAATCATAAATAATTGAATGTTGCGCGATAACTTGCAATAATCTACCCTTGCAAGACAGCAGTCACAGATATGAGAAGAGCATCAGCAAAGTCTGTAAACCAAAGTTCAATCTGGAGAAGGAATTTAGTATTTGCATGTAGACAAGCTCTCGAAATGCAACAAGATAATGGAAGTGCTGCTTGGCTTTGTTAACTTTTGATTGCTTTCACTAATCCATCTTTGTCTTGAGGTTCGTCTCTTGACAGCTTCATAATTTATTTACTCCTTCCTGCGTCACAGGTGCAAGAGTCCAGCATCTGGGGAGATGAGCAATGCACTCAGTCGGTCCCTCCACGTAACCATCACCTGCTATTCCGTTGCTATGCTAATGTACAGTCCTCCACACAACAATACATAAATCCTCATTCTCATCCCAATGCCAATCCCGTATGAATAAATCATTAAAGTAAATCATTCTAAGTATCAATAGGTACACTAGATTGCAGACTTATAAATTCACAAGTGGCTGCCTTTTTTCATCTGATCATTTCTCATCCCACTAGAAAGGATGGCATTTTTTTTGTTAGAATTGCTGTTACATGAGGTATCTAGTATCAACACATTAAAGGTTGAGCAGGTCAGAGTGGGAGACTCCTATATGAAACAGTCATTGTGAATCTCACACTCTCAGGAGTGTGTATCGGCATTCTTTGCCCGACTGAGCGCTGGATTTACTAGGCCATGTAGTCACACTGAAGACATCCATCTCTCCCTCACCTCCGGCATGGTGAATACTTTCAAGTAATCAGCCCGTGCCATTGGTCCCTCATTAATAATGCAGCGCCCCTGCAGCCAATCACTCAACTCATTTGTGCCCTGAGGAAAAACCACTGCCAATCTCTGCTAGCCAAAAGGTCACGGATGACAATAAGCAAACACTCTGGGAACCCTGTAGGTAAAGTAAGCCACTGTGTAATTGAGTGCTATTCGGTGTATGTGACAATAAAATCATTTTCCGTATCTTTAGCTGGGATTTGAGCAGCCATGAGAGGTTTGGTATGTTTGATTAATTATTTAAATAGAGCTGGAAACAGTTTTACTGTGACAGAGAAAAGTGTTCTGATATCATCTTCTTTGAAAGTAAAGTTGGACCCAATCATAAAAAGCACGCCCAGAGAGGAATACGTCAAGAATGCAAAAAGTTACATTGAAAATCAACCCAATTATAGTTGTAGCTTGCCCCAAAAGTTCTAGTGTAACTTTTTCCTAAGTTGGAATTGACCTGTCATCGATATGCAGCAACTAGGCAAGACCACTTGCATCTAATTTTGGGGAGGACCACAAAATGACATCCAGAAAGTGCTTGACAAGATGGTATGACTTGGTTTGGCCTGCTGAACATGAAACATTGGGTGCATCTGATTGAAACCTAGCATTATGAAAAGCTCAAATGACAGGTTGTGTAACCGACAAACTGCGAAACAAGTTAAATTCCCAGACAACTCATATTACCCTACACTGGTACTAGGTTTTAAAATAGGGCTAGAGTTAAACAGACAATATATATGTCTCTCTAGTGTAGGCCTATGGTATTGGGAGGGGTTCTTTGGGAGGATGAGTGGTAATTTATTGTAATTATGCCCCATGGCTGAGCAGCGACAAGATGAACACACTGAAATATCATCTCAGTGAATATCTTCTGATCTCCTGATCATGTTCTCAATAAGAGCCCACTAAGCAGATGGATAAAGCCAAACTTCTGTCAGCGCTAATCTATTTTAGGCCCTCCTGGTGTCACACCCTGATCTGTTTCACCTGTCTTTGTGCTCGTCTCCACCCCCCTCCAGGTGTCGCCCATCTTCCCCGTTATCCAGTGTATTTATACCTGTGTTTTCTGTTTGTCTGTTGCCAGTTTGTTTTGTTCCTCAAGCCTAACAGTGGTTTTCCCCTTGCTCCTGGCTGTTTCTAGTTTTGACCTTTCTGCCTGCCCTGAGCCTGCCTGCTGTTTCTGTACCTTGTCACACAACCCTGGATTATTGACTTCTGCCTGCCCTGACCCCGAGACTGCCTGCCATTCTGTACCTTTTGGACTCTGATCTGGATTACTGACCTCTGCCTGTCGTTTTGCCTGCCCCCTATTCTAGTAATACACTTTTGTTACTTCAACATTGTCTGCATCTGGGTCTTCCCTGAAACGTGAGGACAGTTTAGTCGTTGAGGACAGTTTAGCACTTCCTCCACAAACGCTATTACTACTGTCACTGGATCATCACTCTGTCTGTATCATGGTGCTGACACCTCTCCATGCCTCTCTCACTCTCTCAAGGTCACTTCCTCTTTTTCTTTCATCCCCCTGTCACATCCTCCTGACACCTTCACAAAAGCCTGAATGTTCAGCTGTGTGAAGACAGACATTTTCCTTGGACACCTACTACACTTAAAAATAAAGGTGTAAGTTAAAACCAAATAAGGTTCTTGAGAGCGATGCCATAGGGGAACCATTCTAAGGTCTCTGAAGAACCATAAATGTCATAGTTCTTTGAAGAACCATGCAAAAATCCAGATCCACAAATGTTTTGGCACTCCTGGACCGGAAATTAATAGCCCTGTTTTGTAGGGTTTTAAGCCTTATTAGCTTTTTTCCCAGGGTGCTTTGAGTGAATTTTAACATTACCAGTACTACCCCCAGCTGTGTTTGCTAGTGACAGAGACATGGTTTTTCAGTCCTGTGGCCTTCACCAAGTGAGATCTGAACTGAATATTTTGTCATTAATATGTAACATTTTGGGCAACCCTACCAAATTCATATGTGCTATAGATTTTTTATTTAACTATGCAAGTCAGTTAAGAACAAATTCTTATTCACAATGACAGCCTACCGGGGAACAGTGGGTTAACTGCCTTGTTCAGTGGCAGAATGATAGATTTCTACCTTGTCAACCCAGGGATTTAATCCAGCAACCGTTCGGTTACTGGCCCAACGCTCTAACCACTAGGCTACCTGCTGCCCCAAAAGATAGATCAGTCATTCTCATCAAAAGCAAGTCTAAGAAAAAGGAAGATATCTTCTATGTGCACCATTTCTGTTTAGTAAAGTTTTGTTTTTGACTCTTTTACTTTCGGTTTTGTACACCAACTTCAAACAGCTGGAAGTACAATATTAGGTTATGGAAAATAATTTATATTTCACGGTGGTTTAGATGGTGCAATGTTTCTCTACACCAGGTATTCCCAAACTGGGTTACTCATACCCCCAGGAGTACGCACAATGCCATCGGGGGTACGCCAAATAAAAACATTCTTCACATTTTCAAACAGTCCATTTATATTTTCCAACGGGACTATAAATATGTGTGAGTTTTTTTTCTCGCCTGAGTAGCCTCGTTTCACTGCCAAAAATAGTGTTCAGAAGAAATGTGTTCTAGTGTTCAGAAAAATAACAACAATGTCAAACACAGGTAGCCTAGTCAAATCATTAACATCCAATCACATTAATCATTACTCCCTCACGGGAATTCCACTAACGGTCCATATGTAGCCAAATGTAGCTACTGCTCATTCCATTTGCTCGGAAATTGATAAATGGTTCAAGCTCTACTGGTATTACTACTACATTACTACCAGCAGTACTACACCTGTACCTGTCGACGACACAAGTTGTTCTGCTTCCACGAGCATATCCAATGCTAGCATCAGTAATTCTACATTTGTTGTTAGCCCAGCTAACATGGACACTGACAGTTGTGAATCTGATGCAGCCGAAGAGCTACTGCCCCCTTACCCAGGAAAGCACCGAACAACAGACAGGAACTTTGGACCATCGAAGATGGCAAATATGATGAAAACTACATTGATTTGGGGTTCACTTATATTGGGAGTAGTGCCTTTCTTCAGCCACAGTATGTTATATATGCAAAAGTACTGTCTGACAACTTGATGAAACCTTCACTCTTGCGCAGACATTTAGAAACAAAACATGCCAATTTGAAAAATAAGCCACGGGAGTTTTTGGAGCGAGAATTAAGATGACTTTCCAGTACTAAGACATGTATAAAAGCAACAGATACCATTAATAAGAAGGGGCAAGAAGAGTCTTATATGGTGAGCTACCGAGTGGCTAGGACAGGCAAGCCCCATACTATGGTGGAGGAGTTAATTCTTCCTGCTGCCGCGGATATGGCTGGGACATTGCTGGGGGAAAAGGACCAAAAAACGACAGACAATGCCTTCATCAAACAACACTGTTTCATGACGCATCAGTGACATGGCAGGAGATGTTTTGAAACAATTACCTCTTCGCATACTAGCCAGTGAATTCTATGCATTACAGCTGGATGAGTCAACAGATGTGGCAGGCCTGGCACAGCTCCGGGTATATATTTCCAGTTACGTTTATGGGGGGGGGGGTCAATTAAGGAATACATCCTCTTCTGCAAATCACTGGAAACCAGGACAACAGGAGAGGATATTTTTTAAGTACTGGACAGCTTTGTGACATCAAATGGACTTTGGTGGTCAAGATGTGTTAGTATCTGTACTGATGGCGCTCGTGCAAGCAGTTGCTCCCGACGCAACTTGGGTACACTGCAGCATCCACCGAGAGGCTCTTGCTGCCAAGGGAATGCCTGACAGATTGAAATACGTTTTGGACACTACAGTGAAAATTGTTAATTTTGTTAAAAGTATGGACCCTGAACTCTCGTGTATTTTCTGCACTATGCAATGGTATGGGCAGCGACCATGTAACACTTTTACAACATACAGAAGTGCGCTGGTTATCATGGGGCAAAGTATTGACACATTTTTTTAAATTGAGAGATAAGCTTAAAGTTTTCTTTACTGAGCATAATTTTCACTTGTCTAACCGCTTGCATGATGACGAGTTTCTCACACAACTAGCCTAACTGGGTGATGTTTTTTCTCGCCTGAATAAACTGAATCTAAGATTACAGAGACTCTCCGCAACTATATTCAATGTGCGGGACAAAATTGAGGCTATGATTAAGAAGTTGGAGCTCTTCTCTGTCTTCATTAACAAGGACAACTCACAGGTCTTTCCATCATTGTAATATTTTTTGTGTGCAAATGAACTCAAGCTTACGGACAATGTCAAATGTGATATCGCGAAGCACCTGAGTGAGTTGGGTGGGCAATTACGCAGGTACTTTCCCGAACGGATGACACAAACAACTGGATTCGTTATTTCTTTCATGTCCTGCCTCCAGTCCACTAACCAATATCTGAACAAGAGAGCCTCATTGAAATTGCAACAAGCGGTTCTGTAAAAATTGAACAGAAGCCACTGCCAGATTTCTGGATTATCCTGCCATGGCAAACCACGCTGTTAAGACACTGATGCCCTTTGCAACAACGTACCTATGTGAGAGTGGATTCTCAGCCCTCACTAGCATGAAAACTAAATACAGGCACAGACTGTGTGTGTAAAATGATTTAAGACTGAGACTCTCTCCAATACAACCCAACATTGCGGAGTCAAGCGCACCCTTCTCATTAACCTGTGGTGAGTTATTCACAATTTTCGATGAACAAATAACATTTTATATGTAAGATGGCTAAATAAAGAGCAAAATTATTGATTATTGTTATTTATGCCCTGGTCCTATAAGAGCTCTTTATCACTTCCAATGAGCCAGGTTGTGATAAAAACTCCCATTCTTATGTTTAATTAATGTATCGTATAGTGTGTGTGTGGCAGGCTTACAATGACGGCAAAAAACATTTGAGAATGCGCTGACCCTGGTGCTAGAGGGGGTACGCAGCTGGAGGTTGAATGTTTGAAGGGGTACGAGACTATAAAAAGTTTGGGAACCACTGCTCTACACTATACCTGCTTGTTGTCTCACAAACTGAAATTAGGCAAACTATTCGAATTTTAGCAATCAGGAAATAGCTGAGCGATTTCTGCATAGTCCATCTTCAAGACAATACATGACCAAAAGTATGGGACACCTGCTCGTCGAACATCTCATTCCAAAATCATGGGCATTAATATGGAGTTGGTCCCCCATTTGCTGCTATAACAGCCTCCACTCTACTGGGAAGGTTTTCCACTAGATGTTGGAACATTGGTGTTGGGACTTGCTTCCATTCAGCCACAGAAGCATTAGTGAGGTCGTCAATGATGTTCGATGGGGTTGAGGTCAGGGCTCTGCGCAGGCAAGTCAAGTTCTTCCACACCTATCTCAACAAACCATTTCTGTATGGACCTCGCGTTTGTACACAGGGGCATTGTCATACTGAAGCAGGAAAGGGCCTTCCCCAAACTGTTGCCACAAAGTTGGAAGCACAGAATCATCAAGAATGTCATTGTATGCTATAGCGTTAAAATTTCCCTTCACTGGAACTAAGGGGCCTAGCCCGAACCATGAAAAACACCCCCAGACCATTATTCCTCTTCCCCCAAACTGTACAGTGGGCACTATGCATTCGGGCAGGTAGTGTTCTCCTGGCATCCACCAAACCCAGATTAGTCCGTTGGACAGCCAGATGGTGAAGCGTGATTCATCACTCCAATGGCGGCGAGCTTTACACCATTCCAGCCGACGCTTGGCATTGTGCATGGTGATCTTAGGCTTGTATGTTCGGCCATGGAAACCCATTTCATGAAGCTCCTGACAGTTATTGTGCTGAACTTGCTTCCAGAGGCAGATTGGAACTCAGTAGTGAGTTTTGCAACTGAGGACAGTCAATTTTTACTCGCTACGCGATTCAGCACTCGGGTAGTCCCATTCTGTTAACTTTGTGTGGCCTACCACTGCACGGCTAAGCCGTTGTTGCTCCTAGATGTTTTCACTTTACAATAACAGCACTTACAGTTGACCATGGCAGCTTTAGCAGGGCAGATATTTTACAAACTGACTTGTTGGAAAGGTGGCACGTTGAAAGTCACTGAGCTCTTTCTTCAGTAAGGCCAATCTACTGTCAATGTTTGTCTATGGAGATTGCATGACTGTGTGCTCGATTGTATACGCTGACAGGTGTGGCTGAAAGAGCCAAATCTACTGATTTGAAGTGGTGGCCACATACTTTTATATATACAGTATATATACAGTATAGCGTATTTCTTAAGTCCATTATTTGAGGGCCTAGTTTTACCCAATACAGTGGCCTGAAACTCATATTTTCCAGGTCACATCAGGCCTGCAAGTGCATTATGCTGGCTTGCAAAGTGATGTGTAATTCCTATTGGAATCCAGCCAGAATGGGATTACCCAACATTTAGAAGTTTTATTCACCCGTAACCTGCAATCAGAATGACTGCTAGGGTTGAGAAGACTAAGATATGAGACTGCCTTAAACAGGAACCACCATTTAAGTAACAGGTTAAATGTAGAAGTAACAGATTGGAATAGTTTAGATAAATGTACAGTTGAAGTCGAAAGTTTACATACACCTTAACCAAATACATTGAAACTCAGTTTTCACAATTCCTGACATTTAGAACGCGTCTCCTTCCTGAGCAGTATGACGGCTGAGTAGTCCTATGGCGTTTATACTTGTGTACTATTGTTTGTACAGATTAATGTGGTACCTTCAGGCGTTTGGAAATTGCTCCCAAGGATGAACCAGACTTGTGGAGGTGTACAATTTTTTTTCTGAGGTCTTGGCTGATTTCTTTTCATTTTCTCATGATGTCAAGCAAAGAGACACTGAGTTTGAAGGTAGGCCTTGAAATACATCCACAGGTACACCTCCAATTGACTCAAATGATGTCAATTAACCTATCAGAAGCTTCTAAAGCCATGTCATCATTTTATGGAATTTTCCAAGCTGTTTAAAGGCACAGTCAACTTAGTGTATGTAAACTTCTGACTCACTGGAATTGTGATACAGTGAATGTTAAGTAAAATAATCTGTCTGCAAACAATTGTTGGAAAAATTACTGGTGTCATGCACAAAGTAGATATCCTAACCGACTTGCCAAAACTATAGTTTGTTAACAAGACATTTGTGGAGTGGTTGAAAAACGAGTTTTAATGACTCCAACCTAAGTGTATGTAAACTTCCGACTTCAACTGTATGTTATTTATATTTGAGTAGCTTGAGATTAATAAAAAAAAACATAGCATACTCTACCTGCAGTAGAGTATGTTGGGAAATATGATAATGATGGGCATGGTTTTGGTTCAACTCTAGTTATTATTTTACACCACTGAGTGTTAATTTAACTCTTTCCATTGTTAATTTTACTCTTGAATCAACACTGAAAAATCAACACTCGTTAACACTGGCCAATTTAATGGGTGCTATGACAGGGACACATCTGCAGGCTTCCATACATTTAAAGAACCTTTTAGAATTCTGAAGAACCGTAGATGCCACATCAAGAACCCGACATTTAACTCAAAGTTTATTTATTGGGCAAGAGTTCTCCAAGGAACCTTTGGAGCTGAGGAAGAACCATTTAAGAATGTTGATTTTTTCCAGCGTAGGCATCTGCACCTGCACTGTACTTGACAGTGGAAACCACAAAATGTGGAAACCACAAAATGAAAAAGACAAATTCTCCAATGGCAGGTTCATAGATACACTTCTGTGCTGAGTGGGATTTTCCTGGCCGCTTGTCTCTTTCAATATAGATTTCTTTACTCATAATTTCTCACCACTCTTGCATATGGAGCCAGGGGACGGGAGAGGTGGTGTCGGAGGAACAGAAGCAGATGACTGCAGAATTCGACCATCTGGCTTCTTCTGCTGCTGTATATAGCAGGGGAGTAGGGGAGAGTGATGAACGTCCCTCCATCCCTCGTCTCTCACCAGCCTGGCTGTCAGTGGCACGACGTCTCTTTCACTATAACATAGTGCTGTTACTAGACTTGTTTGGGAACATGGCTACATCCGTTTAGATGAGCTTTGAAACGGATGCAGCATCTCCACCTGTCTTTATGAGTATGCCAAGTCCTGTCATGTGTAACTGTCACCCAAGGATATTAGATACATTTTTAGAGTAATACAAAAAAAATATGTTGTGGTCAGGTGGTTGTTTACTCTAAAATCAAGCGTCTTGTCCAATGTGTATTCTTTCCATTGGACCCGACAAACATCAGTTTGTATAGAAGGCAGTGGTGTCTGGTGTACGCAACAATAAAGGTGTGCAAGTGCCCTTACCTATAATCATATTTAGAAGGCCAAAAGCAGAACCAGCCTTGTCACTGCAAGAAACAATGCCCTTGTTAAAAGTTAAAAGTTTTTCCACAGAAAGTCACCACAGTGTCTCGAAAGTCGAGAAAAAAGTAATCTTAAGCTGAAAAGTGCCTTTGCACTGTGCCAGAGGTGTAGATAGCACGAGCTGGGTGGGAGGGTTAGAGGATGGATAAGAGAAAGTCTATGGTACAGTATAATGATTGGCTTATCTGAAATACTCATAGGGCAAGGATTCCTCTGCCACTCTGGTCTCCTGTCAATTTCTTATCAGGCAAAGTACCCTTAGCAGTATCCTCGAGACAGTGATATGGGGATATTTGAGGTGATAGAAAAAATGTAATGACTCTTAAGCTTCACATTGGTTATATCTAGCTTCTTTACAACAGCCTTTTATGGTATTGCCAGTTCCACGGCTCAGTTGGTAGGGCATGGCACTTGCAACACCAGGATTGTGGGTTTGATTCCTGGGGCAAACCATACATAAATGTAATGTCGCTTTAGATTAAAGCGCCTGCTAAATTACATATATTATTATGTCACACAGGCCATTATAGTTACTACATCTAAATAACACTAATGAGAATCAAAGATTTGTGTTTGAGCAAATCAACCCAGGATGGGGCTCCTCCGCAAGACAATAGAGCTTGTTTTCTCTGTCTGTCGGTCTCTGTTTATCTCTCTCTGTCTCTCTCTCTCTCTCTCTCTCTCTCACTCTTGCCAATACTATTGGTCTGACAACTCAACCATGATGGTTGTTTTAAAAGCCTTCAAATGTCTTCCAGACATGAAACCAAAGTGGTCGTCGTAGTAGCCATATGACAGCGCGTCGTTATGGTTTCCTAAATCCTCATAATGAAAGACTACTGAGTCTGTCGTCCAGGAACGGCCTCTCCCCGTCCCGTCCCTTCTGTCTGTCTGTTGGCTAGCCAGCTGGCCAGTTTCCCTCACTCCGGAAAAACAACACAAGCTCTGAGGTCTCGCTACTGTAGTATGGCAGGCCCTTAATGGGCAGAAACACCTCATTAGGTTACGCTATTGGCTCGTCCCGTTAAACAACTCCATTTCGCCCAGAATGGGGTCAAGTCCAGTTTAGGCTGACATTGCCATGTTGTGTAGTTAAATCAGTCAGTTGCCAGCACAGTAAATGCTTTCAGTTGAAAATCTTTTTTTCATTTTCATTTCTAAACACGTCATCCTGCTTCGTTTGTGCTTGGTTAGCAATTGAGGACAAGCCACAAGGGTTGAAACATGAGGAACAGGCTTCAGACAGACATACCACCACTCTGTTTCCTAGAGTCACAGAAGTGCAGCTAGCTTGCAAGCTTCGCCAGCTACACAAACGAACGAAGCAAGAAAGAGGATTTAACACGACTGCACAGACAGACAGGTTAAGCTGACAGGCCGCTGACAGGAACTATAAGGTTTCACTTTCAAAGTCAAAAAGTCATCAGCTCTTAAAAGCATATATGTCCTGATTTATATACCGCATGTGTATTGCTCCCAAGAGGAAGATATTTTTATTTACTTTAGAGTTAGAGACGCATTCATGATAGGAGGGTCAGAGATACTGTAGGCTTTCAGGTTTCATGGGGAAAATACATTTCTCTATGGCTTTTAAATTGGTGATCCTCTCGGAATGTAAACAAATGGAAGAAAGGGAAATTATGCTAATGAAGGCACTGAGTGGCCTCTTCCATTAGGGCTGTTGAGATAAAAGGCAAACCACTTTGAGCACAGCCACAAACACAAACCCCATAGACAGGGATATGTAGTACTGTTTGTCCACTTCACCAATTAGAATGGCAGTCATGTTCACGTTTAGACTCAAAAGCAACTCCGTGTCAACCATATTTAGATTTAACTACAGTACAGAAAAGAAAAAGGCATTTTTTTTTTCAGATAGAAAAATATCAACATGCATTTTAGACTTTTTAGACCAAAACATTCTAATGTGCATCATCCTCTCTCACTTTTATATGAGCAATACTGTAATGCTCAGCTCAAATGAGTGGTGGTGTGAATATAGTTTACATTTTAGTGCTATATTCTGTGTGATTCAGCGATCATGCCTGAGTCTTGTGGTCTTATCTTGATTAGTGACTGCCGCTCTGCTTTATTGGCATGAAGGATTTCATTTTCACCGCAGACGTGACTTGTCCTCAGGCGTAAATTGACAATGCCCCCTCATTTCCTCTCCAGTCAAGTTCCATTAATACCAATCGGAATGATCCATGCCGCCCCATATCCAAACAGAGAGCGGCTCGCTTACTCTATCACCAGTGGGTAAATATGAACAACGACAGCCGCCGAGGAGGAATCTGATGGCCGGGTATTATTCTGCCAAGGTGAAAGTGACCCATTGGGAACAATAGGTATGCCATCAGCTTTACACCTTGTCAATAGATAATGAACATTTAATTTAAATTACCTTTTTTGTCCCTGTATCCTCTGTACCCTTGTCTGTTCAAGGACACCCATGCAAAGATTTTGATTTGTGTGGTTGTTGGTTTAGCTTTCTGTAACTTTGTAGCAAGTACGGTCTGCATTATGTACAGTAGGTGCATATTGTGTCATGATTGCAAGGTGTCCCGATATATTTTCCAACAGTCCATTATCTGGTTTTAATGTCCATTCTAAAATGCCCTTCCAGCCAATCAGAAACGAGTATTCAACAATGTAAGACTATAATAATTGCTATATTATCTCTCTATACTGTAGCACACAGCTATAGCAAACACACTACATAACAGTGATCCAGCTCCCCACTAGAATAGTTCCTAACTGATGGCGGCTGAAGTAAAGGTTAATTAATGAGTGTTGGCAGGGCTGGTGGCTGCCAGGAGAGAGAGGACCCCCTGGGACCAATACTGGGCTGGTGGAGGATACGGAGGATACAGATAGCAAGGAGAAGAGTACAGCTATAGTCGGTTACTCAGCTGAAATTGAGTCCCTCGACCGTTCCATTTGGTTAACCTCTGCTTAGTGTGATACAGTGGATCACTTACTCATACTGCATTATAGGGCCGCAATCACATTATATCAGTGTATCTGGTCTCCTGGACTACATTGAGATTTAATATGATGAATAAGGTATGCCTTAGCCCACACAATACGAGCTGAAGTTGAGCAGAATGCTTTTCAGTTATATTATTTATCACTGTCCTCACACTATTTTCACTGCAATCAGACATCAAAGGATTTTGCATAATATAATTTGGCTTGGTATAAATATGAGAGGATAGGTGTGGGAATTGAATGAGTCAGAAATAAATACTTTAGGGATTCTCCATCAAATAAGAACTGTTTGAGATACTGACTTGACTTAGACAAGGAAGTAATTCCTTCTTATATAATATGCATAGTTGAACTAATTGGCTTTGATTTTGAATATTTCATTTTCATTGGTTGACATTAAATGTTTATTCCTTCGCTACACACGATCAGCATCAAAACACTGTGTTTTGATTTTAATGTAAATCGTAAGTTCTCAAGATACAATATCAAAGCAAAAATATTCATTTTATGGGAACATTTATTAGCCTAATAATCATAGTATTTCCTTGACTAAAATGTGTGTGTGTGGGGGGGGGGGGGGGGGGTAATCAGCATAAGTACAATTAGGAATAGCTAACTTTGTTTGATAGCATTTACTATATAGATGTTTGTTCTATATTAAGGTTGCTTCTTTAACAGAAGGGGGATTATGAGCAGAAGGCTTTGCCAGTACCTCAGTGTTAGTAGAGGATGGAGTGTCATGGAGACGGAGTAAGAATAAGGAATGCTAGCAGGCTAACTACACAGCTCCAGTTAAGACATGTTTTATGTGGCTCAGGGCTCGTTAAGGCAAAGAGGTGACAAGAGCATTTCTTTACAGGATTTTAATGGCTGTTCCATGTCATGCATGGCGCACATACAGGCAGTTAGGTTTCTGTCACCAATTTCCTAGAAAGAGCTATAATAGACCTTGATTACCATATATAGTGATGAAGCAGCCTCCGTTTTTGGAACTACAAAAGAGAACCACAAAGTGAATCAATGATGCAATGGATCAGATTAGTCACTGGTTGTCAATGTACTGTATTTATGAATGTATTATTTTCTTTTACATTGTCTCAGCATCCTGCTCTGGAGCCCATTAAAACCAGATGTAGAGAAGTATGTTTGTAATTCAAGGCCACAGAAGCAAGGAAACACATCCCCACAAGCAAATACAAAACAGAGTTGGTAACAGGATTGCAACACCAAAGAGAGAGCATGGCTGCCAAGTTACACACAGTCAAAGACCACAACATCAAACAGGTTTTCCAAGCAATCACAGGTTTCAGTGTTCATAGTGGAAAACCAAGACAGTTTCTGGCTGAGAAAGGACTGATATTTCCGTAAGATATGATACGTATATTTCTTTACATACACAATGGCAGTTTTTGAGTGTGTATTTTTTCCATGTTGTTAAATATCCAATTATTTAAATGTATATTAAGCATAAAACATAAACTCAAAAAGACTCATACATTTTGTCCACACTGGTGGCTTATAGAATAGAACATAATGACCAAGAAAACTAAAACTTCTAGACTTCCTTTTAATACACATTTAATATTCATAACCAGTGGAGGCTGCTGTCTAGTGAACTGTTTAAGGACAAAGTCCTGAAAGATCATTAGATATCTGATTGAGCGCGACAGGAAATGGAAACTTGTGTTGTTTGCATTTCCTCTAGGGCCTAGTGAAGATAACGCAGCAACAGAAACAGAGGACAGAGCCCCAGTTATGGTGTTTTGCAGATTAATATAGGAAGCTGGGGGCATGCTTTGGAATAGCTCAGACTGAAACTGTGTCAGGGCTGTCGTTTAGCCCAGTTTGATCTCTATGGAGCTGACCCTCTTTGGATTTAACTCAATCGATGCCATGAAAGGGTTAAACATCATGTCATGATCATGGTAATAATTTCCATGTTCATTTGTTATAACCTTTGGGGTATGTGTGTTTGTAACAAGGCATTGCTTTTCTTTTCCTCCAGAAAACCGACAACCTAAGATTACCATTTGAATAATTACTTCAACTTGATTTTAAAGGCTTAAAATGTACAGTCTTTCACAGATAATCGGAGGGAATCCCTGCAAAGTGCTAAACCATTAACATGTCATGACATCTTTGAACTTAAAACATTTCCAGTATACATTTTTATGAAAATACAGTCCACATTATTCATAAACATATTTATATAAGCACTAGGAACACATTATTCATATATATATATATATATATATATATACAGTTGAACTCAGAAGTTTACATACACTTAGGTTGGAGTCATTAAAACTCGTTTTTCAACCACTCCACAAATTTCTTGTTAACAAACTATAGTATTGGCAAGTCGGTTAGGACATCTACTTTGTGCATGACATAAGTAATTTTTCCAACAATTGTTTACAGACAGATTATTTCACTTATAATTCACTGCATCACAATTCCAGTGGGTCAGAAGTTTACATACACTAAGTTGACTGTGCCTTTAAACAGCTTGGAAAATTCCATAAAATGATGTCATGGCTTTAGAAGCTTCTGATAGGCTAATTGACATCATTTGAGTCAATTGGAGGTGTACCTGTGGATGTATTTCAAGGCCTACCTTAAAACTCAGTGCCTCTTTGCTTGGCATCATGGGAAAATCAAAAGAAATCAGCCAAGACCTCAGAAAGAAATTGTAGACCTCCACAAGTCTGATTCATCCTTGGGAGCAATTTCCAAACGCCTGAAGGTACCACGTTTATCTGTACAAACAATAGTATGCAAGTGTAAACACCATGGGACCACGCAGCCATCATACCGCTCAGGAAGGAGACATGTTCCGTCTCCTAGAGATGAACATATTTTGGTGCGAAAAGTGAAAATCAATCCCAGAACGACAGCAAAGGGCCTTGTGAAGATGCTGGAGGAAACAGGTACAAAAGTATATATATATATATATCCACAGTAAAACGAGTCCTATATTGACATAACCTGAAAGGCTGCTCAGCAAGGAAGAAGCAGCATCATGTTGTGGGGGTGCTTTGCTGCAGGAGGGACTGGTGCACTTCACAAAATAGATGGCATCATGAGGACGGAAAATTAGGTGTATATATTGAAGCAACATCTCAAGACATCAGTCAGGAAGTTAAAGCTTGGTCGCAAATGGGTCTTCCAAATGGACAACAACCCCAAGCATATTTCCAAAGTTGTGGCAAAATGGCTTAAGGACAACAAAGTCAAGGTATTGGAGTGGCCATCACAAAGCCCTGACCTCAATCCTATAGAACATTTGTGGGCAGAACAGAAAAAGCATGTGCGAGCAAGGAGGCCTACAAACCTGACTCAGTTACACCAGCTCTGTCAAGAGGAATGGACAAAATTCACTCAACTTATTGTGGGAAGCTTGTGGAAGGCTACCCCAAACGTTTGACCCAAGTTAAACAATTTAAAGGCAATGTTAACAAATACTAATTGAGTGTATGTAAACTTCTAACCCACTGGGAATGGGATGAAAGAAATAAAAGCTGAAATCAACCATTCTCTCTACTATTATTCTGATATTTCACATTCTTAAAATAAAGTGGTGATCCCAACTGACCATAAGACAGGTAATTTTTACTAGGATTAAATGTCAGGAATTGGGAAAAACTGAGTTTAAATGTATTTGGCTAAGCTGTATGTAAACTTCCGACTTCAACTGTACATATATTTATATATATATATACATATACTACCGTTCAAAAGTTTAGGGTCACTTAGAACTCTCCTTGTTTTTGAAAGAACAGCAATTTTTTGTCCATTAAAATAACATCAAATTGATCAGAAATACAGTGTAGACATTGTTAATGTTTATTTCAAATTGTTTAACTTGGGACAAATGCTGATGCTCCAGACACTCCATTAGTCTAAAGGCCAGTTTTATTGCTTCTTTAATCAGAACAACAGTTTTCAGCTATGCTAACATAATTGCAAATGGGTTTCCTAATGATCAATTAGCCTTTTAAAATGATCAACTTGAATTAGCTAACACAACGTGCCATTGGAACACAGGAGTGACGCTTGCTGATAATGGGCCTCTGTACGCCTATGTAGATATTCCCTAGAAAATCAGCTGTTTCCAGCTACAATAGTCATTTACAGCATTAACAATGTCTACACTGTATTTCTGTTATTTTAATGGGCAAAAAATGTGCTTTTCTTTCAAAAACAAGGACAGTTCTAAGTGACACCAAACTTTTGTAAGGTAGTGTGTGTGTATATATATATATATATATATATATATATATATATATATATATATATATTAAAAAGCAATTAAGCACTAGGAACATATTGTATTTCTAAGCTCCAAACAGCTTTACAAAAATAATCTGTTTAGACATTGCCGTTTTTTGGGAGACTTTTTAAGAGACAACACATCAAAGGGTGGAAATCTCACTCCAGCAAAGAGTGTTTAAAGTAATTGTCCAGGGATAATAGGGAGAAAACACAATCAAATACTTTCACTTTTAAAGTTCCCCTT
Organism: Salmo salar; assembly: GCF_965601325.2. Lineage (NCBI taxonomy): Eukaryota > Metazoa > Chordata > Actinopteri > Salmoniformes > Salmonidae > Salmo > Salmo salar. Next base: position 15,642,348 of record NC_138319.1, on the reverse strand, counting down.
CAACTAATTTTAATGTAAAACATCCCTCACTTGCAAACACAAGGTATCATGTGTGAGTAGAACCGCCCACGTATAATGTAACAGAGTAAAACCCAGAACACAGTTAAATAATTGGGCTTAAATAATTGTTTTTGTCCCGTGTTACTACTTCCCATCAGTGACTCAGTGATGATATCACTTCCATTACCGGTCAGTGCAAAATACAACATTAGAGATGATTAAAGTAAAAGATTGACAGCTACAAACAAGACAACTTGATATCAGCTGACCTGCAGCAGTAACATTAACTAGCTGATAAACCTGGAGTACCCAAGTCTTTTCATGACCACCCCACATGTGTCCTCTATCAGTCTGATGTCCTTGCGAGGCATGTTCTGCCTCCATATGTTAATGTTTGCTGGTGATATGTCCCCCTCGTACATCAGGTTGTACAAGTTTGTGGAGGTGGTGAACATGAGCTGGTTGAGGGCCGCCGGTGTGACCGGCACCCCTAGGAACCTGTGGATCCTTTCAGCTGTCTCCTGGGGGAAAGTGACTATGTCCTCAAACCTCACCTGGAGGTAGGCCTCTGCCTGGAGGCTCCCACTAACCCGGAGCACTGCGGCAGTGTGTGCCAGCCACAGGTGAGCCAGCAGGAGGACGGCGCTGGCCTCCGAGTGGGACAAGAGCCTCCGGATCATTCTGAACTCAGGGGCTGAGACTGGGCACCGGTCCCTGGTACTGCTACTGTTACCGTCCTCCTTGAATATCAGGGACAGGTGTTGAGGAATGTTTTTAAGGGAGTAAAAGCTGGGCTTACTGTTATAGAGCATGAGATAGATCCACGCCCGGGGGTCTCTGACTACATTGATGGCCCTCAGGGACGGGCCCACCACCTCCTGAAGGAAGGGGAGTTTGAGCCCCCAGCTTCCACTCCTCATGTTGAGGACCACTCGGGCATTGGGGTACTCACTGACGTGGCGCCTCATCTCCCTGACGTACTCAGCATCCCGGTCAAGGCTGCCCCTCATCTTGCCCCTCAGCTCCGCGGCAGGCTCCTTCCTCCTGGTCCTCTTCCTCCTGTCACTGCCGGGGCCTGGGGCTCTCTGGGGCAGCTTGGCCCTGCTACTCTCCACTAGCTGGATGTTCTGCAAGTGCAGCTTGGTGTTGTGGACCAGAGAGTGCAGCCAGCCCTGGATGATTTTAAAGCGTCCACGCAGGGCGTCCATTCTGGACCACTCACAGGCATCAACCAGCGAGTCAAATTCGAACTCGGTCTCTGGAATGTCTACATGCTCCGTGGGGACCCGAATGTAAACAAAGTCGGAGCTGTTGTCAAAAAGGTTCTTAAGTATTTCAGATCCTGAGCCAGGCAGGGTCGTTATGACAACGGTTGGCAGGGCAAAGCGATGCTGATCATAAAGTCTGATTTGTTTGCTGACCTCTGGGTCAGTGCTGACACCTTTCCATTTGACCCCACATAGGAGTTGATCGCAGGTGTTTGACACGAACAACAACGCAGCTATCCACAGTATGAGCACCGAGAACAGAGCATAGCGCATCAGTCTACTGAAGCACACATAGAACTTTCTCTGCAGGGTCAAAAAAACAATAGCAACACAAAGTATCACCCCCGCTATCACATTGACTGTGAATCCAAAATCAAACAGCTGATTGTCCACTGTGTTTTGTTTCGGAACCAGGTGAGTCCCCAGGCCATATCGAATGATCTGATGTCTGTCCTCCATTTTGGCATAACCCCCAAATCCTAAATAACTTAATCTTGTTCCTATGTCTTTATAGTTTGTAACAACTGAAACTATTTTCTCTGTGTTGTTTACAACTAGAGATAGTCTGACACCATTTTTGCTACTGTCCAGAAATCGACAGTTGGACACTTTGACATAAGGTCCATGCATCACATAGGCCACTCGGCTTACTGTGCCCCTCATGGGGAAAGTGACGTTAACATACTGTGTCCACCTCTTTTTGAACTCCGCAGCCTGCTCGGCCTCCTGTATCCTAGTATCTGGGCTGAGACCCTGACTGTCAAACCAGAACATTTTATAATGAGCATCCCACACATCCATCAACGCCCCATTGTACTTGTCCATGAATTTATAGGGGACATATTTAAAGTCAATGTCGAGGTTGTGGAAGAACGCACTCTGCGAGGTGATGGGCGAATCGTCCAGCTTCTCAACATGGTCCAGTACTAGCAAGGTCTGGGAGTCGAGCAGCACCAGTGCCCTGTACACACTCTTCAGCCGCATGGCAGGAGAGTAAGCTGGGGCTGCCTCCCCGCTTACAAACATAGTGTCTCTATGGGAGGAGGCAGCGATCAGCTCCCCAGCAGCATCCCCTACCCCTTCATCTGTCCAGCGCAGCCATTTAGCACACTCCCCCAGCTGGCCCTCCCATGGAGCGTTACACTGGCTGCTGGGAGAGGGGCCGAACACCAGCACATTGTTCAGATAACTGTACTTAGGCCCATAAAGTGCTTCAGACACAAATACCTGTCCATTAGGGGCAAAAGTGAAGGAGTTTTGGTCCGGGTGCTCATGGCCTGGGTTGAAGCTATTCCAGCCGTCCAGCCATGAATAGGGCTTTGCATGAACGATGTCATACACGGCACGGCCACCCAGCTTCCCGGATTTAAAGGAGACAAATGTGTTTCCCTGACTGTTGGGCAGCCCGGCTCCGTACGTCACCACACCCCAGTTGGAGAAAATATGCATCCTGGCTTTGCCAAAGCCATGGGGAGGTTGTGCCGCGAGATGGGCATTGTACCAGATGTACTCAGTGTGTAGGGTAGTCCAGCGCTGGGCAGAGGACTGACCCATGGGACCGTCCTTGGGCCTGTGCTTTCTAATCTGCTGGGCTAGCCAGTTCCCAGTGCCGTTTCTTATAACAAATGTGTCTAGGAACACCAGCTGGCTCTCTGGGCCATAGAACCAGTTGTAGTTGGAGTCGGCTATGCCCACAGTCCTCTGAAAGCCAGGCAGCAGAGTGGCATAGTAGAACCAGAAGTGTTCCCGCAGCCAGTTGTTCTGTGTGTTGTCAATGTTGAAATGACGTTGCGCTAAGAAAACATACTGCGTGATTGACTTGGCTGTATAGCTCCCGTATGCCACGCCCTCATCTAGTGACCCGTCCACAATGTGGTTTAGGAGAAACATGGTCTTCTCCATATAATTGACTGACACCTGTTTCCAAACCATTGTTTCTGGGTCATCGTGGGTGCCGACCACAATAGCCCCAGTCAAGATGGCTAATATATTAGTGGTTTGATGATTTTGGAGATACTGCTTCCCCCAACCCCTATACTTAGATGTTTCATACAGCTCCTCTGTCTCAGAGAGAATTCTCTTGAGGTAAACATCCCGTCGGTGCTCGTCCAGGAACGAGTAAATAAAGTCATATGCGGTGGCAAACCCAGTAAGTGAGTGTGCCATGGGCACCTCATCATTGGGCGCACTGGTCACCTTCCAGTCCGGGTAATTTGCCATTCGATCCATAAACTTCATAAGAAACTGCAGGGCACCTGAGTCCTCTGGGCACAGCAGGCAATACAGAGCAAGGGGGGGTAGGTTGTTCCCGTAAATCTCATTCCACTTGCTAGTAAACTCCTCATGTTTTGCAGGGGGCATGTAAAGGGGCACATTGGACAGCATGGTCAAGACCGCTGCTCTGATTACTTTGAAAATGTGGCTGTGTGTGCTGGATGATCTTTGCCTCATAAGCTGTACATCAACTTGGTTGAAATACAGGTTGGGGTGAGAATCGGTAGATTGAAGTTTTCGATGCTCTGATGCTTTACCCTGGGTGAGTTTGAGCGGCACCAAATCATCCGTAAAAATATATTTTTCGGACGCGTTGAATACACCCGAAAAAGCCATTCCCACTGCCATGAGTGCCAGTAAAAATATATAGCACCCTATCCACTTTTTTGCCATGGTCCAAGACATCTTGTTGTTGTGTTGTTTATATTATCATCTCTTTTTTGAAGCTGAATGGCAAACGTAAGTATTTTTCAAAAACTTCAGAAATGTATTTTGGAGACATATTCAAATATATATGAGATGTGTTTTCTGACAGTTCAATCTCACATTCTCTATAAAAAAAAAAACGACAGACTATATTCTTTCACAATAAAATAACATGCATTCTACAATACCAGTCAGCGTGAATAATTGCCAGGAGGCCAGAGCTTGACAGCACTAATGTTCTGTCTACTGTATAGGCTACTCCAGTCCAATACCGTACAAAACGCACAATGTCCATCTCCACTTGGAAAGATTTGAAAACGCAGCAGCCAGATAAAGTTGTGGAGGTGTGCACATCTGTTCTAACCCATAAAATAAAAGTACAATCAAACAACAATTTTACATAAATAATTTAGAAAAATTAAACATAGAATTATCCATGAATCTGTTCGTTTTTGCCGGCACGTTTTCAACCCTCACTGGAGTGTGGCGCATGGAGTGACTGGTATCTCTCCTGCTGCGTGCAGCAGCAAACTCCTTTTCATCTCTCCCCAAAAAACATTTCCTCCTGGAAAAACATCAGTCAGCCCCAGTCCGTGTCCGGTCCAATCACAGACACCCAAAGGCTTTTTATTCTCCTCGATCGAGCTGAAATATCCACAAACCAAAGAAAATAGCGCATTTCCGCATTTAACATTGCGAGCTGTCGCGATGATGTACTGTCCCAATCCAAGGTTTAGTCGTTTTCCATTCTAAAATGATGTATTCTCCCCTATTCGCAGTTTGTCTTCTTTCCCAAACCAACGAACGTTAGATTAAGTGGCTAGTTAAAAAGGGAAAGTTGTCGTCACTGCCAAGTATTCAAAAGAGACATAACATTGTCAATAAAAAAATTAAAAATACATTCCCAGAAATAGACAAACGTTCAGGCTGGAAAATCATTGCAGCCTAATCAGCTGCTTTGCGCTCGCTTATGCCACTCCGGCATATATACTGCATCACACAACAATTGCGGTTGAACATGTATGTATCTTGCTGCGTCTGATGTGTCCGTCCTACTTACTGTATTACAGTGTGATATTGTTTTCTAGCAGTCAGTGAAAAATGTACACCTTACTACCTGTAGAGGGAGCCGTGATTTTGGAAGCGCGCTCTCAGATTTCCCTGCGCGAGAATGCAGCTGTGAAATGTGAAGTTCAATGAGTTGCAGATTATTGTGTAAAAAAACAACAGCACAACGGCCGCAAATTGGAATTACTCTATCGTGAGTTAATACTTTTAGCCTACATCAAATTAGTAGAAAACCTATATGTCCAAAAACCTGTTGATGGATCTTGCCAATAATGAATGTCAATCACACCGACAATAGTGTGTAAATGTTTAATTACAGCGTCATTGAAGTCTAATAACAATCAGCATTATCTAATTACTCTGCCACTGCATGGGCACCTTAATCAGTGCCGGGATGCCATGTACTTTAGAAAATCAGAAAAGTAATTAGCCTACTGAAAGGACCATAACAGTAAACAACACGTGAGAATATGAGACATGTATTCACTGTAGGAAATTTTGTGTTTTTATTTCACTGTGGCTGCCTTTTACTTTTTACTCATTGCCAGACTCATACAAGCTCATAGTGTCTACATGGAAGATATTCTGTGGGAACCACCTCACTGAGTTGCACTTTCAGACTACATGTAAAAAAAAATGGACCAACAGTTACCCTTATCAGCCCCTTTGCAGGAGTCATGCATCTAGATCTCCCCAAGGACACAACTCTCCTCTTCCAGCAGGGAGAGAGAGAGAGATGGAGGCTCCTGTGCCACATCCACTTCCCTTCCTTGCCTTTCAATACCATTAATTGTCCATCTGTTCAGGTTCCAGGTCTCTCAACAGTATACCGGTGACTCATTTAATCTCCATTAAGCGTCCCCCTCCTCCTTCCTTATTATAATTTTTTTTTTCTCAAGAGAATTCGTCTTCAAAGATGGCTAAATGAAAGTGAAAAGCTAGATTTCTCTTGCTTCTGATACGCAAGGATAAACGTAATCCCTTGTGTTTGCTACAAACACTTCCCACTGGGCAGAAACGTCAATTCAATGTCTATTCCATGTTGGTTCAACAAAAATGACGTGAAATAACGTTGATTCAACTAGTGTGTGCCCAGTGGGTTTTGCCTTACAGAACACGCCTTGAGGGAGAAACAAATAACATTCTTAAAATGAGATGAAAGGCAACAACTTACAAATGTCAGATATGTATTTTAGACGGAGCAACATTGGATCGACTGAGCTGCCTAATTGCAAGAGTCTTCTGCATACTGTGATGATGGAGTCCCATTACCACGAGATAAAAACACTCTAATCACTATTATCCACAGCTGTCGGTGCCTACGGCCCTGAACAGGAGGTCTTGAGGTTGTTGCTTGGCACGCGTTGCCTAGTGACGTTTCAAACACATCAGATCAGAAGAGGTTGAATGCTATAGCTCTTTGTTGCCAAAGATGTGTCAAACATGGCAACATGGCATCCACACACAGAGAGAGACAGATTCTTGACTGACAAGCGATAGGTGGCCCTTTGCCATTCACTACTGTTCGTAGTGGTTGTTTGAAGTATCAGAAAGCTCAGGGTTTGGCTGGGGTTGGGGTAAAAAAGGTCTGGTCATGCATATTGAACAGGGAGGTGTGAACAAACAGCCGGTGCCCTTATTAAAACCGTGGCATGCTGGGAGCAAAGGGAGGAGTGAACCAGGGTCCTATGAAAGACTCCTCTCAGTCCCTGCAGAGAATATCAATTCCTCCCCCAGAGTCTCGGGGTAACACAGCATGCCAGCGTCCTGCATGATGGCCTCTGGGTAGAGTCTGACTGAAAAAATGTGTCTGTTTCACTTTTTTAAGAGCGTTGCAACACTTTACCTTACCATGAGGTCTGGCTGTCAATCATGTCGGTCTGAGAACTCGTCTCTAGGGTGGTTTCTCTAGCTAATAACACATACTCTCTCCAAATGATCTGTTGGCTGTCAAACCATCAGCCGTAATGTTTAGTAGCCTACTATCAGCGTAAGAGTTTCGTTTATTATTATAATAACTAATTGAAACCAAAGCCATTAAAGCAGAGACTGCCATTGTACTCTGCAGAAATTGAATTAGGAAATACACTGAGTTTACCAAACATTAGGAGCACCTTCCGAATATTGAGTTGCACCCCCTCTTTTGTCATAAGAGCAGCCACAATTCGTCAGGGCATGGACTCTATAAGATGTCGAAAACGTTCAACAGAGATGTTGGCCCATGTTGACATCAATGCTTCCCACAGTTGTGTCATGTTGGCTGGATGTCCTTTGGGTGGTGGACCATTCTTGATACACATGGTGAACTGTTGAGCGTGAAAAACCCAGCAGTGTTGCACGTCTTGACACAACCACCTGGCACCTACTACCATACCCTGTTCAAAGTCACTTAAATATTTTGTCTTGCCCATTCATCCTCTGAATTCCACACATACACAATCCATGTCTCAATTGCCTCAAGGTTTAAAAATCCTTCTTTAAGCTGTATCCTACCCTTCATCTACATTGATTGAAGTGGATTTAACAAGTGACATCAATAAGGGATCATAGCTTTCAAGTGGATTCACCTGGTCAGTCGATGTCATGGAAAGAGCAGATGTTCCTAACGTTTTGTACACTCATTCATTGGACACACAATATCTTAAATACATTATTGAACTACATGGAGGCCTAAACCAATTCAAGTGTTACCTATTGTGAGTAAAATCTTTTGTCAAACTCTCAGTGTACATGATTAACCACTGCACCAAAATGATCTAACGGTGATATAATGTTATTCTAATGACCTTGAAAGCAGTCTTCTGTAACAGCTGAAGGTATGAGAGGAAAATGTTCCCTAGAAAAGATTCAGTTATATGTATTTCAGTACATGAAATCCCTTTCCAAGTCAAAAGTGCCCCTTTCAAACTAGTTCTTTCCTCCACTCCATACGTTCTTTTGGTGACTCGCTGTCAAACTTCTACATCCGTTAAACAACGCGAGACTGCTGCGTTTGACATAGCATTCAAAGAAGATAAATAGGAGGATGATTGAGAACAAACACATTCTGATAGCGGGATCAACCTAGCAGACCTTGAGTGAAGGAGACTGATGTGATGTGCCAGGCAGGCAGCCTTTAATGTGGGAGACGTTCTGAGCTGGGAATACGCCGGGCTGTGATCATGAAACATTTACCACACATGCTGCGTTGATACCTGTTCTACTATGAGGAAGTGCATGGTACAACCCTGCTCCTAAAACCCCCATGAATATTTCAAGATGCAAATTTCATAGTCCCCCAGGGTAATTTGGTGCTGAGAAAAAAACTAAAAGGAAAAAGAATGAATGCTTTTAAGTGAGAAGGTGGCAGAAAATAGATGGAGATATTATGAAAGAGTGTGAGCGAAACAGGCACACTACCAATTAAGATCTGTGGGAATATGGCTATGTTTCAAAGGTCCCTGTCACCACCGTGTCTGCACCCATGATACAGTATAGTGCTTCTACTAGAACTGATTGTATTTTGTTGCTTAATGCTCCTCCCTTTGCTCACATTGCTTATGCAGATGATTGGTTTGTATTATATCATACATGACATAATCGTACTGTGTGGACAAGAAAACACAGTTCCCAGATGTAATTCCAATTTCGTCGTATGACATCTGATGTTCTCCCAGTGGTGTAAATGAAACCTTTCTGTGTGATTGATATTGCAACAACTGGTTGTGATGTGATTTGGCTCTGTGCACTGCAAGATTAGAACTCACAGTGTTTCTGTTGCTTCTACCCCTCCCCACTTTCAGAGACAGAGGTTTAATTTGACACTGTCAGGAGTCGTCTCTTTGCCGCACACACTTCAAACGGTCTGGTAAGGAAATCTGTGTTCTCCAAGGCTCACATTATTCAAATGGGCCCGGCTTCCATCTCGCAAATTTGGATTCTTTGCATCCTCCTCTGCTTTGACAGTATTAATGTTGCCACCGCAAAGTGGGGGAGAACCTTCCAAAGCAACTCACTGCAATGTCCGCTGGGAAAGTGACAGGCTTCTGTTGAAATGGGACTGAAGCAGAAATGAGCAGTGATGCACAACTGACTGAGTCCAACGTCCATCATAACAGATTTTGGCATGAGAAAACATGAACTACTCCCTCCCTGCACAAAGCTTGCATCACTGGGCTGGGCTGGCCCTCCCCCCTAGGCCACTGTGACGTATGAAGGCATTACATAAATGAATTAATTCACCCTAATTAAAATCATGCTGTGTATTAATTCTCTGAAGAGTAAGTTCATTAACAGTTCACAGCAAAATGCCTCATTGATTTCCCATTGCTGTGTAATAGACATATGAGGATTCCCTATAAATCCCAAATGAGAATCCTAACCAATATCATTTCAGATGTGATTTTCCTCTAGAATGTGCATTCAAACTTACTGTGTGTTGCCTATCATTCATATGTGTCTTCTTGTTTCGGTATGTGTGGTCTTACAGTTTTGCTGCCTGCAGTCTGCCAACTAAACCTTGATTATTGGTGTTTGTTTGTTGCACCTTAGGCAATGTCATACTTGAATAAGCTGTCAAACAAAGCAAACCTAACCTCCTCTGTGGCTCAGTTGGTAGAGCATGGCGCTCACAAAGCCAGGGTTTTGGGTTTGATTCCTACAGAGGAAAGGTATTAAAATCAATGCACTCTAAGAGTCTGCTAAATTTCCAAAATGTAATCAAGTAGGTTAGCTGTGCCTTCAATTGATTTGAGATGGAAAGGCATAAGAATGTATTTTCCTGGTCAAATTCAATATGGAAAATCATCTCCTACATTTTCAGTCTTTCTTCATTGCCAGGAATGTCTTAACAGAAGGACCACATTTCTTGCCTTGCAGGCAAAGCATGGCACAGGGATCCTCCAGGTATACAGTAGCCTGAGGGCTAAACCAAGCAGGCAACATAGATATGGCTTCTAAGAGTGGCAGTGTTGGATGCCTCCACTGCCATATCCTGCTGTGTTCAACCCTCTAGCACCAGGCAATTTGTACCTTATTTGACTCTAGCTAGACCTGAGCCTCTCTACCTCGACAAGGAACTGTTATTAGAAGGCTTACCCCCAAAGTGGCCGTAGTCTGCAGCGAAGAGGCATGTCACAAGAATCATGAGACAGACATGTACAAAATAGGGATGTAACGATTCACCAATATGCATCAGATCAAATGTAAGTTAAGAGTGCAATGTTCAGGTTCACCATCAGCAATAGTTTTGGGAGTTTTGCTTTTCGCAATCAGAGCATATGGTCATTTTTAGATGTACATGGCAAAGTTGATAATTTCATAACGAGGACAGCAATCACTTTTGCGAGCAGCACTGCGTGGCCCGAAGCGAGAAGAGAAGAGTAGCTCACTCTGGTTGTGTTCCCCTGCTCAGACCTTGCATGCATCAACCAATGGTTGCGTGCGACATCATCGACAGTGTCATTGACTGACAGATTGCTAAAACATATCATGTGGTTAGCTGATATGTAAAATACCTATCCAGGCGTTGTAAGATCTGGCATGCGTCAGCAACGCCTGGGCAGAGGAACGTAAAAACGTCCAAACAATCACAACCATTTGATTTTAACACGGTAGTGAAGTCCAAAGTGCTATATATCATATTTTTTTTTTAAAGATAATTATTGATACATTACTAGCACAAAACACTTATAATCTACAAAAATGGGTGGGTGATGGAGTTTTCAGATCAAAAGTGGGGGGACAAAAAGCATACATGCATTGAAATATCACATTTACATAAGTATTCAGACCCTTTACTCAGTACTTTGCTGAAGTACCTCGGGCAGTGATTACAGCCTCGAGTCAAATCAAATCAAATCAAATGTTATTAGTCACATGCACCGAATACAACAGGTGTAGCTAGACCCTACCGTGAAATGCTTACTTACGAGCCCCTAACCAACAGTGCAGGTTAAAAAAATAGGGATAAGAATAAGAGATCAAAGTAACAAGTAATTAAAGAGCAGCAGTAAAAAATAACAATATATACCGGGGGGTGCCGGTACAGAGTCAATGTGTGGGGGCACCGGTTAAGTGAGATAGTATGTACACGTAGGTAGAGTTAATTAAAGTGACTATGCATAGATGACAATAGAGAGTGGCGGTGGTGTGGAGAGGGGGGGCAATGCAAATAGTCTGGGTAGCCATTTGACTAGATGTTAAGTAGTATGGCTTGGGAGGTAGAAGCTGTTTAGAAGCCTCTTGGACCAAGACTTGGCGCTCCGGTACCACTTTCCATGTGTTAGCAGAGAGAACAATCTATGACTAGAATGGCTGGAGTCTTTGACCATTTTTAGGTTCTTCCTCTGAGACCGCCTGGTATAGAGGTCCTGGATGGCAGGAAGCTTGGCCCCAGTGATGTACTGGGCTGTTCAGACTACCCTCTGTAGTGCCTTTCGGTCAGAGGCCGAGCAGTTGCCATACCAGACAGTGATGCAACCAGTCAGGATGCTCTTGATGGTGCAGCTGTAGAACCTTTTGAGGATCTGAGGAACCATGCCAAATCTTTTCAGTCTCCTGAGGGAGAATAGGTTTGTCATGTCCGCTTCACGACTGTCTTGGTGTGTTTGGACCATGTTAGTTTGTTGGTGATGTGGACACCAAGGAACTCGAAGCTCTCAACCCGCTCCACTGCAGCCCCGTCGATGAGAATGGGGGCGTGCTCGGTCCTCTTTTTCCTGTAGTCCACAATCATCTCCTTTGTCTTGATCACGCTGAAGGAGAGGTTGTTGTCCAGGCATCACACGGCCAGGTCTCTGACCTCCTCCCTATAGGCTGTCTCGTTGTTGTCTCAAAGTGTACAGCACTTTGAGATATCAGCTGATGTACGAAGGGCTATATAAATACATTTGATTTGATTTGATTTACCACTGTTCTGTCATCGGCAAATTTAATGATGGTGTTGGAGTCGTGCCTGGCCGTGCAGTCATGAGTGAACAGGGAGTACAGGAGGGGGCTGAGCACGCACCCCTGACGGGCCCCTGTGTTGAGGATCAGTGTGGCAGATGTGCTGTTACCTACCCTTACCACCTGGGGACGGCCCGTCAGGAAGTCCAGGATCCAGTTGCAGAGGGAGGTGTTTAGTCCCAGGGTCCTTAGCTTATTGATAAGCTTTGAGGGCACTATGGTGTTGAATGTCGACCTGTAGTCAATGAATAGCATTCTCACATAGGTGTTCCTTTTGTCTACAGACAAATTGGCTACAGACGTCAGTGCTACGGGTCGGTAGTCATTTAGGCAGGTTACCTTAGTGTTCTTGGGCACAGGCACTATGGTGGTCTGCTTAAAACATGTTGGTATTACAGACTCGGACAGGGAGCGGTTGCAAATGTCAGTGAAGACACTGGCTAGTTGGTCAGCGCATGCTCGCAGTACACGTCCTGGTAATCCATCTGGTCCTGCGGCCTTGTGAATGTTGACCTGTTCAAAGGTCTTACTCACATCGGCTGCGGAGAGCGTGATCACACAGCCTTATGGTACAGCTGGTGCTCTCATGCATGTTTCAGTGTTATTTGCCTCGAAGCGTGCATAGAAGTAGTTTAGCTCGTCCGGTAGGCTCGTGTCACCGGGCAGCTCTCGGCTGTGCTTCCCTTTGTAGTCTGTAATGGTTTGCAGGCCCTGCCACATCCGACGAGCGTCAGAGCCGGTGTAATATGACTCAATCTTAGTCCCGTATTGACTGTTTGACTGCTTTGCCTGTTTGATGGTTTGTCGGAGGGCATAGCAGGATTTCTTATAAGCTTCCGGGTTAGAGTCACGCTCCTTGAAAGTGGCAGCTCTAGCCTTTAGCTCAGTGTGGATGGTGCCTGTAATCCAAGGTTTCTGGTTTGGGTATGTACGTACGGTCACTGTGGGGACTACGTCATCGATGCACTTATTGATGAAGCCAATGACAGATGTGGTGTACTCCTCAATGCCATTGGAGGAATCCCAGAACATATTCCAGTCTGTGCTAGCAAAACAGCCCTGTAGCTTAGCATCTGCTTCATCTGACCACTTTTTTATTGATCTAGTCACTGGTGCTTCCTGCTTTAATTTTTACTTGTAAGCAGGAATCAGGAGGATGGAATTATAGTCAGATTTACCAAATGGAGGGCGAGGGAGAGCTTTGTATGCATCTCTGTGTGTGAAGTATGTGTCCAGAGTTCTTTTCCTTCTGGTTGCACATTTAACATGCTGAAAGAAATTTGGTAAAACTGATTCAAGTTTCCCTGTATTCAAGTCCCCGGCTACTAGGAGCGCCGCCTCTGGGTGAACGTTTTCTTGTTTGCTTATAGTGGAATACAGCTCATTCAATCCTATCTTAGTGCCAGCCTCTGACTGTGGTGGTATGTAACAGCTACAAAGAATATAGATGAAAACTCTCGGTAGGTAGTGTGGTCTACAGCTTATCATGAGAATCTCTACCTCAGGCGAGCAATAGTTTCAGACTTCCTTTGATATCGTGCACCAGCTGTTGTTAACAAAAATAAATAGACCACCCCTTGTCTTACCAGTCGCCGCTGTTCTATCCTGCCGGTACATCGTATAACCAGCCAGCTTTATGTTGATATTGTCGTCGTTCAGCCACAACTCTGTGAAGCATAAGATGTTACAATTTTTAATGTCCCGTTGGTATTTTAATCTTCCCAGTAACTCGTCCATTTTATTGTCCTAAGATTGCATGTTTGCTAGCAGAATTTAGGGAAGTGGGGGTTTATTCGATCACCTCCGACTTCTCAGAAGGCAGCCCGCTCTCCAGCCTCTCTTTCTTCGCCTCCTCTTCACGCAGATCACTGGGGTCGGGGCCTGTTCCCGAGGGAGCTGTATATCCTCCACCTCAGTGTCACGACACCGACGGAAGGTGGCGCCCCTCCTCACCCGGGCGGTGCTCGGCAGTCGTCGTTGCCGGCCTACTAGCTGCCACCGATCCTCTGTTTCACTTTCTGTTGGTTAGGTCTAGGTTAGGCACGCACCTGTTTTGTATTAGTTGTTAGTGGGGGGGGGGGGGGGGGGGGGTATTTAGTCTAGCTAGGTAGGTTTGTGTTTTGTGCGTGATTGTTCTGTGTCAGGACTTAGGTCGTTTGAGGAACGAGTGTTTCCCTCTGCCTCTGTTTTTTTTGAACGCAGAGGTTATTGTGGGCTGCGTCACTGCTTTGTGTTTGAGCTGGGGTTTTGGAGCATTTGTTTTATACGCCCTGCCCTACCGTGTTCGTACGTTGTGGATGCTCATTAAAAGTGTATTCACGGATTTTCTGTCTCCTGCGCTTGACTCTACCTCTCCTGCTTCCTTGAGACAACCCTGACACTCAGGCTCTGAGGAATCGGGAGAGAAGTCTTCTTGGGTATGACGCTACAAGCTTGGCACACCTGTATTTGGGGAGTTTCTCCTATTCTTCTCTGCAGATGCTCTCAATCTCTGTCATGCTGGATGGGGAGCGGCGTTGCACAGCTTTTTTCAGGTCACTCCAGAGGTCACTCCAGAGATCGGGTTCAAGTCACGGCTCTGGCTGGGCCACTCAAGGACATTCAGAGACTTGTCCTGAAGCCACTCCTACATTGTCTTGGCTGTGTGCTTAGGGTCATTGTCCTGTTGGAAGGTGAACCTTCGCCCCAGTCTGAGGTCCTGAGCGCTCTGGAGCAGGTTTTCATCAAGGATCTCTCTGTACTTTGCTCCGTTCATCTTTCCCTCAATCCTGACTAGTCTCCCAGTCCCTGCCACTGAAAAACATGCCCACAGAATGATGCTGCCACCACCATTCTTCATCGTAGGGATGGTGCCAGAATTCCTCCAGACGTGACGCTTGGCATTCAGGCCAATTAGTTCAATCTTGGTTTCATCAGACCAGATAATCTTGTTTCTCATGGTCTGAGAGTCCTTCAGGTGCCTTTTGGCATACTTGAAGGGGGCTGGCATGTGCCATTTACTGAGGAGTGACTCCTGTCTGGCCACTCTACCATAAAGGCCCCGATTGGTGGAGTGCTGCAGAGTTGGTTGTCCTTCTGGAAGGTTATCCTATCTCCACAGAGGAACTCTGGAGCTCTGTCAGAGTGACCATTGAGTTATTGGTCACCTCCCTGACCAAGGCCCTTCTCTCCCGATTGCTCACTTTGGCCGCTGTGGTGCTGGGGACCTTCAATTACATATTTGGTACCTTTCCCCAGATCTGTGCCTCGACACAATCCTGTTTCAGAGCTCTACGTCTGAATACTTTCCAAATGCACTGTATATCATTTACACACACACACACACACACACACACACACACACACACACACACACACACACACACACACACACAAACATTTGCATTGACCCCCCTTTTTTTTTACACTGCTGCTACTCGTTGTTCATTATCTATGCCTAGTTACTTTACCCCTACCCTGTATATGTAACGGCTGTCTGAAGAGAGAGTGGACCAAAACGCAGCGGAGTTAGTGTTCATCATATTTAATTAAGAATGAACACTATACAAACAAAACAAGAAAAAACCGACAGCCAAACAGTCCTGCCAGGTGTAACACAATGACAGAAACAATTACCCACAAAACCCCAACGGAAAAACATGCACTTATGTGTGACTCCCAATCAACAACAACAAACTTCAGCTGTGCCTGATTGGGAGCCACACACGGCCCAAAACAAAGAAATACAAAAACATAGAAACAGAACATAGAACGCCCACCCAATGTAACACCCTGGCCTAACCAAAATAAAGAACAAAAAACCCCTCTCTGTGGCCAGGGCGTTACAGTATATAGCCTCGTTATTGTTATTTTATTGTGTTACTTTTTAAACTTTAGTTTATTTAGTAAATATTTTCTTTACTGTCATTTTCTTAAAACTGCATTGCCAGTTAAGCGCTTGTAAGTAAGCATTTCACGGTAAGGTCTACTCCTATTGTATTTGGCACATGTCACAAATAAAATTTGATTGGATTTTGAAACACACAGAGAGAAAGATAAGTCATCCCAGACAGATCCAGCTCACGGAGGCACAGCTCATCATCTCCATCAGCAGCAGATTTTAATTTCGAATGGACAATGAATGTGTTTATGCAACAAATGTTCGTGCATCAAATCGTATCTCATCGAATGGAATCGAATCAATTCGTTCCTCTAATCAAACCGAATCGCACTGAATCATTTCAAACTAAAATGCATCATTCCTGTATCATATCGTTGCCCATGTACTCTATCTAGTTATGCATTTCCCTAGTACAAAATTATTGGTTCTTGACATACACAGTACGTATTGAATGACAAAGAAGCATTATGAATGAGCATCCAAGTGAAAACAAGGTTAAGATATGCTGTGCGGGAAGGAAAAGTGTTGAATGAAATGTTCTCACTATTTTCAAAGCTTTGTAACCACCTAAAATATCAAAATGGAGATAAAACAGAATATCAATTGGAGATGTCAGTGTAAAGCACACAATTATCCTGTAAATGCTCTGTAATTAATATTTATGATCTAGAAATAAAGTATTTTTCTTAGGCACTCTGCTGCATGTGGCCCAAGATATATACTTTGCCTTTCATATTTAATGTGTCATTAATAATGTAAACTATTTTTGAATGGCTTTGTCACATCAAAAAAACAAAAGTCATACCTAATCTTACCCCCTCGCAACCAAAAAGACTTACAACAAACCAGGTCATGAAAATACATTTTCTAAAATAATAATGTCACTGACTGCAGCAATGGCAAACACAGCCCCATTGCACTTTGATTGCTGAAATATAATATTATTTTTTCCAGATTAAATGACTTGTACTAGACCAATGGGGGGGAAGAGAGAGAGAGAGAGAGAGAGAGAGAGAGAGAGAGAGAGAGAGAGAGAGAGAGAGAGAGAGAGAGAGAGAGAGAGAGAGAGAGAGAGAGAGAGAGAGAGAGAGATAAGGGCGGTGTATTCCCCGTTAAAATGGGTACACAGCCGACTGAGAATGTTGAGACTGAACACACACTTTGATGAAAAAAAGGAATTACGAACACAGGCTTGTCCTCGCTGAAGGATGCAGCACTAGAAAAGGTTTGCCTTTCCTGAGCCTTGAAGTATATCCTTTGACATTTCCTGATGTGATTTTTTTTAATTAATTCTGAACTTTCTCACAAAAAAAGGACAGGTTTTCCTCTGAAGAGACTTCCTTTTGATCCATGGGTTTGGCATGACATTGAAGGGCATCTCCTAATTCAATCACAAGGTACTACTGTATTAAATGACATCCCACTGTGGTAGTGTATACTTGGAGAATGCTCCTATCATTGTGCTTCAAAGTTTAAAGCAGGAGACAGAATTAGTAGTAAAGTGGTGTGGTTGTGAACCAGCGAAGATGGAATTCCACATCCAAACACAGAAAGAGAAGTAGCGATATTCCCTGTTCTAGACAGCTGACCTTTGGATGGACAATAACAGGGGACAACCTTTTTTTCACCATATAGCATGCTACTGAGGCAGAGCACTCCCAAATTCATTTGAAATGTGACATGAACGTTTATAACAAACACTGACCATGAGAGGCCTCATGTCCTTCAGACAACCAGATATGTAATTATCCCTCTTGTCCAGAGCTAAATTGGCCGTGCATGAGAGATAGCATATAGCAGAAGGAGTACATGAGTGTTATTGTTTGTTATGAGTAAATCCCCATGTCGTCTGCAGCACTGTGCCGTCTATTTTAACTCTCTCTTTCGTTTCATCAATAATCCTACAGTACCTTCAGAAAGTTTTCATACCCCTTGACTTATTGCACATTTTGTTATGTTTCAGCCTGAATTCAAAATGGATTTAATAGATTTTTTTTCCTTTTTCCTTCCTCTCCAGCAACTGAGTTAGGAAGGACGACTGTATCTTTGTAGTGACTAGGTGTATTGATACACCATCCAAGTGTAATTAATAACTTCCCCATGCTCAAAGGGATTTATTCAATGTCTGCTTTTTGAATTTTTACACATCTACCAATAGGTGTGCTTCTTTGCGAGGCATTGGAAAACCTCCCTGGTCTTTTGGTTGAATCTGTGTTTGAAATTTACTGCTCGTCTGAGGGACCTTACAGATAATTGTATGTGTGGGGTACAGAGATGAGGTAGTCATTAAAACATGTAAATATAATTGCGCACAGAGTGAGTCCATGCAACTTATTATGTGGCTTGTAAAGGACATTTTTACTCCTGAACTTATTTAGGCTTGCCATTACAAAGGGGTTGAATACTTATTGACTCAAGACATTTCAGCTTTTCAATTTGTATTAATTTGTAAACATTTCTAAAAACATCATTCCACTTTGACATTATGGGGTATTGTGTGTAGGCCAGTGACACACAATCTCAATGTAATCAATTTTAAATTCAGGCTGTCACACAGCAAAATGTGGAAAAAGTCAAGGGGTGTGAATACTTTCTGAAGGGACTCTATGTGCTCATTAGAGCATAATAGTCGGCGTGTACAATACACTAATCAGTTTCCTCAATATTCCAATTGAAAGTAACATAACTCTTTAGTCTACTTCAGTATCAGAAAGCTCAGCGATCCAAGGAAAATATTCCCCAGTAATTAAAATAGTCTTCCCACCAGCCCACCCTCAATTCAAACTGTCAATGTTGTCGTTTGGGGACTGACAGCCATGGCTCTTCTTTTATGTAAATGAACTGGTGGAAGAGAGGAATATAGATAGGAGCAGCGGGGTGGCATTGTGGTGATGACGCTAGCCAGCCACTTACCCCTCAGCCCACTCAACCACTGAGAGGCAGAAATCACCAGCCTGCATGCCACATTGGAATTGATTAGCTTGGGGCTCCTGATTGTTGATTGTCAGTCTCTGTCCTGTTGAGCTCAGTGGTATATGACTCAATGTCAACCTACTCCTGTGGTTGTGGCTCTGGCTCTGCTCTGATGAGTGGCATAGAGCAGACAGGTAAAAGTTCCCAATCATAAAGGACAGCTCAATAGATCTGCAGTCGATCATGACCAGGGTTGGGTAGGTTACTTTCTAAATGTAATCAGTTACAGTTAGTAGTTACCTGTCCAAAGCTGTAATCATTAATGCAACTTTTGGATTACCCAAACTCAGTAACGTAATCAGATTCATTTTTGTTACATTTGGATTACATCCCCCTTAAGAGGCATTAAAAAAATACAAAAACGATCCATCAAACGCATTTGGTGTGTCATCATAGTGGTCTCTGACTTGTGGTCAGACTTACATAGATGAAACCAACTTAAATTTGCACCTTTTTTCAGTGCTGAATTGAATATCATTGAGAAAACAGAAAGGTGTCATAATATTTTTTTTACACACATTCTTTTTTTATTTAAAAGTAATCCAATAAGTAATTATCTCATTTTTCAAAAGTATCTGTAATCCGATTACAATATTTTTGCTGGTAACGTAACTGATTACAGTGACATTTTTTTAAATATCAGATTACATGTAATCAGTTACTCCCCAACCCTGATCATGACTCATGATGAGCTGAGAGTGAACTCAAATGAAGATGCATAAAAAAGTTAAGGAATTGTGTCAACCATTTACTTCAATTTGCCTTTCATGAAGGTCAAAAGGTTTTCACAGTACAAGCTTCAGGTGAGCTTCACTGTAGTGTTCACAGTCCAATAAAAGGAAGCATAGAGCAAAATACAATGAGAGGGAGTCTTACTTATATGGCAGTCAGAGCATGGAAAGATTTGAAAGAGTATTCACAGTACTTACATTTACATTACATTACATTTAAGTCATTTAGCAGACGCTCTTATCCAGAGCGACTTACAAATTGGTGCATTCACCTTATGATATCCAGTGGAACAACCACTTTACAATAGTGCATCTAAATCTTTTAAGGGGGGGGGGGGGGTTAGAAGGATTACTTTATCCTATCCTAGGTATTCCTTAAAGAGGTGGGGTTTCAGGTGTCTCCGGAAGGTGGTGATTGACTCCGCTGTCCTGGCGTCGTGAGGGAGCTTGTTCCACCATTGGGGTGCCAGAGCAGCGAACAGTTTTGACTGGGCTGAGCGGGAACTGTGCTTCCTCAGAGGTAGGGGGGCCAGCAGGCCAGAGGTGGATGAACGCAGTGCCCTTGTTTGGGTGTAGGGCCTGATCAGAGCCTGAAGGTATGGACTTAAGGCCAGTTGTATTTAAGGTCCGCTATTCACACTTTTCAGTCAACATTCAATTCATGTTTTTGTTTTGGACATACAGTACATGCTGTGCATCCTTGTTCCTATTGAGCAGTTGCTTTCATAAATGTCTGGGCCACCCCTGCTTGGTGATCGTGTCCTTCCGCTCTCCCTCCTACTGATCTGTCTAATCAACACTATTAGAGCAGCTTAGGCCTTGCCCTTAGGGATATCCCACTAAAGGCCTTCTTTAACGTTTCTCTGAGCGATTACTCTCAGATCCATCGGCTATACTCCAACCCACATTATGAAAATCTGAATCAATTACAGAATACAGACATTTATCTGGAGGTTGCTGAGGCACTTCATCCTGGAAATATTTTAATTCCTGTCAAATAGAAGTTATTTTTTTCCGGTACTACTTTCAGTGACAGATCACTACAGTAGTGAGAATCTGCATGGTACTGTAGAGATGTTGCAGAGGCAGTGGAGCCACATTTGTCTTAATCAGGCAATCAAGGAGACTAGGGGGTTGAGCCATTTATCAAGGTCTTAGGGCAGAAAAATACTTTAAATCAATCTCAACATCTAGATGACTGCACTTTACCTCAGAGATACAAGTTTAGGTATCTGTAGGTTTACCACTTCAAATGAAGTTAATATGGAACAGAATGATCTATTATAGGTTTGTAACAGCTCTTCTGGGTTCAAATACTATTTAATATAATTTAATATACGTCAGCTGGGCTTGATTGAGCATGCCAGTTGCAAATTAACCAATGGAATACTTGCAAAACTGCAAAACCCTCCCATCTGACACTCCAGGCAGACTAAAGTAAATGTTTTATATTTCAAATAGTATTTGAACCCAGTTCTGGGCCTTGTAGACTAACACAGCCTTTGGAGCTATATTACATTTAAAATATTTTGCTGATGTGTATCACTTTATTGACCCCTATTTGGGGTCATTCAAGACCCATAGGGATAGTTTGGTGATCAATATTAACATACTGAGAGGATGTCTGATCACGTGTCTAGACTCTAGAGAAATGGTTTATTGACATTTAATGCAGATCCATACATTGGCAGTATTCCCAAAAAACGTCTCAATAACGATGCTAAGAAATTATTTATTGAACATAATACATATAAGGTATGAACTTACTAACCAACTAGTGAAGTAGCTTCTCAGACAGCAATATGAATGGGAAGGTAGCTTAGGAATACCAAGTTTTATTTTTCTGTGCTCGCAATCTTGGCTGTATGTGACATTCTTCTTTCACCCATTGTTTTAAAACATCTCCTTCTCCAACCAATCAGTCAAGAGCTGGAAGAACCCTGTGATGTCACTTACCCTTCATTTTACTCTGATTTACAGACTTCTACTGGCAGATAGATGAAAACCACTGCTAGATAGAATTTGCCGGGGCATATACTGCACGGGGGGGGATTTTTAATGCTGTAAGCATCAGTCAGACAGACGCACCTATACGGGCTGCATATTAGGACAGCCTCAGTCCAGCTGAAATTGAAAGAGGCTCTCCTAATATGGACACCATACACATGTACCGGTTTCAAGATCCTTTATGGAAGCAATTTATATTTTTCAAGTAAAGAAATACAGTGCATTTGGACCCCTTGACCTTTTCCAGATTTTGATATATTTCAACCTTATACCAAAATTGATTAAATGTAAAAAAAAAAATCTATCTACACACAAGAACCCTTAATGACAAAGCAAAAACAGGTTTTTTAAAATGTTTGCAAAATGTACAAAAATGTCAAATGAAAAATCACATTTACATAAGTATTCAGACCCTTTACTCAGTACTTTGAAGCACCTTTGGCAGCGATTACAGCCTCCAGTCTTCTTGGGTATGACGCTATAGTACAAGCTTGGCACACCTGTATTTGTGGAGTTTCTCCCGTTGTTCTCTGCAGATCCTCTCAAGCTCTGTCAGGTTGGAATGGGAGCATTGCTGCCCAGCTATTTTCAGGTCTCTCCAGAGATGTTCGGTTAGGTTCAAGTCACGGCTCTGGCTGGGCCACTCAAGGATATTCAGAGACTTGTCCCGAAGCCAATCCTGCGCGTTGTTTTGACTGTGTGCTTAGGGTCGTTGTCCTGTTGGAAGGTGAACCTTTGTCCCCAGTCTGAGGTCCTGAGCACTCTGGAGCAGGTTTTCATCAAGGATCTCTCTGTACTTTGCTCCATTCATCTTTCCCTCGATCCTGACTAGTCTCCCAGTCCCTGCCACTGAAAAACATCCCCACAGAATGATGCTGCCACCACCATGCTTCACCGTGGGGATGGTGCCTGGTTTCCTCCAGACGTGACGCTTGGCATTCAGGCCAAAGAGTTCAATCTTGGTTTCATCAGACCAGATAATCTTGTTTCTCATGGTCTGAGAGTCCTTTACGTGCATTTTGGCAAACTCCACTGTGGCTGTCATGTGCCTTTTACTGAGGAGTGGCTTCCATCTGGCCACTCTACCATAAAGGCCTGATTGGTGCAGACATTTGTTTTTGTTGGTACCCTTCCCCATATTTGTGCTTCGACACAATCCTGTCTCGGAGCTCTACGGACAATTACTTCGACCTCGTGGCTTGGTTTTTGCTCTGACATGCACTGTCAACTGTGGGACCTTATATAGACAGGTGTGTGCCTTTCCAAATCATGTCCAATAAACTGAATTTACCACAGGTAGACTCCAATCAAGTTGTAGAAACATCTCAAGCATGATCAATGGAAACAGGATGCACCTGAGCTCAATTTCGAGTATCATAGCAAAGGATCTGAATACTTATGTAAATAAGGTATTTCAGTTTTTTATACTCAATGAATTAGCAATAATGTGTCTTTTGGGGTATTGTGTGTAGATTGATGAGGGAAGAAATTCATTTAATTCATTTTAGAATAAGCCTGTAACGTAATAACATTTGGAAAAATGAAAGGGGTCTGAATACTTTCTGAATGCAGTATATGGAATGATGTGCCCCAGAAGGCTCGTCTATCTGGTCTGTTGAAGCTTTTCATCAGTGTTCCACGATTTCCCCAATGACACGAGAGGCACACCAACCAATGCATTCCCTATCATCATCTGTACAGACAGGAACTGCAGCTCTCGAATAGATGGCATATGTCAATACAGTTGGCGCTCCACTGTCCAGGAAAACTGGGTGTAGGGAGTGGAGAGGAAGTAGACTATGTGGGAGTGCTCAAGCCAAAAAACGGGAGATCAACTGTGTGTTTGATACATTAAAGTGGCTCAGGTTCAGCTACACCGCAGCAGCAGCCAGTCAGTCAGCCAGGCAGCTCTTCCTTGGGTCCCCTCCTCATCCCTCGTCACAATCAATCCACCACAGACCCACGACCGTAATCGTATTTGTTCAAATAAATAATGAAATAGCAGCAGCCCCACACAGAGGCACACAGAGGGTGGTAATTGCTGCGTTTCGCCTCGGATCAGATGGGCTCTGTGGGAGACTGGCTCAGCTCCACTGTGACCTTGTGTGTTTGTAATTTTCCACAAGCTTAGTGGATATGCACCAGGCAGGGGCTCTCGGTGGGTGCAAGCAACCAGGGACCGCGCCAAGGCCAAGCCCAGTGAACTGCCCTGGTGTGATGGAGTTCTCAACACAGACTCGAAAGTACTAATGAAAAGCTTGGGAGGAGAGAAGGAATCATTGACATGACAGCTATTAGTGGGCCGCCAGGATTAACAGGGCGATGCTATGTACTCGGCGGTGCACGGCCTGTTCAATTTGTTTTCCTCGAAATATTGAGATGCATCGATGCATCACAAGAGCACCTTAGACTAAAGCACCATCAAATACCATTACAACCAAGTTTCTAGCCTTCATTTGAACTCTCAACTACTGTAGTACATGTTTCCTCAGATGAACCTAGTACAGCACTAGATCTGCTTTACAATTATTGTTCATCCACCTCCTGTGGCTGTTATCACATTTGTGCTTTTAATTATATTATACTCCTGATTCAATCTCTCTGTTGTTTACAATCTTTTTTTAGGGAGGGCTGTCCACATGGGATTGGCTCATCCTTGGTCGCCGCAACAACAATCAGCGCAGGTATACACTGATGGTGGGGTATTATTTTGAAAAGTGACATATTGATAGTGCTGAGGGTTTCCCAATTGGGTGTGAATGGCAGGCCATTCCTTGAAGTTATTTCCCAAGGCTGACAGTAAGGTGTGATTGCAGTGACTCTTATGGGCCATCTCTCTGCATTGTTAGGGCATTATGCCGAGTCATCTAAAGGTCAAGCTAGGGAAATGTCGTTAGGGGTACGAGTACAATCGGTACGATCTCATAGAGACCTTCATTGAACAGTTCAATCTCACTATTCCCTTTAGAATGGGCCGGGTTCTTCGTCTTCTTCCCAGGAGCCATATGTGGCCCCTGTGAAATCGGTAATCTGATTCCCCACCACATATTATGTGGCACAACAGATGGCTTCTCACGAAAATGAAATGCATAGTGATGTAAACTGTCGTAAACTCTACTACAGTGTCTTAAGAAGGTATTCACACACCTTGACTTTTTCCACATTTTGTTGTGTTACAAAGTGGGATTCAAGTGGATTTAATTGTACATTTTTTGTCAACAATCTTCACAAAATACTCTATAATGTCAAAGTGGAAGAAAATTATAACATTTGTAAAAAATATCATGTGTTTTAGGTTATTGTCCTGCTGAAAGTTGAATTAATCTCCCAGTGTCTGGTGGAAAGCAGACTGAACCAGGTTTTCCTGTAAGATCTTGCCTGTGCTTAGCTCCATTATGTTTACTTGTTAGCCTAAAAAACTCCCCAGTCTTTAACGATAACAAGCATACCCATAACATGATGCAGCCGACACTATGCTTGAAAATATGGAGAGTGGTACTCATAAATGTACTTTTTGGGATTTTCCCCAAACATAACACTTAATAAAAAAGTTAATTGCCTTGACACATTTTTTTTGAGGATTACTTTAGTGCCTTGTTTTGGAATATTTTTATTCTGTACAGGCTTCCTTCTTTTCACTCAATTAGGTTAGTGTTTTGGAATAACTACAATGTTGATCCATCCTCAGTTTTCTCCTATCATAGCCATTAAACTATATAACTGTTTTAAAGTCACCCTTGGCCTCATGGTGAACTCCCTGAGCGGTTTCCTTCCTCTCCGACAACGGAGTTAGGACACCAGTATATTTGTAGTGACTGAGTTTGTGTTGTTACACCATCCAAAGTTTAATTAATAACTTCACCATGCTCAAACGGATATTCAATGTCTTGTTTGCGAGGCATTTGAAAACCTCTCTGGTGTTTGTGGTTGAATATGTGTTTGAAATTCACTGCTCGATTGACAGACCTTACAGATACTGTAATTGTATGTGTGAGATATAGTCATTAAAAAATCATGTTAAACACTTTTATTGCACACAGAGGGAGTCCATGCAACTTATTATTTGACTTGTTAAGCACATTTTTACTTCTGAATTTATTTAGGCTTGCCATAACGAAGGAGTTGAATACTTAGTGACTCAATACATTTCAGCCTTTAATTCTGTATTAATTTATAATACATTTGAAAAACATAATTCATATGGGGTATTGTGTGTAGGCCAGTAACCAAACAAATCTCAATGTAATACATTTTAAATTCAGGCAAAATGTGGAAAAAGTCAAGGGGTGTGAATACTTTCTGAAGGCACTGTATGTTGTGTCTGCGCGATTCGTCTCAATCTCGAAATTAGGTAACACTTTATTTGGATAGTCCATCTGTAGATGCTCTACAGGCTGTCTACAGACTATCACTAACATGTCAACTAACTATCTCATAACCCTAGCTCTAATCCTAACCTTAACTCTTATCCTAACCTTAACCTTAGCAAGCAGTTGCTTATCAACATTTAGTTTGTTGATAGTATGACCAGGTAAAATATGGACTATCCAAATAAAGTGTGACCCTAAGTTATTATCCTGACATGGGAAACAATCAATTATTACCCCCATTCATTTTTTAAACTGAGCTTTTGTCACTACATCATTACAATAGGAGATGTGTCTAGACAATATTGAGTAGAACAACAATCCATTTCATTAGGCTCAGAATGGTGCTTTGTAGTGATGTGAGTGACAAATACTCACACTAACACACTAACCCTTCAGAGCTTATTAATAATAATTTGAGTGCCTATCTACCTTGGCCGGTTTACATTCCTAGTTTACAGCAGGCTGCAGGTGGCAGGTATTATTCGGGATTAGCAGCAGGAATTTAGGATTTGTGTCCTCATGTTCCATCCCAATGTTGCTCATTAATCATATTAATTAGGACACTGACAGTGTGCGGCCTTGTGTCATCATAACAGCAGCCTCCCAGCCACAGATCTATAATAAGGTATTGTCAGTCAGTTTCAATGTAGACCATACGTGTTGCCAGCTGGTTCCTTGACCACTCAGAAGGATTGAGTTGTCTGTGGGTGGTCAAAGATGGCAGGTTTTCAATCATGATTAACACTGCAACACGTAGAGAATTTTCACTTCAAAGGAGCGGTTTTAAATTAAATTGTTTTTGAATGTTTGGATGTTGTGTTGTTTTAGGAAAGAGAACATGTTAGATGGTAACAATTATGTTCCTCGCATTTGATTTGTTTTGCAATTCTATCACTCCCGTGCCTCCAACATAATCTTGGGTTAACAGAAAGACATGGATGTGATTGCTGCCCAACACCGGAGCAATTCAACTAGGTTCCACAAGGCCACTCATAGAGCTGTTGACTTGAAAATCAATACGCAATAGCAGTTTTTTTTGTCATGGTACAGGACATAGACCTGGCTCAACCATGTCAAGATCACAGCCCCTTTCAATCTCCCACAGGTTCAAAATTGTAATCTTTGATTCATCACTACCGTTCACCTTTCTTTCATAGACAAAGCCTGCCGCTCCCAAACCATTAATCATTCATTGCTCTACCAGTGTCTCCAGGGCAGGCTACACCAGGACCCTTACGATCTGAGTTAGGGAAGCTTATACATACTGAGGGAAGGGTGGTTGTAAATTGATTTAACCATTGAAGACCATATGTGACCTGTCACTTCAAAGAGTTGTGTTTATTTCATTGTATGTCCACCCTCTACCTCAATTAGGTCTTGACTGGAACTAACTGGTTCCTTGGGTATGAGGAACAAGAACATGTGTGATGTGTCATTCAGGGCACGTGGGTTACAGGAAGGAGATATCTGTCCAAAAACATAATTGTACATTAATAACAGCAACCATGAACATGTGAAGGGGTCGAAATGATATTGTGCCATTTACTTAGGTAGATGAGAAAGGCAAGAATTGGAATATCCAAATGAGAGTTTGCCTCCTACATGATCGTCCCCAGCCAATAGCCTTCCTATCAGCTCTCAAACAGAGCTAGGTGATGGATGTTGGCCAAGTTTCTCATTCCCAACCAGTGACAGGGGCGTCATGTACCCTACAAATCTGAGGGGGCACAAATGTGAGGATATCTGGGGGGTGGTCGTAGGGGTGTTCGGCCCCCCATCAGGAGAATTTAGCAGTTTTCAAACACCTGAATCAGCTTTTTCCTGCAATCTACAGTCGTGGCCAAAAGTTTTGAGAAGGACACAAATAATAATTTCCACAAAGTTTGCTGCTTCAGTGTCTTTAGATATTTTTGTCAGATGTTACTATGGAAGTACAAGCATTTCATAAGTGTCAAAGGCTTTTATTGACAATTACCTGAAGTTGATGCAAAGAGTCAATATTTGCCGTGTTGACCCTTCTTTTTCAAGACCACTGCAATCCACTCTGGCATGCTGTCAATTAACTTCTGGGCCACATCCTGACTGATGGCAGCCCATTCTTGCATAATTAATGCTTGGAGTTTGTCAGCATTTGTGGGTTTTTGTTTGTCCACCCTCCTCTTGAGGATTGACCACAAGTTCTCAATGGGATTAAGGTCTGGGAAGTTTCCTGGCCATGGACCCAAAATATCGATGTTTTGTTCCCCGAGCCACTTAGTTATCACTTTTGCCTTATGGCAAGGTGCTCCATCATGCTGGAAAAGGCATTGTTCGTCACCAAACTGTTCCTGGATGATTGCGAGAAGTTGCTCTCCGAGGATGTATTGGAACCATTCTTTATTCATGGCTGTGTTCTTAGGCAAAATTGTGAGTGAGCCCACTCCCTTGGCTGAGAAGCAACCCCACACATGAATGGTCTCAGGATGCTTTACTGTTGGCATGACACAGGACTGATGGTAGCGCTCACCTTGTCTTCTCCGGACAAGCTTTTTTCCGGATGCCCCAAACAATCAGAGAAAATGACTTCATCCCAGTCCTCAGCAGTCCAATCCCTGTACCTTTTGCAGAATATCAGTCTGTCGACTGATGTTTTTCTTGGAGAGAAGTAGCTTTTTTTTTTAGGATGGCCCTTCTTGACACCAGGCCATCCTCAAAAAGTATTCGCCTCACTGTGCGTGCAGATGCACTCACACCTGCCTACTGCCATTCCTGAGCAAGCTCTGTACTGGTGGTGCCCCAATCCCGCAGCTGAATCAACTTTAGGAGACGGTCCTTGCGCTTGCTGGACTTTCTTGGGTGCCCTGAAGCCTTCTTCACAACAATTGAAGCCCTCCTTGAAGTTCTTGATGATCCGATAAATGGTTGATTTAGGTGCAATCTTACTGGCAGCAATATCCTTGCCTGTGAAGCCCTTTTTTGCAAAGCAATGATGACGGAACGTGTTTCCTTGCAGATAAGCATGGTTGACAGAGGAAGAACAATGATTCCAAGCACCACCCTCCTTTTGAAGCTTCCAGTCTGTTATTCGAACTCAATCAGCATGACAGAGTGATCTCCAGCCTTGTCCTCGTCAACACTCACACCTGTGTTAATGAGAGAATCACTGACATGATGTCAGCTGGTCCTTTTGTGGCAGGGCTGAAATGCAGTGGAAATGTTTTGGGGGGGATTCAGTTCATTTGGATGGCAGAGAGGGACTTTGCAATTAATTGCAATTCATCTGATCACTCTTCATAACATTCTGGAGTATATGCAAATTGCCATCACACAAACTGAGGCGGCAGACTCTGTGAAAATGAATATTTGTGTCATTCTCAAAACTTTTGGCCACGACTGTAGATGCATAATCATTATGCTTAATTTTATGTAAAACATATGTTTATTTTTCTGCATATCTTCAGTTTTGAGCTGTCTGTATCCTCCTGAATGGTGCTTTTTTAAAGAAATGAAATATGCTTCTCTGCATCTCGGCTAAAATCTGGGTAAAAAAAATGCAAGTGATATTCATGACATTTAGTAATTGCTTGTTTTTCTAAAGTAGTATTACAGAGAAACAACAACAACAAAAAGTATGTTTTATGTGAGGGGGCACCTGCCCCCTATGGGCATGACGCCTTTGACCAGTGACTAAAAGAAAACTGCCAAGATGTGTGTACTGTACTGTCCCTTCACAAGCCCCACCTCACAGCTGCATGGGGTAGAAATGTACTGTATGTGTGGAGTTGATTTAGTCATCCATTGCAGGGAAGGGAAGGGAGGTTCACGGTTGAATAGGCCACGTTGACCTGAGGGATGGAGGCCTGGCTGCTGAGTGGGCAGATCGGTGTGCAGCACTCTGCAAGGCAACTGATAAGCATCCATCCAGGCCGGGTCCCTGTTGACTCAGAGTGGGCAACATGCAGAACGCCTCCAGTTTGGTCACTATAGGATTTAACGGTCAGTGTTCATCGTGCATCTGTTGACTAGCATCAGTAGTCTTCTGGAATAATTTTTTCTCTGGTTGAGAATGTGTCAAAACACACATGAGCACACAGGGTCTTTATTATATAATTCCCCTGAATTGTAATTCTGGCATTTTAGCAGATAGCTGTTATTCTTTAATTCTTTATAGAAAATATTTTTTGTTACCTACCTTTAGTTTCTGCTTCGTGAGTCACTTTGGTGAGCCGTGTAGGAAAATACATACGATGAAAACACACGCTAGCTACTGTTGTGAAACCCTACCTTCTGACTGTCGTTAATCCAGCCGAGTTGGAGAGAGATAGCCTTCTGGGAGCTTCCTAATTGTAATATTTATTGAAACTTTATCAAATCCACTCAGAGCAACGCATGGCAATCAATGCTGTTTAAACTCGTCGCAGAAAGCGCTGTGCTCTGTGTTCTACCCATTCACTCTTATCTGTTCGTAAGGGACGACGGGAGAGTCACAACTCTGTAATTCCAGCCCCAAGGAGTGGTTTGGTTTAAATTGCAGTCTGGCTGAGCACAATACCTTTTAATTGGCAGAGCGTATCATTTCACATGAGAGACAGGGAAGGCACAGGAGCATGTGAAGAGAGCAGGAAACCGTATGTTGCACAGACGGCACGCGCTATGAGGCACACGCTATGCTCTTTTCCAACTGCCTGCTCCAATTTCCTCCTAAACTGTTTGAGAGCAACATCCAATAGTTCACCTTTTTCCGACAATCTTTCAGAAAAGTTATTCTTTACCACATTTTTGTTCCCGAAACTAAAAATGGAGATTCAGCAACAAGCCTTACTACACCATTACAGTGACGCTGGTATTACAGTGAGTCACGCCATGGATGATAAATGTTGAATGACATACAATAACTCCATTTGGTCACAGTGTTCGTAGGAACAAGAGTAAGTACTCTTTCCAACACAGTCTTGCATTGTCAGCAGTGAGCATGAAAGGGAAGTTTTCACTGCGCTTGGCCAAGGACAAAATGTTCTAAGTGACCAACATGTCCTGGTATTTCTGAGCTGTAAGGAGGAGAAGTGAGGGAGAATAGATTTTCCTTTTCAGGGCATAAGTGGTCATAGTAGGGATGGATTAAAGAATCATGAGATGAACAACTCACAGGCTGTACGGATCCAGAACCACCATGTTCCATCAGACCACCAACTCTCCTCATACAGTTAAATGGATTTATAGGGTTTCCATTGCATTGGATAAACATACACTTTGTTTTACGGCGTGCAGAAACATATATTTTGAGAGTTTGTGCAAATGGCCATGTAGTGATTCGCTGAAAGTGTACATCGACTATCCATCAAGTTTCCGGCTTTCTTTCATAAATAAGTGAACGAACTTCTCTTTAAAAAGTTTGACTTGGAGGATCATTCGACCCTTTGTGCCTGCAGTGTGCTCGGGGAAATCTATGCCCTTTATCAGCACTATAGATCAACATGCAGGTGTGGTCTTCTCTCAAGATAAAAAATATGTTGTCCACTTCTTTATCGCAATGTTAGAAGATTGAGCAGGGTATCCATCTGGTCGTTCACTCCCCCGACCTACCATGCTGTTCAAGCTTGGGTAGCTCTGGATGTTGTCCCAACATATAAACCTGGGCCTATAATCATAAAAACTACTACAGCAAGAGGGATTACATGGGTTACTGTGCTGTTTGCAGTATGTCCATTAGCACGAGAGCACTCTCTTCCAGTTTTAGGGGTCACCTGGGTTGTTCAGGTTTTTATCTTTAATAGTGCTTCAGTGTCTATCAGTTCTTTTAACTCTGTAAAAGAACTGATAACATCCTCACAGTTTCCCTCATAACTGGCAGACTGGCAGACTCTTTGAATTGTTTTCATCCAATCCAGAGGGATAGCAGGCACATATGTTGTTGTTTGATTAATTCTTTCTATCTTCCTGTTTTTGGAGCTTTTCCCTGTCCTTGTTAGAATTTCTTGGAAGCATTTTCTACCCTTCTGTGATTGCATTGTCAGCGTAAGGGTTTTGTTTATCGTTATGGTAACTAATTGAAACCAAAGTCATTAATGCAAAGACTTTTGCCAATGTACTCTGCAGAAATTGAATTATGAAATACACTGAGTATATAAAACATTAGGAATGACTTCCTAATATTGAGTTGCACCTCCCCTTTTGCCCTCAGAACAGCCTCAATTCGTCAGGGCATGGACTCTACAAGGTGTCAAAAGTGTTCCACAGGGATGCTGGCCCATGTTGACTCCAATACTTCCCAGAGTTGTGTCAATTTGGCTGAATGTCCTTTGGGTGGTGGACCATTCTTGACATACACGGGACACTGTTGAGTGTGAAAAACCCAGCAGCATTGCAGTTCTTCACACAAAACAGTGCAGCTGGCACCTACTACCATACCCCATTCAAAGGCACTTCAATCTTTTGTCTTGCCCATTTACCCTCTGAATGGCACAATCCATGTCTCAATTGTCTCAAGGCTTACAGATCCTTCTTTATGTTGTCTCCTCCCATTCATCTACACTGATTGAAGTGGGTTTCATAAGTGACATCAATAAGGGATCATAGCTTTCCCCTGGATTCCCCTGGTCAGTCTATGTCATGGAAAGAGCAGGTGTCCTTAATGTTTTGTATACTCAGTGTCTGTACTCATGTAGAGCCTTGTGTAGGCTATTCTACTGTATATATAAATAGATTCACCAGAAACGCTGTACCATAATGAAACAATCTGTCATAGGCAACAATATACAATGATATTGCAGAGGTCATACCAACAGTATATCAATGCCTTCTACTGTACAGATATGCAGTACTTTAGCCAGACAGCTGACGTATTTACTAGCCAGGGATCCCACAGGACTGGGAAGCAGATGGCCTAACTACACCATCAGCACTTTTCCCCTAGCAACCTGAGATACTGGTTGTGGTCAAATGAAACTGTAGACATAGCAGACACCTTCAAGCCCTATTTATATGTCCTGTTGAGGAGAATGTGAAACACTGCATTATGTCATGGTGTTCCATGATTACCGAAAGTTGTAAATTGTGCACAAAACCAGAAACATTAAACATAATGGATGCTAGGCTGTAGAGTCACTGTGCATAACTCGTTCAGAAACATACAACATTTAATTACTTCTCAAAGAGGAAATGTGTATCACTGTAGTCAGAGGCTATAAATTATACAACCATGATGTCTATGAGAGGAAAGGTTTATCAATACAGACCAAGTCACAAAATATGTTTGGCCAAGTAGTCGTTGAGAGAGAGGGATTGTTATCTCTAAACCATACTGATCTGTTCTCCCATGAATCCTGTCCTGTCCCCTATATCCTGGAGTAACCTAGCCACACGACCACCACCATCCTGATCCATCACACGCTGCAAATGGATCACATAAAAATAAAACAACTGTTTACTGTTGTTCAGCTTAATTCCGATCTTGTTGAAGTGCATTGATCTATAAAGCAACCCGGGGTCTCTGGTCCCCAATGTTCGGCCGCGCTGAGAAATGATTGGGTCTGATCTCTGGCCAAGCAATGCCAAGCATCAAGTGTAATTATTGAGATGGGATTTGGCCTGTCAGCATGATAAATGGTCGTTTGACTTTATTTGTCTCAGCTCCAGATCAGTTTGCAGCAATACCTGTCACCAAGGTATTCTATTTCCTTTACTCAGCATCACCAACACAGACACATATTGAATAGCTACTCCATCACATGAACAGAAAATCTTTCAATAATAACATAGGCCTCCATAGCTTTTCTGAAAGAAAAAAAATGCATGCAACAGCAAAATAGTTTGGTTTTGACAAGAGGACAAGAGGAAAAGTAAAGCCTGTTTGTTTTCTGTGGATGGTCTGTTTTGTTGCAGCTGTCAAAAAACGTAGTTACCGGCACTTAACTGGGCTTTTCTCCTCATCCACAAAGCCTCCCGAAATTGACTTTTATTTTGCGGCAAATCATTATGTTTGATAGCAGTGAGAACTCAACCTCACAGGGGACATGCTTGCAGGTGCAGGTCCCCTGTGCAGGTCCCCTAAGCTGTTGTTGTCCATCGGTGAAATACTGCTTCTAGCCAGTGTAACCAAATCGATTGTGTATGCAAACTCTGCAACTGTTGTCTGCCTTGCAGGTATCAATAATAAAAAGGAAAACAGTAAATGCTATAACCTTATTATGCTCTACTGACAATGCGTATTGCTTATAAATGTTTGTGTTCCCCAAAATACCTATGATTGAAATGAGCGGATAAGTAAGCTAGACTTCCCATGTCATTCAAATGAATGGAATAAGGATTGGAGTAATTTTATACATTGGAAGTCAAACAAGCAAAATAACTAAGGTCCTTTCGGATAAATGTAACAACCTTCAAACTACAGGTTGGTCTCACACCAACCCTTCATTTTGTCCTAACTCCACCATTCTCTCTGTGATGGGCGATAGAGGTCAATACAGAACAGTCACAGTGGCATCTGATGCCATCGGATAATGGCAACACTTTCTCTCCTTTTTCTCTCTGTGGAGAATTCCGTTGCTGCATAGCGGCATAGCACGCTCCTCTCTTTCCCGATCAATTATTCCCACCAAAATAAGTACGAGAGGAGGCCATGAAATATTTACGGTGAGGCTGAGCGGGGGTCTTGTAGCTCTTTTATTTTTCATGATGATGGAGGGACTGCGGCGGCGAAGCGAGGAGGCGCGGGAGTCGCTTGGGGCCATTTCCATGTAACTCATTCGGTCAGCGGTCCAAACCAACCCCGAGAACGGTCTGTCCAAGCCTCACTTAGGAGGTCCCTTGTGGCCCTTCTCCCTCCCTCCATTCCCACCATCCTCAACGCTTACTTATATTTTGGTTGTCATTTAATGGGTCTGCAATGTCAACTGATGCCTCTTACTGGGGATTGAGACACACAAAGTGAGGAGATTGTCCTCCCTACTGTTTGTTTTCTTTTTATGCCTTTCAGTATTATTGGTGTTTTGCAGTGTACATTTTACCCGATTGAAATGCTTGTTTTGAGAACTATGTTCCCCATTTGACCCCAAACTTTTGCTTACACAAGAGGTTTATTTTATGTTTTTTATAGAGTTTGTTTAGAATGGACAGGAGAACGTGAATGTAGTTGTAGAATTTATACATAGGTCTACATCCAGCCCTGAGCTATTCACCATCATGCAACAGCCTTGGGATACAGTGAAGGACACAATGTTGCTCTCTTGTTGCAAATGTGTGTGTATTGTCAATGTATGTGTGGGAGTACCTTCACAGTATGTCCACGATATTGCATTAAGAATTTCAAGATTTCATCAAACTATTCAGTACAACTACTGGTGACTGATGTGCTTGCAGCATGACACCATTGTTTTCCCTTGTCGTCATGTCTTCCATGTTTACAATCGTCCGTTTCAATTCTCTCCAATTTGCATCAAAATGAAGATGATAAGAGCACTGTCAAAATGGCTGTGTGTGTGTGTGTGTGTGTGTGTGTGTGTGTGTGTGTGTGTGTGTGTGTGTGTGTGTGTGTGTGTGTGTGTGTGTGTGTGTGTGTGTGTGTGTGTGTGTGTGTGTGTGTGTGTGTGTGTGTGTGTGTGTGTGTGTGTGTGTGTGTGTGTCACAAAAACTGGGACAGTTAATGACCAGACACACCTCTTTTGTGGAGGCGCATTGGTATTATTGTACGTTGACTGAACATCGCTGTGTCCTCAGATCAAACATTCCATCTGTCATTCTGAATCGCTTGCAGAGGATGGGAATCTGCCTCATCAATCCCACAGAACACCTGGTTATTGTCAATACCATGGTTCATTGCTCCACTGGAACATGCTGCAAGAATGAAACACAAGAATGATGCAAAATCACAAGGCTGTTCGCTATGGACAAAGCAGCAAGATTAGTTCCGTTGCAGTGAATCGCAAGGAATACAAGTCATAGATTACCAGTGAAACTGGTTGACCTTGAATGACTCACAATTGTAGCCTTGAATAGATGTGGCCATATTCTGTGGACATACACAGTGTACATACACATAATAACATAATTTATATATTTATTGTATGAATTCAGGACCTAATCGTCCAGGAGGATTTTTGTCTGTTTACTCCTAAACCCACCGAGTAAGACTTGCCGAAATAATTACATTTGTATGGGAAGCTGAGTGATGAGATATCATCAAAGATTATAAGGAATTTCAACAGGTTGTTTCTTACTTTTATTGCCATTTTTACAAAAATATAAATGCAAAATATAAAGTGATGGTCCCATGTTTCATGAGCTGAAATAAAAGATGACAGAAATGTTCCATATGCACAAAAAGCTTATTTCTCTCAAATTCTGTGCACAAATTTGTTTACATCCCTGATAGTGAGCATTTCTCTTTTGCCAAGATAATCCATCCACCTGACAGGTGTGGCATATCAAGAAGCTGATTAAATATCATGATCATTACACAGGTGCACCTTGTGCTGGGGAAAATAAAAGGCCACTCTAAAATGTGCAGTTTTGCCACACAACATGATGCCACAGATGTCTCAAGTTTTTTGAGGGAGCGTGCAATTGGCATGCTGACTGCAGAAATGTCAACCAGAGCTGTTGCTAGAGAATTTCATTTAAATTTCTCTACCATAAGCCGCCTCCAACGTCATTTTAGAGAATTTGACAGTTCGTCCAACTGGCCTCACAACCGTAGACCACGTGTATGGCGTCGTGTGGGTAAGCGGTTTGCTGATGTCAACGTTGTGAACAGAGTGCACCACGGTAGCGGTGGGGTTACAATATGGGCAGGCTTAATAAGCTGCGAACAATTAAGAAAATTGCATTTTATCAATGGCAATTTGAATGCACAGCGATACCGTGATGAGATCCTGAGGCCCATGGTAGTGCCATTCATCCGCCGTATCACCTCATGTTTCAGCATGACCCCATGTCGCAAGGACCTGTACACAATTCCTGGAAGCTGAAAATGTCCCAATTCTTCCATGGCCTGCATACTCACCAGACATGTCACTCATTGAGCAAGTGTGGAATGCTCTGGATCGATGTGTACGACAGAGTGTTGCAGTTTCCACCAATATCCAGAAACTTCACACAGCCATTGAAGAGGAGTGAGACATCATTCCACAGGCCACAATCAACAGCAACAGCAACTCTATACGAAGGAGATGTGTTGCGCTGCATGAGCCAAGTGGTGGTCACACCAGATACTGACTGGTTTTCTGATCCACACCCCTATATTTTTTTAAGGTATCTGTGAGCAACATATGCATACCTGTATTCCCAGTCATGTGAAATTCATAGATTGGAGGCTAATTTCAATTGACTGATTTCCTGATATGAACTGTCTTGCTTGATTATGAAAGCAATAATGTTTCATGTGTTGCTGTTCAATTGACAAAATCAATCAAGTGTGTCTGGCATGCACATAGAGACCTGGCCGGCTGGTGCCAGAATAAGAACCTCTCCCTCAACGTAACCAAGACTAAGGAGATGATTGTGGACTACAGGAAAAGGAGGACCGAGCACGCCCCCATTCTCATCGACGGGGCTGTAGTGGAGCAGGTTGAGAGCTTCAAGTTCCTTGGTGTCCACATCACCAACAAACTAGAATGGCCCAAACACACGAAGACAGTCGTGAAGAAGGCACGACAAAGCCTATTCCCCCTCAGGAAACTAAAAAGATTTGGCTTGGGTCCTGAGATCCTCAAAAGGTTCTACAACAGCAACATCGAGAGCATCCTGACTGGTTGCATCACTGCCTGGTACGGCAATTGCTTGGCCTCCGACCGCAAGGCACTACAGAGGGTAGTGCGTACGGCCCAGTACATCACTGGGGCTAAGCTGCCTGCCATCCAGGACCTCTACACCAGGCGGTGTCAGAGGAAGGCCCTAAAAATTGTCAAAGACCCCAGCCACCCCAGTCATAGACTGTTCACTCTACTGCCGCATGGCAAGCGGTACCGGAGTGCCAAGTCTATGACCAAAAGGCTGTTTTTACCCCCAAGCCATAAGACTCCTGAACAGGTAATCAAATGGCTACCCAGAATATCTGCATTGTGTGCCCCCCCAACACCTCTTTTACGCTGCTGCTACTCTATGTTTATCATATATGCATAGTCTCTTTAACTATACATTCACGTACATACTCAATTGGCCGGACCAACCAGTGCTCCCGCACTTTGGCTAACCGGGCTATCTGCATTGTGTCCCGCAACCCACCACCCTCCAACCACTCTTTTACACTACTGCTACTCTCTGTTCATCATATATGCATAGTCACTTTAACCATATCTACATGTACATACTACCTCAATCAGCCCAACTAATCGGTGTCTGTATGTAGCCTCGCTACTTTTATAGCCTCGCTACTGTATATAGCCCCACTGCTGTTATTCTTCACTCTTTTTACTGTTGTTTTTATTTCTTTACTTACCTATTGTTCACCTAATACCTTTTTTCCACTATTGGTTGGAGCCTGTAAGTAAGCATTTCACTGTAAGGTCAACACCTGTTGTACTCGGCGCACGTGACAAATAAACCTTGATTTGATTTGACATACACACAAGTACAGGTATGTGGGCACTACACACACATAAAAACACAATCAGTGCTGCCTTTTATCATTTTTTTGCTTGTTGTGTTTGCTTCTCATGATTTACAAATCCCCCTGGCACTCAAATCCCCCTGGCACTCAGAAACTCTTGCTACAACATATGCCCTATGCGTTCTGAAGAGAATGACACTCTGTTGACGTACACACGGCAGCTAGCCTAGCAGTTAGAGAGGCTGAGCCGGTGACGTTGCCAGTTCAAATCCTGGGTCTGACGGGAAAAAAATCTGTTGGGAAGAGAGCTGGCAAACAGAGGGTTGCTGGAAACAAGTCATAAATGCTGTTGTGCTCTTAAGCACCCCGTGTGGCAGCCCCCTGGACCTTTCCGAAATGTGTTTGTCTTTTGGAGGGGTTGGGTTAAAAGCAGGAGTAACATTTCAGTTGGATCATGTGTGCAATTGACCAATAAAGGGATCTTATCTTAAAACCCACCCTCACATACAGTATGTTAGTACATGTTAGAATCTATCCTTAACGGAGTCTATATGCAGTCATCCACCTCCTCTCCAATTCATTTCCTTTATTCTAATCTCAGGGGCTCCACAGCAAATTAGAGCCTAGCGTTGATTAATTATGGCATCCATCCACCACCGTGCCCTTCAGAGCCCCAGATCAATTTAAGTGACTTTCCCCTCTCAGCAAGAGTAAGACTTTTTGTTCAATGACTTCATGAGAAAAAATTATGGCATTAATTTTGTTCCCCAGACCAGCTGTTATGAAGATTCATGGCCATACTTAATGTTAATACACCTCTCTGCCCTGTCATATCTGATGTTAAAACTACCTCCAGGTCGACAAATGGGGGCTCTGGCATCCTTGTTATTTCCTGAGCTGTGTATGTGGCTTAAAGTACTAACATAGCAAAATCATTTCTGGAAAGCAAGTTGTGGCAATTTATAGATTACGTTTGGGGAGCTTGGATGGTTCAAATAAAATGATGACTTTTCATTTTTTATAAATCTCTCTTTCTCAATGGATTGTGATATAACAAAATATTTACATTCAAATAAATGTATAGCATCGATAGGTATAGTTACATGTAATTTTTTTCTGCAATCCCTTGCGATTCAGAAATACGCACTTACGGTGGCCAAGATGGTTACTCAGCTCATGCTAATCAATGCAACATTTAAACATGTGGTAACATGGAACTACACGTGACAACATGTGAAAACATAATCTCATGAAATAAATGTGACAACAAAGGGATGCAAAATTTCAACATGTGATACCATGACACTACATGTGACAACATTTGTGCACATCTGAAAACCCATAATTTACATGAATTACATTTAAACAGTCATGGTCCTCTGCAGGTTTTGTCTAGTTCCAGGGATGTTCTTAGAATGTTTTTTCATGGTCCCCTTGAAGTTTTTGTCTAGTTGAGGTGAACATACAGTTAATCTACAACTAGTTACTGTATTTTAACATCTAAATTGAAGTATTAATGTTAATGGACATGTATGCTGCTAAATGATGATTACTTAGCCTCACTTGGGATTTGAACTCACAACCTCTTGGTTGCTAGCTACCTGAATTGCCTGCTGCACCACCAGGTCTGTGGACATAACGAAGATTGGCAAGAATACATTTCTGCACATTGCTTAATGTTGCAGTAAAAATATATACCAACTTCAAGGTGTTATTTCTATAGAGTGACAGTATGCTGTTGATTTTAACGCACAACCTTTCTTATCACAAGTCCTTAAAATGATTGCTGAATTGAACATGTAAAAAAGGAAAAAAAGAGGTGCTCAACCTTCATTAGCATAATGATAAAACCCCTTAAACTGGTACAACATTTCCACTGACAGTTGGCACAAATACAACATATTTTAGACCATGCCCCCAAATATGCTAATGAGTCCCTGCCAGCACATATCCCCCACCTACATTTCAAAGTGCACTAATGATTGTACATAATGCTGTATCGTAACCAAGTGGAAAGTGGGAATTTAACCCATGCGACTGGATAAAATTCCTGAGCTCCGACTTCTCCCACATATTGACCTCTGACGCTACCTACTAAGGAAATTACCTCGCAATTAAATTAACATTATTTACAAAAAGTTAT
The DNA here is from genome assembly GCF_965601325.2 of Salmo salar. NCBI lineage: Eukaryota > Metazoa > Chordata > Actinopteri > Salmoniformes > Salmonidae > Salmo > Salmo salar. Next base: position 15,601,758 of record NC_138319.1, on the reverse strand, counting down.
CTATTTATGGTTGACGCAGCTTGTTGGCCATTAGGCAACTGGCATTTCCCAAAAATTTCAAAGCACGTGAATGCATCCAACTGGTATTTAAGTTTTCACAACTGGTAAATTCCCACCTCAGACATGGTTATGAACGTAGCTTTATATGCAATATATTGGGTAGAAAAATTTACCATTATACTAGATTATCCGCACATGTACCCTAAAAGGTATCGATCAGTACCATGTGAGTTCCTATGAGTACCTCTGAAGGTACCGTATGTGTACCTGTGAACTTTTTTGCACTCCAGGGAATAACACTGTACCATAACCGTACTCTTATATTTCAGAGTGCGTGGATATATGTTCTTGGTAACAAATAACAATCTGGTGACACTGCTGAGACATTAATGCACTCTGGGCCAAATGTTGCAAGTTCAAATCTCGAGAGCATTTATGCACACTTAGGGCTAGATTCTAACAGATCTGTGCTAATTTTGTCGGAGGTGGAACTGAGTTAGTGGTGTCAAATCCACAAGCGTCTCTGGCATTATACCTGGCATGGAAATGGCCATTGCCTGGATGGGACTGCATTAAGAGAAATACAGTGCATTCGGAAAGTATTCAGACCCTTTCCCTTTTTCCACATTTTGTTACGTTACAACCTTATTCTAAAATGGATTAAATAAAACATTTTCCTTATCAATCTACACACAATACCCAATAATGACAAAGCGAAAACAGGTTTTTAGAAATGTTTCCAAAAAAAAACTGAAATAGCTTATTTACATGAGTATTCAGACCCTTTGCCATGAGACTCGAAATTGAGCTCAGGTGCATCCTGTTTCCATTGATAATCCTTGAGATGTTTCTACAACTTGATTGGAGTCCACCTGTGGTAAATTCAATTGATTGGACATGATTTGGAAAGGCACACACTTGTCTACATAAGGCCCCACAGTTGACGCTGCATGTAAGAACAAAAACCAAGCCATGAGGTCGAAGTAATTGTCCGTAGAGCTCCGAGACAGGATTGTGTCGAGGCACAGATTTGGGGAAGGGTACCAAAAACATTCTGCAGCATTGAAGGTCCCCAAAAACACAGCGGCTTCCATCATTCTTAAATGGAAGACGTTTGGAACCTCAAAGACTCTTCCTAGAGCTGGCCACCTGGCCAAACTGAGCAATTGGGGGAGAAGGGTCAGGGAGGTGACCAAGAACCCAATGGTCACTCTGGCAGAGCTCCAGAGTTCCTCTGTGGAGTTGGGAGAACATTCCAGAAGGATAACCATCTCTGTAGCACTCCACCAATCAGGCCTTTAGGGTAGAGTGGCCAAACGGAAGCCACTCCTCAGTAAAAGGCACCTGACAGCCCATTTGGAGTTTGCCAAAAGGCACCTAAAGGATTCTTAGACTATTAGAAACAAGATTCCCTGGTCTGGTGAAAACAAGATTGAACTCTTTGGCCTGAACACCAAGCGTCATGTCTGGAGGAAACCTGGCACCATCCCCACGGTGAAGAATGGTGGTGGCAGCATCATTCTGTGGGGATGTTTTTCAGTGGCAGGGACTGGGAGACTAGTCAGGATCAAGGGAAAGATGGATGGAGGAAAGTATAGAGAGATCCTCCTCCTAAGCACACAGCCAAGACAACACAAGAGTGGCTTTGGGAGAAGTCTCTGAATGTCCTTGAGCGACCCAGCCGGAGCCTGGACTTGAACCTGACCGAACATCTCTGGAGAGACCTGAAAATAGCTGTGCAGTGACGTTCCCCATCCAACCTGACAGAGCTGGAGAGGATCTGCAAAGAAGAATGGGAAAAACTCCCCAAATACAGGTGTGCCGAGCTTGTAGCGTCATACCCAATAAGACTCAAGGCTGTAATCGCTGCCAAATGTGGTTCAACAAAGGACTAAGTAAAGGGTTTGAATACTTATGTAAATGTGATATTTCTGTTTGTTATTTTTAATACATTTTCACAAATTTCTAAAAACCTGTTTTTACTTCGTCATTATGGGGTATTGTGTGTAGATTGATGAGGGAAAAAGTCAAGGGGTCTGAATACTTTCCAAATGCACTGTATGTGTTAACAGCACTGTGTGTGTGTGTATCATAAGGACACATTTTTGTTTGCAGGGCATCACCTGTGAAATCGCATGTGAAAATTTGAATCCACATGTGAAAGGTTATGTGATCATGTGAAAATCCCCATGTGAAACTTCATGTGAAATATCATCAAATGTGAAGTGCTCCAAAAACATGGTTAACATTATTTCACATGTGCAAAACATTTGGAAATGTCACATGAAATCATGTGATTTTCCACATGTGAAATCATGTGGTTTTTCCAGAAGGGGATCCTGTCTCTCTTCCTATATACTGTAGCTCAATGCTTTCTTCTTGGCTAAACTAGGCTTATAATTTAACATTTGTATTCATATTTACGGATCCCATACAAGTTTGTAATTAAGGCACATGGAAGTTCACATGTTCAAGAACGCATTTCTGCAAAACGCCCTACTGTGAAGTAGGAACTAGCGTCATCCGCCCCCGTTGGGCTGGTGTTTCACATATACTTGAGAGTGCACTGTAGGCAGCCAGGCCCTCTTCATTATAAAACTTCTTAAGATCATCAGAGCACTCTGCCAGGAGCAACAAGATGGATACCGTCTAATTGAACTCTGCATGGTTCTTTCTCAAGGGCTCTCCTCGGCTCTCTCATTACCGTACCCTTGTCCTAATGAAGAACAAATGAGTTTGCTTTCACTTTGTACCCCTCTTCACCAAACAAGTCATTGGACTTTACCAGTTTCTCTTTGTCCTTTCATCTTTCACTTTTCATTTCTCTAAACAAGCCAGTCTGCTTTCTTCACCCTCAGGGCACGGTTGCGTTACCAGAATTCGACTCCTGAAGTGCCACAGATGACGGTGTAGTCAGTGGCAGCTTCACATGTTGAGATATATTTTGGCCAGAGAACTGAAGACAGTTTTGCCATACAATGTAAAGGGGTAGTCATGAATTTGACAGTATCTGGGTTACAGGGTTCTGTATTTCATATTACAGTAGACCTGCAAAACAGACCGAAAGGATATAGCAAAATGCTCAATCATTTAAGGTTTAAGGAACAGTCATTTTGAAAAGTATTTTTTTTTACTTGGCTAACCACCAGGAAGCATGAAAAGAACTGAGTGGGCGGGGGAGCTTATATTCATGAGTTCGCCTTGACTGACAGCTCTTTGAGAATGCCTATGTCAAGCAACTTGGATGCAGTGAGCAGTGTTGCCGTAAAACCATCTCCAGTAAATTTGGTGATACACAAAGCAACTCAAGAAACATTGAAATGACATCAATGTCGCCCCAGTCTGAAGTCCTCAGCGCTCTGGAATAGGTTTTCATCAAGGATCTTTCTGTTCTTTGCTCCATTCATCTTTTCTTCGATCCTGAGTAGTCTCCCAGTCCCTGCCGCTGAAAAACATACCTACAGCATGATGCTGCCACCACCTTGCTTCACCGTAGGGATGGTGCCAGGTTTCTTCCAGACATGACGCTTGGCATTCAGGTCAAAGAGTTCCATTTTGGTTTCATCATACAAGAGAATCTTGTTTCTCATGGTCTGAGAGTCCTTTAGGTGCCCTTTGGAAAATCTCCAAGCGGGCTGTCATTTGCCTTTTACAGAGGAGTGGCTCCTGTCTGACCACTCTACCGTAAAGGCCTGATTGGTGGAGTGCTGTAGAGATGGTTGTCCTTCTGGAAGGTTATCCCATCTCCACAGAGGAACTATGGAGCTCTGTCAAAGTGACCATCAGGTTCTTGGTCACCTCCCTGACCAAGGCCCTTCACCCCCGATTGCTCAGTTTTCCAGGCGGCCAGCACTCTAAAGGACTCTCAGACCATTAATAACAAGATTCTCTGGTCTGATGAAACCAAGATTGAACTCGTTGGCCTGACTGCCAAGCGTCACGTCTGGAGAAAACCTGGCACCATCCCTACACTGAAGCATGGTGGTGGCAGCATCATGCTGTGGGGATGTTTGTCAGTGGCAGGGACTGGGAGACTAGTCAGGATCGAGGGAAAGCTGAACGGAGCAAAGTACAGAGATATCCTTGATAAAAACTTGTTCCAAAAACTCAAAGCCTCAGACTGGGGCGAAGGTCCACCTTCCAACAGGACAACGACCCTAAGCACACAGCCAAGACAACACAGGAGTGGCTTCGGGACAAGTCTCTGAATGTCCTTGAGTGGCCCAACCAGAGCCCAGACTGGAACCTAATCTAATATGATCTAAACCTGATCTAAAACCTGAAAATAGCTGTGCAGCGAAGCTCCCCATCCATCCGTGAAGAGAAGAATGAGAGAAACTGCCCAAATACAGGTGTGCCAAGCTTTTAGTGTCATACTCAAGGCGTAATAGCTGCCAAAGGCGCTTCAACAAAGTACTGAGTAAAGGGTCTGAATACTTATGTAAATGTGATTTTTTTTTAATACATTTGCAAACATTTCTAAAAACCTTTTTTCGCTTTGTCATTTTGGGGCATTGTGTGTAGACTGATGAAGAAAAAAACAATTTAATCAATTTAAGAATAAAAATGTAACGTAACAAAATGTGGAAAAAGTCAAGGGGTCTGAATACTTTCTGAATGCACTGTACATCTCCCATTTGGTATGTCTCTTGTTACATTTACATTTTAGTAATTTAGCAAACGCTCTTATCCAGAGCGACTTACAGTAGTGAATGCATACATTTCATTTCATTTCATGCATTTTTTTTCTTGTGATGCAGTTCACAGCAGCACTGACGGATGTGTTGACTTGACAACTGCATCAGAGTTTTGAACGGCCCTTCCCCCACTTTTGTTCCATTTTGGCTGAAGACCTAGCTAGCTAGTAAGTAGCTAACATGTACAAAACATTAAGAACACTTTCCTAATATTGAGTTGCACCCACCGCCCTCAGGACATTCTCGACCAACCAGTGCCCCCGCACATTGGCTAACCGGGCTATCTGCATTGTGTCCCGCCACCCTCCAACCACTCTTTTACGCTACTGCTACTCTCTGTTTATCATATATGCATAGTCACTTTAACCATATCTACATGTACATACTACCTCAATCAGTCCGACTAACCGGTGTCTGTATGTAGCCTCGCTACTGTTATAGCCTCGCTATTGTATATAGCCTCGCTACTGTTATTTTTCAGTCTTTTTACTGTTGTTTTTATTTATTTACTTACCTATTGTTCACCTAATACCTTTTTTGCACTGTTGGTTAGAGCCTGTAAGTAAGCATTTCACCTGTTGTATTCGGCGCACGAGACAAATAAACTTTGATTTGATTTATTACTGTACCAGTAAGACTACAGCACTTACAGTTACTTACCGGTTCTCATTTCCAAATATCCGGATGATACCTGCAACAGTATAGCGGCTCAGATTTGGTTGAACTTGTTACCCAGCCTCCCTCATGCTCATCCCATGGTTGACAACATGGTCTTCCACAGTTGCTCTGATTTCATCAGTTATTGTGTTCCTGACTCCCCTTCCTCTTCCACGTCCTCTCCTTCTCCCCGTCCTACTTCCTCTTCCTTCTCCTCCTCCTCTTACTTCTTCACCTCCTCATCCTCCTCTAGTTCTCACCCCTCTTACTCTCTGTCCAATATTGGCCTCCATTGTTGTCCAAACCAAATGTTTACCTGTGGCCTATTTATAGTGCTCAAGCTCTGATTTGTAAGAGAACTCATTATATAAAAGTGTTTTCACGTGCCAATGTGTAAAGGCAATTGGTGAAATAGTGTAGCAATGTAGAGACCAATGTTTACAGTTTTTCTAGAAGTGTGTTATTAAATTGCAAACTGAGTGTAAAGCAGAGAACGGGCATTCAGTTTGGCAGACTTGGTAAATGCATTGGCTACAAGTGTCAATGGTTTCAGAGATAGTGCTTCAAGAATCACTGTTAACATTCATAAAAAACTGTAATACATTTTGAAGTTCATAACTGTGCACTCTCCTCAAACAATAGCATGGTATTATTTCACTGTAATAGCTACTGTAAATTGGACAGTTCAGTTAGATTAACAGGAATTTAAGCTTTCTGCCCATATCAGATAGGTCTATGTCCTGGGAAATGTTCTTGTTACTGTCAACCTCATGCTAATCACATTAGCCTACATTAGCTCAACCGTCCCGTGGGGGGGACACCAATCCCATAGAGGTTGAAATGAGAGTTAAGGAGATGTCACCATGTCCCTTTAATAATGAATTAAAGTGTTTGACTAGGGGAGGGAACCAGTAACTTTATGATCAAACTTTATCAATGTAAAAGGAACAGTAAAGGTTAATACTTTGGTCATCATACCTTTATCTGGTTTCTTTCAATTATCATCCAATTTCATGAAAAACATGATTTTGACTGTTCTTGATCTTTAAGACTTGCTGCGACTCTAATCTGTCCCATATACATTTTAAAGTTGCACTATGCAAAAATCGCTCCGCCATTTCCTGGTTGCTAAAACGCTAATAGTTAGCCTAATTTCAGTTTATGTGACAAAATAAGATAGTATAGTGGTAGAGCATACTTGTACCATCTAAACAGCGGTGAAATATATTTTCCATAACCAAAAATATTGTTGCTTCAGCTGTTTGAAGCTTGTGAATACAACCGAAAGTATAAGACGCAAGAACAAAACTCAAGAATGGGAGGCATAGAAATAGCACACATAGAACAAATATACTGCTTCTTAGACTTTCTTTCAAGTAACATTATAGATCTTTAACTCACATTTCTATGTGAACTTGGTCTTGCTGTGGTCCAACATATAACAAAGAATACATTACAGTTTACATGTGTTAAGTCTGTTTGTCTGTCCGTGCGTGCGTCCATCCGTGCGTTAAATGGCAGCACATACACACAACAAACAGGTCACATGGCACACAATAACCACATAGGAGTTAACCTGTTAGGGCTAGGGGGCAGTATTGACACGGCTGGATAAAAAACATACCCGATTTAATCTGGTTACCACTCCTACCCAGTAACTAGAATATGCATATACTTATTACATATGGATAGAAAACACCCTAAATTTTCTAAAACTGTTTGAATGGTGTCTGTGAGTATAACAGAACTCAAATGGCAGGTCAAAACCTGAGAGATTCCTTTACAGGAAGTGGCCTGTCTGACCATTTCTTGAACTTCTTTTCCATCTCTATCATTTACTAAGGATCTCTGCTCTAACGTGACACTTCCCACGTCGTCCATAGGCGCTCAGAGCCCGGGAAAAAACAGAATGTCGTCATTCCAGCCCCAGGCTGAAACACATTATCGCCTTTCTCAAGTGGCCGATCAAGGGACACGGGCTTATGCGCGTGACCCCGACCGCCCCCGCCTTTGGGATTTTTTCCTCTGTTTGCCGAAAAGGAGATTCCCTGTCGGAATATTATCGCTTTTCTACGAGAAAAGTGTCGTAAAAATTGATTTTAAACAGCGGTTGACATGCTTCGAAGTACGGTAATGGAATATTTAGAATTTTATTGTCACGAATTGCGCCATGCGCGTGACACTTCTTTACTATTTCGGATAGTGTCTGGAACGCACGAACAAAACGCCGCTATTCGGATATAACGATGGATTATTTTGGACCAAACCAACATTTGTTATTGAAGTAGCAGTCCTGGGTGTGCATTCTGACGAAGACAACAAAAGGTAATCAAACTTTTATAATAGTAAATATGATTATGGTGAGTGCTAAACTTGCCGGGTGTCTAAATAGCGAGCCCGTGAAGCCTGGGCTATGTACTTAGAATATTGCAAAATGTGCTTTCACCAAAAAGCTATTTTAAAATCGGACATATCGAGTGCATAGAGGAGGTCTGTATCTATAATTCTTAAAATAATTGTTATGCTTTTTGTGAACGTTTATCGTGAGTAATTTAGTAAAATGTTAGCGAATTCCCCGGAAGTTTGCGGGGGGGGGGGGGTATGCTAGTTCTGAACGTCACATGCTAATGTAAAAAGCTGGTTTTTGATATAAATATGAACTTGATTGAACAAAACATGCATGTATTGTATAACATAATGTCCTAGGGTTGTCATCTGATGAAGATCATCAAAGGTGAGTGCTGCATTTAGCTGTCTTCTGGGTTTTGGTGACATTATATGCTGGCTTGAAAAATGGGTGTCTGATTATTTCTGGCTTGGTACTCTGCTGACATAATCTAATGTTTTGCTTTCGTTGTAAAGCCTTTTTGAAATCGGACAGTGTGGTTAGATTAACGAGAGTCTTGTCTTTAAATGGCTGTAAAATAGTCATATGTTTGAGAAATTGAAGTAATAGGATTTTTAAGGTTTTGAATATCGCGCCACAGGCTGGCAGTGGCTGTTACGTAGGTCCCACCTAGCCCATAGAGGTTAAACTGGTACAGCTTTCTCACTCACGGGTACAACAAAAGGCCTCTGACAAGGCATGCCTCAAAATATGTTAAAGAGCCAGAAACAACAATACCATGCACCCACTCGTGGTCAAAGGTTTTTGGCGATCCGAAGACACCATATGGCACTATATTCTGTGTGGTGGAATTACAGTACCATTAGAAAAACAGCAATTTTCCCACAATGCACCATAATTTACAGTATGCTGCATTTAAACGTTTCAGAATGTTTTACTGTTGATAATAGCCTACCTAAAATTACTATAAATTACAGTTTTCTGTTACAGTGTGCTAATGAGGGGATTTATCACAGGAGTGAAATCAACAAACTGTTTGTAGAATCAGATAAGCAGTAACATTTCTAATCTATTATGCACCTTCTCCAGCTGTCTTATGTCATCATAAGATACAGAATATGTCTGCATTACTACGTATGGGTTTTGACAAGGAGTGGGGTGCTAATTGGCAAAGGTTTGGTCGTTTGGTTTTTGTATTGAGGGCAACAGCATGTTGCTATTGTTGCTGCCATCACCTCCGGGGAGCTTATAATGTTGATCCTTAGTGTTCGTACACCCACTTAGCCAGTCACTCTGTATTATCTGTAAATAAATAACAAAACACCACATCAACTTTGACTTTCCATCACAATAACAGCACCTTGGTGCTAATGTTGCACTGAAAAAGGCCACTGAAAAGTTTTTGGTTTGTTTGCCTGCGTCTTCCTGTTAGTCGTTTGTGTCGTTTGAGCTCTGTGTCAAGGACCTTCTTACAGCTGCTTTTCTTCCATACTCCTTTCAACCGGCTCAGTTCACGGGCTCTGCTATCCCGAGCCCCCACCGTGCCCCTCTATGGTGAAGACTTCAATACTACAGGCCTTCGCTGGTCCTTAACCAAAGGCTTTGAAGTGAGTTTCAAAGGTACATCAAAGAAAGCCGGCTAGAGATACATGATTGTCATATCTCATTTGGTTATGCAGTGATTTCACAAATCATACCATCTGATCCATGAAATAGACCTCAAGACTTAGCCTACAATATGCAGGTATATATTGTGTGTAGACCTAGCAACACAATGTTATGTAGACATGGCCCTCATAATAATTCTGGTAATCAATTCTGAGAATGAGGTTTCAAAATGCATTCTATGTACCTGAGAATTATGAGAAAAGTTACCAATCCTAATTGACGCATAGGCCAATGTATATGTAGTAACACCATTTGTGTATTGTCATCATGTATTGTCATCATGGCCATCGTCATACTCTGGCAATAACTAATCCTGAGAATGAGGTTTCGAGATACATTTCTGAGAAGAGGTGGAAGGGGCTAGGCTGTTGAAAGTGAACGACCAGAGTCTGTAGAGCTAATCAGCTATTCTGAGCACGCAAGCATTACACTGTCATTTAATTGTAACATATTTTCATACGAAAACTCATTCTCATTACCTGCCCTCTCACTCATCAAAAACACCCCTTCACAGCATCTGTGGTCTCTCACAACGCTGTCACTCTTCTGTCGCGTACATGCGTCAAACCCATTCGCCACCCAATATGATGAAACAAGTTAATTAAGTTGTCAGCCACGGAATGGGCTGACAGGCAATTACATTGAGTTTAAATATACATGAACGCAGGTTCAAATGTAAACTCTGTATCTTAGATAACCCATCTATATATAAGTGCGAGGGGAGTTTTAAGTGCGATCAGTTATGACGTTTGTTGCTCGAACAAGAAAAGCAATTGATCAATTATGAATATGAAATCATTAAATATGTTATGAATATCAGACATGTGGTTCTCCCATTCTCAAGTAAGCCAGATACTGCTATTTGCAAGAGGCTTGAACCAATGAAGTCACTGTAATTAATTTCATGATGGCCCCATGCTATTATGTCTGTTTTTTCGCATTGTTCGTAACTTGTTTTGTACATAATGTTGCTGCTATCGTCTCTTATGACCGAAAAGAGCTTCTGGACATCAGAACTGAGACATCAATGAGTCGGACAGGAGGGATATACTACAGAAACCCGGCTAGGACCAGATCACCGTCATTCGGCAGGTAGCTTAGTGGTTAGAGGGTGAGGCTAGTAACTGAAAGGTTGCTAGATTGAATCCCTGAGCTGACAAGGTAAACATCTGTTGTTCTGCCCTTGAACAAGGCAGTTAACCCACTGTTCCCAGGCTGTCACTGTAAATAAGAATTTGTTCTTAACTGAAATGCCTAGTTAAATAAAGGTTAATATATATATATATATATATATATAGCGAGAGAGAGTTGAAGTCAGAAGTTTACATACACTTAGGTTGGCGTCATTAAAACTCATTTTTCAGCCTCTCCACAAATGTCTTGTTACAAACTATAGTTTTGGCAAGTCGGTTAGGACATCTACTTTGTGGATGACACAAGTAATTTTTCCAACAATTGTTAACAGACATATTATTTCACTTATAATTCACTGTATCACAATTCCAGTGGGTCAGAAGTTTACATACACTAGTTGACTGTGCCTTTAAACAGCTTGGAAAATTCCAGAAAATTATGTCATGGCTTTAGAAGCTTCTAATAGGCTAATTGACATCATTTGAGTCAATTGGAGGTGTATCTGTGGATGTATTTCAAGGCCAACCTTCAAACTCAGTGCCTCTTTGCTTGACATCATGGGAAAATCAAAATAAATCAGAAAAAAAGGGACCTCCACAAGTCTGGTTCATCCTTGGATTCCAAATGCCTGAACTTACCATGTTCATCTGTACAAACAATAGTATGCAAGTATAAACACCATGGGACCACGCAGCCGTCATACCGCTCAGGAAGGAGACGCGTTCTGTCTCCTAGAGATGAACGTACTTTGGTGTGAAAAGTGCAAACCAATCCCAGAACAACAACAAAGGACCTTGTGAAGATGCTGGTAGAAACAGGTACAAAAGTATCTAGATCCACAGTAAAACAAGTCCTATATCGACATAACCTGAAAAGCCGCTCAGCAAGGAAGAAGCCACTGCTCCAAAACCGCCATTAAAAAAAACAGACTACGGTTTGCAACTGCACATGGGAACAAAGATTGTACTTTTTGGAGAAATGTCCTCTGGTCTGATGAAACAAAAATAGCACTGTTTGGCCATAATGACCATCGTTATGTTTGGAGGAAAAGGGGGGAGGCTTGCAAGCTGAAGAACACCATCCCAACCGTGAAGCACGGGGGTGACAGCATCATGTTGTGGAGGTGCTTTGCTGCAGGAGGGACTGGTGCACTTCACAAAATAGATGGCATCATGAAGATGGAAAATTATGTGGATATATTGAAGCAACATCTCAAGACATCAGTTAGGAAGTTAACACTTGGTCAGAAATGGGTCTTTCAAATGGACAATGACCTCAAGCATACTTCCAAAGTTGTGGCAAAATGGCTTAAGGACAACAAAGTCAAGGTTTTGGAGAGGCCATCACAAAGCCCTGACCTCAAGCTTATAGAACATTTGTGGGCAGAACGGAAAAAGCGTGTGCGAGCAAGGAGTCCTACAAACCTGACTCAGTTACACCAGCTCTGTCAGGAGGAATTCATCCAACTTACTGTGGGAAGCTTGTGGAAGGCTACCTGAAACGTTTGACCCAAGTTAAACATTTTAAAGGCAACGCTACCAAATACTAATTGAGAGTATGTAAACTATTGACCCACTGGGAATGTGATGAAAGAAATAAAAGCTGAAATAAATCATTCTCTCTAATGTTATTCTGACATTTCACATTCTTAAAACCTGTTATGGCTAAGCGTCCCGCTAGCGGCACACCTCGACAACATCCGGTGAAATTGCAGAGCACGAAATTCAAATGACAGAAATATAAATATTTTACATTCATGAAAATACAAGTGTTATACATCAAAATAAATCTTATCTTCTTGTTAATCCAGCCGCTGTGTCAGATTTCAAAAAGGCTTTACGGTGAAAGCACACTATGCGATTATCTGAGGACAGCGCCCCGCATACAAAAGCATGAAAAACATATTTTAACCAGGCAGGTGCGCCACGAAAGTCAGAAATAGTGGTATAATAAATGCCTTACCTTTGATGATCTTCTTCTGTTGGCACTTCAAAAGGTCCCAGATACATCAGAAATGGTCCTTTTGTTCCATAATGTCCTTCTTTATATCCCCAAAAACTCAGTTTAGCTGGCGCACTTCAGTCAATAATCCACCGGTTTCCCTCCATCAAAATGCATACAAAATGAATCCCAAACGTTACTAATAAACTTCTCCAAACAAGTCAAACAATGTTTATAATCAAATCTCAGGTACCCTAATACAGAAATAAATGATCAAATATAAGACGGAGAATTGTTATTGTCTTTACCGGAGATAAACAACAAAGAACACGTTCTCATCCACGCATATGAAAACCCTACAGCCAAAATGGGAGCCACCTAGAAAAACTACAACTTATAGCTAATTTTTCCAAAATCAAGCCTGTAACTCTTTCTAAAGACTGTTGACATCTAGTGGAAGCCCTAGGAACTGCAATCTAGGAGGATTTTCGCCTCATAATAAAAATGACAGCCATTGGAAACAGTGGGAGGCTGAATTTATTTTTTTGGGGGGGGTGGTTTGTCCTCAGAGTTTCGCCTGCCATATCAGTTCTGTTATACTCACAGACATTATTTTAACAGTTTTAGAAACTTTAGAGTGTTTTCTATCCGAATCTACCAATATATATATATTGTGGCAAAGAAGGGGGTAGAGTGATAAATGGCAGATATGTGAGGGCAGAACTAATAAACGGGCTCTGCCCGATCACTAAAATGGCCACCCCGATCAGAACTACAGATCACAAAATGGCCGACTGCCAAAACTACAATTCCCAGAAGCAAGGGGAACCCTCAGAAGGTGGAGCCGACCCACAGATAAAAGGTCAAGAAAAACCAGGAAGAGAGAGAGAGGGCGGGAAGGATCTATGAACCATAGAGAAAGAGACAATCTACATTGGCTGGATTTACCGTGTACGAGCTGGACTGTTTTGGACTTACCTGTTGGCGTTTAGACCTGGACCTACCGAGAACCAGATTTGTGTACCGAACCCTGCTATCATTGACCTTACCTGTGGCCTGGGTGGACCAGGACAGCGAAACACACACACAGGTACTGTCATGTTCGAAATAACTTTCATTCTGGGCTGACTTTGGTGACAGTTTCCCACTTAATTTGTGACAAACGCTCCTAACTTTGAAGAGGTTTGCCACCATATATATATATATATATATATATATATATATATATATATATATATATATATATACTGCTCAAAAAAATAAAGGGAACACTTAAACAACACAATGTAACTCCAAGTCAATCACACTTCTGTGAAATCAAACTGTCCACTTAGGAACTAACACTGATTGACAATAAATTTCACATGCTGTTGTGCAAATGGAATAGACAACAGGTGGAAATTATAGGCAATTAGCAAGACACCCCCAATAAAGGAGTGGTTCTGCAGGTGGGGACCACAGACCACTTCTCAGTTCCTATGCTTCCTGGCTGATGTTTTGGTCACTTTTGAATGCTGGCGGTGCTTTCACTCTAGTGGTAGCATGAGACGGAGTCTACAACCCACACAAGTGGCTCAGGTAGTGCAGCTCATCCAGGATGGCACATCAATGCGAGCTGTGGCAAGAAGGTTTGCTGTGTCTGTCAGCGTAGTGTCCAGAGCATGTAGGCGCTACCAGGAGACAGGCCAGTACATCAGGAGACGTGGAGGAGGCCGTAGGAGGGCAACAACCCAGCAGCAGGACCGCTACCTCCGCCTTTGTGCAAGGAGGAGCAGGAGGAGCACTGCCAGAGCCCTGCAAAATGACCTCCAGCAGGCCACAAATGTGCATGTGTCTGCTCAAACGGTCAGAAACAGACTCCATGAGGGTGGTATGAGGGCCCGACGTCCACAGGTGGGGGTTGTGCTTACAGCCCAACACCGTGCAGGACGTTTGGCATTTGCCAGAGAACACCAAGATTGGCAAATTCGCCATTGGCGCCCTGTGCTCTTCACAGATGAAAGCAGGTTCACACTGAGCACGTGACAGAGGTGACAGAGTCTGGAGATGCCGTGGAGAACGTTCTGCTGCCTGCAACATCCTCCAGCATGACCGGTTTGGCGGTGGGTCAGTCATGGTGTAGGGTGGCATTTCTTTGGGGGGCCGCACAGCCCTCCATGTGCTCGCCAGAGGTAGCCTGACTGCCATTACGTACCGAGATGAGATCCTCAGACCCTTTGTGAGACTATATGCTGGTGCGGTTGGCCCTAGGTTCCTCCTAATGCAAGACAATGCTAGACCTCATGTGGCTGGCCTGTGTCAGCAGTTCCTGCAAGAGGAAGGCATTGATGCTATGGACTGGCCCGCCCGTTCCCCAGACCTGAATCCAATTGAGCACATCTGGGACATCATGTCTCGCTCCATCCACCAACGCCACGTTGCACCACAGACTGTCCAGGAGTTGGCGGATGCTTTAGTCCAGGTCTGGGAGGAGATCCCTCAGGAGACCATCCGCCACCTCATCAGGAGCATGCCCAGGCGTTGTAGGGAGGTCATACAGGCACGTGGAGGCCACACACACTACTGAGCCTCATTTTGACTTGTTTTAAGGACATTACATCAAAGTTGGATCAACCTGTAGTGTGGTTTTCCACTTTAATTTTGAGCGTGACTCCAAATCCAGACCTCCATGGGTTGATAAATTGGATTTCCAATTATTATTTTTGTGTGATTTTGTTGTCAGCACATTCAACTATGTAAAGAAAAAAGTATTTAATAAGATTATTTCTTTCATTCAGATCTAGGATTTGTTTAAGTGTTCCCTTTATTTTTTTGAGCCGTATATATATATATATATATATATATATATATATATAATATATATATATATATATATCCTAGCTTCTGGGCCTGAGTAACAGGCAGTTTACTTTGGGCATGCTTTTCATCCGGACGTCAAAATACTGCCCCCTAGCCCAAAGAGGTTTTAAAATAAAGTGGTGATCTTAACTGACCTAAGACAGGGCATTTTAATAGGATTAAATGTCAGGAATTGTGAAAAACTGAATTTAAATGTATTTGGCTAAGGTGTATATAAACTTCTGACTTCAACAGTATAATTCGCTGTAGATGGAAACAGATATTTTACGGATCAGGGTGCCTTGTTTAGATCAGGCAACGAGTGGCTAATCTGCCTTTGCCTTCCTTCCTGCTAACTAACGTTCAATCACTGGAAAATAAATGGCATGAACTGAAAGCACGTATATCCTACCAACGGGACATTAAAAACTGTAATATCTTATGTTTCACCGATTCGTGGCTGAAGGATGACATTAAGAACATACAGCTGGAGGGTTATACAGTGGCAATTTCTGCATAAATTGGTCATCAAATTTGATCTCATCTTCATCTAAGTCACAACAATAGACAAACATAGTGTGCCTTTGTCACGACTTCTGCCGAAGTCGATGCCCCTCCTTGTTCAGGCGGTGCTCGGCGGTCGACGTCACCGGTCTTCTAGACATCATTGATCCATTTTTCATTTTACATTGGTTTTGTCTTGTCTTCCTACACACCTGGTTCCAATCCCATTCATTACATGTTGTGTATTTAACCCTTTGTTTCCCCTCATGTCCTTGTCAAAGATTGTTTGTTGTTTTGCGCGTGTTGTCATTTTTGGTGCGCAACAGGGTTTTGTACCCATGTTTCTTTTTTATTGTACTTTGGTTTTGGAGTTTGTTTTACTTTATTAAACTACTCCAGTTCCACCAAGCTTGTTTCTCCTGCGCTTGACTTCTCTGCCACCTACACACACGAAGTGACAGAATCTCTGACCCAAAAATGAAGTCAGCAGGAGAAGGTACCCCGGGCATGGAGGTGGAGGAGCGCGTCCAGGAGCATGCGGAGAAGCTTCACCATCTGTGCGCCGCCATGGATCGCGTTGTCCAGAATATGGACCGCTGGGAGAGACAGGGAGTTCTTCCAGCGCCTCCACCAGCCCAACCGGGGTCTATCCTGAGCGCCCCTTTTCCACCTGAACCCAGTGGGATCCGTCTATCCATGCCACAGGGGTACGACGGAAGTGCTGCCAACTGCCAGGGTTTCCTCCTCCAATTAAACCTTTATCTGGCCACGGTCCACCCAGCTCCATCAGACCGTGAGAAGAGTTTCGCCCTCGTCTCGTGCCTCACCGGAGAGCCCTGGAGTGGGCCAGTGCCGTGTGTGGAGAGGGAGATGCGGCGTTGGACCATTTTGAGGAGTTCACCCACCGTTTTCGGGCAGTCTTCGACCACCCACCCGAGGGCAGAGTGGTGGGTGAGCGCCTCTACCATCTTCGGCAGAAGACGGGGAGCATCCAGGAGTTTGCCCTGGAGTTCAGGACCCTGGCAGCCGGTGCAGGATGGCCCTGATCGACCATTACCGCTGCAGTCTGTGTGAGGACGTCCGTCGGGAGCTGGCCTGCAGAGACACCACCCTCACCTTCGACCAGCTGGTGGATCTGTCCATCCGGCTGGACAACCTGCTGGCTGCTCGCGGACGTCCAGATCGGTGTCTGGTGGTTCCATCCTCCCGCACCCCCTCTCCTATACCCATGGAGCTGGGAGGGAGGGTGCACAGGTAGACCGGAGGGGGTTCCCGCTCGTGCACCATCTGTGGCCGCAGAGGTCACACTGCTGGTCGGTGCCGGGTTGGTTCCTCTGGGAATTTGAGGCAGCAGGCAGGGCGCTCTGGCGCCACCCCAGGTGAGTAGGCACCATTCTCACCCAGAGCCCTCTGTTGCACAGATATTTGTGTCTGTCACTTTTCCTGAATTTCCCCCGCGTTCCCAGCATAAGGCGCTAGTAGATTCAAGCGCGGCTGGGAATTTCATTGATCAAGCGTTTGCTCATAGTTTAGGGATCCCCATTGTACCCGTGGATGTGCCTTTCCCCGTTCACATCTTAGATAGTCAACCATTAGGGTCAGGGTTTATCAGGGAGGCCCCAGCTCCTTTGAGTATGATGACGCAGGGGGGTCACAAGGAAAGAATTAGTCTTTTCCTTATTGACACTCCTGCGTATCCCGTGGTGCTGGGCCTACCTTGGTTAACTTGTCATAACCCCACTTTGTCTTGGCCACAGAGGGCTCTCACGGGGTGCTCGCGAGAGTGCTCAGGTATGTGTTTAGGGGTTTCCGTTGGTGCTACTACGGTGGGAAGTCCAGACCAGGTCTCCACCGTGCGCATTCCCCCCGAATATGCTGATTTGGCTCTCACCTTCTGTAAAAAAAAGGCGACCCAATTACCACCCCATCAACAGGGGGATTGTGCGATAAATCTCATGGTAGACGCTGCACTTCCCAGGAGTCACGTGTATCCCCTGTCACAAGCGGAGACGGTGGCTATGGAGACATATGTCTCCGAATCCCTGCGTCAGGGGTACAGTCGGTCCTCCACTTCACCCGTCTCCTCGAGTTTCTTTTTTGTGAAGAAGAAGGATGGAGGTCTGCGCCCATGCATTGATTATCGAGGTCTCAATCAAATCACGGTGGGGTACAGTTACCCGCTACCTCTGATTGCCACGGCGATTGAGTTAATGCACGGGGCACGCTTTTTCACTAAACTGGATCTCAGGAGTGCGTACAACCTGGTGCGTATCCGAGAGGGAGACGAGTGGAAGACAGCATTTAGTACCACCTCAGGGCATTATGAGTACCTCGTCATGCCGTACGGGTTGAAGAATTCTCCATCACTCTTCCAATCCTTTGTAGATGAGATTTTCAGGGACCTGCACGGGCAGGGTGTAGTGGTGTATATCGATGACATTCTGATATACTCCGCTACACGCGCCGAGCATGTGTCCCTGATGCGCAGAGTGCTTGGTCGCCTGTTGGAGCATGACCTGTATGTCAAGGCTGAGAAATGCCTGTTCTTTCAACAGTCCGTCTCCTTCTTAGGGTATTGCCTTTCCACGTCAGGAGCGGAGATGGAGAGTGACCGCATTGCAGCCGTGCGTAATTGGCCGACTCCCACCACGGTGAAGGAGGTGCAGCGATTTTTAGGGTTTGCCAACTACTATCGGAGGTTTATCCAGGGTTTTGGTCAGGTAGCTGTTCCCATTACCTCACTGCTGAAGGGGGGCCCGGTGCGCTTGCAGTGGTCGGTTGGGGCGGACAGGGCTTTTAGGCACCTGAAGGCTCTGTTTACCTCGGCTCCTGTGTTGGCTCATCCGGATCTCTCTTTGCAATTCATAGTGGAGGTGGACGCGTCTGAGGCTGGGATAGGAGCTGTGCTCTCTCAGCGCTCGGGTACGCCACCTAAGCTCCGCCGCTGTGCCTTCTTCTCTAAGAAGCTCAGCCCGGCGGAGCGAAACTATGATGTGGGGGACCGGGAGCTGTTGGCTGTCATCAAGGCTTTGAAGGCGTGGAGACATTGAGGGCCCTGTCGTTCCAGCCTGCTCCGGCAGCCAAGGTCCGGTATCCCAGGGCGAATTCCATGGTGCTCCTCATCCCCTGCCTCAAATGAAAGAGCTGTTCCCCCGCCGCGCTACCTTATGGTGGATGGTCAAAAATGGCCCGGAAGCAACGGGTGAACTCCCCAAAGTGGTCCAACGCCGCGTCTTCTTCTCCCCACACGGCGTTTGCCCACTCCAGAGCACTCCCAGAGGCATGAGACGAGGGCAGACACTCTCTCCCTTTCCGAAGGAGCTGGGTGCACAGTGGCCAGGTAGAGGTCCAGTTGTAGCAGGACCCCTGGCACTGTGCTGCCATCCCATCATATTCCCTGGGAAGGGAGAGATGCATCCCACTGGGACTGGGTCCGGACGGGATGGGTAGAGGTAACCCCGGTTGCGCTGGTCGAGGCACTGGGGAGACTTCCTGCCTTTCTCAGCAGTCCATAGTCTGGACAACGCGATCCATCATGGTACCAAGATGATGTAACATAGCAGAATGTTCCTGGACGTGCTCCTCGACTCCTCTAACCGGGGTCCCTGCTCCTGCTGACTCCATAGTTTGGTGTGTAATTCTGTCAAGGGTGTGTACGGGAGGCGAAGTCAGGTGCAGGAGAGCAGAGTGTAGTGAACAGGCGCACTTTAATTCCGTTCCACAAAATACAGCACATAAAAACAATAACGAGCCAAAAACACGGAACATGGCAAAAGTAAAGCGCCCGACAATAATCCACATCTCAAACCAACAATTACACACAAAGACATGGAGGGGAACAGAGGCCTATATACATGCAGTAATTATGAAATGAAAACCAGGTGTGTAATGGAACAAGACAAAACAAATGGAATATGAGAAATGGAGTGGCGATGGCTAGGAAGCCGGTGACCTCGATCGCCGAACGCCGCCCGAACAAGGAGAGGAGCCGACTTCGGTGGAAGTCGTGACACTTGCTCTATAAAAAACACTCACAAAATTTGAGTTTGCTATTCACAAGAAGCATTGCCTGATGTGAACCATGCCTCGAACAAAAGAGATCTCAGAAGACCTACGATTAAGAATTGTTGACTTGCATAAAGCTGGAAAGGGTTACAAAAGTATCTCTTAAAGCCTTGATGTTCATCAGTCCACAGTAAGACACATTTTATATAAATGGAGAAAGTTCTGCACTGTTGCTTCTTTCCCTGAGAGTAATGAATGTCACGGGGCTGGGGCCTATGCATATATGTAAACAACAGCTGGTGCACAATATCTAAGGAAATGTCAAGGTTTTGCTCGCCTGAGGTAGAGCATCTCATGATAAGCTGTAGACCACACTATCTACCTAGAGAGTTTTCATACTGCACCAACATATCCACAGATGATGCAATCTCTATTGCACTCCACACTGTCCTTTCACACCTGTACAAAAGGAACACCTATATGAGAATGCTATTCATTGACTACAGCTCAGCGTTCAACACCATAGTGCCCTCAAATCTCATCACTAAGCTAAGGACCCTGAGACTAAACACCTCCCTCTGCAACTAGATCCTAGACTTCCTGACGGGCCACCCCCAGGTGGTAAGGGTAGGTAACAACACATCCACCACGCTGATCCTCAACACGGGGGCCCCTCAGGGGTGCGTGCTCAGTCCCCTCCTTTACTCCCTGTTCACTCATGACTGCATGGCCAGGCACGACTCCAACACCATCATTAAGTTTGCTTGCTGATGACACAACAGCGGTAGACCTGATCACCAACAACGATGACACAGCCTATAAGGAGGAGGTCAGAGACCTGACCGTGTGCTGCAAGGACAACAACCTCTCCCTCAATGTGATCAAGACAAGGGAGATGATTGTGGAATACAGGAAAAGGATAACCAACCACGCCCCCATTCTCATCGACGGGGCTGTAGTGGAGCAGGATGAGAGCTACAAGTGCCTTGGTGTCCACATCACCAACAAACTAACATGGTCCAAGCACACCAAGACAGTCATGAAGAGGGCATGATAAAACCCTCAGGAGACTGAAAAGATTTGGCATGGATTGCATCCTGATGGATTGCATCACTGCCTGGTATGGCAACTGTTCGGCCTCGGACCGCAAGGCACTACAGAGGGTTGTGCGAACGGCCCAGTACATCACCGGGGCCAAGCTTCCTGCCATCCAGGACCTCTATACCAGGCGGTGTCAGAGGAAGGCCCTAAAAGTTGTCAAATGCTCCAGCCACCCTAGTCATAAACTGTTCTCTCTACTACCGCATGGCAAGCGGTACCAGAGCGCCAAGTCTAGGTCCAAGAGGCTTCTAAACAGCTTCTACCCCCAAGCCATAAGACTCCTGAACAGCTAATCAAATGGCTACCCGGACTATTTGCATTGCCCCCCCCCCCCCCCTCCCCCCTCTTCTACGCTGCTGCTACTCTCTGTTATTATCTATGTATAGTCACTTTAATAACTCTACCTACATGTACATATTACCTCAATTACTTCAACACCAGTGCCCCCACACGTTGACTCTGTACCGATAAACCCTGTATATAGCCCTGCTATTGTTATTTACTGCTGCTATTTAATTATTTGTTATTCTTATCTCTTAATTTTTTTATATAGGTATTTTCTTAAAACTGCATTGTAGGTTAAGGGCTTGTAAGCATTTCACTCTATGGTCTACACCTGTGTATTCGGCGCATGTGACAAATAAAATTTGATTTGATTTGAATAGTAGATTGAGGCCTAAACAAGCATAATATTCTAGTTCATTTAGAATTGAGCTAGTTACAGTATGTTATAGTTTTGATTGTAATATTTACAGAAACAGCTGCATCAGTAGCCTCCAGGGACTGATCCAACAGTGAGTGTCAACATTGAGTGTATGAGAGGCGAAGTCTGGTGCAGGAGAGAAGCGAAATGTAACCAAGCGCACTTTATTATAGTTCCAAAATACGAGAGCACTACATAAATAAAAAAAAGGCTCAAAACCACGGAACATAACCAAAGTAAAGCGCGTAAATCAAACACCACGAAAAACATGAAACAATTACACACAAAACATGATGGGAAACAGAGGGTTAAATACAAGTAGATTGATTGGGGAAATGATAAACAGGTGTGTATGGAAACAAGACAAGACAAATGGATAATAGAAAAATGGAGCGGCGATGGCTAGAAAGCCGGTGACGTCAATCGCCGAACGTCGCCCGAACAAGGAGAGGAGCCGACTTCGGCGGAAGTCTTGACAGTGAGCTGCACATCTGTACCTCCCACAGGGGTTAAACACAATAAACACTCTAATAGCTGAGAAGCTGAGAAACTCATCAGACGCAAAGTAACCATTTGACGAAATAAGTGGAAGCATGTGGGCTTACTGGCTCCTGAAACTCTTTTTTAATGGGCTCTCCTGCTTAGGAATTGACGTGAGAGATGCTGCTTGTCTCACAAGAAACAAACAAACAAATAGAAGCTCTCCACCGGGCACAGACGTCAATTCAACGTCTATTCCACATTGGTTCAATGTACTGTAACTTTATTGAAATGACGTGGAAACAACGTTGACTCAATCAGTGTGTGCTCAGTTGGTTATAGGCACAATCCAACAGCTGTGAATCTGTACTCAAACAAAGATATGAATATAGAACTACGTACTGTAACAAGCTGTGCAGTGTTAATTTGGAAAGGTTGACTTAGATGGAATTGAGAGATGAAACATTTATGTCTTGACCCCATTTCTCTGCCAACAGAAACACTATGTTGGGCTACCTCAATGGGTGCTAGTGGTTGTAGAAGTTTTGAAAGCTAACCTTTGCTTAGTACACAAATCCATGATGGCATGGCAGGAAACACATTGACCCACCAGATTAGAAATCTACAGTTTATAGGATAAGCTTTCTATGTATTTTATATTCAGAGGACTTTATAGGCGAAGCATCTGTATCCGGTTTCATAACCTCATCTACACAGACAACAGAAAATGATTTTGACGGAGATCTCCGCGATGTTGCGTGTGCTTAATACAACTCACAGTAAATACGATTATATCCGCGTTATAAACCTGCCACATTCATCTCGGACCATTTTCAATTGGTGTTGTGATTAAGTCCAAGCTATTCTGTGACATCTTTCAAGGGATAGAAAAATTAATCTACATGAGACAGATGAAATATGATACACAAGATAGCTCACGGGAGGCATCTTATCTTGATATATGATGCTTCATCAGCCATTCTTTCATATTGCAGCAGCCTCTGCATCATTTTTATTCAAATCCAGCAGAAGAGGTGGATGAGTGTGTGTATTTCACACATAAATATGTGCATAATCTCACATTTATCACTTCTTCAAACAGCCTCTTTTAAAGGGCCTGCCCTCTCAGGGATGTAATGATGGGCTTAAGGGGAGATTAAGATAATTACACACTGGTCACAGGGGCTTTGTGGGTACAAAGCTTTGTGGGTGCATTTCAATTTAAAACTCCAAATGGCCTAAATGAGGGATACTGAAGCAATGCATGCCAAATATATTAGTGAGAGTTGTGTCCTCATAGGGTTTGTTTTAAACGAAGGCTATTCTCAAACAAAATGGCCTCTAATTACTTTATCTTTAATCTGAAGATAGAAGACCCATGGGGCTCCTACAGTGGTCTAGAATAGAGGTGCTTAAACTAACTTCCCTCCCCTATGCCCTAGCACCTAACCAGCCCTCATCCAAAATGAATACTGTCAGTAAATGTATAAATAAAAATAGGATCAGGAGGCCTGTATTTAGAGTGGACAACAATGTTAAGTAAAAACTTTCCTCAATTGGAAAATATACACAAAATGCTAATGGAGACTTACATAGTAAACTCATCACAGACAGGAAAGAAACAGCAGGACTGTGAATTCCAAAGTGTATTTAACACACACACACACACACACACATCAAAACAGTCCTAATTGACTGACACTTGTCCATTGTCTGACACTTGTCGAACCCGGTGTGGAAAACATCCATCTCTCTGTTGGATCTCTGTAGTCATTGACAGAACTGTGTGTCATAAACACATACATATCTCCACTCCCTGTGGGCTAAACTCTTCCCCGTAAACCACTACCTCACAAAGACAACCTTGACATTTCAAACTAATGATACTGACGGAGAGAGAAAGTGAATGTGTTATGTCCCTCTAGCTGGGCCATCGCTGTAATCAGAATTATACAAGAGAGATAGGCAGAATAGGTATTAAACTCAGCTTCTGTTCAAGTGCTTTGTTTCAAAGCCTCACTTTCCATTGCAAACTAGTCAAATCCCTGAGGGAATTTTCTCAATCCCCATCTTCAATACATCGCAATTGCATACTCGGCCAATCAAACGCCAGGACCTGCAGTTATTGTTGTCACACCAAATGAAAACTGATGAAACCCATCAATCAGTTGATGCTCCCCCATCTTATCAACATGAAAACCTTGAATTATCAATAAATTGACAATTGAAGTTACAGTGAAAATAACATGTCGAAATGGAATTAGTCTTCGGTTTGAAATTATATGTATGAATGCCTAGTATTAGCCCGGGGGAGTTATCACAGGGAATTGTTTCAGTTCTGAGGTTTGTGGACCAATCGAAACATTGTTCTATGCTTAGACGGAGCGTCATAAATGCATTCCCTCATTTAACCTCCCTCCTCAGATTATGTTTCCACAGAGTGTGTGTACTTTACATTGTGAGCCCTGTAACATGTCATTCTGAACAGCGGGAGATAACCGCAGTGCTTTCTTGGCTTTCAAAGTCTCAAATCGACCTTTGATTTCTTCTCCTCTCCCCTTTGGATTGATAGCATCTGGCAGAAATGGAGAGAACAAGAAAGAGATTAAAAAAGAGAGAGAGAGAGAGGTGGGTAAAGAAAGGTAGCGGTGGAGAGCGGCTTAGCGTGCAGTCATATTAATCATGCTAATCTGTGGAGAGGGGTGTGCTTAAAAGTACATTAACCTGTTCGTAGCAACGCAGATAGCCAGTGTTTCCGAGGGTGCAAACCCAGCAGATAAATAGCTGTAGATGGGGAGGCTGACACTAGAAAACTATGTTGTTCACAGTGGGAAAAACATCACAGATATCCACCTGTCGCAAAGGGGGATGGGGAGTGCAGAGTCTGCAGACAAATGTTAGTCATCAGGCCCCCTGTTTCGCAATGGGCAGTGTTGAAGGGAAACAAGCTCCCTGAGGCTTCCAGGAAATGTTTCCCTAGTTGGTCTATTTTGGCCATAATGGTGCATGTGATGTGATGGATTACAGGGACAAAGCACTTTAGTAGCATTAAGGAAGAGCCCTCTTCTCACTAAGATAATGTTTGGCACACTATTCCCCCATAGGGCTCTGGTCAAAAGTAGTGCACTATATAGGGAATAGGGTGCCATCTGGGACATGTCCTTTCTGTCTGACATACACCCATAAGAACTAGAACAGTAAATACCTATTATTTTCCTATCAGCATGCACAGAACATACTACTACTGCACCGACTTCCTAAAAACACACACACACAGCTTGCACTAAATACATTATTTTAAACTAATATGATGGCAGTGGAAAACATTTCATCACAAACTTATGTTTAATTGGTTTGGGTGTCCACAAATAAAATGATCAATACATTCATAACTACAGTAAGCTGTTCAAATGCAATCCTCCCAACACTAGCATTTTGAATCTAACAGCTTGTGAACATAACATTGGCTATTTATCAGCTTCAACGTGCATGTAGAAAATGATGGCTCAAAAAGCAGAAATTATGAATTAATTAATTAATTAAAGGTCAGTAAAAGAGGGATCACATTCTGAGTCAATACCACTGTGTGGTGTAATCACTTCTTGGAGACGGGACACTGAGCCATTTCCAAATACCACGGATGTAACGACTTCACAAGGAAGGATTTATAAAGAACCTTGAATATGCTGTACAAAGTTCAATGCGTTAGTCAACCTTCGAAGTACCTTGTACATCTCACATCTATCTCTCTATTGTTAAAGGAAAATATTCAGACAATTCCCTGATGATGCAGAGGTAGGAATTGTCATTCTCAGTGTAGAGGAAAGGGGATAGGGAAGGCTTTTCAGAGAACAACCTTCAACTTTTCTATGCCCCCACCAAACCTTGCTCACCATCCTATCAGAAAGACACAATAAAAAAAGTTCTCCCTCACCTTTGATCATCTCTTTGGAACATGCTTTGGAAAGATACAAAGCTACAGTGTGTAATGCTACTGGCTTTTTATTTTGGACCAGTGCTCTACAGAATACACTGGCGAAAAAGCTGTCACAAGCCCAACATGGTCAATATATCACTCAACCGCACACAGTCTCTGGTACAGCCCAGATAGGACGTGGGCCAGGAAAACTGGGCTCGGGAGCCGAGAAGGCTGAGCATTGGGTCTGTTATTTATCCCTCTGCCATAAAACATGTGGAACAGGACACAAGAAGAGAGGGATGGAAAAGTGTCAGACTGGAGGACCAGGGTTGGGGAAGAGCCCATATCTCCAGTGATTTAAGGCATTTTCAGATCTGTCCTGTCATGGAGAAATTACCAATGACAGACAGGATGTATTTGAAGGACAGACTGAAGATGCCATAATGTCAATGAAATGATGCATAGATTGCATACTGTAGAAAAACATGGCAGGGAAAATGGTGGAATGATCAAATGGTCTTGACCTTGGAGAGCTTGGTCCTTTACAGTCTTTATTATGACTATATAAATTATACTTGTTGGGTGCATGGATAAGTCATTACTGAGCTTCATTAATGTCTCATTAGTTCAGTAGTTCAGTAGTGTTGTCTCTATGACCTATAGGTCTGTTAATTAGAACTAGTGATTTATGAAATTCACTATCAACTGTTGTAGAGTGAACGGGAGTCGAGGAGAGGGGGAGAAATAATTTGCCTCGATGTGTCTTCAAAGGTAAAGGAAATGCATTACGGGGGCTTTTATGTACAGTAGGGTCTGAAAATATTGACACCCTTGATAAAGATGATCCAAAGATGATTAAGAATTAAAATACTTAGCTATATTGTATGCTCAAAAACAATTGAAAATGTATTATTTTATACTAATACAATTGCTCAGAGAAAGAGATTTTGTTTAACAAGTAAAAACAAATAACTAAATTATTGACACCCCTGTTTACAATACCTTTCAAAACCTGAATTTCTTGCTTCACCACTAGGTCTGTTGCCATGGATTTATTGGCAAGAATATATTTCTGCAATTTGCTAAAAGTTGCCCGGAATCAAGTCAATAATCGTGCGAATTATGGTTATTTGAGATGGTTATTTGTTACCAAGAACATGTATCCACACACTCTCAAATATAAGAGTATGGTTACAGTACAGTGTTGTTCCCTGGTGTACAAAAAGTTCACAGGTACAGTACACATAAGGTACCTTCACTCACATGGTACTGATCGGTACCTTTTAGGGTACATGTGTGGATAATCTAATATAATGGTACATTTTCCTACCCAGTATATTGTGGGAGGTGGAAATTTGTTAAATACCAGTTGAATGCGCTCATGTGCTTTGAACGCATTGAAAAATGCCAATTGGCTAATGGTCAACAAGCTGCGTCAACCATAAACTAAAAGTACAGCTATCATGCTTGTAAACACATTATAGAGTTCAAAAATCATATTAACAGATTGCTTTTAATAAATAATGTTTTGTTGTTACATTTAACTGCCGAAAATGTTGTTATCGGGGTCATTTCCTTAGCAGGTGATGTCAGAGGTCAGTGTGTGGCAAAAGTCGGAGCTCAGGGATGATAGATGCATTTCCCACTAGTAATTACCAGTTGAAGGGCCTTTCAAGTGGATTTTATCCCAGTCGTATATTGAAAATTCCCACTTCCCATTTATACTGAACAAAAATATAAACGCAACATGTAACAATTTCAACAATTTTACTGCGTTACAGTTCATATAAGGAAATCAGGAAATGTAAACAAATTCTTTAGTCCCTAATCTATGGATTTCATATGACTGGGCAGAGGCGCAGTCATGGGTGGGCCTGGGAGGGCATAGGCCCACCCACTTGGGCGTGTGTGGGGGGGGGTTCTTGAAATGTAACATCCAATCAAAATATTTTTGCTATAATCTTGCTGCAAAACAAAAATTCTCCAGACCTCCAAGGGAGCTGTGACAAAGACTTGATTTTGGAGGTATGGCAACGCAAGACTAGAGTTAAGGTAAGGGTTAGGTTTAAAATCCGATTTTAAGAAGATAAATTGTAGAAATGGATGGGGTTTAGCCATAATTAGGACTTTGTGGCTGTGTTAACTACCAACAACTGTTCTTCTGGCTTCTTATTTTTCTTCTTTTGAATGTGCAAACGTACAATGTCAGTCACTAAATAATTAACAAAAAAGGTTAATTAAATGTTCCATGATTATTTATTTTTATTTTGTAGAAGTGAGAGTTCACCAGGAAGTGATGTCATACTGACCTCTCACACACTCCTCTACAGCCAAAATGGAAGCCACATGCTATTTCTGTCTCTTAATTTGTAGTGTTTATAAATGTTTGTATTGTGCAAAAGTGCAATGTAAGTCTCGAAATAGTGAAATAACATTGTTAACTACATGTTTCATAAGTTTTATGACAACTTTGTAACATTTATTGAACGAGTTGGAAAATTGTTGACATTGATTCATGATTCCTGGTCAGCCAATCGACGCTCTTCCCTCTGCCAGCCTCTAGCTGACTCGATGGTTAACCGGTCAACTTCTAGTGAGTCTTTATTTTCATTTAATCAATTTACTACCTGTGATGTACTACATGACTTGCTTAAGATTGTAGATGTAAAAAAAATCCACTGGGGCTGATATGCTTGATCCATTTTTGCTGCAGCTCTGCCCCCATGATTTCTGAATCATTAACCCATATTTTTAACCTGACGATTATATCTAGTACTACGGTATGGATTGAAGGTAGCCCATGTACTCCCCCTTCACAAAGGTGGTGACCCTTAAAAACCTCTTAAGGATAGGACCCTTTTATTCAAATTCCGCCTAAAATGACATACCCAAATCTAACTGCCTGTAGCTTAGGACCTGAAGCAAGGATATGCATATTATTGATACCATTTGAAAGGAAACGCTTTGAAGTTTGTAGAAATGTGAAATCAGTGTAGGAGAATATAACATTAGATCTGGTAAAAGATAATACAAACAAAAAAACCTGTGTTTTCTATTTTTCTTTTTGTTCAATCATCTTTCAAATGCAAGAGAAAGGCCATACATTGAGATAAGGTTCCAGGTGTAATTCAAATGTTGTCCGCAAGATGGCAGCAATGTGTGTGCAAAGTTTTAGACTGATCCAGTAAAGAATTACATCACCACACAATATTTGGTATCAACTCTGCCAGGAGTTTGCCAAAATGTGCCGAATTAGTCAATTTATATATTTTCAAGTACAAGTACTTCAAGAGAACATACAAAAACGCTATGGTAATAAACAATTTAAGTTCACACACTCCCAGGAATGTCATGATGGATCCTTAGCTTCCTTACAGAAAATACATGAACCTTCACACATCTAGATGGGCGGGCGGGGTGGGTGTGGAGCCAGAGACAGCAGTGGGGTCAAACTGTAGAACCCAGTTCCTACATTTTAATATATAAATTGATTTTATCAAACAAAACTATGCTACATTTTATCCCTGGGACCCTCAGGATGAGAAATCAGAGCAAGATTACTGAATGCAAGTAGATTATTTACCTTCAGAGGGGAATGTATCAAACTAGTTGTTGTGATAAAAGTGTTTTGGTGTTGTGCACTATCAAACAATAGCAGTGTACTTTTTTGCTGTAATTGCTACTGTAAATTGGATACTGCAGTTAGATTAACAATAATTTAAGCTTTCTGCTCATATACTGTAAGATATTTCTTTGTCCCGGGATGTTGGCTGTTGTTTACAACGTCATTCTAGTCACATTATCGCATATTGAGCAACAACTGTCCCGGTTTAGGGACACAGTAACCGTAGAGGTTAATAATTATCGCCCTATTTCTAAACTTTCTTGCCTAGCTAAAAAATGTGAATCCTTGATTAATTCTTAGTTAAGATCTTTGTTATTTTTGAAATGTATTCTAAATGTACATCAGTCGGGTTTTAGACTAGGTCATAGCTCTCTCTCTGCTGCATCACTAGTTATAAATGAGGTGGTTAACTGTATGAATAAAAGAAAACATTGTGCTGCCGTCTTCATTGACCTGTCAAAAGCTTTCGATACTGTTGATAATTCACTGCTAATTCAGAGGTTTTCCTCAATTGGTCTAGATCAGACAGAAAATCACTGGTTTAAAAATTACTTGACAGATAGAACTCAATGTGTATCTACTGATTTAAATACGTTTTTCTGAACAAAACTAAAGGTGTCCCGCAGGAGTCAATTCTGGGTCCTGTACTTTTTACTGTTGAACAATAATGACTTATCTGTAAGAAATTGTAACCTGCACTTGTATGCCTATGATACTGTTGTGTATGCTATTGCCCCCACGGTTGACCAGACTCTATCGTAACTACAGTCTGCCTTCATTGTATTACAGAAAAACTTTATTGATCTGAAATGAGTATAGAATGGGTAAAACCAAGTACATGTTGTTCTCTAGAACACATCAAATTAACTCTGAAGATTTAAGCATATGTACTTTGGATGGTGTCATTTCCCTGCTTACAAATACAGTGCTTATGGAAAGTATTCATACCCCTCGACTTATTCCACATTTAGTTGTGTGACATCCTGAATACAAAATGGATTCATTCGATTTTTCTCACCCATCTACACACAATACCCCATAATGACAAAGTGAAAACATGTTCTTAGAAATTAATTAACAAATATTTCATTTACATAAGTATTCACACCCCTGAGTCATCTTTGGCAGTGATTACAGCTGTGAGTCTTTCAGGGTAAATCTCTACTAGCATTGCACACCTGAATTGTACAATAGGTGCCCTTCTTTGCAAGGCATTGGAAAATCTCCCTGGTCTTTGTGGTTGAATCTGTGTTTGAAATTCATTTCTCAACTGAAGAACCTTACAGATAATTGTATGTGCGGGATAAAGAGATGAGGCAGTCATTGAAGAATAATGTTAAACACTATTATTGCACACAGAGTGAGTCCATGCAATTTATTATGTGAACTGTTAAGCAGATTTTTACTCCGGAAATGATTTAGGCTTGCCACAACAAAGGGCTTGAATACTGATGGACTCAAGACATTTCAGCTTTTCATTTTTAATTCATTTTTAATTCATTTTAAAAAAAATCTAAAAACATAATTCCACTTCAACATTATGGTGTACTGTGTGTAGGCCAGTGACACAAAATGTAAATTTGATCAATTTCATTAAAGCCATTAGACCAGTGTTCCCAAACTAGGGATCGCAACCCCATGTGGGGTAGCTTGATATGAAAATGGGGTCAAAGGAGAATTTCCAAAATCCTGAAAAATATATACAGTGAGGGAAAAAGTATTTGATCCCCTGCAGATTTTGTACGTTTGCCCACTGACAAAGAAATGATCAGTCTATAATTTGAATAGTAGGTTTATTTGAACAGTGAGAGACAGAATAACATAAAAAAATCCAGAAAAACACATATCAAAAATGTTATAAATTGATTTGCATTTTAATGAGGGAAATAAGTATTTGACCCCTCTGCAAAACATGACTTAGTACTTGGTGGCGTTTCTTATAGTTGGCCACCAGGTTTGCACACATCTCAGGAGGGATTTTGTCCCACTCCTCTTTGCAGATCTTCTCCAAGTCATTAAGGTTTCGAGGCTGACGTTTGGAAACTCAAACCTTCAGCTCCCTCCACAGATTTTCTATGGGATTAAGGTCTGGAGACTGGCTAGGCCACTCCAGGACCTTAATGTGCTTCTTTTTGAGCCACTCCTTTGTTGCCTTGGCCGTGTGTTTTGGGTCATTGTCATGCTGGAATACCCATACACAACCCATTTTCAATGCCCTGGCTGAGGGAAGGAGGTTCTCACGCAAGATTTGACAGTACATGGCCCTGTCCATCGTCCCTTTGATGCGGTGAAGTTGTCCTGTCCCCTTAGCAGAAAAACACCCCCAAAGCATAATGTTTCCACCTCCATGTTTCACGGTGGGGATGGTGTTCTTGGGGTCATAGGCAGCATTCCTCCTCCTCCAAACACGGCGAGTTGAGTTGATGCCAAAGAGCTCCATTTTGGTCTCATCTGACCACAACACTTTCACCCAGTTGTCCTCTGAATCATTCAGATGTTCATTGGCAAACTTCAGACGGGCATGTATATGTGCTTTCTTGAGCAGGGGGACCTTGCGGGTGCTGCAGGATTTCAGTCCTTCACGACGTAGTGTGTTACCAATTGTTTTCTTGGTGACTATGGTTCCAGCTGCCTTGAGATCATTGACAAGATCCTCCCATGTAGTTCTGGGCTGATTCCTCACCATTCTCGTGATCATTGCAACTCCACGAGGTGAGATCTTGTATGGAGCCCCAGGCTGAGAGAGATTGACATTTCTTTTGTGTTTCTTCCATTTGCCAATAATCGCACCAACTGTTGTCACCTTCTCACCAAGCTGCTTGGCGATGGTCTTGTAGCCCATTCCAGCCTTGTGTAGGTCTACAATCTTGTCCCTGACATCCTTGGAGAGCTCTTTGGTCTTTGCCATGGTGGAGAGTTTGGAATCTGATTTATTAATTGCTTCTGTGGACAGGTGTCTTTTATACAGGTAACAAGATGAGATTAGGAGCACTCCCTTTAAGAGTGTGCTCCTAATCTCAGCTTGTTACCTGTATAAAAGACACCAGGAGCCAGAAATCGTTCTGATTGAGAGGGGGTCAAATACTTATTTCCCTCATTAAAATGCAAATCAATTCATAACATTTTTGACATGCGTTTTTCTGGATTTTTGTGTTGTTATTCTGTCTCTCACTGTTCAAATAAACCTACCATTAAAATTATAGACTGATCATTTCTTTGTCAGTGGGCAAACGTACAAAATCAGCAGGGGATCAAATACTTTTTCTCTCACTGTACAGTGCATTCAGAATGTATTCAGACTAATTTTTCTCATCAATCTACACACAATGCCTCATAATGGCAAAGCTAAAACAGGTTTTTACATTTTTTTTTACAAATGTAAAAAAGTTATCAATAAAATAAATACATTATTTACGTAAGTATTCAGACAATTTGCTATGAGACTCAAAACTGAGCACAGGTGCATCCTGTTTGCATTAATTATCCTTGAGATGCTTCTACAACTTGATTGTAGTCCACTTGTGGTAAATTCATTTGAGTAGACATGATTTGGAAAGGCACACACCTGTCTTTATATGGTCCCACAGTTGACACTGCATGTCAGATCAAAAACCAAGCCATGAGGTCGAAGTCATTGTCCGTAGAGGTCCGAGACAGGATTGTGTCGAGACAGAGATCTGGGGAAGGGTACCAAAATATTTCTGCAGAATTGAAGGTCCCCAAGAACACAGTGACCTCCATAATTCATAAATGGAAGAAGTTTGGAACCGCCAAGACTCTTCCTTGATCTGGCTACCCGGCCAACCTGAGCAATCAAGAGAGAAGGGCCTTGGTCACTGGGGCCTTGACCAAGAACCCAATGGGCACTCTGACAGAGTTCCTCTGTGGAGATGGGAAAGCCTTCCAGAAGGACAACCATCTCTGCAGCACTCCACCAATCAGGCCTTAATGGTAGAGTCGCCAGACGGAAGCAACTCCTCAAAAAAAGGCACATGACAGCCCACTTCGAGTTTGCCAAAAGGCACCTAAAAGACTCTCAGACCTTGAGAAACAAGATTCTCTGGTCTGATGAAACCGAGATTGAACTCTTTAGCCTGAATGCCAAACGTCACGTCTGGAAGAAACCTGGCACCATCCCTACCTTGAAGCATGGTGGCAGCAAGACTCTCAGACCTTGAGAAACAAGATTCTCTGGTTTGATGAAACCGAGATTGAACTCTTTAGCCTGAATGCCAAATGTCACGTCTGGAAGAAACCTGGCACCATCCCTACCCTGAAGCATGGTGGCAGCATCATGCTGTGGGGATGTCTTTCAACGGCAGGGACTGGGAGACTAGCCAGGATCGAGGGAAAGATGAACGGAGCAAAGTACAGAGAGATCCTTGAGGTAAAATCTGCTCCAGAGCGCTCAGGAACACAGACTGGTGCAAAGGTTTACCTTTCAACAGGACAACGACCCTAAGCACACAGCCAAGACAACGCAGGAATGGCTTTGGGACAAGTCTCTGAATGTCCTTGAGTGGCCCAGCCAGAGCCCGGACTTTAACCTAATCGAACATCTCTGGAAAGACTTGAAAATAGCTGTGCAGCGGCGCTCCCCATCCAAGCTGACAGAGCTTGAGAGGATCTGCAGAGAATAAAGGGAGAAACAACCCAAATCTAAGTGTGCAAAGCTTATTGCGACATACCCAAGAAGACTCGAGGCTGTAATCGCTGCCAAAGGTGCTTCAACAAAGTACTGAGTAAAGGGTCTGAATACTTATGTAAATGTGATATTTCAGTTTTAGATTTTTTTTATACATTTGCAATTATAGGGTTTTGTGTGTAAAGTAATGAGGGGGGGAAAAAAACAATTTAATCCATTTCAGAATAATGCTGTAACGTAACAATGTGGAAAAAGTCAAGGGTCTAAATACTTTCTGAATGCACTGTGTACTGTATATATATATGATATTGTCTTTGTATCTCAAAATCATTGTAATGTGGTTAACCTTAAAAATCTAAACGAAAGTTATTCAAATCTAAAAGATCAAATTAAACCAGAGCGTTCCCTGATACCACGACAGCCCTCAAAGAACTTCACTGGACTTTAGGCAAACAGGAAACCACACATATATATATATATATATATATGATATTGTCTTTGTATCTCAAAATCATTGTAATGTGGTTAACCTTAAAAATCTAAACGAAAGTTATTCAAATCTAAAAGATCAAATTAAACCAGAGCGTTCCCTGATACCACGACAGCCCTCAAAGAACTTCACTGGACTTTAGGCAAACAAGAAACCACACATATATATATATATATATATATATATATTCTATATATATATATATATATATATATATATATATATATATATATATATATATATATATACTGCTCAAAAAATAAAGGGAACACTTAAACAACACAATGTAACTCCAAGTCAATCACACTTCTGTGAAATCAAACTGTCCACTT
Organism: Salmo salar; assembly: GCF_965601325.2. NCBI lineage: Eukaryota > Metazoa > Chordata > Actinopteri > Salmoniformes > Salmonidae > Salmo > Salmo salar. The sequence continues at coordinate 15,566,672 of NC_138319.1, read as the reverse complement.
AGGAAGCAACACTGATTGACAATAAATTTCACATGCTGTTGTGCAAATGGAATAGACAACAGGTGGAAATTATAGGCAATTAGCAAGACACCCCCAATAAAGGAGTGGTTGTGCAGGTGGTGACCACAGACCACTTCTCAGTTCCTATGCTTCCTGGCTGATGTTTTGGTCACGTTTGAATGCTGGCGGTGCTTTCACTCTAGTGGTAGCATGAGACGGAGTCTACAACCCACACAAGTGGCTCAGGTAGTGCAGCTCATCCAGGATGGCACATCAATGCGAGCTGTGGCAAGAAGGTTTGCTGTGTCTGTCAGCGTAGTGTCCAGAGCATGGAGGCGCTACCAGGAGACAGGCCAGTACATCAGGAGATGTGGAGGAGGCCGTAGGAGGGCAACAACCCAGCAGCAGGACCGCTACCTCCGCCTTTGTGCAAGGAGGAGCAGGAGGAGCACTGCCAGAGCCCTGCAAAATGACCTCCAGCAGGCCACAAATGTGCATGTGTCTGCTCAAACGGTCAGAAACAGACTCCATGAGGGTGGTATGAGGGCCCGACGTCCACAGGTGGGGGTTGTGCTTACAGCCAAACACCGTGCAGGACGTTTGGCATTTGCCAGAGAACACCAAGATTGGCAAATTCGCCACTGGCACCCTGTGCTCTTCACAGATGAAAGCAGGTTCACACTGAGCACGTGACAGATGTGACAGAGTCTGGAGACGCCGTGGAGAATGTTCTGCTGCCTGCAACATCCTCCAGCATGACCGGTTTGGCAGTGGGTCAGTCATGGTGTGGGGTGGCATTTCTTTGGGGGGCTGCACAGCCCTCCATGTGCTCGCCAGAGGTAGCCTGACTGCCATTAGGTACCGAGATGAGATCCTCAGACCCCTTGTGAGACCATATGCTGGTGCTGTTGGCCCCGGGTTCCTCCTAATGCAAGACAATGCTGGACCTCATGTCCCTGGAGTGTGTCAGCAGTTCCTGCAAGAGGAAGGCATTGATGCTATGGACTGGCCTGCCCGTTCCCCAGACCTGAATCCAATTGAGCACATCTGGGACATCATGTCTCGCTCCATCCAACAACGCCACGTTGCACCACAGACTGTCCAGGAGTTGGCGGATGCTTTAGTCCAGGTCTGGGAGGAGATCCCCGAGGAGACCATCCGCCACCTCATCAGGAGCATGCCCAGGCATTGTAGGGAGGTCATACAGGCACGTGGAGGCCACACACACTACTGAGCCTCATTTTGACTTGTTTTAAGGACATTACATCAAAGTTGGATCAGCCTGTAGTGTGTTTTTCCACTTTCATTTTGAGTGTGACTCCAAATCCAGACCTACATGGGTTGATAAATTGGATTTCCATTGATTATTTTTGTGTGATTTTGTTGTCAGCACATTCAACTATGTAAAGAAAAAAGTATTTAATAAGATTATTTATTTCATTCAGATCTAGGATGTGTTGTTTAAGTGTTCCCTTTATTTTTTGGAGCAGTATATTTAGCTTGATTTAACTAGGCAAGTCAGTTAAGAACAAATTAGTATTTTCAATGACGGCCCAGGAACAGTGGGTTAACTGCCTTGTTCAAGGGCAGAACGACAGATTTTTTTCTTGTCAGCTCAGGGATTTGATCTTGCAACCTTTCAGTTACAAGTCCAACACTCTAACCACTAGGCTGCCTGCATATACTGATGCTGCATTTGTTGTAACTGGGGATTTAATTAACAATGCAAATTTGAGAAAAAGGATCCCGATTTCTATCAACATATATCGACTGTAGTACGTGCGCTGCCAAAACACTCAACCACTGTTTCTCCAACTTCCGGGATGCCTATAAGGCCCTCCCCGACCTCCTTTCGGCAAGAATAGGCAGAAACTCAAACAGAAAGTACCCGTGCTAAGGACTATTCAACACTGGTCTGAATCCATGCTTCAAGATTGTTTTGTTCACGTGGACTGTGATATGTTTCGGGTAGCTTCTGAGAATAACATTGACTGAGTTCATCAGGGAGTGTAAAGGAGATGCTGTACCCATTGTGACTATTAAAACCTACCCTAACCAGAAACTGTGGATAGATGGCAGCATTTGTGCAAAACTGAAAGCGAGAACCGTCGCATTTAACCATGGCAAGGTGACTGGGAATATGGCAGAATACAAACAGTGTAGTTATTTCCTCCGCAAGGCAATCAAACAGGCAAAACGTCAGTATAGAGACAAGGTGGAGTCGTAATTCAACAGCTCAGACACGAGACGTATGTGGCAGGGTCTACAGACAATCACGGACTACAAAAGGAAAACCAGCCACGTCGCCGGCACCGACGTCTTGCTTCCAGACAAACTAAACACTTTCTTTGCCCGCTTTGAGGATAACACAGTGCCACCGATGCGGCCCGCAACCAAGGACTGTGGGCTCTCCATCTCCATGGGCTCTGCATTTAAGCGTGTTAACCCTCGCAAGGCTGCTGGCCCAGACAGCATCCCTAGCCACGTCCACAGAGCATGCACACACCAGCTGGCTGATGTGTTTACGGACATATTCAAACTCTCCCTATCCCATTCTACTGTCCCCACATGCTTCAAGATGGCCACCATTGTTCCTGTACCCAAGAAAGCAAAGGTAACTGAAATAAATGACTATCGCCTCGTAGCACTCACTTCTGTCATCATGAAGTGCTTTGAGAGACTAGTCAAGGTTCATATCACCTCTGCCTTACTTGTCACCCTAGACCCACTTCAATTTGCTTACCGCCCCAATAGATCCACAGACAATGCAATTGCCATCACACTGCACACTGCCCTATCCCATCTAGACAAGAGGAATACGTATGTAAGAATGCTGTTCATTGACTATAGCTCAGCATTCAACACCATAGTACCCTCCAAGCTCATCATTAAGCTTGAGGCCCAGGAACTGAACCCCGCCCCGTGCCACTGGGTCCTGGACATCCTGACGGGCCGCCCCCAGGTGGTGAAGGTAGGAAACAACACCTCCACTACGCTGATCCTCAACACTGGGGCCCCACATGGGTGCATGCTCAGTCCCCTCCTGTACTCCCTGTTCACCCATGACTGCGTGGCCAAGCACGCCTCCAACTCAATCATCAAGTTTGCAGATGACACAACATTGGTAGGCTTGATTACCAACAATGTCGAGACAGCCTACAGGGAGGAGATGAGGGCTCTGGGAGTGTGGTGCCAGGAAAATAACCTCTCACTCAACATCAACAAAACAAAGGAGATGATAGTGGACTTCAGGAAACAACAGAGGGAGCACTCCCCTATCTAAATTGAGGGGAAGGTGGAAAGCTTCAAGTTCCTCGGCGTCCACATTTACAGATGCACAATCGAGAGCATTCTGTCAGGCTGTATCAGTACTTGGTACAGCAACTGCACCGCCCACATCTGCAGGGCTCTCCACAGGGTGGTGCGGTCTGCCCAACGCATCACCGGGGGCAAACTACCTGCCCTCTAGGACACCTACAGCACCCAATGTCACAGGAAGGCCAAAAAGATCATCAAAGACAGCAACCAGCCGAGCCACTGTCTGTTCACCCCACTATCATCCAGAAGGGGAGGTCAGTACAGGTGAATGAAAGCTGGGACCGAGAGACTGAAAAACAGCTTCTATCTCAAGGCCATCAGACTGTTAAATAGCCATCACTAGCACATAGAAGCTGCTGCCTATTTACATAGATTTGAAATCACTGGCCACTGGAATAAATGGAACATTAGTCACTTTAATAATGTCTACATATCTTGCATTACCCATCTCACATGTATATACTGTATCCTATACTGTACAATTCTACTGTATCTTATTCTATGCCGCTCTGACATTGCCCGTCCATATATTTTTACATTCCTAATTTCATTCCTTTACTGGATTTGTGTGTATTGGGTGTATGTTGTGTAATTCTTAGATAATACTTGTTACATATTTCTGCACTGTCGGAGCTAGAAGCACAAGCGTTTCGCTACCCCTGCAATAACATCTGCTAAACACGTGTATGTGACCAATACAATTGTATTTCCTTTGATTTTATTTATTTGATTTGATCATGGGAAAAGACTGCACTTTGAGAAACACCAAAAGAAAGCTGTCCAGAATCCCAGCTCATCTGCGTGAACGTGCCTTAGGCATGCTGCAAGGAGGCATGAGGACTGCAGATGTGGCCAGGACAATAAATTGCAATGTCCGTACTGTGAGATGCCTAAGACAGCGCTACAGTGAGACAGGATGGACAGCTGATCGACCTCGCAGTGGCAGATTATGTGTAACAACACCTGCACAGGATCGGTACATCCAAACATCACACCTGCAGGACAGGTACAGGATGGCAACAACAACTGCCCGTGTTACACCAGGAACGCACAATCCCTCCGTCAGTGCTCAGACTGTCCACAAAAGGCTGAGAGAGGGCTGGACTGAGGGCTTGAAGGCTTGTTTTAAGGCAGGTCCTCACCAGACATCACCGGATACAACGTCGCCTATGGGCACAAACCCACCATCGCTGGACCAGACAGGACTGGCAAAAAGTGCTCTTCATTGACGAGTTGCGGTTTTGTCTCACCAGGGGTGATGGTCGGATTCGCGTTTATCGTCGAAGGAATGAGCGTTACACAAAAGGCCTGTACTCTGGACCGGGATCGATTTTGAGGTGGAGGGTCCGTCATAGTCTGGGGCGGTGTGTCACAGCATCATTGAACTAAGCTTGTTGTCATTGCAGGCAATCTCAACGCTGTGCGTTACAGGGAAGACATCCTCCTTCCTCATGTGGTACCCTTCCTGCAGGCTCATCCTGACATGACCCTCCAGCATGACAATACCACCAGCCATACTGCTCGTTCTGTGCATGATTTCCTGCAAGACAGGAATGTCAGTGTTCTGCCATGGCCAGCGAAGAGCCCGGATCTCAATCCCATTGAGCACGTGTTGGATCGGAGGGTGAGGGCTAGGGCCATTCCCCCCAGAAATGTCCGGGAACTTGCAGGTGCCTTGGTGGAAGAGTGGGGTAACATCTCATTGCAAGAACTAGCAAATCTGGTGCAGTCCATGAGGAGGAGATGCACTGCAGTCCTTAAAACCTCTTACATCTAGGCGTTCCACTAGCAGAACCCCTAGCCAACAGCCAATGGGATCGCATGGCACGAAATACAAAAACCTCAAAAATCCAATGATTTCAATTTTTCAAACATACGACTATTTTACACCATTTGAAAGATAAACCTCTCCTGAATCCAAGCACGTTGTCCGATTTCAAAAAGGCTTTACAGCGAAAGCAAAACATTAGATTATGTTAGGAGAGTACATAGACAAAAATAATCACACAGCCATTTTCCAAGCAAGCATATATGTCAATAAAACCCAAAACACAGCTAAATGAAGCACTAACCTTTGATGATCTTCATCAGATGACACTCCTAGGACATTATGTTATACAATACATGTATGTTTTGTTCAATCAAGTTATATTTATATCCAAAAACAGCTTTTTACATTGGCGCGTGATGTTCAGAAAATGTATTCCCACCAAAAACTCCCGGTGAATTTACAAAAATACTCATCATAAACATTGACAAAATACATAACAATTATTTGAAGAATTATAGATACAGAGATCCTTTATGCAATCGCTGTGTCAGATTTTAAAATAGCTTTTCGGCGAAAGCACATTTTTCAATATTCTGAGTACATAGCTCGCCATCACGGCGAGCTATTCAGACACCCGCCAAGTTCGGGGCAAACTAAACTTAGAATTAGTATTAGAAATATTGTATTACCTTTGCTGATCTTCGTCAGAATGCATTCCCAGGACTGCTACTTCCACAAGAAATGTTGTTTTTGTTTTCGAAATAATCCATAGTTATGTCCAAATACCTCCGTTTTGTTCGTGCGTTCAGGTCACTATCCAAAGGGTAACGCGCGAGCGCATTTCGAGACACAAAAAGTCAAAATGTTCCATTACCGTACTTAGAAGCATGTCAAACGCTGTTTAAAATACATTTTTATGGTATTTTTAACGTAAAATTGCGATAATATTCCAACCAGACAATAGTGTATTCATTCAAGGAGGAAAAGAAAAAACAGCGTGCTCGCGGGAACGCGCATATCCAATCTCTTTGTCCCCAGGCAGTCCACTCAGAAACTGAGCTACTATACTCTGCCCAGTGACAGGGGAATGCTCAAAACACTTTCTGAAGGCTTTAGACAGCCAATGGAAGCCTTAGAAAGTGCAACGTGACAGCACAGATACTGTAGTTTCGAAAGGGACTAGAAAGAAGAACTACATTTCTCAGATCCTACACTTCCTGGTTTAATTTTTCTCAGGTTTTTGCCTGCCATATGAGTTCTGTTATACTCACAGACACGATTCAAACAGTTTTAGAAACTTCAGTGTTTTCTATCCAAATCTACTAATAATATGCATATTCTCGTTTCTGGGCAAGAGTAGTAACCAGTTTAAATCGGGTAAGTTTTTTCATCCGGCCGTGAAAATACTGCCCCCTATCCATATCAGGTTAATACAGCTGGTGTCCACACCAGATAATGACTGTTACTTTTGATTTTGACATCCCCCCCCCCCCCCCCCAATAGTTCAGGGACACATTATTCCATTTCTGTTAGTCACATGTCTGTGGAACTTGTTCAGTTTATGTTTCAGTTGTTAAATCATGTTATGTTCATACAAATATTTCACATGTTACATATGCTGAAAATAAACGCAGTTGACAGTGAGAGGACGTTTCTTTTTTTGCTGAGTTTATGATACACCGAGAGCAACTGGCATCAATGGAGCTGAGCATGGAGATACACTGCAACATGTAACTTCGATCGTAAACTACATCAAACCACATCCTCTGCGTGCATGCCTGTTTGCAAAACTATGTGGAGACATGGGATCAGTGCATGACAATTTCACACCAAGGCAGGGTGGTTATCAAGGGGGAGCCTGTGCTTAGGGTCGCTGTCCTGTTGGAAAAGTGAACCTTTGCCCCATTATGAGGCCCTGAGCGCTCTGGGGCAGGTTTTCATCATGTATATCTTTGTACTTTGCTCCATTCATCTTTCCCTCGATCCTGACTAGTCTCCCAGTCCCTGCCGCTGAAAAACATCCCTACAGCATGATGCTGCCACCACCATGCTTCACCGTTGGGATGGTGCCAGGTTTCCTCCAGACATGACTCTTGACATTCAGGCCAAAGAGTTCAACCTTGGTTTCATCAGACCAGAGAATGTTGTTTCTAATGGTCTGAGAGTCCTTTAGGTGCCTTTTGGCAAACTCCAAGCGGGCTGTCATGTGCCTTTTACTGAGGAGTGGCTTCGTCTGGCCACTCTACCATAAAGGCCTGATTGGTGGAGTGCTGCAGATATGGTTGTCCTTCAGGAAGGTTCTCCCATCTCCACAGAGGAACTCTGAAGCTCTGTCAGAGTGACCATTGGGTTCTTGGTCACCTTCCTGACCAAGGCCCTTATCCCTCGATTGCTCAGTTTTGCCGAGCGACCAGCTCTAGGAAGAGTCTTGGTGGTTCCAAACTTCTTCCATTCATGATGTGTGCTTTTTCTGTAATTAATATAATTCAGAGCTCATCTATAAAAGAGACCTTGGTCTCAGTATGACTCCCTGATAAAATAAAAGTAAAATAAAATAAAATATATTGTGCCAGTGCTTAGCTAGCTACATTATAGAAAAATGGGGAAATGCTAGCTAGCTATTTTACTAACTAGTTAGTACATTTTGCTAATAGTTATTGCTTTGAGTCTAAAATTAGGAATTTATTTGAATGGCTTGAATAGGAATCTTTGTCAAATCCTTTAAAGAAAAGTAAAACTGAAAAATTGTCTCATGTCTACTTATTTCTCCTGGTTAGCCTATTGTCTGCAAAGGTTGTTACATTGTAACTACAAAGTAATTCAACATTTCACATCACTTTACATTGTTGCTTAATACTGGGTAAGTGCATTGTAAATACATGTTTATTCCTTGTAACAACATTGTAATTACAGAGTTGGTTGTTAAAGATTGTTTCATTGTAAGTTCAATGTAACTAAAAGGCTTTACCTAATGTTCTCCTGTCTCATATGTTATCCTGGTTAGTCTATTGTCTGCAAAGGTTGTTACGTTGTTACTACATAGTAATTATAAGGCTGTACCCTACTCCCTACTGGGTTTCACTTTCGTTAAGTTGCTTGCTCCCGTGTTGGTACATGATAATTACAAGTATATCAATGTAATTACATTGTTATTTTATAACACTTTATTCGGTGTAGCCTTTGAGTAAGGTCGTAACATAGAAATAAAGATGAAAAAATGGGCTGAATTTACATTAAATATTTGTTTGTGTTTTTTATTTATTAAGTTTAACCAAATGGGAAAAGTAAGTTGAGTGTTGAAAGCAATAGCTTTGGTAATTATCAAATAAAAAAGTTAGCATTGAATCATATGTTTGGTTTCAACAAATTTAGAATTTTTCCATTGAGAACTACTTGTAACCAATTTAAGTATATTATTTTAGGTTGATCCAAAGAGTAATTTTTTACAGTGTAGGAATATGGGACCTAATCCAAAACTTTTGACTACTACACATATTAATGAATAATGCCCATCTCTGAATGTAGACAATTAACTAGTTGCCGTTACATAATTCCCAATTCTATTTTCATGTAAACGTCATATATAGTCAATGTTTACATCCCTGCTATCATGACTAGTAGCAGTACATGGGTAAAGTCACTCTGGAAGCCAAGCCAAGCCAGTAAAGAAAAGCCATATTACAACCTATGTTGTGATAATTGCGTTGTTTGCTCTATAACCCATTCGTTCATACGCCACCGTGATATACAATACAACTACACATACGTTTGTTTCATCACAAAACTGGAGAGCAACAAATGTCCAGTGAAGACCACAAAAAAAAATATTGCATGTAACAAACAGTTATATGACCTGTTGCATGGTCTAGCCAGTTTTGACAGTTTACTAAACAACTACTGATTTAGAACCAGGGAGTTACCACAAGTCAGAACAAAGACAACAGGAGCACAGCCTCCTCTATTCCAACACCATTTCAATTTAAACACATAAACATCATCAAATCAACAAGACTATACAGTATATGCTTAGTTTAATACACTGAAAAATAACTTAAAGATACCAAAAACTAAAGTGGCCATCAAAAACACTGAGAGGCAGCTGCCTACATACAGTACAGACTCAAATCATTGACCACTTTAATAAATGGTTCACTAGTCACTTTAAATAATGGCACTTTAATAATGTTTACATATCTTACATTACTCATCTCATATGTATCTTATACCATCTATTGCACCTTGCCTATGCCGCTCGGTCATCGCTCATCCATATATTTATATGTACATATTCTTATTCCCTCCCTTTAGATTTGTGTGTATTAGGTAGTTGTTGTGGAATTGTTAGATTACTTGTTAGATATTACTGCACTGTCGGAACTAGAAGCACAAGCATTTTCGCTACACTCGCATTTAACATCTGCTAACCATGTGTATGTGACCAATAAAATGTTATTTGATTTGAACTATTTAGTCCAATCAATGTTGCTAAATACCATGTAGCTTTCAAGGGTACTGATTTATGTGTGTGTGTGAGTGTGTGTGAGTGTGTGTGTGTGTGTGTGTGTGTGTGTGTGTGTGTGTGTGTGTGTGTGTGTGTGTGGTGTGTGTGTGTGTGTGTGGGGGCGGCCTCCGTGCCAATGGGGCAAACAAAAACAAAACCTTTTTTTTTTTATGCATGCCAGCAAAGCCACTATACAACATTTTATTATTTTATTAGACCTCTGTGGTCTAAAAAGGAAGGAAAATACAATTGCAAGGATCCACTTTTCTAGACAGTATACTGACACACAGACAGTGCATTGCGCAAACAAAACGACCTTCACAATATCAACTGGAATAACTTGGGTCTACTACTGAACTTTTTGTTGAAACAAATATTTGAATGGGAAGACACTGTCTCTGGCAAACATGGTTACAGACCCAACAACATATAGTATCCCCTCCTCGTGAAGAAAAGCACGAGGTAATTATAATACACGACGTAAGCAAAACAATGAAATCATTCCAACATTGCTTAAAATGATGAATAACTACCAATGAGGTAGACCTATATAAGCAATACAACAATTGAGATGTACAAACTATTGCATAAGAGAATCATGAGCAGATAACAGGCAAGCCGTAATTTAGTTTAAGACATTAATGAGCGAGTAGTCGATATATATATTTGTTCAGCGCTTTTGAAATGGACAGCGACAAAATTCAGAACATGGGTCATTCTTACAGTATTCTCCCTGTACACCAAGTTAGAACTTAGGCTAAGTTCTGAGGGGGAGAGGGACCAAATTATTAGGGTGAGACACATGGGCTACTAACAACTTACTACACAACATACACATAGTATTACTTTCTCCCTGGCATATTACATCATTTATGCAGCAGTATACAAGACATACAAGGATTTATGATGCTTTCAAGAGAACTGGGAACTCAGAAAAAAACAAGGTCGAATCATGAAGTCAGTGATCTTCAGGTCGGAGCTCTAGAAAGAGGCTTGAGTTCCCGACTTGGAATTCCGAATTGGGTGACCATTCAAAATGTATTTTTCCAGTCCGAGTTCCCAGTTGTCTTGAACACACTAAAGTCTGAGATTTCCCAGTTCCGAGTTTCCAGTTGTTTTGAACGCAGCAGAACTAATGCTGGATTGACAGCATGGCCAATGTATTTAACTTTTTCTGGCCCATGGTGTTGCGTGTGAATATCTATCCTTTAAGCTTGGAAAAGAGACCCTTAAACCCAGATGGACCACACACCCTCTCCACCAAATAGCGGGCAGGGGAAGCAAAATAGTGATTGCTTTGCGACACTCGCAGTTAGCCACTGATTACTTCCAAACCACTCATTGTTGAATTTGTGATTTCCGACTTGTTGTGTAATGTTTATGTCCAATGGGTGATGAGCACCTATACACTTTATCTATAATTTCTGTTCATATGACAAGGATTGAAAAGGATTTGCCAGTAGATTGTTGACAAGATTCATGATGATGACTGTTTGTCTAGCTTGTAAGCTAAGATTGTGAAAGTATGATGTTGACATGATCAGTCCAATCAAAGCTATGGTAGATATAACATGATTTGATGTCATTTTGTTTGTGGCAAATAACCTTGAGCCTTCCTGGATGGGCATTTCTAATGTAAATCTATGGCAGCACCCAAGGGGGCTTGAACTGCTTAGCTCGCCCTTTTTGTCCAATAAAATAACATCAAATTGATCAGAAATACAGTGTAGACATTGTTAATGTTGTGAATTACTATTGTAGCTGGAAACGGCAGATTTTTTTATGGAATATCTACATAGATGTACAGAGGCCCATTATCAGCAATCAGCACTCCTGTGTTCCAATGGAACACAATGTTCCAATTGTGTTAGCTAATCCAAGTTTATCATTTTAATAGGCTAATTAGATCATTAGAAAACCTTTATTGCTTCTGATTAAAGAAGCAATAAAACTGGCCTTCTTTAGACTAGTTGAGTATCTGGAGCATCAGCATTTGTGGGTTCGATTACAGACTCAAAATGGCCAGAAACAAAGAACACCCGTCTCAATGTCGACAGTGAAGAGGCGACTCCGGGATGCTGGCCTTCTAGGCAGAGTTCCAATTTCTCGGGTGAGATCCAGCCACTTGCCAATTGACGGAAAATGATGAAAATACAGAGAGAGAAGAAAGATAAATTATTTTTATCATTTTTATTGTTCCAATATTTGGGGAAGCCTGGCTTCCCTTGGCACCCATGAATACACGCCACTGATCATGACTTGTGCCAAGTAATACTGAGCTACTTCCAATGGAGAATTTCCCAGTGAGAATTAAGCTTCAGTCATGCATTGAATGGAACAATTTAGTTTTGCTTAATAATGCTTTTAGAACAGTGGGAACATGGGAAGGGAGAGTCGTTGCTGCTTTACTGCAGAACCCAATGGATTCACTACTCAATTCACTCAGCATTAATATGCAACACCCCTTAAAACGTCCATTATTACCCTGTAGGATAAACCAGCGTATAGAAATGTATCAGAGAAAAGAAACCACCTTAAAAGCCTTGTGGGAGATGAATGAGAATCATTTAATAGTGAGCTTTAGGAAATGAAAAGAGCTCTAAGAAATGATTGGAAATTGTTACTTTTTCAGTCCCCTCATTGTGCACTATACTCTTATGAAAGGCCAGGAATTTCTGTCACTTGTTATTTTGTATATCGGCTCCCTAGAGGACCTGGCCAGCGGTGGTCTAATCCTGGTTCTGAGGGTCTGTAAGGTCTGGTGGATTTCATTTCTCTTCCTGTTTATCTGCTTATCTGAGGTATTGTAATTCGATGGAGTCACCCTACCTGATTGGGATTTTCTTTCTTTCTTTACCTTTTTTTCCCCTATGTATGGTCTGAAAAACGACCACGTCTCGGCTTTTCAGGACCACGGCAATGACTATGAACCATTCTGGGATGAGTCAGTCTTGCAGAGAGTCCATAGAGGACTGTAATGACATTCATAAGCTTTCTCTTCCTCTGTCTCTCCAACTAGCCACTGAAACCCTATTTCCCACAGGACTGACAGAATGCCAAAGTGCCTCGGCTGCAACGTTTGGGGATCTGTGGGTGGTTGGTGGTTACAACAATTGGTGCTGAGCTTTTGCCCTATAGTTCTGTATGGGAGCCATCACAATCCAGTGAAGCTAAAGCTGTTTGACTAAAAAAGCTATTTGCCATGCAATATTTATGTAGTTATTATATAATCATACAAGCGTAGTTATATGAGGTGCAACGGTTCCTTATCCAGTGTGCCAAAACTGGATGAAATAAATTAATGAATCATTAAACATTAATCCCCACATTTATCTTGACAGTTATTTACAATGACAAGAAAAATACAACAATATGCTATACAGTATGTCACACTCGCTTGTCTGTCACACAAGGATTTGAAAATCCCCCTCTCCTCCCCCCTGAAAGAAGATGGACATGTCACCATAAAAACATCCTGTTTCTCCCAGATCAGTCTTGGAAGCACAAACAGCACCCCATTAAGCCCTAGCCAACATATAATCACTGTGCAATCGGCCCAATCACCACGCTAGCTACGCCAGCCCCTTATCAGCCTGCATGCTGTACACAGAGCACTGAACAGGCCTACAGCACAATCAGATCTCCATCCTCATCATGGCAAACCAGCAACCCACTGCCACTTTTAATTTGATTGGGCAAATGGTGTGTTAATGGGCCACATTAGAAGTTAGTTGGGAATGAGTGAACAGCAGAAACCTAATGCAAAGTGTACTATGAAAGATTTTGGAGACAAGTCTTTTTTAAACCTCCCACTTCGGGTTGGATGTGTCAATGTGTAATGTATGCATGCATAATCTATGAGTAGAATTACTGTCTTTCCTCAATTAGACCATTTTCTGGAAGCTGTGCGGTGCCATTTTCCCAAAATGTTACCTCACGTGGCCCTTACAAAATTAACCATGGTAGAAAAATGAACAAAATACCATGGTTTTGTACTAGGAGCATATAGTGAAAAATTAAAGCATAGTAGTTATTTACAATGTATAATGATGGTCTGTGTCCCAATGTTTTTTCAGGTAATTTGACCAAAAACGTAGTAATTTATGGTACTCACATAATGCAACATTGACTACCTGCTCTGCAATGGAAAATAGTAGTCCTAGTACCCTCTTAAACCCCTTTAGCACATTGTGAAAAACCACAACACACATGATCTTGTAAGTGTATTGTATATACCCTCTTAAACCTTGGTACCTGGATAGGGTATGGTGAGAAGAATGAATGGAGTCTGAAACCTTGAGGATTTACATTAGTTCATCTGGTGCATCTCTCAAGTTTTCAGTTGGCTCTCTCATTCAACTGACTTGGCTACTCTTATACAAATCTAAATAGCCAACATACTAAAAAGCTATTTGTAAAACGGTATAATTTATAATCTTATCTCATAAAAACATTTTCATCATGTAATTCTCAACATTTCCCTAAAAAGAGCAAGTTAAAATGTTTCCCTTTGTTTACACTCCTCGTGAATGTTTGTTGATCCTGCTGCCATGACTACGACAGGCTAACTTGACTGGAGCTAACTTTAGCCGACCTTAGCTTCTATGCTAACAGATGTTCATAAATTAATTAAACGATCATAAAAAACTAACAACAATTATATAATTACACTCCACTGTAATTGATGATACCATATAATAATTTTTGGTACCATTTACATAATTGTGCGTTACCATGGTAGAATGTATAATGCAGTTTAAAATCATGGTATTTCCATGAGGCACATCTATACAATGGTATAGATTAGGCAATAGTATAAATTAGGCAATACCATGGTATTATTTAGGTGCACGGCAGTAACATCATACTTCAAAGCTAAAACCATGGTACATTTCCATGATTAAGACTATACCGTGGTATGTGAAAGTACCATGGTATGAATGAAAGCTCTCAACCTGCTCAACTACAGCCCCGTTGATGAGAATGGGGGAGTGCTCGGTCCTCCTTTACCTGTAGTCCACTATCATCTCCCTTGTCTTGATTACGTTGAAGGATAGGTTGTTATTCTGGCACCACCCGGCCAGGTCTCTGACCTCCGACCTATAGGCTGTCTCGTCGTTGTCAGTGATCAGGCCTACTACCACTGTTGTGTCGTCTGCAGTCTTAATGATGGTGTTGGAGTTGTGCCTGGCCATGCAGTCATGGGTGAACAAGGAGTACAGGAGGGGACTGAACACGCACCCCTGAGGGGCTCCAGTGTTGAGGATCAGCGTGGCAGATGTGTTGCTACCTACCCTCACCACCTGGGGGCGGCCCGTCAGGAAGTCCAGGATCCAGTTGCAGAGGGAGGTGTTTGGACCCAGGATCCTTAGCTTAGTGATGAGCTTTGAATGCACTGTACTCCTCAATGCCATCGGAAGAATCCCGGAACATATTCCAGTCTGTGCTAGCAAAGTAGTCCATTAACTATTACAGTATGTGTCATTTCATGTAACCAATATATTCCTTCCTCTGAAACATATTCTCTGAATTATAACTATGCATCAAGATTCATCTTCACCTGTTTACGAACAATATACTAAGGTCTTACACTTCTCTCCTCATTTAACACTCTGATTTGAGTCTGAGGGGGGGGGAGAGGGGGAGAAGAGAGAGAAGGGAGAGAAGAGAGACAGAGAAGTGGTGTGAACCCAAGGCGGCTAGTGAACACCTGCATTGTTGTGACAGCAATCAGACGTACTACTCAATAGGCCTTAAATTCAACATGGTAGCGCATCTAATTAACTGTGAACAAGTTGCAGCTGATTCTGCCCAATTAAACCCATCTTGATCCTTCTGCCCAGCTAACAAACTAAATCAATATGTGTGATAATAAGTATACACACTAAGACCATTATCAAGATATTTACAGTTCTTAAACAGATACTGTACAATTTCAAATTTAAAATGAATAAAAGAGTTGGGTATTGTTTTCAGATGTTTTGAAAAAATGTCTCTTCAAATCAAATCAACGTTTTTGGTCATGTGCACAGTGCAATACACATTTGTCACAAAAAAAATAGACAATAAGTATTACAGTTTTTCTCAATTGCTAAGATACTTTTAATGAAACTGAGGTCTTCATCTCTATGATAATCTAACCAACATATTTTCTTGCAAAACTTTAAGTAATTTCTCATTGCTTTCACACACAATGCAAATGCTAAGCACATTTTTGCAAAACAGTAAACACAGCTCTCTACAAAAGACGCAAAATTCAGTTGAGTAAATCATGTCAAACTAAATTAAAACATTTTGTCACAACTGATACAAATTACACCCATGAATGTGAACCTATTCTACAGCAATCAGTCCTTATTCATGCATAAAAGAGATCACCTCTGAGTTGCTGTTTGCAAGAATGGACCAAGTAAGAGGCCAAGGGCAAGGACAAAGGAGAGATAGAGGGGCCCATAGAGGAATAGGGGTTCAGATGCATGGAGGTGGAACATTTATGATTACCGTCCACATGACCAGATGTCCCTCCTAGATGCAATGAATGCAGGTTGTCTGGCAATCACTTCAGAGGACTGCCAAGCATGTATGTGCCATGCAAGGAAATGTTTTACTTGCGGCATTGCGAGGGAAAACATCCAGTGTGATGTTAATGAATAGTTGTGGCCTGATTGACAAGAACAAATGGACTGAATGTGGTGTATGTGGTGTATGTGTTGTTTGTGCTGCCTTTTTTGACATTGCTTTGTTTTTGCAGTGATTTGTTAGCTTGGTGAATTTTATCCCTGTGTATACTGTACAGCATCACTGAATTTGTAAAGGACAAAATGGAAAAAGGTTAAATAAAGACTTTTGCATTGGTTTGATAAAATAATTTTAGGAGAAAAACAGTACAGCCCATGCTGTGATAATATGTTTACTTGCCTTTCATGATGCATACTATCATTATCGTATCAACAAATGGCATAGACATATAAAAGAGGGATAACCATGTTAGGGTATATTGATAGTTGTAGTTAGTATTTATTGATTGATTAAAATAACTTTCCATTACATAAACTCAGTTTTTCACAATCCCTGACATTTAATCCTAGTAAAAATCACTGTCTTAGGTCATTTAGGATCACTACATTATTTTAAGAATGACAAATGTCAGAATAATAGTAGAAAGAATGATTTATTTCAGCTTTTATTTCTTTCATCACATTCCCAGTGGGTCAGAAGTTTACATTCACTCAATTAGTATGTGGTAGCATTGCCTTTAAACTGTTTAACTTGGGTCAAACGTTTGGGGTAGCCTTCCACAAGCTTCCCACAATAAGTTGGGTGAATTTTGGCCCATTCCTCCTGACAGAGCTGGTGAAACTGAGTCAGGTTTGTAGGCCTCCTTGCTCGCACACGCTTTTTCAGTTCTGCCCACAAATGTTCTATGGGATTGAGGTCAGGGCTTTGTGATGGCCACTTCATTACCTTGACTTTGTCATCCTTAAGCTATTTTGCCACAACTTTGGAAGTATGCTTGGAGTCATTGTCCATTTGGAAGACCCATTTGCGACCAAGCTTTAACTTCCTAACTGATGTCTTGAGATTTTGCTTCAATATATCTACATATTTTCCCTCCTCATGATGCCATCTATTTTGTGAAGTGCACTAGTCCCTCCTGCAGCAAAGCGCCCCAACAACATGATGCTGCCACTCTCATGCTTCACAGTTGGGATGGTGTTCTTCGGCTTGCAAGCCTCCCCCTTTTTCTTCCAAACATAATGATGGTCATTATGGCCAAACAGTTCTATTTTTGTTTCATCAGACCAGAGGACATTTCTCCAAAAGGTACGATCTTTGTCCCCATGTGCAGTTGCAAACCGTAGTCTGACTTTTTAATGGCAGTTTTGGAGCAGTGGCTTCTTCCTTGCTGAGCGGCCTTTCAGGTTATGTCGATATAGAACTTGTTTTACTGTGGATATAGATACTTTTGAACCTGTTTCCACCAGCATCTTCACAAGGTCCTTTGTTGTTGTTCTGGGATTGATTTGCACTTTTCGCACCAAACTACATTCATCTCTAGGAGACAGAATGCGTCTCCTTCCTGAGCGGAATGACGGCTGCGTGGTCCCATGGTGTTTATACTTGCGTACTATTGTTTGTACAGATGAACATGGTACCTTCAGGCATTTGGAAATTGCTCCCAAGGATGAACCAGACTTGTGGTCTACAATTTTTTTTCTGAGGTCTTGGCTGATTTCTTTTGATTTTCCCATGATGTCAAGCAAAGATGCACTGAGTTTGAAGGTTGGCCTTGAAATACAACCACAGGTACACCTCCAATTGACTCAAATTATGTCAATTAGCCTACCAGAAGCTTCTAAAGCCATGGCATCATTTTCTGGAATTTTCCAAGCTGTTTAAAGGCACAGTCAATTTAGTGTTGGTAAACTTCTGACCTACTGGAATTGTGATACAGGGACTTATAAGTGAAATAATATGTCTGTAAACAATTGTTAGAAAAATTACTTGTGTCATGCACAAAGTAGATGTCCTAACCGACTTGCCAAAACTATAGTTTATTAACAAGAAATGTGTGTATGTAAACTTCCGACTTCAACTGTAGGTGTTCGTCTTGTCCAGATGTGTTACGGCAATGTGAATAACGATGGAAATGGAATCTTCCTTGGATCTGTTGGAGTAGTATGCAAATCGGAATGGGTCCAGTGTGTTTGGCATGTTGGCCTTGATGTGGGCTATGACCAGCCTCTCGAAGCACTTCATTGTGTCCGAGGTGAGCGTGACGGGGCAATAGTAATTTGGGTATGTCACATTGTTTTTTATTGGGCACTGGGATGATGGTGGTCTCCTTAAAGCAGGTGGGGCTACAGCCTGGGACAGGGACAGGTTGAAGATGTCCAAGAAGATACCCGCCAGCTGGTCAGCACACACTCAGAGGACGCGGCCAGGGTTCCCATTTGGACTGGTGGCTTCGTGAGTATTCCCTCTTTTGAGCGTTTTCCTCTCATCATCCTTGGAGAGCAAAAGCTCCTTGTCATCCGGAGCAGCGAGAGTCTTCCAGGTTGGCTCAGTAATGTTTGCCTCGAAGTGAGCATTGAATATGTTAAGCTTGTCTGGGAGGGAAGCTTCGGTGGACACCACACAGCTGGATTTTTCTTTGTAGTCTGTGATAGTCTGTAGTTCTTGCCACATGTGACAAAAGTCCATTAAGGAGTTCAAAGTTTTTTTTCCAGCGGTTGGACATTAGCCATCAGGATACTAGGAAGAGTTGGATGTGTAGCCCGTCTTTTCAGCCTAGCTTAGAGTCCCCATTTCTTTCCTCCTCTTCATCATCGGTGTTGTGTTAGGTCATCTCAACCAGCAGAAACAGGTAAGCCTGCTGTGCAGGGAACAAAGGAGCGAATGTAGTTTTTCCGATCTGGGAGGCTGAGAGATAAGTGTGTAGCTTCCGATTCATGTTCCAGAAGTGTTTGTCAGAAATATTCTGAGCAAACAAAATTATAATTAATGCAAAAATAGCCATAAAAAAGCAACGTTGAGCAGGAAATGGCAAGACGCGGGCCCTCATCAGCTCCAAAGAGGTGCCGTTGCGGTATAGTTGGACAATGTAAGGTCCTTGGTATACGGTGGAACTTGAAGCTTGTGACCCTCTTCACTGCAGCCCCATTGATCTGGATGGGGTTGTTTCCTGTGGTCCAGGATAACCTCCTTGGTTTTGCTGACGTTGAGGGAGAGGTTATTGTCCTGGCACCACTCTGCCAGGGATCTTACCTTCTCCCTGCAGACGGTCTTATCATTGTCGGTGACACCATTGTGTCGCCAACAAAGTTAATGATGGAGTTGGTGTCATTTTTGGCCTCACAGTCCAGGATGAACAGGGAGTGCAGGAGGGGACTAAGCATACACCCCTGGGAAGCCCCTGTGTTGTGAGTCAGTGTGGCAGAGGTGTTGTTGCCTACCCTCACCACTTGGGGTCTGCCCATCAGGAAGTCCAGGATCCAATTGCAATTGAGATTGCTTTGTCTGTGGATCTGTTGGGGCGGTATGCAAATTGGAGTGGATCCTTGGTGTCTGGTATGATGGAGTTCTTGGAGTTCTTGATTACAGATTACAGAGTGCTGCTGGACGACGTTAATTGAGTCAGGTTACCATAGATTGCTTTGGGACTGGAACAATGGTGGTCATGTTGAGATTACAGCCTTTGAACATGTTGGGATCACAGCCTGGGACAGTGAGAGGTTGAATATGTCCATAAAGACACTTGCCAACAGGTGTACTCTAGGGTGACAACACGGGAAAGACATCCCTCTAGCGGGACACCAGGCGACAACATCCGGTGAAATCGGAGGGTGCGCAATTCAAATAAATAATCGTAATATTAAACATTCATGAACATACAAGTATCTTGTATCATTTAAAAGCTTAAATTCTTGTTAATCTAACTGCGTTGTCCGATTTACAATAGGCTTTACAGAGAAAGCATACCATGCGATTGTCTGAGGACGGCGCCCCACATCAACATATTTTTCAACCAGCACAGGCTTCACAAAATCACATATAGCGATTAAATAAATCACTTACTTTTGAAAATCATCCTCTGTTTGCAATCCCAAGTGTCCCAGCAACAACATGAATGGTAGTTTTGTTAGATAAAATCCTTCTTTATATCCCAAAAAGTTAGTTTAGTTGGCGCCATCGATTTCAGTAATCCACTCGTTCAACATGCAGACAAAGGAGTCCAAAAAGCTACCGCTAAACTTTGTTCAAACAAGTCAAACTAGTCAAGTCAAATGTTTCTATTTAATCCTCAGGTATCCTAAAATGTAAATAAACTATAATATTTCATACGGAAAGAAGTATGTACAATAGAAAACTAAAATTAGTAATCGCGCGTCCTCTTTGTGGCGCGCGAACAGACTGATATTGTAACAGGACTCTTCCTACAAAAACTTCAAATTCTTGCTCGTTTTTGAAGAAACAAGCCTGAAACAATGAACAAAGACTGTTGACATCTACTGGAAGCCATAGGAATTGCAATATGGGAGCTGGAATTACATAGGACCCAGAGTTTTCCATTATAAGAGCCTGGGACCTCAAAAAATAAAATCCTGTTGGTTTCTCTTTGGAATTTTGCCGGCCATATTAATTGTGTTATAGTCTCAGACATTATTTAAACATTTCTAGAAACTTCAAAGTGTTTTCTATCCAATGCTACCAATTATATGCATATCCTGGCTTCTGGGCCTGAGTAACATGTAGTTTACTTTGGGCACGTCAGTCAGGCGGAAATTCAGGAAAATAGACCCTATCCCTAAGAAGTTTTAAAATGGGATGATTTTGCGAGACATTTGTGGGATGGTGTAACCCCCCCAGAGAGCAATGTAAATGATGTCAAAATGTCTTTAAATTTTGTACCAACAGATATTGAATTTCATTGTAGAATATGCATAAAATGCATCCTCCAACTGTCTACCCATTGTCTAAATAAAATACCTTATTTTAATACCTTCAAACACCAATTTAGGCATACCTAATTTCAAAATAGGCCTTGGCATCATCACTGTCAATCATGGATGATAATTCTTCACGTTTTACCAGTGAAATGTCCAAACTGCATCTGCATGCCAATCATTTGATCTCAATCAGTTTCATGGGAAAATGCATTTAGATCTCCTTGAATTACTGTTTTGTGAGCAAATTAGAGCAGATGCTGTTAACAAACTATATAGCCTTCCTGTTTTGTGTTTCAATCAAAGTACATTCTGCCTAGTGTGTGTGCGTTGTTGAATTTTTCCCGCATGATAAAATCTCATAAAAAATTAGGTGGAGTTTTTGGTGTAACAGTAACGTTATACTGTCATTGTGATCTTCCAAGACATTGATTTAGCTTTGATCTAACTTTACTAAACCAGCACCATTGTGAGAAGTGGTGCTCATGTGTGGCTGTTTTATGAAAATCTACTCTGGATATTTGGCCAAGGAAACATTTCTGGTTGCTCTCAGGAGATATAAAACAGTTAGGATGGGAGTCTTTTAAAACAGGATTGAGTGAAGTCACAGCAAATATGTTGAATGAACAAATAATGAGCATGGAAAGCCTCACAAGTTTGATGAAATGACCTTATATCTTTCAGTCTAATACGGCTATTTACTCTAGGTCGTCATCAGAAGAACGCTTTTTGTAAGTAGTTAAATCTTTATGACGCCTAACCCTCCTCTCCAAGTGCAGCTAGAACTTATTCCGAAAATATTAGAGAAATATGATTGGTTGAAGATAGGCCAATGACACTGGCCTACATCTCCTCTTGCACTGCGCAGGATATCAGATCTCAGCAACAATTGGATTGGAGTGTTTAACATCACCAGTAGAATAGGCTACAACATCCTTATAATATATTTTCATAAGCGCAATGTGACTGCAAGAGACAGGTTGAAATGTCTGACTGAAATGCGGGACAGATCAACCTTTTTTTTGTGGTGATGTTTGAATTTGTTGATAAAATGTGGGACATGATTTTTTGGTTGCGGAACATGTGACAAAGGACCAAAATGCGGGACTGTCCCGCACAATCCGGGACATGTGGTCCCCCTAGTCTGTGCATACCCTGAGGAGATGCCCGAGGAGGCGCCCGGGTGTTCCGTCTGGTCCCCCTGCCCTGCGAGTAAAAGTCTTTCTTACGTCAACCAAGGACAGCGAGATCACATACAGTAATCTTCAAGGATAGCAGGAGCTCTCATTCATGGCTCTGTGTTTGTCGCCTGAAAACGAGCATAAAAAGCATTCAGCTCGTCTGGTAAGGAGACATCGTGGGTTAAACACAGCTGGATCTCACCTTGTAATCCGTAATGGTCTGCAATCCCTGCCCCATGCGATGTGTGTCGGATCCGTTGTAGTAAGATTCCAGCTTGTTCCTGTATTGTCCTTTCGCTTGTCTGATGGATTTATGGAGGTTGTAGCCAGATATCTTGTAAGCGTCCGTGTCCCCAGAGTTGAATGCGGTTGTTAGCCCTTTTAGCATAGCTCAAATTTCACCACTAACCCATGGCTTTTGGTTGGGAAAAACCTTCACTGTGGGGACGATGTCGTCTTTGGCTGATGAGTCATTGTAAATAAGAATTTCTTCTTAACCGACTTGCCTAGTTAAATAAAGGTTAAATAAATAAATAAAATAAAAAATGAGGACCTATCTTTGTTCAAAGGTCTCGTTCTTTAGTAAGGGCTCATGGGCTCATGCTTATCTGCATTCAATGCTTTTAAGTTGTGACCCATCTCAAGATATTACCGTACATTATTTCAGCAGATACTCTGTCTTGCTTTTTATCTGTTTTGAAAAAAATGTATCTTCTTTGGCTGATGATGAGGACTAATTCCCACACCTTAGTTCTTGTTTTCTAGTAATGGCTCGTGTTGGAGTGCTGAATGCAACCAAATATCTGGATTCAAAGCGTTTACATTGTGGCCCATGTCAAGATAATACATTTTTTCAGCAGATACTCAGCCTTCAAATAATTTGTTGGCTGATGATGAGGACCTATCCTGACACCTTTCTTCAGAGTTCTCATTTTCTGATAATGGCTCTTGCTGCAATAGTGAATACAATAGATATCTTGTATTACAAGCTTTTAAGTCTGTGTCCTCGATGGAAAAAGGGAAATGCTGCTGTTCTCAATGGAACATGGAATGCATTCACAGTGCCAACAATTACAGCTGATGGATGAAATGGGAATAATTCAGATGTGATCCTTTAACCTCTGTTCCATTTCCTGTTCCAATGAACTTCCTCTATGCTCCAATACAGCTGTGATGGAACCAGTGTTAGTGTGGAAGAATGAGGTGTCACTGCTGTTTTCCTGTTGCCTTTTAATTGGCTTCATTGGCACAGCATTTGCATGAAACTCTTAATCTGTACTTTTATAAACTGAAAAAAACTATGCGCCCACTTAGAAGTTATTTGTAATTTGTCTCATAATCAGCTCTAGTTTATTTTAATTGTCACCCTGTTGAAGGAGGATTAAGTTTTACTCTACAAAAAATCTCAACTGTTTCATGAAGCAAGCAGTCAGGTCATAGGCGATAGATAGCCTTATATCTCTCCCCAGACTATAAATCCAGATTTGTTGTTTATTATTCACAGTGGCGTCAGAGTTATGATGTAATCCGAGACTAGGTCACTCTCCATGGAGGACGCAATCACTCTACTCCCCCTGCATGACAGATCGATGTGTTACATTGGAGCCCTTCTTAACCAAATTAATGTATTACCTTCTCTATGCTACTGCCAAGCA
The DNA here is from genome assembly GCF_965601325.2 of Salmo salar. Lineage (NCBI taxonomy): Eukaryota > Metazoa > Chordata > Actinopteri > Salmoniformes > Salmonidae > Salmo > Salmo salar. The sequence goes on along the minus strand of NC_138319.1, from coordinate 15,542,799 downwards.
GCACAGTGTTTTGCTGAACAATGACAATCACCTTGCAGTTGTTCACTTCAATGGCCTATATTTCACTATCTCTCACACTGGGGCTTATGCCCATTTTTTATAGGGTTGAGATTGATACATCAGTTTCCTATCCTCTGCCCTGTTCGGGCAAAATAATTAATTTCAATCTGCTTGTAGCCAACTATTCTTATTGTGTTTGGAGACAGATTCTGCTTCACAAGTATCTCTAGACTCAGATTGCCTTTATTGTTGTATCAGACCGTCAAATGTGATCGTATTCGAGTGACTAATGTATGTTCAAAGCCATTTCCGGGAACACTCTAAAGTCTACAGAAAATCACAAAAGTTAGAGGCAAATACTCAGTAGAATGAAAAACTGAATCTGGAACATCTGTGTCTTTACTTTGCCGGTTGAAGAATCCATTCCTTTCAGACAAATCCAAGAACTGTGGCTGCCTTTTACTTTTTCTGTAGAGCTCTGAACATAGCTCATTTGAATGATGGCTCCCATAATGCTTTGTTCCTCTGTATGGTAAGCCTCCATCATGGTGTGTAGACATATGCAGATAATGTAGGCCAATCATATCCAAGCAACTCAGTGAAGTACTCATTGTTGGCGCTGATGTGTCCCTATGTTGCTCATAATAATGAGGTATTATCTTTTGAAGCTGGAACTAATGCTGTACACCATGGCTGCTACACGCCTCTTCCTTTGTTTGTGTGATATAACACATGCCACAGATCCCTACAGTCTGATGATAAACAAAGTAAGGTATCCAATATTACACTGGTGAAAGTGATAGGTTGGCAATCTTTCTCAACACAATATGAATGTTCTTCTCCTTGCATTATACATTGACAAAATATATTTGCTCCCAGAAGATATATCGTTTAGAGAAATGTGTAATATTGTAATATTGTTAATATTGTAGTATCGTACACAATACATCATTCATTTTCTCAAAGAGGCCGTGGAATTAGAGCACCAGGCGGAGATGCTGGACTATTTTTAATTATATGGGGTGTGGAGGGATTCCGAAAAGAATTGGAACAAATGAAAAAGTAAATAAACATCTTGGTGGAACTCTCATCGCAGGCTGTTCCAAACTAGGCCATCTGTGCAGTGCAACAAAGGTGTCACAGTGAGCCTGTTGGATTAGAACGTGTTGAGGAATGGAGGCTCACTCTGGTCCAATTCCATGATAGATATATAGATCAGAACATATGTGGGATTATTTTGATATTTCAAGATCCTGGCATATTTCTAACATGTTTTCAGCTCATCTTAATGTAATATAAAAGGATGGTGTTGTATGAAAAATTTGTTATTAAGCAGTAGGTCTATGTCCAGTATCTCGGCGTTGCCGCTTCTATCGAGGAAAGGGCTTCTTTGTTCATCTTCGATGTCCGAACAGGATTTTCTCAATGTAATTAAAGCTGTGAAAAGACCACGAATGCAATTCCGAGAAGCCTCCCTGGAAAACTAGATCAAAGTAGATAAAAGGAATATGGAATCAGTGCGGTTTGGGCTGATAGTAACAGAACGGCTCACTGAACTACATACAAATGTTTCTCACAGTACATGTACAGTACATAACATAAAGTAGCCTGCATGAGTTGAAAAAAGCAGATATTGACCGTTTTTGTTATATGCCAGTAACATGGCAAATGCTAGTAATCATGGATTAAAGACTTGGTTTCCACGCCATATTTTTTCTACACTTTGCAATTGATGTGAATAGTTTGGCTCTATAATCAAACCGAAGTCATCCTACCGTAATGATAACATTGTCATATCTCGATCACAAGGCATATGCTAAATTGACGCGTCACAGACCTCTCTCTCTGTCATCACGGTAGTGTTTGTTAGTGCCTGGCAGCGTCTGGTAACCAACAAAAGTGGGCATCATTTAATAAATGGTGTGTTCTCTTCTTTTACTGGCAGTAATCTGTCTAGCTTTGGCGTCTACCCCTCCATCTTATTATGAGGTGCCTCTAACCTCGCCCGGGGGGCTCTGTTGCTGCTAAGCCAAATCTGCACTTCTGAAACATTTTAATTGTACACCCTGGTATGAAAACACACCAGTGGTGGTCTGCAGTACACTGCAGCACTGCCTGCCAGCAGGATTGAGCCTAGTTAAAAATAAGGGCTTTGTGTTTCAGCCCCACATTCCTTCATTTAGCCCTTTAAAGTGTGCGATGGATGAAGGATCCCTGTGTGTGCTTTTCATTTGAACCTGGCTGACTGGCATCGAGATTAGTCAGAGCAGAGCTAGCTAAATGCTTACAATGACTGTATACAGTACCAGTCAAAAGTTTAGACACTCCTACTCATTCAAAGGTTTTTCTTTATTTTTACTATTTTCTACATTGTATAATAATAGTGAATACATCAAAACTATGAAATAACACATATGGAATCATGTAGGAAACATAAAAGTGTTAAACAAATCAAAATATACTGCTCAAAAAAATAAAGGGAACACTTAAACAACACAATGTAACTACAAGTCAATCACACTTCTGTGAAATCAAACTGTCCACTTAGGAAGCAACACTGATTGACAATACATTTCATATGCTGTTGTGCAAATGGAATAGACAACAGGTGCAATGCTGGCGATGCTTTCACTCTAGTGGTAGCATGAGACGGAGTCTACAACCCACACAAGTGGCTCAGGTAGTGCAGCTCATCCAGGATGGCACATCAATGCGAGCTGTGGCAAGAAGGTTTGCTGTGTCTGTCAGCGTAGTGTCCAGAGCATGGAGGCGCTACCAGGAGACAGGCCAGTACATCAAGAGACGTGGAGGAGGCCGTAGGAGGGCAACAACCCAGCAGCAGGACTGCTACCTCCGCCTTTGTGCAAGGAGGAGCAGGTGGAGCACTGCCAGAGCCCTGCAAAATGACCTCCAGCAGGCCACAAATGTGCATGTGTCTGCTCAAACGGTCAGAAACGGACTCCATGAGGGTGGTATGAGGGCCCGACGTCCACAGGTGGGGGTTGTGCTTACAGCCCAACACCGCGCAGGACGTTTGGCATTTGCCAGAGAACACCAAGATTGGCAAATTCGCCACTGGCGCCCTGTGCTCTTCACAGATGAAAGCAGGTTCACACTGAGCACGTGACAGATGTGACAGAGTCTGGAGATGCCGTGGAGAACGTTCTGCTGCCTGCAACATCCTCCAGCATGACCGGTTTGGCGGTGGGTCAGTCATGGTGTGGGGTGGCATTTCTTTGGGGGGCCGCACAGCCCTCCATGTGCTCGCCAGAGGTAGCCTGACTGTCATTAGGTACCGAGATGAGATCCTCAGACCCCTTGTGAGACCATATGCTGGTGCGGTTGGCCCTGGGTTCCTCCTAATGCAAGACAATGCTAGACCTCATGTGGCTGGAGTGTGTCAGCAGTTCCTGCAAGAGGAAGGCATTGATGCTATGGACTGGCCTGCCCGTTCCCCAGACCTGAATCCAATTGAGCACATCTGGGACATCATGTCTCGCTCCATCCACCAACGCCACGTTGCACCACAGACTGTCCAGAAGTTGGCGGATGCTTTAGTCCAGGTCTGGGAGGAGATCCCTCAGGAGACCATCCGCCACCTCATCAGGAGCATGCCCAGGCGTTGTAGGGAGGTCATACAGGGACGTGGAGGCCACACACACTACTGAGCCTCATTTTGACTTGTTTTAAGGACATTACATCAAAGTTGGATCAGCCTGTAGTGTGGTTTTCCACTTTCATTTTGAGTGTGACTCCAAATCCAGACCTCCATGGGTTGATAAATTGGATTTCCATTGATTATTTGTGCGTGATTTTGTTGTCAGCACATTCAACTATGTAAAGAAAAAAGTATTTAATAAGATTATTTCTTTCATTCAGATCTAGGATGTGTTGTTTAAGTGTTCCCTTTATTTTTTTGAGCAGTGTATATTTTATATTTTACGTTCTTCAAAGTAGCCACCCTTTGCCGTGATGACAGCTTTCCACTCTCTTGGCATTCTCTCAACTTGCTTCACCTGGAATGCTTTTCCAGCAGTCTTGAAGGAGTTCCCAAATATGTTAAGCACTTTTTGGATGCTTTTCCTTCACTCTGTGGTCCAATTCACCCCAAACCATTTAAATTGGGTTGAGGTTGGAAGATTGTGGAGGCCAGGTCATCTGATGCAGCACTCCATCCCTCTCCTTCTTGATCAAATAGTCCTTACACAGCCTGGATGTGTGTTGGGTCATTTTCCTGTTGAAAAACAAATGATAGTCCCACTAAGCGCAAACCAGATGGGATGGTGTATAGCTGCAGAATGCTGTGATAGCCATGCTGATTAAGTGTGCCTTGAATTCTAAGTAAATCACAGACAGTGTCACCAGCAAAGTACCCCCACACCATCACACTTCCTCCTCCATGCTTCATGGTGGGAACCACACATGCAGAGATCATCCATTTACCTACTCTGCGTCTCACAAAGACATGGCGGTTGGAACCACAAATCTCAAATTTGGACTCATCACACCAAAGGACAGATTTCCACCGGTCTAATGTCATTTCTCATGTTTCTTGGCCCAAGCAAGTCTCTTCTTCTTATTGGTGTCCTTTAGTAGTGGTTTCTTTGCAGAAATTTGATCATGAAGGCATGATTCACACAGCCTCCTCTGAACAGTTGATGTTGAGATGTGTCTGTTACTTGAACTCTGTGAAGCATTCATTTGGGCTGCAATCTGAGGTGCAGTTACCTCTAATGAACTTATCCTCTGCAGCAGAGTTAACTCTGGGTCTTCCTTTCCTGTGGCGGTCCTCATGAGAGCCAGTTTCATCATAGCGCTTGATGGTTTTTGCGACTGCATTTAAAGAAACTTTCAAAATCCTTGACATTTTCCGGATTGACTGACCTTCATGCTTTAAAGTAATGATGGAGTGTCATTTCTCTTTGCTTCTTTGACTTGGTCTTTTACCAAATAGGGCTATCTTCTGTATACCACCCCTACGTTGTCACAACACAACTGACTGGCTCAAACGCATTAAAAAGGAAAGAAATTCCACAAATTAACTTTTAGCAAGGCACACCTGTTAATTGAAATGCATTCTATGTGACTACCTCATGGAGCTGGTTGAGAGAATGCCAAGAGTGTGCAAAGCTGTCATCAAGGCAAAGTGAGACTACTTTGAAGAATCTCAAATATAAAATATATTTTGATTTGTTTTACACTTTTTTGGTTACTACATGATTCCATATGTGTCATTTCATAGTTTTGATGTCTTCACTATTATTCTGCAATGTAGAAAATAGTAAAAATAAAGAAAAACTTTGAATGAGTAGATGTGTCCAAACTTTTGACTGGTACTGTATATGAATGGACAAAACAAAGCCAATCATCACGTTACACCATTCATTTCTATGTGAAGACTCCATAGCACATTGAAGCCAAATTAAGTTGGTTAAGATAACGTCTCATGGAGACAAAACATGCACAGTTTGAGCTACTCCAGGAAGTGATGTTGCTGGCTAGCTCAGTGCTGCCCCCTCTCAGTGAGCAACTCAAGTTGAAGGCCGACCTGTGTACTGCAGGCTGCCTTTAGCATCTAAATCATCCTTATAACTTATTTGGTGTGTGATTATTTTTATAATTGGTTCAATGAAATACATCTGGTGTATTAGAAGCAATTATTGGTACCATGATTGTCTTCTAAAAAAAAAAAAAAAATGGACACAAAGACTGACCACGAAGATTGCCATTTTTCCATTCACTATAATGGGGGATCCTGTTTTTTGCTGACAAAGCCTGCAGTACCGCGGTAGGCCTCGAACTTCCCTGGCTTCAATGAGAGGTGGCATTCGATCTCCCATGATGCTTACACGTGCGATCTAGGTAAAATTGGGGTTAATTCCTAGATTGAGAATGGTGCTCTTCGATTTCTTTTCCACCTGCCCCACTGATATGGTTTTGGTGTCGAATGAGCCACGTTGTAGGTAGGCTACCTTGAAACAGCTGAGGTATTGGTTAGTTTTGAAGTGCAGTAGTGGACTGGACTGGATAATGAATCACCTGCCGATTGACAAAGAATGATTAATGATAGTCGTCAACGGATTTGTCATTAAGAGGTTTTCTACCATTTATTCTAGAACAGTAATTCATCATGCTGGAGAAATTCATAATTAAATCATACTGCAAGCCATGGGGGGAAAAAGTATTATCTGCCAGTAAAATGGGTAAATCAATTGGTGGTTCATGATTTGTTTTATGTCAAGACTGATATTAAAACAGGCTTGAATATATCATTCTAATCAAGTCATGTAATATGTTTACAGATCCCTGGTAGAATCAAAGCCTTGAAGCAAACATTCCCTGCTAACTGACCGGCATCGAAAGCAAATTGAAACCGTGAGACGAATTGAGCTGCCTCTGCATTTGAGTCACTTGTTTTTGTAAATGTGACTACACTGTCCATATGGTGTGTTTCACATTCAACCATGAAAATTGCCATCATAAACTGTGCATCATAAACTTTAGGATCCCTCTAAGATGGTGGCTAGGATTTTATTATGAGAAGACACCACACTGTAGTCGAGCGTAGCCACACTCTCCACAATCCCCTCAACCTTGCTCCACCTCTCTAAACTCTCTTAATTTTTAGACAGATGCCCAAGTCAATTAAATGTCAAGAGAGATGACTTATGCAAGTAGTGTAATGGGTGCGACCACTCTCTCCACAATCCACCCCTGCACAAAAAATGCTTGTGCTGACTGCTTTCAGCTACAGCTACTGCAGTCGGAGAAAGCGTAGAAAGCGAAAGAGCTACCCACTTGGCACAAACTGGTTAAATCAACGTTGTTTCTAAGTAATTTGTCAACGTATTGTGACGTGGAATCTTGTGAAAATTACATTGGATTTGAAAAAAGTGATCTACCTAAACTGTTATTTTGAAGGGGAAGCTTCAACTACAGGATTATGTCATCATGGTAACCCATTTTCAACATAGACAAACTTTGTATAAAATATATTGAATTTGTACCTTTGAAACAACGTAAGATCTTCAACCTTCTATCCACTGTCAGAAGAAGAAACAATAGCGTGGGAAGCACCTCCTGCTGGAGAATTGATCTATCTACAGCTATTCATGTGGTCTCCGATCCAGGGTTTTAACCAAGCCCTGCTTTGATATTTGTCACTGACTACTAATAATGTGCTATCATGAGAATGATTATTGAGAGATCTCTTCATAACTAAATAGATTCACTGTTGCTATCAAAGTCCTTCCAAATGAAATGTGACCATACTTTATAAGTTATATATCATCAATGATACTATTTAGGCTTATATAGCATTTGCAAAGTCATCAACAGCTATTGTTTCAATTCAACCCAGGTTTGAACAAAAAATTGACAATACATATAGGCCTAAGGTTTAAAGTTTTGGTTGATTTCAAATGTAAGTTAATCATCTTCAAGTTAATAATTAAAATGTTGGATTCACGCCTCCATCTCAACCAAAAATCAATGTTAAACAATAGCACTAATTCAAATCAAACTTTATTTATAGTGCATTTAAAGTTTGATTTGATTTGATTTAGTCCTATTCTGTAACTTAGAGTTTTGTTTGTGATGGAGATGTGAATCCAACATTTCAATTATTTATTTGTATACAAACTGGTTTTGGATACATACAGCGGTAGATATATTAGAGTGAGCTATGTCAAGAATACAGTATATAAATAAATATGCGGAGTGTATAAACAGTATAATTAAAATGTAATGTACAGTAATATAAATATTAGAATGAGCCATGTCGAGAATACAGTATTTAAATACACAGTACAAAACCCCATCGGAAAATGTATAAAATTGCAGGAATTTAGCTTCCAGATCAGAGTATATATAAATATATATTGTGCCTTCAGAAAGTATTCACACCCCTTGACTTTTTCCACATTATGTTGTGTTACAGCCTGAATTTAAAAGGGATTTGTCACGCCCTGACCTTAGAGCCTTTTTTATTCTCTATTTTGTTAGGTCAGGGTGTGACTTGGGTGGGCATATCTAGGTTTCTATTTCTTTGTTGGCCTAGTATTGTTCCCAATCAGAGGCAGCTGTTTATCGTTGTCTCTGATTGGGGATCATACTTAGGCAGCCCTTTTTCCCACCTGTGATTGTGGGATCTTGTTTGTGTGTAGTTGCTTTCTGCACTGCATATAGCTTTACGTTCGTTTTTGTATTTTGTTGTTTTTTCCGGTGTCATTTTTATTCAAAGTAAAATGTACGCATACCACGCTGCACCTTGGTCCAGTTCTTCAGACGATCGTAACAGGATTCAATTGAGATTTTTTTGGTCACTGGCATATACACAATACCCCATAATATCAAAGTGTATTTTTTAAAATATATATTTTTAAACAAATTAATTAAAAAGTAATTTCTGCAAAAAATGTGGCTAAGCAATTCACTTTTCTTTCTGAATACAAAGTGTTATGTTTGGGGCAAATCCGATCCAACACATTACTGAGTATCACTCAAACCATATTTTCAAGAATAGTGGTGGCTGCTTCATGTTATGGGTATGCTTATAATCATTACGGATTGGGGAGTTTTTCATGATAAAAAAAGAAACAGAATGGAGCTAAGCACAGGCAAAATCTTCGAGAAAAACCTGGTTTCCACCATACATTGGGAGATGAATTCCCCTTCAGCAGGACAATAACCTAAAACACAAGGCCAAATCTACACTGGAGTTGCTTACCAAGAAGACAGTGAATGATCCTGAGAGGCCGAGTTACAGTTTTGGCTTAAATCTTCTTGAAAGTCTATGGCAAGACCTGCAAATGGTTGTTTGGCAATGATCAACAACCAATTTAACAGAGCTTGAAGAAATTGTATAAAATAATGTGCAAATATTGTACAATCCATGTGTGGAAAGCTCTTAGAGAGCCAGAAAGACTCACAGCTATAATCACTCTAATGTACATGTCCTCTTGCTCAGTTGTGCACCGGGTCCTCCCACTCCTCTTTCTATTCTGGTTAGAGCCAGTTTGCGCTGTTCTGTGAAGGTGGTAGTACACAGCGTTGTATGAGATCTTCAGTTTCTTGGCAATTTCTCACATGGAATAGCCTTCATTTCTCAGAACAAGAATAGACTGACGAGTTTGAGAAGTAAGTTCTTTGTTTCTGGACATTTTGAGCCTGTAATCGAAGCCACAAATGCTGATGCTCCAGATACTCAACTAGTCTAAAGAAGGCCAGTTTTATTGCTTCTTTAATCAGAACAACAGTTTTCAGCTGTGCTAACATAATTGCAAAAGGGTTTTCTAATGATCAATTAGCCTTTTAAAAATGATGAACTTGGATTAGCTAACACGATGTGCCATTGGAACACAGGAGTGATGGTTGCTGATAATGGGCCTCTGTACGCCTATGTAGATATTCCATAAAAAATCTGCCATTTCCAGATACTATAGTCATTTACAACATTAACAATGTCCACACTGTTTTTCTGATCAATTTGATGTTATTTTAATGGACAAAAAATGTGTTTTTTCACAAACAAGGACATTTCTAAGTGACCCCAAACTTTTGACTGGCAGTGTATGTAAATTTGATATTTCTGTATTTCATTTTCAATACATTTGCAACAATAAATAGCAACATCTAGTTAATCAATTTCGAATGGAGAGTATACAGTAGACAGTATGGACAGTATCTGAAAATAAAAGCTGTGTACAGCAGTAGTTATATAGGATAAGCCATGATTAGAATTCAGTATACACGTATAAAGGCTATCCTTTATATGACTGTCTAGGTGACTATGACTATGACCTACCAAATGAGTAACCAGATGACTATCCAGGTGATTTGGTTGTGCTATTAGATGAAGCTCAATGATAATACATTAAGTTGTTGTTAAATACAAAGTATTCCCATTTGAACTGTGTTGGGCTTTTAAATGGTTGAAAGTGCACTGAGTGATAACACATTTAGATGATAACTAAACCAAAAATAGTTTTTCCACTGGAATTTGGTTTTACTTTTAGATGGTTGAAAGCATAGTGATAACACATTGGAAATTGAACTAACGTTTTGGCTGTCTTTTTGAGTGGGTGAATATAGGTTGTAAACTCATTGATGTCTCAAACAAATATTACCCAGTTATCCATGTTGAAATGATGTAGTCTGCCCAGTGGGTCGTTATTACCAAAAGGGCAGAGGGCAACAGAGCTGTCAGCTTCATAACCCAACTTATTCCGGCTTTTTAGTCATTCAATTTGGTGAGAAATACGAAAAATTACCACAGCGTTGTGAGATCAGCAGGCTTCCATTAGGTTGGTTGGCAAGCCTGGTTTATTGGAAGCTAATCGCAGAATAGTGAAATTGTATTAATGGGCAGGGCTGGTTGTCAGAGTCGACTTAATGAGGAAAAAAGGCATAGAAATGTCTTTAATTGTCATCATTTATCAGGGGAGAATTTAGTAGAGCTGTGAAAGTGGGCAGTTTTTATGTATTAAAAAATTAATGCGGCAGTTCTGCATCAAGACAGAAAGAATAGAACTGAGGAAGGGAAACATAGAGAGGGTGATGGATTGACAGAAAGTAAAACAGTACAAATGTATTGCACAATAATCTTGCACTTTTCAGCTCGTCATGCAAACACTGCAATGGCAACTAGTCATTTGAATAACGTATTCAATGTTTATTTTTAATTAATATCATCCATGTTTAACTTCGTAATAAAAAAAGAAGATCCGAAGAGATAAATCGACAATCTTCATTCATTTTTTATCTCACTAAATGTGTTGTGGCAGGAGTTTAGTCAATATGCTTGGAGACCATTATGACCGAGCTAAAGAGAAAGAAAGAGCCTCCCTTTCAAAAGATCAAACAAGAGGCTACTGTCTATGCAACCCTGCCTTTTATTACAGAGGCAAGCCTGCCCTCCATGCAGCGTCTTTATCTTCCTCCTCAGCCCTCCAGTCAATGCAAAGCCTCGCTTGTTACTGATAACGCGGTCATGTAGGTAGGAATAGTGAGTGGGGCGATTCTGTAGCCGGCGCCGCTTCAAAAAGTAATTCCCTGATTCTTAACTTCACCACCACCTATGGATTGGCAAAAAAAAATGCTCTTGACCAATTATATTGAATGACCAAAAACACATGACAGAGGTACTGTAAACAGAGGACAGGCTACTTCGGTAGTTTGTGTCTAAAAGAGACAGTGACAGACAAGTCAGATTTTTTGCCATGGTAGAACTGATTCTGTTACAAAAACGTTTTCATTGATCTGTGTCAGGTCTTGTGGAAACTCCATTAGGTGTGCGCATGTAATTGTTAGTTAAAGTGGGTAAAGTAGCAAACCGATGTCAGGGAAGAGGGGAGGGCTACACGTGCAGCAGTAGCTCAACGCAAGGTCATAAAAACGACATTCAAATGTGTTTTATAAAATAAAGTATTTCACATGTCATGGTATATCCTTGTAGATAACAATGTCACAAGGATAATCTAATTTCATTTTCAACAAAGCTTTTTCATTGTCAAAACGCCTAAAAAAAGAATTTACTAAATGAATCACTCAAGTAGCCCCATTCGGATATTCGGATAACCGTGCCCATCCCTAACCACAACCACCACCCAACAAGCAATCCTGCATTCGCAACCCATTCAACAGTGCATATTAAATCACATTTCCTATTTCCTCTCAGACCTTTCCTCCTCATCCTATTCCACAATTCATATGTTTCTAATTGAAGAAATATGCTGTCTCAGCGTTCCCTTTCACGTCCAAGTCGCCCCAGATGGCCTTGTCTCTCTCAGGCAGATATGCTGCATTGTTTCCCGTTTCCTGTCTGTTAGGCTGACATGTAATTACTAAAGGTGTTCACAATATTGCCTTTCATTGTCACCCCCATGGGCTGGCTGTGGTCAGAAGGGAGCAGACACTGACTGGTATGAGAGGAAAATGACCTGAGTAGAGCACTATCTCCTGGCTCCAGGTGATAGTGGTTGTGTGTGGTTGTGTGTGTGTTTGTATGTGTGTGTGTGTGTGGGTGTGTGTGCGCACGCACGTGCGTTGGTAGAATTTTAGCTGTGCAATGATGGCCACTCCAACCCATTAACCCTCATTAGTGGGCTGGCCCGGGATAGACAGAGTGTGCTGTAATTACTGCTGAGAGATCAGTGATTAATGGCGGGGTAAAGATAGCCAGGGGATGGTCATAATGTGTGGCATCTGTCATCCTTGCAGGCCTATCTGGGAATCAGCGCAAATACTAATTTGAGCCCTGTTTGGATTCAAACTCCTGTTTGGGCATGGAAGTGACCAGTGAGGCACATGGTGGATGGTTTGACTTGAGCTCCCCTGCTGAGATGGCCAGTCTCATAAATTAATATAAATGAGTATTCTTAACAAAATCAGAATGAGTAATTAATTATGAAACAGTAGTACAATGCTGACTTCGATCTACTTACGTACATAAATTCAACTCGTCCTCCACAGAATGGCTTGCAGGCTAAATATGAAATAAATACGTCTTTCACTCTACCCACCTGTTAGCTATTCATATTAAATTTAACCTCAGCCTGTTACCAACATAGCCAGGCCATACACAAACAAACTTTGTGACACATTGTGGGCAGTACAGCTATTTTTCTACTATGCAATTAAAATGCAACATGGGGTACAGCATGGTGGCCTTGGTTGTTCGGGTGACAGTTATGTATATTCTGATGTATGGCTCCATTAAGAACAAATGCCGTGCACACAGCCAGATGAGGCGCGACAAGAGGCCTCGTCTGAGCTATGGCAGGAGCACACATCTTGTCAGTGTCATCGCTGACCTCTATATCTCTTCGCTCAAGATGGATGCGTTTTCATGGCTGGCTTCAAGCTCTAATAGTCCATTGATTCATTCTCAATCTGACCTAGAGTCAGCGGGGTATGAGTTTATTTATTTTCCCCTCGACAATGCTCACTCTCTCTCTCATCCGTCTTATTACAATGTAATGGCAAACAACACCCTCTCCTCTCATTCTATCTGATGGTGCAGAGAAAAACAATTTTGGGGGATTTCAGATGGTTTATAACCCATGGCACCAAAAAGGAGGAAAAACACACGTAACGGAGGCCTTGGGAGAGTTGGAGTGGGAAATCAATTACTAACACCAGTGCATCTCTCACGTGGATGTTTGGGATGATTACAGACTGAAATGTTCTCCAAACTCCCTTTCAGAGCTGCATCCTTGACCACCTGCTGTCTGTGCCATTCCAGACAAATTTCACAGTTAAGAATGGGTATACCCTGAGGAACAGCTAGTAGGAGGTTTGAACTGTTGGACCTCTCTCGATGTTTCATATTGGCTTTTTTGTGTAAATCGGTACATTGGTTTCATTGGGTTTTGTGTTGAATTTTGTATGTTTAACTTATTGGTCGGAGAGAATGTACAGTACCGGAACTGAAAACAACCTTAAATATAGCTTCCGTTAACATATTTCATACCAATCATTTATTTTTCTTGTTTACAAAACCATTAACAACCTAGATTTATAGATTTGTTTGATTTGCTTATGTTGATAAAAAAAGAAAGAATATATAAGCAATTTTTCCAAGCTAACTTCAACATTGGTCAGCTATGCCGCCGAGTTCGTTTCGGCCCAGTTCTGGCCATGAAACAGGAACATGTGGGTTACTTATAGACTTGACTGGTGTGTGATCATTCAGAGCGGGCCCAGACATTCTCTTGCACATAGATGCATATTCCAGGCACTGCTTGTTAGAGCAAGTGAGCAGTGGTGAAGTTTGGTGGCCATGCATTCTAAGGGGGGGGGGGGGGGGGACAGTTGACCACAGGGTATCGCGGGCACACCCTGGAACTCTGGGTAATGAGAGATGGAGGGATCTGTATCCTTGGTGCCAAGGACAGCCTCTACCCCATGGGGGGTAAACTGTGGAGGGGTAGGGTGGGGGAACGTAATTGAGGCCCTCAATGCAAAGGCTGGGAGAGAAGATGGACAGAGCAGACTTTTGGAGTTAGTTTATATAGGCCCTGGAAGAATTTGTAGGCACAAATGTAAGCTTACTTTTTGGTGGAGAAAAACTAGAATACGGTTCCTTTAAAAGGAAAATAAAGTAAATGTTTTGAATGATTCCGAATGAAAGGAAGTGGATAGATGGGTAAAGTCTGAGGAGTTTCAACAAACAATAATGTCAGTTTAATGCCAGACTGAAATAGGAACATTTTTAAATGGCGGCATCCATTGCAGGTAGCTTTTATGTTTGCTCAAATCAAATCCATGAGAACAATCGAGACAGATAAGATGTTGTAGTCTCTCAGAGAAATGATTCAGTTGTCCTCTTATATAGACATGTTCAATATAGTCACACAAGTTCACTGAATGTGCCATGTTAGTGGTTGGTTTCAATAGGTTCTTAATTTGTTACCACCGACAGATTTGTTTGCCTTCTGTGGTTTTTATGGCTGGAGTAGTTCATGGCAGGCATGAAATGAGGGGAACCCTGAGCATGAGCACAGAGATCAACATGAAAATATCATGTTTGTAGAAGCTACAAAGACACCTCTGATGTTTCTGAAATGCAGATGGTTGCTATTGGTAGCGAAATCATGCCAACGGTGGGAAGTTGTTTTACAGATGGCTTGTTGAATCTTTCTAAAAACAGTTTTTGGTGCATTTTTAAAGAGGCCAGGTTGTATAAAAATATGTATTGTATGTGAAAAGAGCATGTTTGCAGGATATCTGTTACCGTCTTGGACTCCATAAAGATAAATTTGAGCCAATGGAAAGTAAAGGAAACAGATTTACTTTCGGCAGAACGTGGATGGTTTACCACTTTCTAAACCATCAAAGACAAATAGTTAGTCTTGCATGTAGCTTTAATGTTAAGGTCATTATTTTCTGTAATTAGCCAGCCTTGGAAGGCATTCCAGTTCTACATTACACCTTCCTGCAGGGAAACTGATGCGAGGCTCCAATCCTGCTGCTGGCAGCATCACTCACTGTGGTGGTCATCTCCTAACCTTTGCAGGCGATCTTGACAGTGTTTTTATTCGGTGATAACCCCTGGCGACCCCACTTAGAGGACAGGGCTCCAGTAATGAGAACATCCAAATAGGCCATGCTTCCTCTTGGTTATTTTGTCCCTGTGTTCGCCACCTGCCAGGGGAAAGGTTAATGGCTGTCCCTGAGACCCAGTCAGAGATGGTTAAGGTACCTAAACACGCCCATGACACCACCGTTTCATCATCCCTGGGAGGATATAGACCGACCAAGAAGAGAAGATAAAAAATATATTTCTTCCCAGGTTGCCCTTACAGGTTAAATAACTCTGATATGTAGTCATCTAAAGGTTGTTGGTCTGCCTGCTTGCATAGTTCCCTTTTTCAGTTTCTCTGCTCCCCCTCTCTGCTCCCCCATTCCTCTCGCTGTTCATATATCTCCCAAGGTCTCTCTTAGTTCGTCAGGATGGCATTTTTCTCCTCCAATCATTTCCCAGAGCGCTCGGGTGGCCAGCGGACCTGGGGGCATAATTCTTCAGCTTTTTGACTGAGTTAGTGTTAGCAAGTGGAGAAAAGGGGGCTGCAACACGGGGGATAATTTATTGTGTACAGTAAAAAGAGAGCAGTAAATTTAAAGGACAATTCCCCTGTCTCTTTATCAAAGGCACACCCGACTGCACCAACACGCACAGCACCATGCTCAGCCGCAGTTTAGCAAAGTATCCTGGAGTGTTTCTCCTGTCTAGGATCCTGTAGAATATTCCATCCTGAAATAATTTAGGCTTGGAGGTCCTGCCGAGGGTTATAATTACTGAAACATTAACTCCATAGGAGGCAAATAGGTGGAAGCAGAAGGTTATGTGTGTTTGCACATGGTCGTGCATCAACTACATTTAGAACGAGACCACCAAACATCCCCTTATTATTCAGTTGTTACAGATTCAGCTGTTTGAACGTGCAAAGCATCCCCAAACCTTCTCCCCCAGCACATTACAGTATTATTTAATTAATATCATATTAATTAAATAAAATACAATTTGTTGTTATGAATCTTTTTGTTGCCTTGCACAAAGGACAATAACGCATCTAAATTGCCATGCAATGGTTGTCGTACTGTTACCCTCAGCCGAGATTAATCACTGCTCAATTCTAAGCACAGAAGTGACAGGAAGGAGATATTCTCAGCTTGACAACAAAATGTGACTGCTGTGCAACCCATCTGAAAAGAGTTGACTCGAGTGACCATTTGGCCCTCAGAGATCTATATTGAGTTCATTTGACACATGGAATTGAAGTCAAGGGACTTGTCAAGTTGTTTAAAAAAAAAAAAAGTCTAAGAATTCAACCAAACGAAAATTCCGCATGTCTATTTCCTCCAAAGGAATGTAGCACATATGACCAGTGAGTCATTACGACAGTCATTTTGACAGTCAACCTTAATTAGCCAGCAAAAACTAATTTAGCAAAGTCTTATAACATTAGGCTGCTGGTCTATCTAACGTTTGAAAGGTTCCAAAAGGGTTATTCGGCTGTCCCCCTCTGTGGAAAGGGTTCTACATGGAACAGAAAAGGGTTTTAACTGGAACCAAAAAGGGTTCTTCAGAGGGTTCTCCTACAGGGACAGCCAAAGTACCCTTTTAGGTTCTAGATAGCACCTTTTTTTCTAAGAGTGTAGACCAGACCCATGGGTAAAGCAATCCCATTTCTCCAAAGGCATCTTACCAACTGCTATTGAGAATACTGTATGCATTACATCAAAACACGATGTGTGATGCAACAACCAGCGAGAGTTACCGTGGATACATAGTTTGTGGCGCCGCACCAGCCTCAACTCAAATAGCCTCCCTGGAGCCCCAGTCAGACTGCAGTCAGAGCTCCCGTCCTACTCTTCTCTTGCTTTGAAGTGGCACAATTGAAGGACCTCCTGTGTTATAGCGCATACTATTTAGGAGACCTAATTGCAAGGACCTGAAGATAAAACTCAGAAGACAGATCTGAAAGACGGATTTAACTGTGGCTGTATGGGAAAGTTGGACATATGCGTGTTAAGAGAAGTCTCTGGACTAATTGTATCATGTTGTAAGCCACAAAATGTACATGTTAGTATCTATAATACTTCTTGCATAAATATGATCAAAAGGAGTGCATGAGGACAATGGTTTCATTGTTCTGATGCAAATGAATCTATGGATCCCATCCTGTAGGCATACATACTGTTACTGATTCTTCTGTGTAATCTATGGTGATTAATCACTCTGAGTAATTTGATATGGACTAATTTGCATATTTTATATTAATACCGCATTTGTTTACAGTAATGAGCCACATACAATTGAAATTAATTTCACCAGAATGGGAAAATGGCTGCTGGGTGAGCAGACACTGGTATAAGCATGAGCTCTTACACCAAATCTGAACATACTGTATGTCTTGCATCAATTTATATCAACATTCAGATCTGGGAAAATTGGTTAAAGAAAAGGTGTGTCACGACTTCCGCTGAAGTCGGCTCCTCTCCTTGTTCGGGCGGCATTCGGCGGTCAATGTCACCGGCTTTCTAGCCATCGCCACTCCATATTTCATGTATCCATTTGTTTGGTCTTGTTCCCTGCACACCTGGTTTTCATTCCCCAATCAATTCATATGTATTTATTCCTCTGTTCCCCATCATGTCTTTGTGTAGGATTGTTTGTGTTATGTGTATTTTGATATCGTGGATATTGTTACGCGCATTACTTTTGTCTATGTTCCGTGTTTTGGGCACATTTTATGTTATTTTTGTGCTGTCATTTTGACCGGAATAAAAAGTGTGCCTGTTCACTACACTCTGCTCTCCTGCACCTGACTTCGCCTCTAATACACACTCCTACCAGAATCCTACACCAACCATGGAGTCAGCAGGAGCAGGTACCCTGGTCAGAAGAGTCGAGGAACGCGTCCAGGAACACGCGGCTATGCTACATCATCTCGGTGCCATGATGGATCGAGTTGTCCAGACCATGGACCGCTGGGAGAGACAGGAAGTCTCTCCAGCGCCTCGGCCAGCTCAACCGGGGTTATCTCTACCCGTCCTGTCCGGATCCAGCTCCAGTGGAATACGTCTCTCCCTTCCCAGGGAGTATGATGGGATGGCCGCACAGTGCCAGGGGTTCCTTTTACAACTGGACCTATACCTGGCCACTGTTCACCCTGCACCCTCAGGAAGGGAGAGAGTATCCATCCTCATCTCATGCCTCTCGGGGAGAGCTCTGGAGTGGGCAAACGCCGTGTGGGGAGAGGAGGACGCGGCGTGGACCACTTCGAGGAGTTTACCCGCCGTTTCCGGGCCATCTTTGACCATCCGCCCGATGGTAGAGCAGCCGGGTGAACGACTCTTCCATTTGAGGCAGGGGACAAGGAGCGCACAGGATTTCGCACTGGAGTTCCGGACCTTGGCCGCCGGAGCAGGATGGAACGACAGGGCCCTCATCGACCACTATCGATGCAGCTTATGTGAGGATGTCCAACGGGAGTTGGCCTGCAGGGATGCCACCACCACCTTTGACCAACTGGTGGATATGTCTATCCGGTTGGATAACCTGCTGGTCATCCGTGGACGTCCTGATGGGGCTCTGTCGGTTTCATCTCCCAGCACTCCTGCTCCGGTGCCCATGGAGTTGAGAGGGGCTGCGCGTAGGGAGGCTGGAGGAGGGGCCTTCACGTGCACCATCTGTGGCCGCAGAGGGCACACTGCCGGTCGGTGCCGGGTTGGTCCCTCTGGGAGTCAAGGCAGCAGGCAGGGCACTCTGACGTCACCTCAGGTGAGTATGCACCACTCTCATCCAGAGTCCTCTGTTGTCCACCTGTTTGTACCTGTTTGTTTCCCTGAGTTCTCCCCGCATTCCCAGCATAAGGCGCTCGTCGATTCAGGCACAGCTGGGAATTTTATTGACAGAGCGTTAGGACTTAGTTTAGGGATCCCCATTATTCCTATGGATAGACCTTTTCCGGTTCATGCTCTGGATAGTCGACCATTAGGGTCCAGGCTAATCAGGGAGGCCACCATTTCCCTGGCCATGGAGACGCAGAGGGTTCACGATGAGAGAATCAGTCTCTTTCTCATTGGCTCTCCTGCATTTCCCGTGGTACTAGGCCTTCCCTAGTTGGCTCGTCATAACCCCACCATTTCCTGGCAACAGAGGGCTATCACAGAGTGGTCGCAAGAGTGCTCGGGGAGGTATGTAGGGGTTTCCGTTGGTGCTACCACGGTGGAAAGTCCAGACCAGGTCTCCACCGTGCGCATTCCCCCAGAATATGCCGAATATGCCGACTCAATTACCACCCCATCGACGGGGGGATTGTGCAATAAATCTCCTGGTAGACGCTGCACTTCCCAGGAGTCACGTGTATCCCCTGTTGCAAGCGGAGACGGTGGCTATGGAGGCATATGTCTCCGAATCCCTGCATCAGGGGTACATTCGGTCCTCCACTTCACCCGCCTCCTCGAGTTTATTTTTTGTGAAGAAGAAGGATGGAGGTCTGCGCCCGTGCATTGATTATAGAGGTCTCAATCAAATCACGGTGAGATACAGTTACCCACTACCTCTTATCGCCACGGTGATTGAGTCAATGCACGGGACGCGCTTCTTCACTAAACTGGATCTCAGGAGTGCGTACAATCTGGTGCGTATCCAAGAGGGAGACGAGTGGAAGACGGCGTTTAGTACCACCTCAGGGCATTATGAGTACCTCGTCATGCCGTACGGGTTGATGAATGCTCCATCAGTCTTCCAATCCTTTGTAGACGAGATTTTCAGGGACCTGCACGGGCAGGGTGTAGTGGTGTATATCAATGACATTCTGATATACTCCGCTACACGCGCCGAGCATGTGTCCTTGGTGCGCAAGGTACTTGGATGACTGTTGGAGATTTATTGCACAATCCCCCCGTCGATGGGGTGGTAATTGAGTCGGCATATTCGGCATATTCTGGGGGAATGCGCACGGTGGAGACCTGGTCTGGACTTTCCACTGTGGTAGCACCAACGGAAACCCCTACACACCTCCCCGAGCACTCTTGCGACCACTCTGTGAGAGCCCTCTGTTGCCAGGAAATGGTGGGGTTACGTCAAGGCTGATGTCATGACGTTGGCCTCTTTTGGTACAGGGAGGACAGTTGACCCCTCCCTTTTGCACACAATCCACCCTGTGTGTAAAGGGTCGTAAAAACTCTAAAATTCCAGGAGAGTCTCTGGCCACATGGCCCATATAGAGACACAGGAAATTCTTCCAACTCATAGAATTGGAGAGCCAAGCGACATTTTGTGTTCTGGAGAAGGTATGGAAGATTGGTGAAGAATCCAGCTACGAACTGATCCGCTTGGTACCATTTTGTGATACTCAGAAGAGACAATATAGCCATATTACCATAAAACTGTTTATATAATAGACTCAGTTTAAGACTGCATCATATGGGTGTATGGAGTGTATTAATAAGGATAAAGCTTTTGTAAGACATTGAGATGCTATGTACTGATGTAATGTGATAGAATTGTATTTCTGTAACCAAATCTAACTCAGTCATAGGCACGCCCCCAGGGACCCATACAGGACCAGGCATCATTTGACAAGCTGTTCTATGGGCACTATAAAACACCCCCGGATTTACATTTCTTCAGACAAGGCCTACACTACGTTGGCTAATAGGTTTTACCTTCCAATTCCTCTACTGAAAGTGAACCATACCACGTGGTTAACTTTTAGACTATCGATACTGACAGAATAAGAACAAGTCTTTGATATTAATTATTAGTCTGCAGCTAAGTAAATTATATCATTGAACGCGAAGACCAACGAAGCAACCATTCGATGACGACATTAATGAATGTCGCTCTGAAAGATCCATTCTAACCGAGAGAGAGAGAGAGAGAGAACGCGGACAAAACTCCCCAACAGAACTACTCTCCAACAAGAATCAGAACGACACACTGAGCGTAAATATATATTGATTGCAATTGTTCCCGAATGAGTGAGCCTTCAATTGTTAATATTAATGAACCCTGTGTAACTTCTCAGCCGACCTTTTATGATCCATTGTTCAACAGGCCGACCTGCCTGTTTAGCCAGTAGGGCACATTCCGATACCAATCCTCTGTGACGATAATTACTGTTTGTATGTTTTTCTGTTAATTACTTAGGGTAGTAAATAAATGATTTTAAGACAATTGATGTATGGATGATTTTAGTAAAGACTGGGTTCGTGCAGATACAACAATTTACGACGTTTTGGAATGAGACTGGACTAGAGGTAAATACACCATTTAAACCACAAGATAATCGGCCTATACTATAATAGAATATAATATTATAGTACAGGAAAGTTATATTAGGAAAATTATAGCTTTGTAATCTGAATATTCTCCTTGGTGCCCCGATCTCCTAGTTAATTACAATTAAACGATTAATCAGTTTAATCGCGTGATAATAATTACAGGGAGCTAATTGATAAACATATCTTCAGTTTAATGGTAACCCCAAAGACACGACACTGAGAAATGCCTGTTCTTTCAACAGTCCGTCTTCCTTGGGTATCGCATTTCCACATCAGGGGTGGAGATGGAGAGTGACCGCATTAAAGCCGTGCGTAATTGGCCGACTGCCACCACGGTAAAGGAGGTGCAGCGATTTTTAGGTTTTGCCAATTACTACCAGAGATTTATCCGGGGTTTTGGCCAGGTGGCTGCTCCCATTACCTCACTGCTGAAGGGGGGTCCTGTACATCTGCAGTGGTCGGTTGAGGCGGACAGGGCTTTTGGGCAGCTGAGAGCTCTGTTTACCTCGGCTCCCGTGCTGGCCCATCCGGATCCCTCTTTGGCATTCATAGTGGAGGTGGACGCGTCAGAAGCTGGGATCGGAGCCATGCTCTCTCAGCGCTCGGGCACGCCACCAAAGCTCCGCCCCTGTGCTTTCTTCTCGAAGAAGCTCAGCCCGGCGGAGCGGAACTATGATGTGGGGGACCGGGAGCTGTTGGCTGTGGTTAAGGCTTTGAAGGCGTGGAGACATTGGCTTGAGGGGGCTAAACACCCTTTCCTCATCTGGACTGATCACCACAACCTGGAGTACATCCGGGCAGCTAGGAGACTGAATCCTCGTCAGGCAAGGTGGGCCATGTTCTTTACCTGTTTTGTGTTTACCCTGTCCTACAGACCAGGTTCCCAGAAGGTTAAGGCAGATGCACTGTCCCGGCTGTATGACACAGAGGAGCGGCCCATGGATCAGACTCCCATTCTCCCGGCCTCTTGCCTGGTAGCGCCGGTCGTGTGGGTGCTGGACGCGGACATTGAGCGGGCGTTGCGTACTGAACCCACTCCACTCCAGTGTCTCGTCGGACTTCAGTACGTTCCGTCTGCTGTCCGTAACCAGTTGATCTATTGGGCCCACACATCACCCTCCTCTGGTCATCCGGGGATCGGTCGGACGGTGCGCTGTCTGTCTGGGAAGTACTGGTGGCCCACCTTGGCTTGGGACGTGAGGGTTTATGTTTCCTCCTGCTCAGTGTGTGCCCAGTGTAAGGCTCCTATACACCTGCCCAGAGGTAAGCTACATCCCTTACCCGTTCCACAACGGCCTTGGTCACACCTGTCGGTTGATTTTCTAATGGATCTTCCTCCCTCACAGGGGAATCATTTCTCTAAGTCCTGTCGTCTCCTCCCTCTGCCCGGTCTCCCTATGGCCCTACAAACTGCAGAGGCCCTGTTTACACACGTCTTCCAGCTCTACGGGCTGCCTGAGGATATAGTGTCTGATCGGTGTCCCCAGTTCACTTCGAGAGTCTGGAGGGTGTTCATGGAACGTTTGGGGCCTCAATCAGCCTTACCTCGACGTCACCGGCTTTCTAGCCATCGCCGCTCCACTTTTCATGTATCCATTTGTTTTGTCTTGTTCCCTGCACACCTGGTTTTCATTCCCCAATCAATTCATATGTATTTACTCCTCTGTTCCTCATCATGTCTTTGTGTAGGATTATTTGTGTTACGTGTATTTTGATATTGTGGATATTGTTACACACATTACTTTTTGTCCGTGTTCCGTGTTTTGGGCACATTTTATGTTATTTTTGTGCTGTCATTTTGACCGGAATAAAAAGTGTGCCTGTTCACTACACTCTGCTCTCCTGCACCTGACTTCACCTCCAATACACACTCCTAACAAGGTGCTACTGATAATTCCCACGATGCTTCACTGTTCCCAAGAGACTATAAATCCAATTTATATCAGGATCAATACAATACCATTTCAAGATCATATCTGACTCTGGTCCAATCAATTAAGATTGTTCATCTCTTGATTTAGTAGGTACAGTGAGGGAAAAAAGTATTTGATCCCCTGCTGATTTTCTATGTTTGCCCACTGACAAATAAATGATCAGTCTATAATTTTAATGGTAGGTTTATTTGAACAATGAGAGACAGAATAACAACAACAAAAAATCCAGAAAAAAGCATGTCAAAAATGTTATAAATTGATTTGCATTTTAATGAGGGAAATAAGTATTTGACCCCCTCTCAATCAGAAAGATTTCTGGCTCACAGGTGTCTTTTATACAGGTAACGAGCTGAGATTAGGAGCACACTCTTAAAGGGAGTGCTCCTAATCTCAGCTTGTTATCTGTATAAAAGACACCTGTCCACAGAAGCAATTAATCAATCAAATTCCAATCTCCACCATGGCCAAGACCAAAGAGCTCTCCAAGGATGTCAGGGACAAGATTGTAGACCTACACAAGGCTGGAATGGGCTACAAGTCCATCACCAAGCAGCTTGGTGAGAAGGTGACAACAGTTGGTGTGATTATTCGCAAATGGAAGAAACGCAAAAGAACTGTCAATCTCCCTCGGCCTGGGGCTCCATGCAAGATCTCACCTCGTGGAGTTGCAATGATCATGAGAACGGTGAGGAATCAGCCCAGAACTACACGGGAGGATCTTGTCAATGATCTCAAGGCAGCTGGGACCATAGTCGCCAAGAAAACAATTGGTAACACACTATGCGGTGAAGGACTGAAATCCTGCAGCACCCGCAAGGTCCCCCTGCTCAAGAAAGCACATATACATGCCCGTCTGAAGTTTGCCAATGAACATCTGAAAGATTCAGAGGACAACTGGGTGAAAGTGTTGTGGTCAGATGAGACCAAAATGGAGCTCTTTGGCATCAACTCAACTCGTCGTGTTTGGAGGAGGAGGAATGCTGCCTATGACCCTAAGAACACCATCCCCACCGTCAAACATGGAGGTGGAAGCATTATGCTTTGGGGGTGTTTTTCTGCTAAGGGGACAGGACAACTTTACCGCATCAAAGGGATGATGGACCGGGCTATGTACTGTCAAATCTTGGGTGAGAACCTCCTTCCTTCAGCCAGGGCATTGAAAATGGGTCGTGGATGGGTATTCCAGCATGACAATGACCCAAAACACACGGCCAAGGCAACAAAGGAGTGGCTCAAGAAGAAGCACATTAAGGTCCTGGAGTGGCCTAGCCAGTCTCCAGACCTTAATCCCATAGAAAATCTGTGGAGGGAGCTGAAGGTTTGAGTTGCCAAACGTCAGCCTCGAAACCGTAATGACTTGGAGAAGATCTACAAAGAAGAGTGGGACAAAATCCATCCTGAGATGTGTGCAAACCTGATGGCCAACTACAAGAAACGTCTGACCTCTGTGATTGCCAACAAGGGTTTTGCCACCAAGTACTAAGTCATGTTTTGCAGAGGGGTCAAATACTTATTTCCCTCATTAAAATGCAAATCAATTTATAAAATTTTTGACATGCGTTTTTCAGGATTTTTTTGGTTATTCTGTCTCTCACTGTTCAAATAAACCTACCATTAAAATTATAGACTGATCATTTCTTTGTCGGTGGGCAAATGTACAAAATCAGCAGGGGATCAAATACTTTTTTCCCTCACTGTAGGCCTATCCTCTCTCTTTCTCTCTTTCTCTCTTTCTCTCTAGCTCTCTGTGTGTTGGTACCATGAATATCATTTCTATGTACAATGATGAAACAGATATATCATCCAAACCCCACCCCCTGCGCTGTTCAATCGATGCAGCCACACAGCATCCAACTGTTGTTAGATGAATATCTTTTACCCCACCGTTTCTTTATCATAGGGGGGATGTCGGCAGCACGCCACTATGCAATACAAGTGTTCGTCAAAAGAACAATCTAGATGGCAATATAGAGGGGAGCATCGTGGTACTCCGTCAGAAAGGGGAGACCTGTTGGGGCAACCGAATCAATGTGCCAGCAACTGGCTGTAAATTACATAGAAAAGACATGTACCGTCACATAACTAGAAATCCCTTTCAGTCAGGACCAATGGACCATTCAAGCTACTCTTCACTGATGAGTTCCCTCCTTCAATAGTTATATTTGCTTTGAAACCCTCGTCTTTCCATGTAGAATGCCGTATGAGAAAACTTGGCCGCTCATTTGATATCATATCTCCTGCAGCCCTGCACATGGAGAGAAGCAATCCCCCCCCCCCCCATTTTATTGAGAACACAATGGCCTGAACTCCACTCCAGTCGGCAAGAGAGAGCTAAGGCTCAGAGCGCAATACCAACCTGGCAGCTCATGCTCAGAGCCCATGTTGCCATGGCGATAATGATAGAATTCATAGTCTCCTGGTCCCCATGTCGGTAATTCAGTTATTTTAGCCTCAGTGATAGAGCCAGGCCTGGGAGACCACAATGAAACAATAAATTAAAATTCGAATGAAAAATGTGCTCACCCCTCTATATTCAACAGTATTGGAAGATACAGGGGGCGGTAGAAGGGTAAATGGGCAGGCTTACTACAAGGAGCCAATCTTTAACTCTATAAATTTGATTCAATATCATTTATTTTGGAACGTTGGTTAGAACCACAACTTTCATATTCAAATGCCCTGACAAGCACAGTTATTTCCTGTCTTCTAACACATAGCACAAATGACCATTTATTTATGTGGTCAGCAAACTCATTCTCCATGTGAGAAATATATTGTTGTTTAACATGTTATTTACTCTTCTGTTCCACTGAGTCCAATTGATAAGGAAAAAGGAATAAATATTCATAAAGCACATACTGGTATTTTGTTGTGGTCTGCTTGCTTGATAAGATCCTGTATGTATGACCTTTTTATTTTGATTTATATTTGAACAAATAAGGCCCAAAGAGCGAAAGATAAAGGCATGGAAGTTAGAAGATCCCAATCCAAGAATTGCCCTTATATTTGACTTTCATTTGCAAACCTATTATTCAACTACCAGTATTACTACTTCCTTCAACATTCCATTCAAGGGTGGGTTAACTTCATATCGAAAACCACCAGAAAATCATCTGTCAGCCAAAATTGGGCAGAAATGTTTACTGATTTAATTATAAGTTTGCACATAAACGTAAACACTAACTATCATCTGGATGTCAAGACCGTGTTAACACACTAGCTAAAGCATAGGGCCTAGGCATTACAGCTGTGGGAACTTAATTTGATTACTCTTTTGGTGCTGAGAATGTTCCTGCACTGCAGGAAATGCAAACTTGTAGTGTATTCAAGGTTTAAAAAGGCTTCTAAAGTTTGTAATTTAGACTTTAAAATGTCAGACTTGATTTTCCCTAATAAAAAAGTTCCATTAATTATAATCCACATAATAATTCCCATTTTCTGTTGCTGCAGGATTATTTTCCTGCTGTTACAAACTGGCTCAAATTAAGATCCTACATCTGTAGCTATGGGAGCAAACACAGGTAATCAGGTCTCAGGCAAAGTTACTCATCATGGCAGCAAGGTTTACTGAACTACCTCAGCTACATCTGGTTTTGAAGTTTAATATTTGATCTAGCTTGTCCTAATTTGAGCTTGCAGAGTGAGATAGGCTTTTGTGGTTTTAACCCCCTAGAGTCAGTTTCTGCAGCCCTATGGAAATCTAATTAGCATAATGCAAAAATCCCTATCAGAATCCTTTAGTTTAAACTACAGATATCTGTTTCTTTGCATCAGATGCGTCTCAATCCACTGCATCCGCCAATGTCGCACTTCCGCATCTACTGTGAAAGGTGGCAGAGCCAGAGTGGTGTTTGTCATAACATGAGACATCTTGAAAATCGGTCTTCTCACAAAATCATCTGTAGCATCCTAACGGTTTGGTCTGCAACACTATTATGACCCTATGGAAAGATGAGACTCTCACAAACACCATGGTGTTCTGTTTTACTCTACCGCTCCCACAAGCTCTACCACTCCTACAAGTCAGTACAGCCAATCTGCCAACTTCTGTCTGTAGTGTCCGAACAGTTTGGGCTACACCGTAACCCCTCTGTGGAAAGGTGAATATCTCACGAACACATACATGTTGGTTGTTTTGCTCTATCACACCCACAAGCCTCACAAGACTTGTCTGAAGGTCCCCATACCTGTAAAAATTATATATTTTATTTAACATTTATTTAACTAGGCAAGTCAGTTAAGAACAAATTATTATTTGCAATGATGGCCTATATAAGGGGGTAAATACATGTATAGTTTCTTGATCTTTATTAAATCTCTCAGATATAGGACAAAGACCTCAGAATTGTTTTGTTTTTTTACTATCTGTTTATCCATGTATGAAGATTTTATTCAGCGCGTTTCTATGGGATCCTATAGCCAAATGAAACATTTATTCAAATACATTTTGTATATATTTTTTTAGACCATAAGGAGTGCTATAACTCAAATAGCTAAACGATCCTTAAAACCTGTTAGGGCTAGGGGGCAGTATTGACACGGCTGGATAAAAAACATACCCGATTTAATCTGGTTACCACTCCTACCCAGTAACTAGAATATGCATATACTTATTACATATGGATAGAAAACACCCTAAAGTTTCTAAAACTGTTTGAATGGTGTCTGTGAGTATAACAGAACTCAAATGGCAGGTCAAAACCTGAGAGATTCCTTTACAGGAAGTGGCCTGTCTGACCATTTCTTGAACTTCTTTTCCATCTCTATCTTTTACTAAGGATCTCTGCTCTAACGTGACACTTCCTACGTCGTCCATAGGCGCTCAGAGCCCGGGAAAAACCTGAATGTCGTCATCCCAGCCCCAGGCTGAAACACATTATCGCCTTTCTCAAGTGGCCGATCAAGGGACTCTGGGCTTAGGCGCGTGACCCGACCGCCCCCGCCTTTGTGATTTTTTCCTCTGTTTGCCGAAAAGGAGATTCCCTGTCGGAATATTATCGCTTTTCTACGAGAAAAATGGCGTAAAAATTGATTTTAAACAACGGTTGACATGCTTCGAAGTACGGTAATGGAATATTTAGAATTTTTTTGTCACGAATTGCGCCATGCGCACGACCCTTCTTTACCATTTCGGATAGTGTCTGGAACGCACGAACAAAACGCCGCTATTCGGATATAACGATGGATTATTTTGGACCAAACCAACATTTGTTATTGAAGTAGCAGTCCTGGGAGTGCATTCTGACGAAGACAACAAAAGGTAATCAAACTTTTATAATAGTAAATATGATTATGGTGAGTGCTAAACTTGCCGGGTGTCTAAATAGCTAGCCCGTGATGCCTGGGCTATGTACTTAGAATATTGCAAAATGTGCTTTCACCAAAAAGCTATTTTAAAATCGGACATATCGAGTGCATAGAGGAGGTCTGTATCTATAATTCTTAAAATAATTGTTATGCTTTTTGTGAACGTTTATCGTGAGTAACTTAGTAAAATGTTAGCGAATTCCCCGGAAGTTTGCGGGGGGTATGCTAGTTCTGAACGTCACATGCTAATGTAAAAAGCTGGTTTTTGATATAAATATGAACTTGATTGAACAAAACATGCATGTATTGTATAACATAATGTCCTAGGGTTGTCATCTGATGAAGATCATCAAAGGTGAGTGCTGCATTTAGCTGTCTTTTGGGTTTTTGTGACATTATATGCTAGCTTGAAAAATGGGTGTCTGATTATTTCTGGCTTGGTACTCTGCTGACATAATCTAATGTTTTGCTTTCGTTGTAAAGCCTTTTTGAAATCGGACAGTGTGGTTAGATTAACGAGAGTCTTGTCTTTAAATAGCTGTAAAATAGTCATATGTTTGAGAAATTGAAGTAATAGGATTTTTAAGGTTTGGAAAATCGCGCCACAGGCTTCGAGTGGCTGTTACGTAGGTGGGACGAATTCGTCCCGCCTAGCCCAGAGAGGATAAATCAAATGATCATCTTAATACAATTACATATATTTGCTTAGTAGCTTAGTGAAAGCTATCAGAAATAAACAACACAATGCGTAAGCCTCAATTAACACTTAGCAACGGCTATGGAGGAGAAAGTGGCACCCTCAGAACGCTCAGACAGAAATCGCATTGGCCCAACTCTCTCTGTATATGACTGATTCATATCAATGACATGAACGTGTCACGTCCTGACCAGTAAAGGGGTTATTTGTTATTATAGTTTGGTCAGGACGTGGCAGGGGGTATTTGTTTTATATGGTTTTGAGTGTGTGTTTATGTAGAGGGGCGTTTTATTTATGTTTCCGGGGTTTTTGGTTTAGTTCTATGTTGTACAGTTCTATGTCTGTTTCTAGGGTGTTTATTTATATGTTTAGTATTTGGGATTGGGGCCTTCAATTGGAGGCAGCTGGTTATCGTTGCCTCTGATTGAAGGTCCTATAATTAGGAGTTTGTTTGTTTTGGGGGATTGTGGGAGATTGTTCTTTGTATTGCTGTGTGAGCATACAAGACTGTTTGTCGTCCGGTCATTGTTTTCTTTAATAAAAATGAGCACATACTCGCTGCGCCTTGGTCCATCCATTACGACGACCGTGAAAGAACGACACTATCTCTGCTGATACACGTTATCCGTATCTAAGGCAGTAGAAAGCAGGTGACATCTCGAGAGAGATCGCCGTCCGACAAAATGCTATCAGGTATTTTTTATTTATTAGTAATCTAACTATTTAGTGATAGAAACCTGATACCATCAAAGCAAGCTGTAAAATGACTCCCAATTTAGAACACAGGAACCTTAGTAATGTACAGTAGCTAATTTGCTAGTTAGCTAGCTAGTTACAACTAGTAGATATGTTTCTAGCTAGCAGTAGCAGATACTGTAGCTTTATCCCTAGCTGGCATGTCATTCCAGGACATTCAGCATTTTAGCTTTCAGTTTATTGCAAGTACTACATTTAAGACTACAAAAATCTATAGGACAAGTAGTGTAAATCTAATACAGTCATCAAGGCAGGACCCACTAATTTCATTCATACTGACAAATAATACATACCACATTATCCCTGTCAATAGTTGGAGTAGAATGATTGCAGAGCACCATGCCTCATACTGTCAGAATGTTAATTTCCTAGCTCACTAACTACATTCCTTTGCTGTGATGATTTCCTTTTATTCATTCTTGTCTCTCAATTTTATTTCACCTTATCTATTCAGCTCTTCTGTGTCCTGCTCCCAGAGATCAACCAAGTGCAATTTACCAAGCATGGGCTGATTCACTCACCTGTGAGGAAAATCATCCTACTGCAATTTGAACTAGCCCTGCGGTCACTATTTAGACATTGGGAGCTCATATGCATTTTAATGTTCTATTTTTTTCTTTTCTGGATTGTCTTATACAGTCTAGTGCATTTTAGAGTGGAAGAACACCCACTACAGATACACGTGCTTGCACATCTTTATTCATTATTGTCTCTCACTTTTGTCTCCCATGATCTATTCACCAAGTCCTGCAGTTTGAACTAGCCCTGCCGTCACTATTTAGACTTTGAAGCCACATATGCATTTGCCTGTTGTCTTTTCTTTGTGGGTTTTGTCTTAAAACAGTCTTGTCAGGGCGGCAGGTTAAGAGCGTTGGGCCAGTAACCGAAAGGTTAATGGTTCGAATCTCTGACAAATCTGCCGATGTACCTATGAGCAGGGCACTTAACCCTAGTTCCTTCTGTAAGTCACTCTGGATAAGAGCGTCTACTAAATGATTAAAATGTAGATGTCTCTCTCTCTACATCAGTCAGCTACATTGGTGACCAGGGTGGGATCCTTTTGATACGCCTATGGGGCCTGGGTACATAAGAGAAGCATGTGTTGATGACAGTTGTACAGTCTCCTTCACAGGCCCAGGCTTTTGGCATAAATGGTAAAGCTCTCATTTCTGGACGGCAACATTGTAAGATTGTGCCCTTAAACAATTGATATACATTGATTGGTAGGTTAGACTATTTATATAGATGCATCAAATACTGCCTGAGACACCTTTACTATTTGTCTCCTTACTCAGTAAATGGTGAAACACCATTTGTCATGGTGTTATTTGTTTATATGTATATGCATAAAAGATACATTATGGAAAACGTCTCACTCAGTCATACTGTAGTTAGTAGAATAATGATTGGTTTGGCAAGATTTTGGTACTTGTATATGTTTTTTTGGAAAGTTAACCATTTAAACCACCTAAATATACTCACATAAACTGAATATTTAGTATTTGAAACTCAAACATTAATTTCCCAACTGCCTTTTATATAATCTCTTTATAATGCTCCATACCTTATATTCCAGTGCATCCAACATTATGCATGCCCAACATGGTATTGGGCAGCTGCTAATTGAGAACTCGTCTGGCAAAGAAATCAAACTCTTATCTTATTGCAGAGCACATTATACAGCTGTTTTTAGAGAAGACTTTTGCAAGGTATGCAATATGTGTAGGCTACGCAATATGTATTGGCTAATATGCAGATGCAGCTTTTGTTTTTAATCCTCCATTCTAGCATACATGACACACACAAACATATTTTTATCTACATGCTTTTATTTGGGCTTCTATTCAAAGTATATGATTGAATGTGTCTTTAAGACTGCAGCTAGTTACTTGAAATGCCAAAACATGATTTAACAACTGAACTCATGTATAATGAAACCCAAATTGACATTTACAGTAGTTGGCTAGTCTGTAACATTGGCTAGCTTTCAATAAATTGCCTAAATGGTCAACAGGTTTTTCGCAAGAGGCTGTTTACACTGTAGATAGAAGCAGTCCATTGGCTGCCTTCATCACAAGGGGTGTATACGGGAGTTTTGATTGGTTCCAAGTTTAGTCGTTTGTCAAATTTGACACAGCGGCCGAGTGTTGAAATATACTTTTTATGAGAAATTGTGCAATAATTGAAAATGCTAACAAATGTTAGTCATCATAAGAATGTTTTACTGTGATATACAAAACAATACGCTCCTTCCTTGACGGGGATTGTTTAAGGCAGGCGTCAAACTCATTCCATGGAGGGACGAATGTCTTCGGGTTTTCGCTCCATCCTTGTACTTGATTGTTGAATTAAGGTCAGTAATTAGTATGGAACTCCCCTCCCTTGCTTGTCTAGGTCTTAATTGAAAGACAACCAAAAATCTGCAGACACCCCAACTACCTCTTTTAGAATGTGCCTATGTTCCGTGTTAATAAAGTTATCTAATGAAATTACCCTTTCTCGGCCATTTAGCAGACTCTCTAATCCAGAGCGATTCGAGTTAAATTCCTTGCTCAAGGGCACATCAACAGGTTTTTCACCTAGTCAGCTCAGGGATTCAAACCAACCTTCAAACAACCTACCTGCAGCCCACAATTGCTTACTGTGTGGATTGCAAATGAGATTATTAAGAAAACATGAAATCCAGTTATCGAACATATCATCTCGGTTAATCCAGAACTAAAGTCTTACATAACTGGTCAGATGTTTGATTCAATTCTGGGTCCATACAGTGAGGGAAAAAAGTATTTGGTCCCCTGCTGATTTTGTACGTTTGCCCACTGACAAAGAAATGATCAGTCTATAATTTTAATGGTAGGTTTATTTGAAGAGTGGGAGACAGAATAACAACAAAAAAATCCAGAAAAACGCATGTCAAAAATGTTATAAATTGATTTGCATTTTAATGAGGGAAATAAGTATTTGACTCCCTCTCAATCAGAAAGATTTCTGGCTCCCAGGTGTCTTTTATACAGGTAACGAGCTGAGATTAGGAGCACACTCTTAAAGGGAGTGCTCCTAATCTCAGTTTGTTACCTGTATAAAAGACACCTGTCCACAGAAGCAATCAATCAATCAGATTCCAAACTCTCCACCATGGCCAAGACCAAAGAGCTCTCCAAGGATGTCAGGGACAAGATTGTAGACCTACACAAGGCTGGAATGGGCTACAAGACCATCGCCAAGCAGCTTGGTGAGAAGGTGACAACAGTTGGTGCGATTATTCGCAAATGGAAGAAACACAAAAGAGCTGTCAATCTCCCTCGGCCTGGGGCTCCATGCAAGATCTCACCTCGTGGAGTTGCAATGATCATGAGAACGGTGAGGAATCAGCCCAGAACTACACGGGAGGATCTTGTCAATGATCTCTAGGCAGCTGGGACAATAGTCACCAAGAAAACAATTGGTAACACACTACGCCGTGAAGGACTGAAATCCTGCAGCGCACGCAAGGTCCCCCTGCTCAAGAAAGCACATATACATGCCCGTCTGAAGTTTGCCAATGAACATCTGAATGATTCAGAGGACAACTGGGTGAAAGTGTTGTGGTCAGATGAGACCAAAATGGAGCTATTTGGCATCAACTCAACTCGCCGTGTTTGGAGGAGGAGGAATGCTGCCTATGGCCCCAAGAACACCATCCCCACCGTCAAACATGGAGGTGGAAACATTATGCTTTGGGGATGTTTTTCTGCTAAGGGGACAGGACAACTTCATCGCATCAAAGGGACGATGGACGGGGCCATGTACCGTCAAATCTTGGGTGAGAACCTCCTTCCCTCAGACAGGGCATTGAAAATGGGTCGTGTATTGGTATTCCTGCATGACAATGACCCAAAACACACGGCCAAGGCAACAAAGGAGTGGCTCAAGAAGAAGCACATTAAGGTCCTGGAGTGGCCTAGCCAGTCTCCAGACCTTAATCCCATAGAAAATCTGTGGAGGGGGCTAAAGGTTTGAGTTGCCAAACGTCAGCCTCGAAACCTTAATGACTTTGAGAAGATCTACAAAGAAGAGTGGGACAAAATCCCTCCTGAGATGTGTGCAAACCTGGTGGCCAACTACAAGAAACGTCTGACCTCTGTGATTGCCAACACGGGTTTTGCCACCAAGTACTAAGTCATGTTTTGCAGAGGGATCAAGTACTTATTTCCCTCATTAAAATGCAAATCATTTCATAACATTTTTGACATGCATTTTTCTGGAGTATTTTGTTGTTATTCTGTCTCTCACTGTTCAAATAAACGTACCATTCAAATTATAGACTGTTCATTTCTTTGTCAGTGGGCAAACGTACAAAATCAGCAGGGGATCAAATACTTTTTTCCCTCACTGTACATGTTAAGAGAAGCGATAAACCGACGAGCCGAAGCGCTAAATCCTCTGTCTTTGCATTTTACGGGCAACTCTATGGGCCAAATGTCCCCTCCCCTTCCAAAATTCTAAAGATGCTAACACTTGTGAAATAGTGATTGGTCCAATTAACCAGTGATGGAAAAAACCAAGCACTGGAACAAATGCTGGTTGTACTTTGTAACTCTCTTGCGTTGTGTTTTTAAAGAAAGGACTGTCCAGCCAGCGATCCTAGTTGTTTGGTGTTTATTTTGACGATAGACACAAGGAAACACATTAGATGTGCAGGACAACAGTATGTTGACGGCTGTAGATTTGTGATTCGTTGCTTGCATGTCAATATCAGACAGAGAATGTTGTAATGAAATATACAGTGCATTCGGATAGTATTCAGTCCCCTTGACTTTTTCCACGTTTTGTTAAGTTACAGCCTTATTCTGAAATAAAAAATGTTTTAAGGAAAATAAATTGAACTTACTTACATACAGTACCAGTCAAAAGGTTGGACACACCTACTCATTCAAGGGTTATTCTTTATTTTTACTATTTTCTACATTGTAGAATAATAGTGAAGACATCAAAACTATGAAATAACACCTATGGAATCATGTACTAACCAAATAAGTGTTAAACAAATTAAAAAATATATTTTAGATTCTTCGAAATAGCCACCAGCCTTGATGACAGCTTTGTACACTCTTGGCATTCTCTCAACCAGCTTCAAGAGGAATGCTTTTCCAACAGTCTTGAAGGAGTTCCCAAATATGCTGAGCACTTGTTGGCTGCTTTTTCTTCACTCTGCAATCCAAGTCATCCTAAACCATCTCAATTGGGTTGAGGTCGGGTGATTGTGGAGGCCAGGTCATCTGATGCAGCACCATCACTCTCCTTCTTGGTCAAATAGCCCTTACACAGCCTGGAGGTGTGTTTTGGGTCATTGTCCTGTTGAAAAACAAATGATAGTCCCACTAAGCACAAACCAGATGGGAAGGCGTTTCACTGCAGAATGCTGTGGTAGCCATGCTGGTTATGTGTGCCTTGAATTCGAAATAACTCACAGACAGTGTCACCAGCAAAGCACCCCCACACCATCACACCTCCTCCATGCTTCATGGTGGGAACCACACGTGCAGAGTTCACCTACCCTGCGTCTCACAAAAACACAGTGGTTGGAACCAAAAATCGCAAATTTGGACTCATCAGACCAAAGGACAGATTTTCACTGGTCTAATGTCCATTGCTAGTGTTTCTTGGCCCAAGCTTGTCTCTTATTATTATTGGTGTCCTTTAGTAGTGGTTTCTTTGCAGCAATTCAACCATGAAGACCTGATTCACGCAGTCTCCTCTGAACAGTTGATGTTGAGATGTGTCTATTACTTGAACTCTGTGAAACATTTATTTGGGCTGCAATCTGTGGTGCAGTTAACTCTAATGAACTTATCCTCTGCAGCAGAGGTAACTCCTGTTCTTCCTTTCCTGTGGCGGTCCTCATAAGAGCCAGTTTCATCATAGCGCTTGATAGTTTTTGTGACGGCACTTGAAGAAACTTTCAAAGTTGTTGACATTTTCTGGATTGACTGACCTTCATGTCTTAAATTAATGATGGACTGTTGTTTCTCTTTGCTTATTTGAGCTGTTCTTGCCATTATATGGACTTGGTCTTTTACCAAATAGGGCTATCTTCTGTATACCACCCCTACCTTGTCACAACACAACTAATTGGCTCAAATGCATTAAGAAGGAAGAAAACTCCACAAGTTAACTTTTAACAAGGCACACCTGTTAATTGAAATGCAGTCCAGGTGATTACCTCATGAAGCTGGTTGAGAGAATGACAAAAGTGTGAAAAGCTGTCATCAAGGCAAAGGGTGGATATTTGAAGAATCTCAAATATAAAATATATTTTGATTTGTTTAGCACTTTTTTGGTTTCTACATGTGTTAATTCATAGTTTTTATGTCTTTGCTATTATTCTACAATGTAGAAAAAAGTGAAAATAAAGAAAAACCCTTAAATGAGTAGGCGACACAATACTGTCTCGGAGCTCTACGGACAATTCCTTTGACCGCATGGCTTGGTTTTTACTCTGACATGCACTGTCAACTGTGGGACCTTATATAAACAGGTGTGTGTCTTTCCAAATCATGTCCAATCAGTTGAATTTACCACAGGTGGACTCCAATCAAGTTGTAGAAATATCTCAAGGATGATCAATGAAAACAGGATGCACCTGAACTCAATTTCGAGTCTCATAGCAAATGGTCTGAATAGTTATATAAATAACGTGTTTCTGTTTTGTACTTTTTATACATTTGAAAAAATGTCTTAAACTGTTTTTTGCTTTTATTATGGGGTATTATGTGTAGATCAATGAGGAAAAAATATGATTTAATCAATTTTAGAATAAGGCTGTGAAGTAACAAAATTTGGAAAAAGGTAAAGGGTCTGAATACTTTCCGAATGCACTGTATACACTGATTGCACAAACATTAGGAACACTTGCTCTTTCCATGACATGGACTGACCAGGTAAATCCACTTCAATCAGTGTAGATGAAGGGGTGGAGACAGGTTAAATCATTTTTTATGCCTTGAGGAAATTGAGACATGGATTGTGTATGTGTGTCATACAGAGGGTGATTGGGTAAGACAAAAGATTTATGTGCCTTTGCTCAGGATATCGTAGTAGGTACCAATTTGAGTGTGTCAAGAACTACAACACTGCTGGGTTTTTCATGCTCAACAGTTTCCTGCGTGTATCAAGAATGGTCCACCACCCAAATGACATCCAGCTAACTTGACACAACTTTAGGAAGCATTGGAGTCAACATGGGCCAGCATCCCTGTGGAACGCTTTCAACACCTTGTAGAGTTCATGCCCCCACGAATTGAGTGCAAAAGAGGGTGCAACTAAATATTACGAAGGTGTTACTGATGTTTTGTAAGATCAGTTTATAGAGAGAGAGAGAGAATTCTGGCTCAATATCAGGAAATGTACATAGTGAACTTAAATAGAATGTGACCTACCTTGACCTACCGCTTGCATGTCAGTATCAGACTGGGAAGAACTGACGTTCACGATCTCCCCCTGTCTGTGTAGCCAATGACATTTGACATATTGACATCTGACTTGAACCAACCAATAGAAATACATAAATATTGAATACATATTTCTGACATGGCAAGTTGAAACCAACCCTGTTACACACGCATCCTGTTGTATCATGACAGATCTACGGTACCAATTATGTTTACGTTGTCTGTCCATGAGAGATTATCGCGCATCCCATGGCCAATAGGGTCTGAGCCATGGCCTTCGACTAAACCTAGCCAAAAATAAGTAGCCCATTCTCTATGCAGATTACCTTCAGGTTTTGTTAATCGGATATGCTCTAATTGTAGTGTTTTTTTTTTAAAGGCATTTTGAAGCATAGAACCAGAAATCTCTCTCTCTTGATTAAATTAAATTATCCTAATAGGTAGAGGAACAGAAAGACATGAGAGAAATGTGTTCATTAAAAAATGGAATAATGAACTCGAATGAGCAACAGCCATTTAGCTACTGTAATATGAGTGGCTATAAACAAGCCTTTTTCAAAGCTCCAGACACTATGTCATACAAGCCATATGGGCAGAAGCAATAGAAGAACAAGGATGACTCCATAAATAAATGGATTAAGCGTGACCTTGCTTGGGTGACAGAGATACTGCATTTCCTCAAAGGCTGGTGGAAAGGCTTGAACATCAAGCGCAGCGCGTCTTTGAAGGCTAGGAAGCATGAGTTTTTACTCACCAAAGAAACAACACAGTGTGGTCAAAGACTTAAGCCTTGTTCACACTGCAGGCATTAATGCTCAAATCAGTTTTGTTTTTGAAATCCGTTTGAAATCCATACTGACTGTCCAAACAGCAAGTTACAAGTGACCAAATAGGATTTGAGTGTGTTCAGACAGCAGTCATTTGCTGACATGACGAAACGAATGATATAGTAACGACGGGTGTGTGCGCAGTGTTGTAGGCTGAATGGTGGTGATGCTCCTGCTTCCTATCACTTAGAAGTCACAGTGCCTTCAGAAAGTATTCATACCCCTAGACTTATTCCACATTTTGTTGTTACAGCTTGAATTCATAATGGATGAAAATGTTTTTTTTCTCATCCATCTACACATAATACCCTGGAAGTGATAACATGTTTTTAGAGATTATACCATATTTATTGGAAATTAAATACCTCATTTACAAAAGTATTCACACCCCTGAGTCAATACATGTTAGAATTACCTTTGACAGCGATTTCAGATGTGAGTCTTTCTGGGTAAGTCTCTAAGAGCTTTGCACACCTGGATTGTACAATATTTGCGCACATTATTCTTTAAAAGATTCTTCAAGCTCTGTCAAGTTGGTTGTTGATCATTGCTAGAAAACCATTTTCAAGTCTTCCCATACTGTAACTAGGCCATTCAGAAACATTCAATGTCGTCTTGGTAAGCAAATCCAGTGTATATTTGCATTTGTGTTTTATGGTTATTGTCCTGCTGAAAGGGGAACTTGTCTCCCAGTGTCTGTTGAAAAGCAGACTGAACCAGGTTTTTCCTTAGGATTTTGCCTGTGCTTAGCTCGATTCCGTTTCTTTTTATCCTAAAAAACTCCCTAGGCCTTGCTGATGACAAGGATATCAATAACATGATGCAGCCACCACCATGCTTGAATATATGAAGTGTTACTCTGTGATGTGTTGTGTTGGCCCCAAACATAACGTTCATAATGTTCATTTATTAGCCATTTTCTTTTGCTGTTTTACTTCAAATCAAAAAAACATTTTAATTGTCACATGCTTCGTAAACAACAGGTGAAATGCTTACTTATGGGCCCTTCCAATGCAATGACAGCTTACCAGTACCCAGTCGATGTGCAGAGGTATGAGGTAATTGAGGTAGATATGTACATATAGGTAAGGGTAAAGTGCCTAGGCAACAGGATAGATAATAGATAGTAGTAGCAGCAGCGTACAGTATGTGATGAGTGTGTACAGTGCATTCGGAAAGTCTTCAGACCCCTTGACTTTGTCCACATTTAGTTACATTACAGCCTTATTCTAAAATTGATGAAGTAGATTTTTTTCCTCATCAATATACATACAATAACCCATAATGACAAAGTGAAAACAGGTCTTAAGAAAAACATTTTTTTTGCAAATGTATAAAAAAAAATACAAAACAAAAATACCTTATTTACATAAATATTCAGACCCTTTGCTATGAGACTCGAAAATTGAGCTCAGGTGCATCCTGTTTCCATTGATCATCCTTGAGATGTTTCTACAACTTGATTGGACTTGATTTACCACACCTGTGGTAAATTCAATTGATTGGACATGATTTGGAAAGGCACACACCTGTCTCCATAAGGCCCCCCTGTTGACAGTTAATATCAGAGCAAAAACCAAGCCATCAGATCGAAGGAATTATCCATAGAGCTCCGAGAAAGGATTGTGTTGAGGCACAGCTCTGGGGAAGGGTACCAACAAAATTCTGCTTAATTGAAGGACCCCAGGAACACGGTGGCCTCCATCATTCTTAAATGGAAGAAGTTTGGAAACACCAAGACTCTTCCTAGAGACTCTTCCTAGAGCTGGCCATCCGGCTAAACTGAGCAATTGGGGGAGAAGGGCCTTCGTCAGGGAGGTGACCAAGAACCCAATGGTCACTTTGACAGAGCTGCAGACTTCTTCTGTGGAGATGGAAGAACCTTCCTGAAGGACAACCATCTCTGCAGCATTCCACCAATCAGGCCTTTATGGTAGAGTGGCCAGACGGAAGCCACTCCTCAGCAAAAGGCACATGACAGTCTGCTTGAAGTTTGCCAAAAGACACATAAAGACTCGGAGACCATGAGAAACAAGATTCTCTGGTCTGATGAAACCAAGATTGAACTCTTTGGCTTAAATGCCACGCGTCATATCTGGAGGAAACCTGGCATCATCCCTACGGTGAAGCATGGAGGTGGCAGCATCATGCTGTGGGGATGTTTTTTAGCAGCTGGTAGACTAGTCAGGATTGAGGGAAAGATGAACAGAGCAAAGTACAGACAGATCCTTGATGAAAACCTGTTCCAGAGCACTCAGGACCTCAGACTGTGGCAAAGGTTCACCTTCCAACAGGACAACAAACATATGCACACAGCCAAGACAATCCAGGAGTGGCTTCAGGACAAGTCTCTGAATGTCCTTGAGTGGCCCAGCCAAAGCCCGGACTTGAACCTGATCGAACATCTCCGGAGACACCTGAAAATAGCTGGGGGGGGTTTATTTTTAATTTGCACAAATTTCTACAAATCAGTTTTTTGTAAATGTTAACCTGTTTAAAAGTCTTACTCACATCGGCCATGGAGAGCATGATCACACAGTTGTCCGGAACAGCTGGTGCTCTCCCACGTGGTTCAGTGTTGCTTGCCTCGAAGTCATCATAGAAGTCATTTAGCTCATCTGGTAGGCTTGCATTGGTTGGCAGCTCGCGGCTGGGTTTCCCTTTGTAATCCGTGATAGTTTGCAAGCCTTGCCACATCCAACAAGCGTCAGAGCCAGTGTAGTAGGATTAGATTCTTAGTCTTGTATTGTTGCTTTGCCTGTTTGATGATTCATTGG
Organism: Salmo salar; assembly: GCF_965601325.2. NCBI lineage: Eukaryota > Metazoa > Chordata > Actinopteri > Salmoniformes > Salmonidae > Salmo > Salmo salar. The sequence goes on along the minus strand of NC_138319.1, from coordinate 15,501,774 downwards.
AGGTCATAGCAAGATTTCTTATAAGCGTCCGGATTAGTGTCCCTCTCCTTGAAAGCGGCAGCTCTAGTTTATGGTTGGGATATGTACACACTGTCTCTGTGGGGACGACGTTGTCAATGCCCTTATTAATGAAGCTGGTGACTGATGTGGTAAGCTACTCAATGCCATTAGATGAATCCGGGAACATATTCCACTGTGCTAGCAAAACAGCCCTGTAGCTTAGCATCCGCTTCATCTGGACACTGGACACCGTACACTGCTACTTCCTGTTTGAGTTTTTGCTTGTAAACAGGAATCAGGAGGATAGAGTCAGATTTGTAAAATAGAGGTGAGGGAGAGCTTTGTATGTGTTTGTGTGTAGATTAAAGGGGATGTAGAGTTTTCTTCCCTCTAGTTGCACATGAGACTAGTGATGCTGGTCGAAATTAGGTCAAACGGATTTCAGGTTTAATGCATTAAAATCACTGGCCACTAGGAGCGCTGCCTCTGGATAATCATTTTCTTGTTTGCTTATGGCCCTATGCAGCTTGTTGAGTGTGGTCTTAGTGCCAGTCTTTGTTGACAAAAAGACACACCCCACCCCCACAGATCTTACCGGATGCTACTGTTCTGTCCTGCTGATGCATGGAAAACCCAGCTAACTTTGTCTTTGTTCAGCCATGACTCCGAAAAGCATTGTATTTTACAGTTCTTAATGTCCTATTGAGAGGATAGTCTCGAATGGAGCTCGTCCACTTTGTTCTCCAGCGATTGCACATTCGCCAATAGAACAGAGGGTAGCGGCGGTTTATTCACTCGTCACCGTACTCTCATTAATGTGCCCGCACAGCGTCCTCTATAGCAAAGTTTTTTCCTCTTCCCAGTGTCAGGGATTAGGGCCTGGTAAGAGGTGAGCAGTATGTCCTGTGCCAAAGACTCAATGAAGTTTTGGTTGTAAAAAGAACGCACATTCTATATAAATTTGACTCCCAGTAATTTATTGGCTAAAACACCAAAGTTTCAGCATCACTGTGCCTTCTTCAGGGTCTTCAGTGTCACCCTGAAGAAGGCACAGTGATGCCGAAAAGTTGGTTTGTGTGCGACTCTCTTTAATTGTTCATAGTTTACAGTTTATTTTCTGTTAGTCAGCACCTCAACACTATATAATTTTATCTGGGTATGCGCCAGCTTATGCTTTTAATCAGAAGTTTTTTGGGGTCATAGGAAACAATGGCGGAAACATTATGTTAAAGAAAGTTAAGATCAGCGCCAAAAAAAATAGCAGAATTGGTCAGGAGCCCGTAAAACGACAGGTATGCATCCCAACGTCATCTTAAGTGCATTATTGCAAACAGGATTCCTTATTGCAAACAGGATGCATGTTTTGGAATATTTTTATTCTGTACAGGCTTCTTTCGTTTCACTCTGTAATTTTGATATTGGTATTTTTTAGCTGTTGCAAAAGCAGCAACTAATCTTCCTGGGGTCCACACAAAACATGAAACATAATACAGAATTACATAATACAGAACATCAATAGACAAGAACAGCTCAAGAACAGAACTACATACCTTTTTAAAAAGGCACACGTAGCCTACATATCAATGCACGCAAACAAACTACCTAGGTCAAATAGGGGAGAGGCGTTGTGCCGTAAGGTGTTGCTTTATCTGTTTTTTTAAACCAGGTTTGCTGTTTATTTGAGCAAAATGAGATGGAAGGAAGTTCCATACAATAAGGGGTCTATATAATACTGTACGCTTTCTTGAATTTGTTCTAGATTTGGGGACTGTGAAAAGACCCCTGGTGGCATGTCTGGTGGGATAAGTGTGTGTCAAAGCTGTGTGTAAGTTGACTATGCAAACAGTTTGGGATTTTCAACACATTAATGTTTCTTATAAAAAGAAGAAGTGATGCAGTCAGTCTCTCCTCAACTCTTAGCCAAGAGAGACTGGTATGCATAGTATTTATATCAGCCCTCTGATTACAATGAAGAGCAGAATGTGCTGCTCTGTTCTGGGCCAGCTGCAGCCTAACTAGGTCTTTCCTTGCAGCACTGGACCACAACTGGACAATAATCAAGAATAGACAAAACTAGAGCCTGCAGAACTTGCTTTTTGGAGTGTGGTGTCAAAAAAGCAGAGCATCTCTTTATTACGGCCAGATCTCTCCCCATCTTTACAACCATTGAATCTATGTTTTGACCATGACAGTTTAAAATCTCAGGTAACGACAAGTAATTTAGTCTCCTCAACTTGTTCAACAACCACACCATTCATTACCAGATTCAGCTGAGGTCTAGAACTTAAGGAATGATTTGTACCAAATACAATGCTCTTAGTTTTAGAGATGTTCAGGACCAGTTTATTACTGGCTACCCATTCCAAAACAGACTGCAACTCTTTGTTAAGGGTTTTGGTGACTTCATTAGCTGTGATTGCTGATGTGTATATGGTTGAATCATCAGCATACATGGACACACATGCTGTGTTTAATGCCAGTGGCAGGTCATTGGTAAAAATAGAAAAGAGTAGAGGGCCTAGAGAGCTGCCCTGCGGTACACCACACTTTACATGTTTGACATTAGAGAAGCTTCCATTATTAAAACTGTTTGAGTTCTATGAGATAGATAGCTCTGAAACAATGATATGGCAGAGGTTGAAAAGCCATAACACATTCGTTTTTTTAAACAACAGGTTATGTCACTAATATCAAAGCCTGCACTGAAATCTAACAGTACAGCTCCCACAATCTTCTTATTATCAATTTCTTTCAACCAATCATCAGTCATTTGTGTCAGTGCAGTACATGTTGAGTGCCCTTCTCTATAAGCATGCTGAAAGTCTGTTGTTAATTTGTTTACAGAGAAATAGCATTATATTTGGTCAAACACAATTTTTTCCAACAGTTTGCTAAGAGCTGGCAGCAAGCTTATAGGTCTGCTGTTAGAACCAGTAAAGGCCGCTTTACCACTCTTGGGTAGCGGAATTACTTTGGCTTCCTGTCTCCCTGAAGCGCTGTCTTAGGCGTCTCACAGTACGGACATTGCAATTTCTTGCCCTGGCCACACTGCAGTCTTCATGCCTCCTTGCAGCATGCCTAAGGCACATACACGCAGATGAGCAGGGACCCTGGGCATCTTTCTTTTGGTGTTTTTCAGAGTCAGTAGAAAGGCCTCTTTAGTGTCCTAAGTTTTCATAACTGTAACCTTAATTGCCTACCGTCTGTAAGCTGTTAGTGTCTTAATGACCGTTCCACAGGTGCATGTTCATTAATTGTTTATGGTTCATTGAACAAGTATGGGAAACAGTGTTTAAACCCTTTACAATGAAGATCTGTGAAGTTATTTGGATTTTTACTAATTATCTTTGAAAGACAGGGTCCTGAAAAGGGGCATTTCTTTTTTTGCTGAGTTTATAATAGTGAATTATCGGATATCTATTGGTCCACCAGTGTCCTAGTTGCTATACTGTCCAGCATTATGTTTCTTCTGTGAGTCAGTGTTTTTAGAGCTGGACTCAAGGAAAATCGGCTTCCCCATGTGGTTACATTTCAACAATGAGCTTGAATACATTACCACAGCATGTGCTCACTAAGTATCAGCATGTGAACCACGAATGTAATGCCATGCTGATGAGAAATGTATTATGTAGAATTCGGGGCTGGAACAATTGAAGAGTTTCATTCCAAAACGCTAGTTGGTGTTGGTAAATTAGCTTTTATTTTTTATGTGTAGCAAGGGTTGATTTACATGTTGTATAATTACACAAAATCTGAATAGTTCCCATGCCTGATATACTGTACATTCCTTTTGTTGTTGTAAGTGTCCTTTTTAATGTTGCACACTTCCTTCTCCTTCTGCATTCCCCCTCATAAACACCCACTGCCCCCCTTACCTTAGTGTATTTAGGGCAGAGCACAATTGGCCCAGCGTCGTCCGTGTTAGGGGAGGGTTTGGCCGGTGGGGGCTTTACAACTAGGCCGTCATTGTAAATAAGAATTCGTCCTTAACTTTTTTGGGATAGGGGGCAGCATTCGGAATTTTGGATGAAAAGCGTGCCCAAAGTAAACTGCCTGCTACTCAGGCCCAGAAGCTAGGCTATGCATGTAATTGGTGGATTTGGATAGAAAACACTCTAATAAAATTCATTAAAATAATGTCTGTGACTATAACAGAACTGAAATGGCAGGCAAAAACCTGAGGAAACTCCATCCAGGAAGTGCTATTATTTTGAAATGGGTGTTTTTCCATTGAAAGCCTATCCACCATTTAAAGGGATAGGACCCAGATTCCATTCCCTATGGCTTCCACTAGCTGTGAACAGTCTTTAGATATTGTTTCAGGCCTTTATTCTGAAAAATGAGGGAGAATGAGCCATTTCAATGAGAGGCCAGTGGAAAGTCCCCAACCTGTTTGGTGCGCAATCCCGAGAGTGCGCCTTTCGTTGTTTTTCTTTTATATTGACGACACTTTTGTCCGGTTGAAATATTATTGATTATTTAGGCTAAAAACAGCCTGAGGATTGATTGTAAACATCGTTTGACATGTTTCTACGAACTTTACGGATACTATTTGGAATTTTTGTCTGCCTCTAGTGACCGCATTTGAGCCATTGGATTACTGAACAAAACGCGCCAACAAAATGGACGTTTTTGGATATAAAGAGGGACTTTATCGAAAAAACAAACATTTATTGTGTAACCGGGAGTCTTGTGACTGTAACCATACGAAGATCATCAAAGGTAAGTGATTCATTTTATTGCTATTTTTGACTTTTGTGACTAATCTACTTGGCTGCTAACTGTTTGTAATGTTTTGTGTGCTGAGCGCTGTCCTCAGATAATCGCATGGTTTGCTTTTGCCGTAAAGCCTTTTTGAAATCTGACACGGCGGCTGGATTAACAACAAGTTAAGCTTTATTTTGATGTATTGCACTTGTGATTTCATGAAAGTTAAATATTTCTCGTAATTTAATTTGAATTTGGCGCTCTGCAATTTCACCCGAAGTTTAACTTGCCTAGTTAAATAAAGGTTAAATAAAAATAACTCTTTCCTGTCCACCATGTGGAAGAGGTATGTTACTGAGAAATTGTCCCATGAAATCATAATTAATCCTATATGTTAAAACACTAATGAGTTTATATGGCCGCTGACAGGGTTTTTAAATAATGGTGTGCCACCAATATATTCTGTTATTCATGTATTTCAGTCATTTATGAACTCTTAATCTATTGATTTGTGAATGCTGTACATGCTAGCTAGCTAGCTACTGTACTTTCTACTGTAGGCTACATGTTGTCATTGGGCTACAATGGCTTATCGTGTCCCCTTTCTTTGTTAATTTGTACTTTGCAGAGGAGTTTGGCCTATTAGGGCAACACAGTATTTGTTCATGGACGTTTTTCCTGTCATTATCAGGTACAGTTTAAGTCGGAAGTTTACATACACTTAGGTTGGAGTCATTAAAACTAGTTTTTCAACCACTCCACAAATTTCTTGTTTACAAACTATAGTTTGGCAAGTCGGTTAGGACATCTACTTTGTGCATGACACAAGTAATTTTTCCAACAATTGTTTACAGACATATTATTTCACTTATAATTCACTGTACCACAGTTCCAGTGGGTTAGAAGTTTACATACACTAAGTTGACTGTGCCTTTAAACAGCTTGGAAAATTCCAGAAAATTATGTCATGGCTTTAGAAGCTTCTGATGGGCTAATTGACATAATTTGAGTCAATTGGAGGTGTACCTATGGATGTATTTCAAGGCCTACCTTCAAACTCAGTGCCTCTTTGCTTGACATCATGGGGAAATCAAAAGAAATCAGCCAAGACCTCAGAAAAAAAATTGCAAACCTCCACAAGTCTGGTTGATCCTTGGGAGCAATTTCCAAATGCCTGAAGGTACCATGTTCATCTGTACAAACAATAATATGCAAGTATAAACACCATGGGACCATGCAGCCGTCATATTCATCTTCTGCACATCTATCACACCAGTGTTTAAATGCTAAATTGTAATTATTTCGCCACTATGGCCTATTTATTGCCTTACCTCCCTTATCTTACCTCATTTGCACTCACTGTATATAGATTTTTCTATTGTGTTATTGACTGTATGTTTGCTTATTCCATGTGTAACTCTGTGCTGTTGTTTGTGTCGCACTGCTTTGCTTTATCTTGGCCAGGTCGCAGTTGTAAATGAGAACTTGTTCTCAACTGGCCTACCTGGTTAAATAAAGGTGAAATAAAAAAGTACAAAAATAAAAATACTGCTCAGGAAGGAGACGAGTTCTGTCTCCTAAAGATGAACGTACTTTGGTGTGAAAAGTGCAAATCAATCCCAGAACAACAGCAAAGGACCTTGTGAAGATGCTGGAGAAAACAGGTACAAAAGTATCTATATCCACAGTAAAACGAGTCCTATATCGACATAACCTGAAAGGCCGCTCAGCAAGGAAGAAGCCACTGCTCCAAAACTGCCATAAAAAAGCCAGACTACGGTTTGCAACTGCACATGGGGACAAAGATCGTACTTTTTGGAGAAATGTCCTCTGGTCTGATGAAACAGAAATAGAACTGTTTGGCCATCATGACCATCGTTATGTTTGGAGGAAAAAGGGGGAGGCTTGCAAGCCGAAGAACACCATCCCAACCATGAAGCACGGGGGTGGCAGCATCATGTTGTGGGGGTGCTTTGCTGCAGGAGGGACTGGTGCACTTCACAAAATAGATGGCATCATGAGGACGGAAAATTATGTGGATATATTGAAGCAACATATTAAGACATCAGTAAGTTAAAGCTTGGTCGCAAATGGGTCTTCCAAATGGACAATGACCCCAAACATATTTCCAAAGTTGTGGCAAAATGGCTTAAGGACAACAAAGTCAAGGTATTGGCGTGGCCATCACAAAGCCCTGACCTCAATCCCATAGAAAATTTGTAGGCAGAACTGAAAAAGCGTGTGCGAGCAAGGAGGCCTACAAACCTGACTCGGTTACACCAGCTCTGTCAGCAGGAATGGGCCAAAATTCACCCAACTTATTGTGGGAAGCTTGTTGAAGGCTTCCCAAAACATTTGACCCAAGTTAAACAATTTAAAGGCAATGCTACCAAATACTAATTGAGTGTATGTAAACTTCTGACTCACTGGGAATGCGATGAAAGAAATAAAAGCTGAAATAAATCATTCTCTAATATTATTCTGACATTTCACATTCTTAAAATAAAGTGGTGATCCTAACTGACCTAAGACAGGTAATTATTACTAGGATTAAATGTCAGGAATTGTGGAAAACTGAGTTTAAATGTATGTAAACTTCCGACTTCAACTGTATGTCATGTGTTTCTGTTTGTCAAGTTATGTTGACGTTATCACAGATTAAAAGATCAACACCAACCCTGATCCTTTGGTCATATGTAAGCCGATCAAAACACAACGCAGAAGCAATCTACACCGTTCACATAAAGACATTATAAAAGAGATTTGTGTGTTTTTTCCTCATCTAATCATTGCATGGGGTTGTTCAATGACAGACATGTATTTGTTTAAAATCTATCACTTGATGGTTTCATTTCAGAGAGACAAATAATCGTGTTTTTTTGCAAAATGCTATATATATCTGCCTCACTCTCAAATAAATAAGTAGTACTGCTAGGTTTTACACAGTCAAATGTAACAAATAACTAATACAAACTAATTTCAATACAGTAATGTGAGATCTGTATGTAAAACATTTACATTTGACATTTTAGATATATAGCAGATGTTCTTATCCAGAGCGACTTACTGTTAGTGCATTCATCTTAAGATAGCTAGGTGAGACGACCACGTTGACGTCACAGTCTAAATATATTTAATATACAGGATAAGAACATTCCATTCCAACTATATATAGCATTTTTCAAAAAACAAACAATCATACACATCTGAAATCAATGAATAAAACATCTGAGAACACTAATATTTTACACACACATAAAGGTAGCAATAAGCAATCATTTCTGATGAAAAAACACAAATGTGAAAAATTTGTGGATATAGCGGTTTGAAAATAAACTTTTCAATTGTAACATTGGTAACATCAAATAGTAATAATACCTTGTCTTTCTTAAATGACTGTGGCATAAACACAGTAAATAAAGTTCTTCAACTTGACCTACTAAATCTAGCTGACTTGGTCATTTGGTGAAATCCTGACATTACATATGTGAATGAAAACCCATTTTATCCATATAAAATGATAATGTATAGCATTGGCAGCACTGCCTGCCTTACATTTAAGGCCAGGTGTAACATTGGGATTGTAAGGGAGAAATAAAAACGACGACACAGACACAAATATTCACAATAACACTCATACACACACACACACACACACACACACACACACACACACACACACACACACACACACACACACACACACACACACACACACACACACACACACACACACACACACACACACACACACACACACACACACACACACACACACATGCACACACACCCAAACCCAGCTGCCATCCTCCTTAAAGGCATGGGATTAATGAAGAAATAAATAAATAAAGTCAGTGTTTCACTCACGACCTCACCCCTGGGAATGTTATCAGTGTGACAGGCCTAGCTTACAGCGCTCGCTGCTCTCAAATGTCAGGCAGACACAATCGCCAATATGGTGGTCCATTCCTAATGATCCACATGTCTGCCAGCCCAGCTCTTTACCTAGCCACTCCATGGCCTTTCTCTCCTCACAATGGGCTGGGAAACTAACTATTCTAATAGCAGAGGATGACAGGAAGGGAAACTCTTGTCTATAGGCTCTATATTCTCCAATGTCAATGAATGATGGAGAGAGAGGAAGACATTTTCAGAGATATTTTTTATGCAGAAGAAGCATACACTGAGCTGAGGGATGGGTTTAATAGCATGTTTCTGGCTGTAAAACTCGACTGTATCCTTTTACATGATATACTTCCATTCCCTAGCCATTGCGGGTTGAACATATAGACAGTATGATGTAGCTATTGTATTTACTGCTAGTGTGTCCTGGTCTGGGATGACATCGCTCTGCTGCTGGGACAGTAATAATAGCTGGGATGCTTACCAAATGGTACCCTTTCCCTACTTTTGAGCCCTGGTCAGAAGTAGTGCACTATGAAGGGAATAGGGTGCCATTGGGACTGATTCAACGGGACAATAAATCGGGGACAGAAACATGGGGCTTGCATTCAAACACTTTAATTATTATTTTTAGCAATGAATGGGATGCATTTCTTCTTCTGGCTCCACAACATGTCTCTAATTCAGACTAATTGGGAGGAAACGCCGCCGGGTTCTATTTCCTATCGTACCGAGATGGAGAGACTGTACTCGACCACGGTTGAACAAAGCGACTCCAAAAACAGATGGATGAAATTATGTCAGACTGTCATTAAAAAGGGGGCAGTAATTACCAAATTAAAGCCTTAAATATTTAAACTGTTTGGTGGCGTGTTGGTCTCTCCCACACAATGACACAATGATTTACCCAGAGTTCCCAGAGGGTTTGGGAAGTGATGGGCGGCGAAGCTTTAGAAGTCTCTAATGAGACATCCAGACACCCTTGTAAACAGACCATAAAATCTGCACTTAGCAACAATGTGACACAAAAAAAACATAACACAATTATGAAGGTCTTGGTGACCAGACATCCTCAAAACACATTGATGGAGTCAAGTGATGTTTTAAATCATGTCACGTCCCTTAACCAACACTGAATAACACTGAATAAAATGTTACTCTAAGTTAGTTATGGAGAACAATACCTGCTTAAGTTTTCAACAAAAAAGTAAAACTGAGCTATAAATAAGCCACCTATTTTGGGAAGCGTCTCTCAGGTGCCCTCAAACAAGAATTTCCTTTTTGTGTCAAATGTAGCGTTTGGAATGATGCAGTGTGTCATGTTCTACGAACACAACTCTGAAGGAGGTGTCAAACTTGCAAATAAGGGACTGCGCTTGTCTCTGTGGGTCTTATGAGAGGAAAGTAAAGGAACATCAGTGCTCTCTGTTTTCACTGGAAATACACCTGGGCTGTTGCTCAGGAAGCACCATTGTAGATTTTCAGATCAAATATAAGCCCCTCTACCATGCTCACTGTGTAAGGAATACCATTGACACCCTCTGATAACACACACTTGAGAATCCAATAGGAAGCTGATCTAGAGGCATGAGTCTGAAGACTGGGTTCTTATACACTTTTACTTAAAGTATCTCTGACTATCCCCATGGAACAATTTCAACTTTATTATTTGACAAACCAGGTTGCCTGGCCTATGCTAGCTGTCTCCACTTTCTTTGAATGAGAAGCATAATTACTGAGAGAAAGGGCTTGTTGTAATAGTCTCAGGGACAACACTCATCAACAGTTTATGATTGGTTGGTAGCTTGGACAAATAAAGACCATAGGCTGATGTACAATAGCAGTCAAAAGTTTGGAATTGCTGCAAAGAAACCACTATTAAAGGACACCAATAAGAAGAAGAGACTTGCTTGGGCCAAGAAACACGAGGAATGGACATTAGACCAGTGGAAATCTGTCCTTTGGTCTGATGAGTCCAAATTTGAGATTTGTGGTTCCAACCACTATGTCTTTGTGAGACGCAGAGTATGTGAACGGATCTCCGCATGTGTAGTTCCCACTGTGAAGGATGGAGGAGGTGTGATGGTGTGGGGGTGCTTTCCTTCTGACACTGTCAGTGATTTATTTAGAATTCAAGGCACATTTAACCAGCATGGCTACCACAGAATTTTGCAGCCATATGCCATCCCATCTGGTTTGGGCTTAGCTGGACTATAATTTGTTTTTCAACAGGACAATGACCCAACACACCTCCAGGCTGTGTAAGGGCTATTTGACCAAGAAGGAGAGTGATGGAGTGCTGCATCAGATGACCTGGCCTCCACAATCACCCGACCTCAACCCAATTGAGATTGTTTGGGATGAGTTGGACCACAGAATGAAGGAAAAACAGCCAACAAGTGCTCAGCATATGTGAGAACTCCTCCCAGACTGTTGGAAAAGCATTCCAGGTGAAGCTGGTTGAGAGAATGCCAAGAGTGTGCAAAGCTGTCATCACGGCAAAGGGTGGCTACTTTGAAGAATCTCAAATATAACACTTTTTTGGTTTCTACGTGATTCCATATGTGTTATTTCATAGTTTTGATGTCTTCAATATTATTCTATAATGTAGAAAATAGTAAAAATAGAGAAAAACCCTTGAATGACTATGTGTGTCCAACCTCTTGACTGGTACGGTATGATCTTGAGCTCTGCATTATCACTACCAACAGTTGTGCTAAAGCACACATCATGAATAGCATCGCTAGCTGTGTTCAGGTCGATTATTCATAATATCCTTAGTTCCATTAGAGGCCCATTATTAAGTCGCAACAAGAAGTCTATGCAGTAAAATTATATCTCCAACTGTAAAAACACACATATCACGACATAGAGTGCAGTTTAACACACCTTGTTATTCCTCTACAATTCCTGTATACCTACAGACCTGCCTGACTCTGAACTAGAGATAGTGCAGAAGAATGTACCTCTGCTTCACTTTCTTCCCATGTCTTCCAGCTGATCACTGATCATCCGAGATCAAAGGACAAGAGAGACACTTGTTCAAATTACCTGTGAAACCCCAGCGTCGGGAGAGAGAGAGATGTGGGGGAGTGTTCAGATGTGAAAACTCCTCGCATAGAGAAACCTTCATGCTCTGTGGCAGGCTGTCAATCGTACCCACTGCAACAGATAGTGTTTACTCCCAGAAAATATGTAAATGCACACATTTACACAGTACTTACAACTAGAGATCGTATCTTTTTTTTTTTACTCTTGTCACAGTATGTATCCTTGTAAATACATATGGTATATTCGCCAGATGGGAGTATGTAAAGTGTCAGTCATGGATTTGCTTTATAGATTTTCAGCACACTGAACCCAAAAAGGTATTCCGTTTCAAGTTCTAATCAGTATCAATGTGACGGTTGATTGGTGTGTAAACACCTAGAATTAGTTACAACTCATGTAGAGAAAAAATAGTCTGTCAAAATGTTTTTCTCTACCACTATAATTACAATATCAAACGTATTGTCTCTCTCAGCAGCAGTTTCACATGGGTTTCTCAACTGATTTTACAGCTAAGCTAAAGATTCGGTTTGGGTGTTTACACATATTTATACATTTGGATATTAGTAGGTTGCATATGTCTTAGCATCGATGCAACGACTCAAGTCTACCAAGTCAGAAACCTCTTCAAGGACTGGATCCCAGTTTTAAACATCTTAGACCTCCATATGAGGTCTCTTCTCACTTTCTTCTTTCAAACAAGGTTGTGTTTTTCTCTCTCTAATCAAGTCAACCCATCGATTGGGTGTCCCACCTGGGAAAGGGGTTGTTATCATTTCTTCACAGACCTTTGACAGCTAGGGGGCTCCTTTCCAATTGGACGTGGCTTCCTGGCTCAGTGGCGCCCCAGGTACTATAGGTCTGGTAATGACTAAGGAAAGGCCAGTTAGGAAGTATCAATGATCCCTGATCTCTGATCCATCTGGGCACTGACTGCTAGACCTGGGTTCAAATAGTATTTGTTTTGTATCTACTGCTATTGAGTCATGAAGGCCAGATGGGTGGGGTTTGCACATTTGCGACTGTTCCATTGGTTAAATTACACCAGGCAACGTAAATCAAGTGCAGCTAAAGTATTTGAAAGACTACAAATTGAACCCACGTCTGCCGGCTGCACAGGCTGATCAGTAGTCAATGCTGACAGTAGCACTTCTAGAGCTCCCGGGCAATGCACTGTCTATAGGTGTGGAAGTCTCTTTAATCCTCCAATATTGTTCACATATCTCTATGTAGGCCCACTAGAGCTGTTAACATTGTACACAGCATATGTGTTTAAGTCTCTCTGGGACACAATTACCAGCCAACAATAATTGAACAAAGCCCTGTTATACTGGGCAAATTAAAAAGGGCTGCTTTGTATTTGGCCCATTTTCCTTAATGGATTATTTCAAGTGGCTCTATAGGACCACCATAAGTGGCTCTGGATTGTAATTTCACAGAGCAGTAGGTGAGTGATTGAGTAGTTCAAGCGACACATTTGAGTGGGTGGCCGTGTGCCCTTTGAGTGGACTGGAGGGGGTGCGTAAGAGAGTGAAGTGATGGTTAAAACAATGCAGAGAGATTTTCTAGGGTCGCCAGGTCTACTTTGCTAAAAAAAAATTGGGGCACTTTATCTAATCCGTCCCATTTTAGCATATGTTCAGGAAGTAACAAGGTCTGTAAATCTGCAAATTCTGTATTTAGTTTGCAGGGTTGCTTCACTTTAAAGAGAGATGGAGTACCTACTGGTGCAAGGCATATTTAATTAGTATTAAATATGCCTTGCATATTCCTCAAAATATATATTCTTGCCACACCTTTTAATCATCTGCTCCCAATAGAGAGTAATGGAGATAAAACAATGTTACGGTTTTCAGATGTAAAAGATACAGCCATCGTTTACCTTGCCTGTAGGTACTCTATGACAAAATACTGGAAGAAACATATTACATCAGAAAGAACCTTGAACAATACTGAACTCATCTGTGCACCTTCTGGTGCAGCTGTAACAGTATAGCTTCCGTCCCTCTCCTCGCCCCAACCTGGGCTTGAACCAGGGACCCTCTGCACACATCAACAACTGACACCCACGAAGCATCGTTACCCATCGCCACAAAAGCCGCGGCCCTTGCAGAGCAAGGGGAACAACAACTACTTCAGGTCTCAGAGCGAGTGACTTCACCCGATTGAAACGCTATTAGCGCGCACCACCACTAACTAGCCATTTCACATCGGTTACACAGCCTACACTATTTTGCTAAATAGAGCATATATAAATGTGTCTCTATTTTCATCAGCAAAATGTTCAGGGTCATATTTATGAGAGCAGGGCAGCTCCGGCTTGTACTTTCAATAGGATGCATAAACATTTTCATTACTGGGTTTCCAAGGAACAGAATCAACATTATATTTCAATGTGCTCCTGTTGTAATGGTTCAAAGCAATTAATGCTACTCAAGGAAACTTGAGTAGTTGACTATGGAAGCTATGATTAGAGACAGCTGGTTCTGGACTTGTTGTTGTCCTGTATTCGTTGACATCTGTATAAGTAATTTGAAATATCTAGACATGAATATTTATCATGCTATTAGCCGTGATGGGTGTTAGTGTTATGGCATGTTTACGTTGCTGTTACTGCTAAGCTATTAGCTAGCTAGCCGCTATCTGTTTTAGTCAGCTGTGTTTAAGGATGCTTCCCTGCTCTCTGTACCATTTATCTCCAACACAGGCTCGGCTGGCAGAGATGAAAACAGTACAGTAAATGGGGTTGAGACATCAATTCACATGAACTAATACAGGGCTCAATAGTGTCCTCTCCAACCTGCTATGTTACGGTAAACAGCGAAGCTAGCTGACATTTCCCACCCATTGATTCCCATCATTGGTTTCAACATTTGAGTTCCTCTGCTTCTGACCTACACCAGTTCCATGGGGGAAGCGCAATGCCAGCAAGACACAGACAGCAGCCTCCTATCGATCAACAGGGGCCTAAAAATAAAGCCAGGGACCCGGCAATGACAGAGGCAGCAAAAGCACCACATCGGCTAATCAATGGTGACCTAGAAAATTCTTGGCTCCAAATCAATACGCCACACTTTTCTAATGATTGCTGGGATGTGTCCGTCTCTGACACTCTCAAGGGTGGAGACTGAATGAAGGAAAATGCCAGGTGGAAACTAGTTGGTGCCTCTTTTTTCTGGAGTTTTACTGTCTGGGGATGAAATTGCTTCGATTCCAATGTTAGCCGAGCGTCAAATACTTATTTCAGAGCTCTGGAATGGTGTGTCAATGCTGTATGATGGAGGTGTTGCTGTACAGTATATTATCAACTGCAAGGTCAAATAAATCCTGACCTTTTTCAATATCCACCCCCGTTAGACGTAAAAAGAATGTATACAGTGCCGTTCTGCAAACCCCAAAATGTGATCTTTTTTTTGTTGCATATGCTGATATTTTACAGTTTGACCATTCTTTCTCCATGATCTAGCCCCATGTCTCTCTGTCTGTGGCCGCTTGCCCTCTCACTTGCACCCTCTCCCCCACCATTTCCTTCTTGCTCTACAGTATCTCTCTCCCATGGAAAAAAAACACAATTCACAGCAGGCCCACCACTTGCCTAAGGCTGTGTGCTATCTCCCTATTCTCCTTTCTGGTGAATATTTTATCACGTCTTTCAAGTATAATTTTCATATCGAAAAATGTCCCGTATCCCGGAGCGGTCTAAATCCGTAGACTTCAACTAAGTGGAAGATCTCTGTTTTACACCCAATGACATTCTGCCGGCGTGTCTCTACTGCATGACTTTTGATCAGGGGGATGCAAATTACAGTTATGAACTATTGAAAAAAGGGGTTCATTAGCGAGGTGTAGCACCAGATGGCTGTCATCTGGCAGAAGTCGTGACTGACTAACTTTGCCATTGTTCTGCCGGGTCTGGCTAGGTCAAAGCCCTACAGATGTTTGCTTGCGCTTTGTGTTTCTTTACTGTACCTCTAAGCCACACAACAATAGAGAATGGTTTTCTTATTTATCTCACACTTCCCACTGGGAACAGATGTCAGTTCAACATCTAGTTATGATTTACATTTGTTCAGTGGTGTAAAGTACTTAAGTAAAAATATTTGAAAGTACTATTAAAGTAGTTTTTGAGGTATCTGTACTTTACTATTTATATGTTTTGCTACATTTACTTTACTACATTCCTAAAAAGAATTATGATCTTTTTACTCCATACATTTTCCCTGACACCCAAAAGTACTCGTTACATTTTGAATGCTTAGCAGGATAGGAAAATGGTGCATGCACTTATCCCTGGTCATCCTGACTGCCTCTGATCTGGCGGACTCACTAAACAAACATGCTTCATTTATAAATTATGTCTAAGTGTTGGAGTGTGCCCCTGGCTATCCGTATATTTAAAAAAAAAAAAAGAAAATGATGCCATCTGGTTTGCTTTATAAAAGGAATTAGAAATTATTTATACTTTTGATACTTAAATACATTTTATAAATTGCATTTACTTTGAAACTTAAGTATATTTAAAACCAAATACTTTTAGACTTTTACTCAAGTAGTATTTTACTGGGTGACTTTCACTTTTACAAATTTTCTGTTAAGGTATCTTCACTTTTACTCAAGTAATACAATTGGATACTTTTTCCACCACTGCATTTGTTTGAGTTGTCAACTAACGTGAATTCAACATGAAATCAACAAACGTCACCCTGTCATTGGGTTTCGGGAAAAAAATAGAACAAATATGAAATCCCCGTACGTTTATGACTTTTTACAAATCCAATCAGTTTTCCACGTTGATTCAACTACATAGCATAGATTTTGGGGGTCGAAATTACGTGGAAAGAACATTGATTCAACCAACCAGTTTTTGCCCAGTGGGTTTCTTCTTGTTCTCTCCCCCTCCCTCTATATGTCTCTGTGTCATTGACCAGAGTGACATTGATGGTAGTTGTCATACATTTCATGGCCCGAAATCCCTGTCTTTGTGACTCACATTTAGGATCAGCCGATTCATCCCACTTGTTTGCATTGGGCCAATTTATGCCTTTAGGCGACCTCTCCCTGATCCATAGTGATAAGAATCAAATTTCAGTGCGATGAAACTGAAAAAGAGAAATAGAAAAATGTGCTGAGGTTCAGCGATTATGGAAAAATGGGCACTATTGAGGGAGAGGACAGGGAATCAGGTGCGAATCTCTCGTACATTCATAGACTTAATGTTTAAATCAATATGTGTGTTTATTCAGAGATGTATTATTCATTGTGCACATGCTCTATGGACGAGGGAATAAGCAATAACTTGAATTTGCAGTGTTCTGCTACCCCATGCATTAATTCAATGCACTGTGCAATTTTGGTAGTTGTGTGTGTGTGTGTGTGTGTGTGTGTGTGTGTGTGTGTGTGTGTGTGTGTGTGTGTGTGTGTGTGTGTGTGTGTGTGTGTGTGTGTGTGTGTGTGTGTGTGTGTGTGTGTGTGTGTGTGTGTGTGTGTGTGTGTGTGTGTGTGTGTGTGTGTGTGTGTGTGTGTGTGTGCGCGCGCGTGCGCGCATGTACATGCACGAATCCACATTAGTCACGTAGAGTTGCACAAAGCTCTTATTTCATTCTTAAATTATGCTGTCCGGAATTATGGAAGGCTTCCTCCGACAGTTCCTATCTGGATACTACAACCATCCATCAAGCATAACAGATCACCCTGATGCCCTAACTTAACCTCTGGGAGCTGGGAGACCTTTACTCCAACTCACACCCTCAAATCATTGAGTTATTCATGAGTCCAAGGGAACTGATCTATCACACAAGACCAGCAGAGCTCCAGCTATACAGTCAGGCTAGGGCTAGTCCACCCAAAGGACAAGCTTTGGCATAAAGCTGGAAGCATTCTGAAACTGCAAGCAGTTGGCACTCAGATTGATACTGCAGAAACTTTATGAAGAGTAGCGGCAGTAAATTAATTATTCATGTTTTGGGAATTGCTTGTCTTTTCATTATTTATTTACAGACAATCTCCTTAGGGATTTTTATCATTATGCTATTGTGATACTATTTTTATGAGACCTCAACCAAGTCTGTTTATTTGATGCATACTGCGGTATACTATAGACAATCACTATCATAGCACTGCCATTCCACAGTATAAGTGGCATTTAGAATGGTTAGTGCCATAACACCAATATTATGTGTAGTGCTGTAGAATCACAGTCTTCAGTCTGTCAAGTGCCCGGACAGGAAAATTGCACTTGATAACACTGAAACCACACTTCAAGTATGTATCCTGTTCATTGGTCCTTACACCAACCCAGTCTCTCAGTATTACTGTGTACACTCCACTCGTCAGCCAGCCCACCCTGGCTGGGGGGGGGGGGCCGGGGCTGACCAGGCCTAACAGATCCACACAGAGATCCCAGGGACCTGTGACAGCCTGTCTCCCCACAGACCTCCCCCGTCCCCAGCCCAGTGACAGCCATCACAACGCCCATGAGGGGAGAGAGGGATGGAGAGAGGGAAGGGGACAAGAGGGAGCAGCAGCAGGGAGAAAAGAGAGAAAAAAAAGAGTGATGTTTTGCAGAGCTGCACCTAGACGCCAGGCAGTGGCTGAGTGACTGGTGCTCTGGGCAGCGGATGAGCAGCCCAATCCCCATCAGACAGGGGGTTTAAAGCCTTAAGGTGAAACAGGCAGAAGGGGTGGACAGAAGCCAGAGTAGAGCGAGGGGAGAGTCACAGTGGTACAGAATGGGATGGCACACTAGCGTTGTAACTTCTGAAGTTCTGAGTTCTGACTGAGATGGATGTCTGGCTCTGAGATGAAAGGTAGTAACTTAGTGGAGGTTTTACTCTGGTCTATCTGCCATATGCTTTGGAAACTATCAGCACTGTTCAATAGATGCAGCTCAGTCCATCACCACTACCCTATTCGAGCGTCTGTGAATAGACCCATGAACAATATTGGTCTTCACAAAAAAGCTATATATTAGTCAATGTTTAGGCATATAATAGATACGTAATATACCATTGATAAGATGGGAAATACAAGGAAATGACACCTCATTACAAATACGTTGACACAATGTGACAGAATTCTAGAGTATTCTTGGGAGAATTTTATTCTTGGTAATGTTGTGCAGAAAACGGCTTATTTGTAAAATCTACTTGTGATACCCACCCCCATTCCAATAATTGCATCTCTTACAGATTCATATTAGTGCACTGGCTCATTATATTGGATTAGTGTTGGTTCCTGCTTACTACAATAATAAGGCCTTGCCACACAACACCATTAATACTATAACAGGAAGTAAATAAGCATGCAGGAAGGAAAGCAAGGGGTCCATGGCGATGCCATCTATGTGTTAATGATCACACAGGAGTCAGGACACACTGCCGCTTTCCACTGTCGGGTCCTTCTAGTCGATGACTGCAATTGCCACTAATTTGCCTGTAGAGGGAGAGAGGGATTACAAATCACACTCACAATGCAAGTCATGGTAGCCTACTTATATTAGCATTTTTCGCACATCATGTCAAAATCCCCTAGAAATAACTTTTTTTGTGCTACATAATCAATTTGAGATTCTTTAGGGCAGTGGTCACGACTGGTCGATCTCCAAGGCATTCCTAGAAGATCACCAAACATTTCTGTAAAAAACCCAATGATAAAGTGTTCCTATTTTTATTTATTTATTTGTGCACTGTTGCGGTAGGTGCACTTGATTCAGCAGCCCTAGTGCCAGGAAGGCAACGTGTTCCCATTTTGAACCATTTCATGTGTCTGAAGGTAGACCTCCGCCTATCTGGCAGGCCCAGAGAGCAAATCAAGTGCACCTACAAGCGTACCGCTGGCCAATCAGATAGCTCGGATCACCGTGTCTGCATAGATTCCTTGAGCCATAGACTGTAAAATGAAGCCTTGAATGCACAGCAAAGTTGATACTGTGAGAGAGCTGCTGTTTTCTGAGTAAATTCTCGTTTAAATTGTTATTCAGCGCTGGCAACACTTTATTCAACACCTTTATAAGCCATAAAATTCACGTTCTCCCTACTTCCACTCACGCTACAACCAGCAATGCAGCTGCAATGAATGAGTATAGAAAAGTGTTTCGCTAAGCTTGTACCTTTTTTTAATATAGAGGAATATTTCACTTTATCTGGTCATAGGAGTAACAACATGAATTGGTGGATGAGGCTGAAGTAATGCAGTGCGACTGTCAATATCGGGTGTATGAGAGAAGGAGTCAGGTGCAGGAGAGAAGCGAAATGTAACCAAGCGCACTTTATTATAGTTCCAAAATACGAGAGCACTACATAAATAAAAATGCGCTCAAAACCACGGAACATAACCAAAGTAAAACGCGTAAATCAAACACCACGAAAAACATTAAACAATTACACACAAAACATGATGGGAAACAGAGGGTTAAATACAAGTAGATTGATTGGGGAAATGATAACCAGGTGTGTATGGAAACAAGACAAGACAAATGGATAATAGAAAAATGGAGCGGCGAAGGCTAGAAAGCCGGTGACGTCGATCGCTGAACGCCGCCCGAACAAGGAGAGGAGCCGACTTCGGCGGAAGAGCGACTGAGTTTTGCCATCAGCTTGAAGACTATGTCCCCTTTTCTCAGCGGAGGGAGAGAGGGAGTGCAGAGGGACGGTGAGTAGGGTGAGAGGTAGCCTCACCACTGCTCCCTCCTTCTCCTCAGATTGACCATCAGATCCAGTAAAAGAAAAAGTATATATATACTACCGGTCAAAGGTTTTAGACAACCTACTCATTCAGGGGGTTTTCTTCATTTTTACTATTTTTACATTGTAGAATAATAGTGAAGACATCAAAACTATGAAATAACCAAAAATGAATTAACACATGAAATCATGTAGTAACCAAAAAAGTGTTAAACAAATCAAAACATATTTTATATTTGAGATTCTTCAAAGTAGCCACCCTTTGCCTTGATGACAGCTTTGCACACTCTTAGCATTCTCTCAACCTGCTTCATGAGGTAGTCACCTGGAATGCATTTCAATTAACAGGTGTGCCTTCTTAAAACTTAATTTGAGGAATTTCTTTCCTTCTTAATGCGTTTGAGTCAATCAGTTGTGTTGTGACAAGGTAGTGGTATACAGAAGATAGCCCTATTTGGTAAAAGACCAAGTCCATATTATGGCAAGAACAGCTCAAAGAAGCAAAGAGAAACGACAGTCCCATCATTACTTTAAGATATGAAGGTCAGTCAATACGGAAAATGTGAAGAACTTTGAAAGTTTCTCCAAGTGCAGTTTCAAAAACCATCAAGCGCTATGATGAAACTGGCTCTCATGAGGACCACCACAGGAAAGGAAGACCCAGAGTTACCTCTGCTGCAGAGGATAAGTTCAGTACAGTTACCAGCCTCAGAAATTGCAGCCCAAATAAATGCTTCACAGAGTTCCAAGTAACAGACACATCTCAATATCAACTGCTCAGAGGAGACTGAGTGAATCAGGCCTTCATGGTCGAATTGCTGCAAAGAAACCACTACTAACGCACACCAATAATAAGAAGAGACTTGCTTGGGCCAAGAAACACGAGCAATGGACATCAGACCGGTGGAAATTTGTCCTTTGGTCTGATGAGTACAAATTTGAGATTTTTGGTTCCAACTGCCGTGTCTTGATCCGCCAGATGATCTCTGCATGTGTATTTCCCACCGTAAGGCATGGAGGAGGAGGTGTTATGGTGTGGGGGTGCTTTGCTGGTGACACTGTCTGTGATTTATTTAGAATTCAAGGCACACCTAACCAGCATGGCTACCACAGCATTCTACAGCCATACGCCATCCCATCTGGTTTGGGCTTAGTGGGACTATCATTTGTTTTTCAACAGGACAATGACCCAACACACCTCCAGGCTATGTAAGGGCTATTTTACCAAGAAGTAGAGTGATGGAGTGCAGCATCAGATGACCTGGCCTCCACAATCCCCCGCACTCAACCAAATTGAGAGGGTTCCCACATATGCTGAGCCAACAAGTACTCAGCATATGCGGGAACTCCTTCAAGACAGTTGGAAAAGCATTCCAGGTGAAGCTGGTTGAGAGAACACCAAGCGCATACAAAGCTGTCATCAAGGCAAATTTTGGCTATTTGAAGAATATAATCTTGTTTAACACTTTTTTGTTACTACATGATTCCATATGTGTTATTTCATAGTTTTGATGTCTTCACTATTATTCTACAATGTATAAAATAGTAAAAATAAAAAATATCCCTTGAATAACCCTATCCCTGAGGCCCACCTCCCGGCCTACTCAGTTGTTCACCCGGACTCCACCCAAACACGGCTAGAACCCACTACTCCACCGGATCCTCGCCGTAAGCTCTGGACCTTGGCACCAGATCACCGCTGCTACCGAGTGGCTATAGTGGCTAATGCCCCGGCCCCGAAGCTAGCACCTGGTTAGCCGTGAGCCAGGCGCATCTCCCGGCTAGCAAACTAAATTACTACAACTACAATACCTCTTTCGCCATCTGGCTTGGATCCTTTGTCGACACGGCGCCCCGCCGCACC
This sequence comes from Salmo salar, assembly GCF_965601325.2. Classification (NCBI taxonomy): domain Eukaryota; kingdom Metazoa; phylum Chordata; class Actinopteri; order Salmoniformes; family Salmonidae; genus Salmo; species Salmo salar. The sequence goes on along the minus strand of NC_138319.1, from coordinate 15,479,571 downwards.
ACCACGACTGGTCTGCCGACGAATACTCCATCCGCTGTGCCTTCAGCCTGCCTCCGTCGGATGTCGGAGCAGACGCTTCTACTAGCCCCGGGCTACTAACTTTAAACGGCGTGTCGCACGCGTGCTAACGTAGTAGCGACTACTCCATCTATTGCTGCCCCCTGGACCTTATGATCACTTGGCTACATAGCTGATGCCTGCTGGACTGTCCATTAATCACGGTACTCCATTCTGTTTATTATTTGTTTATCTGTCGGCCCCAGCCGCGAACTCAGGCTCTGTGTGTAGTTAACCGACCCTCTCTGCCGAGTCATCGCCATTTTACCTGTTGTTGTTGTTTTAGCTGATCAGCTGTTGCTGTCTCACCCGTTGTTGTCTAGCTAGCTCTCCCAATCAACACCTGTGATTACTTTATGCCTCGCTGTATGTCTCTCTCAAATGTCAATATTCCTTGTATACTGTTGTTTAGGTTAGTTATCATTGTTTTAGTTTACAATGGAGCCCCTAGTTCCACTCATCATACCTCTGATGCCTCCTTTGTCCCACCTCCCACACATGTGGTGACCTCACCCATTTATAACCAGCATGTCCAGAGATACAACCTATCTTATCATCACTCAGTGCCTGGGCTTACCTCCGCTGTACCCGCACCCCACCATACCCCTGTCTGCACATTATGCCCTGAATCTATTCTACCACGCCTAGAAATCTGCTCCTTTTATTCTTTTTCCCCAACGCTCTAGGCGACCAGTTTTGATAGCCTTTAGCCGTACCCTCATCCTACTCCTCATCTGTTCCTCGGGTGACGTAGAGGTAAACCCAGGCCCTGCGTGTCCCCAGGCACCCTCATTTGTTGACTTCTGTGATCGAAAAAGCCTTGGTTTCATGCATGTCAACATCAGAAGCCGCCTCCCTACAGTGAGGGAAAAAAGTATTTGATCCCCTGCTGATTTTGTATGTTTGCCCACTGACAAAGAAATTATCAGTCTATAATTTTAATGGTAGGTTAATTTGAACAGTGAGAGACAGAATAACAACAAAAAAATCCAGAAAAACGCATGTAAAAAATGCTAGAAATTGATTTGGAATTTAATGAGGGAAATAAGTATTTGACCCCTCTGCAAAACATGACTTAGTACTTGGTGGCAAAACCCTTGTTGGCAATCACAGAGGTCAGATGTTTCCAGGTCTATACCCAAACAGTTCGAACATCTAATTTTAAAAATTAATCTCTCCAGAAGTAAGTCTCTCACTATTGCCTCCTGCTATCGCCCCCCCCTCCGCTCCCAGCTGTGCCCTGGACAACATTTGTGAATTGATCGCCCCCCATCTAGCCTCAGAGTTCGTTCTGTTAGGTGACCTAAACTGTGATATGCTTAACATCCCGGCAGTCCTACAATCTAAGCTAGATGCCCTCAATCTGACACAAATTATCAAGGAATCCACCAGGTACAACCCTAAATCCGTAAACATGGGCACCCTCATAGACATTATCCTGACCAACTTGCCCTCCAAATACACCTTCGCTGTTTTCAGTCAGGATCTCAGCGATCACTGCCTCATTGCCTGTATCCACTATGGGTCTGCGGTCAAACAACCACCCCTCATCACTGTCAAACGCTCCCTAAAACACTTCTACGAGCAGGCCTTTCTAATCGACCTGGCCCGGGTATCCCGGAAGGATATTGACCTCATCCCGTCAGTCGAGGATGCCTGGTCATTCTTTAAAAGTAATTTCCTCACCATCTTAGATAAGCATGCCCTGTTCAAAAAATGCAGAACTAAGAACAGATATAGCCCTTGGTTCACTCCAGACCTGACTGCCCTTGACCAGCACACAAACATCCTGTGGCGGACTGCAATAGCATCGAAAAGTCCCTGCGATATGCAACTGTTCAGGGAAGTCAGGAACCAATACACGCAGTCAGTCAGGAAAGCAAAGGCTAGCTTTTTCAAGCAGAAATTTGCATCCTGTAGCTCTAACTCCAAAAAGTTTTGGGACATTGTAAAGTCCATGGAGAACAAGAGCACCTCCGCCCAGCTGCCCACTGCACTGAGGCTAGGTAACACGGTCACCACCGATAAATCCATGATAATCGAAGATTTCAATAAGCATTTCTCAACGGCTGGCCATGCCTTCCTCCTGCTTACTCCAACCCCGGCCAACAGCTCCGCCCCCCCCTCCCCGCAGCTACTCCCCCAAGCCTCCCCAGCTTCTCCTTCACCCAAATCCAGATAGCAGATGTTCTGAAAGAGCTGCAAAACCTGGACCCGTACAAATCAGCTGGGCTAGACAATCTGGACCCTCTCTTTCTAAAACTATCCGCCGCCATTGTTGAAACCCCTATTACCAGCCTGTTCAACCTCTCTTTCGTATCGTCCGAGATCCCTAAAGATTGGAAAGCTGCCGCGGTCATCCCCCTCTTCAAAGGGGGTGACACCCTAGACCCAAACTGTTACAGACCTATTTCCATCCTGCCCTGCCTATCTAAAGTCTTCGAAAGCCAAGTTAATAAACAGATCACTGATCAATTCGAATCCCACCGTACCTTCTACGCTGTGAAATCCGGTTTCCGAGCCGGTCACGGGTGCACCTCAGCCACGCTCAAGGTACTAAACGATGTCATAACCGCCAACGATAAAAGACAGTACTTCATCGACCTGGCCAAGGCTTTCGACTCTGTCAATCACCGTATTCTTATCGGCAGACTCAATAGCCTTGGTTTTTCTAATGACTGCCTCGCCTGGTTCACCAACTACTTTACAGACAGAGTTCAATGTGTCAAATCGGAGGGCATGTTGTTCGGACCTCTGGCAGTCTCTATGGGGGTACCACAGGGTTCAATTCTCGGGCCGACTCTTTTCTCTGTATATATCAATGATGTCGCTCTTGCTGCGGGCGATTCCCTGATCCACCTCTACGCAGACCACACCATTCTCTATACTTCTGGCCCTTCCTTGGACACTGTGCTAACAAACCTCCAAACGAGCTTCAATGCCATACAACACTCCTTCTGTGGCCTCCAACTGCTCTTAAATGCTAGTATGACCAAATGCATGCTTTTCAACCGTTCGCTGCCCGCACCTGCCCGCCCGGCTAGCATCACCACCCTGGACGCTTCTGACCTAGAATATGTGGACAACTATAAATACCTAGGTGTCTGGTTAGACTGTAAACTCTCCTTCCAGACTCATATTAAACATCTCCAATCCAAAATCAAATCTAGAATCTGATTTCTATTTCGCAACAAAGCCTCCTTCACTCACGCCACCAGACTATCCTACCGATCCTCGACTTCGGCGATGTCATCTACAAAATAGCTTCCATTACTCTACTCAGCAAACTGGATGCGGTCTATCACAGTGCCAACCGTTTTGTTACAAAATCACCTTATACCACCCACCACTGCGACCTGTATGCTCTAGTTGCCTGGCCCTCGCTACATATTTGTCGCCAGACCCACTGGCTCTAGGTCATCTAGACCTATCTGCTGCCTTTGATACTGTGAACCATCAGATCCTCCTCTCCACCCTCTCCGAGTTGGGCATCTCCGGCGCGGCTCACTCTTGGATTGCGTCCTTCCTGACAGGTCACTCCTACCAGGTGGCGTGGCGAGAATCCGTCTCCGCACCACGTGCTCTCACCACTGGTGTCCCCCCAGGGCTCAGTTCTAGGCCCTCTCCTATTCTCGCTATACACCAAGTCACTTGGCTCTGTCATATCCTCACATGGTCTATCCTATCATTGCTACACAGACGACACACAATTAATCTTCTCCTTTCCCCCTTCTGATAACCAGGTGGCGAATCGCATCTCTGCATGTCTGGCAGACATATCAGTGTGGATGACGGATCATCACCTCAAGCTGAACCTCGGCAAGACGGAGCTGCTCTTCCTCCCGGGGAAGGACTGCCCGTTCCATGATCTCGCCATCACGGTTGACAACTCCATTGTGTCCTCCTCCCAGAGTGCTAAGAGCCTTGGCGTGACCCTGGACAACACCCTGTCGTTCTCCGCTAACATCAAGGCGGTGACCCGATCCTGTAGGTTCATGCTCCACAACATTCGCAGAGTACGACCCTGCCTCACACAGGAAGCGGCGCAGGTCCTAATCCAGGCACTTGTCATCTCCCGTCTGGATTACTGCAACTTGCTGTTGGCGGGGCTCCCTGCCTGTGCCATTAAACCACTACAACTCATCCAGAACGCCGCAGCCCGTCTGGTGTTCAACGTTCCCAAGTTCTCTCACGTCACCCCGCTCCTCCGCACACTCCACTGGCTTCCAGTTGAAGCTCGCATCTGCTACAAGACCATGGTGCTTGCCTACGGAGCTGTGAGGGGAACGGCACCTCCGTACCTTCAGGCTCTGATCAGTCCCTACACCCAAAGAAGGGCACTGCGTTCATCCACCTCTGGCCTGCTCGCCTCCCTACCTCTGCGGAAGCACAGTTCCCACTCAGCCCAGTCAAAACTGTTCGCTGCTCTGGCACCCCAATGGTGGAACAAGCTCCCTCACGACACCAGGACAGCGGAATGAATCACCACCTTCCGGAGACACCTGAAACCCCACCTCTTTAAGGAATACCTGGGATAGGATTAAGTAATCCTTCTAACCCTCCCCCCCCACCCTCCCCCCCAAAAAAAGATATAGATGTACTATTGTAAAGTGGTTGTTCCACTGGATATCATAAGGTGAATGCACCAATTTGTAAGTCACTCTGGATAAGAGCGTCTGCTAAATGACGTAAATGTAAAATGTATATGTATAAGTCTATGCTAGGTAAAGCTCCGCCTTATCTCAGTTCACTGGTCATGATAACAACACCCACCCGTAGCACACGTTCCAGCAGGTATATCTCACTGATCATCCCCAAAGCCAACACCTCATTTGGCCGCCTTTCCTTCCAGTTCTCTGCTGCCAGTGACTGGAACGAATTGCAAAAATCGCTGAAGTTGGAGACTTTTATTTCCCTCACCAACTTTAAATATCAGCTACCTGAGCTGCTAACCAATTGCTGCAGCTGTACGTAGTCCATCTGTAAATTGCCCACCCACCCAATCTACCTACCTCATTTTTATTTTATTTACTTTTCTGCTCTGCTCTTTTGCACACCAGTATTTCTACTTGCAAATCATCATATGCTCATTTATCCCTCCAGTGTTAATCTGCTAAATTGCAATTATTCGCTCCTATGACCTATTTATTGCCTGCCTCCTCATGCCTTTTGCACACACTGTATATAGACTTTCTTTTTTTCTACTGTGTCATTGACTTGTTTATTGTGTTATTGGCTTGTTTATTGTTTACTCCATGTGTAACTCTGTGTTGTTGTCTGTGTCACACTGCTTTGCTTTATCTTGGCCAGGTCGCAATTGTAACCAGCCTACCTGGTTAAATAAAGGTGAAATAAAACTTTTGACCAGTTGCAACACTCACTGTCCTCGGTTGCAACACTCACTACCGAGTTCCAAACGGTCTATGGAAGTAACGTCAGCACAAGAATTGTTCGTCGGGAGATTCATGATAGGATTTCCATGGCCAAGCTGCCACATACGCCTTAAATCACCTTACGCAATGCCAAGCATCGGCTGGAGTGGTGTAAACCTCACCGCCATTGGACACTGGAGAAGTGGAAACGCGTTCTCTGGAGTGATGAATCACACTTCACCTTCTGGCAGTCCAACGAACAAATCTGGGTTTGGCGGATGCCAGGAGAACGCTACTTGCTCCAATGCATAGTGCCAACTGTAAAGTTTGGTGTAGGAGGAATAATGGTCTGGTGATGTTTTTCATGGTTCGGGCTAGGCCCCTTAGTTCCAGTGAAAGGAAATCTTAACAATTTTGGAATTAGATGTTCAACCATGTACTTTTGGTCATATCTGTACGGTCCCTCAGTCGAACAGTGAATTTCAAGCACAGATTCAACCACAAAGACCAGGGAGGTTTTCCAATGCCTTGCACCTATTGGTAGATGGATAAAAAATAAAAAAGCAAACACTGAATATCCCTTTGCGCATGGTGAAGTTATCAATTACACTTTGGATGGTGTATCAATACACCCAGTGACTACAAAGTGTCCTTCCTAACTCAGTTGACGCAGAGGAAGGAAACCGCTCAGGGATTTCTCCAATGGTGACTTTAAAACAATTACAGAGTTTAGTGGCTGTAATAGGATAAAAGTGAGGATGGATCAACAACATTGTAGTTACTCCATAATACTAACCTAATTGACAGAGTGAAAAGAAGGAAGCCTGTAGAATATACAAATATTCAAAAACATGCATCCTGTTTGCAACAGGTACTAAAGTAATACCCCCAAAAATGTGGCAAAGCAATTAACTTCATGTCGTGAATACAAAGTGTTATGTTTGGGGAAAATCCAATACAACACATTACTGTTTACCACTCTACATTGTTTCTAGCATAGTGGTGGCTGCATCATGTTATTGGTATGCTTGTAATTGGTAAGGACTATGGAGTTTTTCAGGATAAAAAAAATAAACAGAATGGAGATAAGCACAGGCAAAATCCTAGAGGAAAACCTGGTTCAGTCAATTTGCTTTTTGGTCTTAATTTAAGGTTAGGGTTAGGGATAAGGTGAGCAGTGTGGTTAAGGTTAGGGTTAAGGCTCAGGTTTAACATTTTGTATGACCTTGTCACTGTGCCTATCATGTAGAGCTGGCTCCAGTACTTGAGTCAACCCAATAAATGCCAACCTGCTACCATGACTTGCATTGGATTTGTGCCACAAATGCTAAAACGTTAGCATTTGGAAACAGTGCCAGGGAAATAAAACCAAAGCATGGATTGCTGCCAAAAGTTGTCCATTGACTCCTTGCAGGGTAAGGAAACTAATAAGTAATTTTGCAATTTGGGTGAACTAAGACTGTTTTCAGTGTTCAGGCTTATGGATTGATAGATTATGTGTCTGTGTGCTTGCGCACATTGTGTGTGTGTGTGTGTGTGTTTGTTTGTTTGTTTGTGTGTTTGTTTGTGTGTGTGTGTGTGTATGTCTGTGTGATGTGTAGGTAAAGACCTCCCATTCATGAGATAATACTGGGTTCATTGTGAAAGGCAGCTTAGTCATGGCTTGAGAGAACATTTACCCAAGAAATCAACAGCTCATTAACTTGGGGCTGGCTAGAAAATCTTGGCTCATGTGGCACTGGGGAAGAGGGCTCATTAGCACCGTGTTGCATTTACAGAGCTTTTACAGGTGAGAATTCTGATTAGAACTGAAATACCAGTTGATAAATCACCTCAATGTTTTTCTTTAATTTTCCATACAATTCATTCATCATAATTGTACATCAAATTATTTGTCAAGGTTTTACCCTTGAGTAGACAATACACCTCACTGTTTTTTTCCTTCTCCAGCATTCAATGTTTTCTGATGCATTGGAGAATTTCTCAATTGAGATGATTTTAACAGAAAATATGGTATACTCCGGTGTTTTTCATTTGAATGGGACGGTTTGTCATGGATTCCCCCGGTACTGCTGCTCATTCCGTGCACCAGCTCCAGAGGTCTACGTCACCGGCCTCTAGGCGTCACTGAACTGTTTCATTACACACACCTGGTTTCCCATTTCCCCTGATTGGTAATTCTATATATGTGCCCTCTGTTCACCATTGTCTTGTCGGTTATTGTTCCCATGTCCGTTGGTCTGTGAGTACCTGTGCTTTGTTATTTCGGCTTTCGTGCTGCATGTATTGTGCACTTGTTATTGCAGGTCTCGTCCCATGTTGTATTTTGCGTGTCTTGTCTCGTGTATTTATTAGAGGTTTAAACTCGATCTTTTGTTTGGGTTACGTCCCTGTGTTTTTGTATACGTGTTTGTTTTGGGCTTTGTCCCTGTGCCTTTTCATGGCATGTTGTATTTTTGGGTTGAGTATTAAAACCCCTATTATGTATTCCTGCACCTGTCTCCAATCATTTATACAACATGACACAGTTGTTGGTATGCGTTAGCTATTGCTAATAAAGCTTGAGTCCCATGGGATTCTCTATGTAATAAAAGTCAATGACTGTTTACTCGACTGCAGAGCTCAAACTATGATTTGCTACAGTATGTAATAGTTAGACAATAATGCTGGTGAGAAGTTATTACGCACATCTAATCGAACCCACCAGACAATATGTTAACGCAAGCAGTTTAATTTAAATACATTTTTTGCTAAGCAGTTTTTCAAGTTAAAGATGACTCATGGGAGATAAGGTTGTCTGGGCACATTGTGCTGCTGGCATTTGAAAACCTGTCAACTTTTGTGAGTTTGAGTGTATGTGGGGGGCATACCTTATTACGAAGCGTAGGCTTGTGAATCTTCAGGGGGCGAAATTAACAGAAAGACAAAAAGTTTACGGATTTCTCACACTGATGCTGAGTGGTTGTGTCATTCGGCATAAACCACATAGTCATTCCAGTTGCCTAGGATGGTGTGTCCCTTGGTAAAGGCCCAAAATGGGGCATAATACAATGTTTTCATACCTACAGAGACCATGAAATGGAATTTTTTGTTTGTGTCACATTCATTTTACCAAGTCATAAATCATATTTATTGGTGGAACGTTCACAAAAGATACCCTTCATACGCTGTGGACTCACAAAGGACAGTGTTGCTATCTTACTTCCCACACACCCTTTACCAGCTATATATGCACCACAAGCTGACTTGGACAAGACTCCTAAGTATACAGTAGAACTGAAGAATGTCAAAATAAATGCAAAACTTACCATAAGAGTAAAGAATGTGTTTGTGTTTTCAAGACTGGTTGAGATGATGATGAGTGTTCAGTGGGACTCTAAGGGAAAAGGCAGAGATGCAGATATGAGACTTTATATTGCTTTCAATAATGGGAATTGTACATAAGATGGTCCGTTGCATAGCACAGAACAGTTAGTGTATGGGTTGTTTGAACAGTATTGACAGCAGTTGACCAACCAGTAGCCTAATTTTTGAGTCTTTGTCTTTTTAATCAGGGTTGGGCTTAATTCTAATAGAACAAATGCAGTCAATTTGGGAAATATTGAATTTATTTTGGGCAACAGACATATACAACAAAATGCACTATGTGGACCCAGAGGATATCACTTGACAGTATTAATTAAAATGCATGTTTCCAAAGTGGTCCGATGGTAAAAACAATAACACATATAATATACTGAAATTCTAAATCAATAATTGAACAAATGTCATCTGTTTTCAATTACTTCTCAATTAACTGAAAAGCAGAAGCTTGTTTCAAAAGTTTTTACATTTTTGAATTTTAAATTCAATCACTTCCTGAATTGACTGCCTTCAATTCAAATTGACTCCAACCCTACTTTTAATGTTGGTGAATTAATTGGCTGTTGAATGCTATAATATTAGACCATTTTAAAATGGTCAAAAGAAACAGAAAATGCTTTTTAGTGAACAGCAATTTCTCAAGCAAAAATTTAGCTAGGAGTATCTGGGAGTGGTCTGAATGAGGGGACTAATTGGACAAGGCTAACGGGAAGGAGATTTAACCTGAACTAGCTGTTTTTGGCAAAGAGGTTTGAAACTGTCTTTGTTATTGGTCAGGCAGGCCAAATCTCCATCCCACTAAAACAGGCTGAAATTTCAGGCAGTCTTTTCAAACAGTTCTTACACTAAAAAGGCACTATCATCATTTTCTCAATTTCACACTATTATTCCAACCTCATAGTGTGGAAATACATTTCAGGGAAATCGAGATTTTGAATGCATTGGACCTTTCAAACCGTTTAAAACAGTGTACAGTAATTGTATTTGTTAAATTATTCTGATGTGATTATGAAAGTAGAGGGCTTTATGTTTCTAGAACCATATCGCAATTGAGAATCGATTCATGTTAAGATTGAGTATTTGGCTGTTTTGGCTGCAAGAGCCAGTTTACCTCTGAACATAGTATATAAGGTCCTTAGACATTAATGGAGTAGGCTCACCTACACTCCTTAACAGTGCATTCTTGGGCTATTGTGGCCTTAGCAGGCCAAAGCAGGCTAGCTTGTCACGGCTGTCTAGGACCAGTGGAGATGTGGAATCAGGAGCAGGAGACAGAGGGCCGGAGCAACAGTGTTTTAATAATAAATGCAAAACGCAATAGCCATAGGGCACAGGGCGCGTGACGAAGTCCGCCAGGGGAAAACACATTCCCAAAAATAAACACTCTGGAAAAAGCGCACGGGCGCAGCCCGGCAATACAATGGACAATAACCAGCTAAAAAAAACAGCTACACTCGCAACTGTCTAGAGTAGACAAACAATCCCGCACGAGAAACCCAACTGAAAATACACACCAAATAACCCCCCACTAATGACAGACACAAAACAGGTGCGGTATAGACAGACAAAACCAAAAGACACAGAAACAACGATCGGTGGCAGCAAATAGGCCGGTGACAACGACCGCCGAGCGCCGCCCGACCGAGGAGGGGCACCACCTTCGTTAGATACTGTGACATAGCTACTATTGGCTAGGCTAGGCCTAGTATTTTCTAAGTGGCAAGCAGCAAACAATGTAAGGCTCATAAGCTCATAGGCAAGCAAGCAGCATCAGCAATTAAAGATCATATCTTCATTTCTATAACTTAAATAAATGCACAATCCTTCAGGTGCAAATAATTATTGAGTGTCAGTTACGTTAGGTTGTTATCAATAACGTTATATCTCATTCCACTTCAAACATTCATTACCATGGGTGTATTCAATAGGAACCAAACGAGACGAAACAGGGAGGACCTACCTGAATTTGTCCAATGGAAACAAATTTTCATTGCAAAAACTTTTTCCATTTGGAGTTTACGGTTTCCATTGCAAAACATTTTGGACTAATGATTATACCCCAGCTGGGGGGCAAATGCCAGCTCCACTGCAATATAATGCAGAAACACAGCTGGATTAGCTAGCATTACACCCCTATGTCTCAATATTGGCCAACATTAATTGGATATTTGATTGATATACAATAAAGGCATTCTATACCTTACAAGTATGTGTGGTTTAAGTACATTTTCCATCCAATATGGGCTATGCAAGTAGCAGAAGTATGCATTTGCCCATGTAGCAATAATGTATCTACTGTACCTAGCTAGAAATAATGTTAAGCTAGCTAGCTAAAAACGTAGCTAAAGATTCCTAAACATTGCTGTGAGCTTACTTTTTTCTCCAAATAATGTCAATTATCAAATAATGTTCAACATAAATAAAGTAAATTAATCAAGTGATATAACAGTTGCTGTAGGCCTACTTGCAATTGGACGTTGAACTGATTAGCTAGCTAGCTAGCTAGCATCTTAGCAGGCAATTAGTGGTCGAAATGTTACAAAAATTATCTTCGTGCCTGGTGAGTAGGCTACACGTTGTTGTCGTTTTCAATTAAATTAGAATTCAATAAAATCACTGACCATAACAAAATGCCATGCGGCCGAATATTTGATTTTATTCATTTTGATTTATAACAGATATGAATTCAATTGGTCAACTGAGTCAGTTCTGTTGATTTACATTGTTCCCCTCTTACAGTGAGTAATTCAATTAACGAACCTGGATCAGTAAAGACAACGGTGGACAAATGACCTGATAGAGCTGTCATGTTTCCCAGTGATGGAGCGGTTACCAGAGAAAATAAGTCCAATTCCACAAAGAAAGACAAATGGCTGAAGCGGTGGTGCACGGCTGGAGAGATATATCAATAGCTAATTTAGTTGATTTTCTGTCTTAAAATGTGTTGAATTAAACATTATTTATTTATGACATACACAATATGTATTATTTATTAAATCACATGTAAAGCTCATGCAGTTTAACAACCTCCAACAAAGCACATTTGGTAGAAGAAACAAAACATCTGCAGGGAGTGTAGCTTGTACATGCTGAACAGAAGTACATTGAGTGGTGTCGGCTTAGGGTGTATGATGAATGTCTTAATGTAAATGCCACTAGAATCGATTGCCTACTGTCTTGTTTGTAGTGAACAGGTGTGCAGTTGTGCTGCATCCTTGTTGCAGCCAGAAAATGTAAATCTACCTTTATATTGTATCTCTGTGGTTACAGCACTCTCATTTCTTCTACTGTAATCCATTTTTGTTCAACTCACCATTATTCTATGGTGCAGTAGCCCACAGTATAATTGTGTATAATATGTGTTAGGGATATGGTTTGCAAAGCCTCTTAATGTAGCCCTAATTTGTTTGGGAGTTTATTTTCTGTTTCTACTATACAGTAGGAAGATACTGGTCATTTCATTTCCTGATGAAATATACCCCACACTTCCAATCTTGCACCATAGTGCAGTATGCCTGTTTCGCCTCTCTCTGGCCCATGTTGGCTGTCTGTTGTGTATGATTGATAGAGCGACTATCAATCAGGAAGGACTCTGGGAGACGGGCATGGCGCGGACTTTCCATTCTTAACCCGGTGACAAATGTAACCTCTAAGTGTCTGTGACAGGCCCTGATCCTATTGGACCCTTCGTGTTAGATATTGGAGCGAGATTTTTTTATTGACTCCAGGTGTACGGCCCGTCTCATCCTCTCTGCCGTCACAGGCCCGTCTGAGTCCCCCACCACCCCCACAGACACCCCCACACACACACGCACACACACACACACACACAAGCATGCGCACACAGCACCAGTTTTCCCTTTCCGCTCCGTCAAAACAGTGTCCACCCAGGGAGTCTCATGAGGCCCTCACACAACACCAAACCCACACATATAGCATACACAAAGGCCAAAGAAACAAAGGCCACAGAAACATCCCGCCCCAAGAGAAGACAGAGAGGAGGCCCACTTTTGAGTACCTTCTTGTGAATGTCCTTGGGGGAACTCAAGGCTACGTTCCCCTTGGGTGGTCACAAGGGAAAGAAGGGATGGGTTGGTGCCACTAGCGGTTCTGGGGGGGGGGGGGCAGTGCCCCTGTGACAACAATTTTGGACCCCCTTGTGGCCCCCCTAAATGTAGAGTATGAAATAATTTTTACATAACTAATTTTTTCTATCGTTCTTTTTTTACATCCGTTAGTAGACAGTGGCAACGATGATGATTATGAACATGGTCTTTTGCCTGCTAATGCCTGCAATGCAGTGAAGAAAACGATATGACAACAATAACGTCTAATGTAACTGGCCCCTCTAACAGTACAACTGGCCCCAGCTTGGCCCCCCCAGTTGAAATGGTCTAAAACCGCCACTGGTTGGTGCCCCACTTTATGAGATTCCAGAGTAGTCTACAACTGTACTCATGTCCCCCTAGCTGAGCCTATGTAACTGCTTTGAAATGCAGTGTTTATTTACACTGACTGAGGCATTGTACTGTTAGATTAGAGTTATTGGTGCAGCATACTGTAGCTCTTGAGAGACCATATGTTTCAGAGTGGCAGTTCTGTGAAGTATTGAGTGTGTGGTTGTAAATGTCTGACTGTCTGCCACAGTACAGATACAACCTGTCCCAAAGCCACTCAAAATGAATGGGCATCCAAGTATGTTAATTGGACATGGTGGCAGCACTACAACACCTAAAACTTTTATGTGGGAGAGACCAACTGAACGACTCCCAGGGAGGTTCCATTATAGCTGAGTTCATGGAGTCTGTCACTGTGAGATTTGGTTTGAGCCATTGTGGGTACAATTATCAAGCTATCATTATTTTTTAAATAGGCCTTGAGACACACTTTAGTTTGATTTTAAAAGCCTAAATATATTTATAATCATTCTCTGCTCAAGGACTCAGGGAACGAAACTAGAAATAACTTCATAAATAGCTCCCGGTCATTCTAAACAGGATAAATGTCTACAATTCTGATTATTTTATGATACCATTAGAGCTACCTCAACACGGTCTCTAGTCTATCTGGGGAGAAAGGTGACAGAGTCACAAAAGCAATTAAAATGAGTGTTGAAAAGAAAATATTTCCAATTAGATGGTGGAGTTTGTACCACAGGCTAGTGCAAGGAATGACTGTACGGGTGAGCTGTATGGTGCTTTTATTATTCTCTGCAGAGGGTTGTATTGTTATTCCTCACAGCAGCAGTCACTAGCAGGGGCAGAGGGAGGTCACGATGACGACTCCACAGCACCTGGTGCTTTACTATTGTACTTCCACAGGGCAACATATCATCAACAGTCACACAGGGTTAATTGAGACTCATTCACAGTGTTCAAAGCTCCGGAGCACCGGAAAGATATTTCAAAGCAGCTACTAAAGAGTAATTCTCTCCTTGCCTGTGGAAGATTAAAGAGGTGAAATACTCTTAGACATGTTCAGAAAGCCAGCTTTCCTCTCATGGTAGTCTCAGTTCTCAGAGCCCCAGACACCATTTATTCCCAGTTATCTCTCCCAGTTCCCCGGGATGGTGAGATACAGCGATTCAGAGACTACTCTCTAAAGCCCATGCTATTACACTCCAGTCTGATTCAACGTGTGTGTGCGTGCGTGTGTGTGTAGGTGCACCCACACCATCATTAAACCCCAGTTGGATGCTGCCCCTGGTGAGGGGGGTCTGGAATTAAGCTACCAACCCAGCAGGCGATTCAGTCCCTGAAAATCTGTGTGGCGTGAGAAGGGGGACTGGGGCTCAGATTAAACCCACACAGGCCATGCTGGCTGTAATACACTGTTGACGGGAAGGAAAAAACACACTCACCCACGTGTTGATGAATCAGCCATCCCTGCTGCTCCTGAGCTGTGAAAGCTGATTTTCGAGCTCTTTAAATAATCAGGTTGGGATCTGGGAATAGCCAACTGGGGCAGCTGTGCCAGTGTGCTGCGTGTGACTACCCCCCTCCCTCCCGGGCGGTGAGGCAGCAGGTAAGTCAACCTGACCACCCAAAGGGGACAGGTGCCCTCAGCGAATGATCACGAACAGGGACAAATCATTAGGGGACTGCTGGGTGGCTGCGTTAGCTGTAGTGCAGGTTATGAGCACAAACAGTCCACTGTTTACAGTGCGCCCGGGGTGACACAGATAAAATGAGCCATGCACTTATCTTCAGCAGAACTCTATATGAGACCTTCTGCTTATTCAAAATAGCTTTTAACAAGGTGATGCCGAAGTAATAAATACATAATCATAGTATATGTTTGAAATAGGGATAAGTCATACGACGCTATAATAATACCATTCTAAATTTGGCTTAACATCAGAAATAAGTGTAAATATGTTAATGACAAAAAGCTGATATGTTCAAGCAAAGTGTCATGTTCATAGGAGCATTTTAATGTATACTGAACAAAAATATAAAAGTATCATGTAAAGTGTTGATCCATGTTTCATGAGCTGAAATAAAAGATCCCAGAAATGTTCCATATGCACAAAAAGCTTATTTCTCTCAAATGTTGTTTACATCCCTGTTAGTGAGCATTTCTCCTTTGCCAAGATAATCCATCCACCTGACACGTGTGGCATATCAAGAAGCTGATTAAACAGCATGCTCATTACACAAGTGCACCTTGTGCTGGGGACAATAAAAGGCCATTCTAACACATGCAGTTTTGTCACACAACACAACACCAATGGGATCATCTGAGACCAGCCACCCGGACAGCTGAAACTGTGGGTTTGGACAACCGAAGTATTTCTGCCCAAACTGTCAGAAACCATCTCAGGGAAGTTCATCTAAATGCTCGTCGTCCTCACCAGGGTCTTGACCTGACTGCAGTTTGGCGTAGTAACCAATTTTAGGGGGCAAATACTCAGCTTTGATGGCCACTGGCACGGTGGAGAAGTGTGCTCTTAACGGATGAGTCTGGTTTTCACTGTACCGGGCAAATGGCAGACAGCGTGTATGGTGCCATGTGTTGCGAGCAGTTTGCTGATATCAACATTGTGAACAGAGTAACCCATGGTGGCGATGGAGTTATGGTATGGGAAGGCATAAGCTATGGACAACAAACACAATTGCATTTTATCAATGGCAATTTGAATGCACAGAGATACCGTGTCCGAAATCCTGAGGCCCATTGTCGTGCCATTCATCCATCGCCATAATCTCATGTTTCAGTTGGATAATACACAGCCCCATGTCGCAAGGATCTGTATACAATTCCTGGAAGCTAAAAATGTCCCAGTTCTTCCAAGGCTTGCATACTCACCAGACTAGTCACCCGCTGAGCATGTTTGGGATGCTCTGGATTGACGTTTTTGTTCAGTGTATAATCATAGGCTAACACTAATGGAAGGAGTTGACAGTACATCAGATGCATAACAATACCTCTAAAAACATTACTATTCGTTCAAATCCATTTCACAAAACCTGCCATGAGGGTTCAATGCATTATCTCAGTGAAAATGTCACTGCATTTAATAAATCAATTACAATGAATGTAAACAAACACTGATGATAGGCGTCATTCACATTTGGAGTGGATTCAGTCCCAGCCAAATGTGTACCCTAGTAGAGTGCTAAGTGATTTTTTTAAGTGATTTGATTTGATGATTTATGTTTGAGTGCTTTGAAAGAGGAGAGGTGAAACATTCATCTGCCTTAAAGTCTGTTTTCAAGTGTGTGATTATTGTTACTGCATGAGCATCTGCAACATCTTTGATAAGACAGCCAACCGCCCCATATTCTCACACATTCACTCTGCCCTAGGAAAGTTTCCCAAAATGTCATCTACAAACTGACAAGACAATATTAAACCTGTTTGAACTTTTGACAATTGGACTGAAAATAGCAGCCGGAAACCTACTCGAAAAGGGCTATGTGAAACTATCTTAGGGGGTGTTCATCTCTTTTGAATGAGTGATAGAGGACGCAACACAATAACAGAGACAGGCAGCCGTTTGTACTGTATTGAGGGACTAGTATTTGGAAAGGCTGAAGTTGTAAAGTGTTTGTGTAATGAGTGAATATAATAGGAAACAGATAGACAGTCTGTAGTGGTAGTAGTCATCCATCAACCATAATGGAGGGAAAAGAAGGAAGTACAGGTACGGGTAACTGCCAAATTAAAGGAAACACGAACGGCTTCAATGCACCTTGGCATAGATTCTACAAGAGTCTGGAACTCTGTTGGAGAGATGCGACACCATTCTTCCACAAGAAATTCCATCATTTGGTGTATTGTTGATGATGGTGAAAAACGTTGTCTCAGGCGCCGCTCCAGAAGCTCCCATAAGCGTTCAAGTTGGTTGAGATCTGGTGACTAAGACGTCCATGGCATGCGGTTTGCATCGTTTTCATGCCATATCAAACCATTCAGTGACCACTTGTGTCCTGTGGAATGGGACATTGTGATCTTATGGGGCCATAGCAATGTTTGCCAAAATAATGTCCTGTTCAGCATTTTTTTAAATGACCCTAAGCATGATGGGATATTAATTGCTTAATTAACTCAGGAACCACACCTGTGTGTAAGCACCTTTCAATATTCACTGAACAAAAATATAAAACGCAACATGCAACAATTTCTAAGATTTTACTGAGTTACAGTTCAGAAAATCATTCAATTGAAATACATTCATTAGGCCCGAATCTATGGATTTCACATGAATGGGAATACAGATATGCATCTGTTGGTCATAGATACCTTAAAAAAAAGATAGGGGCGTGAATCAGAAAATCAGTCAGTATCTGGTGTGACCACCATTTGCATCATGCAGCGCAACACATCTCCTTCACATAGAGTTGATCAGGCTATTGATTGTGGCCTGTAGAATGTTATCCTACTCCTCTTCAATGGCTGTGCATAGTTGTTGAATATTGGAGGGAACTGGATCACGCTGTCATACACATCGATCCAGAGCTTCCCAAACAGGCTCAATGGGTGACATGTCAGGTGAGTAGGCCTCTAAAATGATATTGGAGGTGGCTTATGGTAGAGAAATTAACATTAAATTCTCTAGCAACAGTTCTGGTGGACATTTCTGCAGTCAGCATGCCAATTTCACGCTCCCTCAAAACTTGAGACATCTGTAGCATTGTGTTGTGTGACAAAAATGCACGTTATAAAGTGGCCTTTTATTGTCCCCAGCACAAGGTGCACCTGTGTACTGATCATGCTGTTTAATTAGCTTATTGATATGCCACACCTGTCAGGTGGATGGATTATCTTGGCAAAGGAGAAATGCTCACCAACAGGGATGTAAACACATATGTACAAAACATTTGAGCGAAATAGGGTTTTTGTGTTTATGGAACATTTCTGGGATCTTTTATTTCAGCTCATGAAACATGGGACAGACACTTTACATGTTACGTTTATATTTTTGTTCAGTAGACGTATCCCTCATTTACTCAAGTGTTTCCATTATTTTGGCAGTTACTTGTACATGTAATGACATCTGTCAGTACTCAGTGTACAAGGGTGGGTTGGTTTCCATGGTGAACATTGATTAACCAACCCACCTTATCTCTTTCTTGTCCCTTTCTTTCTTTGAGTGATGAATGCTAAGCTTCAAGTGCCTTGAAAAATAAACCAGTATGTATATGTCTCTATATACTGAGTCTACCAGACTCAGAACAGCCTCAATTCATCAGGGCGTGGACTCTACAAGGTGTCGAAAGGGTTCCACAGGAATGCTGGCCCATGTTGACACCAACGCTTCGCACAGTTGCGTCAAGTTTGCTGGATGTCCTTTGGGTGATGGACCATTCTTGATACACACAGGAAACTGTTGAGCATAAACAAATTAAATCAAATTGTTATTTGTTACATGCGCCGAATACAACAGGTGTAGTAGACCTTACAGTGAAATGCTTACTTACAAGCCCTTAACCAACAATGCTGTTTAAAAAAAAATAGGTGTTAAGTAAAAAATCGATCAATAAAAAATAACAGCAACAAATAATTAAAGAGCAGAATTAAAATAACAATAGTGAGGCTATATACAGAGGGTACCGGTACAGAGTCAATGTGCGGGGGCACCGGTTAGTTGAGGTAATTGAGGTTATATGTACATGGAAGCAGAGTTAAAGTGACTATGCATAGATAATAAACAGTGAGTAGCAGCAGCGTAAAAGGGGGGTGGGAAATGCAAAGAGTCTGGGTAGCCATTTGATTAGCAGTTCAGGAGTCTTATGGTTTGGGGGTAGAAGCTGCTAAGAAGTCTTTTGGACCTAGACTTGGCGCTCCGGTACCGGTTTCCATGCGGTAGCGGAGAGAACACTCTATGACTAGGGTGGATGGAGTCTTTAACAATTTTTTGGGCCTTCCTCTGACACCACCTGGTATAGAGGTCCTGGATGGCAGGAAGCTTGGCCCCAGTGATGTACTGGGCTGTACGCACTACCCTCTGTAGTGCCTTGCGGTCTGAGGCCGAGCAGTTGCCATACCAGGCGGTGATGCAACCAGTCAGGATGCTCTCAATGGTGCAGCTGTATAACTTTCTGAGGATCTGAGGACCCATGCCAAATATTTTCAGTCTCCTGAGGGGGAATAGGCATTGTCGTGCCCTCTTCACAACTGTCTTGGTGTGTTTGGACCATGATAGTTTGTTGGTGATGTGGACACCAAGGAAGTTGAAGCTATCAATCTGCTCCACTACAGCCCCGTCGATGAGAATGGGGGCGTGCTCGGTCATCCTTTTCCTATAATACACAATCATCTCCTTTGTCTTGATCACGTTGAGGGAGAGGTTGTTGTCCTGACACCACACTGCCAGGTCTCTGACCTCCTCCCTATAGGCTGTCTCATCGTTGTCAGTGATCAGGATGCTGAGCTGTAGTCAATGAATAGCATTCTCACATAGGTGTTCCTTTTGTCCAGGTGGGAAAGGGCGGGGTGGAGTGCAATAGAGATTGCATCATCTGTGGATCTGTTGGGGCAGTATGCAAATTGGAGTGGGTCTTGTGTTTCTGGGATAATGGTGATGATGTGAGCCATGGCCAGACTTTTAAAGCACTTCATGGCTACAGATGTGAGTGCTACGGGTCGGTAATCATTTTAGCAGGTTACCTTAGTGTTCTTGGGCACAGGGACTATGGTGCTCTGCTTGAAACATGTTGGTATTACAGACTCAGTCAGGGACAGGTTGAAAATGTCAGTGAAGACACTTGCCAGTTGGTTAGCGCATGCATGGAGTACACGTCCTGGTAATCCGTCTGGCCCTGCGGTCTTGTGAATGTTGACCTGTTTAAAGGTCTTACTCACATCGGCTACTGAGAGCGTGATCACACAGTCGTAAGGAACAGTGGATGCACTCATGTATGTTTCAGTGTTACTTGTCTCGAAGCGAGCATAGAAGTAATTTAGTTAGTCTGGTAGGCTCGTGTCACCGGGCAGCTCGCGGCTGTGCTTACCTTTGTAGTCTGTAAAGGTTTGCGAGCCCTGCCACATCCGACGAGCGTCTGAGCCAGTGTCGTACGATTCAATCGTAGTCCTAAATTGACGCTTTGCCTGTTTGATGGTTCGTTGGACAGCATAGCCGGATTTCTTATAAGCCTCCAGGTTAGAGTCCCGCTCCTTGAAAGCAGCAGCTCTACCCTTTACCTCAGTGCGGATGTTGCCTGAAATCCATGGATTCTGGTTGGGGTATGTACGTACGTACAGTCACTGTGGGGACGATGTCATTGATGCACTTATTGATGAAACCAGTGAGTGATATGGTGTACTCCTCAATACCATCGGAAGAATCCCGGAACATATTCCAATTTGTGCTAGCAAAATAGTCCTGTAGCTTAGCAGCTGCTTCATCTGACCACGTTTTTATTGACAGAGTCACTGGTGCTTCCTGCTTTAGTTTTTGCTTGTAAGCAGGAATCAGGAGGAATTATGGTCAGATTTACCAAATGGAGGGTGAGGGAGAGCTTTGTATGTTTCTCTGTGTGTGGAGTAAAGGTGGTCTAGAGTTTTTTTCCCTCTGGTTGCACATTTAACATGCTGAAAGAAATTAGGTAAAATGGATTTAAGTTTTCCTGCATTAAAGTCCCCGGGTACTAGGAGCGCCGCCTCTGGATGAGCGTCTTCCTATTTGCTTATGGCGGTATACAGCTTATTGAGTGCGGTCTTCGTGCCAGCATTTGTTTGTGGTGGTAAATAGATAGCTACGAAGAATATAGATGAAAACTCTCTTGGTAAATAGTGTGGTCTACAGCTTATCATGAGATTCTCTAACTCAGGCGAGCAAAACCTTGAGACTTACTTAGATTTCATGCACCAGCTGTTGTTTACAATTACACATAGACCGCCACCCTTGTCTTACCAGAGGCTGCTGTTCTATCCGGCCGACAGTGTACAGTGGCAAGAAAAAGTATTTGAGCCCTTTGGAAATTCCTGGATTTCCTCATAAATTGGTCCTAAAATTTGATCTGTACTTCATCTAGGTCACAACAATTAACAAACACAGTTTGCTTAAACTAATAACACACAAACAAGTATATGTTTTCATGTCTTTATTGAACACACCGTGTAAACGTTCACAGTGCAGGGTGGGAAAAGTATGTGAACCCTTGGATTTAATAACTGTAAAACCCGCCAGTTGTATGTTATTCATGTCGTCGTTCAGCCACGACTTGGTGAAACATAAGATATTTGTTTTTTATGTCCCGTTAGTAAGTTATATGTGCTTGTAGTTCATCTATTTTATTATCCAGTGATTGTACGTGGCTAATAGGATCGATGGTAAAGGCAGATTACCCACTCGCCGTTGGATCCTTACAAGGCACCCAGACTTACCTCCCCGATATCTATGTCTCTTTCTCCTGCGAATGACGGGGATGAGGGCCTTGTCTGGAGTAAATCCGACTCGAACACAGAAAAAATGTTCTTCTTACAGTACGGGGTGAGTAATCGCTGTCCTGATATCTAGATGTTATTTTCGGTCATAACCGACGGTGGCAGAAACATTATGTACAAAATAAGTTACAAATAACGCGAAAAAACACACACAATAGCACAATTGGTCAGGGGACTGTAAAACAGCAGCCATCTCCTCCGGTGCCATTATGTTCACAGACCCAGCAAAGTTGCAGTTCTTGACACAAACCGGGGTGCCTGGAACCTAGTACCATACACCATTCAAAGGCACTTAACTCTTTTGTTTTGCCCATTTACCCTCTGAATGGCACACATACACAATCCATGTCTCAATTGTCTCAAGGCTTAAAAATCCTTCTTTAACCTGTCCCCTCCCCTTCATCTACACTGATTGAAGTGGATTTAATACTGATTGAAGTGGATTTTCTTAATATTTTGTATGCTCAGTATATATCAACCATCGTTATTAACTGGCAAATATTATGTCAATATATTTGTCACTTTAAACATCATGCTGACCACAAACTGTTAAATGGGTCTGTGAATGAGACTAAAAGTGTTTTTTTTTTTATTTCACCTTTATTTAACCAGGTAGGCTAGTTGAGAACAAGTTCTCATTTGCAACTGCGACCTGACCAAGATAAACGCAAAGCAATTCGACACATACAACAACACAGAGTTACACATGGAATAAACAAAACATACAGTCAATAATACAGTAGAACAAAAGAAAACAAAAAGTCTATATACAGTGAGTGCAAATGAGGTAAGTTAACGCAATAAATAGGCCATGGTGGCGAAGAAATTACAAAATAGCAATTAAACACTGGAATGGTAGATGTGCAGAAGATGAATGTGCAAGTAGAGATACTGGGTTGCAAAGGAGCAAGATGAATAAATAAATACAGTATGGGGATGAGGTAGGTAGATAGATGGGCTGTTTACAGATGGGCTATGTACAGGTGCAGTGATCTGTGAGCTGCTCTGACAGCTGGTGCTTAAAGCTAGTGAGGGAGATATGAGTCTCCAGCTTCAGAGATTTTTGCAGTTCGTTCCCGTCATTGGCAGCAGAGAACTGGAAGGAATGATTGCTACAGAATGTATTCTACTATTAGGCCAGACAAAATTGATTCACTGTTTAATGGATTTTCCCCCCAGAAAAGTGAGGTGAGTGAGCAAAAAAATACAAATAAAAATAATAAGGTGGATAAGGAATAACAACTTTACCACCTTGTTCTAGGCTATATGGACATGAACAATAGGCAAAATATTCAATTTCACACTGATTTTCAGATTATTATTATTAAAACACAAATTAACATTCATGAACATTATTCACACAGGATGTATAATAGAATACAATATTCTATCATCTAAAAAAAATGAAAAAAATTAATGTATACATTATCAGTTCATTAATCTACTAAATTGTATTGTCTAACAAATTCAAGAAGGATTAACAATAAATAATTGTAATCAAATTAAAATGATGCATAATGAGTTTATTACCTGAATGCATCTCTATAGACTAGGCATTAACAAAATATTCATACTAATACGATTAGGCCTCTCATAGACTAGTAGGCCTTGTAGAAAGAGGGTCAATCAAGTTAGGTCTGCCAAATTAATGTAGCAGTGGAAAAAAATACATAAATCCAGCCATAGACTATAACCTTTCATCACAAAAAAGAATGTTTATAACATGCACAATTAGAAGCATCAATCTATATGGAGCATGCTGACTCAATTCGAGCCCAGTGACTTTGCTCACCGCATCCTCGTTCGACTGTCTTGTCTGGCTGCCACGAAAACCCCCCACCTGCTGATCTGCACGAAGTGTGTGCGTGCCACTGGCGATGTACTTTGCTGGACAAGATAGCTGTTCGCGGCGGTGCATCATCACTTCAAACGCATTCCGTCATGGTGTTATCGGTTGGCCTATTACTACTGGTAGTACTTGTAAAATGTAAGTTATGAATCACAAATCTGACACACTTCGAGTTCATCAATCATTTTGACTTCAATTTGGTTGTCCAAAATACTATCAGTTTACACTGCGTCTTTGCTGATGAATGCCCTAATCTCTAGCCAGTCCAGATGTTTGTTTCGCTTGAAATATATCTGAAAATGATGCAATAACCATATATTTTACCGACTGTTGTTTATGAGGGACGTCCCACGTTCAACCTGGGCACGTAAAAAGTAGGAATTTGCGCCGGCTTCAGCCATGACTGCATGAGAGAATTGAAACATCTGTACGTCGCCTGCAGGTGCCAGCGTGTGTTTCACTGTCCAAACTGAGGCTGGAACATGATCTGAGCGCGTGATCTGAGACCGTTTGGTCTCTTGGGCGTCAACTTGGGAAAGCCTCAAGGGAGAGCAGACAGTGCATTATAAACAAAGAGCCGCATGTATTGGCCAAAAAATAACACATCTGATTATTCTTAATTTTTTTTCGGGGTGTGGAGAAAAGTGAGGTGGGGCATCCGTTAAACAGTAATTCAACTTTGTCCGGCCTTATTTGTTTGCTATTTAAACATGCAGCATAAATAAGAAACTGAAGCCGAAACGTAATCACCCTTGTCCAGTGATTTAGATTGTTGGTTTTGTGAAAGTCTTTGCAGGGGTAGTTAGAGACAGTGAGCTCGCCTCCTTCATTTAACACACAATGAAACTCGTTCTCGCTATAGGGCGAGGTAATTGAGCGATGAATTACTTTTTTCATGAGCAACACACAATGGCACTGATTCTGGTGTAGTTATCTCCCATTCTGGGATAATTCATCCCTCTAATGACAACCCAAAGGAAAATGTACAGTCTTCTCCTTTAGGGACGGCAGCGTAGCCTAGTGGTTAGAGCATTGAACTAGTAACCGAAAGGTTGCAAGATCAAATCCCCGAGCTGACAAGGTACAAATCTCTTGTTCTGCCCCTGAACAAGGCATTTAACCCACTGTCATTGAAAATAAGAATTTGTTCTTAACTGACTTGCCTAGTAAAATAAAGGTAAAATAAAAAATCAGACCTGGAAAAACAAACTGCCCTCATCTAAGGGGAAAATGCAATGTATTTGAGTTTCATATTTCCAACCCCTTTTGCATGGGGGCTTTACATGTTTTCCTGTTGAAAGTATGAGTTTGAAGGCCTATGGAGGTGCCTTTTCATTTTATGGAGTCAAGTCTTGGGAGTTTGACTTTCGTACATTGTTGTTCCCTCGGGAAAGGAAATAAATTAGTTTTACATTGAAAGTAATGCAATTAGCCTCTGCCAGACGTAGATCTCCCAAAGTTGATTATATCAGCAATAATTGAGTAGATGTCTCTACCCAGAATTACATTATAATAGCAAAGAGCAGGGAGCAGTGTGGAAGGAGGATATAAAAAATATATAGGGAGATTGAATAAGAGGGAGATAGAGGGAGAGTAGTACATGTGTAGGAGGGCGGGCTCATTGTAATAGCTGGAATAGAATAAATGGAAAGTTATCAAACCTGTTGAGGACAGACGTTCCGCGAGCGGAACGCCTCGCCAAATATCCAATGGTAGAGCGTGGCGCGAAATGCAAAAACCTTAAAAATGCTATAACTTCAATTTCTCAAACATATGACTATTTTACACCATTTTAAAGATAAGACTCTCGTTAATCCAACCACATTGTCCGATTTCAAAAAGGCTTTACAGCGAAAGCAAAACATTAGATTATGTCAGGAGAGTACCCAGCCAAAAATAACCACACAGCCATTTTCAAAGCAAGCATATATGTCACAAAAACCCAAAACACAGCTAAATGCAGCACTAACCTTTGATGATCTTCATCAGATGACACTCCTAGGACATTATGTTATACAATACATGTATGTTTTGTTCAATCAAGTTCATATTTATATAAAAAAAACAGCTTTTTACATTAGCATGTGATGTTCAGAACTAGCATACCCACCGAAAACTTCCGGTGAATTTACTAAATTACTCATCATAACCGTTGACAAAATACATAACAATTATTTTAAGAATTATAGATACAGAACTCCTTTATGCAATCGCTATGTCAGATTTTAAAATAGCTTTCCGGCGAAAGCACATTTTGCAATATTCTGAGTACATAGCTCAGCCATCACAGGCTAGCTATTCAGACACCTGCCAACTTTGGGGCTCACTAAACTCAGAATTACTATTACAAAAATTGGATTACCTTCGCTGTGGTCCTGTGTGGCTCAGTTGGTAGAGCATGGTGTTTGCAACGCCAGGGTTGAGGGTTCGATTCCCACGGGGGACCAGTACGGGGGAAAACATTTATGAAATGTATGCATTCACTACTGTAAGTCGCTCTGGATAAGAGCGTCTGCTAAATGACTAAAATGTAAATGTCTGTTCTTCGTCAGAATGCACTCCCAGGACTTCTACTTCAACAACACATGTTGTTTAGGTTCCAAGTGCGTTCAGGTCACTATCCAAAGTGTAACGCGCGAGCGCATTTCGTGACCAAAATATTCCATTACCGTACTTAGAAGCATGTCAAACGCTGTTTAAAATCAATTTATATGCTATTTTTCTCGTAAAATAGCGATGTAAAATGTCTCTCTTCGCCCCAACCGGACGTTGTATTCATTCAAAGAGGGAAAGAAAAAAATGGCGAGGTCTCGTGAACGCACATCTCCAGTCTCTCTGTCCCCAGGCAGACCACTGACAAACTGTGCTGCTGTTATCTGCCCAGAGACAGGAGACGCGTCAATCCACTTTCTGAAGGCTTTAGAGAGCCAATGGAAGCCTTAGAAAGTGTCACCTAACAGCTGATGTAACAGTGTAGGTTCTGTCCCTCTCTTCACCCCAACCTGGGCTCGAACCAGGGACCCTTGCACACATCAACAACTGACACCCACGAAGCATCGTTACCCATCGCGCCACAAAAGCCGCGGCCCTTGCGACGCAAGGGGAAACCCTACTTCAAGTCTCAGAGCGAGTGACGTCACTGATTAAAATGCTATTAGCACGCACCACCGCTAACTAACTAGCCATTTCACATCGGTTACACTCACCCCCCCTTTGACCTCCTCCTTTTTCCGCAGCAACCAATGATCCGGGTCAACAGCATCAATGTAAGAGTGTAGGTTCTGTCCCTCTCTTCGCCCCAACCTGGGCTCGAACCAGGGACCCTTGCACACATCAACAACTGACACCCCACGAAGCATCGTTACCCATCGCGCCACAAAAGCCGCAGCCCTTGCAACGCAAGGGGAAACCCTACTTCAAGTCTCAGAGCGAGTGACGTCACTGATTGAAATGCTATTAGCGCGCACCACCGCTAACTAACTAGCCATTTCACATCGGTTACACTCAGATGCTGTAATTTCGATAGAGATGCAACAGAAGGACTACAAATTGTCAGACAGGCCACTTCCTGCTTGGAATCTTCTCAGGTTTTTGCCTGCCATATGAGTTCTGTTATACTCACAGACACCATTCAAACCGTTTTAGAAAGTTTAGAGTGTTTTCTATCCAAATCTACTAATTATATGCATATTCTAGTTTCTGGGCAAGAGTAGTAACCAGATTAAATCGGGTACATTTTTTAATCCAGCTGTGAAAATACTGTCCCCTATCCACAACAGGATATTATCAAACATTTGGAAACCACGTTTCATTGTTCCATTTATTCTATTCCAGCCATTACAATGAGCCCGTCCTCCTATAGCTCCCCCACCAGCCTCCTCTGAAGTATACATAATAGTGTTTCAGTGAAGAACAAACAGGCGTCAAGTCAACAAGAAAAAGAGGACAATCTTTATTTCAAACCAGTAATAAAGTGTGACAATCTCAATTCAAACCCAATGAGCGGAGTTTGGCAGAGAATGGTAGGCAACTACAATGACCAGAATGCAAGGCAAGGGCATGTTGGTTTCCATAGTGCAGTTTCACAGTTGTCTTCTGAAAACCAAGATTAGTACTTGGGTTCGGGTGCCTAATTTTGTCAACTAAACGCTAGACACAAGCACAATAGACGGGCTAGCGGACGTCACGAAAACGATGCGCGTTCTTCAAGGGGTCAGAGGGCCGTGTGTTGTGATTCTGGATGGCCAGATAGCTAGCAACAATGACAAGGAGCTGCCATGTGAGGAATCGTAGCTAGCTAGTTTTATCTTGTTCTTGATACCAGGTCTTGTTTTTGAGGTGCTTTGACTGAAGTCATGTCTATGCTAATATGGCTCAAATTTGCTAGCCAACTAACAACTGTAACGGTCTATTTGAGATAAGTGCTCATTGTGCAAATGTATTGTTTTCGATAAACATTGGAGACTAAATATAGAACATTTTGTCATCTAACACAATCTGTTTTGCCCTATAGTTGCGCACGTGTCGGTTTTATTTCTAAACTATCAACACGTCTGTGAAATACGCTAAAGAAAAATGTAACAATTGTTAGGTAATATAGTTTTACTGGGTAACTTAACGAGAGGGCTGGAGATCACGTTTTTCGTAACACTTATATGACCTTGATCTAACATTTCATTAACATCAGTATGCCATGTATACATAAGACAAACCGTTGTAGTGGTTGATCTGGCATTGTTCATCAACCGTAGGTAATATCAAATACATGGTTTATGTCACGTCAATGCTTATGTAGGCCTAAGAATATAAACGCCACATGACCCTTTTATTGCAATGTACTGTCATTAAGTACTGTAAAAACTCCCAACAGGTTTTTGTCAGTGCATTGAGTAAACTCACACCGAATTGTATTGTAATCTCAGTGCATTTGGATGCAATCGGATACCATTTCCTTCCCAGAAACATAGCCTACCAGAACTAGTGATGGACAACAGGTGGTGAAGATCTTTCAGAGGAGAGCAAGAGCGGACCATTTTGGATCTGATCAGCCATTGTCTTCAAGTGTATTAGCATTCCATGTTTACATCCAAAATGGCACCCTATTCCCTATATAGTGCACTACCTTTGACCAGGCTGGTCAAAAGTAGTGCACTATATAGGGAATAGGGTGCCATTTCAGATCAACGAACCCATATTGATGTCATTAAGCATGTCTCCCATTACATTAACCATTGGCCATCTAAAATAGAGAAAAAACAACTTACTGTACAGTGTGACTATTTAAAAACTACAGCAGGGTAAATAAGCCAGACATCCCTTCAACCTTACATTATCCAGATTGTGGGCTATATTTATGTAATTGTTTGCATCATTTCCACTGTTTTACACTGTTCTATGAATAAGTGTCTGGAGTTACAAATGTGAGATTCCATTTGAAATGCATGAGAATTCATTTTATGGCAAATTTTCCTTCATGGGCACTTCCTCTGCAGTCGACTATGGGTAAATGGCAACATTCGGGGGGGGGGGGGGGGGGGGGTTTAATCAAAAGCTTTGATTTGGGAATTCTAAATTCCAACAGAACAAAGTGTATAAATCAATATCAAATATTTCAATGCCCTTGGACACGGGAAAAATGGGTCACCATTTTTTAACACAAATGCTACCTGATTCAAAGTATGGAATGACCCTGTGTAGTGGTTGTTTAAGAGACGATAATAATACATTTAGCTAAAATGTGGCTTATTTCCTTCCTTTCTTCTCTGCAACACTTATCAATGACTAATCTTTGTAATTCCATTTCAAAAAGGCTAATTTAATAAAGGACATGATTTTTTTTTAGTGCTTTGCCTAGCGGCTGACCTAACTGACTTATAAGATTCAATAGCAATAAAAAAACAGTCTGCGAAAAGAAAACAGTATGGCAGGGGGGAAAAAGGGATGATAAAGATGAAAAAAAATATATAAAACCACACATTGTTGATATGTGTCTGAGTTTCATGTTGCTGTATGTCAATAGGCCTGTTCCTCCGCCTCCACTACCCTTGGCATTAATCTGCTTTCTTGTCGTCCGGGTTCTTCTCCTCCTGCTCCTCCTCTTCCTCTCCGTCCTCCTCGGGGCCCTCCAGCTCTCCGGAGGCCTGCCGAGGCTCATCCTCCTCTTCGTCCTCCTCCTCCTCGTCGTCCTCCCTCTTCATGAGCTCCATGTCCTCCTGGCCATCGTCCGACTCGGCTGTGCAGATGCCATAGCACATCAGGCTGATCACGCCCAGCGGCAGACCAAACAGGAAACAGCCCAGCACTGGGGAGCTGCGAAACACAGACTGAGAGGAGGGAGGGGTGATCGGGGGAAAAGTTGAAGAGGAAGAGATGGAGAGATTGATAGAGAGAGAAAGAGAGAGGAGGTTTGGCAGTGGTGGACAGAAGGTAGGGTGGAACAGTGGAAAGAGTCAAATAGATTTATGCTGTTAGATTCTGGGTTAAACTTGGAACATTGCTATCCTAGAGACATGATACATCAGAAGTAAGACTATGGTATCTGAGGGGTGATAGACTGGTTTTTACATCAGAAGTTAATGGTTATCTGTAGGAGCCAGATGGCTTTGGAATGTGCTGGGTAGCCGGGAGGCAGTCACATGATTGCTATGGGTGGAGATCTTTGGGTTAGGCATCAAGGGGTTTGAGGTCAGGTCAGATCACCTTAAGGGAGAAGGAACGGTTTATTACCCCATCACTTCGTCTTCCTGTCGACCCATAAAAGATGTAAGGATTGGAGAGGAGGAGTGCCTAAATTGGAGTATATATACTTGTGGTGGAAACATGTTTTGTCTAATGCAGCTGTATTGATCCTCTGGGAAGAATTAAACTTGGTTAAGCTTTCATAGTGTTTTTTTTACTCTGATAATTAGATCCTAACAATGCCCTCTAAGCCCAAAACATAAACACATATTCAATGCCAAACATATCATTACCTAACATGCACGTTTTACTCTTGCCTTGCTCAGTTTTCCCTTCTAAAACAAGCTAAACGACCCTCACCTACAGACACACACGGTCACACACACAACCCCAGGAACCTCAAATATGACGCTATAATTTGCCCTCTTTGCTCAGCGTTCCCTTATAAACCAACCTAAATTAGCTTCACCTACGGGCACAGATGAGCTCAGGGCACTACTCCAGTGACGCACAATGTCTTCCTCTAAAATATAGATGAGTGGCAGTGAATCATTGGGCCTTAATAGAGCGGGTTGCAGGGGAGACAATGTGCCGAAAGGCAAGACATTTGGTCAAAGGCTGCTGTCATCCAGGAAGGAAAGGAAGAGAAATCCTGCCGACAACGCCAGGGGAAGAAGAGGGATGGTAATTGCCAGGCGTGTAATGTTAAAGATGGGTGTGCTATGCTAACTCATGCAGCATCATGAGTCATTGGGTCAAATGCAGACCGTCGCTTCCTTGCAGTGATGTGTGTTTGTGTGCACGCCGAGGGCAAGGTGATAGCTGCTTGCTCATCTCGTTCACTTTGAGTGACCAAGACTAGCATGGGCACTACTCAAAAGAAACTGAGTGCTTCACAATAAAAAATTATGACATTCAGACTCAACAAAAATAACGTCATCCTTCTTTCCTATTACAGATTTTAGTGAGGCATGCTTGAACTTCACACAAAGAAACTGTGAAACTTCAATACAACATTTCAAAAAGGTAATTTTAAACAAAAAAAAATAAACTGATTTCCCTTTTCCCCCCATCAGGTGACCATTTTTCCATCAATTTATTTTTCCTGCCAGATTACCATTTTTCTAAATATAATCTATCATTTTCTTTTCCATTTGAGGGTACCTTTAAGGTTTATTCTTGGTTTGGGTATAGTCTACTTTCTGTATAGCATTACGCTACTACATCCCATTTTCATTCATATCACACAGTCAGTCAAATAAACACTAGTCCTCCCTGTTACGAAACCAACTAGCTAGCCTACTGACTTCATACACTCGCTAAGTCTAGGGGTCCTAGGCCTAGCTATAACCTGATTTGATGTGTGCGGACCATGATGTATGCATCTGCCGAGGAGACAGCAACCTTACTTGGGTCCAGGGCTAGCTCAGTCTTGACTCCTTTGTCAGCCAGCTCAAACAAGTTATGGATGTTGAAAGTGGTGACAAAAATATATAAATACAAAAAAGAAAACTACACAAAGACATGCCCCAAAAAATAACGATTCAAACCAAAAGCCCAAATGGCCCTCAAACTGCAGCAGCCTCACGGCTATGCAAGCTGCCACACTGACTGATTACCCACACCTGTGCACAATCAACACTTAACAAAACTTCCTGGCAGAGCACAACACCTGACCCAGTTGGTGCTGTCACCTGGGGATGGAGTGTGAAAGTGGTAGTGTAGTGTCTAATTGTACTATAAGAACAGCTCAAAGAAAGATTTATTTTCTATCCTTACTCATTCCCTTCCCTCTCTTTCTGTCATCTTTTCTCTCTGTCACGGTTGCCACTTCCTTTTTCAATACACCACTCTTCTATTGATGAGTCATCTCCTTGTCATACTGGTAACTATCAGGGGAATAATAGTGGGCCTTATGACACATACTAGGGATGCACGATATATCGGTGAACATATCAGAATCGGCCAATATAAGCTAAAAATGCCAACATTGGTATCGGCCCAAGTCTAGTTTAACTGATGTCGTGCATACCTATATAACATAGGTTCATGACGTAATGACGCCATGTAAAATGTTGCGCTATACGTGCAACACAGCATTCCTAAACTAGCCCACAATGTATGATGTGTGGAGTAACAAAGAGTAACAAAATTTCAGCGAGACAAATCAAAAGCGAAATCCATTAAAGCCAAGATAATGGAATTCATTGCCCTTGACAATCAACCGTTCTCTGTCATGGGTGATGTTGGTTTTCGCCAACTGGTCAAGCCCCGATACACACTACCAAGTGCGCTATTCTTCAGATGTTGCCCTAACGGAGTTACACAGTAATAGCGTCACTGCTATTAACTTCACCACATACATACTATGGAACGTCGTTTGGGTCTTTGCGTGTCAAAAAAGATACAGTAGCACTGTCAAAGCTGTACAAAAAAAGCTAACCTCAGCCACGAACGATGTGTTTACAATACCGCGTTGGTAATAAAGCACAATTTGTTCGACCGCAACTTCTGGGGTAGCTAGCTTTAGCTTGGTACCTAGCTAGCACCAATACAACCAGCTTGAAAACAATGACCAGAAGAACCTGCAGTCATTTTCATTATTCTTAGCAATGATTTAGGAATCCTTGTGAGTAAGTATTAGCTAGGTTGCCACTTATTGTTCGCCTATTGAAATTGAACTTCAGTTCATGAAAATAACTAGCTGGTCAGCAACTTAACCCGTTATGGCTAGGGGGCAGTATTTTCACGGCCGATTAAAAAAACGTACCCGATTTAATCTGATTATTACTCCTGCCCAGAAACTAGAATATGCATATAATTATTACCTTTGGATAGAAAACACTCCAAAGTTTCTAAAACTGTTTGAATGGTGCCTGTGAGTATAACAGAACTCATTTGGCAGGCCAAAACCTGATTAGATTCTGTACAGGAAGTACCCTGTCTGACCATTTCTTGGCCTTGTTGATTATCTCTATCCAATACAGGGGATCTCTGATGTTACGTGACACTTCCTACGGCTCCCATGGGCTCTCAGAAGGCGGCAAAAAGCTGAATCGTGGCTTTGCAGGCTCTGGCTGAAAAACATTAGCGCGTTTGGATAGTGGCCAGTCACAGTACTATGAAACTCAGGCTCGTGCACGAGGGGATCCCATGCTTTTATTTTCTCTCTCTTTGTACGTATACACGCTTTCCCGGTCGGAATATTATCGCTTTTTTACGAGAAAAATGGCATAAAAATGTATTTTAAACAGCGGTTGACATGCTTCAAAGTACGGTAATGGAATATTTACAATTTTTTTGTCACGAAATGCGTCGTGCGCGTGACCCTTATTTACACTTCGGATAGTGTCTTGAACGCACGAACAAAACGCCGTTATTTGGATATAACTATGGATTATTTTGAACCAAACCAACATTTGTTATTGAAGTAGCAGTCCTGGGAGTGCATTCTGACGAAGAACACCAAAGGTAAATCAAACTTTTCTAATAGTAAATCGGAGTTTGGTCAGGGCTAAACGTGGTGGGTGTCAAAATAGCTAGCCGTGATGGCTGGGCTATCTACTCAGAATATTGCAAAATGTGCTTTCACCGAAAAGCTATTTTAAAATCGGACACCTCGATTGCACAAAGGAGTTCTGTATCTATAATTCTTAAAATAATTATGTTTTTTGTGAACGTTTATCGTGAGTAATTTAGTAAATTCACCGGAAGTGTTCGGTGGGAATGCTAGTTCTGAACGTCACATGCTAATGTAAAAAGCTGGTTTTTGATATAAATATGAACTTGATTGAACAAAACATGCATGTATTGTATAACATGTCGTCCTAGGCGTGTCATCTGATGAAGATCATCAAAGGTTAGTGCTGCATTTAGCTGTGGTTTTGTTTTTTGTGACATTATATGCTAGCTTGAAAAATGGGTGTCTGATTATTTCTGGCTGGGTACTCTGCTGACATAATCTAATGTTTTGCTTTCGCTGTAAAGCCTTTTTGAAATCGGACAGTGTGGTTAGATAAAGGAGAGTCTTGTCTTTAAAATGCTGTAAAATAGTCATATGTTTGAAAAATTGACGTTTTTGTATTTTTGAGGAATTTGTAATTCGCGCCACGCCTATCATTGGATATTGGAGCAGGTGTTCCGCTAGCGGAACGTCTAGATGTAAGAGGTTAAACCTGTTGCCCAAAGCTAACGTTATAATCTGGCTAGTGAGGCTCGACCACACTGGGTTATGTGTTGTGAAGCTAGCCACAATAAGGATTAGGCACAATAGTGGAATTTGCGGTTTGCCTTCAAAATAAAAACGTCATTGACAGTAATGCAAATGAATACAAATAGTAGAATTATGCCATACTTTTATTTTGAAGGCTAACCGCAAAGTCCACTAATGTGGCTAATCCTTATTGTGGCTAGCTTCACATAGATGGGTCCGCCCACCATTAATCAAATAAGAGACGTCTTAGGAATTAGGGTTATTTTAGATGATGACACCAAGTATATAGTTAGCTAACTATAGCTACTGAAACATATGTCGTGTTATTTGATGTGTATATCTTTTTCGACACGCAAAGACCCAAACGGCGTTCAATAGAAATCCTGGTTGAGAATGATACGACTGAACAAATGAACAACGAAACATCACAGCAAGTAAGTGAAAGAAATAGGTTTTGTGTCCATATGTGTGTAACTATTTAACTGTACTAGAATGCTTAAAAGGCTGCTAAAATTGTAAATATCGGTTATCGGCATCAGGTTTTTTGGCAAGGAAAATATTGGATATCGGTATCGGCCAAAAATCGGTGCATCACTAACATACTGTAGCTAGCTACACAGGATATTGTACAGAGGGCTGTTTCCCTCCATATTCTACTTGTTATTCAGAAAATATCATGAGAAATATTATTCAAATGAAAAACGGCAACCAAATGTTGTTTTTTCTTAAATGTTTTGGAGACATCACGACAGCATACATTAAACTTATGCTGCATACATGGCCAATTTATCCTCCCACAATCATCTTGTTTTCCCATTTCCCCCTGCAATTTGCCTAATGCTGATTGTGCCCAGCCACTCACCATAATGGTGGACTTGGCGTCGAAGGCCACTCGTTTGACCCTCTGGAACATGCCGTCTCCTCCCTGGGCCTGAGGGGAAACACACAGGCAGAGGATGTGGTGTTAGAGTGGAGCACTGGGGAGACTGGAATGTGAGTGAGAGAGAGAGAGAGAGAGAGAGAGAGAGAGAGAGAGAGAGAGAGAGAGAGAGAGAGAGAGAGAGAGAGACATCAGCCTGCCAGCGCTTCCTCATTAGAGTCTTTGACAGCATAGCAGCCATGAGGTGAGCTGGCACAAGCCTGGGGAACAGAACAGGGTTCTCACTCTCCACTGCTGTTTACTTGGTGGGGTTTTGGTTTGTTTTGCCAGGTGAAAAATAACCCTGCTGAACGCTCTGGGAAAGAGAAGGACTTCCGTTGTATTTGGATTACGGTTTTATTCATCTTTGACTTTATAATAAACAAGAGGGGGAAAGGATGTCACTTTTTCCAGCCGCCATGTAGTGGATTCAATGATGTATAGAAACCCCTGATGGCTGATGCTATGTATTGGCCATTGAGAGGCTTTAAAGCCACCGGTCGGTCATATTGGCCCTCCCTAGTAGGAGCAGTCCTCCATAGGAATTAATGGAATCCTACAGTATTTCAATTACATGTATTTAAGTATTTGGTTGTTGGAGTGGGGATAGTTACATAAGTCATCTCTAAATATTATACTTTAAGGAATTTAAAAAAATTAAGGAATTAAAATATATTTTTTATTTGTATGTTTAGCTCACATAATATCATTTAAAAGTATGCATTAAGGTGTCTCTAATAGAATGAATAGGGGGAAAAAATAATAAAGATGGAGGCATGGTGGCTTCAACACAGCACCCCCTATATGTCATCTAGTGTACATAAGTCATTTAGTGGAGTATATTATAATGTCAAATACTGATACTGGAATATATTATATGCCAAATACTGACACTGTAAATAAATATTTAGGAGCCAGAGTAATGGCAGAAAGGCTATGTAGAAGAAAAACGATTCAACATGACTGTCAATCTCAATAAAGGATATTGCCAAAGAGTCCATCCAGTCTCATTGGAATTCCTTGGATAAATAAAGACTAAACAAAACATGGACAGCTGCACAAACAATTTGAGCTTTCTGTTGCAGTTAGAATGGTCAAATAAATAGGGGAAGGGAAAAGAAAACCAGCTGGAGCCAAAATGGCGGAGGGGAGTCAGAGAAGAGTGGAGTTGTGGACCTGAGCGGAGCCGTCTAGAACACTGTTGATGAAGTGAACCAGCTGCTCCAGGGTCTCCACGGGCTCGCTGGGCAGGAAGTACTGCTCATTAGACGTGTTGAGGATGATGATGGACGGCACTGACACCTCGCTGTGGGGGAGAGAGAAAGAGGAAGAGGAGATTATCATTCTAAAAAAGGTCACAGAGATATGGCAGATAACCAATTCAGAAGATAAACTATGCAGCAAAATGTCAATCTCAATAAAGGATGATTGCAATCGTTCGACTGCAATCATTTTTGCAGCGGAAGGATTGAGGTACAGGCAGGTGAAAGAAATAGATTGGAGGGTTGGAGCAGGGATTGAACCCCAGTCTATGGTGAGGAGAGCAGTATATGTGTTTAAGCCAGGAGCATTAGCACTAGACCACGGACTCGGCCATGTACACTGCAATCTAAGCTCACATGTCCCAATTTGACCCCTAGGTCTTCAGATTTGACCTCCAGCACCTATTTCGAGACACTGGAATGTAAAAGTTTTCTATTTTTATATACTGCAGAATATCCCTCTACGCATATCATATAGGGCCAGGAGTTTTTCTGACCATGTGAGCTGACCAGAGAAAACTCAGGGCCCCACTTATCAAATCAAATTTTATTTGTCACATGCGCCCGAATACAACAGGTGACTGTGATTACAGGGCTACAGTAGGCAGGAGGCACTGGGCCAGTGGGAGGTCAGGGGTGAGGGCTCTCCATTTCAAGCGCACACACTACCTCTATCAAATCAAATCCCATTTTGTTTCTCACATGCGCCGAGTACAACCTTACCGTGAAATGCTTACTTACAACAATAACCAACAATGCAGTTAAGAAAATAGATTTAAGCAAATATTTACTAGAGTAAAACATTTAATACGAGAAGTAACACAAAATAACTATAATGCGACTATGTACAGGGGGTACCGGTACCAAGTCAATATGCGGGGGTACAGGTTATTGAAGGTAATTTGTACATGTAGGTATGGGTAAAGTGACTATGGATAGACAAACAGCGAGTAGCAACAGTGTAAAAATAAATTGTTCAGCTGTCTTATGGCTTGGTGGTAGAAGCTGTTAAGGAGCCTTTTGGCTCTCCGGTACCGCTTGCCGTGCACTAGCAGAGAGAACAGTATGACTTCAGTGACTGGAGTCTTTGACAATTTTTTGGGCCTTCCTCTGACACCGCCTAGTATATAGGTCCTGGATGGCAGGAAGCTTGGCCCCAGTGATCTATTGGGCTGTACGCACTACCCTCTGTAGCGCCGTACGGTCGGATGCCGAGGAGTTGCCATACGATGCGGTGATGCAACCAGTCAAGATTCTCTTGATGGTGCAGCTGTAGAACTTTTTGAGAATCTGGGGACCCATGCAAAATCTTTTCAGTCTCCTGAGGGGGAAAAAGGCGTTGTTGTGCCCTCTTCACAACTTTCTTGGTGTGTTTGGACCATGATAGTGTGTTGGTGATGTGGACACTAAGGAATTTGAAACTCTCGATCGGCTCCACTACAGCCCCGTCGATCTGAATGGGGGCGTGTTCGGCCCTCCTTTTCCTGTAGTCCACAATCATCTCCTTTGTCTTGCTCGTGTTGAGGGAGAGGTTGTTGTCCTGGCACCACACTGCCAGGTCTCTGACCTCCTCCCTATATGCTGTCTCATTGTTGTCGGTGGTCAGGCCTACCATCGTTATGTCGTCAACAAACTTAATGATGGTGTTGGAGTCGTGCTTGGCCACGCAGTAGTGGGCGAACAGGGAGTACAGGAGGGGACTGAGCACACATCCCTGATGGGCCCCCGTGTTGAGGATCAGTGCGGCAGATGTGTTGTTGCCTATCCTTACCACCTAGGGTCGGCCCGCCAGGAAGTGCAGGATCCAGTTGCAGAGGGAGGTGTTTAGTCCCACGGTCCTTAGCTTAGTGATGAGCTTTGTGGGCACGATGGTGTTGAACGCATATCATCCATGATGCCAATTAAATGGTAGATTATAGTGTAAGAAGCACAAGAAACAAAAATAACAAAGAAGCTTTATAGTCAAGATGGGATACACAGCTCTTTTCTTTTCGATGCGGCTCGACTTTTCTTGAGGGCATTGGTATTTGGTATGGATGAAAGGCAATGCGATGCAGAGTTTTTGGAGTGTCATCTTGATCTTTATGCAAACAGTGTGCGACTCTGGCGGCATCATGGGGCCACAGTTAAAGGAACCTTTACAAATTAGAGCTGACAACTGAATCAGAGGGAGTCCAGCACTGGGTGGCCACACAGCTGAGGTGACATATACAGTGTCACACAGACACACAGTGTAACCCAGAAGATCAGACACAACTGCACAGCTCAACTGAGAGAAGGCACACGTATAGATACAATGTACACGTGCGTGCGCACACACACACACACACACACACACACACACACACACACACACACACACACACAACTACACAGACCAGCTGAGATGAAGCATGTTGTGCATCACTGTGCACACCGCAGCTGAGCTTAGGCACACAAGCTGCGCACACACACTAGCTTTGTAGACAGCCCTCCACTACACCACCATTAGCCTGGAGTTGTGCATGCACACACACACGCCCCCCATCCACAAACCCTACGTGAGTACTCCATCTGACATTCAGCCGAGAACCAACAGATGGCAGACATTTTGAATCAACATGGATTAGCCCATTCACCTTTCAGAGAGCAGACTGCTGGGGCTTTTCAGCAGCACTTCCACTCTCACTCTGCCTGCTTTGCCCATGCATATTGCAGAATGGCTCTCAGTCATAGCAACGGCCATTACGGAGAGTGCGAGAGTCGCCACGGCTCTGGCTCCTCCAGTTTCCACCCAAACACAATGCAATGAATGCATACCAGATGCCCGGCTGTGATGTTGCAGCAGCATTGCTAAGGCGCTAATCCTATACTCAGACGGGCAGAAACACTAAAACCAGCCTCAGACGTTAAACTACATTGGACTAGGGAGTGTGCGTGCTTGCGCGTGTGTGTGTGTCTGCCAGATATGACTGGGCGCTTCTCGCTGCCAGAGAAGGAGCCCAGTAATCTGTGTGATGAAGGAGGGGAGGATAAAAAGCCATCAGATTTATTTCCCTGGCCTTCCTAAAGGAGCGGGATTAGTGGCCATTGACAGGCCGGGATTTTATTCCTCAAAGGAGGCCAATTAATCCTGGGCAAACTCGGTCCAGGGCCGTCCAAAAGAATCAGACACACACGCGCAAGCACATATATACACAAGCATCCAAACAACTGTGTAATCACTACCCACCCTATTCACATGTTAATATGTATGTCTATTATAATCCCCCATCACAGTATCAGCATTACACATAGATACACACACAGTGTACTTCGATCACAGACATATTCACAGTAACACATTTGCTGTCATCACAAACACACTCTGTAAGCCCCTGGTGTGATTAAAAGAGCATGATTACTGTAATCTCCCTCACATAAACAATAACATTCCGAGGTATTTAAACCCCCCCCCCCCCCTCCCCCCTCTCCACATACACTAGGGTTGTCATGATGCTAATATCGCAATTCATCCGAAATACCGTGTTAAGGAAACAAAAACATGAAGCAGACTTGTTTTTGGAGGAAAACAGTCAATGTTGAAAAAAGATATAGATTTTACAGAAAGTGATTTTTTTCAAGGACCATCTAAATCAGTCTGCTCTGTGTTTACTTTTTTGCCATGGAAAATCTGGTATCACGACAACCCTAACCACACACACACACGCTTTGGTCACGCTCATATTAAAAAAGACTAACCAGGTGAATCCAAAACGAAAGCTATGATCCCTTATTGATGTCACCACGTCAATCAGTGTAGATGAAGGGGAGGAGACAGGTTAAAGAAGGATTTTTAAGCCTTGAGACATGGATTGTGTATATGTGCCATTCAGAGGGTGAATGGCCAAGACAAAAATATGTAAGTGCCTTTGAACAGGGTATGGTAGTAGGTGCCAGGCACACTGTTTTGTGTCAAGAACTGCAACACTGCTGTGTTTTTGACATAGTTTTCTCTGTGTATCAAGAATGGTTCAGCACCCAAAGGACATCCAGCCAACTTGACCCAACTGTGGGAAACATTGGAGTCAACATGGGCCAGCATCCCTGTGGAAGGCTTTTAATACCTTGTATAGTCTATGCCCCAATGAATTGAGGCTGTTCTGAGGGCAAAGGGGGGTGCAACTCAATATTAGGAAGGTGTTCCTAATGTTTGGTATACTCCATGTATGTATGTATGTATGTATGTATGTATGTATGTATGTATGTATGTATGTATGTATGTATGTATGTATGTATGCATGCATGTATGTATGGTTGCATGCATACATACATACATTACACACACACACACCCCATGTCCTGTGCCCCCGCTGCGCTCCTGCTGGCCCTGCCAGGCTTGGCGGTCCGGGCTAATTAACAGTGTGGTGGTGTCAGAGCAGCGGCAGCACAGGCCTCTCAGAGCATGACACCACACCACGCAGCAGCGAGCCCTGTCACGCAGCTCCATACTGGGGCTTACTGCATCATTAGCACAGCTCTCCCTCTGACAGCCATTAAAGCACAGGCCCAATAAGACTCTAATCCACCAGTTTCATAGGTAAACCTGGCAGGGAGCTAGCATTAGTGATGGGGAAAAAAATAAAAAGATAGTTACATATCGGGATGTTATTTTTTACAATATATTGTATCGTTTTGACAATGTCGCAATATTTTTGCGCTAGTTGGCTGTACCTGCACCAAAAGCGGCAGTATTTGTCCTTCATAGCTTGTTCTCGATCTTCTTTTTAAATAGGGAGCCATTTTGTTTTTAGCACTTTTATTTCCCTGACTGATCAAAACTCATTCTCATGGCTCTCTCTTGTCCCTCTGCAGCAGACATATGGTAAGCAATATGTTTGGAACGTCGAATCGCACTAAAATCACAGTATCGAATCGCAATACATATAGAATCGTGAGAATCGCAATACATATCGTATCAGCACCTAAGTATCATGGTAATTCTGGCAATTCCCAGCCCACTAAAAGCAAATGACGGTCAGTCCCGGGTAATTGACGGATCCAACAGAGTGCATTTTAATAGCGGAGGCCGACTTTAAATTGCGGTTTTATGGAGTCTGACAGTGTGAGGTTACTGCGGTAGCCTAGGAAACCTGAGAAGGGAGTAGGGGGAAGAGAGGAGGCGGCAGTAGAAGGGAGGAGGAAGAGACAGGAAGGTGGTGGTAGAAGAAAGGGGTGGTAGAGGAGAGAAGGAGGAGAGGAAGTACAGAAGAGGAGGTAAAGAAGCAGGGAGATGGAGGAGAAAAAGGAGGAGACGCTCACCCCATAATGAGGCTGTTGATGTAGTCGTTTCCATCCATGTGGCCAAACTGGAAGTCTCTGGGGAGACAGAACAAGACAAGCAACAAAGTGAGACACAACATGCATACAAACGAGCTCATTTATGACAAACAACTCATCATAAGACCAACAAAATTAAAGGAGACCAACTCATATAAGCATTGCTATCCTAACAAGAGTCATAACACAAGACCTAGTTTCCTATGAAGACTGAACCAAGGACTCCCTTCTCTCTCCAACGGCACGTAATAGCGAAATAACACAAAATTCCCATCTTCTTTCCAAAAAAGTATCGGATGATTTACCTAAAAACGGTAAGGCAGAGGAAGGAAGAATTCCATTTGTATCTCATTGTGTTGTTCTGTGTTGGCGCCTGTGTGATGCATTGTGGGAAGAAAGCAGGAGATAGGGATGGAAGGGGACTAACCCAGTAATTTGCACTGAGAGACGGATTATGGCCGCCTCAACATATATATTACATTCATATTGAATCATGGTTCCATCTGGAACACCTGTCCCCTGGGTGCCAAACGATACAGCCGGTGACAATATCAATGACATGTTTATGAAGACACTCAACTATTATTAAACCCGATCTAATCTGGTTAGGCTGAAGCTCAGTCAGATAATATTGGGCTAAAGACTGAGTACTTGAAAGAAGTGAGGCTTGTTGAATTCTTATTCTAAGATACCAAGCAATTGTGAGATATTACTCTTACCCAAGAGGAAGCTAGTTTATGGACTTCAATGAATGAATTCAGTGTGCGTGTGCGTACATGTGAGAGACTTTTGGAAGAATATATTATACACATTTTATGTGGCGAGCGTGTCTATAAATGTCAGTTCATCATAGCAATCACCATAGCTCTCCCCGCTCAACCGCATAAATATTGCTGTCTCCCTCCCGTTCCCCCTGTCTTCACCTCCCTCTACCTCCCTCCCACTCTCTTTTCAACTCCCTGCTGTGCAACAGACCCACAACGCTAACTCACAATCACTCAAATACATATATCCCCAAACCATAGCACACAGACACACACACCTAGCCAGCACCCAAACACACACAGAGAGAATAACACACACCACACACACGTCTCCTTGGGTAGTCTCCTCTCAGAGATTGCATTTATCGCTCTGTCACACTGTTGCGGATGGAGGGCGAGCTGAATGCCACAGTATTCATTACCGCCCTCACACACCGCCTCACTCATCCAAATGACATCTATCTGCATCAGTCGCCTGCCCTCCGTGTCTGCCTCAGTCTCCGTGTCTGCCTCAGTCTCCGTGTCTGCCTCAGTCTCCGTGTCTGCCTCAGTCTCCGTGTCTGCCTCAGTCTCCGTGTCTGCCTCAGTCTCCGTGTCTGCCTCAGTCTCCGTGTCTGCCTCAGTCTCCGTGTCTGCCCAACAGAAGGGGCACTAACGAGGGAGGTGTGACGTAATTACAACGAGCCATCTAGCATTTAGGTTGTGTCAAAGCACTGGGCTATAATCTAACTGTAAATCAGGGGAGTGTGATGACTTCAAAAACAAGGCGCGATAGCGTGGCAGATAGTCTAACTGATGATAGGGATCTGTGAAATTCAATCAGCTCTAATGTGGCTGCCTGGAGAGGAGAAGAAACACTTTGATCATAGAGATTTTAGATAATACCTCTTCATTTAGCTAGAGGGCCAGCACCAGTGAATTAACTAGTAAAGAGAAAGAGCAATATGGAGTGTGTGCCAAATATGGTGAGAT
Source organism: Salmo salar (assembly GCF_965601325.2). Taxonomy (NCBI): domain Eukaryota; kingdom Metazoa; phylum Chordata; class Actinopteri; order Salmoniformes; family Salmonidae; genus Salmo; species Salmo salar. Next base: position 15,435,933 of record NC_138319.1, on the reverse strand, counting down.
TCTGTACATTGACACTAATATGTATGACTATGTATGGGACGAGGGTCTATACTACAGCGAATGCATTTGATGTGCGTGTTCGTACGCATCAGCCTTATGAAACCCCATTTGGAGTTTGTTGCGAGGTAGATCACTTCTTAATTAAAGCTAAATGAATCCATTGTACGCACCATTCTGTAATGTAGCGTTCCATTCACACTGGTGATAGTTTAATAAGGTATTCTTACAGGAGAACAAAGTCTCGTGAGGTAATAAGTTCCTCCAACTGTGCAGCGACTGACAGCTCCAGAGGAGCGCCTATTTTTGGTAAGCCTGACATTTTGCATAATTACCTCCCCACTGATACTGAATGAAACCAGACATGTCCTCAAAGAAGTATAGCTGGTTAGGCTGTCTCCCCACAGCGATCCCTTGTAATGTGTGTGTGTGTGTATACACTTGTTCTTCTATCCTCGTGGGGACCTGAAATCTCCAAATGTTCCCACAAGGATAGTAAAACAAGGACCATAAAGACAAAGACTATTTTAAGCTTAGGGGTTAAGTTTATAGAGTTAAAATAAGGGGTAGAATTAGGGGGTAGATTTAGGATTAGAGTTAGGGGTTAAGGTTAGGGATTAGAGAAAATAGGATTTTGAATGGAAATACATTTTAGGTCAGCCACAAGGACAGAAAATGAACGTTTGTGTGTGTGTGTGTGTGTGTGTGTGTGTGTGTGTGTGGTTATGAATATATGAATGACTCATCTTCATCCAAACACTCTTACCTGTTAAAATGCTCCCTGTATTCCTTTGCCACTCTCTGAATCAGAGTCTTTAATCTAACAGACAAATCAACAACAAAAAAGAGAGAAAGGTACCACATTAGTTCACATCAGTCCACATCGTGACGCTCTTCCCACATGCATCAATTTGTGGGCAATCCAAACAATAAATGCAGCGCTTATCTTTAGTTGAAAAAGCTGGGCGTTTTTAAATGCCGCCGCAGCGGTTTCCATGGAAGCGTGCGATTGTAATTTGTCTAGCAGCACTAGGCTTTAATTTCAATGTTCTTTTGTACCTGCCGCTTTCCTCTGTCGGGTCTTTCTCGTCGATGACTGCAATCGCCACCAATTTGCCTGTAGAGGGAGAGAGGGATTACAAATCACACTCGCAAACAGACAGAAGAAGAGAAGGCGGGAGGACAATAGCCTGAAGATAAAAGGCTTTGGGGGAGATATCGCACATCACTACAGAAGCAGCTAAAACAAAAGAAAGCACCAACCAAGGTTTCAATTCATTTGTCATTCTGCATTTGGTGACTTCTTGGTGGTTCTAGAACCAGTGTGCGGAGGCTATTCAGGTGCAGTAGAAGGGGAAGAAGCCCATAAGAACAAGAGAAATGGACTCATAAAACAACTGCCATACAACTTAAGATGGGTGTACATGTATTGTTCAGTGTTCAGGCTTGTGGACTGATGCAGGAAGGAAGCACTTGGTTGGAAATGGTAAGAACTGCTCCGCCCTCTGCTGGCGTGTCATGTAGCATTACATGACAAAGCCTTGGTTGAGGTTATTATGTTGAATGTAATGATAGGATGCAATACGGGGGGGGTGGAACAATCCCAAATCGACCCCTTGACTCTGTGCACTTGTGGAGATCTGAGAGACTTTGATTGGTGTAAGCAATAGGGTAAAACGTCCACCTAGAGGGCAAGTTGGAGCTATTACCAAATTGCTTACACCTGTCAAATCCACCTAGATAGCCACAAGTGCACAGGATCATGGAAAAGGACTATACTGTGCTTGTCAGTATGTTGGTAGAGTACAGAATGTATACTGTACCGGTCTCTCCCAGTTCATACAGGGTGAAGCCATCGATCTGCAGGTAGCTCTGAAATCGCTCTTTGTTAACCCAGGAAGACAAGCCACCGTCCACGTACTCTGCAATTACAGAGAATAACAAGACAACAGAGAAATGTCAAGCATTGATGATCAATTGAGAAAACAACAGTTTACAGCGAATGGTTCAATTGAGTATTGACGCGTGGTTGGGAAGTAGAAGGTCAGACTAATTACTTACTTACTTACTACCTGTTGATATTCGCTATGTGAGGAAGACAAGCTCGCACGCACGCACAGTTTCCCACACATCCAGACACTACAAAGAGGGCCACATACAGTGCAGATGTGGCTGGACCATCGACGCCACCTTTACTCAAGCTAGTCCTATACTGAACTGCATCATCATCATCCACCCGCTGTGGAAGACCATTATCATTTTTTATTTTTAGATTTTGTATGAAAATCGCAATATAAAATAGATATATTATTATTATTATTATTATTATTATTAGGACGTGCTATTGGACCAGTGTTCTGACAGATATCTGTCTAAGGGTGAAGTGGTCTGGTAGGATACATTTCAGAACTGCTGCTTACTATAAACTTTAGTAGTATACTGCAGTATACTATACCGCATACTGTAATAACACTTGATTACGTAATGTTTACTTTGGTATTTTTAGATCGATTGGACTGCTAGATAACTTTTCTGCTAACTGCTAGCGTTGTCGATGCCGTTTTGATTTAAACGTGCTGTCCCTGGGCAGCTCATGCCGTGGATTTCCTCTGAGGTTCCCACTCGATCGTGTAGTGCTTACTATAGAACTTTGTAATATACTGTAGAATACTATACTCCACACTGTAGTCTCTTGATAGATTGATTTGACTATTTAAAAACACAAATACAAGCACAAAAGTGGATACAATGCATTAAAAATACAAAATAAGTTTAAAATGTAGGGATGCACGATATAAATCAGTAAGCATATCGGAATCGGACAATATTAGCTAAAAATGCCAACAATGGCATCGGCTCTTTGTATATATATATAAATAACGTCGATGTGCAAAACCGATGTCAAAGCTGACGTGCATACCTGTATAACGTAGGTAGATGACGTAATGATGCCACAAAAAAAATACAGCGCAACACAGCATTCCTAACCTAGCCCACAATGTCTGCTGTGTGGATCTATTTTGACGTTTCAAAGGAAGATAACAAAAAGGCCCGTATGAGGGTGACCGGTAGCGTAGTGGTTAGAGTGTTGGGCCAGTAACCAAAAGGTTGCTAGATAAAATCCCCGAGCTGATAACGTAAAAATCTGTTGTTCTGGCCCTGAACAAGGCAGTTAACCCACTGTTCCTAGGCCGTCATTGTAAATAAGAATGTCTTTACTGACTTGCCTAGTTAAATAAAAAGGTTAAAATAAAAACGTTTGTTCTGCTATTAGTGAAATATTTCAATACCACAAACCTAACTACTCATTTGAAAGTGCAACACCCCCAGACGTTCAGCGACTACTTAGAACAAAAGCAGAAAAAAACTAAGAGCACACTTCCAACAACTAAACAAGTTCAAGTCGAGCAGTCATTTGAAAGAGTAAGAACATTTCAGCTAGACAACTCAAAAGGTCGAAATCCATTAACGCCAAGATTATGGAATTCATTGCCCTTGACAATCAACCCTTCTCTGTCGTGGACGATGTTGGCTTTCGCCGACTGGTCGAGCACATTGAGCCCCAGTTCACACTACCACATTCTCAGATGTGCCCTACCGAAGTTAAACAGTATTGTTGAAACGCACATCCATGAGTTACTTGCTATGGGCGTCACTGCTATTAGCTTCACGACTGACATTTGGACCAGCGATGTCAGCCCCATGAGCATGCGGAGTCTGACAGCACAGTGGGTCGACGAGGATTTCGTAATGAGGAAAGCCGTATTGCAAACTCAATGTGCTGGTTCTCATATCGCTGCTGCCATTTCAATGGCATTTGAGAACATGTTTGAAACTTGGAAAATCCCCAAGAACAAAGTACACGCTGTGCTACGTGATAATGCACGTAACATGACAAAGGCTTTGGAAGAATGTGGAGTCGCCAGTTTGCCATGCATGGCACACACGCTGCAACTGGATGGGAACATGTTTTGGCCCAACGCAGCATATCTGACACAGTGGCAACAGGTAGGAAGATAGTGGGTCATGTTAAACAATCACAGCTAGCATACAGCCGCCTGCAAGCAATACAGGAGCAGCTTGGACTGAAAACAAAAAGGCTTAAGCAAGACGTTTCCACCAGATGGAACAGTACTTTTTACATGATGGAGAGCCGTTTCCCCATCCTAGCTAAAGCTGTGTGCAAGTATCTTGGTGCTCCCTGTACTAGTGTGGACAGCGAGTGCCTTTTCAGTGCGGCTTCACACATTGTAGACAAAAAAAAATAAACAGACTCTCGTGACAAAGCCGAGAAGGTCCTTTTTGTGAAGAAAAACCACCCCCAAATGTTAAAATTGGAAAAAGCCCAATGGCTTTTCTTTTGTTTATTCGTGGCTGGTATAGGTCAACATTTTCATTTAATTTAAAACAAACCATTTTTGTTATTTTGTTAATTTCCTAAATGAAAGATGAGATGTGTTGGAAATTTGCTCACATTTTACTAGTCAAGTCAGTTGATCACATTTGAAAAGTTTAAGTTGTGCCATTTATAGCAGTTTATGAAATAACCTAGAGAGAGTCATTTTTCAAGCAGTTAAAGCTAAAATGATTAACTGCATTTTAGTTTAAACCAATATTTATTTCAAAGCATTTTTTAGTTTCTCCATACGGTCAAGATTGGATAGTAAGAAGAGCCACCAACAACTTAACCATCTTTGTAATATTTGTGTCATGAATATCTGTTGTGTGATAAAATACATTCAAGGATTTGTCATTTACAAGTTATTAAACAATCTGTTACTAACTGAACTAATGAACATATGAAACTTTGTTACAACTATTTAACTGTACTGGAATGCTTAAAAGGCCGCTATCGGTATCGGCCAAAAATGTCATTGTCACGTGTGCTCCCTCTCCGGCCTCTAAGTCACCAGGCTGCTCATTATGGCGCACACCTGTCACCATCATTACGAACACACATCAGACTCACCTAGACTCCATCACTTCCCTGATATATATATATATATATATATATATCACTCCCTTTGGTTCCTTCCCCAGGCATTATTGTTTCTGTTTCATGTCTGTGCGTTGTTCGTGTTTCTTGTTTTGTATTATGTTGCGTTTATTTATTCAAAAACTCACTCCCTGAACTTGCTTCCTGACTCTCAGCACACATCGTTAGTCATATTGGTGCATCCCTATTAAAATGTATTTCCATTGTTTTCCTAGTTCACATTTCCACCTAACCCACATGAAAAAAATGCTAAAGCCAGTGCAATAATGTCCTTTTGTTTTCAGTGGGTTTGTTGGGAGAGGCTTTGCTGGTTTGAGGTCCAGGCAGTTTACTGGCAGCGCCCTCCAATCAGTTGACTGTCTAAATAAAGTAATATGTATTTATAAAATATCAATTGTTTATGTAAATGCAGTGGTTAACTGTTTATTTTCTACCATCAGAAGTACAGTACTGTTTGTCACCGTTTTTAGTCATCTGAATCTAAAAGCACTGTTGTCTCTCAGAAAGCCATCTAGTGGAAGTAACAGATCTAATAAGTCCCTTTGGTGTACTCTTAATGCATGTTGTGTCAAATAAGCAAACCTAATTCTCTAAGCTTTAAAGTACATTTTCTTGCAATTCTACATTTAGCCATGTCTAATGTGTATTCATATGATATTTGAGGGGGGCCACTGCGCTAAGCCAGCACTTCAACTTAAAATCAGCCCTGTAGTCTATAACCTGGTCAAGTTAATAAACTTTACTTGTTCTTTATATCTGACTCTGAAATGCTTACCTATAAATGGGCCTAGAACCTAAAGTTTAGATGTTACAATTGTAATACAAATGTTACATTTTTGCTGAAGTGTTGTCTGGTCTGTTACATTGCTCAGAACTGTTGAATCAACTCAATAGGTGGCCTGTCACGAACCAGTGTGTCTTATGTTCTGGTTGAGGTGTTCCCCTCAACAAACAGTAACTGGAGTAGTCTGGTAGTTGTGCCATTTTAGCTAAGGTGTTACTACAATATACTACGGTCATGTCCGCAAAAACACTAGAGTAAATACTAGTCACGTAGGCGAAAACACTACAGTAACTAAACAGTATACTACAGTCATGTCTGCAAAAGCAGTACAGTAAATACTATAGTTTATATAATACTACAGTATTTAGACTAGTATACTATATTATTTTTTCATGTGGGTGTGCGGTGTCAAAGCTGGCATGTTGTGGATCAGGGTGGCTAAAAACATCTGGCGGAAATGGTAACGCAAATAGTTTTCCAAACATGAAAACAGTTTTGTTGACGCACAATTCTATGAATGAACAACATCAGACCGAAGATGTAATTTAAGCATTTTAGAAGAGTCTGATTCACAAGATAACGAACACAGGTCTCAAATTCTACTGTGCAACTGTGTAGGCCTGGATTCTTTTCACACTGTGACATCTGGATGAATAATACCCTCCCTCTCCCCCGACCTTATTAGCCTAACAATTTTGTTTCTGTATACAACCACACTGGTGAATGACTCAGAGCAAAAAAATGCCATTCACACTCAGGAAGTAGCTAGTCTGAGCTCTTTTCAATTTTACAGTGCATGCATAACTCCCCCGCTTCATTAAAACCGCAATGACAGATTGTCATATTCAACACTACAATTTCCTGAGTGCAAACCAACCCCATGTTGTTTTTCTTTTTCTGTGACCCCTTTTCATTTTTCTTAATTGGGGGTTACAGGTACAATATACAAGGAAAAGAAACAAAAATAAGTGATCCTCCACCCCTAACCTCCCATCCCATTCACCCAACCCAGCCTCCCATGCGAGCACAGAAAACATTCCACATACCACCCCTTCCCCAGCAATGACAGTAAAATAAAACAAAAATGTAATGCATATATACAAACATATACAGTACCAGTCAAAAGTTTGGACACACCTACTCATAACAGGGTTTTTCCTCTTTCAATTAACAGGTGTGCCTTGTTATAAGTTTAATTTGTGGAATTTCTTTCCTGCTTGAGACAATCAGTTGTTGTGACAAGGTAGGGGTGGTATACAGAAGATAGCCCTATTTGGTAAAAGACCAAGTCCACATTATGGCAAGAACAGCTCAAATATGCAACGAAAAACGACAGTCCATCACTACTTTAAGTCAATGCGGAACATCCCAAGAACATTTTGAAAGTTTCTTGAAAGTTTCTTCAAGTGCAGTCACAAAAACCATCAAACGCTATGATGAAACTGGCTCTCATGAGGACCGCCACAGGAAAGGAAGACCCAGAGTTACCTCTGCTACAGAGGATAAGTTCATTGGAGTTCACTGCACCTCAGATTGCAGCCCAAATAAATGCTTCAGAGTTCAAGTAACAGACATCAACAACAACTGTTCAGAGGAGACAGTGTGAATCAGGCCTTCATGGTCGAATTGCTGCAAAGAAACCATTACTAAAGAACACCAATAAGAAGAAGGAAACTTGCTTGGGACGAGAAACATGAGTAATAGACATTAGACCGGTGGAAATCTGGGTCCAAATTTGAGATTTTTGGGGAGGGAATATATATTTAGACTATTGTATGTACACACATTGGTCCTACCATTGTTGCTTCTGTCTGTAAAAGTATGGGTTTATTCGTCTTCTTTTTTGTGAGACGCAGAGTAGGTGAACGGATAATATCCGCATGTGTGGTTCCCACCGTGAAACATGGAGGGGTGATGGTGTGGAGGTGCTTTGCTGGTGACACTGTCAGTGATTTATTTAGATTTCAAGGCGCACTTAACCAGCATGGCTACCACAGCATTCTGCAGCGATACACCATCCCATCTAGTTTGCGCTTAGTGGGACTATCATTTGTTTTTGAAGAGGACAATGACCCAACACACCTCCAGGCTGTGTAAGGGCTATTTGACCAAGAAGGAGAATGATGGAGTGCTGCGTCAGATGACCTGGCGTCCACAATCACCCAACCTCAACCCAAATGAGGACGAGTTGGACCGCAGAGTGAAGGAAAAGCAGCCAACAAGTGCTCAGCATATGTGGGAACTCCTTCAAGACTGTTGGAAAAGCATTCCAGGTGAAGCTGGTTAAGAGAATGCCAAGAGCGTGCAAAGCAGTCACCAAGGCAAAGGGTGGCTAATTTGAAGAAAGTTTAAATAAACTTGCACTTAGGTTGGGGTCATTAAAACTCATTTTTCAACCACTCCACAAATGTATTGTTAACAAACTATAGTTTTGGCAAGTTGGTTAGGACAACTACTTTGTGCATGACACAAGACATTTTTCCAACAATTGTTAACATAGATATTATTTCACTTATAATTAATTCACTGTATCACAATTCCAGTGTGTCAGAAGTTTACATACACTAAGTTGACTGTGCCTTTAAACAGCTTGGAAAATTCCTGAAAATTATGTCATGGCCTCAGAAGCTTCTGATAGGCACATTTTTTAAATTCATTTTACCTTTATTTAACTAGGCAAGTCAGTTAAGAACATATTCTTATTTTCATTGACGGCCTAGGAACAGTGGGTTAACTGCCTTGTTCAGGGACAGAACGACAGATTTGTACCTTGTCAACTCGGGGATTCGAACTTGCAACCTTTCGGTTACTAGTCCAACGCTCTAACCACTAGGCTACGCTGCCGCCCCGATGTGTGTTTTTGACATCATTTGAGTCAATTGGAGGTGTACCTGTGGATGTATTTCAATGCCTACCTTTAAACTCAGTGCCTCTTTGCTTGACATCATGGGAAAATAAAAATAAAAATCAGCCAAGACCTCAGATTTTTTGTTGTTGTTGTAGACCTCCACAAGTCTGCTCCCAAGGATGGACCAATCTCCAAACACCTGAAGGTACCACATTCATCTGTACAAACAATAGTACGCAAGTATAAACACCATGGGACCACGCAGCCGTCATTCCGCTCAGGAAGGAGACGCGTTCTGTCTCCTAGAGATGAACGTACTTTAGTGCGAAAAGTGCAAATCAATCCAGAACAACTGCAAAAGGACCTTGTGAAGATGCTGGGGGAACAGGTACAAAAGTATCTATATCCACAGTAAAACAAGTACTATATCGACATAACCTGAAAGGCCGCTCAGAAAGGAAGAAGCCACTGCTCCAAAACAGCCATAAAAAAGAGACTACGGTTTGCAACTGCACATGGGGACAAAGATCGTACTTATTGGGGAAATGTCCTCTGGTCTGATAAAACAAAAATAAAACTGTTTGGCCATAATGACCTTTTGTTATGTTTGGAGGAAAAACGGGGGAGGCTTGCAAGCCGAAAAACACAATCCCAACCGTGAAGCACGGGGCTGGCAGCACCATGTTGTGGGGTGCTTTGCTGCAGGAGGGACTGGTGCACTTCACAAAATAGATGGCATCATGAGGACGGAAAATTATGTGGATATATTGAAGCAACATCTCAAGACATCAGTCAGGAAGTTAAAGCTTGGTCGCAAATGGGTCTTCCAAATGGACAATGACTCCAAGCATACTTCCAAAATTGTGGCAAAATGGCTTAAGGACAAAAAAGTCAAGGTATTGGAGTGGCCATCACAAAGCCCTGACCTCAATCCCATAGAACATTTGTGGGCAGAACTGAAAAAGTGTGGTCAAGCAAGGAGGCCTACAAACCTGACTCAGTTACACCAGCTCTGTCAGGAAGAATGGGCCAAAATTCACCCAACGTTTTAGAACACCTCCATTTTTATAAAAGTTCACACAGTTTGTCTTCATGTACTCTGAAATTAAAGCATAGAACAAATAATCAACTGGAGACAGAAAATAAATCAGGGAATCTTTTTGTTTAACAAAATGTTATCGTCAAAGTAGCCACCTTTTGCAGACATAACAGCCGAACACACTCATGGCATTCTTTCTACAATGGAAATCAAATATCGTTCGGAAAGTTCTTCCCAACAGTGTTGCAGAAGTTCCCACAAATGTGTTGCACTTGTAGGTTGCTTTGCTTTCACCCTTCTGCCCAGTTCATCCCAAACCAGCTCGATGGGGTTTAAGTCTGGAGACTTTGCTGTCCATTTGATGTGCTGACCATTCCATGATTTGAAGCCTACAGTCTACTTCTTTTCTTATAAGGTACACTACAGTTCAAAAGTTTGGGGTCACTTAGAAATGCACTTTTTTTTTTTTTTTTAAAGCACCTTTTTTGTCCATTAAAATAACATCAAATTGATCAGAAATACAGTGTAGACATTGTTATTGTAAATTACTATTGTAGCTGGAAACGGCAGATTTTTTATGGAATATCTACATAGGCGTACAGAGGCCCATTATCAGCAACCATCACTCCTGTGTTCCAATGGCACGCTGTGTTAGCTAATCCAAGTTCAAAAGGCTAATTGATCTTTAGAAAACCCTTTTGAAATTATGTTGGCACAGCTGAAAACTGTTGTACTGATTAAAGAAGTAATAAATCTGGCCTTCTTTAGACTAGTTGAGTATCTGGAGCATCAGCATTTGTGGGTTTGATTATAGGCTCAAAATGGCCAGAAACAAAGAACTTTCTTCTGGAACTCATCAGTCTATTCTTGTTCTGAGAAATGAAGGCTATTCCATGCGAGAAATTGCCAAGAAATTGCCAAGAAACTGAAGATCTCGTACAATGCTGTGTACCACTCCCTTCACAGAACAGCACAAACTGGCTCTAACCAGAATAGAAAGAGTGGGAAGCCCTGGTGCACAACTGGGCAAGAGGACAAGTACATTAGAGTGTCTAGTTTGAGAAACAGACGCCTCACAATTCCTCAAATGGTAGCTTCATTAAATAGTACCTGCAAAACACCAGTCTCAATGTCAACTGTGAAGGGGCGACTCCGGGATCCTGGCCTTCTAGGCAAAGAAAAATCTATATCTCAGACTGGCCAATAAAAAGAAAAGATTAAGATGGGCAAAAGAACAGACACTGGACAGAGGAACTCCGCCTAGAAGGCCAACATCCCGGAGTTGCCTCTTCACTGTTGACGTTGAGACTGGTGTTTTGCGCTTACCTTTGTACCATTTCAGGTTATTCACTGGATTTAAACTGCTTAAATTTCAGTGAAAACTGGAAAAATGTGGGTGTTCTAAAACTTTTGACCGGTAGTACATTTGTGCAGGCTGCAATTGTTCCTTGACTAGCACCAATCATTCTCACTGTTGTTAATTCTAATGTTTTAACTTCTAATATTAACTGTTTCCACTGGCGAATTGGGAGAAAGGTGATTGCCATCTAAGAGCCAACATCTTTTTTTGTGGCAGTGCTGCCTGCTAGCAGTGCTACCTTCCAGCAGTAATCTTCTCTGATTGATTGAGAGATTCAAGGAGCCATCATCGTTGAGTAACACAGCAATATTTACATTCATGTACTTCGAAATGTATGTTGTAACTTTGTCCCAGAAGCATTTAATTGAAGGGCACTCCAACATCATATGAAGAAATGTGCCTAGCTGATTTGAAGGGACACAGTGAACAGTTAGAGCCAATTTCATCGTAAAATGTTTCCTTGATGTTAAATACAGTCTGTGAACAAAGGTTAAATGTTTGATGGTTCGGATTACGGGATGCCAAGGTCAAGTTTTTCCATATTCTGTTCCAGTTAAAGTGCTGTTCAGATTCACTTAGATCTGTGGATCATATTTTAATGGCTAGCTCAGAATATGAGCTTTCCAAAAGTAGATTATACATTATAGAGATCAGTCCTTTCGGGAACCCAGATAATTTATTTATAAATCCCATCGTTGGATGGTTCGGTAGTTGGGTTTCCCAAGAGTCCCTAGGCCAACATAGCTGACCTAAGTTGTAAATATAGAAAAAAAGGAGTTGCCTAGTAATGCGTCTTTCAAATCTTTACTGTCCATGATAATTGGTAAGGGTACAGATTACACATTTGGGAGGATGCAAAAGGCCGTCCTCCAGATCACAAGGCATTATTGTGAAATATGATATGTCTAACAACGTTGCAAATTTTTTTTTTTACCTTGACATGTGGAACAGGCATTTGAACGGAAAATACCTTATCTAGTTTCACCATCTGCCACTAGCAACAGTGAGCAGCGGGGAAGCAGAGCCAAGCTTGCCTACACTGTTCTCCCAGAGAAAGAAGCAGCACACGGGCACCGGATTAAATGATTGATGTCAAGTACAAGATTCCATTATGAAATGTTAAGTTAACAAGACCTCGTTGGGTAACACCAGCTGGCTAAAGAATAAAAATAATGCTGTAGGTGTGAACACATTTATAATAAGCTATTAGTAGGACTCCCTCCTACAGGAGATATGCGTTGACCACCCAACCATAATACCTGTAATAAACCTATGGACCATCATGGTCATACAATGCTAATACAAGTTCTCCTCATGTAGTCAAAAGCTAAGCTTTGGCTGCATACACTGTATGCAACGGTGAGTCATCTCTTTGCCGTTACATACTGTACAGTAGGTTATATGTAGTCTTAGCAAGACGTTCTTCATAGCACCGAGTCAGACGTGGGCAGACTGGCATTCCAGAAAGTTCTCTCCACAGCTGCTTGGCCTTTATAGACAGCAGGTGGGCAGGCGGCAGCTTGAAAGTTTATTCTCCCTCCCTACAGAAGCAGTGGGGGAGACAGAGAGGGAGAGAGGGTAGGCATCACGCTGAGTCCAGCAGCCTGACTGGGCCTCGTTCACCTTGAAACAAATTAGCTCGCGACTAGCGCTCGTCTCTGCCTGGGTCGAGCCCTGCAATCTCCACATACACCAACACGAGCCTGTCAGCCTGAGTTTCACAAATCAGGAGGGGTCGAGGGAGGGTGATAAGCCAGCGTATATAGTTTGAAAGTGAGATGCAGGTATGACATATGCCTGGTAAAGGAAGGTTAATGGTGGATTGTCCCTCTGAGACAAAGCAGACTGAAAAGGAGAGGAGGCTCGTGTTAAGGGCCTGACTACCAGGGCTATGTCACTAACACGGTAAAGGAGCACAACAAGCCAAAAGATGGGTTGGGATAGCTTGGCAACATCCATAGACCAGATTATAATGATATCTGGCATGAACATCAGCAAAGGAGAGAATGGTTACCGTGTGCTAGCAAATGATATGACAGGCAGGGCACACGACAGAAAATTGTGTGCAGTAGTGTTGTACGGTATACCAGTACCACGGTAATACCACGGTACCAAAACGTCATGATACTTATGATACCAACATTTCAGAATATAAGCATTTCGCTACACCTGCAATAAAATCTGCTAAATATGTGTATGTGACCAATAAAATTTGATTTTCATATGACACTACCAAGTTTTTCAGCCCTACCGATCTAAAGAACCGGTTGGCGCCCATTATAAAATGTTTATACAGTCAATTTTTTTAAATAAATTCAGTTGAATTTAAGCAAGTCACTAGTCTCTTGTATGCACAGATCCAATAATTAGAGGTCGACCGATCATGATTTTTCAACGCCGATACCGATTATTGGAGGCCCAAAAGAAGCCGATACCGATTAAAATCGGCAGATTTATTTATTTGTAATAATGACAATTACAACAATACTGAATGAACACTTATTTTAACTTAATATAATACATCAATAAAATCTATTTAATGAAACATGTTCAATTTGGTTTAAATAATGCAAAAACAAAGTGTTGGAGAAGAAAGTAAAAGTGCAATATGTGCCATGTAAAAAAGCTAACGTTTAAGTTCCTTGCTCAGAACATGAGAACATATGAAAGCTGGTGGTTCCTTTTAACATGAGTCTTCAATATTCCCATGTAAGAAGTTTTAGGTTGTAGGTATTATAGGAATTATAGGACTATTTCTCTCTATACGATTTGTATTTCATATACCTTTGACTATTGGATGTTCTTATAGGCACTTTAGTATTGCCAGTGTAACAGTATAGCTTCCGTCCCTCTCCTCGCTCCTACCTGGGCTCGATCCAGGAACACATCAACAACAGCCACCCTCGAAGCAGCGTTACCCATGTAGAGCAAGGGGAAAAACTCCTCCAAGTCTCAGAGCGAGTGACGTCTGAAACGCTATTAGCGCGCACCCAGCTAACCATTTCACATCGGTTACACCAGCCTAATCTTGGGAGTTGACAGGCTTGAAGTCATAAACAGCGCAATGCATTGCGAAGGGCTGCTGGCAAACGCACGAAAGTGCTGTTTGAATGAACGCGTACGAGCCTGCTGCTGCCTACCATCGCTCAGTCAGACTGCTCTATCAAATCATAGACTTAATTATAACATAATAACACACAGAAATATGAGCCTTAGGTCATTAATATGGTCAAATCCGGAAACTATCATCTCGAAAACAAAACGTTTTTCCTGTCAGTGAAATACGGAACCGTTCCGTATTTTATCTAACGGATGGCATCCAAGTCTAAATATTCCTGTTACATTGCACAACCTTCAATGTCATAATTACGTAAAATTCTGGCAAATTAGTTCGCAACGAGCCGGCCCAAACTGTTGCATATACCCTGACTCTGCGTGCAATGAACGCAAAATGACACAATTTCACCTGGTTAATATTGCCTGCTAACCTGGATTTCTTTTAGCTAAATATGCAGGTTTAAAAATATATACTTCTGTGTATTGATTTTAAGAAAGGCATTGATGTTTATGGTTAGGTACCCTCGTGCAACGATTGTGCTTTTTTTCGCAAATGCGCTTTTGTTAAGTCATCCCCCGTTTGGCAAAGTCGGCTGTCTTTGTTAGGAAGAAATAGTCTTCACAGTTCGCAACGAGCCAGGCGGCCCAAACTGCTGCATATACCCTAACTCTGTTTGCAAGAGAAGTGACACATTTTCCCTAGTTAAAAGAAATTCATGTTAGCAGGCAATATTAACTAAATATGCAGGTTTAAAAATATATACTTGTGTATTGATTTTAAGAAAGGCATTGACGTTTATGGTTGGAGCAACATGTACCTAAGCGATTATATGCAACGCAGGACAGGCTAGATAAACTAGTAATATCATCAACCATGTGTAGTTAACTAGTGATTATGATTGATTGATTGTTTTTTATAAAGATAAGTTTAATGCTAGCTAGCAACTTACCTTGGCTTCTTACTGCATTCGCGTAACAGGCAGGCTCCTCGTGGAGTGCAATGTAAAGCAGCTGGTTAGAGCTTTGGACTAGTTAACTGTAAGGTTGCAAGATTGAATCCCCGAGCTGACAAGGTAAAAATCTGTCGTTCTGCCCCTGAACAAGGCAGTTAACCCACCGTTCCTAGGCCGTCATTGGAAATAAGAATGTGTTCTTAACTGACTTGCCTAGTTAAAGGTTAAATTAAAAATGTATTTAAATATGCAGAGGCCATATCTCCGTAAATGCTGCACGGCCAATGCATGGAGCGCCTGATCTCACCTGCTTCTCTCCGTCCTCTTCACGCGGGTCTATTCCTCCGTCAGTTTTTTGGGGAAATAATTTAGCCGTGATGGCAAGCGGGGATGCAGACCCAGATCAGTCTTCTGTTGTTAGATTTGTACATTTGTTACATTGGAGCAGTGCGCAAAGCAAACAATGTTAATACATTGTAGAATTTAATCGCCTGTTATAACCAAGAGCACAGACCAGTCTGAGTAGACTTTGCAAGTTCACTGTCATGCAGCCTCAGAGTGTCAGTGGGAAAATGGAGCACCACTTGGCGACAGGCATACTTGCAGCTTCAGAGCAAAGAAAAAGTATGTCTCTAGCCTAAATTGTAAAAAACATAATAATACCCATATTACCCCAGATGTCTTTTTATATAATTTCACAAACCATAACGCGGGCCGTTTTAAAGTAATCCAGAGTCGCTAAATATTGGTGTGTTAACAATGTTGTTCAGTAATGTTAACTAGCTAGCTAACAACCTGGTAACTTGACAGTAAGTTTCGGCAAATTTGATTGGCACAGGAAGAAAGGAAAAAAGGGTCTGCTTCAAAAGGTAGGATTCATTTAGGGCTAATGTAAGCCTAAACTATCTAGAAAAATCTATTTCTTTCTGATGCTCCTTAAATTCAGTTTGGTGCCTAACGTTTCAAAAGTTGGAAGCAGTGTGTGTTTGTGGGAGAGAGAATGGTGTGTTTATGAGAGTGAGGGAGACAGAGAGAGGAAGAGTGTGTGTGTCTGTGTTAACTGAAGAGTAAAGAAGGTTTCATGCATTGTTTTCCCCTTACTGACACGCAGGTCCTTATGAATGTATATCACAAGAGGTTGGTTGAACCTTAATTGGGGAGGACGGGCTCGTGGTAATGGCTGGAGCGGAATCAGTGGAACGGTATCAAACACATGGTTTCTATGCCTTTGATGCCTTTCCGTTTGCGCCGTTCCAGTCATTACTATGAGCCATCCTCCCTTCACCAGCCTCACTAAATGAATATTCTGGGAAGACCTTTGCAAATATGAGCAAATCAGCCATTCTATGCAGTATTCCATTATACACTGAACAGTATGAAGTCAAATTCAATGTGTTTTAACGTG
Source organism: Salmo salar (assembly GCF_965601325.2). Lineage (NCBI taxonomy): Eukaryota > Metazoa > Chordata > Actinopteri > Salmoniformes > Salmonidae > Salmo > Salmo salar. The sequence goes on along the minus strand of NC_138319.1, from coordinate 15,419,494 downwards.
AACAAGCGTCCGGGGGGGGGGGGGCGACCAGGATGCTAGGCCACTGATTTCTTTCCCACCGTGGTATCACAATACTACTCGGTGTCGTGATACTTGGCCTGGTATCGTATCGTTTGTAAAATGTTGGTAGCAGTGTGCAGTGCATGCTTCCTTGCCATAGAGGGAAATAGGAATCATTACCGAAGTTCTGTCGTCCTTAAGAGCAGGTTATCTATCCAACACATTCATATAAACCCATTCATTCATCGCACCTCACTGACATACTCCCACTGAAACATTTGCAAACTAATCTTGCCTTGATGCAGGGCTTCCAGGCTGTAATACCATAAACCGCACCACATAACTGGCTATATAAGCATAAAACTGCTGAAATGTTCCATGTACAGCCAAGCGAGACATTGTTGATATGATCTCATTAACAGTATGCTATATATGAGCCCAGCTTTAACAAGGGGAAAGGAAAAAAAGATGTCAAAAGGCTAGAGACAGAGAGACAAAGAGAAGAACAAACTAGTAACCCTACTGTCTAGCGTCTATTTCGGTCTTCATTATAACCATGTTCAAGTCTAGCATGCAGCCCATTATCTTTCACTGAACACAGACTTTATGTAACTTTAAAAACTCCATATCTAGGAGTCAAAGCACTTCTCCTGTACAGTATATTCAGGCTGTAACATTATCAAAGTCGAGTAGGACTTTGTCAAACTTCCAAATCGGAGCACTTAGGATGTTAAAAATGGATGATTTTTTGTTTTATTTGTTCATATTATGTGCATTGTTTTTAATATATTTTTATTTTTTTTATAGCTAATCAAATATTGAACACATTTATTTTTACCAACAAGGTTAAGTTAGTTATTTTTATCAACTCCTTTAATCAACTAGCTAATGGTTCGGATTCGAAAACCAGCCCAAATCTTCAAATAGCCTCATCTCATTTTCTTTCAGCCTGGAACAAAGACTCAGAAACGGCAGCAACCCTCATTCACTACACAGAAGGGGTTAACCTGTTGAGGAAAGACCCCGTTCCGCCAGTGGAACCCCGTAGAAATGAAAAGGAACTCAGCTCACTCCCATGGCTGTGCGCGTGACTGAGAAGATGGCATTTTGCCAGACACCTGATACAATCAGCTCTCATTCTCACCCCATTCACAGTAGAAGCCTGAAACAACATTCTGAAGACTGTTGATATCTGGTGGAAGCCTTAGGAAGTGCAATATGACCCCACAGACACTGTATATTGGATAGGCAATCACTTGAAAAACTACAAACCTCAGATTTCCCACTTCCTGGATGGATTTTTTCTCAGGTTTCTGCCTGCCATATGAGTTCTGTGATACTCACAGACATCATTCAAACAGTTTTTGAAACTTCAGAGTGTTGTCTATCCAAATCTACTAATAATATGCATATATTTGCCTCTGGGCCTGAGTAGCAGGCAGTTTACTCTGGGCACGCTTTTCATCTGAACGTGAAAATACTGCCCCCTATCCCAATGAAGTTAACCAAGTCCAAGCACGTGTTTCCAGAACTGGAAAAACATCGACCCAGCCAGCTTGTCAGAGGACATCTTGAACCTGTCTCTTCCAGCTTTTTCATCAGTGAATGAAACTGTGGAGTTTTACAACCAATCCCTGAGCAGTGTGCTTGACGTCCATAAAAATATTGGACATCGCATCCGCTCGCTTAGCTCCCTGGTTTACTTCAGAACTGTGAAAAACGAAATCCACTGGTCGCATCATGGAACGGCATCTCAGAAACTCAGACTTCATCGTCCACAAATGGGCCTTTCAAGAGCACCACAGGGCCTTTTCCAAGGCCATGAAAGAGGCGCGGTCAACGTTCTACTCCAACCTCATCAATAACAATCCTGGAAACTCAAAGCACCGGTTGCCCACCATAAACCATCTTTTGAAAACCCAGTCCCAGATGGAGACAACAGAAGAGCAGTGTAACAGCTTCATTTACTTTAAAAACATTTTTTAAACAAAGGTTAGCAACATCAAATCTTTCATCTCCTGCTCTACTACTCCGTCTCCTCCCGCCCTCGACCCTCCACGAATGCCACCTCAACCCTTCTCCTGTTTCCTTGACCCAGGGAGGTATTAATGAAAACCTACTCCTGTACCTTGGATCCTATTCCAAAAGCCCCGCTCAAACCATGCATCCCTGCACTGATAACCCAGATTGTTAACCACTCCCTCCAATCTGGCAATGTCCCACCTGCATTTAAGACCACTGTCATCAGCGGTCTTCTGAAGAAGCCCACCCTAGACCCAGAAGTGCTAACCAATTACAGGCCAATACCCAACCTCCCCTTTCTCTCCAAGGTGTTGGAAAAAGTGGTGTCTGTACAGCTCCAGGAACAGCTCAACCAGAATAACCTGTTTGAGCAGTTCCAGTCAGGTTTCCAGCCAATACCACAGTACTGAAACAGCCCTACTCAGGGTCACCAACAACCTGCTGATGGCAGCTGATGCAGGCACTCTGCGTCTCCGGATCCTCCTGGACTTGAGCGCAGCGTTTGACGCTTTCGACCACCCCATCCTCCTGGAATGCCTCCGGGACACCATCGGAATATCTGGACCACCAGCTCTAAGTTAGTTCCACTCCTACCACTCAGACAGGATTGTCAAGATTCTTGTTTTTAGAATTTACGGATAGCCACGGTCACACTCAAGACATAATTTACAACAAAGAATGTGTTTAGTGAGTTCGCCAGATCAGAGGACGTAGGGATGAACTGGGATGTTCTCTTGATAAGTGCGTGAATGGGAACATTTTCTTATCCTGCTAAGCATTCAAAAGCATTGGGTGTCAGGGAAAATGTATGAAGTAAAAATTACATTCTTTTCTTTAGGAATGTTGTGGAGTAAAAGTAAAAGTTGTCAAAAAATAGTAAAGTACAGATAACAAAAAAGTTATACTTAAAGTTATTTACACCACTGCCCAGCTGTCAGTAAAAACTGCCCCAAGTCCCTATGATGCATGTGCCGCCTGAACACCTGCCTTGAGGAGATAAAGGCATGGATGAAGCAACTGAACAGCAGCAAAACCGAGGCCTTACTCGTTGGCAACCCCTACCAGGTAACTTGTCAATAACACACCTCCAATCTGGGTGTAAAGCTTGATTCCTCACTGACCTTTGACAACCACATCAAACAACTGTGTAAAGCATAATTCTATCACCTCAAGAACATTGCCAAACTCCATCCCACCAACACTCAGTCTGATGCAGAGAAGCTCAACCATGCCTTTATCTCCTCAAGGCTGGACTATTGCAACGCACTCATCGGGATCCCTGGCAGGAGTCTCCAGAAGCTCCAATACATCTAGAACAACACTGCCAGAATCCTGATGAGAGTGCGGAAACACCATCACATCACCTCCATAGTGGCATCTCTGCACTGGCTCCAAGTCTCATTTCAGATTGAAATCAAAACCCTCATGCTGACTGTCCAGTCTAATTATGGCAATGCCCCTCCTTATCTAAAAAAAACTGCTCTCCCCCCAATAACCCCACCCTCGGGTCAAGTGATAGCCTGCTCCTCCAAGCCCTCAGGACTAAGCTCCGCTCCTTTGGGGACCTTTCTATTATAGCTGTGCTTCTTGGTGTCCTTGTAGCGTCTGCTGTGTTCTTTGTGTCAGTTGCCATGTCTAGTGTCAATTATTACTTTTTTTGATCAGATTATTCTGTAAAATGAAAATAATTATTATTACTTGTATTCCGTGTGAGCGTTCATGCTCCAAAATGGACTGCTAGGTTGTTTGTTCTGTGCAGCAAGCCGATCAGAGCTTGATGGCATTATGTCAAATAGTGTTTACACAAAGTAGGACTGCTGTATTTGGACAACACTAAAACTGCGGAGTGGGAATACTGAAGGGGTGTTCTGTGTAGACCATTTCAAATTCTGGCAATGAGTGTACAAACAGGAATTAACACAAAACACTACACGTGTACAAATAGACACTGGAATTATCACAAAAGCAAGCCAATATACGTGTCCAAGCTAAACCCCACAGCTATTCATAACACAACTAGAAGCTACAGTAAATGGTGACGTACTAGTCTCATATTTGAATGAGCTGATTGCATGTAGTTGTAAATGTCACTATGTTCAATGCAAATTCTGACCGTCTGGCGATGATAGTAACTTGCATATGTGGTGGAGGGGAGATATCGCGTGTACGTCCCAAATGGTACCCTATTCCCTATATAGTGCACTAGTTCTGACCAGAGCCCTATGCACTACATAGATAATAGGGTGCCATTTGGGAAGTAGCCCAACACATGCCGTAAAAATGTGTCATAGAGCACCAGAGAGAATGTGAACATAATTTCAGTGGCTGCTATGCTACATTAGAGGAACTCGCCTGTTAGGCACAGAGCACAGCCCAGAGCAGAGCACTAATGGCAGGACTCCCAAACCAGGGACCATGCTGAGGAGGATTCAGGTAAAATATGCATCACACTGACTAAATACAAGGTATTATTGGAAAGGCTTTTAGGTCATTATACCGACTAGAGCATTTCTCTTAGAAGCACTATGAGATGTGTTAACCAATCAAAATTGGATTTTACCATTCCAATTTTACTTTTGGATTGTGTACTACTGTTGTTCTTGAAGTAACAGCCTTCAAAATCCTTTTCATTGTGCAGAGCCTGTGGTCTTGCAGTAACGCACGCTCTCAGTATCAGAGTAACGGTTCCCAACCGGAGACCGGGATACAATTCTACTGTTCTCCCACTTGCCTGTCTACCCCCTCTGTTTCCAAATGTCTAAAGATGAAGTGTAGATGAATGTAAAATATATATATTTTTTAACTTAAGTAATAAAAATATGTTATCTATCCCAGAACCACTTATGTTTTCCAGTAGAGTGAGATAACCAAGCTGCATGTTCAGAAAAAAGCCAATCATCTGTCATATCTTGTTGCTCCGGCTCTGATTTCCCTAGCTTATCTCTGGCAGTAACCATGGCGATGCAAGCCATACAGAACATCCTCGTTATCAGGGTCCTAGAGGACTCGCTGGAGTGTGGTATTTTCGTGGTGACCGTCCGCTGTGAAGACCGCCTCCTGCTGGACTTCTGGTGGCGGAAGCCCCCATTTTGGAACAGCCAGGTGGAACAGACAGACATCCAGTGCCAGGCTGGACCAGAGCCAAACCAGGGGATGGATTTTGTTCTGCGGGCCCTTCACAGAGCACCTAACCTCCCCAACATGCACTACTGGGGCCCCTTTGTTGTCGGCCTGTGCCTGGACGCGCTGCCCTTCCGTTTTCGCCTCCCTCCCGAAGCACTCAGCGGCGGAATACAGGAAGTGATGCAAGAATGTGGCGAGCTGGTGCTCATACGCTGAGGGGGCTCTGAACTGTATTGGTGGCTTTAGCATATCATTCTTTCCGACTGACTTTACTGGGCAGCTCTGAATCAGACATGGCCGAGTCAGACAGTCAGTCAGTTCCAGATGGAAGCCCAGCCCACCCTGGTTCCTCTGGACTGCACTGTGGTCTCCCACCACCCCACGCCCACTCAGTTATATCCACCATCCACCCATTCATCCCTCCCTCCTTCCCTGTTCCTTTGCCTGCTCTGTGTCTGCCCAGAGACAGCCACCACCACGACATCACTGGCCTGACCAGAGACGATAGTGGGAAGAGCCGAACCGCTTTATAACGAAGGAGTCACCACTTCAAAAGGCAGTGTGGTGAAGCCGGATGAAAGATGAAAGAACAGACACTCTGGTTTAAGACTGGGGAAACAAAGCCTGAGCAAACAAGGCTAGTAGAGGGAGAGGAGGAGAGGAGGAGGAGAGGGGGGAACAAAAGAGAAAATGGCACCCTTGCCTTGCCCAAATTAGACTGACCTCCTTTCTAGGGAAAAGCTGGTCCTCAAAGGCCGATATCACACATAGTTACTCCAAGAGAACATTTTATGACAAGCCATAGGCAGTTAAAACAGAAAATGATTTCTATTTGGAAAGCGCAAACAAAATATTTCACCCACCACCCCAGCCCTGTAGCCCCGACCAGATACTTACCATCATAGGTAAAGTAGGCCCCGTCCTTGAAGACTACAACCGATGGAAGCTCTGGCAAAGTCACCGACTGGATGGTGAAAACACATAAAATACATAATTCAAAGTGAATTCCATAAATCATCCCTTACTTTCTTAATTTATGGGCACCTGAACCATACGAGACAGCAGTCCTATTGGCGGCATGCCATCCTAGCAAACTGTGGACCTCATGCCAAATAAACCGGCAAAAGCAGCATGCTCACAGGCTTCACTGTCCCTATGGCATTTACCATATCATACTGCATGGAAAATGTCACTGTAGCACTGCTGGACTTTCACTTGTGAGTGCTGCCTTATAGCTAGCTATATGACTAAAACAATTATCAAAATCACAATAAGTCCCTAATTAGAAAAGTGATGAGAATGAAACTTTCAAATGCGCCGTTGATAAGTTCTCCTCGCTGAAATGTTATGTGGGAAAACAACCTAACTGAAGAGCCAGGGGACATGCCACATTCTCAAGGCCGTTACCTCTGGTAAGACGTCTTCAGACGCAGAGAAGAAGTATGTATACACAATCAGCTCCGCAGCCATGTCGATATACTTCTCCTGCAAACGAGAAATCAACACAAGTTACAAGCTTCTTCTTCTCTGAGAATTGCCCTCTGTGTTAACTTGGTATGGGACATTTATCAAGGTTGTCTAGCACGTTGTATAAATGGGCCTTTCCTCACTCAGAGCGCTTGGCAGCAGCAGTGTGAGCAGAAGCTTTATGATCCAATCAATAAATTCTAGCTAAATGCCGTGACAGCTTTCAGTGGCATTGATTGGATGATAAGATAACATTTCAGACCCAGAGAAGTGATAAACATATGGGGGGAATGCATATCGAATTACTCAGAAAGAACATAAGTTAAATCAGGATGGTAGCTAACAAATACGTCAATGAAGTATGGATCGTCTTACTATATAATGTGTACTTTGTGAGAGCTCCAACCAAGAATTCCTATTTCTTTTTACACCTCTGAAGGGCAAATAACCTACTTGAACTGACTGGAATAAATGTATCGTTAACAAATTCCCATGACCACACTGCGAGAATATGAATCCTACTATGATTTCATGCACTGAATTACTTAACATAAATGTTTGTTGATTTGTATATTTTTCACTCAAAATGTCTGAAGGTATTGGGTCAAAACAACTTCACACTTATTATATTGCTACTTCCAGAGCCCCTACCTTGAGTGGAGACTCCCCGCCGAAGTACACAAAGAGCACGTCATGTCTCTTCATCATATGGTCAAACATCTGTTTGCTTGGAAGTGCTCGGACTGCTGGCCTGAAGAGGACAGAAGACATGCACACAAACAGAAACACTATTGTTTTGGATTATAAGATAAATGTGTTTTCCATTAGTTAAATTGCCTGAAGTTGAGAAAACGTTTTCAAACAAAGTGAAACAGAGAGGAACTAACCTGAACATGTCACATTAGAACACCAATTTATTTATTGCTACGGACTGCCTACTGAACACGGCCATGTTTTTTTCTAGTTGAACTCTAGTTTAACGTGTATGGTTCTGGTGCCATCTAGTGAACATCGCAGAAGCATGCAGTCAGAGGTGAAAACCCAGCCAGGTCTTTGACCCACCATTCCGACTGATCAGTCATCACGGGTCTAGTTTGGATTTTCCCCTGAGAGGAATCTCCTCAGGCTAAACTATTAACTGGCATTTGAAGAGACTTTGAAGGGCTAGGGTGGAAATTCACTGAATTCTACGGGGGGAGATAAGACATTTGTTTGATAGAGTTCCATGTGTAGCCCATACAGCATAATGTCCTGTTTAGGTGACCACAGTATTCAGGGTATGTATAGCCATTTTTGTCCAATCATATTTATTCATATAGACTTACAAAAGTGATTATGTACTCATTTATATCACCCATAAGAGATGTTGAAGCAACAGCGCATATGGTAAGAGACCTATGACTTACCCTGCTACCCTGTTGGCGAATTCTACGATGTCATCCTTTGTCCTTGGCCCCTTGTAATTATAGGCAAGATCACCCTTTAGCCTGAGAAAGGAGAGTGAGTGTGGCGGGGAGAAAGCGATTGAATAACACCAAGAAAAAGACCATGAATTTCCTTCTTTATGCCAGTCCTTTTGTGAGGAGAAATGGACAGAATGGTACATTTGCATGAGAGAAAAACAAGATAAAAGCCTTTCATTTGGCCCTTTAATTGTTACGCTCGATATCTAGTGCTTGTATGTGTGCATTCTGACAACCCACTCTGGGGTTGCTCTTTGTAGTGCTGTGAAAAGGCACGATAACAATGCCAAAGCTAAAAGAGATTACACTTCTCCAGCTAGTGTGAGTCAAATCCAAAACTACTCAAACCAAAAGGCAGGTCCATGGGTCAAAGCGATCCCTTTACCCAGAGGTCAGGGCTGTATGTATCAAGCGTCTCAGAGTAGGAGTGCTGATTTCAGATCAGTTTTGCCTTTAGATCACAACTAATAACATTACATGGACAGGGGTAAACCTGATCCAAGATCAGCACTCCCACTCAGAGATACTTACACTTTCAGCCCCAGAATATCTCTATTTGATCAGCGTTTTGGATAAGCGTCATCCAATTTCCAATAGCAGTACAAGAGAAAACAAGGGCCCTCTTCTCTTTCATTATAGAGTTACATCAACCACAACACTCCTAGGATCAGACCCCAAAAGACCTGACAAATACATCCAGGAGTGTTTGCTAGGGATACGCCAGTACACAAGGCTATTTGGATCTATTCTAATGAACTCCGGGAGAGATGGCGTCTCAGGTCTGTCTCTATATTTCTCTCCGGGGGATACTACCTAGTGTAGTCCCCTGAGAATATTTCATCACTCGCTTGGTTTAATGTGATGATTGCCCCCACTGTGATCATCTAACAGAGTTATCATGTTTTCTCAAACAGAACCTGAGTGTCCTACAGAAGCCTCAAATAAATGAATAAAAGATTATACTGTGTTGTCTGAAGAGGCCACAGCTTCTACTTCCTCAGGGATTTACAGTGTCTTGCAAAAGTGTTCAGACCCCTTGGATGTCTTCACATTTTGTGTTAAAGTGGGATTAAAATGTATTTAATTGTCAACAATCTAACAAAAAAATACGCTGTGTGAATATGGTCGTTGCGCAAATATTCAGCTCCCTGAGTCAATGTTAGAAACACCTTTGGCATCGATTACAGCTGCTAGTCTTCTTGGGAAGGTCTATAAACTGTGCAATATTTGCCCTTCATTTTTTTCTTCAAGCTCTGGCAAGATGTTGGGGATCATGTCTAGACAGCAATTTTCAAGTCTTACCATATATTTTCAAGCAGGTTTAAGTCAAAACTGTAACTTGACCACTCAGGAAAATTCACAGTCTTCCTGGTAAGCAACTCCAGTGTAGATTTGCCTTTGCGATTTAGGTTTTTGTCCTGCTAAAAGGTAAATTCCTCTACCAGTCTGTGGTGTAAAGCAGACTGAAGCAGGTTTTCCTCTCGGATTTTGCCTGTGCTTAGCTCCATCCAGTTTCTTTTTATCCTAAAAAAACTCAATTTAGGTCATTGTGGAGTCACTACAATGTTATGGTAACACTTTAATTGACACCCAGCATCATAACACGGCAAGACATTTCATAACAGCTGACATAACTTGTCATCATACTGTCATGACACATATTTAGACCTGTTGTGACTTATATTGTGTTATTTTATTGCTGGTTTTGACACCTACATAAGTGTGTCAAACCCCACCCCACAAGGTAAAACATTCCAGATTACACCATAGCCTATGTGTCAACAGTATGTTTGTTACACAAAAGTGACCATATTTGAAATTGACCATATTAAATTGTAATTACACACACAATTGGCACACATGCACCTACTCCAATTCTCTGTTGCTGATGAATGAAGGAGCAGATTTCAGGAGCAGAAAAAAAAGACACCCTCTTTTTGACTGATATAAGGGCATGCACGTGATAATCATATAAACCAGATATAGGCCTATGATGGTCATAATGCTTCTTGACAGTGTCATAAAGTGTATTTTCTACAAGTTATTAAAAATATGATGAACAAAACCTGACTATAAATAATTCATTACAACAACAAAAAAACGTTAAGAAACAAACTTTCAAAATGAAAGGAAACTTCTTGGCAGGGAAAAAACTAATTTGAATAAATGTAGGTGTCATAACCAGCCATACAATAATACAATATGTCACAACCGGTGTAAATATATGGGTCATGACTGTTATAACATTATGATAATGATTATGACCGTGTTATGACACTGGGTGTGAAGTAAAGAGTTACCAATGTTATTGATCCATCCTCAGTTGTTTTCTCCAATCAATCACAGCCATTGAACACTGTAGCCATTTTAAAATCACCAATGGCCTCATGGTAACATCCCTGAGTAGCTTCATTCCTGTCCTGCAGCTCAGTTCAGTTCAGTAGGACAACTGTACCTTTCATGTCTCTTGGTGGTTCAATAATCCATAACCTAATTATTAATTTGACCATGCTTAAAAAAAAATTTAAAAAGACATTCAATGTCTGATTTGTTTTTGTTATCCATCTACCAATCACTGCCCTTCTTTATGAGGCTTTCAAAAAGCTCCCTGGTCTTTGTAGTTCTATCTGTGATTAAAATTCAAAACTTGACTGAGGGACAAAAGTTGTCTCAAACTGAGGGATTTCAGTTTGTGACAAAACAAGCAATTACAGCGTAGAGAACATTGTAATCTAAATCACTGTGAAATATCTTCACAATCAAAAATATTACAACTTTACCTGTTGTGTTTATATTTTTGTTCTATATACACAGTGCATTCGGAATGTATTCCCCTTCCCTTTTTCCACATTTTGTTACGTTAAAAGCCTTATTCTAAAATGTATTAAATATTTTCCTCATCAACCTAAACACAATACCCCATAATAACAAAGCGAAAACAGTTTTGCTCAATTATTACAAATAAAAAACAGAAGCACCTTATTTACATAAGTATTCATACCCTTTGCTATGAAACTCAAAATTAAGCTCAGGTGCATCCTGTTTCCATTGATCATCCTTGAGATGTTTCTACAACTTGGAGTCCAACTGTGATAAATTAAATTGATTGGACATGATTTGGAATTGCCCACCCCTGCTATAGAAGGGCCCACAGTTGACAGTGCATGACAGAGCAAAAACCAAGCCATGGAGGTCGAAAGGAATTATCAGTAGACAGGATTGTGTCAAGGCACAGATCTGGGGAAGGGTACCAAAAAATTTCTTCAGCATTGAAGGTCCCCAAGAACACAGTGAACTCCATAATTCTTAAATGGAAGATGTTTTTAACCACCAAGACTCTTCCTAGAGCTGGCCACCCGGCCAAACTGAGCAATCGGGGGACAAGGGTCTTGATCAGGGTGGAAATGGGAGAACCTCCCAGAAGGACAACCATCTCTCCATCAATCAGGCCTTTATGGTAAAGTTGCCAGGCGGAAGCCACTCCTCAGTAAAAAGGCACATGACAGCCCGCTTGGAGTTTGCAAAAAGGCACCTAAAGGACTCTGACCATCTGATGACCATCTGATGAAACCAAGATTGAGCAAAGTACAGAGAGATCCTTGAGTGGCCCAGCCAGAGCCCGGACTTGAACTCGATCGAACATCTCTGGAGAGTCCTGAAAATAGCTGTGCAGTGACGCTCCCCATCCAACCTGACAGAGCTTGAGAGGATCTGCAGGGAAGAATGGGAGAAACTCCCCAAATACAGGTGTGCCAAGCTTGTAGTGTCATACTCAAGAAGACTCGAGGCTGTAGTCACTGCAACAACAAAAAAATCTAAAAACCTATTTTTGCTGTCATTATGGGGTGTGTAGATTGATGAGAAAAAACAAACAATTGAATCCATTTTAGAATAAGGCTGTAACGTAACAAAATGTGGAAAAAGTCAAAGGTCTGAATACCTTCCAAATGCACTGTACACACACATTCTGCTCCACTGCACTCAGTATATTTGACTGGCACCTTGGATTACCTAAATAGATTATCAAATCATCATATCTTAATGATACAATACCTCATTAGGCCATGTACTGCCCTCAAGGTAGGCGGCAACAACACCTTAAATCCCCCATTGGCTAGCCCAGGGGCCTATGGGGAGCTTTATTCCATAGGTCTCATCATCAGGCCTAATGCTGACAAGTCAAGTCACAATGGACAACTCAGTTCAGTAAAGACATGATCATTGTGAAAGAAAATATTGGGTAAAGCATTGCTCGTTATGTAAAATTCTAACAAACGGCAATGGTCAGTGTATATCGTCTTTATATGTGCTCATACTTACAATTTGATTGTGGGGTATCCTCGTACTCCAAATTCTGAGGACATGCCTGAATGGAAAGTGACAATATTTAAACAAAACTGAAGCATGTGTCAATCCATTTCCTCAACTACTTCTTATAAAAATAAAAAAAATAATTAAACCCTAGCTGCATATCCCATATGGAACTACAGAATGGGACAATAAGGAATACAAATTCCATTAGAACTACAGTAACCATAATCCGCAGTTACTTGTCTTGGACTACATTTTAAAGACCATCTCTGTCCTCAGAATGCACTTTCCCTAATACCTGAAAGCTGTCGTCACCTGTCGATTAGATTTTAGTAGCCTCTTAGTTAGCCTAATCTTGGACGGCGAGTAAAGTCAGCGACAGACAGTCATGTAATCTGTCCGTGGAATTTTAATCTGGTTTATGAGTGATTAGCCAGAGTGAGAGGCTAGGGGTCAACAACATGAGAGAAAAAGATTAAGAGATCCTAAGTAATGAAGTCAGACTTAGGTCTTGGCAATAGGAATAGTGCATCTTTAACAGCCAGGTGAAACCGATAGCAGAATGGCAGTTTCAAGGAAGGCACAGTAAGACATAGGGGAAGCTGTTAACTTCTCTTGTGCATCCAAAATTGCACCCTATAGAGAGGACTACTTTTGACCAGAGCCCTAAAGGCCCTAGCAGTGCATTATACACGGAATAGGGTGCCATTTGGGACTCTGTATGCTCAATTAGATGGAAGATATTTACACTACAAGGCCAAAGGTATGTGGACAACTGCTCGTCGAACATCTCATTCCAAAATCATGGACATTAATATGGAGTTGGTCTGCCCTTTGCTGCTATAACAGTCTCTACTCTTCTGGGAAGACTTTCCACTAGATGTTGGAACATTGCTGCGGGAGGGAACTTTCTTCCATTCAGCCACAAGAGCATTATTGAGGTCGGGCACTGATGTTGGGCGATTAGGCCTGGCTCGCAGTCAGCGTTCCATCCCAAAGATCTTCAGTGGCGTTGAGGTCAGGGCTCTGTGCAAGCCAGTCAAGTTCTTCCAAACCAATCACGACAAACCATTCTATATGGACCTCGCTTTGTGCACAGGGGCATTGTCAGGCTGAAACAGGTAAGGGCCTTCCCCAAACTTTTGCCACAAAGTTGGAAGCACAGAATCATCTAGAATGTCACTGTATGTTGTAGCGTTAAGATTTCCCTTCACTGGAACTAAGGGGCCTAGCCCGATCCATGAAAAACAGCCCCGGACCATTATTCCTCCTCCACCAGAATGTACAGTTGGCACTATGCATTCGGGCAGGTAGCGTTCTCCTGGCATCCCAGATTAGTCTGTTGGACAGCCAGATGGTGAAGCGTGATTCACCACTCCAGAGAACGCGTTTCCACTACTCAAATCAAAGTTTGTCACGTGCGCCGAATACAACCTTAGAGTGAAATACTTACAAGCCCTAACCAACAATGCAATTTTGGTTAGGGCTTCTGTGGCCTACCACAGCGGCTGAACCGTTGTTGCTCCTAGATGTTTCCACTTCACAATAACAGCACTTACAATTGACCGTGGCAGCTCTAGCGGACTTTTTGGAAAGGTGGCATCCTATGACGGTTCCCACGTTGAAAGTCACTGAGCTCTTCACTACGGCCCATTCTACTGCCAATGTTAGCGTATGGAGATTGCATGGCTGTGTGCTCGATCTTATACACCCGTCAGCAACGGGTTTGGCTGAAATAGCAGAACACACTAATTTGAAGGGGTGTCCACATACTTTTGGCCATGTGTATTTGGTATGCAGACAAAACAAATAATAATCACAGCCAGCCCAGACCAAAAAACCCAAGTATTGGCATCAGCTGATGTTGCACAAATTAGATTCATTACTCTACCTTAATATGGCGGCCTATTCAGTCAAACAGGTTCTGCACACACATTCTCTGACGGCTGCCACACGCAAACTATGCACTGGGGTTCTGGTGACATGCTATTGCTGTAACGTGTTACTCATCATGCATGTCTGCTTTCCCACCCCACGCCAGCCTCCACCTGTTATGGCTCTGCTTTTGTTTTGGTCAGGGGGATTTGTACAGCGTACCTTGCGTAATTTTTATCTAATAAATGTTTAAAACGAATACTTGGCGTTTCCTGTCTGAACTACAGATAGCTGTGGTGTCAACCCGATAGACTGCATGTTAAACCATATATGCGTACTGTTATTTTTGTCTAAGACTTAAAGCTGTTCAAATGTACTTACATTGACAAAATAATGTAGGTAGTCAAGACTACAGGCAACCAGGAATATGTAGAGAAGCCATTGACATGGTCACTGCAACAGAGACTCACCAGAGTATGCAGTGCCGTCCATCTTGCCCACTCGCACAGGCGATCCTGAGCTTTTCAACTCGACGCCGACGTCATACCAAACGGGCTCCAGTTTTTTACAGTAGCCACACCACGGTGCATAAAACTGCAAAGGCCCAACAACACTGTCAGTCACTGTAAAAACAATGAAATAGGCCTAGCTCTAAAACTATGAACACAAATACACACACTGTTCAGAAATAACACGCATGACGGCAACACACTCAGGGACATCAACTGGGTATTGCAGTCGCCATATCCTAGCTCAACCACAACAATTTAAAATAGGCTACTAAAATCATTCCAAATCCAATTAAAAGACAAATGCAGTTTAGCGGTATTAGCGGGCTGACTTTAGGACCACGAGGACACCGTCGGAGCAGGCAGATGAACAGTGAGACTTCTCTCAAAACAGTGCAGAGGTGGAAGATGGCTGTAGACAGCTAGGACGCTAGGTAGGCTTAACTGCAGTTTGACTTGATATAAAACAAAAAACTTGTTTTTAATCTCAATGCAGAGCTAGTGAGTAGCAAGTTAAACACATGTCAATACAGCAGTTGAGGTGAATGAAGCTACAGCAGCCAAGGTAGTAAATAAAGTCCCTCCAAGATTTCGCAGGGATTTTGTGTGATATTTGCAGGCAAAAATGCTTAATTTTACTTTGCCAATTCTGACATTTTGCATGGCAATAGGCAATGATTTTGTCCAATTTGTCGCAAAAATGAGCTGACAAAGAACCATATGTGGTAAATGTGTGGAGAATGGTTGAAATTGTGAGCCCTCTTTTGGCACTGCCGTGATGGGTCAGTTCTATGCAATAATATTGCAACGATTTGACTGTTTTATCCAGAGATATTGCAGTGATTGGACAAATTTACATAATATGCAGGGAACTTTCGATTTTGCAAAAAAATATTTATATTAGATTGCAGAATCCTGGAGGGACTGACAAAGCCTGGAGTCAATTTTGCTGTTGGCAATTCCACGGTAACAATGTGACGCAGAGACTCCCTTCAAAAAATGTATGCCATAAAAAAAAACATTGATGGCTAAGTTGAACAAACCATACACCTACAGTGTATGCAGAAGTCTACTTTTAACAATTCCCACTGACATGTTTACTAAAACACATGTACCTGAGGAACAGAGCAGATGCAAAGTTGAACAGAAGAAAATCTCCCTCAGATTTTCATATGACCACGTAAATATCTACTCCGATTTAAAATTCAAACATGTCTGCAGAAAGAAAGCGGTATCAGCTAGGATGACACCTTCAGTTTGAAAAAATATATATTTTGGTTATTGAACTAGAGTAACACTCAGTAACATAACAGAATGATGGTAACAATGACATCATGGGATCTGTACTATACAGTCATTGTCTTTAAGGTGATGTATCCTGAAAAGGTACACAAAGCTAGAAAAAAAATGATATCACTCATTTGCATATTATTCTACACACTGGCTATTATTCTAATGAGCTCAGCTCCCAAACAAGATCAAATTTGTTTGGTCCAGACCAAATCTGTACCAATCATAAACTTCTATGTTCCACAAGTTTTGACACCACAGTAAAGTTCAGTACAATACAGTTCTGTAAAAAAAAGTAGAGTATAGTTCAGTATATTGCATTATACTGCACTCTTCCCATGTGTTCTCTACTGTACTGAACTCTACTGTACCTGTGGTTTGTGACTACTATGATTTCCCAATTCAATTGCAGTCATTTCATTAGTTTTTGGTCACTGGTACCAATTTGGTAACAGAGTGACGCGTGTTAATCATTTAATAATTCATAAACAAAATAGTTATCAGTAAAAACCCTAACTCATTTGAAAGTCTATCTTTACTTGTTACTTCTTTCATAATCCTCCCTCCTCATCAGGGAGAGAAATCAGAAAATATTTTAAAGATATGTGGGTTTGTGGTAACAGAAACATTAGGTAATATTTTTTAAACTTACAGAAGGCAAATTATTTCTGCTAAATTAAATATACATTTTGATATTAGTTGGCAGGGGCCTTTACTTCAACATTGTGTTTTGATGCATTTCTAATACCTTTTAAGACTTTTCTACATGTTTTTTTTAAGACTCCTTTTTCATCAATGGGAGACCAGAAATCAAAGCCTCTGCTTATTCCAAATTTTTAGGATGGAAAAATGGTTGAAAAACATATCTATGCCTTAATTCCCCCAAAATATAGACTTAGCTTTCATTTGACACCACATTATATATGCTCCTGTAAACTTAACATGTTGGCACTCATGGGACCTGTTCTCCAAATAGCATTTTAGAGGTTTTTTTAACTGTGTAGAAATGCAGTAGGCCTTAAAGAGCTTCAACCCCACCCTGTCACTTTGCTATACGCTGGGTTTACTTGAAATGACAACCCTGAGCACACCACCAGCCCAAAAAGTTGAATTACAACATTTCAATAAAAATCTCCCATCTTTGTGGCAATGCTGTACTTGGTATTGGGATTGGCATTTCCACCTAAGCATTTTTTTGCCTGACAGTCAATGCACAGCCCTGTTCTGTGTACCAGTCTACAAGACTGTGTTTCCGGCTGTGTCTGTACCTGCCTATAGTGATCCACATCAGCGTATATAGTACGACTGCTGTCACTCCATTTCTCCTCAAGCGGTCAGACTGGTCTGGACAGGGAGTGCCAGCTTTGGGTGCCAGCTGGATTTGCTCAGGCCCCAGACATGAACCCTGGGCTCTGGCATAAACCCCCTCAGAGCCCCCAAGCCAGGCGCGCCGCCCGCCATGCATGACTTCTCATTGACTAAAACACACACAGTAGACACACCTCCCCCCTTCCCTCCCCCACTGCCACTTCCGTAAGGGATGAGCTGGACACTGGTGTCGGGACGAGGGTCTAAAGCAGTGCTGAATGGGCTCATTCAGCCTCGTCACGTCAGTATGATTGCAGTGTGTGCGATGCAAAGCAAACAAGACTCACGTCCACCAGCCAGACATCATCTACTCTGGTGTCTTTAAATCTGAGGAAGAAAATAAATAAAATAAATCAGAATTCATAACATTTTGGCTTTATATTTTAACCAGTACCAAAGCTATTAAAAGTGACTTATTCGAACCATGAAACTTCACAATAACCGGTATGAAACTTTGAAAATCACGCCATGTCGGAAACTCGGGGCCTCGGAGTTAAAATAAGCAAAAATGATTTGCGTTTAGTTTCCTATTGGTTGATTCTGATATTTCCCAAGTGGGAAACGTATCTTTCTACAACGAGTAAGCAAGTCAGACATGTTAGTTTCCAATATGATGTGAACGAGGCATTATAGACACAACTAAAATGAACAAGACATACACTGCGTGCACAATTATTAGGCAAGTGAGTATTCTGATCTTATCATTGTTTCTATTCACATTTTCGAACTCCAAACCATATAAACTTGAATGCTTATTGGATTTAATCATTTTCAGGTGATATGCATTTGTGTAATGAGGGAGGGTGTGGCGAAAGTGAATAACACCTTATATCAAGGTGTGCATAATTATTAGGCAGCCTCATTACCTCAGGTAAAATGGGCCAAAAAAATCTATTTAACTGACACTGACAAGGCAAAAATGTAAAATGCCTTTCAGACGGATGTGACACTCTTTAAATAGCTAAACTATTGAGGTGTGACCACCGGACATTCAAACGTTTTGTTGCGAATAGTCAACTGGGGGCGCAAAAAACGCATGGGGAAGAAGAGGCGCAAATTAACTGCAAAAGACTTGAGAAGAATTAAACATCAAACTACCAGGAACCCATTATCCTCCAGTGCCACCGTATTCCAGAACTGCAACCTACCTGGAGTGTTCAGAAGTACAAGGTGTCAAGTGCTCAGAGACATGGCCAAGAAGACTGAAACAAGCCCATTCCTGAATAAGATTCACAAGTTGAAGCGTCAAGATTGGGAAAAGAAATACCTGAAGACAGATTTTTCAAAGGTTTTATGGACAGATGAAATGAAAGTGACTCTTGATGGTCCAAATGGATGGGCCCGTAGCTGGATCAGTAATGGACACAGGGAACCACTTTGAGTCAGGTGCCAGCAAGGTGAAGGATGGGTACTGGTATGGGCTGCTATCATTGAGGACGAGGTAGTTGGACCTTTTCGGGTTGAAGATGGACTGAAACTCAACTCCCAAACCTACTGCCAGTTTCTGGAAGATTCTTTCGTCAAACAGTGGTGGTACAGGAAGAAGTCCTCAGCATTCTAGAAGGCCATGATCTTTATGCAGGACAATGCTCCATCACATGCATCCAAGTACTCCACTGCTTGGCTAGCCAGCAAGGGCCTCAAAGATGCCTGAATAATGACCTGGCCCCCTTCCTCACCTGACTTAAATCCTATTGAGAACTTGTGGGCCCTTCTCAAACGTGAGATTTACAGTGATGGAAGACAATACACCTTTTTGAATTTGGGAATTTGAGAGGCTGTGGTTGCTGCTTCAGCGAAAATTGATCGTGAACAGATCAAGAAACTGACAGACTCCATGGATGGATGGAAGGCTCATGGCAGTTATTGAAAATAAGGGTGGCTATATTGGTCACTGAATATTTTTGAAAGCCCAAACATTTTATATAATTGTCATTTTGTGTTACTTATCTGTTACATTTACTCTAAAAATTGAGAATAAACAAGTGAGTTGAGAGAAATTATTTTTGTAATTTAGTTGCCTAATAATTCTGCACACTTATATTTCCCTGAGAAAGACAAAAAAAACTCACTTTTCCTTTGTTAAACATTCAGGTTTGAGGTTCAATAACATTTTGGATTGACAGAGCATTGTGTTTGTTCAACAATAAAATGAATCCCGAGGAATACAATTTGCCTAATAATTGTGCACGCAGTGTACTGCAACAAGGATGTAATGAGCAGGCCCTTGATTTCCAATTCAACCCCTGCAAGTTATTTTCCCACCGTAGTTACTGGCTTTCTGTGGCTTTACACTACTACTCAATTCCTAATTTTATGATTGGATCCCCCCGCCGCCAAATATGCTTTGGGCTTGTAAGAACAGAGCAAAAGCTCCGCTATTTCACTCGCTCCTCTTAACAAACCCTTCATTTTGTGAGCTGACTTATAACAAATGAAGACTGTTACATTTAACATGGTAAATTCATAAGCATGAATAAAAATTATATAGAAAAATAAAACATTTTATGTTTAAGTTTCTATTGCAAAGTGACAAGATTTTCTCAAAATGAGTGATAATTGGTAACGGTTGTATTGGGCTCAATTTTGTGAGTTCAAACTACTTTGGTAGTATTATAAACTTGAAATAACTGGTTTCTAGTAGGCTACAGAATTAGAGAAGGTCTGTTTCTCTGAACCTCTGGCAGTAGACAAGCCTGTTTCTCTCCCCAGTCAGAGGCAGCATGCCTGTCTCACATACTATGACCAGCAGCAGCAACCTAGAAAACAATTTTGAAGGCCAAAATTCAGGGAGGAAAGCATTCATCATGTTTATGCAACCTAATAGTCACCCTATGAGTACTTCCAGAAACAACTTTATATTTTTAATAAGGATACATGTGACATTGCACAGCAGTAAGCTGGTTTATTTGTCATTTTCTCTTCTTGATTTCAATATGGAAGGGAAACCAGTTACTGGTGTTTGTATGTACGGTTTCTTGATGACTAAAAAGTATTCTTATAACATAATTTTGTGGGGAGGTTAAGGGGGCATATGACGTTCCCAATGAGGAAACGGGGCCATGACAGAAAACGTTTAAGAAGCACTGATCTAGTCAATAATTAGCACAAAAACAGATGGGCAACCCCATGCTTCAGTCTATTTATTTATTTATAGCCACTATAATGCATCAGTTGGGCTACAGGTGATAATGCTTATTGCTTAATAACACACCATCCTGATGATATCGACCAAAATGTTGTTAGGCTCAATTTTGGATTGTAAAATTATATTTCAGTGGTGTCACCATCATATTATTTAATTCATTTTGGAGTAGAAAAAAGACAAGGGCTGCATTCAGTACAAAAAAAAAAGGCAACGTTGTTCTGAACAACCAGTTAAAAAAAAAAAAAAAAAACAGGCAGGGGTTGTGGGTTCAAAATTCACCACTGGCCTTCAAATATGTCACTCACTGTTTCAAGCCACACCCACCAAACAACACCATCCGTTAAACAATGTAGCAAACGTTCAATCGAACTGAACGCACCCCAGAACTGACTTTCTCACAGTCCTTCTACCAAAAAAAATTGCCAAGCGTGGTTACTTTCTGAACTAATTTGTTATTAAATATTTCACATGTATTTAACCAGGTAGGCTAGTTGAGAACAAGCTCTCATTTACAACTGCGACCTAGCCAAGATAAAGCAAAGCGACACAAAACAACACATGGAATAAACAAACATACAGTCAATAATACAATAGAAAAAAAGTATATATACAGTGTGTGCAAATGAGGTAGGATAAGGGAGGTAAGGCAATAAATAGGCCATAGTGGCAAAATAATTACAATATAGCAATTAAACACTGGAGTGATGGATGTGGAGAAGATGAGTGTGCAAGAAGAGATACTGGGGTGCAAAGGAGCAAAATAAATAACAGTATGGGGATGAGGTAGTTGGATGGGCTATTTACAGATGGGCTATCTACAGGTGCAGTGATCTGTGAGCTGCTCTGACAGCTGGTGCTTAAAGCTAGTGAGGGAGACATGAGTCTCCAGCTTCAGCGATTTTTGCAGTTCGTTCCAATCATTCGCAGCAGAGAACTGGAAGGAAAGGCGGCCAAAGCAGGAATTGGCTTTGGGGGTGACCAGTGAAATATACCTGCTGGAGCGCGTGCTACGGGTGGGTGCTGCTATGGTGACCAGTGAGCTAAGATAAGGCAGGGCTTTACCTAGCAGAGACTGGTAGATGACCTGGAGCCAGTAGGTTTGGTGACGAATATGAAGCGAGGGCCAGCCAACGAGAGAATACAGGTCGCAGTGGTGGGTAGTACATGGGGCTTTGGTTACAAAACAGATGGCACTGTGATAGACTGCATCCAATTTGCTGAGTAGTGTTGGAGGCTTTTTGTAAATACATCGCCGAAGTCAAGGATCGGTAGGATAGTCAGTTTTACAAGGGTATGTTTGGCAGCATGAGTGAAGGATGCTTTGTTGCGAAATAGGAAGCCAATTCTAGATGTAACTTTGGATTGGAGATGCTTAATGTGATTCTGGAAGGAGAGTTTACAGTCTAACCAGACACCTAGGTATTTGTAGTTGTCCACATATTCTAAGTCAGAACCGTCCAGACTAGTGATGCTGGATGGGCGGGCAGGTGCAGGCAGCGATCGGTTGAAGAGCATGCATTTAGTTTTACATGCATTTAAGAGCAGTTGGAGGCCACGGAAGGAGAGTTGTATGGCATTGAAGCTCGTCTGGAGGTTAGTTAACAGTGTCCAAAGAAGGGCCAGAAGTATACAGAATGGTGTCGTCTGCGTAGAGGTGGATCAGTGAATCACCAGCAGCAAGAGCGACATCATTGATGTATACAGAGAAAAGAGTCAGCCCGAGGATTGAACCCTGTGGCAACCCCATAGAGCTGCCAGAGGCCCGGACAACAGGCTCTCCGATTTGACACACTGAACTCTGTCTGAGAAGTAGTTGGTGAACCAGGTGAAGCAGTCATTTGAGAAACCAAGGGTGTTGAGTCTGCTGATAAGAATGTGGTGATTGACAGTCGAAAGCCTTGGCCGGGTCGATGAATACGGCTGCACAGTTTTGTCTCTTATCGATGGCGGTTATATCGTTTAGGACCTTGAGCATGGCTGAGGTGCACCCATGACCAGCTCGGAAACCAGATTGCATAATAAAGTTAGACCAACAGTTTAAAGTAATACCAAAATGATTGGTATTTCAGTTGTGGTTGGGATATATTGACCAAATTATCAGAAGTTTGGGATGTATTTCCCCCCCAACCACCCCAATATAACAACACAAAAGTTACGCCCTTGGTGATGGGTACACTGAGTCAAACTTAGAAGTCTAGAATTTTGTTTACAAACAATATTAACATACGTTTCTGTGTACAGGGAGAGTGACTGGTTTGAGATTGGAATAGCTTATGTTATCTTACCATAAAATTGTTATTCATTGGGTCTATTACATTAACCAAAATGGTCGTCAGGTGACAACATTCGCATACATACTAGGGATTGACGTTAAACAAAAGACAGGAAGATTCCACAAGCGAAATAGATTAGAGCATCACTTACGTGTCATCGAGTTCTTCGACAATTGCAAGCACCGTTGAACATAGAAAAAGCACTACAATATAAAAACAAAATGAACAGTTAATGTGAAAATCATCACGTTAACATTTAAGCAACAGTTATACGAATGCTTCTGCAATTTGAGATATGCTGCTATCGTTACCTACGGCTTTCAACCTCATGATGCATCAGCTAGAATAGCTCGCGCCCTTAGCTAGCTACGTTACTGTCCGTGCATTTTGCACCACAATTCCACCCAAGCGAGAAAAAAAATAGACAAGTTATCAAGGTAATGCAACGAATAACGCATTCGTTAACAGAAACAGAAACGGTTAGAAAGTGTAAGTACCTGCACAAACCAAGGTGGCTTTCACTTTTGCCATTGCTCCGAAAGGAAACACCAAGCAGGAAATAAATACAAGCAGTATTTTCAGTCTGTCTGAGCATGCGCTGTGATTACGCTGCATTAAATCGGAAGCATCACAAGGTTGCAGGCATCAGAAATGCATAAATACTATTACTTTTATAATAATAACTTAACCTGTGTAGGCCCATGTAGTCTTTCAGTGTTCATCATAATTAAATTTACAGACAATCTCTTTCTTTGGCATATTTATTTTCCTGCTGTTAAATTAACGTACTGTGGCCTACAATTGATTCCGTTTAACCAATAATTAATAATAATTTATTACATTTGTAAAGTGCTTTTCCTCATAAAGAATAATAAGTGTATGAAATAAAAATAAAAAAATATATTAAAAAATGGACACAACTAGACACTGCAACTGACACAAAGACTACAGCTGACACTATGGGGCAAGGACACCAAGGAGCACAGCTATCAACACAAAGACTTCCTAAAGAGAAAGGTCTTTAGACCCATTTTAAAGGAGCCCAGAGTTTCCTTCAGGTGGTCTGGGAGGGCATTCCAGAGGCTGGGGCAGGCCAATGCCTTATGTGGCCGATTCCGACCTGAGTTAAGCCCCGTAAATTGAATGTAATTCCCTTCTTATGCACTTTTCTCTCTATGACTATTCTGACCTTCAGTTTAAGAATGAGAATGGAATTCTATTCTCCCGCTATTCGTTGGGGGTGGAGATCTAAGAAATGAAGTTGTGTCTACAGACACACCTTATTTTGACCTTGAATTCACTCATAATTCCATCACCATGAATAAAGTCTAGTGAACCTGCCGGTTCCAAATGGAAGAAGCATCTACTTCAATTTTTTTGGTAGAAATAACAGCATTCTCCATGCACTGTGATTTATAAACTGGTAAGAGCTATTGACAGTGGAAACCCATCATTCAGGGCCTGTTTTGAGCCCCACATAAAAATGAAAATAAAGTTATAAAAAAAAAATATATATATATATATATATATATGTATATTTTTTTATTTATTTATTTTTTATATATATATATATATATATATATATATATATATATATATATATATATACACTGATCAAAAAAATGAAGGGAACACTAAAATAACACATCCTAGATCTGAATGAATGAAATAATCTTATTACATAGTTGAATGTGCTGACAACAAAATCACACAAAAAATAATCAATAGAAATCCAATTTATCAACCCATGGATGTCTGGATTTGGAGTCACACTCAAAATTAAAGTGGAAAACCACATTACAGGCTGATCCAACTTTGATGTAATGTCCTTAAAACAAGTCAAAATGAGGCTCAGTAGTGTGTGTGGCCTCCACGTGCCTGTATGACCTCCCTACAACGCCTGGGCATGCTCCTGATGAGGTGGCGGATGGTCTCCTGAGGGATCTCCTCCCAGAGCTGGACTAAAGCATCCGCCAACTCCTGGACAGTCTGTGGTGCAACGTGGCGTTGGTGGATGGAGCGAGACATGATGTCCCAGATGTGCTCAATTGGATTCAGGTCTGGGGAACGGGCGGGCCAGTCCATAGCATCAATGCCTTCCTCTTGCAGGAACTGCTGACACACTCCAGCCACATGAGGTCTAGCATTGTCTTGCATTAGGAGGAACCCAGGGCCAACCGCACCAGCATATGGTCTCACAAGGGGTCTGAGGATCTCATCTCGATACCTAATGGCAGTCAGGCTACCTCTGGCGAGCACATGGAGGGCTGTGCGGCCCCCCAAAGAAATGCCACCCCACACCATGACTGACCGTCCGCCAAACAGGTCATGCTGGAGGATGTTGCAGGCAGCAGAACGTTCTCCACGGCGTCTCCAGACTCTGTCACGTCTGTCACATGTGCTCAGTGTGAACCTGCTTTCATCTGTGAAGAGCACAGGGCACCAGTGGCGAATTTGCCAATCTTGGTGTTCTCTGGCAAATGCCAAACGTCCTGCACGGTGTTGGGCTGTAAGCACAACCCCCACCTGTGGACGTCGGGCCCTCATACCACCCTCATGGAGTCTGTTTCTGACCGTTTGAGCAGACACATGCACATTTGTGGCCTGCTGGAGGTCATTTTGCAGGGCTCTGGCAGTGCTCCTCCTGCTCCTCCTTGCACAAAGGCGGAGGTAGCGGAACTGCTGCTGGGTTGTTTCCCTCCTACGGCCTCCTCCACGTCTCCTGATGTACTGGCCTGTCTCCTGGTAGCGCCTCCATGCTCTGGACACTACGCTGACAGACACAGCAAACCTTCTTGCCACAGCTCACATTGATGTGCCATCCTGGATGAGCTGCACTACCTGAGCCACTTGTGTGGGTTGTAGACTCCGTCTCATGCTACCACTAGAGTGAAAGCACCGCCAGCATTCAAAAGTGACCAAAACATCAGCCAGGAAGCATAGGAACTGAGAAGTGGTCTGTGGTCTCCACCTGCAGAACCACTCCTTTATTGGGGGTGTCTTGCTTATTGCCTATAATTTCCACCTGTTGTCTATTCCATTTGCACAACAGCATGTGAAATTTATTGTCAATCAGTGTTGCTTCCTAAATGGACAGTTTGATTTCACAGAAGTGTGATTGACTTGGAGTTACATTGTGTTGTTTAAGTGTTCCCTTTATTTTTGTTGAGCAGTGTATATATACGCATTAATGCGTGTCAGTTTGCAAACAATGTAAAACATATACAGTTGAAGTTGGAAGTTTACATACACTTAGGTTGGAGTCATTAAAACTCGTTTTTCAACCACTCCACAAATTTCTTGTTACAAACTATAGTTTTGGCAAGTCGGTTAGGACATCTACTTTGTGCATGACACAAGTCATTTTTCCAACAATTGTTTACAGACAGATTATTTCACTTATTTCATTGTATCACAATTCCAGTGGTTCAGAAGTTTACATTAAGTTACACTAAGTTGACTGTGCCTTTAAACAGCTTGGAAAATTCCAGAAAACGATGTCATGGCTTCAAAAGATTCTGATAGACCTCCACAAGTCTGGTTCATCCTTGGGAGCAATTTCCAAACACCTGAAGGTACCACGTTCATCTGTACAAACAATAGTACGCAAGTGTAAACACCATGGGACCACGCAGCCATCATACCGCTCAGGAAGGAGACGCAGTCTGTCTCCTAGAGATGAACATACTTTGGTGCGAAAAGTGCAAATCAATCCCAGAACAACAGCAAAGGACCTTGTGAAGATGCTGGAGGAAACAGGTACAAAAGTATCTATATCCACAGTAAAACAAGTCCTATATCGTCATAACCTGAAAGGCCGCTCAGAAAGGAAGAAGCCACTGCTCCAAAACAGCCATAAGACTACGGTTTGCAACTGCACATGGGGACAAAGATCGTACCTTTTGGAGAAATGTCCTCTGGTCTGATGAAACAAAAATACTGTTTGGCCCAAAAAACTGTTTGGCCATAATGACCATCGTTATGCTTGGAGGAAAAAGGGGGAGGCTTGCAAGCCGAAGAACACAATCCCAACCGTGAAGCACGGGGGTGGCAGCATCATGTTGTGCACTTCACAAAATAGATGGCATCATGAGGACGGAAAATTATGTGGATATATTGAAGCAACATCTCAAGACATCAGTCAGGAAGTTAAAGCTTGGTCGCAAATGGGTCTTCCAAATGGACAATGACCCCAAGCATACTTCCAAAGTTGTGGCAAAATGGCTTAAGGACAACAAAGTCAAGGTATTGGAGTGGCCATCACAAAGCCCTGACCTCAATCCTATAGAAAATTTGTGGGCAGAACTGAAAAAGCGTGTGCGAGCAAGGAGGCCTACAAACATGACTCAGTTACACCAGCTCTGTCAGGAGGAATGGGCCAAAATTCACCCAACTTATTGTGGGAAGCTTGTGGAAGGCTACCCGAAACGTTTGACCCAAGTTAAACAATTTAAAGGCAATGCTACCAAATGCTAATTGAGTGTATGTAAACTTCTGACCGGCTGGCAAAGTGATGAAAGTAAAAAAAGCTGAAATAAATCATTCTCTCTACTATTATTCTGACATTTCACATTCTTAAAGTAAAGTGGTGATCCTAACTGACCTAAGACCGGGAATTTTTACTAGGATTAAATGTCAGGGAATGTGAAAAACTGAGTTTAAATGTATTTGGCTAAGGTGTATGTAAACCTCCGACTTCAACTGTATATATAATTGAGTTAATAAAGCCGCATACAAATCAGTCAATCAATCAAATGTATTTATGTATCCCTTCTTACATCAGCTGATGTCACAAAGTGCTGTACAGAAACCCAGCCTAAAACCCCAAACAACAAGCAATGCAGGTGTAGAAGCACAGTGGCTCGGAAACACTCCCTAGAATTGCCGGAACCTAGGAAGAAACCTAGAGAGGAACCAGGTTATGAGGGGTGGCCAGTCCTCTTCTGGCTGTGCCTGGTGGAGATTATAACAGAACATGGCCAAGATGTTCAAATGTTCATAGATGACCAGCAGGGTCAGATAATAATAATCACAGTGGTTGTAGAGTACGCAACAGGTCAGCACCTCAGAGTAAATGTCAGTTGGCTTTTCATAGCCGATCATTCAGAGTATCTCTACCGCACCTGCTGTCTCTAGAGAGTTGAAAACAGCAGGTCTGGGACAAGGTAGCACGTCCGGTGAACAGGTCAGGGTTCCATAGCCGCAGGCAGAACAGTTGAAACTGGAGCAGCAGCACGACCAGGTGGACTGGGGACAGCAAGGAGTCATCAGGCCAGGCTGACCTGAGGCATGGTCCTAGGGCTCAGGTCTTCTGAGAGAAAGAGGCAGAAAGAGAGAAAAATAGAGCGAGAGAATTAGAAAGAGCATACTTAAATTCACACAGGACACCCGGATACTCCAGATATAACAGACTGACCCTAGCTCCCCAACACAAACTATTGCAGCATAAATACTGGAGGCTGAAACAGGAGGGGTCGGGAGACACTGTGTCCTGAGACAAGTCCGAGTATAGCCTACGAAGATCTCCCCCACGGCATGAACCCAAGGGGGGGCGCCAACCTGGACAGGAATATCACTTCAGTGACTCAACCCACTCAAGTGACGCACCCCTCCTAGGGACGGCATGGAAGAGCACCAGTAAGCCAGTGACTCAGCCCCCGTAATAGGGTTTGAGGCAGAGAATCCCAGTGGAGAGAGGGGAACCGGCCAGGCAGAGACAGCAAGGGAGGTTCGTTGCTCCAGTGCCTTTCCGTTCACCTTCACACTCCTGGGCCAGACTACACTCAATCATATGACCTACTGAAGAGATGAGTCTTCAATAAAGACTTAAAGGCCGAAACAGTGTCTTCCCTGTGGCTCAGTTGGTAGAGCATGGTGTGTGTCACGCCAGGGTTGTGGGTTCAATTCCCACGGGGGGCCAGTACAAAATTAAAAAAATGTATGAAATGTATGAATTCAATGTAAGTTGCTCTGAATAAAAGCGTCTGCTAAATGACTAAAATGTAAAATGAGACCGAGTCTGTGTCTCTCACATAGGCAGACCATAAAAATGGAGCTCTATAGGAGAAAGCCCTGCCTCCAGCTGTTTGCTTAGAAATTCTAGGGACAGTAAGGAGGCCTGTGTCTTGTGACCGTAGCGTATGTGTAGGTATGTACGGCAGGACCAAATCGGAAAGATAGGTAGGAGCAATCCCATGTAATGCTTTGTAGGTTAGCAGTAAAACCTTGAAATCATCCCTAGCCTTAACAGGAAGCCTGTGTAGAGAGGCTAGCACTGGAGTAATATGATCACATTTTTTGGTTCTAGTCAAGATTCTAGCAGCCGTATTTAGCACTAACTGAAGTTTATTTAGTGCTTTATCCATGTAACCGGAAAGTAGAGAATTGCAGTAGTCTAATCGAGAATTGACAAAAGCATGGATACATTTTTCTGCATAATTTTTGGACAGAAATATTCTGATTTTTGCAATGTTACGTAGATGGAAAAAAGCTGTCCTTGAAACAGTCTTGATATGTTCGTCAAAAGAGAGATCAGGGTCCAGAGTAACGCCGAGGTCCTTCACAGTTTTATTTGTGATGAGTGTACAACCATGAAGAATAATTGTCAGATTCAACAGAAGATCTCTTTGTTTCTTGGTACCTAGAACTAGCGTCTCTGTTTTGTCCGAGTTTAAAAGTAGAACATTTGCCGCCATCCACTTCTTTATGTCTGAAACACAGGCTTCCAGGAGGGCAATTTTAGGGCTTCACCATGTTTCATCCAAATGTACAGCTGTGTGTCATCCTCATAGCAGTGAAAGTGAACATTATGTTTCCGAATAACATCACCAAGAGGTAAAATATATAGTGAAAACAATAGTGGTCCTAAAACGGAGCCTTGGGGGAACACCAACATTTACAGTTGATTTGTTAGAGGACAAACCATCTACAGAGACAAACTGATATCTTTCCAACAGATAAGATTTAAACCAGGCCAGAACTTGTCCGTGTAGACCAATTTGGGTTTCCAATTTCTACAAAAGAATGTGGTGATCGATGGTATCAAAAGCAGCACTAAGGTCTAGGACCACGAGGACAGATACAGAGCTTTGGTCTGACGCCATTAAAAGGTCATTTACCACCTTCACAAGTGCAGTCTCAGTGCTATGATGGGGTCTAAAACCAGACTGAAGTGTTTCGTATACATTGTTTGTCTTCAGGAAGGCTTTATTACTGCCACTTTTAGTGAGTTTGGTACACATCCGGTGGATAGAGAGCCGTTTATTATGTTCAACATAGGAGGGCAATGCACAGGAAGCAGCTCTTTCAGTAGTTTAGTTGGAATAGGGTCCAGTATGCAGCTTGAAGGTTTAAAGGCCATGATTGATTTTCATCAATGTGTCAATAGATATAGTATTACAAAACGTGAGTGTCTCCGTTGATCCTAGGTCCTGGAAGTGTTGTGCAGACTCAGGACAACTGAGCTTTGGAGAAATACACAGATTTAAAGAGGAGTCCATAATTTGCTTTCTAATGATCATGATCTTTTCGTCAAAGAAGTTCATGAATTTATCACTGCTGAAGTGAAAGCCATCCTCTCTTGGGGAATGCTGCTTTTTAGTTAGCTTTGCGACAGTATCAAAAATACATTTTGGATTGTTCACTTAAGTTGGAAAAATAGGATGATCGAGCAGCAGTGAGGTCTCTTCGATACTGCACGGTACTGTCTTTCCAAGCTAGTCGGAAGACTTCCAGTTTGGTGTAGCGCCATTTCCATTCCAATTTTCTGGAAGCAGCTCCAAACATGGTCACTTTTTTGTTTTCTTGAGTAAGGCAGCTCCAAAATGCAGGTGTTTCAGCCTAGGTAAGTGCTTTCTGTGGTGGTGGGGCAAGCCAGCAGAATATACAGAGCGTTGTGCCATGATTGGCTCAGTGTTCTGTCACTCATGGGGACACTAAGTCACCGCCAAGTCTATCAGAAGAGCTACAAAATTGTAGCCCCTTGGGTGCTGCCATAGAGTTACATTAGACGTGCCCATCCAAGAAGGCTCAAGGTCATTGGCCACAGATAAAATGAGTAGTTTGGAAGGAATCAGTGACAGTGACTAACTGCTAGTATTGCAAAGTGGAGTGGCTGTGTGGTCCCAAATCTGGGATTAAGGGGCTCTTTTCCAAGTTAAAAATGATAAACATTCAACATTGGCCACGCTGTCAACGAAGCATGATTTGTGCCGCGCTCAAAACAACTGCTAACTTGGAACTGCGAAAACTTGACTTCAGTGAGTTCAAGACAACTGGGAAGTCGGGAATAAATGAGCTCCGACTGGGAAAATATGTTCTGAATGGTCATCCACCTCGGGAATTGTAAATCCGGCCTCTTTCTAGAGCTACGACCTGAAGATCAATGACACCATCATGATTCGACCTTGTTTTTTTCAGAGTTCCCAGTTGTTTTGAAAGCACCATAAATCAAGAGAATACCAGACTTTGATGACAAAATTTGCCCACGAAGGACTGCCGCGGCACCTTCCTGTTCAAGTGAGCACAGCACAACAAGGTGAGTCCAAAAAATGTATTGTATGCTGCTGCATAAATTATGTAATATGCCTGGGAGATATGTATACTGTAGCTAAGAAAGTAATACTAAGTGTACATTATGTTGTGTAGTAAGATGTTAGTAGCCCATGTGCCTCACCCTAATAATTTGGTCTAGTTACCCTTCTTAATTTTTCCTACTGTCCTGACTTGGTGGTGCACATGTAGCCTATAACCTGTTTTAGAGAAATGTAATCATCAAATATTGTAAGAGCTTTCATTGTCTGCTTATATGCCCCCTTCATTTATCCTACGGTTCTGACTTGGTGTACAGGGAGAACACTGTAAGAACGGCCCATGTTCTGAATTATGTCGCTGTATATTTCAAAAGTGTTAAACAAATAGTTATATTGACTACGTCCGTCCTAGCTCGCTCATTAATATCTTAATCGAAATTATGGATTTCCTCTTATCCGCTTGTCGTCCCCTTATGCCATAGTTTGTACATGTCAATTCTCATTAGAAACCACATTTGTTTCAGCAAGTCAGCCCTATCAGCTATGTCACGTCCTGACCAGTAAAAGAGGTTGTTTGTTATTGTAGTTTGGTCAGGGCGTGGCAGGGGGTGTTTGTTTAGAGTGTTTCGGGGTTTGTTGGGCTATGTCCTTGTTAATCTATTTCTATGTTAGTTCTAGTATATCTATTTCTATGTAGTGTTTATTGGGTTGACCTTCAATTGGAAGCAGCTGCTCCTCGTTGCTTCTAATTGAAGGTCCTATTTAAGAGGGGTGTTTTTTTTCTATGGGATTTGTGGGTAGTTGTGTCTTGTTTTGTGTTTGTGCACCTGATGGGACTGTTTAGTGTTGTTTTTGTATACGTGGTTTCCTTCTTTTAGAAGATGAGTTTACACGTTCCCGCTACGTTTTGGTCCAATCCCTACGACACCCGTGACAAGCTATGTTTTTTTTAAAAGGCAGTAAATGAGGCTGAATGAACTGTTTCGCTGATAGCCAGGTGTAGCAGTGGTAAGATGTTGGGACTGCTGCTGGGACAGCTTTATGTAGGCCCTAACAGTTTGTGGGCACCGTTTGTCACCATTATAGTGCAATTCATGTATTGTTTAGTGTAGTGGCTTTGCTGGCTGGCATGCATCCACTTTTTTTTTTGCCCAACCAAGATTTACATGTTAAAATCGCCACTGGCTATTGATAAGAGCGAAATAAATTTGTAATCCATTTGGAGAAGGGGATTATAAATACACATAGCAATTGCTTTAGATAATATATTTTTATGAGTCCTATAGACCAATGTGAAACCAGTCATGAAAGCAACCTGAAAAATCATATCAACCTTGACATGTATTGCAGCCCCTTTTCCACAGTGAAGTAGCCTAGGCTATAAATAGCTGTCCCATTATTCTGGATTTTAATTGTGTGCCCTCATAATTTGCTTAGATGAAATATTGAGACACAAGCTATAGGCTTCTTTAGGGCTGAACATGCTGAGCTTTAGAACGTTTTAATTATATGCCCAGGCTTTTCTCCTTTTTATTTGACAATTTGCATCATGTAAAATATTAACCACTGTTGGGAGCCATCGCCAGTAATACCCACATACATTTATATCTGTTACTTTAGTGTTTGTTTTCTTAAATTTGTAGCATACATTTTGAATCAGTCCATTTCATTTGTGTTTCTTTCCTCTGTCATGTCCGTGAAGTTGTTCTGAGGGTCGTTAGCATTAGTGGAACATATTAGGCTAACGTTGTGCAATCATTTGGGACATGTAGCCTATTTGAATCACTATGGAACTCAGACCACATGTAGCAGGTTAAACTTGGAGCCTGCCGTACGGTTCACGACGACTGGACCATTGTCATACAGTTCCATGATTAGTGAAGATTAGAGTAGATTTATAGGACTATTGTTCAACCCCTATTGTACACTTTATTCCACCTTCCAATATTTTATGGATTGAACTTGAATATGACAACATTCAGGATGAATCAAACCACTTTATTTCTGATTCAGCAATATATTTTGTGCATAAAGGCATTCTGAATGATTCATACATACTTTCCAAACCTTAATGTGTCTATATTATCTACAAGATCAGAATATTTTTTTATCCACCAGTTGCTGCTGAAACTGGGACACATATTTAATGGCTTTCTTTCATTGGACCTATATTCTGAACCCAAGTCGGTTGACAAAATTGTAATTAAAGGTTTAAAGGTACACCGTATATAAAGGGTTGGCTTAAGATAAATGTACTGAAAACCCTATTGAAGGAAAAATCTACAAGAAAATCTGTTGGCCAGCAAGTGGGAGGGTTTCCACCATTGAATTAAATGAATTCAGTGCATGCAATGAAACCATGCACCTGCATGAGGTAAGTCTGCATACCAACTACTGAGAAGTGTGTAGGAAAGGCATGCATTTAAGAAATCGGAATCGGCTCCTGAGAGTTTATAACTGTTTTACCCAGAGAGAGAGGACTCATCTTTGTATCTGTGACAGGCTATCTCCATTTTGAAGTAATCAATTTTCTTCTTCACGATTGGCTGATCCCTCCTGATGACTCGGTTGGACATGACGCCAACAGGTTCACCAGGAGCGATCAGCCAATGAAGTTGGAAGCCCCAGACAGTTTACATTAAAATTATGGAAGCCCTCAATGGCACTGCCCATGCTAATACAGCCTTTTGGCCACTAGGTACCTCTATCATTCTCTATGGTTGTATCATATAACCTAAAATATAAGGTTTTATTACTCCATTATTTATGTTTTGTTGTCATAGGAGTCTTTGTAGACAAACAATGTACATCCATGGAATTAAATAGATTCTGATTGTGTGTGTAATTCTGATACCTACCACAAGATGGCTCTGTTTCACACATCCTGAAGATGTACGCCTTGATTTGCAGTATCTGTTGCTTTTCCATTCTTCCATTGAGGTATAACTCTCAGATATTGCCACAATGATCAATTATGAAACAGTAACTGTCAAGGTAATTTTTATTATAAACATTTTTATTATAAAAATGTAATATAATTGTTACATAGCCTACCAATCATAGGCAGAATGAATGATTATAAATAAGTATTAACCCTTGGTTTAATATGTCCGCACTCCTGCGGAAATCTAATTAACATTATACAAAAAAAATAAAAAATCTGTCTGTTTAAGCTAGAGATATTTTTTTTGCGTGGGCTGCATCTCAATCCATCGTATCTGCCGATATCACCCATCCGCATCTGTGGTAAAAGGTGGCAGAGCTAGCACAGTGTTTGTCAAACCATGAGACATCCCGAAAATCGGTCTCCTCACGAAAACATCTGTAGCGTCCGAACCGTTTGGCCTACAAACTATTGAAAGATGACTCTTACGAACACGACAATGTTCTCTGTTTTGCTCTACCATTCCCACCAGCCTCACAAGACTCGTCTGAAGTCAGTATAGCCTCTCATGCCAACTTCTGTCTGTAGCGTCCGGAACGGTCGTCCCTCTGTGGAAAGCTGAGGCTCTCACAAACATGACTATGTTCTCCGTTTTGCTCTAGGACGCCAACAAGCCTCACAAGACTCATCTGAAGGTCCCGGTACCAGTTAAAATAATATACTGCTCAAAAAAATAAAGGGAACACTTAAACAACACATCCTAGATCTGAATGAAATAAATAATCTTATTAAATTCTTTTTTCTTTACATAGTTGAATGTGCTGACAAAAAAAATCACACAAAAATAATCAATGGAAATCCAATTTATTAACCCATGGAGGTCTGGATTTGGAGTCACACTCAAAATTAAAGTGGAAAACCACACTACAGGCTGATCCAACTTTGATGTAATGTCCTTAAAACAAGTCAAAATGAGGCTCAGTAGTGTGTGTGACCTCCACGTGCCTGTATGACCTCCCTACAACGCCTGGGCATGCTCCTGAAGAGGTGGCGGATGGTCTCCTGAGGGATCTCCTCCCAGATCTGGACTAAAGCATCCGCCAACTCCTGGACAGTCTGTGGTGCAACGTGGCGTTGGTGGATGGAGCGAGACATGATGTCCCAGATGTGCTCAATTGAATTCAGGTCTGGGGAACGGGCGGGCCGGTCCATAGCATCAATGCCTTCCTCTTGCAGGAACTGCTGACACACTCCAGCCACATGAGGTCTAGCATTGTCTTGCATTAGGAAGAACCCAGGGCCAACCGCACCAGCATATGGTCTCACAAGGGGTCTGAGGATCTCATCTCGGTACCTAATGTCAGTCAGGCTACCTCTGGCGAGCACATGGAGGGCTGTGCGGCCCCCCAAAGAAATGCCACCCCACACCATGACTGACCCACCGCCAAACCGGTCATGCTGGAGGATGTTGCAGGCAGCAGAACGTTCTCCTCGGCGTCTCCAGACTCTGTCACGTGCTCAGTGTGAACCTGCTTTCATCTGTGAAGAGCACAGGGCGCCAGTGGCGAATTTGCCAATCTTGGTGTTCTCTGGCAAATGCCAAACGTCCTGCACGGTGTTGGGCTGTAAGCACAACCCCCACCTGTGGACGTCGGGCCCTCATACCACCCTCATGGAGTCTGTTTCTGACCGTTTGAGCAGACACATGCACATTTGTGGCCTGCTGGAGGTCATTTTGCAGGGCTCTGGCAGTGCTTCTCCTGCTCCTCCTTGCACAAAGGCGGAGGTAGCGGTCCTGCTGCTGGGTTGTTGCCCTCCTACGGCCTCCTCCACGTCTCCTGATGTACTGGCCTGTCTCCTGGTAGCGCCTCCATGCTCTGGACACTACGCTGACAGACACAGCAAACCTTCTTGCCACAGCTCGCATTGATGTGCCATCCTGGATGAGCTGCACTACCTGAGCCACTTGTGTGGGTTGTAGACTCCGTCTCATGCTACCACTAGAGTGAAAGCACCGCCAGCATTCAAACGTGACCAAAACATCAGCCAGGAAGCATAGGAACTGAGAAGTGGTCTGTGGTCCCCACCTGCAGAACCACTCCTTTATTGGGAGTGTCTTGCTAATTGCCTATAATTTCCACCTGTTGTCTATTCCATTTGCACAACAGCATGTGAAATTTGTCAATCAGTGTTGCTTCCTAAGTGGACAGTTTGATTTCACAGAAGTGTGATTGACTTGGAGTTACATTGTGTTGTTTAAGTGTTCCCTTTATTTTTTTGAGCAGTGTATATTGAAGTATATATGGAGATAGTTTAGTGCCTAAAATAAGGGGATAAACACTTTTTTTAAAAATAGTTCCCTGGTCTTTCTTATATCTCTCAGATATTGGACAGACACTTCATAATGAACTGTTATTCAACACGTTTCTATTGGTTAATAACAGTAGGCCTAATGCCAAATTCAATGTTTCATCCAATATTTTTTTTTTGGGGGGGGGGGGGGGTTAAATAGCTAATAATCCTTGTTATGACCATCTTATAACAATTCCATATGTTAGTTTAGAGCCCCCCTCCAGACAGGATTTAGACTCTAGATTAATATAATTAATACTGAGCAGATACAGTATGTTTCAAGATATGTCTCACTGGCCGTAAGCATATCAACAAGGTTTTCAAGGCGGGTCACGGTTAGCTTAGCGATATGACAGCCAGTCTGTCAAACATTTGGACTATAAAAATAAATAACCTCTTTAACATTATATTAAATTCTAATATCATTGTCATAAAACAAAACAAAAAGCATCATCTTCGAAATGATCACACCGATGTCTGACATTGAACTTGTCATACTGGTGTGTTCAAAGAGTGTGGCGGAGAGACCAGAGTACTGGAGTTTGGTTGGGTAATCCTGAGAACACGCAGGATTGGTTGAGTACCGTTTAGCCATGACTGATGGATGCATGCACACTGCACAAGGTCCTTCACGAATCAATGTCTACTGTCTAGACTGACTCGGAACAGAAATGAATACAATCAACTGTTCCATAC
This sequence comes from Salmo salar, assembly GCF_965601325.2. Lineage (NCBI taxonomy): Eukaryota > Metazoa > Chordata > Actinopteri > Salmoniformes > Salmonidae > Salmo > Salmo salar. Next base: position 15,382,182 of record NC_138319.1, on the reverse strand, counting down.
ATAATTTTCCTTTTAAATAGTCCAGTTCCTTATTTCAGCATAGAGTTGCTAGTGGTGGGATTTTCCTTCTCTCCCATGGGAGCATTAAGAAGGATGTGGTGCCATTTCTCCAATGCAGCCAGTCAACAAAACCACCTCCAGTGCCCAAAAATATGTGCTTTTTCCTCCTCTTTAGGCTCTCTGCCTCTGGGAAAATAGAGAAGAAAGCAGGAAGAGAAAAAAAGTGGGATAGTTTCACATGTTGATTAAGACCTGGGTTTTTCTCACGGGCTGAGCAATGGGCATGACTGTGTTGCTAACTAGGGGAGGGGAGTTTAGGGTTGGGTAAAGGCCCCATGTGCCAAGTTTCAGAATGTTCAGCGCCTGTGGATTCAGGGGAGGGCAAACCCCTGTGGCTACAGAACAATACAGAGCAGAGGAAGACAGACAGCTAGCTAGCTACGTAGCTACCTACCCAGTAGCCAGAGGGCTCAATGCTGCTGCAGCTTCACACATAGAGAAAAACTAGACTCACTTCTGTAGGGAGACAGGGACACGTGTGAGCGACTAAACAAGTTACCACTACAGGACTGCTGAATGTGCAGACAGCTGGAAAACCTTCAATGGAAACAAATGCGGAGTCAATTATTTTGTTTTTTTAATCTTTAATTTGACTTGAAATGTGGACAGAAACAATGTTGGGGCATGCCATATTTTCAAATGTGCCATTCCCACATGTTTGGTGTCAAATGATGTCTTATTTAGTGATATTGGGAAAATCACGTTGTGGCTGTGGTTAAACTGGTGTTTATTTGTCGAACAACAGGAAGAGGAAAATCCAGTGTTGGCCTAAATTCCCTTATAGTGGTTTTCCACACAACATTGTCATTTGTTTTCTTTAGAAACAGAGAAGATTTGTTCCTCCAGTGGCTGGCTACGCTGCCAACTCCCACACAGAGACTATAGTCAGCTGTTGGACTGAGTTGTGGAACTACAGTAGCCTATACAGCATAATACAGGGTCTGACATGGCCTTGCTTGAACCAGCAAAACACTGCTTGCGTACACAATGCACATGATAACAAATCCCCTAGATGATTACTCAACTGTTACATTTTTGCTACTCAAACCAATCTGGTACTGTCATTCATACAGTGATGTAGTGTTCCGATTTGATGTTTTGAATACAATAACACCCCTAACCTGTCGTCCTAACAATAGGTTTGGTGAGGAAAAGTCACATTGAACCAAAAGAAAGTTAATTTCCCATTCAATCCCAATTAGAAAAATCAAGCTATCACTCCACATAAAACAACAATCTTTCATAATACTGGTTGTAATGACAACACTGCCGTTTAAGGCTGATACTGAACACAGTTCTATGGAGTACACCAAGTTCAATCCCACAGAAAACCATAACGCACCATTGTAGAGGAGAGACACAGGAAGCAGTTTGATGAGCAAGAAATGGGCAATCTCCTTATAACCCCATCTTGAGACATCAACTTGAGGATAGAGGATGAGGCACACTGGTGATATCACAGACATTGGACTTTGTAAGCCAGTGATATTAAATCTCTCTCTATACAATCTTTCTGTGAGTAATACTACAGTCTGTCTGTCCATACAGCCACTGAACCCCAGGATCTGCTCTCCGATTCGACAGAGAAAGCTGCCATGACAAACGTTGGCCTATAAGCAGCAGTAGCAAAGTTAATCGGTGCAGTTGTACAGCTACTGAAACGTTTGTGGCCAACATGCTGGACAGAGCTGTCCACAGCTAGGTCACGTGATGTGGGTTGGTTTCTGACAGCATCTGAGCAGGCAGTGATGTTAACCGTCAGCCATTTTGGCTCCTCATTCCAGGATGTCCGTCTCAAAGGGGACCAGATGGTAGTAAGACAGGTTTGTGACGTAGGCATCTGAGTCATCATCACTGATGTCTGGTTCCACCGTCAGGAACTCCCTGCCATCCTCGTACCTAAGAGAGGAAAACGCCAGACATGGGTATCACTCAACTCACTGGGCACACACTGGTTGAATCATAGTTGTTTCCACGTCCTATTAATTCAATTACGTTAAATCAATGTGGAATAGATGTTGAATTGATGTCCGTGCCCAGTAGGAATGGACCAAGTGGTCAACCCATACTAAGACACAGAATTTACTAAAACATATGTTCAATATACTGAATCCAAACAGCAAAGCACTATACAACATCATGAAATTATCTTCCAATCCTGCCTACATTCCTTTATTTAGAATAGCATCACCATCCCACTGCTGTGATGAATTCTAACTATAGGTAAGATTGTCTTGTATGATATGATCATGCACTTGTGTAACATTCACTTTTTTATTTATTTAACCAGGTAGGCCAGTTGAGAAAAAGTTCTCATTTACATCTGCGAGCTGGCCAAGATAAAGCAAAGCAGTGCGACAAAAACAACAGAGTTACACATAAACAACGTAGAGTCAATAACACAATAGAAAAATCAATGTACAGTGTGTGCAAATGTAGAAGAGTAGGGAGGTAAGGCAATAAATAGGCCATAGAGGCGAAATAATTACAATTTAGCATTAACACTGGAGTGACAGATGTGCAAGTAGAGAATAGAGATACTGGGGTATAAAAGTGCAAGAGGATAAGTAACAATATGGGGATGAGGTAGTTGTGTGTGCTATTTACAGATTGGCTGTGTACATGTACAGTGATCGATCGGTAAGCTGCTCAGACAGCTGATGCTTAAACTCAGAGAGGGAGATATAAGACTCCAGCTTCAGTGATTTTTGCAATTCGTTCCAGTCATTGGCAGCAGAGAACTGGAAGGAAAGGAGGCCAAAGGAAGTGTTGGCTTTGGGGATGACCAGTGAAATATACCTGCTGGAGTGCGGGCTACGGGTGGGTGTAGCTATGGTAGCCAGTGAGCTAAGATAAGGCAGGGCTTTACCTAGCAGAGACCGGTAAATGACCTGGAGCCAGTGGGTTTGGCGATGAGTATGAAGCGAGGGCCAGCCAACGAGAGTGTACAGGTCGCAATGGTGGGTAGTATATGGGGCTTTGGTGACAAAATGGATGGCACTGTGATAGACTGCATCCAATTGGTTGAGTAGAGTGTTGGATGCTATTTTGTAAATGATATCGCCGAAGTCATTTAAGAGCAGTTGGAGGCAATGGAAGGAGAGTTGTAATGGCATTGAAGCTCGTCTGGAGGTTAGTTAACACAGTGTCTAAAGAAGGGCTAGAATGGTGTTGTCTGCGTAGAGGTGTATCAGAGAATCATCAGCAGCAAGAGCGACATTATTGATGTATACAGAGAAGAGATTCGGCCCGAGAATTGAACCCTGTGGCACCCCCATAGAGACTGCCAGAGGTCCAGACAACAGGCCCTCCGATTTGACACACTGAACTCTATCTGAGAAGTAGTTGGTGAACCAGGCGAGGCAGTCATTTGAGAAACCAAGGCTGTTTAGTCTGCCGATAAGAATGTGGTGACTGACAGAGTCGAAAGCCTTGGCCAGGTCGATGAATACGTCTGCACAGTAATGTCTCTTATCGATGGCGGTTATGATATCGTTTAGGACCTTGAGCGTGGCTGAGGTGCACCCATGACCAGCTCTGAAACCAGATTGCATAGTGGAGAAGGTACGGCAAGATTCGACATGGTTGGTAATCTGTTTGTTAACTTTGCTTTCAAAGACCTTAGAAAGGCAGGGTAGGATAGATATAGGTCTGTAGCAGTATGAGTCTAGAGTGTCTCTCCCTTTGAAGAGGGAGATGATCGCGACAGCTTTCCAATCTTTGGGAATCTCAGACGATACGAAAGAGAGGTTGAACAGGCTAGTAATAGGGGTTGCAACAATTTCGGCAGATCATTTTAGAAAGAGAGGGTAGAGATTGTCTAGCCCAGCTGATTTGTAGGGGGTCCAGATTTTGCAACTCTTTCAGAACATCAGCTATCTGGATTTGGGTGAAGGAGAAATGGGGGAGGCTTGGGCGAGTTGCTGTGGGGGGTGCCGGGCAGTTGACCGGGGTAGGGGTAGCCAGGTGGAAAGCATGGCCAGCCGTAGAAAAATGCTTATTGAAATTCTCAATTATAGTGGATTTATCGGTGGTGACAGTGTTTCATAGCCTCAGTGCAGTGGGCAGCTGGGAGGAGGTGCTCTTATTCTGCATGGACTTTACAGTGTCCCAGAACCTTTTTGAGTTTGTGCTACAGGATGCAAATTTCTGTTTGAAAAAGCTAGCCTTAGCTTTCCTAACTGCCTGCGTATATTGGTTCCTAACTTCCCTGAAAAGTTGCATATCACGGGGGCTATTCGATGCTAATGCAGTATGCCACAGGATGTTTTTGTGCTGGTCAAGGGCAGTCGGGTCTGGAGTGAACCATGGGCTATATCTGTTCCTGGTTCCAATTTTTTTTAATGGAGCATGCTAATTTAAGATGGTGAGGGGGGCACTTTTAAAGAATAACCAGGCATCCTCTACTGACGGGATGAGGTCAGTATCATTCCAGGATACCCCGGCCAGGTCGATTATAAAGGCCTGCTCGCTGAAGTGTTTTAGGGAGCTTTCTACAGTGAGGGGTGGTCATTTGACCACAGACCCATTACGGATGCAGGCAATGAGGCAGTGATCGCTGAGATCTTGGTTGAAAACAGCAGAGGTGTATTTGGAGGGCAGGTTGGTTAGGATTATATCTATGAGGGTGCCCATGTTTACGGATTTGGGGTTGTACCTGGTAGGTTCATTGATAATTTGTGTGAGATTGAGGGCATCAAGCTTAGATTGTAGGATGGCCTGGGTGTTAAGCATGTCCCAGTTTAGGTCACCTAACAGCATGAGCTCTGAAGATAGATGGGGGGGCAATCAATTCACATATGGTGTCCAGGTCACAGCTGGGGGCAGAGGGGGGTCTATAGCAAGCTGCAAGGGTGAGAGACTTGTTTCTGGAAAGGTGGATTTTTAAAAGACAGAACTCTGCAGGGTATCTCTGCAGTAGATTGCAACTCTGCCCCCTTTGGCAGTTCTATCTTGGCGGAAAATATTATAGTTTGGGATGGAAGTTTTAGGGTTTTTGGTGGTCTTCCTAAGCCAGGATTCAGACATGGCTAAGACATCTGGGTTGGCAGAGTGTGCTAAAGCAGTGAATAAAATAAACTTAGGGAGGAGGCTTCTAATGTTAACATGCATGAAACCAAGGCTTTTACGGTTACATAAGTCAATAAATGAGAGCACCTGGGGAATAGGAGTGGAGCTAGGCACTGCAGGTCCTGGATTAACCTCTACGTCACCAGAGGAACAAAGGAGAAGTAGGCTAAGGGTACGGCTAAAGGCTATAAGAACTGGTCGTCTCGTACGTTCGGAACAGAGAGTTAAAGGAGTAGGTTTCTGGGTGCGATAGAATAGATTCAAGGCATAATGTACAGACAAAGGTTTGGTAGGATGTGAGTACATTGGAGGTAAACCTAGGCATTGAGTGATGAGACAGATATTGTCTCTAGAAACATTTAAACCAGGTGATGTCATTGCATATGTGGGAGATGGAACTAAATGGTTGGTTAAGGCATATTGAGCAGGGCTAGAGGCTCTACAGTGAAATAAAACAATAATCGCTAACCAGAACAGTGATGGACAAGGCATATCATATTGATATTAGGGAGAGGCATGCATAGCCGAGTGATCTTAAGGGTCCAGTGACTGGTTGGGCTGGCTGGAGACACGGCGATTCAGACTGCTAGTAGGCCGGGGCTAGCAAGCTAGCCGAAGGGTCTTAGAGGGACGTCGCGACGGAGGAAAGTCTGTTTTAGCCTCCTCGTGCGGTTCCATCGATAGACCAGTCGTGATGGATTAGTAGGGTTCCGTGTATCAGAGGGGTCTAGTCCAATTGGCAAATGGATCTATTCAGCTAACAGTGCAATATGCTCTAGACAGCTAGTGGGCCACGGCTAGCAGATGGGCATTCAGGGGACGTCGCGACGAAGGGGCCCGTTGGAAAAAAGACCCTCGGGCAGATTACGTCGGTAGTCCAGTCGTGATGGATAAGCAGGGCTTCGTGTGGTAAAAGGGGCCCAGGCCGATTGGCAAAATAGGAATAGTGGTACAAGAAATTGGCCGATGTACCTATTAGCCAACAGTCCGATATGGTCTAGACAGCTAGCGGGCCGCGGATAGCAGGCTAGCAGATGGGCATTCAGGGGACGTCACGACTTAGGAGCCAGTTGAGTCACCCCCTCGAGCAGATTACGTCGGTAGTCCAGTCGTGAAGAATCGGCGGGGTTCCGTACCCTGTAGCGGCAGTAAAAGGGGGTCAGGAGTGGCTGATGGACCTCTTCAGCTAGCCGGGAGATTGGCCTAGCTCCAGGCTAATTGGTGCTTGCTTCGGGACAGAGATGTTAGCCAGAAGTAGTCACTCGGATTGCAGCTAGCTAGCTACGATGACCCAGGTGAGAAGGTTCCAAGTGAGAAGGTTCAGTTAAAGTCTGAAGTTTACATACACCTTAGCCAAATACATTTAAACTCAGTTTCACAATTCCTGACATTTAATCCATGTAACAAAATCCCTGTCTTAGGTCAGCTAGGATCACCACTTTATTTTAAGAATGTGAAATGTCAGAATAATAGTAGAGAGAATTATTTATTTCAGCTTTTATTTCTTTCATCACATTCCCAGTGGGTCAGAAGTTTACAGTCACTCAATTCGTATTCAGTAGCAATGCCTTTAAATTGTTTAACTTGGGTCAAACATTTCGGGTAGCCTTCCACAAGCTTCCCACAATAAGTTGGGTGAATTTTGGCCCATTCCTCCTGACAGAGCTGGTGTAACTGAGTCAGGTTTGTAGGCCTCCTTGCTCGCACACGCTTTTTCAATTCTACCCACAAATTTTCTATAGGATGAGGTCAGGTGTGATGGCCCCTCCAATACCTTGACTTTGATGTCCTTAAGCCATAACTTTGGAAGTATGCTTGGGGTCATTGAACATTTGGAAGACCCATTTGCGACCAAGTGTTAACTTCCTGACTGATGTCTTGAGATGTTGCTTCAATGTATCCACGTAATTTTCCGTCCTCATGATGCCATCTATTTTGTGAAGTGCACCAGTCCCTCCTGCAGCAAAGCACCCCCACAACATGATGCTGCCACTCCTGTGCTTCACGGTTGGGATGGTGTTCTTTGGCTTGCTAGCCTCCCCCTTTTTCCTCCAAACATAACGATGGTCATTATGGCCAAACAGTTCTATTTTTGTTTCATCAGACCAGAGGACATTTCTCCAAAAAGTACAATCTTTGTCCCCATGTGCAGCTGCAAACCGTAGTCTGTTTTTTTTATGGCGGTTTTGGAGCAGTGGCTTCTTCCTTGCTGAGCGGTCTTTCAGGTTGTCAATATAGGACTTGTTTTACTGTGGATATAGATACTTTTGTACCTGTTCCCCCAGCATCTTCACAAGGTCCTTTGCTGTTGTTCTGGGATTGATTTGCACTTTTCGCACCAAAGTATGTTCATCTCTAGGAGACAGAACGCGTCTCCTTCCTGAGCGGTATCACGGCTGCGTGGTCCCATGGTGTTAATACTTGTGTACTATTGTTTGTACAGATGAACGCGGTACCTTCAGGCGTTTGGAAATTGCTCCCAAGGATGAACCAGACTTGTGGAGGTCTTGCCTGATTTCTTTTGATTTTCCCATGATGTCAAGCAAAGAGGCACTGAGTTTGAAGGTAGGCCTTGAAATAAATCCACAGGTACACCTCCAATTGAATCAAATGATGTCAATTAGCCTAACAGAAGCTTCTAAAGCCATGACATAATTTTCTGGAATTTTCCAAGCTGTTTAAAGGCACAGTCAATTCACAATTAACAGTTCGTACATGGGACGGGACAAGACAACAGAAGTCTGACTGCTACGCCATCTTGGTATCACTTGAGCAATATGACATTTCCGCATTGTAATATTTGGTGAAAAGTATTTTGTTGTGGAGACTGAGTAAAGGCCCCTCCCTAGCTTCCCTCCTCAAACCCCACCCAGGGAAGGAAGAGGTGCACTGAGACACTTCCTGAGGAGGGGGACCCTGGAACCGCTTTGAAATTCAAGGAATGCATGGTACTCACATACTCAAAAGGGCACACACAAACGCTTGTGATCCTAAAAAGGTCCCTGTCGGTGTGTGTGTCCCTGTAAGTGTTTGTGTAGTAAAGAGAATGTGAACTGTACAAAAAGTAACAGGATATATCATGTTTGTATAATAAAATAGGCCTAAATTCAGGAGAAAACCAGAATGACTGAGGTTGAAGAAGAAAACGCGTGATACTGCCATGCTTCTCTGGTTTTGTGGTGCAGGGAGTTACAGTCCAAAGTCAACATTATATTACAAATATAAAAATAACTCCCGCACACACAATTTCACCTTTGTTATGAGGTTGAAGAAATGCCCATTTGTCTCAATACACAATGACATTGATACTGACTGGTAAGGTGATTCTAACAGGTAAAAGAAGTCGTAAAGTCATGTGTTACTTACAGGTGTTCTGCAGAGCCAGCAGCAGAGTCAGTGGATGAGGGTCTCTCTTCGTCTTGTGGCAGACTCTCATCAAACACGATTGTCTCAGTGTTGGCCAGACAGAAGCCATTGGAACGCATGATCTCTGTAGGGCACATAACACATTCTACAATTTAGGACATGAACAGTCTACCCCATGTTTTGTCTGTTGTTTATATGTCCTGTAAGGAATTCTTTATAACGCAAGACACATTTCTGTGAAAAATGACAATACAATTCCAGCTTATCTGATCCTATATTAACCATTACTCAGAGGTTTCCTGGTTCGGATGTCAAGTGGGGCATGCTGTAGTTGTCGAATTGCATAGGTTGTTTGGGTGGTTAAAAGGAAAGTTACTTCATTTTTTATTTTATTTAACTAGGCAAGTCAGTTAAGAACAAATTCTTATTTACAATGACAGCCTACCCGTCATGGCCGGTTGTGATACAGCCTGGAATCAAACCTGGGTCTGTAGTGACGCCTCTAGCACTGAGATGCAGTGCCTTAGACAGCTGCGCCACTCGGGAGCCCCAGTTAATACTGGGAAGAAAGCAGAGTGTTTTCCCTGTGTTTCACCACGAATCAATACCTGATATCTTGTATGGACTCTGGAAGCATGGCTGGATCTTGTGGACGTTGTCATTCTTCAGCACTTGGTCCAGCGGTGATCGCTCAAAGAATGTCAACACCACCTCTGACCTAGAATACTGTGGAGACAGACAGTACAGATAGTATGAGCATGGGCTCTATTTATGAGAACCATACACAATGCATTATAATTAATCTGAGTCAAATGTTGTAAGGTGTATAAATGAATAGGTTTGCATACATGTTAATCAAATCCAATGTGTACAGAGGGCAGTACTAGACTTGTAGTGACCCACCTTCCATGGCATGTTGATGGCATTCTTCAGTAGCTTCTCCACCTCATTTAGTTTCAGCTCAATGTCATTGGCCTCTTTAATCTTAACCAGACCTAAACACAAAATGACACAAACATAACGCAGAATCAAAGGTTATTACCACTTTTTTTATTGTATTAATCTCACAAAACTGAAAAGCTTAGGTCTGAAGTAAATTCTCAGGTAACAAACAAGGTACACATTTAAAATCGATTTGATTCCCAAGACAAACCACACGCCATCATTTCGAGACAGCCTGAGCTTTCAGACCAAAATAACTCTCCTACTGAGAGAACATGAGGTAAATCCTATCTGTGCATCCACCATAACAATAGGGCAGCTACTTTGACCTTTGTGTCAACTAGCATATTATCTATCCACAGGCCAGAACACACAACAAAGGTTAAATGGGAGGAGGGCCCAATTCAACTTTACTCATGTAAAAAAGGTCGCCAAAAAATATATATAGTTGAAAAAGGTGGCAATCAGTTAAATGAGATAACCTTTATATTCACAATCACAATGCTCCTGTGATATTTGTTCTGGGCATGGCAAGTGCAGAGAAACACAAATAGACTTCTTTAAGTTAAGTGGACAGTTTTAAGAGCATGCAACTGCACGTGTCACAAATAGGGTAACCAGCAAGAACGCCAACATGGTTTCAGTAAATGCTAGGTAATAGGCAGCACAGAATCTGAAAGTGGTAACAGCAGAATATAGGGGAACTGCAGTATAGACGTACAGTACACCTATCTACCTTAGCAGCATGACACATGGATTAACAATGCAAGGTATAAGAGAGGTTTAAGATTTAGAAGCTGGGTGGAGAGTTTCACTTTGGGAATAAGCACTAGCAATGAGGACTTTAACATTGGCAAAGTATGAGATGTACAAGGGATACATCTGAACACATGTCCAAAAAAAAAAGAGTGGAAAGTAGCCCGCTTAGTTGGTTTGGACCTATAATAAACAGGGGGGTGTGTGAGTGAATATGTACTTAAGCCTTTACAATCCAATGATGCCGAGTGAAAACTAGTGACTATGACGCATTAGTCATTAGTTCTGCCTTCCAGTTCCAACTAGTCCCAAAATATCATGTACGGCCATTCATAGTCATGATGACTACGATAGTGAGGTTGATGATGACGATCCTCCAGAAAACTACTGATGAGGTCTTACTGAGGTGATGTGACTAGTACGCACGATGCAGCCACAGAGCTGCTCCCTTCGGATAGACAGAGGGCTGCGTAAGAGGATGTGAGGCAGCGCTCTGCTGATGTAACAATCTCATTCATTTCTAATGGCCCATAGTCATGACATTATGCCTCAGGGTTTGAGGAGTGATTAGGTCATGAAATGGCTGTTTTTAGTTTAAAAAAAAAAAAGGAGTGCACACTGTATAGGGAATATGATGCCATTTGAGAGGCAGCCATAGAATCCCCCACCCAGGGCTGTACCTCACAGGGTTCCAGGATCCTATTCTTCTTTTTAAGAGATAAACAGCTCGGTTTGTCCAAACCAGCAAGAGTCTATAAAAAAAAGATATAACGACCAATAAGTGCTTGTTTGTCTGCGAATAAGAGGTTTATTGTATTTTTTATTATAGGCTTAGACGTATGATTAGTATTCTTGGTTATGTCATGGTAGAGTTACAGTGTGCCATTTTGAATATTATATGGTCTTCTCTTCTTTATTGGATGTTTCATTTGAAAGACATGCCTAATAACCCAGGGAGCATAGCCTCAAGGAAAAAGCAACAAATCTACGCCACACATGGCGGTTGCTCAAATGCAACAAACATGAAGATAACGGTCCTCAGACAAAACTCGAAACCGCCTCGCTGTTTTCTGTGTAAACAGATGTTTGGAAATCTGTCCACAGGATTTCACCTTTGATATGGAAACGTGAGCAACATGAGCGCTGGCGTGGAATGCCAAAATAAAGTTGCAGATTTAAAAATGGAACACAACCACTAAACATATTCCTCTCCCAATGAATTATATTTCGAAGTTGAAGCTAAATATATAGAAATGGTGGTCGTCTGAAAATAAGCCATGAAATATTTTGAAACTAAAACCAGCTGTGTTTGTTCCGACCAGGCTCCCTGAGTGCATGTCCTCACTTCCTGTGGCAGAGTCCTTTTCCTGTCTCCACTTCCTGGAATCTCGTTGAAGAGGGAATCACTAAACTTGTGTTTTCTGTTCTCCTTGTGTAACACTATAAGTATGGGGCCAAATTGGTCTAATAATTGTCCTCTTTACCAGCATTCTGGCCATTCAAACTGTTCCCATGTGCACATCAAAGAATTGCCTGTAGCCAAGAAATAGGCCAACAGTAGTTCATAGCCTACATTTAGTTGAATGAAGAACACTGCATAGATACTGCTAGTATCTTTACCAACAAAAATCATGTTTTCCTGCCCATTGTAGCGAGCATATTATTACTTTCTCGCTTTTTTAAGTGTAGCTACAACCATTTATGGTGGTAGATTTTGTAATTAAACAGGCTTACAATGTAATGAAAAAGTGTAGTTACACAATTAACTACTTCATGTGATACCTGTTTGTGCTGTCATTTGCATATCAACCATGGCAGGAGGACAGACAACATGACAGGAAGCATGACCCTCCGCGTCATCCTTACACATGATATTTCAACATTTATTAGACATTATCAACAGCTATTTCACAACAACATCCTACAGCACATCAGACCAGCCCATGTCAGCATGATACTACAACATTATAGCCTTTGGTAGTGTCACGTACTGCAACATTATCTAACCACCATCTCCCTGGTTAGATTAGTATGTTCCCTAAGGTGTTGCCGTTTGATCATTAGATACAGAGCACCAAATTCCATTATAAGTCTTTGGTTAAACCTTTAAACAGAGTTCTCGGCTGTCCTCTCCGTCACCAGTGTAGTGTGAGTCAGTTATGTTTGGGCGGTGCCCTCATGACTGGCTCTCATGCCAGCAGAACCAGCACGTCACTTCCTGTCTGTGATGCCCACTCCAGGGTCACATGTCAGGTGACTGATGATGAAGGCCTAAGCAGACCACAGTAGGGGCTAGCCTAAATATAGGAGGCCCACTCCTTCAGCCAGGCCTGTGTATCACCCTCTCACCACAATGACCTCAGCCTGAAAGTTCCCTAGATGTTCTGCACGCCTCTCTTGTTGCCTGGGTACAGCACAGAAACAAGAGTAGGGCCAGAAACAGTGTGAATAAAGAACACAGCATAGGGGAAGCAAGGACAGCTAGAGCTATGTCCACTTTTCATCTGAGTGCCAATTAGAAGACGGATCTAAATAAAATATCGAGCCGGGGTGGAAATTAAAAGAAGGGCATGGGGAAATGGAATGGGATTAATCTGTGGCCAACTATCCATCACTGACATGATTCAACTCTACCGACACCACTACTGGACTAACACTTGGATGAAGTCCCTATTTCAATACCCATCTCCCTCTATTCGTCTCTCAACCAACAAGACATGAGAATGGACGATGAGACACCAGGAAAAGAAGAAGTGCAAAGTGAGTCGTTTTTTTGCCCCATGTTTCTCTCGTCCCATCATGCATCACACACAGCCGAGAAAGGAGAAGAGCCAATCCTCAGCAGTGACAGCTATTTTCGGTGTATGGGAAGGAAGCAGAGCCTTCCAGTCACCACAAAAAGGCTGGCGTGGGGGGACAGTTTACAAAACACACTTACTGTAGGCTGAGCGAACACAGACAAAATAGAAGTACCAGAGAGGCTGTGCAGGGTGAACACCCAGCTATCAAATTTGGTTCCTTGGAAGTTGTGGGAACATATGTTTTTGGTTTACCATTGGTTCTGGGAACGAAGCCATAAGGTTCCTGACCGATAAAACTGAACGTTTCATTAAACGTTCTGAGAACAAAATATTTTTTGGGGCCTGTTCTGGGAATGTACATTTTTAGGTATAGCAGGGAGGTTCCTTTCACTGAATGTTTCAATAAGAGTTTTAATAACACTGCTAGCTTAGTTTGGATAACTGTTTTCAACTCCAAGCACAGATAAACATTTATTTGCTTATGCTTTAAACATGCAAACACATGTATTTTTTTTATTGTGGCATGGCATCAGTGAGATTCAAACATATGATATCCTGTTCTCTATCCAAGGAATTAGCCCACTGCGCCACCAGGATGGAGCTAGCCTGCCATGTTTAGTTTTTTTTAAACTCATACGAAGCTGTTCATTTTAGTCTATTCAAACAGGCTCTGCTTCCTTTCAAAGGAAATAAGCACTCATTAAGATCAGGTGTGGCCAATAAGGGGGCGTGGCCAACAGACCTGCAGAAAATGTTAGACTGAAGTACTGAAATTCACACAGAAGAACGTTGTTTCTTAACATTCGCTGAACTTTGACTTTAAACAGAACCATGTGGAAACCTGCAGAAAGTGTTATGCTGAAGATCCACGCTCTCACCAAGCTCTAAGAAACATATGGTTCTCAGAACATTATGTGCTAGCTGGGCATAGACGTGGCATGCACTGGGCATCCTGCCAGACAGCACCCAGTCTGGGCAATGTCAGGGCACCATCGTGACAGACAGGGCAGCAAGAGGTACACAACCCAGGGCCGTGCGTTTGGCTTTCATGTGTCACAATCCTTTCCAACTGTCTGAGGGTTCTGTTTATCTTTACCCATTACTACGGGATAGGATCTGCTTCTATTGCAGAACAAGCTGGTCAGCAATTCAATCACACAGGACATACAGTAGATTAGCCTAATCACAACCTAAACATTTGATAACATTTAATGCAGTATTGAAATGGTCCACAAACACTCGATAGGGGGAGTAACTGAGCCTTTCAGCGTTACCTCAACATTATTAAAGCCAATATGCAATGGATAGACCACCACCTAATTTATCCAAAACGTTCACTGACAAATCCACACATTAACCTTTTCCAATATGATTTTAATGTTGGCAGTTAGCCTGTGCTATTATAAACCTAACCCATAGCCTCCAGCTCTGAAAACCAAACAACCAAAAAGGTGCTGCTGATAAGTGATAAAGGATAGCCTAGTGATAACCAGTTAAATCAGTCCTATTGCTCTTGACTTAAGTTCCAGTCAATCATGTTAGGGAGTTCCCAGAGAACCTAAAACAGTATCCAGAATCATGTAGACCAAAGAGCAGCTATTTGATAGGTCTGATATTATGTGTCACTCCACAGTGGACCCAATCAATTATAAAACAGACAGTGTCTACCTGGGTCATGAAAACAACAATTAGTCATTATTTATCCACTGTAAATAATACAGCCACTGTATCAACTGATCTATCTATATCAGATGTGCCCATATAATTCCCACCTGTCAAAAATGCCCATTTGAATACAATAATGGATGACAAAGTTCTCAACGCTTCAAAACATTGGCAGATCTTGTTTTTTTAACTAATTAGTCTTTTGACCAATCACATCAGCTATGAAAAAGAGCTGATGTGAAAAGATCTTATGTGATTGGTCAAAAGGCCAATTAGTAGAAAAAAACATCAGAATGGTATTGTGGGTATTGTCTTCAAATGACCATATAATTTATTCATTAATTACTTAATTTAACAATTGATTAAACCCAATGTCCAGTGGCATGGTGTACACTATACCAACCTTCTATAAGCGGGGACTTGGAGAGAGCTCTTCTGTCCTCAGGGAATGATTCAACCAGTCTTTTGAACAATCTCCCAAAATCTGAATAACTCCTGTGCAAATACAAAACGTTTCTGTCTGACCACTCGGTTCTGATCTCGTAGAATTCTTCTTCCTCTCCTCGCTGACTTATGATCAGTCTCCGGATCCCGTTCACCCAGCAATCCTTGACAAACATGTTGACCAGAGACGTCCCCTCGAATATCGCCGATGCCATTCCTCAGCAGTCAGTCCAGCATTCTGAGAAGGAGTGGGACGTTGGAGTGAAGTCATGGACTTTGGAATGAAGTCATGGACTTTGGAATAACATTGCCCACCCTGAACCGGGTAAAATAACTATTTCAAATAAATCATTAACTTGTAGGCATATGGGGGGAAACCTCCGACATAATTCTAAAACCGTTACAATGTAGAAAACCAACAAAATTATTTCAGTTTCGCTTGCTCAGCCCATCACAGACGCAGTCTTAAACGTGGCACTGTCACCGCCTTCATAGTCATTAGTCATCACAGGGTAAGAAAATCATACGTTTTTACTTGATAATCCTCCCAGAATTCAAATGGACTCGAAAATAGCTACTTAGCTGTTGTTCAATTACAATGATTTATTTACTAGTCCACTTTATGTTCAGGGTCACAGATGATGACGCCTTAAAACAGTTAGTTGCCCTTCCCAAAATTATGTTAGTATTGTTCTTTTATCGTCTTACTGTTCTTCTACGAGTCTTCTGATTAACTTCATGCGTAGAAGTGAATGCAAAAGAGTTGCATATTCGATGTGCTGTTCTTCAAGGCTTTACTCCCCTGACAGTTTGTCGAGGTTTGCCTTTAGAGGATGCATCGTGCACACTGATTCCAGTGTTGACGGCTTTTGTCGCTCAGGCGAAAAATATCCGTCGGTTTCCTCCCCTCGCAGAAGTTGACTCCTCTCTCCCTCCCCTCTTCTTCTTCCTCCCTCCTTGTCAGTGTGGATACTATGCAAGGAATGCAACTGCTCAAAGAGAGACCGAATTGTCCATGTAAGCTGCCTAGGCTACTTCAAAACTTGCATGACTTTTCTTTCTGATGTACAGTTATGTTCAGCAGTTATAGTATGTCAACCTGGACTCAGGGGTAGATGTAATAACCCTCATGAAAAAGTACTACTGAATTACTACTCACTACTACACAAAACCAACTGGTATTACTACTTATTTGCTATTGAGATGTGTAGTAAACGAGTAGTGAGTTATGTAGTAATTTCAGTAGTAATGAGTGATAAATTGGGACGTTTCACTACTGGTGAACACTACATATTTCTTATTCAAATCTCTACATAATTCTCCCTTAATGACTACTGTGTAACTACTGAGCTGTTGGGTATCTACTACTTAAAACCTACACATACCTACACAATTTCTACATGTTGAATGTAGAATTACCACGTAATGCCTACACATTACTGCTGTATGCCAACTCAATCCCTCTTGAATTACTACTGCCATTTGTCTGTGTAGTGTTGTCACTACTGAATTGCTCCTTATCCTTTTTCATTTCCTACATAAACCCTTTTGAATTACTATTGAAAACGGACACATTTACTACCGTTTGCCTATTCGAAATCACAATTGACATCTTGTTTCCCTACTGTGCCACTACTAGACGAGTGCACCTGTTATTTCCTAAAGTTTCTAACTGTAGTAATCAAACAATCAATAATAAACATATACACATGCAATTGAATTAGTTTTAATTCAAATGAATTACATATTTGCACTTTTTTGTTTATCACTTTGAGGCCTTGTCTATTTTCAGCTTTTACTTAACTATCTTCTGTCACGTCCTGGCCAGTATACGGGTTAATTGTCATTGTAGTTTGGTCAGGACGTGGCAGAGGGTATTTGTTTTATGTGGTTCGGGGTGGTGTTTTGGTAAAAGGGCGTTTGATTTAGTATTTCCGGGTTTTTGGTTTATGGTCTATGTTTGTATTTCTATGTGGAGTCTAGTGAGTGTGTTTCTATGGTTGATTAATTGGGGTTGGGACTCTCACTTGAAGGCAGGTGTTTTCTCTTTGCCTTTGATTGAGAGTCCCATATATTAGGGTGTGTTTGTCATTGGTGGGAGATTGTTTCTTGTTTAGCGTGTGAGCCTAACAGGACTGTCTAGTAGATCGTGAGTACGCTGTTTATTATTTTGTGTTCACTTTTGAGTTAATACACTTCAAGATGAGCATTGTCAATCCTGCTGCATATTGGTCCTCCTTTTCCGATGATGATTTCGCTATATCGTCTGACAACGAAATCCGTGACATCTTCAGATCCTTTTTTGTGTTGCAGCCACATTTCTCCACCACGTAACCTTTTAGAAAATAAAAACAAGCACAAGAGACAACCAATTATAATCCATTATCAATCATCTGCTAACAGAGGTCACATAAAACACAGAAAAACATTTGATAAAATGTTAATCTTACCAACAATGTCCTCCAGTCTTATGTTGAGGGCCTCCTTGGCAACGGGTCAAAAGAGGTAAGTATACCAAAATGAACATACTACTGTACATTTGCAAACTAGCACACATACAGTCCCTTCAGAAAGTATTCCCACCCCTTGTCACGACTTCCGTCGAAGTTGGTGCCTCTCTTTGTTCGGGCGGCGGTCGTCGTCGTCGCCGGCTTTCTAGCTGCCACCGATCCACGTTTCTTTTTCCATTTGTTATGTCTTGATTGTTCACACCTGGTTCCCATTACGTTATTATTATTTCCCTATTTAACCCTCTGGTTCTCATTGTGTTCTGTGTGTGATTGTTTCCTGGTTTTTGTGTTAGTCTTTTGTGTTAGGGTTTATCCCTGCGTGGATTTATTGGCTGATTATTTTTCAGAGTAAAGTACATTATTTTACTCAGTTCTGTGTCCTGCGCCTGACTCCGTCCTCACCTCTGCACAACTGATACTTTACACCCCTTGACTTTTTCCAAATGTTATGTTACAGCCTTTTTCTGTCACTGGCCTATACACTACCTCATAATGTAAAAGTGGAATTATGTTTAGACATTTTGGCAAATTAATTCAAAATGAAAAGCTGAAATGTCTTGAGTCAATAAGTATTATGGGAAGCCTAAATAAGTTCAGAAGTGAACATGTGTTTAACTTCGTCACATAAGTTGCATGGACTCTGTGTGCAATAATAGTGTTTAACATGATTTTTGAATGACTACCTCATCTCTGTACCCCAGACATACAATTATCTGTAAGGTCCCTCAGTCGAGCAGTGAATTTCAAACAGATTCAACCACAAAGACCAGGGAGGTTTTCCATGCCTCACAAAGAAGGGCACCTATTGGTAGATGGGGGGAAAAAAATAAAAGCCATTGAATATCCCTTTGAACATGGTGAAGTTATTAATTACACTTTGGATGGTGTATCAATACACCCAGTCACTACAAAGATACAGGCATCCTTCCTAACGCAGTTGCTGGAGAGGAAGGAAACCGTTTAGGTATTTAACCATGAGGACACTGATGACTTTAAAACAGAGTTTAATGGCTGTGGTATGAGAAAACTGAGGATGGATCAACAACATTGTACTGTAGTTACTCCACAATACTAACCTAATTGACAGAGTGAAAAGGAAGCATGTACAGAATATGAATCTTCCAAAACAAACATCCTGTTTGCAACAAGGCACTAAAGTAATACTGCAAAAATGTTGGCAAAGCAATTAACTTTTTATCCTGAATACAAAGTGTTATGTTTAGGGCAAATCCAATGCAACACATTACTGAGTACCACTCTCCATATTTTCAAGCATAGTGGTGGCTGCATCATGTTATGGGTATGCTTGTAATCGTTAAGGACTGGGGAGTTTTACAAGATAAAAAAGAAACAGAATGGAGCTAAGCACAGTGAAAATCCTAGAGGAAAACCTGGTTCAGTCTGCTTTTCCACCAGACACTGGGAGATTAATTCACATTTCAGCAGGACAAAACCTAAAACAGAAAGCCAAAGCTACACTGGAGTTGTTTACCAAGAAGACAGTGAATGTTTCTGACTGGCCGAGTTAGTTTTGACTTTTGAAAATCTATGGCAAGACCTAAAAATGTTTGTCTAGTAATGATCAACAACCAATATTACAGAGCTTGAAGAATTTTGAAAATAATGTTTGTCTCCTCCAAATGTTTCACAATCCAGGTGTCGAAGCACTTAGAAACTATTCAACTGTATCTTAGTCTGTTCCGCTCTGACATCACTCGTCCATATGTATATAGTCTTAATTCATTCCTACTTAGATTTGTGTGTATTGGGTATATGTTGTGTAATTTATTAGATATTACTTTTTAGATATTACTGCACTGTCGGAGCTAGAAGCACAAGCATTTCGCTACACCCACAATAACATCTGCTAATCACGTGTGTGACCAATAAAATCGGATTTGATTTGAAGCTGTCAAAGGCAAAGTGTGGCTACTTTGAAGAATCTAAAAAAATTGTTTTATTTTGTTTAAGACTTTTTTGGTTACTACATGATTCCATATGTGTTATTTCATAGTTTTGATGTCTTTAATATTATTCTACAATGTAGAAAATAGTAAAAATAAAGAAAAATCCTGGAATGAGTAGGTGTGTCCAAACTTTTGACTGGTACTGTATACAAACGGCTAAACAACGACATGAAAGTATCCATAAAACATAAAGGAAAGTTGAACTTACAGATGGTGCAGTGTCAGCACAAGGGCTACGAAAGACAGGACGATGAAGGATGGCAGATGATTACAAAAGCCGGTGTAGTCTGGCTGTAGAGTTTTAACTATGTATTTATTACCAACATAAAGTAGTAAAAACCTCTACACTACTGTTTTCCTACAGAACACTACAAAACTCTACTTGTGTATATTGAGTAGTGCATAAACTAGACATTCACTACACAAACCCTACAACTTTCTTCATAGTCACTACTGCACACATAGGTTTTGTGTAGTAATTCAGTAGTACTTTGTCATGAGGGAACATATGAAACGTACATTTATCCCTCCATTTAGTATGATACACTATATATACAAAAGTATGAGGACACCCCTTCAAATTAGTGGATTTGGCTATTTCAGCCACACCAGTTGCTGACAGGTGTATAAAATCGAGCACACAGCCGTGCAATCTCAATAGACAAACATTGACAGTAGAATGGCTCGTACTGAAAAGCTCAGTGACTTTCAACATGGCACTGTCATAGGATGCCACCTTTCCAACAAGTCAGTTTGTAAAATTTCTCCCCTGCTAGAGCTGCCCCGGTCAACTGTAAGTGCTGTTATTGTGAAGTGGAAACATCTAGGAGCAACAACGGGTCAGCCATAAAGTGGTATGCCACACAAGCTCACAGAACGGGGCCACCTAGTGCTGAAGTGTGTAAAAATAGTCTGTCCTCTACTGCAACACTCACTACCAAATTCCAAACTGCCTCTGGAAGCAACGTCAGCACAACATCTGCTCGTCGGGAGTTCATGAAATGGGTTTCCATGGCCGAGCAGCCACACACAAGTCTTAAGATCACCATGCGCAATGCCAAGCGTCGGCTGGAGTGGTGTAAAGCTCGCCATCATTGGACTCTGGAGCAGTGGAAACGCGTTCTCTGGAGTGAGGAATCACGCTTCCGATGGACGAATCTAGGTTTGGCGGATGCCAGGAAAACACTACCTGCCCGAATGCATTGTGCCAACAGTAAAGTTTGGCGGAGGAGGAATAATGGTCTGGGGTTGTTTTTCATGCTTCGGGCTAGGCCCCTTAGTTCAAATGAAGGGAAATATTAACGCTACAGGATACAATGACATTGTTGTCCATGACATGTTGTCCATAAAGAGATTCGAACACAAACCTTGGGGTTGCTAGATGTTCGCGCTATATGCTCACCCATCCACCCCGACCAACCACCCTCCTTTTGTTTTTGCCTTAAGTAAGGGACCAGTGGAAATTTACACAATTGTTACCCTGGGAGGAAAATGGGGGAGGGTCATGCTTTTTCAATTTCAGTCAGAAGGAGGGTTTAGTATTTTGAATTTAGTCCAGAGGAGGGTCATGTCATTTTTTATCGATTTTAAATGTCATATTGCTCAAGGTTTGAGAATTAGTTGCTTATTATATCTTGACGTGTGCCCGATGATGCCCCTCATCCCTGATTCTCTTCTGGGCGAGCAATATCAAGTGCGCCTAGTGTGGTCTCAATCAAATGATCCATAGCCTATACAGTAGGCCTAAGCTATACGAAGAGCATGCTCGGAGAAACACAGGGCAAAGACATATTTCCGAGAGAATGTACTTCCTTCCCAAGTTTTTACCTGCTGGGATGGTGTACCTGTATATAAAATTACACTACACTGCATTACACACTGCAGTGGATAGGCATTCCCAGTCATGAGCCCTGGCCTGCCCTGCTCTTGCTGATGTAAACCCTTTTGTGCTGCCTAACCAATGACTGCTGTGTATGTAGCACTTCAGGAGGCGTGTGGAAAAGGCCTATATGTTCTGTTTAGTTTGAGAGGGAGAATGCAAAGATGAGATGGAGGACCAGAGGTAAGCTTGCTATTGCTATAATTGATTATAATAAAAACAATATGTTTTGTGGCCCATAATGAAGCTATTTATCAAAGTTATTAACCTCGGAAAAAGCATATTCATGTAATTTACATACATTACTATGAAGCGGCAGCTGCGGAGATGGACAGCGCATGGGCGCTGAAAGTAGGCTAATTCATTTAAAAAGTCTTCATTTCAATTTTACTTTAGGATACTAACAGTAAGAGGGCGTTGTGATGGAGCCTATTTCTTCCTATTCAAGAAATAAGATGTAGGCCTACCTGTTTGACAGACAAAATTATAGTCTACTATCCCTAGATTTTGTCAGCCAATTCCTTCAGTCACCATGCACTCCTTAAATATCTACATGTCAGTGATAGGCATGGTGTGTTAAGTTAAAACCAGGGCTTGAATTGAGGGGGTATGTAAGGGTAGTGTGGCTTTTGTTAAAGAAAATGGCTAAAAGCATAGGCCTACCCCTTGATAGCTTAAGATAAAAAAAATATATATATATATTTGGTTTGTCTATATGACATTGAGGCTGCACTACAACCTTATATAGCCGAGGAGACAAAAAATGTACTTTGCTTGGGAAGTAATGTGTGATTCTGTCACTATCAATTGACATTCAACATTTCAACAGGCTATTAAACAACATACTAACTCTAAATCAGTCAGGTAGCCTAAGAAGGAACAAAAATGTATTATTTAGCCTATATTATTTCAAGGCTACAGCCTGCCATTTTAAGAAGTAAATTGTGAAGCATTTTTGACATGCTACAGCAGGGATCATCAACTAGATTCAGCCATGACCCGATTTATTATTGATCAGATGGTCGAGGGGCCGGAACATAAGGCCTGAGGGGGTGTGTTATATGGCCAATATACCACAGCTAAGGGCTGTTCTTACGCGCAACGCGGAGTGCCTGGGTACAGCCCTTAGCCGTGGTATATTGGCCATATACCACAAACCTCCGAGGTGCCTTATTGCTATTATAAACTGGTTACCAACGTAATTAGAACAGTAAAAATAAATAAATAATTTTGTCATACACGTGGGATATGGTCTTATATACCACGGCTGTCAGCCAATCAGCATTCAGGGTTCGAAACACCCAGTTTATAATTACAAATAATTGGTTGACTGCAAGAAGCCCAAACAGATATAATGTTTTGACTAAAACATAATCATTTCAAAACTTACTTACATTTGTAAACCCTCTTAGGTCTCAATCCCCCCTATCTGAGATACCTACTGCAGCCCTCATCCTCCACATACATCACCCGTTCTTCCCGTCACATTCTGTTAAAGGTCCCCAAAGTATACGCATCCCTGGGTCGCTCCTCCAGCAAGTGACTGGAATGAGCTGCAAAAAACACTCAAACTGGACCGTTTTATCTCCATCTCTTCATTCAAAGACTCAATCATGGACACTCTTACTGACAGTTGTGGCTGCTTCGCGTGATGTATTGTTGTCTCTATCTTCTTGCCCTTTGGGCTTTTGTCTGCGCCCAATAAAGTTCGTATCATGTTTTGTGCTGCTACCATGTTGTGCTGCTGCCATGTTGTGTTGCTACCATGTTGTTGTCATGTTGTGTTTCTACCTTCTGTGTTTTCATGTGTTGCTGCCATGCTTTGTTGTTGTCTTAGGTCTCTCCTTATGTAGTTTTGTGTTGTCTCTCTTGTCGTGATGTATGTTTTGTCCTATATCCCAACCCCCGTCCACGCAGGAGTCCTTTTGCTTTTCCGTAGGCAGTCATTGTGAATAAGAATTTGTTCTTAACTGACTTATCTAGTTAAATAAAGGTTAAATTAAAAAAATATATGATAATGTGTCTCTCTGTGCGTGGGAATAAGAATTATTGCATTAAAATCACTTGGAGCTCTTTTCCTGGTGTTTACACAGTCTTTAATGTTCAATAATGAGATTTTTAAAAAAATTTGGGGGGGGGGGGCAAATAAAACCACCCGCGGGCCAAATTCGGCCCATGGGCCGCCAGTTGGGGGATCCTTTGCTACAGGATGGCAAGCGCATTCAGCATTTCAACAACACATCAACAACAGCACTTCAACAACATGCCTATACATTTCACATTAAAATTAACAAAAACAATAATAATACTTAGAATTAAATAATAGCCTAATGAAACAGTCATTCTTCTCACACCCTGATCTGTTTCACCTGTCTTTGTGATTTGTCTCCACCCCCCTCCAGGTGTTGCCCATCTTCCCCATCATCCTCTGTGTATTTATACCTGTGTTCTCTGTTTGTCTGTTGCCAGTTCGTTTTGTTTCGTCAAGCCTACCAGTGGTTTCCCCTCTGTTCCTGGCTCGCGATGGTTTCTAGGTTTCCCAGTGTTGACCTTTTCTGCCTGCCCTCCTGTACCTTTGCCCCACCTATCTGAATTACTGTCCTCTGCCTACCCTGAGCCTGCCTAATGTCCTGTACCTTTGCCCCACCTATCTGAATTACTGTCCTCTGCCTACCCTGAGCCTGCCTAATGTCCTGTACATTTGCCCCATCTATCTGGATTACTGACCCCTGCCTGCCCTTGACCTGTCTTTTGCCTGCCCCTGTTGGATTAATAAACCGCTGTTACTTCGACGTTGTCTGCATCTGGGTCTTACCTGAAACGTGATACAGTGCCTTTGAATTTACTTTTAGAAATGTGAGTTTGGCCAGCCTGGTCTGAGGATCATGCGGTGAGCTATGTATGCCTAGTTTGTTCATTTACCCTAGCAGATGCTTTTATATTCCATGCCCTAATCACAGTCAACACGAATCTATTTTGTAAAAACAATATCATGGAATTAAATAGAATAAATAAGAGCATATAGGCCTGCCGGATGATATGTGGCTGCTGTGTTAAAAACCAAATGGCTTTTTCTAAAATTCATTGATGATCACATACTTCGGTTGTAACTGGTTATATTGCGGTCAATGTTTACAGTTGATAGACAACTTTATCACTGTTCCAAACTCAGACTATCCTCTTCTCTGATTCAGAGGGGTTGGGTTAAATGCAGAAGACACATTTCAGTTGAAGGCATTCAGTTGTACAACTAACTAGGTATCATCCCTTTCCTTTCCCTTTTTTTAACAATAGCCTGTATAGAAATGAAAACGTCTCCAGTGCTGCAGTATGCGCTCATTCGTTGTTGCTCTGTTGTGGTATTACATTATTTTTTAGAAATGCATGTAATGCGTTTATAAACTTTATCGGACCGTAAATAAGCTTTTCTTATAATGGAGATCTTTTCAGCCCTACCTGTGTCCGCAATGGTCTGCGAATCCACAACCTTCTGCCGTGTAATGCTTACAAAACGAACCGTTTCTAAAACAGCATATCTAAGGCTCTGGTTTGTCCTAGGAGTGAGGGTAAACAGTATGCATGCTCTCTGCTATCCACTTTATGTTTTAATTATTATTTTGGGTATAGGGGAGGGTCACTTGGGGTATTTTGGGTATAGGGGAGGGCCAGCCGTTTCAATTTCAGAGATCCGTTTCTTTCAGGTATCTCTCATTATAAATAATGTACAGTCCCTAACCTTCTGTCTTATGTAGGCCTAACCATACCAAACGTAACATATCATACTAATTTCAGTTCCCGGATTTACGTTTACTATGTTACATCTAGACAATGAGTCCAGGCTGGGTATGCGTGTCAAATGTTCCCTTTTCTGACACATCTCATGACATGCAAACATCCCTTTTTATTTTTCATATCGACTTCCCCCTCCAATTTGTTGCATAATGCTGTTCCTTGCTAGTCTGTTGATGTATTTTCAGGTTTAAACCCATCACAGCTTTTAACCCACCAGACAACAACAAAAAAGTGTCAACAGAACTGAGACAACTAACCCCCCAAAAAGTCTGAGATGATAAGGTGATCAGACATGGAATATTCTGTAATAGAACATGATCTCTGTCTCTGCAACATCAGTTGGTGGTGGTGATAATGGCCCAGTACATGACAAATGAATAAAGTGCTCAGATACAGTGCTATCCGCAGACCTTTCGTTGTATGTGATGGTGTTCGAACGGCAAATGTTGTTTTCTTTAACCAAAGGATATCACTTGGCAGTAGAAAACGGAGACTGTAGAAGTGCTTTGTCATAAGGTTTACAAAGAGGCCATGCATTCGAAATCGGTTGTCAAGAATGGAGCAGCTAAATTCCCACGTTTTAGGGATTCTCAGCTGGGCGATTTCATCAAGTTACCTCTGCAAGAGTTGACTCAAAAGTTGTGGCTGTGTCCACTTTGACCCTAGCCTTCTGAAACCAGCCTGATCTCACAATTGCTCTGCTTGATCAGGCTAGTTTGACACCCAGTTTGTTTTTCGTCAGTATTCATACAGTAATAGAAACGTGCTTTATTTTGCAACTCTAGAATACAACCAGAATACAAATGAATGCCCACCTACAGTCCAAGAGAAGAAAGGAACTGTTCTACAGTAAGCTAGTTATCCCCTCTTCCATGGCCCATTAACCACTATACTATACAGCCCGGTAATGTTTTATTACTGAGTGCTTTAAGGAGTGGCTGGCTGGGTCCAGTCTACTGGTTCAGAGAAAAACCCATAACCATTCACCGTAATGAGGATTGAGCTGTATTCTCAATGACTGTCTCCAGGCTATCACTGCTGGTAAACGCTATTAATGACAATTGATTATACAAGAAATTACGAGTTAATTGCAAGTGAAAACAAGTTGTAAAATATATGCTTACTCTATTGGTCACATAGTAACAGACACACACACACACACAATACAAGATGCCATGCTTTAGTGAGAACAAGTATATGTATGATTATAAATGTAGAAGAACATACGCATTTAAAACAGAGCTAGAGAACATTGAAAAAAGCAACTCCCATCTAATGTGCATGTAGAATCTCATGAAACAGAACAGATGTGGGGTGTAAAAGTGCACGTTCGCATGCTCACAACTTCCCTCGGAGGGGCACTCAATTGCACCTCTGTGGTTATTTCACCATCACCATGGATGTCAAGTACATCCCAAATGGCACCCTTTTCCCTATATAATGCACTACTACCATATGGGCCCTGATCAAAATGAGTCACTACATACTGTAGGGTATAGGGTGCCATTTGGCACTGGAAGAGAGGAAATGGGTCCAGTCAGGTGAGTATAATGTAGTGTAATGTTCCAGTGTGCCAAGCGCCACATAAAATCTTCTATCGTAATGACTTTATCATTCAAATTAACACAAGGAGGCCCTCTTTAACATAAGGCATCTTTATATCCAACTGTTCCTCAATGGATTTTCTACATTCTCTTTTATAGGTGGGGGACACATAAAGGATAACACTGTCATATTAATATGTCCTTTAAAACAGGAGGAAAGGTTCTGGAAGAGAAAGACTCAGTGATTGTGGGAGTTGCTTCTGCTTTCGTGTTTTATGAAGTGTAAACTCCACTAACTAATAATTTGATAACTTGATTGGACAAAATGTTGTCATATGCTCTCTTGTATTGTATAAACATCTAACACATGAGTGTTGTTTAGTCACACTTTTAATAAAGAACACTGAAAATACAAAACAAGAAACCGCACAAACAACCTCCCACAATACCCATAACAAACACACCCCTATATATAGGATCTTCAATCAGAGGCAACGAGAAACAGCTGCCTCCAATTGAAGGCCCAATCCCAATAAACTAAACATAGAACTAAACACCCCAGATCAGACATAGAAATACACTAACATAGACCAAAACCACGGAAACTCTAAACAAACACCCCTCTACATAAAACAAATACCCCCCTGCCACGTCCTGACCAAACTACAATAACAAATGACCCCTTTACTGGTCAGAACGTGACAGTCCTCTCTATTGGGTCAAATGGATGCCAATGTTTTCCAGTAGCCTGTGAATGAATGGAGACGTGTCTGTTACAATATGGCAACCCATACCAAATTGAAAAGCCATTGCCTATCTAAGCTTTTCTTTCCCATGTTATATTAACAAGGAGTAATCCTCCATGAAACCCACTGGTGGAATATTACAGATTTGTAATCAGTCCTTGCAGCATCTCAAAATAGACCCTTTCTCTCACAGGGGATCTGATGTGAATTATAAATCCTAAACTTGCGCTTACATGAGATAAATTATATCCATGGTAGCCTGCTCACGGAATACTAACAGGTACTTGTGGTGATGTGATGTATATCTAATAGGAGAAGGTGGGTTCCTGAGACCTCTACTGCTGTGCTGATGTGTGTTAAAACTGAGTTATAGCACAGCATTGTGCTGAGGCAAAATGATCATGGGGATATCCTTCATATTACGGATAACACTTTGTGACATCTGCTGATGGAAATAAACTCAGCAAAAAAAGAAACGTCCCTTTTTCAGGACCCTGTCTTTCAAAGATAATTCCTAAAAATCCAAATAACTTCACAGATCTTCATTGTAAAGGGTCTAAACACTGTTCCCCATGCTTATTCAATGAACCATAAACAATTAATGAACATGCACCTGTGGAACGGTCGTTAAGACACTAACAGCTTACAGACGCTAGGCAATTAAGGTCACAGTTATGAAAACTTAGGACACTAAAGAGGCCTTTCTACTGACTCTGAAAAACACCAAAAGAAAGATGCCCAGGGTCCCTGCTCATCTGTGTGAATGTGCCTTAGACATGCTGCAAGGAGGCATGAGGACTGCAGATGTGGCCAGGGCAATAAATTGCAATTTTCCGTACTGTGAGACGCCTAAGACAGAGCTACAGGGAGACAGGACGGACAGCTGATCGTCCTCGCAGTGGCAGACCACGTGTAACAACACCTGCACAGGATCGGTACATCCGAACATCACACCTGCGGGACAGGTACAGGATGGCAACAACAACTGCCCGAGTTACACCAGGAACGCACAATCCCTCCATTAGTGCTCAGACTGTCCGCAAAAGGCTGAGAGAGGCTGGACTGAGGGATTGTAGGCCTGTTGTAAGACAAGTCCTCACCAGACATCACTGGCAACAACGTTGCCTATGGGCACAAACCCACCGTCGCTGGACCAGACAGGACTGGCAAAAAGTGCTCTTCTCTGCCGGGTCGCGGTTTTGTCTCACCAGGGGTGATGGTCAGATTCGCGTTTATCGTCGAAGGAATGAGCGTTACACCGAGGCCTGTACTCTGGAGCGGGATCGATTTGGAGGTGGAGGGTCCATCATGGTCTGGGGCGGTGTGTCACAGCATCATTGGACTGAGCTTGTTGTCATTGCAGCCAATCTCAACACTGTGCATTACAGGGAAGACATCCTCTTCCCTCATGTGGTACCCTTCCTGCAGGCTCATCCTGACATGACCCTCCTGCATGACAATGCCACCAGCCATACTGCTCGTTCTGTGCGTGATTTCCTGCAAGACAGGAATGTCAGTGTTCTGCCATGGCCAGCGAAGAGCCCAGATCTCAATCCCATTGACCATGTCTGGGACCTGTTGGATCGGGGGGTGAGGGCTAGGGCCATTCCCCCCAGAAATGTCCGGGAACTTGCAGGTGCCTTGGTGGAAGAGTGGGGTAACATCTCACAGCAAGAACTGGCAAATCTGGTGCAGTCCATGCACTGCAGTACTTAATGCAGCTGGTGGCCACACCAGATACTGACTGTTACACATTATTCCATTTCTGTTAGTCACATGTCTGTGGAACTTGTTCAGTTTATGTCTCAGTTGTTGAATCTTGTTATGTTCATACAAATATATACACATGTTAAGTTTGCTGAAAATAAATGCAGATGACAGTGAGAGGACATTTCTTTTTTTGCGAGTTTACAAATGAGTTTACATTTGATTGATATTATGCAGTGGTAGAATACAGAAGCAGCAACTACAGTACAGATACTCTGGTGTGCCTCTGCTTCCATGCTACCACGAGATGCAAATTCCTTGAGTATACGACAATACCTCAGGACACACAGTCCATGGTCGAGTGCCAAATGGCATGCACCCTATTCCCTATAGTGCACTACTTTTGACCAGAGCCCATAAGGCAAGGTTTCGTGTCCCTTAAACTAGGTGACACAGGTGTGTTTCAGAGAGATACTTGATTTATCCTGTTGTTTTTCGGCCGAGTGGAACGTTTTATGGGAGCTCAGGTGGGATAATAAATTTGCCAACAGCTACCTATTCACTCCTGCACAGAGACATTGGTTAGCCAACTGGTCTCCAACCATCAGCCTCACTGATACATTCTGTTGTTTACTATATAGCTTTTCATGAGTCATAACCACTGATGTATGTCAGTCTATGGTCCTAACCCTTCTAAAACACCGGCATCATTACTATAGGGATTTTCAACGGGAGGAAAATAGCTGTGAGAAACAGTTGGGAGTACAACTGCTTTGACCAATACGTTGAATCATCATCCAGTGGTAGGGATCTATGCTGAGTAATTGTTATTTGCAGTGCTGTGATGTCTACTGTTTTTCTGTGCTCAAGCCATACGCTTCCAGTAACAGCATATCACACTCACACACACACACACATTTCCCAATAAATACCCTTTTTCTTATACAATAATAGGGTCACTCTGTTTGGAGCAAGGCCTTGCTCTGTCGTTGCGCTGCGTTGACAGTGTCAGCAAATATCCTCTTCTCACTTAGGTGTAATTCCTTTGAAAAAGAAAACATCACATTGAAAAAGAGATCCCACTACTCATCCAGCGATGGTAGTATCAAGACAGAACAATGTTTATGTTCTAAGCACATTTGTCTCCTATTACAACACAACCAGTGCCAAACCTGTGTGTGTGTGCGTGTGTGTGTGTGTGCGTGTGTGTGCGTGCGTGCGTGTGTGCGTGCGCGTGTGTGCGAGCATGCGTGCGTGCGTTTGTTTGGAAAGGGGGTGCATGGCTTGAAGTTTGGTGAGGGGTTTTGGCGGCAGGGGAAGAGATGAATGCCTGCTCCACCACCAAAGAGGGGGAGGATGGGAGGATTCTATGATCCTTTGCCAAAGCCCCTTGAAATAATATTTGAGATTTCCCACAAACCACAAAGTTCTGCTAGTCACATGGATGATTTGTCAAGTGTGACGGTGTGGTCTTAGCAGAATGAACACAGCACGGCCACTACCAACAGTTTCAAATAGTTTCAAATCTCAAATCAAGTTTTAGCCACAATGTATTCATTGGAGCTCCATGTTTAAAAAAAAAGTGAAACAGCCAATCCAATTTCAGTCTACTTCTGTCCTTTTTCTTCAGACCTAGATCTACCAAAAGTAAAATGGTATTCAGCACAGCTCAGGTGGTGGTGGACATTATCCTCTTGTTTGCAGCACCCAGCAGGACTCGGCTTCAATACAGTTTAGGCCTTTTTTACGACTCCTACAAAAGTGCAGACCCATACAAAATGAAGACATCTGCAGCTACCCCTGTTCTCTCATCCTTCACACACTACCGCCCAGGATTTTAAACAGCAGCCACAGCCTGGAGAATTCTGGGTGAGAATTCTGGGTGGGTGTGAACAGAGTGGCCTCTAGTCAAACACAGACTGACCTACTACCCTTTTGCATGCGGACAACTTCATGTGTGCGGTATCTTTAATCAGTCTGTCTAGATGTGTATTGTCTTTCTACATTTTTCTAATTGACAGTAAAATAACAACCGTTAGGTATTTTAGATAAATGATGGTTGATCAACTTCTGCTCAGACCCGTATGGTTAGGAATCTTATTATTTGAGCACCTCTGTCAGTGCATAGGGTAAAATGCCATCGGAATGGGCTGCTCTTCTCCCCTTTAATCAAACTATATTTCACTTTGTCTCGGGCCTAACATTCACTTTGAGCATGCTGTAACTCTTCCGCAAGAACGCAGATGTTAGTGTGTCTGTGCAAGGATGCGATGCCATGCAAGTTTGTGTGTTTGCGTCAATATGCGTCCCACCGGAGCAAACTGCCTGGCTGGTGATGTTTAACATGATAAAGTATTGCAATTCTTTACTGATAACACTAGCAATAAACCTAGAGAATTGCCCCCCTAAGTCATTAAGGGTGTCCAACCTCCACAGCAAACCGGGCTGGCATATGAATCTGAATCTGCTTTCCCACATCTTCCCTCGGGTTCAAACATAAATCCCAGCCTCCGACAAGGCCATATGCTTGGGGCGTGTTTCCAAAACTGCTCCCCCTGTCCCCCAGACCACTGCAAATCCTCCACCGACCCCTCCCCTCGTGCAAACCAAACAGCGGAATGCCATAAAACTACAATGGGGGAAAAAGGAGTGAAAAAACAAACGAAAAGAGAAAAGACAAAGGGACAGAGGCATCTGTCAGGGAACAAAGAACATCTGCGTCGCTGGAGTCACTCAATGAGAGACGATGTGGCCCTAGTGGGCCAGAGCCATTACCTCCTCACAAACTCGTTCACCAGGAGGAAGTCATCTGGAGCTGGAGCCATAACTCTTGACCCATCCACACTCCCAGACAAAGCCCAGTGAAAAGCAGAGGGGCAGGGGAGACAGTACGCTAGCTAAAGGGCCTGAGTGTTTTTAACTGACCCGGTAATGGACTGTGGTCGCCATCAAGGAGCATCTGTTGGAGTCCATGTTTTATGGTCATATTGTGTCTCCGCTGAAGCAGAGAGAGTAAAGGCTCCTGACTCCTGTAAAAGGAGGAGCCCTGAAGTCTGCTTGCGATATTTCAGCTCAATGACAAACCAACTTCGAAAGGCCCCAGAGCTGATTGTGGCGGCCAACTGCTTCACTTCTCTCTCTGACCCACAACTTTCTTTTACACAAGAATACTGATATGATTGTCTACCCACCATGGACCATAGTAAAATAAAGTGTTACTGTATGGCTGTGGCAGGTCTTGTTGGTTTCAAACCTGGGCCTGTACTGATAGATCTTGTGAGGGCGACCAACATAGCAGAGAGGAGGGTTTGTAGTGTGGGTTGTTTGTGGGACGTGTGGCCCGCAGGTGGAGGACGATCCTCTTCATTGTAAAGACGAGCTATTACTTACACATTTTCATTAAGGATGTTAGGTAAGAAGGCGGTGGAATAAGCTAGCTGACAATTATTTTTATATCAGGTTGAGTATATCTCCATATCCACAGATCATACATATGCTGATTTCACATACAGTATGAGTGACATAAATGTGTTATCACGTGTCCATTTCGCAATAAAAATTAACCGCACTCATAACCTAATAGGAAAGGGTCGGGGGACGCATAAAGAAAACTCTCTTTAATTGAGACAATGGAAACAACTCCAAAGTCAAAATCAAATATGGAGGATGAGGACCACATAGACTCATTCACAGCCTTACTGTAAGTCATATACAGCCACCTCCAATAACAGATACTCCAGTCTGCTCTGAGTCCACACTGGGCCGTAGGGGAGGGCAGACAGCATACAGCCTACACCACGTAGGCCCGGGTCTGTGATTTAGTGGGCATGGTGGGAAAGGGGCCTCCACTAATGGAATATCTAATGTCTGCACGGCCGACACTTTAATCTCTGGTGAGACCGGAGGTCCGCACATTTACTGTATAAATCAGAGACAACGGGGAGCTCAGAGTAAACCCGCGCCGGCCGTAAGTTACGACCCGCAACCTCTCTTCCAAGAAAAACACTGGAGGAATCCTCTGCGTCCCAAATGGCACCCTATTCCCTATATAGTGCACTACTTTTGACCAAGGCTCATAGAACTCTGGTCAAAGGTAGTGCACTACTTAGCAAATAGGGTGCCATTTTGGATGCTCCTTAGACTTGGCTGTGATGCATCACAGGGGGGTATACAGTGGAGGGAACCATTGAGGTTGTCTGAGCTGAGACAGGCCAGGATCCAGCAGACATTCTGCTATCCTCCTGTTGGAATAGTGAAGGGAGACACTAGACAGTCAGAAGAAAGAGACCTTTTCCACATATACTTTGTTTACTGGTTTTGAGGGAGACAGTAATAGGCAGTCATGCTGCACAGGTGCAATCTCTGGCTGAGTCCCAAATGGAATCCTATTCCTACAGTGCTGCCCTACTTTTGACCAGAGCCCTATAGAGAATTGGGTGCCATTTGGGACTCAGGCTCTAACCTCTTTGTTCCCGGTGGTTACAAGACAAAATTCACAAACAAACAAGACTCCAGCAAAACAGAAAACAAAGTTCCATAAGCCAATCAGTGTGCCTGCACTCACAAAGATCCTCCCATTCAGTTCTGCCAGGTCACATTGAACCAGATATGTGATCAAGAGTAAATATTCAGAGAGAGGATATATGATACCAATCAGGCCCTCATGGAATGGAGTTTCCCACCCCTGTTCTATAGACAGGTGTGTGCCTTTCCAAATCATGTCCAATCAATTGAATTTACCACAGGTGGACCCCAATCAAGCTGTAAAAACATCTCAAGGATGATCAATGGAAACAGGATGCACCTGAGCTAAATTTCAAGTCTCATAGCAAAGGGTCTGAATACTTATGTAAATAAGGTATTTCTGTTTTGTATTTTTAATACATTTGCAAACTTTTCTAAAAACCTATTTTTTGCTTTGTCATTTTGGGGTATTGTGTGTAGATTGATGAGGAAATGTGGAAAAAGAGAAGGGGTCTGAATCCTTTCCAAATGCACTGTATAAGTGGCAGAACTCTGGAAACATTACAAATGGAAACATCTTCCATTTGCCAGGTTGTGAACTTTTATGTTTCTGTGTTACCACTCTGCAAGGGACTTCCATGTTGCAATGCAGAACAACTCAAGGATGCTTCCAAAATAACAAAATTTATGGCTACAAACTAAACTGCCACGTGTAGACAAATCTTGCAGGCTACTTTTTGAATGTCTTTAGTTACTCTCCAGTCTTATCTACCAATGTTCATGTGCTGGAAGCAAGCTACACTAAATGACCAAAAGTATGTGGACAACTGCTCGTCGAACATCTCATTCCAAAATCATGGGCATTAATATGGAGTTGGTCTGCCCTTTGCTGCTATAACAGCCTCCACTCTTCTGGGAAGGCTTTCCACTAGACGTTGGAACATTGCTGCGGGGACTTGCTTCCATTCAGCCACAATTCCACAAGAGCATTAGTGAGGTCGGGCACTGATTAGGCCTGGATCGCAGTCGGCGTTCCAATTCATCCCAAAAGTGTTTGATGGGGTTGAAGTCAGGGCTCTGTGCAGGCCAGTCAATCCTTCCACACTAATTTCGAAAAACCACTCCATCCAACGCTTGGCATTGTGCATGGTGATCTTAGGCTTGTGTGAGGCTGCTCGGCCATTGAAACCCATTTCATGAAGATCCCGACGAACAGTTCTTGTGCTGACTTTGCTTCCAGAGGTTGCAACCGAGGACAGACGATTTTTATGCGCTACACGCTTCAGCAATTGGCGGTCCCGTTCTGTGAGCTTGTGTGGCCTACAACTTCGCGGCCGAGCCGTTGTTGCTCCTAGACATTTCCACTTCACAATAACAATAACAATCCTTACAGTTGACCGAGGCTGCTCCAGCAGGGCAGAAATTAGACGAACTGACTTGTTGGAAAGGTGGCATGCAATGATGGTGCCACATTGAAAGTCAATGAGCTCTTCAGTAAGGCCATTCTACTGCAAATGTTTGTCTATGGAGATTGCATGGCTGTGTTCTCGATTTTATACAGTTGTCAGCAATGGGGTGGCAGGTAGCCTAGTGGTTAGAGCGTTGGACTAGTAACCGAAAGGTTGCAAGATCGAATCCTGAGTTGACAAGGTAAAAATCTGTTGTTCTGAACAAGGCAGTTAACCCACTGTTCCTAGGCCGTCATTGAAAATAAGAATTTGTTCTTAACTGACTTGCCTAGTTAAATAAAGGTTAAAAAAATTAAAACAGTGTGGCTGAAATAGCCAAATCCACTAATTTGAATGGGTGTCTGCATACTTTTGTATATTTAGTGTATCTATCAATCTGGTGCTGCAAAAATATCTTTATAAAATGTGTTATGCTAAAATGTGGTTTCCTTGGTCTGTACTTTCCCTTCACAGAGCCAATGACTGCCTGTCTTTCTCTAGTACAGCAGCTTTATGACCGAAATGTCTGACATGACGGTTCTCATTGAAAATGGGATGGAGTGAAATAGGTTTCATGACAGCACGAAATGCCATTACCCATGTTCAACTGAATGTGCCATCTTCACTTTCTATTTGCGACTGTGAAGTAAATAGGGCTTAGACTGCCTTCTGGCCCATACGACCAAGGTGTAATGGGGTGCTCTTCTCATTATGAATACAGTGTAAATTAAAACTGTCTTATACAGTACAAATCACAACAAGATTCCCGACAGCATAGCCTAGTGGTTAGAGCGTTGGACTAGTAACTGAAAGGTTGCAAGAACAAATCCCCGACCTGACAAGGTACAAATCTGTCATTCTGCCCCTGAACAAGGCAGTTAACCCACTGTTCCTAGGCTGTCATGGAAAATAAGAATTTGTTCTTAACTGACTTGCCTAGCTAAATAAAGGTACAATTTAAAAAAAAATCTAGTTATTCTTATTGTGTTCTTTTTTATTATTACTTTTCATTTTAGTCTACTTGAAATATTTTCTTCTTCTTGAACTGCACTGTAGGTTAAGGGCTTGTAAGTAAGCATTTCACGGTAAAGTCTACACTTGTATTAGGCGCATGTGGAAAATACATTTTGATTTGATTTTACATAGCTAGGGATAACATGTCAATTTTTACAGTTGGACTTTTGCCTATGTAGATACATTGAAACAATGCACTCTATTTATTTAGACTATAAATACAAATGTTGCACAAATCCATTGAAAAAGTGGAAGAAGCTTAGGATGGTGGGGGTGGAGGTCATCTTGAGATCATCTTGGGACTTTTTGGGAGGAACAGCTCTATGATATTTTCCTCATCTATGATACTTCCGGGAGAGGGGATTTACGCATGCGCTACAGACGGCTATATCGGTCCTCTAATACAGGACAAGTAAAGGCCCATCGCACTACTTTCGTGGGGGGGAAATTCCCTAAATAAAATTATATCTATTTTTTATTCTAATTTTTCAGAGGGTGCTGATGGGTATACAGGTCTATAATCTCTACAGACTGTAACTGTAATGTGATGAGGTAATGAAAACGCTCCTTTATGGTAATCATGTTCTGCTCTTTTAGGGTGATATTAGATCAGAGAGGCTGTAAAACATACATTTGTATTTTTTCAGAGAGGCTGTAAGGGAGAAGGAACTTTCCAAGGTGATTGTGAGTGACAGAAACCCCAGTGGAGGGAGTGCCTGAGAATAACCTGGTTTTAGGTTTTGCTTTTAAACTATGAATAACTTTAGCTGGAAATAGACCAACACTTGTCGAGAAATTTACCAGCCACTTTCCCCTTGCCACTGTCAGCATTCTCTCAAACATCACTGTCTCCTAGTGGATAAAAGTATAATTTTAGCGTTTTCAGTCAACCCAGTACGTCGCGGCTGCTGTAGAGGGCAGAAGTACCGTTTTTTTTGCAGTTGTGTGTACTGTGTACAATGCATTGAAGGAAGAAACACTCCGGCTGAGGAAAATGGCCGATGTAGAGATGGATATCGCGTCTAGCAGAATGAATAACGGAAACGAGCACGTGTAAGACATTTTAGAAGATTAGACGACAATGCAACTTATTTGTAGTACTTTCACCCGATTCAGTGCTTTTGGCAAGTCGACGTTGTCGTAGGTGTATCTGTTTTCTGCAGCGTTGAAACAGTATCGGGCTAGCTAAATAGAGCTAGCCTGTTAACTCTTAGCTAGCCCAGTGTTCGAAAGGGTTTGCTGACATGTTTAAATGTTTTCTATAGCGAAACCATACTATAAACCAATCAAACCCGAGTGTCCTAACATGCAACTTAACATTGTAGTAAAGTCGCTAACTATCTGGCTAGCATTGCTTATTGCATACGTAGCTAAGAAGCTAACGTAGCAAGCTAGCCATTGTTTGCTACAGTAGCTTGCTAGCGCGTTAGCTAGCGGTCAGCTAGCTAGCTGACTTGGCGGTCAAGTCGGGAAGCAAGGATAGCTAGCAGTTACAGATTTTGTTTGCTGTGTTAAGTCATGTTTTGGACAATTCATGTTGTAGCTAGCCAAGTTACAAAAAAAATTGTTTGGTTTAAATGATAAATTTGACCAATCTTTGTACCTTAGGAAAGAAGATTTGGAGAGCCATGACAAGAGTGGGAGTGAGGAGGAGAGTGGTGAGAATTCAGAAGAAGAAGAGCGGGAGGAGAAAGAGGTCGGAGAGGGGGAAGCTGAAACTAACGGAGAAAAGACAGCGAAGCTGTCCAAACATCACAGCAGTGGCAGCAAACACAAGAAGAAGAAACACAAACACCGCAGCAAGCACAAAAAACACAAGCACACGTCCGAAGAGGACAAGGACCGAAAGCGCAAACATCGACACAAACACAAGAAACACAAACGTAAAGATGGCTCCTCTTCATCCGCCCCTGGCATCAACAGCGCCTCCAGCCAGAGAAAGACTCACATCTCCCCTTCATCTGACGACAAGGCCTTATTGGAGGAGTTGGAGAAACAGAGGGCCATGATTAAAGCTGAGCTGGACAGCCAGGTGATGGAGGGGGGTAAGGTGCAGTCAGGCATGGGCCTCATCCTACAGGGTTATAACTCTGGCTCTGAGGAGGGAGACGGAGAGGGCAGGGTCCGGAACGGGGAGCAGCGTCAGAAGGGCAGCATGGGGAAACCCCCCTCCCCCAGGGGTAGGAGTGGTAAAGCCAGACGGGACTCCACAGAAGCCAGCAAGTCCAGCTCTAAGCGCCACAGTCGGAGCAAGTCCAAGGAGAGGACAGGCAAGGAATCCAAGTCGGACAAAACAACCAAAGGCAGCAAAGATGTGGCCGCCAAAGGCCGTGGCCGCAGCAAATCAAAAGAGAGGAAGCGTTCCCAGAGCGGGGGCAGGTCCAAAGAGAGAAACAAGAAGTCTCCTTCCCCCTCCAGCAGGAGAGCAGAGCAGAGAAGCGGCCGCTCAGACAAACGCTCTTCGCCCCAGCCTGACGACAGACCAAACACGGAGCGTGGCAGCCGGAGGTCCAGATCACGGGAGCGTCCAGGGCGGTCGGAGTCAGAAAGAGAGCGAGACAAGAGGCCGACCAAGTCACCTTCCAAGGATGCTTCGTCAGGGAAAGAGAACCGCTCTCCCCACAGGCGAGGAGGAGGAGTGCCCATTAGCCCCTCGAGGAGACGCAGCACCTCCCCACGCCCCACCAGAGACTCCCAGCAGGCATCCGCTTCAGCCTCCACCTCCAAACAGGGCTCTCCTTCTAGATCAGCCAGGTCCCCAGCAAGGAGAGGCCGCAGTCGCTCCCCAGATGCCAGGAGGAGGGATGCTGACAGACAGGGCTCCTCACCACTCCGGTGTGTTTACTATGGATTAACCTGCAGTCCACCCCCTTATTGTCCTATACCAAACAACAGTAGTGGTCTGTACATGGCATGGGCAACTATTTGAGGGCACATACTGTTTTATGAAGGGGCATTAAGAATGTGCTGCTATCCACCGCTGATCTTCTAAACTTTATATTCTCTCCCACAGAAAGCGAATACGCCCAGAAGCAGGGCCAGGGGGTAGAGCGAGGTCACGGGAGACCAGCCCCAGAGGTGCTCCCCAACGTCGCAGGATGAGCCGCTCACCCTTCAGAAGAAGGTCCCCCTCGCCCTTCCGGAGACGGAGCAGGTCTCCAATGAGACGCAGGTGAGATGGGACAAGCTGAAACTTGTGGATGTGCTGGGCCAAATGAAATCTGCAGGGGCTTCTTCAAGCCTCCAGAAATTAAGATGATGCCTGTAAATAATTGCTTTTGCAAAAGCTAACATGCTGACCACACCGCTCGCGTCGCGTGCACTGCAAAATAAATGTACACTTACATGTTATTCAATCATTGCACCCACACTGCTTGCGCGCGCCAACGAGCGTCTGCGTTGCAGAGCGCTAAAATAGAAGTCAGTTCTATTTGTGATGCTGAACGCGGTGCAAGTCCTGCCTCTCCCATCTCCTCATTAGTTTGTAGAAGCAGATACCTACGTGTCATCTTGTCATTGGTTATACACGCATGGGTGATTTCAAGATGAACTTCGGTCAGTATGTCGTGGTAATACACCTATGAAAGTTAGATGCCAATCGCCATATAAAGTCCAAAGAAGAAAAAGCCTGGAAGGAGGAGAGATGACTAGAAACGATTTGGTTAACTGTTTTACAGTTGAAGTCGGAAGTTTACATACACTAAACAAATTTTTCAACCACTCCACAAATTTCTTGTTAATTTTGCAAGTCGGTTAGGACATCTACCTTGTGCATGACTCAAGTAATTCTTCCAACAATTGTTTACAGACATTATTTCACTTATAATTAATTCACTGTATCACAATTCCAATGGGTCAGAAGTTTACATACACTAAGTTGACTGTGCCTTTAAACAGCTTGGAAAATTCCTGAAAATTGTCATGGCTTTAGAAGCTTCTGATAGGCTAATTGACATCATTTGAGTCAATTGGAGGTGTACCTGTGGATGTATTTCAAGGCCTACCTTAACTCAGTGTCTCTTTGCTTGACATCATGGGAAGATCAAAAGAAATCAACCGAGACCTCAGAAAAAATATTGTAGACTTCCACAAGTCTGGTTCATCCTTGGGGCAATTTCCAAATGCCTGAAGGTACCACGTTTTTCTGTACAATCAAGTATAAACACCATGGGACCACGCAGCCGCCATACCGCTCAGGAAGGAGACGCGTTCTGTCTCCTAGAGATGAACGTACTTTGGTGCGAAAAGTGCAAATCAATCCCAGAACAACAGCAAAGGACCTTGTGAAGATGCTGGAGGAAACAGGTACAAAAGTATCTATAGCCACAGTAAAACAAGTCCTGTATCGACAACCTGAAAGACCGCTCAGTAAGGAAGAAGCCACTGCTCCAAAACCGCCATAAAAAGCCAGACTACGCTTTGAAACTGCACATGGGGACAAAGATCGTACTTTTTGGAGAAATGTCCTCTGGTCTGATGAAACAAAAATGGAACTGTTTGGTCATAATGACCATCGTTATGTTTAGAGGAAAAAGGGGAAGGCTTGCAAGCCGTAGAACACCATCCCAACTGTGAAGCACGGGGGTGGCAGCATCATGTTGTTGAGGTGCTTTGCTGCGGGAGGGAGTGGTGCACTTCACAAAATAGTATGGCATCATGAGGTGGGGAAAACTATGTGGATATATTGAAGCAACATCTCAAGACATCAGTCAGGAAGTTAAAGCTTGGTCGCAAATGGGTCTTCCAAATGGACAATGACCCCAAGCATACTTCCAAAGTTGTGGTAAAATGGCTTAAGGACAACATAGTCAAGGTATTGGAGTGGCCATCAAAACCCTGACCTCATCCTATAGAAAATATGTGGGCAGAACTGAAAAAGTGTGCGAGCAAGGAGGCCTATAAACCTGACTCAGTTACACCAGCTCTGTCAGGAGGAATGGGCCAAAATTCACCAAAGTTAGTTATTGTGGGAAGCTTGAGGAAGGCTACCCAAAACGTTTGACCCAAGTTGAACAATTGAAAGGCAATGCTACCAAATACTAATTGAGTGTATGTAAACTTCTGACCCACTGGGAATGTGATGAAAGAAATAAAAGCTGAAATAAATCATTCTCTCTTCTATTATTCTGACATTTCACATTCTTAAAATAGTGGTGATCCTATCTGACCTAAAACAGGGATTTTTTTACTCTAATTAAATGTCAGGAATTGTGAAAAACTGAGTTTAAATGTATTTGGCTAAGGTGTATGTAAACGTCAACTGTATGTGTGGATTAATTGTTGGAGTAGAGGACCTTGTGCATTTCAGGTAAAATAATTCAACGTTTATATCCAAGGACAAATTAGCTAGCAATAGCAAGCTAGCGAAATAGGACAAATTAGCTTGTAACTGCAAG
Organism: Salmo salar; assembly: GCF_965601325.2. Taxonomy (NCBI): domain Eukaryota; kingdom Metazoa; phylum Chordata; class Actinopteri; order Salmoniformes; family Salmonidae; genus Salmo; species Salmo salar. The sequence goes on along the minus strand of NC_138319.1, from coordinate 15,340,611 downwards.
CTAGCTAGCTAAATTGCCATAAATGTTTAATGCTTTTCGACCTGTCCCCAAATTAATATAATTGGTTCAGAGTTTGTCTTGATATTTCAACCTGCGTGTCGTGATTGTGTTTGGTGTGGGGGGACAAAATCAATTTGCGCACGTTCGTTTTGGCTACGGTGTAGCCAAATGGGGATCCTAATAAAATACTAATAGTTTAATATTGCATTACATTTACAGATACTGGATCTGTGTAGCTAGTTACAATTATTGTCGTCAAATAGGCAGGCAATGCTGTCTGTTAAGTTAATGTTTTGAATATCCCTATTTTTCTGTTATTACGGGGCTATGACTCTGTTATTAGGGAGTCTGCGCAAGTGTCTCGGGATAGAGAACCCTGCCTGAGTGCAGTGGCAACTGTGTAGTGTGCTATTACGGTTTAGTAAACGTTGTTGAACTGGGACCATGTCCTTGTGTCATTTCCAGTTAACATTGGTAGTAGAGGATGGCTAATAACTACAATGTGCCACCTCGGTTCGACGAGAAGAGGTCGTATGAAAGATGGAAAAATTAACTTGGAATCTGGACACGGGTTACTAATCTGGACGAGAAAAAGCAAGCACTTGCGGTGGTATTATCGCTTGAGGGAAGAGCGAGAGATACAACACTGGAAATATCCGTTGAGGATTTGAACAAGGATGACAGTATGGGAACTTTGATTAGAGCACTGTTTCTTAAAGAAGAGAAAGACCGTGCCTACGAGGCATATTCAAACTTTGACGGTGTTACGAAAGATATTTCGGTTGCAATGAAGGACTTCATAATTGATTTCGAACAGAGGTACAATTGGATGCGCAAGTACGACATGATTCTCCCAGATGCAGTGTTAGCTTTCAAGTTTCTAGATACTGTCTGGATGGTAGGGAGAAACAGTTGGCTTTGACTGCTTGTACTAGGCTGACTTTTGCATCAATGAGGTCGGCACAAAAAAGTTTTGGGGTGAAAAGACGTCTGTCGCGCCAATAACAGATGGAATGCAAGTGAGTGATGCAGCATATTACACTGAGCAGCAGAGAAAAGGTGCCAACAAGTCACATACTCAAGACAACCAGAAGAGGACGCCATTGCCCGGCACAAATCCACTAGTCAAATATGGAAGGACATCAAAATGTGCTATTTGTCAAAGCACTTACCATTGGCTTAAAGACTGTCCTTATAAAAATGAACAAGTTAAACTAACAGAGGGAAATGTAAACAGAGAGAAGTGTAACATTACACTGTTTTCAAACGAATCTGCTTCTGATACTGAGATCTTTATAGTTAAATCCTTAGGATTGTGATTGATACTGCATGTACACGTAGTGTGTGGTGCAAAATGGCTTGATACCTATGTCAGTGAACTAAATATGAAAGAAGTACAAAATATGATTGACACACCAAGCAACAGAGCTTTCAAATTTGGAGATGGGAGTATCGTCCAACCTACCAAAAGTTAAGATACCAGCAAAAATCGGTCAGACTAAGTGTCACCTTGAAACAGAGGTGGTCCCTACAGATATCCCCTTACTATTAAGCAAAGCTTCCCTCAAGAAGGCAGGGGCTGTACTAGACATAAAAAATGACAAGGCAGTGATGTTTAAACAACCAGTGACCCTTGAACTTACTACCTCAGGCCACTATTGTGTAAACATTTTAGACAGACATCACACAGAGTCCATGTAAAAATGAGATTCTGACAGTCACAGAGAGCATGAACACAAAGGAAGAACATGAACACAAAGGAAAAACTAAGTATTGTTAAATACATGGACAGAGAGAGTGGTATTCCACGTACAGCAAACGTCATTGGACGAGCAGGAAAAGCCAAAGGAAAACACCAGAACTGGTACAACTTGCAGTACTCTGAACCAGCTACCCTTTCTGGTACAACAGGGTCAGCTGATCTGTCACTTGTAGATAATCTCAGAATTGAACCAATGGAAAACCAAGAAAAACAATGACATTCAAAATGATGATGTACTTGAAACAAAGGACGTGTCATTTGACTCAGCTAAGCTAGATGAGATCAGTAATTGGAGGGAAAATGGAGTGTTTGAGGAAGTCAACGACATTGGCCAAAATGTGTCTCAACAAGGTGGGTGTGTACCCTTAAAGAATCCTCAACTGGAATAGTGCCAAAAGCACGTCTAGTGGCTAGAGGTTTTGGGGCGCTGGCTGCTAAAGAACTCCCAAAAGACTCGCCGACATGTGCCTCAGAGTCACTCAGATTGCGGATGACAGTGATCTGCCAGAAAAAAATGGAACCTTCATTCCATAGACATCAAATCTGCATTTTTGCAGGGAACAGAGCTGTCAAGGGACATTTCCATCTGACCTCCGCCTGAAGCTAAGAGCGAAGGAACACTGTGGAAACTAAAAAAGTGTGTGTATGGCCTGGCAGATGCATCACTCTACTGGTACAACAAAGTCAAGGCAACAATGCTGAGTATAGGTGGAAACATGTCACAAGTGGATCCTGCAGTCTTCTATTGGCTTGATCAAGACTGCAATGTGACTGGAGTACTTGCCTGTCATGTTGATGACTTCATCTGGGGTGGCTCACAGACCTTTGCTACAACTGTGATTCCACACCTCAAAGCTGTTTTCCAGGTCGGCCGTGAGGAGCATGATCATTTTTGTTGGCATAGAGTTTATTACAGTTGATGGAACAATACTGATGCAACAGGAGACCTATATCAAGAATCTTCAACCTATCCACATGGATTCTTCAAGAGCCATACAAAGGAATTCCCCTCTGTGGAATTGAAGCTGATCAATTGAGGTCAAAGATGGGTCAAATTCTATGGGTTGCTAGACAGAGTAGACCTGATCTAATGTTTGATGGCTGCAACTTGGCATCCAACACAAAATACGCCACTGTACAAACCATTCATGAGGCAAACAAAGTTGTTCGTAAACTGAAATCGCAACAAGTGACTAAAGTTTCAGCATGTTGGAAAAGATGACTCTCTGAAACTAGTTGTCTTCAGTGATGCTTCCCTAGGGAACCTTACAAATAGATGGAGGCACACAAGGTGGACATCTAATCATGTTAAGGGGTGAAGGAGGAAGATTCTCATCTGTTGGCAGTCAAAAAGGATCAGAAGGGTTGTCCGACGCACACTTGCTGGAGAAATACTTGCTCTTGCGGATGGAATTGACAATGCCATCTTTCTTGCAACTCTGTTCTCAGAGCTTACCACTGGTGAGACAAAACGGCACATTCTACCTGTAGTTTGTGTCACTGACAACTACTTCTTAGTTGATGCTGTGAAGTCAACCAAGTCTGTCACAGAGAAAAGACTTCGTCTTGAGATTAGCAGCATCAAGGAACTTATTCAAACACAGAGAATCCAGCGGATTCTGTGGTCGACAAAGGAACAGCTTGCTGACTGTCTGACTAAAAAGGGAGCATCCAGTCTTGTGCTCATACAGGCTCACAGTAATGGAAAGTGGCAGCTTGAGTAATACAAATAAAAACTTTGTCTCACAACCAAATTGTAATGGGGGACTTGAATAATACTTGGACATTTTAATTATGTTGTTGATGTTTTGTCTTAAAAAAAAAAGTGTGAGATTGTGAAGTTCATGTTTTTAAGTATCCCTATATTTTTGTTATTACGGGGCTATCACTCTGTTATTAGTGCGCCTGCGCAGGAGTCTCGGGGTAGATGAACCTGGCCTGAGTGCAATGGCAAACATGTAGTGTGCTAATACGGTTTAGTAAACGTTGTTGAACTAGAACATTGTCGTTGTGTCATTTCGAGTTAACACTGTCATGGTAGTGGTAAGATGGTTTCCTTACAGTTTGTCTGGTTCTAGTGATGAAGCTTTGGTGATGACAGAGTATGAGGCTCATAGGCCAAGGTTGTTTAAATATTTCCTATGTTGTGTGCTGCAGGTCGCCGGAGAGAGACAGATACGGCCGTCTCAGACAGTACGGCCGGCGCTCTAACTCCCGGGACCGGGACAGGAGGAGGAGACATGGCCGGGACGAGGACAAGTTCAAGGGCAGCCTCTCTGAGGGCATGAAGGCCGACAAGGAGTCCTCCGAGGAGGAAGTGTGAGTAGAGGGTGAACACCCACACACACAGACAAATGCTACACTCTGCAATATGGTAATTCTCTGGCTGATTGTGTGTTTTTGTAAGTGGGTTTATTTTGTTACCAGGCTTGAGGACTTTGACGGTGAGGAGGTGGACGAAGAGGCGATCATAGAGCAGCGCCGGCAGCAGCGCCTGGCTATCGTCCAGGTCAGTTCCCTGTCCCTCATCCAGGGCTCCAGACTAACATTTCCCCCTGGTGGCACTGGTGCCAGAAACTTTTTCAGTTTGTGGCACCAGCCCATGATTTGGTGTGGCGTCACGCAATTGAAATAAGAGTAATAACTTATAAAGTAATTCACAGTGCTTTATTAAGAGGTCTAATAGACTACTTAGATGGTATTAGAGAAATAAGTTGTTTCATCTAACGCATTCATGCAGGAATGCATGAATCGAGATATTTTGATGTGCAACCTAATCCAGTGATTTTCATGAGTTATATTTTACTGTTAAAACAGAACTCCAGAATTGGATTTTGTTCAACAGAGATGTATTTGACTACGTAGACTCATTTATTTGGTGCTAAATGACCACCTAATAAATGGAAACTCAAACGCATTAGCTAGATTGCTAACTCTAAACATAATTGGTGTCCACGGGCCCATAAAAATTTGTAGTCAACTAATTTCTCATTTACAGGCCTTCAATTTTAAAATGTCTTAAATTCAGTTTGCAGAGGTCTTAAAAAATGTGACGGAGATGACTTCAGTGTTTCCGTTATATTGTGCCGGTGCTGCTTATTTGTTCCACCACGGCAGAAAAAACATCAAATAATACTTGAGACCCACTTTCTAGGTTTTCGAGCGCTATCCAGCCATGTGCACATTAGGGCTGACCCCATTTAGTTGACTGTTTGGTCGATTAGGCTGTTGGTGTACCGATTAATTTTTCAATCAAATCAAACTTTATTTATCACATGCGCCGAACATAACAAGTGTAGACCTTACTGTGAAATGCTTACTTACAAGCCCTTATCCAACAGTGCAGTTCAAGAAGAGTTAAGAAAATATTTACCAAATAAACTAAAGTAACACAATAACGTGGCTATGTACAGGGTACCAGTACAGAGTAGGGGTGAAGTGACTATACATAGATAATAAACAGCGAGTAGCAGCAGTGTACAAAACAAATGGGGGGGGTCGTCAATGTAATAGTCCAGTTGCCATTTGAGTAATTGTTCAGCAGTCTTATGGCTTGGGGGTAGAAGCTGTTAAGGAGCCTTTTTGGTCCTAGACTTGGCCTTCTGGTACCGCTTGCCGTGCAGTAGCAGAGAAAAGTCTTATGACTTGGGTGACTCGAGTCTCTGAGAAATTTATGGGCTTTCATCTGACACTGCCTATTATATAGGTCCTGGATTACAGGAAGCTTGTCCCCAGTGATGTACTGTAATTTCCGGACTATTGAGCGCACCTGAATATAAGCCGCACCCACTGAATTTAAATGTTTTATTTATTTTGAACATAAATAAGCCGCACATGTCTATAAGCCGCAGGTGCCTACCGGTACATTGAAACAAATGAACTTTACACAGGCTTTAACGAAACACGGCTTGTAACAAAAATAAATAGGCTTTAACGAAACACGGCTTGTAACAAAAATAAATAGGCTTTAACGAAGCACGGCTTGTAATAAAAAAGAAAAAATTTAGCAGTAAGCTTTAGTTGTCAATTCCTCACGCTGCTGTTTCCAACGTCTTATCATCGACTCATTAAGACCAAGCTCCCGTGCAGCAGCTCTATTTCCTTTTCCAACAGCCAGATCAATCGCCTTCAACTTGAAAGCTCCATCATATGCATTTCTCCGTGTCTTTGCCATGATGAGGGTGACAAAATGACTACCGTAATCAGAATGATGGGAAGTTTGAGAGCGCTCGATTTAATCTAAACAGTAAACAGAAAAGTTGTTTGACCTTAAACCCGTTCGGCAATTTCATTGGTCTAATGAAAGCTTCATGCCGCCAAAAAACTGAGCACGTAACAGAATGTGTTTTTTTTGGGGGGGGGGAATTGAAAGTGGGAAAAATCCATATATTAGCCGCGTCATTGTTTAAGCCGCGAGGTTCAAAGCGTGGGAAAAAAGTTGCGGCTTATAGTCCTGGAAATTACGGTACTGGGCCGTACGCACTACCCTCTAGCGTTTTACGGTCGGATGCTAAGCAGTTGCCATACCAAGCGGTGATGCAGCCAGTCAAGATGCTCTCAATGGTGAAGCTGTTGAGCTATTTGAGGATCTCAGGGCCAATTCCAAATATTTTCAGCCTCCTGAGGGGAAGAGGTGTTGTCGTGCCCTCTTCATGACTGTGTTGGTGTGATTGGACCATGATGGCTCCTTAGTGATGTGGACATCGAGGAACTTGAAGCTCTCGACCTGCTCCACTACAGCCCAGTTGATGTGAATGGGGGCATGCTCGGCTCTGTTTCCTGTAGTCCACGATCAGCTCCTTTATCATGCTGACGTTGAGAGAGAGAGAGAGAGAGAGAGAGAGGTCTCTGACCTCCCTATAGACTGTCTCATCATCGTTGGTGATCAGGCCTACCACCGTCATGTGGTCTGCAAACTTAATGATGGTGTTGTAGTCGTGTGCGGCCAGGCAGTTGTGGGTGAACGGAGTACAGGAGGGGACTTAGCACACACCCCTGAAGGTCCCCCGTGTTGAGGGTCAGCGTTGCGAATGTGTTGCTGCCTACCCTCACCACCTGGGGTCGGCCCGTCAGGAAGGCCAGGATCCAGTTGCAGAGGGAAGTGTTTAGTTCCAGGGTCCTTAGCTTAGTGATCTTGGAGGGCACAATGGTGTTTAACACTGAGCTGTAATCAGTGAACAGCATTCTCACGTAGGTGTACCTTTTTGTCCAGGTGGGAAAGGGCAGTATGGAATGCAATAGATTGTCGTCTGTTGGGGCAGTATGTGAATTGGAGTGGGTCCAGGGCGATAGTCATTTAGAAAGTTTACCTTGGCGTTCTTGGGCACAGGGACTATGGTAGTCTGCTTGAAACATGTAGGCTTTACAGACTGGGTCAGGAAGAGGTTGAAAATGTTGGTGAAGACACTTGCCAGCTGGTCAGCGCATTCTATGAGTACACATCCTGGTAAGCCGCCTGGCCCTGCGGCCTTGTGAATGTTCACCTGTTTAAAGGTCTATGGACAGCGGGATTACACAGTCGTCCAGAACAGCTGGTGCTCTCATACATGGTTCAGTGTTGCTTGCCTCGAAGCGAGCATAGAAGGCATTTAGCTCATCTGGTAGGCTTGCGTCACGGGGCTGCTCGTGGCTGGGTTCTCCTTTGTAATCCATGATAGTTTGCAAGACCGGTGTAGTAGGGTTTGATCTTAGTCCACTATTGATGGTTCGTTGGATGGCGTAGCAGAATTTTTTTTATAAGTGTCAGGATTTGTATCCCGCTCCTTGAAAGCGGCAGCTCTAGCCAGCTCTAGTCCGGAACCTGCTGGTTTTCTGTTCTACATGACAACTAATTGCACCGACCTGATGTCCCAGGTCTTAGTCAGTCCCTGATTAGAGGGAACATTGAAAAAACGCAATGTAATTGGCTCCGAGGTCCAGAGTTGAGTTTGAAGGGCCGAGGCCAATATGCACTCACAAAATCATGCAGGCAAATTAATCTCTAAAGAGCCAAAAATGTATCTGATTACTCTGGATCGTATTATGACACATCAAAATTTCCATCATGCATTCTCTGAACATGTTGGATGAAATAGCTAACTTCATTCATGTCTGCCTTGGCAGTGAAAAGAGTCAGTCTAGAGCCCTCCCGTTTAGCTGACTTGCGTCAAAGTATAGTCATTTGATACCTGATTTACTGAATGAGGGAAATATTTTGAGACTTTTTGGTTGTAGGCTAATGTTCTAATGTAATAGCATAGCACCTCGAAGAGAGCTACTGGGTGTATATGCTTCTGTTCCAGCCCTACTCTAACACACCAGATTCTACAAATCAACTGCTCAACAGGATGAGTTTTATACAGTAACAGTGCTGTATATTTGACTTCATGTAACCTGCAGATACCCTGATTAATCTAATCTTTACAGGAATGAGGATAATGTTTGATTGTTTGACGAAATCGTGGTTTTAGAGCCTTAAAAATAAAATTGCTTTTGGAGTGAGGTGACCATGTAGAATGGGCAGCTCGCACAGATGCGGCCAAATACAAGTCGCAAAATGAGACTAAATGGTTAAGTCTTGAGCCCTGATCATCACATCTGCTGTTGCCTTTTCATTATTGAAATTGACCCACATCGAAATATATCTTCTTTTTCCTTAATTCCATTGTTGTGACCACTCTATACCTGGCACTACCTCTCTCTCTCTCCCTGTGCAGAAGTACCGTGGTGGCAACGAGGACAGCATGGCGTCCATGGCGTCGGAGCCCAGCAGCCCGCAGAGCAGCACGCGGAGCCGCTCGCCCTCGCCAGACGACATCCTGGAGCGTGTGGCGGCCGACGTCAAGGAGTACGAGCTGGAGAACCTGGACACGTTTGAGGAGAACATCAAGGCCAAGCAAGGCCTCATCACGCAGGAGAAGGACGGTGAGTAAAGGGATTCAGGCTGGGAGAAAAGAAAGTAGTGCACTATATAGGGAATAGGGTGCCATTTGGTCTGCTCTATATTGTCGTCTCAAGATATTCCATAGCTGATATGCAATGTACAATCTGGGTGGGTCATCTTGGTGATAACTCTTTGTTTTTAGTTTATTTTGAAGGTTACAGGTGTTCTTTATTAATACAGGTTGTTTGCTGAATGTGCCCGCATTAGCTGTAACTGTGGCCGTGTCTAGACTTGACAGTTCATACAGCTTTAGTATTCTGATCATAGAGTTCTGATCATGGAATGCATCTTCAACTATATTTTAAATGTGCGTACCGTGTCCACAGTGTATCTGGATTCCCTTTTCCCGCAGTATATTCAAATTCCTGTATGCATTCTACGAACGGTGGAATAGTCTAAATACGATAACAACACAACAAAAACTGATGACAATAGCTAACTAGCCAGCTAACCTCTCGCTAGCTAGCAATCAACGCTAAAGGGATTACAAATGGGTTGATTTAACTTTAGCCAACTTTTTGTATTTATTTATTGGCTAGCCTTTATGAGGTAGCTAACGCATTCCTCTCACACTAGGAACGTATTTCCTCCAACTTTGTAATGAAAAGGTGCCTCGGTCCCAAAACTTGTGTTTTCTGGAGACTTGTGGAAGGATTGTTGATGACGTTGCCCACTGTATGCTCTTTCGATAGCCTGATTGCATATAGACTGAGGAGAAATCCACACACAATGTATCCCAGACCACCTCCCTGACCATCTGGTCAGCCAGATCTGAACAAAATCGGACCCGCAAAACACCAGTCTCAACATCAACAGTGAAGAGGCGACTCCGGGAGGCTGGCCTTCTAGGCAGAGTTGCAAAGAAAAAGCCATATCTCAAACTGGCCAATGATGTCCAGTGTCTGTGTTCTTTTGCCCAGTGTCTGTGTTCTTTTGCCCAGTGTCTGTGTTCTTTTGCCCAGTGTCTGTGTTCTTTTGCCCAGTGTCTGTGTTCTTTTGCCCAGTGTCTGTGTTCTTTTGCCCATCTTAATCTTTTATTTTTATTGGCCAGTCTGAGATATGTCTTTTTCTTTGCAATTCTGCCTAGAAGGCCTGCATCCCGGAGTCGCCTCTTCACTGTTGACGTTGAGACTGCAGTTTTGCTGGTACTATTTAATGAAGCTGCCAGTTGAGGACTTGTGAGGCGTCTGTTTCTCAAACTAGACACTCTAATGTACTTGTCCTCTTGCTCATTTGTGCACCGGGGCCTCCCACTCCACTTTCTATTCTGGTTAGAGCCAGTTTGTGCTGCTCTGTGAAGGGAGTAGTACACAGCGTTGTACGAGATCTTCAGTTTCTTGGTAATTTCTCGCATGGAATAGCCTTAATTTCTCAGAACAAGAATAGACTGACGAGTTTTAGAAGAAAGGTCTTTGTTTCTAGTCATTTTGACCCTGTAATCGAACCCACAAATGCTGATGATCCAGATACTCAACTAGTCTAAAGGCCAGTTTTATTGCTTCTTTAATCAGAACAACAGTTTTCAACTGTGCAAACATAATTGCTAAAGGGTTTTCTAATAATCAATTAGCCTTTTAAAATTATGAACTTGGATTAGCTAACAGAACGTGCCATTGGAACACAGGAGTGATGGTTGCTGATAATGGGCCTCTGTACGCCTATGTAGATATTCCATAAAAAATGAGCCGTTTCCAGCTACAATAGTAATTTACAACTTTAACAATGTCTACACTGTATTTCTAAACAATTTTATGTTATTTTAATGGACAAAAAATGTGCTTTTCAAAAACAAGGACATTTCTAAGTGACCCCAAACGTTTTAATGGTAGTGTAACTATTCAGACCCTTTACTCAGTACTTTGTCGAAGCATCTTTGGCAGCAATTACAGCCTCGAGTCTTCTTGGGTATACGGTACAAGCTTGGCACACCTGTATTTTGGGACTTTCTCCCATTCTCTGCAGATCCTCTCAAGCTGTCAGGTTAGATGAGTGTCGCTGCACAGCTATTTTCAGGTCTCTCCAGAGATGTTCGATCAGGTTCAAGTCCAGGCTCTGGCTTGGCCACTCAAGGACATTCAGAGACTTGTCCTGAAGCCACTCCTGTGTTGTCTTGGCTGTGTGCTTAGGTTCATTGTCCTGTTGGAAGGTGAACCTTTGCCCCAGTCTGAGGTCCTGAGCGCTCTGGAGCAGATTTTCATCAAGGATCTCTGTACTTTGCTCCGTTCATCTTTCCCTCAATCCTGACTAGTCTCCCTGCCGCTGAAAAACATCCCCACAGCATGATACCACCACCATGCTTCATCGTAGGGATGATGCCAGGTTTCCTCCAAACGTGAGGCTTGGCATTCAGGCTGAATAATTAAATCTTTGTATCTTCAGACCAGAGAATCTTGTTTCTCATGGTCTGAGTCCTTTAGGTGCCTTTTGGAAAACTCCAAGCGGGCTGTCGTGCCTTTTACTGAGGAGTTGCTTCTGTCTGGCTACTCAACCATAAACGCCTGATTGGTGGAGTGTTGCAGAGATTTGTGTCCTGGATGTTCTCCCATCTCCTCAGAGGAACTCTTGAGCTCTGTCAGAGTGACCATCGGTTTCTTGATCACCTCCCTGACCATGCTCTTCTGCCCCGATTGCTCCGTTTGGCCGGGCGGCCAGCTCTAGGAAGAGTGTTGGTTCCAAACTTCATCCATTTAAGAATGGAGGCCACTGTGTTCTTGGGGATCATCAATGTTGCAGAAATGTTTTGTGCCTCAACATAATCCTGTTTTCGGAGCTCTACGGACAATTCCTTTGATCTCGTGGCTTGATTTTTGCTCTGACATGCACTGTCAACTGTGGGACCTTACATAGACGTGTGCCTTTCCAAATCATGTCCAATCATTTGAATTTACCACAGGTGGACTCCACTCAAGTTGTAGAAACATCTCAAGGATGGTCAATGGAAACAGGATGCACCTGATCTCAATTTTGAGTCTCATAGCAAAGGGTCTGAATACATATGTAAATAAGCTATTTCTCCTTTTTTATTTTGTAATCATTAGCAAAAATGGCAAACCTGTTTTTTGCCATTATGGGGTATTGTGTGTAGATTGAGGATTTTTTCAAATCCATTTTAGAATAAGGTTGTAACGAAAAGGGGTAAGTGTCAAGCGTAGACACCGCCTTTGTGGTAGACTGGGCTGTGTAATCTCATGATTCTTCCCTTCCCTTACTCCAGGGCCCCTCTCTTATAAGGTGTGCTGGCATTGACAGGGGATACAGCGCAATGGCTCTCTCGTTTGACACCTTTGTCTCGTGTGGGAGAAAGTTGCAATGTGGTGACGTTACACATATGACATACATTGACCAAATGCAGAGTTGTAAATTAGTCTTTGGTTCCCCAGTGGTCATTCATTTCATGTCATATTTTTGGGCCATAACATGTGCCAGTTGAAGCATGTTTCCTTTAAGTGTACTAAATCTCTCGTTTCCTCCCTCTGTCTGTCAGGACCCAAAAAGCCCTCGGCCCCTGATATGTTTACGGAGTCGGACGTCATGTTTGAAGCAGCCATTGATGTAAGTCTTACAGGAGCCTCACTCCCCTCCACTGATCTCCAGCCATGTTTATATCTCTGATCTTTAGAGTGCTACTCTGGAGTAAACATGCAAGCCCATCTTCTGAGTGATCTGTCTGTGGCAGTAGTTCATTATGCGAGTGTGGTTGAATGTTTGGTCATGTTGGTCTACACAGAGTGCCAGGATGAGAGCAGCAGGTGTTGGGGGGAAGGACTTCAAAGAGAACCCCAACCTCCGGGACAACTGGACCGACGCAGAGGGTTACTACCGTAAGTGCCCTTGACTGGACACACTGTTACAAATGTTACTGCCATTCACGAATTCATCAATGAAAGGCTGCTGAGCTTTTCGCTCTCTCAACTATCCATGTTTACAAACAGTCCATGTAGTCTTAGTATTCCGCTGTGTATGAGTGCAGTCCTTTTGATTTAACTATTGGTTAATAGTGTTATTTGAGGCCTAGTAACTGGAAATCTCATTGAGGAAATAGCCTTTCTAAACAGACTTTCTAAACATGCCCTCGTGTCTATCCTACTGTGTGTTAGGCGTGAACATCGGGGAGACGCTGGACAAGCGCTACGACGTGTACGGCTACACAGGCCAGGGAATGTTCAGCAACGTGATCAGGGGCAGGGACACGGCCCGCGCCGGACAGGATGTGGCCGTCAAGATCATCCGCAACAACGAGCTCATGTAGGTCCTCGGGCAGGCAGTCTCAGGACTCAAATGGCACCCCGTTCCCTGTATAGTGCACTACTTTTGACCAGGACTCTGGTCAAAAGTAGTGCACTATGAAGGTATGTAAGGTGAACGTGCTAATTAGTCGCTGCGGAGAAGAGTGTCTGTTAAAGGACTAATGGAGCCATTTGGGACGCATCCTGGTTCACTGATGGTTAGGGGAACATATTGCCTTCGCCACCCATACATTTGAATGTGCCCTTTCATTAGAAGTATTCTAGCTATGTCTATGTGGATCGTCCAGGGCTTTTTTTGGAAAATATATATTTTCCTCAATAGAACCTACCTGGATAAATAAACCAATAGATGCTGACCTTGCTGATTTTGTGTTTTGGGTCTCCAGGCAGAAGACTGGCCTGAAGGAGCTGGAGTTCCTCAAGAGGCTCAACGACGCCGACCCAGATGACAAGTTCCACTGCTTGCGCCTCTTCAGACACTTCTACCACAAGCAGCACCTGTGTCTGGTGTTCGAGCCCCTCAGGTACTAACTGGGAGACTACCACTACTGCACTGTGGGAAATGGCAACTTATTCCCTTTACTACTGCTCAACATTTGTGCACTATAGGGTGTCATTTCAGACGCACCCCATGTCCTCAGTGGAAGGATACACCGTGATGTGTTTGTCATCTAGCACACTTCTTCACTGGCTCTAACTCATGTCTCTCTGTGAAATCTGTCTCTCAGTATGAACCTGCGCGAGGTGCTGAAGAAGTACGGTAAGGACGTGGGCCTTCACATCAAGGCTGTCCGCTCCTACACCCAGCAGCTCTTCCTGGCACTCAAACTCCTCAAACGTTGCAGCATCCTCCACGCTGACATCAAGCCTGACAACATCCTGGTACGAGGCCCATGCTATCATTATCATCACATGACTGTTACAACTGCACTGAGGCCGGGTCATGTTCAAAGGCACAAAATGGAAGAAAGAGGACTGAAACTGGGAGAGACTACCTGGATTTGTCCAATAAAAACCACTTGTTTTCGCTTTGCGTTGAAAAATGTATTGAAGCGTTTTGCGATACTGTGCCGTAATAAGACCATGGCCTGATAGTCCCATCTAACAGTGTCTGTTTCTCTTGTCTCTCCCCTACAAGGTGAACGAGTCGAAGACCATCTTGAAACTCTGCGATTTTGGCTCGGCGTCCCACGTGGCAGACAACGACATCACGCCGTACCTCGTCAGCAGATTCTACAGAGCTCCAGAAATCAGTACATTTTACTTTGAGATTGTTTGCTTATAATGGTTTAGCTGTAATAGAGCTCTCTGTAGTCCCTGCTTGGATCACAGTCCTCATGATGTCTCTCTGTCATAGTCATTGGGAAGCCGTACGATTACAGCATAGACATGTGGTCAGTGGGCTGCACGCTGTACGAACTCTACACCGGCAAGATCCTTTTCCCCGGCTCCTCCAACAACCACATGATCAAACTGGCCATGGACCTCAAGGGCAAGATGCCCAACAAGGTAAACTGTCCACATTACTGGACCTGGCGGGTCTCTGTCTGTCTGTCTGTCTGTCTGTCTGTCTGTCTGTCTGTCTGTCTGTCTGTCTGTCTCTGTTAGATTTTGACAGGAAGTCATAACCTGGGGCATTGTACACTGTGCTGTAGCATACAGATGACGTAATGGTTATTTTGTTCTCAGATGATCCGGAAAGGCCTGTTCAAAGACCAGCACTTTGATCAGAACCTCAACTTCCTCTACATTGAAGTAGACAAAGTGACCGAAAGGGTTCGTATATGTTCTACTTTTCACCTGCTAAGAAATGGGTTAAAAACAGTTTCCCTGATTCTATCTTGAGTTTGTGGTTCAAGCGTAAGTAAGTCACTTGCTAGATTTGCTGGGCTAGTCATGAAGGCTCATTCAGATGCTTCATATTTTTTGAAGAGTTTCTCACTGTGGTCCTCTGTAGCTCAGTTGGTAGTGCATGGCTCTAGGATACTGGGTTTGAACCCCGGGATCACCTGTATGTAAAATGTTTGCTATATATATTATTTTCGTATGTATTTTTTCCTCCACCCACTCCTTCTCCATCCTCACCCAACCTCCCTCCGCACACCACAGGAGAAGGTAACAGTGATGAGCACCATCAACCCCACCAAGGACCTGCTGTGTGACATGGTTGGTGGCCAGCGGCTGCCTGAGGAGCAGAGGAAGAAGGTCCTGGTCCTAAAAGACCTGATCGACGGCACGCTGATGCTGGACCCAGCCAAACGCATCAGCATCAACCAGGCCCTGCAGCACCCCTTCATCCAGGAGAAGATCTGAACTCAGACCTGCCCAACCATCAACCAGGCGAAGATCTGAACTCAGACCATCCCAACCATCAGCCAGGCCCTGCAGCACCCCCTTCATCCAGGAGAAGATCTGACCTCAAACCAGCCCAACCCTCAACCAGCCCAACCATCAACCAGACCAGCCTTGCCAGGTAGAAATACAAGACCAGACGCCCCATTGAGAATGTTATGGATAAATTGTTTCCCCTATTTTGATTATGATGGGTACGATAACCTGGTATGTTTTAATTGTAAATAAGTAAAATAGACATTCATGAAGAAGAAAAAAGAATTTTGATTTATCATCATAAACCCCACCCCCCTCCGGCGGTGATGCAGCAGTTATGGACTATTTCTATTTAACTGGCATTGAAGTGAATGACATTAAAATAATAAAATTCTTGTAAACATGTCTAATGCATTGTCCAAGTACCTGAGTGTAGGTCGGTTTAGAAATGTGTGTTGTGTACTAGTCGCATCAAGGAGATGCATCATCTTCAACTGTTAAATTTTTAATGATCACCAACATTGCTCATTCTGCGACGGTGCATGCTTTTGAATGTGCACCCCCTTCGTTGTGCTCTAGATGTGTCTAGCGTAAGCCTGTGTACTGTTAATGCTCTCTGTAACCAGGTTTCCAGCCAATCTTTTTATGCGAGGAAAGTACACGTTGGATACAAAATGTCAAGACGGGCCTGATGGAAACGGCACATTTGTTGGTAAACTTTCCAAAATGTCGGCAAAATAAACACACTAGACAGGGTGGGATATTTTGGTCGGTAAAATTCATTACGTGAGAAATGGCAGAAAAGTTTTATTTTTTTTGTTCAGTTTTTCTTCTCACAAATATTGATATAATAACCAGTCACGCAATGATTGTCCTCCCACTACGACTCGAGAAAGCATGCAGTTAATTAGGCTACAGATAAAAATAAGTTACGGTGAACTTCATAGGGGGGTGAAAGTGCACGGTGACGACCTTGATGCTCCTTTCCTAATAAATATAATTGAGGGTCTTATTCTGGTGACATGATGATTGATGCTTGACTGCCGTTTGACAAATACAAATAATCTCACTTTTATCCATAATAATCTCATCATGTAGGTAGCCTACCCGCACTGTATCTGCAAGCTGTTGGCTAGAGCACACGTACTAGACCAGAGCGGGCACATTCACTATATAACGCAACATTTGTTGTGCCGAAAACCATCAGTGGAGTTGACAATGTGATGGAAACCAATTTAACTTATTCTGTACATTTAAATGAACTGCGCTACATCACGCTCAGCCTTTTATCTGGAACAAGTCATTTTGATGGAAATATCTCTGGTGGGGAATATTGTTTTTGTGGATTTTAGAATATTCACCAATTGGATGGTAACCTAGTGTGTGTGCGTAGCAGCATTGATGTCCCACATGATGGCATCACAATCCCCATTTCACAGGTCCCAGGCCTGTGCTTAAGGAATGGACTCAACAGTAGCACTGTACTCCCCTCAAACAATAAGACCGTTCCATTTCAAGGTCGGTCATTGTGTTATTTTACAGAACAGAGCAGCCCCACTGACTCCAACGGTTTGACATATTTCCTCCTCTCTGACACGGTCCTGGCTGTAGGCTCTCAGATTTAAGTGCCTCCTGTATGAGCCTTGTGTGTAGAACACAGAACAATGCCGGCCTGTGGAAGTCACCACCACCTCATTCTCCTCCCATGTTGTATATATTCCATTGTTGCCACTGTCTTTCTCCATGTTAAAGATTTATGTTTGATTTGTTTCTTTTCTCATTGAGGAAAAAAATCTTGTGATTTTAAGCAAAGAACTGAGATGTGAAAAGAGCACCTTCAGTGCACCACCACTTTTAGTAATAAAATATTTCCTATTCAATATTGTTTTTGCGCCTCTGTTCTCAAGTAAAATACAATGCATGTACACCAGTGTAATTTCTTTATCTATTTCCTGAATTAAGGTAGCCTAGTGGTTAGAGCATTGGGCCAATAACCGTAAGGCTGCTGGGTCGAATCCCCAAGCTGACAAGGTAAAAATCTGGTTCTGCCCCTGAACAAGGCAGTTAACCCAGTTTTTCCCGGTAGGCTGTCATTGAAAATAAGAATTTGTTCTTAACTGACTTGCCTAGTCAAATAAAGAATAAAACAATTAAGCAATTAAAATTATTGATGGGCTTCTGTGGCTTGGGTAGAGGGCATCCTTGTCTTCAGTGTATTTTCTAAGCAATACCTTGTTGACTTCCTCTGCACGTTTGAATGTTGAATCAGGAAGAGATATTGAAAACGTGACCTCGCATTGATAGGTATCCCCATCTCTCTCCATTTACCAGTGAAGTTTTGCCCTGAGAGAACCAACCTGGCCCCTGACTCCCCCTACCATTTGAGTCTGAGGCAGACTGAGGAGACATAGAGCTAGAGGCAGTCAAGAAGAAGAGATGTCTTTCTAAAGGGGACTGGTCTTCAAAGCCAAAGAGCCCATCTCATGTGTCTAGTTGGAATGATTTTTAGCTCTTCTCTTTGCTGAAATCTTCTGACGCTAGGTAGTAGGTACCCTTTTGAGAGTCCTCCATTTCCTCTCAGTGATTGCAGTGGTAAGAGCATTTAGGAAAGGGTCTACCCATCAAAGTCTCAATGTCCAGTGGAAAGGCAAAATTATATGAATCCCGGCTTTACTTACGTCAAGGGCACCAAAAGGACTTGAAATGGATGCTGATGGGTTGGGTTGCCAATGTTAAAGGATTGGGTGAATTATGGGCATTGTGAAATGGCAGATGGTGAAGAGGTCAATCCGAGAGATACGGGGACTGATGAGCCATTACCTTTGATCTCTGGACTGGAGCCACAGAGAATCTACGGAGGGAAAACCGTTGGTCAAAATAAAAATAATCTCTGCATCACAGAAGATTGGGGATTTTCTACCAAGACTACCCTGTGTCACTGTATTTGCACATTTGCTTATGTGTACAATAAAAAGCCGATTATGAAGATATGACAAGTGTTTTTGGGCAAACCCAAAGGGAATTTGTCATTTAAATGCAATTCTTACTCATGATCAGAAGGGGGCAACAAAAGCACAGAATGTGCTTCTCCTTAATTCAGCGTGTAAGAATTGAGGGTAAGTAGTTTGATACAGTCAGTGAGTTCGACCAGTGGCCTAGCAAGTTGCATTTCCCATTGGTGTGTGTAATTTATCCTCTTAGATGATAAAGTATTTGGTGCTAGACATTAACCCAATATGTTGGCACGACATTTGATTTGAGAGTACAGAAGCTCTGAACCGGAGGTTTATACATAAATTGTTTAGTGATTTAATCCCATTTCAAGGGCAGTGAATTCTTAGTAATGTGGTTTGTCTCATGCAGAAATGGCAGTGACGTTCGCAGTCAATGAATGGTTCATTCTATCCCATTTACTTATGTGTTATGGTGGGTTGATGACCTTAGTCCAACAAACCCATGTAACCTATGGAAGATTGGCCCCTTATCCATCTGAGTGTGTTTTATATCGTATCCAATCCAGCACACATGCAAGACAGGAGACTTTAAATATAATTTCCTTTTTTTATTAAAACCATACAAACATTTGTGGTCAGTTATAAAATAGCAAAGTGGCTCTTCTGGCAGACGGGCAGTGCTGGGCACTACGTGCACCATTCAGAGCCAAATCTGCCTGGACTAGAAGCAGGGTCTGGGAATCCCTGCTTTAAGAGTAATTTCTTTATTGGCCCCTCGTGCCTCATCCTCATATCTGAGCTAAACCTAAAGAAAGAATAATGTATTTACAGGTATAAAAACACAAAAAGGCAAGAAAATATGAAAAAAAAACAAAAAAAACTAAAGATGCATTTTACACATCTTGACCTTTTCGATAATCATTTTTTTTAATATAAATGTTTATGTAAATTTTACAGGTCTCACAAAACACTTAACATGTGTATTTTTTTCATAATTAACAATGGAAGATTGGCAGTGATCTTTTTCCTTTCCGACAGGCAGATTTTAAGGCACATACCTCATGGCCATTCCCTCTGGTCTCCTTTGACAAGGGAATGAATTCTTACCTCTTTCAAAACACCATTGATGCACAGCTAAAAAAGACAAAGTACCAAAAAACACCAAAACGATTCCGTACCTCATTGCTTTGCCACTGAAGAATAAGGAAACTATTTAATATACTGTACACACTGTCATGTGAGACTGCAAGGTGATACTAACACTGTTGAAAGAGTCACTGCACTCCATAGTGGCAAGACATACGGTGCTGTACTACTTTGGAGAATAGAATATGGATTATCCACTATTTGAATGTCTAATAGACATCAGGATCAGATTTCTAAAATGGTAAAATACAATGGTGGATTAAAAAACAAACAGAAAACATACAAATGCTACCCTTTTGGTCTGTGAATCATATGCTACGCTTAGAATTAATTTTTCTGTTGGATCTGACAGCGAGAATCTGATTCTCACAAAGAAAATATACAAAAAAACACATTGTTATATACACCTATGAGTACCATTACGGACATTGTAAAATCAAGCAATTGGAGAATGAACTAAAGAGCTACTTATGACGCTTGTGTGAATTCTAAGACTTTGAAGGCTGGTCCTTTTAAACGTGGGCTCAATACCATATTATTTGCAATACTCTGTCAAACACACACCATCAATTGGTAAGACTTGGTAGAAGCACTGAGAAACACTAACATTTACATATTCGCAAAAGTAACATACTAACAAAATGACGATAGCAAAGGTGTACATATCATTTTAAAAAGCAAGTCATTATAGAAGGATAATGCCATGGGCATCTGTTGTACCATAATGGTAAATGGCACATCCAATAGGATTAGATACTTGGCACGTGCTAGTCTACGTACTTATAAAAGACAGTGTTTATGTTTGACCTTGAATACAACATGCATTTATACCAACAGTGTACAGCAAAAGAAACAAAACAACAGCGACGATACACAGAATACTGTTTCAAAAGGGATGAGACCAGAGAGGCCGTCAGAGGCCTCACTTGCTCACCATCATAATACAAAGGGAAGGGCTTCCAAAAATAGCCTTCATTCCAGAAAAGGAATATATCTATATATACTTTTTGTCACATCCCCTGTCTCAGAAGAGAGGGGATGACACTTTTACAAAATAAATCTGATTGGCAACAAAATTTGTTTCGGGGAGCACTATCTAAGTATAATAAACTCGTAATCTGTCACTTTGTCTTAAGCGTCGCCGCCTTTTCCCCTCTCTGTTCTTTACATACGTCAGTTTTTTCCTCTACTTCCTTTCACCAACGGGAGGGAGGGATGGAGCAAAGGAAGGAGGGAGAGTTACTGCATGATGGCTAGGAACTTGCTCTCCTCGGCGAGGGTGGTGAGCAGGGAGCTCATGTCCCCGATGGCCATGTTACTGAGGTTGGAGGGCATCATGCCCGCGGTGCTGTGGAAGGTGGCGGAGACCCGGGGCGTGGTGAGGCGGGACGAGTTCCGGGACACGCCCTGGAAGATGGAGGGGCTGATCACCCCCGACACCAGACTACCCTGGTCGTAGCCCACCCCCACGTCCTCTATCATGGCTCCGAAATCCAGCGGCAACACGTTGTCTAGCACGTTGACCGAGCCGCCCGCACGGCTGTCCACCGTGCTTGTCACCTGGTCAGCCACCGGGGAGAGGTGGGAGGCCGTGACCGAGGAGTCCCCGCCTAGCCCCACCTGCTCGTTCATGGTCTCCAGCAGACACTGCTCCTCCATTGGAGAGAAAGACGAGGTCTTGGTCTCCAGCGGGTCAAAGCACACAGCCTGGTCGCTGAAGCTCTGGTCCAGGTAGCCCTGGTCGGGAGCCTCCAGCTTCAGCCCAGACACCTGGTGGGCCAGGGAGCAGTGACTGACTTGGTTCCTCAGACTCTGCTGCTGCTGGGTGAGGTTCTGCTGGGTAAGGTTGACATGGCTACCGTTGGTGGTGCTCTGTTGGGCATTCAGGTACTGCTGTGGTCTGGCGGGGTGCCTATAGCTGCTGTTGGCCTGCTGCAGGCGGGGGGCGGGGGCCTGGGGGTGGTGGTGGAGCGCTGGGGCCTGCGAGAGGCTGGTGAGGCTGTCCACGGAGGCCCGGCTGAGGAGCAGGTTGTCTCCAATCTGCCTGGAGGTTCCATGGTTCTGGGTCTGGTACTGCTGTTGGCTATAGCCCTGGGGCAGAGGCCCCACAGAGATCTGGGAGAAGTCAGGCCGGCCGAAAGTGTGTGTGGGGTTGTGGCCGTTCCCTCTCATCTCCATGCAGGAGTGGGTGGTCGCCTCTAGCTTCACCCCGCCATTGACTCTGCATATGGGTTGGGGTTGGCCTGGCTGGGCACAGCGGTTCTGGAAGTCTCTGGTAGTAACTGTCTGTTGTTGCTGCTGCACCACCATGTTCCCAAACCTCCCGAATGATGAACCGGCACCCAGACCTTGGTGCTGCTCTGTGGCGGCCCATCGGCCACACCTCTGCTGGGCCTGGACCTGGGGCTGCCTCTGGGGAGACCTCTCAGCACTCCCTGAGCTCACCTCGTTCCACTGAATGGGCATGCCGTCTTTACTGGGGCCATCTCTCTCCAGTCCCTGCTGCTGTTGGTGGTGCTGCTGGAGACTGTGGATGCACTGGTTCAGCCCTGGGCCCTGATCCTGTAACTCCCCTCCAGGGAGATGGCTGTTGTCCCCAGCCACATGGTTCTCCAGGTGGTTGTTGTAGGAGTCTGCCTGGTCCTGTGAGCGGAGGTCCTGAGAGTGGAGGTACTGCACCAGGTCGTCAGGCAGCATGTCCTCATCCCCCAGCAGCAGGGCTCCCTCCTCCTCCATAGCCAGGGCCTCCAGGGCCGCATGCTCCATGATGCTGGGGGGGCAGGGAGAGGAAAGCAGGCCCCCTCTCTGGAGATTCCCCTCTGAGCGGGTGTAGTTCTGCAGGCTGAAGCTGCGGCCCTCTGCCGTGGGGTGCTGGAGGCCTGATAGAGGGGGAAGTGGGTGGATGTTGTTAAGGCTGCTGAAGCGCTGGACCTGGGGCAGCCCGAGGAACTCCGGGTGGGTTTGCTGAGGCTGGGTCCGCACGGGGTCGCTAGCCCTCCGGTCCAGGCCGTTCCCCGGGCCCTCGCCGGGGTAAAAGCCCCTACGCCGGTAGTCTCGGTAACCGCTGTGGCCCCCGTACCCATTGGTGGTGCTGCCGTCGCTGCAGCGGCGCGGCCTGACCAGTGGGGGCAGCGCGTGGTTGCCTCCACATCCGTCTTGGCCATCGCACATCATGGCCATACGGGTCTTCAGGCTCATGCGCTCCATGTTGGGAAGCGGCGTGGGGGGTGGGCCGCCCGTGGCAGCAGCGTACTTGGCCTTCAGGTGGTAGTGCTGCGCCGGCGTGAGGTTGAGCATACCCTTGGACCCTCCCCCGACGCCCGCCCACCCTCCACCCACAAACACTCCACCTCCTCCCCCGCACTGGCTGGCCTCGCTGGAACGGCGCGAGGCGTCGGTGGAGATGGGGTCATAGGAGTCGGTGGAGCTAAGGTTGTGGTGGCGGCGGTGGTGACCAGGGGTGTTGGCCGCCTCGCTCTGGGACGCCTGGCTGGAGCGCCGTGACGAGAAGCACGGCGAGATGCCCGAGGAGCGCCGGCTGCTGCTCAGGTAGGCCGAGCTGGTGGCGCTGCCACTGCTGTCCCGCCGGTCACCGTGCTCGATGCCGCGGAGCAGGCTGAGCACCGTCAGCTCTGTGCTACCCAGCTCAGGACGAGGAGGAGGCTGGGGCTGGGATAACCTGCCCAGGCATGAACCTGAGGGAGAGAGAGTGAGGGAGGACAGGGGGAGAGAGGAAGAGAAAGAGGGTGGAAGGGAGAAGGAGGGGCGGTGGAAGTGTGTGTGGGGGGAAACAGAGAAAGAGGGGGAGAAAGATGAACACAATATAAGTGAGGAGAGATCCCTCAGACAGATGCAACCTTCTCACAAACACTGTTTGGCCATGAAATTCTATTACATGCTCTAATCACTGATGTGATATATGATGTGATATGATATGGGTTTGATTCTGATTTCCAGCGGAACATTTGTTAAGCCTGTGAATTCGAGTCCGATCTGCAGGGAGGGAAATTCCAGGTAATCAAACCGCGATCTGCTGAGACATTTGGAGTTCTTTTCACAGCCCGATACTAGTGTCAATATTATTTTACATATCTATTGGCCTTTACAGTGTTCAGGGATGTTTAATACTGATATTGAATGTCCATGGAGTCCAGTGTGTAAAACACACTTCTCAGCCTAAGTCTCTGTAATGAAACACTATTATTCTTTGTGTAACATAAGCATGGCCTCAGAGGACCAGGACAGGGTGGTGGATATGAGCATGGTGGATCCTTACCCAGCACGGCAGGTCCCTTGGGTGGTGGTGTGGGGGACAGGGGGCCCACCCTGGGCATGAGGGCTCCCCCTCCTCCATTCACCTGCTTCAGCCTCTCCATCTTCATGTGCTCCATCCATCTCATGGGCCGGCCCACGTTCCTCCTCGCCTGCAGCGCCAACGTAGCCGCCGTGGCTGTCGACACCGTGGAGTCCATGATGGGGGCGTCACGGCCCCCCTCCAACACCTCCAACCCCTCCTCCTCCTCCTCCAGCTCCTCGTCTTCCTCTCCCGGCCCCTCGCCCAGTCCCACCACCCCTCCCCTCACAGCAAGCTGGACTCCATGGCTGGGATAGGCGCTGATGGGGGACTGGTCACTGCTGCATGTAGACTGACCGCCAGGGCTTGGCTGAGACGTCTGTGTGGGGGCGGGTGTGAGGGTAAAGGGAGGATCAAGTAAAAGATGAGAAGAAGAAGAATCGATTATTACCAAGCACACGTGACACATTGAGGACGCATTCATTTTCTCAAAGGTCTGCGAAATATGATTAAAACACACAATGACACCATGTGATGCAGCTGCCTGGGACATGCTTTCCACAGGAGTAAACAACAACACAATGGCATTTCTGATTGTGATTGGTCATATTAATTCATTGAGTCTGGGCATGACCTACCACCTTCATATCTACAGACCAGGTTTGCATTTAACTGTCATTACAGCAGTAGACATGAACACAGACAAACTTTACTCTCTCAGAACTCGGTTTGTCCAATGTCTTCTGTTTTGTAAACAACGTCAAGTGAATCACGGAAGCGTGAGTAACGCCTCCCCTGTGTGTCGTCCAATGGACCGGTCCAGACTCAATAACAAACACTCCCGTGAAGGTAGTGGGATTTAGACTATTTTCAGACAAGGGGGTGGGGGTGGACAAAGGCTTCTTTTCAGACTGACTAACGCCTAATTGGGTTGTTTACTCTGATTTACCCAAAATGGAGATCAGTGAAGAGAAAAATATTCACTTTTTGGCACGGTGCAAAACTGCAAAGCGAGACTTTCCTTTCCTGTCGTTTGAATGGTCCGGATTCCACCAAATGCATTCGGCTGCACAATAGAGCCCTCAGCAGTGTTGGGCATACTTTTAATACCCATAAACAATGTTGGAAATGCACTTAGTTCTGCCCCAAGGCATTTAACTTTGGGAAAACATTACTCTCCAAAATAAGAAAACGTTTTGATGAGAATTAAGACAATTTCTCATTGCCACATTGCAATGTGAAGTGTGTAAGAAGAGAAAAAAACGTAACGGGAGTGACCGTGGACAGTTTTGTAAAGATGTCTAATGAGCTAAATGATGAAGCCACAAGGGAGGAGGATAGAAGGTAAACAGACTCATTTTGGATGAAATGGCTACTGAAAAGGATGTTAACAAGGTGAGTGAGACACGAGGGTTTTTACAAATGCAATATGGCAACATGAAGGGACACCTATCTCACCTGATTACCCACTGTCCATAGAGAAAGAGAGAGAGAGAGAGAGAAAGAGAGAGAAAGGGAAGAGCAAAGCACGGCGCATTGGACAAAAGAAAGCATTCATTTGTTATAGTGTTATTCGTAAGAGGTTAGATCACACGTAAAACCCATGTGCTGTACACGTCCCTGGCTGACGTCCCAGTAATCATGTTCGGTTTAAGTGAACATCATGGTATAGTACATTGTTAGAGTTAAAGTGAATATATTCTGAGTATACCAAACATTAGGAACACCATTTAGTTGCACCCCCCCCCCCCCATTTTTTTGCCCTCAGAACAGCCTCAATTCGTCAGGGCATTTGGTATTTTATTAGGATCCCCATTAGCTGTTGTAAAAGCAGCAGCTACTATTCCTGGATTCTACAAGGTGTCGAAAGTGTTCCACAGGGATGCTGGCCCACGTTGACTCCAATGCTTCCCACATTTGTGTCAAGTTGGCTGGATGTCCTTTGGGTGGATGTCCTTTGACACAAACCAGTGCGCCTGGCATCTACTACCATACCCCGTTCAAAGGCACTTAAATAATTTGTCTTGCCCATTCACCCTCTGAATGGCACACAGACACAATCCATGTCTCGATTGTGTCAAGGCTTAGAAATCTTTCTTTAACCTCTCCTCCCCTTCATCTACACTGATCGAAGTGGATTTAACAACATTAAGGGATCATAGCTTTCACTTGAGCAGGTGTTCTTAATGTTTTGTCCACTCAGTAGAGCCTTGTTAGAAACTATTAAGGTGACATTTCAGATAGATGGGCTGCTATCCCCATAGAAATATAATTACTAGAACGGGAAAAATCCCCATCCAATTTAACATTCCGTGATGGGTGAACCAACAGCAGTAATTATATTTCTAGGGTTATCCTATCATGCAGTGTGTGTTACTATGTGCCCTCAGAGAGGGGCTCACCATAGGCTTCTCCGTCTTGATGGACTTGACCTGCAGACATTCGTCCTGTTTCGAGGTAGCGTGGTTGTACTCCCTTTGGTCTGCGTACCCCCCTAGTTGCCCCGGCGACCGGCCCTGTCCGTTGCCCCCCTCTCGGGACTGCGGCGGGGGACGTGGGAAGCCGTCGCTGCGCTGCTTCTTGGTCACGTGCGCCTCTGGCCCGTGCACGGTCTTTACGTGCTTGCGTAGGGAGCTGGGGTCCGTGTAGCGTTTGGTGCAGCCAGGGATCTTACACACGTAGGGTTTCTGGAACATAGAGATACATTATATTGCATTATATTAATAGTATAGAATATTATGTTAGTATACTGTTCTATTTAATTCTACGTTCTGGAAGGAGAGAGGAGAACAGATGGGGCCAGTGACAGGATGCTTCTGTTTCTAAAGGCCTCCAGCAATGAACCGCATACACATATACAGTCAGTGGTGTAAGGAGATGACTTTTTGCTGAGCTCTGTGTGTGTGTGTGTGTGTGTGTGTGTGTGTGTGTGTGTGTGTGTGTGTGTGTGTGTGTGTGTGTGTGTGTGTGTGTGTGTGTGTGTGTGTGTGTGTGTGTGTGTGTGTGTGTGTGTGTGTGTGTGTGTGTGTGTGTGCGCGCGCGCGCACCTCGTTGGAGTGTGTGCGGTTCTGGTGCTTGGCTCTGTCGGAGGCGTTGGAGAAAGCCTTGTTGCAGCCCTCGTGTTCACAGACGTACGGCTTCTCTCCAGTGTGGGAGCGCAAATGGGTCTTCAGGTTCTCCAGGCGAGAGTAGGCCTTGGGACATCCCTCAAACTGCACAGAAGAAGAAGAAGAAGAATGAGAAAAGAGAGCGAGGAGGAGTCGGAACCCACACACTCATCAAACACAGCTCTAATGCTTCATCCTGGCCGAGACCAGTTAACCTCAACAATATATATAACTGACGAAGGTAGAAGTGTGACAGATTGTTTATTAAATGTAAGGATGCACCATCCTCACATACCCACAACCATCTAACAACAGCTATCTCTTTATGTATTCCCATATCTAAGCCCATGATGTAAAATAAACGTTGTGGGAGCGTTCTCACGGTGCATCTGTGTGGTTTCTCCCCGGTGTGTCTCCTCATGTGGACCACCAGCATGTACTGTGCCTTAAAGGGCTTCTGCTCCCGAGAACATTCATCCCAGTGACACACAAACTCCTTCTTCTCCCCGTGGATGTGGTCGTTGTTGATGTGCTGAGAGAGGGAACAAGCAGAGGTCAATCACAAGTCAATCTGGATTCAATGTGATTCGTTATGATTCAATATATTCATTATGATTCAATTGATTCGTTGTGACTCAACGTGATTTAATAATTCATTATGAATCAAGACCGGTAGGAGTCAACAGTATTTTGCCTGTCGAGAAGCTGCTTTAACCCAGGCGTGTAGTGACTGGCGAGCACCACAAGGGGGCCAAGGGACCCAGAATAGGTGCAGTGTTACCAGAGTATGTGAGCGGAGCGGAGCGGAGCTGGAGCAGAGCATGGAGCAGAGCGTGTCTAATTTGACTGGAGCGCGGAGCGTCGGCCTTCTCGCCTTCTCCAATTTCGCTCCAGGAGCACTCACGTCTACTTGTGTGTTGCTATAGCCCCTTTGCTTTAGCTACTGTCATGGAGTTCGCTAAATCTTTACAGAATGAAACGGATAAAACACACAGGTGCAAAATCAAGGTGACTTTCAAAGATGAGGACCAAGAGCAAGAGAGGGTCATTGTGGATTCTGAAAAGACAGGAATCCCAAAAGCATGATGGTGTACTTACTACGGCCACTGTATTAGGGTAAATCTAGGCCCTCAAAATAAGGCCTTATAAAATATGTATTGTATTGTGTTAAAGAATCACATTTTAATGTTAACATACTCGCTTAGGATCTTGGTGAATTCCAAAGGACTGGATAAGAGCGTCTGCTAAATGACTTAAATGTAATGTAAATGTGCACATGCTAAAATAAAGGAATGAGGTGGGTAGATAACTAAGTGTGTCATTGTAACAAAGTATTTATAAACTAAAATTCACATCTCTTAAAAGTGTACAATAGGCCATAATTGATTTTGGCCCAATAGGCCTGGCATATTCCGATTTTCAAGGAGCATTTCCATTTTGATTAGGTTATTTTGCCTAAAAATCTTTCGGCCTAAATATATATATTTTTTATACTCTGAATCCCTGTCCAGCCTGGCAAGAGCGGCCAAAAGGGCTCTGCAAGTGTGGAGAGGATATCCTCCGTTGCTGTCCTGCTCTCCAGGCACCATCACATGATCCTGGCCAAACTCGTGTTTCTAAAAATGAATTCAAAGGCACTGTAGACTGCCTAATAAGGCATTTTTTTGTTTCATTTGTATTTAATTCTAAGTCACAGCCTATGATGGACAATTTATAGACTGTGATGAATTAATACAACAAACTGTTATGTAAAATGCTTAGTGCTTAACGTCCCTGAATCCCTACAAGCCTAGTGTATTGCACTTGAAAATGCTTCACAATGTATTTCTTTGTAGGCTATAGCCTTGAAATAATTGAAATAATAGAGCCTAAATAATTCATTTCTGTTCTTCTTAGGCTTTCTGTCTGGCTCCTGACCTATTTAGAGTGTTTATATGCTGTTTAATATGACATGTAGCCTATTTGAAATGATGAGCGCTTCTTACAATCACCTTTTCATGTTTATTAAAATACTTTTCATTCAAATCATATGGTTTAGTTTCAGTACTTCGAAACCGAACGTTGGTTAGATTGTGATTTTAATGAATGGAGCAAATTTGAAGCGGCAGTTTTAGCGCAGCAGTTGGAAAGGACTTGGAGCGCCGGAGCAGCTCAGGAGTCCACGAGCGATGAGCGGGATTTCCGACTGCTCAACTCACATCCTCTGAGTGTCACAGAGAAAGAAGCAGTAGGTAGCAAATAACGGCAGTTGGAGAAAGGGAACTTTTTCTGTTGCACACATTATGTATGTATGCACATGACAGACTGGGGAAACCACGTATTTAATGGATAAGGAACATTCAAAATAAGGACCAAATCCCACAGTTGACAGAGGCTTCATATTTACTTTGTGCCAAGTCCAGTAAATCCCTACTGAAGTTCCTTCCTCATCATATATTTTCTTAGCTTTCTTTTCAGTGTTATCATCCATCATTGTTTCCCCAATCATTTTCTCTCTCTTTCTCTAACTTTCTGTCTCCTCCCATTGTTTCATATTCTCTCTCTCCATTCCCTTTTCTTCCGTTCAAATTTGTACTCTGAGGAATAAAGGGGAGACTCGTGAGTCTCAGTGTCCGATCTGAACAGGCTTTTCAAATAAAACCCTGTCACTTCCCATCACATGGGGGCTCCTGCCCCTCCGTGACAAGTGCTGACAGTTGTGCTACCGTGGCAACTTCCAATCTGAGGCTTGGGGGGGGGGGGGGGGAGAAAATCTAAAGTTCACTCAAAGTGTCTCAAATGCCAGAGCTTTACGTCTCCAGAAAAGCATTATATCTAGTGAGCACGACACAGCCCTGGTTTCTCTCTCTCACCTCCTCTCTCTCTCACCTCTCTCCCTCCCTCCCTCTCTCAACTCTCTCTCTCTTGTCTTACACACTGACCAGTAAAAAGGGGTAAGTGGACGGTTAAAGGGGGATAAGAGAGTAAAGACAAAGAGAAGAAGAAAAAAAGGCACACAGACATGGAATCCTCTGGGGATGAAGTCAACATCTGGCCCTCTCAAAAAGACAACAGTGTAGTGTGGCGGCCTCTGAAGGGCCTTTCCGAGAGCAATTTAAACCAAGGGAGACAGACACAATATCCTGACCAAAAGGAACCTGTCTTATTACATTCCTGAGCAGAGACGGGGAGAGAGACCTCTGCCTTAGGGGGATGGGAAAGAAACGGGGATAAATAGAGACTTGACTTTGAGAGGTCTTAAACGTCTGGGAGAAACAAGTCATTGTTAGAGTATATTTGTGTTTTCTTATAACACATTTGAGCAACCAAACAACAGGAGGGGAACAGCAGAAGACAAGAATAAGAGAAAGAAGGGCGAGTCAGTCGAGTGAGTGTTAGAGGTAAAGAGGTGCAGAGGGAGGGGAGTTCATCCTCCCATTCCACTTTATGACACAAAGGCAGCCTGTGTCTGCAGTGTCCTGCCTCTTCAACTACTGTACTGCTGAAGAACCCACATAATTATAAAGACACTTCCAAGAAGTCAGGGCAGTGTGTGTGTGTGTGTGTGTGTGTGTGTGTGTGTGTGTGTGTGTGTGTGTGTGTGTGTGTGTGTGTGTGTGTGTGTGTGTGTGTGTGTGTGTGTGTGTGTGTGTGTGTGTGTGTGTGTGTGTGTGGATGAACTGCTAGAGTGACACTGTGCACCTCCAGGCATAACAGTCCCCAGACAAAGGTAGCATTGTCCCCAGCCAGCAGCCCCTCCCCCTGTCCAGTCTGTGACCCAACACTCAAGCCTGTGGGGTCCTGACCAGGGCACCGTCACAGACCTTTGTTCCCATCAAAGGAAGGGACGTACCCCTAAACAGACAGAACCCTATGAAGTCGGACCTTACTTCAAGAGAAAGGCCCCCATGGGCCCTCGAGACTAAGAACAATTGCACTTAACTAACCCCTTATGTAGTGGGAGCCAGGGGTGTCCTACACAGCCAATATGATGACAGAACAAGTGCGCTAAAACTGCCATCTCTTCACCAGCCATGTGCACTTTCCTGCCCTGTTCTGCTCTCAGAGTCCAACTACATCAATACGTTACACAATGCAATCGTTAAGTTCCGGCTCCAATTGACTTTATGTATCAACAAGGGTCCTCCATTCATTTCAACCTGACACGTTTACATTTTTGGAGTGACAAAAAAATTATAATCCCAGAGAGAAAACGATTGGGGGGGTGGAGATTGAGAGCCGTGGACATTCGTTTCCCTTAGATTGATCTTCCCTCCTCCTGTCACAAAACCGCTCCTCACTCCTTCCCTCCCTTTCCCCTCCGTCTCTGTGAGGGAATCCCTGTGGCAAGCGATCAGTCTGCGTCGCGCACCGTTCCATATCCCCTAGCTGAGAGCAATGGGAGGGATGGGAGCACCTCAGTGTTGTTGCGCTGTTGGCACCCGCTCCCCTGTTCCCCCTCGACCCCCCCCCCCCCCAACCCCTCCCGCCAGCCCATACAAATGACCAGGGGCCGTTGACGGTTGTGATGCATGGGGCCCGGCGCTGACAGAGAGGGGCCCGGGCCGCAGACGACCCTAATGGTCATGATCTAATGGCAATTTGTATTGAATCAATAATCTCAATGCTGAGCGGATGGACAGACAGGACGTGTTGGACCCTGCGTAATGGACAAACTGGTGCTGATAGCTGCGGTGGCGGCAGCACACAAGCGGGTTATTCATCTTCACCCTGGCAGCTTATCGGCCACTGAGATGGATTCAGGAGTAAGAGGGGCAGAGGGAGACACAGGCGCGGGCTGGGATGAGCACAGAGTGGACACACACATGCGCACGTACGCATGCACGCACACACACACACACACACAGTACACATACGCTTACAGGTATAGAGTGACGTATCAATGTTAGTGTATAACACACTGATATAACACATATACAAACACACACAATTTGATATGCATCATTTGCATAGGACAGGTACAAAATATACTCAAAGGAAATTGTATTATTTATTATTTTCACTCAATCCAGATAATTTCATGGATTTACACCCACAGAGCAAATTGGCTAGCGTTACCTAGTGTAACAGAACAATTAACATTGTAAGTGTTAAATTAACCCTCATTGGTGTACAATAACCCCAGTGTTGGTGTTAATAACAGCGTTGAACCAAAAACATGCCCACCATTATCATATGGTTATCATGGTCATGACCATATGGTTATCACCATTATCATGCCCACCATTCCCAACATGCTCTATTGTAGGTTGATATTGAGAACTGTTTGTTTCAATATCTATGCTTTGTACATTGATTGGTTAATTCATATTTTGATACTCAAATATAAATTACATACATTTTCTAAACTAATATGTTACTTGGATTTATTGTATCCGTTACTGAAATGGTTGTTCCAATTTCTTTAGGTAGTCTTATATCATAGTCTTCCCAACCCTGGGAGTCATTCTGAATGCAGGCTGTAGCTACAAATGACAAATTACAAAGGTTGGCTATCCCCTCTCTGGCTGATTTCCAATAGTGATGGGGAAACGAGGCTTCCTGAAGCATTGAGGCTTTCCAGCCAATGTTGTCGAAAATAAGTTCATTACTCAGAGCTTCCTTATCTGTTCACAATTAGTGACGTCTGCTGGTCAGCAATAAATAGCAACGTGTGATTATCAGATTCTTTTTTTTCCACTGATTTTATCAAAACACCGTGGCGCAGCGGCAAGTCGTTGGCTTTAATAGCCCACAATCAGTTGGATTAGCAGGTTCGCATCTCGCTTCATGCTTCCCTTTTTTGCCTTCAAGTTGACTATTTTTCAAAAAACTGAATCTATGGCACTATTTAGGATGCTTAAGACAGAAGCTTATACTAAACTAAATAAAACAAATGATTTGGACAACAGTGCAGAATAGTGTGGTTTCACATAAAACTATTTTTTAAATAGTGTGACTTCAACGGGATTCGACATCATATCTGTCCCTGAATGTTCCGTAGTTCCCTATGCTACCTGCTAAGCTACCGGTCAGGTGGAACAACACGTACAAAATCCTAACTAGATGTATAAGTATGGTATCCAGTAGCAGCTTAATCGAAGAAAGCACCGGAACCACATCGAAATCAGTGGGATCTCGCATTTTGGAAAAAGCACTTGATCAAACGAAGCTTCGGACGTCATCGATGACGTACTTCTGATAAAGTGATACGCGCATCGGCACACTGCTTCGAAGTTAGCTGCTTAGCGATTTCGACGCATGCCTCAGAGCTCTGGTATCAAACGTAACATCACTAGATTCCAATAGGATTTACACGTCACTTTGCAAGCCAGTGTAATGTGACTTGCAGGCCTGCTGTGGCCTGTAAACCATGCATTTTAGGCCACTGTATTAGGGTAAATCTAGGCCCTCAAAATAAGGCCTTATAAAATACGTATTGTATTGTGTTAAAGAATCACATTTGAATGTTAACATACTCGCTTAGGATCTTGGTGAATTCCAAAGGACTGAAAATGGATGAACGCAACAAACATGTCTCTGTCACTAAGAAATGCAGTAATAGGTGGTATCTCTACAATTCACTTGAAAGGCGAGGCACCATGGGAAATATGCAAATAAGGCATTATACTAAGGAAAGTGTTAATTTAACACTGTTCCAGTGTCTATACGGGTCCACACTTTCAGTGTTAAGTTTAACACTCGTGGTTGATTTAACCCTGGAGAATTTGCTGTGCATGTATTATAGCTACACACGCATACACATAAACACACCAGATACACAGAATCCCATCAGTACTTCGCCACTTTCCTCCATTTTCCCCAACCACTTCAAAATCCATCTACAGTGTATCCTTATCAAACTCTTTCTGGGACACACATTAGAATGCAAGCGTGCATGAAAATAGGGCCTGTTTACAAGGCAATTTCACTAAGCTGTGGGACCCGCAACACCGTTTAGCTTTATCAAACAGAGCCTAATAAATCATATGCTCTTTTGTGATGTCAATTGCTGAAGCGCTTTGTGCAAAGAAAGAAAAAATTGGGGAAAAGAGGCAAGGGAGGGAGGGATATAGAGGGAAGGAGGGAGGGAGAGAGTGGAGGAGAGAGGGGGGTTAGAACTGGCATGTGTAATTCAGCACAGCCTTTTCATCTTGGAGTAAGATACTCCAGACAGATAAGGTGCCTAATCCTTCTCCTGATCAAAAAAGAATCTGCATTTTACCAATTAAAGGGCTGCGCCAGCAGGCGGAGAGGGGGCCGCATTCTGACTGAGCCCAACTTTATCTCCCCTCAACACCGGGGAGGCACGCAGGCTGCAACCACCGCCTTCTAGCATGGTTGTATACTGGGGGAGCTAACAGGGGAGCTAACGCTAACATCATGCCATCTCCATCTAAGAACAAGGACATTACAACGCCACCTAGGGAGATGACCCAGAATAGCACAGTATCAAGATGAGGGGGGGGGGGGGTCGAAGTTGACCGCTACTTTCAACATGCAGGTACACATACACCCCGGCTCAGGGTCACCCCACATCTCTCCAAAGCCACCCCAGTTCAAAACCCCCAAACATCTCAGACAGAGACATTAAAGAATCCACCACCAACCGCTTATCTTTAAAAGTGCTCCCTCGGAGGGTACAGAGGAAAAGGAGAGAAAACGAGCGGGAGCGGGAGAGTGATGCTAAAAAAGGTATTGGAGTTTGGGGAGGGTGAAGTGGGGGAAGGGAGGTTGATGTTGAGAGGCAGAGTTGAAATAAGTGATAGAGAGAGAGGGAGAAAGAAATTAAATAAATACAGCAACTGAAAATTGACACCCGCCTCGCTTTTGCTGACTGGGTAGGCCAGATAAGTGAGCTAAATTGCGTAGATGCGATGTTTATCTTATCGGCGGCACCGAGAGCGCTTCAACGCGGATGATAAAGGAACGGGCACAGCGTGTCCCTGGCGCGAGTGCATTTGTAGAGTATAAAAATGTGCATCAGGAGCGCGACAGGAGCCGCTTTTGAACAAGGTGGAAAGCAATGAGGGTGGTGTACGGCGGATTTGAATTCCAATTCATCTTCATCTACGTAACCATCACTTTTTTAACACTTCAAATAGTAGTTGTGAAGTGTATAACTTGCCTCGCTTGTTTCAAATAGCAGTTTAATTTAAGAGTTTTTACCGCACTAATATCAGACTATTGACAAAGAACAATCGATAGAAAACAATCAAACAATTCCAAATGTATCAGAACTGAAAACTATGTTGTTAACTTCACCTCACACTACCAATCAAAGCCAGGCTGGAAGCATATTCTATTATTGTTCTCCATAACCATTCTATAAGACGAGCTTAAATAAAGGGGGAAGGGATATCCCATTGTTTGGCTGTATGGAACCCCCCCCACCACCCCCCCAGCGTTAGAGGAGAGACACTGTGGTCCAAATACTATACTTATCCTATTACTGAAGGGGGTGGGGGTAAGGAGGGGGAGGGTTGGAGATAAGAGGGTTTTCTCCCCCGCTCGCTGAATTTGACGGGAGGGGTTCGCTAGGCAAATAGTTTCATTAGCATGTCCCGGCTAACCCTATCTGCATGGGCATATAAAATGAGAAATAAAATACAATGACGGAGAGAAAAAAAACTATTCTGAGTGAACTTGCAAGGGGAAAAGACAATGAGGACGTGTTGATTATTTCCTGACATGGACCAATATCTCTTCTCAGACGCACAGCAGTGAAACCTACGTGAGGTTAGGGTAGTTAGTGTGTGGAGAGTGGACATTGTTAGTGTAAAACAGATGTTCACCTGGTGGAACTAAAAGGAGAGTGAACAAGCTCTTACCCAGTATGATGCACCCCCCTCACCCCGGCCCAAATCGCCCTGCCCCCCGGAAACAGGGGCAAGAACTTGTCAAGATCCTCAACCTTTGAGCAGAGCCCTTCAAACGCGGGAGGCAGCCCATTCCGCGCTGAGGATATCAATTATAGATAGGGGTTACCGCCGCGGCCGCGGATTGCAATGTCAGACGCCGGGATAGACAGCCGTGGAGAGCTGGGGATCTATCTATCAGATGTGTGCTGATGAGGGTGGTTGGTGTGTGTGTGTGTGTGTGTGTGTGTGTGTGTGTGTGTGTGTGTGTGTGTGTGTGTGTGTGTGTGTGTGTGTGTGTGTGTGTGTGTGTGTGTGTGTGTGTGTGCTTGAAGATACATGTAGTTAAAAGGGACACCACGGTGGCTTCCTTCTCACCATCAGCCCCTCAGCTCCAGCTCTCATGTATCAAACACTGAGAGTGAAGTCAAATCTCCCCTCTCAGTGGGCCTAGTGGTAAGTAACACACAGCCGGTCACAGGGGAGACCAGTCCAACACCAACGGCATCAGCAATATCATTAATAGTTGGGTTAAGAATAGGCCCTCAGGCTCTACAGGATGAGAGTCATCCCTCTCCTGGGCAGTGTGAGGAGCTGTATGACAGATGGGGGGGGAGTATATTACAGTCAATACGGTACAGACTTGTAGACAGTACAGAACAGTGGAGGCTCACGGCCTGGTTGTGCAGGATTTAGTCTAGTCAGTGCCGGCCAAATCAGTTAGTGTCGTAGCACAACAGAGACGTGCTCGGCAGCCTTTGAGCCCATTAACCATCGTCCCCGAAACCAATCTGGAATCCGGCAAGGGCATTACTCAACGCCTGTAGGCTGCAGAACACTCTGCACTGAACATGGTGACATACAGGGGGAGGCTGCTGGACCAGAGTGTGGAGAGGGTGTTATGACTGGGGACAGAAGTCCAGGAGAACTATAGGACCAGTCGACTTGGAGGAGGGGGCTCCTAAAACGGACTTCTAAACCGGGTGTCCTACTTACTGCGCTATTATCTGCACAGTATCTGCGTTCTAAATGTGTCATAACGTTTTGAACTTGAAATTGACAGAGGTAGTATCGCAAAACCAGACGCCATAGTCTCCTATTGATTCTGCCTCCTGGAAATGAAGGCTACAATACTGAATGACCAGGTACTCACATGTACTAGCTGCTCCTGGGTGTCAAACTCCCGGTGGCAGCTCTCCCAGTGGCAGTTGGTCTCGTACACCACCTCTGGCTCCTGCTTGCTGTCGTCCTTGTCCCCTTCCTCCTTCACAAGAGTCATCCCATCAGGATGGTCCTAGAGTACAGAAACACGACAGAGTTAGAAAAGAGGACCCAAAATGGACTGTTTTACAGTAGTGACCCAACACTGACAGTGTTACAAAGACCCAACACTGACAGTATTACAGTAGTGAGCCAACACTGACCGTGTCACAATAACCAAACACTGACAGTGTTACAGTAGTGACCCAACACTGACCGTGTCACAATAACCAGACACTGACAGGGTTACAGCGAGAACAGATTTCCCCACTCGCGTCACTTCTTGTTGAGCGTGGAACGAGGGAGAGCTCCGTTTGTTGTTTTGGAAAGTATGTTGTTTTGGAAAGTTTTAAAATTCCAAAAGGCACTCGCACATCTGAGCTATCTTTTTTGCAGGTGCATGGTAACAGTTGAATAAAATGAGAAAAAAAATCGTTTTTAAAGTCTATTGAAAAAGTTTGGTTCCTAGCTAGCTACCGCGACACGGTCGGCATCAGTTGCTGGGACCGCCACTATCTGTCCAGTGATCCTGCTGACCAAGGCCAGGTCTAGCCTAGCTGCTAGCTAGGTGCCGATCATGCTAGTGGGCTTTTCTTGAGGTTTAAAACGCAGCCCGTGATGCGTTTAGCCATTGTGGCTGGGACCGCGGATTGTCCCAGCCTTGTGGCTGTCTAGATCCGTGATGTTTGTTGTTTGTTGTTTTCAATGTTGTTTTCAATATTCCCGGCGTAACCTATGTTGCTATTATGACAAAGACCAAAGCCGGCGGGAGTAACGTTGAGGACAGTGGTGTCTCTCTATCACAGGTGAAGGATCTTCTAAACTAACAAAAAGAGTTCTACCAACAGTTGTTACAGCAACAAGTAAATAGCTGTTGTGTGTTGTGTCTAAATTCTGTTGGAGTCAACTAATAAAATAATGGATGACCTGACCAGAGAGGTCCAGGACCTGAACAAAGTCCTCCCAGGGTCAGCTTGATGAGTTAAAACAGGAGAACGGCAAGGTGAAAGTAATCTGTAAGTCATTAGGAGAGGACATCAGTATCTGTATGGGAATCCATGTTCACAATGACGGAGAAATCACATTATCTCAAGGGACAATCAAGGCGGAACCACATTGTTGTGGATGGAAATGCAGAATCTCCACATGAGACCACAGGATGATTGAGGTGGAACGCGCCCACAGGACTGGAAAACCCACCACCGGCCCAGATAACAGGCCCATTCCGATAGTGGTCAAGTTCCTGAGGTTCAAGGACAAGGTAGGTGTTCTGGAAAGAGCCAAGAACTTGAGAGGAATGTACATCCTCCTCAACAAGGACAATCCTGAAGCTGTGCGCCAGAAGAGGAAATAACTTATCCCAGCCATGAAAGCTGCCAGAGACAGGCTCATTGTCCCAAAAGCCTGGAAGGGATGAGAGTGCCAAGCCTATGGGTTTGTAGCTTCAACCCCACAGCACACACACACTTACAAACACCAACTGATTAATGGACTACTGAATGTATATACTTTTCTCTTGCATGGTTTGCTCTTTTTCATATTATGTCTATCTCTGATAAGATACCCAGGGGGCAGAAAATAGCCCATATTATATGTAGCCTAGAAATAAGGTTCATGAAATCAATAACTTGGTAACATCAGATAACATTCATATATTAGCCATTTCTGAGACTCACTTAGATAATTTCTTTGAAGATACAGCAGTAGCAATACAAGGATATAACATCTATAGAAGAATGCTTATGGTGGAGGTGTTGCTGTATATATTCAGAGCCATATCCCTGTAATGCTTAGAGAAGATCTTATGTCAAGTGTTATTGAAGTGTTGTGGTTGCAGGTTCACTTGGCACATCTAAAGCTTTTTATTTTGCAGTGTTGCTATAGGCCACCAAGTGCTAACAGTCAGTGTCTAAATAATATGTGGGAAATGCTTGATAGTTTATGTGATGTAAACAGAGAGATCTAATTTCTTGAGGACCTGAATATTGACTGGTTTCATCAAGATATCTGCTTAAGAGGAAGCTTCTCACTGTAACCAGTGCCTGTAATCTGGTTCAGATTATTAATCAACCTACCAGGGTGTTTACAAACACTACAGGAACAAGATCATCCACATGTATTGATCACATTTTTACTAATACTATTAGAACTTTGTTCTAAAGCTGTATCCGTACCCAGTGGATGCAGTGATCACTATATAGTGGTTATGTCCAGGAAAGCCAAAGTTCCATAAACTGGGCCTAAAATAGTGTATAAGAGATTATACAAAATATTTTGCTGTGACTATGTGGATGATGTCACAAATATTTGTTGGTCTGTTGTGATTAATAAAGAGCATCCAGACGCTGTAATTAAGGAATTTATTAAATTCATTCTTCCAATTATTGATAAACATGCACCTGTTAAGAAACTGACGGTTAGAACTGTTAAGGCTCCATGGATTGATGAGGAAATTAAAAACTGTATGGTTGAAAGAGATGGGGCAAAAGGAGTGGCTAATAAGGCTGGCTGCACATCTGACTGGCTGACGTACTGAAAATTTTGAAATTATGTGACTAAACTCAACAAAAAGAAGGAGAAACTTTATTATGAAGCCAAGATCAATGATATAAAGAAGGATGGAGAAAAACTTTGGAGTACTTTAAATGAAATTATGGGCAGAAAGGCTCATTCAAATCCATCTTTCATCGAATCATTCATCACAAAACCATTTGATGTTGTCAATTATTTTAATGATTACTTCAATGGCAAAGTGGGAAAACTTAGACAGGAAATGAAAACAACGAACAGTGAGCCATCATACTCATGCATAAAACAACAAATAATGAAAGAAAAGCATTGTAAGTTTGAATTTTGTAAAGTACGTTTGGGAGAGGTGGAAAAATGATTGATATCAATCAAAGATGACAAACCTGGCATTGACAACTTAGATGGAAAGCTACTAAGGATGTTAGCTGACTATAGCCACTCCTATCTGTTATATATTTAATCTGAGCCTAGAGAAAAGTCTTTGTCCTCAGACCTGGAGGGAAGCCAAAGTCATTCCAATACCCAAGAGTGGTAAAGTATCCTTTACTGGTTCTAATTTTCTAGCTCTTAGAAAATTGTTGGGAAAAAATGGTGTTTGACCAAATACAATGCTATTTCTCTGTAAACAAATTAACAACAGACTTTCAGACTTTTTTAGAGAAGGGCACTCAACATGTACTGCACTGATACAAATAACTGATGATTGGTTGAACGAAATTGATAATAAGAAGACTGTTGGAGCTGCACTGTTAGATTTTAGTGCAGCCTTTGATATTATTGACCATAACCTGTTATTGAGAATTGTTATGGCTTTTCAACTTCTGCCATATTGTGGATTCAGAGCTATCTAATAGAACTCAGAGGGTTTTCTTTAATGGAAGCTTCTCTAATGTCAAATATGTAAAGTGTGGTGTACCGCAGGGCAGCTCTCTAGGCCCTCTACTCTTTTCTATTTTTACCTATGACTTGCCATCTGCACTAAACACAGCATGTGTGTCCATGTATGATGATGATTCAACCATATATGCATCAGCAACCACAGCTGATGAAGTCACTGAACGAAAAAGAGTTGCAGTCAGCTTTGGAATAGATAGTCAGTAATAAACTGGTCCTGAAAATCTCTAAAACTAAGAGCATGTATTTGGTACAAATCATTCCCTAAATTATAGACCTCAGCTGAATCTGGTAATGAATGGTGTGGATTAAATGGTTGTAAAGATGGGGAGAAGTCCATCCGTAATAAAGAGATGCTCTGATTTTTTGACACCACAGTCCACAAAGCAAGTCCTGCAGGCTCCAG
The DNA here is from genome assembly GCF_965601325.2 of Salmo salar. Lineage (NCBI taxonomy): Eukaryota > Metazoa > Chordata > Actinopteri > Salmoniformes > Salmonidae > Salmo > Salmo salar. Next base: position 15,299,925 of record NC_138319.1, on the reverse strand, counting down.
TTTTATCTTATCTTGATTATTGTCCAGTCAAATGGTCAAGTGCTGCAAAGAAAGACCTAGTTAAGATGCAGCTGGCTCAGAACAGAGCGGCACGTCTTGCTCTTCATTGTAATCAGAGGGCTAATATTAATACTATGCATGCCAGTCTCTCTTGGCTGAGAGTTGAGGAAAGACTGACTGAATCACTTCTATGTATGTGTTGGAAACTCCTAATTGTTTTGCATAGTCAACTTACACACAGCACTGACACACACATTTACCCCACCAGACATGCCACCAGGGGTCTTTTCTCAGTCCCCAGGTCCAGAACAAATTCAAGGAAAGGTACAGTATTATACAGAGCCATGGGTGCATGGAACTCCCATCTTATATAGCGCAAGTGAACAACAAACCTGGTTTCAAAAACAAATAAAGCAACACCTCATGGCACAACGCCTCTCCCCCATGTGACCTACTTGTTGTGTGTATGTACTGACATGTATGTGTAACTGATAGATGTACACACACTACATGTTCATGTTTTTGAATGTATGTAAATTGTAAAATCTTTTGTCTGTAATGCCTTTTTCGTTATGTGCCGGACCCCAGTAAGACTAGCTGTCGCCTTTGGCGTCGGCTAATGGGGATCCTAATAAATCTAAATAAAAAAAAAACGCTTCACTGACAGGCAACGTATTCATTATTTAACCTGCCACCTCTATTTTGTCAGGTGAGAACAAGTGTTTTTTTTACAAAATGTACCTGGTTGTCCAAGAGGTTAACCATTGAGACACTAGAGAAGAGTTAGAGTGCAGAGAACAACCGAAATTGAAATATTGTATACAGTAAGTAAGACCATATCAGCTCGGAACTCATGGGGCTGAAAATATATATACTTTTAAGTAATGGTTACACATGCTATTCACAGACTTCCTTACAACACTCTTGAGTCAAGACCACAGTCATATCACAACCAAAACGTTCTCTCCCCCTACTCTACCCTCCCCTCCCCTAACCAACCTAGGCTGATTCTGTTACACCTTTCCACAGGTGTAATCGTGTGAATCTGGCCTTGTTCAGCACACCGGGAGTAAAACGTGAGTCTGGGAGCGGAAATGTAGCACTGAAAGCTCTGCTCTGTGTTGGGAGTTGAGCTACGACAGGTCTGAGCCAAGTATTTCAGGAATCTAACCCTAACTTCCTGCTCAAGGTTGCTCCATTAGTCAAGACATATTTCACTGTCACCGTAAACATTACATGACTGGGCAGCCTGGAGAGTACTGGAGACTGTAACATAGGAGCCGAGGGTGTACAAGGTTTCTCTCTGGCAAAGTTATGGTTCGTAAAAATCACCTCGCTCTACTGCTAGTACCGACCTGCAATGGCAGAGGAAGGCAGAGAGAGATGGAGAGAAACAGAGAGCGTGTGAGAGAGAGAACAGAGAAAAGAGTTTCATTCACCGAATGTGGAGCTCTGAGTCTACAGGCTTGCTTCTATTGTACGCGCACAGAGTCACTTTAGAGGCCTCATTCCAGACACAAGCGCTCAGAGTCACTTTAGAGGCCTCCTTCCAGACACAAGCGCACAGAGTCACTTTAGAGGCCTCATTCCAGACACAAGCGCACAGAGTCACTTTAGAGGCCTCATTCCAGACACAAGCGCACAGAGTCACTTTAGAGGCCTCATTCCAGACACAAGCGCACAGAGTCACTTTAGAGGCCTCATTCCAGACACAAGCGCACAGAGTCACTTTAGAGGCCTCATTCCAGACACAAGCGCACAGAGTCACTTTAGAGGCCTCATTCCAGACACAAGCGCACAGAGTCACTTTAGAGGCCTCATTCCAGACACAAGCACACAGAGTCACTTTAGAGGCCTCATTCCAGACACAAGCGCACAGAGTCACTTTAGAGGCCTCATTCCAGACACAAGCGCACAGAGTCACTTTAGAGGCCTCATTCCAGACACAAGCACACAGAGTCACTTTAGAGGCCTCATTCCAGACACAAGCGCACAGAGTCACTTTAGAGGCCTCATTCCAGACACAAGCGCACAGAGTCACTTTAGAGGCCTCATTCCAGACACAAGCACACAGAGTCACTTTAGAGGCCTCATTCCAGACACAAGCGCACAGAGAGCCCTTTAGAAAACATGCAGTCTAATTTCTCTTTCATTTTTTTCCATTCACTTAAGCATCTGATTAAAAGGAAAACAATTTCCTTCTGGTGTCGCCAAGATCAATGTGGCTTATCGCTTCTGAGGCGGTAGCCCGAACAAGCAGCCGAATGAAACAGGCAAATAAATAAATAGTTTTACAGTACGTCACATAATTGGCCCCAAAGCTCTCCGTCTGAGTGAATGACTGAGTGTGTGTGTGTGTGTGCACGCCTGTTTATGCGTTGTGTGAACAGAATTGAACAGTACAAACACCACATCCTATTCTACGGCTGCCGACGCAGTAAACCATCAATTCTGTTCATTATCTTCATCTCGTCTTCTAGCATATAATACCATAAGCATACCCCTTTTTCTAATACTGGATAAGGATATCTGTTCATTGGACTACATGATAAATGGTGGAGCAGTTAAATTCACCTGGCAACATACGGCCCCTGGGCTGAGTAGCTCCTCATCCGGTTTGATCTTGGAGCGTTTGTGGTGCATGGGGTCCCCAGTGCTGCTCACCGCTGACTCACTAGTGGGTTTGGTCTGTAGGAACAACCACAATAACTTCACTTCAACATCCTTTATGATAGAATGACCATAAATGATGAGCATAAATTAACATTTACATTCAATTGTATGATTACATTCTGTTTGATACTGTTCAAGGGATCTAGTTTATCCTACTAAAAGGGAGCATAATACAGCTTGTTGACTATTAAATTCGAGGAAATTTAATAAGCCAAAGATTTTATACAGGGGTTGTCTATCCGGCTTCACCTTTGGATGACCTGACTCTGGCCTGACTGGCCCTGAGAGCCAAAGGGGAGTTCCCTGTTACAAGGCAGGCGAGCCAGAAATAAAAAAGGAAAAAGGAAAGCTGAACTGGCCTGGAAAGATTCCTTGGCTCGTGTCTGTGTAATTAGACTTCTTAGTTAGAATGTTTACTCCGGGAATATGGAATGTCATTTCCATTTAACAGTGAGACATCTTGACACTAGAGTCACTGAGATCCTGCTAATAGACAGAGTGTAATTGCATTTGTTGTATTTGGAGAAATAGAACAAATGAAATTGGTAGTATATGAAATGCAAGGTAGTATATGATTCTGGTTGTTTCCCCAGAGTTGGACAGAATGGTGGAATAGTTTCAGAAGATTATTTATATAGTTCTCTAACACAACTAGGAAGCTCAGAGGGTGAAGAACGTACCAGATGCCGTGTTGAAAAAAATCCCCCCAAAATTGGAAGGTATAAATAAAAAGGAATAATTGAATATTTGCTTGAAATGCAAGCCCCCACATACATTAGGAATGGAGAGAGGTAAAGGGAAACACCGTGGAATCCATCCATCCATGTCAATATTCCAGTTTTAATCCTTGTATTCCTCCTGTGTGATTAATGGTGTCAGTGATGGGATCCTATGCTAACAAGGCCCTTGTTGTTTCTCACGTGAAACAGAACGTTCCGGAACGACGTTCCCAGTCCAAAACAACACATCCAGGGGACCCCCACTCCCATGAGGCCAGAGCACGGAGTGGCCTGTTTCTACTTCTTCCTGTCTGTGCCTTGTACCTGTTTAGGCTACCCGGGACGCTGCTAGCGCGCGGCTAGCACATGGCAGCGCTATCTATCTATTACCTGTGATGATGAATCGCAGAGGCTTCTGCCACAGTGGAGGGAGAAGTCTCTCACCTGAGAGGAGTCATTGGAGATGACGGAGCGCTCGCTGGGGGTCAGGCCAGGGGGAGGGATGCCCGGGACTGGACGCTGGGTGGCGAAGGCCGGGGAGGGGTGGATGAGGGGCGGACTGTGGCCGAATGCAGAACCCACGATCCCTGGTTGCCGACCAAGCAGCTGCTGGTGCATCTGAAGTGCCACGGGAGTGGGAGGGTAAGCGAAACTCAAAGCCGGACTGGAGGGAAACAATATTATGATTAGTATTTAGTTGACGAGAAACATACAACAAGACTTTGTGCAGGTGCTGGATTTTTTTTTAAAACAACCTTTCCCATTATCAATATTTATCAAATGATCAATTACTGTACCTCTATGAAAATACATTCTGATGTATTTGAAATTGCAATGGCACCGAGGCAAAACGAGGGGAAAACAAACGGAGAGGGTGAATAAATAGATTTTTTTGGCTAGCTCCTCATCCCTGAGGACAATCTGACGGGAGTTGTGATGCTGTTGTAACACTGGAGCCACAGGGCCCAAGACAGATCCCTGGCAATGAATGTTCAGCTTGTTAGCACCGCTGTTGTGGTCCCTTGTCAGGCCGTCATCGTAAATAAGAATTTGTTCTTAATTGACATGCCTGGTAAAATCAAGGTAAACAAATAATGTAAAAAAAAAAAAATATATATATATATATATATATATATATATATATATATATATATATATAAAAAAATTCGAAAGTTTTCTGGAAATCCCTATTTGCAGATTCCCGGAAACAGAAGGATAAAAATGTAGGGAACCTTAGAAATGTGCAACCTTAGTTAAACTACATAATCTCTCCACTGTGTACAAACTCAACAGTATAATCAGGCCTAGTCTATAACTACAGTCACTTCACATTGCAGTCTGCATGCTAGCTTTCCCCTACTGTAAAAAGACCTAGATCATGGGTACTCTTCCTTCCCCATAGATCTACATTAAAGTTAGGGTGTTTACATACACCATAGATTAAAACAGAATCCAAACCGCCCACCGTCCTGTAAAAGCTCTCTCTATAAACAGAGGTAGCGCCAGGTAAACACAAGTCTCTATAGTTCAATAGCAGTCACGCGTGGTGGGCCTCCATTCATTCTGCCTGCCTCACGCCTGTTCTCAGCCTCAGCCCGGACCCATATGTCTGCTGAGCTTATTACAGGCACCGAGTGGAAATCAATGGGCCGAGACGCATTTGGGGGCCCATCCGCTTGTCATATCACTCATCAGTCTGGGGGCCCTATCATTGGCCCTGTCACATGGGCCACAGTGGCTTGTGATTGATCAGGTTCTCTTTTCAGATCGCTGATCAATGGCTCCGGGTATGGATCTCCCTCTCTCTTTTTCTCTCTTTTTCTTTCTCTGTCATTTCGGTGATAGTGTGTATCATGGGGGTGGTGTTTGGCAGGGTGTGTGGATGACTGACACATGCCTCCAGGGAGACTGGGTAAATAGGTGAACAAGGCCCACCAGGAGATGGGGCGCAAAGGAGACACACACACACACAGTAGCCTGGTGACAAATCTGTCCGTGCTGTATAGCCAACTTTATTGACTCTAAGCCAGCCCTCCTCCCATGTTGTTTGCCTTTCCTTGGGAAACCTCACTGGTCCACCACATCCTAATACATCCCCCCCGCCTCCACTAGAACAACATCCCACACAAACATAGGCTCTGCCCCAGGCCCTCCATCCCCTTACCCACAGTCCTCCAGAGTGACCGAAAGATATATTTGTGTACAATGTTGGCCCTTTTTATCATCCCATACCCGACTTTCCCAAAATTCCCAGGTTTTTCAGAAATCGCTGAAATAAGCAGGAAATCCAGGAATCCTCCAACCAGAATTTCTGGAAAAACTGGGAATTTGGGGAAAGTTACTGGAATTTTGCAGGCCTTATCCCATACCTGATGGCTCCGGCAGAGAGGTGTCCATAAGAGCCATTGGTGGAGGAGCTGGAGCGGGAGTTGTTGAGGATGGTGACCAGGGAGTTTGGCGAGCTACGGATCATGGTCTGTAGGTCGAAGCTGTGCTCCGACAGGGGAGAGATGGGCAGGGCCCGCTTCCGACTGGGCCTCGCTGTCAGCCTGGGGCTGGGGAACCGAGAGCCTGCAGGAGAGGACGGCAGTAGAGTAGAGACATTAGATCCAAAGAAGCTGCAGTCCACAGAACCTCTTTGGATAGAAACTTACTAGGTGAAAGAGAGAGATTAATTAATCTGTTGTGTTTTATCATATACGGGTTTTGTATGTTTATTTGTTGGCTTGTCTTATTGGTTTGTCTTGTCTTTTTGAGTGCTTTTATAGCATTGTAGCCTACTTTGGCTTTAACCACAGACAAACATACGTAGACTGAGCTTCACTGACTGAGACATACCTAATTCAATCCAATCAACAAACAAAAGGTTATCTCACAAAAGGCTATTTTGAATGAAAGTGTGCAACTGACAAGGGATGAACTTCATATAAGACAACACAGGGATGCCTTTTATGTCAAAGCTCTTTACTGACTGGGTTATGGCAATCAAGTACTCAAATGCAGTCAATCTTGAATGGAATTACTATGAGTGGCTTTGAAAAGGTACCAAGCAGCCAACAACACTGCCTTTCTCTATTGCTTTCTCTCTCGCTCTCTCGCTCCACACACAATGAGCCGCATGTACAGATTAAGAAATTACTTTTGTTGTATTTTCACTCAGAGATGTCACAAACAAGACAGGGAAAACCAGAGGGAGACGTAAAGAAACGGAGGGAGGAGAAACCAGAGGGAAAAGACGCTGCGGGGACGTTGCGCTTTGTGCGTGAACTGACACAATGACTTTGTGACTCAGACTCGGTAGGGAAAAACATTTCAGCTGTTTCTCCTTTTCTATTTTGTCGTGGGCAAACAAAACCAGCTTACCCTGTACTCACTCCCTTCCTCCCTCTCTCGCTCCTTCCATCCTTCCCTCCCTCATGTTCAAACGCTCGCTCTCGCCTGACACATCCAGCGATTACGGAGGCATCCATTCACATGGAAATCAGTTGTACATATGAGTGTGTGTGTGTCTGCGTGTCTGTGTCTGACTGTGTGTGTGTGTGTGTGTGTGTGTGTGTGTGTGTGTGTGTGTGTGTGTGTGTGTGTGTGTGTGTGTGTGTGTGTGTGTGTGTCTGTGTCTGACTGTGTGTGTGTGTGTGTGTGTGTGTGTGTGTGTGTGTGTGTGTGTGTGTGTGTGTGTGTGTGTGTGTGTGTGTGCGTGTGTGTCTGTGGTGAAGTTTCTGGCATACGTAGGCCTGTATTTAGAGCATGGAGCTCCAGGAAGAGAGGAGAGAGGAACCTCTCTACATTATCTCTGCTCTGGCCTCTATAAAAACCTGCCTCTGTCTCTTTGACGGGGGTTGGGGGCACACACTCACATATACAAACGCCTTGAGGAATTTGTTCCTCGGAAACCCAGCTGTATTCACCCAAACACCGACTCTCGTGAACCTGCGAATGCCACACTTCTCAGTCAAACTCCTACCCCCTGGTCGACCTGTGGCATGCTCTCACAAACCACATCCCCCACGCATCTCTCTGTAACGAACCTCCTAAAATCTACGCCCCTCGTCCACGGGTGAGGGACTGCCTCCACCTGTGGTGAGTTAGGATGGGGGGAATGAACCGTGGAGGGGGTAGAGGAGGGGGGGGGCTGTCCCATCACAGCATGGGCCTCCTGGGAGTTGTGTTTATTAATGCTGCAGCCACATGATAAATGGCCCAACCAGGAGGAGAAGGAGAGGTAGAAGAGAGGGAGAGGGGAGCGTCGTGGCCCGTAGCGGGGTAGCCGGAGTGTCCCTCTAATTTCCCCGTGATTTATGGATGGGTCGGCTGGTTAGGCACAGCGTCATTAATTCACACGGACGGGACAGGGAGGGGCCAGACAGGCTAGACTGACTGACGGCAGTAAAAATAAACCATGAGCTTGGAGCCCAAAACCCCCAAAATAGGGCCACCTAAGAGGCCTCTGGCCCTCTCACACCTCTCCTTTCCCCATCTCCTCTCCTCCTCCTCCTCTAAACAATACACTGGATATACCCTACATGATAAATCATGGGCATAAATTAGCAGCAATATGAAAACTAGCACAGCTATACTGTCCAACCACTACCTCAACTGAATTGAATTAAATAAAACGCTGTCGTTCTTAGGGTTCAAGGGGCGGTTGGAAGGACAGGATGGGACCTTTTGATCAGTAAGCTTACAATTACCTCAGGTAAAGAAACACAACAAACTATTGCAATAGAAAAATTGCCAAATAGCTAATTATACAGCTCAAATACAGATGTTAGCATAGCACTAACTATTAGAGCTAGCTAATAGCACTAGCTAATTAGAGCGTAAAAACATGTGACAATGGTCCATTGAAGCCCCAAACAGCCAGGACAGCACCATTGTTTCATTAAGCAGGCTCTCTCCTAAGCTAATTACATTGATGTGAAGTAGACTGACTGAAACTATGATAGCTTCGACGCAACTAGGCCCCATTATTAGCCAAAACCTCTTGATATGATAACGCCACACTCTATATGCCTTTTTCTCCTCTAAAATCCTATATATCACAAAGGAAGAGCTTTAAAGTGTTAATTTTCCTGGCGTGTGTGTGGAACACACATTGTTGAAACACAACGAGTTATTACTGGCAATGATCACAGGCGATTGTGAAGTAGTGAAGAGCTAGCATAGCCACGGCATCATCTCCCATTTGAAACTGTGGCCCTAATTGTTTTGTTTCACTCTATTAATCTTAAACGTTGACACAGAAGAAAGGATTTCTCCCTGTGATGATGAATGGTGAGACATTCCAATTCCCAGTTAATAGCAATTAATTTTCTGATAGCCGTGCAAGTTTGGCTAGTTTTAATTAGTTTGTTCGGAGGAATAGGGGGGTGATTTCACCCCGGATTTCCATGAAAGCGACGGCTGGCTGACTAAATACCTTCTCATCAAAGGGAGAGGGGTGAGGCTGTCCGACCTTCCCTAAGATTCCGTGTGCCTTTAATTTCCTATTTACACTTTAAAATAACTCATTAGCATAAGTCCTCTGCACAGGCAGGCCTGAGCCCAGCACATCATGACAATGGCTCATTTAAATCATGTCAGTTTAGAATCTCTTGCTACTCCTTACTCGTTTGGTAGGATTGTTGTTTTGCTCCATTTAAAACAGATTGATGTAGATAGGTGTATTATTCTCCCTGCACTATCTGTAATATTCAGACTCACACAGAGCCCCCCCCCCCCCCCCCCCCCCCCCACACACACACACACACACCACACACAGCCACTGAATTTGAACGTTTGGGTCAGTATGTTGAGCTCAGTGCAGACTTACTCTCCACGGCCTGCAGATATTCCATGTGCAGGGCACTGCTGGTGGCTCCGGCTGTGGAGGCCACGGAGGGGAGGAGGTCCGTGTAGGGGCTACGGTGGCCCGCCAGGATAGCCATCTGGTGGTAGTACTCTGCAGTGGTCAGGCCTGTGTGAGGGACTAAGGAAGGGGGGAGGAGGTGAAGGGAAGGTAGATAGGACAGGAAGATAAAGAGGGAGAGAGCGAGAGAGAGAGGGGGGGAGACATGCATGTTAGGTGAGAAAATGACACCGTAAGAGAGGCCTGAAACACCTACCACAAAACACCTGCAAATAAATACATGATAACTTACAGTAGATGAACACTCAGCACATCTGTAATGTAATGTAATGTAATGAGCACATTAGCAACACCATGTATAGAGTGGAACAGAACTGATGTATGAGGAGCATGATCTGTATTCCAAAGTACACTATATAGGGAATGGGGTGTCATTTGGGACGCAGACATGCTTTGAAGTAGTGTACTAGGTCCCAGATGGGATTTCAAGCTGCTTACTCAGAGTTTACAGTACTGTACGTCTTGGTTTTAAACAGAATTGTTCATTCATGCAGGTATGCATATCATATCTCATCCGATGTTGTTTTGCCAATGGGTAAGTCTAGGGGTGTGTGTGTGTGTTATGGAGCGTAGCAGGGCTGCAGGATGCAGATACTCAACCTGCTCTTTCACACTGTTCCATAAAACTCCATGAGGAACAAAAGGCCTAGATCTGGCCAGATCTGCACGCATAAAGAAACAGCAACACGTTCCGAATCTGCCCCATCTCCATCACTCTCTCTCTCTCTCTCTCTCTCTCCTCCACTCCCTCTCTCTCTCTCTCTTTCTCCCCCTCTGAATCTGCCCCCTCTCCATCTCCATCACTCTCTCTCTCTCTCTCTCTCCTCCACTCCCTCTCTCTCTCTCTCTTTCTCCCCCTCTGAATCTGCCCCCTCTCCATCTCCATCACTCTCTCTCTCTCTCTCTCTCTCTCCTCCACTCCCTCTCTCTCTCTCTCTTTCTCCCCCTCTGAATCTGCCCCATCTCCATCACTCTCTCTCTCTCTCTCTCTCTCTCCTCCACTCCCTCTCTCTCTCTCTCTTTCTCCCCCTCTGAATCTGCCCCATCTCCATCACTCTCTCTCTCTCTCTCCTCCACTCCCTCTCTCTCTCTCTCTTTCTCCCCCTCTGAATCTGCCCCATCTCCATCACTCTCTCTCTCTCTCTCTCTCCTCCACTCCCTCTCTCTCTCTCTCTTTCTCCCCCTCTGAATCTGCCCCATCTCCATCACTCTCTCTCTCTCTCTCCCCCACTCCCTCTCTCTCTCTATCTTTATCCCCCTCTGAATCTGCCCCCTCTCCATCTCCATCACTCTCTCTCTCTCCTCCACTCCCTCTCTCTCTCTCTCTCTTTCTCCCCCTCTGAATCTGCCCCCTCTCCATCTCCATCACTCTCTCTCTCTCCTCCACTCCCTCTCTCTCTCTCTTTCTCCCCCTCTAAATCTGCCCCCTCTCCATCACTCTCTCTCTCTCCTCCACTCCCTCTCTCTCTCTCTCCCCCTCTGAATCTGCCCCCTCTCCATCTCCATCACTCTCTCTCTCTCTCTCTCTCTCTCTCTCTCTCTCTCTCTCTCTCTCTCTCTCTCTCTCTCTCTCTCTCTCTCTCTCTCTCTCTCTCTCTCTCTCTCTCTCTCTCTCTCTCTCTCTCTCTCTCTCTCTCTCTCTCTCTCTCTCTCTCTCTCTCTCTCTCTCTCTCTCTCTCTTTCTCCCCCTCTGAATCTTCCCCCTCTCCATCTCCATCACTCTCTCTCTCTCTCTTTCTCCCCCTCTGAATCTTCCCCTCTCCATCTCCATCACTCTCTCTCTCTCTCTTTCTCCCCCTCTGAATCTTCCCCTCTCCATCTCCATCACTCTCTCTCTCTCCTCCACTCCCTCTCTCTCTCTCTTTCTCCCCTCTGAATCTGCCCCCTCTCCATCTCCATCACTCTCTCTCTCTCCTCCACTCCCGCTCTCTCTCTCTTTCTCCCCCTCTGAATCTGCCCCCTCTCAATCTCCATCACTCTCTCTCTCTCCTCCACTCCCTCTCTCTCCCTTTCTCCCCCTCTGAATCTGCCTCTCTTTCCAACCTCTTCCCTTACTTATAGAGAGCTATAAGTCCTTGAACCGTATCCTAAAAATAAACATCTGGAATCGTTCTTCCATATGCAAATATCCCAACCAAGAAAAGGCTAGAAAGAGCGGGAGAGAAGAGAGAGAACAAAAGACTGACACTGTGGTTTTGGATGCAAATATGAAATCAGTTTAGCCCACAAAGTGTTACGGCTAATTCCTCTATTTTTCTTCCCATTTTAAAGAAAGAAGAGAAGAAATAAATAAAGAAATTAAACGCGGGATGAAAAGATCTCCTCTCAAGGCCGGCCTGTATGCCTGGCAATATGCATCTCTGATTGGTTCACTGGATGGAAGAAGAAATTCCCAAATTAATTCGGTTTGGGTATTATGTCTTAAGTGGAGGGGGGAGTTTCTTAATTGTCTTCGTTGTTCCGCTTTAGCTTTGCTTCTGCATTCAACTGTAATGTGCCTCATTCTCTATTCGTACGCAGAAAGGGCTTTGCAGAATTTCCTGGCATGGGTAGTGCCATCCTGGGGGCAAGCGGGGTGGGGAGGATGGGGGACTTGTGTGGCATTTGACGTGGAGGAGAAGGAGCTCAGTGTGCCTCGGGAGTTGGTGGTAGGTGGTGTCACAGGGCCCTCTTTAAGAGCAACAATGGGATGAGAGGGGTAAGCACAGTCTCTATCATCACCAGTGTGAGAAGAAGAGGAGTGAGAGGGTTAGAGAGAGTGATGGTGGGAGGTAGATGAAAAAAAAGAGGAAGAGATAGGTGGTACTAAATCCCACCCACTTCAAATCTTCCACCAATTCAGCTAATTAATTCATAATTATTCAAATGTACTTCCAGTAAAAAGAAATCTGTGCAGACTGAAACAGGAGAAAACCTATATGCGCGACAATACACTAACAACATAAAAGGCTGATAGGTTAATTAACTGTTTGATTGATTAAAATAGTTGCCTCATTTCCCATTTTTTACAGTTGATGTAGCACAAAGAGCATTTTGATGTGACGCAACGCTAGCAGAGAATTCCCTTTGTAATGGAGAAACTAGGAATAAAACCTCCTTCCGAAGTGCCCGCCTCGCGTTAAAGCACAGAGCGCCATGCATGTTGAGAGGAGGAGCGATTGAGAGTGGGAGACCAGGATGAGAAGAGGCTTTCAGTTCCTGCATAGAGGAAGTGCCCCCATTCTATCCAACTCTTCACAAAGGCACTTGAGGACAAGGTAGGAGACCAGTAAAAGCCCTAATAGGACCTGTAGTTCAGAGGTGAACTGAGGGACTTAGTTGGAGACCCTGACATGTCTCAAATGGCAGCCTATTCCATATAAGTTTGGCCAGAGCCTTATTGGTCAAAAGTAGTGCACTTCAGAGGGAATAGGGTGCCATTTGGGGCACACAACATAGCTGACTGCACCCGTGACAGTAACCAAGCCACATTAGCTGAACACCACACAATCGTTTCGTTTTTGTATAGTGACAATGTCATAACAACGTGGTCGTATCATTCCGTTCAACTACCTCAAATACAATCACCTCAACCTTTTCCTCCAGCTGAATGGAACACAGCCAGCCACCGCTGTGATTACCAACGGCCCCTGGGAGAGGTAGGGGAGGCTGGCCTTGTTCAGTAAGTGAGCTCCAGGCTTCAATTAAAGGTCCAGGCCAGGAGGATGGAGCAGAGCAGCACTGCTGAGAATGTTTAAAAGCACATGCACTACAGACTGTAATTGATTTCCCAGGCTGTATCTATGACTGGAACCAAAACGGTCCCTGCAGGGCACCATGCCAGCATCCCAAATGGCACCCTATTCCCTATGCAGGGCACGACTTTTGACCGGAGCCCTAGTGCCATTTGGGACGTAGCCCATTTGCACCCTTGTTAACCCTACCCTCCCTGGTCCTTGAACCCGAGCCTCCCTCTACTTCTCTCTGTACATGACCCCTGCTCCCTGACGCATCCTCCAGAGGTCCACTGATCCCCGGATTCAAAGAGAAGAACCTCCGTCAAACCTCCCCCTACGCACACACAGTCACACGCTGCACGTGCTGCACACACACACACACACACCAAAAGAAAGTCACATGTGCACGTGCCAGACAGACACGTGCACACAGTTCAAGTAAATGAATGCAGTCACCTCTGTCATGACCTTTGTTTGACATGAAGCACCTCATGACAGGGATCAAACTGTACACTCTTAATAGCTGAACCTATTGATCAACAAAGTAGACCATTTTCCTGCAAAGCTAAGGGCCCTTAGGGACTCTAGGGGGCCAGGTCTCTGTGGTACTGTACCACATTGCATTGTTTTAAGTACAGCTAGCTAGCGCTGGGATTTATAGTCAAGTGGAAGATAGATTACAGAGAAGTATGTAGTATGTTGATCAGAATCAGCGGATATGGTGGGACTCTGGATGCCTTAACATAATAATGCATGACTGTATGGGGGCTCATGAGAGGAAGAGTTTCAGCCTCCAAATGGCACCCTATTCCCAATAAAGTGCACTACATTTGACCAGGGCCATATATAGTGTGCTACCTTTGACCAGAGCCCTATGGGAACTGGTCCGATACGGTGCACTCTAGGGAACAGGGTGGCGTTCGGGAAGCAGCTAGTGTGTTGTGAGTGTGGGGACTTACCGTCTGCAGGGCTGAGGCCCCTGGCTGCAGAGATCATAGAGAGGGAGGGGCTGGAGTGGAGCGAGCGGATGTAGTCCATGTAGGGGTTGATGTACGGGTGCGGAGGGTTAAATGGTGACTCAGCCCCCACGGAGGGGTTCCGGTGGGGGGAGATCCGGATGAGGGAGATGTCGGAGAACGCCGGGCTGCCGGCCAGCGAAGGAGGCCTACACAGACAAATGGGGAGAAAAACATATAGAGGAAATAAGTACATTAACTCTTCTTTGATAGTGTGAGATATTACAGTCAATCTAAGACCTTAGATTGACATTCAAACTTCTGTTTTGTAAAAGCTCATCAGAAGTTGTATATAGACGCCAGATTCCATAGAAGTTATCAGCGCCTCCAGAAAGTATTCCACATGTTGTTGTGTTACAGCCAGAATTCAAAATTGATTCAATATATCTAAAAACAATACCCCGTAATGAAAACGTGTTTTTATCCATTTTTGCAATTGTATTGAAAATTAAATACAGAAATATCACATTTACATAAGTATTCACACCCCTGAGTCAATACATGTTAGAATCACCTTTGGTAGTAATTACAGCTGTGAGTGTTTCTGGGTACCTCTCTAAGAGCTTCAAGCAGATTTAAGTCAAAACTGTAACTCGGCCACTCAGGAACATTCACTGTCTTCTTGGTAAGTAACTCTAGTGTAGGCCTTGTGTTTTAGGTTATTGTCCTGCTGAAAAGTGAATTCATTTCCCAGTGTCTGGTGGAAAGCAGACTGAACCAGGTTTTCCTCTTTTGCCTGTGCTTAGCTCCATTACGTTTCTTTTTATCCTGAAAAACTCCCCAGTCCTTAATGACTACAAGCACACACACATGACGCAGCCACCACTATGTTTGAAAATATGGAGAGTGGTACTCAGTAATGTGTAGGATTTGGCCCAAACATAACACTTTGTATTCAGGACAGAAAGTAAATCGCTTTGCCTCATTTGTTTTTTTTTTCTGTATAATTTTAGTGTCTTAGTTGCAAACAAGATGCATGTTTTGGAATATTTTTATTCTGTACAGGCTTCCTTCTTTTGTCATTTAGGTTAGTATTGTGGAGTAACTACAATGTCGTTGATCCATCCTCAGTTTTCTCCTATCACAGCCATTAAACTGTAACGGTTTTAAAGTCACCATGCCTGTATCTTTGTATTGACTGGGTGTATTGATACACCATCCAAGGTGTAATTAATAACTTCACCACACTCAAAGGGATGTTTAATGTTTGCTTTTATTATTTTTGGCCATCTACCAATAGGTGCCCTTCTTTGCGAGGCATTCGAAAACCTCCCTGGTCTTTGTGGTCGAAACAGTGTTTGAAATTGATCGACTGAGGGACCTTATGTATGTGTGGTACAGAGATGAGGTAGTCGTTCAAAAATCATGTTAAACACTATTACTGCACACAGAGTCCATTCAATGTTTTATGTGACTTGTTGAGCACATTTTTACTCCTGAACTTATTTAGGCTTGCCATAACAAAATGGTTGAATACTTACTGTCTCAAGACATTTCAGCTTTTCATTTTTAATTCATTTGTAAAAATGTCCAAAAACATAATTCCACTTTGACATTATGGGGTATTGTGGGTAGGTCAGTGACAAAACAATCTACATTTAATCCTTTTTAAATTCAGGCTGTAACAAAACAAAATGTGGAAAAAGTCAAGCAGAGTGAATACATTCTGAAAGCACTGTACGTTTCAAAAGTCTAGCCCACTAATATTTATATGGTTTAGGACACACATAAGTATCATGCTCATGGAAATATTATGGAAATAGCCATGTGTTCCTCCTCTCCACTCCCAGTCAGCCGACTGGCAATGCCAGCAAATGAATGGTGACACTATCACCCTCCATCTGCACTCTACAGGGCCCGAGCAGAGAGAGAGAGAGAGAGAGAGGGGAAAGAGAGAGCTGCATTCTTCCTGCTCCCTCCACAGACATTTCCTCAGATCAAAGGCTGCTTTCACCACTGTGTCTTAATCAGACCAAAACGTCAGGCCACTTTCACCACTAGACTAGCCACCATGTCTCGCTATAGAAGCTAGCACTTCTCATAACTATGCATTCCTGTCAAAAAAACATTTATCGATTAGATATAAACCCATTAGATATCTATTTAGGTTGTATTTAGGGCACATTCAAGTGTCTAAAGAACTTTACGTGGTAAGGGTAGTGAACTCAGTCATTACCACAAACAATATCTGTCTGTCTACCAAAAACGACATTGTGAAACAAAATGTGCTGTATGAAAAATCCTGTTCGCTACACAGCAAATGTGTACATTAGAACCTAGAAATCTGGCTCGCTACACCGGAGTGAATTTCCTGAGGAAGAAGTTCAGAAGAATCGACTAATACCGGTCCAGTTTTATAATTGGCTAAGAGAGCTTGAGAACTTCATAATGATGGCCTTGAAGACAAAGCCCCTCCCTGGAGGATGAGGAGAAATCCACATATCAGCCTAGACATTAAGAGGCTGGGAGATTAGAGTGAATTAGACCCTCCACTCCTCCACTGCGGGCTCTTCATAGGACTGACCTGTCACTATGGTCCCCAGGAGAGAGAGGGGGAGAGGTGAGGGGGAGGTAGAAAGAGAGAGAGAAAGAAAGAAAGAAAGAAAGAAAGAAAGAAAGAAAGAAAGAAAGAAAGAAAGAAAGAAAGAAAGAAAGAAAGAAAGAAAGAAAGAAAGAAAGGAGTGTTCAACAGAAAGAGAGAGAAAGAAAGAGAGAGTAAGTCATGTAATGTGAAGGAAGGGCCCAGAGTTTGGATCGGAGTGATCTTCAGCGAGGCCAGGGGACCGGAACATCCCAATTACACCCTTGGACCCTGTCCCCAAGTCCCCTACCGGCTAGTCTTGTCCCCTCACCTCCCTCCCTATCACAGCCCCTTAATGAAAGAGCTCAGGCCAACAATGAACTCTGAGGAGCGGAAATACTGGAGCACACACACACCCTCTATACTTTTCAACAAGCTTGCGGCAAATAACCCACAAGGAGTTTGAAAGCGCTCTCTTTCCTTCTGTGTGGAGTGCATGACGACATGGTCTCTGTGATGCTGTAGCAGTTATGTGTGGAGTACTCTTATCCTCTTAAGTGGAGATGTTTCTATTCAGGAAACAATGCAAAGGAAGCTGATTGAAGTAAAAGGTTGCAAAAGAGTATTCAGGGAAAAAAATATATACATTTTGGGAGTGCAACCTTACATGCTTCTGGACTAGCTTGGGGTTTCTTGAGAACCAGTAGCCTTGAAAACAAATGACTAGCGAGTTACTCAAGGTCAATGAAACTGATGATTCCACTAGTATCAGAGGTCACGTTGACTATGACACCACCTCCATCCTCAAGGATTGGTTCTGCACGTCTCCTATTCGGAGTCATGAGAAAAGTTTTACTTCCTCTATCATTGGCAGAGGGCATAGCCACTCCGGGGTACAAGCTTGTGTGTGTGTGTGTGTACACAGCAAATTGGCCAGTGTAACATTCACTCTTTAAGAGTGAAATTAACACTCATTGGTGTAAAATAACCCCCAGTGTTGTTAATAACCAGAGTTATTGTTGTACACTGTGGAGATTAAAACAGTCCCATAAAAACCACACCCATCATCATCATATTTCCCAGCATGCTCTACAGCAGGTTGATTATTATTAAAACAAATTTGGTCGATTTTTTTAGGATTGTTTTGGATATCTGTGTTTTTGCATGTACATTGATTGCTACAAAAAGATAAATAACATACATGTTTCTAAACTAATCCAGTCAGTTAGTTAGATTTATTGCATATGTTACTGAAATGGTTGTTCCAGTTTAAGTGATTTGGGTAGTCTTCTTATCAACTTTCCTAACCCTGACAGTCATTCTGAATAACATTCCAATAGGAATTACACACCACTTTGCAAGCCAGCATAAGGTGACTTGCAGGCCTGATGTGGCCTGCAACTCAGGAGTTTCCTAACACCACTGTGTTAGGGTATAACTAGGCCATCAAAGTAAAGCCTAATGATATATGTATTTTAGTGTCATATTTTAATGCTGGCATTTGCATAGGCCCCAGGCCTTTAAAATGAAATCATTCAATAACAATGTCTCTGTCACTAACAAATGCAGTCATGGGTGGTAACTTTAGAATTCACTCGAAAAAGAAAAGGCACCCTGGGAATTATGCAAATTAAGCTTTACACCATGCAGTGTTAAAACAATACCCACACATTATTTACTGTAACACTACACTGAGAAAGTGTAACAGTATCAGCACTAAGCAAAGTGAGTGCAGAATATAGATATCTTCAACAGCATTCTAGCTTCAATATTCACCACCTGTACCTACCCTAATACCCATCACCCACTGGTGCCAGAAAACAAAATGGCTTCAATACAATTACTTCAGAGAAAGACTAACGGTCTGTAACACTTACTACAACTAGAAACTGGGCAACTAAGTGACTATTGGACACACATAAACTGTGGATAATCAGTACAGAGTAAGAGTGTGTGAGAGAGAGAGTGAGAGAGTGAGAGAGAGAGAGAGAGAGAGAAAAGGCAAGAGAGAGACAGTGTGAAAGAGAGAGTGTCATCTGTCTAGGGCAGTGGACTAACAGAGTGCTGCGAGGCTCGGAGCAGAGTCCTCCACATGCCCAGCCAGCCAGCCAGCCCTCCCCTCCATCGTCATGACGATGATTAACCCTGTCACGCGCTGGCCGCGTCTCTACACGGTGACCCCGGCTAAACGGCTCTCGTCCCGTTGTTTTTCCAATTAATTTAGCGCATAAGAGCTAAAGAGAAGGGCCTGAGGGGGGTAGGAAGGAGAGAGAGAGGGAGGAGAAGGAGATGAGAGGGGGGGACGTGTGTTGAGAATGTGGGGAGAGGGTAACGCAGTACATGTGGTCAGGGGGAGAGAAAGAGGGAAGACATGTGGTAAAGATGGAGAGGGGGAAGGAGAAGGGGGACGTACTTTGGGAGGAGGTGGAGAGGCAACATGTGGGACAGGGGAGGTGAGGGGTTTTAGGGGAAGAGCCAAGGAGAGGGTATACAGTATGTGGGAGAGATGAGGGGAGTGGTAGAGTTATAAGGGAAGAAGAGTGGTGGGGAGGGAGGGAGAGTATATGGTATGAAGAACAGAGTTGGGATAGAGGAGGGTTGGTGAGGTGAGGCGAGGCGAGGTGAGGGAGTCAGGGGTGATACAGCAGTTGAAAAGGGGGAGAAATGGAAGGAGATAAGAGGGAGGGGTGTGCAGGTGGACTATGAATGGGGAGGGAGGGATGGGGAGTGGAGTAGTTTAGCCAATGTGAAGTTTGAGGGAGAGGGGGAGTGACAGGAGGAGGAAAGAGGAGGAGAGGAGTGGACTCAGGAGGTCTATAGCTGGGTGTGAGGGGATTTGAGGAGGACAGGACTGAGATAGATGGTAGGGAGGGGTGGCTGTGTGCATGTGGGCGAGAGAGAGAGAGAGAGAGAAAGGTGACCAGTGGATCTGCTTGTACACATGAATCATTACGATGGAGTGCATTCTGACAGGGAGGAATCTGATGGTGTGTGTGTGTGTGTGTTTGTGTGTGCGCACCCAGAGGTACCCGGCGAGTGAGGTACCTAGCGTCTTAGTTACACCTGATTTAAGATTTACATCAAAGCTGCACCCCGGGGAGCTCGAGACGCCCTGGCTTAGCAGGGTCACGGTATGCAGCGAGACCAAAAAAAAAAGAAAAAAGACACTCTCTCTTCCCTCTCCCCTTCCTCCACTCCTCCACTGCTTGGTTCCTATGAGCTCCTCTAAGACGATATCCTGCATGCTGGCCCCTAGGAAAGAGGGAAAGAGGGAGTTGCATCCATATGGAAACCATTTCCTCTCACATGGCCTCTCCTCTCCTGCCAGAACTGCTCTCAGAGACATCGGGCTTTATACTTTATACCAGGGCCCAATACCAGGTCAAAAGTAGTGCAGTAAATAGGGAATAGGGTGACATTTGGGACGCATATTGCATGTTGACATGGAGCGGTCTGTGGATTCTGGACTGTTCTTCTCATTCTGGCAAGAGTATATACACTTTCCTATATTAATATAAATACGATACAGTTTTTTTTCGTGGTGTGTGTCTCCATGTAAAGCTGGTCTAATTCCGTAAATGGGCAAGGTTGTATCAACATTATGCCTACGATGATTATATCGTTTTTTGGGGGGAGTGCTCCAATGTCAACACAGCACTGTGGCGAGGGATGATGACCTCACAGAACCACAGAGGGTATTATTGTGGTGGAGAGAAGAGTTGCAGTAGGGCTGTCAGGGCAGAGAGACTGCCCTACCAAAACAACATCCTATGGACAACCAAATCAGAACAACCCTTTAGCCAACATTTCAAGGCAACTTTACGATACATGCAAAAGTGGAAGAAAAGCTAGGCAAAAAGGCAGACATCTAACCAGTGTTTGTGGATGCTCTAGTGTCACAGTGCAACTCCCAGCACCACCCTTACCACTTAGTCAACACATAGCGAAGAATATGGGTGCTGTATACACAGAGGGACCCTCCCAAACAGTATCCTATTCCCTATATAGTGCATGTATAGTTCCCTATACACCACATAGAAACAGCACAGAATCAGGTCACTACAACACTCCCTACACCCTCCATCAATCCATCCATCCACCAGAGAAAATGTGAAGAGAAAGAGAGAGGGTGGCTGCTTCTGTTCCCAGACCGGCTGAGAGAGGAGAGGAGCCGAGATCAGTCAGGCAACAGAGGCCTCTCCTGGCCCCAGCTTGACAGCGTCCCCCCCCCTCTCCCTCCATCCCTCCCTGCCACCCCTCTGAAAGTCTAAACCAGAGAGGAAGAGAGGGGCTCCTGACGGCGGAAACAGCAGACGCTTTAAAGCTCCTACCCTTTCACTGAGATCAAAGAGGCCACGGCTATACAGAGCCTGAGCCAGCCTAGACACAGAGAGAACGAGAACGACGAGGAGGGAGAGAAGGAGAGAGACAGACAGAAAGAGGAGAGAGCAGAGAGAGAGAGAGAGAGCGAGAGAGAGAGAGAGAGAGAGAGAGAGAGAGAGAGAGCATGACTCCTTCACTACTGAGAGAAAGTGTGTATTTGTGGTCTGGGTATACGAGAGAAATCGCCAGAGAGTGTCTGTATGTTAATATGGTGCTTACTAACCTTAATGAGTATGGAAATCGTGACATTTCTACATTTTGGCATTGCGCCACGTTACTCCTACCGAATATAAACTGAGTTGCCTTTTCCATATTAGTAATGACAATTATATAGCAGAGGTGATTAAACTTAGGCTTATTTCATTTTGAAATCCAAGTAGTCTGCCTAGACTCAGACTGCCACTTATAGATATAATGGACGTAAAACCTCTGGTCCCAATTACAGGGAGTTAATGGCTAGGACATTACACACACACACACACACACACACACACACACACACACACACACACACACACACACACACACACACACACACACACAATCCTGCCTAGCTTTAAACTGTTACCTAGCAATCGTCTCTCTATAGCACAGCCACGTCATTAACTACTGAAGCTGGTTAACAGGCTGTGTGTGTGTGTGTGTGTGTGCGAGCGTGTCCGTGCATGCTTGAGTGTGTGCGTGTTAGACCCAGTGTTGTGTTTTGGCGCGACAGCTTGGCATGTATACTGCAGGAGAGAACGGCCTCCAATCAAATGAAATGTTATTTGTCACATGGTTCGCAAAACAACAGGTGTAGACTAACAGTGAAACGTCAGGCAAGATGGAAGTGAGGAGCTCAGAGAAACAGTATATGGTCACTTCTCAGGAGTCATTTAGGAGCTACTGACAGCAAGAAATCCTAATCTCAAGTCAAGCCAATAATAACATTGTTCCACGTGGCTGCATGGTTTGAAGAAAGTTTGACTAACGAGCAGCAGCAGTAGTTATGAACCGTGCACATTTACATTTTGAGTACAAATCAGATTAAAGCTGGTTTGAAATTACAGGTATTGGTTTATTGCCTTATGCAAGGAAGGGTAAATGTGTGATTTAGACAGTCCAATGATTTCAAAGGCAACGCTATAGAACTGTAGTGTACTTGTAACTCAAAGGGGCACCTATAAACCCTAAACCTCATCCTACCATTTACCTTCATGGTGTTTGGCTCCCACCACCGTAGTGAAGGGATCAACACCATTTAGAATAGGGGTCACCAACCTTTCCTGAGACAAAATGCAAGCCGAGATCTACCGCTCAGATTTTATTTTCTCACTTAAAATATGCAAGCCTATGCAACATGAACTAATTCAAAACAGTTCTGTAGCAATGAGGTTTGTGCAGTAGGTTACAGGCCCATTACATTATCACTGCCTATTGGCTATGCTTGAATTGCCCTGCCAATGTTGTTCTTCTCAGACCATATTGAAAATATATATTATTATATGATCACAATGGTAATAGATCATTTGTTGTATTACTTGTAAGGCACAGCAGAGTGAGCATAATATATATATATATATATATTTTTTACTGGACTGATGGCCTTCATCTGATGGTCAGTCTAAGGGGAGGGAGGGAGCAGCGGTGAGTCTGCCTCTCACCCGCCTCACCGTCCATCCGCCCTCCTTCCCTCCACTGAGAAACGGGGACACAGTCTTCCAGCTGATGGCGAAACTCAAGTCGCACTGCATTACTTCGGCCTCATATACCAATTCATGTTGTTACTCCTATGACCAGATACACTGAAATATTACTAGATATTAAAAAAAGACACAAACCGTTAATCATAACAACGCAAGCTTAAAGAAACAATCATTTATGCTCATTTAATGCAGCGACAGTGTCGGTTGTAGCGTGTGGGAGTAGGGAGAGCACGCCTTTTAAGGCTTATAAAAGTTTTGAACAAAGTGTTGACAGTGCTGAATAACAACTTATACTTACTCGTAAAAACAGCAGCTATTTGCTGTATTTGTTGAGTCTCTCTCTGGTCGTGGTTTTAAAAGTTTTGAAATCTCACAGTATCAACTTAGCTGTGCGTTCGAAGGCTTCTTTTTACAGTCTACGGTTCGAGCAAACTGACACGGTGATCTATCTGATTGGCCAGCGGTAGGCCTATAGGTGCACTTGATTTGCTCTCTGGGCCTGCCGGGTAGGCGGAGTTCTACCTTCAGACAGATGAAATGGTTCAAAATGGCAACACTGTGCCTTCCCGGCTGCTGAATCAAGTGCACGAAGCAGAAAACAAATGTCAAAAAATAAGAACGCAAGGCTTTACCGTTGGGTTTTTTACAGAAACGTTTGGTGATCGACCGGTTGGTGACCGCCGCTTCAGAATGTCTCTCTACTCTGCCCGAATATGAACCCTGCCTGTGTCTGCTTGTGTTTAGGGTAGAGAGCGGGAGGAGAGAGACAGGAGGGGCACCTATGGGGTTGCCAGGCGTGCCCGGGTGTAACTATGCCCCCCTGGCACTATGAGGTTGGGGGGGGGGGGGGGCCTGGGAGTTCTGTGACCCCTAACATCAAAGGGTCAGAGAAGGGGGGGGGGGGGGTTCTCTATTCATGGTCCCATCAACAAGGAGGAAATCCCTCTCTGTGGGATAAATAGCTCTGTTGGTTCTGGAGGAGTGCCAGGATGTTGTATACATTTTACACGCCACTATCTGCTGCTGGACAGGGAGACGAGAGAGAGCGCTAGATCTGTGTCTCACACAAGAAACACAAACACGCAACAACAACAAAAATTCCTGCTCCACATACACGCATGTGCGTCGACAAACACACGCATGCACGCGAACATCGCACATTTGTCCTGCTATTACAGGGATAAGAAGCTTTGTTCAACAGGAGTCAGTGAGTGTGACGGGCTCAAGTCATAACAGCTGGGCCCAGGTGTCAGACACACACACAACACACACACAACGCGCACACACACACTCCTGTGAACTCACCGCTCCGACAGTGTGAAGTCACAAACGTGTGAAAGCCATCAGTGTACACTCTGGGTAGACGTTTCCCTTAGGCACAGATCTAGGGTCAGTTATTATATATTTAAAGTACCTTAATCATTAGGGAGGGAGATGGAAAATGTACCTTAGATAAGTGTCTAAGGGCAACTTCCTCCTCCATACTTCCTGTACTGTGTGACCTTGGAAGTGACCATTGAGTTAATGTTAGGCAAGGTCAACTGGATCAGTACACACTTTTTCAGTTGTCTATAAAAGGCCCTGTAATTTTGTTCCAAATTATGGCAAAACACAATTGCCATGAATGAGTGAATGTTTTTGCCTTTTTAAAGAAACATTTATGTTGCAGCTTACTTCTCAGCAGGCTTTTTCACAGGCTGTTTGGAAAACCATTTCCACACCGTAATTAAACGTAATTTCAGCCATCGAGATAAGGAAGTCTACCAAAGCGTATGAACAAAGTGTACACACCAACAACAACAAAAAAATCACAACATGAAAGTGAAATTATACAAAATGACTCTTTTTTCCTGTAATTTTAAGGGGGCTTGGAAGTTAAAGATGAAGTTTGGGATCTTAAGCACTTACAAATTCGTAACATATTGTACGATTTTCTTCTCACTGTCGCACTCCCTGCTTTTTTATGCTCCTCTGTCATACTTGACGGTTCTTTACGGTTCTTTACGGTTTGCTAAATGTACTCCCAAGTAACACCGAACAATCCACTCTAACCAATCCCCTTCATCTCACTTTCCAAAAAAGTCACACTTGGTTGCCCTTGTTCAAAGTGAGAGTCAACATTAAATACAAGTGGACTTAACCTTTTTCACAGGGCTTGTTTGAGTTCCTCTGGCATGCCCCGGGCTACAGGGAGGAGACAAGGGGACTCCTGGGTGTTGAAAGAGAACAACTTCAGAAAGAGAAGGGGAAGTACATCCATCATCAGCACATCCTCTCAGAAAATGTCTCCATCCTCCCAGTGCCTTGTACGCACGCACGCACGCACGACACACACACACACACACACACACACACACACACACACACACACACACACACACACACACACACACACACACACACACACACACACACACACACACACACAGTGCCTTAAATAGCCAGGTATCCTCTACAACCCATCGCCTCACTAACTCTACTCGTCTGTAATGAGTTGTGGTGTTGGGATTGGGGCCAGTCAGGGTGTGTGTGCGGGTGGGGGCCCAGGTGAGAGAGATGAGAGGTAACATTGCCCCGGGCTGCTAGGGCAGCGGTGTATCAGTGTAGTGGTCAGAGAGAGCTCCCTGTGAACCACTTCAATTCACTCTGTCACAGTGGGCCTCAGAAATGAGCCACAGCACAGACGGACCCGAGCTAATCACAAACAAAACACACAGTGACCAGGAAGGAGAGTCTCGCTCCTGTAGAGAGCTAATCCTTCAGACAGAGAGAGAGAGAGAGAGAAAGAGAGGAGAGGGAGATGGAGAGGAGGAAAAAGAAAGCGAAAGAGAAGGAATCAACTCTTTCCTCTTCAAGCACGGAAAAAAGCTACTTCAAATCCATTCAACTTTTCCTAATATATACCCGTTAGGGGAAAGTGAGGGGTAGGTAAATAAAACATTGCCTGGACAGAGTAGAGGAGGCAGTCAGGCAGCAGAAGCGGGTGGGAAAGTGAACAGACACACACAACATACTTTATTCATGCCATTTCATCCATCTTGCTGGACTAATAAAATGTCAAGTGGAGTTGCCTGATATTTAATCATGAACGTGCTGGGTCGCATGGTGGTGGTGCCCCTCTGCCCCAGACCAGACCATCCCAGGCCTCGGTCCTGCACGATCAACCTTCGGGCTGGTTAAGTACGCGAGGAACCTCATCACTAAGAAGGGCATTTGACACCCGTCCACAATCTCACCCACCACATTATGCTACTGTAAGGAGGACACACAGCACATATATAAAACAGTTCTCTATATAGTCAGAGTACTTTGGTGAGTTAAATAGAGGTGGACTACTACAAAGGTTGCGATACGAGTCAAACGGAAAACATCATGCCCCATGTGCACATCTAAAGACAACAACTATATCTGAACTCTCCAGTCTACCAGTCCAGTTTACTTCAATGTTCGTCTCTCACTTAATAAATAAAAAAACAATCCCTTTCGGATACACAAAAAAGGCAACTGCCTGACATAGGCACACAGAGACTCAGCAGCACCAAAACGCTAGTTGCGTTGCTTTTAACAGTTCTGACGCTCCGTAGCTGTGTGCATGACTGCGCGTATTTGTGTAGCTCCCGCTGGACGATGCGTGAGAAACGTCACACGCTGACCCCTCTCTGAGAGAGAGCGGTAATCGCGGGAGTCCGAGGCGGCAGAGAGATGGACTCTTTCTGTTGCTCATTCCAAACAGTTAAGCTCAGTGTGACAGGTGCAAACGTTCTTCTCACACTAGAATAATGGGCTCACATTATACGAATAATGGACTCCAGATTTCAATGGATAAGAGAGATACGGTGCTGAAAGAATAGAGTACCTTATGTGAATGTGATCCATATCCTCCGTGAAGGAAGTAAAGGAAGAAGAAACATGGTGAAATGCCACAATAGCTCAAAAGAAAGAACGGGGATGGAGAAATGGCCTAATAAGGAGGAGTGAAAAGGAGAGGTAGAGTCAGTTGTGGAGAGAAGATCATTAACTCATTTCCTTCACTGCTAAAGCTGTCGATGGTCATCGGAACGGTTTAACGAATGTTAAACAGACGTTTTTTTTTTTTTAACTGCAACCTGTGGTAATAATATATATTGTTAAATTCATGTTTTCCTCCGTTTACTTGAAGCTTGATGAGGGGAGAAGTGGATGGAGAGGACTGGGGGGGAGGCTTTCTGGCGAAAAGCAGGCAGAATTTACGGCCCTGTTCCCTAGATCTTGTTACTTGCTATAACTGGCCCCCAGAGTGAGATCAGAGGGCCCCGAGCCCAAGATGGAATAATGGGAAGTCCACATTTCTACACTTTCTTCTGACGGCCCGCCGGACCGGTTCTGCCTGCCTACACAGGGCAAGGGTCTCAGTCACAACACCGACAACATACTGTACTCTCTCTTCAATCACATTATTTTGTCTTTTCTTAACCTAACAACTATTATAAGGTACAACAGACATGATGTAATGACATTTGGTGTATTTTCTCAAATGTAGAACTTTGTGTATAGCAAAATCTATTTTCCAGTTTTTCTTTCGTACAAATGCATGTTACTGTCTAAAAACAATTCATGCAAATTAATATCCTAAGATGAAACAAACATCAAGAACAAACAGCTGTTCTCTGCCCTCCCTCTGAACCTCATACCTCCAGTGCAGTAGATTGGTTGGTTTCTGAGAGCATCAGAGTGCATTGTGGGTAATAGGCCCAAGTGTTTTGTAATAGTTGCTAATGAGGAGGGAGGGGCCTTTAATAAGCCAATTAATAGAATGTACAGCCCTTTAATGTGACAGCTGGCTCCTCCCACAAGCCTGGTATCCCCTCAGTCAACACAGTATTCATAAAGCATCTCAGAGCAGGAGTGCTGATCTAGGATCAGATCTTCCTGTCCGTATAAATGTATTCATTATAATTTAAAAGGAAAAACTGATCCTCAAACAGCACTCATACTCTGAGAGGCTTTATGAAACGGGCCCTGGAATCCTGGGAAATACCGAGGTCTTCCTTATCAATAGCATTACGATAATCAATCAAAAAAATACGAGTACATTTTCCAAAATGTGTAATTGTCAATTAAGTTGGTATATAGTAATTAAAATTACATTTGAACTAATTCCCATTTCAGACAGAAGATGTGATATTTTACCAACAAAAAAAATACAAGGCAATGTTTATATGACCCCCTTTTAAACAGTCCCTTATTTACCACTTTTTTGCAGGTATAATATCCCTTTTATACATATCAGCGGGTAACTAGCAAATAAGGAGGGGTGGTGGAGTGTTGTTAAACCATGGGGGCTTTTTGCATTTTAGGGAGGTGTTAAACAATGGAAGTGTTAATGGATTTACCTGCAAAAAAGCAGAGAACCATTCACATAGACCCAATACCTTTATTTTGATTACAGGGTCTGTGAAAATGCAGGAATCGTGGCCTTTTTTTTTTTTTGGTGGCTGTTTTAAAATTATTATATATTTTTTTAACCTTTATTTAACTAGGCAAGCCAGTTAGGAACAAATTCTTATTTACAATGACGGCCTATCCGGCCAAACCCGGACGACGCTGGTCCAATTGTGCGCCGCCCTATGGGACTCCCAATCACGGCCGGTTGTGATACAGTCTTGATTCGAACCAGGGTGTCTCTTTTAACTTGCCATGTTTTTAACCCCCTGCCCCTTTTAGATATACGAAAAGGCTGGTATAAAAGGCAGGCATGGTCAATTAGTGGGATTTTGGTCTGTATATGAAAGGGATATAACAGAGGGAATGTTAAAGGTAGAATGCTGTGATAATGGTTGCTTGGTGGTATTTTAAAAATAGATATTAAAGGTCAATTGAAATCACAATTAATCACTTCCATTGTTGTAATTTATTTTGTAGCATATAGTGTCCATACACTCCTTTTGCACAATTACAATTGTATCTGGTTTTTATTTTCTGAATCTTAATTTATTTGGTAGAAAAATCTAAAGATGAAAAGCATTATTCAACAAACCCTACTTAATATTTTAAATGGCGAGTGATGTAATGACACAGTTGTCGAATCTTCCCATTATGAAATTGACAGTTGAGCACAAGTGCTTTGTTAACCTTAGGCAGATTGAACACACACACACACATACAAACACACACACACTGACATGCTGATTGACACACACGGCTAGCTGTTAGCACCTGTCTGTTATCTCCTCTCCTCCAGACTCTCTCTCTTCCATTGTGCAACATGGGCGAGCTACAAATTGAGATCTCAAATATAAACAGGAAGGCATTCGATTTCTGTACAGAAAATCAAATGTACTAATATGTTACATGTGGAAATTGAAAAAGTCACTAGTAGATAGATAGATATTATTCTTGCAGTCAAATAAATAATTTTCTGTATAGTCTTAAAGGAATGAAACCTACAAAGACCAATGGAAATGTACAGAGAAACAACTGGGTTATTCATTTGACCTTATTTTTACTACTCGATAAAAATCTGAATCGCCAGGTGCATGTTCTAATTTATTTTGGTGTATTTCAAAATCAGGAAAAGGAAAAAAAATGTGTATGTTGAGTTGGGTGGAAACAAAAATATATGATGTACGGCAAAATAACATTTTATAACAATTTATACAGTACAACCTACTCTTTCAATTAAAATAGTTATGTAGCTGTGAATGTAATATTAATAAATATCCTATTTATTTTACAAAATGTATATTTCTGATATATCAGCAACAATATACATGTAATAACCATCAGAAATAGAAATATGTATTCCATATGTCCTAATAAAATGTATGCAATATTGTCCACAACAGTCTATGTGTAGTAACCATAGAAATAGAATTGCTAGAATATACTGTATGTATATGGTAGTAACAGCAGCTCATAAGTAGAATTTAGCAACATGTCTAAACAGGTTTTCTTTGGTAATGGCTCATCCGTAAGCCTGAGCAGGGCCTGTCACATGTCTAGTCTGCCAAATACTTTCTTTCTCGGTATCCTTCATCCGGTATCCATCATCCTCAAAATGCACAGGTGCCTTCAAAATATCACGCTTCATTGCACTGTCAGTGAGGAAAAAAGAGGACACCGTCCATTTAGGTTTTCAAAACTGGTGTATTACAAAAAAATAGATATAACTTCAATCTGCCCACATTTCTGCTTATAGGCATTTATCTCCTTTTCTCTCTAAATCCTGAAATTGCTTGAGAAAAAAAAAGAGAGAGGGAGAGATACTTCTCCCGCCTCTCTCGTCCATTTCACAGAGTGGCGTGCAACTTTCTTTTTCTTCCCGTTTTTTTCTCCAGTGAAAATTGAAGAGGCTTTATGTCAAATAAGGCTAAAGTCAGCCTCTCCATATCAAGCAACGCAAGGCGCGAATATTACTGTGGCCATGATAAGACTGCCAGATAGAGTGGGAGAGGAGTGGAGGGAGAAGAGGGGAGGGAGAGAGAGGGGAGGAGGGGGAAAAACTGAAAAGAAAGTGACTCTACTCAATTATACTGCAAAATTGGTATGACTGAATATTTTTCATTCAGGTGACTGATAGTATCGGTGAAACGGCAATGCAGATAAATAAAGGAGCTTTCTGTCAAGAATAAACACCATTAATCATGAAGCCAGCTACCGCGCGACTGCCTGTCCAACGACTGCAGCTTGACGCCACAGAGAAAGTATTAAAAAAGAAAGGGAGGAGGAGGAGGAGGAGGAGGAGGAGGAGGAAAGGGGAACCTGGTGAATCCACTAGAAAGAGGGTGACCTATGAAGTCGCAGGGAACTAGGGATGAGGGGAGGAAAGGGAGGGAGATGAGAAAAGTGGCTTGCCCGTCTCCCTCTCTTCCTTCTCATTAATGACAGAAGTCACATAGAGATCATCTAGACATGATAAGGAAATGATCATTAGAAGTTAATAGAATTGATGGTCCCACATAATATTTGATCTAGGTTTAATATTACTATGATTCTATTTATTGTAAAGGACTAAATATAGTCTTATACTAAACAGGTTCATTTAAAGGGGATTTTCAAATGGTTTATATGTGGTTTACAGAAATGTATGAACTCATTAGAAAATGTATACTCAATACATCTATAAGATTTACAAATCAGAAATGTATTTAAAACAGAAAATACAAATGTATTTTTTTTTATGCATGATTGACTACAAAATGATAAAAATGCTTCCCATACAGTAGGAAAGGGTTTGAAAACATGAAACATCAGCCCAAAATAAATAAAAACCTCAACACTTGAAAAGGAAAAATCGAAAGGAAAGCCTCAACATACATTAACAGTATTTTCCTGTAGCTCTTTATAAAAACTCCATGCACTATGCCTTTTGTCTTTCTTTTGTCATGGTGTGTGTGTGTGTGTGTGTGTGTGTGTGTGTGTGTGTGTGTGTGTGTGTGTGTGTGTGTGTGTGTGTGTGTGTGTGTGTGTGTGTGTGTGTGTGTGTTGCAATGCCTCTTCCATTCTGGAGTAGAGGAGCAATCTGGAGGGAGGAGTGGAGATAAGACTGTGGTCTTTATGCTAAGCAGCGAGACGCTCCTCAATGTGCAGATTGGGCTCTCTGACAACAGTTTATGTAAATAACCAAACAACACAGAGTACACCTAAAGAACACAGAGAGAGAGAGAGAAGAGAAGAGAGACAGAGAGAGAGAGAGAGAGAGACAGAGAGAGAGACAGAGAGAGAGAGACACAGAGAGAGAGAAGAGAAGAGAGAGTAACAGAGAGACAGAGAGAGAGAGACAGAGAGAGACAGAGAGAGACAGAGAGACAGAGAGAGAGAGGGAGGGAGGGAGGGAGGGAGGGAGGGAGGGAGGGAGGGAGGGAGGGAGGGAGGGAGGGAGGGAGGGAGGGAGGAGCGCAAAAATGCAGGTAGGGAGGTGGAAAATGTACAATTCATGAAATATTCAAAACAATCTTTTCCATAGATAGTGGGGGAAAAGACAGCTCATGGGCCGTTTGTTGGAGTTCCACATGTTTGTGCCGCTTTTCAAAGTATTACATTTCAAATGTCCAAAAATGTTTCAGTATGTTGTTACTCAGATGGAATGATCATTCTCGGAATAGCATGAAAATCAATTACACCCTCTTTCTGGGTAGTTAACTATGGTTTTACTGCAGCCGACTACAGAGTGCTGATGTTGTACTGAAATTAATGGGACCTGCTTTTCCCCTGGTAGACTCACAGAATACCTTACAGTCCGTTTGGAGACCACAGCTGTACAAACACACTTCTGAATGCAATAACCACACAGACAGGAAGCAGCATACCCTTACATGCCCAACACACACACACACACACACACACACACACACACACACACACACACACACACACACACACACACACACACACACCACACACACACACACACACACACACACACACACACACACATAATACCAGGTTTACAAGTATATTCACCACTTACCAGTGCTTAGCAAAGTTTTGGTAAAAAATGGTGTTTGACCAAATACAAAGTTATTTTACAGAAAACAAATGAACAACAGACTTTCAGCATGCTTATAGGGAAGGGCACTGAACATGCTAGGCACTGACACAAATTACTCATGATTGGCTGAAAGAAACTGATAGTAAGAAGATTGTTGGAGCTGTTTTGTTATATTTCAGTGCAGCTTTTGATATCATTGAGCAAATCACATCAAATCGTATTTGTCACATGCGCTGAATACAACAGGTGTAGAACTTAGTGAAATGCTTACTTACAAGCCCTTAACCAACAATGCAGTTTTAAGAAAAATATGTGTTAAGTAAAAAATAGCTAAGTACAAAATAAGAAATAAAAGTAACAAGTAATTAAAGAGCACCAGTAAAATAACAATAGTGAGGTTATATACAGGGGGTACTAGTGCAGAGTCAATGTACGGGGGCACCGATTAGTTGACGTAATTGAGGTAATATGTACATGTAGGTAGAGTTAAAGTGACTATGCATAGATAATAAACAGAGAATAGTGCCAGCGTAAAAGGGGGGGGGGGGGGTAGTCTGGGTAGCCATTTGATTAGATGTTCAGGAGTCTTGTGGCTTGGGGGTAGAAGCTGTTGAGAAGCTTTTAGACCTAGACCTCTGGTTGCACATTTAACATGCTGGTAGAAATGACGTAAAACAGATTTAAGTTTCCCTGCATTAAAGTCCCAGGCCACTATTGCTGAAAAAACTTAGGTGTTATGGATTTGCATTCTCTGCCTTATCATTGCCTATCAAATAGAACACAGAGGGGTTTCTTTAATTGAAAGCCTCCGTAATGCAAATTTGGTTGAGTGTGGTGTACCGCAGGGCAGCCAGCTAGGGACATTATTATTTTCTGCTTTTATTAATGACCTTCCACTGACCTTAAATAAGCCTGTGTCTATGTTCAGTGACGACTCAACAGTATACACATCAGCTACGACAGTAAAATAAATAACTGACACCCTTAACATAGAGCTCCAGTCAGTTTTAGAATGGGTAACTAACAATAGGCTGATGCTAAATATTTCAAAAACTAAAAGCATTTTTGGGGGGTCAAATCACTCGCTCAATGCTAAACCTCATTTAGATCTACTATTGAATAATGTAGCGATTGAGCAAGTTGAAGAGACTAGACTGCTGGGTGTAACCCTAGATAGCAAGCTGTCATGGTCAAAACATATAGACTCAATGGTTGCTAAAAAAGGGATGAGGTCTTTCCATGATAAGGCGTTGCTCTGCTTTCTTGACGTCTCAGTCAACCAGATACTGTACGTCCTACAGGCCCTAGTTTTGTCGCACCTGGGCTACTGCCCAGTTGTGTGTTAATGCGCAGCAAAGAGAGACATCGGTAAATTGCAGTTGGTCCAGAATAGAGCAGCACGTATTGCACTTAGATTTACACGGACGGGGGGGGGACGAGGGACGGGGGGGACGGGGGACGGGGGGGCAATGACTTGCATGTCAATCTCTCCTGGCTCAAAGTTGAAAAGCAGCTGGCACACAGTTCAGACACTCAGCGGTACAACACAAGACATGCAATCAGAGGTCTCTTCACAGTCCCAAGAGCCATGACTACATGAAAACTCTCTGCCACCCCAGGTAACTCAAGCTAGCAATACAACTAGATTCAAAACCCAGATCAAAGAACACCTTACGAGACACAGCCATTTTGATATATTTTGTATTGTAATTTGCACTGTATTATATCATGTAAGTGGGTGGCCTTGCACGAGCCTTGGCTTGTGCGCGCCGGAACGGCGCATAGGGCAGGAGCCATCTCCTTTTTCTGAAGTGTGAGGAGAGACAGGAGATTATGTAGTGTTATGTTGTATTATGTTGTGTTAGGTACAGTATATTATGTCTATTACGCATGTTATTTGTTTTGTTTCCTGTTTGAACCCCCGGAAGATTAGCCCCTCCCTTGGCAGCTGCTAATTGGGGATCCCAATAAAATACTAAACACAGAACATTGTGCCAAATCGGTATGTTTTCTATATTGTGACATTCTGACATCATTACTATAAGACAACCAATGCCAGAGAGAATCCTCAGGAGAAAATACAAACAAATGGGAAAAAGTTACAAATCATGTTGCAACTAACTGCCATATTGGATTGTAGTGTCTGACCCACAGTTGAAAGGGCACATATCAAATATATTTTGCACCAGATTCATAATGTTTCGTTGGCCATGTCCAAGAAAATAACCAGTATTCATACAGTATGTTATCTGAGACAATGGCAGAACTAACATTAACATGACAATATGCAAACATTATCCGAGTGAATGCGAGTCTGTGGAGATACCTTAGTTTACACACTCCATTGTGTACTCAGGAGTAGATAATTTGAGCTAATTCCTAAGCAAATCACTATATCGCAACGACCGTGGCTACGCAAACAGCCATGAGTCAATTACTTATTCCCTAAGAGCATCTTGTTGTTTTAGTGGCCACATTCAAGCACAAGGGCCTCTAACTCCTAAGTAAACTCTCATGCAGATAATTGACTTGTAGTCGAATACCTCTGTTTGTTCCCGGCCCGTCTCCGGGTGACCGAGACCAGGCGCTGAGTCACAAGAGAGGGCCTTTTGTTTTGTGGTAGGCCGTCTTCGGTCCAATAATGCCCCCTATGAAAGGAGCGGTCTCTTCTCTTTGGCCCCGGCCTCCCCCATGCAGCCCCCCCATGCAGCCCCCCATTAAGCCGGGCTGACACAATGGGAGCGGTGGTGGGGACGAGAGCTCCCATGGAGAGCTTGCTCTTCACTGGTCTGTGTGTTTATTTAAGCAGGAAGTGAGGAAACATCTTCTCTAGAGGAAGAGTGGTGGAGGGGTGAATCTCCGTCAATGGGACTGGAGGTCAGCTGTTCCCAGGCCAGATACACTAAGCGACACACATATTGATCTGACAGTAGTGTAGGAAAGGCCTGCTGATCCTAGATCAGCTGCACTGACTCAATGATTCAATAGTCATAAAAAGTGGTTGGTCAGAGCTCTGCTGGTCTCTAAGACTCCACAGTTTCCCATTTTAGACATGCAGGACTACAACCCCCTATTATGTGTACCTACGTAATCAATGCCCTGCACCCACACGACGATGGCAACCCCTGACCCTCCATCTTTAATATTGAATGGCGGGTGCCTTCCCTACAAGAATTTATAAAGTAAACGATTCTCCTAGCTCCTGCCTGTAATTGCACTCTCCCCTTCCTAATAGAGGTGGTGTGCAGCAGGAGAGAGAGGGGGGGGGGACAAAGGACAGTTAATTTGTGATTTCCTCTGCTCATTTGAAGGCAAATTAAGTGTCAAGCAGCTAATACAGAGCATATTTCATTTTATGAGCTTTTAATTTAATTCTGTCGGCCTCATATCGCCCAGTGCTGTTAGCGTAGCCTAACGCTCCTTCGTTCCTCCCTCGTCTGCGGCACCAGGCCATAAATAAACATGTTTCAATTATACCCATCACAATAATAGGATAGGTTTCTGTTCATTTGTGACGTCGGTTAGACGGCAGAACATATCATGGGAAAATGAGCCGGCGGTGGCAGCTTGTTTTTCTACCGGACACAGTCCTAGCGTTAGAATTAGCGCTGTTAGCGTTAGCGCGGCAGCTAGCGTTAGCGAGGCTGGATTGATTGTACCGCCGCAGGGCCAGACCCACTGTAATTACCAGCTATAATGAGAGCCCTGCATGGGGAAGTAATGGCAATAATACTCTACTGTGTACTTAGCCATATCTTTAAGAGGGCTAATAACGATTCATTCTGCTCACTAAGGAGAGCTTGTCTTAAAACAATTCAATATTTCTCTCTGAAATCCACCCACCTGTCCCCCTGGTCCCTGAAGGACCATACTTGTTCTCTCTGTGTGCAAGACCACTGACTGCATTGTTGGGGGTGACTGGATCAAAATGCTCCTTTATAAGAAATTCTTAAAAACACTGTGCATGAGACCAAATTGCCAGATGTATGGTTCCAAAACAATGCTGAGTACGTTACAGTCAAAATCTGAAGCAAAACTACAGTAGCCTACATAACTCTGTCATCTGTAGACGGACTATACAGACCGTAAACTTAACTTCAATAGCATGTAACACTGTTGCCTACTCTAAAAAGCAGCAAAAGTAATGACATTGTGAGCGGAGGACCGTAGGTTCCGATTTGAAAGGGACATGTGTAACTCGGTAATGTGTGTACTAGTACCCAAGTCAATTCGAATAAGACCGTCCACTAAACAACTGACTTGTAATAATGAAAAATGGGGCCTTTCAGCACGGCGTGTCGTATTAAGCAGCAATACAAGTGGATAAACAGGCGGTAAGTACAACGGCGACCATGCCTCCACTGACTGGTTGAGCAAACGAAGCGCGCCAGCCAGATAACTCCTGTCTGGACAGAGAGCGAGTGACTGAACACGTTTGTTCGGCGCAGCACAACTTCTCTTCTCTTCCCCCCCTAATTTAATTCAGTGGGTTCCATGTCTCCCACTTCCCCCTAACCTATGCTCCAGATCTTTCCAAAGCGCCTCTGACTGATAACAAGCGCGACTGTTTGTTTGAGCCGTGTTGGCAGCGCGTGTTCTCCCCATTATCTCCACATAAGCTAAATGCTAAATTATATTTGGTATTTTGTTTGCGGTGACACAGGGCATCAATCATCAACCCTTTTTTATTTCCTCACCTCTCCCTCTCTCCTTACCTCAGGGAGAGAGGGAGAGGGGTTGAATGGGGGGAGACATAAAAAATTCATTACGCTTAGTGGCACATCGGCAAGGGAGAGATATGACTCCCGAGCACGAGGGCGGGTGAGGGTGGAGGGGGGGAGTTGATAATGATGAAGAATATAAAACCTAATGCTGCCCCATCCAATTTGTCCCCGTCGCGCACTGATCGCTTCCTTCCTGTCTCCGGGTTAGAAAGTAGCGCCGCAAGGGCAACAGAACATCCACTGCTAGTCCTCACTGTTCAGGCAGAACAGAGGGAGAAAGCGGTAGAAGGAAAGACGGAGAAAGAGAGGGGAGAAGGAAGGAGAGAGTGAATGAGAGTGAGAAAGAGAGAGGCTAGTGTGTGTGTGTGTGTGTGTGTGTGGGTGTGTGTGTGTGTGCACAGAAACTGAGGGAATCCCCTAGTACAGAGGACATTGATGTGTGGCTGCTGACCTGGCCAACCACGTCAGTGAAGCCTTAGGAGAAATATGGGAATGGGAGACTCAACCCATACATGTTCCTCTGCTTAATGCACTTACTTATGTGTGGTGGGGGGGTGGGGGTGTATACATGGTACAGTGCATGTCAGAAAATGTGTATGTGAAGGTGTGTATGTCAGTACAGTTATTTGTGTGTCAGTGAAGGTGTGTATGTCAGGTTGAGAGTTGCATCGTCTCGTCTTGACAAGGCTTGATCACTGTGCTTATGAGAATCACACGCCGCGGGCTCTCGTCTCCATGTTTCTGACACGTGTTCATTTGCCTGTCTCTGACATGTGGATCATGTTGCTGCCAGACAGGGCCCGTGGCCTTTGATCTGGGGAGCACAGAGCATCTCTGAGGAGGATGCAACACTCCCAGAGAAAAACAGGAGAAACATATTTATATTGTCATTACCACTACTTTGAGTTGATACTGATAACCAAAAGACTTCTCAGTAGGCCTGACAAACTCCTAGGCATTATTTTCAGTTGAGAAGAAGTGTCTCGGTGTGTGTGTGGTGCATGTAGGAGGGGTTGTGTGTGTGTGTGTGTGAGTGTACAGTCTGTGACACTCACACGTGCAGCGGGGGAACAGGGGACGGCTCGTAGATGTAGCGTCCCTGGGCGTGTCTGTCATCGATGGGCACCGGCGGATGGAAGGCAGGAAAGAACTGTGGCGGGGCTGCATAGGGGTAAGAGAGAAAGAGAGAAAGACAAGGGGACAAATGGAGAGAAGAAAAAGAGCGTTAAACAGACCATCAGCTTTAAAGCACATATCTCTTTACCAACCATTGAATCATGGTTGCATGTATTGACTCAATGTGTTTTTATGGGCATTCCTAAGTAATGTGCTTCTTCAGCCGGTCTAAGGGCAGAGTAATGAAAAGCAGTGGTTGATGGCTATCTTTCAGGAGGCCCTGCCCAAATGAGACCTCATTAAAAACAACTGAACTAAAAAGCCTCACTGCCTTGGAATGTTCACTAGGAAGTCCACCTAAAACAACTCGGGGATATAACTCAAAATAAACCGAGACACACATTAACTGCAAGGGGACGGCGCCATTTTTATTTTTCTTGCTGTAAGGCTGATCAGGCATAAATACACTTTACACAAATACACTTTACACAAAGACTAACACGGAGGAACAACCACTGAGGGAATTGGGAGAAAAATGGAGGATGCGTTTGGGAGCAGGGAAATGATTCGTCACAACTGTCTGAAAGAAGTGGGAGGCTGTCTAATTCCTCATACAAAATATTAAAACATTTGCATAATATCAGCTCCCAAGCACTTTGCTATTTTTACCCCGAGAGAGAAGCTGCTGAATTTTCGCCAGGGCTGGAAACATACAACTACAGAAGTTCAAGTATCCTCACCTCAATTGCACCCTCTATCCCAGGGTTCCCCAAATGGCGCCCCCCGCAGGTGATTTTATTTGGCCGCACAAGTTTTCAGAACAAAAAATTAATAAATGCACTACTGGTCAAAAGTTTTAGAACACCTACTCATTCAAATGTTTTCCTTTATTTGTACTGTTTTCTACATTGAAGAATAATAGTGAAGACATCACAACTATTAAATAACACATATGGAATCATGTAGTAACCAGAAAAGTGTTAAACAAATCCAAATATATTTTATATTTGATATTCTTCAAAGTAGCCTCCCTTTGCACAGTCTTGGCATTCTCTCAACCAGCTTCATGCGGGAGTCACCTGGAATGCATTTCAATTAACAGGTGTGCCTTCCTCAAAGTGAATTTGTGGAATTTCTTTCTTGCTTAATGCGTTTGAGCCAATCAATTGTGTTGTGACAAGATAGGGGGTATATGTGGTAAAAGACAAAGTCCATATTATGACAAGAACCGCTTAAATAAGCAAAGAGAAACGACACTCCATCATTACTTTAAGACATGAAGGTCAGTCAATACGGAAAATTTCAAGAACTTTGAAAGCTTCTTCAAGTGCAGTCGCAAAAACCATCAAGCACTATGATGAAACTGGCTCTCATGAGGACCGCCACAGGAATGGAAGACCCAGAGTTACCTCTGCTGCAGAGGATAAGTTCATTAAAGTTACCAGCCTCAGAAATTGCAGCCCAAATAAATGCTTCACAGAGTTCAAGTAACAGACACAACTCAACATCAACTGTTCAGAGGAGACTGTGAATCAGGCCTTCGTGGTCAAATTGCTGCAAAGAAATCACTACTAAAGGACACCAATAAGAAGAAGAGACTTGCTTGGGCCAAGAAACATGAGCAATGGACATTAGACCAGTGGAAATTTGTCCTTTGGTTTGGAGTCCAAATTGGAGATTATTGGTTCCAACCGAGGTGTCTTTGTGAGACGCAGTGTGGGTGAGCGGATGATCTCCGCATGTGTATTTCCCACCGTAAAGCATGGAGGAAGAGGTGTTATGGTGTGGGGGTGCTTTGCTGGTGACACTGTGATTTATTTAGAATTCAAGGTACACTTAACCAGCATGGCTACCGCAGCATTTTGCAGCGTTACGCCTGCTCATCTGGTTTCGGCTTAGTGGGACTATCATTTGTTATTCAACAGGACAATGACCCAACACACCTGCAGGCTGTGTAAGGGCTATTTTACCAAGAAGGAGAATGATGGAGTGCTGCATCAGATGACCTGGCTTCCACAATCCACTGACCTCAACCAAATTGAGATGGTTTGGGATGAGTCGGACCGCAGAGCGAAGGAAAATCAGCCAACAAGTGTTCAGCATATGTGATCCGATTCAGGAAACTAGGCGTATGTCACAAGTTCACAGGAGAGCCCTTTGAACGTAAAACTTTTAGGTTTTTATCAAAATGCATTTTTTGGCAGAAATCCCTTCTCGAACATGTGATCTTTTATGTGCTTTAATAACAAACTTGTATGCCATTTGTAAATATGAATAAAATTGTTAAATTACGAGCCTTGTTGGTTAAGCCACAGGAAAAGACAGTAACCTTCCCACTAGCCATGATTGGCTGAGATAATTAGTGGGTTGGACATGCTGAGAGAGGATTTTGGATTGGTCTGCCATATAGAAGGCTTCTGTCTATTTGAGCTCATCAGTCTGTGTTGGTAATCCTGTCCAACAAAGATTTTTTTTATGTACTGTGTAGTGGAGCTGCATAAGTGTTGCTCTCCACTTTCCGGAGGATCAAGTTTTGAAATCAGTGGAATTGGAGTATGATAGCTAAAGAGATGGAGAAAACACCTGTCACCGGATTACATCTTCAAACTAAGGGCAACCGTGGTACGGCATTCCTGACAGGTCGACATGTCCATCATGCATGATGATGTATACAAGTAAGATAGCTAGCAACATTTTCAGATATTACACGTTTCTATTTTGACAGAAAGTGGTTTCATTTCAAGCTAAAGTGTACTGTTAGCTAGCTAGCTAACATTCGCTAGCTGGCTCCCTAGCTGACGTTATAATTTGTTTCCCAGAGCTGTTTTCTTTTCTAGTTAGAGCCTAATGTTAGCTAGCTAACATTGAATCTGGTTGGTTAGCTCCCAGCACTGTGGCATTGTTGGTACTGTTCATTGTTGTTTAACTAGATAACGTTAACTGGCTGGCTCCTTAGCTAATGATAGGTGATGTGTGTACAACACCCGTTGGATATGGCCGGTGTCAGTAAACGTCTGCAAAAAAAGAGTAATGCAATTGTTGCCAGCAGAGCTGGTTAGGCTGTTTTCATGTTATTCAGAGGTAAACAAATCATCGTCAAGTGTGCACTATGACGCTGAATGGGTGTAGACAAAAAAGAGCTCTTCACTAGATACCAAAACATTCAAAGGCCATTTTCTCAAAAGTGAGTTTACAAGTTGATCAACTTTCAAAGCAGAATTACTTTCCCATTGTTCCTCAAATGCAATGTATGATATACCATTTTGTAGCTCTGAGTCTCTACTTTTATCCAATGTAAAAAACACCATTTAAAATTTTGCTACGTAAGACCGAATCCAGGTGGTGAGTCACATATGTGCAAACTCCTTCAAGACTGTTGGAAAAGCATTCCAGGTGAAGCTGGTTGAGAGAATGCTAAGAGTGTGCAAAGCTGTCATCAAGGCAAAGTGTGGCTATTTGAAGAATCTCAAATATAACATTTATTTTGATTTGTTTAACACTTTTTTGGTTACTACATGATTCCACATGTGCTATTTCATAGTTTTGATGTCTTCACTATTATTCTACAATGTAGAAAGTAAAAAAAAAAAAGAAAAACCCTTGAATGAGTAGGTGTTTAAAACATTTGACTAGTGTATATTTTGGGGGGGATATAAAAGACTGTAAAAACACCCAAATATCAGCTCCATGGGATTTTAATTTTGGAAATCTGTTCCAAAGTATTCCCATTCTTAATAATAAGATACTGTATATGTGATTGTATACAAATGTAAGCAAGGTTTGACATTATTATGTTTTAGTCAAATATTATATCTGTTTGTACTTCTTGCAGCCAATTTGCAGTCTACAAATTATTTGTAATTATGTTCCAATCCCCTGACATCCGCTCAAGAAGATATCGGCCCGTCACTGAATCTAGTTGATGATCCCTGCTCTATCCTATGGTATATAATCCCTCGAGCTAGCGCTGGAATGTTGTGTTTTGAATACATCATACTGTATATCCATTGTAGGACAAGTTCAAACATGGGCTATGTCTATGTGAGTGCATCTTGCCCATACTACCCGAGGGGCTACTTGAAACCCTACCCTTTTAAAAGTGGAAGGGATTAAATCACACACGCACATACACTACCATTCAAAAGTTTGGGGTCACCGAGAAATGTCCTTGTTTTTGAAAGAAAAGCACATTTTTTTTGTCCAATAAAATAACATCAAATTGATCAGAAATACAGTGTAGACATTGTTAATGTTGTAAATTACTATTGTAGCTGGAAACGGCTGATTTTTAATGGAATATCTACAGTGGGGGGAAAAAGTTTTTGATCCCCTGCTGATTTTGTACGTTTGCCCACTGGTAAAGAAAGGATCAGTCTATAATTTTAATGGTAGGTTTATTTGAACAGTGAGAGACAGAATAACAACAAAAATATCCAGAAAAACGCAGGTCAAAAATGTTATAAATTGATTTGCATTTTAATGAGGGAAATAAGTATTTGACCCCCTCTCAATCAGAAAGATTTCTGGCTCCCAGGTGTCTTTTATACAGGTAACGAGCTGAGATTAGGAGCACACTCTTAAAGGGAGTGCTCCTAACCGCAGCTTGTTACCTGTAAAAAAAGACACATGTCCACAGAAGCAATCAATCAATCAGATTCCAAACTCTCCACCATGGCCAAGACCAAAGAGCTTTCCAAGGATGTCAGGGACAAGATTGTAGACCTACACAAGACTGGAATGGGCTACAAGTCCATCGACCAAGCAGCGTGGTGAGAACGTGACAACATTTGGTGCGATTATTCGCAAATGGAAGTAACACAAAATAACTCTCAATATCCCTCGGCCTGGGGTTCCATGCAAGATCTCACCTCGTGGGGTTGCAATGATCATGAGAACGATGAGGAATCAGCCCAGAACTACACGGGAGGATCTTGTCAATGATCTCAAGGCAGCTGGGACCATTGTCACCAAGAAAACAATTGGTAACACACTACGCCGTAAAGGACTGAAATCCTGCAGCACCCGCAAGGTCCCCCGGCTCAAGAATACATATACATGCCCGTCTGAAGTTTGCCAATGAACATCTGAATGATTCAGAGGACAGCTGGTGAAAGTGTTGTGGTTAGATGAGACCAAAATGGAGCTCTTTGGCATCAACTCAACACACCGTGTTTGGAGGAGGAGGAATACTGCCTATGACCCCAAGAACACCATCTCCACCGTCAAACATGGAGGTGGAAACATTATGTTTGGGGGTGTTTTTCTGCTAAGGGGACAGGACAACTTCACCCCATCATTTGACGGGGCCATGTACTGTCAAATCTTGGGTGAGAACCTCCTTCCCTCAGCCAGGGCATTGAAAATGGGTCGTGGATGGGTATTCCAGCATGACAATGACCCAAAACACACAGCCAAGGCAACAAAGGAGTAGCTCAAGAAGAAGCACATTAAGGTCCTGGAGTGGCCTAGCCAGTCTCCAGACCTTAATCCCATAGAAAATCTGTGAAGGGAGTTGAAGGTTCGACTTGCAAAACGTCAGCCTCGAAACCTTAATGACTTGGAGAAGATCTGCAAAGAGGAGTGGGACAAAATCCCTCCTGAGATGTGTGCAAACCTGGTGG
Source organism: Salmo salar (assembly GCF_965601325.2). NCBI lineage: Eukaryota > Metazoa > Chordata > Actinopteri > Salmoniformes > Salmonidae > Salmo > Salmo salar. The sequence goes on along the minus strand of NC_138319.1, from coordinate 15,256,374 downwards.
CCAACTACAAGAAACGTCTGACCTCTGTGATTGCCAACAAGGGTTTTGCCACCAAGTACTACTAAGTCATGTTTTGCAGAGGGGTCAAATACTTATTTCCCTCATTAAAAAGGAAATCATTTTATAACATTTTTGACATGCGTTTTTCTGGATTCTTTTGTTGTTATTCTGTCTCTCACTGTTCATATAAACCTACCATTCAAATTATAGACTGATAATTTCTTTGTAAGTGGGCAAACGTACAAAATCAGCAGGGGATCAAATACTTTTTTCCCCCACTGTACATAGGCGTACAGAGGCAAATTATCAGCATCCATCACTCCTGTGATCCAATGGCACGTTATGTTAGCTAATCCAAGTTGATCATTTTAAATGGCTAATTGATCATTAGAAAACCCTTTTGCAATTATGTTAGCACAGCTGAAAACTGTTGTGGTAATTAAAGAAGCAATAAAACTGGCCTTCTTTAGACTAGTTGAGTATCTGGAGCATCAGAATTGGTGGGTTCAATTACAGGCTCAAAATGGCCAGAAACAAAGCACTTTCTTCTGAAACTCATCAGTCTATTCTTGTTCTGAGAAATTAAGGCTATTCCATGTGAGAAATTGCCAAGAAATTGCCAGTCTCAACGTCAGCAATGAAGAGGCGACTCCGGGATGCTGGCCTTCTAGGCAGAGTTGCAAATATCTCAGACTACAGAGTTGCAAAGCCATATCTCAGACTGGCCCAAAAAAATAAAATATTAAGATGGGCAAAAGAACACAGACACTGGACAGAGAAACTCTGCCTAGAAGGCCTGCATCCCGGAGTCGCCTCTTCACTGTTGACGTTGAGACTGGTGTTTTGCTGGTACTATTTAATGAAGCTGCCAGTTGAGGATTTGTGAGGCGTCTGTTTCTCAAACTAAACACTCTAATGTACCTGTTCTCTTGCTCAGTTGTGCACCGGGGCCTCACACTCCTCTTTCTATTCTGGTTAGAGCCAGTTTGCGCTGTTCTGTGAAGGGAGTGGTACACAGCGTTGTACGAGATCTTCAGTTTCTTGGCAATTTCTCGCATGGAAGAGCCTTAATTTCTCAGAACAAGAATAGACTGACGAGTTTCAGAAGAAAGTTCTTTGTTTCTGGCCATTTTGAGCCTGAATTCGAACCCACAAATGCTGATGCTCCAGATACTCAGCTAGTCTAAAGAAGGTCAGTTTTATTGCTTCTTTATTCAGAACAACAGTTTTCAGCTGTGCTAACATAATAGCGAAAGGGTTTTCTAATGATCAATTAGCCTTATAAAATTATAAACTTGGATTAGCTAACACAACGTGCCATTGGAACACAGGAGTGATGGTTGCTGATAATGGGCCTCTTTACGCCTATGTAGATATTCCATAAACAATCTGCCGTTTCCAGCTACAATAGTCATTTACAACATTAACAATGTCCAAACTGTATTTCTGATCAATTTGATGTTATTTTAATGGGAAAAAAATTGCTTTTCTTTCAAAAACAAGGACATTTCTAAGTGACCCCAAACTTTTGAATGGTAGTGTACATGAACACAGAAACACACACACACACACACACACAAACATACACACGAGTCACATCACAATAAAAAAAAGCCTGTCTGCAGACGTGTAGACACTGAGTCTTTATCTGTGAGCAGGCGCCTGAACTGGCAGAACACAGTCAGACAGGGGAGGGGAGGAGGGGCGCTTCGTGATAGGATGTGTTTTTAGTGTGTAAACATCTGGCGCCCGTGTGCCAGCAGGAGGATGGGCAGGCAGGCAGCCAGGGGAGTGGTGCCCAACAGCTGGATCTAGTTGCACCCCCTGGTCAATGCCAAACACAGGGCCCACTGCTGGGCAACAACACCGAGAGGTTTATCCCCCCCTTGGCCCCGTCAGACCTGCTGTTCTACCTCAACAATCACATACTTTGGCACAATCTACCCTTAAATAACAATCACTACCTAAACACTACCTCAACACTCGCTACCTCAACACACACTGCCTCAACGCACCTTATTAATACATGACTTACAGCTTGGCTACCTGCCCTGCCCCTGCTCAACCAACAGGGCACAACTCAGACAGGCCTTGTTTTAGTGGAATTGCAGGGCTTGCATCTCTTAAAAGAGAAATATGTTGAGTTGTATTACGTTTCATGTAAGCAGACAGCCATAAATCAGATGCATCCTGGTGAATAGATTAGGAATGTTTTCTATGATTGCACACCAGTTATAATAATAAATAATGGCTTGCATTGTAAAGCAAAATAGAGTATATAATGGTCTTAACATGTCTTAACATGGAAAAGGGTACTTTGATCACGAGGCTCAAAACACATGCTATGGAACAGGTCTGTAATAGCCCCCCAAAAAACGTTCCATTGTATTACGCAAATGTGAAAAATCATTTGAAATGAACTTGTTTTTGTAAGAAAGACAAGAAAGCAAAGAGACGTGCTAGCTAAATACCTACTGTAGCAGCACTCTGGCACTGTGTTTGACCTCTGAGTAGCTGTCTCTTTGATAGCTTCCTTCTGATGACTCATGTTTGGCCTGGTCTTCTCTGAAGGAGAGGAGGTAAAAGGGTGGAATCTGCTATCACTTGTGTTTACCTAACAACTCTTAGCTCCGATGCACTAAGCAGTATAGGTTTGCTAGGGTCTCTAAGCCATATCCTTGACCACCCATGTCAAACCCTGGGCTGTAACTTCAACCCGCGAGGCAGGAGAGAGGTCTACGGAGGGTCTATAGAGATTTCAGACTGCAGAACCTCTACGTCGTTGACCTCTCCTCCACCCCTCCTCCAGACTGAATGCATGCTACAGCTCCTCTTACACCACCTCCCTTCTCACCTCCCCCATCCTCCCTCACCTCCTCCTTCACTACATCCGCCGCTCTACTCTAGATTACCCAGATCCCCCCCTCTGTTTATCCCTCTGGAGCGGCTCACTCAACACACCCCTGTGCCTCCCCCTGCTTCTTCTCCTCTTTCATACCCCCTTCATCGGTCTCCTCTCCTCCTGCCCTCCCTTCTGGTGTCAGCCCACACTCCTCCTTTGCCTCAGCCCTCAGCAGTCGATTAGGGGAGCTGGTTTATTTGAATCCCTGTCTGAAGTTTACTTTAGCAGGGCCTCTATCTAAATAGGCTCTGCCACCTCTTTTACGCCATGCCACACTACCTCCATTAGGCAGGCTAACAGCCTTGTGTGCCACTTGAGGGAATGTATGCAGTGCCGAGAACAAGGGAAAGAGAGATAGAGAGAGAGAGAGAGAGAGAGGCTCCATCTCACAATCCATCACCACTGTCTCCTGTGGGGACTACTTTGTTGACTCTGGGAGTAAATTGCCCCTGCTCTTCTGGATATTCACTGCATGTATTCCGGGGCCTCTTTAGAATACAGACACAGCTGGGAGAGTTAATGCGAGTGTCACAGCTTTTAGCGTCCCCACCGCTGCTGCCACAACACCACTGTATGGACTAGCATTTCATAGGAGAGAGTGTAATGTGTATGCATTTGCCCCAACTGCACAGAGGTCCTATAACCGCCCATGGCAATGTGAGTGTGATTAAGTAAACCATTATAGGGTAAAGCAGAACTCTGCATCCAAAATGGCGCCTTATTCCCTATTTAGTGCACTAGTTTTTGCCCAGGGCACATAGGGTGGTCAAAAGTAGTGCACCACATAGGGAATAGCGTGCCATTTGAGACGCATACTGTACTATAGCAACCAAATACAGTATGTCACTAACAGGCCAAAATCCTCAGAAATAATGGGCACAGTCTAGCAACTTTTGCTTTGGGGGAAAAGGAATTATCAAAATGTATCAATTTGAGTACATTTCCAAAACTGCAACTCAACAGCAATTCATCACTAACCAGTACCAAATAAGTCTCACATTCTTTTGAAGTATTTTAATGACCCTGCATAACTTTGCATAAGAGCAGTATTCATTTTTCGTTTCATATTTTTTAGGGACTGAACTCATTAAGACGTGATTACAAATGGGTGTGTAATGAAAGGACAATTAGTTGGCCACTTTGACCAGACTCATTAGTTGTAATTCTAACACAAACACACTGCTACTGAGGACCAAAAGCCTACTGCTTCCCCTTCATTAAGAAGAGGATGATAATTACTTTGTCTTTTATTGGACACATAAAAGGGTTTTTAAAGAGGAGGGGGATTGAGAGAATAAAGCCTTAAGCAGATCATTCTAGTGGTTTCTTATTAGTTCATGTATTCCCTTAATGTAAGGTCTAGAGTATGGCTATAGTTTGTGTGTTGCCGCGCTTGAAAATAATCGGAAGAGTCAACCACACTCTCACCGAATTTGAACCGCAATTTCACATAAACAATGTCTCCCGTGTTACCTCTTCAGAAGGTTGACGACTTGTCATAAGGGGAGATTCCTCCTGTCCCGTACTGACTGCTCCCGGCTCTCCTTCAGCGCTGTGCGTCCCGAATGGCGCCCCTGAGTCGCGCCCCCCCCAAATGGCTCCCTATTCCCTACATAGTGCACTACTTTTGACCAGGGCACTAAATAGGGAAAAGGGAGCCCATTGGGACGTGCACACTGTGTCATCTGCAGCCTGACACTGAGGAAGAACAGTCATCCAGAACCCACAGAGTCTCCTCCGCTCCTCCATGCTCTGGTGCAAAAGCACAAAGACGCACTGACAGATTGTCATAACCGACTGAAGCGGAGTGAGAAAAGGGCTGCTGCCGGGGCCTGCTCTGCTCCACAGGTTTGTGAATGGGTAATGTGGAACATATGATGGCGGCGCTGGGCCTGCAGCACTGCCAAGTTTCATTACGCCACTTCTCTCCTCGCTCATGATCTCAACACTCAGGCACGCCGCCTTCACCGCTGCCCGGAGCCAGATGATGACTGACGAGCGAGTGGGAGAGCGCTGGCTTAGTTGAGCGCGCGAGAGTACGACTGACTATGAGTAGCGGCATGTGTACGTGAATGAGTGAGCGTGTGTACGTCCACGTTACGTTAGATAACAAAACCCCTCTGCGATCCCTACAATCCCCCTCGCCTTCTCTCAACCCCACAAACTGTGCGACACCGACCCTTCCCCCGCAAAACACCTCCACAGGATCAAGAATCACACCAGCTACAACTGTTCACATGAAGGGAACCCCATGCGGACTGTGTCAATATCACGAGGAGTGTGTGTGATGTTGGAGGTTGTTTCTTTGGGGGGTGGAGGGCTGCGGAACGTCCCCATCGCCTCCAGATCAATCCCTCGCCTCCTGCGCCACTGCGCTAGTTGTTTGCTTGTGTGTGCTTACACTGAGACCTCAAGCTGTTTTCAACATGTAAATAACACATTCCGGGACTGTTCGGCTAAGCTCAGTGGGAGTTCCTGTTGACTTTTGGAGCGTTTTGCTGAATTACTGTCCCAGATTGTTGCACGTCTAATGGGCTAATTACCGCTGTATAAATTAGCCTAATGCTCTCGCTGTGCTGAGGCTCTCTGCAGTACTGTACGAGGTGTGTGAGCGGCCTAGACTCTGCAAAACAGCTAGTGTGCGTGTGGGTGTTTTCGTGGGTGTGTGTTTGACTGGGGAGAAAACAGATCCTTTACTCAGCAAAGACTAACTGTGAGAGAGAAGACAAGGCAAGAGGGTAGAGGTTAAATAAAAGAAGTGTGTTTAAAGTGTTGGCTTGCCAATCTCTCTGCCATTCATCATCGAGAGAAACGTTGGCAGGTTGCACTTTCTCCTTTCCCAGTAAATCAATACACTTCTCTTCTTCCGCTCTCTCTACCTCCTTTTTCTTTCGCTGTCTCCCTCTCTCTCTCTCCCTCTCTCTCTCAAAGAAGCAAAGAACATTCTAGTTTACACTGCATAAGTCACTCTGTGCAGGGTCTTTTGGTGTTGTGCCTATGCATTGCTGACAGTTCCTTACATACTGGGGCATATACTGTAGATGTTTTAAACCAGTCAGGAAGCAGGATAGAGATGATGGTGGAGATTAGGTAGTGAATATGTTTGGTCAAAGCAATTATCCCTCCCTTATTCCCCTTACCCCCGTACTCCTTTACCCCCTACCCCTGTACTCCTTTACCCCTACCCCCATACTCCTCTTACCCCCGTACTCCTCTTACCCCATACCGCCTACCCCCATACTCCTCTTACCCTCTACCCCCGTACTCCTGTTACAACACCCCAAATAGCATAATGGAAGTCCTGCATCGGCAAGACATTTACCAAGTGGAGTTAATCTTAACAAATTGCGCTCCCAGTGAGGGCCCTCGCTTTGTCTCAGAGTGGAGCTACACACGTACCACTCTCCATGAACTGTACCCCTACGCCAGCTCCCCTGACATACCTTCCCTCCTTCTTTCCCTCCCTCCTTCTCTCCCTCCATGCCAGCACAGAGCAGCAGAGTAGAAGTTGAGGTTATTTTGTGGGGTCCTCTGCAGAGAGCCAATCTATCTACTGCATTTGGTGAATTCCTACAGATTGGCCAAAACTGCGGGGGGGGCAGAACAAAGCGCATTGCGTCGGTTCACCCTCCTCTTTCTCCTCCTCTTCCTCCTCCCTTTCCTTCCCCACCCTCCTCCTTCTCCCCCTTCCCAGCCGGGTAGAGATTTACACTGCACTAAACTCCTGTCTCTCTCTCTCTCTCTCTCTCTCTCTCTCTCGCTCTCTGTCTCTCCGTCTCTCTCTCTCTCTCTGTCTCTCTCTCTCTCTCTCTCTCTCTCTCCATCTCTCCCATCTCTCTCTCACTCCCTCTCCATCTCTCCCATCTCTCTCCCGCTCTCTCTCTGCCTAGTGCCTGGTCCCCCGAGCAGCCAGTCCAAACAATGATACATCTCGCGGTGGAAAGGAAATGACTTAAACCTCAGGTTAACTCAACAGGCCCATGCTATACGCATATTTGTGTTTTATTCCCATGTGATTTATGGTGGTTCCAGACTATCCTATTTTCAGATCTGTGTTGTTTTTAAGGCCCATGTTTAAGTATTTAACCCCAGTGAATAAATAAAGAGGAACATTTTGTGCTAGACCGTTCACTAAACATCTATTTTAAGCATGGCTAATGCATGGTGTATACAGTATATAGCACTATACTGTATATGATTAAATAAATTCACCCACACCCTACCTCTGCAAATGAATCAACAAGACTCTTTGAGTGTCCTTAATGTCATGAATTTTACTTGTGATTTCAACTTGAATGTGTTATTGTGTGTGTATGGTAATATCCATGTATTTCAGTGTCTTTCACTACCATTTGGATATCAGTAAAAACTTGAACTTGAAATAAGATAAGACAAGATGTCATTTTTGTGTCCATTAGTGCAGAGAGATTAACCAACATTTTGTTTATTTTTTATTTTTTAAATAACTTATTAACCAACATCGGTTCAATTATTTGAATTCCATTTCGGTCAGGTTTTTTCTGTGAGCTCAATACGCACATTGTGCAGTTTCTATAGAGATAAAACAGATCAAGCCCATACTGTGTGATGTAGTAATGAGTTGTAGTTTCCAACAAGCCAATATTCTACATAGTTTAGTGCAGAAAACATGGTAATTAACTACAATGACCATAATCAATACCCCAGGCCTAGGTGTGAGGAGACATATTGTATTCTACAATATGAGGAGGACTAAAAATGCTTTTCAGTCTCACTGACTCACCCAATGATCCGCAGCTTACTCGCTGGTGGTGGCATATGAGAGAGAGAGAGAGAGAGAGAGAGAGAGAGACAAGCGCATTAGCCTCTCTCTCTCCTCTCTCTCTCTCTCTCTCTCTCTCTCTCTCTCTCTCTCTCTCTCTCTCTCTCTCTCTCTCTCTCTCTCTCTCTCTCTCTCTCTCTCTCTCTCTCTCTCTCTCTCTCTCTCTCTCTCTCTCTCTCTCTCTCTCTCTCTCGTTTTACTTTGTAAAACAATATTCGGAAGTTGATAAAATATTTTGGTAGCCTACAGCTGAAAGATTATTAGAGTCTTCTCTTTCAGCAGGAGACATTTGCTTTCCAACCTGTGTTTTCCCGCGATTGAAAACGATTTGAAATTTTGCGAAAGGCCAGTTTTGTCTGCATGCTGTTTGTTCACTGACATATTTGCTGTGCGTTCCCGACTGCAGGCTATGCCTTGTTATTGGGTTACACACTACAGCTAGGCTATTTTTAAAATACGTTATTTATCCTCTGTGGCAAAATGTTAGGCTTTCTCATGGTGTTGTAGGCTATTCTGAATGATTTCATTTCTTTCTGAACAGACAGCAGTAACTCCCGAGTGGCACAGCGGACCAAGGCACAGTGCTAGAGGCGTCACTACAGACCCTGGTTAGTTTCCAAGCTGTATCACAACCAGCCGTGATTGGGAGTCCCATAGGGCGGTGCACAATTGGCCCGGCGTCGTCCGGGTTTGGGTTTGGTCGGGGTAGGCCGTCATTGTAAATAAGAACTTGTTACGTGACTTGCCTAGTTAAATAAAGGTTAAATATTTTTTTTTTTTTATAAAAACTCTAACTTTGTCAAATTTATTTACATTTATCAGACGTGCTGCAGCTCCTCCAGAACCGTTCGCGTGGCTCTATAAGGAAATAAATGATGAAGTGCAATGCTGGAGAGATGAGAGTTTGCGGGGGGGGGGGGGGGGGGGGGGGTTGTGTTTTGATTGTGTTTATTCACATTTTTACATTGCAAAAAGTGACATTTATATTTAATGCCACGAGAGGTACTGGATCCGGCCAAATAGGTTCCAGAAGGAAACAGTCCAAAACTGAGTCGGATCCTGTTCCGGCTCATGCCTATAGCCCCCATATCTCCACAGTGCAGCTCCACCGTGGACCCCACGGCAGGTCATATTGGGGCTGACCCAGCATGACAGTGTGTATAAGAGTAACCCTGCCTGGCTCTGTGAGAGTCAGTGACTGTGAGGATAATAACACACAGACCTGGTACGGCAGGGGAAAGAGGCACCTCAATTCTAACCCACGCAGAGCGAGGCTAGCTAGTGAGCAGGGATGGGATTCAACAAGGCATTGGTCAGCGTGACTGGTCACTGTGGCCCGGTGCATTCAAGTTGATATCCACATGTGTTATGAAAGAACAGACAGCGTAGGAAATAGCATAAGTGGCAAAAAAAATAAACTAGTAACTAAACTATACTTTTATCTATTCCTCTCATTAGTTATGTAAATGTCTTGATTTGTTGTTCGCTCGGATAGAATTCTTCATTTATTACACATGTGATATTTAAGATTAAAGAATGTAATACTTTATTCCCATAAAAAAAGAAAAATTGATAGGAATTTGATTTAGTGCATCTCGCTAATGTAGTGCACCTGCATGTTGCAGACACAGTCTACATATTTTCAATTATGAGTGTCTACTCTCTTAGAAAAAAGGGTTCCAAGAGGGATCTTCGGCTGTCCCATAGGAAAATCCTTTATTTCATGTTTTTATTTATTTTTCCTATGGGGACAGCACCTTTTTTTTTAAAAGATTGTAATTGAGGAAACGGTGGGTAACAGCACGCGGTGTAGAGCAGAGAGAAACCCAGGGCCGTGTCCCAAATGGCACCATATTCCCTATTTAGTTTACTACTTTTGACCAGGACTCTGGTCATAAGTAGTGCCCCATTTAGTAGATAGAGTGCCATTTGGGACACAGCCCCAGTGTCACAGCAATCAGACAAATGACTGTCGGGTCTCAGGAGCAGACAGGGGTCGTCACCCCTGGCCAATTACAGCCCTCGCTCTTACTCTCCGCACAGCAACACTCCCTCTGTAACTCTCTGACTCTCTTCATTTCTCCCTCTCAGACACGCACTCTTCGGTCTTTCTCTGTCTCTCTCCCCATAGGCCGATATCTCTGTCTCTCTTACCTTCTCTATCGCTCATATTTTCCTCTTCCTCTCTTTCTCTCTCTCTCCCCCTTCTCTCTTTGTCTCTTACTCAAAGCGGGGCCTGATCTCTCCCCTCTCCCTCCTCCCAAAAACAAGGATAACTTGTAATCCATTTACTCCACCCCTGTCAACAAATTCCCCCCAAAATAATCCTAAAAGACTTACAACCAGAGCTAGGTACTATCAAGGGAACGGAGGGCGAGAGAGAGGAGAGAGAACACACATGGGGCAGGGAAGGAGTGATAGCACTGAGACAGAGAAAAGAAAAGGAGAGCAGAACATACAGTCCTGTACACAGGGGAGCGAGGAAGGGTAGAAGAGAGGAGAGAGGAGTAGAACTTGGTGTCACAGTGATTTTTTTTTTTTTGTCTTTTGTCACGCAGGTGGCGCCTCTGGGGTCCCTATGGCCTCGGTGACTGTGGCTGACAGACAAACGGGGAACCGTGTAAAACCTTAAAGAGGATTAACCCTGCCGGAGTGATTTAATGAGACCTGAACGTGGCGGGCACCGGAGAGCCCCGCTGATTGAGCCGGGCCAGAGAGGCAGAGAGTCTGGCTCCCAGCGGCCCAACAGGCCCCAGCCGCACCGCTCGGCCTGCTCACACTGAGCCACATCAAAGCCGCTCCGGCTGGGGGAGTCGAGCTGAGGAGAGGGGGGGAGGGAGACGAGGAAGGAGAGAGGGAGGGCTGGACGGAGGAATCCCTTATCTCCTCCTGAGAGGATGCTGCTCTGCAGAGCGAGATTGTCTGGAGCTGCCACCTGTCCCAGCCATCTTTGAAGGCAACACTAAGCCTATGATGGGCCTGACCTCCTCGAGCTCCCATTCTTTTATGTCTCTCTTCATTTTCTGCTTTGTTACACCCCCCCCTTCCTACTCCTCTCTCCTTCTCCAGTCTCACTCTCTTCACACTGGCACTTCTTCTCACCCCCCGTTTTTGCCCTTCCATCTCTCTTTCTGACTCTCTCTCTCTCTCTCTCTTTCTTCCTCTCTTCTGTCCTCCTCCTCTCTCTCCTCTCGCTCTTCTGTAAGTCTCTCCCCTGTGGTACAGACAAGAGGATGTACTGTCGTCTACTTATTTGCTCCAGCCTCAACAGAGGTAACAGAGCTGAGAGGAAACATGTTAATTACCCAGCATGCCTCAGCCCTCTCCTCCTGTAGAACAATAGGTACAGTCCGTCCTCAGGAGAGATGGAGAGATGAAAGAGAGGGAGGGAGGGAAGCGTTGGGGGGTTGGTTGAAGGGATAAAGGTGCTAATCTTGTAGCTAACGCTATGAGAAAAGGGACACGAATCGCTGCTCTACAAGACCGGCGGTGAGATTTGCATAGAGTGAACAAACATATAGGCGGTCACGAATTGAGTGTGACTCTCCCACTCCACACCAGTGATTATCCCACTGCTGCCACTTCAGGAGGGAGAGAAAAGGAAGGCACAAGATGTCATGGTTTAAAAAGCAGCGCTCACGTCTTTATGGTCTCTGTGTTGAAGGGGCGTTATTGTTGTTTCTGGTGGTGTTAGTGCTGGTGTTGGTGGTGGCGTATCCTTACGGACAGTCCGAAAAACAAGTCTTCCTTTTTAAGCCTTTGCTACTTCAAAGCACGCCTATTGTTTTGGACATGTGATGCCTCTGTGTGTCTACCGACCGATTAGCCATTCCTCATTCGACGCTGGGGTCCAAAACACAGACAGATGTTGCAAGAATGATATCAAGAAATGCTGAATATTCATTTCTTAAATATTTTTCATTTATTTTCCAGCCACTCCAAATTAATCTTGGCATTGTTAAAAATGCAATTTTACGCACATTCTCGGGCTCTGAGATACTAAGAGAAACCACAAGGAAGTCTGACCTTCACTCAGAGCGAACGTGGCGTTCCTTAACTACTTCAAACTTTGCCTAACCCCTTCAATCATCAAACGTCCTACAAACGGCACATGCATGCGAGAATATGGCCTATCTTACACGGCGAGATTCCTCTAATAAGCTGTATAAAAGAGGATCATGGGTGATTATCCCTGGTGTGTTGGACTGCGGGGCTAATTCAAGAGCTGCCCGGCCATGGTTCTCTTTCTTGATGAAAGGTGGTGGATTGAAGAGACTCCTTTCCATCGCCTGCAGGGCGCCCCCGGGCTCCCCCCGGTTCCTCTCACCCCCCTGTCTTGCCCCCCTGTGCCCCACTAAGGGGGTTTCACCAGGACCGCCCGCCGCTCCAGAAGCCAATATTGAAACAATCACAAAGACTTGCCCTCGGTCACCCTTGAAACGGGCACGTGTCTCCCCACGCTTCCCTGCCGCCCCTCCTGCTCCTCTGTAGTCTTCCCTGCCGCCCCCCCTGCTCCTCTGTAGTCTTCCCTGCCGCCCCCCCTGCTCCTCTGTAGTCTTCCCTGCCGCCCCCTGCTCCTCTGTAGTCTTCCTGCCGCCCCCCCTGCTCCTCTGTAGTCTTCCCTGCCGCCCCCCCTGCTCCTCTGTAGTCTTCCCTGCCGCCCCCCCCTGCTCCTCTGTAGTCTAATGTCTGTGGGGAGGAGAGCTTGAACCTGTGTCGCCAAAACTCGTGATGAGGAACCCAATGTGGAACCCAGAAAGTTGGCCTCTTTGAACGGGTTGTCAGAGAAAAAATTATTGTAAATGACTTTTCCAGTTTTTTTCATTTTTTTTTTCTGTGGCAGGAAAGCTTTCCTATAGTTCCTGTATATGTGTGACTCTGAACCAGAGAGTGCCGTAATGCGGTCATTAACTGTACAGAGCCTGGTCCATTGTGGTGCAGATCACGTTGGGGTTTTGTGACAGCCAGCTCATTCACTTCAGTGGTCAGCTGTTGTGGTTTAATATTTGAGGCAGACAGACTGACATGGGCTGAGTCTTCGTCTCGCCTCGCCGTGCTACAGACCCGTAGACCTGAAATCTCTGCAAAGCAGCCATGGAGGTTAACCTAACCCCTGTCTGGGGCTGGAGATCACCAGACCACCACCCACCCCCACTGCATAAACCCTGGGTCTGGTTGAGTGCGGGCTGGGCTCTCCTTCCCCTCTCCCAGTGCTCTGGGTCTTCACAATCCCAAGTAATGGTCACTTCTGCCAGGGCTTTGGCTACAAAGAGCAGGGTTACAGGGATACAGCCTGGAGGTATCCAGACGACGCACTAGACCAGTCATAGATCTCTACTGTACTTCCACCTTGGTCTAAGAGGTCTCAGAGGTGAGACATGGAGAAGGCTTTGGTGTGAGGATTACCAGCTGGTGGTGCTTGGCCTTGGATCTTGATTCCAGACAGCAGACTATAACGCTGATATGTTCCCTCTTCTACTTCAGCTATAAGAGTCTGTCTCGGTCCACACAATGACCGAGTATACTGTGTCATCACAGACACACACAACCACCAAACAGCCTTGGTTGTTAAGGAACCAACCAACATACTTAAGGATTGTTTCAACAGCTTAGTGCTTTTCCTTCCCTCCCCAGTCGCCTTCCTTTGACAAAACATCTTCTGATGTTTCAATACTGTTTGGATTGGTAAGAAACATAAGAAAGCCGACCATTGAAGAGAATACGCTTCGCGATCCCGTAACGGGAACTGTTTTGACTGGCCGAGGAGGAAGGGGCGAACGAGTGTTTAAGAAAAAGACAAACACTTGAAGGAAGAAGAGGGATCCCGGAGGAGGGAGAGAGCAGAGACGACGGACGGATCTCCAGCAAGTGTTCCACTGTTGCTGAGGACCGCTGACCCGCTAATCAGCCCACAATGTAAACAGATGTCGCTAGCGCCGCAGCCCGCCGTACTAACGTCCTCACAATACACACGTTCTCATAATACAGAAATCGTTAAAAAGAAAAACAAGTCTCTGTCTCTTTCTTATTAATCCTCCTCCCCAATCCTTCCTCCTCCTTATCCAGGCGAAAGCCCCACGTATTAGTGTTGTGGTAAGCAGGATATGGACTCTTATCCAGTGTTTGCCCAAGAAAAGCGGCTAAGAAGCTAGGCATCACCGCGATTTAGCTAATGCACACAATAGGGTCTATTTTTCCTTAATGCCTCCTCCTTTATGTGGGCAAGTGGGTGTAAAGATGAGAGTAAACACAAACATCAGAGTCTTATAGGCCTCAGACAGGGGAGTGGGAGAGAGCACAGAAGGGGCTGCTTGAAAAGGAAAGATTTGCGAAGAGAAGCAGCGACCTCTAAAAAGAACACACACTCCACTCCCCCTCCTCCGACCCCCAATATCCACCCTCCTCTTCTTCTCAACACCCACCACAACGCGTATCACCACCACAGCTATGACCATGACGACCCGGCAGTCCAGGTGCGCTTGAGGCTGCAGGTGTTGGCGCGTTTAGCCGCATTAAGCACTGACAGTACAACGGAGGGAAGAGTAATCGCGTTTACCTGGCTGTCGGCCGCAGCCAGGCCGTGCGGCGCCCCGTGCTCTGCAAGCACAGCACAAAGACCCATGCTCCCCTCTACATCACCCTCACAGTCACAACATACACCTGGGATACATTTAGGGAGGTGACAGTCAGTCAGAGACCCCAGGGGAGAGGGAGTGTTGGGGGACTGGACCGTGGAAGTAGGTTTGGGAGGGGTTCAACCAAGCACGGGGTCAATGTTCTTCACACCTCTGGGGCTAGTGGTGGTGGTGGTGTTCAAAGGGGCTAGGGCCCTCACCCTTTCCTGACCCCCAGACTGAAGGCACCATGAGGGGCTGAGGTGGAGGCTCTGGAGCCTGGTCCTGGGTCTTGCCTGGGTCCAATCAGAGAGAATGGGACCGGGCTGACCGGCAGGCGCCTTCATGGACACCTCGTGTTCCCCACACCTGGTACCAGAGGAAGCCATTTTACACAGCCCCCGGCCTGCTCTCTTCTCTGACCTCTGGTCGTAATTCTTTCTGAACTGAGTCAGGGTCAGGGCACGTCCCAAGGACATCCATTTACTTTACACTCCACCCTCCGAGGAAAAAAACGACTGTCTTCACATTTGAGCATGTACTCCAGTTGTACTTTTCTACTGAACTACACTCAAACTTAGTCATCTCAATTCTGTAAAATAATTGCCTGTGTGCTAAAACATTGGGATGGAATTTATACTTTTATCGATATCTGAGAGAGAGAGAGAGAGAGAGAGAGAGAGAGAGAGAGAGAGAGAGAGAGAGAGAGAGAGAGACTATAGCACCAGTCATCTCTCTATCCACTCTGCCCTCTGACTGGTCTGATTGCTGTCTTGCGGCCCAGGAGGCCCCCAAGTGGAAAGAATGGAGCCCTTTGAGGCTCTACGACCCCTTTGACTTTTCCTGCTGCTTCTGAACTCTCCATTTCAGACTCTGACTTTTACGCATGACCCTGAGGCACTGCCACCCCTCACTGTGACCCCCAACCACCCCCACCCACCCATCCCCCCAAGCCCTCGCCCCTAGTTCCCCTCGGCTTCAGTGTGCTTAAACCCCCTACCCCAAGTGCTCAACCCCAGTGCTCACAAACACACACACTCACAATCAAAAGTGGCAGTCCTGCTGAGCTAAGACCGGGCTGTAATCGACAGTAATGTTCTGCTTGCGAGGATCCTGTCCACTATACCAATGAACAGTCCCAGGGCCTGACTTTAAGTAACCTTTCAGATTAGTACTGTGGCTCTGTGGTGGATGGAAGCACCAGTGCACAAAGGAGACGCTGGCTTATGAACTAACTAAATAAATAGAGTTACAGTAAAGAAATGGAGCCGGAGCCAGAGCAAGGGACAGAGAGACCTTTTCATTACGGCCTGCGGATTAAAACCCCTCTGTCAGGCCCAATTCGCAGGCAATGTATCGAAAGTAAACAAACCGTCAGATCAAATCCTGGAGGCCACGTCCTTTCAGGCTACGGTGGCGGCGAAATGAACCTCCTAAAAAGCCCCCAGCTCTCCACTCATCTGTCTCTCTTTCATTCTATTACGGCATCTTTCTCTTATTCCTTCTCTCTCTCTCTCTCTTTCATATTTTATTTTATATCATTTTTCCATCATAACCTCAAACCTCATGTACCTCGCTCACTCCTCCCTTTATCTATACTGTATCTCTCTCTTCCTCCCTTCTCCCTTTCTCTCACCCACAGTCTCTCCGTTCCCAGTGAGAGAGAAGGGGGAGGAGGGGCGAGGGGGGTAGCGAGTGTGGTTTGACTGCGCAATGCAGTGTAGTGTAGAGTTGGGGTTTTGATGTGTGTGTGTTGATGAGTGGAAGTGGAGTACTGGGCTCAGACAGGCCCCTAATGAGGGAATTAAGGAGCTGCGCTGAATGCTCCACATACTAACTTCCCAGAGAGCGAGAGAGAGAGAGAGAGAGAGAGAGCAGCTGATCTGTCAGGCCTAATCAAGTGACTAGCAGCCTTGCGTTCTACCTATTATTCTACAGAACCTTGGTGGACCACTGTTCAGAGGGTGTTGGGTGGTCTACAGGTATGCCGCCTCACTCAAATTACAGTATATTGCTCACAAATACACACGAACACGGTTCATTTTTTTGACTTATAATTGATCTCACCCCCAGTTTTTTTTTAAATGTAATTATCCATCAATCTATTCAGTAACTCACTGAGACAATTCAAACCCTGCTGACACAAACTAAGCAAGGACCCACTACTTTTGGCATCACAAACATTCTCTAACAATCAAATGGAACATCCTATCCAACCCCTCTATAAACTGAGGTCCGTTGTCTGTACTCACCATAGTGGGAGTCCAGGTATCCGTTGCGAGGGTCCATGGCGAACAGCGTGCCGCGGTACGGGAGGCCGTGGTCGACCAGGTGGGGCAGCGAGCTGTGCAACTCTTTCTTTACCAACGGTGGGCGCTCTTCTGTGGAGGTGGAGGGCTCTTCACCCAGCTTGCTGCCAGGGGGCCCGGGTGTGGGGGCCTGGGTGCTGATGGCATTGCGCCTCTCACGGTGGTGGTGGTGGTGGTGGTACGGCGTGCCCAAGCTCTCATCCTCTGTAAGGGGACAGGGGGGAGAGAGAGGGTAAGGTCCTAACTTATTGAGGGTACATACACCATAATTGATCCCTGTACATTTAAAGCTACTGTACCGAGCCTAAAGTCTGCTGAAGTCTTCTCAACCTGTCCTGAATGCCTTTGGTGGTGAAGGGCAGTAGTTTCACAGTCAGTAGAATTAGACCAGATGAATTACGGATGCTGCCGTCAAGGGGAATTTCTTTACCTCTCAGAGTCAATACACACACACAAATTAGATAATGTAGCATACTCCTATGAGGGGCAGGGGATTTGTTTTGTACACAAGCAACCAACCAAGTATGCATGGTGGGTCTTCCCTGCAAATCCACGCTGGTTTGGTCTCCATATAAGCCAGCTGAACGTGTGAGTTCTCAAGCAGAAGACAGCTCAAGCCAATAGGACTCAAGCAGAAGACAGCTCAAGCCAATAGGACTCAAGCAGAAGACAGCGCAAGCCAATAGGACTCAAGCAGAAGACAGCTCAAGCCAATAAGACTCATCTCTGGTGCTCTCACCAACTAAACGATCCCCCTGCATCACAGCCACATTCAGGGGGGGGGGGGGGGGATCTTAAAGTCAGCCTCGTCTGTTCCTTTTATAAAATAAATGGATTCCCATGGAGAAGGCAACCGGGTCTTTCCGCCTGCATTCCAAACTGCCCATTAAGCGGCCTCATGGTATCAACACCCCCCCCCCCCCCCCCCCCCCCACTTTCTCAACACCCCCTCTCTGCCAGAGTAATCTCTTTCTCTCTCTATTTCTCTCTCCAGGTGAAGGAGAGAAACTAAGCGGAGAGATGGAAAGACGGAAAGGAGAGTCCCCCTGAGAAGCTATCCCTGGTGTGCTGGGTTCGTGGGGATGAAAGTGAAGAGAGTTCAAGGGCAGAGCCGCTTTGGAAAGAATGTACCTTTGACCTGACCACTGACCCTGGCCTTCATGGGGTCACATGGTCCCTGACCTGGTGAGTGCTACTGTACAGACTAGTTCTGAGTAGTCCCTGAAGAGAGCATACTCTGGACACTCTTCATGTAACACTAACTCCTACACACTTGAATAGTGTCCAAGAAATGATGAATGTTGAGCTTTATTGTAAATAAAAAGAGATTATTCCTATCATCTGTACCTTTAGTATGATTATGATCAATTATTACATTTTAACATGCTTAGGTTAATGTTTTGTATGATCTGAAGTTTTACACTGGCTCATTGAAAGTTTTACACTGGCTCATTGAAAGTTTTACACTGGCTCATCAAAAGTTTTACACTGGATCATCAAACGTTTTACACTGGATCATCTAAAGTTTTACACTGGCTCATCTAAAGTTTTACACTGGCTCTAGCCGTATGCGCTTCAGAACTATTGCAGAGCCTGTTTGATTCAGTCACATACAATTCTGTCTTCCTAAATGCCTCAAATCCATCCTATTCCTCCATCCTGATCCAGAGAGTCCACTGAGTTTGGCCTTATCTTGACTGAGCAACAGATCCACTTCATTGGAGGCTGCTGGGAAATCTCCTCTGGTCCAGCCCTGGTTCCTGGTTGATGCGGTGCCCCCTGTTGCTCTCTCTTTTTTAACGTCTCACTCAGGGCCCTGACAGAGTGCCGCGGTGCCGACGCCAAAGGTTCTGTAGCATTTACCAGCCTAGCGCTGTAAGGCCCCCCTATGAACTGGAGGCAATGGAGAACCGCAGCCCTCCAAAAGCCAATTAAGTACAGAGGAGAGGGGCTAGATTAAAGAGCGCTACCCCGAGTCGGAGAGAGAGAGGGGTCGAGAGGAGAGTGAAAGAGAGAGAGAACGAGAGACCCCCTCTCACTCTCCCACGTCCATTACCAGTGTTAGGGCCCAGCCATGCCCCGACTGGTGGCACAGCGCTCGGAGCAGCAAATTCCACGAGACTTAACACAGAACTGACAAACCAGCAAGAGAGCAGAGGCTCATGCTCTCCTCCGCAGGAAATTATAGTGTCAGTTATGATATAAGTATTTAATCCTATACTGCACAGCCCGTGATCTTATTAAGGGAATAATGGCACTTATGCTGTTAAAGCTGGATTAATAGGGTCTGCTCTTGCAAAGCGCAATATTAACATAAAGGGATTTCAGACTCGGGGTTCATCTTCTCGCATGGATTGGATTTGAGGAAGAAAGTGGGGACTGTAAACTGTGCTGGGAGCAACTAGAGCAAAGGACAGGGTTATGCTGCTGAGAGGAGTGTAGGCCTGTATGTACTGAATACTGATCCAGCAAACACAGTGTCGAAGCCGGGAATAATATCTTATGGTAGACCTGGAGAGGTTTCTAATTCTTGGTCAAGTTTATTTATGTTTTGCTCCATAGACTTGACATACACAATGTGCTTGTAGCAATAATCTTTGAACATTTGGAAGTGAAGTCAAACTCCCACAAGCCTATGCAGCTAACACCGTATATGAACTCTTCCTGGATACAAAATACTTTGGTAATTATTCCCAAAGATATTATTACACTACGTTCCTGTGTCTCTCTTTGGCTTCTTCCCCTTTTCCCCATTTGAGTGTCTTTCTTTCTCTCCCTCCCTCCCCCTTCCTCCCTCTTTCCCTCTCAGTGAACTCCAGCCCTACTCACTTATGTCTCGGAGAGGTCAAGCAGCTAATATTTAAATCAAACTATTGTCACTCCAACATTCTTCTCTCCTCCACGTCACCATGGTGAACTGTCATTCTGCCATATACCACCTTAAATGGGTTCATTATTTCAGTATATACCACCTTAAATGGGTTCATTATTTCAGTATATACCACCTTAAATGTTTTTTTTATTTCAGTGTATACCACCATAAATGGGTTCATTATTTCAGTGTATACCACCTTAAATGGGTTAATTATTTCAGTGTATACCACCTTAAATGGGTTAATTATTTCAGTGTATACCACCTTAAATGGGTTCATTATTTCAGTGTATACCACTTTAAAAGGTTTAACAAATAGTTGGCAGCAGAAGGTCAAGAACTAAAACTTGAATGGTGAGAATGAAATAGGAGGGATCCCCCAAGGCTCAGTCCTATCCCCATTTCTATTTTTTATCCCGGTCACAGGTCATCCAACCTAAACGGCTGGAAAACTTGGTTATATTTTACTTGACTATACTTGAACCCTCTTGAGCTTCATAGGTGCAGTTTACTGATAATGATTATAATATATATTTTTTGGTCTAATGTATATCCAATGGTGCTTCATAGTGTATTACGTTGGATAGCTAGAGGCTTTATAGTCAGTGTTCTCATCCATTGTGGCTGTTCAGCGTACTCTGCCTCTGATGTGGAGGACTCAGGTGTCTGCAAACACTTTGAAAAGCCTGAACTTCAGGAGCACCTCTCCAAACCTGAACACCATCAGCCTCAAACAGACCCTCTTGGCTTTTTCTCTTTCTTCCCTCCCTCATTTTTCATTTCTCTTTTATTCCCTCCCTTTTTACCATGGTTGCCCCCATCCCGTCCTCCTCTCCTCCACCGGTTCACAAGTCCATTCACCCACAACACAAAGCAGGAGGCCGGTCCTCGGTGGACCAAAGGGAAGCATGCCTCACACACAAAAAAAATGTGAAAAAAAAGACCTATCCCGGACTCTCTATGGTGATTGAATTTCTTAACATCTTTTCAAAAACTGCTTAAATGCCTGCAGGCGAGAGGAAGAAACAAGCTAATGGTGGATGGGGAGCACTGAACAAATTTCAGAGCCCTTTCCTGCTCGCGTTTGAGGTTGAAAGCGAGCTCCTGCCTTTCAAGTTTCAAAGTCCTCCTTCCTCCCGCAGTGTCACTGAAGGATTTGAAAAGAAGGTAATTGTGCTCACTGCAGTCCTGATCAGAGTGCACGCCCGGCTCTAGTATTTCAGGAGTTCTCTGCCACTATAATGGAGCCTATGCTCTCTCCATCCTCTCTCCCTGGCATTCTCTCTCCTCTCCTCCTCTCTTCTCTCCTATCCATCTCTCTCTAGCGACTCTCTCTCTCTCTCTATCCACCTTATCTTTTTTTCCCCCTCTCTCTCATTCTTTCTTTTTCGATCTCACTTTTCTCTCAGTGTCTCTTTCTTTCTCACTTTCTCTCTATCTCTCTTTCTCGCCCAGCCAGCCGCTCATTAAATCCTAATGCCCAGGTTTTTTACCCTTTTTATGTTGGGGCCTTCCATTGTAAAAGGCTTCTCTGGATACCTTCAGAGAAAGCCCCATGCCTGAGCAGGGGAGGAGAGGGCCTTTAATGGAAGGGGGGAAAGGAGGAGGGAACGAATACAACAAATGACAAAATGAAAATATAAAAGAGATAATGAGGAATGGAGTGGAGCCAATTCCTTAGAGGAGGGGGAAAGAGAACGAGAGAGAGAGAGAGATAGAGAGTTGGGCCCTGGGACAAGGGAGCTGAAGTTAAGGGTGCCTGGCTGATTCAAAGTAATGAGAGGGAGCGAAGACAAAAAGCCTCTGCTTCGGAGGGAGTCGGTGTTTCTCAAAGGCAGCCGTTGTGTAGAACAAGGGTCGGAGTGCCAATCTGCTCCTGCCTCTCAGACATTTGATTTGGTACTCTACAGCCAACACCATGTAGGAGTCTCCGCTGCCTTAAGCTACTACATGTGTTTCAGTCAGAGGAACACAAAGGGGCATTTTCATCAGTCTTGCACATTCTACCCCCGAACTGGCTTTGTTGTGCGAAACCTTTACCATCGAGGAGGTGTCGTTTGCCTCTGAACAAGCGCCAGCGACACAACAACCATTCTCCACCTGCGAACATTTGCAAGCCGCGTTGTCTGTGGCACGGTGATGGGGTTTGGCTGAGGAACCCGACAAAGGGGGGAAAAGATGAGAAGAGGAGTGGAGGAAAACACAAAACACTTCTTCAAAGCTCCTCTCCTCCTGTGCGATAATCTCTCTTTCCGTCTTCTTTCTTTCTCTTGCAAATCAACTCCCGCGAAAAAGACTGAAGACTGCCCAATTAACAATGAGAGGGAGGCAAACATTTCAGCGGCTGGCTAGAGTTTAATAAGAGCGTAGCAGCTACCTCTCCAAGCGGCTTAGGAAGAGCTCGCTGTACATGGCACCTGCGCTATAGAGCGAGGGAATCACTCACGATTAGCAGCGCAGGCTGAAAGAAGAGACAGAGAGAGAACCTTCAAACTCCACCAAGAGGAGGAATCGCAAACACAACAAGAGAAGAGAACGGGGAAGATTAGTGCAATTGTGTGGGGTATTTTTCTGATCAACTTTTTGGCTGCCGGTCTCATAGGATGCCGGTTTTGCCAGAATGTTTTCTTTTAGCCACCGCTGAGGGAGCTTCAGTGGTATCTCCCACAACAGAGTTCAGTTGTGTGTTGTGTTGAAGGTGACTGAGTCTTAATGGAGCTTCTTCCTATGTCTGTTTACAGTGACACGGAGACGTGTCAAGAAACTCTTTGTAGAATGACACTAGCACAACATCGCAGAGGATCCTGTGTGCTTAACCTCACAAGTCATCATCTGTAGCATCTTGGACAATCAACTATTGGCCATCTTCCCATTTATCAATGACCAACACAATAGCCGTGGAATTACATGATTTGGATAAGATTTATTTTCAGGAGAACAAGCGAGAAAAGTAGACCGTTACCAATCTATGAAATGTAAATAATAAAAGCACTAAAAAGTTAGCTGTTGCGCAACACGCCAGAATTCACTGTCAGTAACTTTCAGCCCTTGTCTTATTTCCCCTCTGCAGAGTGGTCCCATAGTGGCGCATTATGTAAATACAGCTGCTGTGAGTGATGCTTAGAGTAATTGCAGTGAGAAGCGGTGGGCAGGTCGGGAAGATTCCTGATTTCCCCCACAGCCCGACTACTGCTCTCCTCGATATTCATCTAGGCTAATTTCGACGGCTCCCACGTCTCAATTTGGCTCGGCGGCACACCGCCCCCTCCCTTCGGCATCCCCAGACCCCATCTCCCCGGCCCGGAGTCCCACACCCCTCACTCCGCCGCTGGGGCTCTGCTGGGACCCTACCAGGGGCCCCTGGCTCTCAGTCCCAGCCCATAGCCTAGAGGGGAGAGGAATCAAAAGAAATCTAGGCTTCTTCCCCCCTTCCCTTGTCTGTCTGCTCTCCCTGCTCACCTCAAATCAGCCTCACAGCAGGGCCGTGCCTAACCCCCACTCCAATCCCTACTGACTACCTTTCATACATCAGGGGCCGGATGCAAGCCATCCGTAGGGCTAGAACCACTCTCTACAACCCCCCCCCCCCCCCCCCCAGCCTATTTCATCAGGAGCACATTGTGAAGGAGCAGAGCTACACTGGTCAAAGAGCTACACGCACTGGGTAAAAAAAACAGTGATGAGTTGGGGCCATGCCTTTTTGAATTTTGAAGAATTTCACTCAAAGGGCACCTTGACTCATGTACTCTTTTAAGAATCAAACCGAGGAGATGTATTTGCTCAGTGCTCGAAACCACAAGCGCTATAACGAAGTCTGACCAGCATTGACATTGCTTCATATTCAACTAACAAGGTCATCAGCATCCGACAACCTTGTCTGTTATCCTTATTGACCTCCAGTCTTCCACCACAATATAATATGATTGTGATACCGTACAGCTATGACAGAAGTGTGACTGGACTGGACGGGCTGGATGGGCTGCTAACTGGGTCTGTTAGGGTAGAGGGTGGATTCAGGCATGGCTCCCAGCCCACCAGGCCGGACTAGGCCAGCTTTCCACTGGGCCGGAGCATTGGAATCCCACTTCTGACGCCACTGTGATCCGGACGGGGCCTGTGGCACTCAGATTAGGAGGCGCTCGCCAAGAGAACATGGACACCCAGCCAAAGCAAGGAGGTGGGGAAGTGCCAACCAACAGTTAGAGCGAAATAAAAAATAGTTATAGTGAATTAGGTCCAAATGTCACTGTGGTGAATTCTCACCTAACAATACAGAATTATTCAAAGACATAATACATTTATCTCACTATAGCTTCTACAAACTTTATGAAGAGTTTTTTTCATGGCTGCCTCTCAGAGCTGCTTTTCTAACACATTGCGATGGATGCTGTGTGTGTGTGTGTGTGTGTGTGTGTGTGTGTGTGTGTGTGTCTGAATACATGCGAGGCGATCAGGCAGAGCGGGCTCCATTAAGACAGTTAGCCAGTGCTTACTAGTCAGAGGGATAATTAGACACTTCAAAGGCACCTGCCCACTGCCGTCCCAGAGGGGGATAGAATCGCCCGCATCCTCCCTCCCCCTCCACCCCCCTGCCCCATTTAAAAGCATGTTAACTCCTATCTGAGGCTAGCAGGCTAATTTAACTTTTGACATTTGATATCTGAGGAATGAGAGGGATCAGCCGTTTAGCTGGAACCGGATTACCTCCCTCATCCCCCCCCCCCCCCCCCCCCCCTCTCTCTCCCCTTCGGTCCTCTGCCGCCCTCCTCCCCCACATCCAACCCCCCCACATCCAACCCCCTCCCACACCCTCTCTCTCTCTCTCTGTCAGGCCGGGTGGATGGTGGATTCATTAATTTGCCCGCTGCTAAGCAGTTTATCAATGACTGGTAAATGTCTCAGGCTCTGAGTGGAACATCCATCGCTTGGTTCTTCTCCCTGTCCCTCTCTCCCTCTCCCCAGCTCAGTGGCCATGGTGATTAGGGTTCTTCTGATGTTAAATCCAATGTATGGATCAGCCCACTGCCCTGGCCGGTACTCACTTAGTTAGCTGTTGATCTATTCTGGCTGTAACTACCTGCTTAACAGCTCAACCAACAGTGTAGAGGTCAAATCAAAGTGTTTGAAGTACATTCAGCAATTTCTACAGAGACATGGCAGTTTTGTAATAGTTTCCAGTAGCCATTTTTTTGCGCTTTCAGGCATAACTTTGCGAAATGAAAATAAATTCTACACACAAATGACCTCTCACACCCAGTAACCATTCCAGGGAACCAATCAGGTGCGAGCTTCGCTGACCTCTGACCTGCCATGTGGAGGAGAGGTGTTAAGAGTTAATTCAAGGCTGTAACCTCGCATTGGTTGTGGTCTTGACGCTCTCTGTTCAATGTCTACATTACAGGTTGAATCAGGGGCTTTGTGCGAGTGTGACGGATTTGGGTTAAACGCACAACATGCCCGAGCTCCTTTGATGCGGCAGCTGTTAACGCTTACCATTTCTCACCCGCCGCATTCAGACATACGGGCTCTTTTTACAGGGAGAGCATGAGAATCAGAATTCCAAACTACATGCCAAACGTCATAAAAATAACACGACCAAACAGATTTCTGTACCGCTTGCCCAAAGCCATAAAAACAACCCAACCCGGCAATCAGGGGCTCTGAACACTCTGAACACATCCAGTCACCTGAAAAAAGAAAACCCGCTTCAAGGTAAATCGACATTCTCTACCTTGACACGATAATCATTTGAAAGTCATCCGTTGATTTACCGTGCCGTTTTCCCTCACTTTTCCTGACAGCTCGAGACTTGCTTCGTTCCGTCAAAGTCTCTGCGTTGACAAATCACAGGCAACAATGAATCCTTTTACAAAGATATCAGTCTTCATTTACTCTACACAACCCTCATTATCTGAGGAGATTTGAATAACTTCTGCCACCAACTGCAGTTCATTTTCCCCTCCTGTGATCTAGGGGTCATTCCATGTCATTTCAGCAAGTCATGACACCCACCACCTCAGATGGTTCTGAACTTGTTTCTGTAGTTAGAAACGGAGAAATGTAGCTAATTGATTGCACCCTAATTGGCCATTTTAATTTATAGGATACTGTAGTAGCTAACATCCGATTTGTACCAAACTTTTTTGTAACAGTGAGTAAGACATCAAAAGAAATGGTTTTCGAGCATCATATGGATTTTGGATGCAATCAATTAGCTTAAATTTAGCTTAAGCTCAAATTATATTTCAACAAAATAATGTTGCAGGAATGCCATTCTTATCTGTTTCTAACAACAGAAACTGTTTCAAAATAATCTGATGTGGTGGGTGTCGAGTTCCTCTTTCTTCAGCTTTTTGAGGTGGAACAACCCCTAGGAGGGAGTGACCACTCCGTAAACAGCACGTAATTCAGCCCCCCAAAACACCTAGGTGAAGCGCGGACCCCATCATTACACTGTCGAAGGCAGCCATAGAAGCCTTAGAGATTAAAGGATCAGACTCAACCACAGTCTGGAGCTGAGGAGAGGTGGGAGGTGGAAAAGGTGGCTAGAGAAAAAAAAGCACAATCTTTCTCCCTATGATTAGACAGCCAACTTAGTCAAAGCCAGGCCACCATGCTAGAGACGGAGAATGAGAGAGATTTTTCTTTGTAAAGCTTCGACAATTACTAAATGTTGTAAGGTTTGTCTTGGAAGCTCGCTCCCGCAATCATCCAAAACAGATGGAGTCACACATAATAGCTGGGCTTATGAAAGGATAAGAGTAGGTAAACAAGGAAACAAGACTATTCTAATCAGAGAGAGAGAGAGAGAGCGAGAGAGAGAGAGAGAAATGAAAGAGTTAGAGGAGTGCAGAGAGAGAGAGAGAAATGAAAGAGTTAGAGGAGTGCAGAGAGAGAGAAATGAAAGAGTTAGAGGAGTGCAGAGAGAGAGAGAGAGGCAATGAAAGAGTTAGAGGAGTGCAGAGAGAGAGAGAGAAATGAAAGAGTTAGAGGAGTGCAGAGAGAGAGAAATGAAAGAGTTAGAGGAGTGCAGAGAGAGAGAGAGAGCAATGAAAGAGTTAGAGGAGTGCAGAGAGAGAGAGAGAAATGAAAGAGTTAGAGGAGTGCAGAGAGAGAGAGAGAGCAATGAAAGAGTTAGAGGAGTGCAGAGAGAGAGAGAGAAATGAAAGAGTTAGAGG
This sequence comes from Salmo salar, assembly GCF_965601325.2. Classification (NCBI taxonomy): domain Eukaryota; kingdom Metazoa; phylum Chordata; class Actinopteri; order Salmoniformes; family Salmonidae; genus Salmo; species Salmo salar. The sequence goes on along the minus strand of NC_138319.1, from coordinate 15,229,698 downwards.
AGTGCAGAGAGAGAGAGAGAGCAATGAAAGAGTTAGAGGAGTGCAGAGAGAGAGAGAGAGAGAGAAATGAAAGAGTTAGAGGAGTGCAGAGAGAGAGAAATGAAAGAGTTAGAGGAGTGCAGAGAGAGAGAGAGAAATGAAAGAGTTAGAGGAGTGCAGAGAGAGAGAGAGAGCAATGAAAGAGTTAGAGGAGTGCAGAGAGAGAGAGAGAGAGAGAAATGAAAGAGTTAGAGGAGTGCAGAGAGGAGAAGGGAGAGGTTAAGGTCAGGGGCTGAAATGATGCATTGTGGGAAAGGAAGTGCTCCTGGGCACATTTCTACGTGAAAGCTAGATGTGCTCTCACTCCATCCTTATTCCTCTCCTCCATCAACCTCAATCACTATCCCTCATTTCTCAGATTTGTCTTCTACTTCTCTGTCACTTTCTTATCACTACTTGTTCTATCACTCTCTCCCCCTTCTCCCTAATACTTTCCTCTCTCTCTCCATGTCATACTCATTCTCAATGTCATACTCTCCATGTTCCTCTGCCCTTTCTCTCTCTCCATCCCTCCCTCCCTCCATCTCTTTCTGGGAGTATTGCCTCCTGTTGCTGTCCCTTCTCAGTAATGAGATTTACTCCTCTGTGACCTATCTTGTCACTCCGGCCTGTGGAATCCTCCTCCTCCTCCTTGCCATCGCCCCAGAGATGTTTCTGCCATCAAACTCCCCTCCTCTTTAATCAACCTATTAAATTCCCATTAATCCCAACATTCCACACACACACAGCTGGGATGACCGACCGACACATTGCACTTCTCCGTTTCTTCCCCTAAGGAAAACAGCTTTGTCTTAAGCTCTGTTATGGTTTACATGATCATGACTTGAACACACAGAGGGAATAATCACAGTGTAACATGGTGGGAAAGGACTATTGGGACGTTTGGACGTAAATGTACTTTACATAATGTACCAACACTGTAAGGATAGGACCTCCTCATTAGGCTAGAAGGTTTTGAAACTTTTGTAAACTGTACATACTGTCCTATAGGTATTGTATTGTACACCCCTGGATATTTTCTCCCCTATCCCATCTCCTTCCTCTCTTCCCACCCTCCTTCTCTCCATCCCCTCTTCCCTCTCTACCTCCTTTCTCCCCCCTCTCCTCCCTCTTTCTCTCTCTGGGACTGTAGGGTTAAGGCAGCCCTATGCTGTAGCCCCATGCTGAGCTGGTCTAGAGCCAGACCAGAACAAAGAACCCATTGAGCCAGCGGTGCTGCCAGGGCTGGGAAAACGTGGTCCATCTCTCATCTCTTCCTCTACTCCGGTCTGACAGCACCACAGATGAAGTCATGAGGTCGCCAAACAGTTAATAAGCAGAGGAGGCCCATCCTCCTTCAGCTGCCCCCGGAGAGTGAGTGAGTGAGTGAGTGAGTGAGTGAGTGAGTGAGTGAGTGAGTGAGTGTGTGTGTGTGTGTGTGTGGTGTGTGTGTGTGTGTGTGTGCCCTCATGGAAAAACCACATGAATTTCACGTGATCACATGTGATGTCATGTGACCACATGTGATGTCATCTGTTCACACGTGATCTTATTTGAAGTTAATGTGATAACATGTGATAACATGATACTGCACGTGTGAAAACATGATCTGATGTGAAATAAATGTGACAACACGGGTATGCAAAAATTCAACATGTGACACCATGAAACTACACGTGACAGCATTTTAATGTTTTTCAGGTGAAAGTGCAAATTTGATTTACAAATATTTGCGATACAAATTCCACATGTGAATCTGCAATTCATACGTGAGGTGAAAACATGTTATTCTCCTAACATGTAAAAAGGTGGTGTTAACATGTGAACATATGGCCTCACATGTCTCTTTTGCTTTGAAATGGGAACATTTCAGCTCAACATGTGCAAATAGCTATGTGATCACACGTGGAAATCCACATGTGAAACTTCATGTGAAATATCATCACATGTGAAGTGTTCCCCAAAAAAATGTAATTTTTTTCCCACACGTGAAATCATGTGGTTTTTTCCATAAGGATGCCAGTGTAATTACTTGCAGGTGCGTGCGTAATTATGCATGCATGTGTGAATTAATGACTGTGTGTTTTACTGTACACACCACGTACTGTAGATCATATTAAATCATCTATTCACTTCTGACACCTAATAACGGTTCATTCCGGATTGTGTTTAATTACTCTGTAAAGGTCATTGTTAAAACATAATGCCATCTAGTGACAGTTGCTCCAGTAGGTTTCCGCTTGACTCCAGTGATAGGGGGCGTATGTCCCCCTTTCTCTCTGTCTGACACCAGACACGTCTCCCGTGGACTGGAGCTGTCGCTGCGAGGCCCAAACTCTCAACATCATTAGGCTCACAGCTTCAGGTGAGACACAGAGAGAGAGAGAGAGAGAGAGAGAGAGAGAGAGAGAGAGAGAGAGAGATGGGGGGAGGGAGCGGACATAAAAGTAGGCCTCAGATACAATCTGTGTGTGTGTGTGTGTGTGTGTGTGTGTACGCTTGCTCCCATTACAGCATATTTATCTCAATAACATTGAATAGGCACGGCCCTTTAACATGCCTTTAGAGGGCCATTCAGTTGTCAGTGGCCCAGGGCATTGGATTGGCTTGTGTTAGGACCGAAGGGGGAGGAGATGGTAACAGACAGCTATGGCATTGATTAACACGAGAAGGGCCTTGCTCAAGTTAAAACTGCCCGCCCTTCTGCTGTAAGCAACAGCCGTGAGTTCAGTTCTCCCAGACAGTCAGACGTTTCTTCTTCTCTTTTCCAACCCCCCCTGTCTTCGCTACACATCTGAGTCCAATTCTCCGCGTGCCCTCCTTTTTTGAAAATCTCTCCATTCCTCTCCTTCCTGGGTTCCACCGCCTTCCAACAGGCACATCCAAAACTTGAAACAACCTGAGCGTGAAGCTCGTTCCAACATGGATGTCGTTACTTGGTATTTCTTGGAACTGGCTGCCAATCGCGGCAGTTGTCTTCACACTTGAAAACCTGAGCTATTTACGAGGGCCCTGGGAGGGTGCACACACAGCCGACGAGAGAGTGGGAAGAAAAGACGCTTCTCAACCTCCTCTGCTTCTAATCAATCACCAGAAATCACTGCCATGGTTTTACTTTCTTTGATCCTGGCTCCTTTTTCGCACTGCGAGGGGAGAGAGTGGGGGCGGAGAGGGGGGGAGGGAGAGGAGGAGAGGGGGAGACGGGGGAGTCAGGGGGTCGGGGAGGTCAGAGGGGAGAGATTACAGGGTTTAGGGTGCAAACTAGCACATGGTGCCCCCTTCCCTCCCCCTCTACCCTTCAACCCTGAAACCTAAGATCACGTCTTGATTCATTTTCATGCATCTTGATCCGGGGTAAAAGGACAAGTTTTACATACAGATGTTTTTGAAAACAAATTCCAACTTATACACACATATGCACTCAATCATACATATACCAGCACACACTCTGGACAACAGACATTGTCATTCACAGAGTCATTCACAGACACAAAAACACTGTCTCGCCAAAGTTCACATAAAGCATAACACACCCTCTCCCTGAAACACAAGTCTTTTTTACATTTTTTTATTTATTTAACCTTTATTTAAATAGGCCAGCCAGTTAAAGAACAAACTATTATTTACAATGATGGCCTAACCCGGCCAAACCCTAACCCGTATGACGCTGGGCCAATTGTGCGTTGCCCTATGAGACTCCCAATCACGGCCGATTGTGATACAGCCTGGAATCGAACCAGGGTCTGTAGTGATGCCTCTAGCACGGAGATGCAGTGCCTTAGACCGCTGTGCCATATTAAATGGTTCACACACACACACACACACACACACACACACACACACACACACACACACACACACACACACACACACACACACACACACACACACACACACACACACACACACACACACACACTAGTTACTGTCTCTCTCCACGCCTCACATCCCCCTCTATCTCTCTCATCCAGCAGAGGTAAGCAGGCGCGAGCGAGGGAACAAGAAAAAGAATGAGAGAAAAGAAAGAAAGAGTGAAGAGGGACACGGACCAATACATTCTGCTGGCAGGGTCAGGACACTCCTGCTTTGTTTCTCTCCGTAGGAGGGAGGTCACTGATGCCTACCGACAAATGGACACAGTGGCAGAATAATCAACTACTGTTTCCCTACTTTACTACTTTGTGTCTTTACGAGGCCCCTGACTGTCTTTCCGTCCGCCCGCCCGTCTGTCTGTCTCGCCCTCTAAACTCCACAGACAATCTAGGTAGAAAGTTGTTCTTAACAACAGGTCTAGGATCAGATTACCCTACTTCCTTTCCTAACCATAACCGTTGAAGGGACAGAATATCTGACCCAGTGTCAGTAGTTAGGGGGAGACAGCTATCCACCGCCTCCGACCTCCTGCACAGACAGGCCAGGCTGATCCCCCCTCTGTGAGGATTGAGGATGTTCATTGGTTAAGGTTCATGCTCCTGACCTCGTTAACCCCTGACTTCATAGGCTTTCACGGCTTTCACCATTTCACTGAAAAGGACCCCAGGAGCTCCATTGACGATATTTTAAAGGTTTATACAAACTATACTAACAGATTATACTGCAATATAATACTACTGGCTGAATTAATGAAATGACCAATACCAAATGTGTTTGCTTCCACTCCCTTTATTGGTAGACATATGAAAGAAGGTGACCCATATTGAACCACTTCACTACATGATGCCAACACCAGAATCTTGAGGAACACCAAGCCCCAGCAAACACTCCTTCCAGATCGCCGCAAGACAGTGGGCATAAGAGAGGTGGGCAAAACACCTCCACCTCCCCCTAACCCCTGAGGGCCAGCGAGAGAGAGAAAGTATAGCGATTCAGATTCTGCATGCTACAGTTGAGTACTGCTAAAGGCAGTGCGAGAGGCTATGTGGAAGCGGTGGGAGTTTCTTCCCAGTCCGGAGGTGGATGGTTCGGTGTGATTCCTCCACTGTGGTTCCTCCAGGCAGGCATGCAGGCAGGGGGAGGCCAGGCTGGGTTGAGGTTGTTGGGCAGGGCTAGCTAAGGGCCCCTCCGCCCTGACGAGCAGCGGGGCCGCCCTAATCCTGCGCCTCAGGCCCCCGTGAGGCGTCCCTGCCAAAGCCCGTCGCCCCGCTGCTGCAGGAAATTGCCTTCAGTGCAGAGGTCCATGAAACGGATGACTCACCAGTGGAGTCCACAGCATACTGCACAACTGTGTGTGTGTGTGTGTGTGTGTGTGTGTGTGTGTGTGTGTGTGTGTATAGGGCCACATTGACTTTCTGTTCATATCTCTGTATCTAACAACCGCTCTCACTCTTAACATCGTATTGTATCATTATACTGTTTATCTCAAACACTGTGAACGTGAATAACATAAAGTGGTCATTCCTTCTGTGCGTGTGTGCATGTGTTTGTCTGTCTGTGTGTGTGTGTGTGTGTGTGTGTGTGTGTGTGTGTGTGTGTGTGTGTGTGTGTGTGTGTGTGTGTGTGTGTGTGTGTGTGTGTGTGTGTGTGTGACTCAGACAGAGCCTAGAAGCCGCCTTTCGTCCGTGGCATGGGGTGGGTTTGTCAGAGGGGGTCTCTCCCGCCTCCTCCATTGTGCTGTTTGTCCCTTATCCCTCCATCAGGCCTCTATCAGACCCCCTCTCATTAACCCCCGGCTGGCTGGCTGGCTGAGAGAGTGCGAGGAGGGACCCACCTCCCTGTTTTTTACCACAAGAGCCACAGGGGCCTCACTACACCACTATACTTAGATGTATACAGCCCACACTAGCACACTAACAGTCAAATCTACTATTACCACAAGCAGACTACAAGTCTACAAGCATAATTCATGCAATCGCAGCCCCAACCATAGACATACTGTAAATCAACAATATCTAGAAGATTTTCTCACAAGAAATGGTGACGCCACTACCATACCAGAGCTACCAGCCAGAAAGACTTGTACAAGCTGGCACTAAATGCTGAAATAGATTATGATTACACAGGCCTATTTTCATATCACCAACAAATCTCCTCCACCCCACTTCTCTCTCTGATATCGTCCATATTTTTCAAAGCCACTCATAAAATCTCCATTTCTTTGTTCACAATAAAATCGGACTTTTGGGGTAAAGAGAGAGAAAAGGTGGAATGAAAAGTGGAGAGTGGTGATGGTGGCCATGTTCGTGTGTGTGTATGTGTGTGTGTGTGTGTGTGTGTGTGTGTGTGTGTGTGTGTGTGTGTGTGTGTGTGTGTGTGTGCGTGTGCGTGTGCGTGTGTGCGTGTGTGCGTGTGAAGGAGGGAGTAAAGAGGCAGGAGGACAGTGGAGAAACAGTTGATTATGAGTCCCATTAAGTGATCAATGATTTCATTAATAAGATGGATCGCGCGGCTGTCATCCCGCTGACAGGGTGCTGAGGGATCATCTGCTCCCCACGCTCCATTTTCCCCAACGCATCGAATACCAGCCCTCTCCCTCCTTCTCTCCCTCCTCCCTGGCCCTCCATCCCTCCAATATTTCCAGACACACGGAAAGCAACGGAAAATGGATGGGAGCAGAGGTGGGGGGGGGGGCAATGATGGAGGAAGGGGGGTGAGGCAGGCAGTGGAAGAAAAGTGAAAATCCATTTTGAAACCCATTTTCAATTAGGGTCCACAAGCTGTTATCACAGGTGTCGCAGAATGGGGGCCCCGTAAGTGAAAATGTCTCCTATCCGTTTCTGAAATGAAACCTTATCTGGGCAGCACAAAGATGGCCAGGGACAGCGTATCTGTAAATGACTTTCCATCCCCGCTGTTAACCGGGAACTTTATTTCTGTCAGATGACATCCCCCTTCTATTTACCGTTGATCATTTAAATGGCTCCCTAAAAAGAAGGTGGCCCCTTACTCTTTCTCCTCTATCTCTCCCCTCTCTCTCTGTATCTCTCCCCTCTTTCTCCTCTATCTCTCCCCTCTCTCTCTGTATCTCTCCCTCTCCTCTCCTTCCCTCTTTCAGAAGGTTTCTTTCTATTTTCAAAGCAGTCAACAGCTCCTTTTCTCTCCAAAACACTTTTGCCACGCTCTCTGTTTGGGTTAGGGATATCGCTGGTAACCTACTACACTTGAGCAGAAAATTCCTTGCCCTTCAAGGCTTAACTTTTGGGCCTCTGAGACTCCTGCTCCTGCCCTTCCAAGCGTGACCGTTTAAAGGTCTCCAGTCCTTCCTTCATAAACTTTTAGGTTCACAGACACCCTGCTACTTTAGGCCATGCATTCCACTACAATTTCCTAAACTAGCTCGCTAACTCAAACCCTCCCCTCTCACTCCAATTTTTCTTCAAAAAAACGTTCTCTAATTTTTATCTCTACTTCCCCTCTCTCGCTCACTCTTTCCCTCTCTTCTAGCCTTCTCTTTCTCTCTCTCTCTCTCTCTCTCTCTCTCAATCCTCTCTCTCTCTCCCAATCCTCTTTGTCCCTCTCTTCCCTCGCTTTCCCTAATTCAGCAGCGTCCATAGCAAAAAAGTCCAACGGACCAACCAACCAGAAACTTTTTTCCCCTCTCTCGCTCTTCAATCAATAGGCCTTCCCCTCCCTTCTTCCCTCCCTTCGTTTTACTTTTTTTTATTATCAAATTATCCCATGACGACAGGATTTATTCAGCCAAAGAGCATGGACATCTTTTTTTGGAGGGACCAGGGAAGCAACAAAAGAATCAGGAGACTTTGTGGTCCACCTGCCTGGAGAATGATGAGGGTGGGGGGGGGGGGTCTCCCCCATGCCTCCTCCCTGCCCTCCTAAATAACACCAATCACAGCATTGTTGTGGCCCAGTCGGTCCTTTTGAGCTGTCAGGCCAGGGGAGCGGGCGAGGACATGAATGGCACACAGGATGAAGCCACCATTTAGCCAACCATGTGGGAATGCTAGCTTCAGCTAGCTCCCCCTCCAATACTCCATTAAAGCACCAAGCGAGCTCTCTCAACTCAGACAAAACTTACAGGGAAGAAGAGGAGGAGAGATCAGAAGTGAGAGGAGTGCACGTCGACAGAAAAGAGAGGGTAGTAGGATATTTTTTTAAAGTGAGAGAGTGAGAGATAACAAAGGAGCGAAAGAAAGGAAGAAAGACAGAGAAAGGACAAAAAGGAAGAAACAAAAGTTTTGCCAATTTTTTATTTCCACTGCTCAGATTTTTATTAAGTTAGGAAACTCCCCAGGACATATGTACACACACTGTCACATACTGTAAGTGTATAACTACACTAAGCCCTAGGGTTTTGACTGAATATAAGTACTGTATTTTTATCATAATTACAAACCACAACTAATTTACTTGTGTTATCTACTGAATATAGAAAAACCAAACGTTCTAATCTTTAGAAAGAAAAAAAGTTGTATCTTTCCTCTTTGTTCTTTGTGTTCTGGAATTAGATTCGGGAGAGTGGATAGTAACGTCATTTCAAATGAAAATTGGAGTCTTCTAATCAAATTATAACCTCCAGGTCTTGCCAACATTTGAATCAATTAAGTCCAAAACAGCTTTGACTCAAAGCCTATCAGGCAAGGTTTTCCAATAACTTATTTCCATATGCTTTAATCACAAACAAAACCAAAGCACTCAATCATGTTGTAATTGTATTGCAAAAGAAAACACTTCAGAGATGCCTAAAGCTAAACAGCCCATAAGTCCACCAATAACTGCCCCTTTTCACTTTTCACCTTTTCAGTTCTAATAGCATGCTGTGGTGGAGGGGTGTCCTACAGGGTTTCCCCTGCGTGGGTTCAGGGGCCACTACTCCTCTGCAGCATGACAGGGGAAATATTTGCCTGGGCCTTCCTGAGAAGAGCTAGCCACTGGGGTTCCACAGCTGCTCACAATTACCTTTTGTTTGTATGGGGAGCGGGGACAGGGGGGCTACAGGGGTTAAAGTTGACGGGGTGTAAGGTTACACCTGATAAGAGGTTATGAGTTCTGGGGCCACTTGGGGAATGTGCTGTCATTATAACCTGCACAAAGAATGTATAAGCTATCTTACGATTCTCAGAGATATGGATCTAGAAGAGTGCCTCTCTCTCTCTCTCTCTCTCTCTCTCTCTCTCTCTCTCTGATTAGAATAGTCTTGTTTACCTACTCTTATCCTTCATAAGCCCAGCTATGGACCCAATTGTGTGTGACTCTATCAGTTTTGGATGATTGCGGGAGCGAGCTTCCAAGACAAACCTTACAACATTTAGTAATTGTGGATGCTTTACAAAGAAAAATCTGCAATCACCAGAGCCAAATTACATCCATGCTTTTTCCACACCATAAAACTTTTTTCCCTCTTTCCCCCCTTTAATTAATAAAATAGTGTTGGCCATCTGGGAATGAGTAAGAGAGGGAGAGAGTTCCCAAGATGCATCAGGATGTATTCCCCCTTACACACCACCCCACCCCGCTCAACTTCCTGCTATAACTGGCATATGGAGAGAGAGAGAGAGAGAGAGAGAGAGAGAGAGAGAGAGAGAGAGAGAGAGAGAGAGAGAGAGAGAGAGAGAGAGAGAGAGAGAGAGAGAGAGAGAGAGAGAGAGAGAGAGAGAGAGAGAGAGAGAGAGAGAGAGAGAGAGAGAGGAGAGAGAGAGAGAGAGGCAGACCCTCGGAGTCATTAACCCTCTCCTGGGGTGTTTGAAGTCTCCCGCCACGGACCTGGAAAGATAACATTTCACATCCTACAACTCAGACGGAAACCAAGGGTGACAGAGTGCTCTCTCTCTCTCTTTCTCCGTGGACACTCCTAACTCTACTCCATCCCCCCGAACCTCCCTGAACCCTTCCAATCCTCGATCCCCCTCAACCCCTCCCCCCCCAAAAAAAACTTCAGTCTTACAGCTCAGGCTAATGAGCACAGCTGCAACTTAAGTCATGGTCATTTCTTCTCTGGGTTTGTTATGACTTGTGTCTGGCAGTCCCAGTCACTCCTGGAGAAAAAGTTATCTTGTTATCTAATATTCTTCATTTCTGCAGCTGTGTCGTGAGTGAACGATGAAAATGTGAATGAGTCCACAGTCAAAATCTACCTCTCTTTTGGTGTGTCTTCAAGATGTTGCATACAATGCCTTCGGAAAGTATTCAGACCCATTGAGTTTTTCCACATTTTATTACGTTACAGCCTTATTCTAAAATTGCTTAAATAAATAAAAATCCTCAGCAACCTACACACAATACCCCATAATGACAAAGCAAAAACTGGTTGTTAGAAAGTTTTGCAAATGTATTAAAAGTTAAAAACAGAAATACCTTATTCACATAAGTATTCAGACCCTTTGCTACAAGACACAAAATTGAGGTCAGGTGCATCCTGTTTCCATTGATCATCCTTGAGATGTTTCTACAACTTCATTGGAGTCCACTTGTGGTAAATTCAATTGATTGGACATGATTTGGAAAGGCACACACCTGTCTATATAAGGTCCCACAGTTGACAGTGCATGTCAGAGCAAAAACCAAGCCATGAGGCCGAAGGAATTGTCCTTAGAGCTCTGAGACAGGATTGTGTCGAGACACAGATCTGGGGAAGGGTACCATAACATTTCTGCAGCATTGAAGGTCCCCAAAAACACAGTGGCCTCCATCATTCTTAAATGGAAGAAGTTTGGAACCACCAAGAATCCTCCTAGAGCTGGTCGCCGGGCCAAACAGAGCAATCGGGGGAGAAGGGCCTTGGTCAGGGAGGTGACCAAGAATCAGATGGTCACTCTGACAGAGTTCTAGAGTTCCTCTGTGGAGATGGGAGAACCTTCCAGAAGGACAACCATCTCTGCAGCACTCCACCAATCAGGCCTTTATGGTAGAGTGCCCAGACGGAAGCCACTCCTCAGTAAAAGGCATATGACAGCGCACTTGGAGTTTGCCAAAAGCCACCTAAAGACTGTCAGACTATGAGAAACAAGATTCACTTCGTCTGATGAAACCAAGATTGAACTTTCTGGCCTAAATGACAAATGTCACGTCTGGAGGAAACCTGGCACCATCCCTACGGTGAAGCAGGGTAGTGGCAGCATCATGTTGTGGGGATGTTTTTCAGCGGCAGGGACTGGGAGACTAGTCAGGATTGAGGGAACGATGAACTGAGCAAAGTACACAGAGATCCTTGATGAATACCTGCTACAGAGTGCTCAGGACCTCACACTGGGGTGAAGGTTCACCTTCCAACAGGACAGCGACAGCCAAGACAACACAGGAGTGGCTTCGGGGCCAAGTCTCTGAATGTCCTTGAGTGGCCCAGCCAGAGCCTGGACTTGAACCCGATCGAACATCTCTGGAGAGAGCTGAAAATAGCTGTGCAGCGAAGCTCCCCATCCAACCTGACAGAGCTTGAGAGGATCTGCAGAGAAGAATGGGAGGAACTCCCCAAATACAGGTGTGCCAAGCTTGTAGCGTCATACCCAATAAGACTCGAGGCTGTAATCGATGCCAAAGGTGCTTCAAGAAAGTACTGAGTAAAGGGTCTGAATACTTATGCAAATGTAATATTTCAGTATTGCAAAAAATGTCTAAAAAACAGTTTTTGCTTTGTCATTATGGGGTATTGTGTGAATATTGATGAGAAAAAATGTTGCATATGAACTCAACCTCTTACAGAAGAGCCTTGTTTTACACATGAGTATGACTGATATGCATTCAGAAAACATTTGTATAAGCACGATCCACTCATGTCTTGCATTCCACTACAAACATCATTCTAAATGAAGAAACACCAATATTTCAACCTCATGACCAAAACATTAAACTCATTGTAACTCCCTGTTTGGAGTGAGACAAAACGACAAATAGACAGGAGAGAGAGAGAAGGGACCAGCGAGGAAGAGAACAAGAGAGAGGATCAGAGCGGGTAAGGAAGGAGGGATTAAGGTAAGTTAGACTCTTACCGTTTGACGTAGTGCTAGAGGCCACGGCCTTCTCGCTGATGTCGGCGCGCGCCGACGAGCCCTTGGTCGCCACGATGGTCTCCACCCTCTTCTTCTTCTCAGCTGCAGAACTGGCCTGGGACTGGGTTTCCATGACGACTGTTCATTCCTCAGCACGTCATGGAGACAGGACACCTGGAGAAGGGGGTGAAAGAGAGTGAGAGGACAGGTAAGTACCCCAACCAAGAGGAGACCAATGATGTAGCGTCCCATTATAGTACACCATTAGTACACACCGTCGCATCACAGACTTTCCCAACATTCTCTCCAGATACACTGGTCTCTCTGAGTGAGGATGGCCCAGTATGTATCTATCATAGTTAACAAATAAAATAAAATAAAACAAATTTTGTTGTTGTTGCTTTGTTTAAGCTTCAAACCATTGTTAAACAACCAATGTTTAAACAAGATTAAAAAAATTAATTGCTCAAAAAGTTGATTATGTCACACTCTCGCTCAACAATAGAGCTGCAACAGTATGCCTCCACCTCTTGAGAAACGAACTGTGTTGAATTAAAGGCATGACATCTAAAAGCTTTGAAAAGAAAACAATCACATGGTACTGACATTCATGTTTGCTGACCTCTGACCTCTATACCATCAGGAAGTCCTCCCAGCCAATCCCATTTCATCCCCAGCCACAGCGAAGGCTATGGGTCAATCCACCAGTTCCACTGTGTTTATTTTCACTCATAATTGTTATGTTTGATCTTCCCACTGCCCTCTCAACGCACCCAATGGCCTTATAGTATTCTGATAACCTTCCCCAAATTTCCAGGTTTTACACAAATCCTGGAATAAGCGGAAAATCGGGGAATCCTTCAACTGGAATTTTGGTCCTTTTTCAACCCTACAAGCAGGACAGCGAGCTAACTTCTCGTCTTACCCAACAGTGACAAAGTAAACTTCCAGTAACCTAGGGAATTAAGTTCTATATGTTTTATTTCAAAGTTAATTAGTTAAAGAAGTTGCTGTACAATAAGTTTTAGGTTATATCTTAGAGTACATGGAAGTGAAGGTTGTGGATAAGTACGTACTGAGAATTCCTCCTCTTTCAGAGAGAAAGAAGTGACTAACCTTCAGGGGATACTACAGAGAAACATTCACAACCCCAAAAATGAAGGCTTGTCTGGGGGTCCTTTTGGGAATAATATGCTGCCAGGCAATTTCTTCTTCTCTCGAAGAATAAACTTTGTTTTGGTTAATTCTGTCTCTCCGTTTTAAAAGAGGAGTTCAGCCAACAGTCTATAGTAGCACATCGTCTTAGTTCAGAACCTCGACTTGGGTCAAGTCTTCCCTGAATCTTAGCCATGGTGACAGTAATCCAACATGGTGCTAAACCACTTAAAACATGGGATCATTTAAATCCACTGCAAGCCCTTCTTTTCAGGGGCGTCATGCACCCCAGAAATCTGAGGGGGCACAAAGTACGTGAGAATGACGGGGGTGGTCTGGAAGGGGGGCTATAAGTTTGCATTTTAAAACACCTGAAACAGCTTTTTCCTGCAATCTAGAGCCATAATCATTATGTTTAATTCTATTTAAGTCTATTTTTCTGCATATCTAAGCATTCCTCTTGAACTGTCTGTATGCTCCTAACTGGTGGTTCTTTTTTTAAAGAAACAAAATATGCTTCTCTGCATCTCTTTAAAAAATCTGGGTAAAACTTGATTGATAGCCTGAAATGGCTTCTTGGTAGCTAGTTATGAGGTTGGGAGATTGGGAACCTGTCTGGACTAGCTAAAACCAGCTTCAAGTGGCTGGTATTGCAGATTGTTTTTTTGGTATGTTTTATTTGTTTTTATTCATTTTTTATGGCAAATCTGAGGGGGCAAGTGCCCCTGTGCCCTCTATGGGCATGATGCCTCTGCTTCTTTTAGACCCTGAAACATGCCATAATTCAAGGGTAATTGCTGGAAATATTTAATCTATGCAACATTTTTCTTTCAAATAAAGACAAACATGCCTTTTGTTCATTTTTTTTCCCAACCCTCCTAAAAAAACTCCGTCTGTCGTCCATTCCTAACTGACAACAACATCTGTAAGCAATCGTGGCGTTACCACCAAAAAACCAGCACAATTACTCCCCGACCAATCAAAACAGAATTAAACAAGAGCTCTTCCTCTAATCACTCCCACATGAATACATGTGTACCATGTCACTCCAGACCTTGTTTCACCCTTTCTACAACAGATCTCATCTCAAATCACTGGTATGCGTTTGATAGGATGAGTGTTTTAGTTTTGGGTTAGATTCAGTGCTTTTTTTTATTTTTGGGAGAACAACAAGTGTGTGTGTGTGTGTGTGTGTGTGTGTGTGTGTGTGTGTGTGTGTGTGTGTGTGTGTGTGTGTGTGTGTGTGTGTGTGTGAGAGAGTTCCTGAGCTCGCCATCGATTTAGGTCCTGGGTCGAGAGAGACAGCAAGCCGCTCAACCCCCTTTCAGTGGCCCGCAACCATAGAAACTGAAACGTGAGGCGCTCCTCGACTGACAGTCCATCTCAGGCAGAGGGGAGATCAGACAATAGAGCCCCTGAGTCAGGTTTTTTCTGCCCCCCTTTAAATTACACGCTACACCGTTCTGACGATTGAACTTCTTGCAAAAGCGAAGAAGAGAAAAAAGAAGAAAAGGGAGAAGGGAAAGAAACTCCTCCCATTATAGACTGACCCTTGGCATGCCCGTGCTTTTGCCGGTGTGTGCTTGTGTGCATGCGCTCCCTTCCTTGTTTGAGCCCTCAAACCTCTCTGCCTCCTCCCAGGTGAGTCAGAGGAGAGGAGGAGAAAAAGAGAGAAAGAAAAGGTTGGAAGACAGGAGGAAGGGAATGTTCAGATTCAGAAGGGGGAAATCTACTGGGGGAGGAATGAGGGGTGAGGGGGAGGAATGAGAGGTGAGGAGAAAGCAGGGGCATAAACATTCCATTGGTAGAGCAAATATTCACAGCTCCTGGCCACTCAAGCGTGGCTGACTGCCCTTTTGTGTTCCACGAGGCGGTCGGAGCGGTCCGTGGTTCCAGAGCAGCAATTAAAAGCAGGACCTTTTCACCCATAATCCCTCTGACCTGGACGCCACTGCTACATCCAATCACCCCGTCCTGCAGGTGTTCCTCTCTGTCTGTCTCTTTCTCTCCTTCTTTCTGTTTTTCTTGAAACCTCTCTTTTTCTACTTCTCAGTGTCTTCACACTCAAGCAATATAACTGATATCTGATTTGGAACACCTGAGTTGTGTTTTCTGGACACATACAGTACATGGGTTATCAGTGGTGCCCAGAGTTTTTCCTATGTCACCTGGCCGGGGAAAACTCTGGGCCCTAGTTATGACCTAATCTAGTTATAACCATTATCATTACTGAGTAAGTCATAAGTATGTCACATTGTACGTACATGCAGGATGAGCCATTTCTGACGATTCCAATCTAGGCCAGGAAATGCTAATGCTATTTTCTATCCCGAGGACGTCTCTCAGGGAGGCACATAATATTATACAGTACTTTTGAAAGTCATGATACTGTATGTTGTCATGTACTGTAGGGCATCTACCCTGAACCTTAGCTGTTAGAGAATACACACTAATCTACTTACATGTCAATACCCACTGGGCACAAATGTCAATTTAACATCTATTCCGCATTGGTTGAACATCATTTCATTGAAATGATGTAGAAACAATGTTGATTCAACCAGTGTGTGCCCAGTGGGTAGAAAATCAAATACTCCACCACGTTTGCATGAGACATCACAAAAATAAGCAACATTTTACAGAGGATGTATAATGTTCATTCTCTGTCTGTTTAACAGAAGGTTTGGTCTTTGCACGCTCAGTAAGCACCTTACAAAAGAAGGCATTATGAACCACGCATCGGTTGCAGTCGTTACCCAAAATAAATGTAAATTTCATATTAATGTTTATTCCTTGAAATGACTGTCCCACACTCAATTAGTGAAGGGAGAATGAAAGGGTGTATCTGTATTTGTGTGCCACCATAATCCTTTCCCACAGAAAGGGAGGCGATTAAACAGGTTTAAAATACCACAATTCAGACTGTTGGTAAGAAAAAAAACATTCTTATTTTATAAGCACATTAAGCAAATCAATTTAACATAAATTATACGCTTTGGTGACAAAGGCTCTGAGTTGAAAGTCATCTGCAAATGGTGCACATCAAAGTCAAACACCGAAATAAACTTTTGCCTTTGATCAAAAAAGAGAATCTTTTCTCTTCACGCCGGGTTAAACAACAAGCCACAAACATTGCCTTTGAAAAATCCTTTAATTTTTGTAACTGCTTAAGGAGACCATTATCGAAAGAAATCAAACTAGTCACAATCTATTGCTGTCCTGAATTTACATAGTATGGAAACTTATATAAACTCAAATAATATTTGTGAGAAAAATGCTGAGGGTGAACTTCCAAATGGGGGGTGGGGGTGGGGAGCAGCACGGTGCTGGGGGATCCCTGAGGGGGGGGGGGGGGGGGGGACTGGCAGTGCTGCAGCATTCATCATCATTACATCAGCGACCACCGAGATCCTTTTATCTGACGCTCATTGACAGTGCACAAACACACTACAGCACAGAGAGAGAGAGGGGGGAGGGGGAGATGGAGGAATAATGAAGGGTAAATAGAGAGCGGGATGAACAGGGTTAAAGATGAGGGGAGAAAAAGAGAAAGAATGGAAAACGAGTGGAATATGAGAGAGGAAAAAAAGTTCATTCCATCAATGGAGGAAAAGGTTCGATCTGGAAAGAGTGATGAGATGCACGTGCATCAAATCAAATCAAAGTTTATTTGTCACATACAACCGAATACAACAGGTGTAGTAGACCTTACAGAGAAATACTTACTTACAAGCCCTTAATCAACAATGCAGTTTTAAGAAAAATAAGTGTCAACAAAGTATTTACTAAAATAAACTGAAGTAAAAAATAAATTAAAAATTAAAAAAGAAGATGAAAGAAAAATAACAAATAATTAAAGAGCAACAACGAAATAACATTAGCGAGGCTATATTCAGTGGGTACCGGTACAGAGTCAATGTGCGGGGGCACAGGTTAGTCGAGGTAATTGAGGTAATATGTACATGTAGGTAGAGGTAAAGTGAGAGCAGCGTAAAAATGCAAATAGTCTGGGTAGAAGCTATTAAGAAGCCTTTTGGACCTAGACTGGGTGCTCCGGTACCGCTTGCCGTGCGGTAGCAGAGAGAACAGTCTATGACCATGGTGGCTGGAGTCTTTAGCAATTTTTAGGGCCTTCCTCTGACACAGTCTGGTATAGAGGTCCTGGATGGCAGGAAGCTTCGCCCCTGTGATGTACTGGGCCGTACACACTACACTCTGCAGTGCCTTGCGGTCGGAGGCCGAGCAGTTGCCATACCAGGCAGTGATGCAACCAGTCAGGATGCTCTCGATGGTGCAGCTGTAGAACATTTTGAGGATCTGAGGACCCATGCCAAATCTTTTCGGTCTCCTGAGGGGGAATAGGCGTTGTCGTGCCCTCTTCACGACTGTCTTGGAGTTTTTGGACCATGATAGTTCGTTGGTGACGTGGACACCAAGGAACTTGAAGCTCTCAACCTGCTCCACTACAGCCCTGTCGATGAGAATGGGGGTCGTGCTCTGCCCTCCTTTTCCTGTAGTCCACAATCATCCCCTTTGTCTTGATCACGTTGAGGGAGAGGTTGCTATTCTGGCCTCTCCCTCATCGTGAACAAGACAAAGGAGATGCATGCGTGTGTGTGTGTGTGTGTGTGTGTGTGTGTGTGTGTGTGTGTTTGCACTTTGTGCAGCTATGCCAACAACATTAAGAGCTCGAGCACAGCTGGAATAACTAAAACACTGTGGGGTGAGGAGGTGGGGGGGGGGGTGTTGAAGGATAGGGCCCTATAAAGGAGCACACAAAACCAAGTGTGCATCCCAAATGGCACCCTATTCCCTATTTAGTACACTACTTTCGACCAGGGTCCATAGGGCTCTGGTCAAAAGTAGTGCACTATATAAGGAATAGTGTGCCATTCGGGAGGCAAGCCCGTGAGAAACAGCTGAGAGGTGGAGAGGTTAGCAAACCTCAAGTGTGACCAAATGGTCGGAGGTTGGCGGTTCAATCCCCAGGTCAATCCCCATATTGAAGAGACTAGAGAGACGTTCACAATTACAAGCTCAATGGTGTCATTGAGTGAATAGCACATACTTAGGTCGCCATGCTGTGTGCAACACTGCACTGATGGGGACATGGGGATGCCCTTGGCCCTATGGGAGGGGAACGGGAAGAGGGATTCTCTGCTGGATGGAGGATTTGGGTGGTGGGTCCCATTCAAAAGGGATGAGACTTAAGATTGTGCCCAGATGGCACTTAGTCTGGCCTACAGCTGATGGGGGATCGTCCCCTGAAGTAAGGGCCATTTAGTAGCAATTAGTTACGCCTCACCACGCACACACACTTGCGCACACACATGCCATTCAACTTGTTCAGTCTAGCCCTTTCTCACCCTTTTGTGTTCAGTGACATGGTCGGGCTGTTTAAACTCTAAGTCGTTTCCACGTTTAGATATTGTTCGATCAGAGTGGGCGACGCCACACCTTGACATCTGAACTGTTTGTGGGGCAATGAGTTCTAGATGAAGTGACTAATGAACAGGACCTGAAATGGAGGGGTGAAAAAGCTATGATTCTCGTCTGTTACCCTTCAAAGAAGTCCGCAATCATCCAACCCGTCTCCAACAGATACACCTCAAGAGGAATCATTACAACAAAACTGGGGCTTTTTGTACGAAGTATCAAATCCATGCAGTTATTTGGGAGTGGGGAGGTGCGACTGCAAAGCACGGGCGAGAGGGTTGGTTTAAATGTTGTTGTCAAGGACAAACAGTGCAACAACGCAGCCCATCGGTGGCTTTCGGCGGAGCTAATGCGATTATGCTCGTCGAGTGCCTCCGTCTCCCAGACCTCTCTACTTAAGACGCTTTGGAGGACTGGCGAGGGACCGTGTGTCGTTTCACACAGGAACGAGCTGAGTGCATCTTACATTCCTGGGTAACAAACCCACACGATGTAATCTTTATGCTTACACGACGCCTCTTTTGCGCTTGCTACCCAGTAGATAAGGGGCGAATAAAGAGCCGGGCCACAATGGAAACCTCCGGCGTTCCTCTAGCGTTCCCCGCACCCCCAGCCCTCCGCCTATTAGCTGATTTATTTATTGTGCACCGTATTTGTTTGAGTCGCACTGGTGTACTAAGAGCAACTGGGACCCCAAAAGTCCCCAAGACTGAAACAATGGAAAAAGCAGTCAGCCCTTTTCCCTTGGTGGAACGGTTACGTGGTATCGGGTCGCTCTCTCTCTCTCTCTCTCTCTCTCTCTCTCTCTCTCTCTCTCTCTCTCTCTCGCTTTTACTTTGACTCGATTCATTTCCCCCCACGATGCCACAGAGTCTCTGTTCTATACACTTTCTGCACTTGGCATAAAAGAGGGAAAAGATGCTAGTTCAGGTATTTCGTTTCCAAGCAGTACCCAACAGTTGGAAAATGATATCCAGGTAAAACACAGTACGGCAGCAGCCAAGAAATACAATACGTAAAGTCTAGCCATCATTTGTCCGTAATTCCTAAACCAGTACGTGAGCCCTTGAGATGTTGGTCCATCTTGACTTGAATCCCCACAACAATGATTATTATACAAATAAGCCTCTCTTTCCAACTTGCTCCTAGCCATTCAGTTCAACGTGGTAAATACAGGTTTCCTGCCTACATTCACCACTTTGAGTCTTTGGCCCTAAAATGGGGTTAAGTGACCGCATGGAATTCAAAGCGGAGCAAAGAGTGAGGGTCGTATTGGCACACTTCACACCACGCTTCGGAAGGCTCTCAAGCAAGACGCCACAAAAGCCTGAACCTACTCTACCTACACATCTCTCCTGTACTTTGCTTAGTATGTTTACCACTGTGTTTTTTTCACTATGGGTACCTCCGCATGTGTCAAAATGAGAGCGAGAGATGCTCTCTACTGTATTTGAGAGTGTGCGAGCTTTTCTGTGCGCGAGTGTATGTACACTGTATGGGCTTGTGTGACTTTTCATCTACAAGTGTATGTATACAGAGCATCAGGAAGAGAGGGGACCCGGGGGAGTGGAAGGGTGGAAGCAGAGGAATTCCTTTGTTGATGAAAAAACGCACATACACTAATACACACACACACACACACCTCATAGTGAGTGGGATCAAGCAGAGGGATGGTAGGGGGGCTGTAGAGGGAGCAGGTAAGGCTTTGAGAGGGGGTCTCCTTGCATGGCCCTGGGGACAATCGAACTGCCTCCTCTCCTCTCCTCCATTCTCCCTCCCTCCCTCCATCCCTGCCTCCCTTCCTCCCTCCATCTCCACAGGAGGCCTTCCTCTCCATGTCTCCACATGCTACTGCTCACATTCATA
This sequence comes from Salmo salar, assembly GCF_965601325.2. Taxonomy (NCBI): domain Eukaryota; kingdom Metazoa; phylum Chordata; class Actinopteri; order Salmoniformes; family Salmonidae; genus Salmo; species Salmo salar. The sequence goes on along the minus strand of NC_138319.1, from coordinate 15,209,344 downwards.
AAGACCTCGAGATAGCTAATACAGTCTGTCCACATACTAGTAGAACTTCCATTCATACTTGTATGTTCATCCCTAATGCAATGTCTCCATAGAGGTTCCATTCATATCATTAGACTTGTATCATTGCATGAAGCAGACATCCTACCCAAGATAATGTACTTACACAGTTGACATACAGTCAACTCATACAGCTGGACACACTGGGTGCTAAGGCTGACCCCAATTAGTCGATTGGTCGATTATTTGGTCGAATAGACTGTTGGATCGACCAATACTTTTTTTGTGTCGAGCAGTAGCAAATACACTATATACAGTGGGGGGGAAAAGTATTTGATCCCCTGCTGATTTTGTACGTTTGCCCACTGATAAAGAAAGGATCAGTCTATATCTTTAATGGTAGGTTTATTTGAACAGTGAGAGACAGAATAACAACAAAAATATCCAGAAAAACGCATGTCAGAAATGTTATAAATTGATTTGCATTTTAATGAGGGAAATAAGTATTTGACCCCCTCTCAATCAGAAGTTTGCCAATGAACATCTGAATGACTCAGAGGACAACTGGTGAAAGTGTTGTGGTCAGATGAGACCAAAATGGAGCTCTTAGACATCAACTCAACTCGCCATGTTTGGAGGTGGAGGAATGCTGCCTATGACCCCAAGAACACCATCTCCACTGTCAAACATGGAGGTGGAAACATTATGCTTTGGGGGTGTTTTTTTGCTAAGGGGACACGGCAACTTCACCGCATCAAAGGGACGATGGACGGGTTCTCTGGAGTGATGAACCATGCTTCACCGTCTGGCTGTCCGGCGGACAAATCTGGGTTTGGCGGATGCCAGGAGAACTCTACCTGCCCCAATGCATAGTGCCAACTGTAAAGTTTGGTGGAGGAGGAATAATTGTCTGGGGCAGTTTTTTATGGTTTGGGCTAGGCCCCTTAGTTCCCACGGGTACCAGTACTTAAAATGTAATAAAATGTATGCACTCTACTGTAAGTCGCTCTGGATAAGAGCGTCTGCTAAATTACTAAAATGTAAATGTAAAATTAGTTCCAGTGTAGGGAAGTCTTAACATGCATACAATGACATTCTAGACGATTCTGAGCTTCCAACTTTGTGGCAACTGTTTGGGGAAGGCTCTTTCCTGTTTCAGCATGACAATGCCCCCGTGCACAAAGCGAGGTCCATACATAAATGGTTTGTCGAAGAAGAACTTGACTGGGCTGCACAGAGCCCTGACCTCTTCTACCCCGTCGAACACCTTTGGGATGAATTGGAACACCGACTGCGAGCCAGGCCTAATCGCCCAACATCATTGCCCGACCTCACTAATGCTCTTGTGGCTGAATGGAAGCAAGTCCCGCAGCGACGTTCCAACATCTAGTGGAAAGCCTTCCCAGAAGAGTGGAGGCTGTTATAGCAGCAAAGGGGGGACCAACTCCGTATTAATGCCCATGATTTTGGAATGAGATGTTCGACGAGCAGGTGTCCACATACTTTTAGTAATGTAGTGTATATATAAATGTATTTTTTATGGCACATGAGACACCTGTCTTATTCGTGCCCATCTCAGTGAACTAATCCATTGCGGAGGCTGAGACTCATCCATTGCGCAGGCCTAGGGGATGGCGCAGTCCAAGAAGAAGTGGAGTGTGGCTTATATGCACAATGCACATCTCTCTCCTGAATGCGCTCTCTCTCACACCAATTTGTGCTCATTCATTGTTTCCTAACTTAATTCTGTGAATTGTTTGCATTTGATTGTTAGTGTATCAATTCCTCATTACGTATATCACCAGTATTACATTTACCGTTAATTCCTTTCATTTCTAATCTACAATGTTTGTTTGGTTACAGTAATTTCTGTTAATGCGTTGAATATATTATTATTCCTTCTATCGTTTTCATTATCGGATTGGACCTTTTGTTTTGGTTTATTTAATTCCATTTAGAGTTTTGTCAATTTAGTCATTGTCTTTTGTTTGGAGCGCTCGTGTCAATGTTGAGTAACGACGTGCACCTGATTACACATAGAAAGAAGTAGGCCTATAGGCTACCTGGCCTGCGCTAAAATGTAGGCTTATACACATGCCCATTTGGAGATCTGATAGTATTTCTGATTGGCTTAAAGCACCACCACCAATGAGCTGTGGAGCTTCTCAAAGTAATCGTTTTCTTCACCTCAGACAGCAAGTAAACAAAGTCTGTTTTTAACATCCATAGAGAATGACAATAGTTCCTCAATGTATTTGAAAAATCTTACCAGCTCTCTCCCTTACAATAACCACTCAGCGTGAAAGGGAAAAATGCCATGCTCTGATCCAGTGGAAACATCATAAAATAGGCCTACCTGATTACTTTTTATCCCTTAAGCAAATCGTCTACAGTTGTGTCTGTCCTGAGCTCACTTGACGTGTGAGAAACTCTGAGGGCCTAGAATATTTTATTGAATGTTTGCTAGTTTGCTAGCACCAGCTTCAGGCCTGACCTAAGTTAATAGTTGATACAATGTTTCAAGTTCATTGCAGACAGGCCATGCGTAGCCAATGTGATTTATAGGATATTTATTTTAACCAGGATATTTTCTACCTGCAGGCTGCAATGTTTTATTTGTCGGCTTTATGTAGGTTAGTTTTGGCAATGGCAATAGAACTAACTTTTTAGGTTTGTATCATTTTCGTTTCGATTTGGATCGAATTTTGATGAACCACTTGACAATGATTTTGAGACACGAAGACGTTATTATAAATGAAATTGAACTGTTCCACGAAAATGTGAATATGAAAACCCTAACTGGCACGCAGATCGGTAGAAATAGTGAGATCAATTGGCATTCCACATGAGAAAGGTTGCCCGACTCCTCGTGTAGCCTATTACCGGCAACATCAGGAGAGTAACGGCAGAATCTACGAAAGCCAGCAGGATTGGAAGGAGGACGGTCGGGTCAGGTTACATTTTTTTTCTTCTGGTCATCTTGATCTCTGGCTCCCTCTTGAGTCATATGTGTCTTATTTTATGGCCCTGGTCAAAAGAAGTAGGGAATAGGGTGCCATTTGGGATGCAGACACAGAGACAGTTCCAGTGGAGTGATGGAGTTGTTGCTTCAACTTCCCCCGGACCGTGTCCGTCTGTCTGTCCAGAGGCTGAGCCCACAGGTTGCTGGTCCCTCTCTCATTTCCACACTCTAACCCCCCAGTTCCCTCTGGGCTCTCCTACTCTCCCTCTGTCTCAGTCTATTTTCTCTCCTTTCCCCCTCTCTATCTTTCCATCGCCCTCTTTCCCTTTTCTATATCGGTCTTTTCCTTTCTTTCTCTCTCTCTCTGTCTCTCCAACTTTCGATCTATCTTTTCCCCCTCTCCTTATCTCACAAATCTCTCCCGCGCGCCCTCTCTCCCTCTCGCTCTGCCTTCCTCCCACCCCACCCCTTTGCTCTCTCCTTCCTCTCTGTCACTGGTATAAACGGTACAGCACAGACCAGAATGAGTGGAGGAGAGGAGGGTAGTGAATGATGTGATTGATGACAGAGCAGGGCCTCTGTGGGGGAACAACAGCCAGGGGCCAGCGTGATAATAACGCAGCACAATAATCAACCCAACCCATGAAGCAGACAATCAGCAAGGCAAAGCAGGCAGCACAGGCCCCTATTAGGCAGGCCTCATCAGGACGGCTAAGTGAGAAATTAGCCCTCGCCGAGCTCCGCGACGATTCATCAAGTCGCTGGCCCCCGACGCCCCCCCCTCTCAAGAAGTCATAATGTTTACTTAAAGACTCGCCGCCATGCCCCGGAGGTGCGCTTTATTGGCTGTTATTAATTCTCCGTCCGGACCCTCGCGGCCGCCCCATTTAAACTGTATTAGAGGGGGGATGATTGGACGAGATGAAGTTGCACTGGTGTTAGGCTCTCTGGCGATAAAGAGAGGGTGAAAGGGAGGGAGGGAGGGAGAGAGGGCAGAGAGCAGGGCAAAATAAAGGAATGCCATCACATTGCAAAATGAAGTCCTGGAATTAGACCCTTGTTCAATGGGAAGTGAAAGAGGGATGGAGGGAGAAGGAGAGGATGAACGGACGGAGGAAGTGAAAAAGGAGGAAAGGCATTCAAAGGGCAACTGAGTCACACATTCCACACTACACTCTGATGATTCTGTTTTATCAACTGTTCTCCTTCTACCAGGTGGACCCACTGAGTCTGAGTCCCAAATGGCACCCTATTCCCTATTTAGTGCACTACTTTTGATCAGGGTCCACAGGGCTCTGCTCAAAAGTAATGTACTACGTAGGGAATAGGGCACCATTTGGGACGCTAGTCGAGGAAATAACTTCAACCCGCCCCGGCCAAGAACGCCTGGCGATTGCTCATGCTATCACAGCCCTAATAGTCTTTTAACATGGCATGGCAGTGACGGACGGGGGAAGAAGCGGGAGAGGGAAGTGGGGGAGTTGGGCCTAGTTCATTTGTTGGGGTGGACGGAACTGAGGCTCACTTAATGAGGCGGCTAAGTAACTCCTCTTAAACCACGCAATGCTATGAATCACGTGTATAAAACAAACTCTATGACCGGGTGTAAGGAGTGCGCTGAGAGTTGGGAAGCAAGTTCAGGGAGTGTGAGTTTTCATAAATAAACACAACTAAATACAAAACAAGAAACACGAACAACGCACAGACATGACACTGGAACAGAACCAGTAACGCCCGGGGAAGGATCCAAAGGGAGTGACATATATAGGGCAGGTAATCAAGGAGGTACTCTACTCTACTGTAATCTACTGTACTGTACTCTACTCTACTGTAATGTAATCTACTCTACTGTACTCTAGTCTACTATACTCTAATCTACTCTACTGTAATGTAATCTACTCTACTGTAATATACTGTACTGTACTTTAGTCTACTGTACTCTAATCTACTCTACTGTACTGTAATGTAATCTACTCTACTCTACTGTACTGTAATCTACTGTACTGTACTCTACTGTAATGTAATCTACTCTACTGTAATCTACTGTACTGTACTCTACTCTACTGTACTCTACTGTACTGTAATTTAATCTACTCTACTGTACTGTAATCTACTGTACTGTACTCTACTGTACTGTAATGTAATCTACTCTACTGTAATCTACTGTACTGTACTCTACTCGACTGTACTCTAATCTACTCTACTGTACTGTACTGTAATCTACTCTACTGTAATCTACTGTACTGTACTCTACTCGACTGTACTCTAATCTACTCTACTGTACTGTAGTGTAATTTACTCTACTGTAATCTACTGTACTGTACTCTACTGTACTGTACTCTAATCTACTCTACTGTACTGTAATGTAATCTACTCTACTGTACTCTACTCTACTGTAATGTAATCTACTGTACTGTACTCTACTGTACTCTAATCTACTGTAATGTAATCTACTCTACTGTACTGTAATCTACTGTACTGTACTCTACTGTTCTGTAATGTAATCTACTCTACTGTAATCTACTGTACTGTACCAGGAGTATGGTTGAGAAAGTGGTAGATCAAAGGAAGTAGAGACACAGAGGGAGTCCTAGTCAGAGACTCCCAGGCAGCTCAGCTCAGCCAGCTCCCCTATGGCTGACGTGTCTCACAACAGCACCACTAGTTTGGTAGGAAGACAACACTTCAGTCTCACTTTCATGAAAAGCACCCCCATCAGGGCTTGCTCACTCACTCTCTCTCTCTCTCACACACACACACACACACACACGCTTACTCTCAGAGGGATTGGCGCTCCCCAAAGCACCCGTTTCTCTCCCACAGTGTCAGTAAGGTGCACCTACGCTCACACACATGCACCCACGTGCACACACACACACACACACACACACGCACACACACACACACACGCACACACACACACACACACACACACACACACACACACACACACACACACACACACACACACACACACACACACACACACACACACACACACACACACACACACACACACACACACACACACACACGTCCCAGAGCTCGGCCTAAAGGTCTATTGAAGTTGCACTGTACGTTTCAAAACACACACAAGAGAATATCATCGGAGTGAAGACTGAATTTGAAGTTAGTGCAAGTCCAGTAAAAAGGTATACATCTGATTCAAACCCCGTACTCCATTGAGATATGCAATAACATCCACATGACTTATCATACAACTCACAGCGTTTCCAAGTGTGCAACAAAACCCTCCCCCTAAACTCAAAAGGGACATACAGACTAGCTCCCGAAAGAAAGGGCCACGAGAAAACGCGGGGAACAAGACTTGTAATTACACTGGCAGCTCCCTCGGGCCCTGGAGCCGTCATCAGTCAGGAAGCTAACCAACATCTGGCTGTGTTTACGCCTTTCAGCTGTTTGCGTTGCCGCCTGAAATAAATTCTGGGGGCCGTAAAGCCATCGCTTAGGACGCCTCCTAAACACTCTCCACACTCGCTTACTTCTCAGTTATCCCTCCAGACCAAGGTTGTATTCATTAGGGCACAAATCGTTTCAAAACGTTTTAACAACGGATAACACTTTTTTGTTGTTGTTATTGGAAAGGTCACGGTAGTCCGTCCCTGTTTCAGTCCGTTTTCTCCCATTTGGTGCCCGATGAACACAGCCCGGGGCTCCGGCACTACGCCAACGCTAGTATGCTAATACGTGCAAATAAAAACGTTGAGGAGGAAGCCTTAATTGATGAGTTAGACGGGTACCGGGGGTTAATTGGGAAACATGGGGAGCAGCTGGCACCGTTCTGGAGGTTGAGACAGGGATAATAAGTTCACCCTTTGCAGGAGAGACAGTCGGCGATGAATCAGATCAGAGGAACGTTGTACTGTAATCACCCCCTTCTCTTTTTCTCTAGTTTTTTCCTCTCGTTCTCTCTCTCTCTCTTTTCTGATCGGCAGAGACAGTCTGGCTAGCAGCTACACAATCTGGCACCTATCACACACAGGACTGGTTGGTAGAACCCTCTCCCGCGTTCACACACACACACACACACACACACACACACACACACACACACACACACACACACACACACACACACACACACACACACACACACACACACACAGAAACGCGCACTGGAGCTAATCACTCACAAGCACAATAACTCTTACCTCTAGGACATGGACCTACTTTATCAGTTTAAGGGTCGATGCATGTAAATGTTTTTCCCAATGTATGTGTAAATGGGTTATTAGGCTGTGTTAGCCTGGTTTGCATTGATCTCGACGCCAGCGGGAGAAACGGGAAGCTAGCTCAGCGCTCTGCTCATATCTCCAGAGCTGAGCCATAATCACAGCGCAGCCTGTTTCAATGAAGGCAACATTAACATACACCGTCTCAAGCACACTAAACCGTCCACCGGGACTCTGTATAAATGCACACAAAACTCTACAGTGCAATCAAGCCCATATGTGACGGTCAGTATAACTTTGTGATTTCCTCTGAAGTCTCAGAATTGGGCGTGTCACTACAACCAGAACTCTACTAAATAATAGAACCCATATAGGAACTACTGGAACAACAGTGGTTGTTTTGATCTCGTACTTCTTCGCCCATTAAAAGAAACAGAATATATAAAACTGGTGTCTGTAAAGAGTGTCCGGGTAGGAGTCCTGATCTAGGATCAGCCCTCCCGTGCATAATTCGATATCTTATTACGATCTAAATGTCTAAACTTATCCTAGGTCAGCACTCACTGACACTCAGTACAGTAGCAGAGGGAGTATTCGGGGTTGAAGGTGGCGCAGGTAGAGTCATAGGCAGTAATGGGAGGAGACAGGGATTTACAGAGCCACACAAAAGCCAAGCTTTATAAATAATTCCAAAAGCTAACAGGATCCCTTGTGTGTGTGATGTGTGACTGCTGACTCTCCTCAACACACACATACACACACACACACACATAGACACACACACACTCTCTCGCTCTCTTTCACACACACACACCCTACCACCTCTCTTGAATAAGTAATCTCATGCTCTCCTTTGGTTCTGGTTAGCACTGACTACTTAAGACCCATTCATTTTGGGTAACCTTCTAAGAAAAAACATGTCTTCTCACAGTGCACATTTAACCCAGAAAAATACACTCTCACACGCACACGCTCGACACACACACACACACACACACACACACACACACACACACACACACACACACACACACACACACACACACACACACACACACACACACACACACACACACACACACACACACACACACACACACACACACACTCATGATGCATGGCGGCAAAGCAGCACACCGGAGACCTGTCTTGTAAATCTCTTTGTGAACGCAGCTTTGGGGGGTAGACAGGGCAGGGGCTTACACACTGAGACCTGGGGTAGAGCTATAGACTCCACACCTCTAACGCTCTCTCCTTCCTCCACACCTCTAACGCACTCTCTCCTTCCTCCACACCTCTAACGCTCTCTCTCCTTCCTCCACACCTCTAACGCTCTCTCTCCTTCCTCCACACCTCTAACGCTCTCTCTCCTTCTTCCACACCTCTAACGCTCTCTCTCCTTCCTCCACACCTCTAACGCTCTCTCTCCTTCTTCCACACCTCTAACGCTCTCTCTCCTTCCTCCACACCTCTAACGCACTCTCTCCTTCCTCCACACCTCTAACGCTCTCTCTCCTTCCTCCACACCTCTAACGCTCTCTCTCCTTCTTCCACACCTCTAACGCTCTCTATCCTTCTTCCACACCTCTAACGCTCTCTCTCCTTCCTCCACACCTCTAACGCTCTCTCTCCGTCCTCCACACCTCTAACGCTCTCTCTCCTTCTTCCACACCTCTAACGCTCTCTCTCCTTCCTCCACACCTCTAACGCTCTCTCTCCTTCCTCCACACCTCTAACGCTCTCTCTCCTTCCTCCACACCTCTAACGCTCTCTCTCCTTCCTCCACACCTCTAACGCTCTCTCTCCTTCCTCCACACCTCTAACGCTCTCTCTCCTTCCTCCACACCTCTAACGCTCTCTCTCCTTCCTCCACACCTCTAACGCTCTCTCTCCTTCTTCCACACCTCTAACGCTCTCTCTCCTTCCTCCACACCTCTAACGCTCTCTCTCCTTCCTCCACACCTCTAACGCTCTCTCTCCGTCCTCCACACCTCTAACGCTCTCTCTCCTTCCTCCACACCTCTAACGCTCTCTCTCCTTCCTCCACACCTCTAACGCTCTCTCTCCTTCCTCCACACCTCTAACGCTCTCTCTCCTTCCTACACACCTCTAACGCTCTCTCTCCTTCTTCCACACCTCTAACGCTCTCTCTCCTTCCTCCACACCTCTAACGCTCTCTCTCCTTCCTCCACACCTCTAACTCTCTCTCTCCTTCCTCCACACCTCTAACGCTCTCTCTCCTTCCTCCACACCTCTAACGCTCTCTCTCCTTCCTCCACACCTCTAACGCTCTCTCTCCTTCCTCCACACCTCTAACGCTCTCTCTCCTTCCTCCACACCTCTAACGCTCTCTCTCCTTCTTCCACACCTCTAACGCTCTCTCTCCTTCCTCCACACCTCTAACGCTCTCTCTCCTTCTTCCACACCTCTAACGCTCTCTCTCCTTCTTCCACACCTCTAACGCTCTCTCTCCTTCCTCCACACCTCTAACGCTCTCTCTCCTTCCTCCACACCTCTAACGCTCTCTCTCCTTCCTCCACACCTCTAACGCTCTCTCTCCTTCATCCACACCTCTAACGCTCTCTCTCCTTCTTCCACACCTCTAACGCTCTCTCTCCTTCCTCCACACCTCTAACGCACTCTCTCCTTCTTCCACACCTCTAACGCTCTCTCTCCTTCCTCCACACCTCTAACGCTCTCTCTCCTTCCTCCACACCTCTAACGCTCTCTCTCCTTCCTCCACACCTCTAACGCTCTCTCTCCTTCCTCCACACCTCTAACGCTCTCTATCCTTCTTCCACACCTCTAACGCTCTCTCTCCTTCTTCCACACCTCTAACGCTCTCTCTCCTTCTTCCACACCTCTAACGCTCTCTCTCCTTCTTCCACACCTCTAACGCTCTCTCTCCTTCCTCCACACCTCTAACGCTCTCTCTCCTTCCTCCACACCTCTAACGCTCTCTCTCCTTCCTCCACACCTCTAACGCTCTCTCTCCTTCCTCCACACCTCTAACGCTCTCTCTCCTTCCTCCACACCTCTAACGCTCTCTCTCCTTCCTCCACACTCGCTCTTTCTCCCTTTTTCTTTCTTTCTTTTTTCTCGCCTTCTCTCTTTCACACACTCTCCATCCCTCCTCCTCTTTCCCTCTTCTAGTTCTCTCTCTGTCCGACTAGCAGTCTCTGCTCCAGAACAGCGTTGGTTGGTCCCACAGCCCCGCAGGCTCCACTAGCACCGCGGTGACTAATGTCCTGCCTTAGCTCAGACAATGAGTTTGGGACGGAGCCGGGAAAGTGTTGAGGAGGGAAAAAAAACTGCCGGGCACCTTTGACAAATGGAACCCTTCGCACTCCCCTGCTCACTGAGGGAGGCTTTACAAAGTCACGCGACACGGTGCGACACGCTCGGCGTCCTCCGAGGCACGGCTGGGACCTGCGGAGCACCGAGGCTTCTGGGAAAGGGGAACATAATGAATTCTTTGGGAAGTCCAGCCCTGGCTTTTTTTTCTTCATGAATAAGATCTATTTCCAAAGCATGTCGACCTCTCTTAATAAAAACACCAGTCAGGCCTGGAATAGCCCATATACAAGTTCATATTTCTGTTGCTCTATACATTTCCGAGGCCCACTTTTTTTCTCCCCAAGACAGACCTGTCAGAGTCAGTGTAGTGTCAGGGCCCGCCCTGAGGTTTCCTCTGGCAGGTAGGGGAGCCCCGATGACAGACCGTCATTAGAAATGGCTGGAGTCCCCCCCCCCCCACCCCCCTCTTTTCAAGGAACTAAAAACTCTTGGATCCCCCCACCTCCCACTCCCTCCTCCTTACTCCAGCCCCCCCCCCCCCCACCTCCCACCTTTCTCCCTTCAACCCTGCAAGGAACTGGGCTTTTGTCTAAAAAATAAGCAAAGGAGAGGAATCCCCCCCCTGCGCCCCCTCCAAACCCGTTCCTCCTTGCTCCCTGCGGAGTATTGTTAAAACACGGCCCCCACTAGCTCCTTCTCTCTCCCTCTCTTTCTCTCTCTCCGAGGCCCAGCTCTTAAGACAGAGTGCTTTTGCATGAGAAAAACCGATTAGTCTTCAAATGCCATCCAGACAAAAGAGGCCTCCTTTCAGGTCGGGCAAGAAATTTTCTCCGATAGTAGAGTTCCCCTTTTGTTTTTCTAAGATGAGGCCTTTTTTGTCTTACAGGCAGGGGCTGTTAACATTCACTTGCAGAGGAGGCCCCACTGGCCCCTGGAGAAGAGGAGGAACGGGGGTCAAATTCCCCGCAAAAGAGGACGGAAGTGAAGGAGTAGGGGAAAGGGGGAAAAGAGGGAAAGGAGGGGAAGAGGCACTCATTTAAACATGTTTGCAGAAGGGAGGGGACAACTGGGCCTGAACTTTATTCAGGTATTAACCTTGGGATTGGCATTTGACATTCAAACAATGTCCCCGTCCTCAATCTCGACCCCCAGGTTCCACTAAGACCCACGGGGCTTACTCACTAACGCAGATAACCAGGCCAGCATGGGGCACAGCAAATACAAAACACGTTAAAACAACTTCACCATTGTCATGTGTAGCAGAACAGTCTGAGCAATGCAACAAAATCATTCCAAACAGCTATTTATGAAATTGACATTAGAAATGATCTTTCTCATATAGACTTGGGGGGGGGGGGGGGTGTACGAAAATGAACTCCCATTCAGTCCCAATCACAATAATCAGTGACCCTTTCCTTGCCTTCAACTGACCTCTCCCGCAGTAGTCCTGTGTGTGTGCGTGCATGCGCCTATCTGAGCCTGTCCATGTGTGTGTGTGTCTTCGTGCAGCAGCCTGACCCATGGCTTTCCACACACACACAAACACACAGACCAGGAAGGAGGGGGGGGGAGTGACAGATCATTGTTCACAGTGTGCTGGCCACCTCATCTGTCCCCTGGCCGCCACCACCCTCCCTGGACAACGACGGAGAGCAAGCCCCCTTACGGATGCCACAACTGGGCTCGCGTCAAGCCCCTGACACAATGCCACATCTACAATAACAGACCCAAAACCCCTGGAAGTCGGGAACTACAACTCCACTGTCCAAGCTCAGCGTCTCAACTTTACACAGCCCTCCACGCCACAGGCAAATGGGCCCGCAGCTCACTTCACCTCTTGCTGCCACACTTCACACAGCAGCCGCAAAGACGCTTTTACAGCGGCTCAGGGCTAACAGCGGAGGAGACGAGCGCAGTCCAGCTCCATCGTCAGCCAGGCGCGACCTGCCGCCATTTGTACTCTGTTTGTACTCGAGTGTGTGAGAAAAGACAACGCAGGCGCCCGCTGACTCACACTGGGGTTCATGCAGGAGTCTGTTAGCACTCATTCACTCCTGCATTCATCTTGGTTTTTTATCTAGTAAATCATTTGTTTCTCTCTCTTTTCTCTCTCTCGGTCTGTTACTCTCTCTCTCTCTCTCTCTCTCTTTTCTCTCTCTCTGTCTCTGTTACTCTCTCTCTCTTCTCTCTCTTGTTCTCTGTTACTCTCTCTCTTCTCTCTCTTGTTCTCTGTTACTCTCTCTTCTCTCTCTTGTTCTCTGTTACTCTCTCTCTCTTGTTCTCTACTACTCTCTCTCTCGTTCTCTGTTACTCTCTTTTCTCTGTCTTGGTCTCTGTTACTCTCTCTCTCTTTTCTCTCTCTTGTTTTCTGTTACTCTCTCTCTCTCGTTCTCTGTTACTCTCTCTCTCTTTTCTCTCTCTCGTTCTCTGTTACTCTCCCTCTCTCTTCTCTCTCATTCTCTGTTACTCTCTACCTCTCTCTCTCTTTCCCTCGCTCTCAGGGAGGCTGGTTGACCAGGCTAATTGGCAGGTCCACTCTGGGTTTCCGTGAGGCCAAAGCCCTGGAAAAGAAACGGCCACTCTGACTCTCAGCCTCTGGTACGGCAGCTTGAGCTCTGCCCCCCCCCCCCCCCCATTTCTGAAAGAAGAACTACAGGCTACTTTGCTTGCACGCTCCTGTGTACGTGTGCGTGCGAGTGTACGTGCTTCCGTGCGTGCGTGTGTGTGCGTGTAAAACAGGTCTATGATGGGGATATTTTATATTGAGGTGCGTTTGCATTTTAAAACATGCAGGTGGAGTAAGAGTACATTTGGAAGCCCATGTGTAGGGTGTGGATGTGGGGGTTTATCTAAATGCATGCGTGTGTATAGGCATGTCATTACACTTGTCTCTCTCTCTCTCTCTGATCCCCCTTCATCAGATCAACCACCCCCCCCTCACTTTGCAAAAGACATGAGCCCAGTGAAAGGTGCCTTAAGTGGGGCTCCTTGAAGCAGAGATTGGGGGGGGGGTGAATGGGGTCCCGCTCTGGGATGCAGCTGGTGGAGGTGGAGGGAAGCTGGGGGAGAAGGAACACATAGCATATTAAATCGGCTGGCGGAGGCCGGGTAGGTCCACGCGGAGAGCTAGGAGAGCCAGATCTGAGGCATGCCCTGAAGGGATGGCTGGGCCTGGGGATTAGGAGAGCCAAGGAGAAGCCCTCGTGCTGCGCCACGCCGCACGCCTGCCTGCCCCCCTTCTTCTCTCCGCTCATACGCAAATGCATCCAGACACTTTGGCGTAGACTACACTTGGCGGCGAACTGCCACAGCCCAAACTTTTTACAAGGAGGCGAAGGAGCCGCTCACTCATCACACATACACCTCCGTCTCCTGTCTCGCTGCCTTTTTTCCCCCCTCAATATCTCTCTCTCTTTCTCTCTCCTTGACTTGTTTTCTTCCCCCCCTCAACTGTGCCTTTTCGATTTCATGTCGATATCAAAGTTCAGAAACATCAAAGTGAGGGACTCCTATTGGGGCCCGTCTATTCATGACGCGGCTAAACTCAGACTTAGGGGAAAGATGGACCGGATAGCCATTGTGATACCATGTTTATTTATTTCTGCCAACATGCTCTGAATAGATGAGGTAACTGCACCTCTTCTCGCCTGCTAATGTAAGCTGTGGTTTGTGGGATTGAAGTACTTAGCGCTCTGCTAAAGAGTTGTATGATAAACCTTTCGTCATATTGACATCCGTGACCGTCGAACGGCCCGTGAGTACAACAGGAATCCCACCCCATATCTGCCTCATACCCAGGGATCCACACCACAACAAACCAAAAATGTGAAGAAATGCTACAAAAAATGCCTTGGCCCTTATCTTTGATCAAAACAACTTCCCCTAAATGAACCTGGTAGAGCAATACACTTTCTACCTATGAGTGTGCCTTTATAGATGCCCATTAGCACGTCATTAGGGCCTCATGCATACACACCTGATAACAGGTATTCTTCCTCTAGGATGTAAAAGGGCCTAAGGACAGAGGCCTGCCTAGAACAGTGGATTTGAGGGCTGGGGGCGAGGAGGAGGGGGCCCTGGTTTAAGAGGGTAATAGAGTGTCATCTTTGTGCATTAACATCTGCTTGTGTGACAGGTCCTATTTTGGGCAGGTTGGAGAGGTCACGGGTGCACTGCCTGGTGTTTTTGCAGCGATGCATAATTGAATGTAAAGGTGTGCTAATATGGAGATAAAGGGCCGCTCTGCTTTCTGACGGGCTGACGAAGGATAGGGGTTATGCGTGAGTTTCCTTCCCTATCCGTGGGACTGTGAGTTACAGATTGCCCCCTTCACCAGACAGGCACTGATTCATCTCAGCTGGTGGAGGGAGAAAAAAAAACAGGCTTCTTCAATGTGCCTTTTTTTTTTTTAAATACCAGATTATCATCTTAAACATTGTGTGTATTTATCACTGTTACTGAATCATTTATGACAAGCAGTCCTTGTTTTGTAAAATTGCACCTGTTCAAGTGAAGCTGCAGCCCCTAGCTGAGCTCTGTTCTGTTCTGGAGACATTGTAAAACAGTAACGCCATACATATTTATAACACTGAGTGTGATCATCAGATATCATTCATATTTAATATGATTCAATCATAAAATATCTCTGGCTCCATGCACATTATTATACACATGTACTTAGAGCCAATCTGGGGTTATTTCAGAGCATCGTTTTCTCATGGAAAATATCTGCCATCCATTAAGGCTAAATAGAGCTCAAATTAATATAATTTCATGTTGCTTTTGTGATCATTAAATCTGGAGGTAAGTAATCACACATTCTTCAGGAAAAATGCACTCTGTCAAAGAGATTTCTGTCGACAATCAATCACTACTATTGCGGTAAATGAAACTCAATAGCAAAAACCCAGAAATATATAAATGGTATTATTTTTTTTAAGTCCATTGCATCATCTGGAAATAAAATAACAGATTATAATTTTAAAATAAAATGCAGGTAGGCCTTATCGAATTGAGGTATAACATTAGGATTTGTGGAAGCCAAAAACGTTGTTCCTGTTGATTAAAAGGCAAAAATGCATTAATAAAAATGTCCTGGCTAGATAAGGATAACAATGCACTATATTACTGTACCAAACACATGTTTTGATTAGGAACAATAATCTATTGAGGTATTGAGAAGTAGGCTAAAAGAAAGGTTTATATATTCCTTGATGTTCACACTTACCAAATATTATTTCAGCAAAATAGTTGAGCCGTTTCCTTTATCAATTAAATTATTATTCAGTAGGCTAGCCTAATAAGCATATGATTTCAGAAATAAGTGCATATTTCGGCTCATGCAAACAAAAGTATGCATTAAAAAAAATATCTGTGTAAAAACAATCACTAAATTAAGTGGGTTATATGTTCTTGCAGTGTATTTATTTATTTACAAATTACCACCGTAAGAATTGTATAAAAAACACGCATGGCAAACATTTTTCAAAAGGCAGCACATGACAGATTTTTCATAAGGGCATTAAACTGGCATAGTCCAGTCCAGATGACCATGTTCTTAACCCGAGGGGGGGAAAAAGCTTTTTATCTGCACAAGCTCTTAAACTTCTATTGTTTTGCATTCAACTCTTACTGCTCGTTCTCAAGGCAGTTAGATCTCCGTTAATAATTTGCCAAGTGTCAAAGAAGGTTTGGCTGAGCCGTCACCGCACGGCTGAACGCCTCGAACCTTCGTCGTTTGTATAGCGGCGTGAAACCCGAGACACAAACGGTCCACCAGTCACTCACAGCGAATCCGACAAGCAGATAAAATGTGGAACAGCTGGCAGGGAGCAGAAGGAAAAGTTTAAAACAAATATCTCCACATGTGGAGGGGTGCTGCCATGATACATAACGGACCGAAAAGTACATACGCAGAAAACTCAATGCATAAAAGACAAAAAATTATAGGCCGAATAATTAGGCCTGATTATAATAAGGGCAATAAAATATTTGGGGGAAGTATCCAAATGTACCCGCGCTAATATTAGTAGCATATCCTGTATTTCAACTCAGAAATGAAATGTTATATTTAGAACTTTTCTATTTAATTTGATATAACCCAGTCAATGTTCTACTATTGTCAAACTCGATACAATGCTGATTATATAGGTCTGAAGGCCTGTTTAATCTTGAAGCTGTGCCTTGTAAAATAAATGTTGGCCTACTTGTATTCCAACATTCATATTTTGATTGTAGAAATGGAGACATCAGTGGTTGCATTAGATTGTTATCAGAATAGTCTATACTCGATTCAGGAAAATGTTCCATACATTTTCGTAATGCAGTCATAACTCATATTAGGCATAATGGATGAGACCGAATCGATAACCAGCACGACTTGGTAAAATCGCGCTGAAATATGATCACATGTCAGCCTAAATATGCATGCCCCGTGCGTCTCTTTAGGCAAAAGTCCAAAAAGTTTTGTGTCTGTAGTGGAAGTTCCCAAAGTTGTTTCAGCCCACACTTCTCAACAATGCAATTACTTTTGCATTAAAGTGTTTACAAAAAGAAAAGCTTCAACCTTCCATAAAATAACTTTAAACGCACTTTTAACAACCATTGTGTTGAATTAAACAGAGTGAGTGTGAGTTTCTATCACCTTGGAAATTACATCAGCAAAGTTGAGAAAATTTGCAATGGGTCAACTTGTAACTTTAAAGAAAGTAGAAAACAACTAGAAAACATCCAGGAAAATAAATAGTAATTTTGTTTGATAATATTTGTGAATAAGGTGAATAAGTTGAGTTTTCATACAATTTTATTATTTCATCACCACCCTCCGATTTGTGGACTTCAATGAAATTCCAGCTTATTTGAAACGTGATACCTCTGACAGTTTTTGAATAGACGTCGTGTTTTCTCCCTCAAAACTTTCAAAGCCAGCAAAGAGCAAAAGGTTCAAAGGAAACAGTTCATCATGCCTCGTCGTGTTTTTTGCACTTACGTGTTCGAAGGATGTTTCCCTCCAATAATTCTTGATATTTTCTGTCTTCTTCTCTTAAGTGAAGTATTTTTTCGCTTGTTGCAGATGTGCCTCTCGCGCTCTGGAGTTGCCTGTGAGACTCCAACTCCAAAACCGCTCTGCCAGACTTTTCCTTCTTTTTCCGCGTCTTTCTCCTTTTCACAGTTTTCTGAATAGAGCGAACACTGAACTAATACCGTGAGCCACCCTGCATACCTGACGATGGCCGATGATGAACCTGTATGAATAAGACAACATAAGTGTTTACAAAAACGTGTGGACTGTTGTTATTACATTAAGTATGCCTTTCGAGGAGAAGAGGGCGAAGTGTAGAACTCCAGCTGCTCTTTCCCTCGCCTGACTCCTCCCTTCGGATCGGGCTCCCTCGCTCTCTACCTCCCTCTCTTTCTATTCTCCCCCGCCTGCCCTCCCTTTCTCTTCTCTGCTCCGGGCCGCAGTTTCCTGAGACGGTGTAGACATGGTTGGAACGAATGGACCGTTGTACATTCAATTGCAAGAATTGGCAAATACTAATATTTCACTTATACCAATACTCCTTAGGATGAAGTTTGCGATTTTGAGTGTCAGTGTTGTCTTGTTACTTAAGATAGTTTCAACACCAGTGGCTGGGCATCAGCACAAGGCGCCCTATTAACGATTGGGTTTAGACCTTTTTCACAAACAATAAATAGAGCATGATAAATAAGCAGTATTAAGGATAAGGTGAGCATGGTTTATTTCAGTATGAGTTAATGTAATAAACCATACACACATTCTATAAATATGAACATTATATATATATATATATATATATATATATATATACACTACCATTCAAGGTTTGTGGTCACTTAGAAATGTCCTTGTTTTTAAAGGAAAAGCCCATTTTTGTCCATTAAAATAACATCAAATTGATCAGAAATACAGTGTAGACATTGTTAATGTTGTAAAGGACTATTGTAGCTGGAAACGGCCGCTTTTTAGCGAAATATCTACATAGGTGTACAGAGGCCCATTATCAGCAACCATCACTCCTGTGTTCCAATGGCACTTTGTTTTAGCTGATCCAAGTTTATCATTTTAAAAGGATAATTGATCATTAGGAAACCCTTTTGCAATTATGTTAGCACAGCTGAAAACTGTTGTACTGATTAAAGAAGCAATAAATCTGGCCTTCTTTAGACTATTTGAGTATCTGGAGCATCAGCGTTTGTAGGTTCGATTACAGGCTAAAAAAGGCTAGAAACGAATAACTTTCTTCTGAAACTCATCAGTCTATTCTTGTTGTGAGAAATGAAGGCTATTCCATGCGAGAAATTGCCAAGAAACTGAAGATCTTGTACAACGCTGTGTACTACTCCCTTCACAGAACAGCGCAAACTGGCTTTAACCAGAATAGAAAGAGGAGTGCACAACTGAGCAAGAGGACGAGTACATTAGAGTGTCTAGTTTGAGAAACAGACGCCTCACAAGTCCTCAACTGGCAGCTTCATTAAATAGTACCTGCAAAACTGCAGTCTCAACGTCAACAGTGAAGAGGCAACTTCGGGATGCTGGCCTTCTAGGCAGAGTTGCAAAGAAAAAGCCATATCTCAGACTGGCCAATAAAAATAAAAGATTAAGATGGGCAAAAGAACACAGACACTGGAAAGAGGAACTCTGCCTAGAAGGCCAGCATCCCGGAGTCGCCTCTTCACTGTTGACATTGAGACTGGTGTTTTGTGGGACAAAAAATTGACAAAAATATTGCTTTTCTTTCAAAAACAAGGTAATTTCTAAGTGATCCCAAACTTTTCAACGGTATATACAGTGCCTTCAGAAAGTATTCAGACCCCTTGACTTTTTCCACATTTTGTTACTTTACAGCCTTATTCTAAAATGTATTTTTTTTTTTACTCTGCAAACTACACTCAATATCCCATAACGACAAAATCTAAAACATGTTTTTAGTCATTTTTACAAATGTATAAAAAAACAAAAACAGAAATACATTATTTACATAAGTATTCAGACCCTTTGCTATGAGACTCGAAATTGAGCTCAGGTGCATCCTGTTTCCATTGATCATCCTTGAGATGTTTCTACAGCTTGATTGGAGTCCACCTGTGGTAAATTCAATTGATTGGACATGATTTGGAAAGGCACACAGTTGACAGTATTTGTCAGAGCAAAAACCAAGCCTTGAGGTCAAAGGAATTGTCCGTAGAGGTCCGAGACAGGATTGTGGCGAGGCACAGATCTGGGGAAGCGTACCAAAAAAATAGTGCAGGATTGAAGGTTGCCAAGAACACAGTGGCCTCCATCAACCTTAAATGGAAGAAGTTTGGAACCACCAAGACTCTTCCTAGAGCTAGACGCCCAGCCAAACTGAGCAATCCTGGGAGAAGGGCCTTGTCAGGGAGGTGACCAAGAACCCAATGGTCACTCCAACAGAGCTCTAGAGTTCCTCTGTGGAGACGGGAGAACCTTCCAGAAGGACCACCATCTCTGCAGCACTCTATCAATCAGGCCTTTATGGTGGACTGGCCAGACGGTAGCCACCCCTCAGTAAAAGGCACATGATTGCCCTCTTGGAGTTTGCCAAAAGCCACCTAAAGACTCTGAGATCATGAGAAATAAGATTCTCTGGTCTGATGAAACCAAGATTGAACTCTTTAGCCTGAATGCCAAGCGTCACATCTGGAGGAAACCTGGCACCATCCCTACAACGAAGCATGGTGGTGACAGCATCATGCTGTGGGGATGTTTTTCAGCGTCAGGGACATAGAGACTAGTCAGGATAGAGGGAAAGATGAACAGAGCAAAGTACAGAGAGATCCTTGATGAAAACCTGCTTTAGAGCACTCAGGACCTCAGACTGGGGCAAAGGATCACCTTCCAGCAGGACAATGACCCTAAGCACACAGCCAAGACAACGCAGGGGTGATTTCGGGACAAGTCTCTGAATGTCCTTGAGTGGCCCAGCCAGAGCCGGACTTGAACCTGATCAAACATCTCTGGAAAGACCTGAAAATAGCTGTGCAGCAGCGCTCCCCATCCAACCTGACAGAGCTTGAGAGGATCTGCAGAGAAGAATGCGAGAAACTCCCCAAATAGAGGTGTGCCAAGATTGTAGCATCATATCCAAGAAGACTTGAGGCTGTAATCACTGCTACAGGTGCTTCAACAAAGTACTGAGTAAAGGGTCTGAATACTCATGTAAATGTAATATTTAAAAAAAAAAAAATTTAATACATTTGCTAAAATTTCCAAAAAACAGTTTTTGCTTTGTCATTATGGGGTATTGTGGGTAGATTGATGAGGGGGAAAAAACTATTTACCGTAATTTCCGGACTATAAGCCGCAACTTTTTTCCCACGCTTTGAACCTCGCGGCTTAAACAATGACGCGGCTAATATATGGATTTTTCCCGCTTTCAATTTTTTTTCTCCAAAAAAACACATTCTGTGACGTGCTCAGTTTTTTGCCGGCATGAAGCTTTCATTAGACCAATGAAATTGCCGAACGGGTTAAGGTCGAACAACTTTTTTGTTTACTGTTTAGATTAAATCGAGCACTCTCAAACTTCCCATCATTCTGATTACAGTAGTCATTTTGTCACCCTCATCATGGCAAAGACACAGAGAAATGCATATGATGCAGCTTTCAAGTTGAAGGCGATTGATCTGGCTGTTGGAAAAGGAAACAGAGCTGCTGCACGGGAGCTTGGTCTTAATGAGTCGATGATAAGATGTTGGAAACAGCAGCGTGAGGAACTGACTCAGTGCAAAAAGACAACTAAAGCTTACAGCAAATTTTTTATTTTTTGTTACAAGCCGTGTTTCGTTAAAGCCTATTTATTTTTGTTACAAGCCGTGTTTCGTTAAAGCCTGTGTAAAGTTCATTTGTTTCAATGTACCGGTAGGCACCTGCAGCTTATAGACATGTGCGGCTTATTTATGTTCAAAATAATATATATTTTTTTAATTCAGTGGGTGCGGCTTATATTCAGGTGCGCTCAATAGTCCGGAAATTACGGTAATCCATTTTAGAATAAAGCTGTAACCTAACAAAATGTGAAAAAAGTCAAGGGGTCTGTATACTTTCCGAAGGCACTGTATATGTACAGTACCAGTCAAAAGTTTGGACACACCTACTCATTCAAGGGTTTTTCTATATTTTTACTATGTTCTACATTGTAGAATAATAGTGAAGACATCAAAACTATTTAAAAAAAACACATTTGGAATCATGTAGTAACCAAAAAAGTGTTAAACAAATGAAAATATATACACTGCTCAAAAAAATAAAGGGAACACTTTAACAACACATCCTAGATCTGAATGAAAGAAATAATCTTATTAAATACTTTTTTCTTTACATAGTTGAATGTGCTGACAACAAAATCACACAAAAATAATCAATGGAAATCCAATTTATCAACCCATGGAGGTCTGGATTTGGAGTCACACTCAAAATTAAAGTGGAAAACCACACTACAGGCTGATCCAACTTTGATGTAATGTCCTTAAAACAAGTCAAAATGAGGCTCAGTAGTGTGTGTGGCCTCCACGTGCCTGTATGACCTCCCTACAATGCCTGGGCATGCTCCTGATGAGGTGGCGGATGGTCTCCTGAGGGATCTCCTCCCAGACCTGGACTAAAGCATCCGCCAACTCCTGGACAGTCTGTGGTGCAACGTGGCGTTGGTGGATGGAGCGAGACATGATGTCCCAGATGTGCTCAGTTGGATTCAGGTCTGGGGAACGGGCGGGCCAGTCCATAGCATCAATGCCTTCCTCTTGCAGGAACTACTGACACACTCCAGCCACATGAGGTCTAGCATTGTCTTGCATTAGGAGGAACCCAGGGCCAACTGCACCAGCATATGGTCTCACAAGGGGTCTGAGGATCTCATCTCGGTACCAAATGGCAGTCAGGCTACCTCTGGCGAGCACATGGAGGGCTGTGCAGCCCCCCAAAGAAATGCCACCCCACACCATGACTGACCCACCGCCAAACCGGTCATGCTGGAGGATGTTGCAGGCAGCAGAACGTTCTCCACGGCGTCTCCAGACTCTGTCACGTCTGTCACATGTGCTCTGTGTGAACCTGCTTTCATCTGTGAAGAGCACAGGGCGCCAGTGGCGAATTTGCCAATCTTGGTGTTCTCTGACAAATGCCAAACGTCCTGCACGGTGTTGGGCTGTAAGCACAACCCCCACCTGTGGACGTCGGGCCCTCATACCACCCTCATGGAGTCTGTTTCTGACCGTTTGAGCAGACACATGCACATTTGTGGCCTGCTGGAGGTCATTTTGCAGGGCTCTGGCAGTGCTCCTCCTGCTCCTCCTCGCACAAAGGCGGAGGTAGCGGTCCTGCTCCTGGGTTGAGCAGTATATTATCTTTGAAATTCTTTTGAAGTAGCCACACTTTGCCTTGATGACAGCTTTGCACACTCTTGGTGTTCTCTCAACTAGCTTCATGCTGTAGCGTCATTCTTCCTGTGCTTTCTCTTGGAGTGTGGGGTGTCTTCGTGATCTACATTTCACTTATTCGGGTAAAGTTAAATTGGTATTTAAAATCCCATTCCCATATCTCTAAAAAATTGAAATATATTTATGTTTACCATGAGATTCAGATAAGCCTAAAGTAGGCCTATGTATAACTGGGTCCCACTTTACATTAGGTACGTAGTGTGTAATTGCAGAGAGTAGATAGCCTACGCATTGTTACATAGCAGCCTTCTTACAACAGTTTTACCTGTCTGTTTCATTACACATTCAACCTGAGAAACAACCAACTGACATAGGTCACTTGCTCTGGGTATTCCCCATATAAAGTCCCATTCACGTATGAGGGGGAATTATGTGATGCGTCAAGCTTCTTATGATAGGGAAACTGGAAAAGTGGTCCCCTGGGCCACAGCCTTCTGAATGAGACCTAATGTTATGGTAAGGAGGGGGAAAAGCTTTCCTGTTGGGTTAGGTGTGATCAATATACATAATCAATATGCATGGAAATGGTATAGTAAAAGAGGCGTACAGGGGTCTGTATCAATCAATGGAGAGGTGGGGGTTTGGCAAAAATCACAAATTATCGTTTAAGCAGGATTTGACTGTGTGTGTGTGGTCAAGAGGTCATGTTGTCCCGTGGTCTATGGGTGTGTCCCAAACAGTACCCTAATCTCCATATAGTGCACTACTTCTGCCCAGAGGGCTATGGGGGACTAGGGGGCCATTTGGGACGCATCGTATGATCATTCTATTTAGGTGTCACAATAACAGAACATGTCACTGCTATGTTGTAGCAGAGGCACCCAGGCTCGGCCATTGCACTCCGGCCGTGCTGACCCCTGCAAATTCCCCAAAGGTGGGAATCTTGACTGCATAAGTTGTGTTAGTGGGGGACTGCGTCACGCTGTCCCCTGAGAGGTACAAAAAGAAAAGATGCAGAATCATGGTCAAATCAATGCCCCGTAAGCATTTATTTCAATGTTGTTATTTTTTTTTAAAGCTGTATCGCAGAGATTGAGACCTCTGGTGTCTAGTCCTATGTAGATAATTACGACTAGGTAATATTGACTAATCACTCTCGTGATCAATAGTGTGGCATACCCATAGACTTCCAGTCATTGCACTAACGCTAGTTAGCATTGGCTCACAAAAACGACCTCTAACTTCCTTCATACTGGACGCAGAGACAAATGGTATCGACGAGTTCATCTGACTGGGGAAGTAGATAAAATCCAGAAGCATCCCTTTAACACTTTCAGATATAAATGTATGCCATTGATTTTGCTGTGTGTCTTACAGTGGACCTTTGACTGGGCATGCTTTGCTGTTGTCACTGTCACTGATTGGCCACATCATGCTTCCTGCTTATAATTTTGTATAATAGAATAGAATAGAATTACTATTCCCAGAAGAAACTTCAGTTTGTACAATCTATGTTTACTTTGTTGTGCCCTCTATAAAGCTCTCATTGAACTGAATATTTTTTACCCTAAGTGTTGATGAAATACACTATTGGATTACAGGCACAAGCTATCCCTGACCACATACATACAGTATACAGGAACACTTTTCTAATATTGATTTACACTCCCTCTTGGCCCTCAGAACAGCCTCAATTTGAAGGGGCATGGACTCTACAAGGTGTTGAAAGCGTTCAACAGTGATGGTGACCCATGTTGACTCCAATGATTCCCACAGTTGAGTCAATTGTTGATACACACAGGAAACTGTTGAGCGTGAAAAAACCCAGCAGTATTGCAGTTCTTGACACAAACCGGTGTGCCTGGCACCTACTACCATACCCCTTTCAAAGGCACTTAAATCTTTTGTCTTGCCCATTCACACTCTGAATAGCCCACATACACAATCCATGTCTCAGTTGTCTCAAGGCTTAAGAATCCTTCTTTTAGCTGTTTCCTCCCCTTCATCTACACTGATTGAAGTGGATTTAATTAACAAGTGACATCAATAACAACCCTCCAGACGAGCTTCAATGCCATTCAACTCTCCTTCCGTGGTCTCCAACTGCTCCTAAACACAAGTAAAACTAAGTGCATGCTCTTCAACCGATCGCTGCCTGCACCTGCCCGCATCACTACTCTGGATGGTTCTAACTTAGAATTTGTGGACAACTACAAATACCTAGGTGTCTGGTTAGACTGTAAACTCTCCTTCCAGACTCACATCAATCATTTCCAATCCAAAGTTAAATCTAGAATTGGCTTCCTATTTCGCAACAAAGCATCCTTCACTCATGCTGCCAAACATACCCTCGTAAAACTGACCATCCTACCAATCCTCGACTTCGGCGATGTCATTTACAAAATAGCCTCCAATACCCTACTCAACAAGCTGGATGCAGTCTATCACAGTGCCATCCGTTTTGTCACCAAAGCCCCATATACTACCCACCACTGCGACCTGTACGCTCTCGTTGGCTGGCCTTCGCTTCATAATCGTCGCCAAACACATTGGCTCCAGGTCATCTACAAGACCCTGCTAGGTAAAGTCCCCCCTTATCTCCGCTCACTGGTCACCATAGCAGCACCCACCTGTAGCACGCGCTCCAGCAGGTATATCTCTCTGGTCACCGCTAAAGCCAACTCCTCCTTTGGTCGTCTCTCCTTCCAGTTCTCTGCTGCCAATGACTGGAACGAACTACAAAAATCTCTGAAACTGGAAACACTTGTCTCCCTCACTAGCTTTAAGAACCAGCTATCAGAGCAGCTCCCAGATCACTGCACCTGTACATAGCCCATCTATAATTTAGCCCAAACTACTACCTCTTCCCCTGCTGTATTTATTTATTTGATTTATTTTGCTCCTTTGCACCATATTATTTATATTTATATTTTAACTTTGAACTTTCTTCAAACTACAAATCTACCATCCCAGTGTTTTACTTGCTATACTTTATTTACTTTGCCACCATGGCCTTTTTTGCCTTTACCTCCCTTATCTCACATCATTTGCTCACATTGTATATAGTCTTACTTTTTTTCTACTGCATCATTGATTGTATGTTGTTTTACTCCATGTGTAACTCTGTGTTTTTGTATGTTGTCGAACTGCTTTGCTTTATCTTGGCCAGGTCGCAATTGTAAATGAGAACTTGTTCTCAACTTGCCTACCTGGTTAAATAAAGGTGAAATAAAAAAAAAATTACAAAAAAACAAGGGCTCATAGCTTTCACCTGCATTCACCTGGTCAGTCTATGTCATGGAAAGAGCAGGTGTCCTTAATGTTTTGTACACTCAGTGTATATCATAAGGCCTTACTTTGATGGCCTAGTTTAACCCTAACACAGTTGTGTTAGGAAACTCCTGGTTTACAAGCCACATCAGGCTTTCAAGTCATTTTATGCTGGCTTGCAAAGTGATGTGTAATATTGGAATCCAACCATAGTTAAGATATCCAACAGATTTAATTTTTATTCACCCGCAACCTGCATTCAGAATGACTGTCAGGTTTAGGAAAGTTGATAAGAAGACTACCTAAACCATTTAAACTGGGACAATCATCTCAGTAACAGGTGCAATACATCTAAAATAAATGTATGATATTTATCTTTGTGTATCATAAAATTAAAGTATTCAGACCCTTTGACTTTTTCCACATTTTGTTAGGTTACAGCCTTATTCTAAAATTGATGAAATTGTTGTTGTTTTTATCATCAATCTACACACAATTACCCATAATGACAAAGAAAAAACAGGTTTTTAGAAATGTTTGCAAATCTATAAAAAAACAACAACTGAAATATCACATTTACATAAGTATTCAGACCCTTTACTCTGTACTTTGCTGAAGCACCTTTGGTCGCAATTACAGCCTCAAGCCTTCTTGGGTATGATGCTACAAGCTTGGCACTCCTTTATTTAGGGAGGGTCTCCCATTCTTCTCTGCAGATCCTCTTAAGCTCTGTCAGGTTGGAAAGGGAGCGTTGCTGCACAGCTATTTTCAGGTCTCTCCAGAGATGTTCAATCGGGTTCAAGTCCGGGCTCTGGCTGGGCCACTCAAGGACATTCAGAGACTTGTCCCGAAATCACCTCTGCGTTGTCTTGGCTGTGTGCTTAGGGTCGTTGACCTGTTGGAAGGTGATCCTTTGCGTCAGTCTGAGGTCCTGAGTGCTCTAGAGCAGGTTTTCATCAAGGATCTCTCTGTACTTTGCTCCGTTCATCTTTGCCTCCATCCTGTCTAGTTTCCCAGTCCCTGCTGCTGAAAAACATCCCCACAGCATGATGCTGCCACCACCATGCTTCACCATAGTAATGGTGCCAGGTTTCCTCCAGATGTGACGCTTGGCATTCAGGCCAAATAGTTCAATCTTGGTTTCATCAGACCAGAAAATCTTGTTTCTCATGGTCTGAGAATCTTTAGGTGCCATTTGGCAAACTCCAAGTGGGCTGTCACGTGCCTTTTACTGAGGAGTGGCTTCCGTCTGGTCACTCTACCATAAAGGCCTGATTGGTGGAATGCTGCAGAGATGGTTGTCCTTCTGAAAGTTTCTCCCATCTCCACAGATCAACTGTAGAGCTCTGTAAGAGTGACCATCGGGTTCTTGGTCACCTCCCTGACCAAGGTCCTTCTCCCCCAATTACTTAGTTTGGCCAGCTCTAAGGAAGAGTCTTGGTGGTTCCAAACTTCTTCCATTTAAGAATGACAGAGGCCACTGTGTTCTTGGGGACCTTCAATGCTGCAGACACTTTTTGGTACCCTTCCCCAGATCTGAGCCTAGACAAAATCCAGTTTCGGACCTCCACAGACAATTCCTTCGACCTCATGGCTTGGTTTTTGCTCTGACATGCACTGTCAACTGTGGGACCTTATATAGACAGGTGTGTGCTTTTCTAAATTATGTCTATTTAATTGAATTTACCACAAGTGGACTCCAATCAAGTTGTAGAAACATCTCAAGGATGATCAATGGAAACAGGATGCACCTGAGCTCAATTTTGTGTCTTGTAGCAAAGGGTCTGAATACTTATGTAAATAAGGTTCATTTAAAAAATATATATACATTTGCTAAAATGTTTTCACTTTTGTCATTATGGGATATTGTGTGTAGATTGCTGAGGATTTTTTGTAATACATTTTAGAATAAGGCTGTAACTTAGCAAAATGTGGAAAAAGTCAAGGTTCCTGAATACTTTCCGAAGGCACTGTACATGCAAAAACACAGGTATTAAAAATTACCCTAAAATATCTACCTGCAGTAGAGCATGCTGGGAAATATGATAACGATGGGTGTGATTTCGATGGGACTGTTTTACTCTCCACGGTGTAAAACAATAACTCTGGTTATTAACACCAACACTGGGGGTTATTTTACACCACTGAGTGTTAATTTCACTCTTACATTTCACTCTTACTCCTGAATCAACACTATAAATGTTAAACTAAAAAATCAACACTGGCCAATTTACTGTGCACGAGTCATTCTCCTGTCTGTTTGTGAAAGCTTGTGCTTATCTGACCCAGACTACACCGAGATAAAGTCCTTGTTATATGAGTCTCTCAAAGAGAATCCTAGGAGCGGGGGAGGACAGGGGAGACAGTGGGGAGGGGGAAGGAGTGATGGAGGGAGGTGGTGGTGCACATGGACATCAGTGGGGTTAGCAGCTCCCGAAAGTATTTCATCAAAGAGGGCTAGGATCCTAGGGATTGAGATTCAGCCTGGAGGCAAGTAACCAATGGTCTCCCAAGAACATATTCCAAAGTAGAACTCAGAGAGCCAAAGCACACATCAAAAGCACCTCTGGAGCCAAAGCCATTCTGGAGGAGAAAGAAAGGGGTACCGGTCCCTACTTGGCACCCTCTAAGCCCCAGATCTCACCCCAATAAAGGAGGAACTACTGTTTGTTCCAGACCTGAGATCTACTGCAGTCAGAGAGGTGCACACCAAGGCAGGCAGGCAACACAAGCACACACACACAAACACACACACACACACACACACACACACACACACACACACACACACACACACACCACACACACACACACACACACACACACACACACACACACACACACACACACACACACACACACACACACACAATAATACAGTATACAGTCTCACATGACAAACAAACAAAGACTACACATATTGGTATTCATTTCTGAGACATTTTTGTACTGTAATAGTGTTATACTAAACAATCTGTTATGAACTGTATGCATTTGTTTGTCTTCAGCTACACACTGATTGAGACATGACAACAAATGTGTATTGTAATACTGGAATAGTCTTTTTCCAAAAGGTAATTTCATGATCTCAATGAAATATCATGCAATGGCCTGTAATGTCTACATTACACAAGTAACATAAATGGAGTACTTGGCAATATGGAGTGTGTTGAATTTTTCTCTCTAATTCTATCCCATTGGACAGATGTCACAGTGAAAGGGATATGTCAGCAGAAAGCATATGATATCCATCCAGATGTGACCTTTAGCATAGCATTGGACATACCAGCGATGTGTCCCAAATGGCACCCTATTCCCTACATAGTGCACTACTTGGCCCGGGTCGAAAGTCGTGGACTATACAGGGAACAGGGTGCCATTTGGGATGCAACCCCAGAGAATGGCAGGCTTGTTCAGTGAGTTGTGCAGTTGAGAGCCGCATGCCGTCTCTTCTCGAGTTAACACCAACGGTTGCAGGTCAAGAAGCAGTTTTTTATTCCTTTTGGACCAATATCGGGTATATTTCAAAGCTTCCATTTAATGTATAAGACAATACATTTGTAATACTCTCTTAATTACAGCTTTGTTAAGTCAAGACCTGACTAAAACGTCTCACTGACATCCTATGCGGTGACTCATTTGGCATTATTTTCCCACCGCTATCAATGGATAGAGAGGCGGCCTTTACTGTTTATTTGAGCCCCACTTGTTTGTGTAGCACATGGGGATGTGTGAACCTTACTCATCAGCCTGAAGTGACGTCACTTGTGCCACCAAACATTTTGGTGGCACCGACAGGTAAGATGCTTTGAGTGGGGCGGTCACGTGTGCCAGCAAGGCAGAGGTACTGGGGTTCGAGCCTCGTTGTGAGCCGAAACAGGAGGAAGTGGTGCTACTCTATTAAATAACGCTACTCCATTATACTTCATGACCAGGCATGACAAGGCAGAAAACAGACTAGGACTACCTGGCCCAGTGGCCCCTGCTTCCCAGTGTGTCAGGGGACAGAGCTACTGAGGGGCAAATAAACACACCACAAAGGACCACTTTACTGACCACTAATCTACTCCTGAAGAGAGCATTAGGCCTCATCCATCCTAAAGCTGTATACACAGGGTTCAAGTGCTCCTCCGCACACAGACACACACACACACACAATGAGGCTCACAGCCATCCGCCAAACCAAAGAACAAACAGGGAACACACCACTGAGATAAAGCCTCTCTCTCTCCTCTCTCATTTTATCTCTCCTCTTTCCTTCTCTCTCTCTCTCTCGCTGCTCTCCTGACTCTCTCTGTGCCTGCTGGAGGTATATCGGGTGTCTATGAGTGTTCCATTAGCATGCATGACTGATAACAGGCGCTCAGTCGCCCCCCCCGCTCTTATAATCGGAGAGAGGGATATTTGCAGAGTTATTTAGAATCTGTCAAAAATAATAAACGCAAAACTATATCCACTTCGGCTATTTAAGCAATTTCCCTGTGATAACGTCCCAAGGGGATCTCATGCGGCTTCCAAATGACGACATAATGAAACGACGACGCCTGCACCCCCTTATCAGGGTGGATTAAAAGGGAATAATGAAAGTGAGGGGGTTTGGAGCCTTGTGTGGCATTAATATGATTATCTAATGGACTCCAATGGAAAAGCATGTTAATTCCACTTAAACGCAAGACCTTTCCCAGCCCTATCTCCTCCTCCTGGCTCCTCTGAAGTAGTTCTCCTTCCCTTCTTGCCCTCGCTCTCACTCTCTCCCTCCTTTCCTCTCTCCTCTCCTTTACGTTGAAATAATCTCATCTCGCCTCAGCAGAAGTCATTATGTGTACGAACGGCGAACGTGTGAGAGTTTAGCATTTAATCCCCCCTAGTTTTTTCACCCTCTCTTTTTTCTTTGGGCCTGATTGGAGTGTGTGATGCCCTCTCTTAATTTTCAGACAAAAGCTCTCAAGGCGGTTAACAATATTCCGAATTATTCTCCATGCATGGACATCCTCGCTGTTGCTGAAAGAATGTGGGTCACTTTCCGACAAACTCAAATCAAACTTTTGGATCCACCATTGGAAATCGCGTTACACGCTCCCTGATATTAGGCTAAGTAAGTAAAGATTTGACTATTGGGTCAGAAAGGTATTCTTTCGCTTTGCTGAGGGGAGTGCATACTTCAACTCTGACATGACGACAAAGTTGGCAAAGTCAAAGTTCACATGAACAGTTCTTCCTCTACACACTAGATAAGGATATGTATGCACCCTTCTGGCTGAATGTTGACAGGAAATTGACGACGCAGTATGTATCCCAGCCATTTGAAGGGCTGTAAGCCTTTTGTTATCAGACCCACAAACAAACTGTAAATGTACTGGCTAATACTCATTGGAGAAGATTAGCTAAAAAAAACTCTCTCCTTTTGATCCCAAAACAAGATGGCCGACCAACCTTTCCACCTCGTCAAGGGGGCCATCCATCACATTAAGAACCATTAGGACCAATAAGACTCCTTCAACTGATAGCCCAGTCCATTCTCCTCCAGTAACAGCAGCAGCAATATGGACCAGACCACTACACACACTCCACACATCCTGAAAGCAGACAGCGATCCCACAGGATACAGTTAAAAAAGAGAAACATCAATATTTCAAACTACTCTCTCTTTCTGGTCCACATCAAAGCTTTCCGCTCCCATTGAAATCCTACAGGTAGTGATAGAGCTCTATTTGTTTTTTCTCCTCCGGTACAGCTGTAGAGACCACAGAGATTCCCCCGCTCTCCTTTAGAAAACCTCTCGGTTACACTGTTCGTCTGTCTCGTGGTTTACCGCCTCGCGTTTTGGAAGAAGTGCAAAGGCGAGGGCTGGAATTAGAAAGGAGAAGACATACTGGGGACATCTAGGGGAATAGTTGTATCTCCTCAATGTTGCCGGATAGCCTGTGAATACGGCATGTAACGTGACGTTAGTTTGACTTTGAAGGGCTCTGTGTCCTATGTGGGAGTGACCGTGGAGAGCTCTCGACAAAGGGATTGAATGAAAGAGTATTGTACTGAACCTTAACTGTATATTGAGCACTGTATTACAGTAGGCCTTTCATATTATTGCCTTTACATTGATGTCTAAGCTCATCTCTGATTCACACTCACATATGCACATTCACAACAGTCCATATACGACACAAGAGACTCAGTTTAGTGAATCAGTTAAAAGTAGAGAACATGTCTGAATTTACAGTCTTGCATAAACGACGGATTCTTGGAACCAGAAATCACATCGAAAAGGCCTTTCATTTTAAATGAATCAGAAATGCAGGGAAACGATTGTTCGACAGACAATCCACGAAGAGGAACCATCTGACATGCCAAACCCGTCAGGGGAGTGTACAACCCCTGGGAGAGCTCCCCTAGCTGGAGGAGGAGGAGGAGCATTGATAATTGGTTGTTGGAGGATATTTGTACACAGCAAATTGGCCTGTGTTACCTAGAGTTCATTTTTCCATGTAATATTTCTAGTGTTAAAGCTTGAAACTTGAAACGTAATCTTATGCTACAAAAAGACAACATACATTTTTCGAAACAAATCTTTAGGTTTCAGGTTCTATTTATTCGAAACAAAGAAAGAAAGTGAAAGACATAACAGTACTGGGCCAAACAGGTTATATCCTGCCTGTTTGGCCCTGTCCGGGGGTATCGTCAGACAGGGCCACAGTGTCTCCCGACCACTCCTGTCTCAGCCTCCAGTATTTATGCTGCAATAGTTTATGTGTCGGGGGGCTAGGGTCAGTCTATTATATCTGGAGTATTTCTCCTGTCTTATCCGGTGTCCTGTGTGAATTTAAGTACGCTCCCTCTAAATCTCTCTCTCTTTTTCTCTCTTTCTCTTTCTCCTTCTCTCTCTCTTTCTCTCGGAGAACCTAAGCCATAGGACCATGCCTCAGGACTACCTGGCCTGATGACTCCTTGCTGTCCCCAGTCCACCTGGTCTTGCTGCTGCTCCAGTTTCAACTGTTCTGCCTGCGGCTATGGAACCCTGACCTGCTCACTTGACGTGCTACCTTGTCACAGACCTGCTGTTTTGGACTCTCTCTACCACACCTGCTGTTTCTAACTCTGAGTGATCGGCTATGAAAAGCCACCTGAAATGTACTCCTGAGGTGCTGACCTGTTGCACCATCTACAACCACTGTGATTATTATTATCTGACCCTGCTGGTCATCTATGAACGTTTGAACATCTTGGCCATGTAGTGTGATAATCTCCACCCGGCACAGCCAGAAGAGGACTGGCCACCCCTCAGAGCCTGGTTCCTCTCTAGGTTTCGTCCTAGGTTCCGGCCTTTCTAGGGAGTTTTTCCTAGCCACCATGCTTCTACATCTGCATTGCTTGCTGTTTGGGGTATTAGGCTGGGTTTCTGTACAGTACTTTGTGACATCGGCGGATGTAAAAAGGGCTTTATAAATACATTTGATTGATTGATTGATTGATTGATTGATTGATTGATTGATTGATAAACTGGTCAAAACGGTGTGCAGGTGAGGTTGGAAGCCCAAAAGGCGTGTTATGAAAATCACACCACAAAATATACTGCTCAAAAAAATAAAGGGAACACTTAAACAACACATCCTAGATCTGAATGAAATAAATAATCTTATTAAATACTTTTTTCTTTACATAGTTGAATGTGCTGACAACAAAATCACACAAAAATAATCAATGGAAATCCAATTTATCAACCCATGGAGGTCTGGATTTGGAGTCACACTCAAAATTAAAGTGGAAAACCACACTACAGGCTGATGCAACTTTGATGTAATGTCCTTAAAACAAGTCAAAATGAGGCTCAGTAGTGTGTGTGGCCTCCACGTGCCTGTATGACCTCCCTACAACGCCTGGGCATGCTCCTGATGAGGTGGCGGATGGTCTCCTGAGGGATCTCCTCCCAGACCTGGACTAAAGCATCCGCCAACTCCTGGACAGTCTGTGGTGCAACGTGGCGTTGGTGGATGGAGTGAGACATGATGTCCCAGATGTGCTCAATTGGATTCAGGTCTGGGGAACGGGCAGGCCAGTCCGAAGCATCAATGCCTTCCTCTTGCAGGAACTGCTGACACACTCCAGCCACATGAGGTCTAGCATTGTCTTGCATTAGGAGGAACCCAGGGCCAACCGCACCAGCATATGGTCTCACAAGGGGTCTGAAGATCTCATCTCGGTACCAAATGGCAGTCAGGCTACCTCTGGCGAGCACATGGAGGGCTGTGCGGCCCCCCAAAGAAATGCCACCCCACACCATGACTGACCTACCGCCAAACCGGTCATGCTGGAGGATGTTGCAGGCAGCAGAACGTTCCCCACGGCGTCTCCAGACTCTGTCACGTCTGTCACATGTGCTCAGTGTGAACCTGCTTTCATCTGTGAAGAGCACAGGGCGCCAGTGGCGAATTTGCCAATCTTGATGTTCTCTGGCAAATGCAAAACGTCCTGCACGGTGTTGGGCTGTAAGCACAACCCCCACCTGTGGACGTCGGGCCCTCATACCACCCTCATGGAGTCTGTTTCTGACCGTTTGAGCAGACACGTGCACATTTGTGGCCTGCTGGAGGTCATTTTGCAGGGCTCTGGCAGTGCTCCTCCTGCTCCTCCTTGCACAAAGGCGGAGGTAGCAGTCCTGCTGCTGGGTTGTTGCCCTCCTACGGCCTCCTCCACGTCTCCTGATGTACTGGCCTGTCTCCTGGTAGCGCCTCCATGCTCTGGACACTACGCTGACAGACACAGCAAACCTTCTTGCCACAGCTCGCATTGATGTGCCATCCTGGATGAGCTGCACTACCTGAGCCACTTGTGTGGGTTGTAGACTCCGTCTCATGCTACCACTAGAGTGAAAGCACCGCCAGCATTCAAAAGTGACCAAAACATCAGCCAGGAAGCATAGGAACTGAGAAGTGGTCTGTGGTCACCACCTGCTGAACCACTCCTTTATTGGGGGTGTCTTGCTAATTGCCTATAATTTCCACCTGTTGTCTATTCCATTTGCACAACAGCATGTGAAATGTATTGTCAATCAGTGTTGCTTCCTAAGTGGACAGTTTGATTTCACAGAAGTGTGATTAACTTGGAGTTACATTGTGTTGTTTAAGTGTTCCCTTTATTTTTTTGAGCAGTGTATAAGTACAAAAAAAGGTTGTTCAATCAGTTAAACAAAGCATATTAATTATAATTGCACATGATATACTCAGTATACAAGAAAAAACATGTTTGATTATGTGTGTTTGTGAGTGTGAGAGTTAGGCTACATGGAGGAGAATAATGGGTAGTTTGGTTCATCAGGCTGACCCCCAGTCTTCGCTTGAAATTATTGAGGGATGATGATGTTTTGGCAATGTGAAGATAATAATTCCAGAGTATGGTAGCCCTGTATCTGATACAGAATTGACTATATGAGGTGGGGCAGTGGGGAGGGTAAAGGTTGTCGCAGTGTCTTGTGTTATATAGATCGATTTCAGAATTAACCTGGAAGAATCCAAAATCCAGAATCCATTTAGTTAGATTTATTGCACCCGTTACTGAAATGGTTGTTCCAGTTTAAATGGTTTAGGTAGTCTCCTTTATCAATGTTCCTAACCCTGACAGTCATTCTGAATGCAGATTGAGGGTGAATAAAAATTCCAACTATTGGATGTCCTAACTCTGTCTGGATTGCAATAGGAATTACACATTACTTCGTAAACCAGCATTTTGTGATTTGCAGGCCTGATGTGGCCTGTAAACCAGGAGGTTCCCAACACCACTGTGTTAGGGTAAAACTTGGCCTTCAAAGTAAAGTAAGGCTTTATGATATATGTAAAGTATTGGCATAAAGTTTCATTTTAATGATAACATTTAGTGATGGGTCGTTCGCAAACAAGTTGGCTCTACGAGCCGGCTCTTGTTGGTGAACGTTGGGAGCCGGCTCGCTTATCAGAAGAGCCGAATCTATTAAAAAATACATTTTAAAAATTAAGATATGAATAATCAAAAGATTTAAATGAATGGAATTAACTAATTCAAAGAACGAAAAAATATATATAATAATATAGGCCTAAATGCTCAAGCGCACACACATTCGTTCTGACTGTCTGCTCAGACTAACAGCCTCACCTGTTGTTCCTGTCAATCAGACACGCAGTGTTAACCAATGAACCAAAGATGTGTGAGGGAGGGCCGAGCCAACTCACTCACAGTCACACACTTAGCAGCCAGGAAGAGAGAGGAAGGACAGCTGTAAAAACAACAGCTGGAAAATGAGTCGGAAGCACAGTAGCATTTGGATGCATTTTAATAATGTAGACAATGTTAGAGCACAGTGTAGAATTTGCCAAAACAAAATCTCATATAAAGCCGGATCTACGCACAACCTACACTGGCATATGCGAACTGTGCAACCAATTGTGAAGCTAGCTGTAGTGGAGCAAAACAAGGCCAAATTGATATTGCATTGGCTAAAATGATTGCCACCGATTTCCAATCATTTTCGATTTTGGAGGACAGAGGTTTTGGAAATTATAGCAATAATCTAAATCCAATGTACACAATTCCAAACAGGAAAACCCTTTCAAAATCACTTTCAAAATCACAGTCTAGCTGTCTTCTGGACTGCTTTGAGTTCAGTGACAGACACCACTCAGAGAACTTGGCAGAGGAACTGTTGAGAGTGGCCAAAGAATGGCAAGTAGATGGAAAAGTAGTCTGTTGTGTTACCGACAATGCAGCTAACATAACCAAAGCCATAGACATTTTTAAATGGACCCATCATCTATGTCTTGCTCACACAATCAAGCTGATTGTAAGAGATGCTCTGAAGGTGATGAAGCCTTCTGTGGACAAAGTGAAAGCACCTGTGGAATACTTCCACAGGAGAACAGTAGGTGCTGAAAAACTAAAGTCTACACAACGCCAGATGGCGATGCCTGAGCTGAGGCCTAAACAAGACTGCACTACAAGGTGAATTCAACATTTTATATGTTGAAGCGGTTTCTTGAGTCAAAGGATGCCATCATCTCTACCCTGGCCATTGTCAATGACCTGTTGATGCTCTGACCCAAGAGGAATGGGAGGTGGTGGAGGAAGTGTGCAGAGTCCTGGAACCCTTTGAGCAGGTCACTGTGGAGAGAGGTACAGTAAGCAGTTATTACTACATCATTATTTAATCCAGTATTATATATGTATATGAGCAGTAGATGAGAATGTAGTATCAGTAGACAAAACATGAACCTGAACTCATAAGTTACTGTTCTCTCGTTTCAGCTATGTGACAGCCTCAAAAAATTATACTCCTGTGTAAGGGTCTGCAGCGAATCCCAGCCAGCTGCCAGAGAGAAGCAAATGTAACCACAGGACACGTGACAGTGTTGATGGACACCCTATGTTCATCAATAGACAGAAAGTTCCACAGAATGGAATATAATCACATGCAGAAACCACTGCACTTGACCCCAGGTTTAAGAAGTTAGTATTCAGAGATGCCAGAGCGATTGATGAGGCTCTTCAAAGAATAACCTTAGCAGCAGAGAGGGACAGCCCCAGCAGTCAGCTGGCTCAGGCACCAGGGAAAGAGGAAGAAGAGGGATCAGATGGAGCTGAAGCACCAGCAGTAGTGCCACAAACGTCTGCTGTTTGGATGCTGTTTGACGAGAGAGGAATCCTTCAGCAGATGCCATAATGGAGGTCCGATCGTATTTGGAGGAGCCCCTCCTCCAAAGATCTTCAGATCCTCTGAGCTGGTGGAAGAACAAGGCCTCTGTCTACCCATGGCTTACTAAAATCATGACAGGGAGACTCTGTATAGTGGCCACATCCATTCCCTCTGAGAGGTTCTTCTCGAAAACAGGACAAATAATTACTGAGAGAAGAAACCGCATCAGCCCCTCGAAAGTGAGGCAGCTTGCATTTCTGAATGCAAATCTCTCATAAAAGCAAAATATGGTCAGCATTGCTGTGTGCTGCTGGCACTTCCGGCGCCGACAAAGATGGCTGCCTCGCTTCACATTCCTAGGAAACTATGCAGTATTTAGCTTTTTTATGTGTTATTTCTTACATTGTTACCCCAGGTAATCTTAGGTTTTACTACATACAGTCGAGAGGAACTATTGGATATAAGCGCAACGTCAACTCACCAACATTACGACCAGAAATATGACTTTCCCGAAGCGGATCCTCTGTTTGGCCCACCACCCAGGACAATGGATCGGATCCCAGCCGGCGAGCCAAAACAACGGCGCCGCAGTAGAAGGGGCAGACGGAGCGGTCTTCTGGTCAGGCTCCGTAGACGGGCACATCGCGCACCGCTCCCGAGCATACTACTCGCCAATGTCCAGTCTCTTGACAACAAGGTAGACAAAATCCGAGCAAGGGTAGCATTCCAGAGAGACATCCGAGACTAACGTTCTTTGTTTCACGGAAACATGGCTCACGCGAGACACGCTATCTGAGTCGGTACAACCACCTGGTTTCTTCACGCATCGCGCCA
The DNA here is from genome assembly GCF_965601325.2 of Salmo salar. Taxonomy (NCBI): domain Eukaryota; kingdom Metazoa; phylum Chordata; class Actinopteri; order Salmoniformes; family Salmonidae; genus Salmo; species Salmo salar. The sequence goes on along the minus strand of NC_138319.1, from coordinate 15,170,712 downwards.
ACAGAAACAAGCATCTCTCTGGTAAGAAGAAGGGTGGGAGTGTATGCTTTATGATTAACGAGACGTGGTGTGATCATAACAACATACAGGAACTCAAGTAATTTTGTTCACCTGACTTAGAATTCCTCACTATCAAATGCTGACCGCATTATCTACCAAGAGAATTCTCTTCGATTATAATCACAGCCGTGTATATCCCCCCCAAGCAGACACCTCGACGGCCTTAAAAGAACTTCATTGGACTCTATGTAAACTGGAAACCACATATCCTGAGGCTGCATTTATTGTAGCCAGGGATTTTAACAAGGCTAATCTGAAAACAAGGCTCCCCAAATTCTATCAGCATATCGGTTGTGCTACCAGGGCGGGCAAAACCCTAGACCACTGTTATTCTAACTTCCGCGACGCATATAAGGCCCTCCCCCGCCCTCCCTTTGGAAAAGCTGACCACGGCTCCATTTTGTTGCTCCCAGCCTATAGACAGAAGCTAAAACAGGAAGCTCCCGCCCTCAGGTCTGTTCAACGCTGGTCCGACCAATCGGATTCCACGCTTCAAGATTGCTTCGATCACGTGGACTGGGATATGTTCCACATTGCTGCGAAAAACAACATTGACGAATACGCTGACTCGGTGTGCGAGTTCATTAACAAGTGCATCGGTGATGTCGTACCAACAGCGTCTATTAAAACATTCCCCAACCAGAAACCGTGGATTGATGGCAGCATTCCCGCAAAACTGAACATGCGAACCACTGCTTTTAATCAGGGCAAAGTGACCGGAAACATGACCGAATATAAACAGTGTAGCTATTCCCTCCGCAAGGCAATCAAACAAGCTAAGCATCAGTACAGAGACAAAGTGGAGTCGCAATTCAACGACTCAGACATGAGAGGTATGTGGCAGGGTCTACAGTCAATCACGGACTACAAAAGAAAAATCAGCCCCGTCGCGGATCACGATGCCTTGCTCCCAGACAGACTAAACAAATGTTTTGCTCGCTTTGAGGACAATACAGTGCCACTAACACAGCCCGCTACCAAAACCTGCGGGCTCTCCTTCACTGCAGCCAACATGAGTAAAACATTTAAACGTGTTAACCCTCGCAAGGATGCAGGCCCAGACGGCATCCCCGGCCGCATCCTCAGAGCATGCGCAGACCAGCTGGCTGGTGTGTTTACAGACATATTCAATCAATCCTTATCCCAGTCTGCTGTCCCCACATGCTTCAAGAGGGCCACCATTGTTCCTGTTCCCAAGAAAGCTAAGATAACTGAGCTAAATGACTACCGCCCTGTAGCACTCACTTCTGTCATCATGAAGTGCTTTGAGAGACTAGTCAAGGACCATATCACCTCCACCCTACCTGACACCCTAGACCCACTCCAATTTGCTTACCGACCCCACCCTGTGCAACTGGGTCCTGGACTTCCTGACGGGCCGCCCCCAGGTGGTGAGGGTAGGTAACAACATCTCCACCCCTCTGATCCTCAACACTGGGTCCCCACAAGGGTGCGTTCTCAGCCCTCTTCTGTACTCCCTGTTCACCCACGACTGCGTGGCCATGCACGCATCCAACTCAACTCAACTCAATCAAGTTTGCAGACGACACTACAGTGATAGGCTTGATTACCAACAACGATGAGACGGCCTACAGGGAGGAGGTGAGGGCACTCGGAGTGTGGTGTCAGGAAAATAACCTCGCACTCAATGTCAACAAAACAAAAGAGATGATCATGGACTTCAGGAAACAGCAGAGGGAGCAGCCCCCTATCTACATTGACGGGACAGCAGTGGAGAGGGTGGAGAGTTTTAAGTTCCTCGGCGTACACATCACGGACAAACTGAAATGGTCCACCCACACAGACAGCGTGGTGAATAAGGCGCAGCAGCGCCTCTTCAACCTCAGGAGGCTGAAGAAATTCGGCTTGTCACCAAAAACACTCACAAACTTTTACAGATGCACAATTGAGAGCATCCTGTCGGGCTGTATCACCGCCTGGTACGGCAGCTGCTCCACCCATACCCAGAAGGCTCTCCAGAGGGTAGTGAGGTCTGCACAACGCATCACCGGGTGCAAACTACCTGTCCTCCAGGACACCTACACCACCCGATGTCACAGGAAGGCCAAAAAGATCATCAAGGACAGCAACCACCCGAGCCACTGCCTGTTCACCCCGCTAACATCCAGAAGGCGAGGTCAGTACAGGTGCATCAAAGCTGGAACTGAGAGACTGAAAAACAGCTTCTATCTCAAGGCCATCAGACTGTTAAACAGCCATCACTAACATTGAGTGGCTGCTGCCAACATACTGACTCAACTCAAGCCACTTTAATAATGGGAAAATTCATGTAATCAATTTATCACTTGCCACTTCATATTATTTATATTAGATCATGTTTACATAACCTACATTATTCATCTCATATGTATATACTGTACGCCATACCATCTACTGCATCTTGCCATCTTGATGTAATCCACCTCTGGCCTGCTGGCCCCCCTACCTCTGAGGAAGCACAGTTCCCGCTCAGCCCAGTCAAAACTGTTCGCTGCTCTGGCACCCCAATGGTGGAACAAGGTCCCTCACGACGCCAGGACAGCGGAGTCAATCACCACCTGCTCACATTGCCCTACCCTATGCTTTGACCTCTTTCTCCCCTCTCTCTCCAGATGAAATCTTGCGACTTGTGACGGCCGGCCGCCCAACAACCTGCCCGCTTGACCCTATCCCCTCCTCTCTTCTCCAGACCATTTCCGGAGACCTTCTCCCTTACCTCACCTCGCTCATCAACTCATCCTTGACCGTTGGCTACGTCCCTTCCGTCTTCAAGAGAGCGAGAGTTGCACCCCTTCTCAAAAAACCTACACTCGATCCCTCCGATGTCAACAACTACAGACCAGTATCCCTTCTTTCTTTTCTCTCCAAAACTCTTGAGCCTGCCGTCCTTGGCCAGTTCTCTTGCTATCTCTCTCAGAATGACCTTCTTGATCCAAATCAGTCAGGTTTCAAGACTGGTCATTCAACTGAGACTGCTCTTCTCTGTGTCACGGAGGCTCTCCGCACTGCTAAAGCTAACTCTCTCTCCTCTGCTCTCATCCTTCTAGACCTATCTGCTGCCTTTGATACTGTGAACCATCAGATCCTCCTCTCCACCCTCTCCGAGTTGGGCATCTCCGGCGCGGCTCACTCTTGGACTGCGTCCTACCTGACAGGTCGCTCCTACCAGGTGGCGTGGCGAGAATCCGTCTCCGCACCACGTGCTCTCACCACTAGTGTCCCCCAGGGCTCAGTTCTAGGCCCTCTCCTACTCTCGCTGTACACCAAGTCACTTGGCTCTGTCATATCCTCACATGGTCTCTCCTATCACTGCTATGCTGACGACACACAATTAATCGTCTCCTTTCCCCCTTCTGATAACTAGGTGGCGAATCGCATCTCTGCATGTCTGGCAGACATATCAGTGTGGATGACGGATCACCACCTCAAGCTGAACCTCGGCAAGACGGAGCTGCTCTTCCTCCCGGGGAAGGACTGCCCGTTCCATGATCTCACCATCACGGTTGACAACTCCATTGTGTCCTCCTCCCAGAGTGCTAAGAGCCTTGGCGTGACCCTGGACAACACCCTGTCGTTCTCCGCTAACATCAAGGCGGTGACCCGATCCTGTAGGTTCATGCTCTACAACATTCGCAGAGTACGACCCTGCCTTACACAGGAAGCGGCACAGGTCCCATCTGGATTACTGCAACTCGCTGATGGCGGGGCTCCCTGCCTGTGCCATTAAACCCCTACAACTCATCCAGAACGCCGCAGCCCGTCTAGTGTTCAACCTTCCCAAGTTCTCTCACGTCACCCCGCTCCTCCGCACACTCCACTGGCTTCCAGTTGAAGCTCGCATCTGCCACAAGACCATGGTGCTTGCCTACGGAGCTGTGAGGGGAACGGCACCTCCGTACCTTCAGGCTCTGATCAGTCCCTACACCCAAAGAAGGGCACTGCGTTCATCCACCTCTGGCCTGCTCGCCTCCCTACCTCTGCGGAAGCACAGTTCCCGCTCAGCCCAGTCAAAACTGTTTGCTGCTCTGGCACCCCAATGGTGGAACAAGCTCCCTCACGACGCCAGGACAGGGGAGTCAATCACCACCTTCCGGAGACACCTGAAACCCCACCTCTTTAAGGCATACCTGGGATAGGATAAAGTAATCCTTCTAAACCCCCCCCACTCTCCCCCCTCAAGAAGATATAGATGTACTATTGTAAAGTGGCTGTTCCACTGGATATCATAAGGTGAATGCACCAATTTGTAAGTCGCTCTGGATAAGAGCGTCTGCTAAATGACGTAAATGTAAATGTAAATGTTAAGTGGAATGCTGCAGTTTTGCAAATTGTTATTTATTTTTCTTTAATTTGGTGCAATATTCTATTATTCTGTTCAGATTGTATTCGTTTTGAATTGTTACATTTATATGCACTTTGTTTATATACATTAAAAAGTTATACTTTAAATCCAAATGTTTAATAGCATTCTTTTTCATAACAAACCAATGCATTTTTAAATACATTGTGGTTAAGGTAGAGTATGATTTCATTTAATTAGAATTGTTTTAACACCAATCATAGTCAAACTGTTTGACTTGAAAAAATAAACAACATATTTTTTTTAAATACCTTTTTGGTGAGCTGAGCCGAACGAGCCGGCTCACCGAAAAGAGCCAGAATGCCCATCACTAATAACATTCACCTACAGTAGGAACTTACTTATTGAAATCCTTAGGAGTGAAAATGAACAAATTCAAGAACCATGTCTCTGTCACTAACAAATACAGTCGTGGGTTGTAACTCCAGAGATATTACAGAAAAAAAGGAGATCCCATTGGGCAATAAATGGAGGAACTTAAAATACCCCACCCAACAGACTGTCGACCAATTGTGTTCAGGTTGTCATGCTGTGTCACGCAGTTGCTAAGCTAATCGTCACTCAATCCCTTCGAAAAAGTCAGGCTATGAGTCAATAAACCTGCATATTTCCCTCGAAAGTACGTAATGACACGATTGCAAAGCTATACAATATTACAGAGAATAAGTGAATTATCTCACATCTCGGAAAAGATTTGCAATGTTGAACTTCTTGTTCACAAAATTCATGCTAATTTGGGTTTTTGAGCTGGCGCCCAATTGACACCCATTCATTCCTTGAATGAGAGCTCTCATTGTCCCAGAATTGCCCAGAATGCACCACGCGGCCCATTGACGACACATGTGCAACGTCCACAATGGGCGCTAATACGATTCCAATGGAGTTTCCTATCTCCTCAAAAGTATCTCTGGTAATTCAACAATTTACTCGAAATGGCAGTGGGAAATGATAGTGAAGGCGTGGCTTAGTGAGTGGCTTTCAATTATTTTTGGCCACCCGTGAATGGAAGTGTTGTACCCGTTGAAGTGGTCTATGGTTATATTAATTCAAATTTGAGCATGTCTGTGGACAATTCTGAAGTCTTTAGAAATGCTTACATAAGAGCAAGGACAAATAAAGGCTTGTAAATATTCTTGTAATGTCCTTAACTCAACACTGAAATATATTACATAAAAATGCTATAAGTGGTGTTGTTGCATAAAACCTTTAGGAACGTATTCAGACCCCTTCCCTTTTCCACATTTTGTTACATTACAGCCTTATTCTAAAATAAATTCAATATTTTTTTCCCTCATCAATCTACACACCATACCCCATATTGACAAAGTAAAAGCTGTTTTTTAGAATTGTAAAAAAAAACAGAAATACCTTATTTACATAAGTGTTCAGATCCTTTGCTATGAGACTCGAAATTGAGCTCAGGTGCATCCTGTTTCTACAACTTGATTGGAGTCCACCTGTGGTAAATTCAATTGATTGGACATGATTTGGAAAGGCACACACCTGTCTATATAAGGTCACACAGTTGAAAGTGCATGTCAAAGCAAAAACCAGGTCAAAGGAATTGTCTGTAGAGCTCCGAGACAGGATTGTGTCGAGGCACAGATCTGGGGAAGCGTACCGAAAACACAGTGGCCTCAATCATTCTTAAATGGAAGAAGTTTGGAACCACCAAGACTCTCCCTAGAGCTGGCCACCTGGCCAAACTGAGCAATCGGGGGAGAAGGGCCTTGGTCAGGGAGGTGACCAAGAACCCGATGGTCACTCTGACAGAGCTATAGAGTGCCTCTGTGGAGATGGGAGAACCTTCCAGAAGGCCAACCATCTCTGCAGCACTCCACCAATCAGGCCTTTATGGTAGAGTGGCCAGTCAGAAGCCACTCAGTAAAAGGAACATGACAGGCCGCTTGGAGTTTGCCAAAAGGCACCTAAAGGACTCAGACCATGAGAAACAAGATTCTCTGATCTGATGAAACCAAGATTTGGCCTGAATGCCAAGCAACACGTCTGGAGGAAATTTGGCACCATCCATACGGTGAAGCATGGTGGTGGCAGCATCATATTTCTCAGCGGCAAGGACTGCTCCAGAGCACTTAGGACCTCAGACCGGGGTGAAGGTTTACCTTCCAACAGGACAACAACCCTAAGCACACAGCCAAGACAACGCGGAAATGTCTGAATGGTCGGTCTTAAGTGGCCTAGCCAGAGCCCAGACTTGAGCCCGATCAAACGTCTCTAGAGAGACCTAAAAATAGCTGTGCAGCAACGCTCCCCATCCAACCTGACAGAGCTTGAGAGCATCTGGAGAGAACAATAGGAGAAACTCCCCAAATACAGGTGTGCCAAGCTTGTAGCATCATACCCAAGAAGACCCGAGGCTGTAATCGCTGCCAAAGGTGCTTCACAAAGTCCTGAGGTAAGGGTCTGAATACTTATGTAAATGTGATATTTCGGTTTGATATTTTTTATAAATTTGCAACAATTTCTAAAAACCAGTTTTTGCTTTGTCATTGTGGGGTATTGTGTGTATATTGATGAGTGGGGAAAAAAACGATTTAATCAATTTTAGAATAAGGTTGTAACGTAACAAAATGTGGAAAAAGTCAAGGGGTCTGAATACTTATCGAATGCACTGTATATACACTTCTTCGTGTTAAAAATACAATAAGGTTTTATTGCATAAAACTGAAAGTGTTAATTCCCTAACACTGATAAAGTGTAATTGAGTCAGCACTAAGTACAGCGTTATTTTAACAATTAAAAGTGTGGTCCCATATAAACACTGGCCCAGTGTTAAATTTAACAGGGTCAGTGTTGATTTAACACTGGAGAATTTGCTCTGTTTTCCTAAGCATTTCCACGGAACGGAATGTTTTGTTTTGTGATCTTCTAACTTTCATCTATCATTGTGGTTTTGTTGTCATTTGTTCCTTTTTAAAGATTGTTCTGTGTTTTGTACATGCTATTTTTTCACAACATGAGAATCATACATTAAGGACCCAAAGCAAAAAACGGATGAACCAGTTTTACAACTGGAAATCCCTTGCATTTTAACATGACACCACTTTTGAATAAAATCAAAGGAATTATCTATTTGATATTGCTCTGGATTTGTCACTGTGCAATATGTTAGATTGTCGCTAGATTTGTACACTAAACAAATGTTCATACACTGACACGTTCTGAAATGAGGTGTGTGTGTGTGTGTGTGTGTGTGTGTGTGTGTGTGTGTGTGTGTGTGTGTGTGTGTGTGTGTGTGTGTGTGTGTGTGTGTGTGTGTGTGTGTGTGTGTGTGTGTGTGTGTGTGTGTGTGTGTGTGTGTGTGCATGCTTGTGTATTTTCCCCATAGCCCTACTGCTGTGTATTGTGGCTGGGTGTTTAGAGTGTGTGGTGCCAGAACAGCACAAGGGCTCTTCCCATCATCACCATCGTCAATCTGTGACTGTCACTCAGAGTTGGACAGTGACAAATGACACTCCCAGTCAGTCACACACTTATCACCATACAGGTAACACACAGCCCTGGAAAGGACGGACATGAAATGGAAACGTCTCTATTTCTGTGGGCCTGGGAGTCTGAAGTGAAATATTAACTGAGAGATGGAGAAGGATAACAGGGTCCCTGTTTGGGGTGTGGATAAATTGCTATAAAACTTTTTTTTAAGAGAGTGTTATGGAGATCATTTTAGCTTAGAATAAATGGTCCTATCTTTTATTTGCCTTTAAGAAAATACTTGCATTGCCTTCTGGATAGCTTGAACTCACAGAGAACGTTTTTGAATTGTATTATCCTTTAAGTCAGTCCTAAACTTTTGCAACACAATGCATTTGTCATAACATATTTTGAGATCTTAGAATAGGATCCCATGTGTGTCGCAGGCCATTGTCATTGTTGATACATGAGCCATGGTCCCTCAGTCTCACAGTACCAAATCCTCTCTGGTGCCAGAATGCAGCCAGGCCAATGGGTCAACACATTCCAACCTGGACTCTCCCATTCTACTTGGCTCATAACTCAGAGGCCTTTCGCTGTTTCTCATATACACACTTGCGCACAGGCACCTGTGTGTGCACACACCGTTGCTCTTATACAATCTATCACACACACACACCTAAATCCCTGGGAGAAGAAAGATGAAATGGTGATCTTAGGACACAGGTGTTGTTCCAGTTGTGAGTCACCTCCCACCACAATCCTTCTAGCTCCGTTTTAACTGCTTTTCTTCTCCCCTGTGTTAATTGCCATAACATTATACAGAGTGAATGAAATGTCAGATCAATCAGCCTGTCTTTTGGCAACGTTTGTTATTCACTGACTGTCTTATTGCAAGACAGTCTATCAGTCAATGTAAAATAAGCCTTCATTTCTCAAGACGACTTGACGAAAGAGGTATCAGGCTGTCCTCTTCATTGCCACTAGATGGGGTTAATTTACCAATAACATGAACACCACAGACTAACGTCAGAGTGACACTTGGTAAAGCTAGTTCGCCATCTTGTGGCAGATATAGTAATTTTCTTTTCATACAGAATGACAAGTCCCCGAGTGTGTCATGAATAGGGGCCCTCATGCCCCCCTGAAAGTTGTGATGTTCTTCTCAAAGTTCTGAGGTGAAGAATTCAAGTGAACAATAAAGTAGAAGTAGAGCATTTGTGAAGCAGATTACTTGTGAACTTGAATTATTACCTGGAAAATATTGAAAGAGTTGCAAGTGTGGTAGTGAAAGCTTTGCAGTGGAGAATATTATGAACACTAGTACGGTCTTTCTCAATTGATGATTCAGGATGAAACGAAATAATACGATGAGGATAGTTTCTGGTGGAAAAAACACATGTACAAATAACTCTACACTTAAGACTGGACTAAAAAGTACACTATATAAACAAAAGTACACCATACAGTGCATTCGGAAAGTATTCAGATCCCTTGACTTTTTCCACATTGTGTTACGTTACATCCTTATTCTAAAATGGATTAAATAGTTTTTTCCCCTTGTAAATCTACGCACAATATCCCATAGTGACAAAACAAAACACAAAAAAGCCAAAAATATCACATTTACATAAGTATTCAGACCCTTTACTCAGTACTTTGTTGACGCACCTTTGGCAGAGATTACAGCCTAGAGTCTTCTCAAGCTTGGCACACCTGTACCATTCTCTGCAGATCCTCTCAAGCTCTGTCAGGTTGGAAGGGGAGTGTCGCTGCACAGCTATTTTCAGGTCTCTCCAGAGATGTTTAATCGGGTTCAAGTCCGGGCTCTGGCTGGGCCACTCAAGGACATTCAGAGACTTGTCCTGAAGCCTCTCCTGCATTGTCTTGGCTGTGTGCTTAGCGTCATTGTCCTGTTGGAAGGTGAACCTTTGCCCCTGTCTGAGGTCCTGAGCACTCTGGGGCAGGTTTGCATCAAGGATCTCTCTGTACTTTTCCCTGTTCATCTTTCTCTCGATCCTGACTACTCTCCCAGTACCTGCCGCTGAAAAAAATCCCCACAGCATGATGCTGCCACCACCATGCTTCACCGTAGGGATGGTGCCAGGTTTCCTCCAGACATGACGCTTGGCATTCAGGCCAAATAATTCAATCTTGGTTTCACCAGACCAGAGAATCTTGTTTTATCTGAGAGTCCTTTGAGTGGCTTTTGGCAAATTCCATGAGGGCTGTCACGTGCCTTTTAATGAGGAGTGGCTTCCGTCTGGCCACTCTACCATAAAGGCCTGATTGGTGGAGTGCTGCAGAGATGGTTGTCCTTCTGGAAAGTTCTCAACAGAGGAACTCTAGAGCTCTGTCAGAGTGACCATTGAGTTCTTGGTCACCTCCCTGACCAAGGCCCTTCCCCCCCGATTGCTCAGTTTGGCCAGGCGGCCAACTCTAGGAAGAGTCTTGGTGGTTCCAAACTTCTTCCATTTAAGAATGATGAAGGCCACTGTGTTCTCGGGGCCCTTCAATGCTGGTAACCTTCCCCAGATCTGAGCCTCGACACAGTCCTGTCTCAGAGCTCTACGGACAATTCCTTCAACCTCATGGCTTGGTTTTTGCTCTGACATGCACTTTCACTGTGGGACCTTTATATTGACAGGTGTGTGCCTTTCCAAATGTCCAATCAATTGAATTGACCACAGGTGGACTCCAATCAAGTTGAAGAAACAACTCAAGGATGATCAATGTAATTTTGAGTCTCATAGCAAAGGGTCTGAATACTTATGTAAATAAGGTATTTCTGTTTTTTATTTTGAATACATTTGGAAATATTTCTAAATACCTGTGTTTGCTTTGTCATTATTGGGTATTGTGTGTACAACTTTAGAATAAAATGTGGAAAAAGGGAAAGGGTCTGCTAACTTTCTGAATGCACTGTACAAAAGTATGTGGACACCCATTTAAATGAGTGGATTCGGCTATTTCAACCACACCCATCTCCAAAGACAAACATTGGCAGTAGAATGGCCTTACTGAAGAGCTCAGTGACTTTCAACGTGGCACCGTCATAGGATGCCACCTTTCCAACAAGTCAGTTTGTCAAATTTCTGCCCTGCTAGAGCTGCCCCGGTCAACTGTAAGTGTTGTTATTGTGAAGTAGAAACCTGTAGGAGCAACCACGGCTCAGCTGCTAAGACCCCACAAGCTCAGAGAACGGGACCGCCAAGTGCTGAAGTGTGTAGCACGTAACAATCATCTGTCCTCGGTTGCAAAACTCACTACCGAGTTCCAAACTGCCTCTGGAAGCAATGCCAGCACAAGAACTGTTAGTTGGGAGCTTCATTAAATGGGTTTCCATGGCCGAGCAGCCGCACACAAGCCTAAGATCACCATGCGCAATGCCAAACGTCGGCTGGAGTGGTGTAAAGCTCGCAGCCATTGGACTCTGGAGCAGTGGAAATGCTTTCTCTGCAGTGATGAATTACTTCTATGCTCGCTTTAGGGCAAGTAACACTGAAACATGCATGAGAGCATCAGCTGTTCCCGGACGACTGTGTGATCACGCTCTCCGTAGCCGATGTGAGTAAGACCTTTAAACAGGTCAACATTCACAAGGCCGCAGGGCCAGACAGATTACCAGGACGTGTACTCCGAGCATGCGCTAACCAACTGGCAAGTGTCTTCACTGACAACCTGTCCCTGACTGAGTCTGTCGTACCGACATGTTTCAAGCAGACCATAGTCCCTGTGCCCAAGAATACTAAGGTAACCTGCCTAAATGACTACCGACCCGTAGCACTCACATCTGTAGCCATGAAGTGCTTTGAAAGGCTGGTCATGGCTCACATCAACACCATTATCCCAGAAACCCTAGACCCACTCCAATTTGCATACCGCCTCAACAGATCCACAGATGATGCAATCTCTATTGCACTCAACACTGCCCTTTCCCACCTGGACAAAAGGAACACCTATGTGAGAATGCTATTCATTGACTGCAGCTCAGCGTTGAACACCATAGTACCCTTAAAGCTCATCACTAAGCTAAGGACCCTGGGACTAAACACCTCCCTCTGCAACTGGATCCTGGACTTCCTGACGGGCCGCCCCCAGGTGGAAAGGGTAGGTAACAACACATCCGCCACACTGATCCTCAACACAGTGGCCCCTCAGGGGTGCGTGCTCATTCCCCTCCTGCATGGCCAGGCACGACTCCAACACCATCATTAAATTTACAGATGACACAACAGTGCTAGGCCTGATCACCAACAACGATGAGACCTGGCCGTGTGGTGCCAGAACAACAACCTCCTTCTCAACGTGATCAAGACAATGGAGGTGATTTTGGACTACAGGAAAAGGAGGACCGAGCACGCCCCCATTCTCATCGACGGGGCTGCAGTGGAGCAGGTTGAGAGCTTCAAGTTCCTTGGTGTCTACATCAACAACAAACCAGAATGGTCCAAACACACCAAGACAGTCGTGAAGAGGGCACGACAAAGCCTATTCCCCTCAGGAGATTGAAAAGATTTTGCATGGGTCCTCAGATCCTCAAAAAGTTCTACAGCTGCACCATCGAGAGCATCCGGACTGGTTGCATCACTGCCTGGTATGGCAACTTGTCACGTCCTGACCATAGTAAGTTGTTATTTTCTATGGTAGAGTAGGTCAGGGCGTGACAGGGGGCGTTTGTCTATGTTTTGTATTTCTATGTTCAGTTTTTAGTTTTATATTTCTATGTTGGTTTTGTTTGGTATGATCTCCAATTAGAGGCAGCCAGTTGTCGTTGTCTCTAATTGGAGGTCATATTTAAGTTGATGTTTGTCCCACCTGTTTTTGTGGGTGATTCATTTTTGAGTAGTGTGTTTTCTCTCTGCGTCACAGTTTGTTGTTTTGTGTATTCAAGTATTTAGTGTATTGCATTTAGTTTCACGGTAAATAAAATATGTGGAACACGCTGCATTTTGGTCCGATCCTTTGAACAGCCGTGACAGAATCACCCACCAAAAAAGGACCAAGCAACGTGGTAAGGAGCAGCTGGAGGAATGGACTTGGGAGGAGATTTTGGATGGGAAAGGACCCTGGAGGCAGGCTGGGGAGTATTGTCGCCCGAGGAAGAAAATCGAAGCAGCAAAAAGGGAGCGACGATACTACGAGGCGCTATATGCACCGAGAGGCTAGGCTGAGAGGCATACGGGGAGTTTGGCGATGTCAGGGGGGAGACCTAATCTAACTTCCCGTGCTTATCGGAGAGAGCCATGGAGTGAACCGGAACCAGTCAAGGAGTCAAGCGCGGAGCACGACGCATGATTCCGGAGAGAGGTACTGGCATTGAGAGCACTGCGGAGTGGCCGTGCTGAGGAGCGAGTGGATGAACGAGCAATGGGTTATGGTGTGATGCACACTATATCGCCCATACACACTCACAGCCCGGTGCGGTCGGTGCAAGCTCCTCACCGGTGTATCGCGAAGATGGTCATTCAGCCAGGAAGGAGTAGGCCTGCTCAGCATGCCTGGTCTCCAGTTCGCCTCCATAGTCCGGTACGTCCTGTGCCTCCTTCCCGCACTCGCCCTGAGGTGCGTGTTACCAATCTGGCGCCACCTAGGCCAGTTCCACGCATCAGACCTCCAGTGTGCATGCCCAGTCCGGAGTGTCCTGTTCCTGCTCCCTGCATTCGTCCTGAGGTGGGGGTTACCAGTCTGGCGCCACCCATACCAGTACCACGCATCAGGATTCCAGTGCACATTCCCAGTCCAGAGCTTCCGGCAACAGTTCCCCGTCCAGAGCTTCCGGCAACAGTTCCCCGTCCAGAGCTTGCGGCGTCAGTTCCCCGTCTAGAGCTTCCGGCGACAGTTCCCAGTCCACAGCTTCCGGCGACGTTTTTCAGTCCGGAACCTACTGAGACGGCCTACAGTCCGGAACCTACTGAGACGGCCTACAGTCCGGAACCTACTGAGACGGCCTACAGTCCGGAACCTACTGAGACGGCCTACAGTCCGGAACCTATTGAGACGGATCTCAGCCCGGAACCTCCAGCGACGCTCTCCAGTCTGGAGCCTCCAGCGACGCTCCCCAGTCCGGAGCCTCCAGCGACGCTCCCCAGTCCGGAGCCTCCAGCGACGCTCCCCAGTCCGGAGCCTCCAGCGACGCTCCTCAGTCCGGCACCTCCAGCGACACCTCCCAGTCCGGAGCCTCCAGCGACGTCCCCCAGTCCGGAGCCTCCAGCGACGCTCCTCAGTCCGGAGCCTCCAGCGACGTTCATCAGTCCGGAGCCTCCAGCGATGTTCCTCAGGCCGGAGCCTCCAGCGACGCCTCCCAGTCCGGAGCCTCCAGCGATGCCTCCCAGTCCGGAGCCTCCAGCGACACCTCCCCAGTCCGGAGCCTCCAGTACATCACTGGGGCCAAGCTTCCTGACATCCAGGACCTCTATACTAGACGGTGTCAGAGGAAGGCCCTAAAAATGTCAAAGACTCCAACCACCCTAGTCATAGACTGTTCTATCTGCTACCGCATGGAAAGCTGTACCGGAGCACCAAGTCTAGGTCCAAAATACTCCTGAACAGCTAATCAAATGGCTACCCAGACAATTTGCATTGTCCCCCTCCCCTCTTTTACGATGCTGCTACACTCTGTTTATTATCTATGCATAGTCACTTTAACACTACCTACATGTAAATATTACATTTACATTTTACATTTACGTCATTTAACAGACGCTCTTGTCCAGAGTGACTTACAATTGGGGGGGGGGGGGGGGAGGGTTAGAAGGATTACTTAATCCTATCCCAGGTATTCCTTAAAGAGGTGGGGTTTCAGGTGTCTCCGGAAGGTGGTGATTGACTCCGCTGTCCTGGCGTCGTGAGGGAGCGTGTTCCACCATTGGGGTGCCAGAGCAGCGAACAGTTTTGACTGGGCTGAGCGGGAACTGTGCTTCCGCAGAGGTAGGGGGGCCAGCAGGCCAGAGGTGGATGAACGCAGTCCCCTTCTTTGGGTGTAGGGACTGATCAGAGCCTGAAGGTACGGAGGTGCCGTTCCCCTCACAGCTCCGTAGGCAAGCACCATGGTCTTGTAGCAGATGCGAGCTTCAACTGGAAGCCAGTGGAGTGTGCGGAGGAGCGGGGTGACGTGAGAGAACTTGGGAAGGTTGAACACCAGACGAGATGCGGCGTTCTGGATGAGTTGTAGGGGTTTAATGGCGCAGGCAGGCCCCGCCAACAGCGAGTTGCAGTAATCCAGACGGGAGATGACAAGTGCCTGGATTAGGACCTGTGCCGCTTCCTGTGTAAGGCAGGGTCGTACTCTGCGAATGTTGTAGAGCATGAACCTACAGGATCGGGTCACCGCCTTGATGTTAGCGGAGAACGACAGGGTGTTGTCCAGGGTCACGCCAAGGCTCTTAGCACTCTGGGAGGAGGACACAATGGAGTTGTCAACCGTGATGGCGAGATCATGGAACGGGCAGTCCTTCCCCGGGAGGAAGAGCAGCTCCGTCTTGCCGAGGTTCAGCTTGAGATGGTGATCCGTCATCCACACTGATATGTCTGCCAGACATGCAGAGATGCGATTTGCCACCTGGTTATCAGAAGGGGGAAAGGAGAAGATTAGTTGTGTGTCGTCTGCGTAGCAGTGATAGGAGAGACCATGTGAGGATATGACAGAGCCAAGTGACTTGGTGTATAGCGAAAATAGGAGAGGGCCTAGAACTGAGCCCTGGGGGACACCAGTGGTGAGAGCACGTGGTGCGGAGACGGATTCTCGCCACGCCACCTGGTAGGAGCGACCTGTCAGGTAGGACGCAATCCAAGAGTGAGCCGCGCCGGAGATGCCCAACTCAGAGAGGGTGGAGAGGAGGATCTGATGGTTCACAGTATCAAAGGCAGCAGATAGGTCTAGAAGGATGAGAGCAGAAGAGAGAGAGTAAGCTTTAGCAGTGCGGAGAGCCTCCGTGACACAGAAAAGAGCAGTCTCAGTTGAATGACCAATCTTGAAACCTGACTGATTTGGATCAAGAAGGTAATTCTGAGAGAGATACCAAGAGAGCTGGCCAAGGACGGCAGGCTCAAGAGTTTTGGAGAGGAAAGAAAGAAGGGATACTGGTCTGTAGTTGTTGACATCGGAGGGATCGAGTGTAGGTTTTTTGAGAAGGGGTGCAACTCTCGCTCTCTTGAAGACAGAGACTAACCGGTGCCCCCGCACATTGACTCTGTACCGTTACCCCCTGTACAGTATATAGCCTCGCTATTGTAATTTTACTGCTGCTCTTTAATTATTTGCTACTTTTACTATTTTATGTATCTATTTTTTACTTAACACTAATTTTTCTTAACTGCTTTGTTGGTTAAGGGCTTGTAAGTAAGCATTTCATGGTAAGGTCTTCATACCTGTTGTATTCGGCGCACGTGACAAATAAAATTTGATTTGTCGGGGTGCCTGGTATGGCAACTGCTTGGCCTCTGACCGCAAGGCACTACAGAGTGTAGTGCGTACGGCCCAGTACATCACTTGGACCAAGCTTCCTGCCATCCAGGACCTCTATACCAGGCAATGTCAGAGGAAGGCCCTAAAAATTGTCAGACTCCAGCCCCTCTAGTCATAGACTGTTCTCTCAGCTACTGCATGCCAAGTCTAGGTCCAAAAGGCTTCTTAACAAGCCATAAGACTTCTGAACAGCTAATCAAATAGCTACCCAGACTATTTGCATTGTCCCCCCTTTTAAGCTGCTGCTACTCTCTGTTTATTATCAATGCATAGTCACTTTAACTCTACCTACATCTACATATTATCTCAATTACCTCAACTAACCGGTGCCCCCGCACATTGACTCTGTACCGGTACCCCCTGTAAATAGCCTCGCTACTGTTATTTTACTGCTGCTCTTTATAATTTTTTTAATATATATTTTTTTAATTTTATATATTTTTTACTTGACACTTATTTTTCTTAAAACTGCATTGGAAGGTCTACTACACCTGTTGTATTCGGCGCATGTGACAAAAACTCTTTTTTTTTAATCTAGCTTAGTTGAACGCACAAGACTGTAAGTCGCTCTGCACAAGAGTGTCTGTCTGCTGAATCACCAAATGTAAATGTAAATAAAAAAAACAACATTTGCAAAGCATGTTGGGTGTTATTCTAATGAGTTCTGCTCCCAGACAATTACAGATTTGGTCCGGTCCAGACCAGACCAAATCTGAACAAATCATAGACATCAAGTCTATGTTTCACAAGTTTGAACAGTACAGTATGGCACAGTTTAGTACAGTAGAGTACATTATAGTACGGTACAGTACAAGACAAGACAGCAGAATTTTATTCAGTACAGTACAGTACAGTTAATTCAGTAGAGTACAGTTTAGTTCAGTAGAGTACATTAGAATAAAGTAGGGTACAATACAGTAAATTATACTGTGCTGTACTCTACTGTACTATACTTGTTTTTACTGTACTGTACTCTTCTGTACTCTTAATTGTAACATACTGTACTATAATGTACTTTATTGTACTCTGCTGTGCTCTACTGTGCTGTCCACACATGTGAAACTTCTATGATTGGGCATAGATGTCTATGATTGATTATGAACCAATCATAGGTGCCTATGTTTGGACCAAATAAAGGCCGGTCCGGACCAAATCTGAACCAGTTATAGACATTTATGTTTGGGCCACTTCAAGGTAACCAAATCTGAACCAAACAAACCAAATCAGACCAAATCTGAACCCAACAGACCAAATCTGAACCAAACAAAGACATCTAGGACCAAAAATCAACATCCATGGAAGTTGAAATCAAGGCCGGTCCAGACTGATCCAAAAAAAGACATCAGTGTCTGTCTGTGTTCACTGGGCACACAGTGCAAGATTGACTGATCTACAAATCACCTTGCATCATAAATAACTACTCAATATTATTTGTAGGTCAGTCAATTAGATTGGAAGTAGGTGTTTCAGGGAAGGAAGGCCCGCCCCTGCAGGACATTGGTGTGGGGTGACTGGTCATTGGTGGAAAGTCAGTCAGGAGAGTGTGGGAAATGTTATACATTACCATTTTGCAAAGTAACAACTTAAGGTAACTCATTACCATTTCAAGGCCACATCTACACGGATGGCAGTTAAATAAAGTGAACTAAGTCACTTTGGAGTAGGCAGAGGAGAAGCTGAGAGAAAGCTGTTACTGCTGGAGGTGAGCTATTTGGCTGGTCTCCCTATGGAGGCCAAGCTGTCTGTAGTGTAGCTTTTGTACAGGGATCTAGTGTCTGTAGTATTGCAGTAGTACTATACAAGGATACAGGAAGCAAGTTGTTGACATGACTGATGGCTTCCTGTCGTGCCATGAGCAGACAAAACAAAAGAGACATGAAAGTGTGTGTCTGTGGTCTCACCTGAATTGAACAGGTACAGTGGTGCATGGCCGACCTCACTAACCTCAAAAACATACCATGCTTTTTTTCCTACCCTCAGTCTGAGGCAGAGTGGGCTTCAAGCAGAGCAGCTTGTCAAGTGAGTAAACGATGAAAAGTTTCTCATCACAAATTTGTTGAATTTCCTGGCTCTCATGAAAAAGTTGATATGTAATCGAGAATCCACCTTTGCAGTGCAGCTTAATTATCTCATCATTATATGAAAAACACACGCACTGCCTACCATGCTCAGTTGTCATTTAGAACAAATGCATGTTTTAGCTTAGTCTGGTAAATGGAACGCCGTGGTATGCCTCTGTCAACTCCAACTTCAGTCACTCTCAGTCTATTTGCTATTCAGTCTGATTTCAGATTTATGCTTTGATAGCAGTGGTTTGAGTGCATTCGAGGGGGAGTTATGAAACAGATTATGGAACGGGCAGACAGCCTACAGTAAAGCTCACACTGCTTCACCATCTCCAATTGCACTGAGGAGTGAAGAGATAAGGAGGCCTTGCCAGCAACTGCCCACCATTACTGGCCTTTGATGTTCTCATGTTTTCAGTAGCATGGCCAACTGTAGAAAAACACTCTCAAAAGTGTCTGCCTGTATCGGATCAGACGGGGTGTCTGTGTCTATACTGCCTATGGCTGGTTCGGGTTGTGACGATCTCATGCCTCTTTTGAACCTGTTGGGTTTGAGAATATTGGCTCAATAATGAGTTTTCAGACACACCACGTGTGTGTATTTATGTCATCTACAGTATGCTGGTAATCTTCAAAGACAAGTGTTTAGATGCTGCAAATGGTGACTAAAACCAAAGCAAGTGGAATGTGTAAAATTGCAATTAGATTTCAAACTTGGCTTCCTCTGCTTTGAGGCTAAATTCAGGTCAACAACAAGCAGCGGACAGGGGGTTTTCAGTATATCATTCTCAATAGAATGAGGTTGCTCAGAATCAAATTCTCTATTGTCAAACTTCATGACATGCTATTTTCAGCCTCTGCCACAGACTTTCACCTCACAATGTGAGCGAAGCCTGGAGCCGAGGCTACTTTCACCCTGTCTGAACCAATGGTGCTGACTCAACGGTTTTCAGAGGTGAATGAGTAAACATTTCTCATACCAGTATGAATGAAGTGGGCAAACTTCACCAACTTTGAAAATGCCTAGTCATACCCAAACCAACATGGGGTACAACTGCTTTTCAATGGGGAAACACAGATTGTCAATTGTGCTTGCTCAGCCGACTAAGAGCAAGTCATAGGCTGCAGTCATAGTGAAAGTGCTGTGGACGCAACAAGCCGCATTTAGTCTGTTTCCCCACCACAGGACGTACGTTACACCATTGAAAACAGTGTGCCGTATTCTCACACCAAGTGAAAAATAAGAATTGGACGTCGCTCGTGTCTCAAACGGTTGCATTTCTTCACGTGGCCTTTGCGCTACCTATTTCAATTGTATGACCTTTATAAAAGAGAGCATGTGAGTCTCATTATTGTGACACATTTTGAAGAAAGGACTAAGTGAGGTATTCTAACTGGTGTTGGTTTTCAAGATAATGATTTGACTGTTTTCACTTTGACAAACAACAGAGGACAATCATTTTATTTCAGTTTTAATTGATACTTTCACAATTATAATGCAAATAACTATGAGGATTTGCAGCAGCACCTACTCTTCAAATACAGAAAACAGTAACACAGTCAAGGTAACAATACTCATTGACACAATTTATATACAGTAATGTACACTTTTATACAAGGACCTAAAGAACTGTATGCTTTGGATGTATTGTATGTTTCTTGACTGTCTGCATGGGGTATATGTAAACAACAATGAATTTCTATACTGGCAAAATACTAACACAATCAGGATGCAGCTGGGTTTGTCGCCCTGGAAACGTGCAGTCCATAGCAGCCTATGATATCATATGGAAGTAATGATAAGGTCGGAGGCATTCACAGGGGGCTGAAGCCTAACTTTCAGACCCCTGGTATTAACCTTTACACGTTTAAATGTATGGATGTCAATGAGAAATTTGAATTACGCACACAGATCTTTAGCTAGGATTCAACCCAACGGTATGGTCTGAGGTGATGTTTAATATGTGGGTAGGTGTGGTAACGCCAAGATGGGGGGGGGGGGGGGAGTGGTCTCAGGGAGGCGGGGTTACAAGGAGAGTGCAGGGGTAGTCTCGGTGTCGGACATGACGGAGGGGCGTTTGGGGACGGCCTGCATCTTACTGAGGCCTCTCTGGTTCAGGCCACAGGTGTACTGCCTCAGCAGCCTCAGCAGATCCTTCCGGAAGCGAACGCCAATAAACACATACAGGAAGGGGTTAATGCAAGCATGGGTGTATGCAAGGCTCTTCGCAATCTGCCCGGCGACATCGAAATGGCCCGATATGGCACAGTCTGTGATGGTGGTGTTGGCGGCCTGCGTGGCATCAACCACGAGTAGCCCGTTGTACGGTAGCTGGGAGAGGACAAACACAGCCACCACGGCGAAGATGACTCTCAGTGCCTTGTGCTTCTCAAAGCTCTTGGCCTGCAGCAGGGTGCGGATGATGACCGAGTAACATAGAACCATGACCAGCAGAGGCAGGCAGAAGCCCACACAGACCTGCAGAGCCAGCACCAGGATCTTGGTGCGGTTGAAGAGGTTGTTGGGGTAGACCAGGACACAGAAGGAATTCCCCCTGCGGTCAGGCTTCACCTGGGCGAAAATGAACTCGGGCAGAGCCAGGAGGCCTGAGATGATCCAGACAGCCAGGCAGACCAGCTTGCTGACAAACAGCCTCTTGTTCTTTAGGTTGTGAGCCTTGGTGACCTGAACGATTGCCACATAGCGGTCCACACTGATACAGGTGAGCAACAGCATGCTGCTGAAGAAGTTGATTTTGTAGACGGCCGAGAGGATCTTACAGAGGCCCAGGCCGAACACCCAGCCCCTGGTGGCATCAGCAGCCCAGAAGGGCAGTGTACCCAGGAAGAGGAGATCAGCCACAGCCAGGTTGAGTAGGTACACGTCTGTCATAGTCTTGAGGCGGTGGCGTACCGTGGTAAAGATGAAGACCACCATCAGGTTGCCCACGGCGCCCAGGGCGAAGATGAGCCAGAACAGAGGGGGTTCGTAAAGACCCCGGAACTCCCTCACCCAGGACTTATCACACATTCCCCCTGGGGTCTCAGTAAAGCCTCCCTCATAGTCCTCTGTGTAATCTCCAGATCCCTGTAATACAAACAAGCATTTTACTTTGAATTTGTGCAACAGGTGTCCTTAATCATTTCTTTTCTCACAGTGTCTTTCATAACGGTTTAAGACCAACAGATTTAAATGTAGTTTGAGCATTTTTGTTTCCATTTTTTTTTTCATGACTTCCTGTCTGCAGTGGTTGACTAGCTAGCTGCCTGTTCCCCTAAACCGTCTGCCTACACTACAGTGCTTCATAACATAGTGCATTTAGTGGAGCACAGCACGGTGACATCAAGATCTGGTGGTAGTGACGTTCTACCTAAAGCCAATGCTGCTGTGGTTGCTCTCAGAAGCAGGTGTTGTGTCTCACTGTCTCACAACAGGAGAAACCACACCGCTGCACCACTTCCTTCTGTGTGAAATGGGGGGGCTAACGCTCCAGGGGGGCTACAGAGAGGGGCTCAGGTTCACAATGCACGTCAACGACACTGCGCTCGTTGTCGCCTCCAACACAGATCTAGGACAGAGATAAATATGGGGGGGGGAAGGTGAAAGTTCTTTTGTGCGCACCATAGATATTTGATGCTGATGTTTGCGTGTGTGTTCGAAATATTTGCTACAAGAGTTCTTGTACACTTGCACGAACACAGACTACAAAAACATTGTTACAAACATCATAAACAACCCTTCCAGTCTGATCCAAATCCTGATCTGAATCTTGGCCACTTTGGGTACTAAAATAAAATAAAAAAATTCTCTCGAACCACATTAATGTTGATGTGAAACTTTATGTGGTCTTTGTATGGGAGTTCAAAAGACAAACACTAGATCAGGGGTCTCCAGCCTTTTCTATCATGAGAGCTACTTAAAAAAAAAAAATATGAAACTGGTCGCGTGCTACTAACTTCTTCTAGCTTTCAAATAGGCATGTTTTTCTCTTCTCCCCTAAAACTCTTCCCCACATCCTAGTGTAGAAGAGAAAGTAGTGCACTGTTTTCTGCCAATATACCTGGTAAAGTAATAGTTCATAAACAACTCTAGGGGCCCTATAAAAGCTGTGATTTTATTTTTCCTCTCAAATTCTGTTTTATATATTATTTTTTCTCATTTATTTTCTGGTTTAGATTTGTTTGTTTCTCACTCTCAATTACAATTGTTCATATAGAAACAACACAATTTTTAGGTCTGGAAGAAAACTAACACATTTAGATTTTTTGAAGTTGAATTCCCCTTTAATCGTGCATCTAGCCAGTGAAGAATGTGCCCGTCTAGTGATGGTTCTGTACTGCTGCTGCTCATTTCATGGCAAAGTTTGCAAATAACAGATACACATGACATACTTCCTCATGATACACTTCTGCCAGGTAAGCCTACTTTGCAGTTAACATTTTAATTGTGACGGTTTTGGTGAAACTATTTCTGTCAACCCGCAAGACGTTAATCACATCAACTGGCAACACGCAGAGGGATAGACAAACGCGTGCACCACACAGACAGGCAATATTGCTGGAAATTAATTGGCAGATATAGTGTTAGGTTTGGCTTTTTAAGCCAATAGTGGCTACCCAGGGTTGGGATAATGTCAAGGTTGTGTTGAGTAGATAGTAGCGTACCTGGGAGCTTGTGGTGTCTGATACGTGTGAGATTTGTTAATGACAGTTTGAGGTGGAACACTTATAAATTGCAGGTACCTTCAGAATTGTTTGGCGAGCTACTCATAGGCGGGCTGTTGGAGATCTCTGCACTAGATACTCTTGGTTAAATTAACACATTTGGATTGAATCCATTCTCTGCTGATTTGATGTTGCTCTCTAACTCATTTTATAGCCTGGCTTTATAGTTGTAAATACAAGCATTTAGATTGAGATAATACTTACAGTTTCAAAAGTCGGAAATATTGTGAATGATGATGGTGACTCCATTTTGCCTGTCAGAAGAAGTAAAATTAAAAACAATGTATAGTTTAGTCCCCAAATAACCTAATATGTGAGATAATGTTTTTGTTTACTGCATACATACATACATACATACACTTTAAAACTTGATCATATCATAACTGATCACTTTCCAGTACTATGAAAGAACATCCCACATTTTGGAACAAAACTCACTAAAAAGTTGATAACAAAGACAATGTTACAAGAACTTACCCAGTCTGTGATGAGTGCTACTAGCAAACTAGATATCAATGCTTTCCTCAAACCCTTGACGAATATTACTACATGTCTCATCGTCACCAGCTTTTATGGTTTTGCCTTAACTACAATGGAGGCTGCTGTGGAGGCTGTTGAGGGGAGGACGGCTCATAATAATGGCTGGAATGGAGTCAGTGGAATGGCATCAAACATGTGGCTGATACCATTCCACTGACTCCATTCCAGCCATTACCATGAGCTGTGCTCCACCTCAGCAGCCTCCACTGGCTACATTGTGAGTATTAAATTGAGATACTGCGTTTCATTTTAGGGAACCTCTCTGGCACTCATGTCTGTCGGCATGCTAGTGATTACTTGCATTTGTTCTATGAGACACCAACTTAGACAGAAACGAATAGCATTGCATGCAGGTGTTATTAGTCATATCTGCTCTACACATTGGGTTTCACGTCTATTGTCTCTTTCTGCTGTTACAATTCTCCCATTCATCCCTCCGAAAACACGTCATAGACCTTCATGTCACACCACATTTTACACAACACCGTATTCTAAGTTAAGCACATAGTGCCTGGGAGAAGTGAAATGGAGAACCTTGGTAGTAGGTGTAAGATAACACCAGTGGGATGAGATGGTGAGGGGAGGTTCATGGTGAGCTGTTGTGACAGCATTATCACAGTGAACAGACATTTGCACGGTGTAGAGGGTTTTCTAAGAGAAGACAATGTACCTGTATGTCACAGGACTCACAATGATCTGGTCAGGTGTTCCCTATATGAAACTACATCTGAGAAACACCCATGTTTTACTATTGTGGGGAAGGAGCAGACGCTGTAGAAAGGGAAGTGCAACTACTATGAGCAGACATTGTGAAGGGCAATGGGAAGTTAAAGAAATGTAAGCAAAGTAAACCACATTTATAATCCCCAAGAATCCCTGAATCAAAAGTACCTTGCATTCCTGGACTTGTTTACAACACAGATAAATGAAAATGAACAATCGGTATTGATAGTTTTGATTGAATTCATTTTAAGATATAATTGTGTTTTTATCGGCCTGAGTTCCAAATTCCAGCAAGTTTGACAAAACTTGATATTGTCTTTTATATTTTTTGTTGATACTGTCTTGATATCAACTTTTTGAGTTTCCAAACTGACTATGTTATGATAGAGACATAAAGGGAGAGGGAAGCCTGCATGGTTGTGTGTTTCCTGTGAGCAGGTGTAAGGAAGAGTCTTCTCTAACCTTCTGTGTTTCGAACCATCTTTAGGCACTGAGTACAACAGAGATCAGAGCAAGCCATTGTGCCATCCTGATAAAGGTTTCGCTTCCCAAGCTGATTTAGCAGTTTCCGTCTGAGACTGAGGACCCAGAGATGAGAGGTTGAGAGTAGATACCAGTCTCTTCTTCTGTCATTTTCAGATTGCGTTTCTCGGTTTGGACCACAAAGAGGTGAAGTGAAACAACCATGGCCTGTTAGCCGGGTTAAGGGTACATTAGGGTGCCTATGAGAACACACTCTTGAAGAAAGTGACAGACGGAAAGGTGTTGGTGGTGACATCAGTACCAATTGACACATGGCAAAGCAGCATTACTGTAGCTCTGATGTGCATGGTAGGTGCATTAACACCTGTGCAGGACAAAGACAGACCTCTCTGTCACACACACACGCAATGCTCGAAAACACACACTGATCCTGAAATATGGCAAACCCAGTCTCCAAATATCTTGCGCTTCTTGCATAAATTACTCAAATCCCACAGAATACACAGAAGGAAAATCCATATCTAAACATTGTCTGCACTATGGACATTCTTACATACATCTTACGATTCACTACAATACAATAATAACCACAATGAAATCCTATATGATGAAGCAAAGTTTATTGGGCAAAGGTCATGTAAGGTCATATCGGGTCACCATGCTGTGATACTGAGGTCTGACCGAGGACTCAGACTCTGCATCAGATGCATTAGTAGTGGTCTCAGAGTAGGCCCCTGTGGAGAGAAAGCATTCTGTCTAAGACTTAGAAGGACTGATTTATTAAGTAACAGGCCTATGCTATGTACATAACATTCTGTGGTTGATGGTGATACTGAGAGCATGAGTGCTCTGTGAAGTCCCCTGCAGATAAGGGCAACTCCAGCGGATAATCTGAGTGCTTGAGACTGATTCAGCTTGGCAGTGATTCACGGCACTTGGAATGACCCTCCTAAACCACATGGTCCAGTATCATTGGTCTGCTATAACACATTGGCTCTGTCTAGTCAAATGATACGGTTATGGAAACTCGCCCGTGACCACTTCTTCTTTGGTCTCACTCTCAATGACCTCATCTGTCACTGTAACAAGAATTAGAGAACATCAATCAGTACTAACAGTCTTTAATGACGTTTTTTTAATCTAAGATAGAATTGATCAAGAAAGAGTGGCACTCTTCCTAAGAAAAATGACACAACACAGTGATGCATAGATAAGAAAGGTTAAATAGTTATTGTCTTGTTTCAATGGTGTGGATGTGTGACATCTATGATTTACCTAGTCATTAATTTACCCATATCCTCAGACTGCATTATGGCAGTTTGGGCAAATGCCAGATGGGCTGGTCCATCTTTAAGCCAGTGGGCCTGTCCACATTTTTTATTTATTTTACAGAATGATCATTATTTCGCCAGTAATGTGGGCCTTCAGGGGGGAAATGGGCCAATTGTAGGGCTCTCAAGGGGGGAAAACAATTTCTGGTCCCAGTCCTTCCCTGAAAGAGACTATAGATGCCAGGTGGGCTTCATACTGTTTTCTCACCAGTGTCAGTGTAGGAAGACTTTGTAAAAGACATACTCTCTGCAAATACCATGAAAGAGAGGTCAAAAACAGGTAACTATTTCATTTTTCAATGATATTGAATGATGCAAGACATTTACCGATTTGCTCAGAACTGACTATTTGATCTTTAACTAAACTCTTTCTTCATCACTGTAGTGAGCTCTGCCAGAAGTCCAGATTTGGAGGAGGAGGGGCTCCTGATGTGGGAAGAGGGGCCGGGGGAGATGGACATGTAGAGAGGGGAGGAGCCATAGGACTGGACGGGGAAGCTAGAAGGACAGCCAACTGGTTATTGCCTCACTGACACTGGTGGATGATGTGGATAATGTGAGGTCCTATCCATATCCTTATTAACCATTGACGATTGGAAATACAGTATTCATTCAATTGAATTGAATGAGAGCTCCGAGACCGCATTCATAAGGCAAAACTGATCATAGATCAGCACTCTAACCTAAGGTCATCCCAGTCCAGAAGTGTCCGGTAGGTGGTGATCTCAGCGTCCAGGGCCAGCTTGACATCCAGGAGCTCCTGGTAGCTGAGGATTTGCTTGTGCGGGTCCACCTTAGCCACCTCGATGGTCCCCTCCAGGCCCCTGATCTGGGTCTGGTACTCCGCCACGCCCCCACTGGACTGGGCATGAGCCTTGGCAAAGCTAAGCTCCAGGGACATGTTCTTCAGAGAGAAGGGAGGAGGATCTGTTAACTAACTAGCTAGCTCATGCTAGAACATATGTGGCATTGTTTATCTGGGACAACATAACCACCGTCACCCTTTTATCAAAAGTGTATCATTCAAAATAAAAGTGCCAGTCAATGCAACCCATTTCCCATAAGCAGAACCTCACTTAAAATTCATAAAGAAACACACAAAACAGCAAACTGATTTTGAGGTAAAAAGAAAACAATCCTGTTGGTGCCTTAGTCCCCTGTCTTTCTACTGGAAGGCACAAAACTGAGGTGAATGGATACATCACTATGATGTCTTCTGGGAAGCAGTATTGCTGTTTGTGCCTAAGCTCAGCAGTAGGGGAGTTTGGCAATGCGAGACACCATAGCAACCACTTCCTGTGTGACTGTTAGCACTGATTTATATCAAACTCTGATACTCATCAGCTGCATCACGGCACTGTCACAGCATCACTGACTTACAGAACCAGTCAAAAGTTTGGACACACCTACTCAATACAGGTGTATTTTCTACATTGTAGAATAATAATGAAGACATCAAAACTACACTGCTCCAAAAAATAAAGGGAACACTTAAACAACACAATGTAACTCCAAGTCAATCACACTTCTGTGAAATCAAACTGTCCACTTAGGAAGCAACACTGATTGACAATAAATTTCACATGCTGTTGTGCAAATGGAATAGACAACAGGTGGAAATTATAGGCAATTAGCAAGACACCCCCAATAAAGGAGTGGTTCTGCAGGTGGTGACCACAGACCACTTCTCAGTTCCTATGCTTCCTGGCTGATGTTTTGGTCACTTTTGAATGCTGGCGGTGCTTTCACTCTAGTGGTAGCATGAGACGGAGTCTACAACCCACACAAGTGGCTCAGGTAGTGCAGCTCATCCAGGATGGCACATCAATGCGAGCTGTGGCAAGAAGGTTTTCTGTGTCTGTCAGCGTAGTGTCCAGAGCATGGAGGCGCTACTAGGAGACAGGCCAGTACATCAGGTGACATGGAGGAGGCTGTAGGAGGGCAACAACCCAGCAGCAGGACCGCTACCTCAGCCTTTGTGCAAGGAGGAGCAGGAGGAGCACTGCCAGAGCCCTGCAAAATGACCTCCAGCAGGCCACAAATGTGCATGTGTCTGCTCAAACGGTCAGAAACAGACTCCATGAGGGTGGTATGAGGGCCCGACGTCCACAGGTAGGGGTTGTGCTTACAGCCCAACACCGTGCAGGACGTTTGGCATTTGCCAGAGAACACCAAGATTGGCAAATTCGCCACTGGAGCCCTGTGCTCTTCACAGATGAACGCAGGTTCACACTGAGCACATGTGACAGACGTGACAGAGTCTGGAGACGCCGTGGAGAACGTTCTGCTGCCTGCAACATCCTCCAGCATGACCGGTTTGGCGGTGGGTCAGTCATGGTGTGGGGTGGCATTTCTTTGGGGGGCCGCACAGCCCTCCATGTGCTCGCCAGAGGTAGCCTGACTGCCATTAGGTACCGAGATGATATCCTCAGACCCCTTGTGAGACCATATGCTGGTGCGGTTGGCCCTGGGTTCCTCCTAATGCAAGACAATGCTAGACCTCATGTGGCTGGAGTGTGTCAGCAGTTCCTGCAAGAGGAAGGCATTGATGCTATGGACTGGCCCGCCCGTTCCACAGACCTGAATCCAATTGAGCACATCTGGGACATCATGTCTTGCTCCATCCACCAACGCCATGTTGCACCACAGACTGTCCAGGAGTTGGCGGATGCTTTAGTCCAGGTCTGGGAGGAGATCCCTCAGGAGACCATCCGCCACCTCATCAGGAGCATGCCCAGGCGTTGTAGGGAGGTCATACAGGCACGTGGAGGCCACACACACTACTGAGCCTCATTTTGACTTGTTTTAAGGACATTTCATCAAAGTTGGATCAGCCTGTAGTGTGGTTTTCCACTTTAATTTTGAGTGTGACTCCAAATCCAGACCTCCATGGGTGGATAAATTGGATTTCCATGGATTATTTTTGTGTGATTTTGTTGTCAGCACATTCAACTATGTAAAGAAAGTAGTATTTAATAAGATTATTTCATTCATTCAGATCTAGGATGTGTTATTTTAGTGTTCCCTTTATTTTTTTGAGCAGTGTATGAAATAACACATATGGAATCATGTTGTAACCAAAAAAGTGTAACCTCTCTAGGGTCGGCGGGACGAAATCATCCCACCTACGTAACAGCCAGTGGAATCCTGTGGCGCGTTATTCAAATACCTTAGAAATGCTATTACTTCAATTTCTCAAACATATGACTATTTTACACCATTTTAAAGACAAGACTCTCGTTAATCTAACCACACTGTCCGATTTCAAAAAGGCTTTACAACGAAAGCAAAACATTAGATTATGTCAGCAGAGTACCCAGCCAGAAATAATCAGACACCCATTTTTCAAGCTAGCATATGTCACAAAAACCCAGAAGACAGCTAAATGCAGCACTAACCTTTGATGATCTTCATCAGATGACACACCTAGGACATTATGTTATACAATACATGCATGTTTTGTTCAATCAAGTTCATATTTATATCAAAAACCAGCTTTTTACATTAGCATGTGACGTTCAGAACTAGCAAACTTCCGGTGAATTTACAAAAAATTTACTAAATTACTCACGATAAACGTTCACAAAAAGCATAACAATTATTTTAAGAATTATAGATACAGAACTCCTCTATGCACTCGATATGTCCGATTTTAAAATAGCTTTTCGGTGAAAGCACATTTTGCAATATTCTCAGTAGATAGCCCGGCATCACAGGGCTAGCTATTTAGACACCCAGCAAGTTTAGCACTCACCAAAGTCAGATTTACTATAAGAAAAATGTTATTACCTTTGCTGTTCTTCGTCAGAATGCACTCCCAGGACTTCTACTTCAATAACAAATGTTGGTTTGGTCCCAAATAATCCATAGTTATATCCAAACAGCGGCGTTTTGTTCGTGCGTTCAAGACACTATCCGAAAGGGTAAAGAAGGGTGACGAGCACGGCGCATTTCGTGACAAAACATTTCTAAATATTCCATTACCGTACTTCGAAGCATGTCAACCGCTGTTTAAAATCCATTTTTATGCAATTTTTCTCGTAAAAAAGCGATAATATTCCGACCGGGAATCTGCGTTTAGGTAAAAAGAGGAAAGAAAATAAAGCACGGGATCGACTCGTGGACGCGCCTAAGCCCATTGTCCTCTGATCGGCCACTTACCAAAGGCGATAATGTGTTTCAGCCTGGGGCTGCCTCGATATCATTCAGCTTTTCCCGGGCTCTGAGAGCCTATGGGAGCCGTAGGAAGTGTCACGTTCCAGCAAAGATCCTCAGTCTTCAATAAACAGAGACAAGAAGAACAAGATCTTGTCAGAGAGGGCACTTCCTGTAAGGAATCTTCTCAGGTTTTTGCCTGCCATATGAGTTCTGTTATACTCACAGACACCATTCAAACAGTTTTAGAAACTTTAGGGTGTTTTCTATCCAAAGCCAATAATTATATGCATATTCTAGTTACTGGGCAGGAGTAGTAACCAGATTAAATCGGGTACGTTTTTTATCCGGCCGTTTCAATACTGCCCCCTACCCCCAACAGGTTAAACAAATCAAAATATATTTAAGATTTTACAAAGTAGCCACCCTTTGCCTTGATGCCAGCTTTGCACACTCTTGGCATTCTCTCAACCAGCTTCATGGGGTAGTCACCTGGAATGCATTTCAATTAATAAGTATTCCTTGTGGAATTTCTTTCCTTCTTAATGCGTTTGAGCCAATCAGTTGTGTTGTGACAAGGTAGGGGTGGTAAACAGAAGATAGCCCTATTTGGTAAAACACCAAGTCCATATTACGGCAAGAACTGCTCAAATAAGCAAAGAGAAATGACAGTTCATCATTACTTTAAGACATGAAAGTCAGTCAATCTGGAAAATTTCAAGAACTATGAAAGTTTCTTCAAGTGCAGTTGCAAAAACCATCAAATGCTATGATGAAACTGGCTCTCATGAGGACCGCCACAGGAAAGGAAGACCCAGAGTTACCTCTGCTGCAGAAGATAAATTCATTACCAGCCTCAGAAATTGCAGCCCAAATACATGCTTCATAGTTCAAGTAACAGACACATCAGTATGTGTGCTGCAAAGAAACCACTACTAAAGGACACCAATAATAAGAAGAGACTTGCTTGGGCCAAGGAACATGAGCAATGGGCATTAGACCGGTAGAAATCTGTCCTTTGGTCTGATGAGTCCAAAATTGAGATTTTTGGTTCCAACCGCCATGTCGTTGTGAAACGCAGAGTATGTGAATGGATGATCTCCGCATGTGTGGTTCCCACCGTGAAGCATGGAGGAGGAGGTGTGATGGTATGGGGGTGCTTTGCTGGTGACATTGTCAGTGATTTATTTAGAATTCAAGGCACACTTAACCAGCATGGCTACCACAGCATTCTGCAGCGATACGCCATACCATCTGGTTTGCGCTTAGTGGGACTATCATTTGTTTTTCAACAGGACAATGACCCAACACACCTCCAGGCTGTGTAAGGACTATTTGACCAAGAAGGAGCGTGATGGAACGCAGCATCAGATGACCTGGCCTCCAAAGTCACCCGACCTCAACCCAATTGAGATGGTTTGGGATGAGTTGGATTCATGACCGTTGGAAAAGCCTTTCAGGTGAAGCTGGTTGAGAGAATTCCAAGAGTGTGCAAAGCTGTCATCAAGGCAAATGGTGGCTACTTTGAAGAATCTAAAATCTAAGCAAATATTTTGATTTGTTTAACACTCTTTTGGTTACTACAGGATTCCATATGTGTTATTCCATAGTTTTGATGTCTTCACTATTATTCTACGATGTAAAAAATAAAGAAAAACCCTTTAATGAGTAGATGTGTCCAAACTTTCGACTGGTACTGTACATGCATGGTTTCATTTCACTATGACTATAGATATCTCTCTAAGGCCAGTGAAGAGTTCTATTCACATACGATATGGTATTGGTACAATAGATTGAAATGGTGTAATCACAAACACACACACACAGTGTGTTAGACCCAACTCACCATGTTGACCAGACTCTGCAGCTCCAGACTGAGGGCCTGCAGTTTACATTTACATTTTAGTCATTTAGCAGACGCTCTTATCCAGAGCGACTTACAGTAGTGAATGCATACATTTCATACATTATTTTCTGTGCTGGCCCCCCGTGGAAATCGAACCCACAACCCTGGCGTTGCAAACACCATGCTCTACCAACTGAGCTGCAGTTCTTTCCTAGAGGCAGAGATCTCTGCCTTGGAGGTGGTGAGGGCCTCAGAGCTGGTGGCATTGGCAGCCTGGACCTCATCCAACAGCAGGCAGAGACAGAGCAGCACAGGACCATGAGCTACTGTCTCATACACACTTTGATAACATCATTCAGTGTATTCTTTACATGAGCTGCAGGATTCTTGATGTGAGTCACTTTCAGAGTGAAAGATGCATGTAGATGTTTGCATGAGAGAGGCGGAGTGAGTGTCTTGTGTGTAAGTATGCATGTATGTACATCTATATCTGTCTGCATGTCAGTTCTTTTAATAAAACATCAATCCAACAACAAAATGTCCGGCAGTTGTTTGTTTCTTCCCCTGCTTTAGGAAGTTGGGTTCCCTGACTCTTTTGTCTGCACCAAAGACACCGCTAACTGGGGGTTAACCCACAGCAAACTGCTCTGCAGCTTGATGAGTTTCACTCAAAACAGGAGGAGAGTAACGGTTGGCTGGTCACCACACCATCACACCATCACACCATCACACCATTTTCCGTCCCAAAGGGCACCCTATTCCCTATAGGTTCTAGTGTTATATTGGGGACACAAGCTTGTGGTGTCTGTGACAGTTTCAGCTCTAAGAAGATCAACAGATCAAGCCAAAGTGTTCCTCCCCCTTGTTCCTGCAGGCCAAAATGTAATGCCCTTTGAGTAGCTTATAGGCCTTTTCTGAGTGAAAAGACAACAGTGTAACTAGTTGTTCAGTAACTAGTTGTTCAGTAACTAGTTGTTCTG
Source organism: Salmo salar (assembly GCF_965601325.2). Classification (NCBI taxonomy): domain Eukaryota; kingdom Metazoa; phylum Chordata; class Actinopteri; order Salmoniformes; family Salmonidae; genus Salmo; species Salmo salar. The sequence goes on along the minus strand of NC_138319.1, from coordinate 15,137,544 downwards.
AGTGATCTGCTTTTCAGACTTTGCGCTAGTTATTTCATTACATAGATTTCATGGGATTTATATTTTGTGTCGCTCCCCAAAAACATAGCATCCTCATGTCCAAATATTTTCTAAGTAGGTTTATCTCATTCCCCATGAGACATCCAGCCATATCTACTGACCCCTATTGGGCAGAGAGTGTATTGTACATTCACAGCAAACAATTAGTGTCTTTAAAATAAGTAGCAAATATAATTCATATTGTTTAGAAATCTAAATGGTATTATAAGAATAAAATGTAATATTTACATTTAGTTGGCCTAATGCTGTCAATTTGCATTTTGAGTAAGCTGTACCTTGATTTTGTAGTAGGCATCTGCCTTCTCTCTGTGCTGCTGTACTGATTTCTCATACTCCACTCTTATCTTGTTGAGGGCAGAAGCGATGTCAAAGGACTTGACTGGGTCCACCTCAATCATAGATAGTGATGTGTCAGTGGACGAGGTGCCCAGTTCGGACTGAATACTGAACAGCTCCTGTAAAACCATCCGTCAGCATATACCACTCATTACAGTTCACATGACAACACTCGTACAATCTGGTACAGTCTCATACAGTTGTATGTAGTTTAATAGAATACAATATAATTACTTTACTTTTCACAGAGGGAACTTCAGTGTCCTCTCTGAAGTTTGCCTTGCTCACCATCTCACAATGAATGTAGAGATGCACACATCTACACACAAGCATCGCATGCACTCATACAGTGTTGTGCTCTGTGATGTATTCTAGGCTATTACCTCATCCTGAGTCTTGGTGATAAAGTCCAGCTCATCTTTAAGGCTAGTGTTTGGCATCTAGTTCAATGCGGAGAACGTGGGCCATGTCAATGTCCTACAGGATGGAGAGCTATAGTCATAGCGATTTGTTGTCTAACTGAACAGGAAATTATATTGAATGAAATCTGATATTTATAAGCATAGATTCTGCAGTACCCTCCTCATATCCGCAATATCTGATTCCAGCTGATACCTCTTGCCTTGTTCAAAATCATACCTGCATGACAAAAGGTGACAGGAAATCATAATCGCCTCTTCACAATGTTTAGCAGACAATGAATAGCTAGCATGTAAAAATAAATCACATTGGATGCGTCACTATGGGCCCTGATCAACAGTAGTGTACTATAAAGGGAATAGGGTGCCATTTGGGAGCATACATGCACTTCTCCCAATGAGAAGGCATGCAGTGAGACTTACTTGGCCTTCATCTCATGGGCGGTTCCCCGGATGCAGTCCAGCTCCATCTCAAGCTTGACCGTGTCCAGGGTGAGGCTCTCCAGTTTACCGAGGTTCTCTATCAGCTGGGTCTCGTACTCAGCCGTGGTGGTGGTGGCTCCGGTGGACTCGTTGGTCATATCTGCCAGCCTGAGCCTCCAGGACTACATTCTCCTGCTGCAGCTGCCTCACTTTGGCCATGTAGCCTGAGAAGCGCTCGTTGAGCCCAGAGAGGATGTTTCTCTGCAGCCCGCGAGAGGCCAGGGGCCTGCAAGGGCCCCGCAGCAAAAGATGCTCCCGCTGCATCCAGAAATGCACCCGCCCCCAGCCCCCCTACTGCCATGGTGCTTCACATAGAGAAGGCAGCACTGCCACCTCCATCACCCATACCCAAGCCCATCCCAGTAGCCTCCTCCACCCTCAATACCTACTTCTGCTCCACCCCCATCCCCATCCTAGCCCCGTAGCCTACTCCACCCCCCATTCCCATCCCAGCCCCGTATCCTCCTCCACCCTCAAGACCTAGTCCTGTATCCCCTATCCCCATGCCTCCACTTAACCCCAACCGTGCTCCTGTCCCCAGCCAGCTCCAGAGCGGAGAACCAGGGCCAACCCTCCCCCACCACCCCCACCAAGGCCTCCAGAGAAGCCCGAAGCCCCCATGATAACCTCCTTCCCCGGACAGCGTGGAGGACCCCATAGAGAGAGCCATTGGCATGGTCTTCAGATAATGATAGGCTCGGTGGATGGTACAGCTGAAGCTGCAAAAGTGAGCTATGGATGAATATCCAGGATTTATATATAAAGCTCGTGAGGCAAGCCCCACCCAGCCTAGCCCAGTGGTGTATATATCCCCAGGTGAAATCTAAATTGTGGAATGTCCAGGTTTTATAGAAGTCTTTACAGTCACCTAAGGACTACTGAATAAAGATGGGTTAGGCTTTTGCATTGCATGCATTGCTCTAGCATTCCAATTACTTTGATGGTTGTACCTCTGACACAGTACGTGCTATAGGGCTATTCCACGCCAGCTTAGCCCAAAAATATTTTTGGTATCCCAGATCGTTCTGGCAATTCTCACATAGAAACTTCATTGAGAGGAAGGATGTTTGACATGCTTTTTACATTTGCTTGACAAACCATTTTTGAGAGAATCGTGTTAAAAGTGGCCACATTAGGCCCTTTTTAGACCTATACATGCATCCTGTAAAACCCTATGACCTGTGAACCGTACAGGATACAGACAACATCTTGATGTCATTATACTCCTTATAATGTGCTCGAACATATGGAGTAGGTCTACATTCTGAAATAAAAAAATTCACATTGATTTATTCAACATTAAAAATATTGATATCTCAAAAGTAGTACCCTTTTAGATTATGCTCATTTTAAGACATTATTTGGAACAATATACGGTAATACTTTGACACCAAGTGTCATAAGTTATAACACGGTCATAACCATGTCATAATATGTCATGACAGCTGACATAACCTGTCAAAATATGGTCATAACCCTGTCATGATACAGACATGTACAAAACATTAGGAACACCTGCTCTTTACATGGCATTGACTGACCAGGTGAGTCCAGGTGAAAGCTACAATCCCTTATTGTACAGTATATGAAGGGGAGGAGACAGGTTAAAAAAATATTTTTTATCTTTGAGACAATTGAGACATGGATTGTGTGTGTGTGCCACTCAGAGGGTGAATGGGCAAGACAAAAAAATGTAAGTTACTTTGAACAGGGTATGGTAGTAGGTGCCAGGTGCACCGGTTTGAGTGTGTCAAGAAATGCAATGCTGCTTTCTTGCTCAACAGTTTCCCGTGTGTATCAAGATTGGTCCACCACCCAAAGGACATCCAGCCAACTTGACACAACTGTGGGACGCATTGGACTCAACATGGGCCAGCATCCCTGTGGAACGCTTTCGACGCCTTGTAGAGTCCATGCCCCAACGAATTGAGTCTGTTCTGAGGGCAAAAGGGGTTACAACAAAATATTAGGAAGCTGTTCCTAATGTTTTGTACAGTCAGTGTAGCGCTTATACTCCATAAATATTTGTTTGCATTCGCTAAGGTCCAACCTCTGATCTTTCCAATAATTATTTGATATGCTAAAACAGGATAGATGGTAAGAAAATTACAAAAACATGCCAAATCATACTATGTAAACATTTCCCTCACTAACTTCCCTCAAGATATGTTTTAATGTTATGCTATGCTGCGATTCCTAACATGTACCATTAGCCATGACTCTATTCATGGAGCTCAGAATTACACCATCTGAATACATAGATGTTGCATCATACCTTAGCTACATGTACAAAGAAATAGATGAAAAAGAATGTACTGTCTTGAGAAGAGACAATAACTCATGAGTTGGTGTCATGGAAAAAATTACACATCACCATCAGACAGATATAGATGCCTGCAAAGCTTCAGGCATCCCCCTTATTCAGAAGGCCTCCTTTTTAGACAGTGAGTCAAGGACTTGAAAGTACTTGCATAGTGCAGTGAGGAAAACCTACTACTACATACAAAACTTCAGCTACTAGATAGGACTCCATGGGTATGATAGATATGGGACAGAATAGAGAAGCAAAGGGACAGAGACATTCAAGGTTCTTCTCCCAGTGAGCCTGACCATAGGAGGCTCTGTCGATTAGCCCCCAACCCTTAATCTCCCACAATCCTCTCCTAAACCTAATGACTACAAAAGCTGCTGGATCAGCGAGATGATACGATTCTTGTAGGAGGTTCTGAACTTCCGGTGAACTGTGATATTCTCAAGTGCACTTTTTATTCCAAACCGCCTACTCCTGCAGTGGGGTAGAATAAATTAGGAATGGGCCAAAACATTCTCCACTGTGACAGTCCCTAGATTTGGGCCATTTCCACCTTCTTGTCATGCGCTTCAACCTCCATTTTGTGTCTTGTCGTGTGAGGCAAAGGGTTCATTCATCTGACTCGTATCTGGAAATTAAATATTGGAAATGTTAGCGACAAAAGTTGTTAGACAGGAACTGCAAACATAATCATCATTCAGCAGAAGATGAATTAGTCAATCTGTCTGTCTATCATTCATGATCATTTCTTATGATAATCAACTGACTTACTTTGAAAGGCGTTTCCTGATGTCCTTGATCTGCTCGTTCTTCTTGGTGAGAATCTCCTTCATGTTGCGGTAGGCAGACGTCTGCTGGAACTTCCTATCCAGCTCCTACACACACACAAACACACAACAGGGTTGCATGATAACCTCTTATTGGCAAATATAGCTGATATAATTGGGTCCATAGCTCTTGAGCCAAATGCTCACTTCAGACACTTCACCCAAGTTCACCCAACCTTGCATTGTATGCCATCAATGCATGATTTCTGTGAAAGGCACCAGGTACCAGTATGGGGTGGAGGAACGTACCTTCTCTGCTAGGGCCAGCTGTTCTTGTACCCTGAGCAGGTCGTGTTTGGCAGAGACCAGGTTGTCCTGCAGGTCTCTCTGGGAGGCAGCGTTGACACTCAGGGACTTCTGGTAGTCCTCCTGCAGCGCTGCCACCGTATCCTCAAGACTAGTGATCTCCTGAGAACGGGTGGCCATCTTGGGGAAAGAAACAAAGCACTTCAGTGGGTGGACTTTTAGGCTACGTCCCAAATGGACCCTTTTCCCTATACAGTGTACTACTTTTGACCAGAGCCCTATGTGAATAGGGAGCCATTTGGGATGCACACTTAGATGGACATGTATTCAACACAAAAAGCATAGTGTCAGATTGATACATACCAGTTGATTTCCATGAAAGCAAACAAAATAATAGTAATTGTTAAGAAAAAAGAACGACTAAAGGTTCAACACATCATAAACACAAGGCCAGCATGGGGTCAACTTATTTAAAAGGAAAAAATACTACAATGCACAAATCAAAACAGGAAGGAAACAGGAAATATTACTGAGTGAAAAGTCAACTGCAACAGTCATCTTATGTTCCTTTGGCCCATTTTGTTATATTTATATTGTTAACCCTTACAGTGCTAAAGTACCTTCTGTTCCCCCTGGACCTTCTGCAGGTTTTTGAGAGCCCTCTCTGCCTTCGTCTTCTCATCCAACGCACCCATGGCCTGAAACACAATCAGTATACCGCAAGCTACTTCATAAAAGTGATTCCAACATTGATCATTCAATTAGCAAGGTCAGGTGTAGGTTAGGTGGAAACATGAGCACAAAATATGATGTCAAAAGTTACAAGAAGTAGAGTGCATTTAAGTAAGAATATCCTAAATCAGAAACACACATCGTGGATTTAAATACCTGTGTTTCCAAAGTTCGGAGCCTGCCCTTGAGCTTATCCTTTTCCTCTTGTAGCCTGGATATCTCCTGATGAAAAACCAATGTAATGTAACAGTTACGCATGAGTCACATACAATGACCTGGTGTTAATTCTGCTAACTCTATATTACCACAGGAGAGTTGAGTTCTTTACCTTGTTGAGAAGTTCAGATACCCCACCTTCATTCAGCGGTGATAACTTGGGCTTGCTAATTTGCTGGTTAGTCTGGGTAAGAAAGCAAGGCAAGTTTTCAAGTTTCAAATGACATTTTCACGCGCATAAGTACAGTGAAATGCCTTTCTTGCAAGCTCTTTCCCAACAATGCAGTACTCAATATCAGTAGTACTATAAAATGAAGTGAAATAGAGCACCTCCTTTCACATCAATGAATGGCATCTATTCATGATTCCAGCCGTCAACGACCTTGATAACATGACTTAAAAACAAAGTGAAACACACAAGTTGTTGTCGGTGTATTGTTGTTCGGCCTCAAGTGAAAACCACACCTCGACAAGCCTGAAGTGAGGACTTCATAGAAATGTTTTGCATGGGGTGGGTGTGAAATGCTAGAAGAGATGATCCAATCAGAGGGCTGATGACCACGTTGTTATTTTTCTATGGTCACATCGTGTGGTCTGCCGTTTCCAATTGCGATACGATTCAAGTGCTGCGTATTTCATGTAAGTGCGATAACTCAGCTTAACCAGTATGAATAAACATGTCATACATTCAAGCTTATTTTCGATGGGTGATTTAAGCTGTCAATGACTTTGATGACGATGATTTAAAACATTGACTTATAAACTAAGTGAAACGTTATGGGTTGTTGTTGATGAATTGTTGTTCAGACTCAAGTGAAAACCCACACCTCGACAAGCCCGAAGTCTGGATTTCATAGAAATGTGTTGCATGGGTATGAAGTGCTAGAAATGTGTTGCATGGGGAGGGTGTGAAGTGCTAGAAGAGATGATCCTATCAGAGGGCTGGTGACTAAAAATAGTTGATTTTCTATGGTCACATTGTGTGGTCTGCCGTTTCCAATTGTGATACGATTCAAGTGCAGTGTATTTAATGTAAGTGCAATAATTCATCTTAACAAGTATGAATAAACGTCATAAATGTATTCTTTTTTGTATATATATATAAAGGGCAAATGGTTGCATAAAAGTCTAGGTGGTTGGGCTTTAGTTAACAGTCACCTTATTTGGGTTTTTAAATTCAGTCTTCTCAAACTCAGCCACTTGCTCTAACAACTCTCTGTAGAGAAGGAAAACAAAAAAAGGGGAGAGATAACATGTAAATTAGACAATTAGCACATTTATAGCTTCCTTTTGTTGTCATTAAGCAGATGGTCTTATCCAGAGCGACTTACAGTAGAGAGTACATACATTTTCTATACTGGTCCTTAATGGGAATTGAACCCACAACCCCGGCATTGCAAACGCCATGCTCTACCAACTGAGCCACACGGGACCCCATGTGGAACACAAACAAAGCAGAGTGTTTGATACCATACAGTGAGTGTCAGTGTACTGACTCGTTGGCCTATAACAGCTCCATGTTTCTTTATGAAAGAGATGTATAACATATTGCAAAACATTTGACGTCAAGTATAGGGGAGCAGCCAACTGACAGTTCCATATCTTTAAGAAAAATAAAACACACTTGTTGTCCTCCTGAAGACAGTTTAACACTAAATGTTTGTGGTGAACAAAGCACCGCTCTACACACTTACTGCATATGTGGTTTGATAAAAAGCTGCAGAACGCACGTAGATCTGTGGCTACTAGGGGCGTATTCCCTGCTTCTGACACCCTACTAACAGCCACACAGGATTGAGGCCTACGGAACACTTTCAAGGGCTTGGTTATCTTATCACATGAATGTAGGCGTACTACAAAAACAATCTACAAAAACACAGGGCTTGTTTTCTTTTTTAAGGTTATGTTTTTGTTTGACTGGTGTCAATAATAAAGGTGAAATGGAGTTGAAGCGCCCTCACACTTATGCCCCCCCCCCCTTTTACACCGCTGCTACTCTCTGTTGTTATCATCTACGCATAGTCACTTTAATAACTCTACCTACATGTACATAATACCTCAACTAACCGGTTGACTCTGTACCGGTACCCCCCTGTATATAGTCTCGCTATTGTTATTTTACTGCTGCTCTTTAATTACTTGTTACTCTTATTTCTTATTCTTATCCGTATTTTTTTTAAACTGCATTGTTGGTTAGGTGCTCGTAAGTAAGCATTTCACTGTAAGGTCTACTACACCTGTTGTATTCGGCGCATGTGACTAATACAATTTGATTTGATATTCACAGCCACAGTACAGGAAAATCAAAGTCTTGTCTGTAAAGTACAAAAATGTCCTCTCTCTGTCAATTTGCCATGTAACCACAGCATTCTACCGTGCTGATGGACTGCCAACTTTTTAATATCAAAAAGTTGGGACTGTAAAAAGGAATGGCTTTCCCCCTCCATCTCTAAAAGACACATTAACACAGTCCATGGGCCTGGAATTGTACTCCACATCACAGAGTCATGCTAGAACTTTCAAGGTGTCATGTTCCTGTGCCCCAGTAACAAGTTCAGATCCATCCGGAGAGTGAGTGTGAGGGAAAACTCCTTAGTCTCATCCTCCCATTTGATCTTACTGCTGGGGGAAAGAGGGAGTGGGGTTTAGATTTCGGAAGGGAACAATTGAGATGAATTGCGCGACCAGCTAGTTGCCAACGTTTCACCGCTGACCCGGCTGACTTTGGCCACGCTGCATTGTTCCCTGTTACATCTTTAGCACCTCTGGTCTGAGGCACCATGATGAATGATCCTGTGGTAAATTCAGCGTGATGAAAGGGAATGCGCTAATACGTTTTTTGGCACAGTGTCAGTATGCCCTCGAGGGGCAAAGTAAAAATGTGACAACCCCTCCCCATGAGATATAGCTGTTTTTAACGGTAGAGAACATTCCCACATCCTTCTGTGTCCAGGCTTGTTATTAAGCATTCCTGTAAGACATTCTTGGCAGCCATGCTTAGTAACCCTGGATGCAACAGAGACCTCTCATTGGCAGTTTTTTTCTACACATTTTGCTTTGTCTCCACTTAGCCTAGGTTATTTACATTTTCTTAATGGCATTCATTTGGACAAAATTAGCTGCCAAAATAAAGAAAATGTACATGTTAACTTTCAAAACATTCACTACACTGCATGTGGAGAAAAGCAAACTTCCTGACAATATACGCCAGGCAAGGCAGGCGACAACAACCCAAACAAACCTTACCTAGGTATCGTATCATGTGAACTACTCCACCCACACAGGTCACACAAGCTGTGGTTGCATCTGGCCACATATCAGTGACAGTAGGAAACCACAGAAATGGAAAAGCAGGGTACCATTCGCATACGAATGAGTGGCTCAGCAATGACCTCAGTGCCTTACTTATAGGGCGTACATGAAAAACACTGAAGGAAGTGGCTTCTGCTTTGAGTATGGGGGTGCTCACTGCTCAAACTCTTGTGTACATAATAAGTGACTCTACTGACAGGCTACACACACACACACAGAGGCATGTTGGGGTTAAAAGGCTGCTTCCCACCTGAGTTTCACCCGCTTGTTAACCCTTAAACTCCCATAAACCTTCACACACTGCCTAATTCTCAGTACTACCTACCTACTGCTATCATGTACTTCCATCTGTTTGAAATTTCAAAGTAGGCCTCAGCCTGCCCTCACAGCCACCCCTCATCCCCACAGTCCACCTCCAAGCCATCCCACCCATCCTCACAGCCCCCTTCCCAGCCACTCCACAGCCCACCTGTTCTCCAGCTCCGAGATGTCAGTCTGCAGACGGAGGTAGAACTTCTCGGCCTGAGAGAAGAGCTGCCGGAGCAGCAGCACATTGGTGTGGGCCGTGTTGATGAGCTCCGTCTCCACCTCTCCTCGCACCACTAGCTGCAGCCCGTCCAGCATGTCCCGCACCTCGTCCACCGTAAAGGTCTCGTCCACTAGCCTAGAATATAATAACTTGTTTTCCCAATAACATACACACAAATACCATAAAAAGCAGTCCTAAAAAGATGGACTTGCATTCCTCTGACCAACATTGGTGGCTAGCTGTGATAAACAATACTCAAATTTTGTGACACAACACCTGCTGTCTTTGAGGTCCTCAAAGCAGGAGTCAATGGTCTTGAGTCTGATGGCCCTCTTGGAGCGTGCAAAGCGCATGTAGTTGATCGCCTCATTCTGATGGTGTTCATTGAAACCAAACTCAGCCTTCAAGGAGAGACAAGGAGGAACAGGGATGGATGTCAGTGAATATGCAGGTAAGTCATGTTAGCTAGAAGACTCTCTAATCAGTGGCAGTGGCCCTCTTGATTGATTAACTATAGACTAGTTCCTTAACGTTAGCTAACTGCCTAGTTATTGTCTCAAGCACAACATTGAATAAGGCAATGGAGGGGTCCTGCTATTCAATAAATGTACAGTACTGCAAGGTTATCTGGCTGCAGTCACTAAGCTATGATATGGATGGCTAGCTAACCAGTACAGAGTGCTGCGTTGTCATGGAAACATCATACCATGTAACTTCTAACTAGGCAGCTAGCGAGCCTAGTTGTTGGCTAGCTAGTTAACGTTAACGATTTGAATTCGTATTCAGCATTTCGCTAGCTACTAAACTAGCTAACTATCCGTGCAGTAGACCGCATCGATTGCAGTGGTTAGTGAAGTACTAGACGCAAGGCAAAGCTACATCCCTTGCTAAATCCACATCAGCAAACCGTCCATATCGTAACTTAGCCAAAGATACTGGGCTCGTTTAAGTGGTAAGACGAAATCAACCGACTGCAGACGAGAGTTGATGAGTGAAGTCGGGGTAGGTGTATATGCGACAGCCGAAAGTCGGACACTGATGTGGTTTTCCAATAGCAAGGCTCAGTGCAACATGGCAGTGTTGCCATTGTTTATAAAAGTTGTTTTATTAACACACTTTGAAAGGCGGTGACCATTGACAAAAGTGATCCGCTCGAACGCACCCACTAGTAACCGCTCCTTGTTCTATGTGGCTAACGTTACACGTTACTAGTAACGTTACCTTACAGTGGCTACTATAACGAGCTAGCAAGCTTCCTGCTAACATTTGGCTAATGTTACTTACCATTGTTGCCAGCAAACACCCGACTCCTTAACTGCTAAATTGTAAGTTAACTGACTAGGCCACAATGCACAAACAGGTACAGTACGATTTATATGTAACGTTATTTATTTATAGTGATATCTGAGAAGATAATCTAATAACGTTATCAGCGAGCTCCGCTATTCAGTGCAGAGTGGAGATTATTGGATACCGAATAGAGTAATTGCTTTGGTAACCATGGGGACCTTCTTCTTCTTCTTCTTCTTCTTCTTCTTCTGTGGTGTTTATCGGCGGATGGCATCCAACGTTATGGTGCATTACCGCCACCTACTGTACTGGAGTGTGAGCCAGAGACAGAATCTAAATCCTACCTGCCAGCCCTGTTTCTCTTAAAAAAGATAACAAAATATTTGAGACTGTATCTAATGACGTTCTACTCAGTATACTCTTTAAACGAATTTCCTGTAGCCCCTTCTCCCTCATACTGGATCTCAGCCTCTCTTTTTCCCTCTCATACTGCCCACACTGTATCAGTCCATGCTCCACTGTCTCTGTTTCCTGGCAATAATCACACTTTCCTGTTGGATGGTATCCTATCACATTTAAAGTCTTATTATTCAACCGGCTGTGTCCCACCCTTAATCTTGTAAAAAGAACCTCCTCTTTTCTGTCTCTTCCTGCCGTCCTTCCCTCCCCGACTTTCCTCTATACTTGAAATAAATACCTGCCCTTAGTATCTCTATTCCACTGCTTCCGCCATCGCTGCACCATCACTGTCCATATCAGGCATTTTGCCTCAGCCTTGCTCATTGAAACTACAACATCAACATCCCCACTACTAAGTACTTGTTTTGCCAGTACATCAAATGCCTCGTTCCCCTCCACCCCCACATGGGCTAGGACCCAAGAAAATCTTGTCTGTATACCCATCTGTCTAACCCTGCCATGGGTTTGTAGTATGTCATAAAGCAGGTCTTGTCTGCTATGTGAGCTAAAGGACTGCAAACACTTGACCAAAAGAATGTACCTGCTCGTCAAACATCTCATTCCAAAATCATGGGCATGAATATGGAGTTGGTCCTCCCTTTGCTACTATAACAGCCTCCACTCTTCTGGGAAGGCTTTCTACTAGATGTTGGAACATTGCTGTCGGGAGCATTAGTGAGGTTGGGCACTGATGTTGGGCGATTAGGCCTGGCTCGCAGTCTGTGTTCCAATTCATCCCAAATATGTTCGATGTGGTTGAGGTCAAGGCTCTGTGGAGGCCAATCAAGTTCTTCCACACTGATCTCGACAAACCATTTCTGTATGGACCTCTCTTTATGCACAGGGGCATTGTCATGCTGAAACAGGGAATGGCCTTCCCCAAACTGTTGCCACAATGTTGGAAGCACAGAATAATCTAGAATGTCATTGCATGCTGTAGCATTAACATTTCCCTTCACTGGAACTAAGGGGCCTAGCCCGAACCATAAAAAACAGCCCCAGACCATTATTCCTCCTCGGCCAAACTTTACAGTTGGCACTATGCATTGGGGCAGGTAGCGTTCTCCTGGCATCCACCAAACCCAGATTTGTCCATCAGACTCCCAGATGGTGAACCTTGATTCATCACTCCAGAGAACCCGTTTCCACTGCTCAAGAGTCCAATAGCAGCGGGCTTTACACCACTCCAGCCGTCGCTTGGCATTACACATTGGTGATCTTAGGCTTGTGTGTGGCTGCTCGGCCATGGAATCCCATTTCATGAAACTCCCGACAAACAGTTATTGTGCTGATGTTGCTTCCAGAGGCAGTTTGGAACTTGGTAATGAGTATTGCAACTGAGAGCAGACGATTTGTACGCACTACAAGCTTCAGCACCCTGCAACCCTGTTCTGTGAAATTGTGTGGCCTACCACTTTGCGGCTGAGCCGATGTTGCTCCTAGACGTTTCCACTTCACAATAACAGCACTTACAGTTGACCGGGTTGTGCAAGAGGTGCGCTCCAGACCTCCAGTGCTTACCCATGTCCCGGTGTATCCAGTTCCTGCTTCTCGTGCTGACCCTGAGGTGCGTAGTCTGGCGTCTCCTAAACCAGCACCACGCACCAGGCTTCCAGTGCGTCAGCCCAGTCCAACTCGTCCTGTTCCTGCTCCCCGCACTAGCCCTGAGGTGCATGTCCCCAGTCTGGTACCTCCACTACCAGCCCCACGTATCAGGCTTCCAGTGCGTCAGCCCAGTCCCGAGCTTCCGACGACAGTGCCTCATCCAGAGTGTCCGGTAACAGTGCCTCATCCAGAGTGTCCGGTAACAGTGCCTCGTCCAGAGTGTCCGGTAACAGTGCCTCGTCCAGAGTGTCCGGCAACAGTGCCTCGTCCAGACTGTCCGGAACCAAGAGAGACGGCCCACTGTCCGGAACCAGGAGAGACGGCCCACTCTCCGGAACCAGGAGAGACTGCCCACTGTCCGGAACCAGGAGAGACGGCCCACTGTCCGGAACCAGGAGAGACGGCCCACTGTCCGGAACCAGGAGAGACGGCCCACTGTCCGGAACCAGGAGAGTCGCCCTACGGTCCGGAGCTCCCAGAGTCGCCCTACGGTCCGGAGCTCCCAGAGTCGCCCTACGGTCCGGAGCTCCCAGAGTCGCCCTACGGTCCGGGGTCGACAGAGAGGGACATCGCTGTAGAGACGTTATGTGAGCGGGGTGAGCCAGGGGTGGAGCGGGGTCTGCGTCCAGCTCCTGAGCCACCTCCTGAGGGGGGAGTATTTGGGGAAAGGGGGGGTGTTGCAGGAGGACCGTCGGTGACGGTGGCCACCCTCCCTTCCCTCCCATGTAGTTTTGTAATTTATTTTGTTTTTGGGGGTTATTTTTGGTTATTTGTGTGAGGTGCATCCGGGGTCTGCACCTTTGGGGGGGGGGGGGGGGGTACTGTCACGTCCTGACCAGTAATAGGGGTTATTTGTTATTATTGTATGGTCAGGACGTGGCAGGGGGTATTTGTTTTTTGTGGTTCAGGGTGTGTTTGTGTATGTGTTCATGTAGAGGGGGTATTTGGTTTATATGGTTCGGGGTGGTTTCGGATTGTTCTTATTTTCCTCAATTAAGTTGAAAAATAGGATGATCGAGCAGCAGTGAGGGCTCTTCGATACTGCACGGTACTGTCTTTCCAAGCTAGTCGGAAGACTTCCAGTTTGGTGTAACGCCATTTCCGTTCCAATTTTCTGGAAGCTTGCTTCAGAGCTTGTGTATTTTCTGTATACCAGGGAGATAGTTTCCTATAACAAATGTTTAGTTTTTAGGGGTGCAACTGCATCTAGGGTATTGTGCAAAGTTAAATTGAGTTCCTCAGTTAGGTGGTTAACTGATTTTTGTCCTCTGATGTCCTTGGGTAGGCAGAGGGAGTCTGGAAGGGCATCAAGGAATCTTTGGGTTGTCTGAGAATTTATAGCACGACTTTTGATGCTCCTTGGTTGGGGTCTGAGCAGATTATTTGTTGCGATTGCAAACGTAATAAAATGGTGGTCCGATAGTCCAGGATTATGAGGAAAAACATTAAGATCCACAACATTTATTCCACGGGACAAAACTAGGTCCATGTTGGACAAAACCCACTGAGTCGATGATGGCTCCGAAAGCCTTTTGGAGTGGGTCTGTGGACTTTTCCATGTGAATATTAAAGTCACCAAAAATTAGAATATTATCTGCTGTGACTACAATGTCCGATAGGAATTCAGGGAACTCAGTGAGGAACGCTGTATATGGCCCAGGAGGCCTGTAAACAGTAGCTATAAAAAGTGATTGAGTAGGCTGCATAAATTTCATGACTAGAAGCTCAAAAGACGAAAACGTCGTTGTTTTTCTTTTTGTAAATTGAAATTTGCTATCGTAAATGTTAGCAACACCTCCGCCTTTGCGGAATGCACAGGGGATATGGTCACTAGTGTAACCAGGAGGTGAGGCCTCATTTAACACAGTAAATTCATCAGGCTTAAGCCATGTTTCAGTCAGGCCAATCACATCAAGATTATGATCAGTGATTAGTTAATTGACTATAACTGCCTTTGAAGTGAGGGATCTAACATTAAGTCGCCCTATTTTGAGATGTGAGGTATCACGATCTCTTTCAATAATGGCAGGAATGGAGGAGGTCTTTATTCTAGTGAGATTGCTAAGGCGAACACCGCCATGTTTAGTTTTGCCCAACCTAGGTTGAGGCACAGACACGGTCTCAATGGGGATAGATGAGCTGACTACACTGACTGTGCTAGTGGCAGACTCCACTAAGCTGGCAGGCTGGCTAACAGCCTGCTGCCTGGCCTGCACCCTATTTCATTGTGGAGCTAGGGGAGTTAGAGCCCTGTCTATGTTCATAGATAAGATGAGAGCACCCCTCCAGCTAGGATGGAGTCCGTCACTCCTCAACAGGCCAGGCTTGGTCCTGTTTGTGGGTGAGTCCCAGGAAGTCCTTCATCCAGTTGTACGTTCTTCCTCCTACCCCATAATATCAAACTTGATTAGCAACCCCTCCTTCCACATCATATCATATGGCTTCTCCACATCAAAAAAGACAGCTACAACAGTCTCCTTGTTCACCTGAGCCTTCCTGACCTCTGCTTCTAAGCAGAGCACTGGGTCCATAGTTCCCCTTCCCTTCCTGAACCCACTCTGATGTGGCGATACTAGCCCCCTGCTCTCCAGGAAGTAAGTTAGCCTCTCCGTAATCATATGTTCAATAATCTTACATACATGTCATGTTAAAGCTATTGGCTGATAGCTTGATGGCCTCGTACGGTCCTTCCCTGGCTTCCAGATTGGTACCACTACTGCCTCCTTCCAGTTTCCTGGTAGTTTCCCCTCCTCCCACGCTCTGCTGTACAACACCAATACCTTATTCAGTGCCTCATCACTAAAATGGGCCAACATAACATTGGACACCTCATCTTTCCCAGGGCCATGGGGACCTCCGTTCCACCAGCAAGAATAAGCAAGACCTAGCAAGAATAAAGGCCGTAACCTTGTCGATTTTCCTTCAAAAATAAAAGTCCCGCAATGACGATGGTGAAAAATAATACAAATGGTCGAAATTCGTAACATTTTATGAGCAAATGTTAGCAGACTTTTGTTTAACAATATGAAAAAAGGAATAAAGTGAATCACCTTTACAGTGGGGGAAAAAAGTATTTGATCCCCTGCTGATTTTGTACGTTTGCCCACTGACAAAGAAATGATCAGTCTATAATTTTAATGGTAGGTTTATTTGAACAGTGAGAGACAGAATAACAACAAAACAATCCAGAAAAACGCATGTCAAAAATGTTATAAAATGATTTGCATTTTAATGAGGGAAATAAGTATTTGACCCCTCTGCAAAACATGACTTAGTAGTACTTGGTGGCAAAACCCTTGTTGGCAATCACAGAGGTCAGACGTTTCTTGTAGTTGGCCACCAGGTTTGCACACATCTCAGGAGGGATTTTGTCCCACTCCTCTTTGCAGATCTTCTCCAAGTCATTAAGGTTTCGAGGCTGACGTTTGGCAACTCGAACCTTCAGCTCCCTCCACAGATTTTCTATGGGATTAAGGTCTGGAGACTGGCTAGGCCACTCCAGGACCTTAATGTGCTTCTTCTTGAGCCACTCCTTTGTTGCCTTGGCCGTGTGTTTTGGGTCATCGTCATGCTGGAATACCCATCCACGACCCATTTTCAATGCCCTGGTTTGAGGGAAGGAGGTTCTCACCCAAGATTTGACGGTACATGGCCCCATCCATCGTCCCTTTGATGCGGTGAAGTAGTCCTGTCCCCTTTGCAGAAAAACACCCCTAAAGCGTAATGTTTCCACCTCCATGGTTGACGGTGGAGATGGTGTTCTTGGGGTCATAGGCAGCATTCCTCCTCCTCCAAACATGGCGAGTTGAGTTGATGTCAAAGAGCTCCATTTTGGTCTCATCTGACCACAACACTTTCACCAGTTGTCCAGATGTTCATTGGCAAACTTCAGACGGGCATGTATATGTATTCTTGAGCAGGGGGACCTTGAGGGCGCTGCAGGATTTCAGTCCTTCACGGCGTAGTGTGTTACCAATTGTTTTCTTGGTGACTATGGTCCCAGCTGCCTTGAGATCATTGACAAGATCCTCCCGTGTAGTTCTGGGCTGATTCCTCACCGTTCTCATGATCATTGCAACTCCACAAGGTGAGATCTTGCATGGAGCCCCAGGCCGAGGCATATTGAAAGTTATTTTGTGTTTCTTTTATTTGCGAATAATCACACCAAATGTTGTCACCTTCTCACCAAGCTGCTTGGCGATGGTCTTGTAGCCCATTCCAGCCTTGTGTAGGTCTACAATCTTGTCTCTGACATCCTTGGAGAGCTCTTTGGTCTTGGCCATGGTGGAGAGTTTGTAATCTGATTGATTGATTGCTTCTGTGGACAGGTGTCTTTTTGACAGGTAACAAGCTGCGGTTAGGAGCACTCCCTTTAAGAGTGTGCTCTAATCTCAGCTCGTTATCTGTATAAAAGACACCTGGGAGCCAGAAATCTTTCTGATTGAGAGGGGGTCAAATACTTATTTCCCTCATTAAAATGCAAATGAATTTATAATATTTCTGACATGCGTTTTTCTGTTTTTTTTTTTGTTATTCTGTCTCTCACTGTTCAAATAAACCTACCATTAAAAATTATAGACTGATCCTTTCTTTATCAGTGGGCAAACGTACAAAATCAGCAAGGGATCAAATACTTTTTCCCCCCACTGTATATCACAAATAATATTATAGCGTTGCAATTATTGTTAGCAGCATTAAAAGCAATGATTACTAGATAGTTATAACAAAACACAAGTTATAATGCTATTATTAATAATAGTAGGAATAACAAAATGAATATTATTATTATAATAATCAACTTTAGAAAGCACTTTTAAATCCCATTGTTAATTACCCCATTCGTATTGCACAATGTTCATTACGTATTTTAATATTGGACATACTGCACCGTAGTTCACAATTTCCTGTACATTGTGTCACAGTAAAAGGGGGGTACATTCTACTCTAGCTTCCAAATCCAAAGAGTGTACAACCCAAGGAGTGTCACTGCTCATTCTTGTCATGGTTTCACCTGTCACCAGAGGGCGGCAGAGACCGTCCTAGAGACATTAATGACACTCAGGTGTGTCCTATTACTTATGATTTCCCTGTTAAAAGAGGTGTGTTTTCTGGTTTCCTTTGCAGAAGCTTGAATTGTTTACCGTGTGTGGGTGTTTCCTGAGTGTGCTTGTGAGACGTAGTGTGCTTGTGAGACGTAGTGTGCTTGTGAGACGTAGTGTGCTTGTGAGACGTAGTGTGCTTGTGAGACGTAGTGTGCTTGTGAGACGTAGTGTGCCGTAACCACTGATTTCTTGTCTCTTCTCTGCACCTTGGTCCAACCTCATGATGTCACAATTCTGTGGCCCTTATAGAGTGGCGAATCAGCTTAAATGCAGTATGTTTTTTGTAATGGACCTATTGCACCGTACACTTTTCTGTACGATGTGTCGCTGTAAAAGGGAGGTCCATTCTACCAGGAGCACCTCCAGTTTCCAAATCCGGAGTGTACAACCAGAAGAGCGTCGCTGCTCATTTTGCGGCAGTAATGGTGACCCATCAGCTTAAATCCAATTGTTTTCCCATATTAGACATATTGCATCGTACACAATTTTCTATACGTTGTATCGCCATAAAAGCGGGTCCATTCTACAGAGTTTACACCCACAGGGTCATCATCGCTATTATTGTGGCCCTTAAAGAATGGGAAATCACCTTACATTCAGATATTTGCATGTTCGACAGCTAGGTTTTATTTACACAAATACATGTGCCACAACGGAGCACTTTGGCAGTTTACAGTAAAACTGAATTGCAGTGCAGCTTACATAATATATATACAGTACCAGTCAAAAGTTTGGACATTACTCATTCAAGGGTTTTTCTTAATTTTTTACTATTTTCTCCATTATAGAATAATAGTGAAGACATCACAACTATGAAATAACACATATGGAATCATGTAGTAACCATTATTTTTTTTTATAAATCAAAATATATTTGGGATTCTTCAAAGTAGCCACCCTTTGCCTTGACAGCTTTGCACACTCTTGGCATTCTCTCAACCAGCTTCATGAGGCAAGAACAGCTTGAATAAGCAAAGAGAAACAACAGTCCATTACTTTAAGACATGAAGGTCAGTCAATGCGGAAAATGTCAAGAACTTTGAACGTTTATTCAAGTGCAGTCGTGAAAACCATAAAGCGCTATGATGAAACAGACTCTCATGAGGACCGCCACAGGAAAGGAAGACCCAGACTTACCTCTGCTGCAGAGGATAAGTTCATTAGTTACCAGTCTCAGAAATTGCAGCCCAAATAAATGCTTCACAGAGTTCAAGTAACAGACACATCTCAACATCAACTGTTTAGAGGAGACTGCGTGAATCAGGCCTTCATGGTCGAATTGCTACAAAGAAACCATTATTAAAGGACACCAATAAGAAGAAGAGACTTGCTTGGGCCAAGAAACACGAGCAATGGACATTAGACTGGTGAAAATCTGTCCTTTGGTCTGATGAGTCCAAATGTGCAATTGTTGGTTCCAAACGCTGTGTCTTTGTGAGACGCAGAGTAGATGAATGGATGATCTCCGCATGTGTGGTTCCCACCGTGAAGCATGGAGGAGGCGTGATGGTGTGGGGGTGCTTTGCTGGTGACACTATCAGTGATTTATTTAGAATTCAAGGCACACTTAACCAGCATGGCTACCACAGCATTCTGCAGCAATACGCCATCCCATCTGGTTTGCGCTTAGTGGGACTATCATTTGTTTTTCACAGGACAATGACCCAACACAACTCCAGGCTGTGTAATGGCTATTTAACCAAGAAGGAGTGTGATGGAGTGCTGCATCACATGACCTGGCCTCCACAATCACCAGATCTCAACCCAATTGAGATGGTTTGGGATAAGTCGGAGCGCAGAGTGAAGGAAAAGCAGCCAACAAGTGCTCAGCATATGTGGAAACTCCTTCAAGAGTTCCCACATATGTGAGTTCCCACAAAATTCTGTCAACAAAGTCAAAATGCAGGTTCTGTAATGAAGAAGAGGACATAGGCCGAATGCATTTTTTTTGGTACTGTCCGACAGTGGTTCCATTTTTCTTAAAGTTTCAAGAGTGGCTTTCCCATCATTCCATCAAACTACATATTAACCCACAAATGATCTTGGGTGACCTCAAAGTCCATATTCCTTCAGTTTATAACACAATAACATTTTATCTCTAACACCCAACCAGTTTACAATTTGTTAGGCACCAATTTATCTTCGAATGTTGACTAAAAACCAGAAAGAGATTCTGAGCAATAGGGATTGTTTTGGAAACGCATTAGGCCTATTATTGAGAAAGTCCCCAAAATTGTTATTGAATAATATGAATTAGAATTAATGCACGTTACTATAAAGGCAAAACGTTCCATGTCTGCTTTATTTATAATTGATAGATCACATGGCATTGCTTATATAGTAATTGTCTTTTTGAGCGCTTGTCTTTATGAGCATTGTCGTGTCTTCCTCAGCTTTTATGGTTGTCTTGTCATTGTCTTGTTTGTATTCCGTAATTTTTGTATAATTTTGTTTTAAACCTAGACGGACACAGTTTAAGATATCAGTCCTTTCCACTCCTTGGGTTTTCATTTGCTTTGTTTACATGGGTGCAAGGTACATTAATGTAATGTTAGCAGCCAATCACTGATCTGTTGTTCAACTCTGTCCCAGAGAATTATCAACACAGCCCCTTATCTCAGCAAACATTTGCAACACACACACACACACAGACACTCACACAAACAGTCAGGCAGGCAACATAGACAGACAGCCACTGTTGCACAGAGAGAAGGTGTGCTGCCATCCTGTTAGAAGGTAACAGATACTTTTATTACAATGGTTAAGATGGATTTTCATTGTGTTCCATAGTGTTATTTGCCCCCTAGTGGAGCTTTCTGGTACTTAGACTGTACGCAAAAAGGAAGTAGAGAACTCATAGAACGCATAGAAGCAGCTAAAAACAACGCTACGGTGCAGGTCTTTCAGTGTAGCTATTTCTTGTCACGCTTCAGCCTCTGAAAATATTAGTTTGTAAGTTCGATTCAAGCATTTTGTTATTGATAGAGTTGCTTACATATCAATGTTGGTTGTATTTACTCACACAAATTGCAATGCTTTTCATGTACGCCGTCAGCTGTATTACTTTGCTCGTCCGTCATGCAAACGAATTGTAAAACATACAATACTGAAGTTTTGTTACTGTTTCTAGTGTAATATGCTTTGTTATTCTACAGAGATGGTTGTACATTATTAGAGTAATGAAAGAAGTTAGCCAATTACCATATGAGTAACATTTAGCTACATTTTGGCGTCATGCCAGATGCATGGTACCCTCGGCACTTGATTTGTATTTTCAGGCAACTTCAACTTGAAATGTATAATGTACAGCTACAGTATGTCGATTTGAATTGAATACCAATGTATATTCTTTTCTGTACTTTGCAGTTTCACAACATAAACGTTTTCAATATTAATTCAATAAAAGTCACGCCTTGGGAGTTTTATTGAAGACTTAGTTGTTAGCTATCTGCCTAGTTTTGCATGGGAACGCAATTCAAGGGCAGAATAGAAGGTAAACACTAAAGAGAGGTGGGTTAAAAAAAGAAGAAAGAAAAAGAACAACAAGAACAAGAGACGTTGTTTGTTTTGCAGGCCGGAGTAATGGAGATATGTAGTACAGTGATGTTGGGAGGCCTGGTGTTGGTTCTACTGTGGTTGTTCATGCTGAGGAGGAAGCGACATGTCCGTCTACCTCCTGGACCACGTGGCCTGCCGCTGATAGGCAACCTGCTTCAGATGGACAAACAGGCCCCCTACAAGAGCTTCATCAAGTGGAGTGGTGTTTATGGGCCAGTGATGACAGTGTATCTGGGGCCCCAGCGGGCCGTGGTGCTGGTGGGGTACGAGGCGGTCAAGGAGGCTCTGGTGGACCAGGCTGAGGACTTCACAGGACGAGCTCCCGTCCCCTTCCTGGTCCGAGCTACCAAGGGATATGGCCTGGTCATCAGTAACGGGGAGCGTTGGCGCCAGCTGCGTCGTTTCACCCTGACCACTCTAAGAGACTTTGGGATGGGCCGTAAGAGGATGGAGGAGTGGATACAGGAGGAGAGCCAATACCTCATAGACAGTCTGAATGGCACTAAAGCCATGCCCTTTGACCCCCAGCCCTTCCTGAGTCGCAGCGTGTCCAACGTCATCTGCTCCCTGGTGTTCGGCCAGCGCTTCGACTACGAGGACGACAAATTCTTGCGCTTGCTCAACATCCTCACGAACTTACTGCGCTTTGGAAGCACCGCCTGGGGACAGCTCTACAACATCTTCCCCTGGCTGATGGAACACCTGCCTGGTCGGCAGCATGTCATGTTCAGCCAGGTGGACGAGCTGAGAGGCTTTGTGATGAAGAAGATCCACGAGCACCAGGAGACCATGGACCCAGGCATCCCTAGAGACTTCATAGACTGTTTCCTCACCAGACTCAACCAGGAGAAGGATGTGTCCTCCTCTGAGTTCCATTATGAGAACCTGGTGTCCACAGTGTTAAACCTCTTCCTGGCAGGAACAGAGACCACCAGCACCACTATGAGATACGCCCTCAATCTTCTCATCAAATACCCTGACATACAGGAGCACATGCAGCAGGAGATCGACACAGTGATTGGTCGACACCGCGTCCCTCGAGTGGAGGACAGGAAGTCTCTCCCCTTCACAGACGCTGTCATCCACGAGGTGCATCGATTCCTGGACCTCGTCCCGCTCAACCTCCCACACTACGCTACCGAGAATATCTCATTCAGAGGGTACACTATCCCTCAGGGCACCGTGATCCTTCCCATGCTGCACTCTGTTCTGCGAGACAAGGACCACTGGGCCACGCCAACAACCTTCAACCCCAGTCACTTTCTAGATATGAGCGGAAACTTCCAGAAGAACCCTGCTTTCTTCGCGTTCTCTGCAGGTAAGCGTGCCTGTGTGGGGGAATCTCTGGCTCGTATGGAGATCTTTCTTTTCCTGGTGTCTCTGCTGCAGCGTTTCTCCTTCTCCTGCCCTGGAGGACCTGACAGCATTGACCTCAGCCCAGAGTCTAGCAGCTTCGGTAACATGCCGCGCCGTTACCAGCTCATATCTACCCCCCGCTGACCAAGAGGGGAACTGCAGCTGCACCACAGGAGGAAAACTCACAAGGAGGTGTAGAGATGAGGGACAGGTGTTTTGACCAGATAGTAATGCAATGTATGCTGAGGATTCAGGCTAGTGTAATCTGATGAGTTGGAGGCTGATCCAGGTAGCAGTGTATCTTTCACTTTATCAGTTTCTTTGTGTCTAAGCAATGAAGTCAATTTATATGGGGGTGAGCTAGGCAATGATGCTGTATGTTAGAGGATGCATCACATTGCATAGGAAGGAAAACTATCAGCTTATACAATGGGGAAGTATTTCTACTCTTTCGCTGGCTTTATTCATCTTTTTGAATCAGAAAGAAATACTATATTACGTATACAGTATACCGTCTTTATAAAACTTTGGAATTTGTGTAATTAATTGTTCAAGGATGACATACATGACAATGCAATAGGGTACATAAAGATAGTACACATTAGGCCTATTACATGACATGTTGACCTCTTGATGTGTGGACACATTACTATATTACCTATACAGTATACAGTCTTTATAAAACTTTGGAATTTGTGTAATTAATTGTTCAAGGATGACATACATGACAATGCAATAGGGTACATAAAGATAGTACACATTAGGCCTATTACATGACATGTTGACCTCTTGATGTGTGGACACATATTACGCTGCCCTATTTTTCTAAATGGTTCAGAGAAGGTGTGTTAACTAGCTAATTATGTGATCTGTGACCTTTTTACAGGCCCCTGACTCTGTTAACTTGTTGTTGCAGATCGGAAACCCCTTATCTGTTTGTTTGACAATATGTGGTTAAAAGATTAATATGATGTATAAATAGACAACGTGTGTGGGATTTCATTCCCATTTGACTCCCTGTTGAACCAAATAAAAAGTTAGTAAATGTTCATTCGGACTCCCTTTTTGCCTCCTTTCTCTGAAGCCTGTAGATATCAATGTAAGGTTTGTTTTGCAGGATCGTAGGGAAGCCAAATGCTCCCTTTTCCTCTTGTGTCTATCTATAATTCAATTTAGCTAATAAGCAGCACATGGTTGGTAGGCCCTTGAATCAGATGCTCCATAACGTGACCACTCCGTGTCCCTGTCCCACTCTCAACATCACTCTGCCACTCAGTCACAGAGGCCAAGATGTTTCCCATCTACATTCAAGCGCGGTGAGTTCTTACACTTTATGCCAGGCAAGGACCCAGGTGTCACTAAAATCAATAGTCTCGGTTTGTGGAACTGGCTGGCAGGACACTCCTACATTGTGTTGTATTGTTTAGAGAACAACATCTAGAGAGCTACAGATCAACTGTACGCTGATTGGGTGCAGTCAGTTCACTGTCTGAGTCACATGAGACAGAAATATCCCAACATTTCTAGAAACGTTGTTAGTTTCGATTTTGTTTGACAAGGCTATTGGTGACTGTGACCTACGAGCTGAGGTCAAAACCAGACAAATGTAATTTTATTGTTACATTCAACTTAGCTTCTTTTGTTTTATTTGATCTACTCTGGGAAGGGGGAGTGCACATTTGTTGAGAATGTTCTTGTGATGCGCCATATCTAAGTCAAATGTGGTCTCTACCAAAGTGCACTGTAGTGGGTGTTTGGTAGCCTAGCGGTTAAGACCCATGGGGCAAGTAACTGAAAGATTGCTGGTTCGAATCCCCGAGCTGACTAGGTGAAAAATCGATTGATGTGCCCTTGAGCAAGGCACTTAGCCCTAGTTGCTCTGCATAAGAGTGTTTTCTAAATAGAATAGGGAGGTGGTGGAAGGTTCAACTACTTCATGAAATATTTGTATGACATTTTGAGATAATAGATACAGTTGCATCTTAAATAGCCTACTCATTTGCATTCGGTGGTGGAAAAGTACCCAATTGTCATACTTGAGGAAAAGTAAAGATACCTTAATAGAAAATGACACAAGTGAAAGTCACCCAGTAAAATTCTACTTGAGTAAAAGTTTAAAAGTATTTGGTTTTAAATATACTTAAGTATCAAAAGTAAATGTAATTGCTAAAATATACTTAAGTATCAAAAGTAAAAGTATAAATAATTTCACATTTCTTATGTTAAGCAAACCAGACCGCACCATTTTCTTATTTCTTTCTTCATTTACGGATAGCCAGGGGCACACTCCAACACTCAGACATAATTTACAAACGAAACGTGTGTTTAGTGGGTTCGCCAGATCAGAGGCAGTATGGATGACCAGGGATGTTTTCTTAATAAGTGTGTGAATTGGACCCTTTTTCTGTCCTACTAAGCATTCAAAATGTAACGAGTACTTTTGGGTGTCAGGGAAAATGTGTGGAGTAAAAGTACATTATTTTGTTTAGGAATGTATGAAGTAAAAGTTGTAAAAAATATAAATAGTAAAGTGCAGATACCACCAAAAAACTAATTAAGTAGTACTTTCAAGTATTTTTTACTTAATACTTTACACCACTGTTTGCAAGTAGAAGCCATCAACCCTAACCTATAGGTTATGTCAGGTGAAAATAGACATGTCACTGCCGTTCCCTGCTTTCTGCAGAAAGGTCAGGATGTTGTCTATAGTGGGCGCTACTACTCTCTGAAGTAACGGAATGTTACAGTTCCATGAATGTTCACTGTAGTGGGCCAGACTTCATCATTTTGCACCAGTTCAAAGTTTACATAACTCTTTTTCAGAAGAGAACAAAAACAAAACAACTATAAAGCTGCCTTTATTTGCACTAAAGTATATAGTTTAATTCTATCTCTAATCATGTATTATTTATTTGCCTATTTTGTGTTGTGTTCCCTTTCAGAAATTACAAAAACAATCTTTGCCTGAATGTATACTGATCCTCCTCATAAGTTGTGAGGTAACTATGACAGGGAGTGAATGTATCGAAATGTACATATGTTAATAATAATTATGTAATTGTAATTAATGTGTAGATAACCTCTGGTCTGGTGGGAAGAGACAGAGGAAGAGGCGAAGCCAGAGGAATAACTGGGCTTCTCCAGCAGGTAGCGTTTTTTTGTTTTGTTTTTGCTCATCAAGCGAGGAGTTTTGTATGGAGGTCAATGAGAGTGTCAAATTTGGTTAGCAAAACATTTTATGGGTTATTTGCAACGTGTGGGTTATTTGATCGAATAGACGTTTCGTAATGCTTAGGTTGTTACGACGGTACTGCAATAAGTAGAACACGTGACATCCCGGCAACTTTGAGAAGAAAAAAATAACACTTTATATCGGAAATTGTGCCTGTTGTTCACACGCATATCTGTCCTCTCATTGGCTAGAATGGTCCCACCTGATCTTGCCTCGTCCCGACTGCCTTCCATTTAGAGCGGCTACTTGAGCATCTGGTCAATATAATGAATAATCTGTGGTAGAGAACAACATTTATGCAGCTGTTTATTTTGGAAGGCATCTTTCTTGTCCCATTTTATATTCCTCTGCTAATTCTCTGGGTTCACTGATTATTGGCTGATCTAAGGGCATTTATGCATTTGTTGCTCACAATACCCAAGACTGAGTCTCTTTGATATGATACTGATCATAGATCTGCGCTTATAGGCAACTTCTTCTTAGACCCATAGACATGAACTTTTAAGCTTAGAACGCTTTTGGACAAATTTCATATTCACAAATGTACATTTACAAACAAAACACCACATTTCATTACCTTGGAAAAAGAAATTGAACTATATTTTAAGACAATTAAATACTCTGTCAACAAAAAAGCTGTTAGAATTATAAATGTGTGCATGTACCTTAAGGGTTTCCGAGTGGCGCAGCGATCTAAGGCACTGCATCGCAGCGCTAGAGGCGTCACTACAGATCCTGGTTCGATCCCGGGCTGTGATCGGGAGTCCCATAGCGCGGCGCACAATTGGCCCAGCGTCGTCCGGGTTAGGGGAGGGTTTGGCCGGAGTAGGCCGTCATTGTAAATAAGAATTTGTTCTTAACTGACTTGCCTAGTTAAATAAAAAAAATAAGGTCCTTGTGTAATATCCTTTATATATACTTGTGTTCCCCATTTATTTTTTTGTATTGATTTGTTGTTAATAATAAAAATACAAATAAAGAAATCAGGCACAGAACGCACTACTTCCTGACAAACCAATCAGACACTCATGACCGACAGATTTCGCGCGTGCGCTTTCCGCACTTTCGGCTATCAGGAATATGGCAGCGTCCTGAGCCCCGAGTGAAGATAGCGCAATTAAGCAGCTACAGCATCGGATTGGGAAAACAGAAACACAACAGCCTCGCACATTGGAGGGTGGGGGTTCAGGGTCGGAAAATAATCGCATCTGGTAGCGAACATACAGGTAATTTCATCTGCGACTGCCACAATGCACAACTCCTTTCCTTCATTTTTGAGCTCCATAGACAGAGCCCTTGCTAAGCTAGCTAGCTAGGCTTACCTAGCTAACAAGGCAGCTTGCTAGCTTCCCCCCTTTGCGAAAAAAACACATGCAGTTAAAGTGTGTTGATAATCAAATAAAACACTGACACTTCTAGGCTTCTCTTAATGTCATGATATTTACAATGTTCATCACGGGAATGGCCATTTCGACTCTCGTCTTTACTCGGTCTAGAGACTCCTCCCAACTTGGCCCGCTCGAGCTGCACTTGAATGTGGCCCTACTAGCCGCTAGCTTGCTACCCAAGCAGAGCCAGATCCACAGCGGCAGCCAAACTGGGTGTGATCAAAGTGAGTCGGCAGTTATTTTCTAGAATTGTAGAAACCCGTATATACATTATTTCATTGTGTCTGCGAAAGCATATACCTAGTTAGTTTTTCTAACGGAAGTTACTTGTCAACCTATAGAGGGGTTTTCGAAGGGCATTGTTTTTGGTCATGACCCTGTTTGATATGTACTGTGAAATACATTTTCAAGTTTTATTAGTCGTATGTACAGGACACATGGTATACACCGACCAACGAAATGCTTACCTGAAAGACATTTTGCAATCATACTGTGAATTTGAAAGCAGCATCTACATTCTCAGGCTGACTGTATTGTGGTTGGTTGTCATGCATTCAATAGGATTTCTTGTGCTCCTACAGCTACATGAAATAATTTCACTTTATTTATGGAAAGCAATTCCAGGAACAGTGCTCATTATTCTGCTGTGTTATTAGTATGTGTAGGTGATTTTACTTCCTAAGTTAGTGGTGGTAACAAATGTGGGGACTAATATCTGTCGATCAAATTTGTTGTAGACCGAATGAAGGTAATCTAGGCAACTCATCCACCCATTACCCGAGATTGAAGTTTTGGAAGTAGCCTTATTATTGATTTTTACCAGCACCATCAGTCCTCAATCAGACACATAATAAGACTAATGTCCACTACAAAGGCTGAGATCCATAAGGCCTAGGGGGGCAATTCCACGGTAACAGAATGATGCTGAGACTAAGATTCTTCACTTTAAAATGTATGTCAAACAAAAACCAATCATTGCAAAGTTAAACAAACCGTACAACTCTATGCACAAGGACCACTTTTAACAATTTCCACAAACTGTCATTCGGTTACCAAACTTTGCATCTGCATTGTTCTAAATCTGTTTTTCTAAAATGTTCAGTGGATGTTGTTAAAAGTAGTCCTTGTGCATAGAGTTGTATGCTTTGTTTAACCTTCAATGTTTTTTGTTTTTAGACATGCATTTTAATGTGAGAACTCTGCATCATTCTGATACCATGGAATTGCCCTCGTCATTGATTGCATGGACGCTATATAATGATAAAAAGATCACAAGACCCCTTTCCCTAAAGTTATCAGTTGCAGCAAAATTACCAACTTATAACATTTAAAGAACCCTAGTGGAAATGTTGAGGCACAGAATTATCAAACCTCAAGTGTGTAAAGCCAGGCATTTCTTCCTCAGTAGCAGAGGGCTATTATATTAGCTGTCACTAACCAGGTTTCCATCCAACCTTTTTGTACAAGTAAAGTACATTTTGGATAAAATAATGTCACGACAGGCTTGTTGGAAACAGAAACATTTCCAAATGTCGACAAAACAAAATATGCTAGACAAAGGATATTTTTGTGTCGGTAAAATTAATCATGTGCGAAATGGCAGGGGAAACACTTTTATTAGCAAATATTGATATAATAACCGTCATATCGAAGTAAATTGATATTGCATGACTCCAATATTGTGAACACCAATATTGTGGACCCCAGGAAGAGTAGCTGCTGCTTTTGCAAAAGCTAATGGGGATTCTAATAAAATAAAACATATTGTGTGGTCCTCCCACTACGACTCGGGGAAAGCATGCAGTTTATTAGGCTACAGATTATGATAAACTTCACAGGGTGGTGAAAGTGCTGTGCACGGTAATGAGCTTGATGCTGCCAATCAATATCGAGGGTCTTTTCTGGTGACATGATCGATGGTTGGCTGCCGTTT
This sequence comes from Salmo salar, assembly GCF_965601325.2. NCBI lineage: Eukaryota > Metazoa > Chordata > Actinopteri > Salmoniformes > Salmonidae > Salmo > Salmo salar. The sequence goes on along the minus strand of NC_138319.1, from coordinate 15,108,150 downwards.
GACAAATACAAATGATCTCGCTGTTTTGTCCATAATAATCTCATGTAGGTAGCCTACCTGCGAGCTGTTTGCTAGAGCACACGTGCCAAGACCAGAGTGGGCACATTCGCTATATAACGCAATTTTGTTTTTGACAAAACCATCAGAAACCCATAACTCTTTTATTTTTATTCGACTCATGGGAATTTAACCTCAAGTAATTTTTCTATGCACTACATCATCACACACACCGTTTTATCCACAGCAACAAAAGTTGCCGTGAACACATCTCTGGTGTGAAAATGCGCACATTTTTTTTAATGCCAATTTCAGAATATTTGCATGAAAGTCTGTGTGGTGTTAAACCGGGCTCCTGGCGTGATAACTGTTCCTTTCAGACAAGTACAATTCAAAGATGTAAGATTTGACTCTTTTTATTCCCATTACTATTACATAATTCTGTGTTAACTGCAACTGCCACAGGTATCTTAATCTTGTGCAGAACTTCAATGGTTTAGTGTTGTTGCGCAGTCACATGAGAGCAGGTTACACAGTCACCCAATGTTCAGAGAGGCTCTGCGTAGTCAGCACTGTTCACTCACTGCTTGGAAACCATACGCTGCCTCACAGGTCGTGTAAACCCCCCCCCCTACTGTGAGGTGTCCGTACAATCCTTTTGCAGCTCTGTCTTGTTAAGTGTGTGTATACCATCCATTGGCAAGCTAAGGAACAATTTTCTTCAGAGCCAAAAGTCAACTACTTTTCTCTATAGTTCTTCCTGGTCCGAGGTGGCTTATAACTCTGCAGAAATTGAGCCACAGGAAGAGCTGGGTAGGGCCATCACATGGCCACAATCCTGGAATCTGGGCGTTCTCTTAATACCCCTCATCACGGTAACAGAATTAAACTGCATGGCCTTTGAGTTGAGAGGAGTGCAGGTCACGTGGTCACATCGATGCCCATCGCTATTATAAAATTCCATCCGTCTGGGCTGGATTAAATTCATTAGGTGGAAGGGTTTGATGCATAAATCATGTGCTCTGATTCAGAATTGTTTCTTTTAGTTTAGATGGCTCTAGCACTGCTTCTCTTTCAGAGGAAGATTGATGACTAACTTTAGGATTAGTCAGCTAGCTCCTGTCTGGTTTGCTATAGGCTGTGTCAGTGGTGAGTCAAGAGGGAAGAACACCCATCATATACGTTGCCTAGGAAGTTTGTATGATAGAGTTCTCCGTGATTTAATCCTTCCATTAAAGAAGGGTTCGACTCGTCTCTTGGGGGGGACACTGGTCTTTCATAAGGACTTATTTTGCTGCCCCTTGCTGCAGGCCGACATGGAGAGGAAGGAAAAGAGAAGTCCGTTATTTCCAGGAGGATCTGAGCAGAGTGCTGACAAAGGTTCCCCCTGTGACACTGACAGTGCAGTGGCCAGCAGAGAGAGGTTACTACTGCTCTCTGGGCACGATTTACTACTAGTCTACTACTACTGTCTCACTGTACTGTTTGTCTGTCTGTTAGTTACTGCTAGTTTTTATCCAGTGACTTTTTCTGTGATTTCGTGTGACTGTAGTTACATTCTAAATAGGCCTAGGTCTAGTATTCTCAACACAAACACTGAAAATATGGAAACCTCTGTTTGCCGTCTCAGTATGACACATGGCCAATGTTTCTCTTTCTAAGGGAATCTTCTGCTACGAGTCCAGTTTAGTGTATATAAATATGGAGTTTTTATTTAGGGTAAATCACAAGAGATTTTACAGAAATGATGTCTGGGAAAAAAACAGTCCCCTCAGGTTTCATTGTTTTGGCATGATCAATACATTCTCTTGGTATGCTATGCTGAGCTGACCGGCTCAAAGGCTACGTTTTATTTTTTGCAATGTTGACCACTTGCATGCCGTTTCCGTCCCATTTTGCTGTGTTGGCACTATTTCCCCAATGCCTGTAAGTAGGCTATGCCTCATTTTCCACGGAGTGTCTGTGAAAATTTGCACACAGAGGCTTTCAACGAAGAGGGGAAGAGAGATGAATGTAAATTGTATGTGAAAGTTGAGGACAGCCACAGTGACTCTGACTCTAATAGTTGCTGTCAGTCGGAGTATCACGTCTCTCTGTTGTGTCGATTCCACTCTAATTTGCTGTTCAACACTGTTTATTCCGTGTTTAGCACCACAGAGTTTGCCAGTGACAAGACAGGACTCTCCCAGCCTGCACAGGATTTTTGTCAACAAGGATTTTCACACGAGGTGTAGAATGTGATCCGCCGGTGTGAAGTGTGTGCGGCAGGTTTTTTGGACAGTTTGTGACATAATGTGCAGTAATGGAAGTATTTTAAGCTCAGGGTGGGTTCTGCCTGTGACTTCTCAATAGAACTAAGCATCTGCTTATCCAAATGCCTCCACTCCACTCCCAACTCACGTGACTACTTCAAGATAGCAGTATGAGGGGAATCCATCCCTCTCATTGACCTGTGCTCTTCACGCGTAATTGAATTAGCAAACCGTAGGCCTAATTTATATGCTTGCTGCCATTCACTCAAATGAAAGTTGCCTGGCGTCCAATTCCACTGCTCTGACCTGTATGTACTCAATGAAGCGACACTAAAGCGAGACTGTTAAAAGCCCATTTCATCATCCCTTTGTCTGTCTTACCCTGACCTTGTTCTCTTGTGATGCAGGTCTTGCCAGAAGATGAATGTCATCAAAGACAACAGAGACCTGGCCTGTTTCTACACCACCAAACACTCCTGGAGGGGAAAGTAAGAGCCACCTCATATTCTAATGTTCCTTTCCCTGAAAGACCTCCCATTGATACTGATAACATTCGTTCAACCAATGAAATCCTTTCTCTCTCCTTGGGGCTGGTTTGCTAGGCTGAGTTGGGTAATTAGTTTTCTTAATGTTCAGGTCACGGTCAACTAGGTAATGTCAGGTCCGGTATATTCCCTTCTACTCTTCATCGTTCTCTACTGTTCCACACGGGTCCTAGTTGTAGGCCTAGCAATCACGCAGCAGGACAGACACACTGTCAACACCAGAACAAAGGGAAAGCACTGAAATCCCTGACTCGGTGTTTCCATTGTGTGTGCGTTTCCTTCAATGGGTGACAAGGTGTACACAAATCACTAGTGTCAGATTCTCGCTAACCCGAATACATGTCTCTGAAATCCCAATAACCTAGATGGCGCAGGTTAGACTGCACTCGTGATCTATGACATAAGGTCATTAGTACAGCTGAATGGTAACAACCATGAGATCATGAATCAATGGGATCTAGGTCTATAAACTTTGGAAAGGAATGAGCAAATGTTACTAAACAAACTGGTCCCATCCCTTTTCTCTGGAAGGCCTCAACAGAGGTGAGACATTGAGCAGTAGACAACAACAGGACCACATTACTGATACCTGCTTCCTAAAATAGCTTTGTCCCATTAAGGCAGCCATTGACTGTGGTAACTTTTAGCAGTAGTGCTAGAGTGCGGATTAGCAACGGGCAGGGTTGAGGGCTTCATAATATATCATCTTCCACACATCCTGTGTGCGTGTGGACACTGTGAACTGGACAGTCAGTGAGTGAGGCCAGGGCTTTGACTGGGAGGTCAAGAGAGAAGGGTTTTGTGTATTACATAATGTTGTTGCTCCTCTTTGCTCCCTGTGGCGCATAAGGCTGAAGTTAGGTCCTTTGCGGCTTTCTCAGCTTCACCCCACGACATTTTTGTTTGTTTGTATAGCCTACAGTGGCCTATTTGCTGTGGCTTTATGGTACGCAGCCACGGTACCAGAATGCAAAGCCGGGCATCTCTACGGTGAACACGGAACATCTGCCAGGGGGCCAACCTTAATTACGATCAACCTTGATTAGCCTGCACTCTTTACTGAAAGTCCCAGCGTGAGCAGCACTTTTGTCCTTTTAATTGGAACCTCCTCGGTCCTGAAGTACAGTAGAGAGCAGGTTCAGTTTGAGGAAGAAGCTAGCTACAAGCCTCAGTAGAAAAGGTTCACCACCGATTACACGGCTTCAAAGGGCTTTTTCTGATGTGTGTGTAGTAGTATTTTCCTCTCCCACGGCTGTGTCCCTTCTGTAGTCTTAGTCCTTTTAAATCCTGTGACTCTTGGCATCTTAAGGCTGTATTAGACTTGGCCCCGGCGTGGCAAACAGGCTGCTCAATGTTGTGGCCACACAAAGGACCTCTCTCAGAGCCATCGCTGCCTGGATCGTCAAGAATCTCCGCTCCCCTGCTGCCATGACGAATCTGCTCTGAGCCGAGCGCGAAGGATTCACTCTACACACACAGACCACATCGGTTACATTTAGGCTACAGTTTACACACACTACTTACACAACACACGGCTGCCAAAACCAGTTTACCAGGAAACTGGTTTTGGCAGCCATGTGATTTGTGTAAGAAGTGTGTTTGGTCAGTGGCGATTTCTGAAGGCCTCAGGTTCAGTTTTTTTTCTTCATTGGATTGTTCATACCTTGAAAGTTCAAGCCAAGGTTATGAGGACAAGTGCTTGCCAAGATATGTGTTGAAGTTGTTCTAGGCTCATGCTTACCTAATGGGATCTTAATGAGGATCTATGGGAGTGTGGTAGTTAGCTAGCTAGTGTCCAAGCACTAGTCTACCACTTAGTTTAGCGTCACTTAGCCTAGCTTCACTTAGCTTAGCTTAACCGCAAGTGAAGGAGTGAAGGCGCCATTACTCGGTAATCTGATTGACTGACTGCTTCTTTTGTCATCTTCTGACTAAATCAAGGCTCAGACTACAGAGCTCATCCTTTATGATAAAGTAAAATGGAGGCTTCTGTCCAAGGAGGGCTTTTGTTAAAATGTCAACGTGAAGTACCTTCAGAAAGTATTCATACCCCTATACCTATTCCACATTTTTTTGGTCTTACAGCCTGAATTCAATGTTAATTAAATGGATTGTTTTTATCCAATATTGCATTTAAATAAGTATTCACACCCCTGAGTCATACTTTGTAGAAGCACCGTTGGCAGCGATTACAGCTGTGAGTCTTTCTGGGTAAGTCTCTAAGAGCTTTCCACACCTGGAATGTGCAACATTTGTCCAATATTCGTTTAAAAATGTTTCAAGCTCTGTCAAATTGGTTGTTGATCATTGCTAAACAACCCTTTTCAGGTAGATTTAAGTCAAAACGTTAACTCAACCACTCAGGAACATCCACTGTCTTCTTGGTAAGCAACTCCAGTGTAGATTTGTTTGTTTATTATCCTGCTGAAATAGGAATTCATATCCCAGTGTCTGGTAAAAGCAAACTGAACCAGGTTTTCCTATAGGATTTTGCCTGTGCTTAGCTCCATTCCATTTATTTTTTTTATTCTGAAAAACCTGAAGTCCTTAACGATTACAAGCATACCCATAACATGATGCAGCCACCACTATGCTGGAAAATATAAAATATTAAAGTACTACTTAAGTTGTTTTTGGGGGTATCTGTACTTTACTATTTATATTTCAGAGAACTTGTACTTTTACATCACTACATTTCTAAAGAAAATAATGTACTTTTTACTTTATACATGTCCCTTGACTTCCAAAAGTACCCATTACATTGGAATGCTTAGCAGGACAGGAAAATGGTCCAATTCACGCGTCCCTGGTCATCCCAACTGCCTTTGATCTGGCGGACTCACTAAACTCATGCTTAGTTTGTAAATGATGTCTAAGTGTTGGAGTGTGCCCCTGGCTATCCGTCAAAAAATAATAATAATAACTGGGCCATAATATTTGCTTAATATAAGGAATTTCAAATGATTTATACTTTTACTTTTGATACTTGCGTATATTTAATGCTGAATACTTTTAGACTTTTACTCAAGTAGTATTTTATTGGGTAACTTTCACTTCTATTAAGGTATCTTTACTTTTACTCAAGTATGACAATTGGGTACTTTTTCACCACTGGTCAAATGGGAAAGAATTCCTCAACAAAACCATGTGTCCATGCAAGTAATTTGTTTATTGGCCAAAAAAGCTCATCTATGATTCTCATGAAGCATCACTTGTGTGTCCCAATCTTCATTTTACTTTTGTTTTGGTCTACCAACAACATGCGGGAGGAAGAGCGGCTATTGCGCTGTTAACTGCAACGTGACTGGGCTATATTCCGTGGCCTGTAGCCCCAGCTTCTCCTAATCTGTACCGGGTCTCATAAATGTGCTGCTATACTCACAGAATGTTTCAGAGATATAAAGTTAGGCATTTCATCAAATGTTCGCACTGAAATGACCAATAATACTGTGCGACTCTGGTTCTTTTCATCTGTTTGGTCTGGACTGCATTCTCACCTGCAGCGAACTGCACCATGGTCCAAATTGAATCGGACCGAGACCAACCTTTAAGAGCGAGCCATGGTGCCTATTTTAATTTTTGTGTGCTACGAATAGTGTTCACACTAGTCCAAATGAACCCAACCAAGAGGGTAAACGCATCAAGTTGTTCAACATTTTTGGGCTAAGACAGATTTCCATGCACATGGACGTCTCTTTCAGTTTGTGCAGATGTCTGTTTAAACGGCTACTGGATTTTCCTAGCATTAGCATGTTGGCTAAATGTTTGGCGTGTTGCACATAGCAACATTCCTAATGATTTGGATTCAGTTAGGATAGTTTTTACCATTTAGAGATGTGGGGTTTGTGTGAGCTGCGAAAGAGACGTGATTGTACCAAGGTTTCCAGCAGACACAGGAAGTTGCTTAAAGTGATGCGTTATTCTGAAATCTGAGGCCGGGAAAGGAAAGCAATGCAAAACCCCAAAGTTTGCACAGAGTGGAGGAGGGATGGCTTTAACACGCATAGATGACTGAAGAAGTGGTCAGTTAAGTTATGCCTAGTTCATTTCTCACAGGTTTTTATGCTCTGTCAGTGAGGTTGAGGCCTGTACTATGCACTCTGCTGCATCTTGTGCTTTCTCTCATATAAACTCCCATTATTGGAGGGGAAAAACCGTAATCTCTATTACATCCTGGTAACATAATCCACCATAACCACCCCCTGCCTGCCTTCCTCTGTCCCAGGCAACAGTGAGGAATTGTAAAGGAGGGAAGCGACATGGATTCAGTCAATGGAAAGGCTCTTTCAGTGTGTGTTTGTACACAACAGTATGCGTGCGTGTATGTGCACTTGTGTGTACGTCATGTACCAAAGCCTGGCTGACTGTAGACAATTGATTTTTCAGCTGGAGTCAATAGCTCAGTACCAAAGTGCTTATCACTGCCTTGCTTTGCATTAGGCCTCAGTGCAACTCTATAAGCTGTGTGCAACACAACAGCAGACTGCTGTGTTTTTATATACACCGTGTACTTTACCCTCTGTGGCAGACAGTCCCGTCAGGTGAGAGTGATTCCTGGCTAAAGTCTCACTCGGGTTAATAGGCATACTGCATACTTTACTGTAGTTATCTATTGATGGAAATAAATCTTGGCCTTGGAATTCATCTCTTGTTCAGAATACCTTCTGGGTTTAGCTGTGGTACGGCTTTCGAGGAAATCTAGCCGGTTGGACTGAGTTTCAGTGGAAGACCTTCAAACTGCAAACGGGGGGGAAGATCTAGCCTTTACCTCCATCTCCAGTAATAATGAATAGTTTATCTATCTAGCCTATTGAGTTGTAGCACTGCCAATTAAATGTTCCACTGCTTCCAATAACACTCGTATGAACTTTGATCGCAGTGCCTTTATGATGATATAAAGCACTCTGAAGTCATGGCGGGAGAGACTGAACGATGACTGTTGTTGTGAGGAGCTGTATACGGTTCCTGCCCTGTACATGACACAATCTCTGACCCATGTAAATATGCTATGTGGAGTTTTCTGACCATGTGACCTGCTCAGGAAAACAACTGAGCCCCTAGTTAAAGCTTTTAACCTGGGCCCAGAATAAGCAAACAACCCTAGCCTTGGCTACATCAGTACCTGTCCTGGGCTGTTCCAAACTTAGTGTGCTGGTGAGTGGCTGTCTGCCTGGAGGGTATGACTAATTAAACAGTCTTGTGAGGAGGTCGGGCCCAGCCACTGAGCAGCAAGGTCAAAGGGTCTGTGTAGGAGGGTGCCTTTCAGGGGCCCTGCACTTAGAGCTGGGAGGGTGGAGTTGGGTAGGATGAAAGGAAAACGATGTGCTTGATGATGATGATAGAGGAGGAGAGGGAGCTCAGTTCTGCTACTGGGATGCAGAGACTGTAGAATCCACCAAAACCTTGACTCTGATTACTCTCAATCTACCTCTGGATTTCTATACTGATATCTGGGCACACTCAGGCATGAATAAAAGGCCTTTCTACCAGTTTTATCCACTTTGTTTCTCTTTACCTAGTGAAGCTGTGTGTGCGCACAGGGCTCAACGTCAGAATGTTTTGTGTTGAGGACAACAACAGTGATTAGGAAGTGCTGAAAGTGCTCCTTTCAGCTCACACAGACTCCCGTCAGCTATTGAAGAGAGGCAACTCTGTGTGAATTCAAGGTCTACACGCATGACAGTCTTCTCCTGAAAATACGCCTATGCCTAAATGTGTATAGGTAGAGATTGTAAAACGACCATAAAGCCTCATAATGAGTAGTTGATGTAGGGTCGACGTGATTGTTGAGCAAGGAAGTTTGCATGATTGTCGTCATAAGGCCGGTTCACCCTTCCTGTGTTGGGTCGGTCAGTCAGCTTCCACTGAATCTTTTTCCTCACTCATTCAGCACATTTAACAGCATTAGCGTGACCACAGCATGGTTAGCAGTATGTTGGAAGATGGCCAGAAATAATCCCATCCATTCACTATGTCCAATTGAACAACCCAGGAAATAAGTCATTTGGGGGTTAGCTTAACATCTGAGCCTCACATCTGCCTGGATTAGTTTTATAGTTCAGAGGTGGATCGGGGTGCAGCTTAGCGGAAACTCTAAAGCCGGTCTGAGGTAGCTAGGGTGGGGGTGGAGGGGTAAATGGCAATTGTGATTATTGATTGCATTTTTCATTCACATCGGTGAAGACTTTTGTTTTAACCATGTCTCATGGAACTATCAAGTTAAGGTAGATTATGACTAACTAGGTTTCCCCTTTCATCTGTGATTTAGCTAGCCAGCTAGCTAGCGATTAACATTAGCAGATAACACATTTTGTAGGCACAGACCGCATGCTAACTAGCGTTTTACAGAGAATAAAATACACAAACGTATAGTAAAAAAAAAATGGATTTGGCAGCAAAGTGGAAAGCAGAATGGTTTTCTCCATCTTGTTTAGAGAGATGTTGCTACTTGACAGCACGTTGACTGCATGCAAGTGCCATTCGCGGAGTGGTCAAGCCTCGAAGAACAGCAAAAAATCACAATTATAAACTGGGTGGTTCGAGCTCTGAATGCTGATTGGCTGAAAGCATGGTATATCAGACCATATACCACTGGTATGACAACCATTCATTTTTACTGCTCTAATTACATTGGTAAACAGTTTATAATAGCAATAAGGTACCTCAGGTTTGTGGTAAATTGTCAATATACCACGACTAAGGGCTGTATCCAGGAACAGCCCTTAGCTGTGCTATGTTGGCCATATACAACACCACCTCTGCCTCATTGCTTAATTAACGAACAGAGTGAACTATAAAAACGGACGTTACAAGCGACCTGGTGGAATGTTAAAATATCACAACCTCGTTAAGATTTGGATTCAATTAATTGTATAGCCCTACCACACATACACTTACAGTGAGTGTATAAACATTAGGAACATCTGTGCTTTCCATGACATGGACTGACCAGGTGAAAGCTATGATCCATTATTGATGTCACTTGTTAAATTCACCACAATCAGTGTAGATGAAGGGGAGGAGACCGGTTATAGAAGCATTTTTAAGCCTTGAGACAATCGAGACACGGATTGTGTATGTGTGCCATTCAGACGGTGAAGGGGCAAGACTAAATATTTAAGTGCCTTTGAACGGGGTATGGTCGTAACAGGGTTTCCTTTAGAAAAATGTGCCGCCGGACATTAGACCGGCAGCATTTTAGATTTTGAGATATGTACCGAATCCATATGCATTGGGTGTGTAACCTGATTAGGGCGTCCACCTACAGTGCTCAGAATGACAAATGTGATTTAGGTGATTGTAATTCATATTAACAAAATATTCAAGTCGACGATGCAACGATGTTCGGTCCTTCTTACCGAATTCTGATGTTCACTTTGAAGATGTTAGAATAACTGTCCAACAAGACAAGTAACGAACAGCAAAATCACTAGCCTATGTCAATCTACTATCACCCATAGTAGAAAAGTTGACCTGTTCTATTGGTCAGCTTGTTGAGAAAGAAATGGCCTGTTCCAAACAGACTCTGGGACACTTGTGGGACAATAGATCCCAAATTCATACAACCAGTAGGCATAGGCTACATAAAATAAACTTTGAAAAGCAATGATTCTGATGCAACAGATCAGAACATTTAGCTTAAAATGTTGATAAACTATTTCTTCACATTAGGCGTAGCAGTAGGATAAGAGTAAATGTTCGTTCCATAATGCAATTAGCGGGTAAACACTTGTCAAAAGGGCACTGCACATGGGAGCAGTTTCATGTGACAGATGAAAATAGCCATTAGAAAGAGGGGAGATCTAATATGCAACAACTAGCATGGGTTGCTAATATGACTAGGATTGTGCCTTTGGGTACTGGACAATGAAAGAAAGTTGATATATAAAATAATTGCCTCCACGGATATGGTATGATTTTGGCTCGGCTACTCTGAAGCAGGGTAAAACATGCCTCATAATATGTAGTAAAACATTCAGGTTTCAAACAATTAAGTACATGTTTTCTAAATGCATACTGCCCCCAGCTCATTGCGAGGTGGTGTTGTGACGCACTGATGAAGCCTGTCTTCCGTTGCCTATGTATTTGCTGTTTGAGATGCGATAGCAGCCGCTCTCGTGCTGTCTGACAGAAGCCTCTGTATCTGTATGCAGTGCGTGAGTGATAAATAAGATGCATAACAAATATACTGTACATGCGCCAATTTAATTCCCCCAAATTATGCAAATTAACATATAGACCGATAAGCATGATCAGTCAAATGTATGTATATCGACTGGTATTTCCATCAATGAAAGGCTAAAAAGCATTATTTCGCAATGGGATTTCTTCTTCTCCAGGCTTTTAAATTTTTTTTATCGGCCAAAAGTCGTCTATTACCGGCTAACGGAAACCCTGGGTAGTAGGTGCCAGGCGCACCGGTCTGTGTGTCAAACAAGTTTCCCCGTGTGTATTAAGAATGGTCCATCACCCAAAGGACATCCAGCCAACTTCAACTGTGGGAAACATTGGAGTCAACATGGGCCAGCATCCCTGTGGAATGCTTTCAACGCCTTGTAGAGTCCATGCCTTGACGAATTGAGGCTCTTCTGAGGGCAAAAGGGGGTGCAACTCAATATTAGGAAGATGTTCCTAATGTTTTTTACACTCAGTTTATAAACAGTCAGCTTTACAGTGGATGCTCTTTTCGACTCCCTCTGAATGTGGTCGGTCACATTTCTCATAGATCTCGGAGCACACTTCCCTGGGCTTATACAATAACTCAACCACCATCTCCCTCAGTGTCAGCTACTACTTGGTTTATGTATGTATGTATGTATGTATGTATGTATGTATTAGGAATGCAACGGTACAGTGGGCCCACGGTTTGGTATGTATCACGGTTTGTGGGTAACGGTACGGTTTTGGTATCTTTATATTTAAGAAAAAAATAAAAACACATCATCCTTTAAACAATGAACTCTTTATTTTGCCTATAGACAACAACAACAAAAAAACGTTCCATTCAGAAAAATGGCAGCATGACTTGAGTAGACCTGGTTTCTGTCTCTGTATGAAATCAAGGGGGGGAAAAAACATAAATTAAGTGCTTAGCTTTGACAACCTATCAGTGGAGAGAGCTAGATAGTGTGTCTGTGTCAATTCGGTTTCAATTTCTCTCCGTGATGTTTCAGAGTTTGGGCATTACTTTGCTGCTGAAATGTGTGCGGGAGGGGACGTTGTAACGCGGTTAATTTTCTTTCATCGGGTGACGAAATCACGAGTCAGTAACCACCGAATAGGGCGGCAAATCTTTGGCTATGTTTTTCTGAGTTTGTCGCAAATTGCTGTTGGAAGGCAGCAGCGAGAGATTGTTGTGTTTTCGCTAACGAGTTGACTCTCCTTGCGCCACCTGCAAGTTATACGGCCTGGTAATGGTGATGTAAATGACACATCGTGTTGGAAGTGTTTCCACTCGAGTAGCCGACATTGGCAAAGCAATGCTTGCGGACTGTACTTTGTTTGTGTATGGTCTTCTTACCCTCGTCATCGTATTGAACGCTGAATTCAAAATGTTCCCACACAGCTGATTTGAAAGAGGTCGGTGCCTCTTCAAATTTGCTTCTCTCTGTCTCGCTAGCGCTCGCCATTGTCACATTGGAGCTGAGATAATATTTGTTTTTAGTTTCCCCTCTCTTCATGGGGCCCCTTTAAGGGAGGTTTCCTACTGAGATGTCATTGCAAATCGTCCATTAGTTGTTCTAAGGGGGAGGGGGTTGCGGCCTCTACATTTTGAGACATTGCTGTGGAGTAAAGTTTGTCAGCCCTCACAAGCTGCGCGTCTGGTTCTGTGGGTCTGAATGTACAGCGTGCGTGTAGTCTGCAGGGCAATAAGGACGTTTTGGAAATGATAGGAAAATGACAGGCATACCGTAATTCCGCGGTTCAAGTGTGCGTATTGAACCGTGGGGGCGTACCGAAGCATCCCTAGACTATGGATGGATGGTTATTCAGTTCCAGTGACAAAACACTATCAGTTTTTCAGAGCTCCACTCATCCGTATTGGTACAGAATAAACGTCTGCCTCTGAAAATAGCACCATATTCCCTTCATCGTGCATAGGGCTCTGGTCAAAAGTAGTGCACTAGGGAATAGGGTGCCATTTTGGATATACACAAGTTCCCTGGTCCATTGGTTTCACTCTGTCCAGTGTCAATCTCCCCAGACATAATAGGTCTTTATTTCTGCCATGGCTATTTCCAGCTCAGGAGGTATTTTGTGAAGCATTGACTAACGGGGAACAATGTTAGCATCATTTTATCAATGCTAATGGAATTCACAAGCCAAGCCAATGCTAAGCTAACCTCTGTCACTTCAGAAATACCACCACTTAGGCTACAGCAAGGGCAATCATGTCCACCACCTCCCTCACTGCAGTTATCCACAGTCCACTCCACACTGATTGTTTGCATCCCAAATGGCACCGTATTACCTAGGGCTGGCACAATTACCGTGTAATTGTGCAACTGACGATTATGGATGAACATCGTCATGAAAATAAAATAACTGTCATAACTGTAAAAAAAAGTGTATTTATTTATTATTAGTTTTGTGTGGTGCTGACTGCAGACAGGAAGGCCTGACAAAGGTGTGGATGAGTCAGTTTCCGCGGTAACATTGACTCTTTACAACCACTTTGGTTGCCTTGAGTTCATTTTGGCAGAACAATAAGTCATCTAAAGGGTCATGACTGTTACAGCCCTGCTATTACCTATATACACTCTACCTTTGACCAGGGCCTATAGGTCTCTGCCTCTGGTCAAACGTAATACACTATGTAGGGAATTGGGTGCCATTATTAGGTGCAGACATTGTTTCGGCTGTTAAGCTACCTCCTGTGTCTTGGAGGTCCTTGTGTAACAAATGTTGTGTAAGTAGGTATCGGGCTTACTGAGCTCCCCTCTTCTATGTTTCAGGTACAAACGAGTCTTCTCCGTGGGCACTCATGGCATTACCACGTACAACCCCACCACGCTCGAAGTCACAAACCAGGTCAGGGGACTCCTCTTTAATCCCGTCATGTTTTCTCTGTCTGAGTCATGTGACATTCTCCATGTGATGAGTACCATTTATGTGATGACTGTCAACATATTTTTTCTTCTGTTTAGTCCTAAATATCCCAGTGGTTTTGTTCAGCATATCCCCTGTCACCAAGTTGATGAAAATCTACGAACTGTCGTTTTCACTGTTATGGAATGTGACTTGTTGACATGTTGGTCTCTCTGTCTCAACTCTCTGTGGTGCCCTGTAGTGGCCGTACGGGGACATCTGTGGCATCACCCCGGTGGGAAAGGGCCAGGGCACCGAGTTCAACCTCACATTCCGCAAGGGCAGTGGCAAGAAGTCAGAAACGCTCAAGTTCTCCACAGAGCACCGGACAGAGCTGCTCACAGAGGCACTGGTGAGAGAACAACACCATTGGTTTTGGAAGAATATACTTTAGAAATACCTGAGGAGCTTGGTTCAACTGCCTTACCTCATCACAACACAAATATAAGCTTTTTTTTGTCGATTGTTTGTAAACCATAGAATTTGAAGAAAAACATTGTATAACTTAAAAAACATGGCTCAAGCTAGCATTTTGATCTCATAAGTGGTCAGTCCATAGCTCCATCCGTCTATACGTTTGAGTGGTTACATTTCTTAAGCCCCACCTCCTCAGCTGTTTCCCCCAAAAAGTGCTGAGATGACTGCTTAGTAGTTGTTTGAATCCCAGATTGCCCTTTTTAATATGTTGTACTGGGAATCACTCACCTCCTCCCCCCACCAGAACCCATGTGTAGCATCAGCCATTATTTTTTTCATGAGAACGCTCAACACATTAGCAACAGTGGCCGACTGTTGGCCGCTTCAGAAACACCATCGCATACAATAAAAGTAGGGCTGTCAAATGATACAAATAATTAATGGCATTACTTAATTGCGATTAATCATAAATCAAATTTGGCCCTGAAGAAAATATTGGTCCATTTTTTTTTTTTAAAGCGGTGCATTGAGTTACAGGCATACTATTCTTTGACTGTAAGGGACGGAAAACGCTTATCTACATCAAAATGTTTTGGTAGCATGTTCTAAATGATTGTGAGTATAGGAATAAATAACTGGTGCTATGGATACAAAGAGCTTTTAAACTTGTCCAACAATGTTATGAAAACGATGTAACCATCTGTACTATTCAGATAACTACACACACAGGCCTACACTCCCTCTCTCCCACACCCGATGTCTTTTACTCCCACTCTCACATATACACACAGTCATACACACGCCACTCTTGCATATGCAGCCCATCTTTGAAGCATCTCTTTGAGTAGCCTATTCCATTTCAATTCTTCCTGTGCCATTCTGATATGTGCATAGCCTAGTCAGTGGAAACATTACTTTGGGGTAGCTACCATGGAGCCATGGTTAGGGCATTGGGCCAGTAACCGAAAGGTTGCTGGATCGAATCCCCGTGCTGACAAGGTCAAATAATAAAATCTGTCCTTCTGCCCCTGAACTGTTCCCCGATAGTAAATTATAATTTGTTCTAAACTCACTTGCCTATTTGAATGAAAAAGCACGAATCCTGGGCAGAAAGAAAAAACATAGCTCTGGTAATATTGGGCATAACTTTTGCATGATTTTGGCTAGAGGCACACTGTCACTCACAATGAGTGTGTTTTGTGTTCTGGGCTTAAAAGGGTCCGTGCGGAAACGCGTGTACTTAACTAGAGCCGATGTCCACCCCGCTGCCTCAAATCTAATTAGCATAATAAAACAATCTGTCCAAGCCAGAGATCTGTTTTTTTGTATGGTCTGCATCTCAATCTGCTGTTTGACGGTCTTCTGCAGTGGAAGGTGAGTGTGTTTGCAGTGTTTGTCAGACCAGGAGATTTCCAGAAAATTGGTCTTAAGAAAACGTCTATAGCGTCTGAACGGTTTTGACTCCTCTCCTCTACAGACTCACGAAAACAATGTTTGACGTTTTACCCTTCGACCACACACACACACACACACACACACACACACACACACACACACACACACACACACACACAAGCGCCACGGGCCTCATCTGAAGTCGATACTGACAACTTCTGTCTGTGGAGTCCGAAAGCTTGGGCTACAATCAATCAATCGATCAAATGTATTTCTAAAGCCCTTTTTACATCAACAGATGTCACAACGTGCTGTACAGTAGTTTACATTTTTTTTATGTGGAAATATATATGGAAGTAGTTTTGTGCCCCCCCCAAAACAGGGGTTAAATATGGTTGCAAAATATTTTTATTTTCTGATCTTTATTATATCTCTGACACTTCAAAATAAACGTATTTTTGATACATGGAAAAACATGTTTTAAAAAATGTATGAATCTGTTATTCAATGCTTTTCTATGGGCTAATAGCAGTAAGGCCAAATTCAGTGTTTCATCCCCCAAGAAAGTATATATTATTTTATACTTAAAGTGGTTCTAAAATTTCTAAATCAAATGGCTAAATAATCCTTGGTGTATGACCATCTTAAAACAATTCCATATCTTGTCTTAAAGAATCCCCCCTAGACTCTAGAGGGTTAAAATGTTCCGTGCGGTGAAGAAATGGAGGCGTGATTAACTGCAACTTTTTTTTGCAGATTAACATGTCATGCGTTATTAACACTAAGTTTACTGCCCTAATTAAAAGCAATGAAATTGTCAAGGTGTGCCCGCTCTCTCTCTCACACACACACACACACACACACACACACACACACACACACATCTAAATTGCAGTGGCGGCAAAAAATACATTTTCTGCAAAAACGCTCATTGTCTAAAAATGTAGCAAAAAATTCTAGCGCTTGCAAGTTACAGGTCCCTTGTTACAGCCGGTTCTCACACCAAGCAGAAAACAAAATGTGTTGATGACATGAAATTGGTATTCTGAGGAGGTGTAAGAGATTCTCTTTTTAATGAGTCTGGTATTTCCCATAAGACTCAAGTTTCTCTTTCTAGTGAGTATATGCAAATTAGACCGGCATATTCTTCTCAACCTTTATTTTGACATGGAGTCATGCTGAGACGAAGGTCTCTTTTATAGATGAACCCTGTAATTACAAAACTGTACACATCAGTACAATATGAAAAGCAGAACAGAGATACAAAACAGTCATAGAAAACGAACACATTCATTATTAAAATGCTCCTCAATCGGCCGTCTGAAATGCCCTAGAGGCACCAAAAAAACGAATCTTATTTAAATACCTCGGTAGAGACCGAAGGTATGTTTGACCGGGTATGTTAAGTTGTACAGTGCCTTCAGAAAGTATTCATACCCCTTGATTTATTCCGGATATTGTTGTTGTTACAGCCTGAATTAAAAATGGATTAAATATTGTTTTTTTTCTCACCCATCTACACACAGTACCCCATAATGACAGAGTGAAAATGTTTTACATAAGAATTGACACCACTGAGTCAATACATGTCAGAATCACTTTTGATAGGGATTACAGCTGTGAGTCTTTCTGGGTATGTCTCTAAGAACTTTGCACACCTGGATTGTACAATATTGACCCATTTATTCTTTTCAAACTTCTTCAAGTCCTGTCAAATTGGTTGTTGATCATTGCTAGACAACTTTCACGTTTTTCCATAGATTTTCAAGCAGATTTTAAGTCAAAACTGTAACTCGGCCACTCAGGAATGTTCTCTGTTTTGGTAAGCAACTCCAGTGTAGATTTCATCTTGTGTTTTAGATTATTGTCCTGCTGAAAGGTGAATTCATCTCCCAGTGTCTGGTGGAAAGCAGACTGAACCAGGTTTTCCTCTAGAATTTTACCTGTGCTTAGCTCCATTCTGTTTCCCAGTCCTTAACGATTACAAGTTACCCAAACATGATGCAGCCACCACGATGCTTAAAAATATGGAGAGTGGTACTACTCAGTATTGGATTGGATTTGCCCCAAACATAACACTTTGTTTTCAGGACAAAAAGTGAATTGCTTTGCCACATTTTTTTGCAATATTACTTTAGTGCCTTGTTGCAAACGGGATTCATGTTGTAGAATATTTTAATTCTGTACATGCTTCCTCCTTTTCACTCTGGCAATAAGGGTAGTATTGTGGAGTAACTACAATGTTGTTGATCAATCCTCAGTTTTTTCCCATCACAGCCATTACACTCTAACGGTTTTAGTCACCATTGGCCTCATGGTGAAATCCCTGAGCGGTTTCCTTCCTTTCCGGCAACTGAGTTGGGAAGAACACCTGTATATTTGTATTGACTGGGTGTATTGATACACCATCCAAAATGTAATTAATAACTTCACCATGCTCAAAGGGATATTCAATGTCTTATTTTTTATTTATTTTTTACACATCTACCAATAGGTGCCGCCCTTTGCGAGGCATTAAAAAACCTCCATGTTGTTCGTGATTGAATCTGTGTTTGAAAGGGACCTTACAGATAATTGTGTGGGGTACAGAGAGATGAGGTAGTTATTCACAAATCATGTTAAACACTATTATTACACACAGAGTGAGTCCATGCAACTTATGTGACTTGTTAAGCACATTCTTACTCCTGAACTTATTCAGGCTTGCCATAACAAGCTTTTTTTTTTTTTTTTTTACAAACATTTGAAAAACATAATTCCACTTTCACATTATGGCTATTGTGTGTAGGCCAATGACTCAAAAAAACCTCAATTTAATCCTTTTTAAATACAGGCTGCAACAGAACAAAATGTGGCGAAAGTCAAGGGGTGCGAATACTTTCTGAAGGCACTGTATGTCTAAATGTTATTAACAATGGAGTTTTTGTGAAAGAGCTTCATAAACAAAAAAGAGAGCAATGCATCAATCTATAAGACTTCAAATATGGCCTACCTACTTTCTGATACAGAACACAGTGATGTGTACAGAACCTGTCAGCCGTAATGAAGTGTAGTACACTGTCATGAACTGCATCTAATGGTTTCAGTGTGTTGGCAGCTGCATTAAATAGATGTCGCCGTAGACCAGGACCGGTAGGAACGTTGACTGAATGTTCTGCTTTCTATTATTAAGTGAGACGCATTACCTATTTCTATCGAAGAAACCCATTTATATTTTTAGCTTCTTAGTTAACTCATCAGTATGTTTTCGAAAAGACAACTTGTCGTCTATCCAGATGCCCAGATACTTGTAAGCAGGTACACAGTCAATATAGGTACCATCCAAGGTAAAATTGTTGTACGCCCTAGAAAACACCGTTTTTACCCGCTTTCAATGCTAGCTTGAGGGCAATAAAGGTTTTCTGTAAAGCAATGAAGGCAGAGTGAAGATCAGAAAGAGCCTTGTCAACAGAATATACAACAGTATCGTCCGCAGACAAGTGGAGGTTACAATTTATTACAGACAAACCAATGTTGTTTATATAGATGGTAAAAAGTACAGGGCCCAAAATCGACCTTTGTGGGACACATTTAGTAATAATATCAATGCATATCAGTAAATCCCAGCAATAAATAAATGCATACAACCAGCATCTCAAATTTCTTGGGAACGGTCCAATTTACACTACATGATGACATGAATGTTGTTTTTACATAATTAGCCATTCCTCACCATTTTTGCAATCTAAACTGAAGATACTGTAACCACAAATATCAATGTCCTTATCAGACATCAAATCATTCAGGCAAGTCTCTGTGAGAACCAATAAATCAGGGCTCGCGTCCAGTACCCAGATATCGAGGCCATTTATTATTATTTTTTCAATCAAACTCTGCACGTTTGTGTTCAACAGCCTAAATCATCTTATTCAAAGGATATCTCAATCATCTAACTAAAAAGGATACAGTGCATTAGGATGAATTTAAATGGATGACAATGCATCACGGCCCGTATTCATAAAGTGTTGCAGAGTTATAGTACTGCTCTTGGATCCGGTCCCCCCCCGTCCACGTCCACGTAATCTTCATTATGAGCTAAAAGGCTAAATGGGTCATAGATCAGCACTCTGAGAAGTTTTATGAATACGGCCCAGATTACAATGGATGTTTAATCTGATCTCCCATTCTCTCTGCAGAGATTCAGGACAGACTTCTCTGAGGGAAAGATAACTGGCAGGGTGAGTATTGAATGAGGTAATGGAGGAAGGAGCGGGGGAATGAAGACCTGAACAAAAGAGGGAAAGGAGAACAGAATGCATGATCTCATTACAGAGGAGAATGGAATGATATGAATGCCGACATGAACGAATGAATGAATAAAAGGTGGGGGAACAGAACAAATGAGTAAACAAACACTGCACACACCCTAGGGCAATGTTGAGTAGAGAGGAGGAGGAGGAGGAGGAAGGGCAGAGTGGAGCAGCCTCTATTTCTTCTTCCTGAGTTGCTAATAATAGGATCTGTGTTCTCCCTCTCCTGCGCTGAGCTGGTCGAGGAGACTCCCTGAGGGTTTTATTGTGTCGGTCCCAAATGGCATCCTATTACCTATGCAGTGCGCTACTTTTGGTCAAAGGTAGTGCACTATATAGGGAATAGGGTGCCATTTGGGACAGAGCACATGTCTGTTGGTTTTCTACATCAGCACAATCCCATTTCCTTGAGAGGTTGGAATAGAACAGCTGCTCACCTGCTCCCCTAAGGGTGACTTTCATCTACAGCACAGATCGATCCAACTTCCTGGTGATTTCATCGAAGAGGAGCACAATGGATGTGAACCCAAATGGCTCCCTATATAGTGCACTACTTTTGACCAGAGCCCTATGGATTTCTATGGGGTTTTCTAAGCATTAGCATTACCTAGCTCTGGTCCAGGGCATTACTGTACGTGCGGCTTGCCGACGTTGAGCACATAATTACCCGGACCAGAGCTAGGCGTGATAATGCTTAGAGCTATATCATGCAGTGATGCTACAAGTTTTGTCCACTTTGTTAACATGGGTGTCCCTCCCGTCAGCGCTACAACTGTTACAAGCACCACTGGAGCGACACGCGGAAGTCGGTGAGCCTGGAGGTGACCCCGGGGGGCATCGACCAGATCGACCCCCAGACCAACCGTGTGGTGTGCTCCTACGACTACCGCTCCGTGGAGGGCTTTGCAGAGGTCAACGACTACCAGGGGGGCTTCTGCATCCTCTATGGGGGCTTCAGCCGCCTGGTACGTACCTAGGGGGGAGGGTAGTGTGTGTTTACGTGTCTTTGTGTGTGTGTCTCTCTCTAAACCAGGGCTCTCCAACCCTGTTCCTGGAGTGCTACTGTCCTGTAGGTTTTCATTCCAGCCGTAATCTAGCGCACCTGTTTCTAATAATTAGCTGGATGATAAGCTGAATCAGGTAAGTTACAACGGGTTGGAACGAAAACCTACAGGACTGTAGCTGTCCAGGAACAGGGTGGGAGAGCCCTGTGTCATGTGAAAATCTTCCCAGTGTGAAATAGTTCCCACTTATTCTGATTTGTGTTATTGTGAGGTCATGTTGTAAAATGTTGAGTCAATAATGGCTGAGCTCCTGCAGATGTTTCTCACACACCCCCTCGCCCTTGATCTAGCTAGCTAGTGTAATTAGCTGTAAACTGGTTGAGATGGATTGTTCTCAGAGGTGTGCTGTTCTAACTTGTTTGTATAGCTAGCTTACAAATGTATGCACTGTCAATCGTAAACGTAGCGCAATCGCAAAAAAATCTCTCCTCACGTCAACCCTCAGCACTTTGACGCGCGAGTCCGGGTATTTATATGCTAACCTCACTCCTCAACAAGCTTCTGATTGGTCAGTCAATACTCCTGGTCACCATATGATTTGGCAGATGCTCACAGAACAGTTTTTCGAGGTCGAGGGAGGGTGTGAGAGAAACAGCCGCACGAGCTCAGCTGTCCCCATAAAGAGACGACCTCAGCCGTCCCCATAAAGAGACAAGAAATTTTATAGCATGACGTCAAAATCACTACACGATCAGAGGGACTGGGAACCGTTTCGCGCTGGGATGGTTTTTACATGACACCCTGCTCTAAAGGGTCGCTTGTCTGTGTGCAAATGTGTTTATGCCCTTGAGAAATTCTACTGTCCAGGACTGATTCACCATTTGTATTGCACCCCCACCCCTTCCCATCCCCCTCTCTCTCTCCACCTTTCCTATTGCCTCTCTCTGTCCTTACTTCCCTATCTCTACCTTCCTTCCTATCCCTCCCTCTCTTACCTCTTAACTATCTCTCTCTCTCTCTCCTCTCCCCTCCTCTCTCTCCCTCTCTCCCTCCCCCTTCAGCACCTGTTTGCATCAGAGCACCGGGATGAGATCATTAAAAGCGCCATTGAGCACGCGGGCAACTTCATCGGCATCACGCTGCGGCTGCGTAAGGACCCGCTGACCTTCGAGGACTTTGTCACGGACCGACTCGGGAAGTACGGCTCAGACGAGTCCATCACCTCCCTGGCTGAGTTTGTGGTGCAGAAGATCTCCCCACGCCACTCGGTCAGAATCGCTCCTATCCCTATCGCTCTATCCATTACTTTTATAAATGTCCTGTTTAGTGTTTACCTTTTTATGAGTATGCAATTTTTATTTATTAGGACATTGAGATGAACATTTTATTTGTGGTCAACTGGCCCTTTATAGACTTGAGACTAACTTCTTCTGTGCTGTTTGTCCCTGACAGGAGCCCGTCAAGAGGATCCTGTGCCTGACAGAGACATGTCTGGTGGAGAGAGATCCAGCTTCCTACAACATAGTCACCATCAAGCCCTTTGGAGAGGTGGGTGGCTGCAACAACTCCTACATAAACACTGGGGCTGACTCATAGTCAGCTGATGTAAGAAGGGCTATATAAATTCATTTGATTGATTTCAGAGCTGTCTGTTCTATCCATTCTATTTCTATGGCCCGGCCTCTGCCTCAGGCTCTGTTAAATGCCATGTTTGTCTTTTTCAAATAAATTTGACTGAAGCGCCGTTTCTTTAATTGTCATTTGGGGGAAATGCTGTGTGTATCTGCAGGTGTTTGCTCTCATCTGCGATGCGGAGAACCCCCAGGTGTTCACCATAGAGTTCATCAGAGGCCAGATCAGGAAGTACTGCTCCACAGACAGGTACAGTGAAACACACAGCTCCTATTGTACACATGCAGTATCATGAATTACATATTTTCCCTCTACGGTTTCCTTCCACACTTTTTTCTTTTTACACCAAATCTATCGGTCTCACTCTACGCTCTGCTGTTCTTCATGCGTTCATGTGTGTTGTATTTAACCCATCCCACATCTCTCTTTCTCTGTTTGAAAATGTGTGTATTTGTGGGTCATATCTGTGTCCCTAGCCTCTCCATCTTATTGATCTGAATCTAACGTGTGTGTGTGTTTAGAGACTCCCTGATGGCCAGCCTGCTGGACGGGGTGCGTGCGTCGGGTAACAGGGACGTGTGTGTGAAGATGGCCCCCACCCAGCGGGGCCAGCGCTGGGGCCTACTGAGCATGTCTGTGGACGAGGAAGTGGAGAGCCTGCACCTCAAATTTCTGGCAACGCCCCCTAGTGAGTAACACCTTTCACGGGTGTATTCATTAAGCACCAAACGGACGCAAACAGAATGAAACAGGGAGGGACTATTTGAACTTGTCCAATAACAAACGTTCATTTTCTGTTGCAAAACGTTTTTTCTACAGTGTGCCCTAATGCGTACGACCCTGTATGTCTAAAGGACTGATGGTTTGACCATGAGTCCCTGTCTGTCTCCCTCAGATGGAAACTTTGCAGACGCAGTGTTCAGATTCAACGCTAATGTATCTTACAGCGGTGTGCTGCACGCCGTCACCCAAGATGTAAGTGTGTTCAAACCTACCAAACGACTGTGTGTGTTACGCTATCTTTAACATTCCTCTCCTCTTCCTGTCTCTCAGGGTCTGTTTTCGGAGAACAAGGAGAAGCTGATAAGCAATGCTGTCTTGGCCCTGCTCTCACAGGAGTGTGAGCTGCCGGGCCCCAACGCCGAGCTGGAGAGCCACTTCCAGGCACTCCGACGCCTGGTGGCCTCCAAGGCCGGCTTCCAGGCATTCACACAGCTTCCCAAGTAAGGCCTCGACACACACCACACACACACACTTCTTCCTGAATTCCCTCTCTCCCTTCACTACCCTCTCTCCCTTCAAAGCTCTGACTAATTGTGCTTTTCACCTCCTCTGCTACGTTCTCCCAGTCCTTCCGCTCCTCCCTCCACCCCCCTCTCCTACTGATAGTTGTTGCTATGCAGTATTGTGTGGTAATGTGGTGGTAAGTGTGTAGGTAACAGACGTACTCTGTCATTCCAAGGTCTGGTCAAGGGTCTGGATTCACAGATGGAACGTAAATATGAATCCATACATCTCAGTCTGCCCTCTCTGTCTGATTTCCATGTCCTACTTGTCTTCCCTGTCTGTATGCCCTCCGTCTGTCTATGCGCGCTCTCTAGCTCCGTCTGCCTGCCTTCTGTCTAAGACTGACTACGTCTGTCTGTCTGGCTCAGATTGTTCGCTTGTCTCCGTCTCTCTGCTCTCCTTCAATCTGTCTACTACTCTCCTTTCATGTGTCACACACCGGGAGATCAAAAGAGAGGTGACGTCATCATCTCCTCCGCCTCTGTCTGCGCGTGTGTGTGTGTGTGTGTGTGTGTGTGTGTGTGTGTGTGTGTGTGTGTGTGTGTGTGCGCCTCTCTCTTTCTGTCTTTATTTCCCTCCATCTGTCTCTCTCTCGATCTGTATCTCATGTATCCAGGACACTGTCTGTCTCTCTCTCGATCTGTATCTCATGTATCCAGGACACTGTCTGTCTCTCTCTCTCGATCTGTATCTCATGTATCCAGGACACTGTCTGTCTCTTTGGGGTCACTGAGATGTATGAGAGGATTTCAATTCTGTGTTCCTGTATAGTTGAGAATGAACCCCCCAGACCCTTTTAAAATGATATTTGTAGACCAGAAATGCCGTAAAAATGTGTCTGTCTGCGTTGTTGAATTTCCAGTCTCAATGAGCCTCCCCCTTGTCTCCATATCATATCATGTCAATGAAGTGAATGAGTCTTTGTCTAGTTTAATGTGTGTGTGTGTGTGTGTTTTGCAGGTTCCGGGAGAAGTTGGGGGTGAAGACGGTGAAAGCTCTGAAGAGGAACAACAACGGAGTGACACACGCCGCCATAGACATGCTCTGTGCTCTTATGTGTGTAAGTACCATTTGCATTCCCCTGAGCAGAAAGTTCACAGACCATCTAACACACACTTCCGGTGTTTACGCCATGACACTACAGAGAACGTGACTGTCGTTGGTAATGCACAATTTCCATTTACAACTTTTTCAATTGCAATCGTCTGCATCCTTCCAGCCGATGCACGATGACTATGACCTGCGACAGGAGCAACTGAACAAGGCCTCCCTGATGTCCTCCAAGAAGTTCCTGGAGAACCTTCTGGAGAAGTTCGTCAGCAACGTGGTACGTGTTTCAGCCTCAGCCCCTTTCTAACTTTTGATATCGGTGCCGAAACCTGCGAGCGAAACCGAAGGAAGCCATCTTGTTTCTTTAACAACAGTCTCCTTCACAATCTTTTTTTCCTTTTTTTTTCTATATCCTCCCTCTCTCCCTGCAGGACCACGGCATGGGGGCTCTGGTGATCAGCTCGCTGCTGGACTTCCTGACCTTTGCCCTGTGCGCCCCCTACAGC
Source organism: Salmo salar (assembly GCF_965601325.2). Taxonomy (NCBI): domain Eukaryota; kingdom Metazoa; phylum Chordata; class Actinopteri; order Salmoniformes; family Salmonidae; genus Salmo; species Salmo salar. The sequence continues at coordinate 15,082,688 of NC_138319.1, read as the reverse complement.
GAGACCAGCGAGGGACAGCAGTTTGACATGCTGCTGGAGATGGTGGCCTCCAACGGACGCACCCTCTTCAAACTCTTCCAGGTAGCTAGGCGGGGCGAGAGAAAGGTAGTCTGGAATCCATAACTGACATGCTCCGTTTCAGTTTGGGTTCCACGCTAAGAATAAGAGAAAGGGGAATGTTTATTAAAAAAGACACTTTTCACTACAAGGAAGGAAGGAAGGAGGAGGAAGGAAGGAAGGAAGGAAGGAAGGAAGGAAGGAAGGAAGGAAGGAAAACACTTAAGTAAAAGGTGTAGGTGGGTTAAACTAAAAGATGGTGGACAATTTGAAAAGAAGAAATAGTATTGTCAAACAGTTTTTGTCTGACATGCTCTGTATACAGTATAAGGTATGTGTGACTATCTGTTTTGATGGGATTCATTTAACATTGTCTCAGTGAGGAGTTGTTGTTGTTTTCCAGCACCCCTCTATGGCCATTGTGAAGGGAGCGGGCCTGGTGATGAAGGCCATCATTGAGGTGAGGTCGGGGGGGAGCAGGTCTTGATATGACAAACAGGATAATTATTGTGATTTATATTGGCGATGATCAACAGTAAATGACTGTTTTGTTTATTAGGAGGGGGATAAGGAGATAGCCACTAAGATGCAGGAACTGGCTCTGAGTGAGGGAGCACTGCCCAGACACCTGCACACCTCCATGTTCACCATCAGCTCAGACCAGAGGATGCTCACCAACAGGTAAAGGACTAAGGGTCCATATCGGTTTCCGTCAGATTTTTACGTAAGTCTCCCATAACGTCCGTGCATGATTTACTCAAACGTCCAAATTACGCATCCCTATCTCAAGTTAGGATTCTGACTAATTCACTCATGGTTTTTAAACTGTTCCTTCCCACAGGCAGCTGAGTCGTCACCTGGTGGGCTTGTGGACAGCAGAGAACCCCATCGCCATGAGCCTCCTCAAGAGAATACTGGTTAGGCTCCCGACGGGTGTTCAGTAGGGCTGTGACGATACCAATGTAGCAATCTTTTTTACCATGGCGAAAATGAAAACACAAAGCAGACCGAACTCTTTTAGTCCTTTAAAAACCCGCTGTCTGTAAAATATTGTGTGCTCTAGCTTGGGAAATAAATACATGTGACTGGATGACAACATAATGTTTGTTTCCAACATAAATCTGCTTTGTGTTTGGTTTCCTAGCCACGGTGGTAAGGAGTATCACGATACTGCTATCGTCCCAGCCCTAGTGTTCAGGCAATTCACTTGTGTACCATCCATACGGTTAAGAGGCAGGGAATTTGGTAGTGTATAATCCTCTCTCTTTCTGTCTCGCCATCTCTCTCCCCCTCAGCCGACGGGGCTGCTGGCGTACCTGGACAGCCCTGATGCCGTCCCGGAGAAAGACGTGGACAGGATGCACATCCGGGACAATGTCAAAATCGCCACGGTAACCTGCAGCGGAGACAATGGCGACATTCCCCTTTACCAGCTCCGTACACTGTTGTGGTACCTTTAGACATTACTGTATGCTTGGATGTTTTTTTAACTTTTACTCACCGGCCTTTTCGTGTCTGATCATTACAGGACCAATTTGGTCAGCAAAAGGTGCCCGACTGGCAGCGGGTGGCGGGCAAGGCAGCCAAAGAGGTGGAGAAGTTTGCCAAGGAGAAGGCCGACATCGTGCTAATGCACTGGAGGGACAAAATGGGTATCGCCCAGAAGGAGGTGAGGAGGGACTCACTACTCGCTTTTCTCCCCCCATTCAGGGGTTTCATTCTGGGCCAGTAGTCCTAACGGTGATGCCCTCATTCAGACTCCTCTTGCTCCTCCTGCTGGCGCTGAGCGGTATTGCAGGCTGTACTGCTTCCATAGCTGTCTGCTGGACTGGTCCAGTTACTTTTGTACCAGTTAGCATGGCTAGCATTTCTATCACCCAGCAACTTTGCCATGGGGGAGACACTCTGGGAACCAGTGGGTTCTGAATCACATTCTAACAAATCTGCTTTGCTGTTTTGGATGCTGCTGAACAGATATGCGCTGCTTGCTTTGTGTGTGCGTCTGCCCTCATTTGTATGCGTCAGAGATCTTGGTGAAGTGTAGTATTGCTGGGATTGATGTTTAAACTCTTGGTGCTGTTATGACTTCTACTTAAAGAGTGTATGAATGATGCCACCGAGTAAAATTCTGTGCATTATGGTGACGGAATGAAACGCAAGCATTTACAGTAACAGTGTCGCAAAGACAGTGAATGCGAGATGTCTTGTTTAAAGGACTAATGTGTGTCCTTTAAACCGACCATCTGACCAGGTCTGTTTATTAACAGGGAACACTCTCTCTCTGCCCTCTTCTCCTCTCTTCTACGGGCCGACAGCTGCTTGGCACAAATCTTTAATCAAACCTCCTTTTAAATCAACTGGGCCACAACGCTGCCACAAACCGAAGTTCACCTATACTTTGTGACCATCACTGGGTTTTTGTCTCACCACGCTAGGTTTGTCTAAGTACCAAGATAAACAGAAACTTGTTAGTGCGGATTCTGAATGAGACTATTGTTAGAGGGCTGAGGGGGTGTAGGGAAGTCCAGCTCAAATCAATCATTTAATTGAACTTTCTTTTATCTGCCAACCAATCACCTCACACATTTTAAAATTGCTGCCACATCGGTTGTGATTTTCCTTTCAGTTAATGTTCATTTGATACAGTAAAAGCTTTTTTTTAAATAGACCCACTGTCATCGCATACGGTGGGTGAATCTGGACTGGAGGCTGTCGTACTGTTTTTGTCGATAAAGATTTTGATCGTATGGTGCAGATTGCCTTTGACCTAACTTCAATGAGAAGTATCTCTGTTTGATCTGACTGAGGACCAATAATCTCTCTGTGTTGTCTCTTACCCCACCCTGTCCCTCTTGTCTGTTGGGGTTCTCTGCTGTCAATCAAATGCAGCAGGACAGAAATAACCTGGTAAGTAGAACTGACCAATGGGAACCCCTCTTCCTCCTTTTTGACCCCCTCCCACGCCTACCTGTCAGTTTTAGAGCTCATGTAGCACGTTATGTTGTGGGATCCCATCTCTGTAGCTGGATTTTTGTCACTGTTTATGTCAAAGGTTGTGTGTGTTTTTGTTGGTGTTTGTTATCATGACAGTATTTTTCACCTGGTGGTCAGTGACATTAAACATTTTGAATTCATTAATACTGTGAAAAAAGCATTTTGTAACATTGTGGGTTTTCAAAGGCGATAGATAAAATGCATGCCATTCAATACATGCCATACCTTTCCTCGTATTTGTTTTCATCAATCACCTGTAATGTGACTGTGTTGTACCTTCAACGTTGTCAAGATCAATATATGTCTGTGCCCTTGCTATCTTCCATTACTGTCATTGTCAAGCCAAAGATGACAATTCGTCAATGACCGTGATTGACAGGGAATTGGCCTGATAGCATAAACTGACTGGCGCTCAAGCTGTTGTGAAGGCTGGTATTAGTGGGGGGGGGGGGGGGGGTCATAAATCATCTTAGCTGCGGTCGTCCTCTCGTGTAGATCAGTTGTCCAGCAACGCGAGTTGACCATTGGAGAGGTGTAGCGGTGACTGACATTGTTCTTGGCTCTACTACAGAACCCCAGCCAAAAACCTGTCATTCTGAGGAAGAGGAGACAGAGGATCAAGATCGAAGCCAACTGGGAGCTCTTCTACTACAGGTAGGTACATTGGTCACTTGCTCACAAAATGGCCGCCTGACTCTCTCTTACTATTATAGACTTTGTTTTATCCTTTATTTTTTATGTTTAATGTTTCTCCGGCTGGAGCATCCTCCTACTTTAAATGCTCAAATAAATTCCTGCATTAAAAGTGAATATTTAGATTTTGGATAAGTTGTCCCATCTCAATCTCTGGTTCTCCTGTGTCCTAGGTTCCAGTTGGACCACGCGCGGTCCAACCTCATCTGGAACCTGAAGACGCGGGAGGAGCTGCGGGACGCTCTGGAGGGAGAGATGAGGGCCTTTGGCGTGGACCGCGAGCTGGGCAACGCTAGCGTCATCTCCTGGAACCACCAGGAGTTTGAGGTCAGGGGTCAAACCAAATGATGACCATATTTATATTTTGATCGTGTGGCTTGGTAGCTGACGTGTGTGTGTGTGTGTGTGTGTGGGGTTGGGGTTTGTTTTTCGTGTGTGTTGCAGGTGAGGTACGAGTGTCTTTCGGATGAGATTAAGATTGGTGATTATTACCTGCGTCTGCTGCTGGAAGAGGATGAGTCGGACGAGTCTGGGGCCATCAAGAGATCGTAAGACATCAGCTACCTACAGCGCAATCGGCCATGTTTAACCCATCTAATGACAATATTGCTCTTAAATCCAAACGAAAGGAATAAAGTCATGTTCAAACTGTTAAATTTCCCCAAAGTTTCTTTAGCAATATCCCTTCCTCATCCCTCTCTCTCGCTCTTTCTCCCGCTCAGGTACGAGTTCTTCAATGAGCTCTACCACCGTTTCCTGCTCACCCCCAAAGTCTCCATGAAGTGCCTGTGCCTGCAGGCTCTCACCGTCGTCTATGGGAAGTGCTGCGAGGAGATCGGCCCCTTTACCGACACCAAGTACATCGTTGGCATGCTGGACCGGGTCAGTGCTGTGACACACACACACACACACACACACACACACACACACACACACACACACACACACACACACACACACACACACACACACACACCAGTCAGAGATCCGTTGGGACAGTTTCGTAATGGTAAGAGTCTCTCCCCCTCTGTATTTACAGTCTACAGACAAACTGGAAAGAGACAGACTGATCCTATTCCTTAACAAACTCATCCTCAACAAGAAAAATGTGAAGGAGTTGATGGACTCCAATGGAGTCCGCATCCTAGTGGACCTGCTCACCCTGGCCCACCTACACACCAGCCGAGCCACCGTCCCACTACAGGTAGGTCTTCACAACTGCCCTCTCTGAACCACCCAAATTGTAGCATGTGCTTCTCATCGCGTATCTAACGTATGTTTTGATACAGTTGCAGACCATGGAAGCGTATAGCTGTCAGAAGTCAAATAGAATTTCGACAGCTATATGCTTCCATTACAGGCCAGTCTGTCTGGTTTCATGTTAATAACGTGCGTCTTTGTGTCTGTCAGAGCAACGTGATCGAGGCCGGGGCGGACATGAAGAGGGAGAGCGAGAAGGAGTGGTACTTTGGGAACGCAGACAAAGAGAGGAGGGGCCCCTTCAGCTTTGAAGAGGTACGTTTCTACTGAATGCAAAACCAACACGCATGCTAAGCTCTACCCCCATAGGTAGAGTTTCTCTGGGTCCAGTGCCATTGCTTAGATATTTTGGGGTATCCAAGACAATGTATATTTTGTAACGTCGGTGAACTATCCCTAAGCATGATATCTTGATGACTGAACACGTACACGTTTCCCCCATCAGATGCAGGAGTTCTGGAGCAAGGGAGTGCTGACGGCCAAGACGAGGTGCTGGGCCCAGGGCATGGACGGCTGGCGCCCCCTGCAGGCCATCCCGCAACTCAAGTGGTGCCTGCTGGCCAGTGGGCAGGCGGTGATGAACGAGACGGACCTGGCCACGCTCATCCTCAACATGCTCATCACCATGTGCTCCTACTACCCCAGCAGGTAGGGAGTTCAGACTCTTTAAAAAAAAAAAAAAACATATATATATATATATATATTCTTATTTTTTTACTGTCTCTTTCTTCTCTCTTGCTCGGCCCTCTCTCTCCCCATTTCTCTGTTTCGCTCTCACACAGTTTTAAAAATGTGCCTCTGTGTCTTTCCCCAGGGACCAGGACAATGCCATTATTCGTCCCTTACCCAAGATCAAGAGAATGGTCAGCGATAACACCTGCCTCCCTCACATTGTCCAGGTGAGCAGAACCAGCCTATTATTAGGTACATCCTTCCTACCTCAGTGGGACTTCCTGGTTAAATACACAAAATGTCATCAAATGTGTACTATTTCCTCTTCTTTTCACCTTCCTATATATAAAATAATCTGAAGGTTGCTTGAGATGAAAACGTTGGTCAAATAAGATCCGTTCAATTGTTGGACTCAACATTAAAAGTGAGATGGAGGTTTTTATTTTTGTTAAATGAAACGTTTGCTCAAATGTCTCATGTGCTGTTCCCTTCTCCAATCAGCTGCTGCTGACCTTTGACCCCATCCTGGTGGAGAAGGTGGCCAACGTGCTGTACCTGGTGATGCAGGACAACCCCAACCTGCAGCGCCTCTACCTCACCGGCATCTTCTTCTTCATTATGATGTACACCGGCTCCAACGTGCTGCCTGTGGCCAGGTCCGACTGCAGGAGAGATGCACACGGACACACGCATGTCATACACACACACACATTGTGCTGTTCAGATCGGTCTTTTACGTTGTGCGTTTTGGACTCTGTCACGTCTTGTGTTTTCCTGTAGGTTCCTGAAGTACTGTCACCTGAAGCAGGCCTTCAAGTCAGAGGAGGCCAAAGGTACGGACATCGTCCAGCGCAGTGTGCTGGGGCCGGTGATGCCCGAGGCCATGGTGTGTTACTTGGAGAACTACGAGGCAGAACGCTTCTCCGAGATCTTCCTGGGAGAGTTTGACACGCCAGAGGCCATCTGGAGCAGCGAGATGAGGTAGACACAAGCTTGCTGTCTGTCTGGGGAGAGGTCTAACAAATAGTTTTGACGAAGGTTTTTCTATCCGTTTGTCTACATCCACCTCTTGTGTGTTGGTTTGTGTCTGTCTCATCCCCCTTGCCCCCACTCCAGGCGGATGATGATTGAGAAAATCGCGACCCACCTGGCTGACTTCAGCCCACGGCTGTACAGCAACACACGAGCCCTCTACCAGTACTGCCCCATCCCTGTAGTCAGCTTCCCCCAGCTGGAGAACGAGCTCTTCTGTAACATCTACTACCTCCGCCACCTGTGTGACGCCAACCGCTTCCCCAACTGGCCCATCCGAGAGCCCGTATGTTCTGTGTGTGTGTGTGTGTGTGCTTATTGACTGTGTGAGACTTGGGAGAACAGTCTTGTGAAGGTGTCAGTGTATGAGCGAGATGGAGACTGTTAATAATAGTGCTCTGCCCCCTGCAGGTGAAGCTGCTGAAGGACACCCTGGAGGCCTGGAAGAGGGAGGTGGAGAAGAAGCCTCCCTCCATGTCTGTGGACGACGCCTACGAAGTCCTCAACCTGCCCAAGGGACAGGGACAGTAAGTGGCCTTGCATACATAATGAAGATGCTTCTCACTCTCTAAGATGTCTATCGGTACTCTCTATATGGAGTATTTTTGGTTTCTCCACAGACACGAGGAGAGTAAGATCAGGAAGGCCTACTTCAGACTGGCCCAGAAGTACCACCCGGACAAGAACCCAGAGGGCAGGGTATGTTACCGCACCATTGCTGCACTATATAAGGAATCGGGTGCCATTTGGGACCCAGACATCATCTGAGTTTGAGGAGTTTTCCACTCCTGTCTTCATTGTTCAGAGGGGGGGTGTTAATAACTGTCTTTGTGTGTTCAGGATATGTTTGAGAAGGTCAACAAGGCCTATGAGTTCCTGTGCACCAAGTCGTCCCGCATTATCGACGGCCCTGACCCCGAGAACATCATCCTCATCCTCAAAGCCCAGAGCATCCTCTTCAACAGACACAAACAGGGTCTGACACTCTAATACTCTCTCCACTGTCTGTAGTATTCCATGTTATACGCATCTAAAGTGAATACGCATGGAAGGTGCGTCAGTCGCTAATTGTAAACACAACTAGAGACGCCATTTTTGGATTTGTGATAGACACAGTAGCGTTGCTATAGCTAGCAAAAGAGTAGGAGCTATATTATATATGACACTTTTGCTACTTTCCGAGAGTAATATTAATGTAAACTGTTGTCCTCTTGTTAACAGAACTGGAACCCTACAAGTACGCAGGCTACCCCATGCTCATCAAGACCATCACCATGGAGACGGGTGATGAGCAGCTGTTCTCCAAGACTTCCCCCCTGCTCCCGGCTGCAATCGAGCTGGCCTTCCACACGGTCAACTGCTCCGCCCTAAACGCTGAGGAACTACGCAGAGAAAGTGGCATCGAGGTAGAACTAACAACCCTACTGGCTATTCAGATATCAGGATCATATTCATTAGGCACCAAACGGAAGTAAACGGACTGAAACCGGGAGGGATCTACTTGGAGTTGTCTAATAAGAAATGTTTATTTATTGTTTTTTAATTGAAAAACGTTTTGCTTCATTTTGGAACTAATGAATACGACTCAGATACTATTGTTGCGACAATATTCACCTTTTCCGACCGACATTCCTACATTCATACTTTGATGGTTTATAACATGATCTAAAAAAAAGTATTCACCCCTTTTTCCGGCAGATTCTGTTAGACGCGCTGTCCCGGTGTGTCGCTGTTTTAACCGCTTCCAGCAAGTCTGATGACATGGCTGTTCAAGTAAGATCACCAGATCCACAGTGCAGAGCTGTGGTCACTTACGATTCCCCCACCAGAGACCGGGGTTCAATCCTAGTGTCTACCCTTTCCACTTTATCTGTCTCTCCCTCTGATTTCCTTACTGTCTGAATAAAGTGTCAAATCAACATTATTAGCACTGTATTCTGACCCGTACATGTCTGGCTGGAAATGAGTGGTACAGTTCAGTGTTGAAAGGGGTTGTGTTGCCTGTGCCTAGGTGTGCGGCCAGGTGTGTAAGTGCTACAGTGTAGCGGCTCAGTTTGAGGAGTGCCGGGAAAAGATCATCGAGCTCCCCAACATCATCAGGGACCTCTGTCACGTGCTCTACTATGGGAAGGTGAGATCTCCACTTAATCATATAACAACAGCCTTGTATCTCTGGCTTTGTATACACCGTGATACCACTGTATCATCCAATACAGAAAGGACACACATTTATACTTAAAAAAAAAAAAATGCATTTTAAAGTTGAGCGTATACCTTCATCTGAAAGCAATCTTCTCTTGTACGCTCTCAGGGTCTCCCGCGGACGGCGGCGCTGGCCGTGCAGTGCGTCAGCTCCTTCGCCGTGGATTACTTCCTGCAGACGCACCTGTACCACGCTGGCGTGCTCTGGCACCTCCTGGTGCACCTGTTCAACTACGACTACACGCTGGAGGAGAGCGGCGTGGCCACCAGCCAGGACACCAACCAGCAGGAGGTGGCCAACAGCCTGGCCAAGCTCAGCCTCGTGGCCCTTAGCCGTCTGGGGGGCTACGCCCCACCCACCGGAGAGGGAGGTGTAGTGGAGACTAACGGGGTGGAGGGGCAACCCCCGGAGAACCCGACGATTCGTAAGAGCCTGGCAGCCATGCTCACACCCTATATTTCGAGGAGGTTAGGGTCGGCGGTACCGGCTGAGGTTAGTGATTATGGGAAAGTGTAAAAGGTAGATATGCAGATTAGACACAATAACACACACACACTCATAGACCCACTAGTTAAAACACTCTTGACGATATTACTATGCTTTGCCAAACTTCACCCACATTCACTCATGCTTCTGTTTCCATGTCTACCAGGTGCTGAAGCTGCTGAACAGTAACTCTGAGAACCCCTACCTTATCTGGAACAACGGGACCCGGGCCGAGCTGCTGGAGTTCCTGGAGGCCCAGCAGGAGGCCAACATCAGGAGGGTGAGCAGAGGAGAGCGTATGGACTGGCTCTATCATATGTTTCAGCATGGACGTCTGTTGTCGCTGTAGGACTGGCACGTGTTCATTAGGCACCGTACAAAAGAAAATGGACTGTGTATTATTGGGCATCCTGTGTTGTGAGTATAGTCATGTCTCTCTATCTCTCTGTCCTAGGGGGAGAACGATAAGAGCTTTGGATCAGAGTTTGTGTTCAGCGACCACGGTAAAGAGCTGATCGTGGGCGAGATCTTTGTCAGGGTCTACAACGAGCAGCCTGCCTATCCTCTGGAGGTGAGCCCCGACACTCGGCGTAGCGTTTGACCTTGCATCATACTCCTCCCAGTTACTGTCAACCACTGTTCAAGCAAATCGCTACTAACAACATTGTAGTCATTGTCATGTCATAGTCCTGTCGTTAAGTAGCACTGAGTCACGGTAAATCCATTTGCTTCACGCAGCTCACAGTAATATCTGAAAACCTGCAGGTAATTATGTGGTAATACCTAGGTATTTAGCTACAATAATATAATTAAATAGAACGCTAGTAATTTGATGTATTTCTAGGCTATATCCATCCATAGATTTAGTGTGTAACGCCAGATAAAAGGTGTTATAAGCTTTATTATAAGCCTATAACCATGTCTCCATGGTCCAGTACCCGAAGGCGTTTGCAGCCAGCCTGCTGGACTACGTGGGCTCCCAGGCCCAGTACCTCACCACCCTGCTGGCCATGTCCCAGAGCAACAAGGTGGAGTCCCAGCAACATGCCGAGAGGCTCCGCTGGGCCGAGATGGCCCTGGAGGCCCTCCGCAACGTCATCAAGAACAACCCAGGTACACAGCAACCTACTTCTGTGATTACTACAGTCACCCTTACTGCTACTGCAGTCAAAACTGCTACTACCATTTCTTCCACTACCATGAAAAGTACTTTTTAAGATTGCTGAAGCAAGCACACACGTTTGGTTTTAGAAGAGTTAAGATATGCCCCCTCCTAGTTGTGTTTTGTACCGTCTCCGTGGCCTTTTCTCCTCACCTGAACAAACTGAACGAGTGCTCATTGGTCTTTGCGGTTTGCTGACTTGGCTCTTTGTGACCCCCAGGTTCGGAGACGGAGTGCATCGGCCATTTCAAGCTGCTGTTCTCCTTGTTACGGGTTCACGGGGCTGGGAAGGTACAGCAGCTAGCTCTGGAGGTAAAACACAACTACAATATTCATTGTTTTTATTTTATTATCGACGGAATTTGTTATAGAACGCTTTCGTGTGATATCCCGTGGGCCGTATCTTTTTTTGGGAAATCAACCATTCAATCAGCCCACATGCATGCGCTGTATATTTCAATCTGCGACCTGAGACCTGTCTGTGTGTCCTCCCTAAGGTTGTGAACACGGTCACCTCCAACCAGGACTGTGTGGCCAACATCGCCGAGTCCCTGGTGCTGTCCAACTTACTGGTCCTACTGCACTCTCTGCCCTCCAGTAAGACCACAGAACACCTGCTGCGTCTACTAGTCCGTTCTACTAGCTATATACACTTTATTCAAAAACCCCCTGTCTGATTTTCGGTATCCCTTTCAGGCCGGCAGCTTGTACTGGAAACTTTATACGCCTTGACCTCCAACACCAAGATAGTCAAAGAAGCTATGACTAAGGGTCGGTATTATACCGATTTTTGTTCTTGAATATACCGTGTTATATTCTGTTGTGTATATGGGCTTATATCATTGTCTGTTGCCATGGGTAACCTTCCCGCTTTCCCTCCCTCCTCTCCTCCAGGTGCGTTGATCTACCTGCTGGACCTCTTCTGTAACTCCACCCACCCCCAGGTGCGCTCCCAGACAGCCGAGCTCTTCTCCAAAATGACTTCTGACAAGCTGGTGGGGCCCAAGGTGAGGCAGTATCCCTGTGTGGAGGATCATAAGGAGAGAACTTATCCCTCTAGAGACTACTTTAGTACTGTGCCCCAAATGGCACCCTATTCCCAATTTAGTGAATAGAGAAAAGTAGTGCACTAAATAGGAACTAGGGTGCCATTTGGAAGTATTTTCTTTTTTCTCCCTCACTTATTCTGTCCCACCTCTTCTGTCCTCGCTCTCTCTCCCTCATCCCTCCCTCTCAGGTGCGGCTAACTCTGATGCGTTTCCTGCCGGGCGTGTTCATGGACGCCATGCGGGACAACGCGGAGGCGGCAGTGCACATCTTCGAGGGGACGCACGAGAACCCCGAGCTCATCTGGAACGACGGCTCCCGGGAGACCGTCTCCACCACCGTCCGTGAGATGATGCTCGAGTACGCAACCACTTTTTTTTTCTCTCTCACACACACACACACACACACACACACACACACACACACACACACACACACACACCCCTGTGGCTTTGTGGTCGTTAGGCCCCAAATTGTTAAATTGTTCGTGGCCCTGTAAAGTGTTGACATAATAACAGCACAACATTTAGCTGTGAAATGATGAAATACACCATTTATACTGTATATTTGATGTGTCTTTTGTACGATATATTACTCCCTTATCCTCTGCAGGCACTTCAAACAGCAAAAGGATAATCCTGATGTCAACTGGAGAGTAAGTGTGTCCACATGCAATCTAATGCTGTTCTGTATGTTGTGGATTTCATTGTAGGCCTACAGTGAACGGGGATAAATGCTCAAGCAACAAAATAATCACATGGGATGCCCATGGTACTAATGTTTATGATATGGCGTGTTAATGGTATGCTGTTGACTGTATGCGCAGCTGCCAGAGGAGTTCACGGTGGCGTATGGGGCGGGGCAGGGTGAGCTGGCGGTGGGCGGAGTCTTCCTGCGTATCTTCATCGCTCAGCCAGGCTGGGTGCTGCGCAAACCCAGGGAGTTCCTAGTGTCCCTCCTGGAGACCCTTACTGAGCTGTACGAGAAAAACAACCCCAATGTGAGTACAAAAAATATCTCTTTGTCATCTCATAGAATACCCTGTATTTCCATTTTGGTTTGATAAACCTTTTTGCTGCTCGTTTCCAACAGGGTGAGGCCCTGGAGACAGTTACCACGGCGGCGGTGTGTTTGTTCAGCACACAGACCCAGCTGTGTGACCAGGTCCCTCCCCTGGGCCACCTGCCTCGCATCCTGGCTGCACTGACCCACAAGAACAACGCCGTGCCCAAGAGCTCCATCCGCCTCATCCACGTGCTGTCGGACAACGAGGTGTGTTCACAGTCTAGGGCTACAACAAACATAAATTCATGACATTTAATTGGCAAGATAAAATGACTACCATAAGGTAGTTTAGCAAGCTATAATTGGCGAGTGTAGTGGTATAAGAGTCTACAATAGTACTGTCTGAATGTAAGGAGGTCAACGGTCTTCCCATGGACACAATCTGTATTATATTTATTTCTGTCACACGTGGGAAATATATTTTAAATCTAATGCCATGTTTCTGTGTGTGTGTGTGTGTGTGTGTGTGTGTGTGTGTGTGCAGCAATGTGTGCGCTCCATGGCCTCTCTGGAGACCATCGGTCCTCTGATGAGCGGGATGAAGATGAGGGCAGACATGGCAGGACTGGCCTGCGAGGCGCTCAACCGCATGTTCCAGAGAGAGCAGACTGACCTGGTGGCTCAGGTACCTCGTCTCTGTTATGGCTACATATCAAATGGCACCCTTTTCCCTATGTAGTGCACTACTTTTCACCAGGGCCCATAGTAGTGCGTTATAGGGAATAGAGCCATTTGGGACGCATCCCATCGCTCTGATATTAAGTTTCATTTTCTCTCACCGTTTCTTACTGTTAATTCCTTTAGCAAAAGACATGGTGTTCTGTCCTTTTTATATGCGTTGTTATTCCATGTCATTTTAGTGTTTTAATGTGTTTGTACGTGCACACACAGGCCCTACGAGTGGATTTGGTGCCATACCTTCTGCGGCTACTGGAAGGGATCGGGCTGGAGACCTTAGACAACCCCTCGGCCACCAAGGCTCAGATCGTCAAGGCTCTCAAGTCCATGACACGCAGTCTGCAGTATGGCGAACAGGTAGGGCACCGCTGGCTGTATGTCAAATCAATATGGCATCCAACATATGGTCCAATATATTGTCCAACATATCAACAGGGCTCCAGACTAACATTTTCCCCTGGTGACAATGGTGCCACTACCTTTTACAGTTGGTGGCACCAGCCCATGATTTGGTCACAACCTATTTATAATTTTTTTTTGCAGCATTTTGCAGATTTAAAGATATTTTGTTGTGCAACCCAATCCAGGGATTGTCATGGATTTTGGGTTGGCAATTAGGCTATTGTATTTAATTGTATTTAATTTTCAGAATTATATTTTGTTCAATAGAGATGAATTTGACTACATCTTTCTGTGCACTAAATATCACAGGCTAATTTATTTGGCGCTAATTCACCACCTGAGTAAGTGGAAACTCAAAACACGTTAGCTAGGTCGCTAACTGGAAACGTAATACCCGCTGCTGGTTGCCATGTATTAATCTAACAGTAAATACAGTGTCCTGGAAAAAAACAGTGCAGTTGTAGCCTAGGTTACTACCCAATGAGGCTTACACTCGCAATGTCTCGTTCATCACAGCGGCAGGCCCCAGCGAAACAGAGTCAGGGCAGATACTTTTATCACAGGAATCTTGAGGGTAATGCACATTACTGTTTTTAAACAAGTCGCGGTTTTAGTAGCGTGAAAAAAAAAGAAATGGACATTTTGGAGTGAGGGGAGCATGTCGAATGTGCAGCTCGCATCAATGCGACCAATTAATAAAAATAAAAAAATGTAAATGTCACTCGCACAGCCAACTCAAAGGGTCGCAAAATGCGACTAAATTGTCGCAATCTAGAGCCCTGTCTTAACAACCTGTAGTCTACTGAGACAGAGCACAGCTGTTTGATGTATTTGAGCTTGTAGTTGAAATGTGTGTGTGTGTGTGTGTGTGTGAGATGTATTGTGTACAGTGTTTATTTTGTATACAGCAGTACTGTGTCTAAGAGACTTTTCTCCGTAGGACATTCAAGTTGAGCTTATCCTATCCGCTGTGGGTAGTGTACACGTGTATCAGTCTGAGTGGTCCTGTGTTGCAGGTGAATGAAATCTTGGCTCGGTCCACTGTGTGGAGTGCCTTCAAAGACCAGAAACACGACCTATTCATCTCCGAGTCCCAGACCGCAGGGTACCTCACAGGTAGGAATGGAATCTGCACACACATTATGTTATGCGCTACAAAGATGGTAAGTTTAGAAGGGGCATTCTACGGGCTCAATCTGAATCCTTCGTTCTTCTATGCTTCCCTTGAGGCATTTTGTGGCCGCTGCCTCTTCACTTTGTGCTTAGTACCTTCCCTCCTTTTCCTCTCTTCCTGCTTTCCTTCCCTTTCTCCTCTTCCTCCACATTTCCTTCTTCAGGTGTTTCCACCCCCTCTCTCATGGCGGCCAGCAGCCCCCTGCGGAGTGGGCTGTAGTTTCCTGTGCAGGGCCCTCCCAAGCGCGCCTCCTCTCTCTTTGCTCTGACGCAGGTAGACTTTATCCTTGCTCCCATGCCACCCTTCACCTCCACTCTTTGACATGGCACCCTCCATATTTTTTATTATTTCATATTTTTTTTTTTTTTACCCCCTTTTTTCTCTCCAATTTCGTGGTATCCAATTGGTAGTTACAGTCTTGTCTCATCGCTGCAACTCCCGTACGGACTCAGGAGAGGCGAAGGTCGAGAGCCGTGTGTCCTCCGAAACACAACCCAACCAAGCCGGAGGAATGTGTCGGAGGAAACACTGTACACCTGGTGACCATGTCAGCGTGCACTGCGCCAGGCCAGCCCCAGAAGTCGCTAGTGCGCGATGGGACAAAGACATCCCTGCCGGCCAAACCCTCCCCTAACCCGGACGACGCTGGGCCAATTGTGCGCCGCCCCATGGGTCTCCCGGTCAAGGCCAGCTGCGACAGAGCCAGGACTCAAACCCAGAATCTCTAGTGGCACAGCTAGCACTGCAATGCAGTGCCTTAGACCACTGTGCCACTCGGGAGGCCCTGTCACCCTCCATCTTGTGCCACTTTTCAGTTTTTCAATTTCCAATTTTCCCCCACTCATCTCCATCTCCAGACATGGATTGAAACACTGTACGGATGAAGTCCCTGTAGCACAAATCAATGGGTGAATCCTCTGAACAAGGAATGGGCCAGCCCTGCCCTTGATAAGCCAACAGTGTCCCTAACAAAGTAAAGTGGCAATATGCTAGCTGATGCTCTCAGTAGCAATAGTTCATATACTCGTATACCTCCATGCCATCTCAAGCACCACCTCCCCATACAACCAACCCTGTAGCATAATCACACGATGTAGCACTTGCATCAGATAGTGACTTTCACCACATCATGCCTCCTCAGTCACCCAGTTTGAACATTCGCAGTGGCCTTTAGTATGTCTTGCGTTGTAAAATTCTGGCAACTTTCCAAAAATTCTCAGGTTCAAAAAAATCCTTTTAGGATTCCAGATTCCCTGTTTATTCCCTCCTGATTCTAGGAGTCTTCCAACCTGAATTTCTGAAACAACTGGGAATTTTTGAAAAGTTACTGGAATTTTGCCACCCTAAGTATGTCTCACTCTTATGTCATCCGCTCGCTCTCTCTCTCTCTCTCTCTCTCTCTCTCTCTCTCTCTCTCTCTCTCTCTCTGTGGTTCCTGCAGGTCCAGGTGTAGCAGGCTACCTTACAGCAGGATCCAGCTCCACAGTGCTGCCCAGCGTTCCGCCCCCTGTGGACAATGACATTGGAGACTCAGGCTGATTTGACTGACTGACAGACGGGGGGGGGAGAGAGAGAGAGAGAGAAGTGCTCAGGCATCCACACTACCCTGTGGCTCACAGGCTCCAGCGCAGAGAGACTGCTCAGCTCTCTAGAGGGAGGAAGAGAGAGAGGGAGGAAGGAGAGGGGGCCGTCACAGACTATCATTGACTGTCTCCAAAATGTCTGCCCTTAAAATGTCGCTCTTCTTCCCCGCCTCCAAACAGCACTCGTTGTAAACCTTTGTTTGATTGTTTTAAAGCGAATGATAACACTTGTCATCGAGTCGACCTTTTTTTTTTTCTTCTGTTTTTCCGCTTCTTTGTTTTTTCCAATGAGACAAATAGTTTACTTTTGTATGAATATATTTTTTAATCTTAATTTTTTTGTGAGGTGGAAAGACGAACAGAAGAAAATGTGGACCTACCTCCCTCCATTCTCTTCTCCTTCCTCTCTCCATCATGCCCGGTCTCACTGCTCTGCCTGGCAGCACATACCCTCACAGATCACAGCCACGAGTCCTGATGGAGGGTACCTTATGTGTATCCGGCCTGAACATGTGATCACTGGACAAAGATGAACTTAATCTCCTCCGCTCACCTGTTTACAGGACCAGTCAAACCTTTCCTAATTTTATAATGTATGTTTTAGTGTCGTATGGAAAAGGTTGAAAAATGTTGTAAGGAGGAACTCAAAGAACTGTGGTGTATTATTGCTCTGGACCCCCCCCCCCCCTCTAAAGGGAACAGCACCGGGGACTTGAGACAGATGCTGACGTCTGGTCTTGCCCTGTCTGCCCCTTTTTGAAGTGGCCACATGTGCGTTCGTTGCCTCCTTTCTGTATTACTCCAATCATGATGATCCTGCTCCATACTTTGCTCTGCTCACTCTCTTTGAAGTTTGACTTTTCTGCCACCACCAACAAAATCTTTTTGTTCTTTTCCTTCCCCAGAATGCAAATAAGCACTCTAATATTTATAGGTAAATAACGGTCTTTACCAATTCAAATGAGCTTCTGCTAAGACATGAGGAATGATACTGACTGATTATAGATATATGTGAAAGACTAGTGCAATTGTGAAATGTTCAATGTAATATGACAAACTTTCTATATTGAATGTACATTTTAAAAGAATCAGTCGCACTTGTAAATACAATTTTAGGAAATAAAAAGGGAATCCACACTGTTTTCTTCATAATGTGTGTTTCTGTTGTCAGTACTACTGAGAAGAATGAATGACTATATAAAGTACAGTCAGATAAGAGAAATGTTAAACTTTATGCCAAAGTGGGGCATAGCAACACCACATATATTGACAGAACAAGCATACTCTTGTGCCATAAAGGTACAGAATCTTCAGCTGCAGTACACATACTAACAATACACATCTAATCACAATTTACAGGCCATACTTGTTAGTATTTCTGATATTTTAAGTAGACTGGGCTTCAGATTTGACCATATCATAGTTTATGTAATCTTAATGGTGTGCCGTTGGTGGCATGCTGAATGAGTTACACAGCAGGCAAGGGTTGAATTAGAGTTTATTTATATGCCTGCCAGCAGAGGGCGCACGTTCAAGGAAACGTTATTTTCTTAGGAGAACCTACAACCTCACTTCCGTCTGATTACGACTTCCGCGCGCGAATAGCAACGCCTTTAATATGTTTGAACTATTTGTTTTCTTTTTATTTGTGGTACACAAGTGATCGATACAATTGACGATAACGATTGTTAAGATTTAAACCTCTTATTTTGATGGTCTTCAAGCTCTGTGAATGACGTTCCAATTCGAGCAGGCATCCAGTCGTCTTCATTTGGGGCTCGTGCACCAGTGATTTTGGCCCCTTGCGAGCTCTACTTTTAAACCTGTTAATGTTGCTCGCTAGTTCTAGATAATTTAACAAACCTAGTTATTTCCTAAAGGAACAAATATATTGGCGGACCAATAAGGTAAGAACATTGGTGAACCAGGGCCCGGTTTCCCAAAAACATCTTAGGGCTTAAGTTCATTGTTGTCTAACGTTAAACTTGAAGGTATATATGCCTTTTTAAACGGGGCCCTGAACTCTTCCCACGTCCCAGACTTTTAAGATACACACTCTGCACATTCCCGGCCAGAGCAGAAAGTGACTGCCTTACAATAATTATTTGTCAGCTAATGTTAGCTAGCTAACGTTAATTATGTAGATGACGCTATAGTCACTACTGATACTGGCAGTCAAATAAACTAACGTTAGCTGATTAATCATGTCATCTAGCAACTAGCTAGCTATGTTCTCTGTAGCTAGCTAACGTATGTCATGAATTAAAGAGCCGGTGTTAGCCATATGACTGTTCCTAATTCCATATAACGGGTTAATGCACTTCTGTCACATGGTAGGTTGACCATGTCGAAAGGAGATAGAGATGGCTTCGTTGTGAAGTTTGTAGATGTCAATGGACGAAAGACAGACCTGGCTGTCAAGGCCTATGAGGTGAGTACAACTTTGATTGCGATACCAGTGCCACTACTGTAGTGTCCATGACTAACCACTAACATTTGATAGTATAATAGTAATGCTTTTGGTTTCTGTTATTGAAGTGTTTGTTATTGAAATGAATCATCTTCCTATTCTTTCTGAAACAGGCCATAATGGCTCTCCAGTCAGAGAATTACTTGAAGAACATTGATGAGGAGACTGCATTACAGATGGACCATAATGACAAGTCTCTATTCGTCCTCAGTACCTTTTCCACTCCAGCCTTCCACCACTGCACAAAGGTCTGTCTCAAGATGCACACATTCCCAAACCTGGCTTCTCCCTACTTATCCTCATAAGTCACAACATGTTAAGAACACTGTCAGCATTCAGCGATGAAGTGTACTGAAATTGTCAGTTGTGTAAAACTTTGTTTCCCTCCCTTTGTCTCTGTGAAAGCTGGGCTGTCGAGTGGTGAGTCCACTGGTGGTGCTCTTCTGCCTGCAGCAGCAGCGCTGTGTTCCCAGAGCAGAGCAGCCTGTCTACAACATGGCCATGGCTGATGTCACCATCTCCTGCACCAGTCTGGACAAAGAGGCTAGGGTAAATCCATTGCTTTCCCCTCTACTCTGCTTGACTCGTCAACAATGATGGCAAGTGTTTTTCATGCCAATTTATGTAATACATCCACATAAACATCCTTACAGGGGAGCTCTTGAAAATAGAACCGCTTCCCGGGTGATGCAAGGCACTGCATTGCAGTGCTAGCTGTGCCACTAGAGATTCTGGCTTCGAGTCCAGGCTCTGTCGCAGACAGCCGCTACCGGGAGACCCATGGGGCGGTGTACAATTGGCCCAGCATCGTCCGGGTTAGGGGAGGGTTTGGCCGGGGAGGGTTTGGCCGGGCGCAGTATACGCTGACACGGTCGGCAAATGTACAGTGTTTCCTCTGACACATTGGTGCGGCTTGCATTTGGGTTAAGTGTCAAGAAGCAGTGCGCCTGGCTTCTGGGTTAAGTGTCAAGAAGCGGTGCGGCTTGGTTGGGTTGTGTTTCGGAGGACGCACGGCTCTCGAAATTCGCCTCTCCCGAGTCCGTACGTGAGTTGCAGTGATGAGACAAGACTGTAACTACCAATTGGATACCCCTAAATTGGGGAGAAAAGGGGGGTGAAAATAAAACCAAACCGTAATTTTACCCTGAGCAGTGCGAGCCTCTTGCGGAGCTGTGCTGTTTAGGTCCAGGTTACATTGAAATGAATGGGAGCATCTCACGCCCCGGAAAATGTTATGCATCCAATGTAGCAGGCCTGTTCATGACTGTGTGTCTGTCTCTGTACCTCCAGGCTGACGTGATGGATCTGGTGCAGCTGATGGGAGGGCGGGTCTATCGGGACCTTAACGTGTCTGTCACTCACCTGGTTGCCGGGGAGGTGGGCAGCAAGAAGTACCTGGTGGCCGCCAGCATGGGGAAGCCCATCTTGCTGCCCACCTGGGTCAAAACCTGCTGGGAGAAATCACAGGACAGGTAATAGGGCTTTTTATGCCTTTCTCATTTTGCCAGGGACATTAATGAAAAGCTATGTCTGTAATCAACCAAAGATGTAGCAAGTATGTTAAAAGTGTACACCTAAGCGCAACATGTAAAGTGTTGGTCCCATGGGCTGAAATAAAAGATCCCAGAAATGTTCCATACGGACAAAAAGCTTATTTTTTTGTACATTTTGTGCACAAATTAGTTTACATCCATGTTAGTGACCATTTCTCATTTGCCAAGATAATCCATCCACTTGACAAGTGTGACATAGCAAGAAGCTGATTAAACAGCATGATCATTGTACTGGGGACAATAAAAGGCCTAAAATGTGCAGTTTCGTCACATAGCACCATGCTACAGATGTCTCAAGTTCTGAGGGAGCGTGCGATTTGCATGCTGACCGCAGGGATGTCCACCAGAGCTGTTGCCAGAGAATTTAATGTTCATTTCTCTACCATAAGCCGGCTCCAATGTTGTTTTTGAGAATTTGGCAACAGCTCCAACAGTCCAACCGGCCTCACAACCGCAGACCACGTGTAACCACACCAGCCCAGGACCTCCACATCCATATTCTTCATCTGAGGGATCGTCTGAGACAAGACACCCGGAAAGCTGATGAAACTGGGTTTGCACAACCAAAGACTTTCTTCAAAAACTGTCAAAGTGCCTCAGGGAAGCTGACCTGCGTGCTCGCCGTCCACACCAGGGCCTTGACCTGACTGCAGTTCGGCGTCATAACAGACTTCAGTTGGCAAATGCTCACCTTCGATGGCCACTGGCACAGTATGATCTTCACAAATGAATCCCGGGTTTGAACTGTACCGGGCAGATGGCAGATAGTGTGTATGGCAGCGTCATGGGTGAGCTGTTTGCTGATGTCAACGTTGTGAACAGAGTTCCTTATGTTGGGGGTGGGGTTATAGGTATGGGCAGGCATAAGCTATGGACAACGAAGACAACTGCATTTTATTGATGGCAATTTGAATGTACTGCGATTCCATGACAAGATCTTGAGGCCCATTGTCGTGCCATTCATTGGTCAGCATCACCTCATGGTTAAGCATGATGTACGGCTCCATGTCGCAAGAATCTGTGCATAATTCCTGGAAACTGATAATGTCCCAGTTCTTCCATGGCCTGTATACTCACCAGAAATGTAGTATATTCACTAGAAATGTCATCCTCTGGATTGACGTGTACGACGGGGTGTTCCAGTTTCCGCCAAAATCTAGCAACTTCGCACAGCCATTGAAGACGAGTGGGACAACATTCCACAGGCCACAATCAACTGCCTGATTAACTCAATACGAAGGAGATGTCGCGCTGCAGGAGGCAAATGGTGGTCACACCAGATACTGACTGGTTTTCTGATCCACGCCCCTACTTTAAAAAAAATAAAAATAAAATTGTCATCTGAAATCTGTAGATTAGGCTCTAATTCATTTTTCAGTTGATTGATTTCCTTGAGCTGTAACTTGAATTGTTCATTTTATATTTTCCTTCAGTGTAGAATAACTGTTTTTAGCATGCATATAATACAGGAAGGTGCAATATTTACGTGTTTTGGGGGATTGGGTTGTAATTCTTTTAATTGGGCAGTATTTAGAGATCATAATAAGAATCCGGTAGCAGCAGTTGTGCGTGCTAAGGTGCAGGTGGTCAGTTCAAGTGTTCAGCAGTCGGATGGCTTCTAGATACAAACCGGTTCAGAGACAGTTTCTATCAGACGTCATGCTCCGATACCGTCTGCCCAACCCTGGTGTCGTGCAAAGCCAGCCAGTCGTGGGTGAACGGGAAGTGTCCTCAGTCCTCTGCTGTACAACACAGGGGGCCCCTGTGTTGAGTCAGTTTGGAGGAGGTGTTGTTGCCAATCCTCACAGCCTGTGGTCTGCCTGCCAGGAAGTCCAGGACCCAGTTGCAGAGGGTGGTGTCCGGACCCCGGACTCTGAGCTTGATGTCGAGCTTCGTGGGAACAACGGTGTTGAATGCTGAACTGTAGGTATTCCTCTTGTCCAGATGTGTTACGGCTGTGTGAATAGCTATGGAAATGGCATCTTCCGTGGAGCGGTAGGCAAAATTGGAGTGGGTCCTGTGTTCCTGGCCTTGATGTGAGCCATTACCAACCTCTCAAAGCACTTCATGATGACTGGGGTGAGTGAGACAGGGCGATAGTCATTTGGGCATGTCACATTGTTTTTCTTGGGCTCTGGGACAATGGTAGTCTCCTAGAAGCAGGTGGGGACTACAGCCTGGCACAGGGACAGGTTGAAGATGTCAGAGAACACACCCGCCAACTGGTCAGCACAAACTCTGAAGACGTGGCCAGGGATGCCATCTGGGCCGGCGACTTTGAGTATTCACTCTTTTGAGAGTTTTCCTCACATCAGCCTCAGAGAAAGCACTTGGTCGTCCGGAACAGCGAGAGCCTTCTTGGATGGCTCGGTATTGTCTGCCTCGAAGCAGCAATGGAATGTGTTAAGCTCATCTGGGTCGGCGGCTTCGGCGGACACCACACACACCTGGATTTGTCTTTGTAGTCTGTGATTGTCTGTAGTCCTTGCCACATGCGTCGCGAGTCTGGGTTGTCGAACATCAATTCAAGTTTGAGTCTGTATTGTATTTTTGCGTCCCTAATGGATTTGCGGATCTCTTGCCTTATACGCGTCACCAGGGTTCATTCTGCTGACATTGAATGCTGCAGTACGGGCTCTCAGCATGGTACGGATATCTCCGTTCATCCAGGACTTTTGATTGGGGTATGTCCGGATTGTTATTGTGGGTACATCATCAACACATTTCCTAATGAAGCCTGTGACTGCCGATTTTATATTCCTCAATGTTGATGGATGAGTCCTTAGTGGATGTATCTTTTAACATATTTCAATCGGTTCTCAAAACAGTCCTGCAGCATTAAGTCTGCCTCCTCTATTCAGCGCCTTACTATTCTCTGTATTGGTGGCTCTCTCTTGAGTTGCTGCTTGTACACTGGGAGTAAGAACAGAGAGACGTGATCCGATTGGCCTAAGTGGGGGCGGGTGATGGCTTTGTATTCGTCACAGATGTTTGTATATACATGGTACAGCACATTGTTTCCTATTGTGTGGCAGGATATATGTTGGTGATATTTTGGAGAAAATTTGTTTTAGCGTGCTTGGTTAAAATTGCCAGCGACGGCCTTCCAGTGGCATAGCGGTCTAAGGCACTGCATCGCAGTGTTGGTGTCTCGAAACACTTCTGGATCATGATTCTGAAGCTACACACTTCTCTCAGCCTCCTAGACCTGGAATACTACATTCACTCCTTCGTTCCACACACAGCGGGCTTACTGGTTGCTGCTGACCAAGATGACTGAAGGCAACGAAGGAGGAAATGGGGACTCCAAGCTAGGCTGAATAGACGGCGTCACTACAGTCTTGAGTTTGATCCCAGGGATTGGACATTAGCCATCAGGATACTAGGAAGAGGAGGCCGTGTAGCCCGTCTATTCAGCCTAGCTTGGAGTCCCCATTTCCTCTTTCGTTGCCTTCAGTCATCTTGGTCAGCAGCAACCAGTAAGCCCGCTGTGTGGAACGAAGGAGTGAATGTAGTATTCCAGGTCTAGTAGGCTGAGAGAAGTGTGTAGCTTCAGAATCATGATCCAGAAGTGTTTCAGTCGTAGGACATTATTGCGCGATCATTCTGAGCAAACAAAATAATAATTAACGTAAAGATGTCCATAAAAAAAAAACAGTGAAGTCGAGCAGGGACCGGCAAGACGCGCGCCCTCTTCAGCACCGCCATCTCATCGTATTTACTAGATGCTCCATGTAGCTGCACTTGTATTTGACTGACATAAATTTAAGGTGCAATATTCAGAAATCACTCTGCCATTTCCTGCATGCTAAAATTTTAATAGTTTACCTAATTTCAGTTTGTGACAAAACGAGCAATGCATAGTGTAGAACAAGCAATGCATTACCATCTAAACCGCTGTGAAATATATTTTTGGTAACCAAAAATATTGTATTTTCAGCTGATTGAAGCTTGTGTACAAAACTGAAAGTAAAAGACGCAAAAACGAATCTTAAGAACAGAAAGCATAGAAATGGCACACAAGAACACACCTACTGCTTCTTAGACTTGCTTTCACTGAAAATGACAGATCTATAACCCGCGTTTCCATCTGAATTTGGTGGGGTCACTCAAAGTTACATATTGCAGCTTTAAACCGATCTACTCATCTCCCTGTCCTGGTCTCTCTCTTCCCCTCAGCCTGTTCAGATACACTGACCTGCCCATAGAGGACTACTTGTGCCCTGTGCTCCGTGGCTGCACCGTCTGTGTCACAGGCCTCTCCACGGTGGAGCGTAAGAAGGTGCAGAGGCTCTGCCAGCTGCACGGGGCCAGCTACACCGGACAGCTCAAGATGAACGAGTGCACCCACCTCATCGTCAGCGAGCCCTCGGGTAGGTCGAACTTACCATACCTTTTATTGTACAACTTAGGTTCAGAATCAGTTCAGCACACATCTATCACAAATACAAAGACATTAAGCAGGGATAAATACAGCTTCAGCCACACATATATTTTCCTTCATAATCACAAGGACAGTCTACATGCTTCAGCCCTGTCCTTCTGATGTCCTTTCATATATTAACCGCTTTAGGTCGTAGAGTTCCTGAGGCTCTCTTACTGCCACCCAGTTTCCGTCACTTTCACTGATCCCTCTCTTTGTCTCTGCCTGCAGGTCAGAAGTATGAGTGTGCTCAGAAGTGGAACGTCTTCTGTGTGTCTCTGCACTGGCTGTTCGACAGCATCGAGAAGGGCTTCTGCCAGGACGAGAGTCGCTACACGGTGGAGCGAGGGGATCAGAAAGACAGCAAACCCCACACCTCTACCCCGACCGGGACCAGCAAGAAGAAAGAGGGTGAGGCGCCAAGCTTAACATTTAATTTTTTCCATTTTTATTTCAGAATTTTATGACTGATTATTCAATAGTAGGGATGTGCGCGGTTATTTGACTATCTAAATGGATGTTGGTATTCGGTTACTTGAGTATACATTTTTGCCACAATCAATATAAGCCTATTTTAACAATGAAAAGGCTTTTTCTAAATTACATTTAAAAGATCATTCTTACATCCAAGGATATACAATGACATTTCAAATGATTAATTTAATAAAACAAACTTTTCAATGTAGTTTTTATGACGTGCACGGTGCGCCCCATGGAAAGACCAGTAGCCAAACAGTTTTATTTTTACAGGGACGGTGCACATTAATCAACGTTGCAGTAAAAGTGCCGGTTTTATTTAAATCAATAACAATACAGATAAACAATGAGCAGTGAGCAAATGCAGAGCAACATAGGACAAGCAACACGTAGCATGCGGACCGAGCAATAGCCCAAAAAGCAACAAAACAAAATGCATAAAAGCAACACTGTTTCAACACCTCACAAGCTACAGACATGGAAAGTGGTAGCCTTCGTGTGTAGCGTGTTTGGTGGCTAATAAAAGCGGCAAAGATGCTCAATGTGTAGCAAATGGAGTGAGCTCACTAATGCAATGCAACGTGGAATGAAATTACGGAATTAAAAGTTAGTGAAATGAGAAGGAGCAGGATACAACGAGCAGCCAACAGGTGGGCTGTTTTATCTGAATGAGGTTGGGGAGAAAGTGCAGCATGTGTCCTCAATTAGCCTAGCTTGCTATAGCTGTCTAGCTTCTCTGGGCTACTCCCGAGGGGCGCAGCGGTCTAAGGCACTGCATTGCAGTGCTAGAGGCGTCACTACCGGGCTGTATCACAACTGGCCGTGATCTGGAGTCCCATAGGGCGGCGCAAAATTGGCCCAGTGTTGTCCGGGTTAAGGGAGGGTTTGGCCAGGGGAGCTTTACAAGTAGGCCGTCATTGTAAATAATAATTTATTAACTGACTTGCCTAGTTAAATGAAGGTTAAATAAAAATACTCCAGTCAAGACGGGCACTGTTAAATGGGATGATGAATACCATTGTGGCTGCTACAAGTTAGCTAGTCTTGGCTGTTGCCGAGTTGCTTTTGCGTCTCTCACCCTCTGTCTGCTCGCTACACACACTGCCCTCTGCAGCTGCAGCAATAGAGACGGGTCTGAATGCGGCAAGTGTCCAGGGTTCAATAGAGCTCCAGCATCTCTCCCTCGCGCCGCAGTGCTCAGGTTAAAAACGTAGCTATGTTAAAAATATATATATATATTTTGGATATCTGACAAATTCATGATACTGTTCGAATAATCAAATTATTTCAAACCCCCATCCCTATTCAATAGATCTGTATTGACTCTGAAGGGCAATTGTCATGTAGCATAAGAATACACATACATGCATACATACATGCATGCATACATACATACATACATGCATAAAGTCAGCAAAAAAAGAAACTATTATTTTTCAGCACCCTGTCTTTCAAAGATTATTCGTAAAAATCCAAACAACTTCACAGATCTTCATTGTAAAGAGTTTAAACACTTTCTCATGCTTGTTCAATGAACCATAAACAATTAATGAACATGCACCTGTGGAACGGTCGTTAAGACACTAACAGCTTACAGACGGTAGGCAATAAAGGTCACAGTTATGAAAACTTAGGACACTAAAGAGGCCCTTCTACTGACTCTGGAAAAACACCAAAAGAAAGATGCCCAGGGTCGCTGCTCATCTGCGTGAACGTGCCTTAGGCATGCTGCAAGGAGGCATGAGGACTGCAGATGTGGCCAGGGCAATACATTGCAATGTCCGTACTGTGATACGGCACTTCAGGGAGACAGGACGGACAGCTGATCGTCCTCGCAGTGGCAGACCACGTGTAACAACACCTGCACAGGATTGGTACAGCCGAACATCACACCTGTGGGACAGGTACAGGATGGCAACAACTGCCCGAGTTATACCAGGAACGCACAATCCCTCCATTTGTGCTCAGACTGTCCGTTATAGGCTGAGAGAGGCTGGACTGAGGGCTTGTAGGCTTGTTGTAAGGCAGGTCCTCACCAGACATCACCGGCAACAACGTCGCCGATGGGCACAAACCCTAAGTCGCCGGACCAGACAGGACTGGCAAAAAGTGCTCTTCACTGACGAGTCACGGTTTTGTCTCACCAGGGGTGATGGTCAGATTCGCGTTTATTGTCGAAGGAATGAGCGTTACACCGAGGCCTGTACTCTGGAGTGGGATCGATTTGGAGGTGGAGGGTCCATCATGGTCTGGGTGTGTCACAGCATCATTGGACTGAGCTTGTTGTCATTGCAAGCAATCTCAACGCTGTGTGTTACAGGGAAGACATCCTCCTCGCTCATGTGGTACCCTTTCTGCAGGCTCATCCTGACATGACCCTCCAGCATGACAATGGCACCAGCCATACTGCTCGTTCTGTGCGTGATTTCCTGCAAGACAGGAATGTCAGTGTTCGGCCATGGCCAGCGACGAGCCCGGATATCAATCCCATTGGGCATGTCTGGGACCTGTTGGATCGGAGGGCTAGGGCCATTCCCCCCAGAAATGTCCGGGAACTTGCAGGTGCCTTGGTGGAAGAGTGGGTTAACATCTCACAGCATGAACTGGCAAATCTGGTGCAGTCCACAAGGAGGAGTACTTAATGCAGCTGGTGGCCACACCAGATACTGACTGTTACTTTTGATTTTGACCCCCCCCCTTGGTTCAGGGACACATTATTCAATTTCTGTTAGTCACATGTCTGTGGAACTTATTCAGTTTGTCTCAGTTGAGTCTTATGTTCATACAAATATTTACACATGTTAAGTTTGCTAAAAAATAAACGCAGTTGACAGTGAGGACGTTTCTTTTTTTGCTGAGTTTACATACTTTTTCTTGCCATTGTATGCATGTATGTGAACCCTTTGGAAATACCTGGATTTCTGCATAAATTGGTCATTAAATTTGATCTGATCTTCATCTAGGTCACAACAATAGACAAATAGTCTGCTTAAACTAATAAAACACAAACAATTATAGGTTTTCATGTCTTTATTGAACACACCATGTAAACATTCACTGTGCAGGGTGGAAGAAGTGTGTGAACCCTTGGCTTTAATAACTGGTTGACCCTCCTTTGGCAGCAATAACCTCAACCAAATGTTTTCTGTAGTTGCGTATCAGACCTGCACAACGTTCAGAAGGAATTTGGGACTAGTCCTCTTTACAAAACTGTTTCAGTTCTGCAATATTCTTGGGATGTCTGGTGTGAACTGCTCTCGAGGTCATGCCACAGCATCTCAATCGGGTTGAGGTCAGGACTGACTGGGCCACTCCAGAAGGCACATTTTCTTCTGTTTTTACTTCTGTGTAAATCACCCAACTTCTGTTGAGCTTCATTTGGCGGACAGATAACAGATAACATTCTCCTGCAAAATGTCTTGATAAACTTGGGAAATCATTTTTCCTTCTGTGGTCGCAAGCTGTCCAGGCCCTAAGGCAGCAAAGCAGCCCCAAACCATGATGCTCCCTCCACCATACTTTACAGTTGGAATGAGGTTTAGATGTTGGTGTGCTGTTTTTTTTTTTTTTTTTTCTCCACACAGTGGTGTTCCTTCCAAACAACTCAACTTAAATTTCATCTGTCCACAGAATATTTTGCCAGTAGCGCTGTGGAACATCCAGGTGCACTTTGCAAACTTCAGACGTGCAGCAATGTTTTTTTTGGACAGCGGTGGCTGCTTCTGTGGTGTCCTCCCATGAACACGTTCTTGTTTAGTGTTATGTATCGTAGACTCGTCAACAAAGATGTTACCATGTTCCAGAGATTTCTGTAAGTCTTTTGCTGACACTCTAGGATTCTTCTTAACCTCATTGAGCATTCTACGCTGTGCTCTTGCAGCCATCTTTGCAGGACGGCCACTCCTAAGGAGAGTAGCAACAGTGCTGAACTGATGATGAACATCAAGGCTTTTAGATACTTTTGTAACCCTTTTATGCAAGTCAACAGTTCTAAATCTTAGGTCTTC
Organism: Salmo salar; assembly: GCF_965601325.2. Lineage (NCBI taxonomy): Eukaryota > Metazoa > Chordata > Actinopteri > Salmoniformes > Salmonidae > Salmo > Salmo salar. The sequence continues at coordinate 15,053,250 of NC_138319.1, read as the reverse complement.
TGAGATCTTTTGTTCGATGCATTGGTCACATCAGGCAATGCTTCTTGTGAATAGCAAACTAAATGTTTTTGATTTATTTTTATTGGGCAGGGAAGCTCTAACCAAATTCTCCAATCTCGTCACATTGATTGGACTCCTGACTCCAATTAGCTTTTGGAGAAATCATTAGCCTAGGGGTTCACATACTTTTTCCAACCTACGCTGTGAATGTTTAAATTGTATTTTCCTTGTCTATATTGAATACATAATTTGTTTGTTATTAGTTTAAGCACACTGTCTATTGTTTCTTCGATCAGCTCAAATTTGATGACCAATTTATGCAGAAATCCAGGTAATTCCAAAGGCTTCACATTTTTCTTCTTGCCGCTGTACATAAAATAAAAACACACACATGCCGCAAATATCCATATTATAATGCTTTAGAAATAGCCCCTGGTCACAATGAGGTCATTTGTTGTTTTCCTACAGAGAGTGTGTGTCTACTGGGCTTGAGCCACATATCTGTGAACAGCAGCATGACGGTGAATGACACGTCCTTGACCAATGCCACGGTCAGCCGGCTGGACACACCAGACCCTATCGACGCTCTGGACATCACAGTCGGCCCCTCAGACGACTTGCTGGACGGCTGCAAGGTCAGTAGGAGGTCCTTTCAACACTTCATCTTGATATGTGCCACTCGCTGGAGATCCTATAACTCCCTATTAGAATACAAAAAATCTATTGTTCTGTGAGCCCCTCTCTATGGAGTAATCACAGGTTACTTTTCTCACTGAAGCCTTATAGAAATGTGCTAACCAGAAGTTCAATTCCGTTCACTTACAGATATGTCATATACCTTTTTGGTTCTTTATTCCTTACGGTTTCTTATTGTAAAGCCATTTTGGGTTTTAGAAAACGCAAGTTGAGTTTCCGCTGTCTTCCTCTGTAGCTGTACCTGTGTGGGCTGCCAGGGATGAGGCTGGAGAAGCTGCGTCGCCTAGTCAACATGGCCGGGGGCCTGCACTTCAACCAGCCCAGCGAGGAACTCACCCACGTGGTCATGGGAGAGACTGACCAGGAAACCAAGACCTTCCTGGCCAAAGCCACACACAGGTTAGTCAGGACCACAGAGCTGCTGTTAGATACAGCCGTTGCATATCCATAATGTATTATGCTTAGGTTGATAAGCTTTGTCATTTAAACCATAATTTGTTCAAGTACGGATATCACGAGGTTGGTGGCACCTTTAATTGAGGAGGACGGGCTCGTGGTAATGGCTGGAGCGGAATCGGTGGAATGGTATGAAATGCATGGTTTCCATGTGTTCTAGCCATTATTATGAGCCGTCCTCCCCTTAGCAGCCTCCACTGACGGATATAGATGCAGGAAAGCAGTCTTGGATCTAAGCCCTGTAGATAGGTTTGCAAAATTCCATTAATGTGCACAAAATTCCCAGGTGTTGCAGAAATCCCAGTTGGAATATCCCTGGAATCAGGAGGGAATAAACAGGAAATCCAGAATCCACCCAACTGTATTTCTGGAAAACCTGGGAATTTTGGATAATGAATTTGCAAACCAACCTGTTGTCAAGTAGGAAATAACCTGTGACGGTTATCTTGTGCCTTGACGTGATCCCATCTTTCTGATCTCTCCCCAGGCCCCATGTCGTGATGGTGCAGTGGCTGCTGGACAGCTTCTCCAGAGGCAGCCTGCTCTCCGAGGGGGACTACTACCACCCGGCTTGTCTGCCCCCCGCCCCTTCAACCGTGGCCATGCCTGCCCCCCGCACCTCCGCTTCCCGTCCCTCCTCCACCTCGGCTGCCCCCCTTGCCCACGAACCAGCTACCCCTCGACACAGGAAGGCCGAGGAGGACATGCTCTCTCAGTACATGGATGACGACCAGACAGTGGGTAAGGGAGGAGCTCCTCTGTGTAGCAGCAAGACCACAACTCAAAGGGGTCACAGCAAGGTCACCTCTAGCCTGGTATTCTGTTTATGTTTGGTTGTGATTGGCGATGATTGTGAAGAATATTAGGATATTCCCATTGCCTAATGTTGTATCTCCACTGTACAGTTTTTCCTGTTGACATACTTGTTACTGTTAGCTTGATTGAAAGTCACACAGCCTGCAATCCCAGGTACCGTGTACCACCATCATATCCTCCTAGCTTCCTCTCTTCATCTGCAATTTCTCTCCTCCAACCCCAGTGGAGATGCCTCCACCAGCTGACAGCAGCATCCACAGGAGGCAGAGCTCTATAGCACCAGAGCCCTGGGTCTCAGCCCCAGACCAGGCTTCTACTATAGCCGAAGGTGGGGCTGGAGCTGACACCACCCTGCAGGAGGCCAGTGAGGCGGGCCTGTTTGCGGGGAAACGCTTCCTCCTGGTGGGCTTTGGGGCCGAGGCGGAGGCCCAGCTCTCCATGCTGGTGACGGAGAACTGTGGGAAGGTCCTGGTGGGGCGCACGCGGGCCGTGGCTGACTACGCTGTGGTGCCCCTGCTGGGCTGCGAGGTGGAGGCCACTGTGGACGAGGTGGCCACTGATACCTGGCTGGTAAGAGAGGGAATGTTGACAAACATTCTGGCTCCATGTTTTTGAAGTCTTTGGTGTGGATGGGCTTTTTAGGTCAAGTGTGGGATTCTTCATTAACCCATATTGTGTGTGTTTTAATCAATGTGTCTTTGTGTAGGCCATGTGCGTGGAGCAGCAGTGTGTGTTAGAGCTGGGCTCCCACCCTTTGTTCAGCCCTGTGTCAGTGATGGAGGGCCGCTCCCCTCTCAGAGACTGTGTCCTCTCAGTCAGCCAGTTCACCGGGGCGGAGAGGGAGTCCCTGGTAGAGCTAGCCAAACACCTGGGAGCCAGGTAACAACCTAACCACCACCACACACAAGGAAGGACACAGTTTGCTCTTGTAGTATACAGGTTGCACAGTAGATAAATGGTACCAGCTGAAGTAAAAAAATAAATAAAATTTAAAAAAGGAAAGAAGATCAAGGCTACAGTTCTTCAAGTACAGCTGTTGCTAAGATGAAGGGCCACATTGTAGACATGTTCATATGGACAGAGTATGTTCCAGCCTTCTGTTATATTTAGGGTTTGAGTGGTTTGTTTTTAAGAGATAATTGTGATATAATGGACACACTTACATCAAAGGATTGCACATTTTCAAATGGGCCGTAGGCGGATCCAACCTTTCCAATGAGACCTTAGGGAACTCTTAAGTCAATACTTGAAGACACCATTAGCAGCAAATACAGCTGCAAATCTTTTCAGATAAATGCTTTGTTGGTTTTTTGACGTTCTAGTGTTAGTTATGCATCATAGTCACACACACTGGATATACTAGTCCCTTGTCACAAACAGACATGGATTGCACTGAGAACAAAATAACCTGTGGCTTATGCGTCAAACTGAAAGCCTGCAACAAGAACCTTTGTGGCATATTTGAGCGTAGTTTCTCTTGTCTTACTACCTTCTCTCATTTCCATCTATCCATCCTCCGGACAGTGTCCAGGACTACTTTGTGCGCATGGCCAATCAGAGGAGGGGCATGCTGGCTAGTACCCACCTGGTTCTGCAGAGCCCTGAGGGCACCAAGTACCAGGCGGCCGAAAAGTGGGGGCTACCTGCCGTCACCCTGCGCTGGGTGCTGGAGTCTGCCAGGACGGGCCGGAAGGCAGAAGAGGGGCGATACCTGGTGGACTTGCCCCTTTCTCCAGGTCAGTCTGCCTAGCAATCATAGACACTTCTTGAATGGATTTTAATTTAATGTCAGCATCAGTGGGGTGATGAATTACATTTTTGCTACCGTTTTAGTAACTTCTGGGCCAGTGAAAGCTTAGCATTTCATTTATTGAGAGGGGATGAGTTTTGCACTAACTGTTTATGCTCTGCTGTATGAGATAGACCTCACCTTCATCTGAATAAGTGTATGTATTCCCTCTGTTCCCCAGAGAGAGAAGAGAGTTTTGTGGGGGGTTCGCAGAAGCAATCCATGCCCCCTCCCCCAGCCCGTAACAAGTCCCCAGAGATTCCCCTGCTGGGCCCCCAGAGCGGGGCGGCCGTCACCCCCCTGGACACGCGCCGTTTCCAGAGTAAGGTGTTTCGCTCCGTGCTGGACCAGGGCCAGCTAGACAAGGACTGTACCACCCCGGGAGGTCAAGAGGGGGACAGGAAAGCAGGCGGGCAGAAAGAATCCCCGGCACTGCCGTTGGACACCCCCTCCCGCTTCCTCTGCCGAGACCAGCTCTTCAGACCCACCTTCAATGTCAAGGTAAGATTCACTTGTCTCAATAGTATACAAAACGTTAAGAATACCTGCTCTTTCCATGACAGAATGACCAGGTGAAAGCTATCATCACTTACTGATGTCACTTGTTAAATCCACTTCAGTCAGTGTAGATGAAAGGGAGGAGATGGGTTAAAGAAGGATTTTTAAGCCTTGATACAATTGAGACATGGATTGTTCTGTGTGCCATTCAGAGGGTGAATGAGCAAAACAAAATATTTAAGTGCCTTTTGAACGGGGGTATGGTAGTAGGTGCTAGGTGCGCTGGTTTGTGTCAAGAACTGCAACGCTGCTAGGTTTTTCATGCTCAACAGTTCACCGTGTGTATCAAGAACAGTCCACCATCCAAAGGACATCCAGCCAACTTGACACAACTGTGGGAAGCGTTGGAGTCAACATGGGACAGCATCCCTGTGGAACGCTTTTGACACCTTGTGTAGTCCATGCCCTGACGAATTGAGGGGGGGGGGGGGCTGTGCAACGAATGTTTGGAAAACTCAGTGTGCAAAAACACTCGTTGACGGAATAGTGTTGAGCATTGGGCTGTTACGGTGACCGTATTACCGCCACACCGGCAGTCACGAGTCATGACCGCAGTCAGATTCTACCTGTGCTCTGATGCCCCGATGGTTGTTAGTACCCTACCAAAGTTGCTAGCGGCCAGTCGCTAATGGCCTGGTACTCAGTGCCCTTGAATGCGGCTGGAAAGCACATAGCCTATAGAGCCTAGTGAAACGTGTTCTTACAAGCCCATTCATTGACCAATCTCGTGTGGAAGCAGAGTTTTGACTGGCTGCTTTTTAAGATGATTCCAGCTTTCTAGTGTTGCTATATTTCTCAATTCTTAAAATGAAGCACATTAATTTGCTTTACAACCGGTGTATCCTATCTGGCATATTAAAAAACATAACCGCACCTAACTTCCATTTGCTGTTTGAGTGCAGGCTACAGATGATGTGATAGTGCCAACTACTTTAATGATTTTTTTTTCATTGGCAAGAATAGCAAATTTAGGAATGACATGCCAGCAACAAACGCTGACACTACACATCCAAGTATATCTGACTAAATTATTAAAGACAAACATTTGATTTCTGTAAAGTAAGTGTGGAAGAGGTGGAAAAAGTGTTGTCTTTCAACAATGAGGAGCCACCGGGGTCTGACAACTTGGATGGAAAATTACTGAGGATAATAGTTGATGATATTGCCACTCCTATTTGCGATATCTTCAATTTATGCCTAGTAAAAAGTGTGCCCTCAGGCCTAGAGAGAAGCAAAAGTTATTTGCCTACCTAAGGATAGCAAAGCCCCCTTTACTGGCTCAAATAGCTGACCAGTCAGCCTTTTGGAAAAATAATTTGACCAGATATAATGCTTTTTTACAGTAAACAAATTGACTTTCGGCACACTTATAGGAAAGGACATTCAAGCACAGCACTTACACAAATGACTGATTGGCTGAGAGAAATTGATGATGAAAAGATTGGGGGGGCTGTTTTGTTAGACTTCAGTGTGGCTTTTGACATCGATCATAGTCTGTTGCTGGAACATGTGTTTTTGTATTTATGGATCCACATTAGCTGCTGCTAAGGCCCATACTCCACTACCACATACAGTTGAAGTTTACATACACCTTAGCCAAATACATTTAAACTCAGTTTTTCACAATTCTTGACATTTAATCCTCGTAAAAATTCCCTGTCTTAGGTCAGTTAGGATCACCACTTTATTTTAAGAATGTGAAATGTCAGAATAATAGTAGAGTGATTTATTTCAGCTTTATTTCTTTCATCACATTCCCAGTGGGTAAGAAGTTTACATGCACTCAATTAGTATTTGGTAGCATTGCCTTTAAATTGTTTAACTTGGGTCAAACGTTTCGGGTAGCCTTCCACAAGCTTCCCACAATACATTGGGTGAATTTTGGCCCATTCCTCCTGACAGAGCTGGTGTAACTGAGTCAGGTTTGTAGGCCTCCTTGCTCGCACACGCTTTTTCAGTTTTGCCCACAAATTTTCTAAAGGATTGAGGGCAGGGCTTTGTGATGGCCACCCTACAACTTTGGAAGTATGCTTGGGGTCATTGTCCATTTGGAAGACCCATTTGCGGGCAAGCTTTAACTTCCTGACTGATGTCTTGAAAAGTTGCTTCATAATATCCACAATTTTCCGTCCTCATGATGCCATCTTTTGTGAAGTGCATCAGTCCCTCCTGCAGCAAAGCACCCCACAACATGCTGCCACCCCCGTGCTTCACGGTTGGGATGGTGTTCTTCGGCTTGTAAGCCCCCTTTTTCCTCCAAACATAACGATGGTCATTATGGCCAAAGAGTTCTATTTTTGTTTCATCAGACCAGAGGACATTTCTCCAAAAAGTACGATCTTTGTCCCTATGTGCAGTTGCAAACCGTAGTCTGGCTTTTTTTATGGAGGTTTTGGAGCAGTGGCTTCTTCCTTGCTGAGCGGCCTTTCTGGTTATGTCAATATAGGACTCGTTTTACTGTGGATATAGATACTTTTGTACCTGTTTCCTCCAGCATCTTCAAAAGGTCCTTTGCTGCTGTTCTGGGATTGATTTGCACTTTTCGCACCAAAGTACGTTCATCTCTAGGAGACAGAACGCGTCTCCTTCCTGAGCGGTACGATGGCTCCGTGGTCCCATGGTGTTTATACTTGCGTACTATTGTTTGTACAGATGAATGCGGTAGCGTCAGGCATTTGGAAATTGCTCCCAAGGATGAACTAGACTTGTGGAGGTCTTGGATGATTTATTTGATTTTTTCCCATGATGTCAAGCAGAGGCACTGAGTTAAGGTAGGCCTTGAAATACATCCACAGGTACACCTCCAATTGACTCAAATTATGTCAATTAGCCTATCAGAAGCTTCTAAAGCCATGACATCATTTTCATTAATTTTCCAAGCTGTTTAAAGGCACAGTCAACTCTGACCCACTGGAATTGTGATACAGTGAAATAATGTGTCTGTAAACAATTGTTGGAAAAATGTCTTGTGTCATGCACAAAGTAGATGTCCTAACCGACTTGCCAAAACGATAGTTTGTTAACAAGAAAGTGGTTGAAAAATGAGTTTTAATGACTCCAACCTAAGTGTATGTAAACTTCCGATTTCAACCGTATCTACAACACAAGATCTGTGTGTACCTGTTGTATGGTGCGTATGTTATGTGTCTGTGCCTATGTTTGTGTTGCTTTACAGTCCCCGCTGTTCCTGAAGGTGTATTTCTATCAGGTTTTAAAAATCTGATTCTGCTGTTTGCATCAGTTACCTGATGTGGAATAGAGTTCCATGTAGTCATAGCTCTATGTAGTACTGCCTCCCATAGTCTGTTCTGGACTTGGGGACTGTGAAGAGACATGGTGGCATGTCTTGTGGGATATGCATGGGTGTCCGAGCCATTTGCCAGTAGTTCAAACAGACAGCTCGGTGCATTCAACATGTCAATACCTCTCACAAATACAAGTAGTGATGAAGTCAATCTGTCCTCCACGTTAAGCCAGGAGAGATTGACATGCATATTATTGTTAGCTCTCCAACGGTCAGGCGTGCTTCCCAGTTCTGAGCCAATTGCAATTTTCCTTAGTCCCTCGTTTGTGGCACATGACCACACGACAGAACCGTAGTCCAGGTGTGACAAAACTATGGCCTGTAGAACCTGCCTTGTTATATGTGGTAGTAGAGTAGGGGCCTGAGGGCACACACTTAATGTTGTGAATGTATTGTAATGTTAAAAAAAATGTATAACTGCCTTAATTTTTCTGGACCCCAGGAAGAGTAACTGCTGCCAAGTGGGATCCATAATAAATACAAAATACTAATTGGTTGATGTTGTCATTGGAAACACTTACCTTCCTCTTATCTTTTTTTTACTACAAAACCTAGAAACGTGTCATTTTCTCATGTTGATGTTGGGGTGTTGCTGGAGATGAATATGAAGTTGAACGTTTAGAAATGCCCCCTTTTTTTAATTAACTATAAATTACCTGGAGACCGGCAGTTATTTGCATGACAATCACTGGCTGACAAGGTCATGACCACCACAGCCCTAGTTGAGCATTATTTAAGCAATAAGGCACGGGGGGGGGGTGTGTCCAGGCACTCCGCGATTGTGTCGTGCCTAAGAACAGCCCTTAGCCGTGTTATATTGGCCATATACCACAAATCCCTGAGGTGCCTTATTGCTATGATAAACTGGTTACCAATGTAATTAGGGCAGTAAAAATACATGTTTTATCATACTCGTGGTATACGGTTTGATTTACCACGACTGTCAGCCAATCAGCATTCAGGGCTCAGTTTTTATAAATTGTAATAACACACCTTGAAACTATGTACTTGTATGACATTCCAGGCTGCGTTAGCGGCGTTGGACACACCAGGGGGCAGGTCACAGCAGAGTCAGAAGGTCGTGACCCCGCTGTCCGAGGTCATCGGGAGGAACCTGAAGGTGGCCCTGGCCAACAGCACCCGCAGCCACGACCCTGACCTCCAGGCCCTCACAGCCAGCCCCCAGCTCAGCAAGGAGACACACAGAGCGGTACAGAACACACCCTACCGCCTTCACAGCCAAGTTCATACACTCACAAGCCCATCTACACAGTTTCTTAAATGCCTGTGTGATGTTTGTGTGTGCCTTTAGGTGGAGGATCCGACTGCGGCCCTGGCTGGTGTGGTGATCTGTGTGAGTAAGAAACTGAGCAAGAAGCAGAGGGAGCTCAACGGCATCGCTGCCTCACTGGGAGCTGACTTCAGGTACTCCTCTCAACTCAACAATACATGCTCGCAACTATGTCTACAATGTTAGTAATTCCAGTCACAACACTTGCCATTAATGATGTATGTCCTCTCTATAATCCAATCCTCTGTGTGTGTGTGGGGTCCAGGTGGTCGTGTGACGACACCGTGACCCACTACATCTACCAGGGTCGTGTGGGGGACAACACGCGGGAGTACAGGGCTGTGAAGGAGAGAGGGGTGCATGTTGTGTCCCAGCACTGGCTTCAGGCGGTACGGAAGGTTTCCATTACACACAATAAACACAAATGTACTGCATGACCTATACGACAGGCACGGTCCACTCTTATATCAGACGTAACAGTCACAAAAGTGCTGCTGTAGTTCGTCTGTGTGGTTTTGTGTGTGTGTGCGCGCTCAATACTGACTCTTTGCTGTTGTCTGTCTCCAGTGTGCTGAGGATCAAAGGCACGTGTCGGAGTCTCTCTACCCATTCACCTACAACCCCAAGATGAGCCTGAACCTCAGCCAGGTGCCTCCTGACAGTAGCCAGAGGTCTCCCCCTGCCACCCTCACCACAAAACTCCAAGACCTCACTGAGGCCCAAGAGAACAGGGTACGTTCCTTACAGAAACCACTCACTCTAGATCTGGGGCTGTATGTATTGAGCATCTTCGCGTAGGAGTGCTGATTTAGGATCAAATGTGTTTCGGAGGACGCATGGCTCTCGACCTTCGCCTCTCCCGAGTCCGTACAGGAGTTCCAGCGATGGGACAAGACTGTAACTACCAATTGGATATCACGAAAAAGGGGTAAAATGTATTCATTTTGATCTAAAAGGCAAAACTGATCCTAAATCAGCACTCCTACTCTGAGATGCTTGATACTTACGGTCCCTGTATTTGTTCAATGGTTTGAGTGTCTGGAAAATGGTGCAGGGAGGCTGTCAGTTCAAAGCTTCACATCATAACCTCGTCTCCCTCAGCCTGAAGATAATGCCGTAGAAGACGCCACAACCTCCCATCACGTCAGTGAAGGAGAGACTGATCAAGAGCAGGGCCGGGACAATGCAGAGAAGAAAGGTGGGGCTCTTATACACTGATGATCCACCGGTCTGCCCTTCTGTGCCATGGCTCAAGTGCATTGAATTGAAACTTTCCAGGTCCAGACTAATGAACTCTTGCTGAGACTACCGGTATAAACCTTTTAGAAAACAGCTAATGAACAAAATTCCTTGTTTTTGCCTCTCCGTTTCACACGCGTCCATGTGCTTTTAAAGAAAAAGATGCAGGACAATTATACAAAATGTAAGTTTTATATTAGTTTGTTGTTAAGTAAAATAAGAGGCTCATGGTCTTTGTCAAATAGCTCTAATTTACCCTCCATTACTGTCACAAAAGATGGTGGATAAATGAATGTCTTAGTCAGGCCATTTTAAAATGGTCCCAGTTCCGGTCTGCTTAAGGGGTGGCTCTCCCATAGACACCAATGCGATAGCAGCTGTGTCTGGTCTGCTTAGTTCGTTGACTGTACATGAACCAGGAAAAATGAGAGAGTGGGACGTCTCACTTCCTCTTCTATCTCTGTTATCACTGTCAGTTGCCGTCCTCCATTAAGGTGGTATAATTGGAATCTTTTGGATTCGGTAAGTGTGGGTTCAAGACCCCTCGTGACAAACTTTTAGTTTTTTGTTGGAAAAACAACTGCTGCTGGTCCTCAAGTAAATAACGCATGTGTTGAAGTACAACATATAATGATGCATATAAAACGTACATTTAAATGTACAGGACTATGTAATATGTATGAATATTAGCAGTGTGTTTGTCTATGAGGCTGACGATAGAAGCAGCTCCTCATTAATCTTGCTGGCTGCACTTCCCTTCTCAACACACTAACACAGTAAGTGTAACTTCTACATTCTAAAGTATAAAAAAAGATCCTCTGAGATTTTGAGCCCTTGCCGCAAACTGCGAAATTTACCAGGTGCTAGGCTCGCTACACTGTTCTATTTGACCAGTAGTTCAACACATGATTTAGTTACTTTTACTAGCAGATTGTGCCATTTCACATTTGTTAAGGGTTCTTTTATTGAAATGTTTTTGATTACGTCCGACCATGAATAACAACTGTCTACTTTCAGTGGGCGAATTTTTTTTAATTTTTATTATTATTATTTTTCATGGTACCAAGGTGGCTAATTGTGACATGTTTTCCAATGGGAAAAGCTAACGGCTAGCATAGTTCTAAAAGCTTTAAACCTGTGGTCTAAGCAAGAGTTTGTAATTATGGACACTCCTGGTTCATACATGACTGATTAAAAAGTGAAGTTTGCACTTATCAGGAGTCAACTGAATATTCCGTGAGTACAGGTCCCCAAAACACACACATACTTACACACGTCACTTTCTTTCATTCCTGTCATCCTCTGACCGTCTCTGTCTCCCAGACCTGTCAGAGACCCTGGAGATGAGGGAGAACCTCCAGAGGCAGCTGCAGGAAATCATGTCAGCCACCAAGAAGACCACCAGCAGGCGCTCTTCAGCCCGCCTGGGCTCCGTGGGGATCGACTCTCATCCTCACACCCCTGGCCGCAACGCAAATGTCCGACGCACTCTGGAAGCACTGCGGTATGAGACACCGACACACCAGGGGCTGCAAAACGTCAAAATAATCTTCAATTAACCTTCGCTATTCAGTTTCCCTATGCCGATGACCAGATCTGTGTCCAGACAGTCATCCCATTGTTTGGTTTTCAAATTCCTCTGCACTGCAAAGGTTTAGACTTTACTTGAGACTGAGTTGAATTTGTGCTTTAAATTCGTTGGATGTTTATTAATTCAAATGTCTTTGTTTGCCATGTAAGTAAGGCATGTACATCATGTCTTTACAGTGTGAAAAAGGGCTAACTCTCTCGGTCTCCCTCCTTTGGTGTTATTCAGGATGTCTCGTCAGGCAGCAATGGACCTGAACACAGAGCCGTCTCAGAGTGAGCAGATCGTGTGGGATGACCCAACGGCCCGGGAGGAGAGGGCCAAGCTGGCTGACAACCTGCAATGGCCCGGCAGCCCCTCCCAGCACTCTGAGCCCCTGGCTGTACCTCTAGCAGCACCCCTATCCCACTCTGACAATGCCGGAAACACACTCCGGGACTCCATGACCGACTCTGAAATGGTGGAAATGGGTGAGGGGGGGCGGAGTTAAAAAAGTAGTCCCCTGTCTTCAATCACACTCAAGTGTTGCAGAAGTTTCAAAGGATTTAAAAAGAGAGTGCAATAGACTTTGGAAATTCAGTTTTTCAATCATGTTATATATGCCAATGCACCTGCAGCAACAGATTCTTACTATTGAGTTGCCAAATATTTACCTGTGAAACGTTCTCCCTCCTATTCAGTGGAGTGTGATGTGATTGACCAGCAGATGGGTGAGAGGGTGATGACCGTGCCAGGGGAGGCGCCAGAGCCTGACCTCCTCACCCCTAAAGCCCCCAGCATCGCCTTCCCCCTCGCCAACCCCCCCGTGCCCCCAGAGCCACAGGTAACCACACTCACCCTCCCTCCCTCTTGTAAGGTGATATTATAAGTAAATGTTTAGATGTGAATCGTTACTTAGCGGCACGGCGGTGTACTGTGATGCTAAAAAGGCTGTGCTGTCAACAGATGGAAGAGGAGAGTGAGCCGGAGAAGGAGCCTCCTCGGTTCCAGCTCTCCTCCCTCAACCCCCAGGAGAGGATAGACTACAGCGCCCTCATAGAGGAGCTGGGTGAGTCTGTCCTCCTCCCTGACCACCTAACTAACTAGATGCCATCTTTACCGTCTCTTTGGTACATATGTGGTCCCGTGTGGCTCAGTTGGTAGAGCATAGCACTTTCAACGCCAGGGTTGTGGGTTTGGTTTTTCCCCGGGGACAAGTATAAAAATCTATGTACCCACTACTGTAAGTTGCTCTGGATAAGAGTGTCTGCTTAATGACCAAAATCTAAAGTAGCCTCAACTCGTTGGTTGCGTGTCAAATTGACACGCTAATCCCTATGTAGTGCACTATTTTGACCAGAGCCCATAGGGTTCTGGTTCAAACTAGTGCACCATATAGGGAAAAGGGTACATTGGGCACTCACCCCGTGTCTACTTTTTTATTTGCGGTGGTCTTAAAATATCTTGTTTCTTTCTCTTCTGAGACGGTCTGTTGTCCTGTTTGTCAGTCCCCCCTATTGCATTTCTCTGACTCTACATGTCTGGGTTCCTGTAGGGGGCGTAGTGCTGGACAAACAGTGCTTTGACCCCAGCTGCTCCCACATCATTGTGGGGAGCCCCCTGAGGAATGAGAAGTACCTGGCAGCCATGGCCTCCGGGAAGTGGATCCTGCACCGTTCCTACCTGGAGGCCTGTCGCTCCGTGGGACACTTTATCCAGGTCAGGATCTGCATCAGACCACCACAACATGCCACCACTTCCTCCACAGACTCGTAGCGCCATCTTTTTGAATTGAATCTTTATTTAACCAGGAAGTCCCAATGAGTTCAGAAGACATCTTTCACATGAGAGACCTATCCAAGAAGGGGCAGCTCAATTAAAAAAAATACATCTTGTTTATGCATTTTGAATTTAATGGAGAGGGTGTACATACTGTGTGTTCCAGGAGGATGCGTACGAGTGGGGCAGTAGCTCCATCCTGGATGCCCTACCCTCCATCAGCTCCCATCAGAAGAGGCTGGCATTGGCTGCCATGCGCTGGAGGAGGAACCTGCAGGACCAGAACAACCTGGAGGGAGCGTTCAGCGGTTGGACAGTCATGCTAAACATCGACCAGACCAGAGAGTCAGGGTTCAGACGACTACTGCAGTCTGGTGGAGCAAAGGTACCAACAAAGCTCTTAACCTCTTGGGGCTAGGTGGGACGCTAGCGTGCCACCCGTGGTGCACTCCATCAACAGCAGGTGCATTTCAAGAGCGGCAAATTTGAATCCAAATAAATGTCAAAATTCAAATTTTTCAAAAATACAACTATGTTACACCATTTGAAAGATAAACATCTCCTTAATCTAACCACGTTTTACGATTTCAAAAAGGTTTTACGGCGAAAGCATAAATTTAGAGTATGTTAGGACAGTACATTTACAAGAGTTGTGTGTAATGTTTTGTCAAGTCAAAGACAGGGTCACCAAAACCATAAAACCAGCTAAAATGATGCACTAACCTTTTACAATCTCCATCAGATGACACTCCTAGGACATTATGTTAGACAATGCATGCATTTTTAGTTCTATCAAGTTGATATTTATATCCAAAAACAGCGTTTTACTATGGCATTGATGTTGAGGAAATCGTTTCCCTCCAATAACCGGCAGTCAAGTCAGCGTCACAAATTAAATAATTAAAATTAGAAAACATTGGTAAAATATTATATTGTCATTTAAAGAATTATAGATTTACATCTTTTGAACGCAATCAACTTGCCAGATTTAAAAATAACCTTACTGGGAAATCACACTTTGCAATAATCTGAGCACTGCGCCCAGAAAAATACGCGTTGCGATACAGACTAGACGTCATGTTGGGGAGATCTAAAATCGAAAATACTATGTAAATAATCCATTACCTTTGATTCTCTTCATCAGATGTCACTTCCAGGTATCACAGGTCCATAACGAATGTAGTTTTGTTCAAAAAAGCTCATCATTTATGTCCAAAAATCTCCGTCTCGTTAGCACATGATGTAAGCCAGCCGGACTTCTCGTCATGAACGAGGGGAAAAAATATATTTCCGTTCGTTCAAACATGTCAAACGTTGTATAGCATAAATCATTAGGGCCTTTTTTAACCAGAACATGAATAATATTCAAGGTGGACGAATGCATACTCTTTTATAACGTATTGGAACGAGGGTACCCAACATCAACTCGCGCGCAAGGTGTCTAATGGGCCATCATCGTTCCATGGCTCTTGTTCGGTCAGATCTCCCTCCAGAAGACTCAAAACACTTTGTAAAGGCTGGTGACATCTAGTGGAAGCAATAGGAAGTGCCAAAATATTCCTAAACCCCTGTGTTTTTCAATGGGATAGGTTTAAAGTCAATACAACACATCAGGTATCCACTTCCTGTCAGAAAATGTCTCAGGGTTTTGCCTGCCAAATGAGTTCTGTTATACTCACAGACACCATTCAAACAGTTTTGGAAACTTTAGAGTGTTTTCTATCCATATATAATAAGTATATGCATATTGTAGTTACTGGGTAGGATTAGTAACCAGATTAAATCGGGTACATTTTTTTTATCCAGACGTGCAAATGCTGCCCCCTAGACCCAACAGGTTAAAGGACAACTCCACTTTTCAAACTCATTGTCATTATTTCCAGCAAAATACCAGTGTCAACATATGTGAAAACGGCACATTTCTACGTAAAAAAAAAAAAAAAAGAAATATAAAGTTCTACCCGATGACAGCAAAAAAAACATTTGATCAACTTTGATTTTCAAACGCTATGAGATTCACGGTGACGTCGGAGCAAGAAAATACCCTCCCTTGGGCTAGAAAACTCACTGCAGGTTTTGAAAATCACAAATCTT
Source organism: Salmo salar (assembly GCF_965601325.2). NCBI lineage: Eukaryota > Metazoa > Chordata > Actinopteri > Salmoniformes > Salmonidae > Salmo > Salmo salar. Next base: position 15,037,661 of record NC_138319.1, on the reverse strand, counting down.
TTGCATTTAATCCTGTGAAGTCACAGAGAAGCATTTCTTAGGACCTCATTTTTATAACCACAGATCATAGAGATGCACTGTTTTCACATATGTTGACACTGTTTTGTTGCTGGAGAAAAATCATGTACTACTGGAAAAATAATATGCTGCTGACAATATTAGGATAGGATGAATCAGAAAAGGAGCTTGGCTACATTTTATTCAGTTGCACCCCATTTAATAAGAGGAAACGCAAAACTGGCACCTGTCGTCATTCCTTGCACATATGCTGACCAACATGACGCTTGCTGCCTATATTTAAAGGATGTAGTCCAGATCGGCTAGGCCTGGGAAACTTTATGGATGGACATAGAGAATTAGTAGCTCATACACGCAAACCCACCCACCTAAAAGGACCGACCAATCAAAGCCGCCTGCAACCCATCTCAGACACTTAAGCAAATCACATTTTTCAAAGAAACGTATAAAAAACCTTGCCTTAGCTTCAAATCCCTTCTGTAGGATATCAAAAACTAGTCTGCATTATAGGATAATGCTAAATTAATGTAGCCTATCATATAAATTGACGAGGAAAGTTTTGAGGAGATATAAGCTGGAGACTGATCTTCAGTATTCATACCCCTTATTCCACATTTTGTTACATCCTGAATTCAAAATGGATAAAAGTTTTTCTTTTTTCTCAGCCATCTACATGCAATATCCCATAATGACCAAGTAAAAAAAATTTTTGACATTTTTGCAAATTTTATTGAAAATGAAATGCGAATGTCTAATTTACCTAAGTATTCACACCCATGAGTCAATGCATGTTAGAATCACCTTTGGTAGTAATTACAGCTGTAAGTGTTTCTGGGTTAGTCTCTAAGAGCTTTGGCAGTGTTCCAGATAACAATATAGATTTTTGCATGCAAAAAGACTCAAATCAAACTGAATTGCGCAATTGACGTGAACGGTGTCATAAGCAAGATGTGCTCATATAAAAAAATATAAAAATACAGACTTGGTGAAAGGGCCTTTACTCTATCATACTGCACCTCAGTCTTCACTTACTGTTTCTTAGTATGGAGAAATCTTATGATAGAGAAGTTTGTATCTGACTGCCCATCTCCTCCATACTTTGTAGATATTGACAACGTGTACACTTCTGGATGTTATTCCATCCATTCTCTCTTTTCCCACACCCTCTCTCCAGGTTCTCCCCAGTCCCTCTCCATCTCTGTACAAGGGAACCACGCACCTGTTTGCAGAATTCAGTCGGTTGAAGCCGGGAGACTTCCGGGTGGATGTGCCAGAGGCCATGTCCCAGGGAGTCAAATGTCTGAAGCCAGAGTTCATCGCAGATTACCTCATTCAGGTTGGTGGGACTGTAACTAAAGCACACAACTGCCTCATAAAGGGACATTATGCTGAAGGGAATATGTCTGACTGCTTTAAAGGCAGTTTATAGTGCCTTCAGAAAGTATTCCCACCCCTTGACTTTTTCCACATTTTGTTACCTCTTGAATTTAAAATGGGTTCAATTGAGATTTTTTTGTCACGGACTTACACACAATACCCCATAATGTCAAAGTGGAATTATATTTTTATAAATGTATTAAAAACAAAAAGCTGAAATGTCTTGCGATAAGTATTCAACCCCTTTGTAATGGCAAGCCTAAATCATTTCAGTAATAAAAATGTGCTTAACTTCTATGGGCTAGGTGGGACGCCAGCGTCCCACCTGCGGGACACAGCCAGTGAAATATCAGGGCGGCAAATTCAAAAACAACAGTCATAATTCAACTTTCTCAAACATACGACTATTTTACACCATTTCAAAGATACACGTCTCCTTGATGTAACCACATTGTCTGATTTCAAAAAGGCTTTACAGCGAAAGCAAAACATTAGATTATGTTAGGAGAGTACATAGACACAAATAATCACACAGCCATTTTCCAAGCAAGGACATGTGTCAATAAAACCCCAAACACAGCGAAATGAAGCACTAACCTTTGACGATCTTCATCAGATGACACTCCTAGGACATTGTTACACAATACATATATGTTTTGTTCGATAAAGTTCATATTTATATCCAAAAACAGCATTTTACATTGGCGCGTGACGTTCAGAAAATATTTTGCCTCCAATACTGCCAGTGAATCAGCACAATTTACAAAAATACTCATCATAAACGTTGATAAAATATTAAACTGTTATTCAAAGAATTATAGATGAACATATCCTTTATGCAATCGCTGTGACAGATTTCAAAAAAGCTTCACGGGGAAAGCACACTTTGCAATAATCTGAGTACTGCGCTCAGAAAAATACACCAGGCAATACAGATACCCGCCATTTTGGAGTCATCTAAAATCATAAATAGCATTACAGATATTCACTTACCTTTGATCTTCATCAGAAGGCACTTCCAGGAATCCCAGGTCCACAATAAATGTTGTTTTGTTAGATAAAGTCCATAATTTATGTCCAAATAACTCATTGTTGTTTGCACGTTCAGTAAGCTACTCCAAATGTAGGAAGCGCGCCGAAAGTTTCACGACAAAAGTTACATTTACGTTCGTTGAAACATGTAAAACATCAATCTTTAGGGCCTTTTTAATGTAAAACTTCAGTAATATTCCAACCGGACGATTCCAATGTTTTGAAAAACGTTATGGAACACAGCTACCTCCTCACGTGAACGCGCGTAATTGTGGCCTGTCGTTCTCTCGGTCATCAGACTCCAGGAGGTCTTGTTCGCTCTCTGTTGACTGCAAAAGCCTGAAACACGTTCTAAAGACTGTTGACATCTAGTGGAAGCCTTAGGAAGTGCATATTGAACCCTAAGTCACTGTATACTGAATAGGCCCAGTCTTGAAAAACTACAATCCACTTCGTGGTTGGATTTTTTTCTCAGGTTTTTGCCTGCCACATGAGTTCTGTTATACTCAGACACAATTCAAACAGTTTTAGAAACTTCAGTGTTTTCTATCCAAATCTACTAATAATATGCATATTCTAGTTTCTGAGCCAGAGTAATAACCTGTTTAAATTGGGTACGTTTTTCATCCGGCTGTGAAAATACTGCCCCCTAGCCCAGACAGGTTAACAACTACCATGCGTTGCGTGGACTCTGTGCAATTTTTTAATCACTACCTCATCTCTCTACCCCACACATACAGTGCATTCGGTTAAGTATTTAGACCCCTCGACTTTCTCCACATTTTGTTACAGCCGTATTCTAAAATGGATGACTTTTTTTTCCCCCTCATCAATCTACACACAATATGACAAAGCGAAAACTGAAATATCACATTTACTCAGTACTTTGTTGAAGCACCTTCAGCAGCGATTACAGCCTCGAGTCTTCTTGGGTATGATGCTACAAGCTTGGCACACCTGTATTTGGGGAGTTTCTCCCATCCTTCTCTCCAGATCCTAAGCTCTCAGGTTGGATGGGGAGCGTCGCTGCACAGCTATTTTCAGGTCTCTCCAGAGATGTTAGATTGGTTTCAAGTCCAAGCTCTGGCTGGGCTACTCAAGGACATTCAGAGACTTGTCCCGAAGCCACTCCTGCGTTGTCTTAGCTGTGTGCTTAGGGTCATTTTCCTGTTGAAAGTTGAAACTTCGCCCCAGTCTCAGGTCCTGAGCGCACTGGAGCAGGTTCTCATCAAGGATCTCTCTGTACTTTTCTCCATTCATCTTTCCCTTGATCCTGACTAGTCTCCCAGTCCCTTCCACTGAAAACCATCCCCACTGTGTGATGCTGCCACCATGTTTCACCGTAAGGATGGTGCCATGTTTCCACTAGACATGACGCTTGGCATTCAGGCCAAAGAGTTCAATCTTGGTTTCAACAGACCAGAGAATCTTGTTTGCCATGGTCTGAGTCCTTTTGGCAAACTCCAAGCGGGCTGTCATATGCCTTTTACTGAGGAGTGCCTTCCGTCTGGCCACTCTGTCATAACGACCTGATTGGTGGATGCTGCAGAAATGGTTGTCCTTCTGGAAGGTTCTCCACAGAGGAACTCTGGAGTTCTGTCAGTGACCGTCGGGTTCTTGGTCACCTACACCTCCTACATTTGGAATTTAGGCTCTAACGCAACAACATGTGGAATAAGTCAAGGGCTATGAATACTTTCTGAAGGCAAACTGTATATGGGTCATCCTCACGAAACTGACATTTACCAATTTATCATTTTTCACAATTTCCTCATGTTTCACTGAAATTAGCATCTGTACTTATCTATTTCATAATCATTATGTTTTTGGATCAGATATTATGCATTCTACCACAATTTTCACAATTCTCTAATGCAAGTAGAAGTCCAAGAAAGTTAATAGCAAATCAATTTCTAAGATGTTTTTTTATTTTTTTACATTATTCCCCTAATGAAAAGGCCTGAGCTAAACATGACGCTGAAAATATTAAATTGAGTCATGCGAAGGCCAAGTGGGGTAAGGGGGGTGTTTGATGATAACCTCATTCTGAAGGAATTGAAGCAAAACATTTAATTTTTTTTATTATTTTTATTTTTTTATTATTATTATTATTATTATATATATTTTTATTATTATTATTAAAAAAAAAATCTGTAAAGCTTCTTTTTTTTTACCTCTATCGAATTGTTAGTTACTGTCTTGTCCCATCGCTACAACTCCCGTACGGACTCAGGAGAGGCGACGGTCGAGAGCCATGCGTCCTCCGAAACACGACCCCGCCAAGCCGCACTGCTTCTTGACACAATGCTCGCTTAACCCAGAGGCCAGCCACACCAATGTGTTGGAGGAAACACTGTACACCTGGCGACCATGTCAGTATGCATTGCGCCCACCCCACCACAGGAGTCGCTAGAGCACAATAGGACAAGGACAACTCGGCCGGCCAAACCCTCCCCTAACCCGGACGACGCTGGGCCAATTGTGCGCTGCCTCATGGGTGTCCCAGTCGCGGCCGGCTGCGACACAGCCTGGGATAGAACCAGGATCTGTAGTGCATTGCCTTAGACCACTGCGCCACTCGGGAGGCCCCTAGCGAATACATTTACTTGTGCTCATCAAAGGACTACTCCTCTTGATCAGTGGTTCTCAACTGGTTTTGCCTCGGTACCCAAATTGAACCAGGTTGTCTGTTGCGACCCAATATTCACATCACAAAAATACAATTTGGTAAACTATGCTATGTTAAATGTTGCAACATTCCCACGTCTTTCATTGTCAATAATAAAATGTTGCCCATATTCTTGATGAATGTTAGTAAACTCACTGGTTTGAGACTACAAAATCAACCAAAATGGCGATGCTAATAGCTCTATATTAAAAATACATATTTTTTGTAAGTTCATTTATTTCTAAACAATTTCTACCTGGTTTGAGTTCAGACTGGAGTATTATATTTTTTCATTTTCATTTACTCAGACACGAGACCCATTCCAAACCTCCCTGGTCACGACCTACCAGCTGCTCTAGATAGAACTTTATTTTAAAACCAATTGGAGCTTTACAGGAACAAATGAGACATGCCCACAGTATTCTATACATAATAAATATAGTTGAATGTAAACTTCAACTAGTAAACAATTTTGTTTTATGATTTATGGAAAAACTACAGCAACATTTTGTTTTATTCAAATAAGTTAGGTTTTAATAAAGTAAAATTGTATTAACTGACCCGAGAATTTAATCTGGAAGCATTTTAGTAATGCGAATTTGGGGTGAAAATGTACAAAAATCTGGCGACAATTTTAAATGTATTTAAAATAAGACACTTTGCTAAAACTAGACTTCTTAGGCCTGATAGTTGATTTTTGCAGATTCATCATGGTTCTGTAACCAATTTGCTAAATACATGTTTAAAATTGGTTTCATGGTTATCACCCATACAAGTTGTTGGGAAAGTATAAAGCACGTGTTAAACTCATTCCACGGAGGGCCGAGTGTCTGCACGTTTTCGCTCCTCCCTTGTACTTGATTGATTGAAATAAGGTCACTAATTAGTAATGAACTCTCACTCACCTGGATGTCTGTCTTCATTGAAAAGGAAAAATTAAAAACCTGCCTGCACTAGTCCTCCATGGAATGAGTTTGTCACCCCCGATCTAAAGTGAAACCAGTTGGTTAATATTTGATCCATACAGTGAGGGGAAAAAATATTTGATCCCCTGCTGATTTTGTACATTTGCCCACTGACAAAAATGATCAGTCTAAAATTTTAATGGTAGGTTTATTTGAACAGTGAGAGACAGAATAACAACAAAAAAATCCAGAAAAACGCATGTCAAAAATGTTATAAATTGATTTGCATTTTAATGAGGGAAATAAGTATTTGACCCCTCTCAATCAGAAAGATTTCTGGCTACCAGGTGTCTTTTATACAGGTAACGAGCTGAGATTAGTGCTCCTAATCTGTTTTATCTGTTTAAAAGACACCTGTCCACAGAAGCAATCAATCAATCAGATTCCAAACTCTCCACCATGGCCAAGACCAAAGAGCTCTCCAAGGATGTCAGGGACAAGATTGTAGACCTACACAAGGCTGGAATGGGCTACAAGACCATCGCCAAGCAGCTTGGTGAGAAGGTGACAACAGTTGGTGCTATTATTCGCAAATGGAAGAAACACAAAATAACTGTCAATCTCCCTCGGCCTGGGGCTCCATGCAAGATCTCACCTCGTGGAGTTGCAATGATCATGAGAACGGTGAGGAATCAGCCCAGAATTACATGGGAGGATCTTGTCAATGATCTCAAGGCAGCTGGGACCATAGTCACCAAGAAAAGAATTGGTAACACACTACGCCGTGAAGGACTGAAATCCTGCAGCGCTGGCATTGTCCCCCCTGCTCAAGAAAGCACATATACATGCCCGTCTGAAGTTTGCCAATGAACATCTGAATGATTCAGAGGACAGCTGGTGAAAGTGTTGTGGTTAGATGAGACCAAAATGGAGCTCTTTGGCATCAACTCAACTCGCCGTGTTTGGAAGAGGAGGAATACTGCCTATGACCCCAAGAACACCATCCCCACCGTCAAACATGGAGGTGGAAACATTATGTTTTGGGGGTGTTTTTATGCTAAGGGGACAGGACAACTTCACCGCATCAAAGGGACGATGGATGGGGCCATGTACCGTCAAATCTTGGTTGAGAACCACCTCCCCTCAGCCAGGGCATTGAAAATAGGTCGTGGATGGGTATTCCAGCATGACAATGACCCAAAACACACGGCCAAGGCAACAAAGGAGTGGCTCAAGAAGAAGCACATTAAGGTCCTGGAGTGGCCTAGCCAGTCTCCAGACCTTAATCCCATAGAAAATCTGTGGAGGGAGCTGAAGGTTCGAGTTGCCAGCCGCGAAACCTTAATGACTTGGAGAAGATCTACCAGGAAGAGTGGGACAAAATCCCTCCTGAGATGTGTGCAAACCTGATGGCCAACTACAAGAAACGTCTGACCTCTGATTGCCAACAAGGGTTTTGCCACCAAGTACTAAGTCATGTTTTGCAGAGGGGTCAAATACTTATTTCCCTCATTAAAATGCAAATCATTTTATAACATTTGTGACGTGTTTTTCTGGATATTTTTGTTCTGTCTCTCACTGTTCAAATAAACCTACCATTAAAATTATAGACTGATCATTTCTTTGTCAGTGGGCAAACATACAAAATCAGCAGGGGATCAAATATTTTTTTCCCTCACTGTAAAATGGTAAGGTGCCTTCATTTAACCATACTATGTGATCAACCTTCTCCATAATACCCACCCTGGCCAGTTAAAGGTTCTCCATGTAACATTTCCACCTGCAACTAGTGACCAAATACCAATTACATACCAGTAGTAGCAAAGAAATAGAAATTCACCAGAGTAAAACATACATTTTTAGAAAGGCACGTGACCTCCAACTGCTCCTAAATGCAATTAAAACTAAATGCATGCTCTTCAACCCATCGCTGCCCGCACCTGCCCGCCTGTCTAGCATCACTACTCTGGACGGTTCTGACTTAGAATATGTGGGCAACTACAAATACCTAGGTGTCTGGTTAGACTGTAAACTCTCCTTCCAGACTCACATTAAGCATCTCCAATCCAAAATGAAATCTAGAATCGGCTTCCTATTTCGCAACAAAGCATCCTTCACTCATGCTGCCAAACATACCCTCGTAAAACTGACTATCCTACTGATCCTTGACCTCGGCGATGTCATTTACAAAATAGCCTCCAACACTCTACTCAGCAAATTGGATGCAGTCTATCACAGTGCCATCTGTTTTGTCACCAAAGCCCCATATACTACCCACCACTGCGACCTGTATGCTCTCGTTGGCTGGCCCTCGCTTTATATTCGTTGCCAAACCCACTGGCTCCAGGTCATCTATAAGTCTTTGCTCGGTAAAGCCCCGCCTTATCTGAGCTCACGGGTCACCATAGCAGCACCCACCCATAGCACATGCTCCAGCAGGTATATTTCACTGGTCACCCCCAAAGCCAACTCCTCCTTTTGGCCACCTTTCCTTCCAGTTCTCTGCTGCCAATGACTGGAATGAATTGCAAAAATCATCTGAAGCTGGAGACTCGTATCTCCCTCACTAACTTTAAGCATCAACTGTCAGAGCAGCTTACAGCTCATTGCACCTGTGCATAGCCCATCTGTAAATAGCCCACCCAACTACCTAATCCCCATGTTATTTTTTTTTCTTCTCCTTTGCACGCCAGTATCACTACTTGTACATCTTCTGCACATCTATCACTCCAGTGTTTAATTGCTAAATTGTATTTATTTTTCCACTAGGGCCTATTTATTGCCTTACCTCCCTAATCTTACTTCATTTGCACACACTGGATATAGACTTTTCTATTGTGTTATTGATTGTATGTATGTTTATTCCATGTAACTCTGTGTAGTTGTTTGTGTCGCACTGCTTTGCTTTATCTTGGCCAGGTTGCAGTTGTAAATGAGAACTTGTTCTCAACTGGTTACATGGTTAAATAAAGGTGAATTTTTTTTATTTTTTAACAGTGCAAATTAGCTTATTTTTTTCCCCCCCCATGACTAGCCGGTCCGGCTGTTGTGTGTACTAGTTCTTCACATCCTTGCAACTGTTTTTTGGATTATGATAAAGTAAGAAGCGGTACCAAGCCATTTTAGGTGTTTCTAAGCAGTGTTCTTGTAAAACCATGAAGGAATCAAAAATATTATATGTTGCTCCACTAAGAAAATCAAGACTGATACTAAAACGTTCATAAGTCTATTCTCTTTTTGTCCAGGACCCGTCTGCACCAATAGAGATGTACTATCTTCCTGAAGCGGCCCAGTGTCTGCCAGCGGGCGCAGACGTCAGCCGCACCACCCCGTCCCACAAGCGCAAAGTATCAGGAGATTCCTCCAAGCTCAAGAAGACCCGCCTCAAGTGAAAACATCGGCATTTAGAGCTGTGCTGTCATCAAGTAAATTCCATCATTTTAGAAACGCCCTTGCAAGCCGTAATGATAGTATGTCTGTAAATAAGATTTTTTTTTTTATTAGTTGTATGAAAATAAAATGAATGTGACAAATGTTTGTCGTTGTGATTGATTGGCGCTTTCAGCAAGAGTCAGACAATGTTCTCAAGCGCTCAACACTGAGAGATGCACTGTCAATGTATGTCCAATAGAGGGCACTCTACAATCGGTTTGAATCCCAAGCATCATAGCTGGAATGAGTTCATTGTAGTTCATTGTTCTCAGCATCATATGCTGAACCATTGAGCTTTTTTTTTTGCACCTCTTAAGTGTACTGATACCAAAGCAGGGACAAAATGTTTTAACCTCTCCTTTTTTCATTGACAACGTGAGTCCTCTGAGATCAATTCTACCTGCTATGAAGTGATAATGGCATTTGTTCAGGGTGTCACACCAGTCTCTCTGACCCATGCTGTCACACATCCATTGCCATTACTGGCACCAACCTTGTTACTCATGGCAACCACTTACCACCACACTGCTGTCATTGCCTCGCTAAGCTATAATTGTTATTTTTGACATGATGGAACATTGATCTCGCTTACCAGGTTCCACAAATATATGCGTAAGTACAAACGCAGAACAAGCTGGCAAAGGCTAACCAAAGCAGAGGTTTACTTGCTGCAGGGGCGGAAATCCCGGGGGGGACACGACCCCCCCCCATCCTGGGAAAAATATGATTTGTCCCCCCCAATATATCACTGAAACATAACTATGTAATTTAAATAATATTAATAATACGCAATGAAAGCAATTGTGCTGATTATAGACACTTAATAGCGCGTTTTTAAGTTTCAAAAGATTGCGACCCGCCCACCCTTTGCCTCACAATGGTTTGATCCACTGTCAGTTCCTTAGCTTGCTAGGTAACAGAGAGGTCGTATCTACTGTCTGAAAGGCACTCAATGCACGTAACTGACGTGAGGTTAATCCAGTCAATCGCGCACACACACTAGCTGAATATGCAGAGCTAGCGCACAAATATTAACTATTAAGCTAGCTAGTACCTATTCCATTTATGTGGCATCGTATGTTGTGTAAATGGTGAACTCATACAGCTGTCAACTCTTGTCATTTTAATCCGTTTCACATTTGCTAGCTACCTTTTAGATCGAAGCCCAAATAGAATGATTGACAATGATAGAAGCCCATCTCCTACTGTAAATAACCTACACACTGTGTGTGTAGCCAGCCAGGTAGAAAAACAGCAGAAAATTAAAATGTTCATAAGAAAGAAATGAAATTCTAATGGAAATGTTTCACAATGATGTCATTAGGCAGAGCAGGCAACAGATGGCACACAGACAGCAGAGTTGGGGACAGATATGCAGGGACAGACTGGCAGAGACGGGGAGTCTCAGGTAAGTTTGTTGAGTCTTTGTTTGGCAACATTATGAAAGGTTCTCAATTTTTTTGACTTGTAAAATAGGAACATAATTGGAAAATGCCATGGATACCCCCACTCTCAACTTAAACTGGTGACTGAACTAAGATTTGTTAAAGGCAATGGTATTGCTGTTGTGATTAGTTGTGTAGTTTTGGGTACCGGTAGTTAGGAGTACGGCAAACACCTTATTTCTTTGGTTCCTCAATATACATTTACCATATTACAATGTAGACTATGTGTTACAGCACTACTTTTGGTGTCCCCCTCAGGAATTGCTCTTGAGAAAATTTCATGTAATTGTCCCCTCCAAAGTTGATATCAGATTTTCACCCCTGACTTACTGTGCTGAAGAACAAAGAAAAAACAATGGAAAAATTTGAAATCCCCAGAGCCCACTAGATGTGTTCCAAGCAATTGTGCTGACCTTGCAACAGCTGTGTGGCGCTCCGATACTGTAAACACCAGATTTTGTTTTGCTACCTCTTACCCTGTTATGTGCCAATGCCATGCCAGGCTAGGCTGGTGAGGGGCAGGGTTTCTACTACACGGCTATGTGGAGGGGTAAGTGGTTTAACCTCAATGGCTAAGCTGTTGGTTGAATGCTGCAGGATTAGGAGAGAAGATGGGGGGAGTGCTCCCCGCAGAGCAATAGGGTGACAGGCTTTCTGAACCAAACTGGATGTGTAGCCTACATTTCCACTGATATGGTTCTAAACATGCTACAATATTGTCTTGTTGGTTACAAAAGAGTGGTCCTCTCGCAAGCGCAATACTCCCTAACCCATTTAATCGACTTAGTGTTTAACAATTGTGCTTCCATGTTGGCCAGCTATAGGACATTCACAATGGGAAGCCCAATTATATTCCTCTGTCCCAGGTCTGTTTGTGGAGGCACAGATAAGGGTTCTCTCCCCCTCCACAATCTCACTGGCCATGGCTGTTGCCCAAATGGCACCCTATTCCCTATATAGTCCCCCATATAGGGAATAGGGTGTCATTTGGGCTGCATTTCATAAGACGAATGCTGCAGGGGCTGAGGAACCTAATGAGAAAGTCAGACCACTTGGACAGCGCACAGCATGATTCCCACAATGCCATGTTTCCTTGGTGATGATGAGAGGGACATGGGAGCCTGTGGCAGTGTTGTGTGTTGTCCATCTCTGAACCCAATGAACATTGCAATAACAGAAACCTCCATTCATAGTGAACTGATTTAGTAAATATTGGTGGTATAAGCGAGAGTGAGAGCCCATGCCATGGCCCATAATTAAAAACCTTCCAAAGTGGTGTCTCGGCATCAAGGACGATGTAGTTAAATCGAGTCAATTTTAATGTTTTCTGTCAACACTTGTATTTATTTAATGGGGTAATCTTTGTATTCTGTTAGAGGGTGTTATCTTGTATTTTTGTATTTTTTTAAATTAAATATCCAAAACATACAATATACTTGCAGAGAAACCGCTCAACAACTACACCATACCAGTCATCCAACAGACTCTCATTCAGAGCGACACACAGAAGCATCCAGGGCCAATGCTCCTGCCCAAGGGCACGTTGACAGATCTCCCACCAGGCCAAAAAACATGAACCCGAACCCTCCAAGATCCCCCCACAGTTCCCCAATAGCTGTCCCTCAACCATTCGAGACCCCTCTCACATTCCCCCCCCCCCCCCCCCCCGAGAAGAAACATGTAAATAAAAATACAATTAATTCCGTTCCCCACCCCCAAGAACCCCCCCAATGCACCAACAACCAAGAGAATGATCTAAAGAGAAAAAAGAAAAAGACAGAAGAGAACAGCAAACAATGCAACAAAAAAAAAATGACAAAGGACATCAAGGACAACTAAAATCATAACAGCAATGCCAACTGTATATGTTATTGTGCATGTCTGGCACTATTACATGTATGTGTGTGGTCTTGTATGCGTTTATTTGAATAAGAGTGTGTGTATATGCATGTGTACAAACACCTGCACGGCGTCAGCCTCAGGCAAACCGGCATTAGCTGTAAAAACACTGCTTTTAGAGAGAGGTTTAGTGCTTTTATATTTAATGATCTCAACCCACCCAATTCATATTCATTATATAGACAGGCACGCTTTATTTAGTCTGATTTAGCGTCCCAGATAACACTAAATATTTTTTGCTCATATGATTTGAAAAACATATGTCGTGTCTTTGGGCACCATTAAACTGAAAACATGTTTATCAAATAACTCCCTGTAATTATTATTACGCGATTAAACTGATTAATCGTTTAACTGTAATTAACTAGGAGATCGGGGCACCAAGGAAAATATTCAGATTACAAAGTTATAATTTTCCTAATATAACTTTCCTATATTATAACATTATATATTATTATATTATAGTATCTGACCGATTATCTTCTGGTTTAAATGGTGTATTCTTTACCTCGCTCCAGTCTCATTCCAAACGTCGTAAATTGTTGTTATCTGCACGAACCCAGTCTTCACTAAGTCATCCATACATCAATTGTCTTAAAATCATTTATTTACTAAACTAAGTAATTCACAGAAAGCATACAAACAGTTATCGTTACAAAGAAATGGTAGAGTAATGTGCCCTAGTGGGCTAAACCGGCATGGCGGCTTGTTAAACAAAGGGTGATACAGGGCAGCTGAGGAGGCACAACAGAGTTGATAAATATTAACAATTGATATGCTAATCCTTTGCACATGAACGCTCACTCATTCGGAAACAATTGCAATCAATATATATATTTATGCTCAGTGTGTCGTCGGGATCCTTGTTGGAGAGTTTTTGTCCTGTTGGAGAGTTTTTGTCCGCATTCTCTCTCTCTCGGTTAGAATGGATCTTTCAAAGCGACATTCGTTCATGTCGTTATAGAATGGAAGTTTTGTCGGTCTTCGCGTTCAATGATACCGAATTTCTAGCTGCAGACTAATTAATATCAAAGACTTGTTATCATTCTGTCGGTATCGATAGTCTAAAAGTTTAACCACGTGGCATGGTTAAACTTCAGTAGAGGGATGCATGGTCAAACCTATTGGCCAACTCGTAATGGAGCGGAGGCCTGGTCTGAAGAAAGAAATTCTGGGTGGGGGTTTTATACTGAACATAGAAAAGCTGTCACATGACACCTTGTTCTGTCTGTGTCCCTGGGGGTGTGCCGATGACTGAGTTAAGCTTTGTACAGAAATACAATTCTCTCACATTAACATCAGTACATAGCATCTCAAAATATTCCAAATAGCTTTAATCTTATTAAATCATTTTATACAACCATTAGATGTAAGTCTCATCGCTGAGGCTAGTATATAAACCTTAGTGTGGTAATATGGCCATATTGTCTCTAATGAGCCTCACAAAATTGTACCAAGCAGACCAGTTCGTAGCTGGATTCTTCACCGATCTTTTATACCTTCTCCAGAACATAAATGTCGTTCGGTTCTCCAATTCTGTGAGGTGGAAGAATCCTTTGTTCTCTCCATGAAAACACTCTGTCTCTTTATACTGTGGCCTGTAAGGCAGGACGTTCCCCTTTGGAATTTTACGACCCCTCTCACAGGGCCTGGGTAGTGGGAGGTAGGTAGGGGGATGGTGCATAGAAAACCCAGAGGGCAACGTCATGACACCTATCATCAGGAGTAGGCAGCGCCATAAGTAAGTGAGTAAACTGATATGACTAAGGAGTTAATCAGGGCAATTTTTCCAGAAATAGACAGGTATTTACCTCTCCATGGTTGCAGGATCTTGTGTATTTTTACATATTTTCTATTAAAATTCATTGTGGAGAGCTTATTTATATATTTTGCGATATGAATACCAAGTATGTCTACTTCCCCATCAGCCCTTTTTATCGGTAAACTGCAGGGTAATGTAAAAGTTGTGTTTTTTAAAGATCCAATACGTAATATTGTACACTTATCATAATTAGGTTTTAGTCCAGAGAGTACAGAAAAGTTATCTAGATCTTCAATGAGATTGCAGGGATCTAGCTTGCGGACTTAATGTAAAACTTGAGTCATCGGTATACATGGACACCTTTGTTTTTAAGCCTTGGATTTCTAATCCTTTAATGCTGTTATTGGATCTGATTTTAATAGCAAGCATTTCGATGGCCATAACCAATAGATATGGTGACAGCAGACACCCTTGTTTAACTCCTCTTGACAATTCAAAACTCTCTGAGAAGTAGCCATATTTACTAATTTACACCTGGGGTTGCTATACATTCTATACATTCATTCATACATTCATGTACATACTACCTCAATTGGGCCGACCAACCAGTGCTCCCGCACATTGGCTAACCGGGCTATCTGCATTGTGTCCCGCAACCCACTACCCGCCTACTCCTCTTTTACCCTACTGCTACTCTCTGTTCATCATATATGCATAGTCACTTTAACCATATCTACATGTACATACTACCTCAATCAGCCTGACTAACCGGTGTCTGTATGTAGCCTCGCTACTTTTATAGCCTCGCTACTGTATATAGCCTGTCTTTTTACTGTTGTTTTATTTCTTTACTTACCTATTGTTCACCTTGCACTATTGGTTAGAGCCTGTAAGTAAGCATTTCACTGTAAGGTCTAAACCTGTTATATTTGGCGCACGTGACAAATAAACTTTGATTTGATTTTACCCATTTTATAAGAGAATCACTGAAATTGAAAAAATCCAGGCATTTATAAATAAAATCCAGTCTTACTTTATCAAATGTCTTTTCAAAATCCGCTATAAATACCAGGCCTGGGTTCTTAGAGGTTTCTTGATGTTCTATTATTTCGAGTAGTTCTATATTATCTCCAATGTATCGTCCATGTAAAAAAACCTGTCTGATCAGGATGAACAATACCTGGTAAGACCCTTTTAATTCTGAGTGCTATGCATTTCGCTAGCACTTTTGCATCACAACATTGAAGTGTAAGGGGCCGCCAGTGTTTTAGATAGACTGGGTCTTTATACACTGCTCAAAAAAATAAAGGGAACACTTAAACAACACAATGTAACTCCAAGTCAATCACACTTCTGTGAAATCAAACTGTCCACTTAGGAAGCAACACTGATTGACAATACATTTCACATGCTGTTGTGCAAATGGAATAGACAACAGGTGGAAATTATAGGCAATTAGCAAGACACCCCCAATAAAGGAGTGGTTCTGCAGGTGGGGACCACAAACCACTTCTCAGTGTCTATGCTTCCTGGCTGATGTTTTGGTCACTTTTGAATGCTGGCGGTGCTTTCACTCTAGTGGTAGCATAAGACAGAGTCTACAACCCACACAAGTGGCTCAGGTAGTGCAGCTCATCCAGGATGGCACATCAATGCGAGCTGTAGCAAGAAGGTTTGCTGTGTCTGTCAGCGTAGTGTCCAGAGCATGGAGGCGCTACCAGGAGACAGGCCAGTACATCAGGAGACGTGGAGGAGGCCATAGGAGGGCAACAACCCAGCAGCTGGACCGCTACCTCCGCCTTTGTGCAAGGAGGAGCCGGAGAAGCACTGCCAGAGCCCTGCAAAATGACCTCCAGCAGGCCACAAATGTGCATGTGTCTGCTCAAACGGTCAGAAACAGACTCCATGAGGGTGGTATGAGGGCCCGACGTCCACAGGTGGGGGTTGTGCTTACAGCCCAACACCGTGCAGGACGTTTGGCATTTGCCAGAGAACACCAAGATTGGCAAATTCGCCACTGGTGCCCTGTGCTCTTCACAGATGAAAGCAGGTTCACACTGAGCACGTGACAGACGTGATAGAGTCTGGAGACGCCGTGGAGAACATTCTGCTGCCTGCAACATCCTCCAGCATGACCGGTTTGGCGGTGGGTCAGTCATGGTGTGGGGTGGTATTTCTTTGGGGGGCCGCACAGCCCTCCATGTGCTCGCCAGAGGTAGCCTGACTGCCATTAGGTACCGAGATGAGATCCTCAGACCCCTTGTGTGACCATATGCTGGTGCGGTTGGCCCTGGGTTCCTCCTTATGCAAGACAATGCTAGACCTCATGTGGCTGGAGTGTGTCAGCAGTTCCTGCAAGAGGAAGGCATTGATGCTATGGACTGACGTTCCCCAGACCTGAATCCAATTGAGCACATCTGGGACATCATGTCTCGCTCCATCCACCAACGCCACGTTGCACCACAGACTGTCCAGGAGTTGGCGGGTGCTTTAGTCCAGGTCTGGGAGGAGATCCCTCAGGAGACCATCGGCCACCTCATCAGGAGCATGCCCAGGCGTTGTAGGGAGGTCATACAGGCACGTGGAGGCCACACACACTACTGAGCCTCATTTTGACTTGTTTTAAGGACATTACATCAAAGTTGGATCAGCCTGTAGTGTGGTTTTCCACTTTAATTTTGAGTGTGACTCCAAATCCAGACCTCCATGGGTTGATCATTTGTATTTCCATTGATTATTTTTGTGTGATTTTGTTGTCAGCACATTCAACTATGTAAAGAAAAAAGTATTTAATAAGATTATTTATTTCATTCAGATCTAGGATGTGTTGTTTAAGTGTTCCCTTTATTTTTTTGAGCAGTATATTTGCCATCTGGGTCTTGTTTTAATAATAGAGAAATCAGACCTTCCTGCTGAGTACCTGACAGAATACTATTTATGTAGGAGTAGTTAAAACAATCTAACAATGGAGCTTTTAGTATATCAAAAAAGGCTTGATATACCTCTACCGGTATGCCATCAAGACCTGGGGTTTTTCCAGACTTAAAGGATTTAATAGCCTCAAAAAGTTATTTCTGTAATTTGGCCTTCACACTGATCTTTCTGTACATTTTGTTAATTTTCCATTTTTTATATTGTTTAGAAAGAATTCCTTACTGTAATCTTCATTCAGTGGGAGAGGATGAAACGGAAAAGAGTACATCTGCCAAAAATATTTCAATATTTAGAAAATATTTAGAATTACATAGATGACTCCGTCTTCAGTAAAGAGTTTATGCAAATGATTTTTGTTAGCGTTAACATATTGGAGAATCAGGAAGAATTTTGTGCATTTTTCTCCATATTCCATCCAGTTTGCTTTATTTTTGTAATAGATTACATTAGATTATTCTTGAATAAATTCAAATTATTTTTGTTTTTCCTCTAACTTATTTTGTATCTCTGTAGTATCATTTTTATTGCCATCTACCTGTACTATTAGTTCATGGATTTCCCTTGTTAGTCTTGTCTCTTTAGCCACAAACTGCTTTTTTATTATTGATGAATATTGAATTAATTGAATGACCTCTGAAGGTACATAGAAAGGTATCCCAAACAATAAGGGGATTTGCTGAACCTATATTATACTGGAAAAATTCAGTTATTTCCAATATTCCCATCCATGTGGAAAATCTATAAGAGTTATGTGAATGCCAATGAGATGATCATCCGATCGCATTCTGTCTTCTATTAAAACTTTTTTAACCTTTGATGCAACGAGAAAGAGACAAAGTAGTTAAGATGACTAGCTTGATTAAGTCTCCTCCATGTACAGTTAAAGTCGGAAGTTTACATACACCTTAGCCAAATACATTTAAACTCACGTTTTTCACAATTCCTGACATTTAATCCTAGTAAAAACTCCCTGTTTTAGGTCAGTTAGGATCATCACTTTATTTTAAGAATGTGAAATGTCAGAATAATAGTAGAGAGAATGATTAATTTCAGCTTTTATTTCTTTCATCACATTCCCAGTGGGTCAGAAGTTTATATACACTCAATTAGTATTTGGTAGTATTGCCTTTAAATTGTTTAACTTGGGTCAAATGTTTTGGGTAGCCTTACACAAGCTTCCCACAATACATTGGGTGAATTTTGGCCCATTCCTTCTAACAGAGTTGGTGTAACTGAGTCAGGTTTGAGATGCTGCTTCAATATATCCACATAATTTTCCATCCTCATGATGCCGTCTATTTTGTGAAATGCACCAGTCCCTCCTGCAGCAAAGCACCCCCACAACATGATGGTGCCACCCCCATGCTTCACAGTTGGGATGGTGTTCTTCGGCTTGCAAGCATCCCCCTTTTTCCTCCAAACATAATGATGATCATTATGGCCAAACAGTTCTATTTTTGTTTCATCAAACCAGAGGACATTTCTCCAAAAAGTACCATCTTTGACCCCATGTGCAGTTGCAAACCGTAATCTGTCTTTTTTGTTCTGGGATTGATTTTCACGTTTCCCATGGTGTTTATACTTGTGTACTATTGTTTGTACAGATTAATGTGGTACCTTCAGGCGTTTGGAAATTGCTCCCAAGGATGAAACAGACTTGTGGAGGTCTACAATTTTTTTTCTGAGGTCTTAGCTGATTTCTTTTGATCTTCCCATGATGTCAAGCAAAGAGGCACTGAGTTTAAAGGTAGGCCTTGAAATACATCCACAGGTACACCTCCAATTGACTCAAATTATGTCAATTAGCCTATCAGAAGCTTCTAAAGCCATGACATAATTTTCTGGAATTTTCCAAGATGTTTAAAGGCAAAGTCAACTTGGTGGATGTAAACTTCTGACCCACTGGAATTGTGATACAGTGAATTATAAGTGAAATAATCTGCCTGTAAACAATTGTTGGAAAAATGACTTGTCATGCACAAAGTAGATGTCCTAACCGACTTGCCAAAACTATGGTTTGTTAACAAGAAATTTGTGGAGTGGTTGAAAAACTGACTTCAACCTAAGTGTATGTAAACTTCCGACTTCAACTGTATATCTCACTAGGTCGGCGTTTTTTAGTCTCCAAATATCCACTATTTCTAATGTGTCCATAATATTACATCAGCTGATATCTCAAAGTGCTGTACAGAAACCCAGCCTAAAACCCCAAATAGCAAGCAATGCAGGTGTAGAAGCACGGTGATATTTGTGATTTCCTTAAGGGCACGGTGATGATAGTTTGTAGAGTGATTACCTTTACGGTCCATTGAGGTACTTAACACTGCGTTATAGTCTCCTACCATAATGATATAATCATTTGTTGCCTGTAAGTTCAATAAATTGGTATAAATGTTTTCGAAGAAGTATGGATCATCCTGACTTGGACAATATAGATTAATGCGCCAAATCTCTTTTTCATCCACTTTCATATTCAAAAGGATCCACCTTCCTTGCGAATCATTCCTGACTATTTGCACATTCAAAGCATTTTTTTTTGTTAATTATCATCATCACACCTTTTGAGTTCCTTTGTCCATGACATAAAATTATTTCACCACCCCATTCCTTTTTCCACGCAACTTCATCTAAGGATGTAGAGTGAGTTTCCTGTAAACAGTATATGTTATAGTCCTTTTCTTTTAGCCACGTAAAGACTGATATTTTTTAATAATCTGCTAAACCGTTACAATTATAACTGGCTATACTTATTTCAGCCCTTACCATAACTAGATACTATTCTCAGTCTAAATTCACCATAATTAGTGCGTGTAATCAGAGGTACTATGACCATCAAAATTAGAGCATTCAAATGTCTGATATTTCGAATTCAAGAAATAGGTTCTAGCAATATCTGTTTTATTCCCTTGCCTGTGAGCCAGTGCCACAGATGTTAGAAAATTGAGACAAGATATGTGTGTAGTAAAATTGAGTAGGTTGATATGTATGATATTGGATGTGATTTTGTGAGAGTGTGTACGATGTCTGTATAAGAGTAAGACTATAATGTGTGCTGTCCAAATAAATAAGAACTCTCCCAACTTGCATGGTTGAGATGTCTATGTGTGTAACGTAGTGTGTATAGCCTTAATATTCATGAGGATAATTGTAATCCATATCCTATCACCGTCATAGTAGCATCATAATTACCTTTAACATCATTGAAAAACACATCCCAGCATTTCCATACCAATTGACGTTTCACATGATCATGAAAGAGACCTTGCATTACTATAGAGACGGCTTCACTACAGTACAAATGTATTCCGTACAATATGTTATTATTCCCCAATGCCCCTATTCTAATATCTTCTCCTTGCTTGTTGTAAACATATATAAACTTGTAGACAAATACATAAAAAAGATAGACAAACGAGAAACATATTAAATTATGAGACAGTTCTCGACAATAGAGAGAGAGTGAGAAGAGAGAGTGAGAGAAGAGAGCGAGATCCGGTGTGTGTGTATGTATAAGTCCGTATGTGTAAGCGAGCATGTAATTGATTGAGTATGTGTGTGTTCATATCCACTTCATAGTGTTCAGATATTTTGACAGTTCCCATACTTTTTTTTTTCATAACCTGAAGTCCCTGTAGAATTTAGTACAGCAATGGTGTTATGGAGCTGTCTCGGAATAGCTGTCCATCTATAAAGAGTTTGTCCACAATGAGAAAGGCACGCTTACCTTTCTCCCCCCGGTTTTCGACCGGATACAGTCTCTTACGACGTTCATTTATCTCCCTTGGAAATTGGTCATTGAGACCGAATTTCATCCCTTTAAGCTCCCTTCCCCTGCTTTTGATCAGCTCCTTTTGTTGGTAGTGTTCAAATTTTGCGATGATCGGTCGGGGACCCTTGGTCTTGTCGCTCCGAGTTCCAATCCACGCAAAAAAATGAAACACAAACTTGCAGTCCCAGCCGTAAAGGCTAACTGCCTCGTGCAATCCTTAGCAACAAAACTTTAGTTCTTAGATTTGTTTGTCTTGGATTTGTTTTACATTGGCTGCCCTTCCTTTCTGGGCCTAAACCCAAACACTGAAGAAATTGTCTACATTAAAGAATTTCATTTTGGCCATAAAACTGCTGTCATATGTAGGAATGAATAGAAATATTTGATACAATTTGACATTTTGGAGGTTTTTTTACACCTTAAAGATACCTTATGGGTAATACCACATATGGACAGATTGGTATAAGATACAGTATCTGCTCTGTTGTCAGGGCACATGTTGACAAGATGCTGGGGAATCACTTGAGGGGAATATTGACCAGCTGAGCATTTTTGAAGTCACCTCAGTGTAGCTCAATAAACAAACTAGGCGTTTTGTTATATTTCAGTCTTCTGTGATGTATATAATGTGTAATATTGGGTTGCAAACTTACATTTCAACTCTACCATACATGGTACATATGTATTTAATTTAAGCCCATAACCATGTGTGTGATGTGTATACTTTTGTCTCAAAGTAGATTTGTTTCAGAATACCAAGAACCGCTCTGTGTGGACCCCTATTTAAGCCACAGGTTAATGGGACAATTCATGTTTATCCGCAGGGGCTCTTGGAAACCTAGCCCCTAATCTGAGTCGGGACCAAAAAGCTGTGCCTGTTGTTGCAGCAATATGTCCTCATTAAAATTCCGCGGCTGTACTCACGCCACGAAAATCCAACAGTCCTTTAGTACCTTGTGCACCCACACAGTAGCCTAATCACATATGATGCGCCTCATATTTGTGAAGCCTGTTACCTCCACCAAGTGGTTATTTGCTAGCGTTGTCAGGTCCAAGGATTTCAGTGGAGGCATCCCCGCCATCCTATTGTGTTGAAAAAACGGAATGGCTCCTCCCGGGCAGCAGCATAGAGCTCCCTCGGATTGAACATGGAGCTCATGTGACTTTCTGGTTTGGAACCAAACACGTGCGTGCGGCTTGTGTGACCGGAGTGGTGACACAGCGGCTTTTTGAGATTCATTTGACTGGGATACGCGGAGTACCCGACGTACCGACGCACCTTGTGTAATAGGTAAGCGGAATCATTTGTATGGCCCCTAGGCTATTATTTGCTCAAATTGTAACATGTTTCGTGCATTCGTGAGTCGATAGTCGATATATGCATCACTGGGTTACTAACCTCGTGTTTAGATGTAGCTACTCTGGCGTTTGTTGTTACATTGTTACAACCGCGGTACAGTTATTTTCGCGCGCGTAGCCTATGTGAGCGCGATTGTCTGCGACTCTTGAATGTTTTCAGGAGACTCTCTCTCTATGGGAGTAATGATATCAATAGGCCTCCGGGCTACTCGGGCAACTCTGTCAAATCAATGAATAACCCATTCCTCAGCTATTAATTACAGTTCACGGTTGTGAGAGCCAGGGGAACACATTACCCGAGTCATGGTTTAGAAACAAAGACGCTCAATAGCTGGCTAAAAGACTAATTGTTGAGTTACTGTATCTGACTGGTGGTGTTGCCTCGGTGTAAATCGGTTCTATTTCTAGAAGACTGTTGCAGCACTTGGCCTGTGGGATGACAAACCTGATGTTCTACAGTAGGACAATTATTGGGGACAGATACTGTAAAAGTATTGTACATTCCTGTTAAAAAGGATGCAGAGCAAACAATTGTGGGTACATTTCCACCATCATCAAATGCAACCGAACCATTTTATGTCGTATCATTGGAATTTCTTAGCCAAGTTAGGGATTCATCCATGCATGTGGAGACTTTGTGAGGTGGGGGCACATGGACGTTTTCGTGATTGACCCTGAACTAATGACCAACCGGTGTTCTCCAGTAGACACTGAATGCCTGACCTAAAACCCAACAGGAGTGGTGATAACCTACAGTAAGCTCTAGAAATATCGGGACAGTGCCTCTTTTTGTTGTTTTGGCTGAGTACTCCGGCACTTGGGATTTGAAATAATACAATGACTATGAGGTTAAAGTGCCGACTGTCAGCTTTAATTTCAGGGTATTTTCACCCATATTGGGTGAACGTTTAGAAATTACAGCATTTTTTTTATACATAGTCAACCCATTTTAGGGGACCAAAGGTATTGGGACAAATTCATTTATCTGTATTAAAATAGTAAAAAATTACATATTTGGTCCCATATTCATGGCATGCAATGACTACATCAAGATTGTGACTACACATTTGTTAGATGATGCATTTGCTGTTTGTTTTACTTGCGTTTCAGATTATTTTGTGCCCAAAAGAAATGAATGGTAAATAATGTATCTCTATTGGGCACAAAATAATCGGAAACACAACCAAAACAAACAGCAAATGCATCCAACAAATGTATAGTAACAAGCTTGATGTAGTCATTGCGTGCTTTGAATATGGGACCAAATACATAACTTTTTACTGCTTTAATACACATAAGTGAATTTGTCCCCATACCTTTGGTCCCCTAAAATGGGGGGGACTAAATTTGTCACTGTCCACTTTTGGAGCTCACTGTAGGTCATGTTTACTGAACCCTGAACCATATTCATCGTAACAATTAACACTTCATCTAACCTCGTCCCTAGGCTATTGCATTTGGGCGGAAGTGTCTGGGAACGAGAGTACACTTCATCAAACAGACTGTTTTACCACTTGACCGCTAGTCACATGTCGTAACCCATCCATTGTTGTTGTAGCTGACTGGTTATAGAATGTATTATTCATGAAAACTACTGTGTATGTGAAACTGACAAGCTGAGAAACCATTGAGAAGGAAGACACGGCAGAGACGGCAAGTACAGTTTTCTTCCATTAAAGGGTAAATTCCCGCAGGACCGATGGAAGTGCAATATAAGCGGCACTCTCTTAAACAGTAAGGCGATTATCTTCTCCCTCACTTTGAAGACCGTTTTAGCTGGAAACCTCGGCTTTGTTTCCTCAGCAACAGTGAGGTAGTAAATTGTGTAGTTGGTAAGTGCGTGTTAATTGAACCTGCTGGTCACTCTTACCATTGTGATTGGAATGTTGGTCCCCAGTTCTCCCCCCCCCCCCCCCCCCCTCTTTGTTCTGTGGATAATCCTCCACTGCTGTGTGCGGGGGAAGGGGCGGGGTCATTAAGGGGCGTTGACATCTGTAGCTGACAGCTTCCTTGGGGTCCATTTGACATGCTGTATGTGGAGCTCAGAGACGGGTTAGTGAAATACATGAAGGACGCATCCAATCCAAGGGACTAAGTAAACAAACTAACCCGCAGGATTGCAGTCTCTTTCGAATTTAGATTGTCTGTCACCCTTGATGAGTTAGCTATGTGAATTTGTCAAGTCAAAATGAACTGTTTTAATGCTGATCCAGGTTGCCCAAGATAAAGACCAAATGCTGTCATTGTTTACCATGACAACGAACTAGAACCAAAATGTTGTGACTGGCTTTTATTCAATCCCAATGTTATGGTGTCCTAACTGGAGGAGTGACATGTAGAGGACATGAACCATTCCTTCTGGGAGATTAATGGGTTATCCCGGTCCAATCCCCCATGATCCTTTCTGATTTGCTTGTACCGGAGTGATGGAGGGCAGACCTGGGAAAGTGTATCGACTGTCTGATATTGACAGCAACTGCCTCCCAATTTCTAGACCTATCTGTCTTCTCTCATCTAAAGGAGCGTCAGGGGACCAGTGGTTGGACATCCTGTGGTCTTATCAACATTGTCAGGAAAAGTCTGCTTCGGCAGTAGAAAACACCCGGAAAGTATCTACTTTCCCATCCAAAACATCAGGCCCACTCAAACAAACTTATCAGGGATGGTTCAGGAAAAGGGAAAATCTGGTGTCTGGCTCTGGGTTGTTGAGAAATACGGTAGTAGTGAAGCTCTGTGTTTGCAAGACCGTGTGAAAGTGTTGGAATGTAGGCTAGTCAGGGCATCAGACTACATAACAGTCCCACAAGAGCCCCCATGACTGGCGGAGCATGGTACGACTGGGCCTTACAGCATGAGGTGGAATTCACCCCTCTGAGTAAATATGGCCCCCACAAACTATACATGCTCAGGGTAGACTTAGAACTCACTACCTTTAGTGCTGACAAAAGCACCATGCTGGAAAAACAGGATTTCATAGAACAACAGAGGGAAGGAAAAACAGCCACCTGCTTCTCCTTTCCTCCATTTTCTAAATGTCACACAGCATTAGCGACTAGCGATGCGCTTTCAGACTCGGCTGCCTTAGAAATGAGTTTCGTTTAAGCCGAAAGAGTTGAGGGTTCACACACAGGAACCGCAGGAGTTGGTGACACTGTTTGTTTGGAACAGCAAAAGCGCTCTATTCGAACCAGGAAGAAAAGTACATTTCCCCCGTAGCCACTTATGATCCTATCAGCTAGCGAGCGCTCCCATAGGAGATGGAGGAGCGTTGGCCAGCCAAGCAGAACGGTTAGCCTCGCAAAAAAATGGCTCTCAATGGTGGTGACATTTCAAAAGCCATTATACTGTATAGAGACCAGTATCAGACTGAGGTCTGTCTGTGCATTGGGGGGTATCAGAGTGAACAGTGATATACCAACCACCGGACGCTTTAGGAACACAAAAGGCCAGGCCAGTGCTAGCAGAGGCCCCAGCTGTACAATCACATCAGCAACTACAGGAAAAGCAGTGGTAATAGATAAGTAGCCATTATGTTGATTAAAGGGCCCGATGGGCACAGGGAGATAAGAGCGCAGGCAGCAGCCGGCCAAGCATGAAGACGACGTGTTTACATTGGGAATTCCTTACATTCCTTGGCTGCAGCCACGTCGATACGATTCTACACCTCCACCCACTGAAGCACGGGTCGTTCATCCCCTGTGCCAATGGGGTCCCCCAAGGGGAAGGGGTAGGGTCCTCTCCGGGCAACTTCTATGTGACGACACGCTGGTCTAATGATCCTCCCTAACTTCCAATGGAAGCTCGGCTAAGTCATCTTGCAAAAGCACCCCTGGGTTAGTCAATATCTTGTTCATATGGTTTCAGTCTCTAAGGAAGTATCAGCAGCAGGTTGAAGCGATTGTGCCTTTAATTCATCATACATCCTGTTTACTGTTTTTCAGCATTGGCTGATCTTACTCTCCACAAAACACAAAAAACAAGAGCTGGCTTAGATATTTAACCTGCTTATGTCAAACTCCCAGATGATCCCCAGTCCCTCTGGAGACTAAGGACCAGTAATTCCCAGTGGATTTCAACAGGTTTGGATGGTTATCTCAAAGAGCTGCACTCAAGCCTATAAGACTATTGGCCAAGACAGCCAACAGATACTGTATATTTTCTAATCTAGCCTACATAAGGACTTTCAAAGCTACAGTCCTTAGTTACATAATTTTTTGTTATTATATACAGTGCATTCGGAAAGTATTCCCTTCTTCCACATTTTGTTACATTACAGCCTTATTCTAAAATTTATGAAATTATGTTTTCCTCATCAATCTACACACAATACCCCATAATGACAAAGTGAAAACAGGTTTATATACATTTTTTAAAATGTATAAAAATAAATGAAATACCTTATTTACATAAGTATTTAGACTCTTTGCTATGAGACTCAAAATTGAGCTCAGGTGCATCCTCTTTCCATTGATCATCCTTGAGATGTTTGTACAACTTGGAGTCCACCTGTGGTAAATTAAATTGATTGGACATGATTTGGAAAGGCACACACCTGTCTATATAAGATCCCACAGTTGACAGTGCATGTCAGAGCAAAAACCAAGCCATGAGGTCGAAGGAATTATCTGTAGAGCTCCGAGACAGGGTTGTGTTGAGGCACAGATCTGGGGAAGAGTACCAAAAAATGTCTGCAGCATTGAAGGTCCCCAAGAACACAGTGACTTCCATCATTCTTAAATGGAAGAAGGTTGGAACCACCAAGACTCTTCGTAGAGCTGTCCGCCTGGCCATGCTGAGCAATCGGGGGAGAAGGGCCTTAGTCAGGGAAGTAACCAAGAACCGATAGTCACTCTGACAGAGCTCCAGAGTTCCTCTGTTGAGATGGGAGAACCTTCCAGAAGGACAACCATCTCTGCAGCACTCCACCAATTAGGCCTTTATGGTGGAGTGGCCAGACGGAAGCCACTCCTCAGTAAAAGCACATGACAGCCTGCTTGGAGTTTGTCAAAAGGCACCTAAAGGACTCTCAGACCACGAGAAACAAGATTCTCTGAACTCTTTGGCCTGAATGCCAAGCGTCATGTCTGGAGGAAACCTGGCACCATCCCTACGGTGAAGCATGGTGATGGCAGCATCATGACGTGGGGTTGTTTTTCAGCAGCAGGAACTTGGAGACCAGTCAGGATCAAGGGAAAGATGAACGGAGCAAAGTACAGAGAGATCCTTGATGAAACCCTTCTCCAGAGCGCACTCAGAACCTCAGACTGGGGCGACGGTTCACCTTCCAACAGGACAACGACCCTAAGCACACAGCCAAGACAATGCAGGAGTAGCTTCGGAACAAGTCTCTGAATTTCCTTGAGTGGCCCAGCCAGAGTGCTCCGCATCCAACCTGACAGAGCTTGAGAGGATCTGCAGAGAAGAATGGGAGAAACTGCCCAAATACAGATGTGCCAAGCTTGTAGCATCATACCCAAGAAGACTCGAGGCTGTAATCACAAAGGTGCTTCAACAAAGTACTGAGTAAAGGGTCTGAATACTTATGTAAATGTGATCTGTTTTTTACTTAATACATTTGCAAACATTTCTAAATTTGAGCTTTTTTATTATGGGGTATTGTGTGTAGATTGTTGATGGGGAAAAACAATTTCGTTTTTCACAATTGTTAACACACGTTTGCTGAAACTACATTTAAATTTTTTTTATTTTTATTTCACCTTTATTTAACCAGGTAGGCAAGTTGAGAACAAGTTCTCATTTACAACTGCGACCTGGCCAAGATAAAGCAAAGCAGTTCGACACATACAAATTGCAAAATATACTTAACTATCAAAAGTAAAATTATAAATAATTTCAAATTGCTTATATTAAGCAAACCAGAGAGCATCATTTAAAAAAATATATTATTTACGGATAGCCAGGGGCACATTGACATAATTTACAAACAAAGCATTTGTGTTTAGTGAGTCCATCAGATCAGAGACAGCAGGGATGACCAGGGATGTTCTCTTGACAAGTATGTGAATTGGCCCTTTTTCCTGTCCTGCTAAGCATTCAACATGTAACAAGTACTTTTGAGTGTCAGGGAAAATGTATGGAGTAAGAAGTACATTACTTTCTTTAGGAAATAGAAGTTGTCAAAAATAAATGGTAAAGTACAGATTCCCAAATAAACTACTTAAGTAGTACTTTAAAGTATTTTTACTTAATTGTTTTACACCACTGCAAAATCAGTCATGTCTATTGTTTTGGTCCGGCCACAGATTTTCATCACAGGCGATATTCTCCTTGGCCAGACAGTTTGGAAAATAGCTTCTGGCATGACGCATCCACCCCTGACAGGACTCTGCTGGAATGGCACCACAGGCCTCCATTGCCTGGAGAAGGGCCATACGTTCATGGGGTTTGCGATCATACACCTTCCTCCGCCATGCTGAAAACAACTCCTCAATGGGGTTGAGAAATGGGGAATATGGTGGGCGATAGAAACTTGTAAACCTGGGATGGTCATGGAACCTGTTGCGGACCTGAGCAGCCCGATGGAAACTCACGTTGTCCCAAATTAGAACATGCATTTGCTGTTCAGGATCACCTGGCCCTCTCTGCTCTGGCTGAAAAAGATTCATTTAAGCTGTTCAGGAAATTAAGGAGATGGGCATTGTTGTATGGTCCAAGGGTGGCATGGCGGTGGAGGACCCCATTGTGGCTCATAGCTGCACATACGGTGACATTTACCCCACGCTGGCCAGGTACCTCAATGATAGCGCGTTGACCAATGATGTTCCTTCCTCTCCTCCTCATTTTCACTTAATTGAATCCAGCCTCATCTGTGAATATGACTTCTTGGGGGATGGGACTTGTATCAAACTCCATGATTCTCTGAAATGACAGTAAATACTTTAATTGCTGTATAGTAAAGTTCACTGGCAACATCAATGAGTCTCTAATGTTTTATACGTGTAATGCTAGTATATTACTTACTTGCACATATTCGTACCGTTTATCCTTCACTCTTTGGGAATTCCCTTTAAATGGGACTCTAGATGTGCTTCATCCGGAGATGGTTTTTAAGGATGCGGGCTATGGTTGATAAGTTCACTCTGATGTTATGGAAGATGGCATAGTTTTCAATAGTGTGTTGTTGGATTTCCCCACAGTATTATGGAATTATTTTCAACTACCATTTGCGCAATGACAGCCTCCTGTTCATCTGTAAACAGACACGTTCTACCACAAAGTGGGGGTCGTCATTCAGTTCTACAAAAACAAAATAGCATACAGTTCAGTAAACGCTACAGTAATACAGTATACAAGATAAACATGTTACAAAGTAGTATTGCTCTCAATTTTAATACATACAGTAATACATTAAACATTTACTTTGTTTCCCCTTACAGTATGTGTTGGAATCTACGGTCTTTACTGTGCTTTGTTGTTCTACTGTCAAGTAGTAAAAGTAGTAGAGAGGTCCAATGTATGCAGTACATACAGTTGAAGTGGGAAGTTTACATACACTTAGGTTGGAATCATTAAAACTTGTTTTTCAACCACTTCACAAATTTCTTGTTATCAAACTATAGTTTTGCCCAGTCGGTTAGGACATCTACCTTGTGCATGACTCAAGTAATTCTTCCAACAATTGTTTACAGAGATTATTTCACTTATAATTCACTGTATCACAATTCCAGTGGCTCAGAAGTTAACATACACTAAGTTGACTGTGCCTTTAAACAGCTTGGAAAATTCCAGAAAATGATGTCATGGCTTTAGAAGCTTCTGATAGGCTAATTGACATAATTTGAGTCAATTGGAGGTGTACCTGTGGATGTATTTCAAGGTCTACCTTCAAACTCAGTGCCTCTTTGCTTGACATCATGGGAAAATCAAAAGAAATCAGCCAAGACCTCAGAAAACAAATTGTAGACCTCCACAAGTTTGGTTCATCCTTGGGAGCAATTTCCAAATGCCTGAAGGTACCACGCTCATCTGTACAAACAATAGTGCGCAAGTATAAACACCATGGGACCACGCAGCCGTCATACCGCTCAGCAAGGAGACGTGTTCTGTCTCCTAGTGACGAACGTACTTTGGTGCGAAAAGTGCAAATCACAAAGTACCTTGTGAAGATGCTGTAGGAAACAGGTACAAAAGTATCTACAGTAAAACGAGTCCTATATCGACATAACCAGAAAGGCCTCTCAGCAAGGAAGAAGCCACTGCTCCAAAACCGCCATAAAAAAAGCCAGACTACGGTTTGCAACTGCACATGGGGACAAAGATTGTACTTTTTGGAGAAATGTCCTCTGGTCTGATGAAACAAAAATAGAACTGTTTGGTCATTATGACCATCATTATGTTTGGAGGAAAATGGGGGAGGCTTGCAAGCCGAAGAACACCATCCCAACCGTGAAGCACGGGGGTGGCAGCATCATGTTGTGGGGGTGCTTTGCAGGAGGGACTGGTGCACTTCACAAAATAGATGGCATCATGAGGATGGAAAATGATGTGGATATATTGAAGCAACATCTCAAGACATCAGTCAGGAAGTTAAAGCTTGGTCGCAAATGGGTTTTCCAAATGGACAATGACCCCAAGCATACTTCCAAAGTTGTGGCAAATGGCTTAAGGACAACAAAGTCAAGGTATTGGAGTGGCCATCACAAAGCCCTGACCTCAATCCTATAGAAAATATGTGGGCAGAACTGAAAAAGCATGTTCGAGCAAGGAGGCCTACAAACCTGACTCAGTTACACCAGCTCTGTCAGGAGGAATGGGCCAAAATTCACCCAACGTATTGTGGGAAGCTTGTGGAAGGCTACTCGAAACATTTGACCCAAGTTAAACAATTTAAAGGCAATGCTACCAAATACTAATTGAGTGTATGTAAACCTCTGACTCGCTGGGAATGTGATGAAAGAAATAAAAGCTGAAATAAGTCACTCTACTCTTATTCTGACATTTCACATTCTTAAAATAAAGTGGTGATCCTAGGATTAAATGTCAGGAATTGTGAAAAACTGAGTTGAAATGTATTTGTTAAATGTATTTGGCTAAGGTGTATGTAAACTTCAGACTTCAACTGTACTTTTTCTCATTTTGGATTGTCAGGATGCTTCGGTGAAGCAGCTCAGATTGGGCTGCACTCTCTGCCCAGCCTCTCTCAAGGTCAAACCATGGTTGATCACATGGTCCACCACAGTTGCCTGAATTTCATCAGAGATTACTCTCCTTGCTCCACCTCTACCTC
Source organism: Salmo salar (assembly GCF_965601325.2). NCBI lineage: Eukaryota > Metazoa > Chordata > Actinopteri > Salmoniformes > Salmonidae > Salmo > Salmo salar. The sequence goes on along the minus strand of NC_138319.1, from coordinate 15,005,814 downwards.
AACCTCAACCTTTCTCTGCCATGTTTGCTTCCATTGTTTTCCAAACACAGGAGTACTCACCTGTGGCCTTTTTATCCATACCAAAGGTTTGATTGCAAAGTGAACATTTACGCAATTAGTGTTTGCACATGTGAAAGTGATTAATTGGTAATTGAGCTTAGCTTGTTATTAAACAGTGTTGCTTTTCATTTGCACACAAGATATTTTAGTTGTGAAGGTAGTCGCCAAAGGTAGAGAATTGTGTGTTGTGTTTTGCGAAACGTTTGTTATAGAATTGCAATCTGAGTGTAAAGCAAAACATATGCCAGTGGTATTGCAGATTTGGTGTATGGTTCTGCTAAATGAGTTACTGGTTTGGGTCATTGTGCCTCATGGGCCAGATTTAGTTTGTAAACAATTAGGAAAACTTTAATCCGTTTTAGAATAAGGCTGTAATGTAACATGTGGAAAAAGTCGAAAGGGTCTAAATACTTTCCTAATGCACTATATACCCATTGATTCTTGAAGAATATAACTTTTGAATGCCCCATGAGCTTATTTCAACAGTCGTACCACATCAGAACTCAAAATATAAGCTTTTTTTACTCCACTGTTTGTAAACTATGTAAATGTAAACAAACAATGCATAGTTAAAACTATAATTTTGACATGATGGATGGTGATTCCTTGCATCAATAGCTCTGTCTATGAGTTTGAGTGTGGTTGTATTTCTCCAGGCCCATCCCTCAGCCTTTTATCGAAACAATCGTGGTGACCGCTTTGTTATTGTTTCAATTTAGGTCGTTATTTAGCTCATTTTCAGATTGTCCTGAAATAGTCATGGCCCTTCTTTCTGTTGTCTTCTTCAATGATCATAGAGATCATTGTTTTTGCGGATCACGTGGACACAATTTGAGTCCAATTTGGTTATTGGAATTTGGCATTCCAGGACATATTGCTAAATCCCCTCAGGGTTAAGGGGTGCACAAATCTCTGGTACCCTTTGTACAAGGAAGTCATAAGGCTGGGCTTAACACTAGACTTCATCCCCCAGTTGTCTGAATTTTTCACCAGCTCAGTCTTTGTCACCCAGTTCATTGTTAGTTTGACAGGTGTTGCATATTTTCTCTTAGAAACTGTAGACTGTTTTTTTAACCATAGATTCACTACTCAGCTTGAAGAGTTGATACCAAGCTTTGAAGTCAACCTGGTCTCAAAGCATTTCGTATTATTATAGCTGGCTAATGTTAGCTAGGTTAGGGTTAGGCTTAAGGGTTAAGGTTAGGGGAAGGGTTAGCTAGCATGCTAAGTAGTTGCAAAGTAGCTAAAAAGTAAGTCGTTGAAAAGTTGCTAATTAGCTAAAATTGTCCGTGATGAGATTAGAACTTCCAGCCTTTGGGTTGCTAGACGTTCGTGTTATACACCCACCCATCCACCTCAACCAATGTTTTTGCCTTAAGTAACCATCTGTTTTATATAACCATACTAAACGTAACATATCGTACTAATTTGAGTGTCCCGGATTTACGTTTACTATGTTCCGTCTGAGACAGCTTCTCATGGTCAGTAATGGTCAATAATGGCTACCTAAGTGTGAAAAGTGAAACGTAAAGACATTTGGAGGCGTTTGTGAGTGAAGGCACAGCGAGGGCTCGTGTTCAGGATCGATCTGACCTTTTAATGTGGTACAGATGAATGGGACTAATAGGATTATAAGGAGGGCCTGGTGGATGGAGAGGTGAGGGGGGCAGCATGCCACTCCTACCCCTGTGCTCTGGCCTAGGATGGTCACCCAAGGCCATGTGATGAAGGGGAACAATGCTGGCAGGTGTCGCCCTCCCGATTTTTGAGGCTGGACTGGGCTCAAGCAGGAGGATTAATCCGACAGACCCACTAATGGTGGACAGGTTGTGACCCCTGTTGACAAGCAGTGCAATTAATGCCCTCAGTCTTCCCTGTGGCTCAGTTGGTAGAGCATGGTGTTTGCAATGCCAGCATGGTGTGTGCAACGCCAGGGTTGTGGGTTCGATTCCCACGGAGGGCCAGTACAAAAAAATGTTTTTTAATGAAATGTATGCATTCACTACTGTAAGTCGCTCTGGATAAGAGTGTCTGCTAAATGACTAAAATGTAAATGTAAATCACCTTTCTAAAGTGGCTTTCAATCTGAAGTTAAAAAAGGGTTAAATGGGCACTTCTGTTTCCTTGTAAACTCCTTTGGATAGATCTCTTTTGAGTGAGCCTGAAATACTGTGGCAGATATACAAAAGGAATAACATTTCTCTTTTCTCTGCTTTACTTCAGAACATTTAGCTCCTTTCAACAGTAAAACTCAAGCCATAGCAGCGGTGCCCATGCAGGCCGGGCTCATCAGAGACGGGCTAGAGATTAAACCATGCACCATATGCTGAGGAGCCAGCCCAGGGGGACTACTGATTAGTGGGCTCCCATGTCACTGTCGCCTGCTAATCGTTTTTGGGGGGGGGGGGGGGGGGGGTTGAGGAGATGCCCCTCTCTTCCATCTTTACCCTTAGCAGTGTCCTTCCACAAATCCTTTCATCCTTCCTCCCCAACCCAGCTTTGGCGTTTCAGACAGTTGCCGTTCTAAGTTTTGCTATTGTGGGTTAACTGAGAGTTCCCTGGGCTAAAGTGATGATAGCCTGGCTGTCTATATGATACAATGGATAATGCTAGCGATTTCTCTTCTCGTTGTTGCTTGGTTCATAAAACATTCCTTTTCTTCTGACAGTGAGTATATGCTGCTCGTCCTTTCTCTACTACACGTGGCTCATTTCATGATTGAGCAGCCGTCTGATTAATTGGCTCAGAAGGAGCAGGCTGATGTTAGCTAGCTAGGGTCACCTAAGGGAAATTAGACAATAGCAGAGGATGAAGGGCGCTGAGAGTGCCTGCAGGAATGTCCTGAGCAAAAAGCTCTTCAGGAGAGACAGATTGAGAGGGATGAGGGTCTTCAGAAGGCTGGTTTTAGAAGATTATCCAGGGTTAGAGATGAGTTTGTTGTCACGTCCTGACCATAGAAAGCTGTTATTTTCTATGGTAGAGTAGGTCAGGGCGTGACAGTTTTTTTTTCTAGTTTAGTTTTTCTATGTTATATTCTAGTTTTGTATTTCTATGTTGGGTTTTGTTTGGGATGATCTCCAATTAGAGGCAGCTGGTCATCGTTGTCTCTAATTGGAGATCATACTTAAGTAGGTGTTTTTCCCACCTGGGTTTGTGGGAGATTGTTTTTGAGTTAGTGTATGTTTCACCTCTGCGTCACGGTTAGTTGTTTTTTGTTCTTTAGTTTATGTGTATGTATTGCATAGTTTCACAGTGAAAATAAAATGTGGAATGACACACGCTGCACTTTGGTCCGCTCCTTCCTACGACATCTGTGACATTTGTTTGGAAACCCAGAGTCTATCCTGTTTTAATAGTACAGATTATTAACTGTTCTCATCATGTTATTGCTCTCAATGTATCACTTGGGCTCCCGAGTGGCATAGCGGTCTAAGGCACTGCATCTCAGTGCTAGAGGAGTCACTACAGACCCTGGTTCGATCCCAGGCTGTATTACAACCGGCCCATGATCGGGAGTCCCATAGTGCAGCGCACAATTGGGTTAGGGGAGGGTTTGGCCAGGGTAGGCTGTAATTGTAAAATAAGAATTTGTTCTTAACTGACTTGCCTAGTTAATTAAAAAGTAGCTGACATTTCACCAAAATCCCTGAATTAGCCACCTTTGCAAGCACAGTACTAGTCAAAAGTTTGGACACACCTACTCATTCCAGGGTTTTTCTTTATTTTTACTATTTTCTACTTTGTAAAATAATAGTGAAGACATCAAAACTATGAAATAACACATATGGAATCATGTAGTAACCAAAAAAGTGGTAAACATCAAAATGTATTTTAGATTCTTCAAAGTAGCCACTCTTTTCCTTGACAGCTTTGCACACCCTCAGCAGTCAATCAACCAGCTTCACCAGGAATGCTTTTCCAACAGTCTTGAAGTTCCCACATGCTGAGCACTTGTTGGCTGCTTTTCCTTCACTCTGCGGTCCAACTCATCCCAAGCCATCTCAATTGGGTTGAAGTCGGGTGATTGTGGAGGCCAGGTAATCTGATGCAGCATTCCATCACTCTCCTTGGTCAAATAGACCTTACACAGCCTGGAGGTGTGTTTGGTCATTGTCCTGTTGAAAAAAAAATGATAGTCCCACTAAGCGCAAACCAGATGGGATGGCGTATTGCTGCAGAATGCTGTGGGTGCCATGCTGGTTAAGTGTGCCTTGAATTATTAATAAATCACAGACAGTGTAACCAGCAAAGCACCCCCACACCATCACACCTCCTCCTCCATGCTTCATGGTGGGAACCACACATGCGGAGATAATCCGTTCACCTACTCTGCGTCTCACAAAGACACGGCAGTTGGAACCAAAAATCGCAAATTCGGAATTATCAGACTAAAGGACAGATTTCCACCGGCAAGTCTTTTCTTCTTACTGGTGTCCCTTAGTAGTGGTTTCTTTGCAGCAATTCGACCATGAATGCCTGATTCACACAGTCTCCTCTGAACAGTTGATTTTGAGATGTGTCTGCTACTTGATCACTGTGAAGCATTTATTTGGGCTGCAATCTGTGGTGCTGTTAACTTTAATTAACTTATCCTCTGCAGCAGTGGTATCTCTGGGCTTCCTTTCCTGTGGCGGTCCTCATGAGAGCCAGTTTCATTATAGAGCTTGATGGTTTTTGCGACTGCACTTGAAGAAACTTTTAAAGTTCTTTACATTTTTCAGAATTGACTGACCATCTCTTAAAGTAATGATGGACTGTCATTTCTCTTTGCTTATTTGAGCTGTCCATAATATGGACTTAGTCTTTTACCAAATAGGGGTATCTTCTGTATACCACCCCTACCTTGTTACAGCACAACTGATTGTCTCAAACGCATTAAGAAGGAAAGAAATTCCACAAATTAACTTTTAACAAGGCACACATGTTAATTGAAATGCATTCCAGGTGACTACCTCATGAAGCTGGTTGAGAGAAAGCCAAGAGTGTGCAAAGCTGTCATTGAGGCAAAGGGTGGCTACTTTGAAGAATCTCAAATATTATATACATATATATTCTTTGGGGTTGGGGGGGGGGGTTACCACATGATTCCATAAGTGTTATTTCATAGTTTTGATGTCTTCACTATTATTCTACAATGTGGAAAATTGTAGAATGTGCCCAAACTTTTGACTGGTACTGTATGTCTATTCAAATAGAGGCTTTTGGCACTTGTCTTTGTCAATTAGAGAGTACTTTATATGGTTCTTTCTCTCGCTCTCTCTCTTTCTGCTCTCTGCTCTAAAGAGATCCCAACTCCCTGGGGGTTGGAGTAGAGCTGTCTGGTAATCTGAGGCGGCATTAATATTGAATAAGATGGAGAGAGGCGTCAGCCCCACAATTAATTTCCATATACAGAGCTGCTGACAATAATGAATAAAGCCTCAACAGAGTAGGGAAAAAAACACAGACACTGCAAAACGACACACTGGGATATTGTCTAGAGAGAGTGTGTGTGTGTGTGTGTGGGGGGGGGGGGGGGGGGGGCATCTGTACAAGCCACATCACCATGGAGACAGTGGATTCAATGGATCTTGGGAGGTCTCTGGAGTGGACACAGCTTGGAAACAACACAGGAGGGGGCATGCAGATAATAAACATAGTAACACACGAAACAAACGCCCAGTCACACAAACACAGCTACTCCCAGTCACACAAACTACACCGTAACTCATTGGCAGAAAGAACAACTGTGCAGCCATTGGGAAATGTCTGCTTAGTAAGCTGTCCTTCACTGTGTCTGCCTTCCTGGCTGCTGGCTTTGATGTTCTGGCTGGGGGGGTTACGACACATGAGTTATGGATATGATTCTGGACTTGTTTCCATCGCCCATATGTTCTGTGTTCTCTCCCAGATTTCCTAGCTAAGTGTTCCGACTCTATGGAAGATAGACTCTGTTCTGGATGACAGCCCTGAGCCAAATGAAATGGCCCTACTGTAGCTGTTGCCTGCTGGACAGTCCGTCTTCTTTAGCCGCATCTTTGACACAGAGATGGAAGCATTTCAGGTTCATCTGAAGGTGCACCTAAATTGGACAAGGGGTTGCGGTACAGCCAGTAAAATCACTGCAGTTCATTGCAGTGCACTACAAGTCAGACATGCCTCAGAAACGTTGATCATTTATTCTGTGTGTGTGTGTGAGTATAGTACATGTACTGTGTGTGATGCTACTTTTAAACTACTGGTATTATGGTATTAGCTCCTTCTTCCTTTCTCTCTCTCACACACACACACACACACACACACACACACACACACACACACTGCTCTGTTGTCCGCGGTGCTGCAGTCATCCCCTCAGGAAACTGTCACCACAGCAGCTGTGTGTGTGTGTGTGTGTGTGTGTGTGTGTGTGTGTGTGTGTGTGTGTGTGTGTGTGTGTGTGTGTGTGTGTGTGTGTGTGTGTGTGTGTGTGTAATGTCGTTGCCGAGGCTTGGCTCCACTCCTCCAATCTTCCACTCCTCCATCCTCCCCTGCTCCATTCACTTCATTTTTCACTCTTTCGCTAATAATAGATCCGGCTGATGACACTGCCTCATTGTCCCACGCACAACACTTCACAGGAGAGCGTGATAAAGGAACAAGAGAGAGAGCGAGAGCAAAGAGACACCTGCGAGTTTCTTGCTCTTTGCCTGCTGCAGTTGCAAACTCTCCCCTGGGCCAAGCGTTTGACATTTAACTACCACAGCCATAAACAGGCACTGGAATGCCATTGACATTCATTTTGTCTGGCACGCACGGTCTCTCACTGGGTGCGTTTTGTCTCCATACCGTACTCAACCAAGATCCATCACAGCTCAGGACAATTTCTAGTGCATACAATTGATCTCTTTCGAGTGTTGGGGGCCTTCCATTTTTTTTAAATCTATTTAACAAGGCAAGTCAGTTAAGAACAAATTCTTATTTACATTGACGGCCAAACCCAGACGACTTTGGGTCAATTGTGCGCCGCCCTATGCGACTCCTAATCACGTCCGGATGTGATGCAGCCTGGATTCAAACCAGGAACTGCAGTGACACCTCTTACACTGAGACGCAGTGCCTTAGACCGCTGCACCACTCGGGAGCCCATTCACCAACACAAATGTGTAGAGGAGGAAATCCACCAATATAACGTGTTTTATTAACATGGTGAACATCAAGACAGGATGTAAGTGAACTTTCATTGATGGGACACAATCGTAATTAGTTCAAATCTTCTCCCAGACACGTCTGTCTTCCAAGTAGAACAGCAAGCAAATCATCACCTTCCACCAAAGTAATGTTGCCACTGCACATAAGCAAAAAGACGGGGAATAATACACTTCAATCAAGCTTCTCCTCCATCCTAGCGCTGGACCGTTCACTGCCTTCATCGATATTAATAAACAGTTCTGACTGTGTGGGTTTGTGATCTCATGTTATTTCTGAGCTGCTGATCCTTCCATCCACTATACAAACCATGCTGGGGCCTGCTATGCTAGGTACCTCCTCCTCTGTTTACCTATTCATTTATTCAGCCATGACTGATGACACGTACAGGCCAACCGTAGCTCTCTTCGTCTTCTGGTAATTAAACATCTGTTGGGGGTCGTTTTTCGCCTTGAAATCACTCCAAACACAAACACACACACACACTCACTGCGTCGGTGCCGGCAGAAACAACTTGTCCCGGTCGAGCAGGCTAGCGTTTGGTCATTAGTGTGCTGAGTGATCGCATTGATTACTTCATTATTTCCCAGATAAGCATCTACGTGAGGCAGTTGATTGATGCTGCGGGTTTGACAGTAATACATGCAAAAGCGCCTTCAAATTGCACTATGCAGATATCGCTCCGCTCTTTCCTGTTTGCTAAAACTCAAATAGTTTGCCTGATTTCAGTTTATGTGACAAAATAGTGTAGAGCAGTGGTTTCCAAACTTTTTATAGTCCCGTACCCCTTTAAACATTCAACCTCCAGCTGCGAACCCCCTCTAGCACCAGGGTCAGCGCACTCTCAAATGTTGTTTTTTTGCCATAATTGTAAGCCTGCCGCACACACACTATACGATACATTTATTAAACTTAAGAATGAGTGTGAGTTTTTGTCACAACCCGGCTCGAAGTGACAAAGAGCTCTTATAGGACGAGGGCACAAATAATAATATAATAATAATCTTACATATAAAACCTTATTTGTTAATCAAAAATTGTGAATAACTCACCACAGGTTAATGAGAAGGATGTGCTTGAAAGGATGCACATAACTCTGCAGTGTTGGGTTGTATTGGAGAGAGTCTCAGTCTTAAATAATTTCCCACACAGTCTGTGCCTGTATTTAGTTTTCATGCAAGTGAGGGACGAGAATCCACTCTCACATAGGTACAGTTGAAGTCGGAAGTTTACATACTCCACAAATTTCTTGTTGTAACGGCTGTTGAATGGAGTAGACCAAGGTGCAGTGTGGTTAGTGCTCATCTTTGTAATTTAATGGAAAAAGAGAACACTTTACAAAATAAACAAAAGACAACAGCCAAACAGTTCTGTCAGGTAACAAATGACTAAAGAGAAAATAACCACCCACAAAACCCAAAGGAAAACAGGCTGCCTAAGTATGGCTCCCAATCAGCAACAACGATATACAGCTGTCCCTGATTGAGAGCCATACCCGGCCGAAACAAAGAAATACCAAACATAGAAAAAAGGACATAGAATGCCCACCCCAACTCACGCCCTGACCAACCAAAATAGAGACATAAAAGGATCTCTAAGGTCAGGGCGTGACACTTGTTAACAAACTATAGTTTTGGCAAGTCGGTTAGGACATCTACTTTGTGCATGACACAAGTCATTTTTCCAACAATTGTTCACAGACAGATTATTCAACTTATAATTCACTGTATCACAATTCCAGTGGGTCAGAAGTTTACATACACTAAGTTGACTGTGCCTTTAAACAGCTTGGAAAATTCCAGAAAACGATGTCATGGCTTTAGAAGCTTCTGATAGGCTCATTTACATAATTTCAGTCAATTGGAGGTGTACCTGTGGATGTATTTCAAGGCCTACCTTTAAACTCAGTGCCTCTTTGCTTGACATCATGGGAAAATCAAAAGAAATCGGCCAAGACCTCAGAAAATTCATTGTAGACCTCCACAAATCTGGTTCATCCTTGGGAGCAATTTCCAAATGCCTGAAGGTAGTGCGTTCATCTGTGCAAACAATAGTATGCAAGTATAAACACCATGGGACAACACAGCCGTCATACCGCTCAGGAAGGAGATACGTTCTGTCTCCTAGAGATGAACATACTTTGGTGCGAAAAGTGAAAATCAATCCCAGAACAACAGCAAAGGACCTTGTGAAGATGTTGGAGGAAACAGATACAAAAGTATCTATATCCACAGTACAACGAGTCTTATATCGACATGACCTTAAAGGCCGCTCAGCAAGGAAGAAGCCACTGCTCCAAAACCGCCATAACAAAGCCAGACTACGGTTTGCAACTGCACATGGGGACAAAAATTTTACTTTTGGGAGAAATGTCCTCTGGTCTGATGAAACAAAAATAGAACTGTTTGGCCATAATGTTATGTTTGTATGAAAAAGGGGGAGGCTTGAAGCCGAAGAACACCATCCCAACCGTGAAGCACGGGGATGGCAGCATCATGTTGTGGGGGTGCTTTGCTGCAGGAGGGACTGGTGCACTTCACAAAATAGATGGCATGAGGACGGAAAATGATGTGGATATATTGAAGCAACATCTCAACACATCAGTCAGGAAGTTAAAGCTTGGTTGCAAATGGGTCTTCCAAATGGGCAATGGCCCCAAGCATACTTCCAAAGTTGTGGCAAAATGGCTTAAAGACAACAAAGTCAAGGTATTGAAGTGGCCATCACAAAGCCCTGACCTCAATCCTATAGAACATTTGTGGGCAGAACTGAAAAAGCGTGTGTGAGCAAGGAGGCCTACAAACCTGACTCAGTTACACCAGCTCTGTCAGGAGGAATGGGAGGAATAGGACTTGGTGATCCTAACTGACCTAAGATAGGAAATTTGTACTAGGATTAAATGTCAGGAATTGTGAAAAACTGAGTTTAAATGTATTTGGCTAAGGTGTATGTAAACTCCAACTTCAACTGTATTTTAAAGTACTACTTAAGTCGTTTTTGGGGGTATCTATACTTTACTGTTTCTATATTTGCCTACTTTTACTTCACTACATTCCTAAAATGTTTTACTCCATACGTTTTCCCTGACACCCGAAAGTACTCGTTACATTTTGACAGGAAAATAGTCCAATTCACTCACTTATCAAAATAACATCCCTGGTCATCCCTACTGCCTCTGATCTGGCAGACTTATTAAACACACATCTTTGTTTGTAAATTTTGTCTGAGTGTGTACCCCTGGCTATCCGTCAATAAAAAATAAAAATGTGGCATCTGGTTTGCTTAAAATAAGGAATTTGAAATTATTTATAGTTTTACTTTTGATGCTTAAGTACATTTGAACAATTCCATTTACTTTTGATACTTAAGTATATTTCAAACCAAATACTTTTAGGCTTTTATTCAAGTAGAATTTTACTGGGTGACTTTCACTTTTACTTGAGTCATTTTCTATTAAGGTATCTTTACTTTTCCTCAAGTATGGCAATTAAGTACTTTTTCCACCACTGGTGGAAACGAATTAGCAGGCACTCAACGTGCTTTGCTGTAATTACTCTACAGTAGGGCTACAGGTTTTCACCCCAAGGCTAATCTAGCCCACCTGATTCTAATAATTAGCTGGTTGATGACATGAATCAGGTAAGTTACAACTGGGGTTGGAGTGAAAACCTACAGGAAGGTAGCTCTCCAGGATCAGGGTTGGAGTGAAAACCTACAGGAAGGTAGCTCTCCAAGAACAGGGTTGGAGTGAAAACCTACAGGAAGGTAGCTCTCCAGGATCAGGGTTGGAGTGAAAACCTACAGGAAGGTAGCTCTCCAGGATCAGGGTTGGAGTGAAAACCCACAGGAAGGTAGCTCTCCAGTAACAGGGTTGGAGTGAAAACCTACAGGAAGGTAGCTCTCCAGGAACAGGGTTGGAGAGCCCTGCTCTACAGTCATGGCGATGATACCATCACCATTAAAGCCTGAATTCAATTATAGCAAAGGAGAATCCTCAGAAGCCTGGCTGGGAGGAATGAAAGGAAAGTTTTTTTTAGGGTGCATCATGGCTCAGACCCCTATTGCTTTGCTAAGACCATTTACTTCAAAGTACGTCACCTGAAGTTATTGGCGTGTTTGCCCATTGCTAGCTAAACCCGATAATGCTTGCTGGACAATGTCTTGGTAAATCCTCAACTTTGAAATCAAAGTTTCCGTGATGGCGGAGCTTTCAACGTTTTCAAAGCACTCAAACCCATAGATAATGGAACTAACAAGCAGTAAACTATGCAGGGGTACAAATAAACCTTGAATAAACTCCCGAACAGCATGGAGTCATGCTCACTTTAACATGGCCAGACACCAGAGAGATGTAGGACAATGAGGTTTAGATATGATCTTCAAATCAATTGATAGGAAGTGCAATCTCCTCTTCCGATCCAGCGAAGCTATCTGTGCTGATGCGCTCTAAAGGGCGTAATGAATTTGTAAAGTGCATGGCAGACGCTTTGTGTTGCTTCAGGCACTGCCAGTCAGATGAGGCCAATCACTGCTAGGCATGCTCTGATTGAGCAGTGCCTGTATGGATGGTATTAGCTGCTTATCCAATAATCGTGTTCCGCCCTTAGATTGCTCTCTGGGCTGGGTTATAGCACCTAATATGTCTGAACTGAGCCCAATCGACACCTCTTCTACTGGTCTGAACTCCCAGCAGAATCACATCTCCTATAATAACCAATCTGCCTAGACAGAGTCCACACCCTATATGTCCTCATATCTGTCTGTCTGTCTGTCTGTCTGTCTGTCTGTCTGTCTGTCTGTCTGTCTGTCTGTCTGTCTGTCTGTCTGTCTGTCTGTCTGTCTGTCTGTCTGTCTGTCTGTCTGTCTGTCTGTCTGTCTGTCTGTCTGTCTGTCTGTCTGTCTGTCTGTCTGTCTGTCTGTCTGTCTGCCTGCCTGCCTGCCTGCCTGTCTGTCTGTCTGTCTGTCTGTCTGTCTGTCAGGTCAGGTAAACAAACACCTCTCCATACCCACAGGGACCGGCTCTTTCACTAGCTCCATGATGGCCTCGGATGCCCTGTTCCCACTCCTTTGTCATCAACTTGTACAGCCAGGATTCTCCACAAATTGCAACTGCCTTAATCATGGATCTCCTTCAGTGGCTGTGGGGAAAGGTCACCTCTAGCCTAGTAGTACCCAGGCAGTGGATAAGGCTGCAGAATTCTGCCACTTCCAGCTCTGGGGAATTACTCTCAGTGGGTGTCAATCATGAACACCCTCGGTCAGTCAAACCACTCCAACTCAGACACACTCCACTGTATGGGAAGAATCCGAAGGATGAAGGACCAGTAGGATGTAATAGAACACAGTGCAACCAGCAACCAGATAATGACACTGCACCCATGAGTAAGGGATCCTCAGTCATCATTACAATCCTCATGTTCTCATACGCAGACTGTCTAGCATCTTCCTTTGACTGTCATGTCATAATCATTGCGTAATTAACCAAGCTTACAGTGGCTGATTGTGCACATGTTTGGAGTGTTGTGCTTCCCTATGGGTGTGGGTGAGTCTGTTTGCGTGTGTGTATGTTTGTGTGTGTGAGCGCCGAAGCCAGACATGCTTCCATGGCCAGCCGCTTTCTTGGAGTTAATCCGTCTCACTAATAGCGGGGGTTGGAGTAGAAGGAGAGGGGGAGAGAACAATGCAGCATCTCTCCTTCTTAGTCTCTCTCGTGATTCTTGGACGCTCTTGGACGCTCTCCCGGCGGATGCCTGTTCTCCCGCTCATCTCACAGCTGTGTCTTTGAAGTCCCTGGTCCGTGTTTCGACAGTCAAGGAAGTCCCCCCCCCCCCCACCCCCCACTACCCACTACCCTGCGTTCCTGCCATTGTCACCGTGACAAGCGCAATCTGCGCCAAGAGGTAAAATGTTGTGTCTGTAGAGTATGGAACTTCCTGGACTTGTCGTTCCTGCATTTTTTCGTTACGTTATGTGTGAATCTGTGTGTGCTAGGCAGATTTTAAAGACGGAAGAGAGAGGAAGTGTAGACATATTGGAGAGTTGTTATTTCCCGCACAATGCAGGTTATTTTGTGTTATCTCCACAGACAGGCTTGCTGAGGCACCCTCATGGAAATACTTGGACTTTCAAGAAGGTCTTGTACCGGACATAGCATTGGAGTGGGTCATAGTTTCAAACATGGAGAAAAAATAGAGATGAAATCCAGATCAAATCTCTCCGTAAAGCACAAAGTTGGTCATCATCGTTGCTTGTTTTTCCAACCATCTTGGATACCATGTTTTTGACTCATACTAATAACTCACAAGAGCTTTAATAACAAATACTGTTGCCTCATGCTGTATGTCTTTACAGGGGTGTTTATCTGAGCCTAGTCTGTATGGTGTGTGTGCTGTGTCACTCCTGATGCCTTGTGAAAGAGAGCATTAGTCCATGAGACTGGTTTTGAGAGGACACCCCCTTTGTGGTAACTATTTGACATGTGTATGTCAAAACCCCATCCGCATGTTGAAATGAATATGATGTCATCTGTTTATCTGAGCAATTAAGTCTGTTGCTGTTCTTATGTTCACTCTGTTGGTGTGTATTAGACCTTTTATGGAGAAACATCAAACGCAACCCAAGTAGCATGCTTCCATTCTATGGCCGCATAATCTATGTTAACCCAGAAGTAAAATGTCACGTAATTTGGTCAGCTGCGTGATGAACTTCTGTGTTCATACGTGTTAAAAATGTTTCGCTAAAGAGTTTCGCAAAAAGAAACTCTCAGCCAAATAATACTACATGACCAAAAGTATCATTGAACATCTAATTTCAAAATCATGGGCATTAATATGGAGTTGGTCCCCCCCTTTGCTGCTATAACAGCCTCCACTTTTCTGGGAAGGCTTTCCACTAGATGTTGGAACATTGCCGCGGGGACTTGCTTCCATTCAGCCACAAGAGCATTAGTGAGGTTGGGCACTGATGTTGGGCGATTAGGCCTGGCTCGCAGTCGGCGTTCCAATTCAGCCCAAAGGTGTTCGATGAGGTTGTGATCAGGGCTCTGTGCAGGCTAGTCAAGTTCTTCCACACTGTTCTCGACAAACCATTTCTGTATGGACCTCGCTTTGTGGACAGGGGCATTGTCATGCTGAAACCATAAAGGGCCTTCCCCAAACTGTTGCCACAAAGTTAAAAGCACAGAATCCACTAGAATGTCATTGTATGCTGTAGCGTTAAGAATTCCATTCATTGTAACTAAGGGGCCTAGTTCGAACCATGAAAAACAGCCCCAGACCATTATTCCCCCTCCACCAACTGACGTTGCTTACAGAGGCAGTTTGGAACTTGGTACTGAGTTTTTAATGTGCTACGCTACGACCTTCAGCACCCGGCCATCCCGTTCTGTGAGATTGTGGGGCCTTCGCGGCTGAGCCGTTGATGCTCCTAGACGTTTCCACTTCACAATAACAGCACTTACAGTTGACCAGGGCAGCTCCAGCAGGGCAGAAATTTGACAAACTGGCTTGTTGGAAAGTTGGCATCCTTTGACGATGCCACGCTGAAATTCACTGAGCTCTTCAGTAAGGCCATTCTACTGCCATGGTTTGTCTTTGGAGATTGTGTGGCGGTGTGTCTCGATTTTATACACCCGTCAGCCTCGGATGTGACTGAAATAGCCAAATCCACTCATTTGAAGGGGTGTCCACATACTTTTGTATATATAGCGTAGTTTAAGTGTGGCCTTCCCCCAATCCTGATACGTCCAAATAACCCCAAAACCGGAACTAATGTTGGTTGGATCTCACCCATCGCATTAATTCTGGCAGATTCTCTTGGCCTACACGCATAATCTGCCCACGGGAGATTAATGGCCATAGAATACAGCCCTTATATATGATATTACACTATTACATTATTAATCTCTCATGCAGATAGATACCCTAAGGTCCACTAAAATTGCGTTAATGTTAATGCATAATACTTTATCATTGCATGAATCATTTAGACAAGCAGCAGGATACTTCCACTGTCCTCTCAAACTTAGAGGAATTCTCATTGTGTCTGAAACTTGAATTTGTCTGGATACAAGGCCAACTCCCCTAACCACTACACTCTGCTATCCTCTACGCACATGACTCATATCTCCTTCATTGATGAGCAATAGGACCACGGTTACCTCATAGGCTCATAAAAACATCCAATTGACAAACACCTTGACAAACCTTCCGACTCAATTACATGCTCTCAACTGCCAGTATTACGGTCCTCGAGCGTCACTTCTCATTTGGTTTTGTCAGGGAAAAGCATTGTTTTTCCTTGTACTACCTCTCCCCATCCATCATGGCTGGCTGTGTCAGGCTGTGTAGAACAGTGTGCACCACAGTGTGTCAGGGCAAGAGGTGCGGGGGGAGGGCTCACAGGGTAACTGCAATGCCCACTGGGATGTCGAAGGATAAATAGTCGTTGACAGGTCCCCTGGCGTTGTGGCGCTAGCCGCTGCTGCTTTGTCATGCTACAGCGTGGGCCATGGGACGCTGGGTTGTTTGTCTCCATTTGACATCACTGGTGAGGAGACTCATCTGATACTGCTGTGTCTCTGGGGCCAAAAATATCCCGCACCGGGTTGTCCGACCAATCAGAGTTGAGAAAGGGCTGGACAGTGAGGTCTCATTGGTCAGGACATTGTCCCACCCATGGTGCTCTCAGACTTACCACTGTCTGTCCCCACAGTATTGATCTATGTGAGCTCAACTGAATCTAAAACAGCTGAATCTGAGAGTTTTTAATTCCCTCATTAATACGACCTCCACACTCTTAGAAAAAAAGGTGCTATCTAGAACCTTAAAGGGTTCTTCGGCTGTCCCCATAGGAGAACCTTTTTTGGTTCCAGGTAGAATCGTTTTGGTTCCAGGTAGAACCATTTTGAGTTCCATGTAGAACCCCTTCTACGTGGAACCCTTTTTTTTAAACCCTTTTTTCTAAGAGTGCAGAGCATTTGTTTAACATAAATTGTGTTGTCTTTCAACCACTCTTGTCTGCTTTAAGGTGAAATTTGAATGAGCCAGCACCCTTTACCAGTAATACATTCCTTATTATTGTGCTAAACTTATTCCATGCTGCATTGAGTTCTGTGCTAAAACCTTGAAGACAGTAAAGAAGTTCCTAGCCTCCTGCATGCTTGTCTGTGGTGTGGACCTTCAGTAATGTTCCCTTGCAGTTGGAGATTAGTTTACCCCGCTAGTGCTTGTTCTCAGAACCTGTCAGACGGTGCAGAGAGACAGACACCAACGGGGTTAGCTGTCACACACAGCTGCAGACGGAGACAGGGAGGAGTGACAGGTGTCAGGTCTGCCGCACGTTGACTGTCAGATCGTTCGAGGACACACACGTCCGTGGTCTTACAGGAAGTCTCATTCGTTGACACACACACACACACACACACACACACATGCACATACACATACACTGCATTCAGAAAGTATTCAGGCGCCTTGACTTTTTCCACATTTTGTTACATTACAGCCTTATTCTAGAATGGATAAAATACAAATATTTCCTCATCAATCTATACACAATACCCCATTAAGACAAAGCAAAAATAGGTTTTTCGAATTTTTGCTAATTTATTTACAATAAAAAACTGAAATACCTTCTTTACAAGTATTCCGAACCTTTGCTATGAGACTCGAAATTTAGCTCATGCATCCTGTTTCCATTGATCATGCTTGAGATGTTTCTACAACTTGATCCATCTGTGGTAAATTCAATTGATTGGACATGATTTGGAAAGGCACACACCTGTCAATATAAGGTCCCACAGTTGACTGTGCATGTCAGAGCAAAAACCAAGCCATGAGGTCGAAGGAATTGTCCGTAGAGGTCCGAGACAGGATTGTGTCGAGGCACAGATCTGGAAAAGGGTACCAAAAATTGTCCACAGCATTGAAGGTCCCCAAGAACACAGTGGCCTCCATCATTCTTAAATGGAATACGTTTGGAAAAATCAAGACTCCTAGAGCTGGCGGCCCGGCCAAACTGAGCAATTGGGGGACAAGGGCCTTGGTCAGGGAGGAGACCAAGGACCCGATGGTAACTCTGACAAAGCTCCAGAGTTCCTCTGTGGAGATGGGAGAACATTCCAGAAGGACAACCATCTCTGCAGCACTCCACAAATCAGGCCTTTATAGTAGAGTGGCCAGAAGGAAGCCACTCCTCAGTAAAAGGCACATGACAGCCTGCTTGGAGTTTGAAAAAAGGCACCTAAAGGACTCTCAGACCATGAGAAACAAGATTCTCTGGTCTGATGAAACCAAGATTGAACTCTTTGGCCTGAATGCCAAGCCTCACGTCTGGAGGAAATCTGGCACCATCCCTACGTTGAAGCATGGTGGGGGCAGCATCATGCTGTGGGGATGTTTTTCAGCGGCAGGGACCGGGAGACTAGTCAGGATCAAGGGAAAGATGAACTGAGCAAAGTACAGAGAGATCCTTGATGAAAACCTGCACCAGAGCACTCAGGACCTCAGACTGGTGCGAAGGTTCACCTTCCAACAGGACAACGACCCTAAGCACACAGCCAAAACAACACAGGAGTGGCTTCGGGACAAGTCTCTGAATGTCCTTGAGTGGCCCAGCCAGAGCCCGGACTTGAACCCGATCTAACATCTCTGGAGAGACCTGAAAAGAGCTGTGTAGCGCAATTCCCATCCAGCCTGACAGAGCTTGAGAGGATCTGCAGAAAACAAAGGGAGAAAATCGGCAAATACAGGTGTGCCAACATTGTGGCGTCATACATAGGGCTGTGGCTGTCACGAAATTTCATCAGCCGGTGATTGTCAAGTGATTGTCAGTCAAATAACTGTTGGGCTCACAGTTATTGACCGTTAATTAACGATTTTCTCCCATTGCTCTGGCACCCCTATGGTGGAACATGCTCCCTCACGATGCCAGGACAGCGGAGTCAATCCCCACCTTCCGGAGACACCTGAAACCCCACCTCTTTAAGGAATACCTAGGATAGGATAAAGTAATCCTTCTAATCCCCCCCCCCCTAAAAGATTTAGATGCACTATTGTAAAGTGGTTGTTCCACTGGATATCATAAGGTGAATGCACCAATTTGTAAGTCGCTCTGGATAAGAGCGTCTGCTAAATGACTTAAATGTAAATGTAAACACATTTAACACATTCTTAACATATTTATTTAAAAAGTCTAATAAATCCATGTAATAATAAATCCATTATTTATTTTAGACAGGTCTAAAAAAGCATGATATGAAGAAAATGTAGTCTATTTCAGAAGATCAAAATAGTATACTCTGAGTTGTCCTTATGTTAGGTCTAGAGGTCGACCAATTAATCGGAATGGCTTATTAATTAGGGACGATTTCAAGTTTTCATAACAATCGGTAATCGGTATTTTTGTCCACCGATTTGCCTATTTATTTGATTTTTTGATTTTTTGACACCTTTATTTAACTAGGCAAGTCAGATTAAGAACACATTCTTATTTTCAATGACGGCCTAGGAACGGGGGTTAACTGCCTTGTTCAGGGGGGATTCGGGGATTCGTTTTTGCAACCTTCCGGTTACTAGTCCAACGCTCTAACCACCTGCCTTACATTGCACTCCACGAGGGGCCTGCATGGCAGGCTGACTACCTGTTACGCAAGGGCAGCAAGAAGCCAAGGTAAGTTGCTAGCTAGCGTTAAACTTATCGTATAAAAAACTATCAGTCTTAACATGATCACTAGTTAACTACACATGGTTGATGATATTACTAGTTTATCTAACGTGTCCTGCGTTGCATATAATCGATGCGGTGCCTGTTAATTTCTCATCGAATCACAGCCTACTTCGATAAACGGGTGATGATATAACAAGCACATTTGCGAAAGAAGGACTGTCGTTGCACCAATGTACCTAACCATAAACATCAATGCCTTTCTTTAAAATCAATACACAAGTATATATTTTTAAACCTGCATATTTAGTTAATATTGCCTGCTAACATGAATTTGTGTCACTTCTCTTGCGTTCCGTGCAAGCAGTCAGGGTATATACAGCAGTTTGGGCCGCCTGGCTCATTGCGAACTGTGTGAAGTCCAATTATTCCTAACAAAGGCCATAATTAATTTGCCAGAATTGTACATAATTATGACATAACATTGAAGGTTGTGCAATGTAACAGGAATATTTAGACTTAGGGATGCCACCCGTTAGATAAAATATGGAACGGTTCCGTATTTCACTGAAATAATAAACATTTCATTTTCGAAATGATAGTTTCCATATTCAACCATATTAATGACCAAAGGCTCATATTTCTGTGTGTTATTATGTTATAATTAAGTCTATGATTTGATATTTGATAGAGCAGTCTGACTGAGCGATGGTAGGCAGCAGCATGCTCGTAAGCATTCATTCAAATAGCACCTTTGTGCGTTTTGCCACCAGCTCTTCGCAATTCTTCAAGCATTGCGCTGGTTATGTCTTCAAGCCTATCAACCCCCGAGAGTAGGCTGTTGTAACCCATGTGAAATGGCTAGCTAGTTAGTGGGTGCGCGCTAATAGCGTTTCAAACATCACTCGCTCTTAGACTTGGGAGTGGTTGTTCCCCTTGCTCTACATGGGTAACTCTGCTTTGAGGGTGGCTGTTGTCGATGTGTTCCTGGTTCGAGCCCAGGTAGGAGCGAGGAGAGGAACGGAAGCTATACTGATACACTGGCAATACTAAAGTGCCTATAAGAACATCCAATAGTCAAAGGTATATGAAATACAAATGGTATAGAGAGAAATAGTCCTATAATTCCTATAATAACTACAACCTAAAACTTCTTACCTGGGAATATTGAAGACTCATGTTCAAAGGAAACACCAGCTTTCATATGTTCTCATGTTCTGAGCAAGGAACTTAAACGTTAGCTTTTTTACATGGCACATATTGCACTTTTACTTTCTTCTCCAACACTTTGTTTTTGCATTATTTAAACCAAATTGAACATGTTTCATTATTTATTTGAGGCTAAATAGATTTTATTGATGTATTATATTAAGTTAAAATAAGTGTTCATTCAGTATTGTTGTAATTGTCATTATTACAAATAAAAAAATATTGTTTTAAAATTGGCCGATTAATCGGCATCCGGGGTTTTTGGTCCTCCAATAATCGGTATCGGCGCTGAAAAATCATAATCGGTCGACCTCTAGTTAGGTCCTGATCTGGCTGTGCCAAATGGCTTTGGGCGACACTAGTTCATTTAGCAGACATAAAATGCTTAGAATTTCGTGGCATTATTTTATAGTATAAAGAATAAAATTTAACAAAGCGGAATAAAATAGAAAGGATATTTTCTCCAAACGATTTGAGGGAGTGAGCACATATTCTGTGTTGAGCGGTTAACAAAGAAATAGGTATTCCTATATGCTTAATTTAGAGTTGTTAATGCGGCATCCTCTTTGTGTGGCTTTAATGCACCCTAAAAAAATCCATGCCTTTTTCAGCCAATGGCCATTGTGTGCGATCCATCACCTTCACTTCTCACAGGCTACAAGTGAAGACAGACACATCGGGGACGCAATTGCAGGTGTCCTTATTCATTTCCGAGGTGCATATTGAAGATATTGGAATAAGTGTGCACATTTACTTTTCGTCAGCCAACAAAATGAGTAGGCCTACCGAACAGCAAAAGGACTAGCCTATGTCAATCTACTATCCCCCATAGTACAAAGGTCGACCTATTGTATTTTGAGCGAGAAATAAATATTCCAAACATATGCTGGGACAGTTGTAGGATGCGATAGACAGCCTACTACCATCTGCGCAATGTGGCTGACGCAACAGATCAGAACGTTTAGCTTAAAATGTTGATAAACCATTAGGCTATTTCTTCACATTATAAGCGCAGCAATGCACACATGGTAGTAGGCTATAAGCGCCAATGTTCCATTAGCGGAAAACACCATTATCAAAACTGACCGCAAATGCAATTATACATGTAATCCTTTTATTATAAAGGTGTTTTTATAGTGGAAATTATCATCCCCAAACTTAAAACAAACTCGCTGCTTATGTATGGCAGTTAGGCTCTACACCTCTTGTAAAGCGGATTAATGTGCTTCATTTTAAGAGGTTATTTAGCCACTTTAGTTGTGATGCAAATCTTATCAAAACATATAGGCCTATGGGCTAGGCTACATGAGGTGTGCGACTAAGATTTGAAAAAGTCGCAAAAAAAGGCATTATTTCTTATGCAGGGCATCATTCACAAGTGATAATATACACTGCTCAAAAAAATAAAGGGAACACTTAAACAACACAATGTAACTCCAAGTCAATCACACTTCTGTGAAATCAAACTGTCCACTTAGGAAGCAACACTGATTGACAATACATTTCACATGCTGTTGTGCAAATAGAATAGACAACAGGTGGAAATTATAGGCAATTAGCAAGACACCCCCAATAAAGGAGTGGTTCTGCAGGTGGGGACCACAGACCACTTCTCAGTTCCTATGCTTCCTGGCTGATGTTTTGGTCACTTTTGAATGCTGGCGGTGCTTTCACTCTAGTGGTAGCATGAGACGGAGTCTACAACCCACACAAGTGGCTCAGGTAGTGCAGCTCATCCAGGATGGCACATCAATGCGAGCTGTGGCAAGAAGGTTTGCTGTGTCTGTCAGCGTAGTGTCCAGAGCATGGAGACGCTACCAGTAGACAGGCCAGTACATCAGGAGACGTGGAGGAGGCCGTAGGAGGGCAACAACCCAGCAGCAGGACCGCTACCTCCGCCTTTGTGCAAGGAGGAACAGGAGAAGCACTGCCAGAGTCCTGCAAAATGACCTCCAGCAGGCCACAAATGTGCACGTGTCTGCTCAAACGGTCAGAAACAGACTCCATGAGGGTGGTATGAGGGCCCGACGTTCACAGGTGGGGGTTGTGCTTACAGCCCAACACCGTGCAGGACGTTTGGCATTTGCCAGAGAACACCAAGATTGGCAAATTCGCCACTGGCGCCCTGTGCTCTTCACAGATGAAAGCAGGTTCACACTGAGCACGTGACAGACGTGACAGAGTCTGGAGACGCCGTGGAGAACGTTCTGCTGCCTGCAACATCCTCCAGCATGACTGGTTTGGCGGTGGGTCAGTCATGGTGTGGGGTGGCATTTCTTTGGGGGGCCGCACAGCCCTCCATGTGCTCGCCAGAGGTAGCCTGACTGCCATTAGGTACCGAGATGAGATCCTCAGACCCCTTGTGAGACCATATGCTGGTGCGGTTGGCCCTGGGTTCCTCCTAATGCAAGACAATGCTAGACCTCATGTGGCTGGAGTGTGTCAGCAGTTCCTGCAAGAGGAAGGCATTGATGCTATGGACTGGCCCGCCCGTTCCACAGACCTGAATCCAATTGAGCACATCTGGGACATCATGTCTCGCTCCATCCACCAACGCCACGTTGCACCACAGACTGTCCAGGAGTTATCGGATGCTTTAGTCCAGGTCTGGGAGGAGATCCCTCAGGAGACCATCCGCCACCTCATCAGGAGCATGCCCAGGCGTTGTAGGGAGGTCATACAGGCACGTGGAGGCCACACACACTACTGAGCCTCATTTTGACTTGTTTTAAGGACATTACATCAAAGTTGGATCAGCCTGTAGTGTGGTTTCCGCTTTAATTTTGAGTGTGACTCCAAATCCAGACCTCCATAGGTTGATAAATTGGATTTCCATTGATTATTTTTGTGTGATTTTGTTGTCAGCACATTCAACTATGTAAAGAAAAAAGTATTTAATAAGATAATTTCTTTCATTCAGATCTAGGATGTGTTGTTTAAGTGTTCCCTTTATTTTTTTGAGCAGTATATAATGTGATAGGCTAATATTGTCACCCATCAGACTATTCTTGATTAAATCTTGTCTTTACATATACTAAATAACAAATGTGTGAAATTTGTTTCGATTTAGAATGGACCATTATCATGGACCTGTATTGAAACAGGGTCAGCGGTACAAAATACATGTCATCTATGCACTTAAATAGTGAATGGAGGACGCTTTCCCCGTGGTTTATTTTCATGCTAGCCAGATACGCTATACTCCTGTTGTAAATATATATAACATGTGCTTAATATTAGGAAAGTTGAGAAATACATGTAGTAGGCCTAGCCTATAGAAAGCTGATCCTCCTATTTTTAGTAGAGGCCATCACTGTTTTCTCCCTAATGACCGTCAGCAGCATCAGCGCTTGGAGCAGCCTAATTACCGTGACTAAACGGTCACATGGAATTTGACTGCCTTCATGACTCGTGACCGCCGGTGTGGCGGTAATACGGTCACCACAACAGCCCTAGTCATACCCAAGAAGATTTGAGGCTGTAATCGCTGTCAAAGGTGCTTCAACAAAGTACTGAGTAAAGGGTCTGAATACTTATGTAAATGTGATATTTCCGTTTTTTTATTTTTTTATACATTTGCATTTAAAACATTTAATTTTTTTTACTGTTTTTGCTTTGTCATTATGGGGTATTGTGTGTAGATTGATGAGGGAAAAATACAATTTAATCAATTTTAGAATAAGGCTATAACGTAGTCAAGGGGTCTAAATACTTTCCAAATGCACTGTATATACACACACATTACCCCTACTGATGTCAGCCACACTCATCACTCTGCGTAGAGGCTACTGATGAGGTGGTCTCTTCAATTTGACCCCTAAACAGGTCAAATAGCAGACAATACATTATAATAAAATGTGTGAAGAAGTTCAGGAGTCTAACCAGAGGCTGACATATATTTTCTCTTTAGGACATCCTTGTGATTCCATGATTTGGTATCACCAGACAGTTATGTAGAATCAACTGCACTTTTCAAAGAGGATTTTTCTGTGATGTTTGGTGCTGTGATGTTAAAGTCCCAGAAGTGGTGCATGTCCTAGTATGAATCTTTTTTAAGCATTGCTGCTGTACATGTCAGCTAATGATCGGTTCTGAGCGTCAATACAAGTCGTTTCTGAAGTCAATACAACAGAGAGTCAGGACATGGAGTCATCAATCTTGTCTATGGAAGATAGAGAGCGAGATAGAGAGAGAGCAAGAAAGAAGGCGGCTATAGGGATGAAAGTAGGAGTTCTAAAGGAGAGAAGACCAAGAGGAGATGGGAGATGGAGTGTTATACGGCAACTTTAAACCATGTTTACCGCTATAAGATCAGATCATAGTGAAGCGCTATCACAACCTCTCCCACTCACAAACCTCTCACAGTAGGTTTGTGAGTGGAAGCAGTCCACTGCAGATACTCCGTCACCCACAGCCGTCACCCACTAGCTAAGAACCAAGCTTGAGGAACATAGCATAGAAACTACCGGGCTTATGCAGCTAACCAAGCCTCAAATGTCAACTCTAGCTCAAGCTCAACACCCAAAACAGTCAGCCGACTGTTGCATACTAAGTACAACACCTACACCAAACCGCTGGGTTGTTGCATAAAGGATATTCAAAGTGCCAATCAAGCCGTTTTCACAGCTGAGTAGCCTGACGTGCCCCAGTGCGGACACTGGACAGCCAGGCGTTGGATAGATCAAGGGTAAATGGTTACATGCTTGCTCGTTATCTCCTACTAAGTTCTCATTGAGCGCCTAGTCAAATAATCAATTTTCTGACATGTCTGTCTGGCAGATCTAGCCAACGCTATGAACTTTAACGATTAGACAATCTGGATGTAAGGGGGCTCATCTCGAACTAGACTAGAGCTGAAACGGTTGCCCTTTGCTTCAGAAATCTTTACACAAGGGACAAGAGGAAACACCATCTGTTCTAATCGCATGTTGATGGGTTTGTTAAAGGTTGAGAGCTGTTGGAATCGTCCATCTTCTGATTCCTTGAGTTATTTGTCTGGATATTTGAATTATTTCTCTCCTCTTTTCTTCCCTCTGGAACTTCATCTTTCACTTGGATGGGAGAAATTAAGTAGGTTAGATTATCAACATAATACTTATTCCCTTCATCATGAATCGACCGATACAGCATGAACGATGGGGGGAATAAAGCAAAAGAGAGCAAAATACCTTACATTAAGCACAGCAAGTTCTCCAATAGAGTGATTCTCTCTAGCTATATCATTCTGAGAGCGTTTTGCAGGCAAAATATACTGAAGCAATAAGGCGGAGGTGTGGTATATGGCCAATATACTACAAACCCCCAAGGTGCCTTATTACTATTATAAACTGGTTACCAACGTAATTAGAGCAGTAAAAATACATGTTTTGTCATACCCCGTGGTATGCATTCAGGGCTCAAACCACCCAGTTTATAATTGTACTTTTTCATCTCGACCAAAGCAGACTGCTTTTTTGTGGATGTTGTTTATTTTTTAGTGCGCCACCCTCTGCCCCCATGGGAGCCTTCTTATTACAAGCCTCGCTTTGGTGATCAAAGATGAAGATATTAATATCAGACGACTCTATGGTGTTGGTGCGGTGGGGCAGCTGTAAAATTCCACTGCTAGCTAGGCTATTCCCACAGGGAGCCTCATATCAGACACAAGTGTTTGCTAGCCTATATAGCGATGCTAATAGCTAGCTCCTACCCAGGCTCTCTGTCTTTCGATGTTGTCATTCTGCCTTTTGCTGAGCTATAATACACTCATGTTCACTTCACTCCTGTCTAGTGTATTCTCAGAAGTAGATTCGACTCTGAAATACTTCACTTTAAATGCTCCTGTCTTCACACTCTCCAGGGTGCATGCTGTGCCTACCGATTCAGGGACAGACTACTAGGTCTCCATCATAAATGGCACCCTATTCCCTACATAGTGCAGAGGGCTCTGGTCAAAGGTAGTGCACTATGCAGGGAGTAGGGTGCCATTTGGGAGGCTACCAGACACTCCAGGATATTCTGACAGGCGTCATCACGCTTTGTGTAAAGTGGTGAATTTAGGTGTCAACCCGCGCTCTCTATTTTTCTGTGGTATTACTTTCTTAGTGATTGTGACAGGCGTAGCGGGACGTGGTGCGATGCTAGCTTCACTTTACTGTTAGTCAGCAGCGCCAGCACAACACAGCAGCAGTCAATCGTATCATTACTGTCTGCAGGGTCACACAAGGACAGAGATGAGGTGGAGGAGAGGGAGATAGAGAGAGGGGGAGAAAGACGGGGATAGAGAGAGATGAAAGAGAGACCGATCGAGGGAGAGAGAGAGAGGAGAGAGATATTTACGACTGAGACGCTGCCAGAGAGAGAGACGCCCTGCATCCCGATCTCTGTCTTTACCGCTCGTCCCAGGAACTCCAAAGGGACTGAAGGCATGTTTGTGAAAATACATTTTCCTTTTAAATGACAGCTATGCTATGGCTGGATGTTTGGCGTCTCAGATTAATATCAGAGATTGATAATAGGACTAGCACACTGAGTGTATGTGTGTGTGTCTGTGCACCCTTACCTATATCTCTTTATATCTATATATCCCATTATTGGTGTTGACAATGTGCCTGCAGATCATTGCGATCGTTTGCCATTCTGTGGCATGCAGTGGGTCTGTTATTCAGTCAGTCAGTTAGTCAGGGAGGGTTGACCCCTGATATAACGGTAACTCGGAGTGACCCTCCCATGACCCCATATGTGTGTGTCACCTTGTGGCCCCTGTACTAAAGTGTGTGTTCCAGACAAACTGCAGCCCGTGTCACTCACGATGGCACCCTGTTCACTGTATAGTGACACTGTCCGTCTACACTCTGGGGGAGCCCCATCCTTCCCAATTTAATGCCCTATTACCCTGCTTGGTCATCTTATTAAATCAGCTTTGTGGCTAACCATAATACTATTTGAAGTCTATGGGAGCTGTACCATACAATAGAATAAAACTTTATTGTCCATCCAGGATTACAAGTTTTCTTTGGCATCACCTTACACATATATTCTCACATAACACACATTTAAACCACTCAACACTTCATACTGCATAACCTA
This sequence comes from Salmo salar, assembly GCF_965601325.2. NCBI lineage: Eukaryota > Metazoa > Chordata > Actinopteri > Salmoniformes > Salmonidae > Salmo > Salmo salar. The sequence continues at coordinate 14,978,646 of NC_138319.1, read as the reverse complement.
AAAAGATAGAGGACATTGTTACATTTACTCACAACTGACCGCTGCCCTGCACTGTTAAAATAGAGAAATAGATAAGTGCGTATACCGATGCAATTTATGTTGCATTTAGTCGTCCAACAGCACAAGGAACGAATGAATGTTTGAACACGTTCTTCTTGGCCATGGGCATTCTGAAGCGCAGCCCAGAGGGAAGCTCTCAAACGTGAGGGTGTGGGTGGGAGGGGTCGTAAACGACACCCAGTGCCTTCCCTTTTGGTCGCCTGGTGGAACAGACCGCTCAACTGTGCCTGTGGTCGACCGATTACTTCGCCGGCTGTGTTTCCTATTCTGGTCAGTTTGCTTTTCCTCCTCACGCTCAGATTGCCATACCAGACTGTCATATCGAACGTGAGGATGCTCTCCACCAGACTGCTGTACAACTTCTCCAGAATATCCCTTCAACCCTTCAATTTCCTGATTAAAACAGTCGCTGGCATGCTTTTAAAAAAAATACATTCTGCATTCTCTGTAAAGCTCAGCTTGTAATCAATTTGTTTCCCTAGATATTTAGAACACTCATCCACCTCCACTGGTTGCTTGTTCAGAGAGAGTTGTTGGGACATTGGCAGGTCGTTGCCATTGATGATCAGCTCCTTTGTCTTGTCCACATTAATGTGGAAGGCAATTGACCGGCACCATTCTTGAAGGTTGTTGGCCTATTTGAAATAGCTGTCCCCATCTGACGTAGCATTTTTTTTAAATAGTCCCACCACAGCCATGTCATCTGCCTTCTTGAAAAGGCTCACATTGTTTCCTTTGGGTCTTCGTCTCGTTAGTGTAGATAGAGAACAACAGCGGTGAAAGGACACGCCCCTGGGGCGCCCCTGTGTACAGGATCAGTTCATCAGAGAGGGCCCCATTCAGGAGAACCCTCTGTGTACAGGGTCAGTTCATCAGAGAGGGCCCCATTCAGGAGAACCCTCTGTGTACAGGGTCAGTTCATCAGAGAGGGACCCATTCAGGAGAACCCTCTGTGTACAGGGTCAGTTCATAAGAGAGGGCCCCATTCAGGAGAACCCTCTGTGTACAGGGTCAGTTCATCAGAGAGGGCCCCATTCAGGAGAACCCTCTGTGTACAAGGTCAGTTCATCAGAGAGGGCCCCATTCAGGAGAACCCTCTGTGTACAAGGTCAGTTCATAAGAGAGGGCCCCATTCAGGAGAACCCTCTGTGTACAAGGTCAGTTCATAAGAGAGGGCCCCATTCAGGAGAACCCTCTGTGTACAGGATCAGTTCATCAGAGAGGGCCCCATTCAGGAGAACCCTCTGTGTACAGGGTCAGTTCATCAGAGAGGGCCCCATTCAGGAGAACCCTCTGTGTACAGGGTCAGTTCATCAGAGAGGGCCCCATTCAGGAGAACCCTCTGTGTACAGGGTCAGTTCATAAGAGAGGGCCCCATTCAGGAGAACCCTCTGTGTACAGGGTCAGTTCATCAGAGAGGGCCCCATTCAGGAGAACCCTCTGTGTACAGGGTCAGTTCATCAGAGAGGGCCCCATTCAGGAGAACCCTCTGTGTACAGGGTCAGTTCATCAGAGAGGGCCCCATTCAGGAGAACCCTCTGTGTACAGGGTCAGTTCATCAGAGAGGGCCCCATTCAGGAGAACCCTCTGTGGGCGGTCAGTTAAAAAGTCCTTGATCCAACCTGCGAGGCCACCGTTGACGTTCAGGTCCAGTAGTCGTTTCAGCAGTGTGTGCATTTGCATTGTATTGAAAGCTGAACTAAAATCAATAAATGTAATGTGTGCATATGATTTAGCATGTTGAAAGTGACTAGGTCAAGGTCAGGGTACTATCCTACAGTCCCCCTCTGTGCCTTATAGGCACACTGTAGCGGGTCCAGTTGACAGGGTGGACAGCGTAAGGTGCTTCCTGACAACCCTCTCCATGCATTCGGCCAGCAGTGGCATGAGGGCAACAGGTCGAAAGTCATTTGGTGATTAGGCACCGGTACAATGGTCGACAGCTTCCAGGAGTTTGGCACTGTGCAGGTGCTCAGCAGGACCTTGGTCACAGTTCCCCTGATGAGTGGTCTTAGTCAGAGGACAGGCTTGGCTAGTGATTCATGGAGAGGATGAACATGTTGTTGTTGCAGTCTCTCCCTAACTTTCCTTTCTACTGCAGGCAAGTGCCGCTGTGGCTTTTGTGTGTGTGTGTGTGTGTGTGTGTGTGTGTGTGTGTGTGTGTGTGTGTGTGTGTGTGTGTGTGTGTGTGTGTGTGTGTGTGTGTGTGTGTGTGTGTGTGTGTGTGTGAGGTTATGAGAGCTCAGCTGGCAGAGTCAGCCTGAGGAGCAGACCACACACACACACACACACTAAACAGGTGCCCACTCACTATTCTGCCACGCTCCATGTCACACGCATTGCTTTTGGCAGGTGTGTCATCTCTGGTGCTACACTGCTCTGCCTTGCATTACTGATGTTAACTTAGCCTCTAACCCAGGAAGAGGAATGGGAATTGACAGCCACAGCTCCGTGAATGTGGAACAGGGTTGGAACGGTTGTGTTTTATGGCGGTGGTGTCTCTTGGTAATTAATGTTCGTGCAGAGGCATTTTGCGCACTAATTACTGTGGCTGTTACGACACACTTCTTGTACGAATCGGACAGAGTCGCTACATACGAGCCACTTATGAGGGGACTAAAGCAACATTATAAAACAGCCGTTTCTACTCCTTTCTATCCATTTACTCTAAAGGGTGGTGACTGGTTTTGGAGATGTGCAGACAGACACAGACAGACAGACAGACAGACAGACAGACAGACAGACAGACAGACAGACAGACAGACAGACAGACAGACAGACAGACAGACAGACAGACAGACAGACAGACAGACAGACAGACAGTACAGCACAGTATGTGAGAATCCCCAATGATTATGTAAGAGACTCATGTAGCCAGACCAGTTAGTCAGTGAGACGTTCACCCCCGCGGTGGAGTGAACGTCATGCTGACACTCCTTTTAATGGCCTGCCATGTACTAGCTGGGCGGTAGGGGTGGGGGGGACTTGGTGGCGCAGATTGATGACCCGCGCAGCCGACACCAACTGCCACCAGCCTGCATGACACAGCAACCGCAACTCATCCTGCCATCAGGGCCGTGGTCGGCAGCGTCCACTCACAGCACTGATGGTGACTCAGCACCATAGCATCCTGCAGATACACATTTGGCGTGGTGGAGAGGAGCAATAGGATACTGAAGAACCAATACTTTCTTTCTATAGAGCTTGTGGTAAATACCTGGTGCTATATCATCAGGGACCGTTATTGGAGAAAATCGATACTGTAGTAAACATTACATTTGTTTTGTCTGACTGGCCAGCCAATTAAGTGATCGCAGCAGCACTCGAGGGGCACCAACAACCAATCGGCTGCTCCGTGGTTGAGTCACTGCTCACTGGCCCCAGCTGTTGTTGTGGCTCATGCTTGAAGAATAAGTGTTATTTGTTTCATAATGGAATTGTTCATTGTAATCAGGCCCCTGGTCTAGTTCCCATTGGGGATCAGCCTCAGCAGGGTCTTACTTGAATTCCTGTTATGAAAGCCCAGCAGCCTTTGGTCTACTGTGAGGTCACTAATAGGACAAGTAAGACTGTGGGGAGGAAGGCAAGGGAGGAGGGGCCCCAGAGACATCACTGCTCAGCACTAAGTCACCACAGCCCAAACTGAGGCCCTCTGAGCCCCCAAAGCCCCAACAACAACAGCACAGGAAACACATGGAGAGACAAGGCCTGACGTGTGAGAAGGTATCAGGAACTGTTTACTGATTCCCATCAAACGAGCGAAAGAAACATAATCAAAGGGTGAACGCCATGAAGGCGCCTCACTTTTGTCTGGTCTGCTGGGAGGAGGAGATCGAGATAGACATCACGGTGTTGTTGCAATCACCGAATCCCTTGGGATTACGCCAATGAGGTCCACTGTAAATCCACTCCTCTAATGTTAACTGGTTTGTTTCCAAAATGGCACACTATTCCCTTTATCGTGCACTACTTTTGACTAGAGTCCTATGGGTAGTGCACTGTAGAGAGTGTACTATATAGAGAACAGGGTGCAATTTGGGACTGACACATTGTTTGTCCTCTGGGGCTGCCATGGTGGCCTTACTGTAAATGGACCTATTTATAACTCCACAGTGAATTTGGATATTAAAATGGTGTAGAAATGGGAAAGTTGCTACCTCTATAACTCTTTTCAGCTATCTGAAAGAAAGAAAGAAGTCAATGTAACACCTTCACATTTTCTCAGACTTGTCTTACTTTATGACTGAGATTTGACTCCATGAATCTGTGTAAGGAATTCAGGAGCATTTCCCCCCTAATTTCTCTGTCTCCATTTACCGACCGCCTTCACAGATAGACAGTGGCCGCGTCCCAAATGGCACCCTATTCCCTACACAGTGCCCTACTCTTGACCGAACCCGTAGGGGCCCTGGTCAAAAGTAGTGTGCTTAGGGTGCCATTTGAGACGGTGTGTTCATTCAATGCAGCTGGAACCAGCAGATGAACCGAGCCGTGAGAACATTGCATTGGAGGGAGGAAAATATCAGCTCCCGTAAAAGAGTGTGATTAGGTCTTTGGGTTATCTGTGGGTTGTTATGAGAGCACAGCCCTGTCCACTCGTTCAGTGACTCCCTTACTCCCTCCTTCCTCTCCCTCTTTCCTCCTTCGCTATGGAAGGTGCAGCTTCGCGCAGGCATCGAGCCAGATCCTCAGACGCTAGACCCCTACAGTAAAATAGAGGGAAGTCCAAAATGTAAAGGCATTGTTATCCTTGCGCGCTTGCACCCTGGTGGAGACAGAGTGACAGATTTATTTCATTACCCCGTCTCGAGTGACCTTGGCTGGGGCTTAAACTCTGTGCGCCCCTCCAGTTTCACTATTCAGAGCTGCACTCTCCAAGTCGCAGCAGCAGCAGAGGCATTTTGGGGACCCAAAGGGCTGTCAACATGAGCCCAAACACAAAGACCGCTGCGTTGCTATGAGGAGAGGGATTGTCTGAAAGTCATATTCTCCCAGTCTCAATGGTGAGTGCTTTATTTAGTCTTTCTCTCTTAGAAATGATGGGATTATTAAAAAAAATGATCTGATGGAGTCCCATTTGTCCTCGGTAAGGAGATTTGAATACAATGTACTATTAGGGTTGTCATGGCAATGGCCACACTCTGTGTGTGTGTGTGTGTCAGTTGCCATGCAGCGGTTTGTTTGTTATTCTCCTGTAAAATGTTGGAATACCATGGAGCTGCTAGCTGTCCCTGACATTACAGAAAACACACAGACCAACGGTATCTGTGTTGATTGGTGATGTACTCACTGTGTTTACATCGTTGGGTAGGTATCTTGAGTCATATTTCAAACAGCTACCCGGACGTAATCCTCTGTTTCTGGACTATTTGTCCTATCCAGCTCCTGGACTTTAAGGACATAATACATCATCTCTCTCTCTCTTACTCTCTGTGTCCAGCTGAACTCTGAGGGGCTTTTCCCATGCTCTCCTTTCCTCTATCGTAGTTAAATCCACATTTCTCCACATATCTCTCTCTAGTTCTCTCGTTCTCTCTGTGTATGGACAAGTCGTGGCACGCACCGGTAGCTAATGTGTCATCATAACAGGTGGATATGATTCACACCCCCCCCCCCCCCCCCCCCCCCCCCCCTGCCCTGTGTGAATGAAAGGTTGTCTGGTAGCCAGTACGAGTGATGATGTGTAATCACTGTGGACACTGGAGAGGTTCAGCTGCACTCCTTAAACACTCACCGCCACTCCGCTCATTAGCCCTGGAGCATGATGCTAATGCACCTAGAACGAGGTGGAGAGGTAGAGAGCAGGGGGGAGAGAGAGAGAGAGAGAAGAGAAGAGAAGAGAAGAGAAGGAGTGGAGAGGGAGGGGGAGATGAGGGAGGTGGGAAGAGAGAGAGAGATGGAAAGGAGGGAGAGAGAAAAAGAGGAGAGGAGAGAGACACCTCCCCCAGTGAAATTGCCCAAAATGGGCATTCTCACAGTGGGCCAGTCTCTTGTTTTGGCATTCGACTGGCAAAATATCAATATGACTGGTAATAGGCGGATTGAGTTGCAGCCTGCAGCGTGCGTATTTCAATCCAGTCTTTTATGAAAGTGATTATTTTCATAAGGAACAATACATTATGAAATGATCAGTGCTGCTGTGCTCGTTTGCTTATCCTCTCCCCTCTCATTGCGTTACGCTTTCAGAGAAACACAGGTTGCGTCTCGAATGGAACCTTTTTCCCTTTATAGTGCACTACTTTTGACCAGGGCCCATAGGGTTCTGGTCAAAACTGGTGCACTATATAGGTGCCATTTGGGACGTATCCACAGGTTGCCCACATCCAGACCCCGTCGTCCTAGGGGGCACAAATCCAATTTCACACTCGCCACTGCCACCAGATTATTTATGCATTGGGGATTCACCTTAGGGGAAGTGCAGGTGTGTTTATTCCCCAAAGACAGGGCAACACACAGAAATGCAATCTCTCTCTCTCTCTCTCTCTCTCTCACACACACACACACACACACACACACACACACACACACACACACACACACACACACACATACATACACACACAAGCTTCTCCAGAGGTGAAAATAATTTGTGTGTGCGCACAGCTCGCGCGTGTGGGCCCTCCTTTCATTTATCAAGGTACTATCACTTCTGTCACTCCTAAAGACTACCCGTGGAAGTTAGCATGCGGTCTAGTGATATATAGCTCAGTACACTACACGCCCTACTGATCAATGTTTAATGACCCATGATTGGTTTTACTGACCAGCCTAGGCAGTGAGTGCAGCGTACTGCATTTCATACATAGCCAGTATTCAGGAGCCAAATACACAATGACCACTCTGTACATTAATGGTCTAATCCAACCTTGATTGATGTTACTTTTCCATGGCTAAGTATTTATGCCTGTCATGGTGAATATTTATTATTGTTGTCAGAGGGGGAGTTTTTTTTCGATACTTGTTGAGTTCTTTCCTGTTTGTGACCTGACTGGGAATTGTAAACACCATCTTGTCTGTCCTGGTCTGTCACTGGCTGTATTTTTCTCTCTATTTCTGTCTCTCTGTCCGTCCTCTCTCTCTCTCTCTCTCTCTCTGTCTCTCTCAATGGATATCCCCTCGGCTGGCTATGTGATCAATCTCTCTCTCTCCCTCTCTATGTGATCAATCTCTCTCTCTCTCTTTCTCTCTCTCTCTCTCTCTCCCTTTCTTTCTTTCTTTCTTTCTTTCTTTCTTTCTTTCTTTCTTTCTTTCTTTCTTCTTTCTTTCTTTCTTTCTTTCTTTCTTTCTTTCTTTCTTTCTTTCTTTCTTTCTTTCTCTCTCTCTCTCTCTCTCTCTCTCTCTCTCTCTCTCTCTCTCTCTCTCTCTCTCTCTCTCTCTCTCTCAATGGATAGCCCCTCACCTGGCTATGTGATCAATCTCTCTCTCTCTCTTTCTCTCTCTCTCTCTCTTTCTTTCTTTCTTTCTTTCTTTCTCTCTCTCTCTTTCCCTCTCTCTCTCTCTCTCTTTCTCTCTCTCTCTCTCTTTCCCTCTCTCTCTTTCTCTCTCTCTCGCTCTCTCTTCTTTCTTTCTTTCTCTCTCTGTCTCTCTCTCTCTCCCCCCCATGTCCTCACCTAATCACATCAGTATCTGACCGTGCTTCCTGATCTTAGTCTGTCTCTCTGGTCTGGTTGTGTTTCCACAGAGAACCATGAGCACTGTGGAGGAGGAGCCGGACCACATGATACCATGAAGAGAAGCCTGCAGGTCCTGCGCCGCCAGCTGCTGAGTGAGTAGACATGGCTGGCTCCTCATAACTGAGATAGGATACAGTCAAATCACATACAGCGCATCACTGACACTCATAGCACACGTGACATAACTACAGTTCAATGCGAACAGCACAGCTAAGCTACGGGCTTACTGTACATTAGCCAAACTTGTTAAACTGCACATTAGCCACAGGTAAGGGCACAGTAGAATAGAGTCCAGTAAGACAGAAAACAGCTAAAGTGAGGGCACAATAACAGTGCTGATAACAGCTACAAGAAAAGGACCCTCAAAACACAGTCTCAGCCGATTCCAGGTAGACAGAGAACAGGTATTGTACTTGCAGTGTGTTACTCATCCATATCTACCTCTGTGTTACATAATCATATCATACAGTATATGCTGTTTAACATTCTAAGAATATTAGCAGGGCCAGGGGGGGGAAAGTGGTGTGATTGTCTGGCAGGTATCCAGAGCAGAATGTGGAACACGGGGTCAGGCTGAACCACTGACATTACCACAGGCTGTTAGTGGAGCAGGTTGCTCATCTCTACTATGATATGATTCACCCTGTGCCCCATGGCTCAGAACAGAGCAGCACGGTTAAAGGCTGGGCCTGACTAATCTAACTCAATCACATCACACAGCAGATACATGAAGGTTGTTCGACTGCTCGAGGAGGCCTCCTGTAGGATGTGCTGTTGTGTACTCAAGAACGGATGGTCCAGTCAAAGTGTTCCAAATGCTGTACTATGATCTCCAGTGGTGCTGGGTTGAGAAGAGGGTACTGCCACGGAAATAATGGAACCTTTGGAAAGGAAACCATTTCTTAGCATTCTCTGGCTCAGAAATGTAGGATCTGTGAAATCATAGAGATGATCATTTTTTTTCATATTGCAGTTTGTTTTTGGTACCGTGTGGTTCTTCGTACCAAATTATCTGTCGCCTCTTTTTGAGAGGTTTCATCAGTTTCCTGTGGAACCCAACATTGACGGTCCAGGTGATATTTTTCACTTAGATGTGCTGTGTGAGTCACAGCTGTGGCCTGCCTCTCCCCAGACTCTTCACACGCAACTCTCTGCATCCTAAATGTCACCCTATTGCCTATATATTGCACTACCCTGTTCAAAAGTACTACACTATATAGGGAATAGGGTGCTATTTGGGGGGTAGCCTAAGTACCTTGTTCTTGTGTCTAGACAGAGAAGCCCACCAGAGACTTCTGCTGCCTTTCTGTAGAACAGGCTATTCTCATTTCTCATTCTGGCCTGTACCTGCCAGCGGCGGCGTGTAGCCTAGCGGTTAGAGAGGCGAGCTACTGTAGCAACTGGAGGGTTGCCAGTTCGAATCCCGGATCTGGAGGGGTCTGCTGGTATCAAATCCTAGATGCCATTGCCTGCCATTGTGTCCTTGAGCAAGGCACTTAACCCCCCACAACAATTGCTCCATGGGTGCCCAGTGTGGGAGCCCCCTCTCCAACCTGTGTATGCGTGTCTTTCAGATAAGGTATAAGTCAAATTTAGGTTGGACAAATAAATAAATTGACAAATAAAATTGTGATATAAACCAGAGTTTGGGTCAATTTCAACTGAATTGAACAATGGTTATTGAGAATTCTTGGGAGTCAATTTTGGTTCATTTTATGAGTTGGCCTATAGCGTTGGTTTTGGAGAGGGGTTTCAGAGAGAACGGAGAGTGGGATGATATCATGATATTATCACACTGTACTCCCATTTCCTTTGGTTCCAATCCTCTTTTCCTGTGGTGTTTTTTCTTCTCTGTTCTCTCTCTCTTCCCTTCCATGTCTGTCTGGCTGAACATGGTTGTCTGTACAGGCCTACCTGAAGCTACAGAAAACTGCCTGTTTGTTTTCAGAAAACGTTTGTTTTGCCCTCTGTCCTCAATCCAATTCCTTCCAAGTACGGCAATTCCTTCCATCTCCTTGACTCAAGTGCAAATTACATTGTGACTTCAGCTCGTAAAATGCTTATCTGTGAGAGTGTTTAGAGTGATTCGCAAGCTATGAGAAATCTCCCTAATCTGAGTTGCAGGGCCTCGCCTTTTGGTTGGGTTCTATTGTGGCACTAGATTGTGCTTGTAATAATGTCATAACACCGCCGTAATATCTTGAATAACTTATACATTATGTGTGAGCGGTACAGTGCTGTCGGTCTACTTTATTGCGTTGTTTTTCTCAGCCTTCGTGACTCAATGTTCTCCCCAGAGCCCGAATAACTTCCTAGTTTATGTCTTTCCTTCCTGTTTGAACCGACCGGACCTGGCCCTGTGGCCCAGTTGCTGTTATAGCCCCCAGTCAACCGGGCAACTACTGTCCTACTAAATGAATACCCCAGTAAACATCAGAGGGCCTTTCTATCCTCCTTGTCTCTCATTCCTCAGTTCTCTGACAGCGTGGATATGGGATCTGGGATAAACATGTCCGTGTTGTAAAAAGTGTGGGGGGGGGGGGGGGGGGGGTAACCTAATCTGACAAGCTTTACAGAACATTCAAACAGGAAGACATTATCCCGCTGTGTGATAGGATGAGTCCCAACTGGCACCCTATTCCCTATATAGTGTACTAGTTTTGACCAGGGCCTATGGCTCTGGTCAAAAGTAGTGCTCTAAGTAGGGAATAGGGTACTATTTGGAACGGTACCAGAGCTCACGTCTGTGCCGCCCTAACCCATCTCCCTCCCCCTTCCCCCAGTCCCAGCGGTCCACAGGATGTGCCCCATCTATCCCTCAGCCCCCTGGGATAACCACTCTCCCCCATAGATTGGCAGGCGGGCCGGGCACACCCAACTAGCAGACCAGTGGAATTTGCCTGTTTACGCCACTTTTAAAGATGCACTCTCTTTACACCTCTGACTGACAGTTTGTTTAATTCCCGACTGAAAACAATTGTTGTTCAAGACTAGTTCCTAACTTGAAAACAGAGTTAATTTAGGTTGATTGCACGTAGCTGCTAGAAATAAGTATGTTTGAATAAATGTATTGAACTTAAAGGAGAGATGCTGTTTACATTTTTATTTTTATTATTTGGCCCTCATCCCATTGTATATCCCCCGGACCCATACTGGGGATTCAACTGGAAAACGAATGGAAAACCAGTCCCTTGTTTTGATGAGTCTAAATGTTTTTCTTATCCAGAGTGACTTGCGAATACCAATACAACCTCCTCACCAATCAACTGTCAGATCACATACTGTACTGTAGGTGACATCAGTAACACCTATTGACCACTGCAGCTAGGTCACAATTGGAATAGCATGGGACAGGCTTGATAATCAAATCCCACCGCAGGTCTGACTGGGGATAAGGGGCTTTTTGTGCCCCTGCTGTGAAGAATCTCATCAGTTTGATCTGTTGATCTGGTCTGTTCAGATAGCATGTTAAAGATGAGGTTAAATGCACAGGCTCTTCTCAACAAATCACATCGTCAAAAGGAGCCCAACATCTACTTTCGTTTGGCTCCGTCAAGCTTTCTTTACAAATATGAGTGTTTGTATGTTTTTTATTTAACCCTTATTTTACCTGGTAAGTTGACTGATAACACATTCTCATTTACAGCAGCAACCTGGGGAATAGTTACAAGGGAGAGGAATGACCAATTGTAAGCTGGGAATGATTAAGTGACCGTGATGGTATAGGAACAGATTGGGAATTTAGCCAGGACGCCGGGGTTAACACCCCTACTCTTACAATAAGTGCCATGGGATCTTTAGTGACCACAGAGAGTCAGGACACCAATTTAACTTCCCATCCAAAAGACGGCACCGTACACAGGGCAATGTCCCCAATCACTGCCCTGGGCATTGGGATGACCGACCAGGACCAACCCTGCTTAGCTTCAGAAGCAAGCCAGCAGTGGTATGCTGCTGGCTGTGTTTGTGTGTGTGCATGTGTAGTTTGAGTTTTGTGAGATACGAGATGGAAGCTTATTGGTATTCTGATCGATGCTGTAGAGACAACCCTCCTACCTCCCGTGTGTACTCACAGAGGATCCCATGGACTTAGCATCCGCGGCGCACCATATTAGCAATTAGTATAAACAAGCCTTAACACAGTCCATAGGGGACTGGGCGGTGAGGGCATCCTTAATCGCTAACTGCTATGCATCAGTGCCCACAGTGTTTACAACACAATATCAACCCATGCATGTTTAGCCTATACACCAGCAGCTAATGATGTGATAATATCTGCACCTGTGGCATCACAGTGAAGGATGTGTGTGTTAAGCTTGGAGAAGTTGCTCCTTAGACACTGATCTTAGGTCAGTTTAGGGATTTGACCTACTAGTGGTGAAGGTGAGGATTTGGGGAGGGTAAACTGTGCTGTGATCTGTGATCTGTGCCTATTTGGAGGTAGGCTTACTGTACAGTTTAGAAATAGCGTCTGCAGAACAGCCTCCAGGGATTGAATGTTGTCGATGGAGGATGCTGCGTATTATAGGACCTATTTTGGGGAATGTCAGATTTCCTGGGATTTGCTAAATGAAACGCTGTGACTGACCGACCGACTACTGATGACGCAGCACAACTGGGATGAGACTCCTGCCACATAGGCAGATTGGAGATTTCTCCTTCAGAGAGCGAGAGAGAGAGTTAGAGAGAGAGAGAGAGTCTCTCTCAGGATTGATCACATAGCCAGGCGAGGGATATCCACTGATCTGTTCTCCACTACACACACTAAGTGGATTCTCTTCGATGATTGATTAGCCTGGTCTGGTGGATATAGGATGCAGTAGTGTAGGCTACATCTCACACTATTATCCCCCTACACCGGTTGGTACACTCTTAGAAAAAAAGGGTTATTTGGGCTGTCCCCATAGGAGAACCCTTTTTGGCTCTAAGTAGAACTCTTTTGGGTTCCACATCGAACCCTCTGTGGAAAGGGTTCTACCTGGAACCAAAAAGGGTTCTTCAAAGGGTTCTGCTAATAATAATTTTAGGTTCTAGATAGCACCTTTTTTTTTTACATCCTTGGTAGCTTGAGTAAAGACTGACCAATGAGGATGTGGCTGAATGTTGAGGATTTGATCATTTTCTCCATTAGGATGCATTCATTTCACTAGGCCTCAAACTCAATAACATCCTATGCCCCATCTTGCCATCTTGGCTTTCTAGGCCCTTGACTCTAATACTGAATGATGGAACGGGGACAGAGAGATGGGGACAAGGCTATTGGATCAAGTGCACAAGACGCAGCAGCCAGCCCTATGATTTATTAATGTTCCATTTCCCTCCATCTCATCAATGGAGGACCTATACATGAATATCACTAGCTTCTTATGCAAGTTTACTGCATAAATTGCCCATCCCCATGATAAATCTCTGGACTGGGTTAATGGAAATAGGTTTTTGGTTAATATCACTGACATAAATCAGAATATAATTTTAACAGTCATATTTACCTTGTCCTCGTTTTTTCTAGCAGGCTGTAGCTTGTGATAGTGGCGTTAGCTGCCCACTTCCTAGACCTGGAGACGGAGGGCCTATGGTGTTGAGACAAGGTCTTTCACGGAAATGTACTAGCAACCTTAAAGCGAGTCAAGTACCTCTGTGTCCTTTGTCTTGTGTTGGATGGAGTCAAGATCAAGGACGATATGTCCTCCACTGTAAAGAGGAGGATCCCATCAGCTTTCAATAGGCCTACTATATTTATTTCTCAAATTTCCTTATATTAAGCACATTGCTTATCTTTACAACAGGAGTATAGCCTACCTGGCTGGCATGACAATGAACCACAGGACAAATGTCCTCTATTCGCTATTTAAGTGCACAGATGACATGTATTTTTTCCCCTGCATGATAATGGTCCATTCTAAATCAAAACCAATTTCACACATAAAAAGAAACGTCCTCTCACTGTCAACTGCATTTATTTTCAGCAAACTTAACATGTGTAAATATGTGTATGAACATAACAAGATTCAACAACTGAGACATAAACTGAACAAGTTCCACAGACGTGTGACTAACAGAAATGGAATAATGTGTCCGAGCAGTACGGCTGGTGGCATTGTCATGCTGGAGGGTCATGTCAGGATAAGTCTGCTGGAAGGGTACCACATGAGGGAGGAGGATGTCTTCCCTGTAACGTACAGTGTTGAGATTGCCTGCAATGACAACAAGCTCAGTCCGATGATGCTGTGACACATGACCATGACGGACCCTCCACCTCCAAATCGATCACGCTCCAGAGTACAGGCCTCGGTGTAACGCTCATTCCTTCGACGATAAACGCGAATCCGACCAGTACCCCTGGTGAGACAAAACCGTGACTCGTCAGTGAAGATAAGTTTTTGCCAGTCCTGTCTGGTCCAGTGATGGTGGTTTTGTGCCCATAGGTGACGTTGTTGCCGGTGAAGTCTGGTGAGGACCTGCTTTCCTCTGAAACAGTAATTTGTCTCCTCAGCCACCTTACGTTTTACATGTACATTTGGAGTCGGAAGTTTACATACACCTTAGCCAAATACATTTAACTCCGTTTTTCACAATTCCTGACATTTAATCCTAGTAAAAATTCCCTGTCTTAGGTCAGTTAGGATCACCACTGTGAAATTTCAGAATAATAGTAGAGAGAATTATTTATTTCAGCTTTTATTTCTTTCATCACATTCCCAGTGGATCAGAAGTTTACATACACTCAATTAGTATTTGGTAGCATTGCCTTTCAATTGTTTAACTTGGGTCAAACATTTTGGTTAGCCTTCCACAAGCTTCCCACAATAAGTTGGGTGAATTTTGGCCCATTCCTCCTGACAGAGCTGGTGTAACTGAGTCAGGTTTGTAGGCCTCCTTGCTCGCACACGCTTTTTCAGTTCTGCCCACAAATTTTCCATAGGATTGAGGTCAGGGCTTTGTGATGGCAACTCCAATACCTTGACTTTGTTGTCTTTAAGCCATTTTGCCACAAGTTTGGAAGTATGCTTGGGGTCATTGTCCATTTGGAAGACCCATTTGCGGCCAAGCTTTAACTTCCTGACTGATGTCTTGAGATGTTGCTTCAATATATCCACATAGTTTTCCGTCCTCATGATGCCATCTCTTTTGTGAAGTGCAGCAGTCCCTCCTGCAGCAAAGCACCCCCACAACATGATGCTGCCACCCCCGTGCTTCACGGTTGGGATGGTGTTCTTCGGCTTGCAAGCCTCCACCTTTTTCCTCCAAAGATAACGATGGTCATTATGGCCAAACAGTTCTATTTTTGTTTTATCAGACCAGAGGACATTTCACCAAAAAGTACGATCTTTGTCCCCATGTGCAGTTGCAAACCGTAGTCTGGCTTTTTTATGGTGGTTTTGGAGCAGTGGCTTCTTCCTTGCTGAGCGGCCGTTCAGGTTATGTCGATATAGGACTCGTTTTACTGTGGGTATAGATACTTTTGTACTTGTTTCCTCCAGCATCTTCACAAGGTTCTTTGCTGTTGTTCTGGGATTGATTTTCACTTTTCGCACCAAAGTACGTTCATCTCTAGGAGA
The DNA here is from genome assembly GCF_965601325.2 of Salmo salar. NCBI lineage: Eukaryota > Metazoa > Chordata > Actinopteri > Salmoniformes > Salmonidae > Salmo > Salmo salar. Next base: position 14,963,354 of record NC_138319.1, on the reverse strand, counting down.
CAGAACGCGTCTCCTTCCTGAGCGGTATGACGGCTGCGTAGTCCCATGGTGTTTATACTTGCATACTATTGTTTGTACAGATGAACGTGGTACCTTCAGGCGTTTGGAAATTGCTCCCAAGGATGAACCAGACTTGTGGAGGTCTACAATTCTTTTCTGAGGTCTTGGCTGATTTATTGTAATTTTCCCATGATGTCAAGCAAAGAGGCACTGAGTTTCAAGGTAGGCCTTGAAATACATCCACAGGTACACCTCCAATTGACTCAAATGATGTCAATTAGCCTATAAGAAGCTTCTAAAGCCATGACATCATTTTCTGGAATTTTCCAAGCTGTTTAAAGGCACAGACAACTTAGTGTATGTAAACTTCTGACCTACTTGAATTGTTATAAGTGAAATAATCTGTCTGTAAACAATTGTTGGAAAAATGACTTGTGTCATGCACAAAGTAGATGTCCTAACCGACTTGCCAAGACTATAGTTCGTTAACAAGACATTTGTGGAGTGGTTGAAAAACGAGTTTTAATGACTCCAACCGAAGTGTATGTAAACTTCCGACTTCAACTGTAAACCAAATCCTCAATAACTCAATGAAATCTATCTAGTAACCATTCCCAAACCATCTGTGCCAATGCAATCTCTTTGTGGACAAGCCCAGACTAGCTTGAGGATCTCAACCAAACAGAGGGATGAGGAAAGAGAAGACAATAGACAATTTCCTCTGGAGTTTTGGAACAAAGGGGCTGTTTTACACGCACACGCACACACACACACACACACACACACACACACACACACACACACACACACACACACACACACACACACACCACACACACACACACACACACACA